>NC_080832.1:19173515-21673515 GCF_030435755.1 Ochotona princeps
GATCCTGAGGCTTTGCGACATCATGCACTGCTTTCCCAGTCTTAAGCAGGGAGCTGGATTAGAGGTGGAGCAGCTGGGACACAAAACAGCATGCGTAAGGGATGCCAGCTTTTGGGTATGGGGGATTAGCCAGTTGTATCATCCCCAGCCCCCAAGACTTCCTTGGGTACTCTCCACCCAGCCCTCTTCTTTCCAATCAATTTATAACCCATTCATTCTTCTTTCTGCTGTTTCTCTTGATGGTTGCCCTGTGCGAACCCCTGCTATGCCAGGTGAAGTATCTGTCTTTCTGTCTGTAGTCTGTTGCTTCATTACTTACTCCCAGTCAGTAACCCACAACTTCACTAGATTTCACAGATGTGAAACCAGGATTGTAATTATCAGAACAGTTTTTATAACATCTCAGCAGTATTTGATGTTACTAAATCTTTCATTTCCCATGGCACTAAAAAGATGTTTCTCCTCTGATTAGGCTTCAGGCTTTCTGGGTAACACTACTTCCCTGGGTTGGACCCTCTTATGCGAGTGATAATTGGAATCTCATGAGTTCTATATTAGCTGCTGTGTTAGAGAAAAACATTTGAAACTCACTTGTCTCTTTGAAAGGGCTTATTTCATTAAGTACAATTATTTTTAGTTGGATCCATTTTGTTGCAAAAGACAAGATTTCATTCTTAACCGCTGAGGGGCACTCTATGGGACACACAAAAAAACATATTTGTGATACTATTATCGCTTTCAGTCCTTGTTTTTACTCCAGTGGAACTATAATCTTCCTCATTTTGTTGAATGCTGTGGTTAGGTGAATGAAGCCTGTGAATAGAGAGTTGGTCAAAATTATATTACTGCAAAACCTGATAAGTAGAACAGAAGGGTGGGAGGATAATTAGGGGCAATGAGGCAGGAAGGAAAATTTTTTTTGAAACTATATGACCAGCACTCCTCCCACTGGTTTAGGTGAGGGACAAGAGTGTGATGGGCAGAGCCGGGGAGAGATGCGATACTCATTGGTTCCAATAGAGGTCGGGGCTCAGAAGAGAACCAACCCAGGGGTTAAAACCATCAGCTGATCGGAGTGATGGATGGTGGCGGGCACTGTGCTTACTAGTAGCACATGTAGGAGCCTGGACTGGGAATGCCTCAAAGTTTTTTTTAGGGGGATTCCCCTGAACAAAATGGAGGAATCAAAGCATTAATCAAAAAAAGATGGAAAATGGAGTAGATGAATCAACCACCTCAGCTTTATGCTTGCAGCGGAAAACTGGACAAGGGGAAACCCTAAGACGGACTATGTCAATCAGTGGACTCTGCACCAGCCTCATCATACCTGGACTGTTGCTGATGATATGTTGGTGCTTCTAATTGATCGAGGTGACGCTCTGCTGGCTCTGCCTACAAACCTGAGAGGGCCTCCCTAAGAGGCGGTTGAACTTGAACTGGACAAGTGGGATGCTGGACTCTGTATGGTGTAAACTTTTAATTAGGGAATCTCAACGGAACTTGAGCTGTGGTTATGCATCAAGGTGAAGGAATTCATGATGGGGGAAGGGTTTGGGGTGAAGGGGGGGGAATCCCAGTACCTATGAAATTGTGTCATGTAATGCAATGTAATTAATGAATAAATGAATATTTAAAAAAAAAAAAGAAACTATATCTATGGAGTGCATTAACTTTGTCCTGCTTATATTAATAAAAGTTAATTTTAAAATGATAACTTCTGGTGTCTTCATCCTTCAGGGCTTGTCAGTCATGGCACCTGCACATGAAATAGCAAGGCAAACACAGGAAAAATAAAAACAACAGACTCATATGTGAAGGGTCTTTAAAAACTTTGAATTTCAAATGTTTTCCACCAAAATAAATATATCCTTTAATTTCACTTATCTGTGAAGTTTTAAACATGCCTTACTATTTAAATAACTGACTATATAAAGTGAACTGCCTTATTCCTGATCGCTGAATGTATTGAAACAGATTGTAGACAATCATGACTTGGGGGTCAATATTCCTACGCAGTGAGAACACATGCATTGAGCTAGGTAATGGAGGAAAATTAAGGTTATACTGTAAACTAAGTATAGGTGTTATTCCTTCAAGAATATTCTCTTAAGGAGAATAATAAGCCTAGTTACTAAAATGTTAAGTGCATGGGGCCTGATGTGGGAGCCTAGGGCCCAAAGTCCTTGCCTTGCATGTGCTGGGGGCTGGTTCTAATTATAGCAGCCCCACTTCCCATTCAGCTGCCTGCTTGTGACCTGGGAAAACATTCGAGGACGGCCCAGAGCTTTGGGACCCTATACCTGCATGGGAGACCTGGAAGAGGTTCTGGGCTCCTGGCTTAAGATTGGCTCAGCTCCAGCCATTGTGGTCACTTGGGGAGTGAATCAACGGATGGAAGATCTTCCTCTCTGTCTCTCCTCTTCTGTCTTCTCCTTGACTTTTTAATAAAAATAAATTAATCCTTAATAAATAAAATAACATTTTTTAGTGCACATACTACTTGAGGTTTCAAGTGGATTGAAGCTTGTGGTAAATTGGGATGCTATTTTAAAAAAAACATTTCAAGGGCCTGGCGTGATAGCCTAGCATATAGTTTTCATCTTGCATGCACCGGGATCCCATATGGGCACTGGTTCTAATTCCCGCAGCTCCGCTTCCCATTCACCTCCCACATTGTGACCTGGGAAAGCAGTTGGGAATGATCCAAGGCCTTGGAACCCTGCACCTGTGCAGGAGACCTGGAAGAAGCTCCTGGCTCCTGGCTTCAGTTTACCTCAGCTCTGGTGTGGAAGCTACCTGGGGAGTGAATCAACAAGCGAAAGTTCTTCTTCTCTGTATAAATGACTTTATTTCAAAATCATGAAGATGCTTTCTAGCCCTGACCAAATCAATAACAGCAACAAATAATTGCTACTTGCTCAGAGTTCTCTGTATTCCAAATTATTACAGAAAACATCAGCTATCTCATTGGCCGTTCAGAATGACCATAACCATTTTCAGCCATTTCTGATTAGGAAGATGAGATTGTGATGGTTTTTGAAGGCTTATTACTGCCTTCAAAGCTTATTACCACTGGCATTCAAAGCTGTGGATTTATTTATTTATTTTTTTAATTTTGCCAAGGCTCTGTAAGGCAGAAATTTCTCCTTAGTGAGATCCATTTCAGCATGTTGCTCTTTCATGCTGTTTTGTTCTCTCAGACAGATTTTAGAGACACAAATAAAGTTACTTTTGCTGTTAAGGCAGTTTCTAGAAGGTAGGCCTCCAAGCAGCAGAGGTCTTTACTCCATGTGTGGGATACCTGGAGAACAAGCTATATAGAAAAGATTAATCATGGTGTTGACTGATACCGCAAAAGGACAAATTAGGTACGAAGCAAGGAAGTACTGAGACATTGGTGTTGTCAAGGCTACCGTGTGGGCATCCTTTTTTACCGTTACAATTTGCTCTTGACTAACATGCAGCTATTCCCTTTTTTCCTGGAGTTCTGATGCAAAGCCATCCTGACACATAGCACCAAACTTTATCTCTGAATGATTCATTTCTTTCACAGTATGAGAGCCTTTTTAAGTTTACTTTTAGGAAACAGAATGAATAAAACCTATTTACCAAGGTAGAGTTTAGTCTACAGAGAAATGTGACTTTTAACTCTAAGAGAGCCTAGGGTTCCTACTTTGAATTTCTTTTAAAAGAATTTGAAAAGTTTAATAAGCTTGATTTCCCCTTTGCTCCTCTAACACTTTATCCATATTTTATCTATACACAGAAAATAAATTTCAGAAGACTGTTCTTGCTCAAGCAATGACACAGCCAAAATTGTGTGTCCAGATAGCAAACATGGACTGATTTTCTTACGGAGTTGTCCATGAATTGCCAAGTAACTTGCCGAATATTTCTTTTCACACTTGCCTGTGAAGCTGTTTTTTAAGTTATAGCAAAAAAGAAGAAAGCACAAGCAAAATTTTAGACATAAATAATCAATGCAGCAAGACAGAAAATAAGGATATGTGATGAAGAGAGGGCTGGAAGCCGAGTGTAGTTGTAACGCTGACTTAGAACAAAAATGCATAGACCCAACTAGGCTCTTGTATTTTCTGGAACCCAACTACAGTAACTTTCTTTTCTGAATAGTTGACTGTCAGTTTTTTTTTTTTTTCTGAGCAAAGCCTTTTCTCCAAGTACTTGCAAAATTTTCTGGTATTATGCTAACAGGCCACAGAGCTTATTATTTGGAGACTTCCCCCCCATTTTATACTAGAAGAAATGGTCTTTAGTTAAGTCATTGGGAGCTCTCCATCAGTAGCTTCTTACCACATTTTTGCAGCCTTTCTCATAGCTGTAATGAAAAGTAGATTAAGGAAAAAGAATTGCATTGAAAAATGTGTTTTATATTTCCATGTTGAAGACATCTTTAACTTCATTACAAAGTGTCCTATTTTTTCATCATGATTTCTTTCAGGTCTTCATGCTAAAGTGAGACAATGCAGAATGGGATTCTTTTAAACATTATTTATTCTTACTACTTCAGCATATAGTGCTGCTTGAAGTGACAGGTAATCTGAAATTATCGTTTGCAAATGCATACACTGCTTGTTTTCCAGGAGAAAATGTAAATGTATACACATAAAAAAAACAGGGGCTCTGACAGCTGGGTGTTTATAGTTCCCTTGAGAGAAAGAGGATGGGAAATATGTTTATCAGGTTTTTTTTTATAGTGCTTTTCTTTACATGGAGTGTAAGTATTTTTTATTGAGTCAGCATGAGATTTGGTTCTAGGAATTTCATTGCCTCAATGGATGACTGTGGTTTGCTTTTTATTTATTTAGTCACTCAAATATGTTGCTGCATTATCTCTCCTATATTAACCACGAAGAAATAAAACATCACACTGATTTAAATTACAGACTATGTATATATATTTTCTGTTAGATAAATGATGGATTTTAATGTTTAAGTTACTGTATCATGTGTGGATTATCATTTCTGTGCAATAATAAATTATCCCCAAACTTGCTGGCTTGAAATAACACCAGATGCCTAGTATATCTTAGTTTCTTCATGTCGTGAATTGAGAAATGGCTTGGCTGGGTGGGTCAGGGTTTGAATCTCTTCTGAGATTTTGGCCAGTTCTTGGCCTGGGTACTGTCATCTGAAGACCTAATTAAGGCTGGAGGTCCCATAACCAAATGGCTGTTTAGAAGCTATCACAGCAATCGAGTTCCAGTGGAGAATCCTTGATGCATAGAACTAGAATTAATATTCCTAGAAGGGATTATATAATCAGCATACTTTTCTTATTTTATCCTGAGTTTTTATGATATCTAGAAAGAACTATTTTTGGAGCTCTCCTTCTGGCAATTTGACAGAATAAATTTTCTTAAGACTCTTAAGATTAAAAAAACAGTTATAAAGTAACATCTATCTAGGTGAGGAATTCTTCAAAATTCATTTAAAGTCATCAAGGCAGTGGCAGAATAGGCTAATCTTTTATCTGAAAGCTCAGGCATGCCTTATAGGTACCAGTTTGTGTCCTTGCTGTTCCACATTCAATCCAGCTCTCAGCTTGTGGCCTGGGAAAGCAGTGGAAGACGGCCCGAGGGTTTGGGATCCTGCACCAATGTGTGAAGCCAGGAAGAAGCTCCTGGCTCCCAATGATTCCTGCACTGGCCGCTGCAGCCATTTAGGGAGCGAACAGTGGATGGAAGATCTTTCTTTCTCTCCTATTCTCTTTGAAAAAATGTACCTTTAAAATACAAAATAAATCTATAAAAATTTTCATTTCTAGTCTCAAAGAAAGAAGTAAAAGAAAGCTTGGGGGGGGCAGCCTTCAACTCTACATAAAAGACACAAAGCAATTCCAGAAACCCAAGTCAAAAACCAGAAACAAGACAAAAAACAAGAAGTGATGTTTCCTCCAGCAGATCCATTCAGTTATGAGACAATCGAAAGTGGGGATGCTGTTGATGATGGAAATTCTTCATTTTTGACACAACTTTAGGAGATTGTTTTCAGGATACAAATGATTTTAATTTACAACAGGAATAAGCTCAAATTTTTTCTGGCCCTGGTGTCTATAATTTTGACCCATAGGTTTCTATATAATAAAAACACGAATTCATTATGAATGATTACCCACTAAACAAGGAAATAGGCAACGCTTGATAAGAGTTTGCAGAAATGATTTTCAAACATATTTATTTTAAAAAACTTGTTTGCTTGAAAGGCAAAGTGACAGAGCAAGAGAAAGAGGACAAGAGTTTCCATGTTCTGCTACGCTCTCCAACTGACCAACCTAGCCAGGGCAGAGCCCGACAGAGTCCAGGAGCCAGGACCTCTGTCAGTGTCTCTCATGTGGTAGCAGAAGTTTATGTACTTGAGTCACCACCCACTGTTTCCAAAGTGTATTAGCAGGAAGTTGGATGGTAATTGGAATAGATGGGACTTAAAAGCATTGCAATATGTGATTCAGGGATCATAAGCTACAACTATGCCCCAGGACCTGTCCTTGCCAATAGGTTGAAATCTCAGAAGTCTTAAAATAAAAAATCAGTGCCTTTAGAATATAAACTTATTACATGAGATTTTTAAGGAAATAGGAGAAGATAATAAATTATTGGTTAGAATTGAAAAGGTCCAGCTAACCAGGAGATACAGAATTTCTATGTTTGTGTTTAATTAAGCAGAAAAAATATATAGTAAGGAAAAAAGAAAAATTGAACTAAATCAAAATCCAACACTTTTGTAAATCATATGACATTCTGAAGGAAGTGAAAAGGGAATCTAGGGAATGGGAGAAAATATTTGCAGAGCATATGTTTGTGGAAATCAATAATTATATTATGTAAATAATTCCAACAACTTAATAAAAGGGCAAGTTGACACATTAAAATGAGTAAAAGACTAGAATGGAGAGTTCTCCAAAAATGCTAGATGAATGACCAATAATTATATGAGAAGATGCTCACACCACTACTCCTTACAGAGATAAACACTGAAATTACAGCAAGATACTACTTCAAAAACAGCGGAATGGCTGTAATTTCTTTTGAAGATTTATTTATTTTTATTGGAAAGCCAGATTTACAGAGAGAAGGAGAGACAAAATGAAAGACCTTCTAATGGTTAGCTCACTCCTCTAACAGCTACAATGGCTGGAGCTGAGCTGATCCGAAGTCATGAGTCAGGAGCTTCTTCCAGATCTCCCATGCAGGTTCAGTGATCCAACACTCTGGCCCATCTTCCACTGCTTTGCTAGACCATAGCAAGAAGCTGAATGAGAAGTGGACAACCCTATAAAAAACCAGCACCTGTGTGGAATGATGTCATTTGCAGGCAGAGGATTAGCCAATTCAGACAACATGTCAGCCTTATGACTATAATTTTTTTAAAGGAAAATTAAATCATTGCCTGACTGTGTATAAACCACAACACCTAATTATTACAGATGAGAATAGAAAATTGTACATTGCTTGTTGAAAATATTTTGGCATTTTCTTCAAAGATAAACATGAAATGATCCTATAACTTGGCAATTATGCAACTAGATAGGCACCCTTATCAAAAAATAAAACAGGGACATGGATATTTGTATACCAGCATTCTTTGAAGCGTTATTTACAACAGCACAAAAGGAGAAACAGTACAAGTACTCACCATCAGGTTAAAACAAACATGTGATTCATAGACACAATTAAATTCCATTGTGCCTTTCTAAGGTGATCTTATAACATTACTGAAACTGAAAAATATGCTTATGTGTAACATTTATAATAAATGTATTTATAGGAATTGGGGACAAAGGAAGAGGAAATTGCTGTTTAAAAGTTGCAGAGTTTCAGTTGAGCAAGATGATGATGCTTTGTAAATATCTAGCTAGCAACGATGATGCTGCAGCATTGTGAATGTGATCAGTACTCCCAAAACATAAATATAAAGTGATGGTATGTGAATTGCATGCTAGATATATGTTTCGCCATAACAAAACCTTTAAAAAAAAGTAAAGTTACAGCGCTAAGTTTACCATGGTTTACTTTTGGAACTACAATCTATCTTTTGTAGGTTCCTGTAGACACATTTTCCATTGTGCATAGAAGAGACAATTTTAAAAATGTCAAAAAAGAAATTAAAATGGACAAACAGCAACCTTGATATAGAACACACAATCTTCCTAAGTTAAAAAAAATAAACTTTTAACTCAAGCACAAGGCAAAGCATTTATATAAACTGACCATAAATCAGGTCAAAAGCACACCATTACGGTTTAAGATGATCATTATGTAGACTATATTTTCTGATGCTTTTGTACTGAAGTTGAAGTAAAAATGAACTAAGCTATGAAATCACATACAATTTCAAATAATTCATGACTGAAATAGAATTAATGAAATTCAAATATCACTCATGAGAACCATGATGTAAATATAGGGATGAAGTACTAAAGGTTCTTACATGAATTTATAAATGAAGATAATTTGTGCTTTAAGACATAAACAACATCCTTAAGAGTTGAGAGAATTAGTTAACTAATAAATCCCCAAGTCTAAAAAATAGCAATTGCAGACAGATGATAAAGGAATAATGAAAATAAGCCAAGGGTTAGGAAATATAAAAAACCAGAATAAATTCCAAAAAAATCAATTGATTTTACACTTGATCTTGGTTCAAAAGCCTAGAAGTAATGATCAATTTATATTAAAAAATGCAGCCATAGATGTTCAGTATTAAGAAACTGGAGAATAAACACAGTTGAGGAATTTAAAATAATACAGTGATCCGATTCCTGTTACTATAATAGAATGCCGAATCTGGATAACTTTATAAAGAAGACGTGCTTCTTTAGCTTTGGAGGTTCAAGAGTGTGTCACTGACATCCCTTTAACTCTGGTAAAGGCCTGTGGCACGATGACAATAGGTCTGTGATGAGAAGGAGCAATCACAGTGAAGCCGAAAGTCTGGGGATGGCCAGTGTGGTCAACTTCTTTTATTATTATTATTATTACTATTATTATTATTATTATTTTGGTTTGGAGTGAGAATCAGGCTTAATTTTAATGAAATATACAAAGAAACATATTCTTTAAGATAATCAAGTTGGGATCAATGTTGAGTCATTGCCTTCATTGCCTGCAACATTGGAATTCTGCATGGGTGCTGGCCCAAGTCCCGATGCTCCAGTGCTGATCCAGGTCCCTGCTAGTGCTATTTGGAAATCAGCACTGGATATCCTGAGTACTTGGGCCCCTACCTGTGTATGGGAGACATAGAGAAAGGTTCTTGGCTTTGGCTTAGCACATTCTCAGCCATTGTGATCATTTGGAAAGCGAATCAGTAGATGGAAGATCTCTCTCATCTCTGTCTTTTTCTCTGAATTTCTCTCTCTCTCTGCAGCTCTGAATTTCAAATAAATAAAAATGAGTATTTTAAAAATAAAATAAGAATATTCAGTGTAATTCATATATACATTTTATAAATAAATACACATATATTGATAAGCCATATGCTGTTTAAAACATTCATGATCATTGACATATATTTTCAAAACTATGATTTTTTTTATGTTGTATTTATCTTCATTGGAAAGGCAGATTTACAGAGAGAAGGAGAGACAAAAAGTCTTACATCTGCTGATTCACTCGCCAACTGGTCTCAATGCTGGGGCTAAGCTGGTCCGAATTTGGGAGCCAAGAGCTCCTTCAGATTCTTCCAGACAGGTGCAAGGCCCCAAGGCTTTGGGCGATCCCCCAACTGCTTTTCCAGGCTATAAGCAGGGAGTTGGATGGGAAGTGGAGCAACCGGAGCAGAAACTGGTGCTCATATGGGATCCCAGTGCATCTAAGGCAAGGATTTAGCCACTGAGCCATTGCGCTTAGGCCAACTACCATAATTTTTAAAAACTTCACCAGTATGAACAATATTACTTAACAAGTAAGAAGCAGGAAGACCACAATTGCATAGGAGTATAAACAAGGACTAAATACAGCAATCATACCATAAATGTCCACTTCATTGCTCTATATTTTTAATTCAATATTGATTGGCTAGTAATATCTGGGTTGATTTCATCTGCTAATGTGAATTGAACCACATAAAACTGGGAGTATGGATAACTCTTTCATATGCTGATTTCACTTCATTTGGGTACATTCCTAAAAGTATGATGTCTGGAGCACACGGCAGATCTATTTTAAGATTTCTGAGACATTTTTTACTGTTTCGTATAATCATCATATTAGTTTACATTTATATCAACAGTGTATTTGGGTACCTTTTCCCCACTCCCTTGCAACTACTTATTGTTTTATGACTTTTGCATGGTAGCTATTCTAACTGGGGTGAGGTGAAATCTTGTGGTTTACATTTGCACTTTTCCGATGGCTAGTAAATTTGAGCATTACTTCATGTGTCTGTTGGCCATGTCCTTTGCCATTTCCTAAAAGAATGGTTTGCTATGTTGTTGCATTTCTTTATTTCTTTATAGACTCTGCATGTGAATCGTTCATCATTTGCATAGTTTACAATATTTTTTTTTACCAAATTCTGTAATTGCCTTTCCACTTTGTTGAGTGCTTCCTTTGCAGGGCAGAAGGTTCTTAGCTTTTTGTAATCCCATTTGTCTGTTTTTACTTTTATGGCCCATATTTCTGGGGTGTTTTGCAAAACTCTAAGACATGTTTTGCAGAGTTTCCCAGATGTTTTCCTGTAGTAATTTAATGTAATCAAGTCATGCCTGAAAGAACAGCCCTCTTGAAAGAACTAAGTAGTCCCATGAGAGCTACCCTGATCACTTCCAAGGCAGGGTCTTTGACGATTTACTATTAGCCCCCCAAATCCACCCCCGCATGCACAACAGCCCACTATCTTGTCACTAACTAAGCAATATCCCTATATTACATGAGACTTTGCAGACACACTCAGACCATATACATACACTTAAAATTGTGTTTACATATTCTCAGAGTTTCATAGTTTATTTTTTAGCTACTATGATTATAAGTTCATTTTTATATGAATCTACTTGTATCTATTGCTTTCACATAAAATATGATAATATGAAACAAAACATATCAAGTTTTCCAAAATCATGATTATAATTTCAATTGGAAAGTCAATAATATTGATTAAACATGCCATATTTCATCCTAAGTGACCCTTTTTAGCTTAATGAATTTAAGACACCCTTATTTGAAAGGCAGAACAACAGAAAGAAGACACACACACACAGACAGAAAGAGAGGGAGAGGGGTGGGAGAGGTAGAGACTGAGGCAAGAGAGAAGGAGCACACTCCCACCCATAGGTTCTCTCTCCAAACAACCAGGGCTAGGCCAGGTGGAAGCCATGTGCCGGGAGCTCTATCCTGTACCAACAGTCAGCCGCTAGCTTTAGAAAATTTTAGGAGGACCCTACAATCTCAGAGTGGTGCCAGTGATTTGGAGTGTTAGGCACTATGTTAGGCTTCTGTGATTATTTTCAGCCACACAATTGCAAATGTCTAGCAATGAAAACAGGTGGTCGGAATATTTAAGCTTTGAAGGATTCAATCCTACTTGCTTGTGAAACTGCCACCACACAGGAAATATGTGATACCTTATACTCTCAATGTTACTTTTCAAAAGAACAAATTCAAATGGCTGACAGACATATGGAAAGAGACTCAGACTCCTTAGCTATCAGGGAAATACAAATAAAAAACCACATTGAGGTTCCTCCTAATTCCAGTAAGATTGTCCTATATTCAAATTCTACTAGTGGCATCAGCTAGCATGGATTTGGGGAGAAAGGTACCCTCTTTCACTACTGGTGGGAGTGTACGCTAGTACAACCACTACTGAAATCAGTATGGAGAGTGCTAAGAGAACGGAAAATTGATCTGCCATATGACCCAACTATTCCATAGTTAAGACATGGAAACAACCCAAATGCCCTTCAAAAGAGGAGTGGATAAAGAAACTGGCACATCTACTCTGTGGAGTACCACTTAGTCATTAAATAGAATGAAAATCTACAATTTGCCACATAATGATCCCAACTACAGGTCATTTGCTCAGTGAAATAAGAGAATCTCAAAAGGACACATATAATATGTCCTCTCCAATATAAGATAATCTTACAAAATACAAGATAAAAATATATGCTTAAGCATACATGTACATATAGTCATCTAGAGGAACTGTATAATAGAGAACATCATATCCAGATGTGATAATACAATGCAGTACGCATTTCTACTTCCAAATTGAAGATGGACTCCAAATAAAACTGCTAAATATTTCTAGACAATAGGATGCTGAACTGTGTGCCACTGTGTACCGACAATGACAATGTCACGATATACTTACATAGCAGAATTATGGACTTATAACTGTTTTTGAAGGAGTATATTACTATAAAAAAGGGGAATTCAATGAGGGGGAGAGGAGGGGAAAAACCAGAGCCTGTGGAACTGTTTCATAAAATAAATTAATTAATTCCTTCAAAAAATGTTACTATTCAAAACATCATATAAATTTGCCCTACACAGAATGTTTGTATGAGTATGTACCGGTTAAGAAAGGCTAATACCATTATTATACACAATATGATAATTTAATCTCAAAATTTCAGTAAGATCAGTTAAAGAGCTATTAAAATGTATAAGGTTCTTGTATATATAATTAAATACACTGGACTTTCATATAAAAGGGCAATAACCAATTAGAATGCATCCAGGAGCAATATAGCAATCACAATGACCATGGGGTAGGGGGCTTGGGGGAACAGTGAGAATTAAACCTAAAGGAGACCTGAAAGACTGTTATGAAAAACAATGTAGCACTTTTTTTAAGGTTATATAAAGCAACTTAATAAATGCGAAGGCAGAGCATGTTCCTGAAAGAGAACATTTAACACTGTAAAAATGTCATGTCTCTTCAAATTCATCCATAAATTTAGTGTAATCTCATATAAGATCTCAAAAGAACTATTTTCTAAACTTGATAGATTCAGTTCAAAGTTTAACTGGTGAAAAAATTTAATAGTTGTCAAGAATATTTTTTAAAAGGTCTAAAAAGTTGACACTTGCTCAATCACATTAAAATGCCCAGTATAAAACTGTAACAGTTAAACATAGATATGCATTAATTTTGGAATAAGTAGCTTGATTGCACAGAGAAAGAGAATGTAAGATCAGATCCAGTTCCTTAGGGAATTTCAGTATATAATAAAGCGATGTCACTTGTTACGTGGTTGGTGAGATTTATGGATTTTCTAATCAATAACCAGGAGACCATTAGCAGGCCAATTGGGAATATAATAAATTTGCCATATTTATTTAATTTCCTCAGAAAATTCTCTGGAAATGGATAAAATAACTATATATAAGAAAAAGAAAAGTGAAACTATAATGAAAAAATAAAGAGAATATAATTTACAATTAGCATTTTGTTACATACTTTATAATAAAGACTCTAAATTTAGAAGTTATAAAGATACAATTGTCAGTTTTAAAAATTAAACGTGTTTAAGTCACAAGGCATCATAAGGACATATGATAAACTAGGATAAAATATGTCACACAAACCACTCATAAAATAGTATAATTTGTAAGGAGACCACAGGATTTGAAATAAATACAGTGAGCAGTTATTTAGTCAAAATGTCTTATATGTTTTAAAAACATGCTCAATTTCATTAGGAAGCAGAAAAAAATAAAAGAAAATGCAATGATATTTTGTTGTCCTTCAGGATAGCAAAAATTGCAGTCTTATGATGACTTTAGGTAAATATGTAAATATGTGAAGCAAGTTCTGTTTAGAAGTTCTTAGAAAGTATGTGCAAGTTGAAAGAAAAATATTCATGATTTAATAAAATTTAATGCTAATAATCTTTATCCATTGACCCTACTTTAACGTTTCTTTTCTAGTAAAGCAACTCATATTTGCTGAAAAAAAATGCAAGTGTAAGTATTTATACCCGAAAACTTGGAATCATCTTTATATGTCTATTGATCCTGGACCAGTTGGATTCCAATACATTTGTGTTATAAGAACATTCATTTAAGGAGAGGGTGGGGATCCCAAGTTAGAACTAAGTAAGCACCAGAGAAAGCTCCTCTCCCTAGTCCCACTGGGAGTTTACTGTTCTGTTCTGCAGACCAATCAGGGCTCTTGGCTGTTGTTCTGATGACATTGGATCCTGCGAGGAAGGGTTTGGGCCTCTTTCATCCCCTGTGGGAGATTCAAATGGGAGTGCATGATCATCAGGGTCACCCTGGAGGGCCTCCCCCAACAAAACAAAACAAAAAACAACAACAAAAAATGAGAATAGATAGAACAACAAGGAAAGCTTAGAACCAGACAGCAAATGGTCAGCAGGGATTTACATATACCTTACAAGGTAGGACATGAAAATAAGTTACTCTTGGGTGGGTCTCAGGACTGGGTGTCTCATACCTGGATCCCAGACAACAGCCACCACGTGCACATGGTGAGCTGTCCCCGGGTCTGCCTGGGCTCCGGGGGCTGCTCCCTTCGGGTGAGTACACTGAGGAGGAAGGTCCCTGTGACTGGGCAGGTCCGGGGCCCACCCACCACCCTCATTGGGCGGTGAATGGGATTGGGGAGGGGCGCGACCTTGGGCCTGGAGATTTAAACTTCCAGTAGCCTCCCAGCTGCTGGTGGGTCTCAGAACAGGGCGTCTCATGCCTGGATCCCAGACAACAGCCACCATGTGCACATGGTGAGCTGTCCCCGGGGGGCCAGTGCACCATATGGTGCCAGGCTCTGCCTGCTGGCCACTGGACGGGGAGCTCTGGGGTTTTGGTTCTTTGAATTGCTGCCTAGGTAGCTCCAGGTTGAACCCACTATGCTTCTAGGACGTGAATCAATCCTAAAGACAGTAACTCTTCCTTTGTAGAACCTGTAATCACTGAAAAATGCTGACCACCAAATACCAGTCCATGTAAAGCTATGGCTCGGGGCTTGTCCATCAGAATCATATCCTGTTACCTGACATGATGATGGATCAGGAAAAGGGTCACATTAAGCAGGGCCATTGCATTACTAGCACTCGAGAACCATATCTGGGGGTAGATTCTGTGGAGGATGTGTGGGCCAAACGCTGTGGAAATTCTAGCCCCACTGGTTAGCTCAAAATAAGTTACTCCTCACTGGGGTATTAAAGATTTCTCTGCACACCCCACCTAAAACTGTTCTGTGCCTCAACTGTTGACATACGCCTTGTTAAAGTTATAAGTCAGTTTGGAATATCCTAAAATCTGCAAAGTTCAGTAAGAATTATGCTTCAATACAATAAACTGCTAAATACAGAAATGAAAATAGACACGAGCCAGCTGAATAGTATCCTATAGCCATTTTAAGGTGGATAGCAGCCAGTTGTATATAAACTAAAATTGAAATGTCAATGAAGTAGTCACAGGATGTGGTTAACAACTTGCATTTTCTAACATATCAGTCACTCAATACCATGTCAATTAACTCCATAATATTGTAAATTGTTGTTGATGTTATCTTATGGCTTTTAATTGGTCAGAATGATATTCTGCCAGCTCTGCTTTTAGACCTGGGATGGTCGCCCCAAGAAACTGTTGAATTTATCTGAACAATAAGATGCTGGACTCTATGCATGGTACATGCTTGCAATGAGAGAATCATGACTGGATTTGAACTGTACTACTGCAATCAGGTGGAGCAATCCACCATGAGGTGAAGGTATAGGGAGGGGTTGGGGGAACCTCAGAGCCTATGAAATGATGTCATAAAATGAAATGCAATAAAAAAGAACATTCATTTAAATTGTACAGAGACCAATCATCTGCAGATGATTCTCAAATTATTTCTGGCTGTGCTCCAATAAGTAATCAAAAGCTGAAAATATTGTTAGTTGAAAATGCAGTTAATGCAGCAAACTTGATGCAGTCAACACAGGACATAGATGTCTGGGTTGTTTCCATCACTTGTTGGCACTGAGTAGGAGCTGCAGCTCTTTGCCGAAGCCCAGTTCCACATATCATAAGCATATCACTAAATTGATAAAAACGAAAATTTCAATTTCTGGATTTCAGAATGGGTATGACCTTGGCATTCCTATAAAGTAAAAAAAAAAAAAAATAATTAAGCCAAAGCATCCTAGGTTGGAGCCCAAAACATCCTAAGTTGGAGCTCAAAGACAAATGATCACCAGTACACACTGTGAAACAGAAAAAAAATGAATTGTTAATATCAAGTATGGAGTAAAGTCTTTTTATTAAAAAATGTGTTGCCCATTTGTTCCAGTGGAAGTCAGAGCTGAAAACAGAACCAACCCAGCGATCTCAACCACCAGCTGATCAGGGCGAAGGACTGTGCCGGGCCTGTGCTTGCAAGAATCTGGTCTGAGAACACTCCAGACAGTTTCTTTGGAGATCTCCCCAATCGAAATGCTGGACTCAGAACCCTAACCAAGAAAAGACAGAAGACAGAACAGGTCAATCAACCACCTCAGCTATGTTGGCGGCGAAATATGGGACAAATGGAGACTATGATGGACTATGTCAATCAGTGGATTCTTCAAAGACCTCATAGTGCTTGGAGTGGCAAGATTGGCAGCGATTCATAACTAGTGAACTATCAAAACCATTTGAGCAAGAACCTTGGAGCATGCCCTACATCCAGGACCTGGGGAGGGTGGGAAATTGGGTGGGCCTTCTCCCTTAATACCCTCCTTTAAACAGGAAGGAAACAATATGGGAATAATAGTCTTACCCATTTTCCTATAGCCCTTGAACCTTTTTTACCCTAATTAACTATGTAAAGATTGTCAAAAAACAATTAAAAAGTTAATTTTAAAAAATTTTAAAAAATGTGTTGAACTATAAAATTATACAAATGCACGTAAATACATATATAGACATATTTATGCATGAATATATTTTGCATTTTGCTTAGGAAAAGAAATGTGTCATTCACACCTATTGATAAACTCTTAACTTAAACTCTTGCTTAACTCTCTGCAAGAACTGGGAGTAAGATTCATATATTTGTTAAAGGGAGTAAAATTGAACAGCTATAATATTTCAGCATTTGAATTTTTGAAATAAACTTTTATAAAATTAAAAATAAACTGAAAGATTTATTTTGGTAAGGAAAAGAGTACTTGACAATATAGGGAAAACCATTATGATATTTTAATATATGGAAAGAAGCTTGGGATCCAATCCACTGTGTTACAATGCAATGTGTCATGCTATTTGTACTCAGGTATATAGTTTGCATTTGAATAAAATAGCAGGAAGGCATTTTCTTCGTTAATGTTAAAAATTTTTTCCTGTGGCCAGAATGGTGATGTGGCAGGCTGATCCTCTGCCTGTGGTGCCAGAATGCCATGTGGGCACTGGTTCATCTCACCGTTGCTCCACATCTGTTCCAGCTACATGCTGGCTGCGTGGGAAGGCAATGGAGGAAGACACAAGGCCTTGGACTCCAGAACCCACCCTGGAGACATGGAGGAAGCTCCTGGCTCTGAGCTTTGGATGGGCCTAGCTTCAGCTATTACAGCCAGTGAACCAACAGATGGAATTGCTCTCTCTCTCTCTCGCTCGCTCGCTTGCTCTCTCTCCCAACACTGCTGGTGGTAGATTGATGGTCTCAGATATTTCTTGCACTGGGTTCAAGGAAGATGGCTTGACCACCTACATATGCAAGTGGAGTATAGTGTTTTGGGCTCAGAGAATGAGTTCTGACTGAGTTGCCTGGCATTCCTATCTCTTACAAGAGTTCTAACAAGCATCTGTTGGGGTCAGAGCTGAGTTAAATGCCAATATATTTTAAAGATGAGGTAAGATTCACAGATTTAATTAATTGCTAAAAGTAGATGTGTGATGATACATGTACCTTTTAAAAGTGCTAAAGATGAATAAGCTAGAAATACTTAATTGATGAAAGCTAGGATTAGTAACCCTGGAAAAGCATACCCATGCGTAAGATTTGGTGTACAAAGTCTATTCAGTAAATTTTCCATTTCACTTCAGGAATAGATACTTGTTGCACAGGTTTAATTGTATCCCAACCATCCCCTCAACAGACACACACAAACGCACAAGACAGAGTACCTCGGGGAGAGTTTCAAATACCATACCCTGTTTTGTATACTCTCTATTTCTTCTATTTGACATTCTTGGAGATATACAAAATATATGACAGCATAAAGCACAGTTACTTTTACTAATAAAAGTATGTTTTCATAAAAACATAAATTTGTAATGTGTCAGTATTGAAATGATGGTGACCAGATACGATTTACATGCTAATGCTGGTGCCAGGCATTCCTCTGAGATAAAGTTAAGGAACTCGCCTGCCCTCAGTTCCAGGTGCTGAGAGATGGAACTGAGATTCCAAACCATGTAGCCAGGCTTCCAGAAATGTGCGTTTGAGCACTGCAACACAGGGGAGTATTGAGTCCAAATTATAAGAGATGGGACGTGTTTTTTTTAACACTACATACTCTTGTTCGATTTTGTTTTTAATTTCATGATGTGATTTGACAGGCTCTGACATGTCCCTCGTTCCCTCCCCAAATCCCCTCTCCCTAACTGATTTCTCTCATATTATTATGATTGTTTAGTCCTTATAAGCATTCACAAGTCTATCATTCTGCTATTTAAGTGTATCGTGACATTGCAGGTACACACAATGGCAGACAGTCCAGCATCCTATTGTCAAGATATATTTAACAGTTTCACTGGGACTCCATCTTCAATTTGGAAGTAGATATGCGTACTGCAATGTATCTTCACATCTACTGTTACTATACGTTCCCTTAAATGAAAAGCCATAAAGCTAAATCAACAACAGGAATAAAGTTACAAAAATTTACAACACCATGGAGTTAAATAACATGCTACTGATTAATCAATGTGTCCAGGAAGAAATGAAAAAGAAAACAAAAAACCATTCTTGGAGAGAATGATGCTACTGTATGATCTATGATCTATGAGTCAGTGAAGAATTTAATAAGAGAGAAGAAACTAAGAAACGTTCAGTGTGATTGAATTTACTGGTTCTCCTTAAGCTATTTTCACTGCTGTATGTGGCTGTGAAATTACTGTTCCATTTTCAGGATCAGAAAAGCTTACTGGCAGTTATGAGCCAACATCACCCAAATACAGAAACCTTGCTTGAATTGGAAGAAAACCCCTTGGCTTGGCTTGCACTCACCATCTCCCTGTTTGTGCTGTTCCAGTGACCTGTTATTTATCTATGGTTTCTCTCCTCCTGAAAATCATTTTCAGGCTCCTCAGGAAGCCTTTCTCTACTTTTACAATTAATAGTCTCTATTCTGTGACACAATATGTGGCATTGGGATTTCTGCTGAAACGCTAATGTAGCATCACACATCAGAGCAGACTGATTCAGAGCAGAGAGAACAGGTTTCGTCATTCAATTCCATCATTTCTATTTCAGTTGTTGATTCTAACTTGGGCTGCATGTACACAAACTATGTCATTGCCTTTCAAAACTGCTTCCCAAATGTGAGTGCTTCCCAGCTGCCTCATGCCCACCTACTGCATTCTCCAATCCTGACTGTATTAACCACAGCATCTTCAGAGCAAAACAGAGCACTTCACCCACTTCAAAGTCAGATAATAAGGCTTCTATGTGGGAACTGACTCCTGACTCATTGCCTATGATTTTTGTTCAATTGCTCAAATTAGTCAGAGGTATTTAATTAGGTTTGAAATATCTTCTGGTCATCTAAGTAGATTTAGAATCCCAATTTAAAAGAAGAAGCATAGTTGAGAAGGATGATGTTAGAAACTGGATTTAAACAGCCATTTTCTTTGGCTAACGAGTGAGGGGCTGGATGAGAAAGAGGATATATTTCAGATTTGATGGTTGGCTCCAAAGGTCATGAACAAAGAATAAAAAATACCAGAACACTGGTTATCAGCTTTACATGAACATTTCATGGTTATATGCTCTTTTGGAAATCTAATATGCCAAATGTATAGCAAGTTTACAATTACATTTAGAAAATAATTGTGCATTTGACTTTTAAAGTTTAAAGCTACAAAATGGACTACAATGATGATTTATTACAGAAACTATTACTTTTGGTATGTAGTTATTTCAAAAATTTTGCTTTGCACATTTTCTCTGTAGGACACAGGAAGAGTATTTTCAAATATTCCTCAAAAAAGTCAATGGCAGTTGACTATTGGATGCTCATGCTCAGCTTCTCACAATATCTCTGTGTCATTTCCCATTCTTTATCTTTCGATTCTTATGTAAATGAAGACAGGGAGAAGGGGAAAAAGAAGGAAAAAGCAACAAGGATAGACACTACCCAATTTTTATCTCGAGAATTTATTATGCACCAGCTCAAATGAGGTGCTGTCTCCATATATATAGGTTTTATCCACATTCATTCAGCCGAGTGCAAGATGAAGCAAACATTTTCAAGCTTTTGGGACATAAATAAATTCCTCTCCTTGATTTCTCAATTACTTACACCTTTTCCTACAATTCTCAATTAGTCTTGGATAGTGCTCTTGATGAATTTGACATATTCAATGGAAGTCTCTGAGCATACGTAGTTCTAGAACATTGCAATCCAGTCAATATTGTATCATCTACTTCTTGACTAAAAATAGTGGTGACTGACATCTATCCATCTTTCCAGAAAGAACATCTTTTCCTGAAAGGCATTTTCTGTTTATTTATGCTTTTGAAAATTCCGACGGCTTCTGCTAATACCAGGATCAATTCCAGACTTGGTAAGGAAATATATTCTTAGCTCATATGAGCTATCCAAATTTAGTTCAATTAAAATTATCCTGTATCTCCAATTTTTCAATTGTAAGATAAGGGAGTTGAAAGATACAACTGTTAACATTTTTTCGCTGCAGAATGATTTTATGAGTTACAGAAACTACATCCTGTCTAATTTGTTTACATAGAATGAAATGTGACACACGATAAAAGTTATAAGAGGGCACTGCAAAAAGTTTGTGGGTGTGTCTAGTGCTATGGTGCAAAACCAATTCCTGCAAATGGACTGCTTCCAGTTCGGCTGCTCTGCTTCCAACCCAGTTCCCTGTTAAAGAGCCTAGGAAGTCAGTGGAAGATGTGCTTGGGCTCCTAAACCCTCTTGGGAGACCCAGAAACAGCTTCTGGCTCATGGCATTGGCCTGGTCAAGCCCTGGCTGTTGCAGCCACTTGAGGAATAAACAAGCAGACAAAACATGTCTGTTTTTCTTTCTGTGTTGCTCCACATATCTATATATAACTCAGATTTTCAGACAAAAAAAAACTACCTGTAAAAAAAACCACAACAACTTGTGATATATGCTGACATATATATCTAAGTAACTTGTGTTAGAACCTCAGCTCTGCTTCCAGTTTTGTCTTCCTGCTAACGCACAGCCTGGAATGCAGCTAGTGATGGCTCAACACTGCTCAATCATGAAGGGCCCTGATTGTGTGTTTTGGCTTTGGCTTTGGCTTGGCCCAATACTGGTTTGGACTTTGGACAGCAAATGGAGATATTTTTCTTTGTGTCTCTCTGCCTTTTATATGAATAAATAACATTTAAAAAAGATGGTGCCAGTATTGTGGCATAGCAGATTAACCTACTTCGTACAAAGACTGTGTTCCATATAGGAACCAATTTGTGCACTACACAACAGATACAAGATTGATACCCAGGATTTACAACAAGCTTTAGAAAATTAACCGCAGTAAAAGAAATAACTCTGTTGAGAAATGTGTGAAGAAAATGATCAGATATTTTTCAAAAGAACAAATTCAAATTGCTAAAATGAATAAAAAATGTTCAGTCTCTCGAGCTATTAAGGAACTAAAAATAAAAAAAAGACATTGAGGCGCTACCTAACTCCAATGCGTATGGCCGGCATTCAGAAAATTCAACTAATAGTAACTGCTGGCGAGGATGTTGGAGAAAATGTGCCTTATTCCACTGTTAGTGGGAGTGCAGATCAGTATAGCCACTGTGGAAGTCAGTATGGAGAGTACTCAGACTACTGAAAACTGATCTACCTTATCACCTAGCTATCCCACTCCTGGGGATATATTCAAATGAAGTCAAATCTGCATACAAGAAAACAGTCTGCAACCCTATATTTATAGCAGCACAATCCACAATAGTAAAGACATGGAAACAACTTATATGCTCATCATGAGAGGAAAGGATAAAGAAATTAGTGCATCTACTCCATGTAATAGCACATGCCGTTAAAAAGAATGACATTTTTTTATTGTTAACAATCTTTACATAGTTGGCAGCGATTCACAACTGGAGAACTATTAAAACCACCTGAGCAGGTATCTCAGAGCATGCCCCAAATCCGGGACTTGGGGCGGGTCGGAAACTGGGTAGGGCTTCTCCCTCAATATCCCGCTTTACCTCAGATACATGAAGGAAACAATATGGACATAAAAAGAATGACATTTTAACAGCTGCAACAAAATGGTCAAAATTATAAACCATTATGCTCAGTGACATAAGTTGCTTCTGAAGCACAAATATCACAAATATGCTGTCTGATATAAGACAGCATTCATGAAAAATGCAAGGCAAGTAGTTACATAGGTGAACAAATTTATACATATGTTCTCGTGGATGAGAAAGTGAATATATGTTGCAGCATGCATCTCTCCTCCTGAATAAAAGAAGAACTGTCAATGAACCAAGTAAATATACTTTGACATCATGATACTAGATTTTTCCACCTTTGTCTACATTGACAATGCCACAATAAGAAGCAGAATGTTAAACTTCTGTTACTAAAGGAATATATTATTATGATAATGTGGGGAGAAATAGTGGGAGGGGAGACAAAGGAGGGAAGAAGAGGAAGGGCAGGGAGGAATCCCTACATCTATCAAACTGCATCATGGAAAATAATAATCACAATAAAAAATATAAATAGGGCCGGCATTACAGCATAGTGGGTAAAGTTGCTACTTTCAAAGATTGTATTTGGTTCTGGCTGCTCCAATTCTGCTCCAGCTCCCTACTAATGGCCTTGGGAATACAGAGAAAGATGGCCCAAGTGTTTGGGCTGCTGCCATCCATGGGGATGCCTGGATGAAAATTCTGGCTCTGGCGTTAGTCTTGCTCAAGTCTGTCTGTTGGAGCCACTTCTGGAGTGAACCAGCAGATGGAAGATCCCTCTTCTCTGTCTCTCCCTCTCTGTAACTTTAAATTTCAAATGCAGAAATAACTTTTTTCAAAAGTGAATTTTGGTGCAAAGATTTGAAACCTATGTGTGGTATTTGCCATAATAACACATTTTGCCTGTTTTGTTTAAAGAGCCCTTGCATGTGTAGGTAGGAAGAGGAGAGATATGGTAAAAGTTAATCGTGGGAACTTAGCCATCTTATAAAATAAATAGATAAGGACTTGATTATTATGAGAGTCCCAGTGATATTACTACCAAATGACTTAATATAATGATTTATCTGCTTCTAATTTCATAATCTTGTAGACTTTTGACAAAGTCAGATGAATATTGTTTAAAATTGAGTTTATTAGAAAGTTGGCACTTGTGAAACATTGCAGTAATAAATATTAAAGGGCATTTCAGAACATTCCCAACATGATTTTCAACATTACTAATGATCATTTTATTAAATCAGATCCTTTCTGATCATTGCTCACCTACACTGAGGATTGGCCTATTGAGCTATCACGCTGGCACTGTGAATAATCTTTCTAGGGCATAGTCCCATGTGAAATACTTGCAACATCCTTTCCTCTGTCTAAAGACCCACGTGGACCCCTATATGTTGCACACTTCCAAGCCTTCAAAGAACATTTGTTGATACTGAACTTTCCAACTTGCTTAACACATTTTAATGGTCTCTTGTTTTTTCCAATAAAAAAAATTTCCCTTGGTACATTTTAGCTACTGCGTTTGAAGTCAAATAATTCACACTGCTGCCTAAGGAACTATCAGAGAAGAAATTGCCTGACTACAGTGGTGCCACCCGGGAAGGAGACATCTATTCCACTAGGGATTTTAGTTTCACACACATATAAATGAGTGTTCTGATGGGGCAGGGCTGATTTATAGAAAAGGTCCTCCGTCCTCCTTCCTATATTTTTTAGAAGTTTTTGTTTTTTTTGTTTTTTTGTTTTTTTGTTTTTTTTTTACAGTGACATACTTTCAATTCAGTTCACAATCACCGGTTGAAGTTGAGCTGCTTTAAACCTGGGAATACAACTAACTCTCTAATATGCTGATTTCATCTCGATTGGGTAAATTCCCAGTTGTGAGATGTCTGAATTATTTCTTGGATCTATTTTCAGATTTCTGAGAACTCTTCATACTAAGGAGGCATTTATCACCTCCATTGTGGTTCATAGGAGGCAAGGCT
This sequence comes from Ochotona princeps, assembly GCF_030435755.1. Lineage (NCBI taxonomy): Eukaryota > Metazoa > Chordata > Mammalia > Lagomorpha > Ochotonidae > Ochotona > Ochotona princeps. The sequence continues at coordinate 19,197,888 of NC_080832.1, forward strand.
GAATTTAAGAAGGAATATCCTAATGCCCACATGAGCAAAATTCATCACCGTTCAAGAAGGCTTGCTTGGTGATTCTACGACTGGATTTGAAACCTGTGGTAGTTTTGGGCCCATGGACCCTGGTAGAAGGTTGAGAATGGATGTAACTTTATTCCAAGTTGGATGACACTGAAAACCACACCAGGTTTGGTCTTTCACAGCTGAGTTTAACACAGAAGCTAGGTCTGTTTTCCCTCCTCTTTCTTTGGAGCATTGATTTTTACATGAAGAAAACTGTTAGGGATTCGTCTTTAACAGGACTGACTAATTATCAGTAGTAAATCACTAATGAGAGACTAAAACATGGACAGCCACTTAAGTAACACATTGGGATTTCTTACAACTACTGTAAGAATTGGAAATCCTAAGAGGTCAAGACTTCCCACACAGGTCGCTATAACATTGGAATATTCTAAATTTTAGTATTTACCTAGTAAGGCTTCAATTTTGTGAATACTTCAATGATGTATTTATTTACAAGTTACCAGCGGTGGTATATTTATTACCCAAAGTAAGTCTTACGGCTCTCCTGGATATAGCATGATGTGGTAAAATGGCTTAATATCAGTAGTGCCAGTTGGGTTCAGATGCCTGAAATGTTCGAGGGATTTATAGGAAAAGCATTGCTGACACATGTTACATTGATTTAGAGAGATTTTCTAGTAAACTTCCTGTTTTATTTATTCCACTCAGTATTACATTTGTATTTGAATAGTTCTCAATAATTCTCAACATTCAGACAACTATATCTTGACAAATATACAGGTTATTTGGTACAAATCATATATTTCATAATACATTTCAGTCCTCGAGTGCTCAAAAAAATGAATGCACACATCAGTATATCAGGAAAGGATGTTCTGTGCCTGTAGCATACACCTATGCTCCCAAAAGCATTTCATTTTGCTGGCCTCAAATTCTGATTGACCTTCTTTAATTTTTAAGATTTATTTATTTTTACTGCAAAGTCAGATAAACAGAGGAGGAAAGACAGAGAAGATCTTCTGTCACATGACTCACTCCCCAAGTAACCACAAGGGCTGGTGCTGTGCTGATCCAAAGCCAGGAGCTAGGAAATTCCTCCAGGTCTCCCATGTGGGTGCAGGGTCTCAAGGCCTTGGGTCATTCTCGGCTGCTTTCCCAGGCCACAATCAGGGAGCTGGATGGGAGGTAGAGCTGCCAGGATTAGAACCTGTGCCCATTTGGGATCCTGTCGCATTCAAGGTGATGACTTTAGCCACTAGGCCATTGCACCAGGCCCCCTGATTGACCTTCTAAGGTTAATTATCACTATTCTGCAAACACCATAAAAAATTAAGGGACCCCATTAGGTGATGTGGTTTTAGAAGAGATGCATTGGTTCCAGTTTTCAACAGGTGTGCTAAAACCAGACTTTACTTTAAATCTTGATTTTTGATTGACTGTAAACCTTTGGAAAATTTGCTTATTTTTTCTTTAGCACCCATTATCCATAAAGTACAATTCCTACTATTAACATCTAATTCATCTAGTATGTTATGATCCTTAATTGAGTTAATACATGCTAAGCTCTTACAAACCCCACTTAGCACGTAATACATAATCAACCATGTATTTTTGAGCTTTGAAATTTTTGGAGTTTATTTTGTCAGTTAAAGTATTTCTACTTTATATTGTAATCTTACTATCTTTTGAAGTTCTATATAAAATAACTCAAGATAAATTTTTTAAAATCTTTATATTGAAACTTACAGGATAATCTAAATGTAATGAGAAACATGAATACACATTATTTTTGATATTTTATGAAAATAAGTGAAAAGTGATGAGGAAATGCTTTTCTGTTCACTTACTATTCCCTTTTTCGCTGGATGTTCTTGAGCCTGGGTACCACATTTCTTTGTAAACAAAATCAAGTTCCCTTTAATCTTTACCTTGATGTTTCCTATCCCCAGTTCTTCTTCACGTTCTTGTTGTTGTTGTAGTTTAGAAGATACTAGGCTGCCAAGAATTTGAAATTATTTTCACTGCCAAGAGGCACAAGCTAGCAATTGAAACGACCAACTGGAAAAGGAGTAGCATATTACAGATTTTTTTAAATGGAATAGGAATATGCATTTCATTCCAAAAAAAATTATTTTTTATTCTCTTCCTGCTCCTTTTTTCTCTCTTTGATCTGACACATCCCTTTGCTTTACTAAGGATTTGGATAACATGCAAATTGCTTACCTATAGGTTTACTGGTAAGTATGTATGCTTATATTTATTTTTTGTATCTAAGCAAATTATCAGATTTTAAATGTTGGGTAGCACGGGCTAGAAATTGCTAATTTCTGTCACACAGTAAGCTATTTTCTACATTTATTTGCAATGGGTAGACCATTACCATTCTATCTTTCACCTCATAAAATCAACTGCTGGCAGTGACCCTATTCACAAGTAATTTATTGCTGCATCTCCTTTTTGGTATAATTTTACTGTTTATTATTAAATACAATTAAAATAACATTTAATAAAGCATTTTACATAAAAAGAAATCACAGTATTTTATTAGGTGACATCAAGATCTTTATGATTTACATTCCAAAAAAATTCTTGGGAACTTTAAAACTTCACACTACAGTAACCATGACATAAAAGAATTTGGCTTGTCCTAAAAATGAATATTGAAGGTTCATGGCACAACAGGCTAATCCTTTGCTTGTGGCACCAGCATCCCTGTGGGAGTCAGCTTAGATCTAGCTCATTGCTAATGGCCTGGGGAAGCAGCAGAGGATGGCTCAAATTCTTGGCTTCCTAAACCCAGGTTGGAGATCCAGGAGAGCGCCTGGCTTCTGGCTTCCAACTGGCCAGCTCTGGCTGCTGCGACCATTTGTGGAGTGAACTGGCAGCTTTTAGATCTCTCTGTAATTCTAACTTGAAATAAATAAATTTTTAAATGAATATTCTAATAGTCTCAAGGAATGCATCACAAAGTTAACAATTTATATTCACCTATTTGCATGTTTGAAATTACACATTTCTTCCAGAAAGGTTGTAAAGGTCTGTTTCCTATGAGCAATTTAATAGAAAATCTCTGGAATAGGAAATAAAAATTTATAATCAATAAGCTTTTTATAAAATTTAAAATTCTGAGGATCCTTTGAAGGAAGCATAATAAGACAGTTACATACAATCAGAGTGTTTAAGTTGTAGATTTTAAATAAATCTTCTAGATAAAATAATCACGTAATCATTTCTTCTCTCACCTTTGTGTTTGAAAGTACCACCATTTATACCATCATTTATAAAGCATGGGCATAACATGCACATATTTATTATCAAAAATTTAATTTGTATTTCTGCCCATTCCTAATTCTATTGTTACTATTATAAGATTATGAGCAATCCCACATGTGCACATTTTATATATCTTTCCCCAATATATCACCACATTCTCTTCAACTATTGATAAATGCACATAGATGATTGATACGTGATACTCATCTAAATATATTCATGAGAATATTTGTACACATTTTCAGAAACACATATAAAATTGGGCACAAAACTGCAACTTTCAAACAGAATTAGTTTTTCTAGTGTTCTTTGCTATCAATTTTCTATTTAAGTTCATTTAAGTCAAAGTAGGTGAGTTACATGCACTCTGCATTTTATACAGGCGAAACTTAAGCATATGTTAGACAGCCAATTTTCATGAATTTTACATGTACTTTGAAAAAAGCATCTTTGACGCTTGATGAATATAAATTTTATACTTGTATATGTCCATTTGATCAGTATTGCTAGATGTGATGTACAGATTCTCTAGAATAATCCATTTTAAAAATCTCTGCAATCTAAATGGAAAACAAAGTCAAACCAACCCACTAGGCCAAGAATCAGCATAGAAACATCAGAGCTGATCTACACTGTGGACCAAATGGATCTAACTGGCATTTAGAACACATTTCATCCCACAGATGTAGAATACACATTATTTTCACCAGTGCATGGAACATATCTCGGGCCACAAAGCAAGTCTTAACTAATTCACAAAAATTAAAATCACACTATAAATCTTCTCTGACCACAATGGAATGAAGCTCAGAATGAATAATTTAAGAAGCTCTGGAAAATATGCAAACACATGGAGGCTGAATAATATGCTCCTGAACTAACAGGGGTCACAAAGAAATCAAAAGGGAAAAAAAGCATTTTTGGAAATAAATGATATCAAAATTTATGGGATGCCACAAATACAGTGTTAAGAGGATAGTTTATAGTAGTTAGTGCCTGAAGAAATTGGAAGGCTACCAACTAAATAATGTAACAATAAGAGCAAATCAAACCACAAATTAGTAGGAGGAAAGAAAGAAAATTAGAGAAAAAATAAGCTAAATTGAAATTCAAACATAATACAGAAGGCTGGTGAAATGAATACTGGTTTATTGAAAAAAAATACACAAAATGGATATATCTTTGGCTCAACAACAACAAAGCAAAAGTAGAAGTCCCAAATTAATAAATCAACAGATGAAGAAAATGTTAAAACAGGCACTATAGAATGAAAAGAATCACAAGGAATCACTAAAAACAGCTTAATTCCAATGAATTTAGAAATTAGAAAAAATGTGTAGATTTTTGGACATATACCATCTACGAAACTGAGTCATGAAAACATAAGAAACCAAAATGTATCAATAAAGAAAATGGAGATGAAATAATTAAAAAGGATCCTAACAACAAAGACAATCCCAGGATTGGATGGCTTCATTGAGTAATCCTGCCAAATCTTTACAGAAGAAATAAATCCACACTTCTCAAGCTATTCAAAATATTTAAATGGGAGGGAAGTCTACCAAACTCCTTCTATGCGCCCAGGATAACATTAATTCCATAGATGCTCCAACAAAATGTTTGCTGATCAAATCTAAAAACGTACCATAAAGATCATTCACCCAGACCAAATAAAATTTAATGCTGGTATGCAGGGATGGGTCAACACATGCAGATCAATAAACATCAAATTAACAAATCCAAGAACAAAACACATACAATTAGCTCCGTGTATACAGGGAAACCATTTGATAAAATGTATAATTTCATTATTAAAACCTGAAGGAAATTGTCTATAGAAGGAACGTTCCTCCATATGAATGGGGGAAATGTTGGAAGCATTTTCAATAATATCTGCAACTAGGCAAGGATGTTCACTTTCATTATTGCTGTTCAATTCAGTACTGTAAGTTTTGTTCAGGAAAAGAAACCAAATGGATACAAACTGTAAAACAGGAAGTCAAGCTATTCTTGTTTGCAGGAGACACAATCCCGTGTATAGGGAAATCAATAACTCCAATAAGATACTATCAGGATGCCTATCCTTCCTTTTGCTGTTGTTCTAGTTTATTCAACATTGAATAATGTCAAGACATTTGTGTTTATTTACATTTCTTATTACTTTTGAATCTATTCCTTTGTTTTATAAATCTATTTTCTTTATTTGAAAGGCAGAGTGTAAGGAGAGGAGAGGAGAGGAGAGGAGAGGAGAAGAGAGGAGAAGAGAGGAGAGGAGAGGAGAGGAGAGGAGAGGAGAGGAGAGAAGAGGAGAGGAGAAAGAGAGAAATTTCTATCCACTGAGTCTCTCCCCAATAGCCTGAGTTAGGCCAGAACAGGGCCAAAACCTCAATATTCAGTGCGGTTTTTCTGTGTTGGAGGATGTGGCTGGCAGAGATCTAATTACTTGAGTTAGTACCTGCTACCTTCCAGAGACTGCATTAACAGGGAGTCAGAGTTACCAGCAGAGCCAGGATTAGAACTGAGAAACTTGGATGTGGGTTGTGGACATCTCTGCAGTGCCTTAACCACTGTGTTGGATGGCCCCTTCAGAAATTTCCTTTTGATTCATTCAGTGTGTGTCCTAATCGCATTATTTCTCTCTGAGTACTGACCAAATGTACGTTAGCATTTCTTCTTGCAATTTATGTCTTTTAACCTCTTTGTCCTCTTGTCTTGCTGTGCAATATTATGCCTATCTTATTCATATTTATGTACCAGTTCTCTATCTATTCTAGATTGACTGCTTTAGTTTAGTTTAATATTTTAGTTTTAAATATTTTAAATATGAATTGTTTCTATAAAGTATATTTAATTCATTTGCTAATCTGCTTGCTACTGATAGTATGATCATGTTCTCTTTTGTTAAACATTGTTGTACCTTGTGTGTATTTCAGCACTTCTCTGTTGACTATTTTTTCTGATTGCTTCTGCTTATATTTCCTCATTTCCTTCACTCTTTTTCTTTTTTAATGAGTTTTCTCACTGACATGCTCATCTTTGTTTGAGACAAAGTTGAATCCCTGTAGAGATTTGCATTTGCTCTGGTATCATTTTGATTTAAATCCTCCCTATGAAGAGCTTTTTAATCACCCAGGTAGTGTGTATTCAGCTCTCAAGTGTTTGGCAAGGTTCAGTTTTGGATTATGGTAATTCAAAAAAGATTTTCACATCTACTTGGCACTGAAAGTGAGATAGAAATTTTTCTCAGTATAAGCTTTTCATGGCAAAGTTAATTTATAAGAATCGGTTACACTATGAGTTCAAGCTCTGTGAGTCTTAATGTATTATATTCCATACATTTAGAATATCCTGAGTTTTATTTTCCTCTCCCATCCTCACTTCATCACAGACTCTCCAGACAACTTGAGATGAAGAGTCATTCTCAATACACAAACTAGCTTTGGGTTTTACTGACCTCATAAAGTTTCCTGGTTTCATTCATTTGAGGGCTTTGACGATGTATTGATTTCCTGAAAGTTCAGGAATGCATTTAGAAAGATGTTTTACATATTTTAAAATACTTTCCCCAACATTTTAGCTGTCTCCATCAGTTCCAGCACTTTGGAGAATTAATCTGCATGACTAATCCCCTGTATTAGAGACAGGAGCACCTGAACATGTTCTTAAGAGGGAAGTGTCACGCTGAATTCTGAAAGTTCTCGTAGAATACTAACTGGATTTAATAGTCCAGGCATTTTTGTTAGATAGGCATGGAAGCTATCAACATGACAAAAACATCAAAAACAGATTGGAATCATTCTCTTCAAAATGGGAATAATCACATATAACTTTCTTGAGGAAGTGCTTAAAGTTCTCTTTTTCTTTCTTATTTTAAATAAATATGGGACAAAGTAAAAGCGAGTGTCAGTATTTCTTGCAGACAACACCATCCCATGATTACAAGGAAAATTTGAACTTGAGGGAACATAATTATTATCTCAATGCAATAACCCCAAGCACCTGTCGCTGGAAGAGTACATCCACAACAGAGGCAAATGCTGATGAATCTGGTATTTCATTGTTTTAATTTATATTGCTAGTCAATAGCCAGGAAGCTCTAGGCCAAATGAAAGGTACTCAATGAATTAATTGCCTGATGATCTACTTTGCTAAAACTGCCAGATTCTCAAATGAGAAGGAATATATACTGACAGAATTAAAAAGTAATTTCCTTTGTGATTTATATTCTTTTTAATACAATCTTTTCACAGCTGCAGGACAATTAGGCATTAGGAAAATGTTTAGCAGAAGGCTTTTTATTTGTTGCTTTTACCTCATGAAATGTCTGTTGGCTGTGGACAAAGCAGACAAGTGGGATTCTCAAACATTTCTGAGAATAGCTGCTTTTCATTTCAGAACCATAAGAGCTGGCTGTTATCTGGAATAAACAGGGTACCCTGTAAGTGAGCTTTTCTTTTCCATATCCCCATTTTATTGAACATTCCAAAAGATTGAGCCCACATACTTTTTGTTTTTTACAAAATGATCTATCTGATGGACAGTAACTTCATAGAAATAAAAAGTCTAGATGACATTATGTTCTTTGTAATAAATTGAGCTATGTGACAAATTACGGGGAGAGATTGTGAGGTTATTAGACAAGAAAATAACAGGCAAAGTTTTAGTAGCAACACTCCAAAGACTGAATGTTGGAAAGTAATTTTAGTAAATACAACTGTTGGGTTACAATCTTCCACTTACCTGTTATAATACACAACATAATTGGGAGTCCTGAGTACCCACTATCTCAAGCTAAAAAGTTGAGTTAAAAACTTTATATCATTGCAATTGAGCAGGAAATTCTGGAGGGTCCACATGAGCAGCTGGATAGGTGGTTGATTCGCAAAACATCAGAAAACCCTATATGTTCTATAGAGCTCTCTATCTGCAGTATGCACCCTCCTATTTCTATCAGAAGATATATTTTAATGCTAGAGGACCACTAAAAATATGTACCTCTTCTACAGAAATACTTTTTCAAATCCTTTTTTTAGGATTTATTTATTTTTATTAGAAATGCAGATGTACAGAGATGAGGAGAGACAGAGAGGAAGATATCCCGTCCGATGATTCACTCCCCAAGTGGCCACAACAGCCGGTGCTGTGCCAATCTGAAGCCATGAGCCAGGAACTTCTTTCCAGGTCTCCCACGTCTCCCATGCGGGTGCAGGATCCCAAAGCTCTGGGCCAGCCTCGACTGCTTTCCCAAGCCACAAGCAGGGAGCTGGATGGGAAGTGGAGCTGCTAGGATTAGAACCGGCGCCCATATGGGATACTGGCCCGTTCAAGGTGAGGGAGGACCTTAACCACTACGCTATCACGCCAGGCCCTCAAATTATTTCTTATTTTTTTTTATGTGTTTCTTCCGAGGTGCAGAAAATTAGTAGCAGATGATGAGAAACAGAATTGAAAGCCCCTTGAAGATGGTCAGGTTTGCAGAGTTTATACAGTATGCAAGGAGAAAAGCCACACTATTGGGAAATCAAAATTGTGATTGTTATCAGGGAAGGGCAAAGATCCTCCTATGCCCACAATTTCATTGAAGGAGTTGTGTTGTTGGTGTCTGGATTTGTCAATAGAGCTACGGGCCGAATGTGAGGGACCTAGCTAAGAACCAGGTGCTGAACTGACACAGAAAAAAGTTTTCAGAGAAAATTTCAAATGAGAAAACAATAAGGAAAGAAGGTTTCCTGCCTATTGTTTTCAATAGCACAGGATCACAAAGCTTACAGTCGCAGATGGAAAAAGGCTTTTATTTGTGTAGTAGTATGTATTGAGAGTTGCTAAAATAGAAATTAATGGTGAAAAACTTTTCAGAATTTTTAATCTGTTCAACAATGCAATACTAGTAAACATATGTAATTTATTCTTTATTTGTTAATTTTTGTATTTTATTTGTTTGAAAGAGAGAATTAAAGGGTGAGAGAAAGACTGTGCTGGAGAGATTTTCCATTTCTGCTTTATGCCTCAGATTCCTGCAAAGGTTGGCCTTGGCCAGAGCAAAGCCAGAAGCAAGGAGCTTCATCTAGGTCTCCCACTCAGCCTGTCCTCTACTGCCTTCCCAGTGCATTAGCGGGAAGCTGGATCAGAAGTGGAGCAGTGAGACTTGAACCAGAAGGAATGCAGATGGTGACTTATTTTATTATGTCACAATATCAACACCCATAAAGTATTTTTAATGACCAGCTGCCCTATATCCCTAAAAACTATTTAGGGGAAAATTTGATATTGGTTTATATGCTGAAACTATAATTATAATTTAAAAGCATGTACCTGCATTTATATATTATTCTTGAATTAAATTTGCTATAGCATATTGTTTTAAGTGAATATGTGAAGAAAACCTGGCCAAGGGAAAAATTTTAAAATAGACTTTTCCAAACACTGGATGTATTCATCCTTAATACCACATCAAACCTCAAGGTGACTGAAACAAATAAATGATGCGAGGGTGAAGTTCAGTGCTCTAGCTTGTTTATATGCAAACTTTCATGTGACCATGCATTGGTCATTTGAAAAATGTTGTGCACTAAGCAAAGAGCCTTTGTTGTTCATTGCTTACATTTTAGTTATTTCAGTAGGTATATAATTTTATTTTACCTGGCTTTAATTTGTACTTCCCTTACTACTATGGAATCAAATTCATTTCTATACATTTATTGGTTTTGCTAGTATAACTTTCATTGCGTATCTAATCTTTGGAGGATTTATTTATTTTACTTGAATATCAGAATTACAGAAAAAGAAAAGGAGAGACAGAGAAATATTTTTCATCCAATGATTGACTCTCCAGATTGCTGCAATGACTAGAGCTGGACCAGGAGCTTCTTTCAGGCATCCCATGTGGGTATCGGGTCCTGAGGTATAGAGCCTTCTTCCTCTACGTTGCCAGGTTATTAGCAGGGAGCTGTTTTGGAAGTGAAGCAGCTGGGACTCCAGCTGGCACACACATGAGATGTTGGCACCGCAGGCAGAGGATTAGCCTGATAGAGCACTGCACTGCTCCTGTATATATAATCTTTAAAATAAAGCCCACAAATTCGTGTACTGATTGAACAGGATTTCCCCCCCCCCCCTTTGGAAACATGTAAGGAAATGTCTAAGTTTAGAGCACATACATGGTCAGAGTTATTTGTCTAACTTGGGAGAATCCACTCCCCCCCCCAAATTTGAGATTCTGGAGACACATTAATTAGTCAGTGACTGTTGCAAGCTGTGTGGTTTGCACTTGCTGGGAGCACTTCATTAAATTCAGTAAGTCTGCTCAAATGCTAATTAGCCAAAGGGTGGAGTGTAGGACATTCACTATTTCTGACTTTTGTGTTAGGTCACCACACCTCTCAAAGTGTGAGAGTCAGATGCTTGGGGTTGATGTTGTCATATGACTCTGTTACATTTTCTCTCAACAAAATTAGAAAACATTGACGGGTCTCTGTCAACCTTAAAAATAACATTTCTATTTAAATAAAGCTAAGACTGCACTGAAGGGGGCATCTGGTTGTGCATAAATAGACTGCATGTGGACCAGCAGAAATTAGTGCTCATAAAAAGGGTTGGCTAATTATTTTTCCTTTGGTGCTGACATTCTTAGAATACTTTTACCACCTGAGGCCCTACACTTGGTTTTTCCTGTCATTTGACTTAGATATAAAAAAAATAGTGGAAGTTTAAATGTGCCAGTAGTATAAACCCAGTTAACACAAATAGTGTGTAAGTCACAGTAGCCCTGTCAAATGTGCTAATGGATATCATTCAGCAATCTATATCACCCCTTAGGTGAAACCAAAGTGTGTAAGCCTCAAATACAACACAAACAGTCCCAAAACTAAATAAATGGGCAGCAGCTCACTGGCCTTTCTATTTCTACTACTTTCCATTTATAACATTCATTTGGAAGCAAATTACAGCTTCTCTTTGTGATTCCCATTTCCTCAATTTATAGAAAACATTGTGATAATGCAAGTTAAACATTTATGGAATTTTTCTGGAAAAATAAGACACTTTCTCTAGGCTACGCCTCTTTGATTCAGAGCACGTGTATTTCAGGCAGTATTGGCTATTCAGAGGTCATCTCATGGACATGCTATAGTCTTGATTGATTGAGCGTAACCAAATTATTGTTGCTGTCAAAGAAGTGTACCAATATCTTTGAGGATTTAACAAATGTTAGGCATGTTACTCAAAGATCTTGTGCATCAACTCTTGTTCTTTATTGTGATCATAAAAACCAAGTTACTTCAATATTGCAAGCAGCGAAAGTGAGATTAACATGTTGCATCCCTGGGACAACATTCAGTGATTGATTAAGACTGCAGTTAAGATGCCCATATCCCTTATGAGTTCCTTGATTCAATACCTCTCTTTGGTTCTGACTCCTCACTATAGTTTTCTGCTAGTAGAAAGCATGGAGGCATCAGTGATGGTTCAAGTGACTGGCTTCCAGCTATTCACCAGGGAAACTTGAATTGAGCTCCCATCTCTCAGGTTGTCCCAGATAAGTCCATGAATTTGAGAACAAGTGTTTAGAGAATGAGCTAGCAGATGCTTTTTCTTTTTCCTTCCCTGCCCCTAGTCTCACTTCCTCCCTCTTCCCTTCTCTCAAATCAAAAAGAAAAAGAGTAAATAGAAAGTATTTTCATGGAATGCTTACTAAAAGCTGGTGGTAGTGTGCATAAGTGAGAAATGAAGAATTGTTTAAGAAAAAGGAATAAACTACAGAAAATAAGACAAACAGTTTTGTATAATACAAAAATATTACTTTAAAAATGAGAAAAAATAAGCCCTAAATCTTTTAAGAATTCCCCTTTTTAAAAATAATTATTTTGGGGAGAATCAAGATGGCAGAATAGAGTAAGGACACATTTAAATGGACGGAAAAACATTTAACAAGGATGAAGCAGAGAGGACACATTTCAGGAAACAGGAGAGGACAGAACAATAGCAGAGGAGTACCTGGAGACTGACAGGCACAGGAAAGCAGTGGACACAACTTTGTGGTATTGTGGTGACTGATACTCCAGCAGCATTCAGCTAACAGTGATCTGAACTCCACCAGCAGCCGGAACTTCACCAGCAACCAGATGGGAAGGGACTTTCACTGGGAGATTGGGAGGTGAACCCAGACAAAGAAATGTCCGTCCTGCTGGTTCGTTGGATTTGCCCAGGGACAGAGACAGAGCAGCAGATGGGCAGTGCAAGAACAGGGTGGATTTCACAGCCTAGTCAGCCCCCTAGAGCAGAATTGGGCGCCATTTTGAGTAAGGAGGCAAAGGCAAAAGAAAGGACTGAGCATACACTGAGCTGGGAATGAACTCATTTCTGACTCAGTGAACTGCAGCAATGTGGCATTCTACAGGTACCACACAAGACAGGTCTGGGTGGCTCCCAGACCTGACAGCCAGCAGACCAAGAACTCTAGCAGTGGTACGTCAGGCGCCATTTTGAACACTGTGGCAAAAGCTTTAGGACTGCAGGGGACAACAGTGAACTGCGCATGTGCTGAGCTCGCAAGAACTCGCTCAGTTCAGCGAATTGCACTGGTCCTGCAGGTAAATAATACCAACTGTGGCTTCCTATGGGTCAAAATAAGTCCGTGTGGGACCCAGACCTAACACGCAGAAGGTTCTGGCAAGATCAGCACCATCAACAACCTAGCTATATAGGACACCTGGAGTCTCTCTAGTCCTGGGACTTGCTCCAACCCAAAGTGGGAGAAAGGTTGCAGAGACAAGGGTGCAGCCTCAGCATGGTATCACAGGAGCAAAAGAAGAGACAGAAGCACAATGAATATTAGTGAAAATTCCCCATGCAAAGGAGCAAAATCCTATGCCAATTTCAGAGTTCACTGAGGAAGACATCAAAAAATGGGGGACACAAAATTCAGAAAACTCATTTTAAAGCTTCTGATCAACAATGAGAAGCATATACAAGAGTTCAAATAATATAAGGAATATTTTACACAAGAAATAGCAGCAATGAAGCAAATCAAGTCTGATATACCAGAAATGAAGAACACAGTAGAGTAAATTAAAAGTACAATGGAGAGTCTCCAAAATACAATGAAGCAAGCAGAAGAAAAAAATCTCAGAATTGGAAGATATTTCCTGTCACCAGGGGAAAGTAAACCAAAACCTGGAAGCAGAGCTGGATCAGGCAAAAAAAAAAAAAAAAAAAAAAAAGTATTCAAGAATTGAAAGACACAATTAAACTAATATAAGAGTTATGGGAGTCCCAGAAGGTACAAGAAGAGAAGCTGAGTTTGCAAATGTATTTAATGAAATAATAAAGGAAAATTTCCCTAATTTGGAGAGACAGTTGGGAAACAAGATCCAGGAGGGGCACAGAACTCCCAACAGGCCTGATCATCAAGCTCTCTTCAATTGAAAACAAGGAAAAGATTCTTAAATGTGCTCGTGAAAAAAAATCAATTGACATATAAAGGAATGCCAGTTAATCTCACAGGAGGTCTCTCACAGGAAACTCTACAGGCAAGGAGAGAATGAAATGACATATTCTAGATCCTAAAAAAAAAAATTGTCAGCCTAGGATAACATACTCAGCAAAACTTTCCTTTGTCTTTGAAAATGTAAAAAAAATTCTTCCACAGTAAAGTTAAAAGAATTTGCCTCTTCCAAACCTGCCCTACAAATGATACTTCCAGATGTTCTCTTGACAGTGAAGAGGAATAGCACCAAAGAAAACTAAAGACAAATGTGAAGAACATCCCAGCAAAATGACAACAGAAGACTAAACCAATGAACAACCCATTCTTTTGTTTTGTTTTGTTTTTTTCATAATTGTACATTTCAAATATTTTTATCAATTTCCTATATTTTATTAATTACATTGCATTATGTGACACAGTGTCATAGGCACTGGGGTTCCCCCACCCCTCCTCAAAATTTCCCCCCCACCCATGGTGGATTCCTCCACCTTGTTGCATTACGACAGTTCAAATTCAGTTGAGATTCTTTCATTGCAAGCATTTACCATGCATAAAGTCCAGCATCTTATTGTCCTGGTAAGTTCAACGGTTTCTTGGAGAGACCATCTCTGGTCTGAAGGTAGAGCTGGCAGAATATCATCCCAATCAATTAAAAGCCCCAACATAACATCAACAGCAATTTACAACGTTATGGCATTAATTGACATGGTATTGATTGACCAATATGTTAAAAGGAAAATGCAGGTTCTTAACCACATCCTGTGACTTCTTCATAGACATTTCAACTTTGGTTTATATACTACCAGTTTCTGTACACCTTAAAGTGGCTATAGATTGCTATTCAGCTGTCTTGTGTCTATTTTCATTTTAGTATTTAGCTTTTTATAGTGTTGAAGCATGATTTTGCTGAACCTGGTTGCTTTTCGGGTGGTCTGAACTGGCTTATAACTCTAACAAGACATGTGTCAACAGTTTAAGTGCAGAACAGTTTTAGGAGGGGTGTGCAGAGAAATCCTCAATACCCCAGTGAGGAGTAACTAATGTTTGTGTTCTACCTGGTGCGGTATGAGTGAATCCACGCTGACCATTTCCTGTCTGATTCTAAGGTTTCCTTGTTGTTCTCTGTCTATCTAACCTAGGTTTTTTATTTGTTGCATTTTTTTTTTTTGGCGGGGTTTCTGGGATGATCCTGATGGTCATTGTGAGAGAGGGTGGGGACCCAGATCCAGAACCAGGCTAGGACCAGAGAAAGTTCCCCTCCCTAGTCCTGAAGGAAATCTATTATTCTTCTGTTTCTGCGGACCACTCAGTGCTTCTGGTTGTTGTTCCGATGACGCTGGTTCTTGCACAGCAGAGTTTGGACTTCTTCTATCCCCTGTGGAAGCTCCAGATGGGGGTAGGTGGCCTCAGAGTTCTCGGCCTCTGAAGGCACTCCTATTTCTCGTGGTCTCCTTGGTAGTTGGGATGTAGTCCTCGGTGCTCGTACAGATAGTCCTTGGTGAGGATCTGGGAGTCTTCAGTTGGGATACGAGCCTCCTCCAGTCCACCTGCTCCACTCTGGGGTCCCCCCCTTTGCTCCACGCACATGACCTCCTGTTAAGAGGCTGTCAGGATCCCTCCTGATTCCTCCTATATGCCTTGTGGTTTTACTATTGTCTAATGCTGATCTGAGTCTGTTGTCTATGAGTTACCAGATATGATCCTGATAGGTTATATTTCACATCTTCCTCACACTTTTTAGGGAGATGGAAGATTTCTCTGCTTTCCCTCCCCATTATGTAATAACATAGAGTATTAAGAGTGTTTGAGGTTTTACAGTTCTTTGATGTAGATCATAAGCAGTCTGACTCACATTTATTGTTGATTTATAGATTGCATCGCATTATCTTATTACATTAGATACAGGCTGCTTCAGATTGTAATAATATTATAATATAGAGGTACTATTTTCCAGATTGACAACATTTCATCTCAAATTAAGGCAACCATGTTGTATTTAACCTTTTGGGCTTGGTTCATTTCCCTTAGCATAACAGATTCCAGTTGGGCACATTTGGCCATAAAAAACTGCATTTCATTTTGTTTTAATAGCTGAGTAGTATTCCATGGAGTATATGAACCATAGCTTTCTTTTTTGTTTAAGATTTATTCATTTTATTACAAAGTCAGATGTACAAGATGTACAGAGAGGAGGAGAGACAGAGAGGAAGATATTCCATCCAATGATTCACTCCCCAAGTGAGCTGCAACGGCTGGTGCTGCGCCAATCTGAACCAGGAACCAGGAACCTCTTCCAGGTCGCCCACGCGGGTGCAGGGTCCCAATGCATTGGGCCATCCTCGACTGCTTTCCCAGGCCACAAGCAGGGAGCTGGATGGGAAGTGGAGCTGCTAGGATTAGAACCGGCACCCATATGGGATCCTGGGCCATTCAAGGTGAGGACTTTAGCCGCTAGGCCATGCCGCCGGTCCCGAATCATAGCTTTCTTATCCAGTCTTTTGTTTATGGGCATTTCGGTCACTTTCAAGTTTTATAATTATTGATTGTGCTGCAGTAAACATAGGGATGCATGTTGGTTTCTCGTGTAGCAGGTGTTTCGAATATATTCCTAGGAGTGCTATTGCTGGATCATATGGTATGCTGATTTTGAGTTGTTTGAGTGTTCTCCATACTGATTTCCACAGAGGCTGTACCAACCTGCAGTTCCACCAGCAGTGGAGTAGGGTTCCCTTTTCCCCGCATCCTCACCAGCAAGTGTTGTTGGTGGTTTTTTTGTGTGTGTGCCATCCTTGCTGACATTAGGTGGTACCTCATTGTTGTCTTAATTTGGATTTCCCTCATTGCCAAGGAACTTGAGCACTTTTTCATGTTTGTTTGCCATTTGGGTTTGTTCCTTTGTGAAATGTCTGCCCATTTCCCATGCCCATTTCTTGAGTGGCTTGTTTGTTTTGGCATTTTGGTTGTTCTGGAGATCTTTGTATATTCTGTAGATTAGCCCCCTATCATGAATGTAGTGTGCAAAGATCTTCTCCCATTCTGTGGGTTGCTTTTTTACTTTGTTGATTGTTTCCTTTGCTGTACAGAAGCTTCTTAGTTTGATGAAGTCCCGTTTGTTTATTTTATTCTTGATTGCTAGTGTTTTTGATGTCCTTTTTAGGAAGTCAGGGCCTACACCTAAATCTTGCAGGGTATTTCCAACATTTTCTTCCAAAAGTTTGAAGATTTGTCCTACTTTGTCATTTCTTCACCCCTAAGAAATTGTACATAAAACGTCATGATGAGGCTTTGGATATTAATAGACTTGGAGAGAACAATGATGATTGTTTTAGTGTTTATTAGAGTTCTTATTTGTTATGATAATTTGTGTTTGATGTTTCTTGTATTTGATACGAATAAAATTTCCTTTTTTTCTTCAGTATTTATCCTTGTGGAATCATGAACATTTTTAAACATTTTGGACAACTGATATAGAATAAGATCTGTGTTTGAGAAAATAATAGAGAAATATAAGGGAAAGATATAATGAAGGGAAGAAAAACTAGTAGGACATCAATTAGCAGATTTATATGCAGCAACTAGGTAAGAAATAATGAGAGACTCCCAAATGAAGATAACAAAGTTGACTAGGAGAAGGGATATTGGAAAGATCCCTACAGTTAATAATAAACAGAGCATAATAGATATTTGGATATTTGGAGTAAGGGAATGGAGCAAATTTACAATATACAAGTACTGATCAGACATGATTAATGCTTGTATATGTGTGCCTGAATGAATTATTAGAAGAGCAACATGCAATCAGTTTCTTTGCTTTTTTCTTTCCCTCCCTTCCATCTTTCCTTCCATCCTTCCATCTTTCCTTCATTTCTTCATTTCTTCTTCTCCCCATTATTATTGCTCCTTTATAACACCAATTTTCTAGGCTTAGAACTTATTGAGTGAATAAACTAAGTTCCTACTCTCAAGCCACTATATCTGTACTGGAGAGCTATAGAATGTATAAATAAATACATACTGGTTATATAATATTCTCTGAAGAAAACTACAGCAGAATAACATTCTGCTTTGAGTTGTGCTGGAGTAACTGGTATCAAACAGATCTTCCTACAAACAATACCTGCAAAGCCTACTTTAAGACAAAACAAACAAAACCATTTTTTTGAAAGCAGCAGAGGATAAGTATGACACCAAGACTTTAGGATAAAAAGTTTAGAGAGAGGAATATGCACATGTGATTCTAGCATGCTGTGCTCAACATGCAAGATACTTTGAGTCACTCTAGGGTTGTAAATATGAGTGACAGTTTCCAAGAAATCAATTAGAATTGGAAATAGGTCAAAAAGCTGTGTGATTTTAGTGATACAGAGGTGCCAAAGACAAAGAAAAGACCAGTTTCTGCAAAGGATATAGAACCCTGGTAAACAACGCAGGACTAGCCATATGCATAAGATCCAACAAGAAATAAATTTCTATAAATTGTGCCAAGGAGACCCACCAACTCTTTCAAAGAAGACAAGGTCATACAGTACTTCCATAATTTTTTTTAAAGATTTATTTATTTTAATTGGAAGGGCAGATATACAGAGAGAAGGAGAGACAGGAGGAAGGTTTTCCGCCCGATGGTTCACTCCCCAAGTGGCAGCAATGGCTGGAGGTGAACCAATCTGCAGCCAGGAACCAGGAGCTCTTCCAGGTCTCATGGAGGCAGGGTCCCAAGGCTTTGGGCCATTCTTGACTGCTTTCCCAGGCCACAAGCAGGGAGCTGGATGGGAAGCAGTGCTGCCAGGATAAAAACTGACACCCATATGGAATCCTGGCACATTCAAGCCAGTACTTTAACTGCTATGCTATTGCGCTGGGCCCAACCATAAATTTTTATATGTGATATTTTTCCTATAATAAAAAGGTATATGATATATTGAAAACCAAGAGAAAAAACATTTTACACAGCCTCACTGATGATCCTGATATTAAAGCTTTCTGGTTACTATTCCTGTATAATATATTGCAACCAAATTTAGAATTATAATATAGTTATGATTTTGAGCATTGAGGATTTAAGAAGTTACCTGTGAGGTGTTGTTAAGAAGCTTTCAATAGCGCTGAAATCATTCACCACATATTCTGGAAATATATATCCAAGATGATTCATTTGCATAGTTTGCAGTTGAGCTTGATGATTGGCTGGGTTCTGCACTGAGACTGTAAACCAGATCAACTAAATGTTACAATGTTGATAAAGCTGGATCTATTATATGGTGACTTATTTCTCCCTTCCTCCAATACAAAGATGCAGGAAGCAGCTTCAGAGCCTTGAAAATTACATACTGTCTTTTACATGTGCTTCTTAAACATGTCCTTCTTAAAAATTTAAGGAAACATAACCTATATCTTGTCTCCTCAATGAGAGGAAGGGTGGACAAAGAATGTGTACCATTTTAAAATTGCCACACATAGCTATTCTTGGCTTTAAAATGTAGCTGATTAGATTATGCCAATGAATGTAGCAGAATAAGGAATTTTGAAACATTACTCTGTAAAGACATAGAAAAGAAACTTGACCAAGACTGCCAGAACTAACTTTTTTTTTTTTTTACAATTTTGAAAATTAAACCACATACTTATAGGCTTAGGTAGCAGTTATTCAAGAAATACAGTAGTTGAGTCTTAACAGGCATAATGAACACTATAGCATGTCAATTTGTTCAACTCCACCTCTGGTTCCAGCCCATTGGTAATCAACCTACTGCAAATAACATCCTGAAATTCCTACAGGGTAGACAGCAAAACAAACCTTGCTCACAAAACATTGAAATTAATTGTTTTGACTTGCTTGGAATACCCACTTAAATGTTTATCATTATTTCACTGGACTGTAAGTGGCTGTTTCTTAGTAGTCATTCATGTAGAGTATTTATAGGCAAAAGGTTTTGTTGCTACATTTGAGGACCAAAATAGAGTTACCAGGAAAATCTGTTTAATAAGATATCTGATATCCTGAGAATCTAAAAGTCCATTCACAGGTTTAGGACTTAGGTTATAGGCATACTAAGATAAAACCTGAGACGTCCTTAGCCTTTATTAAAATATATTTTTATTTTCAATTTTTGAATTATGTGGTACAATTTTGTATAGGCTGGGATTCCCCCCCAAACTCCCACCCCGACAGATTTTCCCCATTTTACTACAATGGTGTAGTCTTCATAAGAAGCATCAATTCTATCAGTCTCTCATTTAAGTGTACCCCGACATTGTTGGTACAGTGTCAGACAATCCAGCATCCCATTGTCTACATATGTCCAACAGTTTCATCGGGAATCCATCTTTCATCTGGAAGAAAGGATGCATGTCCATTTGCCCCCACATCTGTGTATCTGTACAGATACACATCTGTACTCCACCACTGTACATTTCCACAATTGAGAAGCCATGAAACAAGGTCAACAACTGGTATACAATTATGCTCAGTGAAATGAATCAATCACATAATAACAAATGCCATATGTTCTCTGTTATATGAGGAAACCAGCATGGAAAGTGTAACTTCAATAATCCATACTGTTTTTTGGTTGTTTGTTTTTTCTGACTGTACCCCATGAGTGTTGATGTTCTTTACTTCAGTTTTGTTTATTCCAAAGAATTTCTTTTCTCTAGTCGAATTCATCACTGGTTCATGGATTATACGGTGGCATCATTTTTCCCAAGAGACTTTTGTGTTTCCCTTTTGTCACCCATGTGTTGGTTACTCAGTGGCACATTTTTTCATGGTGCTGTAATTTGTTGTTGATGTTATTGTAGTCCTTAGCCTTGTACATCTGGATTCTCTTGAGATAATATAGAAGTGATGCCTGACAAACTGCCCGAGTGCTGAAGTTGTGCCTCAGTAGCTACACATAAAACTCCTTGGTAGATATAGGTAAACTTTGTTACTAGACACATAAATCAATCATTTTTTCTGATAATTTTCCACTCACAAAAGTTATTTGCATCAACAGATAACTTTGGTAACCACATTTGCAAAGAATATTTATTTCAGAGAATTAATACTGAGTAGTATATGAAAAACAACATAAACCTAAATGAGACAAGAAAAGAGTTGCCATTTTTATAATATCCCAAATCATTATTTTCAACAAAATGCTATCAGAAATACAAAAAAAAGAGAGAAACACACACACACACACACACACACACACACACACAGAGTGTATCTCTCTAGGAGAAAAGCAATTAATTGGAACTGTTTTCGAGGAATCCTAAGCTGAACTTAAATAACTTTAAAAAAATTTCCTAGGATACAAGAAAAAAAACATCAAAATGGAAGAATGAAAAGAATCTTTAAAAATTAAGGGAAACATGACAAGAATGGCTCATTAAAGAATATCAATAGAGAAATTATAAACACAAGTGAAATAGAATCCCTGGAGCCGAAAAGTAAAACAACTTAGTAAAAAGTAAATAAGAAAAGTAAGACAAAACAAACAAAAAAACTCATTAGAGGACTCAACAAGATATTTGAGTGGGAAAAAATTAATCTGAAGATAGGACAATTAACATTTCAAGTCTGAAGAACAGAAAGTCAAAAAAATCAATAAAAGCCAATAATCAGAGGTAAATTACCCAATCAAAGATGGACCATTAAAGATGGGTGTTGGCTTAGTTATCAGGACACCACATGGGTTGCTCACATTCCATATTGAAGTGTCTGATTTGAATACTGGTTCCTTTATTTTTGGTTCAATTTTCATAGTAATGCACAGCCAGAAGGAAAGATCAAGGCCCAGGTGGGTGGATTCCTGCCACATCGAAGTCTTTGGTTGCATTTCAGAATCCTGACCTCAGCCTCGCCCAGACCTGGCGACTGCAGTCATTTGAGGAGGCAAGATTATTCTTTCTGTCCCTATCTCTCTGTATTTCAAATAAAGTAAATATAAACAAAAAAATAATAAAAATTAACATTGGACAACTCATTTGAGTAGACAGATCTCCAAAGAATATATGTTAGTAGCTCGCGAGCAACTGAAATACTGCTTAATACCAATAATTTATAGGTAAGTGCAAATCAAAAGTGAAAGGAGATAGTACATCAGAACTGAGGAATAAACAGAAGTCAACAATGGATATGAGTGAAAATGTGGAGAAAGTGGAACCCTAACACGTTGCTGATAAGAATGTAAACTTGTTTTTTTTATTTGTTTTGTTTGGTTTTATTGATTTATTTATTTATTTATTTATTATTCATTAATTACATTGTATTATGTGACACAGTTTCATATGTACTGGGATTCTCCCCACCCCTCCCCAAACCCTCCCACCATGGTGGATTCCTCCACCTTGTTGCATAACCATAGTTCAAGTTCAGTTGAGATTCCCTCATTGCAAGCATATACCAAGCATAGAGTTCAGCATCTTACTGTCCAGTCAAGTTCAATGGCTTCTTAGGTATACCCTCTCTGGTTTGAAGACAGAGCCAGCAGAGTATCATCCTGATCAATTAAAAGCTCCAACATACCATCAGCAAAGATTTACATCATTATGGAAATAATTGACATAGTAATGAGTAGCCAATATATTAAAAATAAATGCTAGTTCTTAACCACCTTCTGTGACCATCTCATTGACATTTCAATTTTAGTTTATACACAACATATAACATTCAAAATATAACATGTTATACATAACATCATATCATCTTAAATTAAGGCAAACATGTGATATTTAACCTTTTGGGATTGGCTCATTTCCCTTAGCATTATGGTTTCCAGTTTGGCCCATTTGGCCACAAAGAACTGCATTTTGTTTTTTTTTAATAGCTGAGTAGTATTCCACGGAGTAGATGAACCATAGCTTTCTTATCCAATCCTCTGCCGATGGGCATTTTGACTGCTTCCATGTTTTTGCAATTACTGATTGTGCTGGTATGAACATAGGAGTGCATGTTGGTTTCTCGTAAAACAGGTTTTTTGGATATATTCCTAGGAGTGCTATAGCTGGGTCATACGGTATGTCGATTTTGAGTTGTTTGAATATTCTCCATACTGATTGCCATAGAGGCTGTACCAATCTGCAGCCCCACCAGCAGTGGAGTAGGGTTCCCTTTTCCGCACATCCTCGCCAGCAAGTGTTATTGGTGTTTTTCATGTGGGCCACTCTTACTGGTGTTAGGTGGTATCTCATTGATGTTTTAATTTGGATTTCCCTTATTGCCAGGGAGCTTGAGCATTTTTTCATATGTTTATTTGCCATTTGGGATTGTTCCTTTGTGAAATGTCTGCCCATTTCCAGTGCCCATTTCTTGAGTGGCTTGTTTATTTTGGTGTTTTGGCTGTTTTGTAATTCTTTGTATACTCTGGAGATTAGTCCTCTATCACCTATGTCATGCGCAAAGATCTTCTCCCATTCTGTGGGCTGCTTTTTTACTTTATTGATTGTTTCCTTTGCTGTGCAGAAGCTTCTTAGTTTGATGAGGTCCCATTTGTTTATTTTGGTCTTGATTTCTACTGCTTTTGGTGTCCTTCTTAGGAAGTAGGGACCTACCACTAGATCTTGCAGAGTATTTCCAACATTTTCTTCCAAAAGTTTGAATGTTTCTGGATGGAGGTTTAGATCTGTTATCCATTTAGATTTGATATTAGTATATGGTGAGAGATGTGGGTCTATCTTTTGGTTTCTGCAGGCTATTAACCAGTTGTCCCAACAGCATTTATTGAAGAGACCTTCCCATTTGCCTGGATTGTTGTTTGTCTTTTTGTCAAAGATTATTTGGCTGTATCTGTGTGGGTTTCCTTCTGGTGTTTCTATTCTGCTCCATTGATTTTCCTCTTTATCTTTGTGCCAGTACCAGGCTGTTTTGATAACCACAGCCCTATAGTATGTCCAGAGGTCCGGGACTGTGATTCCCCCTGCTAAATTCCTGTTCTTCAGGATGGTTCTAGCTATTCATGGTTTTTTGTGTTTCCAGATGAACTTTTGAATCATTGTTTCCAGATCCTTGAAGAATGTTTTTGGCAATTTGATTGGGATTGCATTGAATGTATATATTGCTTTTGGCAGTATAGACATTTTAATGATATTGATTTTACCTATCCAGGAGAATGGGATGTTACTCCATCTTTTGAGGTCTTGTTCAATTTCTCTTTTAAGTAGTTTGTAGTTTTCTTCAAATAGGTCTCCTACATTTTTGGTTAGATTTATTCCTAGATACTTCATGCTTTTCTCTTTTATTTTGAATGGTATCTTGCTGGTTAGATCTTTTTCCATTTTTTGGCTGTTGGCATACACTATGGCTGTTGATTTTTGTTCATTAACTTTGTACCCTGCCACTCTACCAAACTCTCATACAAGTTCTAGCAGTCTCTGTGTTGAGTCTCTTGGCTCTTCTACATAAAGAATCATGTCATCTGCGTATAGTGAGAGTTTGACTTCTTCGTTTCCCATTTGGATTCCTCTGATTTCTTTTTCTTGTCTTATGGCCTCAGCGAGTACCTCTAGGACTCTGTTGAATAGTAGTGGAGAAAGTGGACATCCCTGTCTTGTTCCAGATCTCAGTGGGAAGGGTTCCAGTTTTCTCCATTCAGTATGATGCTGGCGTTGGGCTTATCATATATTGCTTTGATGATGTTGTGGATTTTTCCATCTATGCCTACTTCGGTTAGGGTTTTTAATAGGAAGTGGTGTTGGATTTTGTCGAAAGCTTTTTCTGCGTCTATTGATATTATCATGTGATTCTTGTTTTTCAGTTTTGGGATGTGGTGTATCACATTTATGGATTTCCGAATGTTGAACTATCCCTGCATTCTAGGGATGAATCCTACTTAATCCAGATGAATGATCTGTCTGATGTGTTTTTGAATTCTATTGGCTAGGATTTTGTTGAGAATCTTAGCATCAGTGATCATCAAGGAGATAGGTCTGTAGTTTTCCTTCTCTGTTGGTTCTCTGTCTGGTTTTGGGATTAAGGTAATGTTGGCTTCATAGAATCAGTTTGGAAGGATTGCTTCCTTTTCAATTGTTTTGAAGAGTTTGTAGAGGATTGGGGTTAGCTCTGCTCAGTATGTTTTGTAGAATTCTGTAGTGAACCCGTCTGGGCCTGGCGTTTTCTTTGATGGGAGATCTTTAATCACTGATTCAATCTCTGCTTCAGTTATGGGTTTGTTCAGGTTGTTTGTTGCCCCTGGGCTAAGTTTTGCAGGTGGTAGAAGTCTAAGAACTTTTCCACTTCTTGGTGGTCTTCTGATTTGTTGGAGTACAGTGCTTTGTAGTAATTTCTAATTATGTTCTTAATGATTGCGGTGTCTGTTGTTATGTTGCCTTTTTCATCTTTGATGGTGTTAATTCTTGTTTTCTCTTGGTCAGTTGGGCCAGTGGGGTGTCTATTTTGTTTATCTTCTCAAAAAAACAGCTTTTTGTTTCATTGATTTTGTGTATCATTTCTTTTATTTCTATCTGATTAATTTCCTCCCTTGTTTTGATGATTTCTTGTTTCCTATTGTGTGTGGGGCTCTTCCGCTGTTGTTTTTCCAATTCCTGGAGGTGTGTGTTTAGTTCCTGTATTTGGCACCTCTCTTGGGCCCTAACATGAGCTCTAATTTCAATGAGTTTACCCCGTAGCATTGCTTTGGCAGTGTCCCACAAATTTTGGAATGTTGTGTCAGAGTTTTCATTGGCTTCCATAAATTTTTTTATCTCATCTTTAATTTCTTCTCTGATCCACTGTTCGTTTAATAACATATTGTTCAGCCTCCAAGAGTTTCTGTATTTCCTGGGGCATTTTGAATTGCTGATTTCCAATTTCATTCCGTGGGGGTCTGAGAAGGTACATGGTATGGTTCCTATCTTTTTGAAGTTATTTAGATTTGCTTTGTGTGCTATCATGTGGCCGATCCTGGAGAAGATGCCATGCGCTGCTGAAAAAATGTATAATCTGTGGTCTTAGGATAAAAAGTTCTATAAATGTCTACAAGTCCAGTTGTTCTATTGTTTGTATGAGCTCTGTTGTTTCTTTGTTGAGTTTTTGTTTTGTTGATCTGTCTATTGTTGTTAGCGGAGTGTTAAGATCACCCACTATTATTGTGTGCATATGTGTGTCTCCCCTTAAGTCTGTAAGTAACTGCTTCACATAGCTAGGTGCATTGGAGTTAGGTGCATATATGTTCACGATGGTAATTACCTCATGATGGATCAATCCCTTCACCACTACATAATGACCTTCCCTGTCCTTTTTGATGCTTGTAAGATTGAAGTCTGTATCATCTGAAATTAAGACAGCTACCCCTGCCTTTTTTTCTCGTCCATTTGCGTGATATATCTTTTTCCACCCCTTCACTTTCAGCTTCTTGGAGTCTTTTCTGGTTAGATGTGTCTCTTGTAGGCAACAGATAGTTGGGTCCTGTTTGATGATCCATTCCTTTAATCTATGCCTTTTGATTGGTGAGTTTAGGCCATTTGTGTTAAGAGTTAAAATTGAGAGGTTGCGATTTTGCCCTGCCATACGTATGTGTTTTTGTGGGTGTTGATATCTGTGTAATTGCCCTTCCTTGTGTGGACTTTAGTGGGGAGACCTTCCTGTTTGCCATCTTTGCTTATGATTCACCTCCTTTTTTTCTGGATTTAGTGCATTTCTAAGGAGATTTTGTAGAGCTGGTTTTGTGCTGGCATATTCTTCTAATTTCTCTTTGCTATGGAAGTATTTGATTTCGTTCTCAAATACAAATGAGATCTTTGCTGGGTACATTATTCTTGGTTGACAGTTGTTCTGATTCAGGATTTGAAAGATCTTTGTCCATTCTCTTCTTGCTTGTAAAGTCTCTTCAGAGAAATCAGCAGTGATTCTGATTGGTTTTCCCCGGTAGGCGATCTTTTCTCTGCTTCGTACTTGTCTCAGGATTCTTTCTTTTTCTTCGTTGGAGTGGAACTTGAGCACCATATGTCTGGGTGAAGATCGCTTTGGGTCATATCTGCTGGAAGTCCTCTGACCGTCCTGGATTTGGGCAGGGTTCATGTTCCAAGTGTTTTGAAAGTTTTCCTGTATAATTTCGTCAAGTACCATTTGCATTCCTGACTCTCTTTCCGCTCCTTCAGGAAGGCCAATAATCCTAATATTCGATTTCCTGAGGTTGTCTTTCATTTCTTGTATGGACTTATTGGCTTTGTTCAGTCTTGTCTCCAGCTGTTTCATGAGCTGGGTATGTTCATTTTGCGTGTCTTCTGTTTCAGAGATCCTCTCTTCTGCTGTATTTATTCTGTTGATTAGGCTCTCAATTTTGTGCTCTAAGTCAAGGATTTTACTTTTCATTTGTTGTATTTCTGTTACTATGTGGTTCTTGAATTCCTTGAAGTCCTCCCAATGCTTCTCATTGTCTCTGACATATTTTAACATTATTTTTTTGAATTCCTTGTCTGGTAGATCTTCCATGTCTTCATCTCGCATCTCCGAAATAGGCTTTTGATCCTTTGTTGGTGGGTTGCTGGCTCTCTCATCTGGATCATTACCTTTTCTGGTATTTCTTCCCATTGTGTTAGTGTTTCTTTTTGAGAGACCTAGACACCAGCTTGCCGAGGGGTCTCCAAGTGCTATCCTGCAGAGATCGGAGCCTGCAGGCGTGGAGTAGCAGGGTTCAGAAATTTTCAAGGCACTTTTTGTGTGTCTCCAGTACACTGGACTTCAGGGCGCCACTTCCAAGTCCCAGCGGATTCAAAGCGCTCTCTCAGCTCGTCCCCTAAACATATGCTACCACAGGACATGGGGGAATGAAGGCACCCTCTGTGTGCGCCCCCTGTGTGCGGGATCACAGGGCACGGAGGATTCTAGGTGCTTTCTTGGTGTGTCCACAGTGCCAGGGACTGTAGGGCGTGGAGTTTCCAGGCGCTCTCTAGGAACATCTCCTGCACGCGGGTCTGCAGTGCCCTCCTGGTATGTCTCCCAAGCACGGGACTGTAGGGCGTGGGGTGTTCCAGGTGCTCTCTGGAAGCGCCTCCTGCGCAGGTCCACCCACCCCAGCAGTGCGGGACTGCGCACCCCAGCACTCGCAGGGGACCACCCACCCCAGCTCTAGCACGGGACCGCCCAGCCCAGAGGCACGCCTGGGTCTGCACAGCCCAGAGGCGTGTGCGGGTTCCTGTGGTTCAGTACCACCCAGCTGTATGCCAGTCCGCAAGGCACAGGGGAGAATTCAGTGCGCCTTCTGCCCTTTTCCTCAGCGCACAGGACCGCTGTACGTCACCTCCAAGACACAGTTTTGGCAGTTTCAAGGCACTTGTCCTGCATCCCCAGATGCTGGAATCTCCCGGGGGGAGGGGTGGAGAGATGAGCACCAAGGATGTTCAGGCTCTGTGCGTGCCCCTGGAGGGTTAACTCCGGGAGCCTCGACCCACTGCCACTCCTACCCAGCTCACTCAAACCTCAGGTTCTTGCAGTTTGTCTCTGCCGCTGGCGAGGACCTACGCCACAGATGCGGCTCCTGGCGGGTGCAGTGGGTGCGGCGGGTGCGGTGGTTTCTATGGCTCCTGCGTCTCCTGCGGCTTCACTTAAACGTGACTCAGCAGGTCTGGAGCAGAACGCCGTCTTCCCTGCCTTTTGTTTTATTTTGTTTGTTTTTTTCCTGGTTGCTCTTCTGAGTTGTGTGGATTTTTTTGGCTTCACACTGTCCAGGGAACTTCACGCTCCTCTCCCTGCAGCTCTATGCTGCTCCACTTACGCTTTTGTCACGTTCTATCCCTCTCTGTCTGTGAGCTCCCTCACAACCATCCTCCTATGTCGGCCATCTTGCGAGTCTCCAAGAATGTAAACTTGTTACTCCCCTAACCCCAGATACAGGGGGAAATGATAATATTAGTGTGGAAACAATGGTATTACCCACTTTCACCCTGTAACCCTTGACCCTTTGTACTCTATTCAACTAAGTAAGATTTTTAAGAAATTTAAAAAAGGAATTAAAAAATTAAAAAAAAAAAAGAACGTAAACTGGTGGAGTTCGTTTTCAAATCATTTCACACAAAATTATTAAAAGATCTGTAACCGTGTTCCTAAATATGTCTTCAATGGGATTAAAATTATATTTATATAAAAATACTTTTCTGAAAGCATTCTCTGCAGAAATGGGGGAAATGGTAACTGCGCATAACTTGAATAGCCATTAATTTGTGAGTGAATAAACAAAATATGGAGTATTCATATACAGCAATATTACTTGACCTTTCAAAGGGACGAACTGCTGGTACATGCTACAGTGTGAATGAACCTTGAAAACAAGTGAAAGAAGCTATTGAAATATTTAGAATTGATGCAGACAGAGGACAGAAGAAAGGAATTAAAACTGGCTAAAAATAGCTTTGATATTACCCTGTGCATGATGGAAATTTTCTGGAGCTAAGTAATAGTGATATTTAAACAGCATGGTAATGAACACTTGACAATCTCAACTCTAAAATGATGATCTTTGTGTTTATGAGAATTATATCTGAAGTTTAAAAGCAATTATGAAGAATATGTTTTTAGTTCAGTAGGTGAAAAATTAGGTTTGGCTGGAAAAGTAGAATATGTGTTTTTGTTCTTTTTAACATTTATGTAAGCTCAACAAATTTCACATATTTCCTGATATGGATCTAGGACCACAGCAATATTTCCCACCCCATTGTCTTCCTTTCTTGTATATTTCTTCTCCTAATTTTACAGTGACTTATTATTATCTCATTTCACAATCCAAAGCTTAACACTCTAGTAGGGAAAAATATAAATATAGAGAGTAAAAAACAAATCCATGCTTTACTCTTCTTTAGGAATATAGACAAACACTGTAAATAATAATCACCTCATAGGATGTCATTCTCACTCATACAGATCACATTTTTAAATGCTGCATGTATTAGCTATCAAAGATCAGGGATAACATAGTTGTCTTTTTGGAACTGGCTTTTTTTCTTTCTTTTTTTTTTTTTTTTTAACCAAGCATAACAGTTTCCAGTTGGATTCACTTAGTGACAAAGTTGAGATTGTACTCTGATTTATAACATATTTGGAAAATTCTCAGATTATAAAATTAACAGTTACTGTATTTGTTATAATTTTGTTTTTGAAAAAAAAAATCTTTGAGAATGAAGCAAGGAGAATTTTCCCAATATTTTTCTGTTCTGACATTTAATTCAACATCAGTGCATGTAAAATCTGGGAGATTTATTTTTCATGTCCATTTTTAATTAAAGAGCAGTGAATTCACTGCTCCATAAAAATAAAGCCTCAGATACCAGTTGCAGTATAGAATCAAAATATTTTATTCCATTCGTGTTTTGTTTTAATTTATTGGTTCATTTACCTTGTGAGCAGATCTCATGTGTCATGACTCATTTTCAACCTCCAGTTTCAACATAGACATTAATAAAAATGCTTGTCCTTAGGGGTTGTTACTGTTGTTTCCTTTAATTTTTTTAAAATGCAGAATCCTCATTAGAAGATTTAAAAGCATTTAAATTTTAGTCGAAAAATAAAATATCACAATCTAATATAACTTAAATCTCAATGCTAACCATCCTGTAAGAAAGGGTTAAAATGCTCTTATTTAGAAAAAGACATCAGTAATTTCTATGGCTCTCATTTCTTTCACAATAATGTGCATATACCTCCCATTATTTTATATTAACATCTTACATTCTTGTAATACCTTAAAGATGATTGATAAGAATGATGTTAAGTTCTGGACTTCTTAATGAAATGTGTTAGAATCAAGGCCTTTTGAGCTGATAATTTCTTAGTTAATGACTTTAAATTTTATTCATTTTAGAATACCATAATAGTCTCATCTTTGAAAATATTTATTTTAGTCACCTACTAAATGTGTGTGAGTGTGTGTGTGTGTGTGTGTGTATGCTAGCCTTTGTTTGAAGTGTGACAGACATGGAGGCAAATAATGTGGAGGTTTTTGCAGTCAAGAGAAAAATAGATTGAATAGACAAAGATGGAATCATAGGTAGATAAATTGAAATACATTAGTACACAGTAAGTTTTCACTTAAGAATTAAAATAAGATATAATGAGATAATGAGTAGTTAATTCAGATTGCATCAAAACTGTGAAGAACATTGTGAGAAATTCAGCCAATTTGATAGAAATAGAAAACATCTAGTATTGCGAAGAGAAAGGCAGGAATGAAGAAAGTCTATACATTTTCAAGTTTGGCTTTCAGAGAGAGGTATTTGGTCTCCGGGGTCCTCTGTCCACAGGCGCCAAGACCACCGAAGGGTGAGGCAACAGTGTTCTTCTGCAGCAAAAACACCTGAGACAAACTGATGGTGTGGGTTGTCCATTTATTTGGAAAAAAGCTCAAGCTTATATAGCGTAGGAAAAGGGGACAGGCAGAAGAGCAGTCCCTAACTACTTCCACCCAACAACATTGTGATAGGCTAGTAGGTATGTCCATCTCTCTGAACCCTCCAATGAGCTTAAAGGTGAGGAAGCACAGGAAGCCCTGTCTCAGGGCAAGCTTGTTACCTGCTGAAAAGCAGGATGAATGTAATATGACTTCTGAGAGTTGTTTACCAGGGAAGTTCTAGCACAGTTTATTAAAGAGGCAGAGACGAGAGACTATGTGCAGCCCATCACTCTTTGTTGCATGCCCAGTGAACAGGTCATGTTGGGGTCTCAGCTGAGACTCCCTCCTGTCAGGGATTCCTCCCGGGGATATGATGTGGTATGTGCCTATGGCCTCCCATAGGGGCTAGGCAGGCAGAGCTCCAGGAACAAGCCCCCACAACTTGGCCTCATTGTTTTGACCCTGGTTTAAATTCCAACATCCCATACGTAACACAGTGCCTGGATTTGGTTCTCACGATTCCGGCTTCTTAATCATGTGGACTCTGGGAGACAGTTGCGCTCCATAGGAGATCTTGATTGGGGTCCTGGCTCCTCACTTTGGGCTTGTTCAGCCTGATGTTTGTGGTCATTTGGGGAGTAAATAGTGGTGGAGAGCACTCAAGAAAATTCTTTTTAAACTTCAATTTGACTACAAATTACCATAAATTAATATTTGTGTAAGTACTAAATAAGAATGATTTGGGAAACTGGCGGTTATCCAAAATACTTTATTGATTGAGTCACTTGGAAGTAGAAAAGTCAGCTGGATCTTTGGTTATGAGCTCTCTTGTGCTGAATAGAAACTGGGACAAAATTTTAAGGAAATTCTGTTCTCATTGAAAGTAACACCTCCCTATGGATATCATTTCAGCAGTAGCCACCGGGTAGCTTTCTAGGTAAATATTTAGAAGTGCTGAAGCAAGTATATATATATATGTAGCCTGCCTTTGCAGTATTCTAAATGACATTTGAGGCTCCTATTGCACAATAAAGAAGATAGATTATTTATATTGCCTTTGTATATTTATGTCTTCTGTTAGGAACTTGTCTACCTTGCCACAGTTACAAAGCAAGGAAAACCATCTGCCAACACAAAGGAACAAAACCACCATTTTTCAAGGGAGACTAGATAAGTGTAGCAGCATAGGCATACACGAGAGTGCGCCTACATTGTAAATTTCATTTTAGACTAAGGAAAATGATCTAATTCAATGTGATTAGAAAAAGGATAATGTATCCTTTTCCAGCAGTTATTATGATGATTCTTCCACCATGAAGGATAGCTAATGTTTCTTGAAAGACAAAAGGCTCCCTCTGAATATTTAATTCTATTCAAAATAAAATATTTACTCTTCAGAAGGACTGACTCAGTCATGTGAGGAAGGTAACTTAGCCAAGGACAGTCTGAGGGAGACTAAATTAAGTACCCAAGTGTATGAAGGCAGGGCTAGACAGATTAAACAAGGAAACACCTTAAAAACTATAAGAGATGACAAGATAGAAGGAAAGAGAGAAAAATACTGATAAAATTTAAAAAGTGATTAATTCTGATGTTGAATAAAGTGTAAGTTCAATATGTATATTACAATTTTTATTCCACTTGCAGAACAAGATAGCGTTGCAATTCTGAAAGAAATAGAGTTGGATGACAACCACAAAAATCTAATAGCAAGGATATCTGAAAAGATGGAAGAAAACAAAGAAAACCATAAAAACACAATAAACAGAAAATTAAAAAATAGAGTTTCAAAAGTAATTATAAGTGGAACATTTGCTAACAGGATAAACATTAAACATTGGATAACATGTAAGCTGAACAAACCACGTATTGATAAACTCTACAGTATGGGATGAATTTAAAACAAAAGGCTGAAAATAAATGATTTTTTAAAAAGCAATGTTAGGCAAATATTAACAATGAGAAAGCAGATGTGAATATTTAATGAAATTGGGTAATTAGAATCAAATCAAAGGCAATTTCTGAGTGGAAGAGACCAATGGAGAATGTTTAACCTCAAAAATGAAAAATCTAATTTAAAGATACATGTAATTAGAACCATCACTAGTTCATGTCTAAATTGCTTCAGTAATTGAACACCTGATCTACTTCATTCATCTTTGCCCCTGAATATCCCATTTTTAATAGAAAAGCCAGATTTTAAGACATATTTTTTATTCAGATTTCCTGTGGCCTCTGATATTTATTCTTAGCAGAAGCCACTTCCTTCTTCAGGCCTTAAAGTCTGTAGGTCATCTACCTCGATCCTCTATCACCATTGATTCTTAGATATTTCCATCTCCTCTAGTACGTTCAAAGCCTCTCTCTGATCCATCCCCATGACCTCATGGTCCCTGACAAGTCTCTTGCTTTCTTCCACCTTTGCCTTGCTGCCAGTTGTCCCCTCTGCTAGTTCCCCTCTGTCCCCAGAAATCCACCTAACGCTTTTACTTTTCCAGATGTAGCATCCTATCAAAATCACTGTTTATCTTGCTCTTCACACTCCATTCCCCTGACCTGTTACTTTTTGGCTTTTTGAATACAATTACATATAGGCATAAAGAGAACAAGGCAGGGATATGAACTTGGTATCTAGTATCTTAGATTATCTGAACTGACTCAGGATGGAATTTGCTGCATCAAACTATGTCAGGGTTAGTTCTGTGTTCTGTCCAAGATAACTTCTTTGAACTCTGTGAATGACTATACAAAGCAAAAATTGCCAAACTGCATAAAGGAAAAGGCAGTTTCTCTTTTCAACGATTACGCTTATTAAGAATGAAATACATATCCATAAACTTGCACTGAAGAGAAGGGAAAGCATTCTTTTTGATCAATAAGGTCACCATTTGAGTTGCATTGATAGAACTTTTTGAAGTTTATAAACATATTGAATAAAATAAGGTCTCTTTGAAGTCAATTAAGAATGTGGATGAAAGAAAGGAAATACAAGTATGCATTAAAATTTAAATGTCACATGTAAAATATTTAAAAGATAAAAAAGTAAAAAAAAAAAAAACCCAGAAATTTCATTAGAATCTTTTGCCTCTCTGAATTTATTCAGTTTTATGCTTAAGAAACTAGGGTAAAATAACTTGATGTTCAAACTTCCACATGGCATACTTGCAAAACTGAGAAGAATCTGTGTATAATGTATATGGATATATTTATATCATTATGATGTTATTTTTTATGGACTCATGTATCATATATGGCAAGTAAAGAATGGAATTGTTATGGCACTGTACATAAGAATGAGACAAAAGTCAACTGTGTACTGGAGAATGGTGGTAAGGGAGTGAACGTGTTGGCTAACGATCTTTTGTGATCTGGGTAGGTGCCTTTCATTGTACTGCTGGCAAATGAGGTCACATTTCTTAAATTAAACCGACAAGTTTAATTTACATAGAGGAGAGTGCAGTATTTATGATTTTTCTAGTTCTCAATAACAAAGGACAATTGTTTTTTTCAGATATTTTTAACAAAAGATGACAAAATTCTATTACATTTCTGCAAAAAAATCCTTTGACTTATGAAGACTCAGAAAATAAGCAAAATATTCAAATTGTAAAAAGCATGACATCAATGTTTCAATTGTTCTAAGCTAATTTCTAATCATAGTTAGGAGAGAATAAAAGCAGAAGTAAACGAACACACATATATCTCTCTGAATACACATAAATACATACAATTGAATGTACTCTTGTGTATGTATATGTATATACTACATGATCATACATGTGATCACTTATTCCATTTAACCTAGTATTTGTATATGCAAATTCAAATAACATTTTTGTAAATTTTTGTGATCTTTCACATTCATTGAAGTTCACTATGACCACTTCAAGATACAGCTGGATGGATTTTTTTAATCATAATTTTCTATTTGTCTCTTTTAGTACTTTTCCCTTAAATTCTATTTTATTTAGTAGTAATGTTGTTTTATTTAGCCTTTATCAGCTGATTTTCCCCCCAATTTTATTCCTTTGCTCTTTTTTTGCTTGAGACATATCTCTTACATGGTTATGTTTTAGGTTTTAATTGCCTGACTTCTTTGAACATACGTTTCATATCTATTCTGTAAGAAGAACTTATAAACGGTGTACAAAAAGAAACGAAGGGGATGAAGCTACACTGATAGCTATGTGAATGCATTAAGTGCTGAAATTATTGATGCAGTCATGACAAAATATAATTTTAAAAGTCCTATTAGTACCATATGGCGAACAATTCACAGAACTCACAGGACGTCATAAGCATATGGCTTTATTCCACATGAGCTGAAGCAATTTTAGGGGCAAAGAATATCGTATTAAAGAATATGCTCTTTAGGTGTCAAAATGGAACAAGATTAAATCTTGTTGGCCTGAATACTGTCGTGTTGGTCACAGCCTGTTCATACATGTCTGTGGATGCATAAAAAAGAAAATAAATGTAAAAAAGATTATGATTTAATTAAAGCCTATTCATTAAAAAATTCAATTCGATTCTCCCGAGACCTTCATGTCAAAGCTGACTGACCATAAGCAATCATGGTTTTGATTTCAATACTTTTCACGATTCTCTAGTAAAAGGAGTCAGTAAGTAGAACAGAAGTGATGTGTCTTTTAAAGCATATTTTAAAATGTTGATTTAGATAGTTCTTTAAAATCTTAACTATGCAATGTTTAATTCATGTTTCATTATAGCTCATTAGTTTGTATCTGATATATTTGAAGTACTTTTCTTTTATGTAACATTCACATTTGTAATTTATTTCATTAATGAATAATAAATGTTTCAGAAAGATTTGATATCACATTTTTAGGTTTTTAATTCTCTGTGAAAGAACTAAAAAATCTTTTCTTTCTGACAGTGATTGCTAGTGTTACATAACTATGTTGACAGTCTGTATTTAGGGCAGTGGAAAATTTCTGAACAAAATATGTTAATGATACATCAAGGTTTTGTCCCCCTTCTTTTCCCCTCTGCAAATTCAGCACTCTTTTTATTAATTTTAAACTGTGTTGGATATTAAAATATGAGGAATTTTATTATTTCTGACACATGTACGCACATAAACACACACACATGTAATTGCTACAGGTTTTATTATTAAAGCAACTGACATCAAAATCTTTTGCAATCATCCTTCAATTTTCAGATTTTTCTTTTTTCTAGGTCTCTGTCCCACTAAAGTTTTTCATAATCTGAAACAACTGTATTTTCTAAAAAGTGTCTTATCAACTCAAATGATGTCAGTCCTAGAAGGGCCTGTGGAACTACTCTAGGCCAGTGGAGTATCTTCCCACCCAACAGATCAGAGGGCTGTAAAACCTCTCTCAGTAACAGTCCCTTACTATACAACAATGTGCAATATTAAGCTTAGGTGAGGGGCAGGTGGAGACATTTAACAGGATTTTGATAAGAAATGAGCATGTACGTTTTTCATATCCACAGGAGATTTGGATATGCAGCCCTCAATTTAGATTCCTTATTCTGAAGGGAAAGCAACAGGGACACAAAGGGTTATGGCTGACTGTGCAACTATGACCATGGTTGACTAATTCCTGACCCAACGTCTTTCTTCAGCACCATATATAATGCTTTAACATGTTCAAACCTTTTACTTGGATGTCTGTTTGCAAGCAATACAAACTATCTTTTGAATAATTCTATTCCAAAAGATACCATTTGCACCACAGCACAGTTGATGGAACCATGTTCATGGAAGGGAAAAAGGAATGGCCGACTCTGGCTCTGGATCAGACTCTCAGATCCAGAGCCAGCCTTTTCTCGACAGGCTACTTGGAGTTAGAGTCCAGAACTGTCAAGCAGCAGTCCAGGCATTCACCTCTGGCAAGCGTGGAGTAGAGTAACTGGATTAAGAGTTCTGCCATGGTAGTGTCGAACTGAGAAAGAAGAAATTGTTGTGAACAGTGAGAACACTGTGCATGCATTAAAGTCCCTTCCTGAGTGAAGTCTAGGGGTAGCAGAATTGTCAAAGCCTACTTTTTCATGGTAATCTGACCTGGTGTACACTTTGGTGCCTGTACTGTGGTCAGAGCCAGCATCGTCACTCCGACTCCTGCAGCTCTCCAATTAGTCATCCTTTCTCTAATCTCCTTGCAACCCAGGGCAGAGAGCCCACACAGCAGTGTACTGTTCTGGGGAGACTTCGCAGGAAGAAATAAAATTCAAGACAGGGCTGTTAGCATTGGAGGGGAGATATTTACAGGAATTCACACTGGTTCTCTGCCTTTCCAGGGCATTGTCTGAGAGGTACAAGTATGTAGGAACTGAAGGGTTTATCAAGGTTGCTGATTAACATGTCATGCTCAGATGGACCAGGTGACTAAGAATTACCTCTTAGCTCTACTCTACTTTCCATGACACTGAAGTCTACTAATGAGGATGGAGAGGGTGTCATATGTGGGTGTAGGGGACTCTCGTGTGGTAAGGGGCACAAGGTTGGGATGAGAATGCATTTCCATTTTCATTTTGAATCCTGGTAAAGAGTAGTACCTGAAGAAATCACAGAGATTAGATTAGATGGAAAGTCACACAGATGGGAAGCAGCTGTCATAAGACCTACTGTCTTGGAGCTTAGGGACAGACAAACAGGGGGTTCCTGCATCCTTTAAAAGCATTCTACTGTGGAATCTGGGTCTAGTTGACTCTGTGTGTGTGTCTGAGTGGAAAAGGATGGAAAGTTGGTATCAGAGGAGCTAAGTTTGAACTGAGGGGGATGGAGTATTCTCTGTTTTAAGAAAAGTAGAAGAAAACAGAATTTAAAGATTGAGTGACAAGATTTGATATATTATTACCTTGAGTTATATTTAAAGTCAAATTGTATTGGAGCCACAGCTACAAAATTGATCTTGTTTGGAAGGTTATTTTTTTTAAAGATTTTTTCATTTTATTACAGCCAAATATACACAGAGGAGGAGAGACAGAGAGGAAGATCTTCCATCCGATGTTTCATTCCCAAGTGAGCTGCAACGGGCCGATGTGCGCCGATCCGGTGCCGGGAACCTGGAACCTCTAGAAGGTTATTTTTTAAGTCTGCATATATGAATGTACTTTATTGTGAGAAAATACAGTTAGCAGAAAAGAATTTTATCCTCTAGGCCTAACTTTGTACACTATTTTTTTAAAAGCTATAAAATGGAAGAAAAGGGACAGACCAACTGCCTGGAATGCTAGAGGGTCCAGGCTTTTGCGTGACTTTGCATTTTGAGAGATATATTCCACAACATGAAATTCAAAATGCATTTTTCTAGGTGGCATGTAACAGTACAATGTCATAAACATCCTGTAGGGTTTGGCATTAGTGACCACCACAAGAGTATACAAGTTCAAGTAGTTGTGTAGGAAGTCACCAAAAGAAAGGCCAACTGAAAGAAGTTAAGAGCAACTAAAGCCTCTGAGGATCCTCTCTCAACTATTATCTGCACCCCCACTTGGACAAGTTTTGTTAGCTGCCGTGGCAACAGGGACATGACACTGACATTGTTCTACTAACATTGGGCTTGCTGGACTGCAAGAGTGATTGTACCCTTTACGTGGAGGGATCTTATTCCTTTACAGGCAGAAATCTGTCCTCCGAATACACTATAGGAATTCTTTGACAGATAAAGAAAATGAAAAAAAAAAAGATTTTGAAGATAATGTTTATTTTTCTTTGAAAAACATTTATAGAGAAAGGAGAGGCAGACAATTTAGAGAGAGAAGAAGAAGGAGAAGGAGGAGTGAGAGAGAGATATATCTTCTATCTTCTTTCCTCTGGTTCATTCTCCAAATGACCTTACTTGCTGGAACTCAGCTGGTCCAAAGCCAGAAGCTAGGAGGTTCAAATGGGTCTCTCTTGTGAGCACAGAAGCCCAGAGACATGGGCCATGGTCTGCAGCTATCCCAGTCACATCATCAGGGAGTTGGATCAGATGTGAAACGGCTGGAACTCAAACGAGAGCCCAAAGTGGGGTGCCAATACTGCAGGCTGAGGCTTAAGCTACTGTGCCACTATGCCGGCTCCAAGAAATCAATTAATAATTCCTGCAGAAAGTGCACTTAAATTACATTCAAAATGTTGCTGGCTTGCCAATTATGTAGCAAAGTCAACTTATTTTCCTAACATAAGAATAAAAAGATATTCCTTAATTCTGAACTCGAGAATAGAAGCATTCAAAGTAGTTTTTTCTTAGAAAATGTGAGGCAATTTATACTGAAGTACAATGTTTTTTGTCAAAGAGAAAGATAAAGTTACATCATTTGCAAGCCATTCCTATATGACACTCAATGTTCTCCTTTAACCATCTCTATTTTTTAAGGCTTTCTGTTATCTGTGTGTTTATCTACTTTTTTGGCAAATTCTTACAAATCATTGACATTGTTGATGCTCAATATAGTCTTCTTCTGGGAAATAGGAAGAAATGGTAAAAACTGGATCTAAGAGGATTTGTAAGAAAATATTATTGAGAAAAATTGAAGTCCTGACATTCAGCATCATGTGGCTTAGCTTCACGTTTAATGTCATCCTGAGTGTTAGAAAACCGACTTCACTTAGTGTGAATGGCAAGTTTAGAAACTCTTCCCATTTTTAGGAAGATGTGAAGACTTCCCTGAGGCTCTTGTATTGTGGGGACATGTTCCCTTGTGGGGATAATTCATTTAAAATTTGCACAATGGGGGCTTTAGAAAGTTTCTTTCTCTGGTAATTGTGTGGATGCTTCTCTTTCTAAATGAGGAAAGTCCAGATGTGATTTTATGATCTGTGCCTGACCACTGGCTGGGTCAGCTTCACCTGCATGCACAGAACAGAGTGTAACAAGAGTCAGGCTTTATTTTGAATTATGGCAAGCTCAAGAGGCAAGTGGCCTGATCAAGTCAAGACCAATTACTTGACCCATAATTACATGCCTGTGAGCATCTGCATTGTCAAGAAGCAATTCTGAATCCCGAACTGGCATCTGAACCTTGACACTTCAATGCAGGCAAGGACATCTTAACAGATAGCACAAAAACCTACACTGATCTGTCAAGTCCAAAGGACATAATGTATAACAAGAATGGAAACCAGGGGCAGGCATTGTGGCATAGTGAGTAAAGCTGCTGTGTGGTACAATGGCATGCCTTATGGGTGCCAGTTTGTATTCTGGCTGTTCCACTTCTGACCCAGCTAATGGCTTGGAAAAAAACAGTGGAAGATGGCCCAAGTGCTTGGCCCCTGCTACTTACATGGGAGACCTGAATGAAGTTCCTGGCTCCTATATTTAGCCTGATTCTGCCCTAGCTATTGCTGCCAAAATTGAGGATCGAAGCTTTCTCTCTACATCTTTCCCTCTTGCTGTAACTCTGTGTTTGAAATAAATATAGAAGTCTTTTTAACAAAAGCCAATGAGGGCCTGGTACAATAGCTCTATTGCTTAATCCTCCTTGTTCAAGTTCCGGGATTCCAAATGGAAGCCAGTTTGTGTTCTGGCTGCTACACTTCCCATCCAGTTCCCTGCCTGTAGCCTGGGAAAGCAGAAGGGGAAGGCCCAAAGCCATGGGACTCTGCACCCATATGAAGACCCAAAGGAGCCTCCTAGCTACTGACTTCAGACTGGCTTAGCTCTGGTCATCACAGCCACTTGGGGAGTGAACCAGTGGCTAGAAGATCTTTCTCTCTGTCTTCCCTCTGTAAATCTGCCTTTCCAATAAAATATATATATATATATTTTTTTTTATTAAATTTATTCATTAATTACATTGTGTTGTAATTACATAGAATCTGGGATTCTCCCCCCATCCTCCCCCCATGGTGGGTTCCTCCACCTTGTTGCATAACCATAGTTCAAGTTTAGTTGAAATTCCCTCTTTACAAGTATATGCCAAGCATAGAGTCCAACATCTTATAGTCCAGTCAAGTCCAACTACTTATTGGGTAGACCCGCTCTGGTCTGAGGGCAGAGACAGCAGAGTATCATTCCAGTCAAATAAAAGCACTAACATACCATCTACAACAATTAACATCGTTATGGAATTAATTGACATGGTATTGAGCAGTCAACATGTTAAAAATAAATGCGATTTTTATTTATTTATTTATTTATTTATTTATTTATTTATTTATTATTTTTAATTCATTAATTACATTGTATTATGTGACACAGTTTCATAGGTACTTGGATTCTCCCCACCCCTCCCCAAACCCTCCCACTATGGTGGATTCCTCCACCTTGTTGCATAACCTAAATGCAATTTCTTAACCATTTTCTGTGACCCCCCCATTCACAGTTCAATTTTAGTTTATATACGACATATGACATAACATCCATAACATAACATGTTATACATAACATCATATCATCTTAAATTAAGGCAAACCTGTGGTATTTAACCTTTTGGGATTGGCTCATTTCCCTTAGCATTATGGTTTCCAGTTTGGCCCATTTGGCCACAAAGAACTGCATTTTGTTTTTTTTAATAGCTGAGTAGTATTCCATGGAGTAGATGAACCATAGCTTTCTTATCCAATCCTCTGCCGATGGGCATTTTGACTGCTTCCATGTTTTTGCAATTACTGATTGTGCTGCTATGAACATAGGAGTGCATGTTGGTTTCTCGTAAAACAAGTGTTCTGGATATATTCCTAGGAGTGCTATAGCTGGGTCATACGGTATGTCGATTTTGAGTTGTTTGAATATTCTCCATACTGATTGCCATAGAGGCTGTACCAATCTGTAGCCCCACCAGCAGTGGAGTAGGGTTCCCTTTTCCGCACATCCTCACCAGCAAGTGTTATTGGTGTTTTTCATGTGGGCCACTCTTATTGGTGTTAGGTGGTATCTCATTGATGTTTTAATTTGGATTTCCGTTATTGCCAGGGAGCTTGAGCATTTTTTCATATGTTTATTTGCCATTTGGGATTGTTCCTTTGTGAAATGTCTGCCCATTTCCCGTGCCCATTTCTTGAGTGGCTTGCTTGTTTTGACATTTTGGTTGTTTTGTAGCTCTTTGTATACTCTAGAGATTAGCCCTCTATCACCTACGTAGTGCGCAAAGATCTTCTCCCATTCTGTGGGCTGCTTTTTTACTTTATTGATTGTTTCCTTTGCTGTGCAGAAGCTTCTTAGTTTGATGAGGTCCCATTTGTTTATTTTGCTCTTGATTGCTATTGCTTTTGGTGTCATTCTTAGGAAGTAGGGACCTACCATTAGACCTTGCAGAGTATTTCCAACATTTTCTTCCAAAAGTTTGAAGGTTTCTGGATGCAGGTTTAGATCTTTTATCCATTTAGATTTGATCTTAGTGTATCGTGAGAGATGTGGGTCTATCTTTTTGTTTCTGCAGGCTATTAACCAGTTGTCCCAACAGCATTTATTGAAGAGACCTTCCTATTTGCCTGGATTGTCGTTTGTCTTTTTGTCAAAGATTATTTGACTGTATCTGTGTGGGTTTCCTTCTGGTGTTTCTATTCTGCTCCATTGATCTTCCTCTCTATCTTTGTGCCAGTACCAGGCTGTTTTGATAACCACTGCCCTATAGCATGTCCAGAGGTCCGGGACTGTGATTCCCCCTGCCAACTTCCTGTTCTTCAGGATGGTTCTAGATATTCGTGGTTTTTTGTGTTTCCAGATGAACTTTTGAATCATTGTTTCCAGATCCGTGAAGAACGCTTTGGGCAATTTGATTGGGATTGCGTTGAATGAATATATTGCTTTTGGCAGTATAGACATTTTAATGATATTGATTTTACCTATCCAGGAGCATGGGATGTTACTCCATCTTTTGAGGTCTTGTTCAATTTCTCTTTTAAGTAGTTTGTAGTTTTCTTCAAATAGGTCTCCTACATTTTTGGTTAGGTTTATTCCCAGATACTTCATGCTTTTCTCTGTTATTTTGAATGGTATCTTGCTGGTTAGATCTTTTTGCAACTTGGGGCTGTTAGCATACACTATGGCTGTTGATTTTTGTTCATTAATTTTGTACCCTGCCACTCTCCCAAACTCTCGTACAAGTTCTAGCAGTCTCTGTGTTGAGCCTCTTGGCTGTTCCATATAAAGAATCATGTTATCTGCATATAGTAAGAGCTTGACTTCTTCATTTTCCATTTGGATTCCTCTGATTTCTTTTTCTTGTCTTATGGCCTCAGCGAGTACCTCTAGAACTATATTGAATAGCAGTGGAGAAAGCGGACATCCCTGTCTTGTTCCAGATCTCAGTGGGAAGGGTTCCAGTTTTTCTCCATTCAGTATGATGCTGGCATTGGGTTTTTCATATATTGCTTTGATTATGTTGTGGATTTTTTCATCTATGCCTACCTTGGTTAGGGTTTTTATCAGGAAGTTGTGTTGGATTTTGTCGAAAGCTTTTTCTGCATCTATTGATATTATCATGTGATTCTTGTTTTTCAGTTTT
The DNA here is from genome assembly GCF_030435755.1 of Ochotona princeps. Lineage (NCBI taxonomy): Eukaryota > Metazoa > Chordata > Mammalia > Lagomorpha > Ochotonidae > Ochotona > Ochotona princeps. The sequence goes on from NC_080832.1 coordinate 19,241,394, forward strand.
TGAATGTGGTGTATCACATTGATGGATTTCCTTTATGTATATATTTTTAAAGGCAAGCAATGAGAACTTGAATTACAGCTTTGCAAGCAGAATGAAAGAAACATAAGCAAATAAGCATGGTAACCAGAGTGAAGAACTCTGTGAGATGTGGTTCTCTGTGGGTGACTGCAACAACGTTCTTTTCAGCTCTGAAAGGTTCGACCAGTAGCAAAAAAGTAGCATGCTTAAAAGGTACATTACTACTAGGTTCAAATAAGATAATGCACAGAGCAGAATATCATAAAGTATAACACAAATAAAAGATGTTATTACTGTCATTAACATTACCATCATCTTCATCATCATCATACCCAGTAAATCTATCTGTTGGGATAAAGTGAAAAGATTGCCAATAACTATAATTTTAATCCAACATTTTAGAAGCTAAATATAAGGCATAGATACATTGAAAATAAATTATTGAATTAATAGGTGTTAAAATTTACTTATTTTTTGCATATATTTGGGGAAATGTATAATAATGGTCAGATGCTATAGTTTATAAATGTGGATGTAACATACTACGGTAAAACAGGTAATTTTTCCTAATTTTCACAGATCAGAAGGAGTCCAGAATCTCTTTGACATTTATTAAAGTGAATTTTATGGTACAGGTCTCCTTGATGGGTGACAGTTGTACTCCCCAGAGGACTACAGTGGCTGATGCTTAAGACAGGAGCCAAAAGCCTGTAGGTTCAGTCAGGTCTCCCACATGAGTGGCAGGAATCCAGATACTTGAGTCATTTTCTGTAATCATTATTAGTCCATTAACTTGGAACTGGATCAGTAGTGGAGTATCTGGGAGCATCATGAATTGCTACCCATATGGAATGGTGGCTTTGCAGTCTACAGCTTTACTTGCTGCCCCAACAAGCTCCAACACAAGCCACATGTTTTAACACACTAACTGTTCTATATTTTTGTGTGTATATTCTTGATCGTTAAAAGTAAACTCACCTGAGGGCAGATCCTAAATTTCCCTAATCTTGTGTACTGTGTGGCTGGCGAAACTATTTGGCGAAACAACAGCTTAGTAGCACAAGTGGGTGCACTTATGAAAAAGGATGGAATTTATGTGGAGGGTTGTGTTCTAGAGCTGCGTTTATTCTGCTCTGGGAGATCATATGGAAGGAAACCACAGCCCTGGCACAGTCAACCTGAGATAGCATCCATGCCACATCCTGGCAGTGACAGTCCAGGAAACCTTCCTTGCCTTGCCATCTCCTACTCAGTCTGTCTTTGGAAGAGCAGAAAAGGCCACAACTAGGGAAGGCTACCAACTGTAGGGATGAAACAGCCAGGAGCCCATCTACACAAACTACCAGCTAACTTTTCCTACTTTTTTTTTAAAATTATTTATTATTTAACTTCAGTAATTACATTGTATTATGTGACACAGTTACATAGATACTTGGGTTCTCCCCACCCCTCCCCAAGCCCTCCCACCATGGTGGATTCCTCCACCTTGTTGTATAACCACAGCTCAAGTTCAGTTGAGATTTCCCTATTGCAAGCGTATACCAAACATAGAGTCCAGCATCTTATTGTCCAGTCAAGTTCAACGGCTTCTTAGGTATACCCTCTCTGGTCTGAAGACAGAGCCAGCAGAGTATCATCCTAGTCAATTGAAAGCTCCAACATACCATCAGCAAAAATTTACATCATTATGGAATTAATTGACATAGTAATGAATAACCAATATGTTAAAAGTAAATGCGAGTTCCCAGCCACCTTCTGTGACCACCTCACCTATACTTCAATTTTAGTTTATACACAACTTATAACATTCAAAACATAACATGTTATACATAACATCATATCATCTTAAATTAAGGCAAACATGTGGTATTTAACCTTTTGGGATTGGCTCATTTCCCTTAGCATTATGGTTTCCAGTTTGGCCCATTTGGCCACAAAGAACTGCATTTTGTTTTTTTTAATAGCTGAGTAGTATTCCATGGAGTAGATGAACCATAGCTTTCTTATCCAATCCTCTGTTGATGGGCATTTTGGTTGTTTCCATGTTTTTGCAATTACTGATTGTGCTGCTATGAACATAGGAGTGCATGTTGGTTTCTCATAGAACAAGTGTTCTGGATATATTCCTAGGAGTGCTATTGCTGGATCATACAGTATGTTGAATTTGAGTTGTTTGAATATTCTCCATACTGATTTCCATAGAGGCTGTACCAGCCTGCAGCCCCACCAGCAGTGGAGTAGGGTTCCCTTTTCTCCGCAACCTCGCCAACAAGTGTCGTTGGTGCTTTTATTCATGTGGGCCAGTCTTACTGGCGTTAGGTGGTACCTCATTGATGTTTTAATTTGGATTTCCCTTATTGCCAGGGAACTTGAGCATTTTTTCATATGTTTATTTGCCATTTGGGATTGTTCCTTTGTGAAATGTTTGCCCATTTCCAGTGCCCATTTCTTGAGTGGCCTGTTTGTTTTGACATTTTGGTTGTTTTGTAGCTCTTTGTATATTCTGGAGATTAGCCCTCTATCACCTATGTCGTGTGCGAAGATCTTCTCCCATTCTGTGGGTTGCCTTTTTACTTTGTTGATTGTTTCTCTAGCTGTACAGTATGCAAATGATAGAGTTCACTAGCAAGCAGTTCTCATGTGAAAATACACCTGTTTAGCAGTGATAATATTTTGACTCCATTTTGTAAAAACAAAATTCATAAAGGCATGTCAACACATGCATGATAATTCACTGAATTTGATCTTAAAAGGATTTCTTTAACAACATGACAGGAACATGTCATTTGCAACATTGTTTATTGGGCACCCTGAGTGTGGAGGGACCCTTAGTGGAGAAGTGGTCCACAATTACTCAATTGTGGGTTGAAAGATGGATCACATTTCTTTGAAATTCTTCTAGTTTGTTTATACTATTAAGAGTCAATGAGTATAGTTCACGCGACTTTGTTCCTGCTTTTTCCAAGTGCTAGATTTCCCTTTATGGGCATAATGATTACTTCAAATTGCATAGTAAAATTTTGTCTTCATTTTCTAAAACTGTTAGAAGCCTTCAATGGCGCCCATGAAAGCTTTTAGAAATAATTTGTCTTGCTCTTTGCCCTTAATTGGGAATCATGATCTGAAATATAATCAGTCAGCCAATTCCTTGTAAGTTTTTCTCTTAATTTCCTATGCCTTGCTTTAGATGTTCTCTGTCCCGTCGCATGATTTCACTGAAGTGGATCCAGGTGAGTATAAAAGAGAACTGAGAGGGCCCGGCGGCGTGGCCTACCGGCTAAAGTCCTCGCCTTGAAAGCCCCGGGATCCCATATGGCCGCCGGTTCTCATCCCGGCAGCTCCACTTCCCATTCAGCTCCCTGCTTGTGGCCTGGGAAAGCAGTCGAGGATGGCCCAATGCATTGGGACACTGCACCCGCCTGGGAGACCCGGAAGAGGTTCCAGGTTCCTGGCTTCGGATCGGAGCGCACCGGCCCGTTGTGGCTCACTTGGGGAATTAATCATTGGACGGAAGATCTTCCTCTCTGTCTATCCTCTCTCTGTATATCTGGCTGTAATAAAATGAATAAATCTTTAAAAAAAAAAAAAAAGAGAGAGAACTGAGAAAATAAGAATTGTTTTTCCCTAATGCGTTATGCTTATGCTGTTGGTCCTTCAGCGTCACTATCAATTTCACCAATCTTAGTGAAAGAGAAAATTGTTAAGACTAGAAGAGTAAATCCTGGCGTCTGTCACAGCCTAAATTACCACAGAATGCTTCCTGATTTCCAAGATGAAAGCAACTGGTGAGCTGAAGATAGGGCTCTGAAACACTGAAGAGACTTGCTAGCCTGCAGGGGACATGACGTACTTCCTCCTTAGTCTGTCACCTTAGTAACAGTGACAGGCAAATCTTACCATCTCAGGATCTTGGTGAAAAGACATTTTCCTGCAATCTATAGCTATGACAAGCACAAGAGGATTCTCATTTATTTAACATGGCAATTATGACAGATATTATATGCTTCTTCTTATTGATACAGGCATTGGGGCAGATGAAAATGAGTAATAATCGAAGCCTCCATCAATCTGTGGACTCCCAAAACAAATATAGACTGAGTTCTGTGTCTGCCACACAGTTTTGACTTCCTTGAGAAAGACAAAAAATAAAAATCACTTATAATCCCATATTCTGTAGGATTATAATCTAATTAGTGGATAAAATCATGATTAATATTCAAGAATCATGCTAAGTTCTATACAAATTCATCTAAACAGAATAACTAATTCCTCTTTTATTCATAAAATCAGTGAACTTGGCCATATATGTGACTAATCTCTCTTTTTTGTTGTTTATTTATTTATTTTTATTTTTTTTATTGATTACATTGCATTATGTGACACAGTGTTATAGGCACTGGGATTCCCCCCACCCCTATCCAGACCCTCCCCCCATGGTGGATTCCTCCACCTTGTTGCATTACCACAGTTCAAATTCAGTTGAGATTCTTTCATTGCAAGCATCTACCAAGCATAAAGTCCAGCATCTTATTGTCCAGAAAAGTTCTACAGTTTCTTGGGGAGACCATCTCTGGTCTGAAGTAGAGCCAGCAGAGTATCATTCTGATCAATTAAAAGCCCCGACATTACAGCAGCAACAATTTGTAACGTTATGGAATTAATTGACAGGGTATTGAGTAACCAATATGTTAAAAGAGAAAAAAAAAGAATGCAAGTTCTGAACCACATCCTGTGACTTCTACATTGACATTTCAATTATTAGTTTATGTATAACCGGGTTCTATACACCTTAAAATGGCTACAGATTACTGTTCAGCTGTCTCATGTCTATTTTAATTTTAGTATTTGGCAGTTTATAGCATTGAAGCATAATTTTTCTGAACCTGGCTATTTTTTGGGTGGTCTGAACTGGCTTATAACTCGAACAAGACATGTGTCAACAGTTTAGGTGAACAGTTTTAGGAGGGGTGTGCAGAGAAATCTTCAATACCCCAGTGAGGAGTAACTAATCTTTGTGTCCCACCCAGTGAGCTATAAGTGCATCCCCGCTGACTGTTGCCTGTCTGTTTCTAAGCTTTCCTTGTTGTTCTCTGTCTAGCTATTCTAGTTTTTTTGCTCATTTGTTTGTTTATTTTGAGGGGCTTCTGGAGCGATCCTGATGGTCATTACGACAGAGGGAGGGGACCCAAAGTTGGAACCAGGCTAGGACCAGAGAAAGCTCTCCCTAGTCCCAAAGGAAGTTTACTGTTCTTCTGTTTCTGCGGACCGCTCAGTGATCCTGGTTGTCGTTCCGATGACCTTGGATCCTGCAAGGCAGGATTTGGGCTTCTTCCATCCCATGTGGTAGATCCAGATGGGGGTGGGTGACCTCAGAGTTCTCGGCTTCTGAAGGCACTCCTATTCCCCTTGGTCTCCTTTGCAGTTGGGATGTAGTCTTCGGTGCTCATGCTGATAGTCCTTGGTGAGGATCTGGGAATCTTCAGGGTTGGGATACAAGCCTCCTCCTGTCTGCCTGCTCCACTCTGGGGTCCCCCCCTGCTCTGTGCTAATGACCTCCTGTTAAGAGATTGTTAGGATTGCTCCTGATTTGCCCCATATGCCTTTGTAGTTTTACTATTGTCTAATGCTGATTCGAGTCTGTTGTCTATGAGCTACCAGTTATGAGCCTGATATATACTTCCCGTCTTCCTCGCCTTCTAGGGTAATGTAAGATTTCTCTGCTTTCCCTCCCCATTTCTGAGTAGCATAGGGCCTTATAAGTATATTAGGTTTTTACAATTCTTTGATGTAGATCATAAGCAGTCTGACTCATATCGGTTGTTGGTTCATTGGTTACTTCACAATATCTTATTGCATGAGATGCAGGCTGTTTGGGGTTGAAATAATATTACTGTTTTTCAGATTGACATCATTTCATAACAGCTATGAAGTTATTTTTGGAGGCTACATCCTTTTCCCCTTTCTCTGCTTCTGTATTCTAGAAACAACCAATATGCTGAAGTTCCACAGATATGAATTTGAACATTATTACCTAAATGCTGTATATATTAACGGGTAAGGTTCTAACTCTGAGGTTCTTACACTACGAAGTAGTGTATTTAAAATATGTGGTGTAAGTGTTTCAATGGTTTTTTGTAGTTGGTTAATGGTACATGAGACTTTATATTCCTGTGCTTTATGTATGAGGTTTTCATAATAAAATTATTTTAAAAGGCCTGAGAAGTGCTGTACATGTTCTAAAAGGATTTGAATATACAATGTGTCACAGCATTTCCCCTCTAAAATCAATATATTTCTTTTATAATCTCATCACACTTGCCACTGTGCCAATATTGTAAAATTGATCACATTTGGGCCCTCAGTACATTTGAGTAGTTCAAGTAATTATGGGTCAGCTGTTTGTACAATTCCACTTTGCAAATATGTCTGGATGAAATTGTTTCCATTTTAAGTCAATTAAGTCATTCTGCCAGGAAGAGTACCAAAGGAAACTTGCCGTATTTACACTTTCTCCTATGTTAGTGCAAAGTTGACCTGATTAAGAAATGCATATTGCTATTGAAGTAAGATCCAGAATCTCTTATTCTCATAAGAGTTGTGTGCTAATCACTGGCTAATTCAGGTCAAGTCAGAAAATCCCTTTGGCTTTGGTTTCCAGATTGATGAAGCTTCCACTTTTACTATTCTATTGAACACACTCTCATGGAGGAAATGTCAACAATTATTGGAGTCTTACTAGTTCATAAAAATAGATTAATAGTCTGCATTTCTCTCCCTGAGCTTCCGCTACCTCATATTTCTTATTGGCCTTCTAGGTACACCATATGCCAGAATATTCAGTTTAAATAGATATCGTTAAAGAGAACTATTCATTCTACCTGCTGAAAAAGTTTTCCTTTTACTGAGTTGGCCCCATGTTTTAAAGATAACATTGGAACTAAGGAGAATCATAAATAACAGCATGTGCTATTGATGAAAGCACAATTTTAATGTGACCTTTTTATGCACTTGGTTTTGTCACTTCAGAATTAATTTACACAGCTGAACAAACATATCTTCCTTCTTACCACCTGTTCTGAAATACCCTGCATCTCTCTCTTCATAATCTATGTTACTTCCACTTGAAGACACATTGTCAATGTTGACTCTGCTGAGGCCTTGTTGACAACAAATATTTCTAAACACCTCTTCTAGAATGTCACTTACACCCACATCTTTCTTCTGCTCCATTATAATTGTCAGCAATATCTTTTTATTTCACTTTTTGTTACTATTATCATTTTATGATAACAGTTTCATAGGCCCTGGATTCCTCCTTCTTCCTCCACAAAATTCTTCTTCCAAACTGAATTCCCCTATTTATTATAAGAATATCGTTCTTCAGAAACAGTCATAAGTCCTTCATTGCTGGCAAGGACAGTGGTAGTGAATCTAGCATTGTATTGTCAAAATATATGTAACAGTTTCATTTGAAGTCCATCTTTGATTTGGAAGTCGAGATGCATACTGCATTGTGTCTTCACATCTGGATATCATAGTCTCCATTACACAGTTACTATACATTCCCTTAAATGAAAAGCCACAACACAAAAGCAACAACAGGAAGCAAAAATAGAAATTTGCAATGCCATTAAGTTAAATAACGTGGCACTGGATGACTAATGTGTTGCTGAAGAAATGAAAATCAAGAACCTTTTGGAGAGACTGATGCTACTGTAAGATCTATGAATCAGTGAAGAATTTAATGAGAAAGAAAGTGTTTTGAAGAATTGAAAATGAAAACAAAAGTACCAAAATCCATGAGATATAATTTCTGCTGACCTTTGTTGGTGAGATGTGTTTCCTGTAGGCACCAAACAGATGTGTTCTGTTTTTTAATCCAGTCCACTAATCTATGACGTTTGATTAATGCGTTTAAGCCATTTATATTCAGGGTTAATATGAATGAGTGGTAACTTGGTCCTGACGTTTTGGAAATACGTTGTTCATTGTTTGATTTAGTCTATTGTTGTTTTACTGGATGTTCTTCACATTTGCCTTTGATTTTGGTTGGTGCTATTACTTTTCTCTATCAAGAGAACATCTTTAAGTATCATTTGTTGGGCAGGTCTAGAAGAGGCATATTCTTTGAGCTTTTTTTTTTTTTTTTTTTTTTACTGTGGAAGAATTTTATTTCATTTTCAAAGGAAATCTTTGCTAAGTACATTGTTCTGGGCTGACATTTTTCTTTTTAGAATCTAGAATATGTTGCTTCATTCTCCTCTGGCCTATAGAGTTTCTGTGTGAGCTCAGCTGTGAGTATGATTGAAATTTTTCTATAGGTCAATTGATTTTTTTTTCATAGGACCATTTAAGGATCCTTTCCTTATGTTCAATTAAAGAGAGCTTGATGAGGATCTATCATGATGAAAATCGCTTTGGGTTAACCCTATTGCAAGTTTTGTGCCCCAACCTGGGTATGGTTCCCAATTCTTTCTCCAGGTTAGGGAAATTTTCATTTATTATTGCATTAAACGTATTTTTAAACCCAGCTTATTTTTCTGTACCTTTTGAATGCCCATCACTCTTATACTTGGCCTTTTTATGCTGTATCTTAATTCTTAAATACTTTTTTAAATTTTTTGGCTTGACTATACTCTGCTTTCAGGTTTTTGATCGTTTCCCCATTGGGACAAAAAATATTTTCCAATACTGAAATTCTTCCTTCTACTTCCTTCATTCTATTTTGAGAATTTTCACTGAATTTTTTATTTGCTCTATTGTGTCCTTCGTTTTTAATAATTCTGCTTGACTTTGTTTCAGTGTTGCTATTTCCTGTGTGACATATTCCTTAAATCCCTTGAACACCCGTTTTATGTGTTTCTTGTTGTTGATAAGAAGCTTTATAGCAAGTGTTTTGAATTCTCTATCCCCCATTTTCTCGATGTCTTCCTAACTGAGTTAACTGATTTCTAAGGTTGGTAAAAGCTTTTGCTCTTTTGCAGGGGAGTTTTCAGTAATATTCATTGTGCCTCTGTCTGTTCTTTTGCTCTTGGTCATTGTACTTCTGGTTAGCAGATTCTTCTCCTTAGTGAGTTTCTAAGCTGTGTCATTCACAGATCTACAGGTCATTTTACTGATTATGTTTAGTACCTCGTTCTTTCTTTGGCATCACTTGTGCCACTCCCTCCAGTGAGTTTCAGGTCTGGGTTCTTATGTTAGAATTCCATCACTCTCTCTGTAGTTCCAGCTCTTCCACCTCCTGTGTTACCATGCTGAGGCTGCACCATTGTCTTTACAATCTTCCTCCCACTTTTAGTTTGAGAAGTTCCCAGTAGTTGTTCTAAATATTTGGGTTGTTGGTGGCACTAATCTTGCTGGAACCTGTTGTCCACTAAGTCTGAGTGCCACATGGACCTATTTTGAGAAGTAAGATGCCAAAGCCACTATTATTTTTTATGTTGGACTGGTGCAATGCATTGACTTCAGTGAGTTTAGCTCATTCCATGCATAGCTCACTGATATCCCTGCAGTCTTAAAACCTCTGCCACACTGTACAGAATGGCTCCTGATATGTCACTGGTGGAATTCTGGATCTGTTGGTTACTAGGTCTGGGTGTTAGCTGGACCTATTTTGGGTGGAACCTGTAGGATGCCATGTCAGTTCAATATAATGAACCAGAAATTAGTTCACTCCCACATTAGTGCATGCACAGTCCTTTTCCATAGCCATTGCCACTCTATGCAAAATGCCACCCAATGTTGCTCGTCAGGATGGAAGGGAGTCCAGGTGTCGAATTCACCTTGTTCTTGCACTGCCTGTTTGGAACCTGCTGTTCTGTCTCTGCTCCTGCTCAAATCAAGTGAACCAGCACAAAGGGAAGTTCTTTGTCTGGATTTACCTCCTGAAATCCTGGTGAATTCCTCTTCCCACCTGGCTGCTGGTGGAGCTCAGGCCACCAGTGGAGCTCAGATTACCGCTTGCTGACTGCCACTGGGGTTTCTTGTCACTGTAATACCAGATTGTTGTTTCTGCAGCTTTCCTATGCCATTCACTCTCCAGGTGCCACTCTGCAATTGTCCTGTCCTTTCCTATTTCCTTTCCTTTTCACCCTGGCTAATGTTTCTCCATCTGTTTAATTGTGTTCTTACCCTATTTCACCATCTTGATTCTGTCAGCAATATCTTAATAAACTTATGTCCTCCTAAAATTAGAATTGTGCTATTGATTTCCTCATGATTGTACTATAGTAAATTCTTTACTACCAACTTATTATTTTTACAATATTGATCTCATCATATGAGCAACAGAATTTTCTCTTTTCTTAAAGGATTGAACTGCAATTCCCATTGCTGCTTTTTACTCTCAAACATTTGATTACTTATTGTTGTGCCCTTGTTCATCATTGATTTGCTTCATATCCCAGTAAATCCCTAGGTCTACTAAGTTGTCTTCCTTTCCCACATTTAGAAGTTTTACCATTATTCAGCTCCCAGAATTTAGCTCTACTCAATCTCACAGGTGTTCTTTGAGATATTCCACTGATCTCTCCTGTTTTGAGACTGGAACATTCTATCTTATTAAACTTTACTTGGTTCTCTGGCAATATTATTGTTCATTTCCAAGTCTCTATGTGGTAGTCAACATCTAAATTGGTGTTCAATATCTATATTCCTGTGTAGTCCACTATAATGAATCGGTCATGTACTTCGTAACTAATAAAGTATGGCAGAAGTGACTGTATGTGATTCTCAGAACTGGCTATTCCTAAAAAAAAAAAGTCATTGAAACACCACTCTTATTCCTTTAGATCACTCACTGTTGAGATATGCCCTAAAGACAGTCAAGGAGCTATATTGAGAGGTTCACTTATGTACATCAATTTTCCAGCCATAGAAGTGAACCGTCTGAAAAGAGGCTCCTCTGTCCATGGTCTGGCCAAGATGAGCAACACATGAGATGCTAAGCTACAACTCTGCAGTCAGGCCAACCCCGCCTCCTGACTCACGAAATTTGGAAAAGATAATCAATGATTGTCCATAGTTTTTCTAAGTCAGTAACTTCGAATACAAAACAGAAAAATAGTAGTGTATAATTTGGTTCCCAGCCAAAGTTGTAGCACTTCAGTCATAGGATACTTCCTTTGAGATATTAAAAATCAAAAAACAACTTATATTCATTGAACACTCAGGCATAGACACTGTACTTAGAGTTAGAGGTATCGTTGGATATCTGCTAGGATACTTTACATGCACATGAGCTCGTACATATCAAAAGTAACTGCATCGTTGGATACAAAACAAAGATGTTTTCTAAACACATAAAATGTTGAAAAGTAGTTGTATTATTACTTTTCTTAATTTCACAATCATCTCCCCGTTCTGCTTTCTTAAGCATCACATTGTGTGAGAGAAGATTTAATAAACAATAAAGTTTTCTATAGGGATACAAGCATTACAGCTTGCACCCAACTATTTTTCCATTGATTACGTAAAAGAAAAAATAATACTTCTACTCTGGTATGAATTCCATTTGGATAAAACTAGAATTAGACATGTTATAACAGCAGAAATACTTCTGTCTTTCTGACAACTTGGAAAGGAAAAATGAAAGAAGTTTTGCGATGTTAGTAACTGAATGTTTCTCTTCACCCGAAAATTCATGTAGAAATGTGACTATAAATATGATGGAACTACTACTCCATCATTGTATACCTAGAAAATGTCTATTAAAACTGTGTTAACCAGGGTATGTGAAGGCAAGGGACGGCTCACTCAAATGGAAAACCAAGGGAAATTTTAACATTTTTTTTTTTTTTAAGATTTTATTATTATTGGAAAGCCGGATATACAGAGAGGAGGAGAGACAGAGAGGAAGATCTTCCATCCGATGTTTCACTCCCCAAGTGAGCCGCAACGGACCGGTACGCGCCAATCCGATGCCGGGACCAGGAACCTCTTCCGGGTCTCCCACGCGGGTGCAGGGTCCCAAACCTTTGGGCCGTCCTCGACTGCTTTCCCAGGCCACAAGCAGGGAGCTGGATGGGAAGTGGAGCTGCCGGGGTTAGAACCGGCGCCCATATGGGATCCCGGGGCTTTCAAGGCGAGGACTTTAGCCGCTAGGCCACGCCGCCGGGCCCGAAATTTTAACATTGTTGAATAAAATAAAAGTGGAAACAAGGGAATAATCATGAAGCTCATTGAAAATGACAACTGCCAGGGAAGACCTGCACATACACGTGACATTTGTTAGAGAACACAATCAAGTGATTTAGGCAAACCAGGTGCTTGAATCAATTCTATGACTTCACCTTCCTTGTACATTTTTCTCATGTTGGCTGTTGTGGTTTCAGTGGATCTTCCAAGATCTCCTGCACTGGGAACTTAGTCCTTAGGGAGGCAATGCTGACAAGTGATAGGATCTTTAGAAGAGGGGACCTGGTGGAGTGAAGGTAGGTCATCAGTATGACAAATCTTCCCAGGAATGATGTCATTATCATGGGAGTATATCTTGTTGTGATAGTTACAAAATGTGAGTCTGATCTCTGAATGGCTATCAAATGAGCTCACCATTTCCCACATTAGTCCCATAATGATATCTTCTGCATGATGTAACATAGCCAACAAGGGACCTGGTTAGAGCAGCACTCTGCTATCTGTATTTTCAAGTTTCAAAGGTAAATAAATAAGCATTTTTTCTTTATAAAGCTTCTATTCCTAAATATTTCCTTACAGTAACATAGAATGGATCAATACAACGGCTATGTGAAAGCTACATGCAGAGTATAAGGAATCCAGGATTATACAGCCTGTACTGTTAAGCCTCTTGGATCAAGATTAGGATTCAGAATATAGAGAATTATTTGAGGATAGGCAATGGAAAATACACTACTCAGAATAAAATTCTACTTATGTGATGGCAGAAGAAACGGAATGATGCAAGCATGGGAATCGGGGGTTTATTCAAGTAGACAGTAAGACACTAGGGATCCTATTGGGCCAAGCTTAAGGCTTACACCCTCAAATGGCATGCATTCCCTTTTACCTTGAATATGAACAATTTTTTGTTATTATTTCCTTTATTTTTTTATTGGGAAGATATACAGATAAGAGGAGAGACAGAGAGGAAGATCTTCCATCCCTTGATTCACTGGAGCTGAGCTGATTTGAAGCCAGGAGCCCGGAGACTCTTTCCAGGTCTCCCACATGGGTGCAGGATCCCAAGGCTTTGGGCCTTCCTTGGCTGCTTTGCCAGCCCACAGGCAGGAAGCTAGATGGGAAGTGGGGCAACCAGGAATACAACTGGTGCCCATATGAGATTTTGGTGCATGCAAAGCAAGGACTTTAGCCACTAGGCTACCGTGTAAGGCCCTGAACAAGTGTTTTAAGTCACTAAAGCAATATTAAACTCATAACTATCTTATATCATTGATATCTTATGTCATGGCTGGCTAGATTAAACTTTCTTGCTTTAGAAATATTTTACCTTACCCAGGAGATATGAAAATAAAGCCTAACCTGCAACTCAATCCTTGGTCAAATTGACAGTATTCAATGCATATTGATAGAATTTTGACTTGATGAAAGTATTTTAGAATAAGTTTAGTAGCTTTAGTCCATGTTTGATCAAAATAAATGTTCTTGTTTTAATATCTAGCATAACTTTAAAGCATATTTTCTATTTGAAACATAATTTATTTAAAGCTATAAAGGGAAATAATTTTTAGACTCATAACTTGGGAAAACCTGCCAAATAGCATTTTAGTCTAGTTCTTGCACTGCTTCTATAATTTTAAATCATGATAAGCTCCCACAATTGTAGACAAGCTGGCAATTTTCTCATATTTTGCATAGGTGTGCAGAACTTGCAGTAAATATACATTTATGCTGTAGCATTCTTTTGATTTGCTCTCATTATGTCAGTGTGACATGATAACCCTATAAAATATTCCTAACTTGTATGGATGATTTTAGAAACTCTTCCAGGATTATATAGAATATGACAGGAGTCTCCTCGTCGCATGCTCAAAGATTGTATTTTCCTAAGACAGGTACTTTGCCTAATTTTGTGAGTCTAACATAGTTCAATTTAAAACAAATGTTTTAAATAATTTTAGCACATGGCAGTGGTGTCAATGCACCATGGCCAGATTTATGATTATGATTTCATCAGAAACAAATTTCAATGTTCCCTATAAATCTGTATCAGTCAGATAGCATTTTCTTTTTCAGATTTGGGTGCTTTACTGCCAAAGAGAGATTGCATCGCCAGTATCTGCACACTTAGCACAGGCATTGGGCATGAGACTTCTGTCCCCAGCTCTTACTCAACACCTTCCCAATTCAGCTTACATTTAAGTTTCCAACTCCTCTTGGCACACAATTGCTTCTTCCTGACCATTGCTTTTAAAGCACAAGCAAGTATCACAATCTCTTTAAGATCTTGTTAAAGCACATCTACAGATTCAGTAAGTCTGGAACGTGGTCCAAGGATATGCGTTGTTTACAAACTCCCAGTTGACACTGATGTTGTTGTTGGAATCCACACTTTGAGAATTATTGCACTTGCCCATGCTGGAATTTCCTATTTGTAAACCAGCAACAGTCAAAGGTAAATTGTTATATTTCTATGTTGAGGACATTCCATTTCTCTAGAAAATCTGTTATTTCTGACCTAGTGTTCTGATCTGAGTTGTGGTCATACAACTTCCTGTGTTGTTTTTTCTAATGGTTATCATGAATAGAAAAAAATTCTAGTTAGATAAAAGGAATTCTCTATATGCATTTAGAAGAGCATTTTATCAGATATCGTTCATACTCTCTCGTTGTAATGATTATTTCCATAAAAGTGGAAATTAAAAGAAAATTCAATAAGAATTTTTATAGTAGTGCCCTTAAGTTGAACCACTTCTATCAGACCTATAGATCTAGCACAATACTAGCAATTAATAAAAAGAAAACTGCTATCTGACTTTGCTTATATATTTATGCAATTAAATTTAGGTATCTAATATGCTATTTTTGCCAAAACTATTTCAAGTTATAGAAGATGAAAAAAATGACTTTAAAACACATTAAATGTTTAAAAATTTGTTTTGTTTGTATGGAAAGCAGTGAAATTTGGCTCTTTGATTTGAACATTGTGACAGGAGCAGCAAGGCATACATTAATGATCTGGGGGAAAAGAAAACTGCTCATTTTCATGGTGTTAAAAAGATAGGGGCTCAGCATGATGGCTCAATGGATAAATCCTCACGTTGTAAGCACTGGAATCCTATACGGGTGCCAGCTTGTGTCACAGCTGATCTTCTTCCCAGCAGCAGAGGATGGCCCAGGTCCTTGGGACTCTGTGCCAATGTGGGAGACCTGGAAGAAGTTCCGGCCTTCAGATTGTTTCAGCTCCAGAAATTACAGCTATCTGGAGCGTTAATCAGTGGATGGAAGACCTGTCTTTCCTTTTCTCTATAAATTTGCTTTTCCAAAAGAAAGAAATCAATTTTCAAAAAAGAGAGGCATATCATCAACATTTAAATACACAATATGTTTATGCCTGTGTGTTTGTGTGTAAGGATAACCCTATTAAAAATATTTCCCCCAAGAGTTTTTAACACGCAGTAAATATTTATGGATTACAATTCCAAGCTTACTGAAAGAATAATTAGATTAAAGGGAAGTTGTACAATAATATAACCACTCATATAATAAGATAATCACAAAATTGTGGGGTCCTGGAAAACAACATTTTACTAGTTTTCATAATAACTATTGCTGATCTGGCAACTCTCTGATCTGGAAGCTTTAGCTTTGATTGAGGCCCAAGTTTTCAAGCTGACATTAGATTCAATAAACTCTTCTAAAGGCAATGTAAATGCACTGACTCCACCTGTTTTCAGCTTCACTTTCAAGCCCAGGATCTCATGGTCACTGAGAGAAGCTTCACCTTGAGAAGGAAGACTGTCTGAAAACTCTGTGCCATAATTAGAACCTATAACCAACAAGTAGATGGGAGTTGAGTTCAGACAAACGTTTGTCATCATAACATACACCACAGAACTGACAATGAGCCACTGTGTGTGTTTCACTACAGTGTTCAACCAATTAAATTGTGCTTCTGAAAGAGGGGTTTAATGAGCAGACTGAACTAATTATAGACACAATTTCAAATTCAACATCTTCTTAGGGGCTGCTCTGGTGTAAGCCTAGTTTTTCCAACATTGTCAGCAGCTTTTCTATTTGTAGTAACGGCAATCCAATTAAAATGACCAACAGCACAGAGCTGAACTACATTAAGTGGTTTCCATTAATGTCATATTTAATTTAGAAGTACAATGTTGAAGAAGTTCATTACAGCTTTCTGCATGTCTACAGTTAGCTGATAGACACCAAATGCTGCCAGTTGTGTTTGCCTCTTTTAGACAATTATCACTCTGGTATTATTCCAGAAGAACTGTATCACTTTGGTTGTACCCTTTTAAGCCTGTAATAGTCAAATTATCACATTTAAATTAGCTCCTACATTATTCTTCCATGATGATGGAAGTGTATTGTCTCTACTCAAGTTAAAATCCCTAAGCAAACTGCAAATGGTTTAAGTCTTTTTTTAAACTATCTTCCATGAGACTTTGATTATCCTTTTGGGTTTTGAGAACTGACAGTTTTGGTAAAATCTATTTTACCACACACAGTATAGAGTCAAGGACCGCATGCCTTTCAGAATAATAAAAAGAACAATCTACTAAAGAAGGGCAGATATAAGAGAAAGTACTAATTGTTCATGGCGATATTTGGGATTCGTTCCAACATAGCACTGAAAACATGGCGAACTTTAAATAATTATTCATGTATCCGCTCTTAATTCTGACCTCCACAAGTTAAAAAAAACTTTAGACAAATATGTATACAAATTTTAAAATAATTTTTACAGAGAGAAGTGCATGAAAAGCAGTACAACAGCAAGAAAAAGACAAAAATAAAAGCACTGAGCATGGACAGATATATTAACACACATTCCAAGGGACAAAAACTTAAGTGTTTAAAAACATGCACATACATTGAAACATAATCATCATTAAAGAAGTGCAAATCAAAATAGTGAAACTCAAGTCCATACTTATCAAAGTAGTAAACATTCACATTTGTATCTGATTTGGGGACAACTATTGATATTGGAGAATTTTCTCTACTTTTGGAAATATGAACAGACAGGAAGCCTCTGTATTGTGATTTGGTGAATCATCAATGCACATGTCCTTCTGATAGAAGCCTCTCTGTTAGGTTTATGACATAGAAAACAACTCAGAAACGTACAGGAGTTCAATGTGGACCCAACTCTCTTTGGAATGATCTTTATCAAGCTATATTTCATATTTTGAGCTAAAATCAAGCAAACAAAGGAATTTCAAGATTAAAACAAGAATGGGCCTGGCGGCGTGGCCTAGCGGCTAAAGTCCTCTCCTTGAAAGCCCCGGGATCCCATATGGGCGCCGGTTCTCATCCCGGCAGCTCCACTTCCCATCCAGCTCCCTGCTTGTGGCCTGGGAACGCAGTCGAGGATGGCCCAATGCCTTGGGACACTGCACCCGTGTGAGAGACCCGGAAGAGGTTCCTGGTTCCCAGCATCGGATCAGCGTGCATCAGCCCGTTGTGGCTCACTTGGGGAGTGAATCATCGGACGGAAGATCTTCCTCTCTGTCTATCCTCCTCTCTGTATATCTGGCTGTAATAAAATGAATAAATCTTTAAAAAAAGAGATTAAAACAAGAAATGCACCTAGGGTTTCAAATGTGAACTCATTTGTCCATATTCTAACAGATTTTTTTGTCTAGCAGAAATTATTCTTTTTAACCATTTGGGAATAAACTGAATGGATGATAGCCCTTCACTCTTCAGATACGTCAGTTTGTGCCTCCTAGAAAGCAGGAATATTCCTTCAACTAACCAGAATGTAATTATCAAAATCAAGAAACCAATATTAAGACTGTCTTGTTATCTGATATACAGATCAATTCAAACGTCATACATTTCCCCTTAGTATTCTTTACAGTATATGAAAACCCAGATCAGGTATTGCAGTCTAATGTTGACTCTTTAGTTTCCTTTAATGTGGATGATTTTCTTAGCCATTGTATTTTTAAGGTGTTTGGCAGTTGTTATTTTGTAGAAACTTCTTGCATTTTGATTAATGCTGTGTGTCCTCACAAGTAGATCAGATTATATATTTGAGAAGTACTATCACAGAAGTGAAGATACGTCCTCAGTGTATCTTTCAAGAAACATGAAGTCAATTTGTTCCACCCATGGTGATATTTATTTTGATCACATGAATAAGATGGCGTTTGCCCATTTTGTTACGCACACAGGCTACTATACTTCTCTGTAACTAACATTTAATTTGAAAGGAGATACTTGGGCCTGAACCAGAGCCTAGTGGCTAGAGTCCTCTCTTTGCACACACTGGGATCCCATATGGGCACCGGTTCTAATCTCGGCAGCCCCACTTCCCATCCAGCTCCCTGCTTGTGGCCTGGGAAAGCAGTCAAAGACAGCCCAAAGCCTTGGGACCCTGCACCTGCTTGGGACACCTAGAAGAGGCTCTGGGCTCCTGGCTTTGGATTGACGCAGCTCCAGCTGTTGTAGCTGCTTGGGGAGTGAATCAAGGGATGGAAGATCTTGCTCTCTGTCTCTCCTCCTCTCTGTATATCTGCCTTTACAATGAAAAATTTTTAAAAAGACATCTTAAAAAAAAGAAAGACGATATTTTCAGGCTGTACATATTTACTTGTATTTCCAAAAATCTAATTAACTGGTTTTAAAGTCTCACAATGGTGCTTTCTGTTACATGCTGATTTTGTTCTGATGATTGTCAAAGCTTTTCTGATCATATTACTTTCCACATATATTAGGTGGCTTTCGAATTCAGGAGGAGTTTCTCTTCCTCTTTCTTTTACTTGTTTAAGTTGGTATAAAATCACAAACTGGCTGTATTCAATGGCTTATTTCATTATTTAGTGTAATGCTCAAATTGTTCCAGTTGAGGCATTGAAAACTTCCTCCTCTCCCTTTTGACCTGTCTCCACCTTTCTACAATCATAAACTGCCAGATCTTAGGCATTATAAGTGCTGCTGATTAACAAGTGCACGGGAGGCAATAAAAGTTCATTAATGGGGACTTAACCCGTGAAATAAGAGACTTGAGTTTAATTTTACCTTAATCCTCACTTACTATGTAATGTTGTTCCTATTATCCATCTCATTAGTTCTCATATTAGCTCAGCGTTTTGGTTGGAATTGGGGTAGAATTTAATAGGATCATGCATGTAAAGAACTTAGTATTCTTCCTGACACATGGGAGACCCAAAATTTAAAGGAATTCTGAAAGGCAGGAAGAGGATAGCTGAAATTAAAATAGAAACAGTTTTTCCTGCTTAAAATACAAAGAACATTCCTTACGTCTCTGATCAACAGGTTTTGAAAGAGAAATAATAGGTTGTGATTAGTCTATGGCCAGAACTACTGAATTACCCAGAAAACAAAGTATTGTGAGTTCAAAATAGAAATAGATAGGTATGAGCAGGATCATTACAAAGGATCCACAAATAGCATAAATTTCCTTTTTTTCTTAACTGGCTACCATAATTGGGTCTGCAGTGTTTTTTACCTGACACATTCTCGTAGATCTGACAACATTTAAAAAGACATATGTAATTTAATAATGATATGAGTGCCCTTGTTTTATTCAGTTTCTGATACATTTTACAATATTATATGAAGATCTGCATTAAATAATTAAGCCCCGTGGCAAAGTCAGAGATACTTTATTAAACTTGTCTCACTTTAATAATTCTTCTTTTTGTATGAACACATTCCTAGAGAAGCTCTCTCATATTTCTAGCCTAGGCTGGTTCCAAAACTCCAACGATCTTGTAGCCAAGCATACTTCACCAATGATTTGAACAAAGTCAGTACATGATTGGCAATTGAATTTCCCCCTAAAATAGTGACTTTCCAAGCAAATGAGTTTACTGGGAAACAAATCAGGAGATTGGAATACACACGGTGATATAAATCATAGGTGTATTTGTAGAGCCTGAGGAAGGGAAAATTCTAAAGGGAAATGGGAGAAGTTATTGTAAGCTGTTCTGAAATAAGTCTCTGAGACTCATTGAAATAATAGACCTTTGATGTTTGGCAATAATAAGAGTTATCTTGTTTGGGAGCTGTCTTGCTAGGCTGCACAATGGTAGGCCAACAAGACTATGTGCAATATTTAGGGGAACGTTGCTTTGAAAAATTCTCAGTAAAAGCTCTTGTTTTGCATTAGATGTTCAGGATGAGCAGGATTTGTAGGAATTCATTGTGGGTTTTAAAAGGTCATTGTCCTAGTTCTTGGATACAGAAAACTCGCATACCTTCTGGGCTCACACATGGGTGATATAACTAAGACTACTTGAACCATGATCTGCTGCCTCTTAAGGTGCTCATTGGCCGGAAGTCAGATTGCAGGCAACTGGGGCTTGAATCGAGGTATCTGTGTAAGGCATGGGAGATTTGTATTGAGATGACACTACAACTTTGTTCTTAAAGAAACACCAGTAATCTCTACTTAATCTTTTAAATGGATATAAATGATTTATTACCCAAACTGAAATTTGTAATAGATTAATTCTTTCTTTTTTAATTTATTTTATTGTATTGTTGTTGACAATCTTTACATAGTTAATTACGGTTTAAAAAAAAAGGTTCAGGGGGTATAGGGAAGTGGGTAATACTATTATGTCCATATTGTTTCCATCATGTATCTGAGGTAAAGGGGGATATTGAGGGAGAAGCCCCACTCGGTTTCCCGCCCACCCCAAGTCCCAGGTGTGGGGCATGCTCTGAGATGTTTGCTCAAGTGGTTTTAATAGTTCTCCAGTTATGAATCGCTGCCAGTTTCGCTCGATGAGGTCATCCACTGATTGATATGGTCCATCATAAAGTCTCTGTTTGCAATAGATTAATTCTTAACATGTGCAGGATTCCACATCTATTTTATTTAATTTTTTCCAATTAGAAGATGCCATTTATATCTTCCTCACTGTTTAAAACAGTTTTAGCAGTGGTTCAGTGTGCTTGTGTCTATTAATTCTCTCAGGTAAGTTTGTGTTACCATGGAAACTTAAGTTGTCTAGTGATTCTCCTTTTCTTTCCTGATCTGTTCAAGCTTTCCTTCAAAAATTTTGAAAATCTGCAAATTGAACATCTTTCCTTCACAAAGCAAAGATTAGAGAAAGGGCCTAACTGGCCAGTCTCCTTGGGCAGTGTTGATTGTGGTGAGTGTTGTCACAGCACAGGAGCCCTCTTTTCAACTGAGAGCCACGGGGCCTAAGTGTGCTGTTAGCTAGAGCTCCTTTCCCCTCTCCCGAGCCTCCTCAGGAAATACTTGATCACTATAAGGATGTTGAGACCAGTCTGCCCGCCTCAGGATGCTAATTCTAAAGGCCCACTGAGACAGAGAACTTTGGCCCAAATCCTCCCTCTACCCAGTCATGCCTCCTTCCATTCTCCTACAGGTGATCAGAAAACTGGGCAATTCATCCCACAGCATACTTCTTTTGAAATCTAACCAGCAAGGGCCCTTCTTCTAAAGGCAATCCTTTCTTAATATTCTTCACAGTAATTTTAAGTGTCCTTGCTATTATTACTTATATTTTGGCAAGCTACCTTTACCTGAAAGCAGAAAAGCTAGGATTTATAATTTTCTTTATGGCCTTGATAGGCAGGCATCATTGACTCTCTATTTAAAATATCATAAAGAAAAATAACTTCAAGATGCGATTTTTTTTTCATTTTAGACACTAAGCAGCAGAAGAAACTGGGCAAACAAAAGTATGCAGAAACCAGTGCTGTGGGCTTATGAAAACCAGCCGTGGCTCACATCATGTCTACAAATACAGGACAAATTGATGGTGGAGATAGAAATGTTGTTCTATAAAGAAGAAAGAAGTTACATCCTAGAATGCAGAGAAATATGGAGAAGCCCTTTTAATTATAAATATATTTTAGGAACAAATCTATTTTTCAAAGAATTCAATAAAATATTGATACATCAGGTTTAAAATGCCAAAAAAGAACACCTTGTCCCAGCAAGCCTTTTCTTAGGGATAAAACAGTTTCAACATTAAGATTCTATCAGGATGATTTATTAAATTAATATACTAAAGGAAAAATATTAGAGAAACAATGCTCCTAGTAGGAACTCTAAGGATATAAATACTTAAATATGATGAATGTCACTAAAGACATATCATAAAAATCATCATCATCCTCCTAACTTATACACTGTAAGTTTTTAAATTTGAATCAGAAATGAGACATGGTATCCCTTACTCACATTTAACAATAACTTTTTTGATATAAGAGAAGTTTTAGATTCTAATCACAAATGGGAAACTAAGGAACGTAATCATCTTTAATTTCAGTTTGGCCATCTTGTAAGACTCAGAGCATCTAGCTACCAGAATAAAAATTGGTCAATATTCAGTTATAAAGAGAAATGAAAGAAAATACACCTATAATTTTAACATACTGTAAACATTTTGAAATAAATGTAATATGAACACTTTCTTTTTTATATAAAGAAAATTATAAAACTACTGAAATAAATTGAATATGGAAAAGAATGCTTTTAAATAAGAAATTATTGAAAACAGACAAGAAAACTATACCAGTTTTTTTAAAAAAGCAGTTTTTTTCTTTTTTATTTTATTAATTACGTTGTATTATGTGACACACTTTTATAGGTACTGGGATTCCCCCCACCCTCCCCTAACCCTCCCCTCATGGTGGATTCCTCCACCTTGCTGCATAACTACAGTTCAAGTTCAGTTGAAATTCTTTCATTGCAAGCATATACCAAGCATAGAATCCAGCATTTTTTTGTTTTGTTTTATTATTTTTTAATTAATTTTTAACCATCTTAGTTGATTAGGGTACAAAGGGTCAAGGGCTAAAGGGTGAAAGTGGGTAATACCATTCTTTCCACACTAATATTGTTATTTTTCCCTGTATCTGGGATTAGGGGAGTCCAGCATCTTATTGTCCAGATAAGTTCAACGGCTTGTTGGGGAGACCCTCTCTGGTCTGAAGGTAGAGCCAGCAGAGTATCATCCCGATCAATTAAAAGCCCCAACACAACATCGGCAACAATTTATAATGTTATGGAATTAATTGACATAGTATTGAGTAACCAATATGTTAACAAAAATGCAAGTTCTTAACCACATCCTGTGACCATTTCATTGACACTTCAATTTTAGTTTATATACAGCTGGGTTCTATACATCTTAAAATGGCTATAGATTACTGTTCAGCTGTCTTGTGTCTATTTTCATTATAATATTCAGCATTTTATAGAATTGAAGCATAATTTTGCTGAACCTGGCTTTCTTTTTTTGGGTAGTCTAGACTGGCTTATAACTCAAATAAGACATATGTCAACAGTTTAGCTGCAGAACAGTTTTAGCAGAGGTGTGCAGAGAAATCTTCAATACCCTAGTGAGGAGTAACTAATATTTCATGTCTTCCTCACACCTTCTACTGTGATGGAAGATTTCTCCGCTCTCCCACTCCATTACAGAATAACATAGGGTATTAAAAGTGTATTAGGTTTTACAATTCTTTGATGTAGATCATAAGCAGTCTGGCTCACATTGATTGTTGGTTCATTGGTTATTTCACCATATCTTACTGCATGTGAGATAGGCTGTTTGAGGTTGAGGTAATATTGCATTTTACAGGTACTATTTTTCATATTGACATCATTTCATCTTAAATTAAGGCAAACATGTGGTATCTAACCTTTTGGGATTGGCTCATTTCCCTTAGCATTTTGGTTTCCAGTTGGGCCCAAGAACTGCATTTTGTTTTTATTGATAGCTGAGTAGTATTCCATGGAGTATATGAACCATAGCTTTCTTATCCAGTCTTCTGCCGATGGGCATTTCGGTTGCTTCCCTGTTTTTGCAATTGTTGATTGTGCTGCAGTGAACATAGGGATGCATGTTGGTTTCTCGTGTAGCAGGTGTTTCGAATATATTCCTAGGACTGCTATTGCTGGATCATATGGTATGCAGATTTGAGTTGTTTGAGTGTTTTCCATGCTGATTTCCACAGAGGCTGCACCAACCTGCAGTTTCACCAGGAGTGGAGTAGGGTTCCCTTTTCCCTGATCCTCGCCAGCAAGTGTTGTTGGTGCTTTTTGTATGTGGGCCATCCTTGCTGGCGTTAGGTGGTACCTCATTGTTGTCTTAATTTGGATTTCCCTCATTGCCAAGGAACATGAGCATTTTTTCATGTGTTTGTTTGCCATTTGGGTTTGTTCCTTTGTGAAATGTCTGCCCATTTCCCGTGCCCATTTCTTGAGTGGCTTGTTAGTTTTGGCATTTTGGTGTTTTGGAGTTCTTTGAATATTCTGGAGATTAGCCCCCTATCACCTATGTAGTGAGCAAAGATCTTCTCCCATTCTGTGGGTTGCTTTTTTACTTTGTTGATTGTTTCCCTTGCTGTACAGAAGCTTCTTAGTTTGATGAGGTCCCATTTGTTTATTCTGGTCTTGATTGCTAGTGCTTTTGGTGTCCTTTTTAGGAAGTCAGGACCTACCCCTAGATCTTGCAGGGTGTTTCCAATATTTTCTTCCCAAAGTTTGAAGGTTTCTGAATGTAGGTTTAGATCTTTTATCCATTTAGATTTGATCTTAGTATATGGTGAGAGATGTGGGTCTATCTTTTGGTTTCTGCAGGCTATTAACCAGTTGTCCCAACAGCATTTATTGAAGAGACCTTCCCATTTGCCTGGATTGTCGTTTGTCCTTTTGTCAAAGATTATTTGGCTGTATCTGTGTGGGTTTCCTTCTGTTGTTTCTATTCTGCTCCATTGATCTTCCTCTCTATCTTTGTGCCAGTACCAGGCTGTTTTGATAACCACTGCCCTATAGTATGTCCAGAGGTCAGGAACTGTGATTCCCCCCATTAACTTCCTATTCTTCAGGATGGTTCTGGCTATTCGTGGTTTTTTGTGTTTCGTTTATTTTGAATTTCAAAATGGGATGGAGGGAGGGAGGAACATACAGAGATCTTTGAGATCTTCCATCAGCTGATTCACACCTTCTCTGGATGGGTAGCCCGGAGCCAGGAGCATCATCAGGTCCTCCATAAGAGTGATAATATTTCATGTTAGTTTTGCTGTTGCACCTCTGTAATAGCAGAAGCTAAGGTTACAGTGAGCAAAAAATGCTGTGTTTGGGTGGAAAAGGACATTTGCTCTAGGATCCATTACTATCTACAGGTAGAGGCAAGCTCTGGGGGTGTTGGAATATATCTACCATTGAAAAGTGGGATTATCACAGACAGACATGTATGTTTAATAAGTATGTGTGTGGGTGTGTGCATGTATGTGTGAACAGAGGAAGATGTGGAAGAATTTGTCTCACCTACAAGCCCCAGGTATTTGGCAGCTCAGTGGTCCCTCATCCCTGCAGCAGGCTTTGCTGTTAACGTCTGCTTGTGACCTTGAAGTCATTTCTTTGTGCATTGAAACTAACTAATTTTGAAAGGAGCTAGGAATACAATATCTGGGCATTGCATATTCCCATTGACTTTGAAACTGAACTCAGCCCAAAGTCTTTGTCCACAAGCAGGTGGGTTCCCAAACACTACTTTTTTTAGTAACGTCAAAAATCAAACCTTTCCTGGTTCATTCCTGCTTTAAATGCTATTCATCTCCTTTCCTCTCTGATTTCTCCTTAGAGCAGATATTTAATAAGTCATTTCTATCTGAAACATTGTATTGTGGTTTGCTGCCTGAAGAATTTGATTTAAAATATCAGGCTAACCTTGTAATCTTCATCAGACATGAAATATCAACTATTGTTTATATATTTTTGCATAGATCCATTTATTACAATGAATTACTCTTCCGTTTAAGAAATACTAAAGTATTTTTTAAAGGAAAGCAAATAGCTTTCATTATCGTGTTCTCTACTTACTTTAGATAGAATATCTGGGCATTTTTCCGTTGTGCCTCCTCATTTGTCATGTTTAGAGCTAAACACACACAGCTCTATTTCTGAAGCAGCGCTCCCTGCTTTATTGCTAT
Organism: Ochotona princeps; assembly: GCF_030435755.1. NCBI lineage: Eukaryota > Metazoa > Chordata > Mammalia > Lagomorpha > Ochotonidae > Ochotona > Ochotona princeps. The sequence continues at coordinate 19,267,524 of NC_080832.1, forward strand.
GTTTTTCATCATGGCTTTATGCTTCTCTACCTGGCTTTATGAAGAATCAGAAATGAAGTCTCAAGGTACACTTTACTTCAGCTTTCCTTATCACCATCAAGGCAGCGAATGAGAAAAGCGCATTCCTTTTATCATCCTGTCTTTTCTTCAGGCCTTTATTCCATTTGCCCCTATTGTGAATGGATGGATTATAGAAATATTTTGTAAAGGGGAATGTCTATAGACAGCTTTGTTTTTTTAATCGAGACTCTTAGTCATCCACATCTATTTCCCATTTGTTTTTTTCTGAAAAGAATTCTGGGATACTCTGTTTGCCAAAGAAATCAGTCGGCTTGGCAGACTGCCTCTAAATTCAAGCTCTACTCAAATACTTATGCCTAGATAGCCTTTTAGGTGAATTCCTGGCTTAGAAAAAAATGGCCTCTTACATTGAAGGAAAGAAAACTGAATAAGGATATTGTATTTCTTAGAGTTTCTAACCTTTATTAGTTAAAACTTGAGCAGGTCTTATCTAAAAAATATTTTTCATTGCCAGAATGTGCACAAAGTATGCAGCATTGCCAGTTTACTTTAACCATTATTTGTAATGAATATCTGCTGTTTAATTACGTCCAGAATCACAGTATGTTTTATGCATTTTAAAATTATTTTAAGAATAAGACACCTCAGTGGGATATTTTACTGGAATTGAAATTTTCTTCTAGCGTTGAAGCTTTTTCATTCAATTTGACAAAAATGTTTTTGCTCAGGAGTTAATATTTTGAAGCTCATAAAAAATGTATGAAGGACACAGATAGATGTCCCCAGACGAGATGAAAACCAATAAATAGAGCAATTTTAAACATTCATAAATTATATTACAAATGAAGAAAAAATATTTTAATATTTTTTATATTTATACCAAAAGTTTCTTTACTTCTTTTGTGTGTTTAATCTACCATATTGAGCTTGTTATTACAAAGTTTCTAAAGTCATCATAATTGTGTTTCCTGATATGTTTTATTGCATTAGTAAGGGCTGCTTCATTGAGACACAGCTCCAATAAACAACATGCAGTGGAATATAAAGCACTGACGAAAGCCCAATATTTGCAGATGCATTTGTTACAAAATGTCTTTTGGAATGAGGATCTAGCATCTTTTAATTTTTAATTGTGTAGCACTAGCACGCAATAAAATCTGGAAATATAACTCTTCAGTTCATTGAGGTTTGGTGGTGCCTACACTAATGTAATCAATGTAAAGAAAGAATGTTGCATTAACCTCAGGAATTTGCCCTAGTCTCTCTTTCAGTTCAAGTGACCTCAGCAGAACTATTCATTTTCTTATTCCAATCTCCAAAGCTATATTTTTCCTTTTAGTTCTTCCCTTTTTTTAAGATTTATTTATTTTATTGAATGGTAGATAGATAGGAGGAGAGACAGAGAGGAGGATTTTCCATCGATTGATTCGCTCCCCAAATGGCCACAATGGCCAGTACTGAGCCAATCTGAAGCCTGGAGCTCTATTAGGGTCTACCACGTGGGTGCAGGAATCCAAGATTATCAACCATCTTTGACTGCTTTCTCAGGCCATAAACAGGGAGCTGGATGGAAAGCGGGGCTGCCGGGATTAGAATTGACACCCATAGGGGATCTTGGCACGTGCAAGGCAGCGACTTTGACTACTAGGCTATTGTGCCAGGCAGCTTTTTCTTTTCTTAAAGAGAACCATGTGACAGGCACTCTTTTATGTCTGTTCATTAGTTAGGAAATATTACTCCTTGTGCCTTTGAAAGGATTTATGCAGTTAGTACTACCTTGCCACCTTAAATGCTTAGTAGAATTCAGACATTATTGTCTTTAATTTTTTTCTTTCCTTACTGTATTTGTGGTGATAATTTATTTCTTTGACAGAATGTGTTTTATCTAATATATTGAATTTACTATCTTGTTACCCTTAGATACAAGAACACTTCATAAGTTCATGGAAGTGGAATTCAGAGTTAAGTACTATTTTGGTACAAACAATTTTAAAATCTAAGCACAATTTTTAATAATACATATCTTGCATGAACTTTCTGAAAATCTATTGCATCACTAAGCACATAATATTTATAGGGATAACACCTTTCATTGGTATTTCATATTTTTTCTCTGTTTTGTTGAATGGTTTTTATAAAAATTTATCAAATTTATTAGTGGTTCCAAAGAACTAATTTTTAATTTTGTTCCCAATTTGAATTCTTGCAACCTTTTTCTATTCCTTTACTGTGTGTTCTTATTTATTTTTAGATGTTGCCTTTTTCTTCATTCCTAATTTATAGTTATTGTATTCAGTATCATTTTAGATTTTTTCATTTTTATTGCATTTTTGACAATCTTTACATAGTTAATTAGGGTAAAAAGTTTCAGGGGCTATAGGGAAGTGGGTAAGACTTTTATGTCCATATTGTTTTCTTCATGTATCTGAGGTAAAGGGGGATATTGAAGAAGAGGCCCCACCCAGTTTCTCACCCACTCCAGGTCCCAGATGTGGGGCATGCTTTGAGATACTTGCTCTGTGGTTTTGATAGTTCACCAGTTATGAATTGCTGCCAGTCTCACCACTCCAAGCACAATGAGGTCATTGAAGAATCCACTGATTGACATAGTCCATCATAGAGTCTCCATTTGCCCAGTATTTCACTGCCAACATATAGCTGATATGGTTGATTGACCTGTTCTGTCTTCTGTCTTTCCTTGGTTAGGGTTCTGAGTCCGCCATTTCATTTGGGGAGATCCCCAAAGAAACTTTGAGTTAGTCCCAGACCAGATTCTTGTTTGTTCTAGCAAGCACAGGGCCTGGCACAGTCCATTGCCCCGATCAGCTGGTGGTTGCAATTGCTGGGTTGGTTCTGTTTTCAACTCTGACATTCACTGGAGCCAGTGTGTGTTGCAGTCCAGCCTGGTTCTGCCCAGTACATACTCGGCCCTCACTTAGACCAGTGGGAGATACAGCCTAGTCAGAGAGACCCACAATAACACCCACCAGCCCCACCCCCTACCCTGGTTTGCCAGTATGTGTAGTCGACTAGTCCAGTCTGTCCCACATCCCATTTGGCTCTCATACACGTCAATGGGTATTGAAGCTAAGCTCCATCTAACCAGCTCAACTATCCAGCCCTCATGGATGTTGTTGAGTGCCTCTCTGTCTAGCCACCCCAGCCCCCGTCCTAGTTTTCATGCCCTCCCATGGGAGTGGTAACCCAAGAGGGAGGAGCCCATTATTTCCCTCCCAGGTCTCTCCCACTGCCGGATTATACACTCTCCAGGTGGTTCTGTGGTTTAACTTGACAGAATTAGCCAGTGCCAGCTTCTGCCAGCTGATGCACAGCTAACTCAAACAACCCTCACCCACTCTAATTTTCTTTGCACCAGTAGGAATAATCAGCCCAGCCTGACTTTTCCCTGATCTAGTCCACATGCGGCACAGGTATTGTAGCCCTGCTTAGTCTGGTCTGCCTCCAACCCAGCTCATGTTCTCCAGTGGGAGTAGCTGTCCAGCAAGGGAACCCTCCCATATTACCCTTGCCGCCTCTGCCCCCTCCCTTCCTGGTTCTCACATGTGCTGGTTGGGTGCTGCAGTCACATACGGTACAGGCAACCTCACCCTGGCATTCCATATTGTGGACTGGTTTTTGTCATGACCGAACCTGGCTCGACCCACACTCTGTTCTGGTGCTCAGATTTGCCAATGGATGACGTGAACTGATTCAGCCTGGTGTGCCCCCGGCCCATGCCAAATGTATGCCAGTGGGAAACTTTCCATGGGCTGTTCTGGGCTGCTTCCTATCATGCTTCTTGTGCTTACTTGCAGAGATTGTGTCCTGCCAGAGGAGTTGTCCAGGCTCCTCATCAGAACCCCTCCCAATGCCAGATTTTGCGCATACCAGGGGGTCCACGAGCCAGCCCTACTCAGTTCACCTCCTGTCCTAGTAGGAACAGTAGCTTTTCCTGACTGGTCTTCAACCCATTCTGGTTCTTGCTGTTGGATGTTTCAGCCCAGCCATGGCTCGTTCATACTCACATACAGCTCACACATGGCTCAGTAGGGGTTGAGACCTAGCCTAGTCAGTCCCGCATCTACCCTGGTCCTCCAGGACACCAGATGGTGTTGGAATCTGGCCTGGCTTGGTGCATCCAGTCCCAATCCACACTTGTGCCAAGGGAGACTACAACCATTTCCTGATCAGAACACAACCCCCATTCCAGGCCACGTGCCCCTTGGTGGTAACTTCAACCCAGTTACGGTGTCCCCTTAGCTTCCCAACCAGGTCTGTTCCTAGCCATAGATCACCAGCATGCCAGCCCCTCACCTGTCCCGACCTCTGCTTTAGACACTGTGACTTAGCGTCCCTAACTCACACAGACCAGTAGGTGCCAGAGCCTAGCTGGGTATGACCTGTGCTCCATTCTGGTTTCTAGTTTTGCTTGTGGCCTAAGATTTGCTCAGTCCTGCCAAGTGCATCCCATTCCATTACCAATTTACACATTAGCCAGCTGTTGGAGCTACTTTGCCCAGCTTGTCCGACCTATAGGTCTGGACCACATGTTCACCAGTGGGAGCTATGACTTGCCAGGGGAGTTTCCCAAGTTTCTCCACTTGATCCACTCCCAGACCCAGTTCTCATACATACCATTGGGTTCTAGGCCAGTGCCCAGTGTAATCTGGCTTTCCATTTGGCTTTGCATGAGCTGGTGAATGTTGCAGCCCAGCCCAGCCCACACCCTATTGAGGATGCACATTTGGGTGCTGCTGCCTTGACAAGTCCAGACTGTTGTAGGTTCCTTTACCTGTGATTGATGGCAAGCTCCTTGGTCACACCTGGCTTAGTCCATCACCACCCCAACTCTTGAGCTAACCAGTGGGGCTAGAATTTCCACAGGGTTTGGCTGACACATCCCCCACAGAATCTACCCCTGGATATGGTTCTCAAGTGCTTGTAAAGGTCATGGTCATGCCAAATGTGACCTGTCTGCTGATCCATTATCATGTCAGGTAATAGGATATCCTACTGGACAAGCCCTGAGCTTTAGCTTTTGCATGAACTGATGTTCAGTTCTCAGCATTGTTAAGTGATTAGAAGTTCTTCAAAGGAGAGTTACTGTCATTGGGAATCTTTAGGATTGATTGACATCTCAGAAGCACAGTGGGATCAACCTGGAGCTACCTAAGCATCAATTCAAAGAACCAAAACCCTAGAGCTCCCCGTCCAGTGGCCAGAAGGTGGAGCCTGGCACCAAGTGGCACACTGATTGCCTGGGGACAGCTCACCACATGCATGTGGTGGCTGGCATCTGGGATCCGGGCATGAGATGCCCTGTCCTGAGATCCACCCACAGCTGGCAGGCTGCAGGAAGTTTAAATCTCCAGGCCCAAGGTCGTGCCCCTTCTCAATCCCATTCACTGCTCACTGAGGGTGGCAGGTGGGCACTGGGCCTGCCTAGTCATGGAGACTTCCCCCTCAGTCATTGTACTCACCCCGAATGGGGCAGCCCCTAGAGCCCAGGCAGGCCCGGGGACAGCTCACCATGTGCACGTGGTGGCTGGTGTCTGGGATCCGGGCATGAGACGGCCCATTCTGAGACTCACCCATTTTAGATTTTTAATTAATGATAGTTTTACATAGCATATCGTATGACCAATAGTGATTAATCTTGCCTCTGCCCTTGATAAAAACAGTGGTGATAGTATTTTGTTAGTAGGAATTAGGTCATGTTAGTTGATTGCACTGTTCAAATCTGTAATTTCCCTAATTTTTATACAGCTAATTGCTGTGTTAAGAACTCCAAAATAATTTTAAATAGCAGAAAAGGCTACAAATAAGCCATATAATGCAGATAAAATGATTACAAAGAACAAAAATATGGAAAATTCCAATGAAGACTTGGAATCTACTAAAAAGGCTTAAATGGGCTTTATAAATGGGAGAGAAAAAAATGTCTGAAATTAGTTTATAAAGTGAAAAATATTCAAGTGCAGACTGCACATCATTATAGCACATTTTACCTCTTTCTTTGGCTCACTCTATTAAAACCATTGTTTAATATATCTGCCACCCTTCCTCTAGCCAAATGGTTTTTATATCACTGGTCTCCAGGAAGGCATTGCTGCTGCGGACACCTGTGGTAGCTCACTAGGGAAGACAACACAGTGGGCCCCACAGATGCAGAAGAAGTCGGGATGACAGCTGCTCTGCAATAGTTGGGGAGCATTCTCTTAACACTAGCTGTATTTGAAATTCTAGACTTTTTTGTGTCCTTTAGGGTTTTTAGAAGAACCTCACTATACAGTCATCCCACATACTGTCTTCACTGTGCAGGGCACAGGGGAGCCTATTTCTGTGACAGTCTTCTTATTCTTCCAGAGGCTCCAGGAACCAGTATGGACTTAGGCTACAAAGAAAACCATCTGGACAAGAGCATGGGGCTAACTGGAGGAACTGGGAGTGCCTAGGAGAGTTCCAGGAGGTCTTGGCTTGGGCAAAGGCTGTCTCTGTCCTGAGAAAACCCTGGACACCAGCTAAGACAAGGCCCGTGAAGGCACTGCATAACTACCAGGTCACACGTACAGATGTCCTCCCACCCAGCAGAAGGACTCCCTTTAATATGATCGTATGACAAAGTACACGACTAACAAAATAATACCAGAATCTTGGCATACTTTGCTGAGGAACAAGAGGAATAAGCAATTAATAAAGGATCACATATAAATTGCTTAAATGTCTACATCAGTTGATTAATCTCATAGTATCAAAGAACTGAAAAATTGAAGGTGTGCATTTCAGTTTTTAATTAATCTTTTTTGCATGCCTTAAGAAGAAAAATTCATTGCTGCCAGAGTAGAGTGCAGTCAAATCTATTAGTAAACTGCCCTCGTAAATAATTTGTAGATAACCATCAGGAAACTAAATGATATTTATGACCTCGGCTTAATACATTCAGAAAATATTCAGATAAAGTCCAAATATTATGTACAGATGCATTAGTTTCTGAAAAATAGCTGGAATATAATTTAAAACAAAATCTTCCGAAAAGATTAGGAAAACTCATTTGGTATTATTATAGAAAGCTGTATTTTGAAATTATAAAGCAAGAAGATTGCTAGAAATGGGAAACCGAGTGATAGTACATTGCAATCGATTGTATGAGATCAGTTTTGTTAGAAATTTAATTACTGGAAGTGTATACCAAATATTCTTTGTGATTTTTTGAAAACATGGTCAATGGTAATAGTTATATAATTTTTTGGTCTCATTTCAGAAGAATGTGCAGTATCTGTATGTTTGGGACTGAGCATGATAATCTCCAGTTGGGATCATTTTATTGCAAATTTCATTCTTTTAAGTGGCTGTGAAGTATTCCATGAAGTAGATGTACCACGGTTTCTGTTATCCATTTTTCTCTCAGGCAACCTTCATGCAAAGGGAAAAACAAACAATTATAGAGGTAAATAGATTTAAGCATATATTCTTTAGATGAACTGTATAATGGAGACTAACATACGGGACAACGAAGATACATTTCAGTATGTGTTTCTACTCCTGATGAAGGAGGACACGTAATGAGACTTAAATATACCTTGACAACTTGACGCTAGATTTTCTACCATTGACTATACCTAAAATGCCATGATATAGTTAAATAGTGCAATGCTAAACATTGAACTGTTATTAAAGGATTGCACTACTGTAGTAATGTGAGGAAAATGATGAGAGAAATAGAGGGGGAAGGAAGGGGTAGAAGTGGGAATCCCTATACCTACAAAACTGAATCATAGAAAATAAGAATAAAAAGCTTTAAAAAGATTTTGTTTTCCAAGCTTTCTTAATGTTAAAAATAAATTAGATTCTTTGATATCTTTGATTACATATATTTGATATATGTGTGTGTTTATATATATATATATAGTATACAATTGGTATATACCATTTAAACAATGAGAAGGGATCAAATTTCAACTCATCTGTATTGATTTTATGTTAGTGCAGATATTCAACATAAGACTAAAGATCTGTTTAATAATGTGAGTATAAGGCCCAAATTTCTATGTGAGAGAATTTGGAAATACAACAGCTTAATGTGCAACATAAAATCATTTGCTACAGCAATAAAAAATATTGATACATTTATGCGGGCGGAGGTGAAAACCATAAGTCTTGAATTCAACAAATAGCAGGCAGTCTACTTGGGTCACTCAGAATATACACAGATGGTCCCAAACTTAGTATCTTTGATTTAAATTTTTCATATTTACAACAGTGATGATGTCAATCTACATATTCATTCTAATTTTCACTTGTATTCAGAAAGTGTCACAAGATGTTCATCTTTTTAATTATAAAATACACTAAATCATATGACTTTGCCCAAGTATAGGCTAATGTAAGTGATCTGGTTTAAAATAGGTTAGGCTAACCAACATTTGGTTGGTTAGGTGTCTTAACTGCGTTTTGATAGGAAGGGAACTCTGTTGTAAGCAGAAGAGCAAACACATGTAAGATATATTTGATTTGTCTGTAGTAATATACACACAGATCAATATTTTAAGTTGTGGTTTTATTAAAATAAAATAAATTTGGGTCTTTTGATAAATTTTCTCTTTCTTCCTTAGAATTTTTCAGGAGGAATGAAGACATGCTAAATTTATTGCTGCAATTATGTGTAATCAAAAACTTGAAAATTATGTGCCCAGAGGTCAAAGCTGACCAATAGTTTTCAAAGTAAGCTTTAGGGTGTGATTTGTGAATTAAGTACTTTTCTTGGTTGAGCTAGTGAGAGATTAAGATCTCTCACTATTAAAATTATTGTCTAAAATATTAGAGTAATGAGACATTGTAGGTGTACGGGCAAAATGATTTAAATGGAAAGCACAGAACTTGGTCTGGCTTTGCTTCCTCAGCCTTCTGTGTGATGGAGCTTCCCTCTCTTAGCACTGCCACATTAGCTAACTGAGTATTGACACAGTAGCTTAGTAACTGATTGTCCTGGGACCAAACTCATGGCATGTCTAAGTTATTTCTTCTGAAATAAGCTGAGTTGTTTGAAGCTACTGCATGTAATTGACTTGTTACTGTTTTCATAACATAAGCCAGGTCATATTAACTGGTATTTAAACAAAATGTCAAAACCCAAGAAATTAGTTTATGTATAAATTAGGTGACATAACTTGGAACATTGTGTAATTACTGTAAGTTAAGGATTTTAATAACATCACATTTTTGACATGAAGAGATAATTATGTGAGTTTAAGAGTGTATCTATCTGTGTATCTGTCCAACTATCCATATGGTCTTCTAAAATATTTAATGGAAATTGACTTGCACGTACTTGCATGGACAAGGAACTAATGTGTTACACAAAAATATCACTTGGCTAAATATTATATACCAAAATATTAGACACAATAGTAGGGCAGGATTTTCTTCATGGTATTTTCTTTCTGCTTATTTTTAACAATCTATTGGATTTTATGATGAACATAAAAAATACAAATGCAACCATAAACATTTCTGAGTAAAGAAAAAAAATATTGGAAATCGGCATATGTCTTCTATGCTGTTATACTAATGTTCTGATTTCTCAACCTTCGAGATTCAAATAAAACTATATAATAGATATGCTTGATAAGAATTGGAAGACATTTATTCTATGGTTAAAGATTGTTCCTCTGATTTATAATTATTACAGCTGTGAATACCTTGTTTTCACGTGAAAGACAAAGGTTTTAATTGAGAAAAATTCTGACAATATGACTCTTGCCTGTGGTGACAATAAGACCTGACAGGTAATATTTGCCCTTAGGCATTTCCTGATATTTTCATTTTTCTTTTTAGAAATGGCTCAAATTGCCTGTTTTACTGAGAAATTTCTGCAGCAGACAGGTGACCTCATGTATTTGCACTAAACCTTGTGAAACTTGTGGAGGTGGAGAGCTGCCTCTGGATGTTCAGGTTGGTCATTTTTTTTAAAAAAGATTTATTTTATTTTATTTCATTTTATTTTGTTTTAATTGTAGGAAAGGCAGATTTACAGAAAGAAGGAGAGACAGAAAGATCTTCCATTTGCTGGTCTACTCCACAAACGGCAGCAATGGCCAGAGCTGAGTTGATCCAAAGCCAAGAGCAAGGAGCTACTGGGTCTCCCACACAGGTGCAGAGTCCCAAGACTTTGGACCATCCTCCACTGCTTTCCTGACCACAAGCAGGGAACTGGATGAGAACTGGAGCAGATGGGATGTGAACTGGTGAGGATTTAGCCACTAGGCTATCGTACTGGCCACATGTTGTTCACATTTTAAGATAGCTTGTATTAAGTATATTTGGAAATTTCTAGCAACTCTGGAAAGGATTAGTGCACCTTCTCTTTGAAAATGTCTGAAGCCTTTGCAATAATGCCAAAAAGGAAGGTCTAAAAACGCTAAAGGATCCCAGGCACATTACAAAGAGCTAAAGTAAAAATGGAGCAGCCGGGACTTGATCTGGCACCGTGCACTGCAGGTAGTGGCTTAACTGCACAATTCCAGCCCTGGGAGTTCATTTTTAACATAAAGTTAACCAGAATGGAACCCCCAAACTTCAAATATCTTAGAATTATCCATTTCTTGGGGCCATGACCCCATGGCTCAATGGGATAGCCCTCCACCTTTAAGCACCAGCATCTTGTATTGGCATCAGTTTGGGTCCTGGTTACTCCACTTTCCATCCAGTTCCCTGCTTATGGCCTGATAAAGCAATAGAGACTGGCTGAAGTCCTTGGACCATTGCATCTACTTGAGAAGCCCAGAGAAAACTCTTGGCTCCTGGTTTCAGATCAGCTCAGTTCGGACCATTGCGGCCACTTGAGGAGTGAATCAGCAGATGAAAGATTTTTCCTTCTCTGTCCCTCCTTCTCTGTAAATTTGCCTTTCAGGTAAAAATAAATAGATCTTTTTAAAAAATAAAAAAATAAAAATAAAAAATAAAAAAAAAATAAAAACGCTAAAGGAAAGTCAGTCCAAAAGTTAACAGTACTCATCTTTTGAACACTTCTCTGGAAGTAGGATTCTCACTTCTCTGCCCATGTATGAATCACTTGGCTTGACAGGTTTTACCAGTGTTGCTTCAACTCTTTCCACACAGTTGCTAAGGCTGTTTAAATGTGTATCAAAATGTTCTAAACCTTGGGTTTGAAACACTTGGGATTTTTATTTTGCTGCAGCCACTGGGGCAGACCAAACTGTGTCACAATTTTCAAACGAATATGAAAGCAAGATCTTAGGTGTTGTTCTAACTTCTCATTGAAATCTCATCAAAGGTTACCTTATCTCAGCCACACTATCAACAAGGGATGTTCTTAAAGTTACACATAGAGATGAAACAGAATCCAAGGGAGAGTGATGTGATGCCTTTCTCTGTGACCTTCATTGTCTTACTTGCACTATGTCCAGTTAAAGAGCTATCTCATTACATCATCGAAAGTAACAGATTAAATCAAATGACCTGAGTTGTCTCCATATTGTGAGTCCCCGTGTAAAGAATTGGTGCTTAAATTTATTTATAAGCTAATTGCAACTTTAATTTAGTTGTACACTTTGTAACAAGTAACTGAATCCCCACAGATCACATCACCTGAGCTTCCCTCCATCACAGGCTGCCAACTGATCAGACCATATTCAAGTGAAGCACCTGTGATGCTGCAACCTGTCAACCTGACTCTGTGACTCACATTATGGGTTAGAATTCTGCTATTTTGTTTCGGGTTCTGAGGACTGCTTAATCTGTGAATCATTCCTTAATCATACCCTAAAACTTACTTTGAAGTTTCTCTTTTGCCAAAATCAAGGTGAGGATGTAAAATAATATATTTTAGCCTTAGAATGTACAATCAGTTGACACCTGGGAGTGTAATAGAGATATAAAAGTAAAATCTGATTCTGTTTATTTTTATCATAGATGAACAAGACAATCTATAAACCGAAATTATTGTCCAAAAAGTTTTAATTTACTTTGGCATAGTTGAATGTGAGATCGCTTCATAACTTCCTGGCTAAAAATGGAAAGGAGTTACCCATAGCACTGTCACAGCAACTCAGTGCATGTGAGAAGCCATTAGAGGGACAAATTAAAGATGGCTTGGTGATCTAGGTCATGAAGAGAGTACTGTTGACAGCATGAAGGCAGTGTGAAGAAAATATGTGGATACTAAAGTGGAAAATATTGAAGATATTGAAGATATTGAAGTCAATTGATGGAGCAAGATCTTTTTTGTTGAAAATTTTTATTTTTTATTTTTTTGAAATTTTATTGTACAATTGCATAGGGTCTGGTATTTTCTTTTCACCCTCCCAAAATTCCCAACACTGACTAATTTTCCCTAAATTATTACAATAGCATACTCCTTCATAAGGAGTCATATGTTCATCAGCCTGTTATTTAAGTGTGTCCTGACATTGCTTGTACAGATAATGCCAGATAGACCAGCATCCTCTCTTCAAGATAAATCCAACAGTTTGATTCGGAGTCAATCTTTGATTTGGAAGTAGAGATGCATACTGCATTGTATCTTCACATCTGGATATGATAGTCTGCATTACACTGTCACTATACTGTCCCTCAAATGAGAAGCCATTAAACAAATTCTACAACTGGAATGAAGTTAAGACAAACAAACAAACAAATAAAACAAAGCAAACTATAGCACAATGGAGTTAAACCACATGCTAATGAGTAACCAATGCATCAGTGAAGAAATGAAAAAGAAAATAAAAGATTTTTGGGTAAAATGATGTCACTGTGTGATCTATGAGTCAGTGCAGAATTTAATAAGAAAAAAATTAACTATTTGGAAGAAATGAAAATAAAAACAAAAACATCAACACGCATGGGATGAAGCAAAAACAGTATGGAATGGGTTACTGATCTTACAATTTGCATAAAGACTGCCTTATATTAGAGAGAACATATGGGTATTTTTCCTTTTGGGACTGACTTATTTCACTGGGCATAATGGTCTCTAGTTGGGACTATTAAGTTGCAAATGATAGGATTTCATTTTTTTAATGGCTAAGTAGAATTCCATGGAGTAAATGTACCACAATTTCTTTAGCCATTCTCTGAGTGATTGTGTTATTTTCATGTCTTTGCTATTGTAGACTGTACTGCTGTAAATATAGGATTACAGATGCCCTTCTCATCTGCAGTTTTCATTTCCTATGGATAAATTCATAGGAGTGGGATAGCTGGGTCATATGGTAGGTTTATTTGGAATTCTCTAAGCACTCTACACACTGATTTCCACAGAGGTTATATTAGTCTACACTCCCACCAGCAGTGAAGGAGGGTACCTTTCTCCCCACATCTATGCCAGCAGGTGTTGTTAGTAGAGTTCTGGAGTTAGGTGGAACCTCAATGTAGTTTTCATTTGTATCTTCATGATGGCTAAGGGAGCCTGAGCATCTTTTAATATGTCTATTAGCCCTTTGCATTTGTTATTTTGAAAACTGTCTGTTCATTTTCTTTGACAATTTCTTCACAGGGTTGCTTTTTCTTCTTTTGTTTTGTTTTGTTTTGTTTTGTTTTGTTTTTGCTGTCCCTGGGTTTCTGAAGCTCTTTGTAAATCATGGATATTAGTCCCTTATCAGTTGTGTAGTGTGCAAACATTTTCTTCCATTCTGTTTGTTGCTTCTTCAAATTTTTAATTAATTCATTTGCTGTACAGAAACTTTTTAGTTTGATGTAGTCTCATTTAAAAAAAAAAATGGCTTTGATTAATGTGCTTCTGGAGTTTTTTTTCCAAGAAGTCTGTCCCTATTTCTATATATTGGAGAGTGCCTCCTATGTTTTCATTTAATCGGTGGTTTCTGGTGGAGATTTAGGTCATTGACCCTTTTAGAGCTAATTTTTGTATAATGTGACAGGTGAGGGTTTTACTTCTTATCTCTGCAGGCTGCTATGCAATTGTCCCAACAACATTTGTTGAAGAGAACAGACTTTTTCCCTGATTTGTGCATATTGGTTGTACATGTGTAGGTTCCCTTCTGGGGTTTTTGTTCTGTTCCCTTAATCTTTGTCTGTTTCTGTACCAGTACCAGTTTTAGTGACAATTGCTCTGTAGTATGTCTTGAGATCTGGAATTGTGATTCTTCCAGCTTGACTTTGCTTCTTTAGAACAGCTTTGGATCTTTATGGTTTCTTTTGTTTCCAGATGAACTTCTTTATCTTTTTCCTACTTCTGAGAAGAATTTTGTTGGGATATTGATTGGGATATTGAATGTGTTGAATCTGTATATTACTTTTGGTAATAAAAACATTTTGATAATATTGATCCTGCTGATCCAGGAACATGGTAAATTTCGTCATTTTTGAATGTGTTCTTCCATTTCTTTTTTTAGTGCTTCATAATTGTCATCATGGAGGTCTTCCATATATTTAGTTAGCTTAATTTCTAGGTATTTAAGATTCCTCTCCACTATTTTAAAGGGGACTGTACTGAAAATTTCTTTCCCTGCCATGGAATTATTTGTGTACTTTAGAGTTACCAATTTGTGTTCCTTAATTTTATCCTGCTACTCTGCCAAAGTCTTGTATGAGTTAAAATTATCTCCTGACTTAGTCTTTTGGTTCTCCTAAGTACAGAATCATGTAATCCGCAAATAGGGATCTTTCAATTCCTTGTTTCTAATTTGAATTATTTTAATTTCTTTTTCTCCCCTAATAGCTTTGCCAAGGACTTCCTATACTATATTGAAAAGTATTGGTAAGAATAAACATCCATCTCTAGTTCCAAACTTTTTTTTTTTTAGTGATCTTACTTACTTGATTGGGGCACAAAGGGTCAAGGGCTACAGGAAAGTGGGTAACACCATTGTTTCCACACTAATTTTTTCCCCTGTATCTTGAGTCAGGGGAGAAACAAAGGGAAAAGCCCCAACCGGCCTCCTTCCCATCCCAGGTCCCTGATGTGAGGCACACTGTGAGGGTCCTGCTCAGGCAGTTTTGATGGTTCATCAGTCCTGGATTGCTGCCAATATCCCCATTCCAATTGCAATGAAACCTATTCAGAATCCATTGGCTGACATATTCTCTTCATGGTTGGGGTTCTGAGATCAGCAGTTCAGTTGGAGGAATCCCCAAAGAAACTTTGTCTGAGATGATCCCAAACCTGATTCTTGTGTGAATTTGCCAGCACAGGGTCTGGCACAGTCCATCGCCGCAATCAGCTTATGCACATGCTGGTCATTGCAACTTGGTCAGTTCTGTTTCCAGCCCTGTCATCCACGTGAACCAATGGGTGTCGTAGTCCAGCTCGATCCTACCCACTTCATACTCGGTCCTCACACAAACAAGTGGGAGCTGCAGCCTAGTTGGGTGACTCCCCGTAACCCTAACCAGGCCTGCTCCCTGCCCTCGTTGCATGCATGCCAGTATGTACCGCAGGCTTGTTCAGACTGTCTCACATCCCATTTAGCTCTTGTACTTGTCAATGGGCATTGAAGCCTAGTTCAATCCAACCAACCTACTATCCAGCCCACACACATACTGGCGGGTGCCTTTCTGTCTAACCACCCCAGGCCCTGTCCTGGTTTTCGTGTTCTCCATTGGGAGTGGATACCCATGAAGGAGGTGCCCACTATCTCCGTACTAGGCCACTCCAACTTCGGGAATATGCACTGTCCAGGTGGTTCTGGCATTTAACTTAGCAGAATTGGCTCCCAGTTCCAGCCTGTGCCATCTGATGGTGTGGTAAAGCCCAACCAACCCTCACCCATTCTAATTTTTGCTTACACCAGTCAGAACAGTCAGCCCAATCTGGCCCTTCCCTTATCTAGCTCACATGAGGCCCACAGGTGTTGTAGCCCTGCCTGGTCTGGTGTGCCCCCATCCCAACTGATGCTCTCCAGTGGGAGTGGTTGTCCAGCAGGGGAGCCCACATTCACCTGCTGGCTTTGCCTCCTCTCCCCTACCCCCGTGGTTCTCACGTGTGCTGTAGGGCACTGCAACCACATGTGGTACGGCTCACCTCACCTTGGCATTCCTTAATGTGCAATGGTATGTGTTGCAACTGAAACTGGCCTGACCAACACTCTATGCTGATGCTCTGGTTCACCAGAGATTGATGTGAACAGGTTCAGCCCGGTCTGGCCCCCCATCTATGTCATATGTATGATGGTGGGTATCTTCCTCTTGCCTGGTCTGGGTTGCTCCATACCGTGGTTCTTGCGCTCACCTGTAGGGGCTCTGTTCCAACAGAAGATTTTCATAAGCTCCTCCTTCAGAACCTCTCCCTATACCAGGTCTTGCGCATACTGGTGGTTCCATGGGCTAACCTTCATTGCTGGCCTTCATTCCATTCCAGTTCTTGGTATTGGCCATTTCACCCCAGCCAAGACTTGTCCATACCCAGACACTGCTCACACATGGCTAAGTGGGGGCAGAGACCCAGCCTAGTGTGTTCTACATCTACCCCGGTTCTCCAGAGCGCCAGATGGTGTTGGCGTCTAGCCCCGTTTGATGTACCCAGCCACAGTCCACATTTGTGCCTAGGGAGATTGCAGCCATATCCAGACCAGAATGCAGCCCCCACTCCACCCCCTCACCCTCCCGTGGGAATCCCAATCCAGCAAGGGTGTACACTCACAGCTCCCCAACCAAGTCTACTCCCAGCCCCAGATTGCATGTGTGCAAGTGGGTGCTCTGACCCAGTTGGCTTAGCCCCTCACCTGTCTCAGCCATTGCCTTCAATGCTGTGGCGTAGTATCCCTGCTTCATGAAGATCAGTTGGGGCAAGAGCCTAGGTCAGAATGACATGTGCTCCATCCTGATTTCTTTCCTTTTTTGTGAGTTGATGTTTGCTTGGTCCTGCCCGGTCTGCCCCCTTCTAGTTGCATCTCGGCCCACCCCACTTCCTATTTTAGGATGCACCTTTGGATGGTGCTGCTTTCACCTGCCCAGATTGCTATCAGTTCCTTTACCTGTAAGTGATGGCAGATGCCATGGTAACTCCTAGCTTAGCCCATAGCCACCCCAGGTCACCAGCTAACCTGCGGGACTTGTATTTCCACAGGGTTGGGCCCACACTTCCCCCACAGAACTTACCCCTGGACCAAGTTCTCTCATGTGCTGGTTAGTGTCTTGACACTGCCGAACGAGACCAGTCCACTATTCCACCACCCAGTCAAGTAATGGTGCCTAGCCTTGCCAGACAGGCCCCCATCCATAGCTTTGGTGTAGACTGGTGTGTGGCAGTCAGTAATGCTCTATGCTAACAGCCCATCTCAGGATTCCTAATTTGGCTGATGAATCAGTCTGGCCAAAATAGACCTTAAGGACACTCCCCTCCAAATCATCAGGTCTCAGTCCCCACGCTTGCCTGAAAGTTTCATGACCCTGTTACTGGGAATCACCCAGACTTAATCTCTTACCCACACTAAAGCTGGCCTTATTCATGGGTGTTCCTAAGCAGCAATTTCATATCTTAAAAACCCCAGAGCTCACCACTAGGCAGCCAGCAGGCAGATCCTGACACCCTTTGGTGCAATGGTCAACCAAAGCCAAGGACTCAGTCACTGCCCTTCGGCAGTGGCTTTGGTCTAAGTCCCCAGCCTTGGATCAGGCCCAGCAGGGGAACCCTCCACAGCCACCACACTGCAGGGAATTGCAAGCCACCCCTAACCCCTCCCAGACTTGTTCTGCTGCAAGGTGTTGGCGGCAGGGTGGAGCTAGGACTTTAATCCAGTTTCCAAGTTTCCCTCATGGTGTACTCACCCTGAGGGAAGATTTCTCTTGGGCCTGGAGAAAGCCAAGGACTCAGTCACTGCCTTTTGGTAGTGGCTTTGGCCTCAGTCCCCAGCATTGGATCCAGCCCAGGAGGGGCACCCCACAGAGCCGCCACACTGCAGGGAGTTGCAAGCCACCTCCAACCCCAAGGCTCGGATCCCTCCCAGACTCTAGTTCCAATCTTAATGGAAAAGTTTCCAGTCTTTCCCCATTTATTATGATGATTCGTCCTACAGATAGAGAATACACTTTTCATCAGTTCATGGAAACTTCTCCAGAATTAACCATGTTATAAGCCACAAAGCAAGTCTCATCAAAATTTAAAAGACTGAAATTGTACCATGCAACTTCTCAGACTATCATGCAGTGAATCTAGAGATCAATAAGTCAAACATCCCAGAAACATATGTAAATACATGGAGACCAAATAATATGCTACCAAATGAGTGATGTTTCAGAGAGAAAAATCAAAGGAGAAATTAAAAATTGCTTGAAATAAATAAAGGTATCAGCACAATATATCAAAACAAATGGGACACAATCAAGGCAGCGTTAAGAGGAAAGTTCATCTCAATCAATGCTTATGTTAAGAAATTAGAAAAGCACTAAATAAATGAGCTAATATTATAGTTGAAGGAATTAGAAAAATAATAGTAATCTCAAGATTAGCGGGAAAAATGAAATAATCAAAACAACAGAAGAAATACCCCAAATAGAGACCAAGTGAATGGTACACAAGATCAATGAATCAAAGAGCTTATTCTTTGAGAAAATCAAGAAGATGGACTCCCCATTAGCCCAACTAATCAAAGAAAAAAAGAGGGAGAAGATACACATCAATAATATCAGAGACAAAAACAGGACATATAACAACAGACACCTCGGAAATACAGAGAATTATTAGGAACTATTGCACACAACTATATGCCAACAAATCAGAAGATCTGGAAGAAATGAACTGGTTTTTATGCATACAAGCCAACAAAATTTAATCAAGCTGTAATTAATAATCTAAATGTACCTATAACATGGACTGAAATTGAATCAGTAATCAAATCCCTCCCAACCAAACCAGGACCAGATGGATTTGCTGCTGAATTCTACCAAACTTTTCAAGAGGAACTTACCCCAATTCTCCACAAGTTTTTCCAAACACTAGAAAGGGAAGCAATCTTTCCAAACTCTTTCTATGAAGCTAATATCACCTTAATACCAAAGAGAGACACAACAGAAAAACAGAACTAAAGACTGATATGCATGATGAACATAGACACAAAAATCCTCAACAAAATATTAGTCAACAGGAGCCAAATGTATATCAGGCAGACCATTCACCCTGACCAAGTGGGATTCATCGCTGGAATGCAGGGATGGTTCAACATCCACAAAATGGTAAATTTAATACATCACATCAATAAATTGAAAAATAAAATCATATATCATCTCAATAGATGCAGAGAAGGTATCTGAAAAGATCCAACACCATTTCACACTGAAAATCTTAAGCAAGATAGGCATAGAAGGAACATTCTATAACACAATCAAAGCAATAAGCAAAAATCCAATGCCAGTACTATACTAAATGGACAATATGCTAACAAATAAAAAAACAAAAAAAGAAAGTAAGTAAGTCTCTGAGCTAAGCTGAATGGGTAAACACTGGAAATGAAGCTGGACTTCAAGGTCTTGGAAGCAAGTATTGTTTTGTTAATTCCTCCAGGCAGATGTGTTAGTGGGTATACTTAAGAATGTTGGACTTCTTTGTTCACACAGTTGGGAGAAAAATCTCTCTTAACTAGACTTACAGTGGAGTTACTTTCTGATATCATGAGCTGATGGGAGGCACAGGAATATGGTAGACCTGATTGTCAGCAAGAAGCAGTGGGAAAATGAAAACAACATTAAGAAACAGAGCCAGGGCAAGCACCAGTAAAGTGGATCTCAAAGATTCACCAATTTAAAGGAAATGAGCAGAGGATGCAGAATATGTCTCTGGGTAAAGGTCTACAGAAGGCTCGGAAGACAGTGTGCCCTGTTCTTGTATGCTTGTAAGTTAATAGGTGTGGAGCTTGATCTCTGAAGAATATTACACAGCCAGGACCCTTCTGCAGGGTATGGGCTGTCATGCACATGGATTTGTCTGTAAGTGAGATGACAATTTTAGCCTAACATGTGGTCATATGCCATTTTTAAAGAAAATGCACAATTATATTGATTAAAATTTCAAGGAAATTCAGTGTTTATGTTTAGTTAAGTGGAAAATGCCAATTAAGATTCTTCATTTCATATAAGCATCCATAGCAAATGCAGAGTAGTTTAACAATTCTGTTAAAATTTATTTCCCAAGTCTAATGTTCAATATTCTAAAAGAACCAATGGTGTGTTTTATGGAGATAGAGTACCTCTGCTCGAATGGGCAAGTTAAAATTTACTTTTGACCTGCTGAAATTGGACTTTTATAACTCTGATTAATGAATAGCAGAAATTAAAAATGCCATTTATTTAGAAGTGTGAAACTGATTTACGAGATAAAACCAAAGCTTATTTATAGTATGTCTTAAAAACAATCATTCATTTGGTGAAAAAATCGATGAGCAAATTGCTTTGATTAGTAAGATAGTCTTGGGAAGACTGGTTTAGCATTAACAACCCAAGCAGTTTTCAGTTTGGTTTCTTTTTTATAAGGACTAGGTTTGGAGAGCAAGTAAATCTAACAAACAATAACTAACTTAATGGTTTTCTAAATCATCTCCGTATTTTGTATCAGGGCATATGTTAAATTGGATTCATTTTCATGTAATGTTGTTATCCTTATCTCTATATATTTCTGTACAGAGAATATACTACAAACACACAAGAGAAATTTCAAAATACTTGCCATCCCATGTATCACATCTTTTTAGTGTGCCAAAGCTTGCTTTATTTCATCTTCCTTCATTGTTTTGTTTCATCTCCTTTTCAAAGGTCATTGGGCCACTGTCAGCTTAATCTTGGAAAATTGTACCTTGTAGGCATCCAGCTTGGCTCAATCACTATTGCATTCTGGGAAGCATAAGGGGCTTATGGATCTCAGGTGACAGGAAGCCGATTGAATCTGAAGCCTGTCCTTTGCTTCATGGTCCCCAAAGCCAGAAAAAAACACAAGTGCCAACTCTGATTTGAATATAGAACAAGAATGGAATATTGATCAGATCTGCTTAGGAAAGAGGCAAGTTCTGGAGCAGGCATCATGACCTAGAGGAAAAGTTGAGAGACAATGAGAAACCTCACTTTGGCGTGAACAGCCATTGGGTCCTGGCATGCTTTTCTGTGAGGGCGAATCCTTGGCTTCCAGCTATAAGAAGAAAAAGAATCTGAAGGTCACTCCACAATCTGACAGCATTGTACATGATTGTAGCGTCACAAAAAATGCACAGGCCATACATATAGAATCATTTTAGAACCATTTTTAAATTCTTTATGAAATTGGAGGGCACAATGTTAGTCTTTTTCCCTGTAGTCATTTATTAGTGCATAATAAAAATTAAGAACTAGTATGAAAGTTAGGGCATTCTACAACATGGTAAATTTGCACAGTCTGAATCTTTAATTCTCTGCAGCTGTAAATGAACACGGAGCTCCGGGGTGGGTACTTAATCGATTGGTGCAAATGTTGGTTAACATTAGGCTTCTGGTTTTTAAAACTGAAACAAAGCACTAAGATGGTCAATTGGCAGAAAAGTTATTTTCAGAAGGAAAGAAAGTATAATCAAGTAGGGTTTTAGCCTGTGTAGGGAGTTTGAAATAAGACATGAGCCTGCTTTGATAGTAGGCAGAGGCCTTTTTTTAATTTATTTAAATGACTGGCCAGGAGGAGTGGAGCATAATAACCGAGAGGCAGATATGTAGAAAAAGCTCCCCAGTATTTGACCATGACAAGGGGAATAGGGATAGTTATACAATAGTCATGCATAGTTTTTAGCCATGAGGAACTGAAGCAGAATGAGAGGTTGGAATGTTCTTGGCAGAAGCTTGCAAAGGTTACCGAGAAGGTGTAGCTCACTAGATCTGTGGTTAAGTATGTGTGCTGTGTAGTGTGACAGATGCAGATATAGCTAACATCACGCACGCACACACACATTTGTGGGGAGAGAGAGAACACGTTTTAGGTGTTATCATACAGGGTCTTCCGTGGAGACGAGGCCATAGAGGGGAAGATAGGCTCATTGTCTGCATCCCTCTGATAGGCAGCAGAGTCTGGGACTGTCTTCTCCCCGCCTCCTCTTCCCAGGCTGAGACTGAGGTCACTGGTTCAGTGGCTGCGTCTCTGCATCCCCCAGTGAAAGGGATGTGCTGTTGCCATTATTTTGAGTGAGGTTCTGAGACACGAGTGAACAATCTGCTTTAGGAACCAGGAAGCATGACTCTAGAGATGTAGGAAGAAAAGCTATTACAAAGGAACATAGAAGGGACACATGCCAAGAATAGCCAGGATGATTTTTTTAATCTAGCTGTTCCAAGGGTCAGCTTGCATACCTGCCTGCTGCTGTGTCAGCAGTATCCAGATGCACCAGATCAACTGACACAGAAACAGCATTCTTCCTTTAGTAATAAATGGAGAGCCCTTTTCCCTTGTATGCTTGTAATAAGGGCCTGGAAGTAGCAGAAGCGTGTACCAAGTCCTCCTACCACTGTGATCACTTCTACAGCAATGTCTAAGCTGGCTAAAAGGAGGGTATTAAGATGACAGCTCTAATCCTGATTAGATGAGCAAAAAGATTGATTGTTGGTCACATGATTTGTACTTGGGGGAAGGAAAACAAGATCCAGTTCTATTGGTGCTTGTGCTGGGGAGCAGATGTGTGTGTTGGTTCCACAAAAAAAAAAAAGATCCCATGTTCATGTAACCGAATTATCAGATGAGTGGAAAACATGTTTAATGTATTAGGGCGTATGCTGTCTCTGTTCTGTTTTCCTAGGCATTGTGAGTGGCTGCTAATGCAGAATGCTTAGGTTTAGTTTAATCCAAATTACAAGCCAAGGAGGAGTGATTTTATCTAAGAGATATTCAGAGATTTTGAGAAAGCACCACAGGAATAGATCAAGAATTCTATCACATTTGTGTTGGAAACAATAAGGATAGGAGTCAGAAGGAGATTGGCTGCAAAGAGGAACCTCTCTGGAATGTAACGATGCACTTTACTGAAGGGTGAGATGGAGATTTTATAAATAGGCAACCAGGATCAAAGATAGAAACTGGTAAAATGAAAATGTCTGAAGAGAATGTGAGGTGTGTAGGTGAGATTTTGAAAAACAAAAACAAAAACAAAACAAATAAACACACAGTTTTGACCTTTGTGGTATTAATGTTGAGACCACAGCAAGTGGCCAGAAATCAGGTTGGCCAATCCAGCAGCTGTATCTGGCTGTCTGGGAAAGTAAACTACTAGTTGGATATTGGGGTCAAAAAAACTGGTGCAGAAGATTAAGTATGAAATTCCCTCTGTGTCTACATATAGATGGAAAGATTTGGACAGATGAGGAGAGAACAGGCCGGCAGTGGAATGAGGACCATTTTTTCACTGGTTAAAGGTCATTCTGTTGGAGGCCAGAGTTTCTTGGGGATGTCAGAGGTTTCCAGAGACTGCGCTATTCAGAAGAAATCGGCCAATCTTGAGAAAGACAATCTGGTTTTGATTGGGGATTAAGAACCAGTCAATTAATGGTGCAACCATTGGTGTATAGGTGTGATTTATAATCCTGGGTGGATTACCTTGGCTTTGAAAAAATGACACCTTTTGCGGGAGACCTGATATCTATTGTGAGTTGGAAAGTGACACTTGGTCTGTGAACTACATTGTTTTAAGGATAGAGTACCCAGCAGTGCATCACCTACATAGTGGATGAGGGTGCTATATTTTACAGGTAAGAAAGGAGGGTCTTTGGAAGAGGAAGAAGCTGTTCCTGAATCCCTGGGGAAAACTGTCCAGGTAAGGAAGCATAGGGAAAGTGCGAGAGGAAGAACATAGGGAAATCAAAGAAGGCAGCTGAGGTCTGTGACAGTAGAGGGAGTAGTGTCAGAAGAAAGAGTAGATTAGTTAGGGATAACCATGAACATATTAAACGTAGCCTTATTCATAATACATAAGTCTTGAGTCAAGCAATATGTTCCATCAGGAGTTTTGCAGGCAGAATGTGGTATTGTAAGGGGAATCAGTTGGCTGGAGTGTCTGAGTTGATAGCAGTCTAGCAATCGTAGGTTGAAGGCCTGGCAAAGCACATGAATTCAGGGCATACCGAAGTTTCTGATGGAGTGAGCACTAGTCCTTGAGGAACATCTTAATGTGCGTGTTCTAAAGGGCAAGTAAAGGGTGGTGTGGTGTCCCAGAAAAGCATTTCTAAGGGCTGCAAAAGATATATAGAAGTTAAGAGAATTTGAGGTCTTAAGGAAAAGGGGTAGTAATCAGAGTTCATAGGTGAGGATCAAAGGGTTGTAAAGCACTTGGTGGAGTTAGCTTAGTCCATACGGGCCATGCAACAATAGACAGTCAGATAAGATGCCAAACCTGTGAGCAAAGATGGTAGATCTTTTTTGAGCAGATAAAAGGTTGGGTCACACACTGGTGTAAAGGGTGGCTATTGACCCACTGCCCCCTTCCCTCCCCTCCCCTCCCTTCACCATTATAGAGAAGAAAGAATCCAAAAACCCTGCATATCCTGGTAAAACCAAATACATTGTTGATATATCTAGAAGAACAGCTATAAACATACCTGGCAATTTGAAGCAAATCTGAGGTCTGCATTGATAGTGATGATGGTGACGACAGTGGCCCTGGAACCTGAGCTTAGCCAGTACGAAGCATCTAGTCAAGACGGTTAGGAAGAGACAGTCCTGATTCTGATCCAGGATTGGAAGGAATGACCTCATTTCCTGAGAGGTGAGAGCGTTCAGTCTTCCAGTATTCTTTGATCTTACACGGTAGGCACAGACCCACTGGAACCTGGAAAAGGAAGGCAGTGCTCGCCCAGCATCCTCTGTTGCACGTGAAACAAGGCCCTGGAGGTTTTCAAGGGCGTTGGTCCAAGGGCTCATTCTGATCCCCTTTGCCAGAGTCCAGCTCCGGCCGAGGTTCGGAACTCGGGAAGGGTGCGTGGATGAGGCGTGAAGAGAGAAAGAAAGGAGACGGACCACCAGGATTCCTTGATCATAGTGGACAATGCGAGAAAGCTGTCTGCTTTATTTATACAGAAGCAGTACAAAGTTTTTTCTTAAGGGCATTTTGACATAGCTTCAGGGGGGCACAATTTACAACTTCTTGAGAAATGATTGAGGAAGGATTCCACATTCCTTGCTTATCTTGGCTTGTCAGTCTTGATCTGCTCTCCTCAGGTCTGGGCTATAACCTAGGCGCCATCTGTGTCAACCAGACCCCTACCTTGAATTACGTATGAGTTAAAAGGACCGGGGCCTTGGTCTATGGGAATCGGGGTTATTGACATTAGTTGGCCTTTAGGTCTGTAAGCTCACACAGTTTGTTAACCAAACAAGTAAAGCAAGGGTAAAAACAGCAGAAAGAATTGCAGTTAGCAATGAGCTAAGTTACTCTATTTAAGTTTCAACTCTACAATGGATGAGTGAGTGTTTCCAAAGATAATTCTACAAATTGTTTCAGTATTAGACAAGGCATTATCCATTCCAACGTTGCAACCAAGAGTTTCTCAGTAGACAACACATCTTATGCAGTAATACACTCCTACTACAATTCTTATTCTACAACTTATCTATCACTAAATGGGAGAAATACATCAAGAGAGAAAAAACATAAAGATCTAAGACAAAATGTTTTAAACATTACATTCCTCTACAACTGCAGATTCTACAACTTCATAAGTGATCAAACAATAATCAAAAGTATATCTTTATGATGTTAGTAAAATCATCCTATATTTCCTCTAGCTAAAAATTTATGAAAACAACTAAAACAACTACATTTTCTATATTCTAAAGAATTGCAAGGACAGGCTAACCTTTAAGACCACAGTAACTATATTTTTTGCCTTAGCAGGATAGGCTTCAGGGTTACAGTAGTTATATTCTTCGTCATAGCAGGATGGCCTTTAGGGTCACAGTAACTATATTCTTTGTCATAGCAGGATGGCCTTTAGAGTCACAGTAACTATATTCTTTGTCATAGCAGAATGACCTTTAGGGTTACAGTAACAGGATAACTTTTAGGGTCCCTCTTACCAAGCCATTTCCCAGAAAGCATGCTAAATATCTGGGCCAGATTTTATGGCAATGGGTAAACAGCACAGACTTAATTATACTCCTGTGTGTAGTTAAAGGCCCACTCATCAGGACATCCTCAGAAACATTAACTCTTAAGCTCATGTTGGTTGTAAAAGCCATCTCACAGGGGCAGACAATGCCTCAATAGATTACAAAATTCTTAATGGGGTGGTTGAGTGCCCATGTGAAGGGGGGTGAAAACTGCGTCAAGGTGGTCAGAAATGAATCCACTGAGCCCTGCTAAGCAGCTGGTAGCTCCCCCGGCCCTGCCAGTCAGGGAGCTGTTTTCTTCATTCACACCGTCGTGTTATTCACACCTACTGCACGGAACCGATCACCCCTTGAAGTGTGAAAGCCAGTACCTGGTATTTAGCCTGATCTCTTTTTATCTTTTGATTTTTAAATTATTTTTCTCTGTTAATTAAAGCCCTTGGAGGTGGCTTTATGAAGTCTTTTGGAGGAGTCTCGGCCAACACTCTAATCTTTTCAGGTTTTCTGGGTTGTCTGGATATTCTTGGGAAATAAAATGAGTGTAGACATAGTCTCCCCACTTCTGCCTGTGGATCTAAGTTGTTACTTTTGAAGAGGGCCTGTGTTTGGGGTTTTTATAAGGTTTGAGGGACTTCTTGGAACTTAACCCTTTATGGCCTTAAGGACAATGTTTTTTTTTTCTTTGCAACACTGATTATGAGATGGGCCATTTTCTTCCCTTGGTCCTAAGAATCTAATTAATGATCCCACTTGGGGTCCTTGGGAGGGACTGTATCTATTACTGCAGAATGTGGGTTGGATTTTGTGTGTATATGGGGTCTGCAAAGGCTTTGTCCCATATGGGCGTCAGTCCTTCAGGCGTAGCTGAAGAGGAAATGGTTCCATAGGCATTTTGCTGTGTGACATCACAGGAGTAAGTAAAGTAGAGCAGTTCCTTAGCATTTTGGGAAGGGTCTGTGGTGTAGTAGTAACAGAGACATTCACATACCTTCTGCATCAGAGACCTCACAGAAAGGAAAGACAAGAATGGGTAGCAGGGGATAAAAAATGCCAAGTGCCAACAGAGAGTTGTGGTGAGAATAATAGAATGGCAACAGGGGACAACAGTTAATTCCCTATCTGACCATTGATCCGGGCCTTCTCGGATGCTGAGACCTGGGAGAGAGTACACATTTTGATTATACCACATCATCACACACCAACATAAAGTCATGGGGGCTGGATCCGCTCTGGACTTCATCCCATTGATCCTGGAGCACAAAACGGCAACCTTTATAAACCCCACAATGTATTTTCAAACAGTTTAAATTAACTCGAACAGTTCTTATCACTCCCAGTTAAGTCTTAATCTTTGAGCAATCCAGTGATCTAACTGGAGGCCTCAAGGTCAAAAACTCAATCTATAGCTTTAGGTCTCAAGAATGCTGAGAGGTTGAAGCAAAAGTATAAGCAATCATCTACTTAACCTGAGCATTTTAGCTAAAGTTTTTGGCCAAATCTAAATCAGAATTAAGGCCATTATTAACACATTTAAATACAAGTAAATAAAGACTTCTATGATACACAGTTTGTCCAGATAACTAAGATTGAATAATGACAACAGAAAGTCTTTCTCAAAATGCATAACATTTGTGTTACGTGGGTTAGTTACAAAAATTATGCTCAAATATACATAAAATAAGGAGGCAGAAAATCGGGTAAATATCTGGACATTTAAGTCAAAGGAGCCAACTTTAAATAATTTTATTTTAGTCTTATTCTAACTGATTTCACACAGGATTTAGCTTTCACAAATCTTCTACATCCTATTTCCTCATTTTTTTGTATGTATTTAAAAAAATCTTTTTTTTTTAACCATCAAAGGTATTTACCATCAATGATACTCTTTTTCTAGCCTTCTGTCACTAAGAATACATTCTTATTCTTTTAGTTTCCTCTGCCTAATATCTTTCATATCTGCTAATTCCTTTAATTTATGTACTGAAACAATCCTCTAACATCTATAACATTTTAAATGTAATAGTATACAGTGTGGTAACCCATAGTTACTTTAAAGCAGTGTTTCAAATTTTGGAGGAGTAGGTAGGAAATATGTTCTTGATTATACTTCAGCAACGTGCTGTGCAGATTAGAAAGCCATGTTTGCTATCAACTTCTCCTGGATGGATAGTTTTGTTAAAAATGTTACTGAATATGGGCCTAGCACGGTAGCCTAGCAGCTAAAGTCCTCTCCTTCCACGAACCGGGATCCCATATGAGTGCCAGTTCTAATCCCGGCAGCCCTGCTTCCTATCCAGCTTCCTGTTAGAGGTCTGGGAAAGCAGTTGAAGATGACCCAAAGCCTTGGGACCCTGCACCTGCATGGGTGACCTGGAAGAGGCTCCAGGCTCCTGGCTTCAGATCAGCTCAGCTCTGCCACTGCAGCCACTTGGGGACTGAATCAATGGACAGAAGATCTTCCTCTGTCTCTTCTCCTCTTTGTATATCTGACTTTACCATAAAAATAAATAATAAATCTTTAAAAAAAGTTACTGAACATGGATGATGAGATGTTTTTAGAATGATCTAGGGGCAACATATAGTCACTGGCTATATTTTCAACTCTAAAACAAAAGGAAATTTTCTGCCTAATGATGGAGCAAAGTGTGGCAGCAACACTGTTCCTGGGGTCAATGGTAGTTGCTTCAAAAAAAAAAAAAGAACTTTGTGTCTCTGATACCTAGATTTCATGTGAAACACCTTGACAACTTTTTTGGTTGAAATTCACATAGCCTAGTTCAATCATTTGTTTGATTTATATGAAAGGCTGAGTCACATAGACAATGGGACAGGAGTGACAAGCAAGGGAGCAAAGTGTAAAAGGGGGATTCAGATTCGTGTCCCAGCTACTCCACTTCCAACCCAGCTCCTTGTTATTCCTGCTTGGAAAGCAGCGAAGATAGCCCACGTTCATGGACCTCTACACTCATGTGGGAGACCAGGAAGAAGCTCCTGGCTTGCGGTTCAGAGTGGCCCAACCCTGACCACTGTGGCCATTTGGAAAGTGAATCCGCAAATGGAAGCTCTAACTCGCTCTGTTAATGCAGCCTTGCCTTTCAGATAAATGGATGGATGAATAAATATATCATTTTTTTAAAGAGTCACCTCAGGCTTTTAAAATTCTCTCTCTGGCGGGTCAGTAGGGAATCTAATTTTTCCAAGCACTCATTAGTGATTCTGATGGTGAGTTAGATTCAGAAATATCTTAAGTTTCCCTCTCAATTAGCTACTACTCAAACTATATACAGGAGATTTTTTTTTTTTTTTTTAGCATTTTGTGTTGTTTCAGGTCCGTTGTAACATAGCTGGCATCCTATGTATGAGTGCTAATTCAAGTCAAGTCAAGGTGGGTGTTCCACTTCCGATCCAACTTTCTGCTCAAGTACCTGGAGGCTTCTTTGACTTCAGATTCGGGTGATCTGATGAACGTAAGGTCTCTGCCCTTTTAAGAAATTTCATGCATAATCTAGATCCAGATGCTTGTCCAGCGGCAGTGCATTGAGGCAGAAGCATTTACAACTGATTGGCATAAGGTTTTGGGAAACGGGCCAGCATGATTGGCTCGGTGGCTAAATCTTTACCTTGTGTGCCCCAAGACCCCATATGGACACTGGTTGAAGTCCCAGCTGCTCCACTTCCCGTCCAGCTTCCTGTTTGTGGCTTGGAAAAGAAATAAAGGATGGCTCAAAGCCTTGAGACACTGCACCCATGTGGGAGACGCCTTCTGGTCTCCCAAATCCTGGCTCCTGACTTTGAATCAGCTCTGTTTCAGCCAGCCATTGCGGCCACTCGGGAAGTGAACCACTGGTTGAAAGATCTTTCCTTCTGTCTCTCCTTCTCTTTGCAAATCTGTCTTTCCAATAAGAACAAATAAATTATTTTAAAAATTAAAAAAAATTCATGAAACCTTGCCTATAAATTTGTGGCACCTATTTCCCAGAGCTGGGAAGAAATTATCTTTTAGCTTTGACCATGAGGAAACAGCACAAAGATTATTAAACTAACTACACCCTTTTGGTTTTGAAAATAAATTCAAAATTAGGCTGCTGGCAGAGCCGAGCCCCCATCCAACTGTTACCATCTAACCGTTATATGTTGTGAATGTTCAATGCTGCTGGGTAACCTCACACATAAAGCAGTTGGTTCTAGCAGAATATGATAGAGTCAGTAGAGAAACTTCAAGTCCTTAACGTCAAGTAGTGATGAGAATTAATGAACATTAGTGCTTGCTACTCCTTGTCCCGGAAGGTTGCCTGGGTTTTCATTCTCATCCTCAAACAGGCATTACGATTTTCTGCCATGCTAAAACATGACTTATACTTGAATTCCTTTAAAAACAGCTAAGCATAGCATCCTTTTATGTCTAAATTATGGAATCAGGAGTCCCATAGGTAGTGTTTTTCCATACAAAGGTAAACAATCAGCATGTTTTAATCACATGTAGTATTTCATATGATTTTATAAATTCTACAGACTTCATGGGAAATTTATCTTTCTCTTTCTTTTTTCAAGTGTGAAAATAGCCTTGGTGAGATCAGTTACAGAGACAAGCGCTGGCACCTTGTCTGTGCGTGTGGCAGGTTGCTATCGGGGGGGTCTTGGTTACAGTCCTAGGTTTGCTATCAGCAAGCTGTGAGAGATTGGATCGGACACCTCCTCTCAGCTTCAACTTTTCTTATCAGTAAAACAGAGCTGTATTTGCTCTACAAAATCTTCATGCAGTGTTAAACCTATTGACTTTCATTATTTGCCTAACAAATTTACATGTTACTAAAATTAAGCTATTAATTTCCTAAGCCATATGGATTACTTGTTAAAGTATTTCTGGTTATAATATTTAAGGCCATAACAAAAATTATATGTTTCATAAGGAATAAGAAGAAAATTCTGGTGTTCATATTTATTTGAAATAATTTGCCATGGCACGTGATATTAAAATATAAAAGCAAAACAAATAATTATTGTCACAGTTTGAAAATGTAAGAGACACTCTTTCAATTTGAAGCATTTTTTCAGTTTGAATTTTTCTATCTCATGATAATTACAGATTTGTGTTTTAATTTATGTAATGGGGACACTTTCTGTTTCTGAGTTCCAACTTAATTAAATTATTATTAGTAAATGCATTCGATATGGAAATTCTTTGAAATTATTGAGAGCTGTTTAATGGAATAGTATAACTCTCATTCACTCATGTAAAAATAATCCACTCTTCATTAGAAATGCACTATTTTGTTAACTGGTTGCTGACCTGTATATCCACATTTAAGCAGGCTTATTAACAGTGCTATTCAAATGTAATCTTTATTATTTTACATATTAGACATTTAGAGATGGTGCTGAAATCTCCCAGCATATTGTAAATTTGTTCAAATATCTCTTTTAATGAATTTTTATCATTTTTATCAATGGGGAACAAATCCCATGCATTCCCATAGCACAGCTTCATACTTACTAGAACACAATCACATTTCCATCTCTTCCCTTCCCCCTCCATTTGCTGTCCTCCCTCCTCTTTATTCTTTCCGTTAGCTTTGCAGAGAGATAATTAAATTCACTCCATATTTGTAGACTTAATTAACCACCAAACATAACATTTGAAAAGCAGGAAGACTACAGTTCTATAAAAGTCCAAACAAGGGCTGAAAATGATAATCACATTATGATATATGATTCATTTCTATGCATTTTTATTGTAATTCATTTGTATGCAAAGAGGACATTCATATTATTCTGGTGGGTTGAAGTTGTTACCATCACACAGTGGATCTTCCTTTCCCTAATGGCAACTTACTAATATTTTTCTGTTTTAAAATCTGTTTTATCTACTACCCAAGCTTTCTTTGGTTAGTATTTATCTTATGTATAACACACACTTAAAGAAATCAAACTATGTGATCTGTGTTGGGGGAACCCAAGTAGTAATGCCTTAACTACTATGACAACCCCCCAGATCTTTAGTGTTTTTAACTGTAATTTTAATTTAGATGCCTAGTTCATTTTTTTAAAAGTTTAGTTTCATTTACTTGAAACACTTTATGAGAGAGAGACGGAGCTTGTCCAGGTACTAGTTCACTATCCCAAATGCTCCCCTCGTCCCAAGTGCTTAGTACAGCTAAGATGGGCCAAGCTGAAACTAGAAAGCTGGAATTCAAGGCCAGTCTCCCATGGGGGTGGAAGAGGTCCATTGCACCATCTTCTGCCATCTGCCAGGATACATTAACAGGAAGTTGGGTTGGTAGCAGAGTACCTGAAACTTAAATCAGTACTCAGATATGGGATGTGTAACTCTCAAGTGATGGTTTAATCCATTGTATCACAAATCCCACCACATTGGTGCAAACATTTTAAGCAGTTAATTTTATTCTAAGAATTAACTATAACATAGTGGGTATTAGTCTTCATTTTTTGGTTATAGTATTATTTGACACAAGTTATAATTACAATAAATTTTATCTTGTTTTGCTTTACTTAAAAAGACATTTTTTAAAAAAAACATTTATTTTTATTGGAAGAGCAAGTTTACGAAGATAAGGAAAAATAGAAAGATCTTCCATCCAGTGATTCACTCCCAAATGACAGCAACACTCGGATATAACCTGTTACAAAGCCAGGAGCCAGGAGTTTCTACAAGGGTCCAGGGTGTCAAGGTTTTGGACCATCCATTGTTGCTTTCAAAGGGCACAAACTGGGAGCTCGATGGGAATTGGAGCTGCTGGTGCAGACCAGTGCCCTATAGGATCCCAGCAAAGGGAGGAGTGGCCATTTGAACTATTGTGCTGGGGCCCATAAGTTTTATTTTTAATTTCAAAATAGAATAGCCTTTGCATTTATTCGTTTGGTTGTTCAATTGTAGTTCTGCTTCATGGTGAAGAGAGAATGATATGTGTTGACTCAGATTTTACATTTGCCAAGACTTCCTTTATGATCACCACTTAACAGAAATTCAATATTATAATTATAAAGTGTGATTAAGTATGTTGTTGGCTAGTTTATGTTACTACTTTTCACTTTAATAATTATGGACAAAGAAAGATAAAGTTTGCTATAATTAATCTATCCCTAAATATTTCTTATATTTTCCTTCTTTTTAAAAAATCTATTTTATAATTTCTAGATACAGTTTCAATAGGCTCTGGAATTTCCTTTCCCCTTCTGCAAATCTCAGCCCTTCCCCAAACTGATATCCCCATATCATTACAATACTACTGTCCTTCACAAGCAGTCTTAAATCAATCATTCTGCTGTTTAACTGTATCCTGATATTGTAGGCATGGACAATGGCAAACATCCCACCATCCTATTGTGAAGATTCAATTCAGCAGTTTCATCGGAAGTCCATCTTTGGTTTGGAAGTAGAGATGCACACTGCATTGTATCTTCACATTTGCATGTGATAGTTTCTAATACACAGTTACTATACATTCCCTTAAAGGAAAAGGCATAAAACAAAATCAACAACAGAGAGAAAAATAAAAAAATTTGAACAACATAAATTTAAAAAACATGTCACTGAATGATCAATGTGTCACTGAAGAAATAAAAAAGAAACAACATTCTTGGAGTAAATGATGCTATTGTGTAACCTATGAGTCAGTGAGGAATTAATAAGGAAAAAATTTATGAATGAATGAATATAAAAACAAAAAAATCAACACTACTGGGATGTAGAAAAAAAAATTTGAAAGGGCTACTGATCTAGTATTTTCCATGCCGGCTGCCTATAAAAAAGAGAACATGTGGTATTTGTCATTTAAGGACTGATTTCACTGAGCATAATGGTCTCTGGTTGAGACCATTTTTTTAATGGCTGAGTAGTATTTTTTGGTGTATATGTACCACAGTTTCTTTAGTCACTCCTCTTTCAGCAGGCATCAGGCTCGTTTTCATGCCTTTGCTTTTGTAGATTGTGCTGCTGTAAATAAAGGATTGCGGAGCCCTTTCTCAAATGCAGATTTCAGTTCTTTTGGATATTTTCCCAGAAGTGGGATTCCTGGGTCATATGGCAGTTCAGTTTTCAGTTTTCCAAGCACTCTCCACACTAACTTCCACAGTGGATGTTGTATCCAACACTCCCACCAACAGTGAATGAGAGAGTACCTTTCTCCCGCATCCACTCTAGCAGGTGTTTTTAGTAGAGTTCTGAATGTAGGCCAGTCTTACTGGAGTTAGGTGGAACATGAATGTGAATTTTTATTGTATTTCCATGACAGCCAGGGGGCCTGAGCTTTTTTTTTTCATATGTGTACTAGCCGCTTGAATTTGCTTTTTTGAAAAATTTCTATTCATTTTCTTTATCCATTGCTTCACAGGGTTGTTTGTTTTGTTGTAGATGGGTTTCTGAAGCACTTTGTAAATCCTGAAAATTAGTTCCCTATCTGTTGTGTAATGTGCAATAATTTTCTCCCATCCTATCGGTTGTTTATTCACTTTGTTAGTCATTTCCTTTGCTGTACAGAAGCTTTTTGGTTTGATGTAGTCTCATTTTGTTTTAAATTTTGGCTTTGATTACCTGCACTTTTGGTGTATTTTTGAAAAAGTCTTTTCCCATTCCTATCTCTTGCAGTGCTACCCAGGCTTTCCTCTAATAGTTTGACGGTTTCTGGGTGCAGATTTAGGTCCTTGATGCATATAGAGCTGATGCTTTGTAAGGTGACAGATGGGGATTTGGCTTCTTACCTTTGCAGGCTGCTATGCAATTGTTCCCACGGCATTTATTGAAGAGATCAGACTTCCTTGGATTATTTTCAGTTCTCTTTTCAAGGATGAATTGGCTGTCCATGCGTAGGCTCCCTTTAGTGGCTCCTATTGTATTCATCAATCTTCTTCTGCTTCTGTGCCAGTGTTAGACCGTTTTGATGTCCACTGCCCTGCAGTATGTCCTGAGGTCTGGAATTCCTCCGGATTGATTTTTTATTCTTAGGGATAGCTTTGACTATTCATGGTCTCTTGTGTTTCCAGATGAATTTTTGCATCATCTTTTCTGTTTCTGAGAATGTTGGGATTTTGATTGGGATTGTGTTGAAACTGTATATTACATTTGGAAATAAAAGCATTTTGAGCCTGCAGTTAAGGAACATGATTCTCCATCTTTTAATGTCTTCTGGTATTTATTTTATCAATGCTTTTTAATTTTAATCATAGATGTCCTCCACATTTTTTGTTAGTTTAATCCCAAAGTATTGGAGATTCTTCTCTGCTATTTTAAAGAGTACTGTACTTATCATTTCTTTCTCAGCCATGGGATTATTTGTGTATACTAATGCCTTCAATTTATGCTCATTAATTTTGCACCCTGATTCCCTGCCATTTCTCTTGTGAGTTCCAATAGTCTCTTGATTGAATCCTTAAGTTCTCTTATGTAAATAATCATGTCATCTGCAACAGGGTGATTTTAATTCCTTAGTACCAAGTTGAATTCCTTAATTTGGTTTTCTTGCCTAATAGTTCTAGCAAGGACTTCCAGTACTGTATTGAATAGCAGTGGGCATCTTTGTCTAGTTTCAAATCTTAATGGAAAAGCTTCCAGTCTTTCCCCATTTAGTATGATGCTGTTATTGATTTTTTTCATATATGGTTTTGGAGTAATATAGAATGTTTCTTCTATGCTTATTTTTCTTAATGTTTTTAGCATGAAGTCTTGTTGCATCTTTTCAAAAGCTTTCTTTCCATCTATTGAGACAATTATATGGTTTTTATTTTTTCAGTTTTAGATGTGGTGTGTCACAAACTTTTTATCTCTGTATGTTTTAACATCCCTTCACACCAGTGATAAATCCCACTTGGTTTGGATGAGTGATCTCCCTGATACACTAAAGTAGTTGGATCCTGTTGGCTGGTATTTTATTGAGTATCTTGTGTCTATGTTCATCAGACATATTGGTTTACAGTTCTCTTTTTCTGTTTCATCTCTATCTGGCTTTGATATTAAAGTGATGTTGGCTTCACAGAAAGAGTTTGGAAGGATTGCCTCCCTTTATATTGCTTGGAACAGCTTGTTTAGGATTAGGGTAAGTTATTCTTGAAATATTCGGTAGAATTCAGCAGCAAAGCTATCTGGTCCTGGGCTATGCTTGGTTGAGAGGGATTTGATTAAGAATCAGTCTCAGTTCATGTTGTAGAACTATTTAGATTACTAACTGCTTCATGACTCAGTTTTGGTAGATTGCATGTGTACAAAAATGTATCTACTTCTTCTAGTTTATGTCTGGAGGTATGGATTAATACCTTCTATCTTATTTTTTTTTTGATTAGTTGGTCTAGTGGTGTGTCTATTTTGTTGATTTTCTTAAAGAAACAGCTCTTTTATTGATCTTATGTATTGTTCTTTTGGTATTTATTTGGTTTATTTCTTGCTTTATTTTGCTTATTTTTTTCCTGCTAATGTTGGGATTGCTTTTCTGCACTTTTTCTAGCTCTTTCTAATGTTTGGTTGTCTTGGTGCTGTGGTGCTTTTCTAATTTCTTAGCATAAGCATTGATGGAGATGAATTTTTTCTTAACACTGTCTTCTTGTCCTGTAAGTTTTGATATGTTGTGTTGATGCCTTCATTTGTTTCAAGCAGATTTTTAACCCCCCTTTCTTTTCCTCTATAACTCATTATTCATATAGCAGCATATTATTCAGTCTCCAGGTCTTTGCATGCCTTCTGGGATATTTTAACTATTGTTCTCTAGTCTCACTGCATGATGGTATGAGAAGACACATGGTATAATTGTGATTTTTTTGAAAATTTGCTGAGGCTTGTTTTGGGCCTATAATTCAGTCAGTCCTGGAGGATGTTCCATGTGCTGAAGAAAAATGTGTATTTTCAGTGTCTTCTTTTGCTCTGGTTAATAGGTTACTCTCCTCTCAGTTGGTTTCTAATCTATGTTGCCATGGTCCACAGGTCAATTTTATTGATTGCATTTGGTATCTGGTTCTTTGTTCACAATAGTTTGTGCCACTACTTCCAGTAAGTTTCAGTTGAAGGTTTTTGTGCTAGGCTTTTACCAAGGTCTCCATAGCCGCAGCTACTGGCTCACTACTCTCCCTCTCCCGTGATTCTGTATTGTGGCTGTACCCTGGCCTGTACAGACTTTCTTCCACTCCCAGCTTGAGCAATGCCAGGGATTAGGGAGATACCAGCTGTCCTAAATCACTAAGTGCTTGTCTCGCTGGGACCTGCTGACCTGAATCCCTGAGAGTCACTCGAACCTATTTTGGTTGGGACCTGTAGAATGCCAAGTTGGTACTGATTTTCCTGTGGGACCAATGCAATGCACTAGGCCAGAGTTGATTTCACTTTGAGCTTAGCATGTGCACAACTCACTGTTGGCCCTCTGGTCCCTTAGCCTTTGCCACAGTGCACAAAATGGTGCCTGATCACTCTTGGCTTAGTGCGTCTAGAGCTCAGTTTTGCCACTCTGGTGTCCAAGGTGGCACTGGTGGTGGTTTGGGCCTTGAAATCCCCTCTGTCCTTTCACTTGGGGTCTGCCACTCTGTCTCTGCTCATGGTCAGATTAAACAATCAGCAGGATAAGTTCTTTGGCTTGCTTCAACTCCTGATCTCCTGGTGAAATCCATGTCCTACCTGGTTTTTGGTAGAGCTCTGATCATCAATCGCTGACAGCCGACTGCTGCTGGAGTATCTGGTCAATGCAACAGTCCTCCATTTTCTGCTGCTTTGCCATTTCCATGGGTCTCCAGCTGCCTACATGCTGTCAGCCTGTCCTCTCCTACTTACTGAAATCTGACCTCTCTGCTTCAGCCTGGCTAGTTATTGTCCATCTGTTTAAACCTGTCTTTACTCTATACGACCTTGTTACTGCCCTTCTCTATATTTTCCAAGGTTTTGATTTGTGACTCTAATTTTGATTTAGCTGCTATCTTACTTGGTGCATATGTTTTCAAGAGTGTTGGGTCTTCATTTTAATTGGAATGTTAATATGCATTCTGTGTGATTTAATGCTCTTCAGCTTAAATTTTATTTTGTATTTTATTAGCATCTTTATCAGTCTTTTACATGCTATTCAGAAAATCTCCATCTTGCCTTTGTCTGATGTAAACAACAGAGTTCCATTTTCTTTTTTTATGCAACTTGAAATACTTTTACAAGTGGGTTATATATTTCAATCATAGCATGAATAGAGTAGTAAAACCATCCCAGGCATTTCAATTGCATAGACAAGTTAAGCATTAGATTTTATAGTCATTGAAAGCTCTGCAAAGGATGGTACATGATGCATACTTTCAGAAATAAGCAAGCACAGTATCCAAACAAGTCCCAGCTCAATGTCTTCAATTGCCTTAATATTGGAGTGAACAATTCTCAGGAGAAAGCTATCAGTTTTTTATATCCTTATCACAAAGAAATCATCTGTTTCCTTCCCACTGTAGATTTTTTGTTGGGATGACCCAGAACTCCTCCTGTGCTGATTCATTTTTCTAGAGCTGCTTGTGCCATACTGGGATGCTATACT
This sequence comes from Ochotona princeps, assembly GCF_030435755.1. Taxonomy (NCBI): domain Eukaryota; kingdom Metazoa; phylum Chordata; class Mammalia; order Lagomorpha; family Ochotonidae; genus Ochotona; species Ochotona princeps. The sequence continues at coordinate 19,306,059 of NC_080832.1, forward strand.
GGGACTTCTGCTAAGGGTTAGTCAGTGTGATACCATACTTACATACATTATATGCACTGAGAGACTCAGTGCATGTTAGATAGAGTGGCAAGTTGGTAAAAAAATGAAAATGATTTGATTATCTTCCAACTCCCTTTGTTTCTGTCAAGAAATATGTTGTCTCATTTTCTGCAGGTTGTTTCATTTGCCACTTTTCTTTTTTTTAATTCTCTTGCTCTTTGTTTTTCATATAATTTCCGTGGGATGTATTTTGGCATAGATTCTTTTGATTCATTTGAATTAAAATTCATTGTCACAGTTTCCTGCTAAAAGACATCTCTGATAACCTGTCCATTGTGTGCTTTCTTTCAACCTCTGAATTCTGAAATTTTTTGCAGGAAAAAAATCCTCTTTATTTTATCTTTATTTACTGAGAAGTTTCAACGCTATATAAAGTTTTATTATGTAGTTAATGTCTAGTTGTATTTTAGTAGAAGAGACTTTCAAAATACCGTCAAATGAAAATAGTCTATAAATTACATGTCTGATAGAACTGTATTCTTTTATTTTTTTAATTTTATTTATTTATCTATTTTATTGCGAAGTCAGATATACAGAGAGGAGGAGAGACAGAGAGGAAGATCTTCCGTCTGATGGCTCACTCCTCAAGCGGCCACAATGGGCAGAGCTGAGCCAATCTGAAGCCAGGATCCAGGAGCTTCTTCTGGGTCTCCCAGGCAAATGCAGGGTCCCAAAGCTTTGGGCCATCCTCGGCTGCTTTCCCACGTCACAAGCAGGGAACTGCAGGGGAAGCGGGGCTGCCGGGATTAGAACCAGCACCCATATGGGATCCCGGCGTGTGCAAGGTGAGGACTTTAACCACTACGCTATCACGCCGGACCCAGAACTGTATTCATTTAAAATGAGAGGAGTATTTATATGCATTTATTAATAATCAAAACAGAAGATCTGTCTGTATTTCAAAAATAAAAAGCCTATAACCCCTTTAATAATAAAGCCAGAATTTACAGGCATTAACATTGTTTTCCTACATTAAATACTGAGATGTGTTTGGTTCCTATTCTTCTTGCCTTGTTCCTCAATGCCAGAAATAATTTAGAGGATTGAACTAAAAATTTGCCTGTTCAAGACTGCACTTTTTCTTTAAGTGTGTATGTGTTCATATTGAACAATTTATCATCATTAGTGAATAAACTTAATATTGCCTCCTTTAATATTTTCGCCCCCAAATGATGTGCTCATAGGTATAAAATAAAGCCTGATTTAAGAATTTTTAAAAACATGTATACTAAATAAGTGAATTACTTCATTTCCCATCTTGATTGTTGGACTAAACAATATCATAGGAATAGGATGCTTTAGAACAGACTGAGCCTTTTTTTAACTCTGTCTTTAACTCTATCAAAAGATAGTATTATTATTTCTTCTTGAAAGCAACATATGCAACACTTTTAGCCAAAAAATGACTTTCCCTGTGTCAATCTCACATCAACAAAGTGCATAATGTAAATTTTATTTCTTGAAGATTTTTTTTAATTTGAAAGGGGCAGTGACAAAGAGTGTTGGAGAGAAAAAGTGAGACAGGTCTTGCTTTTATTCATTCATCCCCGAAATGGTTGCAATACGCAGGGTTGTGCGTGGCTGAGTCTAGGGTATTATCCTCCATGTTTCTAGTGTGAGTTCAGGGCCCAAGCATGTGAGCTGTCTTCTGCTTCTTAAATAGGTGCATTAGTAGAAAGCTGGGTTGAAAATGGACTGGTTGGAACTAGAACCAGTGATTATAAGGGATGCTGGTTTTGCAGGCAGCAGCCTTATGCACTATACCACAACACCATCTCCTAGATTTTCTACTGCATGTTTTATTTCCAAACACTGACATAAATAGAATTGATTTCCATTTCCTAAGTGTGAAAACAAGGTGTATATTAAGTGCATGCATTAAGAAAAAGGAAATTCAGGTTTTATTTTTTTTTTTTTGCACAAGAGTTAGCTTCACATTTAATCATATTTTCCAGGAAGACTTTAAAGTGTCCTTATATTTGATTTTTTTCCCAAATGAATGCTCAACAAATAAGAGTTAAAAGCTTTCACATGAAAGTACAGATTTCAAAACTTGTGACAGTATCCAGAGACATGACAACACTAGATCAGGACAAGTGACTGTCCCTCACAGAGAGCAGACACCCCCTGCAGTGCCGACAACTCTGCATGAAATCTGAAAGGCTGCCATGCTTTGCTGTATTTTAGTAGAAAGTTAACAGGCAGGTAGCAACAAGTAAAGCAGTAAAATAATTCGTGAAGTCATTTCCCTGTTCATACTAGGAAAATAAAAGACTGCATGCTTCAAGAAAATTTGATGTGAACAAACTTTTTTGCAAAGACAACAACACTTCTATGAGTTTTTCATAAAGAATATTTGTGATAAAAAGGGGGAAACACCCCTAAGACACTCTACAAATACTCTTTGGAAAACCTATTAAATATATGATAAAGATGATTGATTTTAAGAAAATGGAAAGTTTAACTTTTAAACTATTTTGCTTTTCAGAGTACTATTGCTGTGACTTTGACACATTCACTTTGACTTAACAAGCCCATTCTTTTTTTTTTTTTTTTCCTGTTTGAGCTCCTTGGTGTAGTGGCTTGAATTTCATTAGCTTAGTTTAGAATTTCATATCTAAATCTTTAATGTTAGTGCAACTAATAATATGCATTTAAGGCAATGAGCTCTTTTAGGCGGTACAGTGTGCAAAACAAAGATGTATTAACATACAGCATCTGCCCTCAAGCAATCATCTGGCTGTTGACTCCTCCATTATTTCAACAAACATTCATTGAGTTCCCCTAAGGGTCAAGCACTGTGCTGAACTGGTTATGTCAAGATGAGTAATAGAGTCTCAGCCATAAGAAATTTAGAGTCAGACTGGAGAGGAAAGAAAGTGGGTACTGTGCACCGCGATCAGGCCAGTGGATACAAACACAGTGGTGGGAAGATAGGGTGGGAGAGCATGAGAGTGAGAGTGGGCAAAGGCATGACATATGTTGAAACAGAATCATCTCATCAGGTGGGAGATAATTCTGCATAAGATGCCATGTGCCTGTGCATATTTTCTAAGCAGAAACATGGAATGGTTTTTACAATAGATGATCTTTTCAAGGATAGATTTTTTTGTCTCAAACAATTGTGGACCATCAGGATGTGACACTGTAAAGTAAAGGATAATACAGAGAATGTCTTCCTCTAGAGACCAGACACCCGGTTTCTCTATACTCTTCTTCCTATTTCTAATGTAAAACAGTGCCTTCTGTAGGCGTCACCTGGATCCATCCATCTAACACATCTAGGATTGGAATGTGTTGAAATCAGATGATTTTGTGGTGTTTGTTGGGGCAAGAAAGATAAAGTCTTGTTTTTCCTGACCCAGATCTTTGGCGTATCTGACAGCATTAATGAAGCTGTAGCTGAATAACAGCTTGTTAGAAGAGTAAAATCTCACTCCTCACAGTTCCTTGTGAATCCTGTTGGGGGAATATTTCCTGCCCATTCAAATCTTCTATTTTGGTGGCATCTAGGTTAGAAGGGGACTGTGTTTGTTTAGAAAAATAAAACAGAATAGAACAAGGAAGGAAGCAATGAGAAAATACGTAAAGACCGTAACCACTACTAAAATTTTTACTGTATGTGAGTGAAGTGTAGAAAAGTGAATCTCAGGCATGACCTAGAATGACATAGCTGGCACATGTAAAATGAAAGAGTTGCGTGTGATCAAAAAATTGTCAAACTTTGAGAGCCTGGGACCTTTAATACACACTTCTGGCCTTGCTTACCTCTAATTCAGTGGCTGTTTATGACTAAAGATAAAGGACATAGCTGGCTTGTATCCAACCGCATCCCTCTTTCCAGCTCCGACCCGAGCGAGTGGTGCTCGGGATGTTGGTCCCTGTGAGTGTTGCTGCCCAAAGTAACTGATGTTTCTGACACCTTTCCTTGCATGCTGTGATCACATACATCCAGAGGCTTCCCGGTTTACAATCTCATTAGGCAAGAATGCCCAGTAGCTACAGCATTTTAGAAGTTATATTCTGAAGCTGGTTTAGGTTTTATATAACTGTTATTTCCTTAAAATTGCAAGTTCTTGGATGCATCTATTTTTGTCCACAGCTTTTCCTGTTTATTTCTTTGCATCCACATCTCTGAGTGATTCTGGGTTCACAGCCAAATGAGCACAGTCTTCTCCCTCTGTCCAGATTTCAATTCTGTAAGAAAATGACCACTCATTAGGATTTGGCATGATTAGAGTCATCATACATACCACGTAAATTAAAATAAATCAGGAGAGGCTGCTGATGAGCTTAGCTCAGCACAGATAACTAATATAGAAAAAGGGACAATGTGAGCATCTTACCATCAGTCTTATCCTGGGCACAAACCATAGCACACAGCTAAATGTTGGGACAACTGCATGCGTTTTTTGTGACCATCCTGTTTAGCCCTAGGTATTCATTGCTCTGTTATGAGTCCATAAAACAGGTTGTTCTCTCTGCTTGATTTGGTGATAGTGTGGCAGTGAGAGTGAGGAGTAGATTTGTTGAAGAATACTCAGATGGATGACAAAGTAGAAATTCATTGGAAATGCTACAAAAAACCTAATTCAAATGGAAGAGTTTATGCTTAGCTAGAATGAGCTATGGAAGAACTTGCAGCATCAACCTCAGATTTCAGGACACTTGTGGACACTCAATTCATCCAGGTGTTGTCAGATATAAACGCTTCTCATGGGGAGCTGCTTTTCAAATCTCTTTCTCCATTGTTACAATTCTGGGCACTGCCAGGTAAGACTCAGGTAAGACTTTATTTTTTTTAAAAAGATTTATTTATTTGATTACAAAGCCGATATACAAAGAGGAGGAGAGACAGAGAGGAAGATCTTCCATCCGATGTTTCACTCCCCAAGTGAGCTGCAATGGCCGGTGCGAGCCAGTCCGAAGCCAGGAACCAGGAACCTCTTCCGGCTCTCCCACGCGGGTGCAGTGTCCCAATGCATTGGGCCGTCCTCGACTGCTTTTTCAGGCCACAAGCAGGGAGCTGGATGGGAAGTGGAGCTGCTGGGATTAGAACCAGCGTCCATATGGGATCCTGGGGCTTTCGAGGCGAGGACTTTAGCCGCTAGGCTACGCCGCCGGGCCCTCAGGTAAGACTTTAAATAGCCACTCCATTATAGTTCTTTCTTCATTTTTTTCTTCTTTCTTGTGCTAAATTAATACAAAGCTCGCAGGCACAGCTCATCTCTGCTGAAGGACGGCAGCACTTGTGTGCTCTGCGAGATGACAGTTTATCAGGCTGGCTGAAAGACAGTCTTTTGGGATTTACGCAGTTTTCTCTCAAGCATGGTGCTAATCCTCCCGTTATCGTCTCTGTCAGATTCGTTGGCTATAATCAGTTTGCCACCTATGGTAGGCATATTTGAACACTTAAGCTAAGCTTACATCTCACAATAATTTATTTTGTTTGCACAGAATTAAGCCTAATAAAATTTCAAGCTACAAGTCACCTTTTAGTAAACAAAGACAAAAACCATCTGTCACTTCCTTACTCTGTGCTTGCCAGTTTGAATGTATGAACAATGAGCACACTCCATTAGTTTCATAAACCAGAAATTGAAAGCCGAGGATTCCTGGTGATTTGTTTATTGGTTAGTGATCCAGCTAGGATTAGACTCAAGGGCTCCTTGACATGTCTGCATGGAGAGATGCTAAGCAGTGAAAAACACCTTCCCATAAGTCTATCCAGTTATATGCACACACACTTTGCCTACAGTAATTTTGAATAAGTATGATAACAATCTAGACGAAGATAAATTTTAGGTAGTATGTACCAATTTAGAAAAATTTTATCAGATTATTTCTAGTGATACCAATTTTGGAAGAAGCATATCCATAAATTAGTCAAAGTAAATGATGTTCTTTAGAGTCAGCTCAACCATCAAGTAATGATTTCTACATGTTGTGCTTTAGTTGAAGAGAGGATTTTGTTATCTTCCTTAAAAAGGAAAAGAGAGAAAAGGTGGAAAAAGAGCGACTTTAGCTATTGATGTGGACAATGGCTATGCCTCAAGACTGTTTCGTATAAATCGCACTCTTTGCTTACATTAGCCATCTAAAAACACTTCAAATGCAAACAATTTGTTGAAATTGGTGAAAGTTTTACATTTTTCTCCAGGTTGAAATACAGTGCAGGTTGTTATTACACCCTTTGTTCTCAAATTGTATATAGAATAGAGTCAAATTAACAAGACATGCAAACAGCGCAATTTAGCAGTTTGTAAATTTTGTGGAGGATATAAGCCAATGCAATGAGAAATAGTTGATGTACTGGACTGGCTGTTGAAGAAAGGACATTGTAATGATGAGTGGCCTAATGCATGCTAAAACTACGAAGACTGAACGTCCCGTTTTCTTGTATGAATACACATTCAATGGTCATTTCTAACTAACTGTAAGGACTAAAATAAAACAGGTATAATGTGCAAGGAGCTTACTTCTAAGGATAGAAATAGGGTTCAACAATGAGAAGCTCTCAGTAAAATCCTATAAACTTATTCAGAAATGCCTTTTTCTGTATGTATCCAGATGGAATTGCTCTCCAAAAGAACTGAGAGAAGACAATTTCCTCATACAATGTTCTTCACCAAGGAACAGTGTACTAGTCAAGTCTTTTGACTGCACACTTCAGAGTCAAGCTCAATTTAGTTTCATCAGTACAGTGAATCGTTAAGAAAACTTAGAGGGGCCGTCAGAAATGGTGCAAAAAATGAAGAAACAGACTTTCTGTACAAACAGCAAATGATAGTGGCTGAGACCACGCAATAGCCAAGTCCGTCTAAGACATCACCATATCAGCACTTCTCTAAGCCACCATTTTTTTGCCAGGAATACTGTCTGCATGATTAAACCTAAGCTTGGGAGAGCCATTCCTCATGCATTTTATTTTGATCACTTTGTCCATTTTAAAAATCCCCTGCAGGTCTACGAAGTCAGTCAAGCCAACTTTCCAGCTCGTGGGAGAGAGCTGGCCTGGCTGATTCCCTCCGACATTAAGGGTAAAAGATGGAATTTTCCATTCTACAGAGACTCTCCAGTACCAAAATTCCTTCTGCCTCCTCATCTGTTTTTAATGTAAGGCCTACACCAGCAATTCTCCAGGGACCGACCACATTATCACTACCTGGGAATTTGTTACAAGTACAAATTCTTTGGCCACATTGACTCATATAGAATCAAAACCTTCAGGCAAAGTGTGCGCAATCTGAATAGTAACAGACTCTCCAAGTGATCCCAAATTTTACTTTGGAAGGATCTTGGTATTTACTGGTTCAGTTTTGTGTGACTAGTAGTCTTACGTTTCCTTTTACCACAGAACAAAGTAGTGCAAGGGATGTCCTCTGTGCTCAGTTACCTCTATCTTCCTCATTTCCCCAGTGCTAGGACAATTCTTAGCTACCTAATAATTAAGGTAAATGTTATAACTATTCTTCAGCTATTATTATCTAATAATCAGTGGTCTGGGTTGCACAATCTTCTTTAAACATTTACTTATTTGTTTCTTTATTTAAAATGCAGAATAACAGAAGTTGATCAATCACTCCATCTATATGTCACATGTGGGTGGCAGAAATTCAAGTTCTGGGGCCATTATCCACTGTCTTGCAGGAACATTACAGGAAGCTAGATTAGAAATATGAAGGATCCAAGTCTAAGTCGTACATTCATTTATGGAATGTGAGTATCCAAAGTGACAATTCGGTATGCAGTGCCATGGCAATAACCCCATGGTGAATGTGTTGATATATTTTCTGCATCTCCCTTCTGAGATTAAGGCTGCGATATTCCAGTTTATGGCGGGATGCTAGATGGCAACTCTGAGAGCAGCTCCTTCTGGGGATTGCTTCAGCTGAAGTTGACAGTCTTTTACAGAATGGCTCACATCCAATGGCATATTTGTTCAGGGGTATAAACAAATGAGCCTCTTATCCCATGTAAGGACTACTGTAAAGGATTGACTCACTTCAGATACTTATACAATTAACATTTGTTTCATTTCACACAGGACTGCAGCGTGAATTTCCTCTCTTCCAAGCCCTTCTTCCATCTCTTCTCTTCCACAAGCATTGCTCTCAGAAGCCTTCCCTGATAATTCCAAGTATTTACATTCAACTCCAGAGGCCCACTATATATTCACAGACAGTGATCAGATATTAAGCCTCGATGGAAATCTTGGCAAATTACCAAGTAAGAACAAATATGCAATTCTTTGCTCATTAAGATCTAAGCAAAGGTAACATTTCAGAACAAAACTAAGAAATGTATCTGCATAAGTTCTATTCTAGTTTTGAGGAACGGTTGTATTCCCCTCTGAAAAGCTCTTTCTTTATTAATTTGTCCACCATCATCATGCAGTGAGCAAGTCCTGGTTGCTGGGAGGCCCAAGCAGGAGATTTCTCCCCCCATGGTGAGTACACCATGAGCGAATCTTTGGAATGAGATTAGGTCTCTGGCTCTGCCCTGCCACCACCACGTTATGGTAGAAGGAACCTAGAAGGTGGGAGTTTGATCTTGGCAGCGCAGGTGACAACAGCCCTCTGCAGTGTGGCAGCTTGAGGAGGGCACCTGAACCAGGTCAGACTCAATGCTTGGGACTTGGTCCAGGGACACCGTCGCCATGTAGTGAGTGAATCCTGGATGTTGGGAGGCCAGTACACTCAATGGGCACCAGGCTCTGCCTGCTGGCTGCCTGGAGGCAAGCTCTAGGGTCTTTTAGATATGTAATTGCTGCCTAAAGACATCAATGGATAGGCCAATCTGAGTATAGGTGAGGGATAAATTCTGTGTGACCCCCAATGAACTTGCTGGCAAGCATGGAGATTGAGACCTGGCCATTCGGAGGGGAGAGTGGGTATACTATTTAAATGGAAAGAACAGGGATAAAATTTTTCAAGGCAATCATTGAAGAACTTCATAAAATATAAATAATGTTGTTTAATCACAAAAATGAAGGCAAGTATTCATCATTAAAAATGAGCTTTACATTGGGCCTGGCGCAGTGGCCTAGCGGCTAAAGTCCTCGCCTTGAACATGCCAGGATCCCATATGGGCACCAGTTCTAATCCTGGTAGCCCCGCTTCCCACCCAGCTCCCTGCTTGTGGCCTGGGAAAGCAGTCCAGGATGGCCCAAAGCCTTGGAACCCTGCACCAGCGTGGGAGACCTGATGGAAGTTCTAGGCTCCTTGCTTCAGATCAACGCAGCACCAGCTGATGCGGTCACTTGCGTAGTGAATCATTGGACAGAAGATCTTCCTCTGTCTCTCCTCCTCTCTGTATATCTGACTTTGCAATAAAAATTAATCCTTAATAAAAATTATCTTTACATGATCAATAATTTAGAAATTCCCACTAATATACCAAAAGCTATATATAACATTTAACTAATATTCAATTAATCATTCTCACATAATCTTAACATGTTCTGAAGCAATAAATCTCCAGTGAACACAATTAAAATAAAATTATTTGTCCCACAGTAAATTAGACCACTTAATAGTGGGTAAATATGACTTTTTGATTTGGATGAATATTTTTGTTGATCAGTGTAGTAGCTGAATTTTCTATACAATCTGTTTTCACTGTCATATGGGTGAACATCAGAATCTTATCCAATAAAGGATAGTCATTTGGAATTACAGTGTTCAACAAATTTTCAAAATACGCACAGAAATTCAAATGTAAATTTCAGTCTGCTTAACTCAGAAGCTAGTCTGAACTATTTGAATATTTGTAAAAAGAATATTTTTGAAAGTTTGAGTATAATCTCCCAAATACAATTTATTTGGCTTGTTGACTTGTATCAAATAGGAAGTAAAATGTTTTTTTTCAAATATGTAACATTTTGTTTATTCATTTTTATTATTGATTTATGTAATTATTTTGTAATACAATTCCACAGGCTGAGGATGTCCTCTCTCTCCGTCCTCAAACTCCCCCCACCACTGCCAACTGGTTTTCCCCTGTATTATTACAATAGCATAGTTCTTTAAAAATAATCCTAAGTCCATCATTCTGCTATTTAAGTGTATCCTGACATTGCAGCTATAGGCAATGGCAGAAAGTTCAGCATCCTATTGTCAAGATGTATTTAAATTTCAGTGGGAGTTTATCTTTCATTTGGGGGTAGAGATGTGTATCTTCAATGCTCGGTATGGTAACCTCCCTCATACAGTTCCTCGAGATGAATATATGTACATGCACATTCACCTGTATAGCTTTTAATCTTGTACTTTACATGAAAGTTACCTTATATCAGAGAGAACATATGGTATTTCACCTTTTGGATTGGTTTATTTCATAGAACATAATGTTCTATAGTTGGGGCCATTTTGTTGCAAATGGTACTTTCCTTTTTTTTAGAAAAAAATATTTAAATATAATACAAGAAGGGGGTGGTGGTAGGGTGAGAATGATCTTCAACCCACTGGTTCACTCTCCAAGTCCCTGCAACGGCCAGGGACAGACCAGACCAAAACCAAGAGTCATTAACTCTGTGTTGTTATCCCACCTGAGTGGCCAGGACTCAATGCTCAGACCATCATCTGCTACCATCCCAAACAAATAAGCAAAAAGCTGGATTGGAAGCAGAGATGGAGGTGGGACTTAAGCCCAGGGACTTTACTATGGGTTTCAGGCATCCTGAGCAGCAGCTTAACTGGAAAATGTTACACACTCGTGTACATATACCAATATACTTACAACAGTAGTGCCAGAGAAATCCTCCCGGAGTGCATTACACCTGAGTCTCATTTGAAAATGAGAGAGAGAAGACACACACACACACAAGTAACAGAAAACCTCATATATCATAATAATAGAAGAGATTCAAAGTATCTTGAAAATGGTGTATATGAGAGAGCAGCAAAAATGGGTTAAATATTAAGAAAAAGGAGGTTAGTGTGGCGGTGTAATGCGCTAATCCTCTGCCTGTTGAAATCAATGTCCCAGAAGGGTGCCAGTTCACGTCCTTGCTGCTTTACTTCCGCTCCAGCACTCTGACTATGGCCTGGGAGGGCAGCAAGGAACAGCTCAAGTTCCTGCACTTCTGCACCCACGTGAGGGGTCTGGAGAAACTCCCGTTCTCGACTTCAGATCTGCTCAGCTCTGGTCATTGTGGCCACTGGGAGAGTGAACTGGATGATGAGAAGTTTCTCTTTCTTTCACTCCATAAATATACCATTCCAATCAAAATGAAATCTCTCTCTTTTTTTTAAGTTAACAAGTATTATGTCACAAAAGGCAGTTTGTCGTGCCAGCAAGTTTGGATTTTACTCAGTACTTTAGACCATGCCCATGCAAGATGTTATTTCCTAACTGGTGCTATAACATAACGGTCTTTCTAAGGGCAATTGCTCATGGGTATGAAGGGAGAATATTTTGAAATCTCTGAATTCAGCTCAAATGGGGAGCCATCTTAAATTATATAAAGAATGTCTCAAAGAGTATCTTTGCATTAAATTATGAGATACATGCATAGCAATGAACAGTTGATAGACACTCACAGGTTGCTGGTTGCTGAATTACCACACGTGGAATACATCCATCCCGCAGGTTAAAAAGTCGAGCAATGGAACGTTATTAGCATCTCAGATGTCTTCCTTGTATCTCTATAAACGTAACTGACAACTGTGCATTTCTAATTAGCGTAGGCTGATTTTGCTTGCCTTTGAACTTTCATGCCTAGGAAAGTTCTTCAAAAGTTCATGAAAAGGGCCCAGTGCGATAGCATAGTGGTTAAAGTCCTCGCCTTGAACGGGCCAGGATCCCATATGGGCCCCGATTCTAATCCCGGCAGCCCTGCTTCACATCCAGCTCCCTGCTTGTGGCCTGGGAAAGCAGTCGAGGACGGCCCAAATGCTTAGGACCCTGTACCCACTTGGGAGACCGGGAAGAGCTCCTGGATCCTGGCTTCGGATTGGCTCAGCTCTAGCCATTGCGCTCACTTTGGGAGTGGACCATTGGACAGAAGATCTTCCTCTCTGTCTCTCCTCCTCTGTGTATATCTGACTTTCCAATAAAAATAAATAAAAATTTAAAAAGTTCATGAAAAAATACATTGCAAAAGGAGTACTCAGGAATTCAAAGATTCTTTGCATGAAACTCTTCTAGCTCTTTGAAATTTTGGAATGCCTTCACACCTTTGTAGGTCTGCTTTATACTTAAGGCTGCTCTTGCTTGATCATATTACAAGTGTGCTTAGCTTTAGGAAATTCTTCCAGTGTTCTAAAATGACCATATTAGTTACACATCAATTACATCAGTGTATAATTTCCAGTTGCACCATACTGTGGTCATTACTCAGAAGTATAAAACTTTTTGAGTTTTAAATATCTTGGTGGATGTGGAGAACTGAAAATATTCTGTTCAATTCTACATTGAGCAGGAACCACGTGTAGGAATTGGTTTAGTTTTCTTACAGATTGGAAACTAAATTTTCACCTAGTCCACAACATTTCAATGATTCTTCAATTTGATTTACTCAGTGTCAACTATATATATAAATTAAACTGGCTGTGCTCAAAGACTAGTCCAGCATTTTCTAAGGTTATAGAAAATTGTTATAGCATAGTGGATCCATATACAAATGATAACTTTAACATTTCTGTATTAGTTATTTTTTATCCAAAGAAATAACCTATAGGTAGCTCCTTTGCCAGCAAGGCTCTCATTAGTAGTACATGTGTAAACCAAAAGGATTTTACTTATTTCAGTCAGCAAGGAATTACATTTTAAGCAGAAGGAAATGCCAAAACAATGAGATGCCTGCTTACATAATAGCAGTCAGAGGTGTATCAGAAGCTAGAGTATAATTATAAAGAGAATGTAATGAAATATTATTTAAGAATTAAAATAAATATCCAAATAATGCTCTATCCAAGATACTTATCAGAGTGAAAATATCAATAAAAACAGAAACAAATTAGTAACATATTATGAAGTAGAGTAGCTTGTTCTGATTGGCACCTCAGGTGTTTTCTGTTCTTGGATATTAGCAAAGATAGAAACACTCAAAAGCCTCTCTGTGGGAGAAGAATAAAGGAAGGAGATGAACAGTAGGAAAAATAGTTACTTTTTCACAGGCCAAACGTTACTGAAATGACTCCAGCCTCCCCTCTGGAGCCCATGGGCCTTCAGCTCTGATGTCAAGGAATAGTGAAACCAGCAACAAGCGGACCTCAACTCCTTATATTTTCTGTTTGTGCTTTGTGCCATATGCTGCTTCTTCATCAACTTCTGGGATGACCATTTGAGTGGGTTTTTTGTTTGTTTGTTTTTGTTTTTGTATCTGTGAGTAAGAAGACAATAGAGATGAAATCCCTTAGAAATAAGCCTGCAGGGACTTGTACCACAAAAGAGCGGGTTAAACAATCACTTGCAATGGCAGAAATGACTTAGTGGCTATGACCCTGCCCACATTACTGGGTGTGTGTGCATTAGTCTCATGCAATAAGCTTTGTGTGAATGTTTAGTGGTTGGATGAATTTATGTCTGCACCATGGACCTGGTGATTCATAGATCATTGTTGAGTCCTGCTTTGTCCCTTCCATCTTCCTAAATCAGTGGTTGGGGATTCTTCTATCCACTCCACACACAAAGTGTACTTCCATCTGCTTATCTATGAGGTCAGAAATTCCAAATTTATTCATATTTTCCTTAATATGGAACATTTGCAGGTGTGCTTGGAAGATTACTAACAAGGCGTTGGGACAACATGAATCTGATCCATTTCTCAATGTTACTTATGACTGATATCACATAACAGAGAAAAACAGCAAAAAAGTGTATTAAAGTTACCCATTCCAACTGGATTCTCCTTCAGCATTGCACATTTGTCTTCTGATCTGGAACTCATGAGTAAGATTTCTGTGACTCATTTATTTGCAGTTCAACAATTATATTTTTTTCCTCAATGTTGTCTTATTTCTCAAATATTATTCAGAAATGCAGTATTCATATTAAAATGCACTATATATAATTATATATTACTACAGTTATTTTGCAATTCTACAATGCCAGCACTCTGTCTTCTCATAGACAAAGCAGCATTTTTAACAACACTCAAAATAATAAAGAAGTGCAGCTTTCTGATCCAGTTGCTCCACTTCTGATCAGTTTCCTGCTAACGTTATCAGGGAAAGCAACGGAAGATGAGCAAAGTGTTTGCGTTCCTCCCACCCACCTGGCAGACCAGGACATAGAACCTGGATCCGAGTTTTGGACAAGTCATCCCCAACTGCTACTGGCATTTGGAGAATGATCAAGCAGATATAAGTATTCTCTCTCTCTCTCTCTCTCTCTTGTTCCCTCCCTCTTTGCTTTGCTGTTTCTTTTTCTCTGTCATTCTGTCTTTGAATAAAGAAGTGACTGAAAGTAAGAAATTACTAATTATCAATGTACTTTGCTTCCAAAGAGGCATCTCAAGAGGCTATGAATGTACAACTACTTTCCAGTCAAGATTGTTCGTAAGTTGCATAACACAAGAGAATAAAATGGCATCCTGGATGAGACAAATTCTTCTGAAAATATTCACTGAATGTAGCGTTTCATTGCTAATTATTTATGTAAAGTTTTGTTCACTTATTTGAGAGAATAAAAGAAAAGGAAAGAGAGAGAAGGAACAGGGTGGGGCAGAGTTCTCCCACCAGCTGCTTCACTTTTCAAATGGTCACAATAGCCTGGGCTGGGCCCTGACAAAACCAGGATCCAAGAACTCCGTTCCAGTCTCCTACTTGGGCTGCATGGGCCTAATTACGTAGGTCATTGCACGTATCTTCCCAGGTGCATTGGAAGAAAGCTGGATCAGAAGTGGGTCACCCTGGGCTGGAACTGCATTTTGACACTCTGGCATTCCAAGCAGCAACTTACATCATTGCACCCCAACACTAGCCCATCATTAGGAAATTTGTGCTTGTAAAATTTTTCTGTGGGTAGAATTTATGTGACTTAACCAGGTCGCATCTGAGGATATTCATATCCTTCAAAGTTTAGAGTGGTTGTTCTGTCATTTGGGTCTGGAGTTATTTTTAGGGAATGATAGAAAATGCAAAGAACACAGGGTAGACTTGATGTAATCATAAATTTCAACTATCCCTGTCCCCTTTGTTGGGGTATGGAATTGGAAACCATTTTCTTTGCATAATTTAATTAACTTGTCACTTTATTTTGGAGGCTTGCTAATTAATGATCCAAAAGAACTGATTTATGGAGCACCACCAGAGCAAACGCTAGATGTTGAATTGAATTAAGCTGCCTAAACATAATGTGTGAGCAGAATTATTTTTGAATTAGCATCAGTTTATGCAATGAGTTCAAAAGATTGCTCACTGCTTAAGCTTGGAAATGTGTGGTTGTTTGACCTGAATGTTTTTTGTCTGATTGGAATTTCCTTTTATTTCTTATTATAGAACTAAAATAATATTTAAAATAATAATCATCATCATCCTTGAATACTTACAATTATTCAACACTGTTAATTATTTCTATTTATATAGTGTCCTTTTATATTTTTATAATAAGGCTCAAGGATGATTATGACACCTGATTATTAAATCATGCTCAAGGATTGCTACTAATGCAACTTAGTATTTGAAATTCATTATTGTAGCAAAAGAAGCATAAAGAAATGGAGAAAATGGGAAAAAGTCGCATTTAGCTTTGGGAGACTCTATTCTTATGAGATTTCAAGTATTGGGTTGGCTCTTAAGCATGTTTCCTGAATAATATATAAGCTGTATTCCTATAGAATATTAGAAATTATCTTGGCAAATATAAAACACGAATCATTTCATATTGGGGTGTTTATTTTAAAAGAAAGGGACTGAAGAAAAAACATGTTTTTCTTAATTTGGGGTAACTAATATGCAGAGTACAGAAAATGTAAAATATGTGAACATAATTGGCATTTTGAAATTTGATGATTGTTTAAAAATCTTGTCTGTACTCTGGAAGAATATGTCTTTCTCTCGAAGAATGGTGATTTTTTTTCTACTTACCACTTGCCTACTTACTTAGTGGAGGACTAAGTTTGTGATTATGAAGGAAATTGAGAAAGTGAAGGGAGCCTAGGAGCCAGTGAGGGATCCAGCAAGGGCATGGTGGAAAGCATCACTAAGTTCTTCAAACTGTACGTATAAAACTTGCTCCTTTATATAAGTCAGGTGGATCGCTCTTGATCTTTGAAAAGCAGGCTCTTTATGCTCCAGACTTAGGGCTAGATCGTGTAAAGTGGAACATGGGGTTTGCACCAGAGTGCAAATGGGTCTGAAGGCTAAGGGTTTGCTTCAGTCTTTGTGTATGTTTCAGAAGGTTACAGCTCTTCTGTATTTTTCCAAGAGTTCTGAATAAGTATAATTAAGACATAAATTATAAAGCAATATTCCTTTAGTATGCAAAGATTAGGGTGGTTAGCCTCTGCATGCAGAG
Organism: Ochotona princeps; assembly: GCF_030435755.1. NCBI lineage: Eukaryota > Metazoa > Chordata > Mammalia > Lagomorpha > Ochotonidae > Ochotona > Ochotona princeps. The sequence goes on from NC_080832.1 coordinate 19,322,583, forward strand.
ACATCTCCCAACACCATTGTAGCAGGTACTAACAGTCTCACCTCTATCCTATCCTAGCTTTATAGATGCCCCACCACTTTTATGATCTTCTGAGTCTCATCTCAGTTATAGAAGTTTCTGAGACTAATATGGCATGGCCACCTGGAGCCAAACCTCTCCCTTGCATATCATGCCTATGTATGTGAGAGCTGAGAACTGCTTTCTGCTCAGTGGTTTGGAGCCTGCTCTTAGAGGACTGTGAGTCTCTGCTAAGGTTAAACTCTCTGCGATGGATAACCCGCAAGTGATCACTCCTATGCCTGAGACATAACAAAAGGAAAACTGTGTGAAATCAGTGGCTGAAGTAAGAAAATGCAAGAATATGAGGCATGCATCAATACACAATGAAGGGTGAAGAAATAAAGGAACCTCAGCAGTGGGTTACAGGCTGGGATGTGCTTTTTCCTACTCTCATGTTTCAGTAAAAAGACCCAAGAATTCTACAGAATCTCTTTTCCTTCTAGGGTAATATGAAAGTGTATTTATCGACTCGGGAAAATATAACATTTTCTTAACAGATTGTGATTGTGACTTATAGCATTTAAATATTCAAACAACAACTTACATGTTTACATTCGGACTCTGGCCCCAAACCCTGCTGATGTGAGGGTGGCCATGCCAAACATCCTAAAGGAAACTGTTTAAGGTTCTCTTTTTCTGAGGAAGATATTCTTTTATCCTTGGTACCTTGCACTTAGTATATGTTACTGTCTGACATAGAAAGTGCCAAAGGAATATTGTTAATCACAGATTAAATTTGACTTGTCCTCATCACCACAGTTGTTAAAAAAATACATCTTAACTTAATTAATACACATTTATATACACATTTAAAATGTCACACCATGCTCGATAAATGCATGCATATCTCTCTGTTGCACAAGATCTGGGAAGGGTAGACGAGATGCAATAAAGACTACATTATCTTTATAAAAGCCCTCAGAAATATTTCAGCCGATGGGAGAATCCACAGTGCCCATCAGCTACCATTGTTAATTACAAAACCTAGACATTGTGACTTTCAGAACTCTCATTACTTGACACTTAATAAAAATAACATGTGTAGTGAATTTAAAATATGTGATTAATTATTTAACATAATAAAGCTTCCTTGAAAAGACATTCTGTCACCTAGATGATTTAGTGTTTACACTGGTTGGAGAATTTAAGCACTTATCAAATTATTTACATGGTTAATTCTACATGCTCAAAGTAGACATAAGTGTTATTTTAAACTATATGTTAACTGGGACCTTTTTATTGCATTTATAGTCAAATTTATCAGATTTTTTTCATGTTTGATGTTTCCTGCAGCCACTTTTAAATCATGCTCAGTGTATTCTTTTAGAAGCCCCCGTCCAGAGCCGCACACTGTCACCAGGCGAGGGATTGATTATTATGAGAGGAAGCACTGTGTACATATGTATGTGTATTGACAAATAAATCTTATTTATTCAAATGTATCCAAATAACAGTGTTTACGAAAGTTTGTCCAAGTTTATTCTTCAGTTAAAACAATCAGTTGAGTCATGATTACTTCAGGCCTGTACTGAAAACAAAAACACATTGACTGAAGGGGGCATTGTGGTGCAACTGGTTAAACCAACACTTGGTTAATGTGCTCTAATCCTGATCCAGCTTTCTGCTAAGAAGTCTGGGATGCAAGAGACAATTACTGAAGTATAAAGTGTCTGCCACCCATTTGGAAGGCCCAGATGCAGCTCTTGGCTCATGGTTTCTGCCTGGCTCAGTCCACACTTTTGTCATTATTTTGGGGTGAACCAATGAAGAGAAGGTCTCTCTCATTTTGTTTTTCAAATAATGTATTGACTGAATTAAATTATATTAAAAATTTAGGCTGTTAAATTTTGCATTTTGCTTGAGAAAGGAAGAAGTTTCTAGAACAGAGCCATGTCCCAAACCACACATGGTTCATAATGGCCCGCCTCCACCATATGTACATTTTGTATTTATAGACAAAGAAATGGAAGTGACAGATAAAGACAACCTGGGAATCTACAGTCAACTTTTAGATAGACAATCTGATCACTGAGCAGTCTCTGGTCGACTAAAGCCCAACCGTTACAAATTGGTTGACACTCAGTTGCTTGGATACAAGTTTCTACTCTTTATAATTTGTTTATACACCAAAATAGCATATAACTCAGTATCCAGGGAGGCTATTTTAGCCAAACATTAGCACTCTGATAGGAGACAGACTTAGGTCCAACTTAATTTAACAATTTACATTCATCCTTTAAAAATCCAATAGTATGTTTGTTTCCTTGAACCATATTTCTACAGTAAAGAATACATTGGCCCTTCCATGTTTATTTTCAAAGAAGCCCTTATTTTAAAAAGCCCAAATTAAAAATGTGTCACACTAGATATGACATTGCAGCAGTCTATAAAACGTAAGTAAATTTCTTTTTGTCTACTGCCAGTGAGCTGTGATAAATCATCTAATCAGTTTTCAAAGAACAATGACTAACTTCTGTGAGGGAAAAAAATGTATGTATCGAGCTGTTATGTGCTTTCATATTGCATTTTCATTTTCTCGTCCTCTCTTTTTCTCTTTGTTCTTAACTTTAGCTTTAATTATATGCGTGCATCATCAAAAGTGCTAAAGCCCATAGAAAATGGAATTAAGACATCAATTTAGTTTGGTGCAAAATTTTTCAAAATCCATACCTATATTTTTCTTTAGACACACGTTCCATCAACTTTTTGAAGACTCTCCATAGACTACACAAATCCTTTAAGGAATCCTCAACATATTAATATAATATTAATATATTATAATATGTAAATACATAGCATATTAATATTAAAACACATCCAGTGTAAACTCAACAGGGTCAGACATGGTTGCTGTGTGTTTTCAGCAACCTTCAAAGTGTCCGTATATGGCATGCTAGTGAAATTTATGCTGTGAATCAATTAAAAAGAGGTGAACAGATCATTTGACTCTTTCAGAGAGACAAAATCCTAAAAACAGTTTTCAAATTCACATGAAGCTAACACTGGATAAGGAGAATCACATCACAGATTCCAAGCCCTTGGTGTCTAGTAGTATTACTGACAAAGCCACACAGTTGCTTTGATTGCAAAGCTTGTCACTTGGACACAGACGCAAAGGACAGAAAGAGGACACATTTCTGGAAAAGGTGTATTCTGGGCCCTCTCCGCCGGCTTCTTTTGCCATAGGGTATTTAAATGTTTAAGAGATTTCTGGCTAGGTTTGTCTCAACAAAAATATAAGCTACGTAGGAAAAGCACATGAATCTTCATCTGTCCAGATGTCTTCTCTCACACCTCTAAACAACTCCGATTTTCTCCTATTGACTTTCCTCTTCCTCAAATAGAAGCTTCAGCAAGCTTCCTGAAGCATTCTTCCAGCTCTGTTGCATCTTATTATCTCATTGGCTGCCAACTTGTCACTGCTGAACCCTGAGAGCTGTTCTTGAGTAACTGCATCCTTGATGAACAAGTACAAAGAATAGTTTCTTTTTCCCTGAAAACTGCAAGTTCATCAGGCTATATTTGTAAATTGACTGTCCTTCTAGGATTATAAATATTTTTTGTAGCATTTAGTAGAGTAGTAGTCGTATCAATATTGCTACAAATGCAAATTGGGCCCCTATAGCTTTTTTACTTTTTGCTGTTATTTGTTTCTCACAATATTCGTGTGCACAACAGAAAAGAATTATTAATATATTCATATGAGAGCTAAGACTACTAACATTTGGAATGGTTAAATAGCAAGCTCACCTTGCTCACATTTTTAGTAATACAGAAATGTGGCTTACGACCATAAGGTGTCTCCAACTCTGGCCTACAGGGCACAATTAAAAGGACAACTAGCCATGTGGAGAAAGGAGAGAAGTGTACTACAAGGAGATAAGTTTGCTGTCAGGGGAAGTCTTCCTGAAACTTCCAAAAGGATGAAAGTGGAGAGCCTAATTAACCCAGATTCTCAGGAAGATGGCATAAGTACTACCTCAGGTCGTCCTCTGCTGCATAAGATTGGATTTAGCAGCACGATCATAGATTAGAGGAGTATTTCTGTATTCAAAAAACGACTCCATTTCTAGTTTAACTGGGAACAAAAATTAGGTAATCTGATCTTAGAACAATTATTTATTAAGAATATTAACTACCTGTCAAGCTGCTTTTAAGGAGTTTCAGATGTTTTAGTTCATGGTATACTCATAGATGCATAATGACACTTTCAATAAAAATAAAACAGTCTAAAATGAAAAACACAAGATAAAATAGTTTTCTCTGAACGATGGTAATAGTGGCTTTTAGTGATATCCATTTTACCTAAAATAATCTAAAGTCAGCATGTGATTTTTGATATTATTTTTAAATAATATGAAAAATTAATTATAAAAAGAAAAATCAATGGATTTATCCTTACCTTAAAGAGATCATTTAACCAATGACTATATCTTGTAGAGTGCTTCCTGTGTCTTTTTCTAATAGTTTGATGGTTTCAGGGTGCAGATTTAGGTCCTTGATCCATTCTCAGTTGATGTTTGTCTAAGGCAAAAGGTGAGGGCCTTGCTTCTTACTTCTGGGTTTCTACCCAGTTGTCCCAACGGCATTGTTGAAGAGACCAACCTATTTCTCAGTGAGAGGGCAAGGAAGAATTGGGAGAATGAAAGGGAAAAATCCCTAAGCCTAGAGAACTGTATCATAAAACATAAATAATAATAATAACGAAAGACGATATTGATGTTAACCACTACATTTAAAAAGGAGGTCATCTTAATATAGGTTTTCTACAAAATATAATATTGTAATCTGGTCTAGCCAAGCATTCATTTATAGAGCAGCAAGTACTGTAAACTCCCATAATATCAATCAGCAAACCTTTCTCATGAAAGGTCCATTGGCAATTATTTCAAATGTGGTGAATCAAAACATCTCTAAAACAATAATTTGATCCAGCCACTGCATTATGAAAGCAACCATGGATAGTATGAAAACTACCAAGCATGGTTGTGTTGCTATAAAGCTGTCTCCAAGGGGCTGTTGAAGTGGCATAGGTAGTAAATCACCCTCTACGATGTTAGCACCCCATGTGGGCACCGGTTCATGTCCTAGGTACTCCACTTTCATTTATTTTCCTACTTATAGCCTGGGAAAAGCAGCAGAGGCTGGTTCACACATTCGGGCCCCTGTCACCTTTGTGGGAGACTGTGATGAAGCTCCTGGCTCCTGGCTCCTGGCTTTGGCTGGGCCCTGCAATGGCTGTTGTGACCATCTGAGGCAGTGTGTCAACAAATATGATTTTTCTTTCTCTCTCTCTTTTTCAAATAACTAGACAAACCTTTTTAAAAAAAATCTTTAGTACTAATAATAATACAAAAGTCTTGTTAAACCAAACTCCTTTAACATGTACATTTTCTCTGGAGATGTAGAGACAGCATTACAAAGTTATAGGCAAGAGATGTTTCAGAAAGACTTTGAGCTTCAAAATATCACATTTATTTAAGCTTTCATTTACTCCTCTTTAAAGGAGATTAGAAAAACTCTCTGGGGTCTGGCGCGATAGCATAGTGGTTAAAGTCCTCGCCTTGAACGGGCCAGGATCCCATATGGGTGCCGGTTCTAATCCCGGCAGCCCTGCTTCCCATCCAGCTCCCTGCTTGTGGCCTAGGAAGACAGCCAAGAATGGCCCAATGCTTTGGGACCCTGTACCCACGAGGGAGACCTGGATAAGCTCCTGGATCCTGGCTTCGGATTGGCTCAGCTCCAGCCATTGCGTTCACTTGGGGAATGAACCATCAGATGGAAGATCTTGCTCTCTGTCTCCTCCTCTCTGTATATCTGGCTTTCCAATAAAAATAAATAAATCTTTAAAAAAAGAAAAAAAAACATCATATAAGGACTATAACATAGGTAACAATTGGTGTTATTATTTTAGCTCAAAAGATAGCATTTATATGGCATGTACTCACCAAAGTTTAGCTAATATTGGTATCTATGGTCACATATTAACTGGTGGCACAGTCAAGCATATACATAAATAGAGCTGGAACAGCCTGACACAATTTTGACTAGGATTACAACCACCAAATTTAGTACCAGATCGACTATAGTAACTAAAACAGATGAGCCCTCAGCTGCATAATAGGTTTCATAATACATAGAAGAAAAATAGGACAGCAACATGCTAACCCATGAATCAATTAGATAAGTTTGCATACTAAAGAGTGCCATAAATAAAGTGGAAACCAGGCAATGAGGTATTTAGTTACTGTTTGGGATGAGGGTGGAAGTATAATTAGCCTTACATTTGTGCTGACAAATAGACACTAGCCACATAAAGCTATTTAAATTTAAGTTGATCAAAATTCACTTTTCTGTAGTTCAGTTTCTCAGTGATACTACAGATTCCAAGTGCTATAGTGTATATATTTGGTGTTACCATAATGGATAACACAAAGAACACTTCTATTATTACAGAGAAGTTTTTTTTTTTTTTTTTGGATAAGCATAGCTTCAAATATAGCTATAACTGATAAAGAAAGAAGGAAAGAAAGGAAGAGAGAAATAGAAGTAAAGTTAGAAGGAGTGAAGTGTGTCAATAAAGGAGCAACGAGAGAAGAAAGGAAAAAAGGAGGCTTGGAAGAAGGAAGCAGAGAATATAAGGAAAAGATGGAGAGGGAGAACGGAACAGAGGGAATGGAGTTAGAAATATACGTAGATGAAAATATAGAGATGGGTAGACAGAGACACCATTTCTCTAAGGATGTGATATGTAGTCAGAATAATGAAAGGATGCAAACATTAAAGATATTGAGACAGAATCTTCCATATACACAGGAAAAAGTAAACATGTTATGATCATAACAAACCACAGAAAAACAGGGGCCAGGTCATGTGAGTTCTAAGAAGGAATTTGAATTTAAAGCTCATGACAAAGGTTATAGGAGACCGCTCTGATACCTATGTGGAGGAGGGAGGGCTGGGCTGCAAAAGTGGTCATATTACAGCCTTACAACAGAGTTAGAGTAATGAAATGAAAGATAGTGATAGTTGGAACTGGAGGCAGCAGTGGTAAAAACTAGAAATGCTTAGATTAGGAAGATAATATCATATATATATATATATAGTTGAATTGCAGAACTACTGGGGAAACAAAATATTAAGAGTATCTCCTGATTTATTCACTTATTTTGGAAATGCAAATGCTTAAGAAGAGAAGCTAGAGCAAAACTGGGAGACTATTAGTTGGTAATAGTTGTACTTCAGAGGCTAAGTGAGGATGTCTGTTAGATAACAGCATTAACTTCCTATGGTAGTAGTAACAAATTACCCAAACTTAGTGGCTGGCTTCAAAATGACAGAGATTTATTTTACAAGGTTCTAGAAACCAGTAATATAAAACACAATTTTACTGGATCAAATTCAAGTTGTCAGTTGTATTTCCAAGCTCAAAGCAGAATCCATCATTTACTAGGATCATCTTTATATATATATATATATATATATATATGTATATATATATATATATATATATATATATATATATTTGAATTTTTGAATTATGTGTTACAATTCCATATAGACTGGGATTCCCCCCAAACTCTCACTCCCCGAGAGATTTTCCCCATTTTGCTACAATGATATAGTCCTTCATAAGGAATCATAATTCCATCAGTCTCTTATTTAAGTGTACCCAACATTGCTGATACATACGATGTCAGACAGTCCAGCATTCCATTGTCTACACATTTCCAACAGTTTCACTGGGTATCCATCTTTTGTCTGGAAGCAGGGATACACGTTGCATCCTGGCCATGGTAGACCCCAGTACTTCATCCAAAACATTTCCATAAATGAGAAGCCATGAAACAAGGTCAACAACTGGTATGAGTTAGAGCAACAGCCACAAAAAACAGCAGCAATAACAACAAATTATAGCACCATGAAAAAACACGCCACTGAGTAACCAACACATGGGTGACAAAAAGGAAACACAAAAGTCTTTTGGGAAAAATGATGCAACCGTGTAATCGATGAGCTAGTGATGAATTCGACAAGAAGGTATTTGGAATAAATACTAGGTTCATCTTAACAGTCATTTTATCTGGCTACATGGCCACGTGGCCTTCTCTTCCGTGTGACTCACTTTGGTCAACTTGGACATTTTTCTGTTCTTTTTTAAGGAGCTAGTTTACTGTATGTAGAATCCACCTAGAATACCTAGGGGAATATCATTATTTTGGTCATATATGCAAAGGCTTCTATAACAAATCATGATTGAGTCACATGCTTCAAAGATTGGGTTTGGATGTCTTTCTAGAAGAGGAGAGTATTCGGAAGGTTTTCACAACAGCCAAAGTGGAAGGATACTGAACTGGACACTTTCATTGCGTTCAGAAGAGAACAAGAACTATCCATCTCAATGGAGAAGTCACTGCATAATTTGCACAGACATAATTTGCTAGAATGTGAGGGGGAAGAGGGTAGACATCAATTCTTGAAACACAAATCTGGAAGCTTAAGAGGAAAATTCTGGGGAAACAGAGAGAGAGAGAAGAAGGAGGAGGAGGAGGAGGGGAAGGACTTCCTTTTCTGTAGGATAGAGAGAAACAGGAAGGTGTGATACTTCAGAATCTAAAAGTGGGAATATTTTAAGAAGCAAATCACCAAATCCACCAAATGCAGATGGACCCATAAGATGTGTTAGAAATTCAGCCACTGCTTTCTATAAAGAGGAGCTGAGAGGAGAGAGGGAGCGACACAAGATCCTGAGAAAAATAAACGAGGAGTTCTATATTCAAAAGTATGGATTCTCAATAACCAGTAAATTTGCCTATTGAAAAAAAAAAAGCCTGGAAATATTTGATAGCCATAGGAAACATTCTCAGCTGTATGGCAGAGTTGATTGACATAAAAAAGGTCCCCTGAGAGCTTTGAAGAAAAGCAGAACTAAAACCAGTGAAACAGGTGCAGAAGCTGCTCTGCGTGGGAGGTGCCTGTGCCTCTGATTGGCAGTCTGTAATATTCCCTCGTATCTGTTGTTGAGGCAGTCTTAAGCTTACCTTAAAGAATGATTTAGGAAAATAGCTACTTTACAGAAAGATACAGGACAATAAAATGACAATCTGGACCTTGGGTCATCTTTTAAAAATTTTTATGAGAGAATTTTACCTATTATTTTGTTCACAAGGCTGGGGATTTGAACTTAAACCTCCTGCCCCAAGCAGTAAGTGCCAAATCTAGAAGTGAATGAAGTGGTCCTACATCCACCATCACACCACAGGATGCTGGCAAGGTCAAAGAGATCCTTTGAATAAGGCCGATGTGTTCTCAACCCAGACAGCATGGAATTTCTAACCAACACGACCTCACCACACAAGATTACCAACAGGAGTGAAAGCAAGTCACCTCAGCTAAGCGACACAAAGGAAAATCAAAGCAAAGTGTTGGACTCCTCGGGCTTTCAGATAATGAAAGCTGATTTCATGTTTTTCTGTCTTTGATGTTTTAACTGTGGTTAAACAGGATTTAAAGGCTTAAAGGAATAAAACAGTAAATAGAAACCATCGGGGGGGGGGGATTGAAGAATCATTTAGAAATTAAACACATAATACTGAAGTTTGAAACTGTTCATGAGTTAGAGAAACTAATGAGCACATGGAAAGGAGAGAGTTCAAGGAACTATCTCAGCTGTGCGAACAGACACTGGAGACTGTTATAGAGCAGGTTGTAGACAGAGGATGATGCCTGAACCAGTTGTTTGTGGCTCTGTAACAAAACACATCAAAGTCTAGTAGGTTTGGATGACCACAAATTATCACTTCTTTTTGGTTAAATTGACTGAGCAACTTTGAGCAACCTTGTTTCCCTTTGTGCCTGGATCATGCAAGTACCTTCCTTTAGTGCAAGTAGAAACTTCAGCTGGGCAGGGAGGTTGTGTGGATCTCTCTTTAACAAATTCTACCTTGTGTGTTGTAGACTCCCTGACACATTTGTTCATAGTCCCTTCTTCAAGAGAGTTCAGGCCAGATCCAGAGTAGAATGTGGAGGAAGCAACTTTGGAATATTGAGAAGTGTAAGGGTAAAATCTCTTTTACTTTAAAAGGTCTAATGTATAATTAATTACAGCTACAGAGAGAAAGGAATCTTTTAAGGATTAAGAGCAACCAGAAGTGGCCTATGTCTTGGTTCCTGGTAAATCCACCAGTCAGGCTGGAATCTTCTGTGAGTACTGGGTCATATTTTGACTGCTCCACTTCTAATTCAACTCACTGACTATGTGCCTGGAAAAATAGCAGAAGACAACTAAAGTACTTCGGACCCAACATCCATGTGGGAAGCCTGGAGGACCCTCCTGTTCCTTGGCTTTGGGCTGGCCATGTTTTTTTTTTTTCAAATAAGTAAATGCATCTTTTATAAAATAAGCAAGATGAGAAAATATTTCTAAAATTAAATGGGCATCCAAGAAGTCTTAAACTATATCTGCTGATCATAGTAAATAAAAATTGTGAGTGAAAGTGAGGGAAGAAGTTTGTAAGGAGTGATAAGAAAGGCCTGGAAACCTGGTATTCTAACGATCACCAAAAATCAGGACTCATGATGAGGTTAGTCCTGTCAGTGTGTTATAGGAAAAGAGATGATTGCTTTACAATTAACTCATGAAGACTTAGGTCTGGAAGGAAACATAGTCAAGTCAGACGCCAAATCTTTCTACCTTCTGTAAGCCACCTGTCATCTCTCCCCAACACATAATTACACTCAGATTAACCTTCTCCTTGTATTCTGCTTCAACTCAGTTCTTCAGCATCCTTTTGCTTCTCCAAGAAAATTGCAATGTTTTTTTTTTTGTTTGTTTGTTTGTTTGTTAAGACTGGGGCTTTCTTCTGATACCTGTCAGCACCTGGCAAAATGCTGGATGTCAGATATAGTGAATCAATATGACTGATTCTCCAGGTTGTAAGAAAGTATTTAGACGCTCATGATAAAGGTATAACTTATAAAGCAAAGCAATTTTTTGTGTTTTTATCAGAAACTTCCACATTTACAAGAAAATCTCAGCTGGTTAAGATTTTGCTTTTGTTAAATCTTTCCACCCAACTTGTAAGTAGTTGCCATGGTTACAATTACTGGGCAGTAAAGGAAAATTTTGAGAATAACAATAAGAAGAGGTATAATAATCCATGGCAAGATTTAACTCTATGTTTTTACTTTAAATAATAGAAATGAAAATAACACTGAGGAAAAAATACTGGAAACAGAATTTTTCTTTGCTTCAGGATAAGATAGTTATCTGGTACATTGCTACTATTTGTCAATATATTGAAATAATATAATTTTATAATAATATAATAAATGTTATAATAATTAAAATAAACTGTCAATATACTAAAATGATTTCACATTGTTTGGAAAATAGTTATGAGCCATCTCACTCCCCTGAGCAGCTGTATCATCTCTCCAGCAACTCATCTCTCTTCCCAAACCCCTCATAACCTAGATATTAAAAGTTTGCCAAGCAAGGTCCAACACAATGTCTATAGTCAGTGAATCTACAGCTATTAAATATAAGGATTATTACTTTTGTCAATCTGTATGAAAGATTGCAAACAAGTATCCTGCAGACATGGCCTATGCAATCCTCCCAGGGTTTCACACTTTCCTAAAGTAGCATTAAAGTTTTAATGACTTAATGTAATAATCAAATTTTTACCTTCTTTTGACAAACTGGAGATATTGATAACATTGAGTTATATACCAACAAACAAACACCAAAAATTTCAATAGAGAACCAATTACCCTCTTTGTACTCTGTGAATGCAATCTGTTCACCAGAGACCAGCACCACTTGCTGTTCATTCCAAATAAAACATCTTTTAGTATTACTAATCATATCCTGTGTGTTTAAATATTGTGCCCTGTACCATAAAAAGCTCAAAACAGATTTCTGGGAGCTGTGTTTAGCTTGAGACCTATTAGTCATTCAATGCAGCAGGAGCATAGCATGGAGCCACTCACACCTTGCGTTGTTCTTGACACCCTTTTCCTTCTAGATCAATCTATTCACTTCTAATTCAAAGTGGCATGCACTAGTTCTCTGTTGTGTTGTATTAGGTTAGACCCCAGGTGGCACTTGGCATTTCTTATGGGGGCTTATTCATGCCCTGGCTGTGCTACTTGCATTCAACCTCTCTACTAATGGGTTGGGGAAGCAACGCAAGATATGCCAAATGTTTGGGCCACTGTCCTACATGGGAGGACCAGAAGAAGCTCCTGGGTCCTGACTTTGGCATGGCACAGACCAGACCTCTGTGGTGCTTGGGGACGGAACCGGCAGATGGAATCTCTGTATCTCATTCTTTTTCTATAATTCTGACTTTCAAATAAATAAACATATATTTTTAAAAGGGATGTGTATACCTGACAAAACAGACAAGAAAATCTTGTTCATGGTGTCGGTGTTCCCAGATATTCATGGAAAGGAGCCTGGGACTGAGCAGCAGTATTAACAGCAGTGCTGATATTCATTTCTAAAGACAGGAAAGCAGTTGTGACCTCTGACACATGTATTTGATCCCTAAATGAAAATGCTTGTCTTCTACAGAGAACTGCTGCTTTTAATTATGTTACTGTTTCTGGGAAGAAAGAGCTACAGGAGAGACACACTCAGGTTTTCTACCTACTCAACTTCTATTTCTTCTCTTAACTGTGACTTCCACCTGACCATTTGTGAATTCACAGCTATACAAAACTGAAATGAAATGAAAAAGAAGGAATGTTCTAACAGCACATTTAATCAGAATCCATGGCTTCACTTTCTAACAGTGCATAACACATTCCCCCAAAAGTAGTCACTTAAAATAACTGGTGCTTGTTGGTTCACCTACTTACTGGTTTTATTCATTGTAGTCACTTGGCAAATTGGCATTGTGCCTGCATCATCTAGCCTTTTGTGTAGAAGGCAGGCCTGGCATCTTCTATCTCCTCCACACAATGAGACCCCAGCTCATGATGTGGGGGGTCTCAGATCAATGTTCTGAGAGAATGAGTGCAAGAGTTCCAAAAATGCTATGGTCCTCTCTGCCAACTTCTATGGGCCACCAGCAATTACCAGAGAAGCATGGATTCAAGGGGTATAGAAATAGATGCCAATTCAAGATAGATGAAGCTATAACATCACAGGAGCATGTACAAGGGCAAGATAGGGATTCTGAGTCTTAATCCAAGAAGATAAAATCCTGAATGCTATGTGAGTTTTGGACAAAAAAAGTTAATGAATTTAACCTTTTTAAAAGAATTACTCACATGCTTATTTTAAGAGAGAGAGTAATAGGGAAAAAGAAAGAGAGACACAGAGAGTACGGGAGAAACTTTCATCTGCTGGTTCACTTTCCCAATGGCAACAACAACCAAGACCAAATCCAACAGTCAGGAACTCCATCTGGATCTCTCACATGGACGGCAGGAATCAGGTCTTTATGTCATCATCCCAGGATTCCCAGAAGCATTAGAAGAAGCTGGGCAGGAAGCAAAAGGGTGAGACTTGAACAGGCACTCTGCTTATATGGAGCTTGAACATCCAAAGTGGTGGTTTAACCCCTGATCCCATAATGCCTGACCCTGAAAGTTAAAATACTGAAAACTCCAAATTCCTAAAACATAAAATTCTAAAAGATAAAATGTCAAAACAATATTTTTTTAAACAAAAGAACCTAATAATTCTCTAAGGATGGACATTTGCTCTAGTAGTTAAGATAACAAAATTGCCAATCAGAATGACTTTTCAAATAACATTTTGTCTTTAGAGCTATTGCTTTATGAATAGGTTTGACTACTCATAATTGGTCCACCTGTGTGTCTATCATACTGTTGTAGTTGTGTGTATATACATGAGTGTTTATGACTGCAAAGCTGTGCATTTTAGTATTGCTTGTTTTATTGTGCAAAGTAACCTATGATGTCATTTTATATGTTCCTCAAATAAATGGTTTTAGAAATTCAAATAAATATCTTTTAAAAATAGATTTACTTTGAGCAGCAGAAAGAGAAAGAAAGAGAGACTAAGTGGAGAAGATAGAGCTGCCATCTCCAAATGCCTGTCAGAGGTTGGGTTGGGGCAGGATGGAGCCAAAAACTGGGGATTCAGTTCCTGTCTTCCAAGTAAATGCAGAGATCCAATAGTTTCTGCCATCACCTGCTGTCTGCCAGGATGTATATTAGCAGGAAACTGGATTTGGGAGCCAGAGATAGGACATTACCCCAGGTTTCTGGGGTGCAGGCACATTCACTACTTCCCAACCCATCTTAACTGTTAGAGCAAGTGCCCATTCCTGGTACTGTGGAGTTCATGACTATCTAGAGATTTTATTCAACACCACCAGTGGTTTAAAACTTGTTACTAGGGCCCAGTATAGCAACTTAGTGTCTTATGTCCTTGCCTTGCAAATGCCGCAATCCCATATGGGCACCGGTTCTAATCCCAGTGACCCTGTTTTCCATCCAGCTCCCTGCTTGTGCCATGGGAAAGCAGTAGAAGACAGCCTAAAGCTTTGGGATCCTGAACCTGCATGGGAGACCTGGAAGAGGCTCTGGGCTCTTGGCTTCGGATCAGCTAAGCTCTGGCCAATAGGGCTGCTTTGGAAGTGAATCAATGGAAGAAAGATCTTCCTCTCTGTTTCTCCTGCTCAGTGTATATCTGACTTTTCAATAAAAATACAACAAATCTTTTTTAAAAAAAACTTGTTATTACCCATTGCTCAAATGATCTGCTACCTCCGTGAAGCTCAAACTGACAGAGGGATGGGCTCCCTAATAGAAGAGATAGATGACGGCAGAAAATAGATGAAATTGTGAACAAATGTCAGAAAACCTCTGAAGAAATTGATAATGCAAAGGTAAAGGAGGTCAGAGAGCAGCACTGCTTTTGGAACTCACACATAAAGTTGTGAAAGAGGAAGGAAACAAGAAGGAGAAATGGGGAATAGGAAGCAACGAGGGCAGAAGGGTCTGGGAGAGGAAAGGCCACTGGCAGGACCCATTCCTTTACAAGCTGTCGCAGAATGGCAGAGCAGCCTTCCCATGCTTATTTAGTCCTCAAAGTCTGGGCTGCACACTCTGATGCATTTGCTTTGCTCACTGTCAATTGCATGATCTCTATATCTTGGACTTGATTTCAATGATGTCATCCAAACTCCTTTTGAGTTTCCTCTTCTGGTACATCCTGCACATCACACCTGCTGGATTTGTGATTTTTTAAGTATTTCTTTTTGGTTATATATGTTCATACTAAAAATGTAAAAGCTGAAAAAAAGTACCCAGATAGAAAAACATAGACTTAGCCAAATGAAGTGATTCAAATCTAAAGAGGTGGTGAAGGCTGAACTTAAGTAGTGGCTGACCATGGAACTTTTGTCCTTGCCCAAAACACAGTTGGTCTCTAGGATTGGGCTCATTATCTACCATGCGATAGAAACATTTGAGGCTTTGTTTCCATCCAGAGAGAGAAACTAGTAAATTGACATTGATTTACAACTGAGTACATGGGCCAACATATTTCTTGGCTAAAAGAATCTAGAATCAGAAGAAATACTTCATCAGTATTGTCACTGCCACAAAAATAAAATAAAATAAAGTAAAATAAAATAAAATAAATAAAATAAAATAAAATAAAAACCAAAACAACAAAAACAAAACATCCCCCCCCAAACAAAACACAAAACTAAGAGTTAACAGACACAAATGTGCTAAGACACACGGTGATGATGCATTAACTTTGGCAACACTTGCACACTCTGATATGCCAATAAAGGCACTGAAAATGAAAGCAGGAATTGAAATCAGAGTGCCATCTGCATGTTGCTGACCCAAGAATCAGTAAGGAAGCTGGCAGAAGAAAGGGTTTTTGGGCCCTGAGCAATGAATACCTAAGAAGAAAAGATAGTGCCCTGAATCCGTGTCCTATGTGTGGCTTCATTACTTCAAAGCAGACTTAACGGAATAAACTTTTCCATGTGTATTTCATCTATCTTCCCAAATGACAAAATGTTCACAGGAAAGAAGTATGATGCTTGACTTGAGAAGCTCTAGCCCACTGTCGATGGATATCTAGAATTGGTATGCTACAGATGTTGTGTGGGTTGTGTCTATGTTTGTGTATTGCCGTGTAGCATTTGCAAAATCATGTACACTGGCCAGAACACATTTAAAAACAGCGGCTTCCACACCACGTTCCAGTAAAGCCCATTACATTTACAGTGTGAGTGCTGTGTAGCAGGAGGAAGAATGTGCTGCTGCTCACTAGGTTGTATTTCAGTATTCTCATTATCAGGAAGATTTATCCAAGGATGGACTCTCCAGCCCTTTGTTACTCTGCTATACACCTGGTAACTCCTTTCCACTTAAAGCGCATATTTGTACCCCAAAATACATATTATCTTCATTTCTTTAAAATATTCATTTATATATTTACTTTAGAAAAGATGTAGACATAATATTTGCAAAAGCACAATTTAAGTATATATGTAGAATATGCATATAATTGAACTATAGTAAACTGATGAAAATCACGCCTACGGTTTATACACCATGCCACAAAAATAAAATCTTTCATTGCCTTCACTTTGTGTGTATGTGTGCATATGTGATTTCTATATTTATAGTAATATGTCTGTGTAGGATTGTGTGTATGCGTGTATTTCTGCCTATATGCCTATGTTTAGATTATGTGTTTGTGTATGTAAGGGGAATAAGAACAATGAAGGTGGGCTAAGTTTGTTATTATAACCTTCATGTGTCTTTAACAATCTTACCAAGACTAAGAGATAAAACAACATGGCTCCCAGGACCAAGACAATGTCTAGTGGGTCCTAGAACCAAGCAGATTTGTCAACTATAATTAAATGACTTCCAATGGAGCATAAATTGTACTTCTGTCCTAAGCCTGAGTGTTTCGGTGACCTTGCACTGCAACATGCTTCAGTTCATTGTATTCAACAGTAAGCATGATTCCACAACAAAATACAGCTTCATCAAGGGTAGGAGTGAGAAAGCCAGCTACTTCCTGATTCTCACACTCCTCACTCACAAGCCTGCAGCTGAAGGAGGCGACAGAGATGAACACGCTCCTGGTGAGTCACTCACAGTTTGGAGCGTCCTTGGGAGCAGACCACATTATGAAGTCAGGGGGATCGGGGTGCAGTCACCTGTAGGCTGATGAGACAGTGATGGTGAGAGCAGCCATCATTCTCATATCATTCCATCTGGGAAGGCTGCTGAGATGCTCTGATGCAAGGCTGGGTGTCTGTCAGGGCAGACAAAAGCGCATAAGGGAATTGCTTTGTGCAGGTCATTAATCTGTGTCAATACCTGCCACTCAAATCTACCGGACGATTTCTGCACTATTTGCCAAAATATATGTGTATAATTTTCTCTAACGTCTTCAACTCATGCATTAAGTATACAAAGACTGAGACATCTAGACAAGCAGAAGAATGAAGCTAGCATGAAACACTGATTTGTCTTTATTGTTGCAGTGCAATTCCCCCAATCAAAAGCCTTCTCTCTGGTCAGCTACAGAAGTTCCTTTCTGGAGCAGTAGCCCGGGACTTGTGTCAACACTTGACATGAGGGATGTAGCATAAAGATCTATTTTTTGGAACCAGGATTCCAAGGACACATTTAAAATAAGGCTTACTGTTTGCAGACCATATTTTCTAAGTGGAGCCTCTGATTTTTATAGAAATGCCAAACAAAACACATGCTGGGGTCCATACTATGATTGCTGTATTACGAGCAAAGTTGGTTGTTTGAGCCAGTAGGCAATGTTAAAATACCAGCCAAGAAATTTTTATGGATTGCCTACTATTTTAAAGATAGAGGAAATGCTGAATTTGTATTCAAGATCATCTCAGAGTGAGTAAAGCAGATCTTTTGAAAATGGAATTCTGGTAACATAAAGGTGGTGTATATGCATGCATATCCACATTGTGTGACTGATAAGGCTATTGCTCTATGTTGTAATACACAAAGAAATAAAGACAAAAACATCAGAACAAAATATACAAATATTACTGCTATTCAAGTAAACATTTAACTTAAAATCATGTGATAAAAGAATCATGTGATATAAAAGCAGAAGTTTGGCATTGTTGGAGATACTCACATCCCATATCAGAGTTTGTAAGTTTGTCTTACCTCCATTTCTTATTCCAAATTCATGATAATGTATACCCTAACAGTCAGTAGGGCAGGGACCAATTAGTTGGGTCTCTGCTGCTACGTGGGAGACCAAAATTGAATTATGGGCCCATGGCTTGATCCAAGCCAACACTCAGTTATTCCCTCTCTCTCTCTCTCCTTGTTTTTTCTCCCTTCTGACTTTCAAATAAAATGAAAATGAAAATAAACAGCTTTTATAAGATCTATATATTTGTATTTATAAAGCAAATTTACAGAGAGAAGAAGAAAAAATGAGAAATATTCCATTCATTGGCCACAGAGTCAAATCCACAGAGTGGATCCAAAACCAGGAGCCAGGAGCCACAAAGATTCTTATGAGTCTCCCAGGTAGGTGAGGGGCCCAGGGAGTTAAGCCATTCTCCACTGCTTTCCCAGACCATAAAATGGGAACTGGATCAAAAGTTGAGTAGACAGGACATGATCAGCCTGTTATGCCATGGTGCCGTCGCCACCCACATCATAAACAATTTTTTGAAGGTTTATTTATTTTTTTTAGAAAGTCAGAATTACACAGAAAAGGAGCGAGAAAGACCTTTCTTCCACTGGTTTATTCCCCAGGCTGCTGAAGAAGGATGATATATTAAATCTACTCCAGTATTGAAATTTTATTTTACAATTCTAGTTGACTCACTTCTATTAATGCTGAATTTGTTTTAGCAGAAAACAGTTACTCAGCATCAAAATAGGAAAACACACATTTTGCTTTTAATCATTAATGTACATCTCCAAACTCAAATCTGCAGTGCACCAAATTATCTTATATAATTACTATGCAACAAATATTTACTGGTATTATTCACAGATGCAGCATTTTGTCAAGAGTAGGAATATAAAAGTAATTAAAATTCTGAATATTGAATTCTTTACAGAGTGCACTCATCAATCACTAGTGATTATTGTTTTGCTGTGGTTAACTAACCTCATGTCGTATTATCATAATTAATCTAATTGCTTCTTTCTTCTTTCACTGAATAATAAATGAACCTTTGGGGAAAACATTAAAATGTGTATTTTTGATAACAAAATACTAAATGTAGTTAATGATCTTCTGGAAATCAGAACAACAGATTATGACCATCTATCCCTCATTTCTACAAAGGACAGAGATTTGATATAAGAAAACGTTAATAACCCATTGCTATAGATGTGTCTGAGAATGGGGATGAATTTGGAATGATTGTTTTGACATATCTGTTTTTGTTAGATTTATTTGTTTTTATTGAAAGACAGATATACAGAGAGGAGGAGAGACAGAGAGTAAGATCTTCCGTCCAATGGTTCACTCCCCAAGTGACCACAATGGCCAGACAGCTGAGCCAATCCAAAGCAAGGGGCCAGGGGCTGTTCAGGGTCCCAAAGCTTTGGGCCGTCCTCAACTGCTTTCCCAAGCCACAAGCAGGGAGCTGGATGGGAAGCGGGACTACTGGGATTAGAACATGTGATCATATGGGATCCCAGGCATGCAAGGCAAGGCCTTTAACCACTAGTCTATAGCACCGGGCCCAACATATCTTGAAAATGAGACAGGACATCAAGTTTCCTACTAGTTCTTGGAAAGACCAAAATTTCATCTATCTTAAATCTTCCAATATTAACATCCTCTGCTTCCAAAACATCTTTTCTAACCAAGAACATCTTTCTAATCTTATACCTCTGTGAAAGTCAACAAACTTTTCCTGACTTTATATGTTAAATATTAATGTTAAGCAGTTTCTACTAAGTTTGCCTAAATTCTGCAATGCCAATGTGTAAATACTCGCCTCCGAAAGTTGGGAGCAGACATAACTCTATGTTGGAATTTCCAAAGTTTTTGACAATTTTTTCTTGTTTGTTCACTTCTTTGGTAGTTCCTCTGCATAAAAAGAATAACAACCTGTGATACCTGATCAGAGGTCATGGCTGGTGGAGGGAAGGGATGAGCTAAAGTAAGACTGTTCAGTAATTAAACCAAAGATGCTATTAGTGATTACTGTGTTTTACTGAACTTTACATATTCTCAGATAAAATACCTAAGACCATAGTCTCATAAAATCCACTTGCTCAGAGTAGAATAATTAGAAAATGGATGAATAAAAAAAAGAAGAATTCAAATTTGAATAAATGTTTTCATGTAGAAAGGTATTAAGGTAATGAAAAATCACGGATAGACTCATTCAAATAGGCAATATCTCTTTTAAAGCTTTAATCTGCACAGTTTGAATATACTCGCTAATCTTACCCTATCAAGTAGGCTTGCATAAACAGAGTGGCGATGCATTAAAACAGGGAATTTGTTAATATTGTTGTTCAGTCATGTAGGTAAATAGTTGTATTCTAAGCATTTCAATTCAAATAATTCCAAGATTTTAATATGAATAAAATGCAAATGAAGTAAAACGCAAAATATGAGAAAATTTTCTTTAATCTCAGAACAGGAAAGATATTGTTAAGAAAGACATGAAACTTCATACATCATAAAAAAGTACAAAAGACTATTCTAAAAATAAATTTAACATGAGAAACCACTCTCAGCAATATAAAAAATATAAGCACCTAGATAAATATTTTCAAATCATAATAATCAATTTTTTCTAAAATATAACAATGTGCACAAATAACACAAAAAACACTTCATAATCTATCAGCAAAACAGGAGAGTGGATATGAAGAGACAGTTCTTATTGAAAAACACAAAAACTCTTACACAGAAGATATGTAATACTACTCATAATAGCATAAAATGATTTGTAACCTCATAAAGATATCAAATTTGTGTTTTATATTGTCAGACTTAAAGAATTTATTAAAATATTAGTGCATCACAATGAAAATGGAGAAATAGAATCAGAGACGAGATTAACTTCCATATACAGTGATTTTAAATTCACATGTTCTTTCACGTACCGATTTAATCTCCAGGAATTTGTCATTCTGATATAATCCCTTAATCATGAAATTTTAATGTGCAATGTCATTCATTTTCAAGTAATAATGTTTGGTACATCTTTTAATAGGAAAAGATTGGAAGTGTCCCAATTGTCTGTCAATGAGTGAGAGGTTGGCTAGATTATGATTTATTCATAATGTAGTGCTCATTTTGACATATTTGGCGTTTTGGATATATGTGAATGTGTGATTATATGAGTGAATTGTATGACCGCATTGACCATTTTTTAATTAACTTCTTCCTTTCCCCTTCATTCTTCCTTCTTCCCAAAAATATTCTGTTCCATAAATGCTGGTGTTCATAAAATAACATGCTTGCTTAACATGTTAGGGAGCAAGAAATAATGCGTGATCATCTTGGGTGCTTCTGTAAGCTCACAATCATCTGCCTCTGCATCCTCCTCTTCCAGAAAGGATTCTTCTTCACACCTTGCTTGGATGTGGACTATCGGGGACAGAAATGGGGAAGAGAGAAGATGAAATCCAGGTTGTTTTGACAGGAGTGGTACCAAAAGAAAAAAGAAAGAAACAAAGAAAAATAAAAGAAATAAACCAAAAAACACCTGGGAGTTATAGGGGGAAAAAGAATGGGGTTTGTGAAGTTTTTCTTAGCCGCCTGGATCACAGCTTCCCATTGATTTCCATGTATTATGATTTAGAGCTGAAAAAAGTTGTGGTTGGGCTGTTTGTTCAAATGGACTCCAACGTCACCATTCAGAAACACAAGAGACGATTCAAGGGGATTGAAATCCTCCCACAGGTAATTTTTTTTTCTTCCGTGAATGAATTAACTATAGAGACATTCCTGCCATCCAAGTTTCTAATGAATCGTAAAGCCAGATACCTGTTTTCCGTTTTCTTCCCAAAGATACTAATAGTGTATATTGTGTAAAGAACGTAATTAGGATATATAATAGCATATCCTTTTCCAAGGTAGCTCCCAGTGAGAGCTTGTGCTTGTTGTGTAGGCCCTGGACAGTGACGAAGGGGATAAGGCTGTTGTAACCACCACCTACCTGCTTAGCAGGGTCTATCTCACACACATTGTTCAAATCTGCTGCCCCTGTACTCCAGGTCTCTGATTCATGTATGCCATTCTTTCCTTCTGTTTATCTCAAAAATGCTTAGTTTGCTATTCATACGGCATGCTTTATCACTGGTAGGGAGTAGATTATCATTTTTGTCATGCCCAATTATCAAAATACATGTCGATAAATACAAAGATAATTATAATTGCATGAATATCATGGAATGTACTTACACAACAAAGATGGCCATGATGTCACTGGGTGGTATAATCTTACTCACCCTTTTATGGGCAGCTAATCGTGTTATGTGTCGGGTGACTGTACAGTATGTCAAACTTCACAGGAAAATTTACTGTAAGGTGATTTAATAAACATAAAACCTTTTTGAAATCCAGACATATGTTTTAATAACACTAATTTTCTTTCAATTTTTAAAGACTCCTGTAAAGTATAATTCTATCAAATTCTAGCACAGATGACTGACATACCCAGATGGCTTTTGTCATAAATTTTCTTTCTTTTTTTTTTAAGATTTATTTTTATTACAAAGTCAGATATACAGAGAGGAGGAGAGACAGAGAGGAAGATCTTCCTTCTGATGATTCACTCCCCAAGTGAGCCACAACGGGCCGATGCGCGCTGATCCGAAGCCGGGAACCAGGAACCTCTTCCGGGTCTCCCACGCGGGTGCAGTGTCCCAATGCATTGGGCCGTCCTCAACTGCTTTCCCAGGCCATAAGCAGGGAGCTGGATGAGAAGTGGAGCTGCCGGGATTAGAACTGGCGCCCATGTGGGATCCCGGGGCTTTCAAGGCGAGGACTTTAGCCGCTAGGCCAAGTCGCCGGGCCCCATAAATTTTCCTTAATCACAGTACAAAATCCTGTTCACAGACTTTTAGTTGTTACTGTTTGTTGCTCATTGAGCTCATTGCTGAAAACACACACACACTGGACCTTGGGTTTAAGTAAGATGTAAGATTGCACTTCTCTGCTAAGGACTGTTGGGGAATTTGCCAGAGTCCCTGAGTTTATGGCATTGTCATTTGTGTCTACAAAAAGACAGTGATAGGAAATAACGACTAGCAAGGACTGATCTCCCAGATGGAGAGGTTTGGGACATGAAGAGAAAATAGCTTAAGATTTGATTTAAAACTTTGGGAAAATTTTTTCTTGCAAAGCTAAAGATGCTGTTTCCTTCAGATACCTAAGTAGAGTCAGAATTCCCCATGGGGCACAGACTTCTCTGAGATAAATGACAAAAAGAAATCCTTTTTAAAAATTTTTATCATCATATGTGACCACAGTGAGCCCAAAGACAGCTAAAAATGAAATGTTCTGGATGCTCTTATTTTATTTTCAGCTACATACTCCCACTCATGGAAGTCAAATCTCCCTAGCCAGATATTATTTTCATTTTGAAATAATATTTACAATGGGGTGATAACAACAAATATATCTCATATGTGTGCTTTCAAGATGTATTGGGAATTCCCCTGCTTTTAAATCTTCAATTTTTTTTCTCAGTGGAATCATTAATCAATTCAGCATTACTTACAGCTGAATAATTTTTTTTAAAGCTTTTCAATCTGCTTACATAGAACTGTGATCTGTTTAATAAAACATTGCAAAGAGATTGTTTCCTGGACCTTAGTAAAATAGAATGAAAGCCTGGGCAGATGGCCCACTTCCCCCTTTCCTTCACTGTAGATCCCAAGCCCAGGCCAATCACTGGACAGAGCACATCTGGGCTACCTCCGGTGATATGATTGAGAAGATGGTGTCCTTATTTGGAGGGAACCCCACACCTGGAAAAGTTCTAAGTCACCCTTGGTTTCTTCATTTGACAAATGGCCCAGAGCAACAATAAGAAAATGCTGGAACTCTGGGTACAAGGGAATTAACTGGTTCTGAAATAACATAGTAAAGCACTGATTTTGCTCCAATTCTGTCTAAGCCTTAATATCACCTAACTACTGTCCCTTGGGTGAAATCTGCCATTGCATTGAACCTTCAAGCATAACCATTTTTAACTCAAGTGTCTCACTGTGGTCTTCACATCTCAGATCATGACTTAAGCATGAAACCATGCTAAGCTCAATGTGCACATGGTTAAACAACACGTGGTTTGATTGCAAATGTGACACGTGGAGAGAAAATGTGTGCTAGTAGGGATATCATAAGGAGGTGACCGTCATAATCTATTTTTGTTCCATTTTCTGTTGCAATAAAAAATCAGGTGGACTAAAATCATGGCTCCTCAATTTATCTATATGACAATTATTTCCATTTTCCATCATTACCAATTTTGTTTTCCGCTCTGGTATTTCAACATTACATGGGGTGAAAAGGGCAGACCACTTGCACCTTCTAATATTAATCAATTTGTTGACTTTAATTGTTACTTTGTTGCTATAAAGTTGTATGCATGGCTAATCAGGCAATGATGCCTTCAAGGATAAACAACCTGCTTCATCTTGGTTAGAAAACTGACTGCAGTCATCATCAGTATGCTTAATTTGGCTGTAAATGGCGAGCAATTAGGGGAAGGTTAGCTCATTCCATCCCCGGGTCACTTCTAAAAGTTTCAGCCTCTAATGACAGAAAAATGCCTTGTCATTATACTTTAAAGAGCAGAATTATAGTGTTAATATTTAAGCAGGTGGTATAAACTGTTAGGCATGTGAAATGAAGATTTAAAAAGAATTTATATACCTTCTGCTTCTATTTGAGTCACTGAATCAAAGCAACAATTATGTGCCAGATGAGAATACAGAAATAAATTTCCCTTTGGTAGTTTGACAAGTGAAATCACATATAGCACTGATTAACTGTGACAGTAACTCTAAGAAAGCATGAATAGGTGACTGCAAACTCTGATAAAAGTGATCAAATGATAATTTCAGAATTATTGATTAGATTCTTTAAAGATGCAAAGATGTGAAGCTCAGAGCAGTTATTACACAGAATCCCAGGAAAGAAACTGAAAGGAAACCTTCCCAGCACTGTGTGACCTGAGAGGCAGGACAGGAGTCTTAGCAATGACACAAGATCCAGTTCCATCAAAACTGTCATCCACTGCTCTATCCCCTGCACTCTGCTATGAATCTATAAGTCTATGATTCTACTTTGTCTGCTCCCACCACTGCTGCCTCAGTTTACCATGTAACTGGTGGCATGTTTGTATTTAAGATCTGGTTCAGGTCCTGGCTCTTCCACTTCCAATCCTGCTCCCTGCTGATGGCCTGGAAAGTAATGGAGAATAAACCAATATCTTTGGGCATGGACACCCATGGGGGAGACCCAGAAGAATCTCCTAGTTCTCTGCTTTGGACCTGCCAAGCACTGGCTGTTGTGGCCATTTGGAAGATGAACCAGCAGTTTGAATCTCTCTTTCTCTGTGTATAACTGAGCTTCAAGGGAAATTAATCTTTAAAAATGAGAAAGAATCCCCATGAAACATGAGTCTTCCATCAAGCTATTATATAGGTTTCTTATGGGTCTTCAGTCATTACAACATCTCTACCTGGGGGTTACTGTTTCAGGATTCCATGTATTAGTCACCTGCAGCCAAAACGACTGCAATGTGTCATACGAAACAATCCATTATGTGTAAAGAACATCACAGAAGGTATGGTGGATCCTCTAAGGAGAATCAGATACTTCCTTCGATGACTCATCTGGGTCATGAAAACAACAGCACAGGACTGTGACTTACACAAAGATTATTACTATTATATTGCATTGTGTGAATAAGTGAGTAAAAAGCGAAATTTCAAGTCAAAGCTTTGATCCATTCACTGTCCAGTAGAGAGGAATCCCAGAAAGACAATCTTAAATGTCAGAATTCCATATGAAAACCATATTTATTGTAGAGTTATGCTATTGGCACCAAAACTGTGCATTAATCTTTCTTATTTTAAACCTGTACAGGTCCAGCAAATTTCAGATAAAGCAAAATTGCTTTTGTCCACATGTAACTAAATGTACAGCCCTGTCAGCATGCACACAAATGACTACCTGACACTCAGCCACAGCTGTCACTATCAATTATCATTAGAGAATACATTTGTTAATCTAAAGTCATTCCTGAGACATAGAAATGCACAAAAATCTAGGTTATAAGCCTGTAAAGTTGAGGGCTAGCCCCTGGTGTATTCAAAAGAAAGGCTCTCTCATATTTCAAAAAAGTTATCCATTACAGCCACATCTGCATCACCATGAATAATAAACCTTACATTTAAACTTGAATACAAAATCATTTACTGTCAGGTAAATTTCATTAGGATTCACTCAGTAATTAATAAGCATCTGTTCAACCTAGCCAAATTACTGAGTATTACAACGCATGTTTAGTTCAAAACATACTTGCAAGCTGTGCCAAGAAGACATTTAAATGAAAGAAATAACCCTGCCATCTATTACCTTATTTAAAAAGCCATCTCTAAATGAATAAAGGACCTAAATTTGCACCCAGAAATCATTAAACTATTAAAGAAAAACATAGGGAGTACTCTGCAAGATACAGGCATTAGCAAAGATTTCTTAGAAAAGTCACCAAAAGCACAGGCAGTCAAAGCCAAGAGAGACAAATAGGACTACATCAAACTGAGAAGCTTCTGTACAGCAAAGGAAACGATCAGCAAAGTGAAGAAACAACCAACAGTATGGGCAGTCTTTACACACTACACACAACTAATGTGGGACTAACATCTAGGATTTATAAATAACCTCAGAAGCTCAACAACAGCAAAACAAACAACCTTGTGAAGAAATGGGTGAAGGAAATGAACAAGCATCTTTCAAAAGAACAAATTCAAATGGCTGACATCTGAAAAAAAAAAAAAAAAAAGAATGTTCAGGCTCCCTAGCCATCAGAGAAATGCAAATAAAAACCACATTGAAGTTTCACCTAACTCCAGTGAATCTGACCCACCTTTAAAACTCTACTAACAACACCCACAGACATGGAAGTGGAGAGAAAGGGACCCTCTTTCACTTTTGGTGGGAGTGTAGACTACTAAAACTGCTATCGAAGCCAGTAAGATGAATGCACAGACAACAGAAAATGGATCAGCCATGTGACTCATCTATCCCACTCCTTGAAGTATATTCAAAGGGAATGAAATATGCATGTAAGCAAGCAACCTGCCTCCCTATATTTACAGCAGCATAATCCACAATAGCAAAGACATGGAAACAATCTATACACCTATTCAAAGAGGAATGGATAAAGTAACTGTGGTAGATCTACTCCATGGAACACTACACTGATGTTAAACAGAATAAAATTCTACCATTTGCAACCAAATGGTCCCAACTGTAAACATTATGCTCAGTGAAGTAAGTCCCCAAAGGACAAATACCATATGTTCTCTCTGATATAAGGCTACATTCATACAAAATAAATACATACACACGTAAGCATGTATATACATATATTTTTATAGATGAATGTTTGATGGAGGGTAGCATAACAGCAAGTGAAGTTACTTTGCAGTATACATCTCTACTCCAAAATAACAGGAGGACTCCCAATAAAACTTTTGACATATCTTGACAATATGTTACTAGATTTTATACCATTGTCTATACCTACAGTGCTATAACATAAATAGCAGAATGACTTGCTACTGTTACTGAAGGACTACATTTTTGTAACAGTATCAGGGAAAATGGCAGTGGGGGGAGAGAATAGGGAAGAAGGAAGGGGACGAATGGGGGAAATCACTGTATTGTGAAAAATAAAAAGATTGCTTTTTTGAAAGGTTAGCATCTCCATAAAGCTGGCAATTAAATTATTAAAGATAGTATGATAAAGGAAAGATTCTTTATTATTAAAGGTAGCATGCATCAGAGAACAGACAATATAGAATCACATGATAGGAAACAATGTTTTGAAAACTATCATTAGATGGTTTGGTAGCAAAAAAAAATACACTTGGAGGGTGGGATAATCTACAGTTTTGAAGTGATTTGGCTCCACAATTTAAGCAAGAGTTTAGCTTCCAAATTCATGAGTTAATGAAACTTGAAAATTCTACAATTTTTAAGAGGTGGACTCTTTGGAAGGTCCCTGAGTCATTGGGAATTTAATTTTTGGAGGTAACTCTCAAGGAAAAAGTTGGTTATAAAATTTGAGTGGGGGACCCGGCGGCGTGGCCTAACGGCTAAAGTCCTCACCTTGAAAGCCCCAGGATCCCACATGGGCGCCGGTTCTAATCCCGGTAGCTCCACTTCCCATCCAGCTCCCTGCTTGTGGCCTGGGAAAGCAGTCAAGGACGGCCCAATGCACTGGGACACTGCACCCGCGTGGGAGACCCGGAAGAGGTTCCTGGTTCCTGGCTTCGGACTGGCGCGCACCGGCCATTGCAGCTCACTTGGGGAGTGAATCATCGGACAGAAGATCTTCCTCTCTGTCTCTCCTCCTCTGTGTATATCTGGCTGTAATAAAATGAATAAATCTTTAAAAAAAAATCTGAGTGGGTACCAACCTCTTGTGCTGCATCCCAGCTTACAATATGATTCCTGCTCTGTACAAACCTTACCATTGTCACCCTCCATTCCCACAAGCGAACCAATGCACCTCACTCTCACAATTGAACTCCTGAACAGTGAGTCAAATAAACCATTTCCGTGCATGCCAAGTCTTTCTTAGGCATTTTGCTGTAGTAACAGAAATCTTACTAATAAAAATGGGGGATATGATGGCAAATAAATGCATTATTTGAACAATCCTTATACTCTGCATGCACTTTGTCTAGTGAGAATCAAGGGATGGCATTGGTGGATTCGGATCTAGCTGGACTTAAACATTGCAATATTTTAACAGCTAATACATTACCATGGCATCCCTTCCTTCCTTTTTCTGCCATTTTGGAGCTGTGGAAAACCACAAAAATGTGTCATATACTATGCATTAGAAGCTTGGATACGTATTTTTCTTTCTTTCTTTTTGATTCATATATATATATGTGTGTATATATATATATATATATATATATATATATATATATATATATATATATATATATTTCACTTTTAAACCACTGTTGTGTTTTTGCTTTGGGCTCATAGGAAGTGTGAAATAACCATACTTAAGAATGATATGGAAACAAAAGACTCCCGTGTACATACATTTACTATGAAACGTTTAATGTTCAAACTTGGTAAAGATAACATGGCTTGGGGACTTGTTTACATCAATCTTCAAGTTCTTGAAAGAAGAAGAAGGAAGCAATGCTTTTCATCTTGGGTTAAGAATTGAAAAATGAACATTAAGTACAAGATACTGCTTGAGGTCAATTCCACTGTGTTCAATAATTCCAGTAAGTACATTGTATCCTTATTCTCTGGAAATGGAGTTCTGAGTGTCTCCACTGTGTGGGGGGGGTTGGGGGTGAAAGGAGCAGAACAGGAGCTTGCACCTTGAACCCTTGGGAGAGTAGAGAATCTCCCACCAGGGACTTTGACACTGCACTTCCGAAGACAAGTCTAACCTATCCTCATCCCAGTTTTTGTATTTTCTTGGCTCCAGGGAGCAAGGGCTACCAAGGTTGAAAGGACAGGGAAAAGTTCTTCATTTTCTTGTAATTCTCCCACCCCTAAGACGTGAACACCCCAGACACATGGTCACTCCATCTTCACCAAGGCAGATGCTACCCTCCTTTGAATTTACCTCTAATAAATTCAATTTGTCTATGAGTTCATTGTCTTCTCTGTTTCTGCACTTCTTTTTCAACATTTGGTGCCTTGCTTTCTACACTGCTTTCCTAAAGAGCCGAGTGGGGATAGAGGAAAGGGTGTTGGGGGAAGAACTAACCATAGGCCTAGAGAGAGATTGGGAAAGGAGAAAGAAAGAGAGAGAGATGGCTTGAAGTGCATACACTTTGTTATATTTGGATAAGCTAGCTATATGCAGGAGTTTCTTCTTTCAATCAGAAAAATGATTTTGAATAGAAATTGTTTGATTGTCTGGATGGTTATGAGATCCCTTCAGCTTAAAAGCAGCAATTCTCCGCCCCATTAATTTCCTTATTCAAAGTTCTGCATTGTTTAAACACTGCTGTTCGTCTCAGAGTTGGTGATTTGGAAAGACTCCTGGTACATTCATTAAGCAGTGAAGCATCCAGGGCTCTGGTTTCATTATCTTATTAAATGAGTGTCTGTGATCTACTACTGATTGTGAAAGCACCATGCTGATGAATCAGAAAACACATCCAGGAGTAACACCACAAAAAGTTGCTTTCGGCAAATTAGCAATGACTGAGAAAATTTTTAAGACATACGAAAAATTGGTTGAAAATGAAACACCAAGGGGTAGCCATGATGGCTCAGTTGACTCATCCTCTGCCTGCAAGAGCTGCCATTCCATATGGATGCCAGTTAGTGTCCCGGATGCTTCGCTTCCCATCCATCTCCCTGCTTATGGCCTAGGAAAACAATAGAGAACAGCCCAAAGCCTTAGGATCCTGACCTATGTGGGATACCTGGAAGAGGCTGCTGCCTTTGGATCCATCCAACTTTCTACCATTACACCATGTAGGGAGTGAGTCAGCAGATGGGAGATCTTTCTGTCTTGCCTCTCTGTAACTCTGCCTTTCCAACAAAATAAACATATTTTAAGAAGTATCTTATTTAAAAGAGCATCAAAAACTATTATTACTGAGATTACACAGCACCGAAATAAGCAATATGATAAGGAGAATCTTGCAAGGTGGGATGGGATGGCTGCTTGCATATGCTACCTTTAGAGACACTGGAGGAATTTGATTATAGAACCGAGAAACTTAACATGTTATACATAACATCATATCATCTTAAATTATACATAACATCATATCATCTTAAATTAAGGCAAACATGTGGTATTTAACCTTTTGGGATTGGCTCATTTCCCTTAGCATTATGGTTTCCAGTTTGGCCCATTCGGCCACAAAGAACTGCATTTTGTTTTTTTTAATAGCTGAGTAGTATTCCATGGAGTAGATGAACCATAGCTTTCTTATCCAATCCTCTGTTGATGGGCATTTTGGTTGCTTCCATGTTTTTGCAATTACTGATTGTGCTGCTATGAACATAGGAGTGCATGTTGGTTTCTCATAAAACAATTGTTCTGGATATATTCCTAGGAGTGCTATTGTTGGATCATACGGTATGTTGAATTTGAGTTGTTTGAATATTCTCCATACTGATTTCCATAGAGGCTGTACCAGCCTGCAGCCCCACCAGCAGTTGTGTATAAATTAAAATTGAAGTGTAGGTGAGGTGGTCACAGAAGGTGGCTGGGAACTCGCATTTACTTTTAACATATTGGTTACTCATTACTATGTCAATTAATTCCATAATGATGTAAATTTTTGCTGATGGTATGTTGGAGCTTTCCATTGACTGGGATGATACTCTGCTGGCTCTGTCTTCAGACCAGAGAGGGTATACCTAAGAAGCCGTTGAACTTGACTGGACAATAAGATGCTGGACTCTATGTTTGGTATACGCTTGCAATGGGGGAATCTCAACTAACTTGAGCTGTGGTTATGCAACAAGGTGGAGGAATCCACCATGGTGGGAGGGTTTGGGGAGGGGTGGGGAGAACCCAAGTACCTATGTAACTGTGTCACATAATACAATGTAATTAATGAAGTAAAAATAATAAATAATTAAAAAAAAGAACCGAGAAACTTAATACGAACAAACTGAACATACTTCTTGACTGATTCATCTTCCTTTCTCTACTATTTTCCCCCAGAAACAGTTTGTACAGTCATCACAAAGTTCTGTCTCAGATTTTTGCAAAAATTCCTAGATGTTTTCCTACTGTGTATAAATGAAGTTCAATTTTACTGAGACATGTCAGAAACAGGATTTTCAAAACATTGTTCATATTTCCTGTCATAATTATCCTTCACTGTTTTACACAATACAGTTTTGTAAATATGGGAATTCATCCATCTCACATTTTTTCCTCCTTTCCTCCCTCCCCTTCCCACCAATTTTCCCTGTTTTATCACACTGGTATAGTCCCTTAATATAAGTTACAGGTTTAACTTTCTGATAATTAAATGTATCATGATGTGGTAACCATAGGCAAGTTAGAAAAACATTATTATAATGTAGAGGTATATTTCATTGGAAGTCTTATTTCTTTTGGGGAATAGAGTCACACCCTCCATAATATCTTTGTTTCATATATGCATATAAATTCCATCTTTTCTCCATCACTTCTATTTTATCTGTATCTATGGCTAGCTCCAAAGCAATAAGGAACTAAGTACATCCACACTTCACTTACTAAACTTCCGATAGAGAGTTCTCCAACTGCATTCAAGTACACAATACTCAGTGTACAATAGGGGAACCTTATTCTGAATGTGTGGTATACAAACTAACTGCTCAATGCCTGCAAAGAACACCTAGCTGGGTGCAAATTAAAAAGCCGGGTGTCTGGTTGGATCCATCAGAGACGGAGAAAGCTTGGCCTCCCTGGCAGGATGAAGACATGTGCAACTAGAGGCAGAAAAAAAAGAGCTGGAAAAATCCCCTCCTGACCAGTTACCTTTCTGGTGTTTGATTACATTTCCTCAACAGGCTGTGTCAGAGTTGACTATTCATCATGCTGGTCTTTCTTCAATTTCTATTTGCAAGTGGGTTGAAGACTTCTTGGTTGTTATCGTTCATGATAATTCAAGTGATACCCTCTGTGTTATGGTTTCTCTGTCTCTCCAGATGCCAAATTTCTCCTGGTCCAAGGTCATGTCAGCACATCCTTTTCTTGCTCTGTTTAATGCTAAAGCAGTGTCTCCTTTATACCCCAAACTTCCTTCCTTGATCCTTCAAATCAGTTCAGAGATGAGTCGGGTAATTTGAGGTGCTTATGTTGAAATTTTTGAACTTTTTAGTCAATTATAACAAACTTATTTTGAATTTTTACTCAGTGGCTAAAGCTAATGATGTTAGTGATAAAATATACAATAGGGACTAATATGTGAATTGATCTGTATAATGTATTAAAAAAATGACATGGAACCAGTGTTACAATTTTGCATATTAAGTCACCACCTGTGGTACCAATGCCTCATTTGACAGCCAACTCAAATCTTGGCTGCAACACTTCAGATCCTGCTCCCAACTGAGGCTCCTGAGAAAGCAGTGAAGGATTATCCAGGTTTTTGAATCTCTCCATCTATGTGGGAAACCAGGAAGGATATCCTGGCTTCTGGGCTTGGCCTGGCCCAACTAGTGCTACTGTGGTTATTTTAGGAATGAAACAGCAGATGGAGTATTTCTTTTTCTGAAACTGTGTTTTTCAAATAAACAAATCTCTTAAAATTAAATAGATTGGCACATGTTTCATTTACTTTTCACAATAACTTTACGAATACACCCGATTTATAACAGAAACTCATTACCTAATGACTAATTATGAACATTTGCCTCATCTAGTTACTCCAAAATTGATACCATCCCTCTCAGACTATGCTGCTACCCAGCAAACATCAGATCAAAG
The DNA here is from genome assembly GCF_030435755.1 of Ochotona princeps. Taxonomy (NCBI): domain Eukaryota; kingdom Metazoa; phylum Chordata; class Mammalia; order Lagomorpha; family Ochotonidae; genus Ochotona; species Ochotona princeps. Next base: position 19,356,311 of record NC_080832.1, read on the forward strand.
CCAAGACCACCAAGAAGCTTCACAATGTGTTTTACTACAGTAGATTTGCATTGGTCAAAGACCAAACCCCAGTCAGACTGCAATTACTAAATATCTGAAATACAGTTACTAAGTAGCTACCAACATTTTATTGACCAACGTTCAAAAAATCTTTCCTGAATACAAAAGCATGGGTGAGATAGCCTTTCTAAACAGTGCCACAGGATTATGTTGTCAATATGCCCAGCTCTCTGCATTACTGTTTCCCTTATCTGATCCTGCACTTTGTGTCTGTTTCTCTGTATCTCTCCCTAAGAGCTGGTTGCAGTGGGAGACAGAAACATTGTTCTCCTCTACTCTCCAATGTTCTCTAGCTGATCTTCCCATAGGATTTTAAAAGTATCTGATATGTATTATCTCGGGAGACAGGGGTAGAAGTTTGAAGCTTCTGTGTGGTGCAGAAGACAAATTATGATAGCAAATGTACCATGAATAAAGGTTACCTTGCTACAGATGAAAGTACCTCAGGTGATGACAGTTATCTCAAGGGTATGTTTCTTCCTAACAAACTTGATTTTACTTAAAGAAAACTTCCTTTAAAGATATACATATCTTCTTACCCAAAGAGTTTCCTATTTTATTTTAGGGAGTTGAGGAGGAGGTGGAAGCTTTTGCTGTGTTGGCAGGGTCTCAATTTCTTCAGCTCAAAGTAGTCAACATGCCAGGGTGGCATATTCTGAAGCTCTTTAGTGTCAACACATGTTTGATAAATAATGAATGAATGCACATATTAAGTGCATTCACAGATGCCGCAAGACTCTGAAATTTTAAAACATTTTGTCAATGATTTCTCTTTTAGAAATGTAACTGTTAAATTATAGCACCTTCACTTCTTTGGTTATGAAATATGGGGGGGGTCTCATCTGCCTACATTCAAGATGACCATGTACCACTGCCACATACAGTACAGGTTCCTGGCCAGGTTCCTGTATCTTGAACATAATCTCATCTGGATACATACAATTTGTACTGTTAGTCGAGTCTCTGGTGATGCCCAAGGGCTCTGGACAAGCTGTGGCTTCCCAGGATGGACTTCTCATCTCTCTGTGATCACATGATAATTTATAACTCAGTCCTGCAAGGGAAATAGCAGGAAACAAAATAGCTTTAACTACTTTTCACCATACATGGTAGACAGAATTTCTCTATTTTGTAAACAAATAAAACAAGATCTCTAAAGGCCTGACCTAGTCCAAGCTGCTGCAAGGTATTTTGGGAGTAAATATCAGGTATAAGACCACTCTGTTTATCTCTATCTGATTCTAATGATGATTTTCTTTCCAAACGAAAATGAATAAAAACAATACAATCAGGGCTAGGTTAATTAAATGATATCATACAGCACTTTGGAGGCAACATTTGGATGAAAATTAGAATCTTTAGCTCCTTGGGAATGTTGCCTCTTCTATTTTAAAATGTTTTGTTGGAACAGGTGCTTGGTGCAGCACTGCAGATGCCAGCCGAGATGTCTGTACCACACAGGGAAGTGTCAAGATTTGAGACCTGGTTCTCCTCCGTATTCCAGTGTTCTGATAATATGGAGCCTGGGAGATGGAGGATGGTTAAAGCCCAGAGGTTCCAGCCACTGACATTTACATTGATTTATGTGTTCGTGAGTTAAGTCTGGTCCGGGCTCTTAGGACTTGCAGAAATGTTTTAAGTGACCCAGTGAGTGGAGAATCAATCTCCCTCTCCATCTCTTTACTTTCTTTTTCTTTCTCTCCTATCTCCCTTCCCTCCTAAGGTCTTCATTAACAGGAAGCCTTGAGTCAGAAGCCACAGATGGGAATCGAATCCAGGTACTCTGATATGGCAACAGGGTATCTTAATTATTAGCTAGCTTCCCATCCCTGAGAAATTTCTAAGTAAATTATTAAAGGTACAACTTGACTTTCCAGAATACTTTCAGTAATTTTTTTAAAAAAGCTCATTAAAAGAAAAGCAGAACTTTAGAATTTGGAAAATTAGAAGCTCACATGTTAGATAAAATGATAAGACTTGGGATTAAGGTTAAGGTCACATGGCTGTTTGACATGGCTAGTGTAAAAGTGTCATCTTAGTGAAAGCCAGCTGATAAGCTTCAAAACTACTGAAGAATCACTGTAAAGATACATGTGAGGTTTGATTGCAGCAGCCTCATCTGTGAAAAGCCTTGGCAGCATTGGCACACTGCTATGCCTACTCACTCAGAGTACGCCATTGTGGAAGCATAGAGCTGTTCATCCAGAATTTGAAGAATAGACCTTCCACTGTGAACTCAGACTAGAAGAATAACTATTATGCTGAGTCCAGCTCGTGGGAGTCATAACAATGTGTCCCAGGCACAATGTCGACTTGGAAACATGACTGCCTGAAGCATTGAATCCAGGCCACCTCCTCAGAGTCTGGAAGGTGAGTTCGCTATCCCGATGTGCTCAGAAGTTGGAACTTCTGCTCCATTTGGCATAAAGCCTGGAACATTGAGCTAAAGAATGTTATTCCTGATTCATGGAGTTCATTCATTTTGCTCTATGATTTTGGGACATTTTATCCTTTTATTCTGCCCTATTTCTCTCATTTGGATAGAACTGGCTTTCATATGCTGTCTCAGCGTTGCAATTTAAAACCATATAATTTGTTTGATTGCACAGGTTCACAGCTAGGGAGCAACTTGCCTCAGGAAAAATTAAATCTTGAGTTTCATCCATTTCTGAGTTAGATGATACTGTTTATTTATTCATATTTCAGAAATAGAGGGAAAGATAGAAGTAGAGAGAGTGATCTCCAATCTGTCAGGATATTCTCCAGATATCCTGGGCTCTGCCAAACCTGAGACCCAATAATTCAATCAACGTATCCCCATGACAGGAGAAGCCATGTTACTTGAACTATCACCTCCCCCGCCTCCCAGGTGTGCGTTAAGGAAACACTTGAACTGGCAGCACAGTTGATTCCAATTCATTCATTCTGATATCCCAGCTAACTGCTAGGGCAATTCCTACCCCTACACAGTCGGTAAAACTTTGTACTTACATTGTAAAGCTAGTTCTAGAACAAATTAGAATGCTTTGGGATAATTGTGCTGCAATTGACATATCCTCAATGTAAGAGGGACATGAATTTTAGGAAGGCCAAGAGTATTCCTATGATTGAATCCCAGTCACTGATGTGATAGTATTAGCAAGGGTGGTCCTTGGTCATTTTTAGATCATTGGTTATGAGTGGAACTAATACTCTAATGAAATAGGCTTGAGAGATACTTTTCGTCTCTTCTATAATGTCAGGGCATGGTGAGCAGACATCATTCACGAAGAAGAAATAGGCTGTCACCAGATGCCAGTGTCCTAGGGCTTTGATGTTGGCTTGTCATCCTTCAGAACTGTGGAAAATAAATACCTTCAACATAATTAATGACATTTTGTGGTGGCTGCCCAAAGAAGTCATTTGTTTTTTAAAATTTATATGATTATCCCCAAAATGTCAAAAACAGTATAACATTAGGAAATTTGATTAATATAATTGAGATATTAAAATGTAAAGGAGACAAAATTTATTATCTAAAGAGACAGAATTTCATCCAACATGACTCATTATTTTCAAAAGAAAATTTTCTGAATAGATTAATGTTCTGAAAGTAGCCTACAACAAAAATATAAAATCTGGAAAAGCATTTCATTAAGATCCAGAGTGAGACAAAGCTGTTAAACTATGTTGGAGATCCTCAAAAGTATATTGAGATAATAAAGAACAAAAGACATAAGGATAAAGAAGGAGAAAACAATGTCATTAATCTATTAACAGTTTAATATGCACACAGAAAACCAAAAAAGCACACAAATATTAGAATTAATTAGAATTTAGCAACTTTGGTTTACAGTGTAAACTTCTAAAAGCTTCTTTGTATCTCAACATACGCACACAAATAGAAATTGCAATTGCAAAGGTAAGGTCTACATAGTATTTTATAAGATATCTTAAACAAAGAACAACTTGTGTAATTTAAAAGAATGATATGAAAACACTGACAAATGACTTAGAGGCAATTCCTTGACAAAGGTTCCGTGGCAGAGCAGCAGATGCAGGACAAGATGCCCGTGTTCCAGTGCCTCTCCCTACTCATGCCCCTGAGTGGCCACCAGAATTACTATAAATGCGGGCTAAGCTTTCCACTACCTAGAATTTAGTTTCTGAAGCATCGGGGTTTAGAATAACTCTACTGGTTGCTTGTCTCCCCTGATTTAGGTTCATTTATCCTTCACTGGCTCTTTTGCTCCTTTTTATTACTTTATTTTATGTGTTTCATTTTAGATTTATATATTTTTAAAATGCTCTCTTAACGATAGCTCAGTCTATATTAATATTTTATGACCCCTCAAACAACACTGATAGCTACAATAATTTGTTTACCTCATTTATGGTATTGTGTTATCTCTAATAAATATTTTACTTCTACACATGTTGTAAACTCCATAAAGCTTTGTATGTTTTAAGTGTTTTTTTTAATTTTCTTGAATTATTTTATTATTTTATTATGTTTTTCCGCAGGCTCTGGGATTTCCACTCTTCCCTTCCCAAATTCCCTCCTCCCACTGATTCCCCCTATATAATTACAATGGTATAGACCTTCAAAAACACTCGTAAGCCCATCATTTTACTATCTAAGTGTATTCTGATATTGTAGGTATGGACAATGACAGAAGGTCTAGCATCCTATTGTCAAGATATATTTAACAGATTCATTTGGAGTCCGTCTTTGATCTGGAAGTAGAGATACATACTGCAGTGCATCTTCACATCTGGATACGATTGTCTATATTGACAAACCCTAAAAAAAATACTCCCGTAAAGTGTGGATCAAGGACATACTTAATAAAATTCCAAGGTAATCAGTACAAACTAGTTTTAGTTCTCAGAAAACATCCCATTATTTGGAGGGAATTCCAGTGTTAGTAATTTAATATAATGGAAGTGACAGGAAAGCTCTAAAATTATAAATGTTTATATCTTAAGGATTTCTTCAATAAATCAAAACTTCTTGCCGGATTCATGTCTGTCTCTATCCTGAGAGTATGCCATTCAGAATATGTGACTTTCATTATTGACAAGGAATGACCAACCAAACTGGAAGAAACAGCAGATGCTTAAAGGAATACGATCAGTTTATACACTTTCCCAGAACTACTGTATCCATCCAACACTATAAACGATGAAATACAAATAAGTCAAATCCATTCAAAGGTTGCTCCTCATGGAACTTAAAATTGAAGAGGCAAGACAAAAATATGCTGCGAAATGTTAACCTAATTGCAATTATTTCTGCCTCATTTTTTCCCAAATTGCTGAGTATCAAGAGTAACAAGAGTAGCTAACAACACTTAAATGGTACTTGAAATGCTTTGCTCACTTTTTGATGTAGGAATTATATTCTTATCTGTATCCATAGGCCAGATTAACAGCTGTCAAATCTATGTGAAATCATGAATATAGAGAACCGGAAGTTTGTTTTAATGCTGCAGTAAGACCATTCTGCCAGTAATCACAATACCAAGGCCATATATATATCTGTGACCCCCGTTGATTTCCTCATGCTTGGTAGAGATGTTTTCCAGTTTTTAAATTATAGATGTATTTCTCTTTTCAATGTTTTCTTCATTCCTCTCCAGTCCCTCTTTCCTCCCTAGAAAAACTGTCTTGTACTGCTTTCCAGGAATCCTATCCCAGAGAACCTGCGAGTTCGATGTCCCTACATGTGTAATCTGTATCGTCTTGAAGATCTTAGGTGTTCTTTATTGGCTTTAATATTGTTATTCAGATTGCTGTAACAACACACCATAAACTGAGTGGCTCAACCAGCAGAATTTATTTCTCACAGTTCCAGAATTAGTATCTCTGAGATCAAGATGCCAAATGGTCAGTTTTTCGTGAGTACTCTGCTCTTGTTTTTAACTGACTGGATAATAACTGGGAAGAAAAAAACACAAAGCACTAAATATCAGGACACTAATCCCATATATGAGTGCTTCACTTTCAGCAACAAATTGCATCCCCCAAACCCCCAACTCTTTATATTATCACACTAAGTATTACGGCTTCAATAAATGAGTTTTATAAGGAAATCCGGGCCTGGTGTGATGGCCTAGTGGCTAAAGTCCTCACCTTGCACATGCCGGGATCCAATATTGGCGCCAGTTTTAATCCTGGCATCCCTGCTTCCCATCCAGCTCCCTGCTTGTGACTTGGGAAGACAGCCGAGATGGCCCAAGCCTTGGGACCCTGAACCCATGTGGGAGTCCTGGAAGAAGCTCTGGGCTCCTGGCTTTGAATTGGCTCAGCTCCACACTGTTGCAGCCATCTGGGGAGTGAACCATTGGATGGAAGATCTTCCTCTGTGTCTCTTCTCCTCTCTGTATATCTGCCTTTCCAATAAAAATAAATAAATCTTTCAAAAAGAAAAAGAAGGAAAGCAAACATTCAGTTCTGCAACAATATATCTGTGCCCTTTTGTCAATATATCTGTGCTACTCAGAAAGACTTTGCTACTGAGATAATATCATCAAAAATATTTTTGTGAATAGTTGTCATACCCCCTCTGCCCCAGCACTTCCCCATGTAATTGGTTTTAATACTCTTAACACTGTGTACATTGGTTACGTAACAGTGCATAATGAAAAGGTGTGAACATTCTGTCAAATACTTTTTCACATGTAATGAGAGTATAATGTGATTCCCTCTTCTATTTTATAACTGTGCTAAATCATGTCAACTCAGTTTTTAATCTTAAGCCAAACTCCCATTCTGGGAATAAACCCAAATCTTTATAATATGTTACTCTCTTTTTACATAGTCCTACATGTGATTTGCTAATGTTTTGCTCAGGATTTTTGCATTTGTAATTTCTCTCTTTCTTTAATGAATCAGCTCTTTGGTTTTGTATCAAATTACACTTTACTAATACTAGAATTTTTTTAGGATGTATTTATTATTATTGCAAAGTCAGATATACAGAGAAGAGGAGAGACAGAGAAGAAGATCTTCCGTCCGATGATTCACTCCCCAAGTGGCTGCAACGGCCAGTGCTGTGCCGATTTGAAGCCAGGAGCCAGGAACCTCTTTCTGGGTCTCCCACGTGGGTGCAGGGTCCCAATGCCTTGGACCACCCTCAATTGCTTTCCCAGGCCACAAGCAGGGAGCTGGAATTTAAAAAGCAGATTTCTATTCTCCAGAAGTATTGTTACATGTTCTGTTATTTCTTATTTTTTTACATATTAATATAAAGAGAATAAAATTCATATATTTCTGTTTTTAAAGCATTTATTTATCTATTTGAAAGACAGAGTTGGGGAAAGATGACAATAAACAGATCTTCCATTTGCTAGTTCACTCCCCAAACGTCTATAATGGCCAGAGCAAAGTCAGTCTAATGCCAGGTTCCAGGAGCTTCTTCTGGGTCTCCTTTAGGGATTCAGGGGCCTTAACACTTGAACATCGTTCACTGCTTTAGCAGGAATGTTAGCAGTGAGCTGAATCAGAAATGGAAAAGCAGGGAAGAGAAAGGGGGCCCATATGTGTTGCTGGTGCTGCAGATGGCAGCTTCACATGTTATGCCACAGCATCAGCCTGCAGAGTTCATGAAATGTTTTATGATAACAAGTATGCGTCCCTCCCATTGGTTCATAAAAGAGTTTAACTTGGTTAATTGCTTTTAATTACATGGTTCTTTTGCTTAATATTTCCTCCTAAGACTTTATGTGTATTAAAAAGCTGTAGTTTCTTTCACATTTTTTGTATTTTTCAAAAATTTTCACTTTGGTTGCATTAGGTTCTTTTAATATATGTTTACTATTTCTACATATAAAAAAGCATTTCCTTTTAAACTCTGGTGTTTCTATTTTGCATCATTCTTTTTTCTAAATCTATTTTTCTCATGAGATTCTCATTTTTATTAAGTTTTCCAAAAAGTATTTTGCTTTGTTTTCATAATGCATTGTTATTGATTCTGTGTGATTAGTCTGATGTGTCCACGTAGACAGAGCTTTGAACCCTTGTTTTCCATCATATGATCTGAAAGCTTAAACTTTCTACACATGGCTTTATGATAGCACATATATTGATGCATCACACTTAATATCATTTATTCAGATATTTTCTAATTTTCATCACAATTTCTTGCATTATGTACCCCCCAAAATTAACCTCTCTTACCTCACAATCATCCTTTGAAAGGACTGCCCACAAGCTTTGGCCATGGGGCAGCATCTGACATTTGGTCAAGATTGTCTCCATTTCCAAAATGATGAATGGTTCCCTATGCTTAAACTTTGCAAAGAATTTTATTTATAACTTTCTGCATAATAATCTTATTCTCTTCCAATCTTCTGAAGCTTTGGCATGCATCTGGCAGATCCATTTCATATGTTTGTCTTAGCGGGTTTGGGGAATTAAGTGCATCTTTTGTTTAAAGTCTAACTCAATTTGTCAACCTGACTCAGCTCAGGGATGTTCTGAGAGTTGGTAAAATATTAATTCTGGGTGTGTCTGTCTTTCCAGAAAAGCTTAGCACTTACATTAACAGACTGAGGAAGAAAAGCCAAGCTCGCCAATGTCACTGACAATTACACTAAGGCTTGACAGAGCAAGATGGTGGAGAATGAATACATCTGTCTCTCTTTTTATTTGGAGGTGGGGATTTTATCTTCTGTTGTTGGACATCAGGGTCCCTGATACCCAAACTTTCAAGCTCCCACACACACACAGTTGCTACCCTTCCTGGTGACTGTCAGGTCTCTGATCTTGCAGTTAACGTCTGTCAGTGACTTTCCTGGCCTAGGGAATCAGAATGTGAATTACACCATCAACCTTGCCATTTCTCTGGGTTGCGAGTGATGTCATAGTTCTGCTTGACTACCATAAAAAGCCGGTTCTCAAAATAAATCTCCCATATGTACACCTATGCATAAATGTGATTCAGTAGAATCTGCCTGTCTGTAGATTCCTCATTAACGCACTTTGTAATCTTCTGCTGACAGAATTCTATTTCAATGTTGGTACCCCATGTCTGCATAAGATTGTTAGAAATCCAACTCTGTTTCACAGCTTCTTCTCCATAGATGCTCTGTGTTATAAACTTTAATTTTCCATGGTTTTGAGAAGGATAATATCACAAAGGAAAGCATAGTGCACATTCTGAGGTTCACCTGAATATGACTTGGCTTCTGCTAAAATCTTTATTTATTTCTCAATTATTCCCTTTTTTAGCCTCAAGATCCCAGCCCCTCATCCTACACAGATGCATGATTCCTTTTCTTTTTCTGAAATGGCCTATGGAGAATATCTACACAGCTCCAGTTCTACATCAATTAACTTCTCTTCTTTCTAGAATATTGGTGTTGGAAATTGTGGCTGCATAGCATGGCTCATTGTCTTCAGCTGTGTGTGTGTGTGTGTGTGTAGGGAAATGCATGTGTTTTTGTGGCCTTATGTCCACTTTTAATTGATCTCTTTGGAAGATTTCATCTATAACAAACTATTCCACATAAAGCCAGCAACCCAACACATTAATTTTAAAACTCTGAGATGAGGTGAGAATAGTTGGACTACAAGATGTGCTTCATTGCTGCTGATTTGCAACTGTCATTTTATTAGTAGAATCTAAATTTATATTGGTTATTTTGAGAGTATTCTCACTCTTCCATTTTACACTGACTTTAAAGTCAAATAAAATTGCTGGTTATTTTATGTGAGTAGTTATTAAGCAGGATTTTTCTAGTCTTGCAGATTTATTTGATTTCAATGTAGGATTTTATGTTGTAATTATATCTTATTAAGATAGATTATTCTAAATTTGGAGAAAGATTTTCAACAGGTATAAAAGTTCTTTCAACTACAGTCCTTAGTCAATCTTGCCTCTTTGATAATTTCTTGAGATTCATCAGATCACAAAATGTTGGCTCATGAAATAAACATAAGGGGAAAGTGCCAAAATAGAAAATCAAATCAGGGGAAAATCAAATGAAAAAATTTTATACATAAATGAGTAAATGAAGGAAAAACATAAACATATGTGAGTTCTAATTAGCTGTTGTTTACTTTCTAAATTGTAACCATGGAGTCATATTTATGCATATATGAAGCTGATCATAATATAATACATACTTGATAATGTACAATGGGCCTTAAGTACAAAATGACCCTAAATTTTGCCCAAGGGCTAAAAAATCTAGATCAAATGGAAAGGGCTGAAAACTCAGCCAGATCACTTATTCCAAGAAATGTACCAAAGCCTTATGTATGGCTACTTCCTCTACCCAGCGATGTCTATGTGAAAGTAGCAACTGCAAGCAGCAAAGAGATCAAACTAATGTAACCATTGGCACCCCGGATTGGCCAACAACCTTTAATATATTAAGAAGCCAGGAGAAAAAAAAATCCACACCTCTCTTTTAATATAGCTTTTTGGGCACTAGTCCTAAGAGGGAAGTTGGATGTTCCGGTATTCAGAGTAAGTATATGATTTTCAAATGGGTATTATCGTTGAAACTTTCTGTTCCAGGGTCATGGTCATGTCATGGTCATGTCAGCTTCCAAAACATCTGCAAGCTATGCAGCCCAACACTCAGAAGGCACCGTGGAACATGACAGCTCTTGAAGTTGCCCTGTCCTCTCTGGCTCTCTGTAGACTGACTCTCCATTTCATTTTGTAAAAACAAGCCAAGAACCACGTTGAGGTTTAGGAATGAAGATAACTGAATAATTCTAATTTAACAATATTTGTTTTACGTAAGATTCATTATGCCAGGGATGGAAAACTATTCTGCTGGAAATCTGTGCTGCTTTTCTGTGATGTGGTTGTAGGTGTGCGAAATCTGCCCTAATAATGACTTCGTTTCCCAAACTTCCCCCTGATTATCTGTGGCTTTGGGGATGTAGCTTTCAGCAATGCGGGATTAGGAGAATGGCAAGTGCCCTTCCTAACTTAAGTAGTCAGCAAGTGGCTGTGCGCATTCTTCCATGTATCTTACACCATCTTCTGGGTGATTGTTATTGCCCATAGCATCCTTAGAAGCCACTCACGAAAATGTTAGAATCTTCTCAGGCTGGGTTTCTAGGTACACACACACACAAGTCCTTTCTCCTAACCAATAGGAGTTTCTAACCTCAACCAATAGTACTTTTCCTCAGTTGTGCATAAGTAACACATACACATATGACAAACACACACACTCACACACACATACAGGACTGTTTATAGTTCACAAGATCTCCTAGATGGACAATGTCAGTCAGAGCTTGACTACAGAAGAAGAACCAGCAGCAGATACACAAAATGGAGTACTTCACAAAATAATGGACAAGTGAATTAAAAGATAAGTTTATTTTGAAAGTTTTGAAATCCATAGTTAATTTTTTAAAACATTCACTTTTATGAACATTATAAAGCCTCTTGGATGCATAGATTTCATGTTTCATACCAAAATGAACTTTTCTTTTAATTAAGCCATCTGTGAAATGCTGAAACATCCTCCAATACAAACTTATATGTACATATCGGGTCACAATGCATGTGTGTTGATTTTTTAAAAAAGAACTTGACATTTGCATATTCATGGGAGCAAGGCTATTGTCTGTGTATACAGCATGCTGGGGAAGGCCATCAGAACACAAGCAGGGGGGAAAATGCAGAACTAGTACCCACAAACACAGACTGAAACACACTGGAACCAGTGCCAGTTCTCAGTGCTGCCAACTTGGAAGAAGTGGGTACGCGCAGCAAACCACTACTCTTTATCATGGAGTTAAACACACACACACGCCATACAAAAACTTAGGGTGTTCAGGGGAAAGTGAAGTAATTATTCCTCCCACCACTTCTATGTCAGGGATAGCTAACTGCTAATTTCAGCTGGTTTAGGTAACCTGTGTTAAGTATTTCCCAATGACCCAGATAAAAGAAATGTAAATATTGTGAGCCCCCAAATGAATGAATTAGGCATAAAGTGACCTTGAATTTTTTTTTAAAGATTTATTTATTTGTTATTACAAAGTCAGATATACAGAGAGGAGGAGAGACAGAGAGGAAGATCTTCCGTCCGATGATTCACTCCCCAAGTGAGCCGCAACGGCCGGTGTGCGCCGATCCGAAGCCGGGAACCTGGAACCTCTTCCGGGTCTCCCATGCGGGTGCGGGGGCCCAAGGCTCTGGGCCATCCTCGACTGCTTTCTCAGGCTACAAGCAGGGAGCCGGATGGGAGGTGGAGCTGCCGGGATTAGAACCGGCGCCCATATGGGATCCTGGGGCATTCAAGGAGAGGACTGTAGCCGCTAGGCATTGCCATCAGGCCCGGAATCTTGAACTTCTAATTAATTTCAGGTTTAGAGTGTTTTGTTTGCAACACAGAAAACCTTTTTTAAACAAAAACCCTGAAGATTAATTTTAGGCATTTATTCCTTCACTAAGTTTTTAACAGTGTGAATTAAAGCTTTTGAAGGAGTATAATTTAACCTACAGACAGAGATATGTCTGTATTAAAGGCACCTATAAATTATACTCAGAACAAAAGAGAAAAATGGTGCTGCCTGGTCACACTGAGCCAAATCTGTGAATCATTGTTGCTGAAAATCCTGAGTGATGTTGCAGAAGAGTTTAAAGAGGCACTTGCAGGTAAACAAACCCTAGCAGAGATGACTGAGACAGTCTCCACTCTAGCAGGGAAAGCTGGCAAGCTGCGGTGAGAACCTGCTGACATTATTGGGGCAACTGACTGTTAAATCCCTTTGAAAATATGGAAAGGAGGAATGGGCATCTTCGTAAGGACCAGTAGCAGGGCTCGGCAGTGTGGCCTAGTGGCTAATGTCCTCGCCTTGATCCCATATGACCGCTGGTTCTAATCCCGGCAGCTCCACTTCCTCTCTATCTCTCCTCCTCTCAGTATATCTGACTTTGTAATAAAAATAAAATAAATCTTTAAAAAAAAAAAAAAAAAGAACTAGTAGCAGCTTTTTCTTGGAAATGGGTGGTCTTCCCTGAGAACAAAGATAACACCTTTTTATACTTCGTTTGGTGTAATGCGAACGTTCATGGTTAGTGACATTATAGTGATGTGAAAGTCCTCTGTGATGACAGGAAGGCAGCTGGTCCCCTGGCATCAAGCCAGTCCCTGCTGAGTTCTCTCTCCAGTCACAAACTTCCTGCTTTGCACTTTGTCATTGCAATGTTTTACTTTGATTTCCGTGGGAGTCACATAGCTACTTACTCTAAAACCTTATCTCTAGATGCTCCACACGCATTACAGTGAATCCTTCTATTATCTGATAAGCAGAAACATTTGCACCCTTGGTTAATATACACATCATGGGCTATTAAATTGTCTTGGTAGTCTATTCACAAACTCAATGTCCCTCACTCTGGAAATGTTGATACTGCATTTGCTCCCAGGGATACTGCTACAAAATGCCATCGATTAGGGAGGTTTCTCTCACAAAAATTTACTTTCACCATTAAGACATAGCAATGATTTTCAAGAGCAAATACTTGGGATGTCAAAAGTAATGTCCCAGTTTGATAGCAACAGCTTCTGAGGTCTACTTCTCCAGCCTTACTGCATACTGTCATTTCTGGAACAAAGGACCTTTAGGGAGGCCAGACAGGCTTCTGAGAGAAGACACTGGAGAAATAAAAGATAAATGAACTCTGTAAATTCAGGCAGCACGGCTTATAATTATTTCTAGCTTGTATTATGAAAAAAAAATCCACACCTCTCTTTTAATATAGCTTTTTGGGCACTAGTCCTGAGACACACTGGTGGTTGTGAATTGTAATGACGCAGGAGAAATACGTGGTTCACACACTCACCTTCACGGCTCACAGCTAAATATATCCCCTGTATATTGATAAATTATTCATGTCATTTCTTCCTAAAAGCAATACTGACATTTAATGCTTATCAGATCCACTTTCTCCTTGCCAACTTACTTTAAAGTCCCACCTGAGAGAAACAATTACCGTATATTACTAAGATATTGTATGCAGCGCTATGTTGTCATTTCAGGTAACATTTTATAAAATAAGCTATTACCAGGAGTGAAATACATGGCATGATATGTATGTACATATGCTTTCATATGTGTAGATCTATGAAGTAAGAGAGGATTTGTTACATATAAAAGAAAAACAAGGGGAAATATTTATGCCTTGGGTGTTGTATTTATGTTTACAGAATGGTTCTCATATTATTGTTCATCTTATTTCACTAAGATGCTTTATGCCTTGTTTCTGTAATTCACAGAAGAATGTATTTTAAGACAATTCATCAATTCACTGAGTGACATATCCAACCCATTTTTTCAAATGTCATTGCAAAGTATTAATGTTAGAGATCATTCTAAATTCATCATACTTTATTGAGAAACATTCGCTACAATTATAATTTTCACAGTCTAATGCTATTTTTCCATAGTATTTTCAGGCCTCGTTAAAATAGAATCTTCTATTTCTCGCTTTTATTTTTTCTCTCCCTCCTTCCCTTGTATCCTCCTTTCATCTATCCATCCCTCTCTCCCTTTCTCTCTCCCCCCTTTTCCTTTCCCTCTTTCTTTCTTTTTCCTTTCCCTCTTTCTCTTTCTCCCTTTCCTTCCTCTTATCAGAAGAGCAGCACTGAATTTCTGAAATATTTTCTTTCTTAATATAGACATACACTCTGTATTTTGAATCACGCATGCTTTCATTAACTCTGGCAGTGACCAACCTTCCATAATTTACAATGACTATACTTTGCTTTTTAATTTCAGGTGTCTATGTGCAGACTCCAATAAGTAAAATCTATATGTCTTTTTTTAGGACTTATTTTTTATTGGAAAGGCATATTTACAGAAAGAGGGAGAAATAAAAAGATCTTTCCTCTGATTCACTCCCCAAATGACTGCAATGGCCGGAGCTGAGCTGATTCAAAGCCAGGAGTCAGGAGCTTCCTCCAGGTCTTCCACATGATACAGGGTCTCTAGATTTGGGGCCATGCTCTACTGCTTTCCCAGGCTGCAAGCAGGGAGGTAAAGGGGAAGTGGAACTACTCAGGCATGAACTGGCAACATATGAGATACCAGCTCTCACATGGTGAAGGTTTAGTCATAACCACTGTACCAAGTCCCCAGATTTAAATGTCTTTAATTAAGGGATTAGGAACACATTTAAGTTATTTTAGGAGAAACATGGATGGCAAGCGTAATCTGATCAACAATAGGGACAATAATGTGGTTTTAGGTACTGCTGTAAAAGGTAAAGACAGCAAGGACTATAACAAGTGAATTTGAATATCTAAAAACTACACAGGACAATGTTTAAACACCATTAAATATCACACATTAAACTTCAATTATTTTACTACAGAGTATGTTGGCAATTGTGGAGCTATGTATTGACATTTGACTTACCTTTCTCTTTAACATTTTTATTTTTATATAGACTAATATGTGAAGAACTGGCTAATTTGTCTATGTGTCTAGCTATTGGGTCAGCATTATTAGTGGATTTACTTTATATCCACTTGAAGTAACATATTTACTTCCCCCAAAGACTCTTTAATTCTTAGAAATTTTTGTACTAATTAAGATTATCTTATAAATATTCCAGAACACCTGTGCTGTTCATCTGGTGTGAGTCATGTGAAAGTGAACTTCAGCATATGTGACTAATTGTACTTAACAGGCAAATCCCTATGTCCTCTGTTGGGTTTCAGTCATTTGGGTTATTAATTCTCTGAAGTGTAAGAGAGGGACGAGGGAAGAGTTTGGAGTTTTAAGTTATGAAGTCAGGGGTTCTGAAAAGGTGATTATCACCAGACTTGTACTGATCCCCATTATTTGACTTTACAGTTCACCCTTTGTTGGATATGTTTCACAAAGCTGTGCTGACGACTTTATGTTTTGTCATCAAGTTGTTTTGAAAAAAATTAATAAGGCTTAAGAACATACGATGGTGCCACCCAGAGATAACAATTCCTACAAACATTGGCCAGGGTCCAGGGCCCAATATCTCATGCCTCATCTTCAGAACTTTATAGGAGTCTGCCTCGTATTTAGGACCATGTAGGCTACAGGGATTCAGACAACATTTACCCAGACCTACTGAAAAAGCATTCCTGTTTACCTTTCTTCAGGAATTAATCCAGTTTCTGTTGAGTTTGGAGTAAAGAATGAAAACAAAAATCACAGCAGTTGAGAAATTAAACATCCATTAGGACCTGGAAAACCATGTTGAGTGAATCAGGATTGAATGGATTGGATTTCAGCTGCCCTGGAAAACAATCTTTATATCAGTGATGAAGTATGTTTTTTACAATTTCCTGCAAGCTTTTGAAACTAAGCCTGTTTATGAATTTTGTAGTGGCCTGAGCAGCTTTGGAAAGTGGAGCCTTGGGAGCTCTGTGTGTAATTGCTGTTGTTTGCTGACAGATCATGTTGGTAGACTCCACAGAGACTACTAAAAACAAAACCCTGGACGTAGCCAACATTTAAAATAACCCTC
Organism: Ochotona princeps; assembly: GCF_030435755.1. Classification (NCBI taxonomy): domain Eukaryota; kingdom Metazoa; phylum Chordata; class Mammalia; order Lagomorpha; family Ochotonidae; genus Ochotona; species Ochotona princeps. The sequence goes on from NC_080832.1 coordinate 19,372,845, forward strand.
CTTTGGTATCGGGTGGCCTTCTCTCATCCTCCAGTTCTGGATGGTTGGGAGGCTGGGTATGGCCTATTTCCCTATTTCCTCACTCTCCCAGAAACGTGAAGAAGAAATAGAAAGTTTGGAAACAATGATCACATCTACTTCTCCTTAACCCACCCTGATCAACTCTGTAAACATTATCTAATAAATAAATAAATAAATAAATACACACACAAAAAAATTAAATTAAAAAGAACACCTCCTCCCTGTCGACTCCATTTCTTCATATTTATAAGTATAAAAGACTGCATTGCAGCCTGGGACTCAAACCACTCAGATTATATGTATGCCTATGTTTCTAACGTGCCTTGGACATAGATATGTCAACAAGTACTGTGGTTTGAGTGTATGTGTTGCTTTAAATTCCAGTGTTGAAGTTTTTCCCCCACTCAAGGGAATGAAATCAGGGAATGGGACTGTCAAGAGATCATGAGGACTGAGACATCAAAAAAGTCACTAGAAGTCATATGAAACAATGCATCATGCTCCTTCCCTGTATGAAGACATGTTAAGAAGGCAGCCATCTTGGACATCAGCTGAAGTTGGAATCCCATTTTGTTAATAAATAAGCAAGCTTGGAAGTCACTGATTCTGGATTTGAGCACGGACTGATGGACTGAAACCACAGTTTGATATTTAGCTACCTATTATTTTTCTTGAAGTTCAAGATAGTGTGTATTTATATGTGATACAGGATGCAAAGTACAATCAGAAGGTTGACAATGTGAAAACAGTTGATGAAAAAATGATTTTAAATTCCAAGATGAAGGAAATTATCTATTGGAGACTGAGAGAAGAGGGCAATGAGCATTTCTGGGTTTAGAAACTAGACAGAGAAATCAAGCAGCTCTCAGCGTCCAGAGGAAATCAAAAGACATGGCCCCATAATTGTGGCTTTGTTTACTCACAAGCCAAAATAAAAGCCTTTATATAAAAATAACTACTCTTATGCAATAGCAAAATTAAATAATACACAGGCTCAATAATTGCCTTAATATATACAATTTTTAAATTTTAGGATTTCCCCACACTCTCTGGCTGTCAGTAGGTTGAGTTGAAATACTGTGGAGAATCAGATGAGGAAGCTCAACTCCGGCCACCAAGATGCTAGAGCACGGTTAGCTGGACTCCACACTCCAGGATCAAGGAAATAAATCTAGAACTCAAAGAACTGTCACAAATCACTGCAAGCTGTCCTCTTTCAAAGAAATGACAGAGATGCTGGGAACTAGATTTTGCAAGCAGATATTAAAATAGAGAATACAATCAGATGAACCAACCAAAACAGATTGTGGAAGGCAGAGTTAGATCACACAATCACAGAGCAGTTCTTCCTCAGCACTGACTATCAATTAAAATTTCCTGTGGAGTTTTTAAGTAGACATATAGTACAGAGCCTTACCTCCAATGGGTATGGGCCAGAGCATCAGGATTTTTTTTTTTTTTTTAGGAAATCCTGATACACAATGAGCACTGTGATCTAATGATCTGGAGATGAGAAATGTCAAGATACAACAAAGACTCATACTTGGATTATAACGGAAATGCAAGCAGAGGTAAATACCAAATTCTCGCCAATCAAAGTGAAGCAACACCTTAGTTTAAGTCTATGTATCATCCAGGCAGCAGGGATTACAACATTGACTGTGAACAATTTGGGAATAGAACACATATGTCTTATCTGCCTTGTACCAGGATACATTTCCAATTCTTTAGTTGAAGAAGCAAATGGCCAACGTGGAGCACACAAGAAAAGAGTTTCGCCACATTTAACATACGTATTTTGGTAACAGTTGAAGGTAGAGTATATAAATCTATATAGGACTGTTAATATCTCTAGCCAAATATATCAGAGAAACATACAAAAACACAATAATTCAGGATAAGTTATCAGATAACAATATAGAATAAGTGCCTGTGTCATAATTGGAGGTAAATTTAGCCTCAAATCACGCACCTTTGCTCATCTGACAACCTCCCTGTTTGTTGCTGAATACCAGACTTTGAGTTGAATGGTAAACTTCTTTGATCTGTTAAAAAAATTAAATCGTATCCCAAACATCCTTAGAGAAGTGAAAGAGTGTGGCTGGGATGAGTCAATGGTAACAATTGTTTTCTTTTAGCTAGCGGGAAGGCATTGCCTACTTAAGGAAAATATTTTGACTTCGATATGCTGCCCTGCAGCATGGTAGGGACCAGAGGTTCCCAGGCTCCTGTCTACAGTAGAATCACCTGAAAATGTGGTGAACATGGGAGATGCTCAGCTCCATTCTGTTTCAAAGAGCCTGCACCTCCTTGTATTCTGTCAGCTCACTTGGAAATTTTGTTGCATACCGGAGTTTAAGGGCTCTAACAGGACCTGTAGCAGCCATCCTGCGTCTCAAAGAGTTCCAAGACATTGATTCTCATATGAGACACTGAACCAAGTTCAACAGTGACTGATCTTCAGACTTTGTGCTATGAGAAAAAAAGGAAAAACTCATTTATTTGTGTGATTGCAAGTAACGGTGGCTTAAAGTATTCTCAGTTGCTATACAGCCAAATCAAAAAAGAAATCACAACCAATTGCAATATCTTCAGGGCCATAGAATCAAAATGTTCCAGTTGCTCAGAAGAAATTTAAGCTCTGCCTTGAGGCTGAAGAAAGACCTGCACAAAGGAGATACTACCAGCTGCGGTGTGCAATATCTTCAAAAATATTCCTGCATGAGATAAAAAGAAAATGTTTCACACAGTTTCTCCATAGCATCTCAATGCAAAATACCAAAGTGCAGTCCAGCAAAAATTTATTCTGAGGAGTAACATGCAATTTCCAGGGGATCTGACTGAACCCAAACATGGAATTTAGATTATTTTGATAATGAGATGTTGGTTAATGTGGAAACATAAAAACAGAGAAGTAAGTCTAAATGTTGGTTAGCTAACTTATGGGGACTTTCCCTAACTTGAATGCATTTTTTGCGACCTGTGCCACAAATAAAGTCCTCCAATACATCCACATTTATTAAGCAGTACATAATAGCTTTATCTTCTTGAATTTATCAGTGAAACAAAAATTGATTTTGATCTCAGCTTGTTCTCTGTGTGGTTTATTTTTGTTTTGCTTCCTCATTACCCTCTCAGGCTGTAGACTCACCCACCCAACAGCCTGCATAAGGAATACAAAAACATTGCTCAGGTAGAGCAAGAGTTGCCTTACTAGACCTTGCTCAGAACTGCCTGTGGTATCAATGGAGTGTGTAGCCATCAGCAGTGACATATTGAGTCCTCCAATACAGGTATAAGTGAAACAGACTGGCTTCCGTGGTGGAACAATTAAACTTTTTTGGGATTCATTCTTACTGGATAAAAAAAGTGTTGCCTTGTATTACGTTCTAAGTGCTGCTTGATGCCTCACAGCTCTCCTAATCTCTGATTGAGACTCTATGATGGGGACAAAACATGGCACCAAATACTGGTGCATTCCTATGAGGCTCTTGGTTTTGGTCACTTTAATTATATTCTTTTTTCTCTTAGATTTTCTCCGGCTGCCTACTCATACTTTCCCACTAGCCTTGTCTCATACAACTAATTTTGTGCTTATGTGAAACATTTATTGATGGTTGCTATGGGAAAAGGCAGCAGGTGCAGTAGGTTTGGTGGGCTTTCAATCTGACTTCACCCAGGAATGCGGCATCTCTCAAGGTTAATAGATAATGGACAGGCCAATAATGGACAAGGGCCAACATTCCTTACCATATTAGAGCCTAGGTAGGACCAGAGCCAGTACCTACGTCAGAAGCTTTTGTTCTCTTTCCTGTGGCCCATGGTCCTGGCTAATCCCTGTCCATCCGTGATGCAGACAAAAGGCCCAGAATCTAACTTCCTTTTGTTTAATACAGGTTTGTTTGTACTGGGCTGGTGTTTTCCTTTCACAGAAATAAGTGGAAAACATTTATTCCACTTATTATCTTACTATCTTTCATCTTTAAGTTCTCTGGGTCTTTGCTCTATCCATCAGTCATCCTTGTCCTTTCACCCCCAACCCATCATGTCCCTCTGGTTTCCTCCCTTCTGATTACACAGTTATATACTCCCTATGCTAAACCACACTCCTCCCTTGTTGTTGCCCCTGCATTATGATCCTGTCCCATCTCTTCCTGTTGATAAGGAATATCAAAAATGATAGGCTAAGCTCAAAGACTTTGCTTTCTAACAGCCTCCACATCTACTTCAGTTGACTTTATAATGATTTGAAAATAGAGTCTTCACTCAACATCTTACTCAATATTGCTTTGAGAATTACTTCAATAAACCAATCACCCCAGTTAGCTTCTTCTTGCCTTGTTACCTTCCTCTTCACCCCATTTAACATTACAAATCACTCTCTTACATTTTCCTTCACTTGAAGTTAACAGTGGCATTCTCTTATTTTTCTTATTTTACTTCTTTTTTCTTATTTTTCTTATTTACTTCTTTTTATTATCATTATTTTATTATATAATTCCATAGAATGTGGGATTTCCCTTATCCCCTCCTCAATTCCCTCCCCCTTCACTGAGTTCCCCTATATCATTACTATAGTATAGTTCTTCATACACAATCATATGTCCACCATTGGGGGCATGGACAATGGCAGAGAGTCCAGCATCCTATTATCAAGATATAGTAAACAGTTTCATTGGGAGTATATCTTTGATCTGGAAGTAGACATGCATACTGCCTGGTATCCTCACACCTGGATATGACAGTCTCCATTAAACAGTTACTATACATCCCCTTAAATGAAAAGCCACAAATCATTATCAACAACAGGAAGAAGAAAAGAAAATAACAACACCATGAAGCTAAATATCTTGCTACTGAGTAACTAATATATCACTGAAGAAATGAAAAAGAAAGTCAAGAACCTTCTTGAAGAAAATGAAGCTACTATATGATCTACGAGTCATTGAAGAATTTAATCAAAAGAAAATATTTTGAAGAGATGAAACTAACAAAAAAATCAAAATCCATGAGATATAGTTTCCGCTGATTTTTGTTGGTGAGATATGTCTCCTGTAGGCAACAAATAGATGGGTTTAGCACAGTTGTTGCTCCAAGTTCAAGGTCTGTCTTACTAACACTCCTTTTAAAATGTGAGCTCAAAGTTGTTAAAAAATGATTTCACAATTTTCAAGTATTGTGTAAATTCTGAAGATGCAATTAAGTTCAATAATTGCATCAACCTGATTTGTGGCTGTTTGCTTCCACTTCATGTAATAGCATGGATCTTCACATTATGTGTGTTTGTGCTTGTGTGTGTGTAGTCTGTGTGAACTGTGTGTTGTGTGTCTGTGCATCTGTGTAAGTTTAGGAAAGAACAGGAAATGATGGGAACTTGGATTTTCTTGTTGTACAATATGCTTTATAATTATATACAACTTTTTGCAAATGGATCTATTGTTTTGTGAAAACAGACATGGGAATGGAAATAAGCCTTTCTTTTAGCTGCATGAATGCTTTGCTATTATCCAATGATCAGACAACAGATGGACAAGAACATAAACACTAAAGAAGAAATATGTGCCAAATTCATGTCCCTAGATTTATTCATGAGCCTATGAAAACTTGAAGACTTATGGGCAAATAAGCATATTTATGAAGCTGAAAACAATGTTGTATTATTGTTTTCTAACCTACAGGCCTTTTGATTTTATGTGTGCATAAAATGATTCTAATTTTGAGAGGCTGTATTTTTACCTGCATCTGTTTTCTCACATGAGAGGTGGGAGACATTGGCACTAATGTCATACAAATCCCTGCGCAGCCATGAAGCTAAAAATGAATTCAGAGAATTCTCTAAGAAGCCATAGAAAGGATGAATACCATTATAACAATCACACAGATAACAAAAGAGGGCCATTGCTGGTAAATAATGGAGCCAGATTTCAAATTCAGACAAAAAAATTACAGTTATTATTTAACTTTTTCGTGTCTCCTTTTCCAAATAAGTTTAAGCAGTATTACACTTTAATAGGGCTGCTATACTTATTTTACTCTATTGATTCATTTCTATTTTATCTATTTTTTATTTTATTTTAAGAACACTGAAACTTCAACAACTTAATATTCATTACTTTAAAGGTGTAGAGTGCTAATATTTTGTTCTTTGTAAACTATTCAATTTGCAAAACCTGTGAGGAAAATATGCCAGCTTTTTTGGCATTCTACCCAATCATCTACATCAGTAATCTTACACTGGAGCAATGGTTTTATAGTATTCTGTGCTCTGGGTGTCAGAATGACAGAATGGGTGACAGAATGACAGTATCTCAGCCGATGATATTTGCTTTGTAGCATTGGGAGTCTAGTAACTAGAACTGTGCCAGAATTCTTCAATTATGACATATGAAAGTGAATACTTTCCAAAAGCTACACTGCACTACATAGACTTGAAGAATGAGATAAGAGAAAAGAACATTCTCTAGGAAAAGCCAAGATGAGAAACACGGAAGGAAAGTTCTTTTTTTTTTTTTTTTTTTTTTTTTTTAATTATTTATTATTTAACTTCAGTAATTACATTGTATTATGTGACACAGTTACATAGATACTTGGGTTCTCCCCACCCCTCCCCAAACCCTCCCACCATGGTGGATTCCTCCACCTTATTGCATAACCACAGCTCAAGTTCAGTTGAGATTTCCCCATTGCAAGCGTATACCAAACATAGAGTCCAGCATCTTATTGTCCCGTCAAGTTCAACGGCTTCTTAGGTATACCCTCTCTGGTCTGATGACAGAGCCAGCAGAGTATAATCCCAGTCAATTGAAAGCTCCAACATACCATCAGCAAAAATTTACATCATTATGGAATTAATTGACATAGTAATGAGTAACCAATATGTTAAAAGTAAATGCGGGTTCCCAGCCACCTTCTGTGACCACCTCACCTATACTTCAATTTAGTTTATACACAACATGTAACATTCAAAACATAACATGTTATACATAACATCATATCATCTTAAATTAAGGCAAACATGTGGTATTTAACCTTTTGGGATTGGCTCATTTCCCTTAGCATTATGGTTTCCAGTTTGGCCCATTTGGCCACAAAGAACTGCATTTTGTTTTTTTTAATAGCTGAGTAGTATTCCATGGAGTAGATGAACCATAGCTTTCTTATCCAATCCTCTTTTGATGGGCATTTTGGTTGTTTCCATGTTTTTGCAATTACTGATTGTGCTGCTATGAACATAGGAGAACATGTTGGTTTCTCATAGAACAAGTGTTCTGGATATATTCCTAGGAGTGCTATTGCTGGATCATACGGTATGTTGAATTTGAGTTGTTTGAATATTCTCCATACTGATTTCCATAGAGGCTGTACCAGCCTGCAGCCCCACCAGCAGTGGAGTAGGGTTCCCTTTTCCCCGCAACCTCGCCAACAAGTGTCGTTGGTGCTTTTATTCATGTGGGCCAGTCTTACTGGCGTTAGGTGGTACCTCATTGATGTTTTAATTTGGATTTCCCTTATTGCCAGGGAACTTGAGCTTTTTTTCATATGTTTATTTGCCATTTGGGTTTGTTCCTTTGTGAAGTGTCTGCCCATTTCCTGTGCCCATTTCTTGAGTGGGTTGTTTGTTTTGACATTTTGGTTGTTTTGTAGCTCTTTGTATATTCTGGATATTAGCCCTCTATCACCTATGTCGTGTGCGAAGATCTTCTCCCATTCTGTGGGTTGCCTTTTTACTTTGTTGATTGTTTCTCTAGCTGTACAGAAGCTTCTTAGTTTGATGAGGTCCCACTTGTTTATTTTGGTCTTGATTTCTACTGCATCTGGAGTCTTTTTTAGGAAGTGAGGGCCTACCCCTAAGTGTTCCAGTGTGTTTCCAACATTTTCTTCCAAAAGTTTGAAGGTTTCTGGATGTAGGTTTAGATCTGTTATCCATTTAGATCTGATCTTAGTGTATGGTGAGAGATGTGGATCTATTTTTTTGTTTCTGCAGGCTATCAACCAGTTGTCCCAGCAGCATTTATTGAACAGACCTTCCCATTTGCCTGGGTTGTCGTTTGTCTTTTTGTCAAAGATTATTTGGCTGTATCTGTGTGGGTTTCCTTCTGGCGTTTCTATTCTGCTCCATTGATCTTCCTCTCTATCTTTGTGCCAGTACCAGGCTGTTTTGATAACCACTGCCCTATAGTATGTCCAGAGGTCCGGAACTGTGATTCCCCCTGCTAACTTCCTGTTCTTCAGGATAGTTCTAGCTATCCGTGGTTTTTTGTGCTTCCAGATGAACCTTTGGATCATTGTTTCCAGATCTGTGAAGAATGTTTTGGGCAATTTGATTGGGATTGCGTTGAATGTATATATTGCTTTTGGCAGTATAGACATTTTAATGATATTGATTTTACCTATCCAGGAGCATGGGATATTACTCCATCTTTTGAGGTCTTGTTCAATTTCTTTTTTAAGCAGATTGTAGTTTTCTTCAAATAAGTCTTCTACATTTTTGGTTAGATTTATTCCCAGATATTTCATACTTTTCTCTGTTATTTTGAATGGTATCTTGCTGGTTAAGTCTTTTTCCATCTTGGGGCTGTTCGCATACACTATGGCTGTTGATTTTTGTTCATTAATTTTGTACCCTGCCACTCTACCAAACTCTCGTACAAGTTCTAGCAGTCTCTGTATTGAGTCTCTTGGCTCTTCTACATAAAGAATCATATCATCTGCGTATAGTGAGAGCTTGACTTCTTCGTTTCCCATTTGGATTCCTCTGATTTCTTTTTCTTGTCTTATGGCCTCAGCGAGTACCTCTAGGACTATGTTGAATAGTAGTGGAGAAAGTGGACATCCCTGTCTTGTTCCAGATCTCAGTGGGAAGGGTTCCAGCTTTTCTCCATTCAGTATGATGCTGGCGTTGGGTTTTTCATATATTGCTTTAATTATGTTGTGGATTTTTCCATCTATGCCTACCTTGGTTAGGGTTTTTAGTAGGAAGTGATGTTGGATTTTGTCGAAAGCTTTTTCCGCATCTATTGATACTATCATGTGATTCTTGTTTTTCAGTTTTTGGATGTGGTGTATCACATTTTTAGATTTTCGAATGTTGAACCATCCCTGCATTCCAGGGATGAATCCTACTTGATCTGGATGAATGATCTGTCTGATGTGTTTTTGAATTCTGTTGGCTAGGATTTTGTTGAGAATCTTAGCATCAATGTTCATCAAAGAGATAGGTCTGTAGTTTTCCTTCTCTGTTAGTTCTCTGTCTGGTTTTGGGATTAAGGTAATGTTGGCTTCATAGAATGAGTTTGGAAGGGTTGCCTCTTTTTCTATTGTTTTGAAGAGTTTGTAGAGGATTGGGGTCAGCTCTGTTCGGAATGTTTTGTAGAATTCTGGAGTGAAGCCGTCTGGGCCTGGGCTTTTCCTTGTTGGGAGGTCTTTAATCACTGATTCAATCTCTACTTCAGTTATGGGTTTGTTCAGGTCGTTTGTTGCCTCTGGGCTAAGTTTTGGCAAGTGGTAGAAGTCTAAGAACTTTTCCATTTCTTGGTGATCTTCTGATTTGTTGGAGTACAGTGCTTTGTAGTAATTTCTGATTATGGCCTTAATGGATGCGGTGTCTGTTGTTATGTTGCCTTTTTCATCTTTGATGCTGTTAATTCTTGCCTTCTCTTGTTTTTTCTTTGTCAGTCGGGCCAGTGGAGTGTCTATCTTGTTTATCTTCTCAAAAAACCAGCTTTTTGATTCATTGAATTTGTGTATGGTTTTTTTTTATTTCTATCTGGTTGATTTCCTCCCTTGTTTTGATGATTTCTTGTTTCCTATTGTGTGTGGGGCTCTTCTGCTGTTGTTTTTCCAGTTCCTGGAGGTGTGTGTTTAGTTCCTGTATTTGGCGCCTCTCTTGGGCCTTGACATGAGCTCCAATTGCGATGAGTTTACCCCGTAGCACTGCTTTGGCAGTGTCCCACAAATTTTGGAATGTTGTGTCAGAGTTTTCATTGGTTTCCATAAATTTTTTGATCTCATCTTTAATTTCTTCTCTGATCCATTGTTCGTTTAGTAGCATATTGTTCAGCCTCCAAGAGTTTCTGTATTTCCTGGGGCATTTTGAATTGCTGATTTCCAGCTTCATTCCGTGGTGGTCTGAGAGGGTACATGGTATGATTCCTATCTTTTTGAAGTTATTTAGGTTTGCTTTGTGTCCTATCACGTGGTCGATCCTGGAGAAGGTGCCATGCACTGCTGAAAAAAATGTATAATCTGTGGCCTTAGGGTAAAAAATTCTATAAATGTCAACCAAGTCCAGTTGTTCTATTGTTTGTATGAGTTCTGTTGTTTCTTTGTTGAGTTTTTGTTTTGTTGATCTGTCTATAGTTGTTAGTGGGGTGTTAAGATCACCCACTATTATTGTGTGCATATCTATGTCTCCCCTTAAGTCCGTGAGTAATTGCTTCACGTAGCTAGGTGCGTTTGAATTTGGTGCATATATGTTCACAATGGTAATTACTTCCTGATGGATCAGTCCCTTCACCAATATATAATGTCCTTCCCTGTCTTTTTTGATGTGTGTCAGATTGAAGTCCACATCATCTGAAATTAAGACAGCTACCCCAGCCTTTTTTTCTCGTCCATTGGCATGAAATATCTGTTTCCAACCTTTCACTTTCAGCTTCTTTGAATCTCTTCTGGTTAGATGTGTCTCTTGTAGGCAACAGATAGTTGGGTGCTGTTTGATAATCCATTCTGTTAATCTATGTCTTTTGATTGGTGAGTTCAGGCCATTTGTGTTGAGAGTTAAAATTGAGAGGTTGTGATTTTGCCCTGCCATACTTGTTTTTGTGGGTGTTGATATCTGTGTTATTGCCGGAAGGAAAGTTCTAAGTCTTAAATGTGTCCCCCAACGTTTAGCAGATGAAAACTGAATCCTTGATGCAACGTTGTTGAGCATCAAAAACTTTTAAGGGTGGAGTATCAGGTTCTTAACACAATGGTGACCCAGTCCCCTTCCTCTTGTCTACCTGCCATGTTCTAAGAAGCAAGGAGATCCAATCAAGCATGTTCTTTTGAACTTGATCTTCTGAATTGGTGGAATGATAAGTGAAATAAACTTATGTTCATTATGAACTATCCATTCTATGCATATGACATTCTGCACACTGAAATAGACAAAGATGATGTCATGAATCAATATGAAGGCAGACAGTCCCCTAGTAAGCATACAAAAGAAAACCAAAACATACAATAGGCATATTTATGAAGAATGAGAGTAAAAATATATTATTTATCAGTAATAACTTTGAATACTGATGACCTAAGTTCTTCAGCCAACACCTACAGACAGGATGAATAGAATGAAAAATTAGAGCCATCAATTTCCTATCCATTAAAAAACACTACACCAAGAACCCATATTCCATACATCAGGAAAGTAAAAGCTAACAGAAATAGTCATCCTAATATTAAACAAAACAAGCTTTAACGCAGAAACATCCAAAAGAGACAATGTATGATGACTATAACATAAGAGGATGTAAGTATAGAGTAAATACACACACACACACACAAACACACACACACACACAATTCTAGGACGCCTGGTTATGTAAAACATGTGTTAATGGACCTACAGGGAGATTTAGATCCCAAATTAGTAGTCATGGAGAATTTCATCACCTCACTTGCATCAATGGACAGGTCATCAGGACAAATATCAGCAAAAAAGCAATAGAGCTCATTTACACTAGTGACTAAATGAGCCTACATGGTATCTACAGAACATTTCATCCCACTTAGACAAGACATCTCTTCCCATTAGTACATAGATTTTTCTCGAGGATAGACCCCATGCAAGGCCATAAAACAAGTCAATAAATTCAAAAATTACAGTCACACCATGTCTCTATATGATCGCAACGGATTAAAGCTGAAAATTAACTAATTAAGAAATAAAAATATGCAAACACTTGGAAATTGAATATACTCTTAAATGAGCTTTCAATTATCTAAGAAATCAGAAGGAAAATCAAAACTTTTATAAAAATGTACTAAAAAGAAGACCCAACATATCACTACTTACAGAATAGAGCAAAAGCAGTGTTGAAAGTGTATAGTACTTAGTGTATACATCAAGGAATTGGAAACGCATCGGGTAATTGATCTAACAGTGAATCTCAAGGATGCAGAAAAACAAACATAAACCAAATTCCAAATCAGTAGGGGAAATGTAATAATAAAAATCGAGCAAAAGCAAACAAAATTAAAACAGACATTGAAAGCAGGGAAATGACAAGCAAAATATGAATGAAATGAAAACTGGATTTAAAAAGAATAAGCAAATTTGACACATTACAGGTCCAGGTAATCAAAAGGGGTGAGTTACATATTAATATAATCAGAGATAAGAAGCCAGCATTGTGACACAGCAGGTTAAACCACCTCCATATACACACTGGTTCAAATCCTGGCTGTTGCACATGGGAACCAGAAGATGCTCCTGGCTTCTGGACTCAGAAGGACCCAACTCCAGCTATGGTGGCCATTTGGAGAGTGAAACAGAGTTTGGAAAATCTCTCTCTGTCTCTCCCTCTGTCTCTGTAACACTTTCAAGTAAGAAAATGCATAAATAAATATTTTATAAAGAGTATGATTATCTTCCTAGAACTGTACCTATGTAACATATGAAATATGTTCTCCTTAAAGTAACAAAAAGTTTAAAATGTTTTTGAAAATTAAATTTTAAAAAGAGATCTTTAAAAAGTCTGAGCCAAAAGAGAATTAAAAGATTTTACTAAAATTCAGAAAAATTTTAAATCTATGCATAGTTTTAGCATGAAATCCACTTTCCAAAAAGCCTTGAACATTGCTGGTATGCATGGATTTCACTTCTTGTGCCAAAAATCAGCTTATCTTTTAATTCAATTTTCCATGAGCCTTTAGTCGTAATCTCATGTTATTCCACTTTATTTTAATACTCAAGAGTAATTTATCCTTTAGATAAAATTATCCATATTTGGCAAAAGAGCCAAATGAATTTGGAGAACTTAAGCATTTTGTTTGAAGTCATCCACCTGCAAGGGGAATATTTAGTGTAACCATTTAAAGTCTGTACTCTTTGGTACTGGGCTGTCAAACACATCCATGCCCCACTGACACATTAACAGATTTGATAGCAAGGTCTTTCATGAAGCAGAATGCAAAATAACCCAGTTTTGTATGTAAAGCAACATATATTTCCCTTCATATATACATGTTTTCGTATGAATGTATGCAAAAGATTTTTAAATTCTGAATAAACACCATGAATTTTCTCTAATTGCTGGTGGTGGGGGAAGTACTTCTATCTGTTTTATTCTAAATTTTTCAATATATACATTGCTTTTTAGCAAAGAAATGCTTAATTCTTACTAATTTTGGAAAATAGTTTTTTGGGTGCAGCACAGTGGTGTAGTGACCTAATCCTCCATCTACAGTGCTGGCATTCATCTGCAGGCTGATTCATGTTCTGGCTGTTCCATTCTGATCCAACACTCTGCTAATTTCCTGGAAAAGCAGTAGAAATGACAGAAGCTTTGGGCACCTGTACCCACATGGGAGGCCTGGAGGAAGATGGGGAAACTCTTGGCCCCAGTTACTCAGCTGTTACTGTAGTGAACATTCAGGGAATGAACCAGCAATGGAATATTGCTCTCTGTCTCTCCCTTTCTGTATTTCTGACTTTCAAGTGAAACTAATAAATCTTTAGGTTAAAAAAGATTTAACCTGTGGAATGGGCAGGCCAGTGGCAGGACACACCTGGGGATCCATGAACACAGGAAAGCAGCGCTGACAGTGGTGGTGCTGCAGTGAACAGAAACCCAATGGCAGTCAGAACTCCATAAGGTGACAGCTGAGAAGGGTAGATCACCAAAGATGCAGAAAGTGAGCCAGCAATAAAGTTGCAAGTCCAACTCATATTCGCTAATCCTATCACCACCCCAAACAGAAGAATAGTGTCCTTGGGAGTGGGTGCTGGAGCAGAGAGTGGAGTTGTTCTCCACCCAGCCCCATCCTTCCCTGCTCTGCGGCCCTAGTAACACATTCGGAGCCATTTTGAGTGTGGCACTAAAGCCCTTGGGGACATGGAGCAATCTGCAGATGCGTTAGGCCCAGGGAGAAACCTGACTAAAGATAAAATCAACCAGGGAGAAAGTGACACTATCAAAATGCCAAACATAAGGGTCACAGGAGTTTCTGAAGGCATGAGAAGAAGCTGTATTGAAATACGTGTTCAATGAGACAATAAATGAGAACTTCCCCAACATGGAGAAGGGAAGAGGAAATAAAATACAGGAAGAACAGAGACTCTTCAGTTGAACATATAGAAAAGATACTTAAATACACAAGCAGGAAATGTCAGATGACTTATAGAGGAACATCAAACAGATCCACAGCTGAATTCAGAGGAAACCTACTGTGCTCAAGAGAATACAGTGACATATTCCAGTTCCTAAAAAACTAAAAACGCCTGTCCACCCAAAATAACATATCCAGCAAAGTTTTTATTTTTATTTGAAAATGAAATTAAAAAAACTTTAAAGCAAACAAAACATGATAGACTTTGCCTCAATCAGACCAACCTTACAAATGTTGCTGAAGATGTGCTACAGAGAATGATACCTACCCACAGCCAAATAAGAAAAAAATGGAGAATATCTCAATAAAAACAAACCAAAATCAAACAATGAGAACCCCAATGTTAAAATAACAGGGACCAGTCACTGCTTGTCAATATCATCTCTGAATGCAAATGGTTTAAACTCATCAGCCAAAAGATACAGATTAGTAGACCAGATTTAAAAAAAAAATGGAACCATGCATCTGTTACTTACCAAGACATACACTACAAAGTGAAATGTGGAAAAAATGAAAATATGGAAAAAGATATTCCAGGCTAATTAGGGGAAAAAACTGGTGCAAGCATTCTAATAACAGGTCTTACAGATTTCAGCATGAAAAGCATTAAAGCATATGAAAAGACATACCACATAATGATTAAGGCATCACTGTAGATATAGCAATGATGCATTTAAATAATAATGTATGTATACCAAATGCCAGGGCACCTAGCTATGTGAAATAAATCCTAACAAATTTTAAAGGGCACATAGATTCTAACTTCAATGGCCGGTTTGCCAAGACAGAAATGTAGCAAGGAAACAGCAGAGACCACAAAGACATTGCATCAAATGGACTTAACTGATTTCTATAGAACCTTTCATCCTACACAGAATATACTTTTTTCTCATGAGTAAATGAAAGCTTCACCAGGATTGACCATATTATAGGCCTCAAAAGAAGGCTCAGAAAAAAAAAACCTAAATTAAAAAAAAACTAAATAAAAGCATGCATTTTTTTCAGATCATCATGGAGTGAAACTGGTGACTAGCAAGTCAAAATACTCAAGAAAATATGAAAATATTTGGAAACAGCAACACGCAGTTTAATGACTAATGGGTTAGAGACAAAAAATCGAAAAGGAAATTTAAAAATGCTTAAAACAAATGAAGGCAACAACATAACACATGAAAACTTGTGGGACAGAGTCAAGGAAGCGCTAAGGGGAGAGTTCAGTGTGATCAGTGCTCATGTCGGGAAACTAGACAGGCACCAATTGAATGAGTCGCTATGCATCTAAAAGAGCTAAAAAAAAAAACCCTGCAAAATAATTCTAAAAGATTAGCAAAAAAGAGAGAGAAATAATCAAAATAATAAAATAAGCCAAATAGATACCCAAAAAAGCATAAATCAATTAATTGAAGTACAAGTACCTTAAAAATCAACAAAAAAAGATTTTCCACTAGGCAAACTAATCAAAAAAGAGAAGATGCCACTCAGGATAATCAGAGACAAAAAAGGAAATATAAAGCTTATAACTCTCACATACATAGAATAATCAGAAACTATTACAAGCAGCAATACACCATCAAATCAGGACACAGACAATTCACTAAAACTGAATCATGAGGTAATTAAAAACTAAATGTACCTATAGCTAGGACAAAGATTGAATCATTAATTAAATCTTTCCCAATAAAGAAAAGCCTTGGACCAGATGGCTTCACCACTGAATTCTACCAATTGTTTCAACAAGAACTTACACCAATGCTCCACAAGCTGTTCAAAACAGTACGAAGGGAGATGATCCTTCCAAATTTTCTGTGTAGCCAACATCACCTTAATACCAAAACCCAATAGAGATACAACAAAGAGGACTACAGACCCTGATGAACATGAATACAAAAATCCTCAACAGAATCGCAGCCAAAACAATCAAAAAACACATGAGGTAGCTCATTCCCCTGACCAGGCAGATGTATCCTCAGCACGCAGGGATGGTTTAGCATATGCAAGTCAATAACTGTGATCCATCACATCAACAAATTGAAAAAATAAAACTATACAGTTATTTCAACAGATGGATAGAAAGCATTTGATAAAATCCAACATCCCTTCATGCCAAAACATAAACAACATAGGCATAGAAATAATGTTGTACAATATATTTGGTGCAATGTATGAAAAACCCAATGCCAGCATCATACTAGCAAGGAAGACTGGAAGCTTTCCCATTAAGACCTGGAGCTAGACAAGGAAATCTAGTTTTATCACTGCAGTATGAATCTCTTCTCCCTAAGAAAGAAGGTTTCCCAACGAAACAGGTAAATATACCTTGCAAGTTTGATCCCAGATTTTCTACCATTGCTGTATCTACAATACGTTGATACACTTGAATAGAAGAAGGCCGAACTTGGAATTAGTACTAAAGGCCTGTACTACCGGTCCCTGAACACCAATACTATAAAACATGAGTGAAAATGGTAACAGGAGGAAATGGAGGGGTTGTTGAAGCAGGTGGAAGGGAATCCTTATACCTACAGAATTGTTTCATGGAAAATAAGAAGAATAAAACATAAACTAAAAATTAAAATTAAACTGAAAAAATTCCTCTGTGCCTTGTGCTTTATTTCTTTAGACTTAGTTGTGTCATTGATGTTTCTCTTAAGTTTATCTTACTATTTTTATCATCAGATTTAGTTTAACTAAATCTATTTTTAAAGTTTAATTTCAAGGCTTAGGATGCTGATAGTTCAAACAATGAATTATTTTGGTTTATGGAAAAGTATCTTCCAATCAAAGATATTTCATTATTTCAGATCTTGTTTCATAAAATCTATGCATTAATTGCAGTTTATCAAAAGCGAATATGGTATTGTATAATATACAAATGGGGAGGGAGAAGATGGAGGGAGACAGATGAACACATCACAAATACGAAAACTGAAGCAATTCACAAATGAAAATAAAATGAATTACCAATGTATGACAGAGTCACAACATTGGGAGAAAAGAAATGTGAGCTAATTTTATTTGAGTAAACATATTTTGCAGTAGGAGTCCAGTCCAAGTTTATGTCTGGTCTTCTCTGATGAAAACAACTCTGGGTTTACAAGGCATGGCATCTGTAAATATGTTCTATAACCTTCATAGCCAAACTATTGGTGCTTAGATTGTCAGTGCATTGTATTAGAGATATGAAGTCAATGGATTCCTGCCTAATAGTCAGCTGTTTCAACCTCAGAGCATCTCACAAGGCTTCATGTCTCACTGGTGGTCAATTATTTCCCAAGTCCTTCCCATAGAACTGCCACATGTATTTATGGAGTCCCATAACCTGGGTCATTTGGCTTTTACCAGACAAGGCTTTAGCAGCCTACTGCCAATTACTCAGTTATAAAATTAGACTTGCAGAGTATGCTACATCCCTGAACCTTAGTTCTCTCAGTTCTGGCCTTTTCTAATTTAAAATTTTCTTTATATTTTGCACACGAATCTAGTTTCTACCAAATGCCCTCCCATGTTGTACTCTTCAGTTCTCCTTGGTTTTGAAACTTTTTCTCTAAAAATGCATAGAGATATTGACTGGAATTCTGTCCATCCTGGGACTAAAGCACACCAAGCTTCTCTGCCAAGGTGAAGTCAATGATTTTTTATTTGCCGGAATGATCCATTAAGACTTCTCATAGTACCATACATGCTAAGAGCAGCCACAGCTTGCTGAGAGTCTCTGTGAAGCAAGATCTGTGCTAGATGCTTCCAAAGGTGGCAGTTGCCATTGCTATGTGGTATGGGAAGAAACTGAGACTTGTAAATGAAGTTTTATACATGACAGTGGCTCGTTGCATGACTATGATTCAAAAAGGTAAACCAACTTTTTTTTAACATTTGACACGAATCCAACATCATGCAAAACAAACCACTAAATATGAAATGTAGAATTAAGGACCTTCTATCAAAATAAAGTCAATGTTTTTATTAGTTACCCAATTTCATGAATGGAAATTAAAAACAGCTTGTGTCAGTTCACAGTAGTCACTCTGCCTCTCTAGCCTTGTATTATATTAAAACATGATTTTATAATAGTTTTTGTTTTTTATTTGTAAGGCAGAGGGACAGAGTCAGACACAGAGCAAGAGATTTCCCATGTCTTGATGCATTCGTTAAATGCCAACGTCATTATGGCTAACCAGGCTGAATCGGGAGGCCAAAAGTCAATCAGGTCTCCCACATGAGTGGTAGAGACCCAACTAGTTAAGTAAGCCTTCCCACCTCCAGGACTTCACACTAACAGGAAGCCAGATTAAGAAGCCCTCTTATTATTTAAGCAACCTGAGAACTCATTTGTTAGGAATAATTGTATATATCAACTTGACTGGGCTACAGGATGTCCAGATATTTGATAAAAAAAAAAAACATAATTTAAGTGTTTTCCAAGGAGAGTGTATTTTAAATGGGTAGACTAAGGGCAGCAGATTTAATTTCCAGTTGAAGTCAGGAATGGAAAAAAAAGACTGATTCTCCCCCAAAAAGGAAAAGAAAAAAGATTATTTCCATCTGACCACATTTAGATTGAAGCATTGGCTTCTCTCCTGTCTAGAGCTGGCTGTGCTTCACACTGGAAAAACCCCACTGTCTCTCTGGGATCACTGCCAGCCTCCATAATCACACACGTCAGGTCCTTATAGGAAACCTCTTTCTCTGTGTGTGTGTCCCCTTTATTTTAGGGAGCAAACTAACACAGCACTGAATTTAGTGACTTTTTTTTTTAATTTTGGATTGATACAATTTGATTGTTTTTTACGGGGGTTGGGGAGAGGAGTCCTGACTGCTATAGCTGTAAAGTAGAAAGTAGTTGCTGAGGTTTCATATGGAATGAGGATGGCCAGAAGCTAGGTTTCTTGGGCTCCTGGTTTTATACACCTATAAGTGGGTGCGTGAGGCATAGTGCATGCTAATGAATGGTGGTTAAATTGTGTAGGGTGAACTAAAATTTTCAATGATACTATTTCTGTTCTTAAACATTTTTTGTTGCTTAAATTTTAAAAAAATAATTTTATTTACTTGGATACCAGAGAGACAGAGTTAGACACAGAGAGATCATTATATCCACTGGTTCATGCACCAAATAGCCTCACTAGCTAAGACTGGATCAAGCTGAAAACAAGAAATCTGGAGCTTCATCTAGGTCCCTAATGCTCCTGGCAAGAACCAAAGTTCCTGTGTTGCTGAAACTCATGATCGTTCTTCAAAAATCCTAATAGCCATTGGCATTTCCTTGATAAAAGTGAACTGAACAGGGCAACAGATTATTGTTGACCTTTCTGAGAATTATGGAGAATAAAAAATATTTATTAGAAATCTGACCAACTAGTGAAAAAAGTTTTGTTGAAAAAGCTTACTGTTGAAACTGGGCATTGATTTTCAGCAAAACACAGCAATGCGTATAGAGAACTAGTCATCCACACTGAAGTCGCCTTAAAATGCCACCTGCAAATGTTTGAGGCAGAAGAAAGGCTCCAACATGTCCTGAATTCCAGCAACTTCCTGCAAAACAATTGCATTCTCATGTCTCCTTATCCTCTTCATCCTGGCAGTGCCGAGCTCTGAAAAGATGATTCCCTTAGCTGCTTTTGCCAGCTATGGGACTCAAACATTGAGAATTCCTCGTAGCTCTGCCATTCAAACTATCGGTCATTACAAACACAAAGAACAGAGACCAGATGAGCAGGCTTGTGCGCCAAAGTGCACAACACTGTGGGTCTGCCGTGGGGCCACTACGGGGCCAGAGTAAGAGAAAACCTTGAGATCATGAATAGAGATCAGTGGGACTCCAA
This sequence comes from Ochotona princeps, assembly GCF_030435755.1. Taxonomy (NCBI): domain Eukaryota; kingdom Metazoa; phylum Chordata; class Mammalia; order Lagomorpha; family Ochotonidae; genus Ochotona; species Ochotona princeps. The sequence continues at coordinate 19,393,061 of NC_080832.1, forward strand.
CACTACTTGCCCATATGCATTCATACCCGAGAGTCACATGGCCACTACATTGACTATATAAGCTGATTTGTTCATTTACACAAAGAGACCAAGACACTATTTTTCTTGAAAGGTTTCCCTAAATATGTATGAGAGTGATAATTAAGAGCATAATTTTTCAACTTCCTTCAGGTTCTGCTGCTGTTTCTCGTTTTTCTTTGGTTCTTTAAATTCCTTTTGAAAGAAGAAAGTTCTCAGAGTATCCATCCGAATTTGTTGCTCAGGTTGAACTTCAATTATGTGTTCTGATTTTGACAGCCTAGCAGCAAGCAGGAACCTTATCAGCAAAAAAGTAATAGAAGCCGTTTTCAGAGGCGTGTACTCACTTCTGCCAGTGACAGGTTATGTATAATTTCAAAGAATAGAGAATTTGAATTTTTACTGTTTAAAAAATGCTAGGTTTAGTTATCTACTAGGGGTTTTGAGAATAAGATGAAATTTACAGTCGGGACATGGCGTTTGTCTCATGTGGTCTCTTGTCCGTAATTATCCTCTGTTACTTTCCCAATTTTACAAGCAGCTCTCAACTTTCCTCTTAGCTCACCAGTTTCTTGCTTAGGACTGGAGCTGTACTGCTAACCCATCTCTGGGTACTGAGGCACGAACAGTAAAAGCACAAGCCACGTAACCCTCAGTCCATCCTCTCCCCCACTGTTTCAGGATTGGATACAGAATGTACTATCTAAACAGCATTGTAAATTCCCTTTCCAGGACAAGCATTTAGGCTAGCAATTACGCAGCCAGTGAGGACACCCAAGCTCCACATTGGTGCCTAGATTCACTGAGTGCCTCTTCAAACTGATTCCAATTTGCTGTTAATTCTGACCCTGGGAGTTGGGGGAATGGCTCTCCTGTCACCCACAATGAGACCTAGGTTGAGTTCCCAGCTGCAGTGCGACCATTTGGGCAATGAGTCTGCAGGTAGGGCCTGTCCTACTTGCTCACTCGATAGAACAATTTTTTTTAAAAAAAAAATTAATTCCCATCCCACCTTATAGCTGAAAATAGCTCAGGAAGTTCTGGAAACAGAATTACTAGTGAAGAACCAAGCTGTGAATTTGACTTTTTTCAGTATATTGCTTTACTTGGGCTGGACTCAGATCCTTCCAGATTCCTAAAAGAAGGAATTTAGGCACCGTCCCAGGGGAAAGGGCACGTTTTTGGCAATCCTTGTGTCACTTCACAAAATATTTAAGTATTTTTAGGAGCCTGGGGAAAATGCAAAAAAATAGAATATTCAAAATTTTAAAACTCTTTATCCAATTCCATACCCACGCTTTCACCATAATCCAGCAAACAAGCAGGCACTTCCCTACCTCGGTTCTTTAAGTTAAGCACACATTTAGAGAATCAAACTGAAACCGGAAGCCTAGCCACTTAGAAGTTTTGGCTCATTTGATATTGCCTAAAGGAAAAAGTAAAGTAAAAAAGATTTGTAAATTCCATTTAGGAGTAGGACTAACAGGAAGACAAAGTGAGGCAAGGATGAGAATATCTCCCTTTCAATTTTGCCATTTGGCTTCAACTACATTATCTAATTAATCTAGAAACTGACCTGTGTGTTGGCTGTATTTCCATTTTTATATATGAGTAAATATAAGTTGAAAAGTTAAGTAACCTGCTGGGAGTTAACTCAATGCCAGGCAACTGGTAGAATTTACTCAGAAATATCCATAATATTTGAACAACCTAGTGTATTGCAAATGCAAAATAACACAGAAGAGGGTAAAAGCATGTTAAAAAAAAAAAAAAAGAGGGGTGGAGATGGGAAAGGACTAACAGAGACACTTCTTAGTAATGCAGACAACTCTCCCAATGATCTCATATGCTCTCACAATGAGAGGGTACCCTCACAGAAGCCCAACATTTTGACATGATCTCTTTAGCTTAGAAATTATTCTGTTAAAAAAAGAACACAGAGAAGAATACATTTTGGAAATCCTTCAGTGTAACATGTTTTCGTTAAGAAACTCCCAATCCTTTTAGGAGAAAGAATTACTTATCATTTCCTCCACGCCGAGAGACACAGGGACCTTTACTTCTGCAACAGAATGGTGTTCAGTGTCAATTTACCAACCAGACAAAGGTATTTTTTTATTGGATACATTTGCATGATTTTTAGTCTCAGATTATCAACTTTTTTTATTGATTTCCAAATAACTCCTAACTGATTTTCAAAAATTGAATTTAGCATTAAATGATGAAAATCATCTACTGGGGTTAAAAAAGGAAAATCCAAAAATACATACGGCAGGTTCTGAAGATAACTCCAGTGATATTTTGAGCAAAGACAGAAGAATGGAAACGTCTGTGACATCCAAGGAATTTATTTGGAGGGAGCTCAATGCCTTCCTACTGTAAAAATGAGCCTATGGTTGTTAGCACTTTTATTTTACCTTTACCAGTAGAGTTTCTTACCAACAGCAAAATGCTTAAGTAAAAACTCTTCTCTCCTAAATTTTGGAGGCTGGATGGGCATTAACTTGTGTTTTTCAAAAGTTGCTAGAATGTTGCTTTCTTGTGCCATGAGAAAGTAATGCGAGATGAAGGGAAGAGTAATTAGAGACCTTGAAAGAATAAAGGAGAATCTGATGTACCTGTGCTGTAACCCAAAGGTGATGCAACCAGATGCTGCTGGAGTCCCACCTGCCGAGATGTTATCATATACACCCACACGCAGAGGCACCAGTTGGAGCACACTTTGATGACAAAGAAAAGTTGTCACTAAAAATAAAAGCTGGACAGCTATTAGTTTGTACTTTGTAAATAGTGAAATAAACTTACTGATCTAAACTTTAGATCAATAAAATGTGTAAGGAAATAGAATGAATATATGGTGAATTATTAAATTTACATAGGTAAGTTTTGGTCTAATGTTAATGAGGTAGTTTCAAATTTATTTATTTTTTAAATTTCAAAGTCAGTGCAAAAAGAGAGAGAAGAGAGAGAGATATCTTTGATTTACTGGTTTATTCTTCAAATTCACAAACTGTTGGACCAGACAAAATACAATACTGGACTCTGGAACCCACATTGGATGCCCACGGCAGGTGGCAGGGACCCGATAACTTGAGTCATCGCTGCTGTCTCCCCGGGTGTGCATTAGCAGGTGGCAAGACTTGCAAGCAGAACTGGGAGTTGAATCCAAGATGGAGATATTTCAAGAAATACCTTAATGCTGATGCAAACACCTGCCTCATTGAAGTATTTTTAATCTGCTATATTAAGCCACAGCCTGTCATGTATTTATGTTTAGCCTATAAACCGTATATTACTTCCAATAACAAATAATTTGAAGTACTATGTTGCTAAAAGATCAGAATGGACCTCAGAATGTTTACTCAAGGTGGCCAGCACAGTAACCTAGCAGTTAAAGTCCTCTCCTTGCACGCACCAGGATACTATATGGGTGCTGGTAATAATTTTGGCGGCCCCACTTCCCAGCCAGCTTCCTGCTTGAGGCCTGGGAAAGCAGTTGAGAACAATACAAGGCCTTGGGACTCTGCACCCGCTTGGGAGACCTGGAAGAGGCTCCGGGCTCCTGGCTTAAAATTGGCTCAGTTACAGCAGTTGCACTTGGGGAGTGAATCATTGGATGGAAGATTTTCCTCTCTGTCTCTATTTCTCTCTGTATATCTAACTTTTCAATAAAAATAAATGAAATATTTTAATAAAATAAAAAAACAATGTTTAGTTAAACATCATAGGAAATGATGGAGAATAGATAAATAATCCAAGCGTAGCACATGATTATGCAGCCATTGAAACTTTAAGGACAGGGCTCGGCAGCGTGGCCTAGTGGCTAAGGTCCTCTCCTTGATTCCATATGGCCGCTGGTTCTAATCCCGGCAGCTCCACTTCCTCTCTCTCTCTCCTCCTCTCAGTATATCTGACTTTGTAGTAAAAATAAAATAAATCTTAAAAAAAAAAAAAAAAGAAACTTTAAGGACAAAACACAGAAGCAAAGGATCGATGCCTTGAAGCCAGGCTTGATGTTGAAGGCAGAGAGGAAAAAGAAATGAATCTAATTTTCTTTTATGTCTTAGACTGTTAATAAGCCAAACACATTGGAGCATATGTGTTTAGGATTATAGAATTGGGAGACAATTCTCAGGAGTTCTCTTCGGCTACTGAGAAAATGCACTGATAGTCTTTCGTTTCAGACTGTCTTTTCCAGAATGTTTGTAAGACAAACAATTTGAAAGATAAATGCAGTACCTCCTTCTGGGACAATGGCAGGGTTTTTTTTTTTTTCTGCAACGAATAATAGGAATAATGCTTCTCTGACACAAAGTTTGAGTCAGTTCCCTAAGCAGCCCTACTAAGAACAGGTTTTAGCAGTTCAGGTACTCCAGAGGCACAAATTCGATCTGCCTGTAGCAGCCTGGGCTGTTTGGTATCACCCCGTTAGGACCAACGCACAGGGGCAACTGATGGGAACAGGAAACCTATGGTGACATTGTGACCTACCATGCCATCAGGCAATCTTTTAGGCTCACATGTAGTGCAAACTTTCTGACCTTTTGCAATTCTAACAATCTGCAACTTCCAAAAAAGAGACTCTATTGTATCTCTTTAATATGTCTAGCAAAAACATCATTTTTTATCTAGTAAACAATTTCAGCAGACCAATGTGTTATCAAGAAGTAGATACAGCACATGGAGGACAGAAAGCTATCACGCATGAAACTAGATCCATATTTTAAATGACTTATAAATAGAAAGCCAGGAGCAGAGAAACAGGAAAATTGCAGAGGGAAAGAAAGCACACAGTTGAGAATGTGTGTGCACATGTGTGCATGAGTGTACAAATCTGAGTATGTGTGTAGATACTGAGCTCTGCACCCATAGGCAGGAAGTCTTCCAAGAGGTCACGCAAATGTGTCTCATGAAAAATCTGTACACACTTGCCTCAAATGAACTTTTAAATTCCATTTTCCAGACACTTTTTAAAAATATCCTCATAGGATTATATACACACTACAGCAAAAAAAAAAAAAAGAAAAGAAAAAAACTCATTTGTAGTTCAGAATTTGTTTTTTTAAGATTATTTCACAAGCAAGACATTCAGCCCTCTCCGGAATGAGCTGCAGATGAAGTCAGCTGATTTTCTCTTTATTTTTCTCTCTGATTTCTATCTTGGGTGAACCTTCAGGAGAAAAATGATGCTGTATGAAAACTAGATCTAAAATTGGCTCATTCATTTCAATTTTATTGCTTGTTCCCTAAAAGAAAAATGGAAGAGCAATAAATGATCTCCCGCTGCAGCATTATCAATTTGTATTCCCAGGGCTTTGTATCTCCCATTCAGACGTGGTCATGTCCTGACCTTCCTTTTAATTTAGTTCTGACATATTTTTAGCATTTTATCTCATGGCTAGTCTCAAAGACTTCTCGGGCATTTCACAGTGTTCAAAGGTTACATTTCATGAACATCTCAACCACTCATTTTTCCTTTCAGCTCCTCAATGCAAGAATAGGTTTTGCTTCAGGGACCTCCAAAGTTCATTTTTTTTCTAGGAAATGTTATCTATCAGAACTGGTCTGGACAGAGAAGATGAATGGAGGTGAATTACAGGTGTCCTCTGATTTGAGGAAGTCATCTTAATAGGTACAGATTTAGTGAGCAGACCTTCCATCTGCCCTTCTCCCCTGACGGTGTAAAGATTCCCTGCCTTGAAGGGGTGTTGCAGGTTTCTCCTAGAACCTCACAGATGATCTTCCAAAGAACAACTGTCACACACCTCCCAATCTTGAGTCATGCTTGCATCATGTTGACATAAATGTTCCCTGTTATTGGCCCTGTTAACTCTAACTGTAGTAAGTTGTCAGAGGAGTGATTGATTTGTTTATTTTTAAAGTAGTGCAGATTAATCAGTATTGAGCAACTAGGATCATTAGTGAGCCTACCGTCTCCCACCATCTCCTTTTTTATTCTTCACAATTTGGAAACAACAAAATTATTTTTATTTGGTGTTACACCACCCCATTCTTTACTACAATTTGCCTGTATAACAGTTATAATTTTAGATTAAAAAATATGTTATTTACATTTTACATGGACACAATCTAATTTCCAATGTGAAATTTCTTTCCAAAAATTTTTTATTCACTTTTGATATTATTAATTTTCATACAATCGGGAAATTACATGCAATAGAAGAATTTATCACTCCTAGTTGTCTTGACTATCTCCCCAGAGACAGCTATTATTTTTACTAGCAGTTGTCAGGTTTGGAAGCCAAACAAAAGTGAAGGGTGTCTTCCTCAGACTTCATTATGTTCTAACAAAATATCACCAACATCATATTTCCTCTTAAAGTTTCCATTCCCCCTCTTGTCTTCCTTATTTTAGCCATTTCTTTCTATTATGAAAATTGCTCTAGTTTTTCCACCTTGCAATCATATCAAAAAGCATCCTGACTTTAATAAATGATAAAACCTTTCTGTTATCCGGTTGCCAATTTGATAATTTTTCTGAACTATTTCTTGGCCACATGCCCTAATGTAAATGGATTTCCATGAACCCATTATTATAGTTTTATGTAACGATAATGGTTTGTTGTTTTGCTTTGCTTTGTTTGTTTGCTTGTTTCTTAAGAAAAACTTATTTCTTAGTTCCTCTCAGCTTCTCAGTTCTTCAGTACAAAATGTTTTCTTCATTCGGTGGATGTAACTGCTGTGAACTGTGTGCTTGATCAGTTGCTAGGCACTACAATGTGAAGATTCATTCGGCAGGATTCTTGCCTTCTTTGAGCTTACAACCTTTCAAAAATGTTAACAAGTGGTTTCTTTTCTTGCACATAATTGATTGCTGGTATACCAGCTTTGAAATGTCAAATGCATTAGTCTATTTGAAGCCTTTCTCAGCTGTTGTATATTGCACCTTTTACAGAACGATTCCCACTAATCCAATAAAAAAAAAAAAAAACTACCTAAAGCTAAAATGTTAGCTCTTCCTACTCCCCTCCGAAACAGGGAGTTGGAATGATATCAGCTTTGAATATAGATTTTAATAGAATAAAATACGTAAGAAAGAATCCCAAAGAAATGGAAATGAAAGAGCTCTGAACCACCATTGGGAAATCATATGATTCAAACAAACACACACACACACACATACACACATACACACATACACACATGCACATACATACACAGATACGCACACATACGCACATAAATACACATACACACTCGTACACAAACACACACCCTCAACCTTATGCAAGTCATTGCCTTCATCTATTCAATGACAAGTTTAAATAAATGTTCTCTTAGCTTTCAGATTTAAAATTCAATGGTTTTAAATGGAAAAGTATTTCAAAGAGGCAATACTGCTCTAAACACATTTGTCATGGAAATGGAATAAAATGTAAGGTCTCAGCCAACAGATTCAGGAGAACTTCACGCTGCCATGAGCTATTTAGGAGAATGAACAGCTTTGTCCGTGTGTGTGGAAATAATTCCGCCCTCACTCTGATCACATCCCACCTCCTCGCTCTCCAAGATCATACTCAGTACTACCAAAACATGACAAGTCTGGTGTAGCTTTTTGTCTGTGTCTGTTGATCATCATTTTAAACCTCCCAGAAAGATGAGATTGTAAAACCACTTGTAGTTTGATATGAATAACAATTACATGTCTTCTGTAGATGTGGATTGGGTGCAATCCATATGATAGCTACGTACATATGATGAAAATTGATCTTTTCTGAAGGAATCGCCATCCCCAATGCTGTAGGGCACAGAAAACCAGAGAAATGAGGAAAATAAGCTATGGTAACATTTTCAGCGTTAATGACTATACTATTGCCTTTTCCAAGGACAACAACAGTGGAACAAGACGGGCATGGAGGAGATTATTTGTTCATAAAGTTTTAAACATATGTTGACTAAGAGAAAAATGTTAGTGCATGCTATATAGTTAATTGTAAAATAGTTTGGGTGATGCATTTCCATTGTTTATTGCATGGTGAAATATACTTCAGATTTTTATTTTTTTGACAAGGAAAATATGAATTCTCTTCTCATCGTTTTTTCTTTCACAGTGTTTTGTTGGACATATTTCCTACTTTTAGACCCTGACATTGCATCTCTATACCATAAAGCTCCTATTTGACATATTCCTTCCTTTACAGTAGACAAGGTCATGATGATCCAAGTTTCTCCTGACTTAAAAATGTAGTCAGGCCCGGCGCAATAGCGTAGTGATTAAAGTCCTCGCCTTGCGTGCCCGGGATCCCATATAGTTGCTGGTTGCAATCCAGGCAGCCCCGCTTCCCATCCAACTCCCTGCTTGTGGCCTGGGAAAGATGTCAAGGATGGCCCAAAGCCTTGGGACCCTGCACCAGTGTGGGAGACCCGGAAGAGCTCCTGGCTCGTGGCTTCGGATTGGCTCAGCACAGGCTGTTGCGGCTGTTGCGGCTCACTTGGGGAGTAAACCATCAGATGGAAGATCTTCCTCTCTGTCTCTCCTCCTCTCTGTATATATGACTTTCGAATAAAATTAAATAAATATGGGGCCCGACGCGATAGTGTAACGGTAAAGGTCCTCACCTTGAACGCCCCGGGATCCCATATGGGTGCCGGTTCTAATCCTGGCAGCTCCACTTCCCATCCAGCTCCCTGCTTATGGCCTGGGAGGGAAACAGAGGACAACCCAAAGCCTTGGGCCCCTGCACCCGCGTGGGAGACCCGGAATGAAGTTTCTGGCTCCTGGCTTCGGATCAGCACAGTTCCGGCCATTGCAGCCACTTGGATGGAAGATCTTCTGTCTCTCCTCTCTGTATATCTGCCTTTCCAATAAAAAATAAATAAATAAATCCTTAAAATAATAAATAAATAAATAAATAAATAAATAAATAAAGCTTTTAAAAAATGTAGTCAATGACAGGTCTCCACATATCTGTCATCACTGACAAAATAAGTATTTCTAAATAAACAATGTCACCTGTATTAAATCTTGAACCAACATGAAATTATATAGCAAAATATTTGTTATCAAATGAATATTTCCATTAATTCATGGTACAGAATTCTAATCTGATGTTGTATTTAGAAAATATACATCACAAAATTATCATGATGTCACTTCACATCCCAAATTTGTGCTACCAGAATGAGCCTTCTAATGGTTTTAGTAAGTGGGTATTTGCGATATCACTTGCATTTAATATATATGTATTGTTGCTCTCTACTATTAACTGAACCTCTCCGCAGCGGCTTAAGTCATCAGAACGCCCAGAGATATGGACCAGACAAAGGCAGCCATTTTACTTAATGCTACATAAACCAAGCCTATTGGATAGCAACAGACTGATTTATTTTCTTTTAATGTTTCCTAATTTACAAAGTAGTATCATCTATGGTCATTAAGTGTCTAGAAACATAGTATGCCTTAGTAAAGTGGTCTGAACCAGTAATCGATGACTGTTCACATCAGTGGATGTGTTTGCACAATCTGAATTGTTGTTTGTTACACAAAGAGCCGCCAGATTACTGTGCAGTCACATATTTTTTTATCAATTTTTTTGTTACATCAAATTTTTATCTGTGATTTCTCTTTGTTTCTCCATGGCTATTTTTTCTGCTCCAGTCTTACCCTCTCATGAATGTTCTACTGAAAATTCCCATGTGCTCACATTACTCATCTTGAAGATTGGGGACATAAATATTAATAAATTAGCTTCTTGAGAATTTAGCACCTAAAAGTGACTTCTTTTCTCCCAAAAGTTTGCTGAATCGAAGTCTCTCATGTGATGTAGGTCAGTTCAGGAAACAGGGAGTACACTGTAATTTTGCTGGTTAAAGGAGAGGCATTTCTGAATACACAATATTTGCCAGAAGCCAAATGGCCTCAGATCAACCATTTTTTATTCTATATACCTTCTCTGTCAAAAACGGCATGTATACCTGTGGTATAAAACAACCAAAACTGGAACTTAGCAGAAACTTCTTAACTCTTTCCCAGAAAATGACAAATGTCACAGTAGAATGTGTCATGCCTTATGGTTTCAATAATATTTTTGAATTTTCCAAGAGCTCAGTGGTCAGTATCTATTTGGAATAAGAGTCTATATTCTTCATTGAAATTACAGTGATGTTTGGGGTCTCCAGTGAGAGCATCACCAGATGGAGGGGCCTGAAGATTCTTTTTCTAATCTTTATTCTTCTGTGACCTCAGAAATGTACTGTATTTCCCCCCCTTACAAAAATTTAGTGGTTTTAATACTTCATTGATGTTACCAGAAAAATGCAATTAGTTTGTCATATGAGCCAAAAAAAGCGATTAATAAATTACAACTGAAAGAGTTGTCAAACCAGGTTTACTGAAGAAGTCCATTTAAAAACAAATCCAAATTAAATGATGAACTCTTTTGTAAAACTTTGTTTTATGCTTTTGTCATATAAATCAACGGAGAATCTTAGGATAGCTAATATCATCTATTTATGACTATCTAATTTATTCTCATGGGAAAAATATTGAAGAAACAAAATATTGGAAAATGGTATCATTATTATCCAACCTTCATAAGATTGGATGAAATGAACTAAAGTGTTAGATAAATAAATAATGTATGGCACTTTAGATATATAAAGCAAAAGAAGTAAAAACTTTCAAAAATTTGTATTAGAATATTAACTAGAGATTTTTGGGAGATTATGCTAAATCTGATACCACTGATATGATTACTAACATCATAAAAATTAATACTTCTACTTTATGGTTCTACTATGCATAAAATGCTTGTGATTTTTTTCCTTGAGTATCTTACTTCAAATAGTTTAATCTAGCATACAGCCCAGTTAAACTTTCCTCTGAGAGGCAATCACATTACTTACAGAACTCCACTGGAGTTTCCCAATATAAATTATATAAAAATGTAAAAATACAAATAATTTTGAGAAATCTTTCTAATCAAGGTCAATCAGTTTTGTTCCATCTTCTTTATGCCTAAAACTATGTATGGATATCAATCAAGTTTCATGACTTGATTTTTTACTTTCAGGTCAGACCTAAATTGGTTTTCTTGCATTTATATAACAAACATATAATACACTTTAAATCACAAGCAATGTGAGTAAATTAAAATAGGGATTTGAGATATATATAATCAAAACAACAAAATATAGGCCATAAAATTAACTTCTACTACAGAATTTCATATCAGTTTTAAGTTGGTACCTACAAACATATCTTTTAGATTCCCTTAATCTAGAAGTACAAAATTATGAAAGATAGAAATTTAGAAAAAGTGAATGCTTGAACGAGAGAGAAATTTCTTGAGTTACTAGAATGTGCAGATTGAATGAGTGGAAAAACACTACAAAGGACTTGCTGCAGTTCAAGTAGGTATTTATTTATTCATCTATTTGAGCAATGGAGAGACAGAGACAGTAGTCCTATCCTCCTGCTCATTCCCTGAAAGCAGCTAACAGTCACATTAGGTGGGACCAGATAGAAACCGGGAATTGGAAATTAAATTGAGGTCACCTGTGTGGCTGGCAAGAACTCATCTATGTCAGCCATCATGTACTGCCTTCTGTGGTGTGCATTATCTGGAAACCGGGGTCAGAAGCAGAGGCTGAACTCCAATCTGGGCACTGCAATACCCATTTTCTTAACCTCTGAGTAACATACTTCCCCTCCTCACTTTTCAATTCAGTCACCTGAGAAGTCTGATCTCTGAGTACAATGACCATTCATTCACAGGTGATGAGCCTCTGAAGCCCTTAATGGTAGAAGCTTTCATTTCATGGGAATCCAGTGCTTTTGCTCTTGAGCACCCTACCAGTGGGGCAATGCAAGTCAAAGGAAGTTCTGTCTCTTATGCAATTCAAGAAGTATGGAAATTAATATGAGTGTCAAGGTTTTCATCAGGCTTGGCTGATGTAAGACAGCCTTGGTCTTCCCACAGCCCTGCTTCCTTGGAGACTGCAGTGTTAAGATTAATTTGGAATGTTATATTGGCTTTGTTGTATTTATGCCTGATCTGTAAAACTACATTGGGCTGTGGAAGCTGAACGTTGACAGGCCTTGGAACTGTGTGACTAGAACAGTATAAAAGATATATGGGAAGCTTGGCTCTTGACTACAATAGCTGCCTATGTCCTCCGTGGTGGAGGAGGGAACAAAAAAAGCCATGGACCTGAGTCAGGGCTGGGTGCCCATGGGGTGAGGCTGTCGCTGCAGGAACCCTTGCCTTCCAGTCTTTCGCAAAGTCCAGGAAGCAGAGCTTTAAATCGTACTCACATCTTGTGAGACGAAGTTCCAAATCCCAGCCTCTAACTGTAACTGCACGGGTGTGGTAGTACATCAGTCTTTCTCCCTCACTCATCATTCTTTCCTCTACTGCCCACAGTCCTGCAGGTGTGGGGAATACCCATAGATGGCACAAAATGGAAGGAACAGCAATGAATATTTATGGAGTGCCCACTGCTGGAAAAGAGGAATGGAATTTTCAGCAAAATCACTAGAGAAAGCTATTTCTCTTCATAAAAAAATGCACACACAGCTGCATTCTTACAAACACAACACAGCCTGTGTGTCATCTCCCCACATTCTGTTATCGGAACATATGGGAGAAAAAGGCGCTTATTACTGCAGGCTGTTGACAACCACTGAGAAAATTTACTCATAAAATTAGCTAACAGTATTTCAGCAGGAGGTCCAGAAATTACCTGTCAACCATCCAGAAACATAAGAGAAAACTTCATGTCATTTATTCAAATATTCTGGGTAAATAAAATTAAAATAAACAACAAGCAATCCCTGTCCTATGCATTTTGATAAGTTGCTCTTAATTGATTGGTTCAGGTTCTCACTCTGAAAAATGGGATTATTATTTATTTTAGTTGACATTTCACGTAAATGCCTGATTTTTAATTTGTTTTCATTGTTGTACAACTGCAATCAGGTTTCTGAACACCTCAGGAGAGATAAAGGTGCCATGGTTTGACCCCATCCTGTGGCCTTTAGAAGCAAGAGACCCAGTAGCCATCTAATTAACACCATGAAATAACAGCATTCAAGGCAACCAAACCTGACATAGAGCAGTTGCTACACCAATAATGAAGACACTCCCAGGTTACAACCATAGCCTTCTCAATGGCTCCTTGGCTGGCCTTTCATCCTTACTGGACCTTTGTGGAACATAAGCACATTTTGAACCTCAGAAAGCTGTAAGGATGAAGGACTTTTGAGGCTTCCCTCCTTGATATCTACTTTTACTGCATTGATAAAGCTTCACTTTAGACAACATATGTGTATAAACTTTCTCAATCCTTGTGTTAATTAAATATCTATTGAGGATTGACCGCTGTGCTAGGTCAGGTAGAAATAGCTGTATAGCTGTAAAGAAGAAACTTGTTCTTCAGGAGATCAAGTCTGCTGGAATAGGACAGATGGCTAATGAGCTGACGTCAGTGAGATGCATTGATGTCATATTCAGAAAAACAGGCTATTTGAGAGCATTTAGAAAATATGCAATGTCCAACCACTATGGGCAGACCAGGCTCCAGGGAAAGGTGATTGGAAAATGGCATCCCTGAACTGCAGTCAGTCAGGGCAGATTTTCATTCTCTCATGCTGCTAGATATGAGAGAGAACTGTGATATGGCCTGTGTGCTTTCAGAAAGCAAGACTTTCCTCAAGCTACACTAGAGAGCTGGAGTTGTACTAAATTTGGAAAGGAAAATGACTCCTAAGCAGAAGGCACAGCTTCTATGCAGCCACTATAGAACTGAAACAAGACATTGGGATACACTGATCCAGACATTGGTTTTATGGCTAAGTAGACCAGAGCCAAAGAATAACTGTCTCATCAAATGACCACTTAATGAAAATTTATGGCGGTCCTACTGTATGTGAAGTGGTGTTTTACAGATTCCAGTTGTAAAATGTGGTGAAATCTATCATGTCCAAGGCCAGAGAGAACAAATTTATTCTCTTTGTAACAGAAAACCTTTATGGGTGAATGTATGTGAAAGTAGGCATTAGGTAAAAAGGCCAAAGATGATGATCAGGTCATTATGTCCATTGGAGGAGTCAAAAGGAGAGGATGTGAAAAAGGTCCAAACTGTAAGACAGAGAGCACGTTCTTTACCAGGAGACTATTAGGTAAAACAAGTCTAGGACACATACAAACAAAAACCGGACACAGACAAACCCCTGAGATAGGCAGGAACAAAGTATTACCATACTCTAACCAGTGAAAGCCTGGAGCCCACCAATGTGTGTTTTGTGCCATCAGTTAGCTCAGGGGAGTTTAAATCGTCTTTTCACAGAACGGTTTCCAACCTGTAAGGTGATTATTCTATCCAGAAATTTTTAAGTAGTTCCTTAAAGATAGGCAAGTATTTAAACATGATGAAACACATTACATTTTCTTTGTGTGTTGTAATAAATGAGAGACAGCAAGCAATTATTACAATATTACACATGCAGTATATACATCCTCTAAGCTATTACCCTGTTTCCAAGGCAACAGCCTGTCTGCCCATACTGTCCTGTGATACTAGGAAGCCATCAAATTGGGTCTGCTCCACAAAGTTACAGACCACGTGAGGAAGTGGGGGAGGAGATACAGGGAGAAGACAAGCTGCGTGCTAGCTGTAGTAACAAACTGTACTTTATACTACTTACTCATTGTCTTGTTTGTGCATCTCGTAACAATTTACCAGGGAACACTTGCTGAAAAACACAAATGAAAGACAAAGTCTGTGACATAAATAGAAGGTGGAAACCACAGAGAAACTGGTACCCTTGTGACCACCTAATCCCTCAGGAGGAGGTTTCTGAAGGATTTCATGTCCTTGAGTGCAGGGAAAAAAAGCAAATGTCAGTAGAACCTCACATCCTTGACACTGTCTGAACCTCGCGCAACGCTCAGTGTCTACCTGCACCTGAGTCTGCAACTTGCAATTTTATAAAAATTCTGGAGGGAATTAATTAAAAGGAGCCAGAAAGTGAGTCGTTGACGTTCACGTGCTTTCGTGACGCCCACCCAAAGGAGCTGCAAGAAAGAATAAATCAGAAAAGTTGCAACAGACACATGCGGACACACAACAGAGTCAGAACAGAGGAGGACTCGCGGGCTAAGTGCAGCTACCTGCTCTGCCGCTGCTTGAAACTGAGATTTAAAGTAAGAAATTAAAGATATGCTTCTCAAGGGAAGGTGGAACATTACAACTGAGTTGTGGTCCCTGCTATCATACTTTTGATTATAGGCTGTTGTGGGGACAGGTGTCCAGACGGTTCTAGAGGCAGAATGTCATTTAGAGACAGTTCCTTGGGAGGAATCATCACAAGGCTCTGATAAGGAGAATGTGTGAAAGGTGAAGAGAGAGGAGTAGCACATCTGCGACCTGAGACACCACCAGCTGACGACTAGGAGGCATAATTACATTTCATTGGCAGGGACCTGGAATACAGGGTTGAAGAAAAATTTAACACCTGGAGGAATCGGCCTTGCTAATACAATCAAGGTCAGGAGTCTATTTAGAAGCATCCACTTATCAATGTAGCATTTCCAAATCAAGTGAATAGAGATCTGAGGAATGTTGATATTGGAAGGAAGAAAAAATCATCTTGAAGCACACAATGATAAGGAAGCCCCCCCAAAATAAATAAAAATGTTCAAGGCGTTCTTCATCCTTCATTTTATTAATTTTTCTGCCTTGTAAGTGGCTACTGAGAACTGGCTAGGTGGTGTATGTGCCACATCAGAGTGCCTGGGTTTTGCACTTGGCTGTAGCTCTTGAGTGTAGCTCTTGGCCGATGCTGACCTGGGGAGGTAGTGGTGTTGGCTTAAGCAGCGGGGGTTCTGTGCCCCACGTGGGAAACCTGGATTGAGTTATTGGCTTCAGCTTCAGGTTTTGACATTGCAGACGCTTGAGGAGTGAATCAGTACATGAGAACTCTCTCTCTCTCTTTTTTCTTGCCCTCAGGTAACATGTTTTTGTTGTTGTTGCTTTGTTTCTTTAAATCATTCTTATCTGCTTACCTTTAAAACACTCTGAAAGAAAAGTTCAAGATAGAGTCAGGGGAAAAAATCACTGCATATTTAAGAAATAGAAACACTTCAGTGAATTATTGTATTAAAGTAGCACTGTTGGGGCAAGCATTTGGCACATCTGTTAGGATGCTATTTGAAACATCCCCAGTCCATCTAGGAATGCCTGATTCATGGCAAATATTAGAAATGGAGACATCCAAACCCATCAACATGACACATCTATATGGTCAGACTTGGCTTGGGCATCCTCCAGGCTTCTCCCTCTGGTGCTGTGTTCACCTCCACACACCAGCCACACAGGTCTTCTTTCTTCCTAGCGAGCAAACTAGAACCCTCTTCTCCCAACTTGCTGCCTAGCTGATGTTTATCCCAATAGTTTTCAGCGGTGCTGTTGGCACCTCAGAGATATCCCTAATGACTGAAATGTGGCTCTCCCTTCCTACTCCCCATTACACTGTCTTAGCCGTACACTCTCTCTTTCAAGGCACTTGTCAGGACCATAACCTTCATTTGATTGTCTCCTTGTCTACTTTGGGTTTCTGGTCTATGACAACAATACTTTGAAGATATTAACCCATTTTAACATTTTAACCATATCCCAGTATTTGGCATAGTATATAGAAGTTGAGCAATAGATTACTGGCAAATTGCTTAAAGGATTAATGAATGGGTAAAACTCTCCTCAGTTTGGTTTTTGTGACTAGCATAATTCGCCGCTATTATTGACGTCAGCAAGGGAAACAATGTCTTCTGTTACTGCTAAATATCTGCTAGTAAATAAATGGCGGCTCTGTGACAAGACTCTGTAAGAGTGGCAGGCACTCACTTCCGGAGAGTGAGAACATATGGATGTTGATACTGCACCATCGAGAAATCATAGTGCTTCTAAGAACACAGACATTTTCAAAGTTCAGTGTGACTGAATCTGAATCAGCTGAGCAAAGCTGTTATTTACAGATATCAATAACTGCAAGTCATGAAGTTTCAAAGCAAAGCAATGTTTGCTTCTTTTGACATCAACAGAGGATTGTCCTTCTTCATTTGTGGGCTGTTATTCAGCTTGGGAAGCAGGCTATCACCGCCCCCTTACAATCTATACCATCCTAGATCTTGAAATAATTAGCAGATTTAAGATTACAGTCATCGCCACTAATAGAACCCAGCACCCCTCAGTCACGTGTGCAGAGAGAAGGGGCCCCAGGGATATAAATATCTACTGCACAGAGGCTCTGTTTGCATGGTGAGGTTATAAGCCATTTTTAGATGTTCTTCCCTTTATGTATTTTCTAATTGAGAAAATGAAGTAAGATAGCTTTGTAATTAAAAAATAGTAATAAAGTCAGCATGATCCCTGAGCTCTCTTTGGGAGAAAATGAGCCACCTTAGGCCCATATCCTCACTGTTGAAGCTAATAATAGTAGTGAGGGAAACAAATGGGCAAATGAATGGCTCTCCTGGTGAGGCTAACTAATAGCGTTACTAGTACCAGAAGGAGAGCTGATTGTCAGGGTTGCACGGCTATACTTAGTGAGCAAGTAATACGCCATACATAAGGAATAATGTTATCACATTTTTACAAAAGATCCATTTATTATTTTTATTGGAAAAACAAGTCAGATTTATGAACAGAAGGAGACTTTCACCAGCTGGTTCATTCCCCAAATGTCCCGAATGGCTGAAGCTGAGACAAGCTGGGGCCAGGAGCCAAAAAAACAGGAATCGCTGCCGTTTTCTGGGTCTCCCATGTGGGAGCAGGGTCCCAAGGTAGTGGGCCATTCTCCCTACTTTCCCATGCCACGGGCAAGGAGGCAGATGGGAAGTGAGGCTGCAGGGACAAGGATCAGCGTCTGTGTCGGATCCCAAGCACTCTTGCACCTGACTCAATGTTATCACATTCAATCTTCACAAAAGTTCTCAAAAAACATTGCTGTCATCATTAAAACCACATAAGAAAAAAATAACAAAATATATTTGAAAATAGAATTTTCAAGTAATAAATACATGGGGAAATATGTAAATCAGTTAAAAGTATGTTACCCTGGTTTCTGCTTATTCTCATTTACGTTTTAATATCCTATCTTTAACATAAATAACTCATTCTGCTCAGTTTTCCTATTTGCTATTATAAATTTGGATTTGTATTACTGTCCAGAGCTTTGGAAAACTTGTAACAGCATTTTCATCTTCTTCTTTTTTAATATTGTTTTTCTGTCCTTTCACATTTTTCTCTGCATTGTACAAGTTAAATTTATTTTCATCAATAATTTTGTTATTCAATGTAATAATTATTGTGAATGCTTATATGTTATATATCACTTGTATCCAGGCCATCCTTTAGTTTGTAAGTTCTAGAATGTTGGACTAGTACGTGTGTTGTCAGTCTTGTACTATAGTGAGAGGAGAATGTGCAGCAGTATATTTTACTCTGACTGCTCTTGAATTAAGCACAGTACACAATCGTCACAGGGAGCATTTTCATTTTCTTTAAAACTAAAAAAAAATAACTTATTAGAAGTATTGCAAATATAGTTACATGTTAAAGATTTGTTTATTTATTTACTTGAAAAAGCAGAGTCACCAAGAGAAACAGAAAGAGAAGTCTTCTATCCAATAATTCACTCACTAAATGGTAGCAACAGCTGGAGCTGAGCCAGGCTGAAGCCAGAATCCTGGAACATTACCTAAGTCTCCTAGGTCAAGGGCAGAGATCTGAGAGCTTGGGCCGCTTTTTGGTGCCTTTCCAGGGACATTAACAGGAAGCTGGATTTTTAAATGGAGCACCACTGATCCAAACAGGTGTTCATATGGATGCTGGTAGTACAGCAGTGGCTTAACCTGTTGTGCCACAACACTACTCCCATTTAAATTTTTGAAAATATATTAAAGGCACTTAATAAGGTATTTAAGAAATACAATTATTGGTGGTGGGTAGAAAAATTTGTTTTTTGTTAAAATATCTTACGTCTGTCAAAAGAAAAATACATAGGTGCACAAAGCACAGTTACAGTTTAAGTAATAAAATTTAGCGGGAGAAGCGATTATACAAACAACCCTAATAAAATATGTTAAGCTTACAAGATGCAAATCTAGGGCTCCATGGGAACATATTTGGGTAAAAAACCACATATGGACAGAAATGATCTATTAGACAAAGCTTCCTGAGGCTGGCATCATCCTGAATATATCTTAAAAATTTAGAAGTAGTTAGAATGTAAACTGATACAACCAATATGGAAGATAGCAGGGAGATGCCAAAGAAAACTAAAAAAAAAGAAAAAAAATCTACCATGTGACCAGGTACCCCTTTCCTGGAAATATATCCAAAAGAAATGAAGCAGCACATGGAAGAGTTACGTGCACTACCATGTCTGTAGCAGCTGGTTTGAATCAACCAAGATGTCCATCAAGATGACCAGATAAAGCAAATGTGGTGTATGTAAGTGAAGAAATATCACTCAGCCATTAAATGAATGAAATTCTGACATTTGAAACAACTGGAGATCATTATGCTAGGTGAGGTAAATCAGATACCAAAATAAAAATATCACATGTTTTCTTTCTCTCTCTGTTCTTTTTTGTAAGAAAAAAGGAAGACAGAGGAAAAGGGAGGAGGAATGAATGGATAGGGAGAGAGAGAGGGTGAGAGGGAAATAAACTTTTAGAGCTGTGTATATGAACTACATTGTATCGTTTTCTTTGTATTGATGCCATATTAACATAAGAATTAAGAAGAAAGCAAGAACGCCTTTAAAAACGAAAACAAAAACAAAAAAAGAGCATGTGGCTTTCACCAAGTAACTCAGAAATTGGGAGGTGATGAGTGGAAAGCATTTAATACAAGACAATGGAAATAAAAGCTTGGGAAAAGAAACATCATGACATGGAAAAAGAAACTAGGTCACAAAGAAGGAAGCAATAAGAAAATAGGTAGAAAGACAGCAAGATTTTAAAAATGGGTGGATAGCACATTGTGTTTACATTATAGAAACATGACTGTAGCATATGCTAAAAGTCAAGACTAGAATATGTAGATTTGTTCAGAGTGTTTGAACTACTGCAATCACCAGAGGGTCTTAATTAGGAGTGTTGGTAAAAAGTGGTAAAAGGAGAATATTCGAGTGACATTTAGAAAATGAACAACGCTAGGTTGCAACAGGCAATAGGTACAAGAAGAAATTTAAAATAATTTTCAAGGAAGTTAGATTTAAAATATTACAACAAAAGTGCTGGTATACTTCGTCTGCTCTAGAGTTAGAAAAGCAAAGAGAGAAGTTAATCTCTCAGAAAAGATGTGAAATTGATTTTAGGTAGGCCAAGTGAGAGTCACTGTGGGATATTGGGATTAAATACCCATGGATTTTCAAACTTTTACATTTTTTTAGAGAAATTTAGTTCGATACAAAGATTTGAGGGCCCTGCAGTTGCCATTTGGAACAATGACTAACTGCACAACATGTAATGTCCACAACACATACTGAGTGTCTGATTAAAAACCTAAGCATGTTTCTGATTTCAGATTCCTGCTAATGAATACTTAGCAAGTTATTAGGTTATCACCTAAGTATTTCGATCCTTGACGCACACGTGGGAGTCATTGCTTGTGTTCTAGGCCCCTGCCTTTTGTAAGACCCAGGACTGGCTGCTGTGGATACACAGGGAGTAAAACAGCAGGTAGAAGATCTCTTTGTCTCGGTTCTTGTACATGTGTAAATGTGTGTTTCTACTTCTCAAATAAGGAAAGAATGGGAGAGCAATGTGGGAAGGGAAGGAAGCAAGAAAGGGAGGAAGGAAGAAATGAGAGAACAAATTGAGAGAGGGAGAGAGGAAAGGAGGCTTGAGACTTTTTGTTATGTTAGTAGTTGTCAGTAGTGAAAGAAATCAAGTAGTTTGTAGAGATAGTTCAGGGAGAGTAGAAAAGAAGCAAATTATATATAACATATGAAAACATGCATGAGAAGTGTTAAGCAGTCAAAGATGGAACCTAGAGAGACGAATAATGTATTTATTTATTTAGAAAGCAAAGTTAGGGCCTGGCACAACAGCGTAATGGTTAAAGTCGTCACCTTGCACGCCCCGGGATCCCATATGAACGCATGTTCTAATCCCAGCAGCCCTGCTTTCCATCCAGCTCCCTGCTTGTGGCCTGGGAAAGCAGTCGAGGACGGCCCAAGGCCTCAGGACCCTGCACTCGCGTGGGAGATCCGGAAGAGCTCCTGGCTTTAGATTGGCACAGCACCAGCCGTTGTGGTCACTTGGGGAGTGAATCATCAGATGGAAGATCTTTCCTCCTCTCTCCTCTCTCTGTATATCTGACTTTCCTCCTCTCTCTGTATATCTGACTTTCCTCCTCTCTCTGTATATCTGACTTTCCAATAAAAATTTTTAAAAATCTTTAAAAAAAAAAAAGGTAAAGTTACAGAGAGAACGGGGGAGAAAGAGAGAGAGGGGAAGGGAAAGAGGGAGAGGGAGAGAGAGAGAGAGATCTTTTGCTTGCAGCTTTACTCTCCAAATGGTTGTTGGGGCCAGGTTAAGCCAGATTTATTCAGGTCTCCAACATCACAAGGGTCTGAATGCTTAAGCCATCTTCCACTGCTTTCGCAGGCACGCTAGCATACAGCTTGATCAGAAATGAAGTAGCTGGAACTCAAACCTGTGGACACATGGGGTGCTGGGGCTGCAGTGCCAGCCCAGGTTCCATCATGATGACGGTTCCTCTGGGAAATGGACTTCGGCCATGTGGAAGCTTCTTCGACATGCATTCCAGCATCAGTTGGATGGTAGGGATTATAGTAGCTGGATCTAAGGAATGTCCTTCCTAAACATCTCCTTTCAGTAGACTTTTAAGATTCTTTTTGATTAAAAAAAACTCATTTTATTAAAAATTAGAATTACAGACAGAGAAGAAGTCTATCATCCGTTAGTGTACTCCATGGGTGGTCGCCCCAAGGTGGGACAGGCCAGGTTGATGTCCAGAGCCGGGATCTCCGGCTGGGGCTCCCATATGGGTTTTTGAAGTGCAGACACGTGGGCTGAGAGACAGACAGAGAGAGAGAGAGAGAGAGAGAGAGAGAGAGAGAGGCAGCATAAGAGAGAAACGGAGGATGTGAAGGAAAGCACATGTTGAGGATGTTTAGGAACAAACACAGATAATAACGATGGGAAAGGACACAAACTTACAAAAGAGAGACACTGTGGGAAGCAATAGCAAAGAGATTTTTCAAGAGCAAATGAGGGTCCATTAGCAAGACACAGATTACTGGCTCACTCAGATAAAGCTGAAAAAAAATATCCTGCCTCATCTGGAAGTTGGATTATCATTGATGATTTGGTAAAATCAATAGTTTGATGGTGGCAGAAGACAGTTGCCATTGTTAACTGAACAAATTATAAGGAAGGAAACAAGAGGAAGCAGACTGAAGCACTTTTTGAATTTTTAATAAAAGGTAGAGAAGTATGGCGAATTACTGGGTAGTATTCAACCTGAAGAATTTTGAAGGGAGGTTTGTGGGCATTTTTTTTTTTTAATAACAGAGCTATATACGAGAATGAAAAGCTGAGGTGTGTTGTTTCAATATAGGAAGCAGGAGATGAGGCGGAATGAATGAGATAGAAAGTGCCAGATGGAGTTTAACATGGTTAAAGCTAAGGGTACAAAGGAATGGGTTTATCTCGGGAAAAGAGACAGCATTGTGCCCTTCAAGACTAAACACGACAAGGAAATATTTAACGGCTAGAGATTAAATTATTAATGAGGACAAAGTTAAATAACAAGCATTACATGTAGTCACTTTTATTTCTCATTGAGACAAAAAGAAGAACCATGGAAGAAGAGATTTGTAAAGATCAGAGCTTAACCACACAGTGAGAAGTCTGAGAAAAGTGAAGTGGGAGGGTATTTTTGGAGTCAGTATTCCTTTTCCAAAGTTACGTTAAGCAAAGTTGAGGTTGGATTGCCACATCTTTATTTTGATGGTGTGAAACAGAACGTAGTATTTCACACATTATAGCCCTTGTGTCTGCTCTGTGTCTGATATTAGTGACAGGATTGATGTCAAAATGATAATAGTTCCAAAAATAATAATCATTAAAGAAAATTTATACACCAGAATATTTCAGACCTATAAGCATTATATCATTTGAAAGAAATAGCTATATGTCATTATTTATAGACAATGAGGTCATGCAGATTTCACAAAATATGTCTACACAAAGAACTGAATTTATTCCATTACTGAGAAAAATAAATGTATGCCATTACTGAGAAGTGACCTGTTCCACAACTATCACAGAATGAGTCTATTCAACAAAATTTAAGAAATTTTGCTATGAAATAGCTTAATAGAGATGCAAAGAGTATGACTTTGTACCAAATGTTTGATTGGAATACAAGAAGATATCAGAAGCAGAATGCAGAATCTGCAAGAATGCAAAGACTCAGCTCAGCCCTGAATAGTGCGAGAATCTGGAAAAGATGGCAGGCTTAGGGGAGTAAAATACTGTTAAACTGAGGGTCTGGTCTGAATCTAACCAGCTGTCTCAGGAAAACACTACTACCCACTCACTCCAGTCTCGCCCAGCTCAGATCTGTGATTGGCAAATATTAACTAGTGGCAAGTTTCAGCCAAATGGTTAGGTGGAGTTCATTAGTAAATGAGCAGAAGGATAACAGAGGCTATGGTATTGTTTAATTGGGAAACATAATGGGAAAGAAATATTAACGAGAAAGTTTTGACTCCAAACATCTGACAATTAAGCAGAGTACAAAACAGATTCCAGTATGAGCAGATTGCTCATAAAAATAGAAATACAAACACACCATAACCATATGAAAAGATGGTCGACCCTTTTTCTATTCACAGAAATTCTAATGAAAACTATAGTGAAATGACATTTTCATTAACTGGATAAACAGGACTCTCATATGTAATTGCTGAAAAGTATAAATTGGGATAATCTTTCTACAAGATAAAGTAATAAGGGTCCAGCGGTGTAGCATAGCAGCTAAAGTCCTCGCCTTGAACACCCCGGGATCCCATATGGGCACCGGTTCTAATCCCGGCAGCTCCACTTCCCATCCAGCTTCCCGCTTGTGGCCTGGGAAAGCAGTTGAGGACGGCCCAAAGCTTTGGGACCCTGTACCCATGGGGGAGACCTGGAAAAGGTTCCTGTCTCCCAGCTTCGGATCAGCACTGACTGTTGCGCTCACTTGGAGAGAGAAACGTCGGACGGAAGATCTTCCTCTCTATCTCTCCTCCTGTCTGTATATCTGACTTTGTAATAACAATAAATAAATCTTTTTAAAAAAAATAAAGTGATAATATTTTTCTAGATTTAAGATGCTCTTCAAGGTCTAAAGTGCGGGAGAATCAAGATGGCGGAATCAGGTAAGGACACGTTTAAACAGACGGAAAAACATTTAATTAGGATGAAACAGAGAGGACATATTCCAGGAAACAGGAGAGGACAGAACAACAGCAGAGGGGTACCTGGAGACAGACAGACACAGGAAAGCAGCGGACACAGCAGTGTGGTGTTGCAGTGACTGATACTCCAGCAGCATTCAGCTAACAATGATCTGAACTCCACCAGCAACCAGGTGGGAAGGGACTTTCACTGGAAGCTTGGGAGGTGAACCAGACAAAGAACTATCTGTCCTGCTGGTCCATTTGATTTGACCAGGAGCAGAGACAGAGCAGTAGATCCCAGATGGGCAGTGCGAGAACAGGGTGGATATCAGAGCCCAGTCAGCCCCTGAGAGCCAAATTGGGTGCCATTTTGTGTAAGGAGCAAAGGCAAGTGAAAGGACTGGCATACAATAAGATCGGAGTGAACTCATTTCTGACTCAGTGAACTGCGGCAACGTGGCATTCTACAGGTTCCACCCAAGACAGATCTGGGTAGCCCTCAGACCTGACAGCCAGCAGATTAAGAACTGTAGTGGTGGTACGTCAGGCGCCATTTTGTGCACTGTGGCAATAGCTTTAGGACTTCAGGGGACAACAGTGAACTGCGCATGTGCTGAGCTCGTGAGAACTCACTGAGTTCAGGGAACTGCCCTGGTCCCACAGGAAAATAATACTGACTATGGCATCATACAGATCAAAATAGGTCCGTGTGGCACCCAGACATAACATCCAACAGGTTCCGGCAAGATCAGGGCCACCAACAACCTAATTATATAGGACACCTGGTGTCTCTCTAATCCTGGGACCTGTTCCAACCCGAAGTGGGAGAAAGGTTGCAGACAACGGTGCAGCCTTAGCACGAAATCACAGGAGGTGGAGAGTGGTGAGCCAGGAACTGGGGCTGTGGAGACCATGGTGGAAATCTAACACAAGAACCCAGACCTGGAACTCACTGGAGGTTGTGGCACAATTGGCTACAAGCAAAGAGTTGTGTACCAACTGCAATAAGTAAAATCGCATTGTAGACCTGTGGGTGACATAGCTTAGAAACCTGCCCCAAGGAGAAAACTCTGCTAACCAGAAGTGCAATGACCAACAGCAAAAGAAGAGACAAACACAATGAATATTACTGAAAATTCCCCTGCAAAGGAGTAAAACCCTATGCCAATCTCAGAATTAACTGAGGAAGACATTGAGAAAATGGGGCATACAGAATTCATAAAACTCATTTTAAAGCTTCTGATCAACAATGAGAAATACATACATGAGTTCAAGGAATTTAAGGAAGTAATAAAGCAAATCAAGGCTGATATAGCAGAAATGAAGAACACAGTAGAGCCAATTGAAAGTACAGTGGAGAGTCTGCAAAATAGAATGAAGCAAGCAGAAGAAAGAATCTCAGAACTGGAAGATATTTCCTGTCACCAGGGAGAAGCAAAAAAAAGCTGGAAGCAGAGCTGGATCAAGTCAAAAAAAGTATTCAAGAATTGAAAGACACTATTAAGAGGCCAAATATAGGAGTTATGGGAGTCCCAGAAGGTGCAGAAAGAGAAGCTGAATTTGCAAATGCATTTAATGAAATAATAAAGGAAAATTTCCTTAATCTGGAGAAAGAATTGGGAAACAAGATCAGGGAGGAGCACAGAACTCCCAACAGGCTTGATCAAAAGTGGTCTTCACCAAGACACATGGTCATCAGGCTCTCTTCAACTGAACATAAGGAAAAGATCCTTAAATGTGCACGTGAAAAAAAATCAATTGACTTATAAAGGAATGCCAATAAAACTCACAGGAGATCTCATATGAAACTAAACAGGCAAGAAGAGAATAGAGTGACATATTCCAGATTTTAAAAGAAAAAAATTTTCAGCTAGGATACCATATCCAGCAAAGCTTTCTTTTGTCTTTAAAAATGAAATAAAATTCTTCCACAGTAAAGAAAAGCTAAAACAATTTGCCTCTTCCAAACCTGCCCTACAAATGTTACTTCAAGATGTTCTCTTGACAGAGAAGAGGAATAGCACCCACAAAAACCAAAGGTAAATGGGAAGAACATTTCACTAAAATGACAAAAGAAGACTAAACCAATGAACAACCCATTCCTAAAATGACAGGACCAAAGTACCATCCATACATGTTAAACTCTGAGTGTAAATGGCTTAAGCTCAATCAAGCGTCATAGATTAGTAGACTCGATTAAAAAACAAAACCCATCTGCTTATTGTCTGGAGGAGACACACTTCAACAAAGATCAGCGGAAACTATTTCGCATGGGTTTTGTTGTTTTCTGTTAGTTCCATCTCTTCAAAACACTTCCTTCTGATTAAATCATTCAATGACTCGTAGATCATGCATTGGCGTCATTTTCTTCAAGAAGGTTCTTGATTTTCATTTCTTCAGCTACATATTAGCCATTTGATAGCATGTTATTTAACTTCTTGGTGTTGTTAATTTCTTTTTTCTCCAGGATGTTGATTTTGTTTTGTGGCTTTTCATTTAAGAGGATGAATAGTAGCTGTGTAATGGAGACTGTCATACCTAGTAACATGTTATTTAACTTCAGGGAATTGTAAATTTTTATTTTTCTTTCTATTGTTGATTTTGTATCATGACTTTTCATTTAAGGGGATGTACAGTAGCTGTGAAATGGAGACTAACATCCAGATGTGAGGATACAATGCAGTATGCAGACAAAGATGGACTTACAATGAAACTGTTTACTACATCTAGAAAATAGGATGCTGGACTCTCTGCCATTGTCCATGCCCACAATGATGGACATAAGACTGTGTATGAAGAACTGTATTTTAGTAATGATATAGAGGAACTAGGTGGGGGGGAGGGAATTGGGGAGGGAATAAGGGAAAATGATAATAATATATGTTATTATATGTTTAAATGTTTTTTAAAAAGGTCTGAAATGCTCATACATTTCACATCTGAAATTCCAATTGTATTACTATCCTATAGGAAACAAGTACTTCTGAGGAATTATATATATAATTTTTTGTGAAAGAATTACCTGTGACAGCCTAAAACCCATCAATTTGGTAATGATAAAATAAAGATGGATAAAGAGGACAAAGAAAATAACTATAACATTGAGCACTATTTGATGATAGAAAATGATCTTCAAATTATAAAGTGAAAGTGGAATATAAGGTGGATTTATGTTAAACCATAAATGTATACATGTATACCTATACAAGCTGTGTTTATCAACGCACACAAAAATCTCTCTCAATGCACTCTCATATGCAGAAATTGAAAACAGTGATTGGAAAGGGAAACCAGCTTTTGAAGAAATTTACTTTTCACTGCATTCCTATTTTTTTGTCATTTGATTTTAACAATTGACATACATTGACTTGAATTTATTTAAGTATTTAGACAGAATAACTACATAAGAAATCAGCACTTTGAAATGGTGGTTTCAGAAAATGGCAAAAAAGAAGCTAAGAAAGAAAAAAAATGATAATCAATGAGCAGATTTTTTAATCCACGCAATCCTAGGAGCTACACGTTTAGAGTCATTTCACTTGTTAAGTAAGCTTTTCCGTGTTGCAATAACACTAAGTGATGCTGCCTTTAACCATGAAGAATATGAATTCTCAGTACTCAATACATTAGAGTTTCAAAAGCTGGAAGTAGCAGAAAAATCATGCATTAATACACTGAGAATGGGGCCCGGCGGCGTGGCCTAGCGGCTAAAAGTCCTCGCCTTGAAAGCCCCGGGATCCCATATGGGCGCCGGTTCTAATCCTGGCAGCTCCACTTCCCATCCAGCTCCCTGCTTGTGGCCTGGGAAAGCAGTTGAGGACGGCCCAATGCATTGGGACACTGCACCCGCGTGGGAGACCCGGAAGAGGTTCCAGGTTCCCGGCTTCGGATCGGCGCGCATCGGCCCGTTGCGGCTCACTTGGGGAATGAATCATCGGATGGAAGATCTTCCTCTCTGTCTCTCCTCTGTATATATCTGGCTGTAATAAAATGAATAAATCTTTAAAAAAAAAAAATACACTGAGAATGGAGATGAAATCCTCTCAGATGATTAGGTCTGCAGTCTAGCCTGAACAGATCAGAACCGCACCTTACGGGAAGAGGTGAAATGAGACAAATGGCAACATCAATAACTTGAAATTCTCCATGATAACAAAATACAGCTCTAGTGAGCAATGAGGCTTGTAGGATGGGTACTGAACAGTAAACATTATCTGATGGAGCATTTTCCAAGAGAGAGTAGTTGATCAGAGAAAAGATAAAAACCACCTGATATGAATGGGATTATGGTCATCTGAGACAAAGAATCTCCATTGATGTTTTATCTATACAGATGATGTAAACAAGTTGAAAAACGTGGAGAGGAGAGACAGATTATAAACTGTAACTCCAAAGTCTCTTTGATAGAGAGAGGGAAACTGACTGGGAGTAGCTTGTAATGGGATGAGGATGAGGGAGGAAGTACAAATACTACAAACTCCAAACATTCTGTAATATCAAGCTCCTATCACCTCTGACTTCAGTACAACCACGTCCTCCTACTCAATAATTCTCCAAAGGATATCAACATGATAGTGCCAAATAAAGTCAGCAGCCAAGAACTCTATCCTGGTCTTTGAGATGGATGGCATAGCCCAAGAGCTTGATCTATCAGTTTGCAAGACATATTGGCAGGATGCTGGGTCAGAAACAGATCCAGTGGGAATTGAATTACCATTTGGATGTGGAGTGCCAACCTCCAAAGGAATGGTTTAAAGTGCTGCACCACAATGCCAGCCCCTTAATCTTCTTTGTTAATTGTTTCCATTCACTAAAATAGATGCTTCCTGAGGACAGCACATTTTTATTACTTCATCTTGCTTATTTTTACTGTTGTATTCCCAGTGACTGCTAACAAGCAACTACAACCCCCCCCACACACACACACACACACAAAAAAAAAAAACAGTGAATACTTGCAGAGTGAGTAGAATTTGTTTTTACATTAGGGAACTGAAGAGTGGTTTCAAATCAGATTTCTTTTCCTGGAAGTATGCATTTAAATAATAAAGGAATTTGAATAACTCACAGATACGTTTCTTCTGTTTCACAATCACTGAGCACGTGCTGGGTCTGAAGCACGGTGCTTGCAAAGCAGACAGCGGATGAGTCACACAAGGCTTCAACTAGCAAGGATTTCATTATTGCCAGGGGGTCATTGGGACAGCATCACGCACTGATAGAAGCTCAATGAGCTACAGCTAAATAAGGACAAGTGCTGCAAGAATACAGACTAACACTTGACTCGTTCTTTCAAAATTATACTTAAACCTTTTCCTGCAAGAAGAGTGTGATCCTTGCGGGCATGGAAAGGAGATCATGAAAGATAACGATGCCACTTTGGTGTCAGTTGCTTCTGCCTACTCTTGTTAAACCCAAGAAAGTTTCATTAGGAAGGTTCTGTCAGTGCTTGCCTATTAGATACGGAAGTAGAAAGTGAGGCCAGATAACTTACTCAATGTCACTTGCACTATGGCAAAGTGGGTTAAGCCTGTGACAGCAGCACAACTGGTGTGCCAGTTGGAGGCCCAGCTCTTCCACTTCCGATCCAGTCCCCTGGGAGGTTGGCAAAAGCTTGTCCAGCTGTCTGAAATATTCCCAGCCATGTGGAAGACCCAGATGGAGTTCCAGGCTTTCAACTTCAGTCTGGCATGGCCACCTTGACCAGTAAGCCAATACATGGAGAAAGTATTTCTCTATCTCTATTCTATCTCTCCCCCTCCCTTTTTCTCTATTTCTCTCTCTAACTCTGCCTTTCAAATAAGTAACATAACTCTTAAAAAATTAGAAACCTGTCTTTCTTACCCAGGAAGTTTATGCTCTTAACATCTATACCCTCTGCTATCTTCTCCATGTTTAAGCTGAAGAGGGATCCTGGGCAGGTGTGTTGTAGAAAGTTTGTGGGAAAAGAGGTCCTGGAAAAGATTATCTTGGAAAGAGAAGTTGGAGCAAAGCTATAATGGCCTCAGAGTAAGATTCACTCTCCAGGCAGAGAAAAGCTCTATTAAAGACCTAGAAAATGACAGAATCTGTCTTACATTCAAAAGGATAACCCACAGCATTAAAAAGGAGAGAAAAAAGAGTGGCAATTAGTGCCTAAATTTAGCCACCAGGAGAAGAAGGAGGGTGGTATATAAAATAGCTGAGGTCTAACTGGCAAAATCTGATGAGTCCATGAGAAGTTGAAACCTCAATGATCTTTTTAAAAAGACACAGCATATATGGGCCAAATACAGAGAATTATTAGTACTAATTAGTTTTTTAAGATTTATTTATTTATTTACTTACTTACTTACTGGAAAGGCAGATGTACTGAGAGAAAGAGATATAGAGAAAGATCTTCCATCCACTGGTTCACTCCCCAAGTAGCTGCAATGGCTGGAGCTAAGCCAACTCAAAGCCAAGATCCAGGAACTTCTTCCAGATCTCCAACACCTGTGCAGGGATCAAGGCTTTGGGCTGCTCTTGACTGCTTTCCCAGGTTATAAGCAGGGAAATGCATGGAAAGTGGTACAGCCGGGACAGGAACTGATGTCCACATGGGATTCTGTTATACGCAAGGCAAGAGTTTAGCCACTAAATAAGGCCACTTAGGCCATCGCACTGGGCCCATTAATTAAGTTTTATATGTGCTTAAATGAAATACTCCATATTACCAAGCACCAATAATAAGAGATGCAGGTTTCAATAGATTCCTGACACATATGTAAATTTACTAGTCCTCCTTTTGGCCTCACACAGATGTCAATATCTCCTGGAGAACTAAGTTTATCAAGTCCATTAACACAATTAAAGGCTTTGGTTTTGGAATTTTATTGAAACATATGCTTTAGTCCAGGAATACAAATTTAAATTTCTATCATATTTTTTTGGTAGCTCTATTTTGAGGGGAAAATATAATCAAATATAGCTATTTTTATTTCAAATTGCCATATAATTATTTACACTTATGGATATAGCTCCCTTTTCCTTGGACTCTTCAAATTTCAACCAAACTCATCAATATGAGGCAGGAGGTACCGGTAGTGGGGTAAATACCAGCCTGGAAGGCGAGGTATGGAGTCTCACCTGCTTCCCCAACACAAGAATGTTGAAGACATCCCCAGGCACCTATGAGATCCCTTCTTCATCCAAAGAGGCGAAGCACATGTTCTTCGTTTTCTCTTCCTATTGTGTGGGGATCCAACAAATGATCACTGAGTTTCCACCATAATCAAGTCTTTCAGACATACTTGCAATACTTAAAATGGAAATTCCTTGAGACCTGGATCTGGCTAATTCAGCTATGTTATCACCCACTTGGAAAGCCAAAGTAACCATGCTCTGTAAATACATGTAAAATTATTGTTGTCTGTTCCCTAGATAATAATTTATGTTTTAAACTTTTTTTAAAATGAAGCACCCAAAAAGCCAAGATTACAGAACCAGTCCTGAGTCCAAGTTTGCCTTCAGTGTTGCACATTTGTAAAATAAGGACTGAATCTCGAAGGCAGTGGAGAGTTACCAGGAAATCGCCTGCGTTTTCTCCCAGTCCTGGATTTGATTTTGAAAAAATAAAAAGTTGTTTTCCATCAGGTGTGATGCAGAATGTCGGTAATAACTGGGGAAAGACTTTCTGTTTCTGACCCCATGCCCTCATGACCCCCTGTCTGCACAGCACAGCGAACTCGGGTCTCTTGTGGAGCACACAGGAAGCTTCCTAGAGAACATTACGGAAAGCCTGCACTTGGACTCGCTTTTGACAGCCTGCCTTTCATGCATTTCTTGTTTTTCCTGGGAAGACATTGATTTTAAAAAAGCTGTGTCCCATGTCTGCTGCTAAGTGCAGGGATGGTCTTGGGAAATCTAGTTGCTTAAAGCAGAAAGCATTCACTGCTCCCACTGGATCCAAAGGATCACAGCTGTCAGTAAGGTTTGAACAGAAGTGCCTCCTTTGTAAGAGCTTCATTACTCTGGGGTAACACCACAAATAAGCCCTTTTGTTCTCTGTTAGGTCTACACGGAAAGAAGCATCGTTTTCTTGCTGCTGAATTCTGAGCATGTGTGACTGCTTGTAACCAAGAATAAGGGTTCATGATTCATGCAAGACTTGTTTCTTTCTAGCAATCAGCCCATGATCCAGCAAATGAGAGATGCTCAATAAATATTTTTGAGTTGATTTCATGGTGATCGAATAATTCTTTTTTGGATCTATGCCTGGCATGATGTTTTGTCCATGGCAGATATGCCTGAACATTTAATGGGCTAATGAACAAGCGGCCATCTCTACTCAAATGTTGGAATCTGCATCATAATCAAAGCACTGCTATGGAGTAGATAAAGTCATGGCAGACTCTCCCATCTGCACTGTTAGCTAGGTCATATGTGTACCAGGGCACCCATGGTTAACCACTGACAAGCACATCACTGTATCTTGTTCATGTAGAGTGGAGAAATTCAGAGTGTGGTTCTAGCACTACCACCAATAGCATCGTCTGATAACTGGATGTGTATGCAGATTTTCAGCCCAGCCCCAAGACTATCCGCTCGGAGACCCTGAGTGTTGGGAACAGAAATCTGCGCTACAGCAAGTTTTCCAGGTGATGCTGATGCACAGCCACTCCATAAGGTTTTATTTTTGCTTGTTGTTTCCAAGAATTAAGTGTAATGGAACAGCGCAGCAGTGGTCCCTGAACAGGCAGTTTGGCCTCTCTAGATTCTGAGAATTTGAATCTCCAGGGATTCAGCCATGGAGTCCATCTTTTGAACAAGTAATGTATTTGCACTTTAGAACTATTTCCTTGAATTTGCTTTATCTCCATCATCTCTTAGTTAATTTGTTTTGGCAGAAGTCTCTGGTTGGTTATGTTTATTTACTGCCTTGATGAGATGACAATCAGGAATATGTTAATATATGATAAGAAACTAAAGGACACTCTGCACCAAAATAAAATGAGCACTAATGATGGAAATTCAGATCCTGCCCAGGTGATAGTGAATGCTTCTGGGTTGTGTTGAGGGTTCCTCTCCAAAATAATATTGCATCAGTGGCCTGCTCTCTGAAACAATGACAAGGGAAAGTGGACTATTCATTGGCAATTATGTCTTTAATTCAGCTATTGGGTCAGGGATACATAAGTGAAAAGTAGCCTATATATGTGTGTGTATATATATATGTGTGTGTATATATATGTGTGTGTATATATATATATATAATTTTTATTGGAAAGTCAGATACAAAGAAAGCAGGAGAGACAGAGAGGGAGATCTGTCGATGATTCACTCCCTCAGCAGTCACAATGGCCAGAGCTGCACCAATCCAAAGCTTACAGTCCGGAAGCTCTTCCAGGTCTTCCATGTGGGTGCAACGTCCCGAGACTTTGGGCTGTCCTCAACTGCTTTCTGAGGCCACAAGCAGGGATCTGGAAGGGAAGCAGGGATGCCGGGATAAGAACTGGCACTCATATAGGATCCCAGCAAATGCAAGGTGAGGGTTTTAGCTGCTAGGCTACCATGCCAGGCCGGATGTACATAAATGTTTTAAAGAGCTGAGTAGTGGATGGTTTTACTAACTTATCACAGCGGCCACCATTCCCTAGAACTCCTTACCATTTGACTTTGACCCACATCTCTGTCTACAGGGTATTCTTGCTCTCAGTGTTAATTCTAGTGCATGACCTGCATGCTACATGGTTGCATGACCTCAGAGGCAAGCATTTGGGGAAGAAGTAGAAGCCTGTAAGAGCCAAGACAAAAAGGAGAGTGGCAGTACCCCAGCAATCCAGTTTTTCTGAAATCATTGAAAACAATGATTTAGTTACCTCATTTCTGTTGATCAGGTGTGTATTCATGTAGATTTGAGCAATTAGAATTTTACCCTTTGTATCTTATCTTACTGGCCATTCAGAAGAATATGCTAGTGTTTCCATTCCACTGAAGGACCTAGAGAAACTGACTCTAAAATTGTGCTTAACATGTTTTAATGCATTTTGTCAAGTTGCAATATTTTCCCCAAAATTAAATAACCATTTTATTAGAAACATTTTTCTTGTCTTAAAATTGAATCCCAGAGTTTACTTCATTTGGTATTCATTTGATTATGAAAGTGGCCATTTTTAACCAAACACATAAGACAAAATAAATTATAGCTGGCCTGCTTAATAGCATTGCCCTGCCTATCAATCAGAAATATTATACTGCTTATACTATTACTGTGTCATGCATAATGTATTAATAACCAATCTTATAGATTTATATAATCTGTCATCTTCAAAAATTATTTCTCCTACCAAATAGTTAATGTAGCAGCTGACACTTTGTCCTCTTTTTCTTCACCAACACCCTGTTAGATTTGCATCATTGGGAATTGAGGAGCAAAGGACTGGAAATCAATGGTCTCTGATCAGCTGTTGTGAGATAGAGGCAGAGGTTAAGGAATAAATCTGAGTCAGGATTAAAAAGTACTATTCTTCTTCCCCAGTGTGAAATTTACAATTCTGTACCAAGGAGGTGATTATTTCCCCAATGTTTTTATGAGGGATCCCCATTTGCTTACACAAAAGGATGCTTAAAAGCAGGGCATACACACCACTGCTGGTGACAGTCCACTCCAGGTGTGACCCTACCATTCCCAATCCCTCCATCAGTAGGGCTCTTGCCCACAAAGGTAAAGTTGCAGATAACTCCACTGTTCACTCCAGAAATGTCTCTAAAACCCCCTTTCAGTTAACATCTTACTGTCTGATTTATCAACAGACATCAATGAGTAGCTATTAAATTTTGGGGACTCTTGAAACCCTAACCACAAAGCCTCAATCCAAAATTATTATGCCCTGATTCTCACCCTGATTTTAACTTAAACTAGACCTGAAGTTTCCCAAAAATCCTGAAGTGGCCTTTCCTTCTCCTTGACCATGTGCTATAGGCTCTCTCTTATCTTTTCAACAGGGGTGTTTCAGGGAGCCAGCATTCAACACTATGAAAAGTGATAGAGTTGGTATTTTTATCAACAAGCTGTTTTCCACTCTCATTATTCTCAGCAGTTCTTTACCTTATTCTCATTCTTTTGATTCTGTCCTGCTGAGACAGAAAATTGTTTAGAACTGAATTTCCACTCTGAAGCTTTCTACACTCACCCCTTTCTCTAGTTATTGATGACTCTCATCTCCGTTTCAGGCAATATTTTGCTTTCTTCGGTTTTACCTTCCACTGGAAGAACTTGCTGAGTCACAGGGTAAATGTACTTGTGATCTCATTGCCCAAATCAAGCCAAAGATCACTGTTTTCATTTTCCTGTTATAAGTAGGAAATATGAAGAAATACTCATTTCTAGACTCCCAGCAAAATCCGATGTTGAGATACGCTGGAGCAGCTCAGCAGGTTTACCCCAAAGCCAGGACGTCTAAAAGTAAAAGCCAACTCACAGGAATTCTAATGAAAAGTTCAAATGCTCAAAATACTGTACATATGATAATGAACACCATAGCTCCTTAATTTGATGTATTTTTGAGTAAATGCAATATACATATCAGAGTTCTTGTGTTTCAGGTCCTGGTATACAGTGAGGAACAAAACTAATACAATGTTTTCAACACAGAGCTTAGTCTAATTAAAATAGCAGCCAAGAAGTAAATTTTCTAAAACCAATTGTGTATATTGCAGACACATTTTGTGTTTGGACAGTGAATGGGAGAAGCTACTAAAGCACACAATACCAGAACTGGGACATGCCCAAGAGCTTCAGGATGTTGGGTCCAAGAAAGTAATCTTGAAACCTTGACTTGATACTGCTTAAGCCTGCATTTCTTCCTTAAGAGACTTTGGATGAAATTGCTTGAAAGAATAAAACCTCTAAGTTTTTATTTGTGTATGTATCTAATTTAATTTGATTTGATTGAAGAAAATGATATATATCAAAAGAAAAGGATGAAATGGCAAATTACAAATTAACAAGTTAAGGTTCCTTGAATAGGTTGACCTTGTTGATGTACCAAATTACTACCAATGAATGGCTTTTTTCTTTATATGCTTATTTGCTGATATAGATATGATTTTATGTGTGAGACATATTGTGATTGTATTTAAATTTTATTCCAAAATGTTCAGTTTAATCTTTAAAGTGTTATACAATTAAATTTAAGAAATAAACTATGCTTTTTAATGTCTTTCTATTTTATTTTTTGAAAAATACTTAATTTAATATTATATGTAGTATTTTTGCCATTCAGATATTTTTCTCTTGTTTATGTTGGAGAGAAAATGTCACAAAATGACAGGACTCTAGCACTTCTGACAGAGATTAGGCAGATTGCATTATATCTGTTTAGCGAGTATAAATGAGGTCTTCATGAATATAAATTAGTTTTTATTTTTGCAAGTGTCATATGTAATGTATTAGTTACCAGGCAAATGGCAGTGATATGAACAGCAAGGAAAAAAAGCTGATCATTTTTCTACACAGAAATAAAAGAATTAAAAAGATCAATAAAACATGTTTAAGAATGTGAATAAAAGCATTCTTGCACAACGCCAAAAGATGTAAGGAGAAGAATAGATAACAAGAAGTGTTTCATGGCCACACGGATAGTTACTGCTGTCCATGGAAATCAGTGGACACTATTCTTCAAGTATGATTTGAAATGGTAGGCTTCATAGATGCTGAGAAATGTAAGCATTTAAAGCATTAAATTATTTTTGCATTCTTCTGATAATTGTCAACTGCATACACCAAGCAGTGTAACAAGGAGAGAAGGAAGGAAGGAAGGAAGGAAGGAAGGAAGGAAGGAAGGAAGGAAGGAAGGAAGAAAGGAAGAAGGGAAGTAGGTTTGGCTGTGGAGCTGTACCTAAGTGTTGGAACAGGGGATGGGTCACATTAGGCAGGGTCATGACACTAACCAGCATGCAGAAGAACCAGGTCCTGAGTAGGCCCAACCCTACGGAAATACAAGTCCCGCTGGTTAGCTTAAGAGTTGGGGTGGTGATGGACTGAGCTAGCAGTGACCACGGAGCCAATGACACTCATGGTTCCTGGGGCTGGAAACAGGTTGGACAAGTCCAGTCTGTAGCACACACACACGCATCCTAACACAGGGTGTGAGGCGGGTTGGGATGCAACATCCTCTAGTTCATACAAAGGCCAAGAGGGAGTGGCAGGCTATGCCAGGCAAGGGCTTAGCACCTGCTGAGCACGTGAGATCTGGGTCAGGGAGTAGGCCAAGCGGGGGAGCCTGGGAAACTCTCTTACTGGGGTCACAAATCTTATTGATGAGCTCATGTTCCAGGCCTGGGTGTTGGGCAGCCTGAGCAGAATAACTCCAACCATTCACTAATATGTATGCTGATTTTGGAGGGGAGTAAACCAGGCAGGGCTGAGCCAACCTTACCTCACTAGCGAGAGCAGAAACCAAGCCAGAGCATAGGTCAAACTCAGCTAGGATGTCACACCTACCAGTTTGTATGAGCCTGGTATGGGAGCAGTTGGAGCAGGGCCAGGTTCCACCACATGCCTACGAGTGGTGGGACTTGGAGTAGGCTGAGTGAAGCCAAGTTACAGCATCCAAAGGTAAAGGCAATGACAGGTGAGGCACTATGCCAAACTGGGTCAGAGCAACCACTGCCAAGTGCAATATCTATAGCTGGGAACACACCTGATTGGGGAACTAAGTAAATGCCCTTGCTGTGTTGTGGTTCCCACTGGTAAACATGGGGTGGAATCGGAGTGGTGTTCTGCTGAGGTCATGGCTGCAGCATACCTTGGCACAAATATGGACTGGGGCTAAGTGTGCTGGAATGGGTTAGACCCTAGCACCCATTTGTGCTTGTGAGAACCAGGATAGGTATAGCATGGGCTAGGCTAGATCTTTGCCCCTGATGAGCCAGGTATGAGCTGTGTCTGTGTGTGGATCAGACTAGACTGGGCTGGTAACATCCAACAATAATAACCAGAATGGGTTAAAGGTCGGTCAGAAAAGGCCATTGTTCCTGCTAGGTCAGGAAGTGGACTGAGTAGGGCTGGCCCATGGACACAACCATGTGCGTGAGATCTGGCCTTGTGAAAGGTTCTGATGGAGGAACCTGGGAAACTCCTCTGTTAGGACACAGTCCATGCAGGTGAGCACAAGAACCATGATAGGGAGCAGCCAAGACCAGGCCAGAGAAAAGTACCCATCGGCAAACATTTGGAGCAGACCGGGGGCGAACTAGGCAGGGCCAATTCACATCACCCGCTGGTGAATCCGAACACCAGAATGGATTGTAGGTTGGGCCAGTTTGGGTGGCAACACACACCAGTACACATTACAGCTTGGACTGGGTACCGGCTGGGCCGGGCTAGGCGTTAGCCCCTACCAACCTGAGCTGGAATTGGGGGTAGGCTCCATGGTCTGACCATGGGGTGCGTGTGTCAAAGCCAAGCCTCCTCAGTGACTCAGACAGAGCAGTGGACAGCATATCCAAGTGC
The DNA here is from genome assembly GCF_030435755.1 of Ochotona princeps. Lineage (NCBI taxonomy): Eukaryota > Metazoa > Chordata > Mammalia > Lagomorpha > Ochotonidae > Ochotona > Ochotona princeps. Next base: position 19,432,000 of record NC_080832.1, read on the forward strand.
ACATGGAGGATTTGGTAGTATATTGGAGCCTTCAGAGGACACCTGATTCCACAAAAGAGAACAGAACAAATTGATCAACTACTCTAGCTAAGTGTTGGCAGTGAAAATCTGGGCAAGTGGAGACACTAAGGTGGACTTTGTCAGCAAGTGGATTCTGAGATTTATCCGCGCTTAGAATGGCAAGATTGGCAGCAATTCAGAACAGCTGAACTAGCGAAACCGCTTGAGCAGCGCCCTTGGAGCATGCCCCAAGTGGGGGACCCTGGAATGGTTGCGAGGGTGGGTGTGGCTTCTCCCTTTGTCTCTCCCCTTACCCCAGCTCAGAAAGGAAAAAAGAAAATGTGAAAAACAATGGTCTTACCCACTTTCCTGCAGCTCTTAACACTTTGAGCCCTGATCAACTATGTAAGGGTCAACAAAAAAAAAAAAAAAAATTTTTTTAAAGGAGGGAGGATGGAAAGAAGGGAGAATGGAAGGAAAGAAGGGAGGGAGGAAGGAGGACAGGGAAGGGGGAAGGAACAAGGGGAGGGAGGAAGGAAGAAAAGAGCAACTTTGTCTTCCTTGTTACACAGACTCAGTTTCCTGTTTAACAAAGCAATTGCCCAAAATACACTTTCCAGTGGAGTTGATTTCTAGCTAACAAAAGTGAGGAAATTACAAAGATATTTTAAAGGAATTATTTGGAGAATAATGGAAGGCTATTATTACAATATGGTCATTCAAAAGCATAGAAGCTAGAGTACCAAGGTCCATCAGGGAGAATTTGTAAGAAGAAGACTGTAGTTTTATGTCTAAATCATCTGGTTTTCAAATGCATTTGAATATTGATTTTTGTATGTTGTTGTACTTTTTCTCAACTCACCCATTTCCTTTGTCCTGTCTATTTTATGAAAGTGTGTCTACTTTGGAATTACCCAAAAGAAATGAAAAGTAAATGAGACAGATCCAGACTTAGCTACTATTAATCAAAACCTTTTGAAGAGAGAATTTCTGTGACTGTAGCATATGGATCCCTGAGCCCTAGTATCTTAAAGTTGAGTCAAAGTGACTAAAAGTCAGTTTCTCATCTCTGTGAATTATGAGAAAATATTTTCCCTACAGTCTTAAAATGCAAGCAGTCACTGGAGATAACTGCCTAAGTACTAGCTTTTGCTTGGTTTTCTTTGGATTCCCAGTACACAAGTAAGGTAGTGTCTCAAATATGTTCCTTGCCTCAACTTTGATATCTTTTATGTTTTTTGGTTTTCTGTTTTTATTCATATTTATTTCTGTTGGAAAGTTAGATATACAGAGAGGAGTAGAGACAGAGAGGATGGTCTTCTGCCCAATGATGCAATCCCCATGTGACCGCAATTGCTAGAACTGCACCGATTCGATGCCAGGAGACTGGAGGCTCTTCTGGGTCTCCCAAGTGGGTTCAGGGTCCCAAGGCTTTGGGCCGTCCTTGACTGCTTCCCCAGGCCACAGGTAGGGAGCTGGATGGGAAGTGGGGCTGCTGTGATTACAAGGCGTGGAGAGATTTAGTACTAGGCTACTGTGCCAGGCCAGATAGGAGTGTACATTAGGATAATGGTGAAGATGCTATCCAAATCCCACATCACAGTTCCAGGTTCTGAGTCCTAGATCCTTTCCCAATTCCATTTACATCCTAGAGAGCACCTTGGGAGACGACAGGTGATACGCAGCAGTTGGGTTCCCTCTACCTCGCTAGGAGATCTAGACTGAGTTCCTGGTTCCTGACTTCATCAGCACTGTAAGCATGTGGGGAGTGAACCAGTGAGTGGGAGGTCTTTGTTTCTCCCTGACTCCCTCATTAATAAATGCACAGAAAAATTAAACTTGGACATTTATGAGGCAATTTAGCTGAACAGAACACTAAATTAGATTCACAGAAATTAGAAGACGATTTCAAAATATCAACATAGTTATTTTTTAATTAGAAAGTCAGATTTACAGTGAGAAGGACAGTCATAGAGAAAGATCTTCCATTTGCTAATTCACTCCTTAAGTTGCCTCAAAGGCTGAGCTGAGCTGATTCTAAGCCAAGAAACAGGAGCCTCCTTCAGGCCTCCCATGCGGGTTCAGGGTCCCAAGGCTTTGGGCCATCCTCGACTGCTTTCACAGGCCACAAGCAGCAAGCTGGATGGGAAGTGGAGCAGCCAGGAAACCATATGGGATCCCAGCACTTGAGAAGTAGCTAATTGAGCCACTGCGCCAGGTGCAGGATAATTCTCTATCTATGTCTTACGGCTGCAATAGCTGAGAATCAGGAAATTTTATCAACTGACTGAGCACTGAGCAGGTAATACAAGCCCCTTAGGTTCTCTAGGTCTCTGGAGTTTCCATAATTCTTAAAGTATGCTTGGAACTATGAAGATGGAAGCATCCTTCTCCAAAAACACGTAAGTGTTCATGAGCCTCATTCACGGTACCCTGGAGTTACAGGTACCATTGGAGTTACATCATCCATTTTTTTCCTTTCTGGTTCAAAAATCTTATCACACCAAATTAATTCAATTTGATAGTTTCCTCCTGATGGCTTGCTCTGTCACAGAGTATAAAGTCACAGAGTATATTCGTGCTGCCCAGTCCAATAACAAATAGATACATGTTGCTGTTTAGATTTAAATGTAAGATAATCAAAGTAAATCAAATTATAACCTCAGATACTCAACAACAGTAACTACACTGCAAGTACTCAATACTCATATGTGGCTAATGGCCATTCAATTGGCTAGTAAAGAAGTAGCACATTTCTAGCTTTGAATAAAGTTATATTAGTCAGTATTAGACTAAATAATTAAAGATATTACCATCCTTAGTGGGAATATAGTTTTTTTCTATATAAGTTGAAACTCACAGCTCCTTCAAAAGAAAAGCATGCTATTTAAGAATATATAATTATACAATTTCCCAATTTGAGAGGTAATTCAGTGCCTATTAAGCCACAAGAGAAGATGTGAAAAGAGGATGTCAGGCCTAGAAGAACCAATGGAATTGATCTGTCATGCTAGAAGACATAAGAAACCAGATTTATCCACATAGCTGTTCTTCCTTGATTGGAAGTCATGGAAACAATCTTATGACAAAACATTAAAATTTGGTCCCCATATACAGAAACATTACTGCAAAAATTCAAACAGCTTTGCAAAACCAGAGGGCTTCACAGGTGGAAGTCAGAGCTCAGTGTCAGTGGTAGGTGGGTAGATACAAACAGGCGCACAGTGTGGTGTCCAGATCATGTCAGAGGACTTGCCTTGTTTGAGATTGCCACCAGCATTTCCAGGTGTGTAACCACTTGATTCAAAGAGACACACTCATGCAGAGATCAGAATCACCTAGGAACCGGGAACTGAATGAAGATGACAACATATCAACATTTATGGGATACAGAAAAAAACCATGTTAAAAGGGAAATTTAGGGCCCGGCGGCATGGCCTAGCAGCTAAAGTCCTCGCCTTGAATGCCCCGGGATCCCTTCTGGGCGCAGGTTCTAATCCTGGCAGCTCCACTTCCCATCCAGCTCCCTGCTTGTGGCCTGGGAAAGCAGTCGAGGACGGTCCAATGCATTGGGACCCTGCACCCGTGTGGGAGACCCGGAAGAGGTTCCTGGTTCCCGGCTTCAGATGGGCGTGCACCGGCCCGTTGTGGCTCACTAGGGGAGTGAATCATCAGGATGGAAGATCTTCCTCTCTGTCTCTCCTCCTCTCTGTATATCTGACTTTGTGATAAAATAAATAAATCTTTAAAAAAAAGGGAAATTTATAGCAGTGTTAACAGAAATTTACATCAAGAAACTGGAAAGGCATCATATAAATGATCTGACAATGCGTCTTAAGGATCCAGAAAGACAAAAAAAGATATCATGAATAGCTAAAACACTCTAAAAAACAAAAATAAAGCTGGAGGCATCACAATGTGAAATTTCAGAACATATTGAAGGGCAGTAATAGTAAAAGCAGTCTGATAGTGGTACAAAAATAGACATGTAAGCCAATGGAACAGAATACAAACATCAGCAATAAATCCATCCCCTAACAACCAGCTAATCTGATAAATTAGCTAAAATCAGTCCCTGAAAGCGATCAGTCTCTTTATCAAATGCAGCCAGAAGGATTGAATATCCACATACAGAAGTGTGGAACAAGTTGCCTACGTCACACATTACACCAAAAAATTTTTTTCAAATCAAAATAGAGCATAGATCTAATTTTAAGACTGATACTGTCAAATTACTAAAGGAAAATACTGAGCAAATGCTGTAAGATATTGTCATAGACAGGGAGTTCTTAGAAAAGAAACCAGAAACCCAGACAATTGAAACAACAATAGACAAAAACATGCTCCTCCATGAAACACGTGAAAGTTGTTCGCCTTACATAAACTAAGTAATTTAATTTTTAAAATCACTATTAAAAGCACTAAAAGTACATATCTGCATTCTGTAAATGCAATATGGTTTCATGATGGTAAAAGTACCTACTGTCCTAACACATTAAAAATAATTTTAACCGACAAAAAAAACAAAAACCACCTAAGCTTAGTAAGCTAAATGCAAGCCAACAAACAATTCCCAGCACTGATGAGGCAAAGGCTGTTAGGGCTCTACTACATCATTTATTTTGTGATTTATTTCAGCCTTTCACTCAAAGACTCCACCTGGTGTGTATTCACTATTCTAACAGATATTGGCAATAAATAACTCTATTGTTTATCTTAATTATCACATTTGCTGGTTCAGGGACTGTTCTGCTGTTAATTTTTTTTCTTAGAATTTAGTATATTTCCCTTGGACACTGAATATACTCAAAGTAGGGATTATCTCATTCAATGTTCTATTTTTTTCTGGCAAAAGAGAGAGAGGGGCACATTAAAATGCCGAAGGGTTTATCTGAGTAGAAAATATTCATGTATTGGGCAATCCAGACCACCACTGCTTGGGCTACACAAGCAGGTGCATGTGAGGAAAACATTTACAATATCTTTACAGAAGATAGGCAAAACCTGGTTGGTTGGTAAAAGTGGAAAGTCCCTAGTGAGATGTAGCTAGGTGGTTTTGTTTTATTGTTTACACTAAATCTGCCTCCGAATGCTTAGGTAGTAACAGACACTGAAGCAATGTCAGATTAATGTTTTCCCAATTAATTTTAAAAATAATTCTCATTGATTTGGTGAATCTGCTTTTACCAGAAAAGATATGTTGTATAACAGAATTATTATTCTCTATGTTATATTTTGAAATTTTGATTATTACTTCAGATTCCCCAACTTTCAAACAGATTTTCAACTTTTCAAGTACTTACAACTTCCTCTTAAATGTTTTTCTCTTTTTCATACTTCTCAAAAAATCCATTTACACTCAATGAAACAGTAGAGAGGCATCCAAGATTAAGAAGAAATGAAAATACAATCAATCCAGATAGGACCACTCTCAGCATAACAGATCCGGGCTGTGGATGATACATTTGGTAGTGACCCACATTAGAGCTAATTTGTGCAGATGCCTGAACTCTTGCCTCATTTTCATTCTTCCTGGAGTAATTTTATTTTTTTCCTAGTATTGTCCCCTGGAGTTCTTTGCCTCCCTTCTCACTTTGATCACAAGAACCCAGCACCTATTGAGTTAAATGAACATTTTGCATTTTCATTTCAAGTGAAAATTTTTAAATGATTTGCAGTCTTTCTCCCTGCTTTATATTGTCTCCCTTTTTCGGGATTTTGTGGAATAGGCCTATTTATTGTACATTTTATTAGCAAATAAATTATGCTAAATATGAATCCATACATAATCATGAATATACATATAAACATGTATTATATACATATTTGTGTATATGTTTATATATTATATAATACATATAAGTATGTGTGTTTTAATTATGAGTATTTAATGTTACCAGATAATGGGTCTTTTGAAAACACTGTCAATCATTATGGAGCAAGACATATGAACAGAGGTCAGCGCAATAGCGTAGTGGTTAAAGTCCTCGCCTTGCACGCACCAGGATCCCATATGGTCGCCGGTTCTAATCCCAGCATCTCTGCTTCCCATCCAGCTCCCTGCTTTGGCCTGGGAAAGCAGTCAAGGACAGCCCCAAGCCTTGGGACCCTGCACCCGTGTGGCTCCTGGTTTCGGATTGTCTCAGCTCCAACCATTACGGTCACTTGGGAAGTGAACCATCGGATGGAAGATGTTCTTCTCTGTCTCTTCTCCTCTGTATATCCACCTTTCCAATAAAAATAAATACATCTTTAAAACAAAAAAAGACAAAAGAACAGTGAGAAGTCAGGAAAGGAAAGTCCCTATATCCCCCTGAGTCTGATGAAAAAAATTAACCAAAAGAGAGGTAGCTAGCACTCAGTATGTGAGTCAGTTTTAGGGAACATGAGAAATATTTAGGCAAAAAAATGTGTGTGTGCATATGTGTTCGTACGTGCTGATTATAGAGACTGAGCCTGAGACAGTCCACTGTGTACTAAAGTATTCCACAAGAGACCGGGAGCCAAGTTACTTAATACTATAAGCATTTAAACTTCTGGAGATGTCGAGGTGGGATGAATGTGTTTTGCATGTGAAAAAGATATGAATTTGGGGAATGACCAAGTGACAATCTATTATTACTTGAGTTACGTCTCCAAATCTCAGGACAGTACCAAAATCATCTTATTTGAAAATAAGGCTTTTGTAGACACTCAAATAATCAAGAAAAGGTGCGGACATATTGGACTTATATTAGGATCAGAATGTGTGTGTCTTTTCCAAATTCGTGTGTTGAAATTTCAACTCCCAAGGTGATGACATCAAGACATGGAGACTTACAGGAGATGATTTACATGCATTACCGGTCACAAGAATGGATTCCTTGTAAAATGAGTTCCCATGACACAGAAAGTCTTGGTTGGTTAATCTTCTATCCCCTACAGCATTAGCAATTAGTTCCTATCATTTGTAACCCGCCTGTTCTGTAATATTTTATGATTGGAGCCCAAACTGATTAATAATTAGGGAGAACCTCGGTTCAACGAACGGTAATCTTTTAAGATAGAGAAACTTGGACACAAGCACGCCAGAACAACATGTGGTTATGAAAGCACAGATTGGATTGATGCATCTACAAAATGATAAATTAGCATTTATTGACTACAAAAAAACTTTTTATCCTACTTAGCTGCTAAAATCTCAATCTTAAGAAATTCAAGTCCAAAACACCAGCAGACAGGATGTGTTCTTTTTTTCACATAAAAGCTATTATATGAACTTATTTGTAGTTGATAATATTATATTATCTTTTCATGCTTTTAACTATTATTACTATAAAGAAAAGTAGATTTTGTGTGTCTCATGGGTACAATTACAAGACGGTAATATATTCTTCCTCCCTATAGCTCTTTCTTTCCTTTTTTGTTTCTCTTAATTTCAATACACTCTAAAATCACATGATCAATAGATCACTATTCAAAATACTCAATAAGTAAAAAGTAGAGGATCACAGTGACACAGGGGTATAAATAAATCTTTTTAAGATTTCATTCTTTTTGTGATTGAGCAATATTTCATACGCGTTGTGTGCGCGTGTATCACATCAAAAGGAAGAAGAGCAAAAGCCAATGTAAATGTGCCACTATAATCTAGCAAATTCTCATGTTTTGTTCATTCTATATCTAATTTTTTAAAGATTTATATTATTTTTGTTGGAAAGGCAGATATACAGAGAGCAGGAGAGACAGAGAGGAAGATCTTCCATGTATTGATTCACTCCTCAAGTGGCTACATCGTCATGAGCTGAACCAACCCAAAGCCAGCGGTAGGAGCCTCTTCTGGGTCCTCCACAAGGGTGCAGGGTTCCAAGCTTTGGACCATACTTGACTGCCATCCCAGGCCATTGGCAGGGAGCTGGTTAGGAAGTGGGGCAGTCAAGATTAGAACTGGCACCCATATGGGATTTCAGCGTGTGCAAAATGAAGATTTTAGCCACTAGGCTACTGCTCCGGGCAGTATTTTATATCTAATTTTATATCTAATTTTACTATTTTATATCTAATTTTACAGAATGATCAGTAACTTAGTTTTCAATATACTAGAACCATAGCTTTATCAAAACTGTGGTTCTGTTAGTTATATCCTTGTGCTGATACCTGCCATTTGTCCTGGATCCCTGGAATGCAGGTCCTTGTCATATCAGGAGTTTTTTTAGGATTCAAAAGAAAGTGTTATTCTGTGGATAACTTAATCCATTTTGCAGTACTATAATAGAATACCTTAGGCTGGGTAATGTAAAAAGAACATAAATTTGTTTCCTACATTTTATGAATGCCTTCTTGCTGTACCATACCATGGCAGTAGAGCTAGAGAATACACAAGAGTACAAAAGAAAGAGGAAACAGAGCTTAATTTCATAACAAGCTCACTGTCATGAAAGCTAAACCACTGAAGTGAGGACAAGATAAGCCTTTTACAAGGGCAGAACCCATTTAGCCCCACTTCTCCATATTCTTACATAGAGAACTCAGCTTCCAACACATGAAATTGGAGGGACACATTTAAACCACAACAGGAGCAGGATAAGGTGGGAACTGGCCCCAGAAATAAAAACTAGAAAAGAACATGACAAAATGGTCACTGGCCTGGGAATAACAGAAGTTGTCAGCCTGAAAAATCAGAAGAGCATGAGGAAAAAGAGAGTAACGGGAGAGAAGGGTAAGAAAGAAAGAAGAAAGTAAAAAAGGAAAATTTCCTTGAAAGCAGAGCATTTCTATAACCTTGGCATGCACACCCTCACAGGCTGATTACCTGGGAGGAGGTGCTGGAGCCAACGTTACTAGATTCTTTATATGGGTAGCCACAGGGTTATCTACTTCCCTAGGAATAGTTGCTACTTTTGACTTTGAAGTTCTTTTAAACTTCAGTGGCACCCCATTGTTATTCCATGTTGCTTGCTGTATTGCCAGCCAACCCTACTTGGACATCTCACAGTTCCCCAAAGTTAGCCGTACCAAAGAGCAGGTAAGAAAAGAGCTTCATCTGCATCACACAGTAGGAAATGCAATGGATGCTAGCTCTCAGAATCACGGCCCCAGGAACTAGAAGAATGGGTTAGAACACAAAAAAGTCCATCAAAATTATCCTGCCTACCATGTTCCACGTTGCCACTCTTCTCCCACTGGAGCTACACTGTGAAACAATGCTCTTTGAAGGCAGCCATGATTTAATGTCTTACCAGTTCTATATTTTGGGGTAAAGGACACATTGAGGTTTATATGTTTAGAGTTCATGGGAGTCTTAGACTTCTGACACTGACTCTAACCTGACCAATAACTGGGAAGCTAGTACTCTGAGACCCTGCATCTTGGGTCCTTCAGATACAGTCAATGAAGCTGCTGTTATCAGTTGTGATGTTTTGCTCAACCAACATTATTTCCCCGGAAGATGAGTATCCCAGACTCAGTTCACATTATAACTTAGCATCATCTCCATTTCTCACAGGAAATTGCATATCAGAGCTGTTAGATTGTTCCAGATCATTTACCTAAATGACACTTCTCAGAGGCCATTTTATCTAAATTCAAATCTTGTATTCTCTCCTTGTTGCAACCTACTCTCCCATTATTTTTAGTTTGAATAATTCCAAAAAGACTTTGAGTCCTTAAAATTAATAACTGAATTTTGATTTTTAAATCAACTTCCTGTGCATGTAGATGGCATAAATAAATTTCTCTGTGATTTATCTTAATGATAAACTGGGCTGTGACACCACACATCGAGAAACAGTAGCAACAGTGAATTCGCCACAGGCTCGTCCCTTCTTCAGGACACCTATATTAATCCGGTATTTCTCTTCAGTTGTGGGCACAGTATGTCTTATAGATGATCCACATATCACAGACACAGTGGATGATATCACTGAGAGAGAGCTTAGCACTCAGACTTGAGATCTGATTGCAGTTCTCCTGAGCTCTACCCAAGTCACCTTAGCAACAAATTGAGTTCAACAATTAAACCTTATCTTCAAGCCATAATAGCTGCACCAGGGAGGTGTATGAGTCAGTTCTAATGCATTCTTACCTTGCCGTATTGCAGAACTACTCCTCTTTACTTCTCAGTTATTTCAGCTAGATCTTGATGTCGAAAGCACAGTGGGTATTTTATGTGCTTCTCTAATACATTTGGCTCTGCTCCCCATTCTCAAGGAGATTCTTTCTGATTCCCCTTTAAATAGAACTTTGACATTTTCTTCTTTCCTAGTTGGCTTTCTAGCTAGAAAGCATCTCCAGCAGTCTGACTAACATCACAAACACTCTTAACATTATGCTGAGCTGACTTACCATCCAGGTCTCCCAAGCCAGAATTTTAATTTCGCTAGAAAGGAGAAACAAAAAGCATCTTATGAAATGGCAAAGTACTCCTTTACTTAGCCTGTTATTCACTACCCCATTAATGGAAAACACAACCTTTGCATTCTCAACAGAGTACAAATGCCAGCATCAGCACTTATCAGTCAGGTGATCTGAGGCAAACTCCTCCATTTACCTAAGCCTCAATTTACATTTATGCTCAATAAGACAAACTGTATCTATGTTAGGATAACTAAGCAAATGCATACATGAGGGACTCCGAAAAGTCTGTGGTATATAAACCAGTACTCACATACTTATATTACTTATTAAATCACTGTGAATTATCAAAAAGACTAGAAAACGCAGGGAAGAGGCAGTATTTGAGTATCCTGGGGTTTATGCAAGTTCATGAACTGGGTTCCCACTTAGTTTTGCCAGCTGTCTTTGTATGCTTTTCTTTTCTTTTTTTTTTTAAGATTTATTTTATTTTATCACAAAGTCAGATATACAGAGAGAAGGAGAGACAGGAAGATCTTCCATCCAATGATTCATTCCCCAAGTGAGCGCAATGGCTGGTGCTACGCCAATCCGGAGCCAGGAGCCAGGAACTTCTTCCAGGTCTCCACACGGTGCAGGGTCCCAGCGCATTGGGCCGTCCTCGACTGCTTTCCCAGGCCACAAGCAGGGAGCTGGATGAGAAGTGGAGCTGCCAGGATTAGAAGCGGCGCCTATATGGGTCCCGGCACGTTCAAGGCGAGGACTTTAGCCGCTAGGCCACCGTGCTGGGCCCGCTCTTTCTTTTTCTATGATCAAAAAACTGACAGAGTAACCTGTTCAAATGCAGTCACTAATCTGGTAACACCCTCTTCACATGAATCCTAATTGTAAATAATTCAAACACATAGTTTGTCTTAAAACCTTCATCTGTATTTGAAGACCTGTGGAATGTTAACTATGAAGAGTCTAGCAGAGAAATTGAGATACACTGGTCATCATTAAGCATGCTTTGCTTTCCATCCTTGAATATTATTGTCCCTCCCAACTACAGCATCCTTTACACATCAATGTAGAGAAACATTTCAGTGTTTCCTGCAAAATCCAGTATTTATAACCAATATTTCTTATCTCCCTTTATTTCTCATCCTGTCTGCCCAAACTCCACTTTTTCCTCCAAGCCCAGCTCATGTTAATTCACGCACAACTCCTTGCCTGCAATTTTAATTTGAGGGGACTCTGTGGGTTTTCTCAACAATTTTATATTTTTCATTTTACTCTTCTCCTAAAATGTAATACCACCTTGGAAATACTAAGGAATTCCAATGCAAGCAAGGCAATGGTGTCAGAATGATGTCTTTTAGGACTCCACCAATTTTGCAAAATTGCAAGCCGACTTATACTTGGATGTTAAACAAAATACATGTCTTTGAAATCCAGCAGACCTGAGACTGAAACTTGTCTCTGATATTTAACAATTTTTTGGACACGGAAAATTACTTGCTGCCTTTAAGAACTGGTTTGCTCTAATAGGATTATCGATGAACACTTTTGAGGTTTTGTTCTGTAAATTTAAAAAAAAAATTGCAATGACTAAGCAAAACAATCAAAGAGCAAATATTACTAGTATTTAGCCGTCTGGCAGAAATATTGGCTCGATTGTGTCAATATTGATGTCTGGTCCTGACTTAAGACCCTTAAGCTAGTCAAAAAGTAGATCCGTTTTCTGGGGCGTTCATATCATGTAACAGTCAAGGAATTCAGTTCAAGTATAACTGAATGTCAAAGCCAAATTGATGCCTTGTTTTGCAAAGCCAATTGCATTCGTCTTGAAGATCATTTTCTTAAGACTAAAAAACCACAAAGGGGATTATGTTAGTGTTGTAGCAACATTTCCCTCAAGGAAACAGACTTACTGAAAAACAAGCTGCTACTTAGCATTTGTAGCAAGATATCCACTGCAATTAACCTTCAATTCCACCCCACCCCTTACTTTTTAACTTATCTTCCATCTGCCAGTTTACTCTCCAAAGGCTGAAATAGCCAAAGCTGAGCCGATCCAAAACCAGGAGCCTCTTCCAAGTTGCCCATGTGAATGCACGGTCCCAAAGACATCTCTGCTGCCTTCCCAGGCAATAAGCAGGGAGATGGATGGAAAGTGGAGAAACTGGGATATGAATAGGCACCCATATGGATGCTGATGCTTGCAAGATGAGGCTTTGCCAATTGAATCATCATGCAGGTTCCTAACTCTCACTTTCTCACTGATATGTGTTAAGATACAGTTTCTCTGGGTGTTTGTCTAAAACCTCAGACCTCACTAATAATAGAACTAGATCTCAAAACCAGGACTTCTGGATCCTAAAACATGAGGCTCTTGTGTGACACTTGCATACTCTAGAATGTTCTTTCTTTTTTCTTTCTGCCTATCTCCAGTAAAAATTGTATTAATTATAACAACTCCAAATTTGTTTGGATTGAAAAGGCATTTCATTTTTTGAGTAGAAAAAGAGGTATAAAATGACAGCAATAAAATGTGTTTTCCCATATTGAAATTGCATTGTTTATGTAATAGAATAAATTTGATTAAAGAATTCAAATGTAAAAAAGAAAATCTCTTCACAGTCAATAAGACACAGACATTTCTTTTTACGGCATAGAGAAAATTGAAACACTGAGAGATGAAAGAATCTAGTTCTAAAAAACTTCAAAACCTTTAAAAATTTGCATCTGGATGTTTTTGACATTATGTAGAACCAATCAAAGTAGAATTCTACAAATCTTAGAAATTCAAGCTGGAAGAATAAAGAGCCACATCCAATTTGATTGGTCCTCTTTTTTTCATCGCTTCATGCATTTAGCAGAAGTCTTTTTTCATGCCTCATTGTTTCTAAGTGTATATATATATATATGTATATATATACATATATAATAAGTATTTAATATATATTATATAAGTATATAAGTATATAAATATATATATATTTCTTTTTTAAAAAAATCACAGTCTTTGGAAAGTGTTAGTCCTCTTTACAGTAAATGAACCACTTCACAAACCACTGACTGACAAATTAAATTCTGTTTTTGAGACAAAGACAGCAATCATGGTAGATTAAACCTTTCTCTTGGGTGAACATTTCATCATAACATTTACAAAGAACCTACATATTTGCAAAAATGTAATAATAGATAGTAATGTTTATGTAGGCTTTTAACAAGTTAACTTTTCAAGAAGACATAATTCAAGCATATGTAAAAGCCTTACATACTGATAACCTAATCTGTATATTTCTAGGAATTCAAATCCTTCCCTAATTATAAATAGGTCAGTATTGGGTGAATATGAAGCAATGCAATCACTTCAGTAGACACAGATATTCTACAGTCAGTCTACCATCAACTGGTCCAATGTCAACTGTAGTGACCAAGGGGTCTCTTTGGCCCTTGGCCCTTCCCATTCTAGTGGGGACGACTGATGTGATTTTGGGGGTGGAGTAGCTACTCATCAGCCATGGGAGACATGCAGAAAAATCTAATCACAGACTTAGTAGAAAGAAAGAGAAAACTACAGTGTCTGGGCATCATGTAGTCACCTTACAAGCCTGCCTAGTTCATGCTATTCTTACTCCAGGAGGCAAACAGAAACAATTTTAGACATTTTAAATGAATATTACAATCTATTAGATGTTCTGTTAACATAAATTTAACAAAATTCTCTATCAAACGAAAAATGTATTTATCCAGTAAAGAAGAAAAGTGATAATTAATATCACTTCTTCCATATTAAGGCATTTTGTGATAGGAATGGAGATTTTGGGTTATCAGGACCATAAAGATTCCTGTATTCATCAAACTGATCCTAAAAAAGTTCACAATCCAAGTAAACATTTTTTTTAAAAATCAGTTGGTGCAGTTCTCAGAAACAGGACTGATTAAAACTCCAGCAATGTTAGGGGGTCATGTTTTGCCTATTACCAAAGCACCCTTTCTCCATTACTTGTAACTGTTACTATTACTAATAATAATTTAACATCAATGTCAATTTTAACAATGTATAGCCACTTTGGGTATCACATAAACAATAATGGTGAAAATTCTTATTTAGACACAAATGACTAAAACTGATTTACAAACCAATCTCGTTGAGTTTAATGTGTTTTTATGAAGACATATTTTAACTGAAGTATGATTTGTAGGTAATAGATTTACGAAGCTCATATCCAATTTAATGAAGTTTCATCAATTTTTGTGTGTATTTTTGGTTGCTTTAAAATTAACAATATTAGCACTACCACTTTATGATTTTATACTGCCTAATAATGATGTTGAAAATATTTTCACCTGGATTTGTTTGTTACGATACTGACCAAATCTCTCAATTTTTTTTTTCTTGTTAGGTGGTAGTCTTACTGGAGATAAATAATTATTTACTCTATTCATGGCTTTTGTAGGATATGTGCTTTAAAAATCATGTCTCACAGTCTTTATTTTGCCTTTATGTTATGTATTTTGAATAGCCAAACTTTGAATTTCATTAAGTTCAATGCATCAACGTTTTATTTTTAATACTTCATTTTTTTCTTGCTTTTATTTTTTAAAAGCCTTTGCCTATCACAGTATCTGCGACCTTTCCCTGTGTTTTATTAAATTCTATTACATAGTTTTGTGTTATAAATGGCTTCAGGAAAAGGCCAAGAGGCAAAGCTCAATGTTTTTCTCTCACTCTGTCTTTTTTTGTCACTTCATTTCATTATTTCAACATCATTTTGGAGAAATATCATTTTTAATTACCTTCTCACTTTTGCTGAATGTAAGAGCACATTTATTCGAAATTGGTTTGCTTTAAATGAACATTTCATTATGTTCCCAGAATGGATGTGTCTATCAGGATCCAGATAACGCCTTTATTATATATGTAGGGTAAGCTTTAGAATCTGATAACTCTTCCAAATTGTGCTTGTTTTTAAATGCTGTTTTTCAGATTGTCAGTTATTTGTTGTGATTAAATATTTAGAATTAGTTTGTCACTTTCATCCAAGAATTCCTGGTAGATGGCATGGGAAACATTGACAGTTAGTAATATTGGAGTCTCTGAAGCATGAATTCAGTATGATTTCTGCTTATTTAATTTCCTTCAGGAAATGGTTTTGTTCCAAGGAGCAGATCTGACACATTCTTTGTCAGCTTTACTACTGTGCATTTCATAGTCTTTATTGTTTTAAGTATGAACAATGCGTAAGTTTTCTGTGAAATAGAAACACAACCGATTAAAGGATATTTACAGGAAGAATCAAGATGGCAGCAACGGATAAGGACACATTTAAATGGAAGGAGAGACATTTGACCATTGTGAAGCAGAGAGAGCACATTCCAGGAAATAGCAGAGGACAGAACAACAGAACAGGGGTACCTGGAGACTAACAGACACAGGAAAGCAATGAAAACAACTGTGTGGTGTTGCACTGACTGATACCCCAGCAGCATTCAGCCAGTGGCAATCCAGATTGCACCAGCAGCCAGAACTCCACCAGCAACCAGGTGGAAAGGGACTTTCACTGGGAGCTCAGCAGGTGAACCCAGACAAAGAAATGCCCATCCTGCTGGTCCATTTGATTTGATCAGGAGCAGAGACAAAGCAGCAGATCCCAGACAGACAGTACGAGAACAGGGTTAATTTCACAGCCCAGTCTGCCTTCTGGAGCCGAATCGGGTGCCATATTTTTTAAAGGTGCCAGAGTCCAGCTCCAGCCAAGTTCAGAACTTGAGAAGAGTGCATGGAATAGGTGAGGAGAAAAATAAACAGACCACTACAATTCCAGGATCATAATGGGCAATACAGGAAAGATGTCCCCTTTATTTATACAGAAGCCATCACAAGCTCTGGCACAGACTTTTTACGTCATGGTCAAGTGGGTGTTTCCAAGGATAATTCTGCCATTTGTTTCACCTTAAATCAGGATGTTATCCATCCTGACCCTTGTTCAGGAAGTTCTCAATAAATGGTGGATATCAATCAGTAACACATTTCTACTACAATCCTCATCCTACAACTTAATCTTAAATCAGTTAAGGGAGGAAATGCATCACAAACGGAGGGAGCTAAAGCTCAAGGTTGGCCAATGGGGGCAGCAGAGACAGAGACAGCATGAATTGTAAAAGGCCCTTTTGCTAAGACATTATAGCAACATCAACTTCCAAGCTCACATTGATAGTGAAGACCAACTCAACAGCAGCAGCAGCCAAAGGCTAAATAGATTACAGAAATCTCAATGGGGTTGTCTGGTGTCCATGCAAAGGGAGAGGAAAATGCCTTCATGTGGATGCAGAGACATCTGGTGGGCCTTGCCAAGCAGCAGGACATTCCTTGTGGCCTTGCCTGCAATAGAACAGTTCTCTTCACACCTTTGTGTCCTCTACATACACATCACAAACCCCAGAAAAAAAGCAACGGAAAGATCTGAGCACAGGCTGAGCTGGGAGTGGACTCATTTCTGACTCACTGAATTGCAACAAAGTGGCATCCACCCAAGAAAGGTCCAGGTAACCCTCAGACCTGACTGTCAGTAGATCAAGAACTCTAACAGTGGCACATCAGGTGCCATTTTGTACACTGTGGCAATAGCTTTAGGACTGCAGGGACAACAGTGAGCTGTGCATGTGCTAAGCTCATGAGAACTCACCAAGCTCAGTAGCTTGCACTGGTCCCCCAGGAAAATAATACCGACTAAGGCATCGTATGGGTCAAAATAAGTCCTTGTAGCCCTCACACCTAATGGCCAACAGGTTTCTGCAAGATTACCACCAAAAACAACCTAATTATATCGAGACCTGGTGTCTCCCTAATTCTGGGACCTGCTACAACTGAAAATGGGGAAAAAAGTTGTACCGACAATGGTGCAACCTCAACATAGTATCACAGGAGGTGGAAACTGATGAGCCAGGACCTGGGGCTCCAGACCATGGTGAAAATCTAACGTAAGGACCCAGACCTGGAACTTGCTGGAGGGAGTGGCACAAGTGACTGCTAACCAGAAGCATAATGACCAAGAACAAAAGAAGAGACAGAGGCACAGTGAATATTACTGAAGACTCCCCTGCAAAGGAGCAAAACCCTATGCCAATATCACAATTAAGTAAGGAAGACATCGAGAAAATGGGGGACACAGAATTTAAAACACTTGTTATAAAATTTCTTATCAACAACGAGAAGCACATAAAGCAGGCATTCAAGGAATTTAAGGAATATGTCACACTGGAAATGAATCAAATGAAAGCTGATATATTAGAAATGAAGAATACAGAGGATAATATTAAAAGCATAGTGGGGAGTCTCCAAAATAGAATGAAGCTAGCAGAAGAATGAATCTCAGGGGAAAACAAACAGCTGGAAGCAGAGCTGGATCAGGTCAAAAAAAGTATTCAAGAATTGAAAGACACTACGAAGAGGCCAAATCTAAGAGTTATTGGAGTCCCAGAAGGCACAGAAAGAGAAACTGGGATTAAAGGTGTATTCAATGAAGTAATAAGGAAGAATTTCCCTAACCTAGAGAAAGAATTGGGAAGCAACATCCAGGAGGGACACAAAACTCCCAACAGGCTTCATCAAAAGTGATCTTCGGGTCTGACACAATAGCATAGTGGTTAAACTTCTCTCCTTGCATTCCCAGGATGCCATATGGGCACCGATTCTAATGTCGGCAGCCCGCTTCCCATCCAGCACTCTGTTTGTGGCCTAAGAAAGCAGTCAAGGATGGCCCAAAGCCTTGGGACAGCTGCACCCAAGTGGGAGACCCAGAAGAGCTCCTGGCTCCTGGCTCCGGATTGGCGCAGCTCTAGCCATTGCGGTCACCTGGGGAGTGAACCATCAGACAGAAGATGTTTCTCTCTGTCTCTCCTCCTCTCTGTATATCTGCCTTTCAATAAAAATAAATAAAATTTTTTTTAAAAAAAAAGTGATCTTCACCATGACACAGATAACCAAGCTCTCTTCAATTGAACATAAGGAAAAGATCCTTAAATGTGCACGTGAAAAAAAATCAATCGACATGTAACTATGAAGGAATGCCAATTAAACTCAGTGGAGACCTCTCACAGGAAATTCTACAGGCAAGAAGAGAATGGAGTGACATATTTCAGATTCTAAAAGAAAAAAAAATGTCGACCCAGGAAACATGTCCAGCAATGCTTTCCGTTGTCTTTGAAAATGAAGTAAAATTCAACCACAGTAAAGAAAAGCTAAAAGAATTTGCCTCTTCCAAACCTGCCCTACAAGTGATACTGAAAGATATTCTCTCAACATAGAAGAGGAATAACACCCACCAAAACCAACGGCAAATGTGAAGAACATCCCAGTAAAATGACAACAGAAGACTAAATCAATGAATAACCAATTACTAAATGACAGGACCAAATTACCACCCATGTATATTACCCCTGAATGTAAATAGCTTAAGCTCAATCAAACATCATAGATTAGTAGACTGGATTAAAAACAAAATCCATCTATTTGTTGCCTACAGGAGATATATCTCACCAACAAAGATCAGAGGAAACTCAATATGGATTATTTTTCTAGTTTCATCTCTTCAAAATACTTTCTCTTGGTGAAATTCTTCAGTGACTCATAGAACATAGAGTAGCATCAATTTCTTCAACAAGTTTCTTGATTTTCTTTTATATTTCGTCAGCAACACATTAGTCATTCCATAGCATGTTATTTAACTTCATGATATTTTTAATTTTTTTTCTTCATGTTGTTGATTTTGTTTTATAGTTTTTCACTTAAGGGGATGTATAGTAACTGTGTAATGGAGACTAACATATCCAGATGTGAGGATACAATACAATATGCATCTCTGCTTCCAGACAAAGATGGATTCCCAATGAAACTGTTTACTATGTGACAATAGAATCCTGGACTCTGCCATTGTCCATTCCCACAATAATGGACATATGGCTGTATATGAAGAACTATACTATAGCAACAATATAGAGAAATTCAGTGGGTGGTGAGGGTGGGGGAGGGATCAAGAGAAATCCCAGGGGCCTATGTAACTATCATAAAATGATAATAATAATTTTAAAATGAGTTAAGGGATATTTACAAAAAAGCAAAGCTAAATTGTGTTCTATGCATTACTCAGACTGCGTGTAAACACCTAGTGTGTTGAAATAAGAAATATCCTATGACAAAACTCTGTTAAGGAAATACATACATCTGAGTTTTTCAGAGGAATTTAATTTCATTTAATGTCATTTTAAAAAACTAATATTTTGATTAAGGTTTTTGCTAACCCTTTCACGTATGCAAGTAAGCTTGGCAGAATTTAATATGTAAACACAGGAGAATTATCTATTAAAAAGCTATTTTTATATAAAAAAAGAAATACAACTGCTTGTCACTCACTAACTTTCTGTCTGGTAAACTTGCTAAAGTCATTTAATGGTCTTTTCAACAGTACTCTTTTTTGGTAGGTATTTATAGATAAATAATTTTCATTACATCACAACCTAATTATATTTGTTTTTAAAAGGATATTTTAATGCTTTCTTAATAATCTGTGTTTTTTTTATTTTCTTCCTTAACTGCACTCTTAATATAAAACTAAATTAAAAATGTAAATGCACTTTTTGGCGTTGTTCTTTATCTCAGTGGAGAAAAGTATTCTGCAATGAGACTTATTATATTAGCCATAGGATTCCTGGTAGTTGCTCCATAGAAGATTGGAGAAACTTCTATCTTTAAACTTGCTTCAAATTTTGTTTGATTCTTGTTTCTGAGAGGATGATTAGTTTCCCACACCTTTTTGGAGGCTCCATCTTTTCTTGTTTCAATAAGATGAATGACAGTGATTGTGCATTTAATATTAACACTGCATTAAATGAGCAAATCCTACCTATTTATGGCTTATTCTCCTTTGCATATATTACTGTAAAGATATTCCTTACCTGGCCATAGAGCTTTGTCTTAAAAATTCGTTTTAAGTAGAAACTGTTAGTAGTTGAAAATGCATTTACTCCAGTGCTTGAGTCCCTCTAAGTCATGTGGGAGATAGGATGAAGCCTCTGGCTCCTAGGTTCAGAGGGGACCACTCCTGGCTATTTTAGCCATTTAGGAAATACACCAGCAAATCAAAGAATAATTAGTATAAAAGATGTATCATTTCTCATTTGAATGTATGCCAGAATTCATTACTGAAATATCTGGGCCTGGAGTGAGGTTTTGTGAAATGTATATCACAAGACACTTGTCCATTTCATTAAAAAAAAAAAAAAAACAAAGTTCGAGAAGATCAAATATGGCTGACCAAGGAGGGCAGGCATAGGGGAGGATGCGGTGAAAGAGGGACAGGGCGTAGCTGAGAGGAGTGCAGCAGACGAGAGAACTGCAGGGAAGAGTGCCTGAAGCTCCCTGGACATCGAGCAGCCAAGAAGAACCACATAACTTGGAAGGAATCCAGAGAAAGAAGGCAGGGAACACAGTGAGTCACCCCAGGCAGGGGGAACGCCAGTGGGAAACCCAGCCAACCCAGAGGAGACGGAGAAAGCTGGACAGTTTGCCTTTTTTGAAT
Organism: Ochotona princeps; assembly: GCF_030435755.1. Taxonomy (NCBI): domain Eukaryota; kingdom Metazoa; phylum Chordata; class Mammalia; order Lagomorpha; family Ochotonidae; genus Ochotona; species Ochotona princeps. The sequence goes on from NC_080832.1 coordinate 19,452,900, forward strand.
ATCCCCACCAGTGGCAGCAACGGTCCACGGGAGGGACAGAGGCCCCAGTGGAGGGTGAACCAGGGGCTCACTTCCTGAAAGTGCATACAGAGCCCGATCCCACTTGTGCTTCTCCCCCTGGCAGAATTTCCAGCTGTGAGAATGCCTGACACTCCAGGCAACACAAGCCTCGGGGGAGACCACACTTGGAGGCTCCCTAGCACTAGAGCCGGCCACACGGGGGCGCCTAGGGCCCCAGCAAAGCAGGGGCAGCTGGGGTAAAGGGCCCCTCAGATCTCACTTCCTGAGAGAGCCACACAGAGCCCAATCCTACTCGGTGCCCCGCCCCCCCCCCAGCGAAATTCTCTGAGACTGAAACTGTGTGAGAACCTGACACACCAATTAGCATAGGAACTGAATGGAAGGCGCCTACAGCAGAATGACGCCAGGGGCATGCACTGGCTCAGGCCCTGCACATGAGGCCCCTCAGCACACCAGCATCTGGGTTTTCGCATCAGGACAGGGCTGCGCTGATCTGTGCCTGCAGGCCCCTAGGTGGCATGGGGCCGGGGGCATGCTCTAGCTCATGCTCTGCTTGGGATCATGCCTGGAGGCCCCTCAGTGCACTGGCACCTGGGTTTTATGTCAGGACAGGGCCATGCGGGACCGCACCTGAAGGCTCCTAAGTAGTACCAGCACCTGAAGACCCCATCAGCATAGGGGACAGGTGGGCCGTGCCAGGAAAGCCCTTGGCGACACCAGCATAGGCAACGTGTGGGCACTCAGGGTCCTGGTAATCACAGGGACTGGGCAGAGCGTGCCTTGAAGTTGCAGCTGTGTTAGCATCAGCAAAATGCAGGTGCCCAGGGCCCCAGTGAGCATAGGGGTTGGGAGGAGTGCACCTTTATCTATCATGATGGTGGAGGCACCAGAGTAAGGAATCTCCAGCAGAGACTGCAGAGAAAAACAGTGGTGGGGGGGCCGGAGGCCTCAATGGGCAGTGGTCCCGACGCCTATAGCTAGAGCCCCTGGCAGCCTGATGCATACTCCCTTACAGGCCTGAGGGGCTCTGGGGGTCTCCCAAATCTGCCCAGACCAGAGACACAGAGTCCTAAAGCTACAAAGTGCTGCTACTATGCCCTACTGAAGATGCACACAAGATGACGCCATAGACAACAGACCATAGAGAAACTCAGCTACAGAGAGTTATACACGTCCAGGGGTTAACAAAGCTACCCTACTGCCCATGCTCACCGAAGTCCCCAATAGAACTCAGAGAAATTCTCTTCCGTATGCAAACCAAAAAGCAGTAGCAGTAGCAGACTCACACCTACTCCAGACTACTGCACTGAGACCAGAAACTGTGGATAAACAAATCAGAGAATAAATCCCCAAAATTAACAAGAAACAATAACACAATGGAAAGAGGTATCAGAAAAAGTAATGATCCAGATGAGAGAGCCAGCACCCCACCAAAAAAAGACCAAAAGCCAATATCTATTTCGGAGTTGCAAGATGAAGACATGACAGTTCTACGAAATAAGGAATTTTTAAAAATCATGATAAAATTCATCAGAGACCGTGAGAAGAACTGGGAAGACTTCCAGGAATTCAAGAACCACATAGTCACAGAAACACAAAAAATCACAAGCAAAATCCTTGACTTAGAGCACAAAGTTGAGAGTCTAACCAACAGAATAAATACAGCAGAAGATAGGATCTCTGAAATGGAAGACACGTGGAATGAAGGCACCCAGCTCATTAAAAAGCTGGAGACAAGTCTGAACAAAGCCAATAAGACCATACAAGAAATGAAAGACAACCTCAGGAAATCGAATATCAGTATTATAGGCCTTCCTGAAGGACCAGAAAGAGAGTTAGGAATGCGAATTGTGCTCGATGAAATTATGCAGAAAAACTTCCAAAACAATTGGAACATGAACCCAGCCCAAATCCAAGACTGACAGAGAACTCCAAACAGATACAATCCAAAGAGATCCTCACCCAGACATATGATGCTCAAGTTCCACTCCAACAAAGACAAAGAATCCTGAGTAAAGTATGAAGCAGAGAAAAGACCACATAGGGGGGAAAACCAATCAGAATCACTGCAGACTTCTCTGAAAAGACCCTACAAGCAAGGAGAGAAAGGACAAAGATCTTACAAATCCTGAACCAGAACAACTGTCAACCAAGAATAAAGTACCCAGCAAAGATCTCATTTGTATATGAGAACGAAATCAGATACTTGCATAGCAAAGAGAAACTAGAAGAATATGCCTGCACAAAACCAGCTCTACAAAATCTCTTCAGAAATGCACTAAATCCAGAGAAAAAGGAGGCGAATCATAAGCAAAGATGGCAAACAGGAAGGACTCCCCACTAAAGTATACACAAGGAAGGGCAATTAAACAGACACCAATGCCCACAAAAACACACACGCATGGCAGAGCAAAATCGTAACCTCTAAATATTAACTGTTAACACAAATGGCTTAAAATCACCAATCAAAAACATAGATTAACAGAATGTATCATCAAACCAGACCCAATTATCTATTGCCTACAAAAGACACATCTAACCAGAAAAGATGCTAAGAAACTGAAAGTGAAGGGATGGAAAAAGATATTTCATGACAATGGAGGAGAAAAAAGGTGGGGGTAGCTGTCCTAATTTCAGATGATATAGACTTCAATGTGACAAACATCAAAAGGGACAGGGAAGGACATTTTATATTGGTGAAAGGAATGATCCATCAGGAAATAATTTCCATTACAAACATCTATGCACCAAATTCAAACACACCTAACTACGTGAAGTGATTACTTACAGACTTAAGGGGAGACATAGACACACATACAATAATTGTGGGTGACCACAACACCCCAATATAACCAATAGATCAACGAGACAAAAACTCAACAAAGAAACAACAGAGCTCACACAAACAATAGAAGAACTGGACTTAGCAGACATTTATAGAACCTTTTATCCTAAGGCAACAGATTATACATTTTTTTCAGCAGTGCATGGCACCTTCTCCAAGATCAACCACATGATAGGACACAAAGCAAATCTAAATAACTTCAAAAAGATTGGAACCATACCATGTACCTTCTCAGACCACCATGGAATGAAACTGGAAATCAACAATTCAAAATGATCCAGGAAATAGAGAAACTCTTGGAAGTTGAACAATATGCTATTAAACAAACAATGGGTCAGAGAAGAAATTAAAGATGAAATAAAAAGATTTATGGAAACCAATGAAAACTCTGATACAACATTCCAAAACTGGTGGGAAACTGCCAAGCAATACTAAGGGGTAAGCTCATTGCAATTGGAGCCCATGTCAAGGCCCAAGAAAAGTGCCAAATACAGGAATTAAGCACACACCTCCAGGAACTGGAAAAACAGCAGCAGATGAGCCCCACACCCAATAGGAAACAAGAAACATCAAAACAAGGGAGGAGATAAACCAAATAGAAATCAAAAAAGCTATACACAAAATCACCAAATCAAAAAGCTGGTTTTTTGAGAAGATAAACAAAATAGACATCCCACTGGCCCAAACTAACAAAGAAAAAATAAGAGAAAGTGAGAACTAACAGCATCAAAGATGAAAAAGGTAACATAACAACAGACACCGCAACCATTAAGAACATAATTAGAAACTACTACAACTGTATTCCAACAAATCAGAAGACCACCAAGAAATGGAAAAGTTTTTGGACTTCTACCACCTGCCAAAACTTAGCCCAGAAGCAACAAAAGACCTGAATACACCCATAACTAAGGCAGAGATTGAATCAGTGAATAAAGATCTCCCAACACAGAAAAGCCCAGGCCCAGACGGTTTCATTACAGAATTCTACAAAACATTCCGAACAGACTAACCCTAATCCTCTACAAATTCTTTAAAGCCATAGAAAAGGAAGCAACCATTCCAAACTCATTCTATGAAGCCAACATTACCTTAATCCCAAAACCAGACAGAGAACTAACAGAAAGGAAAACTACAGACCTATCGCTCTGATGAACATTGATGCTAAGATTCTCAACAAAATCCTAGCCAATAAAATTCAAAAAATCATCCGACAGATCACCCATCCAGACCAAGTAGGATTCATCCCTGGGATGCAGGGGTGGTTCAACATAAGGAAATCCATAAATGTGATACACCACATTCAAAAATTGAAAACCAAAAATCATATAATAGTATCAATACATGCAGAAAAATCTTTCGACAAAAACCAACACCACTTCATGCTAAAAACACTAACCAAGGTAGGCATAGAAGGAACAATTCACAACATAATCAAAGCAATACATTAAAAACCCAAAGCCAGCATCATACTGAATGGTGAAAAACTGGAACCCTTCCCACTGAGATCTGGAACAAGACAGGGATGTCCACTTTCTCCACTGCTATTCAACATAGTCCTAGAGGTACTACTTGAGGCCATAAGACAAGAAAAAGAAATCAGAGGAATCCAAATGGGAAACGAAGAAGTCAAGCTTTCACTATACGCAGATGACATGATCCTTTACATAGAAGAACCAAGAGACTCAATACAGAGACTGCTAGAACTTGCACAAGAGTTTGGTAAAGTGGCAGGGTACAAAATAAATGAACAAAAATCAACAGCCATAGTGTAAGCAAGCAGCCCCAAGATGGAAAAAGATCTAACTAGCAAGGTACCATTCAAAATAACAGAGAAAAGTATGAAGTCTCTAGGCATAAATCTAACCAAAAATGTAAGAGACCTCTATGAAGAAAACTACAAAACACTTACAAAAGAAATCGAGTAAGACTTCAAAAGACGGAGAAACATACCATGTTCCTGGGTAAAATCAATATCATCAGAATGTCTATACTACAAAAAAGCAATATATTCGTTCAACACAATCCCAATCAAATTGCCCAAAACATTCTTCATGGAACTGGAAACAATGATAAAAAGGTTCATATGGAAAAAGAAAAAAACACAAATAGCTAGAACCATTCTGAAGAATAGGAAGTTAACAGGGGGAATCACAGTTCCGGACCTCTGATCATACTATAGGGCAGTGATTATCAAAACAGCCTGGTACTGGCACAAAGATAGAGAGGAAGATCAATGGAGCATAACAGAAACAACAGAAGGAAACCCACACAAATACAGCCAAATAATCTTTGACAAAAAAACAAATGACAATCCAAGCAAATGGGAAGGTCTGTTCAATAAATGCTATTTGAACAACTGGCTGATAGCCTGCAGAAACAAAAAGATAGATCCACATCTCTCACCATACACTAAGATCAAATCTAAATGGATAAAAGATCTAAAGCTACATCCAAAAGCATTCAAACTTTGGGAAGAAAATGTTGGAAATACCCTGCAAGATCTAGGGGTAGGTCCTGACTTCCTAATAAGGACACCAAAAGCACTAGCAATCAAATCCAAAATAAACAAATGGGACTACGTCAAACTAAGAAGCTTCTGTACAGCTAGAGAAACAATCAACAAAGTAAAAAAGCAACCCACAGAATGGCAGTAGATCTTTGCACACTATATAGATGATAGAGGGCTAATCTCCAGAATATACAAAGAACTACAAAACAACCAAAACATCAAAACAAACAAGCCACTCAAGAAATGGGCACGGGAAATGGGCAGACATTTCACAAAGGAACAAACTCAAATGGCAAACAAACACATGAAAAAATGCTTAAGTTCCCTGGCAATAAGAGAAATCCAAATTAAGACATCAGTGAGGTACCACCTAATGCCAGTAAGATTGGCTCACATACAAAAAACCACCAATAACACTTGCTGGAGAGGATGTGGGGAAAAGTGAACCCTACTCCACTGCTGGTGGAACTGCAGGTTGGTACAGCCTCTATGGAAATCAGCATGGAAAACACTCAAACAACTCAAATCTGCATACCGTATTATCCAGCAATAGCACTCCTAGAAATATACCCAAAGCACCTGTTACATGAGAAACCAACATGCACCCCTATGTTCATAGCAGCACAATCAGTACTACTCAGCTATTAAAAAAAACAAAATGCAGTTGTTTGTGGCAAAATTGGCCGAACTGGAAACCATAATGCTAAGGGAAATGAGCCAATCCCAAAAGGTTAAATACCACATGATTGCCTTAATTTAAGATGAAATGATGTCAATATGAAAAATAGTACCTCTAAAATGCAATATTTTCTCAACCTCAAACAGCCTATCTCACATGCAATAAGATCTTGTGAAGTAACCAATGAACCAAGAATCAATGTGAGTCAGACTGCTTATGATCTACATCAAAGAACTGTAAAACCTAATATACTTTTAATACCCTATGCTATTCCATAATGGGGCGGGAGAACAGAGAAATCTTCTATCTTCCTAGAATGTGTGAGGAAGATGTGAAGTATAACCTATCAGGATCGTAACTGGTAACTCATAGACAGCAGACTCGAATCAGCACTACGCAATAGTAAAACTGCAAAGGCATATGGGGGGAATCAAGAGCAATCCTGACAACCTCTTAACAGGAGGTCATATGCATGGAGCAGGGTGGGGGACCCTAGAGTTGAGCAGGTGGACAGGAGGAGGCTTGTATCCCAACCCTGAAGACTCCCGGATCCTCACCAAGAACTATTAGTACGGGCACCAAGGACTACATTCCAACGGCCAAGGAGAACACGGGGAATTGGAGTGCCTTCGGAGGCCGAGAACTCTGAGGTCACCCACCCCCATCTGGATCTAACACATGGGATGGAAGAAGTGCAAATCCTTCTTTGCGGGATCCAAGGTCATCAGAACAACAGCGAGGAGCCCTGAGCGGTCCACAGAAACAGAACAGTGAACTTCCTTCGGGACTAGGGAGGGGAGCTTTCTTTGGTCCTTGCCTGGTTTCAACTTTGGGTCCCCACCCTCTCGCAATGACCATCAGGATGGCTCCAGAAACCCCTCAAAACAAACAAAATCAGAATAGACAGACAGAGAACAATAAGGAAAGCTTAGAATCAGACAGGAAACGGTCAGCGTGGATTCACATATACTTACTAGGTGGGACACAAAGATTAGTTACTCCTCACTAGGGTATTGAAGATTTCTCTGCCCACCGCTCCTAAAACTGTTCTGCACCTCAATTGTTGACACATGTCTTGTTAGAGATATAAGCCAGTTTAGACTATGCAAAAAACTGCCAGGTTCAGCAAAATTATGCTTCAACGCTATAAACTGCTAAATACTAAAATGAAAATAGATGCAAGATAGCTGAATAGTAATCTATAGCCATTTTAAGGTGTATAGAACCCGGTTGTATATAAGTCAAAATTGAAATGTCAATGAAGAAGTCACAGGACGTGATTAAATACTTGCATTTTTTAACATATTGGTTACTCAATACCATGTCAATTAATTCCATAGCATTATAGCTTGTTGCTGATGTTATGTTGTGGGTTTTAATTGATCGGGATGATACTCTGCCAGCTCTACCTTCAGACCACAGATGGTCTCCCCAAGAAACCGTTGAATTTATCTGGACAGTAAGATGCTGGGCTTTATGTTTGGTAGATGCTTGCAATGAAAGAATCTCAACTGAATTTGAACTATAATACTGCAACAAGGTGGAGGAATCCACCATGGGGGGAGGGTTTGGGGAGGGGTGGGGGAAATCCCAGAGCCTATAAAACTGTGTCACATAATGCAATGTAATTAATTTTTTAAAAAGTTCTTCATTTTCTTCTCTCAGTATCTATCCATAATTTATGTTTTACAGGGATGAGTTTTACCTCAGTCTTCTTATTAGCATGTATGTAATTTTTTTTCTTAATCCATCTACCTCTGTTTAAATTTTATATTTTTTGCTCAACTTAAAATCTCCCTTATTGAGTATGCCCTTCTTTTTGCTTATGTTGAATTAGTTCTGCTGTATACTAAAAGGAAACTTAAACACTGATTTTAGATTATGCAAATAAAACCACCTATTGTAGTAACATTTCTCTTAACATCTGTTAGGTTTCCCACAAATTTCATAATACAGCATTTCATTTTAATTTATGAAAAATCTTAGGCAAGTTCATGGAGAATGCATATAACGAAAAGTTTACATATGGACTTCCAATTTTTTACACTAAGATAAACATCTTTTTAATTCAATTTTTCTACGAATCATTTGAAGCACTCTTACAGTTCAAAATATTTTCCATTTTTTTGTAAATTTTCTTTGATCACACCTTACTAAAAATGTTTTGTTACATTGGTTTTACAGAGATATTGTCCAACTGCCTCCGTGTTGATTTTTCAATTAGTTTTGTTGTGATCACAGAACACAATTTTAAAGGCTTCAGTTTGTTGAAATGTTTAGATATTGTCTTAGGTTCCAGAGTATAATATATCCTTATAAATGTTCCATATATAGTTGGAAAGAATGTGCATTTAGATGTTACAAGTGAAGCATTCTATTTCTGTTTAGATTAAATGGTTGACAATGTTCAATTCTAATGAAGTCTTTCTGATTTTCTGTCTTCTACTAACTACTGAGAACAGACTGCTAATATTTCCAAAAGTAATTATGGATTTGTCATTGTTTTCCATTCTGACAGCTTTTGCTTAATGTTCTTTGCAGCTCTATTTTTAAGTGTCTAGTCATTTAAGTTTCTTACATTGTGATAATGTTACATTTTCATTAATATAAAAGCACCCTATTTAACCATGGTAATATCCCTTACTTTTCATATATATTTTTGATGTGTATGGAATCACTACAGTTTTATTTTAATTATTGCCATGTGGTGTATAATTCTCCCCAGTAGGTACATTTTTAAGAGCTGTTAATACCCACCAATCAGGAAGGGAAATATGTATAAAGAATATTCATGAAAACTATGAGGGTGATTTGGATTCGGTATTACAAAAAGGAGAAAGTTCTACAAGCAGATATGAAAAGGAATGAAACAACCTTGCTAGCTTCCTTTGACTAACAATCTCAGTCCTTCAATTTTTCTTCTAAAAACCACTCAGCTCTAGGCACGTTTTGAGAACTAGATTAAATACATTTTTGTCATTTTCCTAATTTTCTTTTTTCTTCCCCCCCTCTTTGAGCTTCTATACAAATGGAGCTCCCGTATCCCACCCTTACAGCTTCATTCTGTTAAGTGATGTTGATATGGTTGTAATCATAGTATGATGGAATATAATGAAGTAACAACCTAACTTACCATATATCAAAACTTCTGCTTCTAAAATTACCTGTTTTTCCTTCATTATACTATGTGAGCTCCCTGGGTGATTCACAAATACAAACATCTTATAGAGTTTAGCAGTTTAACAGCACATGTACACCTACTTCCTGACAGCTCAGAGCCACACATCCTCCATGCATGCTCAGGCTTCAGTTATTTCATACACATAATGCATTAAGCACCTGCATCACTATCTAGGAATAAACATCTAAACCAGCTTGTGTCAAGGGACATGCTCTCTCTCAACCTCCCCAGGGGAAGAGAGTGTGAGTACATCAGCAACCCTACCACCAAAAATGCAATAAATTTCATGGTATGCCTTCATTGTACAGGCCACTGAGGCCCCTGTGATTGTTGTCACCTCTGATTTGATTGATGGAGAGTCAGAGGCTACTAACATGTAAAGCCTGTAAGAGGCAACTTCTCCACTAAATGCATAGGCAGCAATGTAGGGCAAGAGGAAGCAAAAACCAAGAACATAGTCATCAGCAGAGATCACCATAATTTCCTAGCAGCTGACCTCTAGTAACTGGAGATAAACTAATTGTTTGAGAACATTTTAAGATAAATGTTTGAACGAAGAATGAACCTTACATAAAGACAAAGAAGTAATACAAACACTTTAGGAAATGAGACAGGTGAAAACATGTGACGTTGTCCTAGGAGATTGAATTGTTTTAAAAATATAGAAATTGTAGAGGTGATAAATGTAATAAATTAGGTTAAAATATTGTTGAGAGAATCAACAGCAGAATCAATTAATTAATCAGTTACTTCATTAATTAATTCCAAATGAAGGAATTTGTGAATAAAACAAGGCACTTTAGAGAAGAGGGAAAATACTAAAAAGACATGAAGATTGCCTATTTCCTAAAAGAGCAAATAATTTCAATTTCAAGAAAGAAAAGAAAATGGTCATGACTGTGGTGCAGGAGCTTAAACTGTTACTTGCATTGCTTGCATCCATATCGCAGTTCTGGTTCAAGACTTGGTTCCTCTGCTTTTTACTTAGTTTCCTGCCAACGTGCCTGGTAACCAATGGAAGATGACACAAAGGCTCCCTGGCAGCAGTGTGGGATGCCCAACTGAAGCTCTGGGCCCCTGATTTCAATCAGACCCAACCTTTTGTGCCCTTGTGGCCATTTAGAGCATCAACTGTTAGATGGGAAAACTCTCTCGTATCTCATGTTGTCCCTCTGTTGCTCTTTCAGAAAAGTAAATAAAGTAAATAAAACCTTTTTAAATCAGAGAAGATAGAAACAAAGGTAAGTAAAGCTTTCTTTGAAGATATATTAGTGGAAAGATTTGAAAATTCAAAGAAAGATATACACTTCCTACGGAAAAATGTCTGGCTTGTATTGAAGCAATAGGAATTTCATTCTTAACAACTAAGTTCTTAGTATTAGCTGAGGATTTTAATTTGTTTTCTGAATATAATTGATTTAGGAAATTAGTTTTCTTTTATATACATTACTGAGATGCAATGAAGAAGGGTGCTTCTATAACACATCTCTATAAAACCAGATCTTTGTTCATAATCTTAATAGTTAATGTTATTTTTTCTTTGATCAAAAGTTATAAGGAATTATAGGAATCACCTCATGTAAGTGAGACATGTAACAGCTAATCATCTATTCTTTGGTAACTTATCCCATGAAAATTAATTCTGAGGAAGTGTTGTTTGATACAGATGGGAACTCTTTTTGTGAGTTGTATTGCCATAGCAACTTGGGCTTTGACTAAGAAATCCGTAACAATCTGAGGGCTTGTGTTGTTGCATAGTGGGCTGACCCATTGGTCACAAATGCTGGAAGTGTGTGTCACAGTGCCAGTTCGAGTTCCAGCTCTTCCTCTTCTGGTCCATCTTCCTGCTAATGTGCCTGGAAAGTAGCACAAGATGGCCCGAGTGTTTGGACTTCTGTCACTACCAGGGAGACACAGATAAAGCTCCAGGTTTCTGGTCCATCCTGACACACCCTTGGCTGCTGTGGCCATATCGGGATGAGTCAACAAAGAGAAGATATCTTTTTTATTTCCCTTTTTCATTCTGCCTATCAAGTAACTACATAGCATTGCCTTTTAAACTTTGTATGTCTAGAAATTATACAATCCATAAATGCATTTCAAATTTCAAACATTCTAAAATTCATAGATTTAAATAAATTCATAGTCAGAATGTATGCAATATGTGTATTTGCTTGCATTTTAACTACAGAAACCATTGGAAATTGATATAATTATCTTCCTTGTTCTAATGTATCTTGATTCTACTTCTAAATTTATTATATTTAAACTTCTTATTTTAATTATTTCTTGCCTTCCATTTTCTTTAATTTTCATCATTTCTACCCTTCATGTATTTTAACGCTCTGACATTTTCTATAAATGATAGATTAAATATCCTCTTCTAGGATCATGTGAACATTTCATTATAATTCAATGGCCAATCAATTATTGAATCATATAGATTTTAAATCCCCATTGACTTGATGTAGTAGCATAAGTTTGTTTCTAAGTGAGTTGCATTATGATTGTAAAGCACTGTGTAAATTTTACCATTGCTTTGAAATATCATTCTGAAATTGTGCTGTTCAGATGCACTGAACTACTTTGCATACCTTGAAAATGCCCAGTTCTCCTGTCTGGCATGTTCATGTCTTTCCTAGGAATTTTAGACTTGTCTTTTCTATGGTTTACTCTTATTCAGCTTCCCTGAATCCTTCTGGTTTAGTTAAACCCACCTTCTATGTGCTTTCTTCATGCTGCCTTTCTCAGAAAATCAATTTCTTATAACAAGTTTTCTTGCAAGGTTGTGAATTCTATCCTTTGTGTAAGGATGACCTAGATGATTTTCAAAATATACATTTATTACTTTACCCAATACCTATTAATATATTGAATTACAATTAGTAAAACCCAGGGATCTACAATGTTATCAAGTACAACTAATGATTTTCGTGATGGCTCAAATTGATGAACTCATTGAGTATGTGGCATCATTTATTTATTCCTCTATCTTCCAAATGTTGTTTATTTGTGACTGTGTCTCTAGATCCAAAATAAAAATAGCAAATGCTGGTAAATAAAAGTAACAGTAAAAGTGGTAAGATTTTAGATAATAACCCAAGCAAATGCCCACAATGTAGGATTTAAGGGAACACTAATTACTAAATCTAGTGTGTAGCTTGGGGATTCTGTCAGATTTTAATAGTCTAAGTGGAGAGCTAATACATCCATAGGGGGTAACTGCTTAAACATGCTGACATTTATTTATTCATGACTTTGCAAAATCCCAGGGTTGCAACAGACTACTTAACATGCTTTGTTGATCCGTGCTGATGTGGGGATGTACGAGCTGAGATTGTAGCCAAAGTTTATGCCAATGGTGTTTAACGCAAAGATTTCTAAAAATAAAACCAAATTCTTTGCAATTTGTTCATAATAAAAAGGGGGCAGTATTTTTTTAAGGTTTCTTGGTAAGCTAAGGAGAGTGAATGAGCAAACACCGCATAAGTTTTATTCAGTTTCTCTTGGTCCATGGGGGAATGTGAAATATACCAAAATGCAAACAATAGATAACTAACTGTTGGGGAGCTGGGGCATGGGGAAGGAGTCTAAATCAGCATAGCTTAGTAAAGAATACATTGTACCTAAAGAATATATTTTACAAGAGCAACACACAGAATTAAAATTTTAGAAAACGTAAGCGACACATTTTCCAGTTTAGATTTTTCTTGCTATTGTCTCCATCTCTAAGCAACTAAATGTTAATTGAAATCAGACAACTATGGCCATCTATTTTGGAACAATACATTAACAACTAGAAGGCAATATAATTTAAAATAAGTTTTTGGGATACAGATTAATTTAAGCTTCATGTGGGCCTTAACTCTCCAATTTTACATGTCTCTAGCTAAACTAAGAACTGATTCAAGAAATAAATTTTACTTTCTAAATATTTTAAATGATTTTTGACGAATCTAATTGCTATTTCTCATTCCTGTAAAATATTCCACAAGATGGCAGTAAATGCACCAGCTATTCTAATGACACCAAACTACTGAATTATAACTAATTTGTCTCCAAGTGTTCTCCAGGGTTAAATTTTCATTGGCAGGAGAAAAATTTGCAGAAATAATTAGATTGAATATTTTGTACACTTTATTAAAGATATTGTCACAGGGCTAATGATAAATGAAAAAATGAAAAGCCAAAACAAAATACACAAAACACTGACTTTTGCCAAAAAAAAAACTTAGCTTAACCAACAAAAGTGAAAAGATCAAATCAATCACACGTCAAATACAGTTTTTAAATGTTTGCTCTCCAAGCCTAGTAAATTGTGTTATCTTTGAATTAGCATCAAAAGTTTATTTGTAGATATTTTTTGTTTTCCATAGACTAATCTAAATCCTGGAAATAGAGAGCAGGAATCACTGAGTCCTTGAAAATTCAATGAAATTATTGAGTTTATTTATTCTCCTTAAACTGGCTGTAGCAAGGCAAAAACTAAACTTCTACCTTATACTAAAACAGCACATAGAAAGCCTTTCTTTGAACAAGTTTCAGCTGAATCCACAGACTGCTGGACCCTCCCAATGTTGCCTGTGAATAACAGAAGATAACAGGCAGGACAGAGGAAAGGACAGTCCATCCGTTTGTTTTGGCTGAGATGAACCCAGGGAAGCAGGCTTTGAGCCTGAGACTTTAAGGCAAATGTGAATTAAATTATTAAAGAGCACTGCTAGAGGAACCATAACCTGAGTAACTTGAATATTATGTCTCTGAAAAAGGACAGAGAATAAAAAAAATAATTAAAAAAGGACACAGAATGATGTAACTGGGTAAATATTTAAAGGACTGTTGAATGAGAAAGTATTAATGTCTTTTCAGTAATGACTAAACAGAGCAAAAATTGCAGAAGTTAGAAACTATATTGAGGCAGATGCAAATTCAGCTCAAAATAGACCTTATACTCACTATTCTCACGGCATCAGATACTAAGATAATCATTACTGTTCTATCTATCAACAAGCAAAATAGCAACATAAAATATAACTCAGAACCACTAAATGTATAGCTAGGATTTCAAGGAAAAAAGTAAAAATTTCATATATCATAAAATAAAAAAGAAAAAAATTGCAAGCTCAGGTGGAATTTAGATGTATGAAGGAAAACTGGCCCTGGACATTTGACTTAGCCATTTAGACACTGTAATTTATCCATTTCCTGAGTTTGCATGCTGACTCCCAGCTTCCTACTATGTGTACCCAGAGAGTCAGCAGGTCAAAACTCGAATTCTCAGGTCCCTGCCACCACAAAGTGAACTAGAGTTCTCTTCTTGTCTCTTTCCCTCTCTTTCCCTTCTCTTTCAAATAAGTTAACTTAATCAATGAAAAGTTTTAACAATATAATTGTCCCTGATGGCAAGTGATTTTAGGATCTAGGGCTCCTAAAAGGTAGAGAATTAAAGCAGAAACCCTGTATAGAACAGAAACCGGAAGGGCTGTGCTCCAAAAAGACCAGGAAAGAAGCTGAGTCACTCAATTAGGAAAGAAGCATCATTCTGGAAGGAAGTCTTCCTCTAGGCTACCCAGCCTTCACACTGGAATGCTTTCATCTCAGCTGACGTCATCCGTCATCCACCAATGACCCTAAGAAACTCAAGAACCCACGAATTCCTAGACAGTTGCAGTGCATGAATAATAAAGAGCGCTTTGTGACAGAGTCCTAAAATTTCAATCAGTACCCAACCAAGAATTTTTGAGACAAGATCCTTGATTCATAAAATATGTTTTGGATTTTGTTAAATGACACATTCCATAATCCACAGAAGTTTTTCAAAATGTATCCAACCTGTATCACAGTTAGTATCAAAGCCCAACTTTAAGGAAAACAATCTTGATTCAATTATCTGGAACATCTCATACTTTCTCACGTTAAGTTTCATGTGTTAACATTTTAAGTAGATGGATTGAGGCGTGGATGCTAGGCTACACACCCCACATTTGACTAAAAACAATAGGAACTTTCAGTAAATAATTCAAGCATTTCAGCTCTACCTATTTTTTTTCAAAGATTTAGTCGTTTCTGTTGCAAAGTCAGATATACAGAGGGAAGAACAGACAGAGACAAAGATCTTCCATCTGCTCAGTCACTCCCCAACCAGACACAAAGGCCAGAGCTGAGCTGAGCCAAAGCCAGGAGCCTCTTCCCGGTCTCCCACGCCGGTTCAGGGTCCCAAGGCTTTGGGCCATCCTCGGCTGCTTTCCCAGGCCACAAGCAGGGAGCTGGATGGAAAGTGGGGCCACCAGGGTTAGAACTGGTGACCATATGGGATCCTGGCGCGTTCAAGGTGAGGACTTTAGCTGTTAGGCTACTGCACTGGGCCCTGCTCTACCTATCTAACTGTTAGTTATTCAGTTCATTATTCTGTGGTTACACTAATAACAGCTACAAAATTTTCTGTAAGAACTTACTGTGTACCGTGGATATTTTCCTCAATAAATTTTTCATGTATCTGATTTTTTGACACATAAAATGATCATTATGTGTGCTGCTATTGTTGCATATCGGGTTAAGCTGCTAATTGCAATACTGGCATTCCACAGTTGCTTGTCAATTTGCATAATAACAACCAACACCTAATGTTCCTGCGAAGCAGCAAATGATGATGAAATTGCTTGAGCCCTTGCCCATTTCGGAGGCCAGGATGAGGTTCTTAAGTCTCCTGAATTATGTCAGACTCAGCCCTGGGAAGTAAACCAATAGGTGGAAATTCTGTTTGTCTCTCTCTGTGTTGCTCCATCTTGCAAAGTCATTAACTAAAATGATCAGTATGTAGATTAAAAATGTCAAAGTTTAGGAAATGGTAAAAGTGTATTCAAGACTATATGGCAGGTAATGGGCGAAATGAGATTTAGATCTGACTATAAAACCCCAGCTCCACTGTCCAAGGTATTGTTGAGTTACGTCAGGTGGCCTAGCAAAGTCTGGGAGGATCATCCGGGCATTGCAGAGCTGAACAGAAATCATCTAAAAAGCTTTCTAACATACAGATGCAAGGTCTCCTTACTGGAGAAACAGCTTCTGGTAGGCAGCCCAGATAATACAGTAAGAAATTCATTTGGTAGTTCTGACATACAGTTGATTTTGATAACAACCACTACACATATCAAAATTCATACTTCACAGAAGCATTTGGAGTAGAGCAATTTTAATAGATAGATAGATATTTAACAATTTTAAAAATATACATATTTAACAAATTTTCAAGGAACGTAAAGACCAGAAAAGTCGGACTTCCAAAATGACAGTGATCCAACAGACCACAGCAGCTTGCAAATATGATTTAAGTTTAAATGATTTGGAACTATGATGCACTATAGCTTTGTGTAGTTGTTCTGAAGACAGACAAAAGCAAAGAATCCTGTTTAATTTCATTTAAACCAGGCTTTATCTCACTGTCTTTATCTGCTAGGACTACCATAACAAATGCCATGAACTGCATGGCTTGTTAGAATTAGAAATTTCTTTCCCCAAGTTCTTGAGCAGAAAGTCCAAGATCAAAGTATTAGTAGATACAGTGTGTGGTCAGCACAGACAACTTCCTCACAGGCGACCACCTCACCCACTAATCACACTTGCTAAAGGGACGATGGAATCTCCCTTTGATCTCTATTATAATGGCATTTGTCCCATTCCTAAGGGTTGTAACCCTATGTTTTGATTATCCCCCTAAGTTTCTGCTTCCTAACATTATCATCTTGGATGTGAATATCTCAACACATGGGTTTTGGGGAGACACGATCACTTAGACCACAACAGCAATATAGTTGACACTTCACTGCTTTTCTCTTATAGCATCTATGAATTTCACAATCATGCTTATTCAAAATTCAATGCATTAAGAATATTTCAGAACATGTTTTATAACATGTGACATATCTGGCTGTACTAGGTTCATTCACTCTTTGCTTCTGAGACACACCCCCAAGTTAAAAAAAAAATGGACTTACGTATTTATTTGAAGAAAAAAGTTACAGAAAAAGAGCAAGGGAGGGAGTAAAGGAGGGAGAGAGAAACAGAAGAGAGTGGGGCAGAGCGGGTGGAGAGACAGAGAAATCAAGTGAAAGAGAAATCTTGCATACGTTGGTTCACTCTGCAAATGGCCACAGTAGCTGAAGCTGGGCCAGGCCAAAGCAAAGTGCTTCTTCAAATCTCCTAAGTAAGTTCAGAGCCACACAGGTATTTTCACAGGTACATTAGCAGAGAGCTGGTCAGAAGTCGAGCAGCTGGAACTTAGGTGCCCATATATGATGCCAGAAACACAGGTGGTTTTTTTACCCTTTTGCCACAATGCTGGCCTTTGCTTCCCATATTGGCTTTTATTGCATCTGTTCCTTTCTGCTCTTCAATAGACACCAGCTTCTGAGTGACCAGCCAGATCTGCTGCAACATTCCCGTGTCATCGACTATGTCCTTAATTCACTGGAAACTGCTAGAAACATCCAAAATGTTTCACATTCCTTGGCTAGCATTTCTTATTAGCTGATCCAAGCGTTGAAAATCATCATAGCTCAGGATCTTGGTTCCATCTTATAGCTGTTTCCATATAGTTCAAAGCATCCCTGAGAAAGAAAAGCATTTTAAGAACCTCCGGAATGGTATGCCACATAAACAGGTACCAAGTCTCCCATCTTTGGCATGATCCAGCAGTGGCTGAATTCTTGTAGAAACTTAGGCTAGATAATGAAATTCTAGAAATACAGTCTCTAGATAGTTTACATTCTTTCTGGAACATTTGTTATGTGCTAACTGATTAGGTCTTGTCTCTAGTGGCTTTTGTAGAATCAGTGCTGTCTAGTGAACCACTGAAGCAGTGGCACCCTAGAATGCCTGCTTACGTATTCAAAACCAGAGTCGGTGTGGACTCCTGAGGATGGGGGAATTTTGTGCTTCATTGAAACATATGCCCCTGGTTAAATGAGTTTGCAAATTTCATTTCAATAGGTTAGCCATTTGATGACCTTACTGAAAAGGCATTACAGAGTTGCATAAAATGCAGTTTGCACTTGATAAAAGGCAAATACTTTTTTTTTCCTAAAAAGGAAAAATAAATGCTTGTTAATAGGTAGTGTCAGAGAGGGAGCGTTATCTGAGTCTTTTATTCCGGGAGAATGTTTTGTGTACAACAAGGAAATTGATGGTTTGATGTAGGAGATACATTTTATTATTTAAAATGTAGTGATACCCCCAATGGAAAAAAAAAGATACTGTATGTTGAGACGTCTTTTGTGCTTTATTTGCTAATGGATTAATAGTTCATTAAACTTTGTAAAGTGCTTATCAAACAATTGGAAGAAAATTAAAATTTACCCTGCTTTAATAAACCTAATTGCACTGGTTTGTCAAAAGATTAAAATTTTATGGCTTTTTCTTAATTTTGGCAAATCATCAACCAGCTCCCAGCAGACTCATTAATATAATTTCTCAGTACAAGAAATTGGTGATGTTATAGAATAAATTAATAGCAGAAATTGAAAAAAATTGGGGTATAGGATTCCAAAGCCCTATTCAGGAGGAAACACGATTATAGCCGTGGCAAGTGGGGGCACATCTTTGTTTTAAAAGATCTGCTTAATTTTGTAGCTATTTTACAAATGAGTTAAAAGAAGATATGAAAGTTGAGGAGTCAACGAGCACAACAGTAAAGCAAAAAGAAATGATCAGTTAGGACTGGAAACTGTGACTACTTGAATATCCTGAACTGGACAAGACAGATGACAAAGAGTGAGTGAATCCATTAGTGTAGGGAAGAGTCGTAGTACAGTTTAGACATTAATACCATGAGCAAACAGTTGGTACTCAATAAATTCTTGGTGAACAAATGGGTGATTTATTATGCTTTAGATGTGTGATTCAAGTGAATTTTAAGGTGAGCACATTTTAAGGGTTTATTAATAGAGCAGAAATAAAAGGGTAGCATTTTGAAGTATGAAATGAATAATTTTAGCACCATAAGACCTTGTAATAAAGAATTAGGAGCCGCAATAGAAGAGGAGAGAAAAAAATGCTTATTTTTTCCGTCTATAGTCACACATAGCATAAAAGTGGATATTTTTGTTTGTTTTTCATAAGAAAAAAACAGTTGATTTCAAGCAGCTGCCGTTCTGGGGGGAGAGAGAGAGAAATGCTGCTCCAAAATGTGCCCTTTCCATCTGACATCAAGAAAGGATAAACGAGCAACAGGGATAACTTCCAAGGTGAGGTTAGTAATAAAACACACATCTATTCAATTGACAACGAAGCAGATGTCTAGTTTTGTTATGATGAGGGTCCATCCAGCTCTTATTTCAAAGTCCAGGGTATGAGCCAAGGTAAGGGGTCTTGATGATAAGGCTCAGCATCAGTTGGGTGGAGGTTCCTTCTCAGCTGGCTCAAATTCAGCCACTTCTAATCACTTGTCCTCAGGAGGCTCACGCACTTCGACAGCAACGGGCATTTGGATGCAGGCTCTGTTAGTTGAATTTAAAAATCAATTTAGGAAGCACTTAAATGAACCTAACTAAACTCTTATCGAATCAATTTTATTTTTTAAATTCAAACACCAAGTATAAAAAATTGCCTAATTGGGAAATTTCTCTCCTTATGAGGATAACGGATATCTAATGCTGACATCCTGCAGAGTTTGGGATAGGCCAGCGAGCTAGTCTACAGCATTATTCATTCTGTGTTCTCTGATTAACACTGGACAAGCTCATACCTGCTCCCTATTAAATAAAACCTTCAAACATTTAACATTACTTTGATGACAAGACAGTTTTTCATTTTTTCACATCCCATTCGAAAATATATCTTTTAGTTTGCAGTATTTTGTATATGGTGCCAACTATATTTAATTTTATTCAACTCATTAATTGTTTATTTGGGTTCTCCCTTTGGCACTATTCAGATTTTATTTCAGTTTTAAGAGGAAAATTGAGGTCCTAAGATATTATTATGTGCCCAAGTTATTTTACAGAACCTGTTTCCCCCCCCCCCCAAAAAAATATGTTGGAGATAAATTAGGATCTTGACATTCTTCTATGTCTTTAAAAGAGAATTTATTTGGTTACAAAAGAATGGATTACATTCTTGTTACTAAACAAGTCAATCATTTGACTTCCAACTTGAAGTTTACCTGTCTTTCGCTTTACTGGATGTCCACCCTACTTTGTCAAGTCAAATGTGGAGATACTATTAAAGCCAGAGCTCAAGAGATTTCAAATGGACAGCAGACATTTAATTCTAGATGACACGTTTCACACTGGATGGGAAAGAAAAAAAAAAAAAACGGAAACAAAATTAACAAAATTTCTCCAGTATTTCCTTTCATCTCTCAGAATGAAGAATGTTACCAGGCTGGAGAAGTAATGTAAGTTGGACCACCCCTTCTTGTTAGCATTGTATCACTCCATAATAATACCTTTTACCATGACAAAAACACCTGGGATTCAAGTTATCACTCTATTTGGGGAGGGGGGTTTGCATAGTTGCTCAATGTGCTTGCATGAAGGATTAGGAAAAACATACTATCATGACAGAGTTCAGGAAGTGCTGGGAGGAAGAAATCAGGTCAGGAGACAGAATTCTGGGATCCAGTGTAAGACAAATCACCCTGGGGAAGCTTGAGTAGATCCTAGATGCCTGTCAACATATAATACAAGTATTGTATTATCATCAGGGTCCTTTACAGGAATGCAATTTTAGAACAGTGTGCTTTCATTATGTTAAGTTTCTTTTTCGCCATGCTCAGAAGACATATTTTAAAGTGCTATACATCTGTCATTCTGCTTATCTTAGGAATACATATATGCTGCTTAAAACCCTCAGAATTTTAGGATACATACTAATATAAAGCATCAAATTTAACCACATGTAGATGTAGAACAATTAGGCCATGCGTATGCACAAATTGGTAGAAAGCTAACAATGATTAACTATTAATTATTAATAATTATTAGCAATTATTAACATATTTGCAGAGTTTGTTAATCATATACTCATATAATCATATAATCAAATTTATCTGATCATTTCCATAATCTGTGAAGTACGCATTATTAGCATCATATTATTTAAGCAGACTGAGACTCAGCAAGATCAGATGAACATAACCAATGGATAGCTAAAGTATTTATTAATCCACATTTTTCTATCTTAATAAATTAGTATCCTGTTATATCATGTTGCTTTTCAGTGACACAAGCACATTGCCTCCATAGTAATCTGAATGCAATAGTAAGACATATTCTGTCTCTGAAGTCACATGAAGGCAGACATGATATCTACAACCCATGCTCACTGGAGGAAATCAGTGAGCTTACACTGATCATCAAAGGAGTTTTCCAAAAACTTCTGAGATAGCTTAGGACCACCATTGAATAAACCTTAGCTTACTTCCAGCAACAGCTTCATGATAGTCTTGTTCTTTCCTGCTAAGATCCCTAAGTGAGTAGTTAAAACTGGATCTACAAGATGCAATGCTGATGGCACATGTATGTTTTTAAAGACTTTTAAAAATTTTTATTGGAAAGTCAGATATAGAGAGGAGGAGAGACAGAGAGGAAAACCTTCCATCTCTTGATTCACACCTCAAGCAGCCTCATCAGCCAGCACTGTGCCTATCCAAAGCCAGGAGTCTGGAGCCTATTCTGCGTCTTCCACATGGGTACAGGGTCCCAAGGCTTTGGCCCGTCCTCGACTGCCTTCCAAGGCCACAGGCAGGGAGCTGGATGGGAAGCAGGGCTGCTAGGATTAGAACCTGCTCCCATATGGGATCTCGGCGTGTGCAAGGCAAGGACTTTAGCCGCTAGCCTACTACACTGCGCCCTCAATGGCGCATGTGTAAGGGCCTCTTAGTCTTCATCACAAAACAGTGAAGCAAGATGCACAGGAGACAAAGCTCAATGAAGGGTCAACCTAACAAGGAAAGTGTCGACTGTTCCAACAATAGAAACATGTTAGGTAAACAGGGAAAACAGAGGCAAGAAATTTCACTCACCACAGCAAGCTTCCTCCCTCCCATGAAAGACACTAACCAGCTGAGCAGATTCGAACGATTGCATGTGGCTGCCTTTGCTCTCCTCTGTTAATGGATCAAAACTTAAGCGCATACCCATACCCCACCCCTTAAAAATTTCCTCTAAGTGCTACAAAATTTATAGAGAAAGAATGTTTCTGGAAAATGTCTTTTCTGGTCTTTGCAAGTGGGATGAAGGTGCCCTGGAAAACCTTGTAAAATTATGCCATAAGGAGACACCCATGTGTGATCCCACAGGCTGCAGACATGCCTGTGGCTATCGGTTCAACACAATCGTACTTCTCTCCCTCTGCTTGAGATGAATCCAGCTAGATTTATTCCCTCCAAGAAGCAGCAGAAAGACAATAAACTGTATTCTGATGATGCAAAAGAAAAAAAAAAAGCCCTTGAAGTGTTTCATTTATATTAAATTAGTCAAAAGGAAGAAAACATCCTTTTAAAAGCCTACACAAAGCTTCTTTTCCCTGGGCAAGCCCATGGATGAAGAGACTCACCTCCAACTGACCTATAATTACCTAGTTTGGACAGGAGCCACTCCAATCAAGCACTGCCAACTGGTTCTAACTGAAATTCAGATTTTCTAAAAATAAAACAGGCAACGACCTAGAGCAAGTCACAGTCTCCAAATGATTCATCATCCGGACTAAACTTAGCAGGATTATGAGGTCCGCCTGCCAGAACACTTGCTGTCTTGTTTTCATGGATATGAAATTTTCTCCTTCTCTAAAATCCTTGAAAATCCGGCAGTTCTGTTGAAAATGACGTGTGTCTGAGACTGAAAGATGACTTTCTGAGAAAGAGCTGGCCCTGCAGCCAGGGGCTAGAGCAGTGATAACAGCATACAACGCGCACAGCTGACAACACTGCTCCCTGTAATACACGGACAAGGAAAACACCACTTAAACATTCACAAAACGTTATTCGCCACCAGACAGAGGAAGGGCTTATTGATTTACCACTTTGTGTGAAGATGAGGAGGAGGGGTCACAATCGACAGCCCTGTCCTAGAGCCCTTGTTCCAATGATAATTAAGAGAACAGAGAGAATAGCAAGGGATGTAGCTATTACAAGAGAACTAAGAGGAAGTTGTGTCTGACTACTTATCCCTGGGTGAATTAGGACCATTTCATTAACATTATTGAGCTTCAGTTTTCCCATCCATAAAAAGGAAAACAGATCAAGATAATGATACAGGCCTTAATTGAGAAGCTCCTTTGTCAACAGAAAAGTGTTCTACATGGTTGGCCGGTTTACAAGCAGCAAAAACACTGCTTGGGCTGGCCTCATCTCCCTTTGGAGAACCAGCTCCTCTTCCAATTCTGCCTCTCTAACAATGTCTAGTCTTTGAGAGGAGGCAAAGGCTGAGGGACTGGGTATCTGCTACCCATGTGGGAGAACTGGATTTAGTTTCTGGGTCCTGGCTGCAGCCTATCTCAGGGCCACCTGTTGCAGGCATTTGCGAAGTGAGCCAGCATGTAGACCAGCCATTTCCATCTCTGTCTTCTGTCACATTCACTGTATCTGTTTTTTGTATCTATAAAATAACTTTCACTTACAAGAAATGATTGCAGAAATGTTTACTGAGGTCTTATGTTTTTGGATCATTCTTTGCCTCTTTCCTTCTCACTTTCTTTTGTTCACTGTTTCCTGATTCATACAGGATAGAAGCATCTATTAGGACCCTCAGCAGAGCTTAGTTATCAAAATAATCCTCACTCTATAGCAAGGTGACAAAAATCTTGAAGAAATCCATATTCTTATATACTATCGCTAACAGATGTGTTCTTCAGAATCAAATACCATCATTTTTTGTTGTTGTTGTTCCTTGTCCCTCCAGTCAAATTGTAAAAGCAAAGGAGAATGAACAGATTTGAGGAACAGGTGCTTGCACTGGAGATGAGAGGAGAATGCTCTCACTTGGTACTCAGCCATTTCATTAATTAAGCAAAGTACAGCCTACCTGTATACACTGACCCAGAAACATCTTTCTATGGAGAGCTACCCCCCAGGCAAGTTCTGATTGCCTGTTGAACCAAGGTTGAGGTTAACCAGCTCACTGATGCCCTGACTTTCACAAATAATGAGCTGACATCTTCAAGGCTCCTGGGGAAGAAATCCCTCCTAAATCTGTTAGATAAAAGCCTAGACTATTAAAAGGAACAAAGTAAATGTTTCCAAAATTATTCATAAGTAAGTTAGGAATATTTACACATTATGATGTCATTGTTGATTTCCATTTATGAAAAATGACAGATATCATTTCAAAACTGTGTCAACAGATCTCCAAGAGATGATGTGCCTGGACTGTCAGTGTCCAGGAAGATAAATCTAGCATTGGGAAATACTCTTCCGTGTTAGACACTGAAGCTGAGCTCCTATAATATAAAAGAAGAAACCAGCCCCCAGTCCATCTTCCTTCACAAGGAGTTCTTGCCTGCTTTTTATACAGAAGAAATCAGTTATTTAACAGAGTGATCCAGATGGCCTTATAGGCTTCTAATCATAGGATTCCAGGAGTCATTTGCTTTTCTGGTAGATAAGAAACCAGTTTTGTTCAGAGGACTTCATATGGAGAAAATCCTAGAGAAAAGTGCAACCAAATTCAGGTAAATGTGCTAAAAATCATGGCATTGCTGATTAATCAAAGGAAAGGTCACCAGCTTCATTGACCAACCAGGAGTCTTGTACACACACAACTCCCAGGCCCAGTTTCTGTCTCTAAGAACCTTCAGCCCTAACTCCTTGGGGAGCCCAGGAACTAGGCAATAACTGCCTGGATCCTTGCTCTGACCTTTGCAATAACTACCTAATTTCTTCTGTCACTCCAATTTCAGTGATTGGCTTTCTGCGTGTCACGTGAGTAGACCCAATTTGAGAGTTATATTTGAGGACACAAAGTCCTTCAGAATAAATGATGCAATTAACCAAATTTTGTAAGATCTTTAGTACTGAAAACGATGCTGCCTATCAGAGGTAATCCATCCTTATCTGATTGTTTCAAACTGATATGCCTCTAATGTAGTAAGGAGTAAAGATGGTTAAAAAATAGTAAACCCTCCAAAGAGAGCTCTGGATAATAAACCAAAGGCTCTCTGATATATAAGGGTCCTATAGCAGAGGAAAGAGTAACCCCATGGCAGGAAGAATGAGCCAAGGACGGTATGTTTCAGTGGCCCTGTGTGCTCTGCTGTAGTAAAGGCCCTATCGTTATCACCTTAACAGAACAGGTGAGCTATTACCCACAGGGAATTTCACCCTGACATTTTAGGGGGTTACACATTGCACAAGACAGAAAGTTAGTGAGAAAGCGCTGTGTCATCGTAATTTACTGTAAGACAAACTCACCAGCTCTTAGAAAACAATCAGGACACACAAATTACTAGCGACACTTTCTAGCAATGTTTTCCCAATTGTCTTTGTAAATGCTTACAGTGCAGTAGGGGTTGAATTAAAATCGTCTGAACCTTGGCTCAACATTTTATGCTTTCCATCCTTAACAATCATACATGAATGTCTATTTTAAGTGATCAAATCCCACTGCCTATTGGAGCACATTTTTACGCACTAGACATATTCTGATAATGTAGTAGACATCTAGAGCATACAATGGGGAGACCTGAACATAAACATTGTGTGTATTGCAAAAAAGAGAATGGCAAGCTGCGTTACCTAACCACGCACATGCCTTAGCTTCATGTGGAAGAACTGCTGCTGGTTTGAAAAACAACAGGAAACGATGCAGCCCCCCCTTCTCAGTGTCTTAAAAGCATCGTGCCTGATCACCCAGTGGTGGGACAGTGTGAAGATGACTCCCAGTGGAGGAACAAGGGCCTTAGTCAGATGTAATGATTTTCTTTCCTGTCAAGGTCTTTGGTCTTACTTAAATCATTGTATTTCAAAATCATAATGTGGGATTTGTATTTAGTTTTGTTATTTTTAGTTGTGTCGTATCTGCTTTCCCCTATAATTCTAATTTATGAACTCTCAACCTCTGTTCATACCATTGATTCATGTTTGTTATTATCACATGTAACATCAGTATTTTCAGTTTCCTTTTTGATTAATGTTCATTTGTTGATTTGGAAAGCAGAGATACAGACAGAGGCGATGAAGGAG
Organism: Ochotona princeps; assembly: GCF_030435755.1. Classification (NCBI taxonomy): domain Eukaryota; kingdom Metazoa; phylum Chordata; class Mammalia; order Lagomorpha; family Ochotonidae; genus Ochotona; species Ochotona princeps. Next base: position 19,479,311 of record NC_080832.1, read on the forward strand.
AGTAAGAGAAACATTCTGTTAGCATGGCAACAACAACAAGCAGATGGCCCAAACCAGGTCAGGGGCTTACATCTTCACACAAGTCTCCCATATGGCTAGAAACCCAGACATATTAGTAGGGAAACTGGATCAAAACAGACACCACTTGATCCAGTATGGTAGCCTATTTGCTAAAGTCCTTTCCTCAGATGCCGGAATCCCATCTGGGCACCAGTTCTAACCCCAGCAGCCCAACTTCCCACCCAGCTCCCAGGTTGTGGCCTGGGAAAGCAGTCCAGGGAAGCCCAAAGCCATGGGACCCTGCACCTTCATGGAAGACCCGGAAGAGGCTCCAGGCTCCTGGCTTCAGATCAGATCAGCCCCAGCCATTGCAACCTCTTCAGGAGTGAATCAATGGATGGAAGATCTTCTTCTATGTCTCTCCTCCTCTGTATATGTGACTTTTCAATAAAAATAAATAAATTTTTAAAAAAAGAACATTCCATGATGGATTAAATTCTTCACCTTAATTTAAACATCATGACATGTATTTTGTAGGGTGAATATAAAACAAATCTTCAAAACTTATGACAAATAATGCACAAAAATGACACTGAACAGTAGCCAGGATTCATTTATAATTGCTATGCATTGAGCTGATGTCTGATGACCTTTCTGAATGCTACATCTATACATCGGTGATACAGGAATATTTCTCAGAATGTGAAATGAAAATAAATATCATCCAAAAGAAAAAAAAAAAACAGGAAAATAGGCTTGTCACAACTTCTCAGTGTTTGCTAGCCTAAATGAAACAATGACACACTTGACAAATTTAATGTTTGCCTCACATGAATCAGTGTAAAAATGAACCTGGAGTCCTAATGATCCCATACATTGTGATGGGAAATTTGCATAAATTACCATCTATGATTGACAGAGTAGGGAAGTAAAGTTTGACTCATAAACTCATGTATAAAGAAACCTTACCCTCTGTTTTATGAATATTGTAAACCTATTACCTGTGTTTCCAGTGTAGACTCTGATGGCTCTAGGAAAAATGGACAGCCTTTCTCCAGGTAGGAGAAGAAACCATGGCTGCAGGTACTTCACAGCGTTAACCTGGAGGCTGAGCATTCTCCGTGCCACCTGTGGGGGATTGCTTCTGGATCTCTGCCTGCCTAGCCCACATGGGAGGCCATAAGCACATGGCACACTGTACCCTTGGCTAACAGACTCTAACATGGCCTGTTCAAGGAGTATGCAGCAAGAGCAATGGGCTCCACTCGGTATCTCTTCCCTACTCTGCTAGAACTTGCTTTGTAAACAACTCTAGGAAGTAAAATGTGACATTCATCTTGCTTTTCAGCAGATAACAAACCTGCCCTGAGATACAATTTCTTGTGCTTTCTTTGCTTCCTGACGTTTAACCTCATTGGAGGGTCCAGAGACATAGACATATCTATTAGGCAATCACAATGTTGTTGTACTGTCGGGACCGCCCTTCTGCCTGCCCACTTGTACTATATAAGTTTGTGACTTCTCTCAAATAAGTGGATTTTCTTCACCACCAATTTGTCTTCAGTCTTTCTGCTGCAGAAGACCACTGTCGCCTTACCCTTCATTGGTTTCTGGGCCTGCTGGGATAGAAGACTTCCAAGATCCACCTGTTTTGTTTCGTTCGGGTTTTTTTTTTTTTTTTTTTTTGTACTTCCCAATTATCTTTTGTTAATTGCTTATTAATGTACTTGTCCAATTTCCTACACTTTGAGTTTCCTTCTTGTTTTCAACTAGATACATACAGGGATCTATCTACTACGTGCCAGGTACTGAGTTAGATTCTAAGTCACAGAAAGGTGTGAAAGACAGATTCCTGTCCTTAAGGACACATCACCCAAGATAAATGTTACCTCCTAACCCTCACAATAGCTTTGGGATACATATTTCCCCAATGACGGATGGCAATCCTGGAGTTAGTAAGGTTGGGAATATAGTCAAAGTTAGCCATAACGGTCAGGTTAACGTGAAACTGGTGCAAAGACAAAGAAAGCTTTCACTAGAGTGGGTGTTTATGGGATCTCTTCAGTCTACATTCCCAAACTTTCTTTTTTTTTTTTTTTGCACTTTTTTTTAACAATTTCATTTCACTTTTTCCTTAAGAGATAATAGTCATTTTTTAAAAGTCCATTACAGCAACAAAATTGCCAGCAGTTCCACAAAACAAGATTTGTCTTCCTCAGGGCAGGCTTTTGATGCACTGGTTAAGAAGCCTTTGGGGACTTCAGCATCCTTTATCAAAATGTTTTTAAGTATAGTTCCAATTCCAGGAGCAGGTAGTGATCCTGCCACCCATGCAGGAGGCCTAGACTGACTTCTTGAGCTTATTACAGCTCTAGCCAATGTAAATGTCTGGAGAGTGAAGTACCTGATAGGGTTCTGGGTGTGAGGACTCACCGAACTCCTAACCTAGCACTCCCTTATCTCTTCCCAACAACCTGGCCTCATTATAAAGAAAAAAAAAATCAACTTCCTATACCAGAGCTAGTATAAAATAGGTCAAAAGAAGGGGTGGCAAACAGGGAAATAAAGAAGGGAGGGGGAAGGGAGAGAAGAAAGAGAAAGAAAGGAAAGAAAAGAGAGGGAAAGGAAAGGGCAGGGGAAGGGAAGGGGGAAGGGAAGGGGGAAGGGAAGGGGGAAGGGAAGGGAAAGAAGAAAATAGTTTCCCCTCATAGACAGCAGAATAGAATACTTTCACTCATAAGCCTACAAGTTTGCTGCTGATATTATCTTTAAACAACTGCCTACAAGAAAGCAAAGGATAAAGGAAAAAGGAGAAAATTGACTGTCATCAAATCCAAAAGTAAATAAATAAATAGAAAGTAATAAATGAAATAAGAACAGGGTACCGTTTCAGAGCAGAGACAAGAGGAATGAATCAACCTCTCCAAATCAAACTGTATAGAAAAGCAATCCAGTGGGAAGCAAACAGGCCTGAAACCGACATGGATCACTTGGGAAATGCGACAAGAGAAAAGATCAAAAACCAGTAACACTTACAAAGCGATGAAATTGCACTGTGGGGTAAACATGTAATCGATACCTACCACCTCAGATTAATACACCGCTGGAAAGAGTCCAACTTCTCTGTATCAGCAGGGATCACTTAGGGAGGATGGATCCATCAAACCAGGTAACAGTGGAAAGGAAACCAAGTTCATCTACTTAAATAAATGAACTTTGTAGCAAGTACAGATGCTTGTCTGCCACCTTGTTGAAAAAGAACAAAAGAGAACTGTTAAAAAGAGTTAACAAATGAAACCTTATTGTCAATCCATTTACACAGACTCTCCACACACAGGAAGTCTAGAGGTGGATTAAAAACAAGCAACAAAAGCTTATCTTTGATCACATCTGCAGCTAAATAAACTGCATGGCTAGAATACTTCTAATAGCAAATTGAAAAGTTGAAAAGTTTTCCCCTGATGTATAGCTTTCTAAAAAAAAAATCATTGTTTTACTGGCAAGCACTCTAATCTGATTACATATCTTTTACCACGCTTCTATTTGTATTTGTCCTAATTACACATTTAAACAAATACAAATCAATCCATTTTCACAGGCACAAATAGACTGTTTAAGCCTCATTGAGAAGTTTTAATAATTTTGATTGTAAAATACATATTTGGTTAGCAGAATCGGCAGCAAATTATATTCAGAAAGGAAGAGGCACTTTGTCTCCATCAAATAATAGCAGCACATCCATTTGTTATTTTTTAAATGGTGACAGCAAAATCAATTGTAAGGGAAGAAAAGGAAAATGAGATTGTGGATCTCTCACTATACCTTCTAGTTCCCCTTGACACACTAATTAGTCTCCCACCCTCTTTTTTATGCCTTACGGGATGTTTGCCTAAAGAAAAAATGAAACTGGTGTAACCTAACTGTGGCAGTGACTAATGAAAAGGACAACAGAAAAGTGACAATTCCCCTGGATGCAGCCAATAGCTACATGCTGTTATGCTGTCTTCAAAGCTCTCAGCCTCAAAATGCTAACATTTTCAGCTGTTTGCAGACATTCCTATGGAGAGCTGTGGACTGTACACTGCCCTGACTGTGGTAGCGTTTACATTTAAGCAAGCCATATTCTTTCTGTCTGGCTTTTTAAAGTTATTCTTGCTCTTCTGTTAAGACTCAAATGGAGGAGCTGACATGGTAGCTTAGTGGATAACATCCTTGCCTTGAATGCATCAGGATCCTACATGGGAATCTTCCAGCTGCCTGCCTGTGGGCTAGGAGAGCAGTCAAGATCGGCCCAAACCCTTGTGTACTCCACGTGGAGATCTGGAAGACGCTCCTGGCTCCTGGCTTCGGATTGGCTCAGCTCCAGCCTTTGCAGCCACTTAGGGAGTGAACCAGCAGATGGAAGATGTTTATCTCTGTCTCTCTGTAAATCTGACTTTCCAATAAAAAATAAAATAAAATCTTAAAAAGAAAAAAAAAAGACTCCAGAGGAAATAGAAAGGATAGGACCTCCTAAAACCTTTAGAGTCTACCAAAAATAATCTTTCAGAACTTTGAATATCAAACAAAAATGGCAGAAAAATTCCTGAGAGATTTGACAAAATTTATTTTTGCAATTTACAGGCAATATTTGATATTTTCAAAAGTGCAGAATCTGATTTTCGGATGAGGAATACTATTTTAACATGTGTGGTTTAGAATGTCCTTGACATAGCAAATCCTGAAATTTAGAATTTTGCTATAAATTACCCAGCCCAGGAATGCCTGTCAGTGACTACAAAGTCACTGAGAACTCTGAAAATAGCAGCAGTTGAGAAATTCTCCATTATCGCTCCAGCTCACATACAGCTCCTCCCCATCACATTTTCTGTGTAATGCCCTCTTAGACTCCCAAGGAATTATAAAACATACTTAAAAGGGAAATAAAGACAATCGGAAAGAAACATGTTCTGTTCTTTACTTTTATCTTTAGCTTCATCCTCCAATGTTGTCTGAAGAGTTAATCATCATTTTTTTTCTGACTTTGAACAAGTTACACTTGCTCGTGGCATTAGTTCAGATATGGTTTGAAAATTTGAGTAAAAGAGGAAAATTGATATGTATGAACTAAGTTTGGGGAGGGGGAATCTTCATACAGATCTCAAAGCTCCTGAATTTTCTACACAGACGCACACACACTCAGATGGGTACACTTATTCACACATCATTTAACTCGAGCACACAAAATAAACTTCACCAAGCAAAAGTAAGTTTATAGCACAAATTCTTTACAAAATTTGCTCAATTCAAAGGCGCATCCCATTAGATAATAAAGTGGAGTGGACCCGGAATCCAGTATTTCCCCAGGAAACACTTGCCTGTGGGCAATTCTGCGAAAGTTTCTCTCTCTCTGTGTCTCTCTCTCTCTCTAAAAGATGCCACCTTCAAGTATTTGGGTAAATTCCTGCCAGGTAGAAGAAGCACCAAGACTTAGCCTGAAATTCTACAAAAATATCAAGAAACAGCAAACTAATTTTGCAAGTAAATTTGTCAGAGCCCTCTAATATCAATGATTGATTCATCTTTTCCATATGTATTTCTGAAAAGAATTAAAGGAATATTCTTTTCAACAAATAACTTACTATAAAATGAATACTTTAAATGAATTTCAATTATCCTAGATATTGGTGATTTAAAACCAACTTACTGATTAGAAAGGGCAGCTAGGACAAGAAAAAATGCTTCCTTCTTCAGAAAAGGCGCTTTAAAAAAAACCTCCTTCAAATGTTCGTTCTGTTAATTGATATGACTATGTAGATTATATCTTTTAGATGCAGAGTAGAATAGTTATTTGTAGGGGAATGTAGAGGAATTTCTTGTTGAATATAGGTTACATCTCTGCAATAAAAATTTTTAACCAACAGAATCAATCTTCAAAGTGTTGCCTTCTTTATTTTCACGAAACAGAAAAAGCAGCATCAAACTATTTCTTCTTCTTTTATTATTGGAAAGGTGGATATACAGAGAAGAGGAGAGACAGAGAGGAAGATCTTTCTTCCAATGGTTCACACCCCTAGCGGCCACAACGGCTGGAGCTGAGCCAATCCGAAGCCAGGAGCCAGGAGCTCTTGCGGGTTTCCCACTTGGGTGCAGCTGTCCCAAGGCTTTGGGTCGTCCTCGACTGCATTCCCAGGCCACCACAGGAAACTGGATGGGAAGTGGGGCAGCCGGGTTTAGAACCTCTGCCCATATAGGATCCCGGTACGTTCAAGGCGAGGACCTTAACCGCTATGCCAATGCGCCAGACCCAGCATCAAACTGTTTCTTTCCAGTTTTTCTTAGTCTTTTCCTTATGAGTCTTGATTATTTTCCCTAACAGCACAATATATGAACAAATTATAGCAACATATATTTCACTACAGTGAAGAATTACTACTAGGCAATAATTTTGGCTTTCACCTAGGGTTTTCCTTATTCCCATCCTATGAGCTCTACAGCAAATGTTAGCTAAACATTGTATTTGATAGGTTTTTTGATGGATCTATCTATTTTTAGTTTTTTATATATTTGAGAAGCAGAGAAACAGAGAGGTGAAGATTCAGAGACTGTTAAGAAGAAAGAGCTCCCATTCACTCCCCCAATGCAGCCATGGCCAAGGGGAAGGCAGGGCTGGGATTAGGATTCAGGCGTGCAATCCCAATCTTCCATGAGGGAGGCATGAACCCAAATATTGGAGCCATCACGGTTGCCTTTCCGGATCTGCATTGCTAGGCAGCTGGATTCAGAGGCCAGAGCTGAGAATCAGCCCTGGGCACTCCAGTGTGGGGACAGACATCTGAGCTGCTAGGACAAAGACTCACCCTACAGAGCTACGAGGACAAAGACCCAAAGTGGACTAATGTAAGACAGACTTACTTGTAACTCGTGAGGAAGGAGAATCAAAAGCACAGGTTTCAAAGTTCATCATTTTTAAATTCCCGTTTCCTTATCATGAAAAATATAATGTTCGTAGAGACCAATGGAAATGCAGTGGCTCTGTGCTTTTAGCTCCAAAATGAATCCATTGGAAACCAATACAAATAGTGCAAGTCAAATAGGTAATTCACCACTCACAAATCACTAATAAAACTTTACATTTTCTTTCCACTCCAATGAATCAAATCAATGTGCCTTTTCTTCTTCTAGGTTGGCCTATAAAACTAGGTTCCTCATGCTGCTATAATTGCACAGTTATTGGAAACTCTCCTGGGTCTAAGCACTGCCCAATTCATAAATCACCCTGGGTTTGAGTGAATTCTGTGAAATCTATTGCTCTGAAGGTCATTTTTCTTTTAACAGATCTAGTGTCAAAGTGGAATCAAGCGCCAGTGTCGTGGCACAGCTAGAAATGCTGCACTCTGTGACGCCAACACCTCACATGGGCACCGGTTTACCATCTGACTGCTCCGCTTGGAATTCAGCTCCTTGTTTGCGGCTTTAAAAGCAGCAGAGAAGATGGCTCAGGTGCTTGTGTCCCTGTACCCACAAAGAAGGCCACGACGGCCACTGAGGGCATGTGGAGATTGAACCGGGGTACGAAATGTCTCCCTAATGTCTAACCCTCTCTCTGTGTCATTCTGCCTTTCAAGTAAAGAAAATACATCATTGTCACCCATCATGGTCTCATAGCAGCAATGAGTAAACATCATAGATAACACACTGAGCTCTTTGAACTTCTTGCTGCACATGTGACTGTCAACACTAGCGCATCACAACAAGCAGCTGCCTCTCAGACACAAACTCAAAAATGACTGTCAAATCAGTAGAACTTATTTAAGCCTCTTTGATCCAGATTTTATTTGCAAAAAGTGATATAAACCTTACATAGCAGTGGTTTCTCTAACTAAGGTTATTGCTATTTAACTATCATGTATTCATAAAAGATCTCCATCTGAAAGTCCAGCAAATTGCATTCTTAAGAAATATGGAGGATCTAATGGCTAAAAGCATTGCCTTGCATGTGCTGGGATCTCTTATGAGCACTGGTTCATACTCTGGTTGCTCCACTCCCTTCCGGCTCGCTGTCTGTGGTCTAGGAAAGCAGTAGAGGCTGGCCCAAAGCCTTGGGGCACTGCACCCATGTGGGATACACAGAAGAGACTTCTGGCTCCTTGCTTTGCATCTGCTCAGCTCCACCTGTTCTGGCCACTTGGGAAGTGAACCTGCAGATGAAAAATCTTTCTCTCTGTCTCCCCTTCTCACTGTAAATCTGATTTTCTGATAAAAAGAAATATTTTTTTAGAAAGGAACTATGGAACCAAATGAGTTCTCTTCTAGCAGAATCAATAAACCTTTGCAGCAGTAATAAAGAGTGCTCACAGAGGAGACATCTCAACCTAGATCCAATTTCTCACAGATGAGATACAATAGAGAACAAAAGGGATTCCAAGTGCATGAGAAGCTTTGGGTGTAGTTTTCATAGGAAGAATCTTCTGCATGACTTAATCAAGTTTGCATGTCTAAAAAATCCTTTCTAAAGACAAATGAAAACTTTAAGCAACAAATTGATGAAAACTAATTATGCACTTTGGACTGCACTTTCTATCCTTCAAAATGAAATGCTAACGTTTTCATTTATTCACATTCCTCTCTTGAAATCAATCAGGATACTAGACAGTCCCTTATTAATATTGGTCTTCAGAGCAACTATGTCTCATCTTCAATCAGCTTTGTATCTTGCTAAAAATCTGGAGCTCAGAACAATTGTGAAACATTTCTCTGTCTCAAAAATCATTTCTGATGCTTGCAAAGGAGCTTAAGATTCACATTGAGGCATGACCAGATGTCCACACTCTTTCCCAGTTTGCTCACATTATATTGGGATCTGGAAAAGCCTGCAAGTGGGTAGACAAATCAGAGATGCCTCAGAGAGAGATATCAGCTATCTCACTGTTGTGTGCACTGTTAAGGGGGCGTAGTTATAGTACAGTGCTGTGTAGAAATTCTGAGAAAATAGGCCAAATCAAGTATTCCCACCTAATCTTCCTACCTAGTGTCTCTATACTATTGGCCCTCTGATATTTACATACCTTCATTTTCAAGGGAACTTGAAAGAGGAAGGTCCATTTTCTAAAACTACTTCACACTGAATTAGGTCATCGGTTCTGCTTATCCAGGGAATGAAAATCTCTAGCTATATTATCCAGTGATTACAATTCACAAAAATTCTATAGCTACTCCCAAAACCACTGCCTGTGCGAGACCATCATTACTCTTAGAAACTGTCAAATGAAGGGAGTTTTCCTGGCAGTAGCAGCTTCATGAGACAATCAAGGGGAGATGTAGGCGAAACATGTCTGCCATAGGCTGAAGCAGCCTTAATGCTTTAAGAGTTCGCTTGTGTTTTTTATCTTTAGAAGAAATATTTCAGATCTTCAATAGGTAGATGCCCTATTCATTCTTTGGGGTTTTTTTTAAAGATGTACTTATTTTTATTGGAAAGTCAGTTATACACAGAGGAGAGGCCAAAGAGGAAAATCTTCCATCTGCTGATTCACTCCCCCAGGTGGCCACAATGGCTGGAGCTGTACCAATTTGAAGCTAGGAGCCAGGAGCCAGGAGCCTCTTCTGGGTCTCCCACATGGGTACAGGGTCCCAGGACACAAGCAGTGAGCTGGAAGAGAAGCAGGGCTGCTGGGATTAGAACTGGCACCCATATGGGATCTCGGTGTGTACAAGGCGATGACTTTAGCCACTAGCCTACCGAACTGGGCTCGACCCTATTTATTTCTCTGTGAATATTGGAGTTTTAGATGTTTAATTCTTGAGAGATAGGCCCTGTTGGAAGTTCCTGCAATTTAACTGCAATAGGAATGATAAGCAGAACATGATGAAGTTTGTTCCATTAAGGCTGCCATTGATCCGAAGGAGATTGCTCTTTCCAAATCTTCAACCAAACCAGATCTCCTGGGGAAAGAAGCTGCTCCTGAATTTAGAAATCTGGCACTTAGAGGATTTTGTTCTCCTAGTCTGCCAGAGCCTTTTATGCCTGACCTAAATGTTCTATCTGATTCTGGATACCTGAATTTAAGAGGACATAACATTTCAAAAAGCCTAAAGTCCAAGTTAGCCTTGGTGTCATCCTTACTTTGAGAATGGTAGCAGGCAATAATTTCAGCCATGATTCTGAGATCTCTTGGCAAAGATTAACAAAAGTGGTTTTATAATAATGGTTGACCTTTTCATTCTTATTTAAATATTGAGTTATCCAAAAGACATGGATATTATTAAATATTATTAAATATGAAAATTATTAAGACCATAGCAACTTACTTGTTACGTTAGAAACAAGGGTATTTATTATCATAGTGCAGTAACTGGAGGAACCCAAGCAAGGAATTATTTTGCTTATGCTTTAGACACTTCTACTGTCTAAGTTGTTTGGATTGGGAAAGTCGCTATCCATCCCATGAATGTATCAACAATAAAACAAATAAGCACCTATGACCATTTGTTACAGGCATGTTGGTAAAATCCATATGTCAAAATATGCCAGCCAGGGCTCCTCACATTTGTGTAGAAGTAGAAAAGGTGGTCTGATGTGGTCATGAGGGTGATTTTGTAAACTTGGGTGATTGGACCTTCTTACTTAGAACAGTGTAGACCTTTCCCAGACACCCAAGAAGCCATGTGCATCAGAGCTTCTCTTCCCAGAATGGTGGAGTCATGCATTTTTAACAAATTTCCATTGAGAGTGGTCTAGAATCAACTTTATGATCTAAGGTCCAGCATTAAGGCATCTTTAGAATAGTCTCGTTGCTAAGACTTTTTTTTTTTTTGGACTAATATATTTGGAATTTCTGGAACCTTCTGTAGGCTGAAGGATTGTAGTTGTTTCTAAACCTGCTGAGTAGCAGCCTTCTTTGCTGCCCTGTCTTTCCATGCATTTCCTTTACTGATGTGGCTATTCCCACAGCAGCCATACTACAACCAAAACTACATGGAGTTCAAAAATCTCTCTTCTATGTTTAAAATAACAGTTCTTTGCAGTCAGTAGACCACTTTCTTTCCAAATTGTATACGCATATCACAGGACAGTATTATTGAAGGGTGTGAAAATATTAACTCCCTTGGCCTTTTCCTAATTGTGTGGTTCTCTATAGAGCAGTAAGTTTGACCTTTTGATCTGAAACATTTGATGGCAATGCCTGGTTTTCTATCACATGAGTGAGCTCCACCAAGACATGCCCTCCCATTCTAACTCTGCTTCATGAAACCACTGCCAGCAATGAACCTTTTCATATATTGATTTTCCAGCGGTTTATCTTTAAGATTCATCCTGTGAGAATTATCATACTTTACAGGTCCATTCTCTACACAAGAGTAAGCTAATTTTTCATTTCTTTCAGATGTCAGGAAAGTAGCTGGATTAAGGCAGTGGCAAATTGGAGAGTTACCTTAGGTGAGCTTAAAGGAAGGGGTTGGTGCTGAGTAAGGAATCCCTCTGTTAACAACCTTTGCCTTTCACACTTTGGACTTCTTGCACTGGGTATGGAGATAGAACTTTAAGTAGCTTACCTAAAGTTAGCTTTAAGGTTCCCTCCACTAAAGTGCTGTAGCAGGAAGAGTTCTTAGTAGTCAGACTATCCTGTGGCCCCTGGACCCAGTAGGTTAGAAAAGTACTACACTAATCATGGAAGTGGATTCAGATTCTGAGTGAGCAACCCCAGAATTTCCCATTTCTTTGCTACCAATATGGTGAGAGTGAGGTTTAGCTTCATCTTCTACAATGACACAGGTCTTTAAAGATAGGGAACCTATATGAGAATTGAGCATAGAGCAATTGGCTCCCATATTGATTAGAAATGTATACCTTTACTTGCAACATCAAAAATCACGTTGAAAGAAGATCTTTATATAGTTTGGGGTGCCTCTGGAATCCTCCGGCCCTCTCAGTCTTCAGACTAGGTTGTGAGGAAGTGTGTAGTGATGTGTCTCATTCAGAGTTGACAGTCCTTTTTACAATTGCTGTCTTTAATTTTAGGACAGTGATGTAATTGGGTCTTTCAGATAATGTGCTTCTGAAACAAGTATCCTGGTTTCCCTCACTTGAAGCAATCTCCTCTCAACCTTTCAGTGATAGCAAAATAACACCTGGCTGGACCACGAAGTCACTAGGTGCTAGATACAGCCATTGCTTTCCTATAAGCCTGGGGTAGTTTCAACAAAGGGGTACCATCTTCTCTAGGGCCTGAGTCTACTGTCAGACTCTAGAAACACTGTATCTATTGTGTGATTCATGGGTGTCCGGCAGCACCATAGCCAGTTTCTGAAAGTGTAGCCTTAGGAATGAGTTCATAGAAGTACATGCAGAATTAGCCACAGCTGCAAATCAGCCAGGAAGCTGGTAAGACAAGAGTAGATGATGTGACACTTTAGGAGCCTAGTTACGCTCAAGCATTTGGATTAAAGACTTATTTTAGGTAAGATCTGGCATGCCAGGATCTTTCTATATCCCAGAGTATGGGTTTTATGTGTAAATCTACATTCCAGACCTTGTTAGGGCCCCTTGAAGGTTGCTGTAGAACTTGGATCTCCTCTCATATCTAAAATATAACTGTTCCCAGGCCCTTTTTATTTTTGGAGGTTTCTGTCATTGCACCCAAGACGTTGTACCTTTAGAGGGTACTCCATCATGCCTGAGGCTAAATCTGAAACAATGAAGCCATTTAAACCATATCCAGATTGTTGTAGACCCTGCAGCTATTACCTGTATAAAATATATTTAAATCTTGGAGTTAAAAACAAATGTTCCAGGGCTCGGCAGCGTGGCCTAGTGGCTAAGGTCCTTGCCTTGATCCCATATGGCCGCTGGTTCTAATCCCGGCAGCTCCATTTCCTCTCTATCTCTCCTCCTCTCAGTATATCTGACTTTGTAATAAAAATAAAATAAATCTTTAAAACAACAACAACAACAACAACAACAAAAAACAAATGTTCCAGCATCTTCAGATGTTGGAACTAAAGAGAAACAGCCAATCATCTTCAAATGTTGTAGTTGAAGACCAGTCTCCAAGTGTCTTCACTTGGTGGTAAAAATAATATACTAACATTTTCAGGTGTTACAGCTAAACTCAGCATCCAGGGTTCATTGTAAACTCTTGAAACTCTCAGCTTACCCTTGTATTGAGGGAGAAGCAGCTTTGTCATAAGCAATACCAAGCTCTACCAGGGTCATACCAGGCAGAGCCATAAATGACATGTGCATTTTCACCCATCTTCCTAATCTTGGAAGTTTCAGCTTCACAGAGTGAACAAACCTGCAGTTATGAGGCAATTCTGGACAATCAGGCCCATGCAGATGACAGAGAAGTTACTGAGCACTGAGCCAACTGGCATGGCAAGATGGGGTGTAGTGTCTCACCTCTCAAATCCATTAATCACTGACCTACTGTTGTGCATTCAAGGAGTCCAAGGTAGTAATTTGGTCTTTTCCACAAGAAGATTTTGCGAATGACTGCCAGGTGCAGAAACTGGGCTTAGAGTACTCGATCTTTCTCCTAACCCCTCCATGCCCTTGAATAAGAGATGCCAGGAAGAGGAGTTAAGGAATTGTACGTGCTAAAACAAAAAGATAATTAACTTAATTATGTGGAAATTGACCACAGCTCGGTTCTAGAAGCCAGTATCCCACTGGCTGTATTTTAGCTCTGGAAACCATTTAAGCACGTAACAAAGACCCATGTGCACCAGATGAGTGGCCAGTTGGGAATAGCCATGCACAGGCAATCTCCTGCTTGCCGACAGGCGTTGAGGTCCCAGCAAAAGCATGTATGTTCCCTCACCAATGTGCCTGTGCACCTCTTCCTCAGCTATTCCACAGAACCTCCTTCCTGGAGCTGGCTTACTAAGAGAAAAGAAGGAAATACCCAGATGTGCTTTTGAAAAGCCTACCCAAAACCATTGACAGGGAAGAAGACAAAATGCCCAAAGGGATCCCAAGAGAGTTCAAGGGACACACACACACACACACACAGAGAGAGAGAGAGAGAAAAAAAGAGAGAGAGAGAGTGAAAGAGGGTAAAACTCAGAGTCACCGACTTACGCAGTTGCAGTCCTGCTCCGGTTGCTCCTGACTGGCTTTCCACTTTGTGCTACCAGCATAAATATCTCAATTTTCATTCCAAGTTTTTGCCTCAACAGAGATAATTATTCAAAGCAGATGCATGTATATATATATATATATATATATATATATAGCTCACGCGAGAAAGCTGGATTTATCTGAGAGAATAAATACACATCCACACTCGAGTATATACAATCCCACATGAAGAATATGCATCCCAAAGGGGCTGGAAAGCTACTAGGGAAGAGAGAGTATGAGAGGAGATCAGAAAGGAACCAGCAAACACTGTCCAGGAGGGAGTAAATTTTAAAAAAGGAATCCAATGTTCCCAGTTTTTGGGCAGCAGCATACTAATTTAATATCCCAGTAGGATGGAGTTCATTGTGTCTGAGGCTTCCTTTGTGTGGTGCTTAACTTCCGCAACGCCATCACAGTGGCACCTGTTTTCTTTTCCTAGATGACACACAGCAGCGTTATGAGAAAGTGACCATACTGGATTGAAAGGCAAGGAAATGTAAATTCCAGCTCAGCTATTCCTATCAACCCTTTCTGCCTAGCTTTTTCATATCACTCCACCCAGTGTTTTATGCCTGCACATTAAGAATGCCAGAACCCCAAAAGCAATGTCTTGGACTTATTGCTAAACAGCAAGCACTACCCTGTAACCAAGATCTTGACTTTACAAGTTAGATGCAGGGTAGTGAGGATCACATGGTGTTACATTTTGTAGAGAATATAGAAGTATGCACTCCACAAGAGTATGTGCTCACTCTGAAAAGCTTAAGCCTGACCCTTAACTGTGCTTAACATTATACGGATTGTTGAGTAAAACAGGAAGCTACATTCTAATGAAGGGAAAGACTTTCGACATTTTGTCTAAGAAGTACATGGAGATTTTCCAGAATCTAGCTGCCGTAACTTTTCAGTTCTATGATGCCCTGTTATTTCCTGTCGTGGAAGCTGGAAGGTGTATCTTCTTTCATGTTAATAATGTATATCAATGAACCATAGTGAGCTGTAGATCCATCCAGGCCACACTTACCATTTGTTATGAAATCCATCCTGCTAGGGAATATATTTATCTGTATAGCCACAAAAGGAAATAAAACCATATTTTGCAAGCCTTGAGTAAACAGAAACTAATGCTGGTGGCAGAATAGCTCCCTTTGTCTCCTTGTTTCCCTTAAAAACAAACAATAAACCAAAACAGAACGCAGTCTTCATTCAATCTCATGTAACAGAGAAATTAGTGTCATTAATCATAAAACATTTTGATCAACCCACGCCATGACAAGGTATAGAAAAGGCTACCTTATTTCTTAAAGTGCTACACTCTGAATCCCTTAATCTTGTGAAAACACACGAGTTTGAATAGATTAGAATCTAACTAGAATAGACTCTAAGTAGGTGTTTCTAGTATAACAATTGTTTTGTTTGTTATTGTGACAACCTTTGGTAGGAATGTTTGGGTATATAAGGAAGTCTTCATTTGTAAGGAGGTCTCCATCCCCACACCAGAAACAGCAGCAAGTTATTCAAAATTCTTGTAATGGAGAAAGCATTGACTCATAACCATGTTAAACAAGCTTTGCCTTTGTTTAAACTATATTTCTTGGCCATTGTGTTTTATATGATCCTTGACCTTCATCCCTTTGTTTCGGCAAATGATGTTAAGTCTGGACTCTTTAAGATGTCAATTTTCTTCCTAGTCTTCCCTAAGAGATACCCTTGGAAACATACATTTAGAAAGATGATTTGTATAAAAAAGAAAGGAGAAATTACTTGGCAACTTGGCAAAAACAATCCACCTGAAAATTCATTTTAGAAATATTGTTGCACATTTTTGGCGTTTATGCTAATAATCTTTTCCCATCGCCAGAAATAAAATTCTTATTCAGATATTCTTTTATGAATAATAGAGCTTGAAACCAAGCCCAAATTCATGTCTATAATTTAGACATTATAAAGGCTCTGGTCTTTCTCCCTTGGCTTACATTTCCTTTGTCTTTATTTTGATGAGTGAAAGTCAACTAGGAATGTTGCTATAGATTAATGCATAAAACTTTCAGATAAAGCCACTAAATTTATGTTGTTGAGGCAAAATTCAGGTCAGTCTCCTAGAACCCCAAGTAATTAAACACAGGGTTTGACTATCACATCTACTACTACTATGATAGTGCTAGACTCCATTTTGAGAAACTTCACAGAAGCACAAACCCTAACCAAACAATGTAATGACCAGTCTAGCAGACCGTAGGTAGAACAGAGCTCATTTGTTCTTCATTACACTTTCTAAACATACCAGCTTCCTATCATGGACCAACCAAAAGAAGAACTGAACACTATGGACCAACCAGACCTGACATACAAATTAGTCACACATTGCTCAACCATACATCTAGTTTTTGTTTTTGTTTTTGTTTTTAATTTATTTAGTTTTATTGGAAAGTTAGATATACAGAGAGCAGGAGAGACAGAGGAAGATCTTCTGTCTAATGATTCACTCCTCAAGTGGCTGTAACGGCCAGAACTAAGTTTCTTCAAGGTCATCTACATGGTTTTAGGGTCCCAAGGCTTTGGGCCGTACTCAACTGGACTAACAATGAGAATCTGGATGCTGGAGATACTTGGTTTCTGTCTTAGGGACACTTGTATAGGGGTTCTATTTCCGTACTAAGTGGAAAAACTCACTTTTATGAAGAAAATAAGGTAGGTAATAAATCTGTACTGGTCAGTCTTTTTCATGACTATACTCACAGATGAAATATTCTGGTACTGTAATTGATTATAAAAAAAAAAATTCATTATAAGTGGGGACTGGTTTGTGACATGATAAGTTGAGTCACATCCTAGAGTTCCAGCATCCTTTATGGGTGCTGCTTTGAGTCCCGGCTGCTACACTTAGGATCCAGCTCCCTGTTAATGTGCCTGGAAAAGGAGCAGGAAGATAACCCATGACTCCTGCCCCATGTAGAAAACCTGGCTCCAGGCATTGTACTGGTCCACTTCTGGCTGTTGCAGCCATTGGGGAATGAACCAGTGACTGGAATACTAATTTCCCTTCCTCTCTCTTCCTGTGACTTCTCTGTAATGTTGTCTTTCAAGTAAAGAAATCTTCTAGATTTGTGAATGTTAGAATGTAACATCTAACTACATGTAGATGACAAGACATGAAATATACTGATGAATGTGTATTCTGCAACTGTGGGATGAAGTATTCTGTAGATATGAATTAGATCAATTTGGTGAATAGTGTAAATTAACTGGTTTTTTTGGGGGGGAGGGGTTCTTTTTGGTGGGAATTGCAAATCTCAAGACTCTGGGCCATACTCTACTGCTGCCCAGGCCACCAGAGGGAACTGGATGGGAAGAGGAGCATCCAGGACATGAACTGGCGAGCTTATGGGATCCTAGCAGTTACAAGGCAAAGAGTTAGGTACTAGGTACCCACATCAGGCCCTCTTTATCTCTTTTAACAGGTTTGGTCTTAAAGGCTATATTGTCAAATATGAAGAGTTCTGCTTCTCATGTTTCATATCCATTTACGTAGAATGTCTTTTTCAGTATTTTCATTTCCAATCTATGTGTATGTCTGTTGTTGAGGTATATTTTTACAGATAACATACACATTGTTTTGTCAATTTTTTTTACCCATTCAGCCAGTCAGCATCTTTCATTTGGAGAATTTAGCCAAAGGTTTACATTCAAGGTTATTATTGAGAAGTAATGGCTTGGTCATACTATTTAAAAAAAACTTTTTATTCATATCACCTTTGTTCTTTCAATAGGAGGTTTTTCGCTATCACAGTTTCATGATGCTAATTAGCTTCCTACATTTATGAGTACAGTACAGTTTGAGTATCATTTGTAAGCCTTGCCACATGGTAACAGATTCTTTCAATTTTTGTTTTTCTAGAAAAGTATTTCATCTACATTTATGAATGACAATTTCACTGTGTACGGTTTTCTGAACTGACTGTTTCTTTATGTTAAGACATGAACTAAATATTTTCCGTCTCTCTTAGCCTGTAGTGCTTCTCATTAAAAAAAAAAATCTTCCAACCTAATTGGAGATTACTTAAAGGTAATATGAAGCTTCTGTCTTGAATATTTTATTTTTGTTCTTTATGTTTCATTTGAAAGTTTACTGTATGTATCATGGTGATTTTTTTGATAATTCCTACTTAGGATTCTATGTACTTCACATTTCTTTCATCGGATAAATTTTCTAAGCCGTTCTGTTTTTCCACTCCTGCCACAAGACTTAAAGACATGTGTATTTTCATGTTATACAGTTTCCTGTAGACCCCACAGAGTTGTTTTTTTTTCTGCCAAGATTTGATTTCTCGCTCAGACACTGTCTTCTGTCTTTCTGAGTCCTCTATGAAGGCCTTCCACCATATTTTTGTTTGATATATTGAATTCTTCACTTCTCTTAGTTCAGTTGGATTTTCTTTTAGTATCTCTGCTGAATTCCTCGTCTACATTATGTGTGGATTTTTTTAGTTCCTGAAATTACTCTTCTCTTTTTAAGTAAGAATCCCTCTTTTGTATTCCTTTTTGGGCCTTTTGTCAATCTCTGCAACTTTACAGTCTAATAATGATGTATTACTGCATTCCTTTTATGGAATTATATTGTCTTCTCTTCCATATTTCTTGAATTTCTGCATTTATTTTAACGTATCTGGAGAGTCACCTGCTCGATTCTTCTCTGGAAGCCTTGCTCTTGAAAATATGTCTCCTCGGCCTGACCCAAGGCTGTGAATTTACAACAGCTATCCAGAACTGTGTGCTGAGTTGTGCCAGGGAGATCTGGTCAGTACCCGTTAATGGACAAGAGTTGAGATCTGGACTCGGGTTGAATGCGGTAGATTTCCAGTAAGTATTGACAGTATCGGGGGGATAATCCGACAGGCTGTCACAGTCACAGCCTTACCCTTTCTCTATGCCAAGATGCATTAATTGACGCAATAGCCACAGAAAGCTTACTGTGCCTGGATCCTCCAGCATAGAGGTTATCAAGCATAGAAACTACACATAATCCCTTTGTATTCTGTAATTAAAACACTGTGCCCTCTTTAAGATTCCTCCCTGGCACTGTGGAACTTCTGAGTTTCCAATTACATGAGGCAAGTACCCTAAACCCAGTCATAGCATATGCCCATCTCAGTTTGGAAGGCTCTGCAGAACTCACACTGTCTCAGGACTGCCACAGTCACAGGGTGTAAGTGATCTATTCTCTGTTCTTCATGGTACCTGTTCTCCAGATTAAATCACATAACACAAGTTGGTTGGACCTCCATTCAGCAAGGTTGAGGCTGGAGCTTTGGTGAGCGGAGTGGGGAGTGAAGCAACATGACCTCACTCCACGGAGTCCAGAAGATAACCTGCTCATCACCAGCTCTCCAGATTAGTTCAAAATCAGAGAGGGCCTTGGAGTTCTCTCCAAGGCAAACCACCATTGGTGATCAGACTCCTCCCACCTTGCTCTGGGAAATGTCATTTGCTTCCCAGGCCCTGGGCTTTTTAGTGGGATGGTAGGGGCGGGGAAGTTAGTAGGGCCTCCCTTCGGAGAGATAAGTGGACATCCACCACCTTCCCTGCCAGCTTTCTAGGCTCAACAAAAAAAATCAATGTGGGCCAGAGTTCTCATGCTGACAAATGAGCCATGGTGTGTTGCTGCCTCTCATCTAGCTCTAAGAAGACGGCTTTTGCCCCAGCTGCCAGCTGTGGGGAACTGCTGGCTGCTACATGTTGTACCCTGTCATTATTGCACAGAGATAACTCTCTTCTATAGATTTCTACAATCTTTTTTTTCTCCAACTGTTTCATGGGAACATAAAGCTTTCTTGGTTTTCTGGTGTTGTTCTGAGCTTAAAATCAATGTGTCTTGTTGCTATTTAGCCATTTTGGATGGTGGATCGTCCATAACTCCTACATACTTCTGTACCATTAGGGACAAATGATTCAATTTAAGATGCTTCCCTATAATCTGTAGACCAGATTCTTACCTGGGATGTTAGCATAGTAACTGGTTGTACTAAGACAGGTTGTCAGTCAGAGCACATTCCTTTTGTATATCTTCCTCTCTATCAAATTTCCTGGTGTTCACTGTCAGTCATGACTATCTTAAAATAGTCATGCTAGAGATGACACATCCCCACAGGCCACTCTTCCGCAGTAGGACCTTGCCATTTTTGCTGTTTTTAGTTATCCCTCCCAAGTCTTTGATCCCTGTAAGTGATGCACAGAGCATGCCCATGGATACAGCTACATTTATTCTCAGAAAGGACTCTAAAGGCTCATGAGAGCTACGAAAATAAAAAAAGAATCTAATGAATCTCATTTTATGCTTTCAGTGGCTACATGCAGCCTTTCTGAAGTTCAACACTGATATTGTGGAGATGAAGTCAAGATAAAATGGGTTCATTGGTCTAGGGAAAGAGAAATTTATAGTATAGAATATAAAAGAAAATTATCACACAGATAAGGAGTTAGTTCTCAAATTTATTTTGTATTTTATGACAAATATGCTCTTAGGGTAACTACAATTTACATGGTAGTGTTCTGTCCCTGACATTCAGTTTCTCTTATCTGTTTTCTCACCATCCATTTTAGTTTTTATTTTTCTATTAAGCGTGCTCAACATACCTATAGATGCTTGTAAAAATATAGTCTTTCAGACAGATAAAGACTATAATGTTTTAATCAAATCACAATCTTTAAGTGGATTTTTAAAATATTTTCATATGTATATTTTTAATTTTTATGATAGGGTTCCATAGGCTAAGAGATTCGCCCTTCCACACTCCCATTCACCGTCTACCTCCTACAGTTTCCTCCTACATCATTACAGTAGTATACTCCTTCAGCAACAGTCACAGATCCATTATTCTGCTAGGTAAACATATGTTGACACATAATTATCAGATTACTTCAGATACATAGGGCTGTTTGGTAGTTTCCTATCACATTAATAATATTTTTCTCACTTAGTGTTTAGTCTTCAATAATAATTAGAAGTACTTATATCAGGCCAAGATGTTGGGTTACCACTCTAATTCTCTACCTGTTGGTGTGGATATTAGCACCGATTAGGCTATTTCACTTCCAATTCAACTTTCTGGTTATGGGCTGTGTGGGGGCCAGCAGAGAATGGTCCAAGGCCTTGGGAACCTACATCCACATGGGAGATCCAGAAGAAGCTCTTGGCTCCCAGCCTCAGTTGAACTCAGCTCTGGCCATCCCAGAAATTTGGGGAATGAACCAGCAAATGCAAGACTTTCTCTCTTTGTCTCTCCTCTCTGTGAATCTGCATTTCAGATTAAAATACATGCATCTTTAAAAGAAAAAGAAGTTACTTATTTGAAACTTTCATGGGACACATAAGACTGCATTATGCATCCATTGTGTTTAGAATTGTTGGTAACGTGGACATATTTGGTCCTCATGCTTTACTTGTGTATAATGTGGATGATGGATTCATTTTTACATTACTTATTTGTGCTATCTCCTAAGACCAGAGGTGCTCCAAGGGCTTTGGTGAAAAGGGAGTTTTTTTTTATGATTTATTCATTTTATTACAGCCAGATATACACAGAGGAGGAGAGACAGAGAGGAAGATCTTCCGTCTAATGATTCACTCCCCAAGTGAGCCGCAATGGGCCGGTGCGTCGATCCGAAGCCGGGAACCTGGAACCTCTTCCAGGTCTCCCACGCGGGTGCAGTGTCCCAATGCATTGTGCTGTCCTCAACTGCTCTCCCAGGCCACAAGCAGGGAGCTGGATGGGAAGTGGAGCTGCCGGGATTAGAACCGGCACCCATATGGGATCCCAGTGCTTTCAGGGTGAGGACTTTAGCCGCTAGGCCACACCGCGGGGTCCGTAAAGGGAATTTTTTAAAAGACAAAATGAAAACATCATTGCAAGCTATTTTGCAATAAGGACTAACAATTGCAGGGGCTTTCTGTGGGAGATAATATTGACTCACTAGTAGAAGCAGCTATTATTGAACAAATGTCCTTGTGCAAATAGTTATCAGAAATGCCACAAATGGTTCTCCAAATTATTGTGTTTGTTTTTTGAATCGTTCCTGCAGCTGTTCCTCACATGGCATTGCATGCAGGGGGTTCTTTGTTAAGTTCTCCTACAGGTATGTAAACTTCTTTTGCATGACCTAACTTTGAACATGATTGTCCTCTGTTTGATAATGAGAATTTCAATTAAAAAAATAACGACAAAATTTTCCACATACACTAGGCAAAGCAAACAAATAAACATTACTAGAATTTTTGGAGCTCCTATACGGTCTTCCCCAGTGTAACTCTTCCTCCAAAAAGACTCATTATCTCAAATATTGTTCATCTTTTCAGTGGTTTTCTTCATGTTTCTACCTCCAAACAGTGTACTATTTAATTTAGTTTTGAGTTTGAACTCTCTGTCAAAGGAATCATGATCAAGTAATTAGTTCCAGCTAGTATCCTGACTCATATAGTGTTTCTGAGACTCACATCAGAATATATAACTGTAATCAATTTATTTTTACTGCCATATAATATTATATTATGGGGGAGTGGTTGTCAATACTATTTAGACATTCTCATGGCAATGAAAGTTTGAAAGCTTTTGTTACTACAAATGATACTTCCATGAGGCTCATTTGCATTTCACCAAGTGCTCACACAAGAATTTCTCGAAAGTGTTGGTTCTTGTTTCAAATACCTAGTAGAGAACTATTACAACAATTGATATTGACTGACTGGAAGTGTCTTTTTGGTCAAAATAAGATAATGCCAAGCCAAGGACACCAAGGTAATTGCTATCCTCAATTGGCTCACAAGAGTAAGCAGAATTTTATTCTGGGTATACCTTTAAAGATTCAAAGTATAACTTTAACCTTTGACAATTTTTCACAGCTAGAAAATCCCTGCTATTGAACTATAATAACAGGACTAAGTAGTACTTAATAGGATCCTGTACATTTATTCTGCCATTAGATCTTCCAAGGACACTGGCTGTTACCAGTTTTTTATTCCAGCATGGGGGAGTTTTGTTTCTATATTCCATGGTGGTCTTCTGCACTTGTCCGAAGTGGACATTCTGGTTTTTTTGAACATGAATATCTGAATGAAAGAGGATATTTGAGATGAAGAAGGGTCTCAGTTTACAACATTTAATGAGGCTAAACTATAGGATAGTCTTGGGTTCTGTTTGCATCCTAAACAAAACCATGGGAAATAGATTGAACCATGATTGTGAGATTTCTTTTTTTTTTTTAATTTTATTTTAAATTCATTAATTACATTGCATTATGTGACACAGTTTCATAGATACTGATTGTGAGATTTCTTGACAAAGTGCGGCCAGAGTTCTTTTAAGAATATTGTTTTTTTTGTTTGTTTGTTTTTTTAATTATTTATTATTTAACTTCATTAATTACATTGTATTATGTGACACAGTTACATAGATACTTGGGTTCTCCCCACCCCTCCCCAAACCCTCCCACCATGGTGGATTCCTCCACCTTGTTGCATAACCACAGCTCAAGTTCAGTTGAGATTCCCCCATTGCAAGCGTATACCAAACATAGAGTATTGTTTTCCTTTTATACCTTACTGTTGGGAGCACTGCACGAGTGCCCTGCCCTAAAATAATGACTGGTTCAAGGCCAGGAGGCAGCAGGAAGACAGGAGGTCACAGGTGAGGTGGATCTGCCTCCTTTCCAGGGCCTGGCCAGTCAGGTAGCACCCAGTGGACCCACGGGAATGCAAGTGATGGGAGTGAGAGCTGAAATTGCTATGGCAATGAGTATAGTTATTGTTATTTTATAGGCTAGCCTGTTTTTGCAATTTTTTGGAGCATAGAAAATGTAGCTGTTTTAGCCGCTTTTATAATTTTTAGCTAGAGGAATTAAGGATGCTTTTATTAAAGAAAAATGTTTTTGATTGTTTTATTTATGGGGTTGCAGGGTCTATAGTTGTAGAGGGATTTAATATTGGTAATTTTTGTTTTTAGATTTATATTTTTTCCCTTGTAAACTATTTTCCCATTGAATAATGGGCAAGTTGTAGAAATAGAAATGTGTTAGGAATGTACTACTGATTAGCAGGTAATCGCATGTGCCTTTGCCTTGGAGTCCTGGCTGCCGCCCCACGGCTACTGTTGACGAATGAATAATGGCTTGTTTTGAAGAATATGAATACAGTGTTTTAAAGAATTATCTCTGGGGACACCTGCTTAGCCTTGAAGTGCGGACAGAGTGACCAAATGTCTGTACATGCCCCCTTAGTCTTGAAGTAAAAATAGAATAATTAGTTGCTTGTGCAGAAGCTTGTGAGGTTTTGAGCAAATAAAAAGGACAGCTTTTTCTTGGGCTGTTGTGAGAACGCACCAAGTGTCAGTGTCTGTGTCTTTCTTTATCGCCGACTCCACGCACCCTTCCCGAGCTCCGAACTATCGGCTGGAGCTGGACTCCAGCACCTTACCTAAAGAGTGGAGTCTCTGGGAAGAAGAAGATGGTGGGAGATCCATAAAATAATAGTTATCTGCTGAGTTACTTTAGAGACAAGAGTGCACCTTATTACTTTGGGTATAACCTGGGAGTCCACAAGCATGGGATTATTTCCTAAAACAGGAGCTCGGATATACTTCATGTGCTTTTCCATTTGGTTTGGAGAATCCTCTATCCAACCTGCAAAAATATTGATGAAGTGCAGTAGATATCTGTGACCATTTGCTAGGGGCATGTTGATAGAGTATCTGCCAATATTCATCAAGATTAGTTCATCTCCTTTGTAAAGAAGTCGAGGAGTTGGTCTGAAATGATCACCAGGAAAAATTGAATTATTTCTCATATAGTAAATATACGATCCTTTTCCTCTAAAGACATGAAATACTATCTACATCAGATATTATTCCAGGTGAGTAGAATCATATGTTTCTGTCAGTTTTCCATTGAGAGTCCATTGATACCATGAGGTCCACCAACCACTGGAATCATTGGTGTAATCTCATTACTGAGTGTTCTACCTCAGATATGATAATACGTGTTTTTTCATCTGTCTTTCGAGGTTGTTGTGTTAAAGTCATCTCAAAAGCTGTTCACCAGTTTTCTTTGCTGAGCTACCATTTAGTTTCCTATTAAATGTGTCTCTTCCATGTTGGTATTGCTAGGAGTGAACAATGCCACTCTCAGAGCTCAAATCTCTTATCATGCTCAATGAGAGAATTTTTTTTTACATTTAAAAATATTTTATTTTGTTTTATGGTATAGTTCTATAGTTTCTGGGGTTTCCTGTGCCCTTTCCCAAGGACCCTCTCAGCCCACCCACCCCACCTCTCCCCACTGATTTCTCCTCTAGTTTTGCAGTCAGGATTCCCTTTCTCCAAATTGCCTTATATGCTTTTTGCACCATCCAATATTTGGATTTTTCCAGATTCATCTTATGAATCAGGACTGCTTTGGTTGACTTGCATTGTAGTCTCTAGACAGGAGTGAGTTAGACTTGCGATATCTTTAGATGGCTGGAGAGTAACTGCATTGAAGGCTTGGCATACTTGAAGGGTTACCTTCAGTGGGACCACAAAGAGAAGCTGGTGCTTAGTACAAAATTATCCTGTCAAGCACTGGTGTCCTTCAATCTCTAGAATTTCTTGCACTTGTACTGGAGTTTGAGCATCAATGGAGTGCTCTAAGTTTAAGTTTGTAGCTTTCTCCACCAGTTGTGTGATAGCAGCAGCTCTCAAGCATACAATATCCTCTCAAGCATATTAACACTCTTGAATCCAGGTATTAAGAAAAATCAGCCACTCTTCATGAAAGTTGGTTCTGTTTATCAGTGAATACAAACAGGGCTATTCATTGTTTTTCTGCCATATACAGTTTAAAAGGCTTATTCAGACTAGATATTCTTAATGCAGGGAATCTTATCAATAAAAATAAAGTCATTTTAAAAGTTAATATTTATACCCTGTCTACTTAGGTGGGTAAGTGCCAGAACACCTTGAGGTCATTATAAATGTTTAGTTATCAACCCACATCCCAAAGGTAGGACTAAAAGACACTTGTCTTCCCCAGCAATGTCCTCAGCTGTCTTTATCCTATGTTGCTGCTGCTGCTGTTGTTGTTGTTGTTAAGGCAGATTTACAGAGAGAAGGAAAGACAGAGAGAAAAATCTTCTATTGGCTGGTTCACTCCCAAGTTACCACAATGGCCAGAGCTCAGTCAATACCAAGCCAGCAGTCAGTAGTCATGAGCTTGTACCAGGTCTCCCATGTAGGTGCAGGCTTTGGGCTATCCTCTACTGCCTTCCAAGGCCACAAACAGGGAGCTGGATGGGAAGTGAAACAGCTGGGACATGAGCTGGTACCATATGGAATTCCGGTGTTTGCAAGGTGACGGTTTAGCCCCTGAGCACTGGGCCCAAGTGTAGCTTCTTGTCCTTTATGTAACTGAATTATACTTTCCTGGGTTGAGTACATATTCCAAGTAGAATTGTTTCTGATGATTTTGACATGCTTGTTGCCATGTTGGATTGGCATGGAAGGTCACAGAAGTTTAGCTATGAATGGGTAAGGGATAGAAACTCCTGGAAGCCTCAGATTATTTATTCACTAATATGTCCCCTGCCTAGCCCACATAAACAGCTTTTAGGACAGACAGATAAAATATAAAAATTCTTGCATCTTACAGCCAACTTTTTATTTGCATGTACTCTACTGAAGGCTTTGAGGGTTTTGGCCTTGATTTCTATAATATTATGTTTGTTTTGCATCAGTATAGTTATCACCTAACTGTGGCTAGTATGCATTTTTTTTTTTGCTAAGCCTTTCTTTTGAGATTTTAAGAATTATTTTTATTTGACAAAGAATGTTACACAAAAGGGGAGAGGCAGAGACAGATCTGCAGCTTCTTCTGGGTCTCCCATGTGGGGTAGGGGCACAAGCACTTGAGCATTCCTCTGCTGAT
Organism: Ochotona princeps; assembly: GCF_030435755.1. Classification (NCBI taxonomy): domain Eukaryota; kingdom Metazoa; phylum Chordata; class Mammalia; order Lagomorpha; family Ochotonidae; genus Ochotona; species Ochotona princeps. The sequence goes on from NC_080832.1 coordinate 19,506,363, forward strand.
TTCTAAGATGAACTAGCACGGATTTGGATTAGAAGTGGAACAGTCAGGACTTGAACTGGCACTCAGGTGGGATGCTGGCACTCTAGGCAGAGGCTTATCATGCAACACCACACTGCTGGGCCGAGCTTGGATGCCTATTATTTACTTCTAAACATTAGTGTCAAACATACTGTATTCTAACACATTGGATAGATGTTTCAAATGCATATTGTTGCCCATAAATTTTATGTCTACTTGACATTCTTAATCAAGAAAATATAAAGATTTCAGGTCATTTACATGTCACTTAAGTCAACTTATTTTTTTCTCTTTTTTTTTAAGCTCCCTTTGAAGCTCTTCTGCTGTTACTGCACTACGTTGTTTGTTACTCTTTTAGTAACTACATCACTTAATTTTGAATTTAAACGTCTAAGTTAAAAATATCCTTGAACATACAAAGAAGTTACAGAGAATACACCAAGTTTGTATAGCTCTGACCTAATTTCTGTGTTAACCTTTTGCTTACCATAATATTTTGGTTAACGCTGAGAAACTATAAGTGGTGCATCTATACTCTGGCAGGGTTAGAAATCAGCTTAATTTCCATTCCTCTGTAGGAACAGAAAACCTATTGTTTCTTCTGGTGTTTCAGAGCCGTCTTTGCTGTTTACTGGTGCTTGCCTGCGCGGGGACAGCATGTCTGTAAGTCAGGTGCCTTCTTTTTGTGCTTGCACTCCATTGGTTTTGTTTGTTTTCTGTCTGAGGACTTATGTCTTTCCATAATTCCAGCAAATTCTCAGCCAGCTGTCTCACTTCCATTTTATTTCTCTTTATTCTAACTTAGTGCTCCAATCCCCCTGCAATCATGAGCGTCTCTATGCCTTTTTACCATTTCATTTGTCTTGTCTTTTTGATTGTCTTTGTTGAATCTATCTTCCAGTTCACTGAGTAGGGTTTTTTTCTTTTTTTAGCTATAAATAATCCATTGTGTCACTCATCCACAATGTTTTAAACTTAGCTTATTTTTTTAAAAAATTATGGAAGTTCTATTGGATTCTTCTTCAAATGCTAGGCTTTATTTAGTCCCTTGCTTGCTAAAATCCTCACGATTGGTTTAGCATTTACTTACATTTATTCCAGCATTCCATAGCCCTGATTCCATTTATTCTGAGCTACTGGTAATGGTAGAAGCCCTTGGGTCTAGCTTGACTGTCTCTTGTCTCACCTATTCTCAAAAGGTATTCTTTGTGTTTTGTGATTTCTTTTTCTGTAAAGACTTACTCTCCTAGGAGTTCTTTCAGTGGGAACACTTTGAAGCCCAGGTTGAAGATAGTTCCTTCAGAAGGAGTTATGACTGCTTGTGTCATTAGCATGCAGTCACTTCCAAACATAGATCACTTTAAATTGGATACGTGAGGTTTTTCACAGTACAAAAACAGAATACATCATGACACATTTTCCTGAAGATGAATTTAGTTATAATTTCCCAGGTAAGTTTAAATTTTTTATCCTCCCTGACAACAAGACAGTTTTTATACTAAAAATGTGAGGAGGATCACTTTAAATATCCATATAACTTAGTATATAGTCTATATTTAACATATAAATATATTTTAGAATTATATTTAATATATATAAGACAATATAACCATAAGTTGAAAAATTTAACAAAAATGTAACCATATTATGTGCATATTCAATTTTTATTGACCTAGTAATTGTAGCTTTAGGATATGGGGTTCTTCAAAATGTTAATAGAAATATATATCATGAAGAAATTACTTGTGAATTCCAGAAAGTTTTTCAACAAAATAAACACTTTTGGAGGCTGAGTGAAGGGCCTCGGAGGAGAGGTTGCCCACTTCCTGGCCGCCATCTCCTAGTTCGCTGCACAAATAAAACGTGTTGGCTGTGTAAAGCAAGCCCTGAGCTGTATAGTCCACCAAAGTGAAGGGAATTTTCTTTCTGCTTCTCTGTCCAGGCCTGGGGAGAGGTGTTGTGACCCATGTTTCCACTATAGATAGGCACTTGAAGGCCACTCTTTCTCAGCCCAGATACCTCAGACCTCTGGACTTGTCCCTGTGTTCGTGACTACGAGGAAAGGGAAAAAAAAAAAAAAAAAACTTTATAAAGTCTAACCCATTTTCCCTAAATCCAGTGTGTAGCTGGACAGCCCACTTCCCTACATCTTTGCTTTGCCTCAAATAGCTTCTGTTACACTTGCATTTGTCTCCCAGCTTTTTATTTCTATACCAAGATGAAGAAAGAAGCCATCAAACATCACTGGTAACATTCAAATCCATGCTTTAAAGTACCCTCTATGGTAAAGATACAGATATCTGTCACAAGATAAGAGATTCCTTAAAGTGAGCCAAAGAAAAAGCAGAGTCATGGATAAAGCTTTAGGGAAATACCATATGATCATGTGTTGCGGAAAAGAGGCCAGGGCAATATGCTGAGGTTAAGTGAAAGTGAGACCTTCAGCCAGGAAAAAGATATAGCAGAAATCCTTAGAAAAAGGGAACAAAACTAATTCAAGAAAGCAAAGGATGTTTCACTTGGGTATTTTAAGGTAAATACAGTAGGAAAAGAAAGACCTTAACAGAGGAAGTTAAATTTCTCAGTTAAAAACATTGAAGAACATTTCCTGAGATTCATGGTTCCGGGGAAGAATTTTTTCTAAATTCTCTAAACCTTTCTTTGTTCTAGAATTAAGAAATAGGCAGTTTTGGGGCAGGTGTTGTGCCACACCAAGTGAAAGCAGCACATCTGAATTTCACATCCTGTATTGTGCTGTAGACCTAGATACTCCACTACCACTCCAGCTCCCTGCCAGTGTGCCTATTAAGAGAGTGAAGCATGACCGCTTTCACACCACCCTCCCTCACAGGAGGCCCAGCCTGGGTTTCAGACTCTGCTTTGGTTTCATCCATCCCTGGCTCTTGGAGGCATTTTTGGATTTCACCATTGGATAAAATGTCCATTCTCTCTCTCTCTCTCTTTCTTTCTTCCTTCCTTCCTCTCTCTCTCTCTCTCTCTCTCTCTCTCTCTCACACACACACACACACACAGTGTGTCTCCCCTTTTCTCACTCTCTGTCACTGTGATTTTCAAACAAAAAAAAAAACTTAATAAAAAAAAGACATAGTAGCTTTACTATTCCATGTATATATTATTGACATGAAACTGGTTTCATTTGACAGCACAAGAAAGGCCATGTCATTACCATAGATGTACCCTTAATGGATTTCTTATCTCTAGTAAGCAGATTCAAAAACTACAAAACCTGCCAAGAGAGCAAAGGCTGAGAATTTTAAAACATCCTGATGGGAAATAATCTCCTGCAGTAGGAAAATACCATCTTGCAGTACCCTGCACTGTGAGACCCACAATTAGCAGTCACTATGCTTCCTAATTCTTACCACATCATGAATTCAAAACTCTCTTCCACATTTTAGAAGATTCTGGCATTAGATAATCCTTGGGTAGTGGCGTGAGAGGTAATGGGTTGTGGAAGCAATGTTTTAATCATCGACATATCTCTGTCTTAACTCATCTATTTTTTTCCAGAGCCTGCTGCTTCCCTCACCTCCACCTCCAACAGCTGGTATCTTTACACAATCTCCTTTATCCACCTTACCGGGAATAAAATCTAGATTTTATGTTGCCAAAACCTGTAGGCCCAGGTCTCCCAAGGGTTAACTCTACAGCTTAGCTTTTTTCTAAGGGATAACAGAATGGGCAATCTTGGCCTAATGCATTTAGCCCCTGGCTTGACTGCAAGTTCCCTCTTCTTTACTTTCCTTTTGTTAAGATGCCCCCAGGGGAGCTTAGGTGTTACTTGAACATTGGGATAATACTGGGAGGGATTAAGCAGACTATAAAAGATGCAGGATACTTGGAATAAATTTGGCATTCTGTGTTCAAGATTGACCCTCTGCGTGTTGTCTTGTGTTGTCTTCTGTGTTGTCTGTTTGCAACCCTAGTCCCTCCGCTCGGCTCGGGGTACACGGCGACGCAGGCGTGGCCGACAAAAACCTATAATAAGAACCCAACTCTCAACGGATTGTCAATACATCTGAGAAAGTGAGTTATGACCTCAGTGAAATTTTGGCAGAAATTTTACTACCACATCATTAGTGCCTGCAAATATTGAAAACATGTGTATTAATAATTAGAGAATTCTCATATGGAATGACATCATTCACATAGAAACTGCCCTATAAAATAACACCAAATATAATTTTTTTTCTGGCAGCTAACGAACTCATTAAGAACTCTAAATCATGTTGCCTAGAAACTGGAAAAGAAATCCAAAAGTTGGCATACTGATTAGCTTTATTTGTTCTCAGTTTTGCTTATATTCCCTGTGACACTACAAAACATGGATGTATTTTGATATGATACCAAAGAGCCCAAAGTACTGGTGCCTCAAGGATGAGATGTTTTTAAAAATATTTTGATTATGTCCACTTGGTTAAGATTGGGATGCCTGGTGGGATAATCTATGGTTAGTCAGTAAAGGTGGGAGAATTTAAATATGTATTTATATATCTAAATTTGTATATATATAACATAAATATGTGATGTTATATATAAATATTTCAAATTTATATAAATGTTATATATGAATTTATATAAATATGTAGTATATATACACACACATACTTATGCATATAAACATGCATATCTCATTACATGATAAATTCAGTTCGTTTGCTAAAACTAACTTCTCGCGATAAAATGAAATCCTAAATACTATGAATATTCCCAAGTAGTCAGCATACACCCGGCATCTGGCTTCTACTCATCTTTAAGCCATAATAAAAAAAAATACCTTCACATCATAACAATTTCTCAATACATGTGAGATTGAATGGCTGAGTACATCACTCAAGCAGTCAGTGCATACAGAAGATGTTGTGCCCACCTTTAAAAGATGGAATCAGAACACTTGAGTGCTTTTCTATGAACATCTGACAACAACCTTGTCTACATAGCCTTCTGAACAGTGACCAAATGGGAAATTAAATAACTGCTTCTTAGGAGGAAGTGAATGAATGTATTTGAATGAATGCTTGAAGAATTCAAATTCTAAATTATATTTTGTCAAAAAATGTTTTCCTTGACAGAATTTGCTTTCCTGAGAACATATTGATTTTTTTTGGAAATTCTATTTTCTTGCTTCTGACTCATTCCTGTAAGTCAATTCTTGAGAGTTTCCACAAGATTTTCTTAGAAGGGCCACATTTTCTCTTACCCTTTACATGTTAAAAAGTAGCTTAAAATTATCTTTTAATTTTAATTAAGCCACAGTGATTGTACACACAAACAAGATACAATTTGACATGTCAATATAAGTTTGCAAAGTATAATAACCATATCAGGGTAGTTGGCAAGCTCAACATCTCAAATATCATTTCTTTGCATTAGAAATAATCAAAACCCATGTGAGCTGCCTTGAAAAAAAATAATCATAGTAATCCTATTAAGCTATAGTAGAGTATAAATTATTCCTGCTCTCAAATTCTTCTATATATCTGCTCCACATCCTATTTTAAAATATTCATTAACATAAAGAGAACATTCATTGTGTATTTCATAGGTTCTTAGTTCTATGAAGACAAGCATACTTATCTTCTTCCTTGTTTCTTGCCGTTCAAACCCCTCATGACTTCCTTTCTTTCTTCATTAATTTTTACGAAAGTTGCTTTACTCCACTCCATAATCACAGGTTTAATACACCACTAATGAATGTTAAGGTAAACAGGAAGACTACAACTTCTCCAAAGTATAAACAAGTGCTAAGAATGACAATCATATCACAAGATGTGCATTTCATTTCTATACATTTTTTAAATTCATATTAACTCTTATGTATTAAAGAAAATGTGTTTGGGGGTTACTAAGTATAATGATTTCCAACTGCATACATTTTGTCTCAAAAGTCAGAATTGTGTGTGTGTGTGTGTGTGTGTTTGTGTGTGTGTGTGTCGGGATTCTATTCCATAGTGTATGATTCCACATTTTCTTTATCCAGTAATCAGTTGAAGAATATCTGTGTTGGTTCTGCTTCTTAGTTGTGGTGAATTGAGCTGCAATGATCATTTCATTTCCTTTGGGTAAGTTTCCAGGAGTGGAATGACTGAGCCCCATGGTAGAACCACTTGGGAAATCTCATACTGTCTTCCATAATGGTTGCACTAATTTATATATCCTAACACCGTGTTAGCATAACTTTTTTCTCCACATTTTCTCCATCATTGGTTGTTTTTCTGACATTAGAATGATGGCCATACTAACTGGAGTGAAGTGATAGTTCATGGCGGTTTTTACATGCAAATCCTTCCTAGTTAGTGATCCTGAATTTGTTTTCGTTTAATGTGTCTGTTGCCAATTAAATTTTCAACCTTAGACAAACCCTGCTCATGTCCTTTGCTCATTACTTAACTGGATTATTTCTTTTCTCTCTGGGTTCTTCACAAATCTTAGATAGTAACTCTTTATCAGTTGCATAGTTTGCAAATATTTTTCCCAATCTGTCAGTTGCCTCTTCACTTTGTTAAATGTTTATTTTTCATTGAACTCTACAACAAATGCCAAAAACATTGCATAATTTAATGATTGCTATAAACTTCAATATTTTAAGTGAATTGTTTTATTTCTGCTGCTCTGATAATTTAAGTGTTATTCAGTAAATCCTGAACCCTAAAAGTGCCAAAACATTTATAAGATAGAAAATGATTTCAAAGAATTTTCAAAACAGAATAAATTAAAATTGAAAGATTCAAAACACATAAGGATAACATATTTGATATATTCAGTGCTTTCTTGAATATGTTTAAGGAAAATACATGCACAAAAGGCTAAACTATATTTAGCCTTTAATAAATTAAACATTCTTTGAAACTGGTTAAATAAAATATGTTACAATGTAGTCATTAAATATATTCAAAAAGAATGTGTTTTAGCATAATCACAAGATGATTATATTTTTATTCATGCATGCATTTAAGAAAACTTCGTTCTTCTGAAATGTTTTACAGAAAATAGCTATATTTATATATTCAAAGAATTTTTATTCAACAAACTGACCTTTCCTCAAAGTGTTTGTGGCAAATTGATCTCCTACTTTTTGAGATATAAGACTGGCTTTAAAGACAGAGACTGGTATGGTATAGCTGAGCAAAAATCACAGCCACATTAGATGAAGGGTAGCATCAGTTTATAGCAAATCTGTTGGACAGTCAGGAATGAACTGAATATTGTGGAAAACACAGGCTCTGAAGACAGAAGAAAAGAAAAAGATGATTTTATCTAACACTGTTTTTTATAATACAGTTGTTTTATTTATTTTTTTTTAACATAGTTGAGAAGGATCCATGCACACGTGGATGACCGGTTAGGGTGGAAAAGGCCAAGGGATTGGGAAAGGGGGAAAGAGGAGAGGAGAGACGGCTGTTCCCAGCAGCCTAACCACACCAGTACCCTGGCAGATGGCATGGCCACCTGATGTCTTCCTAGGGTCCCTGATATGGAGCGCATTCCAAGGGAAATACTTAAGTGGTTCAGATAGTTCTTAGATGCTATTGATTTCATCACTTCAAGGTTGAAGAAATCCTTCCAAAGTCCATTGACTAACATAGTCCACCTTAGAGTTTCCACTCATCCAGGTATTTGTTGTCAAAGCTTGGCTGGCAGAGATGTTCAGTTTGTTCTGCCCTACATGGTAGTAGACGTCCTCTGCAGGCTATCACGTCCCCCATGTGCATCTGGGCAAGCTGTCTACTGTACAGGCTTCACTAAGTAAGGAGACCCAGTTCTGACACAAGCATTCCATGGTAAGATCGCAGATCTTATGACTTTCCCTGTGGTTGGAGTTTTGGGGTCCAGCTGAGGAGTGAAGCCCCCAAAGAAACCTCAACTGAGATGACCCCACACCTGACTCCTATCTGTGCCAGCAAGTGCGAGGTCTGGCTCAGACTGTCACCCACATCAGCCTACACAAACACTGGTGGTTACAGTTCTGTCCCAAGCCCCATCTCACACACAAACTAAAGGATGCTGCAGCGCTGCTTAACCCTACCCACCACAAACTTGGCCCTCACACAGACCAGTGGGAACTACAACCTAGTCAGAGCAACCCTCAATAACCCCTGCCATGCCTTCCCTTAGTCCTAATACCTATGCATGCATGCCAGTATGTGCGGCAGATTTGTCTGGTCCATCCCTCATCCCGTTTGGCTCTTGTATGCACCAATGGGTGCAGCAGCCTAGCACAGCTTGACCAACCCCACTATCCAGCCTACACTTAGGTTGACAGGTGCTACTGCATTTCTAGCCAACCCCACCCCCACCCCTGGTTCTCATGCTCACTAGTGGGAGCTGCAGCCCATCAGAGGTGTGTCTAAAGTTTCCTACCAGGCCCACTCCCAGTTCTGGATTTTGCACTTTCCAGGTGGTACTGCAGTCCAGACCTGCCCCAAGTCCTGGCACTTGCCAGCTGATGTTAGGCAAAGCCCAAGCAGTCTCCACCTACTCTGGAGCCTACATACACCAATGGATATGATCATTTAGTCCAGAGTGGCTCTCCCCCTAATCCAGCTCAAATGCGGGTCAATGGGTTATGTAGCCCTGCCCAACCTGATCTGTCCCCAGTTGCAGCTCTCATGCTCATGAGTGGGACTACTGGCCATCAGGGGAGCCCCCACAACCTCCCTACTGGGTTCACCCTCCCTGAGATCTTATGTGTGCTGGTGGGTATCATGGCCCAATCTGGAATGGCCTGCCTCTCCTCAGCATTCACCTCTAGCTGCTACAGCCTTGTTCAGCCTGGCTTGCCCATGCCAGCTCATGCCAACAGGTGCTGCAGCCTAGCCCAGCCCAGTCAATCCCCACACCTGGCCTTAACGCAAACTGTTTTTACTACCCAACCTGATCTGTCCCACACCTCTACCTAATTCTCACATCTGCCAATGGGTGCTGAAAGAGAAAAGTAAGGGTTAATGCTTTTTGTGCTTCTGTATCCTGCTTGGCGAGATCAGATTAAAGGTAGGGGAATGGCCATGCTGGGCCTGACAATGGGAAGAGGGCCTAAGTTTCTATCTCCTGATAAGTAAATTCCTTAGTCCGAGGAAATGAGGCTGGAGGGCCCTGAGCTGGTGCCAGACTAAGGTCATAAAATTTGTACCAAACCCAGCAAGTGTGCTGAGCTCGCAGTATAAAATGCCTGTACCCCTGGACATCGGGGCTTCTCCTTGCGGAGTGGGAGCCCGTTCGCGAACGTCAATAAAATCCCTCTTGCTTTTGCAGCCTCTGACCTGGTTATTGGGAGCTTTCGGGCGGCGACTCCTGGGGCCCATACCTGTTAAACTCCCGCGGTTTAACAGTGCTATGAATTGACCCAGACTGGTCTGCCTTCAAATCTGACCCAGGTGTATGCTGGTCTGTTCTATTACCTGGCCTGGTCTAGGCTGCTCTCAGCCTTGGATCTTGCACTCACCATCTAATACCATTTAAAATTCTATAATAATAAAAGGAAGAGGAAAATATATGGTTATTCCTTTTCTTTCTTTCTTTCTTTCTTTCTTTCTTTCTTTCTTTCTTTCTTTCTTTCTTTCTTTCTTTCTTTCTTTCTTTCAGGTCAGCAGCAGACTCACAGAACATGGTCTCAACCAGGGTTCTGTGGATAGGTTAGTTTAGCCTTCAATGAAGACAAGCAGGTGGGAGACTGTTGCCAGTAGAGTCTGCTCTACCTTCACCATAGCCACAGGTCATCTTACAAATGGCTTTGATTTGGGACCGGTGGCATGGCCTAACCTAAAGTCCTCGCCTTGAAAGCCCTGGGATCCCTTCTGGGCGCTGGTTCTAATCCCGGCAGCTCCACTTCCCATCCAGCTCCCTGCTTGTGGCCTGGGAAAGCAGGAGAGGACGGCTGAAGGCTTTGGGACCCTGCACCCGCATGGGAGACCTGGAAGAAGTTCCTGGTCCCGGCTTCGGATTAGCGGCTCACTTGGGGAGTGAAACATCGGATGGAAGAGCTTCCTCTCTGTCTCTCCTCCTCTCTGTATATCCGGCTTTCCAATAACAATAAAAAAATCTTTAAAAAAAAAAACAAAAAACAAAAAACAAATGGCTTTGATTTGCAAAGAAACTCCCAGGGCAGTGACCACCTACCTAGTCCTAATGCTTTAGATACAGGCTTTGGCCTGTGTTCCTCCTCTAAGGGAGCCAGCTCTTCCTGATCACTGAAATCTTTCTCTGGCTCCCTGCCTGCATTTTCCCTGCTTACTTTCTACATTGTTGGCAGCTCTTTTACTTACTTCATGTGTCCAGGTTCCATCTGGAATTTTCATTTCCATTTCACGTTCTGCTCATGATGTTTCTGTGATGTTCAAGAATAGAAATGAAAGATTCTGATTTTCAGCCAGACATGGCCAAATGCACTTGATCGTGAATTTTAATGAAAGCATGAAGCAACACAATTGGTTTTTTTCTAAAATGCTTCAGAGTTATGATAAAATGCAAATTTTAGAGAAAAATATACCATTTTAAAAGAATCAACCAACCAAAAAAAAAAAAAAACATTTTACGGTTAAAGATGAAAATCTCCAAATAGAATACAAGGCCCCACTGTGTCTCCTTAGGAGTATCTCAGTGGTTCTTCCTTCTCTAACATCAAGGCAGCCGTCAGGATAGCATATCATATCCCCTTAATAGTGCTTTGTGAGGAGTTAGACTGGGTGGTAGGCAGTTAGTGTATTTTGGGTCCCCAAGTCATTTTTCTTCCCAAATATAAAAGGGAACTTCCCCACCATGTTTTAGATTCACCACAGCAGTCTCTTCCAAGGGACAAGGGTGCTATTAAGGCCTGGAATGTCCTGTCTAGCACCTCTCTGGTCTTTTTGTCCCAAAGGCAGATACCTGGAGACCAGGAAATTCCTTTGTCCCTGGAAAACCCCCTCTTTGAACTAAAGCTTTAAAGGGTCCCAACACCCCCCATGCAGGGGTCTTTTCTATCTCAGAACCCCCTCCCGTCACTAGAACCAGAGTCTCCTTTCTTAGCTTTTCTAATGAATCTTACTTTAAAACTAAACTGTGTCTGCATGAAAATTCTTCTTTCCTGCGAGACAAGAATTTGAGGTTGCTGCAGTATTCGGGGTTCAAAAACCCTACAACAGTGCTGCTGTTTCTCCTCCTTTTGAAATTGGAAGATTGAAAACACATAGATGAGGCCCAAGGGAGAAGTTGATGTCTCATCAACTGAGACATATACTGATGGATAAAGTTCTGGAGTCTTTATCCACAGGAGCATCCGGACACTGATTTTCTGTGCTGCAACAATGTCTTGATGTGACTTAACTACGTGCATTCAGTCAGTTGTCTGGGCAGAGACTAGAGAACCACTGACAGATGGATTCAAGCTCCCTAAAGACCTGCTGTGATCTACGACTTGATAAACTCAAGGACCTATTACGAATTCAGAGGAGGACTAGAACAATGAAACTGACATACTGTCCCTATAAGAAGAAAAGGCTGTGCTTTCCATAATGGTGGGAATCCTGAGTTTTAGTTAGACTCAAATGAAATCTCCCTCCTCTGGGAGGATGTCTCAACCCTATGTGTTCTGCATCTCACATGCCATTAGCCCAAGAGTGATTATAACAGATCGTTTCTGAGTCCCCTTTTCAAAGTTGAGGCCCAACAGCACATGGAATGTTCCATCAGTCAATCATACTGTCTTGGAGGTCATCGGCTCAAATTCAACATTGTTCCCTTTCAAGCAACAAATATAAGAATTTTTCCAGAAGAATTTGATTAAAAATTTTAAAGACCCTAATAAGTAAATTTCTTCTACAAAGTTAAAAATCAAATAACATCATGCTTTTCAGAGTGTGAATTTTTAAATCTTACACTAATTATCAAATGGTATATATTTGTTTATTAAGCCTGATGACTTGTCCTATATACACACACATACACACATACACACACAATGACTATGCTCACACACACACGGACACATAGGTCAACCCTGACTTTTAAGGATGAAAGTAAATTTAAGAAACAGCCAAGCACCAGAGTCCACATTTGTTATATTACTAAGGTTTGTCTACTGCCCTTCAGGGCAAGATAAGAATTATTGACCATGGGCCTCTATGGCACAAAAGCTGGTCAGAAAAAGAGGTGACATCCTATTCTCTGCTGTACAACAAATGAGCTTCCCGACCTTGGGTAAAACTCCGCTTCTTTATGTTTTCAGAATCCTTGTCTGCTCCATTCACTCTAGGTTTATTTTTTTTTTCTTTTTTCTCTTTTTGAGTAGTTATTATCATGGGCTGATTTTAAGCACATTCTCACTTCTTTACAAAAGTGAAAAGGACATATTCAACTGTTTCTGCCTGAATTTGCATATTAAATTTAATAGGCCCTATGCATAAGTTTGCAAAAAGTGAAGAGTTTCAAAAATCAGATAACAGGTATAATCAAAATTGATGCAAAAATTCCATAAGATCTCTACCAAAACACAGCTTTTTAAAATATTTCATGTATTTTTTTAATTGGAAAGGCAAATTTATAAAGAGAAAGAGAGACAGAGAGACAAAGATCTTCCATCCACTGGTTCACTTTCCAAGTGGGTGCAACAATTGGAGCTGAGCCAATCTGAAGCCAGGAGCTTCTTCTGGGTCTTCCACATGGGTGCAGGGTCCCAAGGCATTCGACTATTACCTACTGCCTTCCCAGGACACAAGCAGGGAACTGGATGGGAAGTGGAGCAGCTGAGATTAGAACTGGTACCTATATGGGATCGTGGCATGTGCAAGGCGAGGATTTAACCACTAAGCTATTACACTAGGCCCCCAAAATCTTTCAACTTTCAAATGTGGATATTTCTTATTTTAACAGCAACTATCTTCAAATTAAATAAAGCCTGAGAGAAAATAGGAAAAAATGAATTGAAATTAAAACATATTGAATAGAGCAACAAAAGCAGTTACATATGGTCAAAAACTGGAACACACACAGTCCAAAACTAGTTTCCATAAGAAACAGAAGCAGAAGAATCGAGATTTAGACAGCAGGGGCAGGCACAGTGCTCAACTGGTTAGTCCTCTGCCTGTGAGCACTGGCATCTCATATAGACACTGGTTCAAGCCCTAGATGCTCCATTTCTCATCCAGCTCCCTGAAAATGACCTGAGAAAGCAGCACCCACATGGAAGACTCAGAAGCTGTTGGCCCCTGGCCTCATAGAGGTTTACCTCTTGCCATTGCAACCTTTTGGGGAGTGAATCAGTGGATGGAAGATCTTTCACTCTGTCCCTCCTTCTCTCTATAAACCTTCATTTCCAACAAGTACAATTAAACATCTTAAAAGCAAAAAAGCTTAAACTGCAAGTTATCCTGGAACATGCTCTCCTTACTTTAAAAGGTTTATAATCAGGGTCAGTAAAGTGGCGTGGCGGATAAAGCCACGTCTTGAAAAGCTGGCATCCCATTTTGGATCCCGAATTCCATGTCCCAATTGCTCCACTTCTGATCCAGCTGCCTGGTAATGGGCCTGGGGAAACAGCAGACTTGGAAGAAGCTTAGTTTCTGACTCGTGGCATCAGCCTGACCCAGGGTTGGCCACTCAGCCATTTGGAGAATGAATCAGTGGAAGGGAAATATCTCTCTCCCTCCCTGTAACTCTGACTTTCAAAACAAATAAATCCTTAAACAGAATTACTCATATCCTCTAACTGTGAAGAGAATGTTCATTTAGTCATTGGGGAAGCTGAGATGTACGCAGAGTGAATGTAAACACATAGACCTCAGACTGCTATTAAGTGAGCATTTCTTAAACAAATGATTGTCAGACAGAATACAGGGACTCTGAAGACACAGCAGATATAGAGGTGGGCTCTTTCATTTTCACTGGACATGATACTGAAGTCCAGGTAATTCAGGGACCAAGAGCTCCCGGCAGAGGTACACCAAGAATGAGCACATATACAGCTGCTCATATAGGGGCTTAAAAATTCACAGCCAGTCTGTAGACTGCAGGCTAAAAAACTGTGAAAGAAGAGACTGAACACAAGGGAACAGAAAATATTACCAATGAGAGATACAGAAAACCCCAGAACACCAAGATCTTGCTGACTTATAGGTGCCTAGATTCAAAGTACAGATACATGCATTTTACTCACTTTGTTTCATACCATACTGTGGTTTGCTATGACAGGTTGGAAAGATAAGTCTGAAAGTACAGCAAGCCTTTTCCCATAACTCATTCTTACATATTTTCTATATTTAAGGAGCAGCAAGTGTATTGAATAGAGTTATTACTACTATTCTTATGAACAATATAATCATTATTATGTGGATAGAGGGATTTTATGTGCTGACAAGATGCTAAGCCTTTATAGAATACCTCTGAAATAAATATTGTAGTGTAACATAGTGCCTGCATTACACAGTACAGGAAACAAATAATAACTATTGGCCCATATTTTAAAGGTGAGGAAATGGGTATTAGAGGAGTTACGCGATTTTCAGGTCTCTCTTCTGGTAAGAAATAGGTGTTTATTTTCATTAATTTATTTTATTTTATTTTTTTTTAAGATTTATTCATTTTATTACAGCCAGATATACACAGAGGAGGAGAGACAGAGAGGAAGATCTTCCGTCCGATGATTCACTCCCCAAGTGAGCCGCAACGGGTCGATGCTGCGCCGATCCAAAGCCAGGAACCTGGAACCTCTTCCGGGTCTCCCATGCGGGTGCAGTGTCCCAATGCACTGGGATGTCCTCAACTGCTTTCCCAGGCCACAAGCAGGGAGCTGGATGGGAAGTGGAGCTGCCGGGATTAGAACCGGAGCCCATATGGGATCCCGGGGCTTTCAAGGCGAGGATTTTAGCCGCTAGGCCACGGCCACCGGGACCCATTAATTTTTTTTAAATCGTGTTATTTATTTGAAAGGCATTGGGGGAGAATGTGAGAGAAGAGGAATGGAGAAACCTCCCGTCTGCTGGTTCATCCATTAGATGACAGGGTTGTGGATGACAGGGATCCAAGTAGTGGCTCTTCCAGCTGCTGCCTCCAAGGATCTGCAGTGGTCGGAAGCCAGAGTCATGAACAGAGCTGAGAACTGAACCCATCACTTCGACCTGGGCTGTGAACATCCCATGTAAAATATTAACTTTGCACCAAATGTATGTCCACTGTTGTTTTCTCTTCATCTCAATCCTCAGAATCTTAACTGTGGTATTACATAACAGAACCGTGTGCTCTACCTACCTGATGTAAAAGTGCTATTGAAGAAATGAGAGATCCTTTGGGGAAAGGAAGAGATAAAAAATCCTCCTTCATCTCTCCTTGTGTGGGTCCAGCAAGGAAGGACAAGAGAAAGAAAATAATCAAATAGAAAGCCCCCAGTAAAAACTTCCATGTAACTTCTCTGCTACTATTTTATCAAATGTTTTAAGCTAGTCATTAACTAAAACCCATACTTTATATCTCTATGGTCATTTGTAATCCACAAAATGCTTTCCCCAATGTCGCCTCTCCTTTCGTTTGATTGCTTTCCAGTGCTGTGGGATTTATTAGTTTAATTTTGTGTGCACCATTTCAGATATTAGATAAAACATTCAGTGGGAGAAAGTGTGAAAATCAGTCATTCAGCCATTGTTCGATGCTTTACATACTGAAGACCCAACATCCATATGATTGATTGTTTTCCATCTTCTATCAGATTGTTTTCTAACAAACTGCAATCCAAGCTTCAAAAAAAGAAAAAATGAAAATATATCCGCTATTTCTTATCTGGCGGCTTTCCCAGTATTTCGCATGTTTTTGTTTACCACCATCAAAAGTTGAAGTAGGTTTTCGTGCAATAGTATGCTATTCATGTTTTTCTCTTCTGTTTCTACTCACATCTTGAAAAATTCAATTATTCATCCTTCCAGTTTCATACCAATAAGCACACACACACACACACACACACTCACACACTCCTAGCATCTAAATACAAAAACTAATGCTTGGGCTAGTGACATTCTGTATGATTTTTCAGTAAGCACAGAAGTCATTAACCTGAGTTATTTAAGATATGGTGTCTAACTGACATCATCATAGTTGATCACCAGAATATATCTTATTTTATCACTTTGTTATTAAGCATGTTTTGCTGTTTTTTGTTATCAAGAATTTCAAAATAAAGTGGCTGAAAATTAAGAAACAGAATCTGTTTCCCAGCTTTCAACAAAATGATTGTTAATCCCTGTTGCCACCAATATATGTGTATAGTCTTCACCATTTTGATCTCATGAATTTAGGTACTCAACAACAGATTTTGTATTACTGAATATATACCCGAAAATGACCAGAAAAGGGATTTACTATCTATCTCTTCTGTAACACAGCTGGGTGTGCTTTGGTTGTTTTCTTGGGTGTATCTGTAAATTCTTCAATTATACACATGGCTTTACTGAATTTTCTTGTATCAAATTTTAGTGCTGACTGTCAGGGAGGATCAGAAAAACCTTCATTTGCATTCCAGCTCTGCCACTAAAGGGTTGATTGGAAAACTTTGAATAATTGGCATCCCAGAACCCTCACCTATAGATGGAATTAACAACACCTGATGGGGCCCGGTGGCGTGGCCTAGTGGCGAAAGTCCTCATCTTGAACAAGGAACAGCATATTTACATATTCCTCCACGAATGACCCATTATAAAATTTCTTACACATATTCCATGAGAAGGATTTCTTTGACCATATTTTAAAACTAGTTCTTTTTATCCTCAGTGATTTCTTGGCTGCATTAGGGTCTTTTAGCTTGAAATAATACATGTGAAATGCCTAGGAGAGTATGACACCGGACAGAAACTCAAACTAAGCTGAATTAAGATCTCTTCTCAATATCCCCCACGTCTACTCTGTAGAGTAAGGATGACTCTGAACTCTCCTTAACTCTCTTCCAGTTCCTCCAACTGATAATGGCTTCTTCTAAGGTAGAGTCTTTGTATTCGAAAACCCATCACAGAATCTAATTCATATTTGGCTTTCAAGTTTGTTAAGTGAATGAAATGTCTCAGTAGCATTCAATTAGTATTTATCTGACAATTTTGCTGACAAAAAGTCATCCATTTGGTCCAAAATGCTCCTCTAATCAAATAAAGAAGCAGTCATCTAGTGGTCCCCAACTGAAAGGATGATTGCCCACTGCAGTTTTAGGCAAGTTCAAAGCCCTAGGGTCCAATACTCTTCTATTCCATTTCAGAGCTGTCTACCCACCACAAACATAATGTTTTTCATTTCTCTGCCAAAGGGGAAAACTGGGGGTAGTCAACAGATCCCAAGTGAACTGGTCAAGTGAACATAAGTAGAAAAATAGGTTAGACATTCTCCAGTGAAATCTAATAAACTATGCAGTTAGGAGAGCTGCCCTCTTGACAAAAAAGCAAGCCTCTGACTTTTCACCACCATTCATAGTTCTTAACCAAGCAGGATCCCTGTTCAGGAAACCCGAGTTTGACCTAATCCACCAAATTACCAAATAATGTTAATGCTGATTATTATCAAGCATTAATACTAATATCAAGCCAATAAATAAGTTGTTTGGAGGATTTTTTCCTGGTTACAATAACAAAAATCATATTGAAATTCATTTAGATAAAACTTTCTTGAATATAAACTTATTAATGTACAAGCAGCTGTTCGTGTAATTACTGCTAGGGGGACAGTTGTATCCTAGTTTTGTGGACTTTCCCTTAATTACAAAAAATATGTTCAGCTCCATTTCTGATGAACCAATGTAGTAAACAGTTATTTTTTCAATTTCACCGTGTGCAATGAAGACAGTTTTCTTTTCCACTTGTGATATTATTCGTTGCAAATGCAATATTGTCACAGCACACATACAAACTGCTGTCTATCCAGTATTCCCTTGTGGTCAGTCTATATCTGGGTTTTCACTTTGCGGGTGACCTAAAGCAGTTGTTGGTGAGTAGAGGAAAAGTGATTAATCGCTGCCATGGAAGTAGGAGTGAAACTGTGAAATGTCTCAGTGGAAAACTGTGAGGAAACGTTTTTCTTCTCCCAGTTGGTAGAGTAAGTCGCATTAAGATCATAATTTCCTCACAGCCCAGAAAGGTTATCAAATATAAAGCTAAACTTGTAAATGTTTATGTAGAGAAGCATTAACATGCCATTTGTAAATATTCATGTCCATGAAAGAGAGTGCATTGCTCCAACTATATCACTGAGCACCTGCTGTGAACGAAGCATGTTAATCCCCTTGTACATATGATCTTGTGAGAGCTATGAAAGAAGCAATAGAGATAGTAGACTACTGTAGGCAGCAAAAGCAGCATATACAAAACAACAATAGTGGAATCATGCAGGAATTAATAATAAGGTCTATCCAAAGTTATTTGAAAATGTATCACCAGAATTTTTGATTTGGTGATTTTTTCCTTGACACCTTGATAAATAAAAGACTGATCTTAATTCTTCTTTGTTAATATGTTGCTGCAATCAGAACCATCTTGTAACACCCAGTTCACTCCACCTTCCTCATACATCTGCACCAGCTTTGTGCTATTCATTTGTGTAAAATCTCTCCCTGTCACTTCTTTCTCTTGAATAACCCCTACCATCAAAGTGAATTGATATATGAATCTGAGGCTAGCGTTTGGGCCTACAGTAAAGGGCCGAAAAAGGTCACAAAGCTGCTTTGGCTGTAGATCGAAGTTTAGAGCCTGTCAGTACGTCTTTGGAGTTATTTGAACCTACCTGAGACCCCAGTCATTCGGGACCAAGTTATTTTATTTATTCTTTCAGATGATTTTTATGGACCTCTACATGTGCTGGACTCTCTTCTAAGAGCTGAAGACTAAGTAGTAAAACTAACAGAGATCACTGTCCTTATGGGAAATGGAAGTGGGAAGAGGTGAATTTATTTATTAAAGTTCAAATTGAAAGTCACTGGTAGAATCTCATTCAGTCTCCCAGGTTCCTTAACTCTCAGAATCTTGGCAACGTATTGCTATTATTACCCACTCTGCTACTTTTTTGCTACTTACATATTGATCTTAAATGTTCAGGGTTCTGAAGAATGTATCTGTGTGCACCTCTGTATGTTAGGGAGACACAGGCACACTTACACACAAGGTGGGGACAGGAAATGACAGAGCGATAGGGGTGCATCCGATACTTTACAGATCCTATTTAACCCCATTGCATGTGTGAAATGTTCTATGTTCTCAACAATTTTATTCTCCCTTTAGGTAAATTTTAGTGTCAGTAAGCATAGTGAATCTTCAGTGTATATTTTTTCAAATGAAATATATTAACTGGAAATACATGGTGAACAGTTTCCTAGGGTTGCACTAATGTTACAGCATCATGCAATAAAACAGACATTCACAAATGAAAAAAAAGATCGCAGAATGAGAATTACATGAGAAAATCAACCCTGTAATTTTTGAAAATGCTTTGTTTCCAAGACAGCCTCTCTTCTAGTTTTTTCATCAATTATTGAATTGGTTTGGCATATATGGAGATTGTTCCCAAAAGCCATTTTCAAATTTAGGAAAAATTCTGAAAGGCTGCCAGTGGTCATTTCACACAGGCAATGCACTCACCTCAGATGCACAGGGGTGACGTAGCCACTGTGTGATTTCAGCTACCCATTTTCACCATGCTGTGCTCTCAGTGCTGATGGGGAAGCGGTTGAAATGACCAGGCGACTCAAGCATATGCTCAGCTTGAGTTTGTGTATCTCCCCAATATCTGCATCTCAACACCTCTTTGTTACTAATAATTAGCTTGGATTGTAACCTGCTAGATTTCATGTGGAAAAAAATGTTTATTCCATTTGCTAAAACAGGCACAATTTATTTTGAATTTCTAATGTACTCTCGATGCCATTCTTCCTCTCCTTGACATAGCTCTGGGTCTACATTATTTTTGTGGTGTCTTATTTCTCTTGGGCCTCCGTTAGGAAGGCACATTTTTAACTCTGACATCTACAGAGTGTATCCAATCCACAGCGAAAATTGCATCTAATGTATTCTCTGAAATGTAAGCAACAATACTGAGAAAGAAACTGGAAATCAAATAGTGATAAGGCTTGAAAAACAATTCTGGCACAGCTGTCAGAATGCTGATAAAGAAAAAAACAGCCCCTCTGCATTTTATATTTTTTTCTTAAATATTTATTTATTTATTTATTTATTTATTTATTTATTTAAAAAGCAGAGGGAAGAGACAGAGAGAGAGAGAGAGAGAGAGAGAGAGAGAGAGAGAGAGAGAAGAGCCTAGAAATCCATTCAGGTCTCCCACATAGATGGTAGTGGTCCATATTTCCCTGCTTCTGCATTGCGTTTACAGGGAGCTGGATCACAAGTGGAGCAGACAGAACTAATGCAATGCCAACTTCCCAGGTGTCAGCTTAACCCACTGTGCAATAACACATGCTCCAATCTCTTCTCATTGTAATCAGCCACATCAAATAGGAAAAAAAGAAGAATAGGGTGTGGGGTGTGGAGTTGTTTCTCTGCTTTCCCAGTGACTGGCATAAAACTAAGAAAGAAATCAATAGAGGCTGAAACGTTAAGCATCAGGACAGTGGTGTCATTTAGGATCAGTCGCATGGTTAACACTGAAAGAATGGCATCTCCTATCTACCTCAGCCAAGACACCCGTTCCACACCCTCACAAGGTTTCCTTTGATGATCCATTGTTTTGATGAGGAACAGGGAACAGGCACCATTGGACAAATTCTCCTGTGATGCCCACTATGTGGAATGGGATGCTCACGCATCAGAGCATTTTATAAAGCAACATTTCATTGAAGCATCTTTATGGAGGTGTCGTTGTGTCATAGCAGATAAGATATCTCCTGCAAGATGACAATCCTGTGTGGGTGCTTGTTTGTGACCTGATTGCTCTGCCGCCGGCCGATCTCCCTGCTATTTGCCTAGAAAAATCAGTGGAAAATGCTCTTATGTGTGGGTTCCTACCATCCACACAAGAAACTGAGATTAAACTGTTGATCTCTGAGCTAAGACTGGCCCAGCCGTGGGTGTTGCAGTCACCTGGAGAGTGAACTACTAGATAGAATATCTCTTCTGTAGCTCGCTCTATCACTATAACTCTGATTTTCAAATAAACAAAAGTCTTTATGAACCCGAAGAATGCCTGTTTGTGCAGACATTGGTGGTAGTTTCTAATTTCACTCATTGTTACGCTTTATGCTTTCTGTGTTACATTTGTTTCAGTTATTTGATAAATATGGATTTATTAACATTTTATGTTAAATATATGAAATATTTTGGAGAGAGTAGGTTATATTGCATTAGATCTCCGGAGGCAACACTAGAGATAGATTCGAGTCCAAATTCTTTTATTTCCAGAGTGATTGTGGGAAGCCCTGCCAAAGGATGTGAAGGAAACCAATACGAAGGGGAGGCTGAGTAGGTATTCCTGTGGGTGAATAGGTCTCTATCACTCAGGATGTCTCTAACCACTTTGAAACGTGATACAGAATTCTCCCATACAATTGCCACATCTATTCAACAGCTTACCCCTGCTTCATGTGGTGGAGGGCTGCTGCCCGGGGTGTCAGCACCAAGGACCTTTAGGTCTGCATCTTGTGCGGATGGAGCATGCCCTCCAGCAATGCAGCCGAAGTGGAGAGGTGATGGCAAAGAAGTTGTGCAAGTGTGCGTTTGTGTGTGGAATAGAAGTGAGTATTGGGGAGTGATGGTGGGGGAGACCCACAGCATCTGTTACAGTGGGCTGAATCCAACTCCTGTGTGGGAAAATCCAGTTTTGAGCGCACTAATTGGGTGATACAGGAAAA
Source organism: Ochotona princeps (assembly GCF_030435755.1). NCBI lineage: Eukaryota > Metazoa > Chordata > Mammalia > Lagomorpha > Ochotonidae > Ochotona > Ochotona princeps. The sequence goes on from NC_080832.1 coordinate 19,528,192, forward strand.
CGAAGGATGAGAGTTTGGTCAGTTCTTTGAGTTGCTTTTAAATATGAGGCATTCAAAAGCTTTCTCTCCATGTGCTCTGCAGACAACCTCCAGTTTTGCTGCTTTCCCAAACAGTTCCGGCTGTAGCTCTTCACAATAACAATTTATTGTTTTCTTTCCTTTGCCTCTTCAAAGTGCTTTCACTCTTATTAACTCACTTGACCTTGAGGGACACAGACTCTTCAATCTCACGTACATTTTTGCAAGAGGCAGCTAAAAGCATATAGATATTAAATAAATTGCTCAATACAGCCAGGGTTAGATCCTCAGTTTCAATAAATACTGAATATCTACATTCCAAAAAATGTGCTCAGTAGGGGATATGGAGGAGATAAATAAGATTTGGTCTTTGGTTTTGAGGAATCACAGGCTAGTGAGAAAAATGATTGAGTAAAGAATCAATACTGCAACCACCTCTAACTCCAGGCCTACCCTGGCCCATACCGGATTCCACCTGCTATAGGCTGACAGGCCATGGTACTACCTTGGTCCATCAGCCCTCACAGCACCCAGTGGCTGCCTTCAGGCATGGGCACCTGTTACAGCACCACTTCCTTGCCAATCTTGTCCCACTAGGGATGTCAGAAAGCATTACCCATGTTCCAACACCAGTCTCTGAGAGAGAAAGACCAGCTCATCTGCTGCATCATGAAATAGCAAAGCAAGGTGATGATGTGTATCCAATGGCTGCATGTGTGACACAGAAATCTGATTTATCTGGCTTTCCCTGCAGATGCCAGCCCATTCAGCACTCCAAACACAGCGGGATAATCTTCCAGTCAGCTGTTGTAAAAAGAAATTGAATACAATCCATCTCCTATGAAGTGCAGACAGAATCTTAATTTTCCAACTAAACTACTCAATGCATAAATAAAACCTCTGTTGCTCTTTTAAAATAAGGCTAACGTGTTTGTTTTCTCAATGTAAATATTTATTGTAATAGTTACGCTTGTTGGCCCAGATAGTCTTTTTTTTCTGAAATGAGAACATGTAAATAATAAAAACACAGTGAACATCTTCAAGCATATGTTATTGTTTCAGCCTATGAAGTTTCAACTGAAGGTTTGGTCATGAGCAGCAATGGGTGAGATTCCCGCTCTAACCTTGTCAGATCACAAGTCATTGCGTGCTTATCAGTTTCAAATGCCATCTTCAGTCTCTTTGGGTTGTTTCACAGTAACATGTGCTTTTTTTAAATTTTATTTTTATTTTTTATTGGAAAGTCAGATTTACAGAGAGAGAAAGAGAAACAGGAAAGATTTTCTGTCTGCTGATTCACTCCCTAAGCGGCTGCAATGTCTGGAGCTGAGCTGATAAGAAGCCAGAAGGCAGAAGCTTCTTTCGGGACTCTCAAGCAGGTGCAGGGTGCCAAAGCTTTGGGACAACCTCAACTGCTTTCCCAGGCCATAAGCATGAAGCTGGATGGGAAGTGCAGCCATTGGGATGTGAACCGGTGCCCATATGGGATCCTGGCACATGGAAGACGAGGACTTTAGCCAGCAGGCTACTGCACCAGGCCCCAACAACATATGCTTTCACACACACACACACACACACACACACACACACACACACAATACAGCATTGATGCAGTACTCACTAAAACACGTTAAACAAACACTGTGGTGATGCAAAGGTATTATCGGATAAATATCCTTGGAACAGCTGAATCTGTGATATTAGTGACCTGGGTTAACTGTGATATGGATGCATACAACATTAAATAACTATGGTTTTCATGCAATAGAAATCTATTTTTTCCTTTTACAAATTTTGCGGAACTTGGCCTGTTCACTCAAGTCAACTGCTCATTCTGTGGCGACATGGCAATATACATCTGGGGCAAGACTGGTCATTGATTATCTTAGACATATCATCTCCTTGGTTGGTTGAACAGGAAATAGTGCACAGTCACTCACTGCTGGGCTCATGCATGTGGCCACACAAAAACAAAAAATGGACACATGAACTTCTTATTTTCCAATGGTCAAAGAAAGCTGCTTGAACATACTTAAGTAAGGAGCGCAGTCTTGTCTTCACCTAGAAAAACAACATCATCAATGTTATTTTATGCTTAGTTATTTATTTCTGCTATTTGAAGAGTGACAGATGCCTTCTATCATCCAATTCACCGTAAATGTCTACAAGAGCTATGGTTGGATAAGGTCAAAGCCAAGAATATAGAACTCATCCAGGCTGCCCACCTGGATGGCAGGGGTTTGACAATGTGAACCATGATATGCAGCCTTCCGGGATGCACATTATCAGAAGACTGGCTCCAATCAGGTTCTTTGATGTGGGAAATGGGCATCACTAAAAGTAGTTTAACGTGCTGCACTGTGAGGGATTGCCTCTGGATCTCTGCCTACTTGGCCTATGTGGGAAGCCATAAGGACATTGCACACTGCATCTCTGGGGGTGGAGGAAGAAGGGGGAGGTCCTGGAGGGGGTGGTTAGTACAAGGAAACTTGTAACTGACTTAATCTATGGCCATACAAGCAAGAGCTACAGGCTGCACCCTAGTTTCTCTTCTCTGTCATGGAACGAACTGTACTGAGACATTTTGATAAGCAACCAAGAAGTAGGCTTAGTCCCACTCTATCAGTCAGTATGTGGTGTACCTGACCTACAATGTAATTGGAGGGTCCAGAGAAATGCAGATACTTTCAAGCCAATTATAATACTATTGCTGGGTGAGATAGTTGTCAAACACCCTCCTGCTTTCCTCTTTCCTTGGGCTGTGTAAGGCTGTGCTGGCTTTGCAATAGACGGTCATGCTCAATCAGACTGTCTTCAGTGGTTCTTACTGATGAACACCATCACCTCACTTCATCTCCTTGGTGGTCATTGGGGCCTCTTGGCTAGACACCCAAGACTGCACTACAATGCCCACATCAACAATCAGCAATATTAATGACCACCCTAATGGGCATCCAGAAAAAAACAGATATTTTAAAGAGTCCTAGAATAATTATTTGGCAAGCATTTTTATCAGACAAAAGAAATTTGTAAAGGCAAAGAGATATTGTTAAGTCCTTGACATTCTAAGAGATTCAAAGTTAGGGAAATTTAAGGAATCTGGAGTATATGGCAGGAACAGGGAAGAAGCAATGTCAGTGTGGTCAAAAGAGTTAAATAATTAAGAACTGAAACACTTTAAAATTGATCACCATGGAACCAGTAGAGGGTGAGCATGAAATGCATGTGATTGGTTACCATTTTGTAGAAAAGTGGTCCACGTTGGAAAAAAAAGTGTGGCACTTCATGGCTAACACAAATTCCCATGTGTATGTAAAGGCAACTGGGCAATATCATAGAGGAAGTATCTGGGCCCAGCTACAGCAGCCAGGGTCATGATGAAGTCAGTGTTAGAGCTATTTCAATCCTAGCATCATTCTGAAATAATGTTTTGAACACAAGGGTACCAAAACACACATAAGTATTGATACTGTAAGAAATACCTTTCTTTAATTGTGTTATTGGAAAGACAGAAGTAAAATTTTTTGCCTTCTATGAAATCATATCTTTGGCTTTATCCCATTAGCTATGGTCATTTTCCCCACACATAGGTCAAAGTAATTTTGTAGATATTTTTACTATCATCAGAATTCAATCAGGTAGACAAAACTTCATGTAAAATGGAATCGCAGTGATGGACTGCATATCTACAAACCAAAGGCTGCTTTAGAAATGGCCAAAAGAAAGTGTATTTAAATCTTTTTCTCCCTCTGTATCACTAGTTAGAAGGTGGCATTATATCAGCTAAATAAATTCTCTGATTTTTTTTAAACATTCTAGAGTATGATGTCCATTCTAGTGTGACCAAGCTCATTATTTAATGATTTATCTGAGTATAAATATGCTAGTGAGAACTGTAGGCAAACATTAAGAACTCTAATAAAATTCACTTGAACTAAAGGACCTGTTTGTATTTCTTTCTTTGCTACATTAGAAAATTCTAAAGACAAAGGTAAAAGATGAAAACCAATTACTATGGATCTTTATATACCAAGACTAATGGTATGCCTGGGCCATTTGGTCCTCAACAAATGTTGATTTAATGGAAATGAATTGACAAAATTACAATTCAATGCTGCTCATCAGTGTTACCCTGGCCTATAAGAATTAACACGCATTACCAACATGTGCATAGATTGCTGTATATATTAATTCATTTGTTCAGAACATGTACCTAAAATAGTGGCTGAGGCAAGTTCCCAACTTGACCTATAAATGGTCTTAGAGAACAAATACTTAGAATCAGAGAGGAGGAAAATTTAATTTCTACTAATGCCCTTGAGTCAACTAAAATACTACATGTAGCTACAAGAAGCATCTAACTGACTTGAAATGGCATAGAAGAAGGTTTCTCTACTGATTCCAAGCAGCAACTCTGTTGAGGACCAGGACTGTAGGATGTAATCAGAGGTGACTTAATATTTTAAGGATTTCTAATTAAGCCCAAGGGAAATCCTACAGCTGTGCCTTTGAAAGATTCCTTATAGTCAAATAGTCAATCAAACAAGTATGCTGAAAGTGATGTCATCATCTATGACACGGGAATGAAATGAAATGAAACTCTACACATTCAGTAAATATTATGTTTTGTGCCTAATTCTGGTTTTTCTTACTGCGCTTCATTGTCAAGGATCACTAGAAGCACAAATTCTCATATCTTTAACTTGTGTACTTACTGTATACCCCAGTCCTCAACACCTTAGTCACCCCCTACTACCACACGTACACACCTTAATCTACCAAGTCCTACTTGATTTCACTAAGTTTCGAAACTGCGATAGTTTTCTATCTCCACCACTGCTAATACACTTCTGCATCCATTCACTCCACTTTTTAAAACCTTTGTATGGCGTCAAAACTGTGGAAACGGGCCGCAAGACTCTCCTGCATCAGTTCCTGTCAGACCCCTTAGGCTTCTCTTCTAACCTTCAGCTTTACACTTCAGTTTTGCCATTGCAGCTCATCTATGCCTGAAACGCTTCCCCTCCAACTACACACACACACACACCTTCTCTTTTTCTGTTTCCTTAACTCCTTGTCTTTTTGAGTTCACGTCAAACTTCATACCCTCTCATAAATAAAAACAATTAAGTCCCCCCATTAAATGACTTAGATGTACCCTGAACACTTGTCTCATATCCAAGATCTTAGAATCACATTTTCGGGGGAGGTCACTTTTTTAGTAATAGCACGATACCAGTGTGGTTTGTAATCACTGCGTCCCAGCATCGAATATAAGGGTGAGCTTTTGTCACTTTTTAAATATACACGTGTACAATTTTGACAGGCTGAAGCATACCTCCTTATTCATGAGTATATATGTGGATTGCATAAGAGCTAAAAGATCTGGGCTCATTTAAGTAACCTGCTTTGTCTCCCTCTGCTTTCCTCACTCAGAGATGCTCCTATTGCAGGGTTTCCACCACCAGCAAAGAACTTTTTCCTCCTCTCTTTGTTTTGTTCATTTGTTCGTTCATTGTTGCTTGTTTGTTTTGATTTTGCCGCACTCATTCCCCATGCTTGATGTGAGCTGCACAAGGAAAAAAAATGTATGGTTTTCTTCTTTCTTTTCATAGTCTTAGAATAATTTCTGGTATGTGGTAAGTGTTTCATAAAATATCATAAATCAACAATTTGAATTCAAGGTTATGATTCAGAGTGGGGCCACGTGAAACTCTAGGACTGACAGTAACCTCTAAAGCCAAGGCTACGGAGAAGAACAGGAAACCCCAGAGCCGCTTCCACATGCACTTTATGCTTTATAAGGAATCAAGGACTGCACATTAATGTACTCTGTTGTTCAGTAATTTTTAGCACTTCATCAATTGTGAAATTTCTAAGGTTTTCTCCAGCTCAGAAATTATTTGGTAATCTGACTTCTGCCTCTGCTATGGTAGGATTTCTGATTCAGCTCAGCTGTGCCAGGGAGGACATTTATAAAAAATAGAATAAAATGTCGAAATCCATTTGTTTGTAAAAGGTGGGAAGGCAACAGAGGTAAATAGGATTTGAGGGTTAAAGATGCTGCAGAGAAGGGAGGCACATTGAATCACTTCAGTTTTTCCCTCCACTTTTCCTTTATGGGTATTCGTTTATCCACATGTGGTACAGTAGCAAGAGTCCGAGCAGATACTGATAAAGAAGTCACTGAAATAGAAACAGATGTATAATATAAAAAGTTAACAAGGCCTTAAATTTGTCACGGAAAAGATGAATAATGTGGCTAAATCCTGAGATCGGTCTTTGGTTTAACAGTTAAGAAGCTCGTGGACACCCTTGAGCCATATTGGTAGCACACGCTTTTGGCCATCAGAAGGGCATGAGTATAAATACACGCAAAAATGAAAAAGCCCAAGATTCATAAGAAAAGTTAACTTCAAAAAAGTAAGTTTCACACTTTGTACTATATTTTCTGTGATTGTGCTTGCTTATTTTTGAGTTGTAGGTGGTAAAATTCAAAACCAGGCAATAATTTTACTGACTAATGTGACAAATATGATAAAACATAAGCTTTGTGATTCAGTTAAAACTGTACTTAGAAAAAATGAATAAACTCCATGCATACTCTAAAAAGAAAAGACAAAAGTTATAAGCATCTCCACCACAAGTATTTTGACAAGGATAAAATATTAAATCTCAAAAACTTAGAATATAATAATGGAAAAAATAAATTGAAACAGAAACAACTGTAGGAAGAAAAATGAACAAAACCAAATGCTATTACCATTTCATGTGTGTATTATAACCAAAAATCTGTTACGTAAAATGTTCTCATGCAGAAAATTCTGAACTGCGATGTGATACATAGAAAAGTTTCGTTTTCTCAGGTTAATTTCTAAGATTTATTTATTTGTTTGAAAGTCAGAGTTACAGAGAGAGAAGGAGAGATCTTCCTTCCCCAGGTTTACTCTTCCAATGGCCACCATAGCTGTGGCTGGGCCAGTCCTTAGCTAGCAGCCAGGAGTTCCATGTGCCAGAACCCATAGACTAAGTCCACCTTCTGTTGCTTTTCCCAGGTCATTAGTTGTGAGCTGCATTGAAACTCGGGCAGCCAGGACATGGATCAAAAGCCATGGGGGATGTCACTGCTGCAGGTGGCAGCTTTATACACTTTGCCACAATGCTTGAAAGAATGAGACAGAGAGGGAGACATGGAGAAAGAGAGTCTTTCTTCTACTGATTCACTCTCAAACAGCTCAGCAACAGCTGAGGCTGCAGCAAGAGACAGAAATTCAATGCAGATCTCTGACGTGGGGCACAGGAGCCCACGTACTGAACAATAATCCGCTGCCTCCCAGGCTCATGAGCAAAAAGGTGCATTGGAAGCAGACAAAATTCAACACCAGACATTCTGATATGAAACGTGGACATCCCAAACAGACCTTTCGTGCCACAATACTTGCTCCAAGTTTTCGAATATGAAAAAGAAATAGAAAACACATCCTTGCAGAGTAAAATAAATAAGAAAATACTTCAAAGCAAATTCCATGGGTGCAAAACAAATCTTGACAGGAATACATAGTGAGGACATTGCACAAAGTCTATGTTAACATGCGGTCTGTTTCATAGCAGCTTGAAATGTGATATTAACAAACTGAACACAATGATATATGAAATGATATCAGTCATCATGACCAAGTAGCTAGGTCTCTGTGATGCACAGCAGAGAACTCACTGAATTAAGCACGTTTCAGTCTACATCTTTGTGGACATTTAAAGAGTAGCACGTCACAACTCTCTGGGCATCTCTGCATTTCTCCAATAAATAAACAAATCTTAAAAATTAAAATATCCTTATTTAGATAAAAGTGTAAATATTCCAACAGATATATGATAGATAATGAAGTCAAATCAACCTTAGCTTTAATAAGTTGATGACTATAGTGCCATACAAAGACATTCCTGCTCTTAAGGTAAAATTACTGAAAGGATTAAGGTTTCAAGGTTATTTTGCAACTTCAAAGGAAATCATCAAACGCAGACAGAGAAAGCAAATGTGACAAAAAGCTAATAATTGCTGTATCTAAGTAAGTGACATATGCATGTTGATGGTGCTATTCTTGTAAATTTTCTGTAGGTTTCACATTCTTTTTTTTCAAAATAGATCGTTGGAGGAACAGCTTTTACAATCACATATTGAAAAAAAATACATATTGAAAGGTTTTCTCCCTATGTTTGATGAAAGGTTGAGAGAAAAAAGGAAAACAAAACTCTGATGATTTTTTAAAGAAGCTCAATTTGTCAGTAGTAAAGCTATTTAGATATGAATGCATGGTTATGTCTCCCTTTCTCGGTACCAGGTTTTGTGTCAGACCCGGCTGCATCACTAAGCACCTCATTTAGTTTCCTACACACGAAAAATAATTGTGCTAAACAATTCCCCCAGGAAAATATTGTACATGAGGATTCCTAAACTGGACATTTTGTTCATATTTCTCAAATAAAACTTTCTTTCATTTAAGCAAATCTTTGTCTTAAAATATTTCCAGGCAAACTGGCATCGCTGTATAGCAGGTTATGCCACAGCTTAGGATACTAGAGCGCTGGCTCAAATCGTGGCTGCTCTGCTCTCAACCCAGCCTCTCCGGATGTGTCTGCTGATGACGGCTGAGGCATTTGATCACCTCTGCCACATTTGGGAGAAAAAACCCTGACTCTTTTGATCATTTGAGAGCATACCAATGGTTAGTACATCTCTTGCTACTTCTCTCTCTCTCTACTTTTATGTAAATAGAAAAATTTGTTTTAATTACAAAATATCTTGAGAACTCTTTACTACTATATCCTACAAAATAAATACAATCCAAATCCAAGGAACTTAAACTCACATCCCATATCGCTACTCAGCACCATATTGTGATGTAATGCTGTAAGACTGATACCGTCACAGTTGAGAGTATACAGATATCAAGAGAAATATAATTTCAGCTGGCATCATCATAAAGTTTGATGCTAACTGTTGGCGCATACTGCATGTAAGTTTAGATGGTGCGGATTCAATATGAGCTCCCAAGTTTATTTGAGAGCCAACACCTGTGAAGAAGAAGAGCAATGTTCTCATTATTCTTTGAAATGGCTATAAATATTTTGGGTGTCCACAAGCAAAAACGAAAGACTAAGGCAGGTTCTTGGATGGCATGTCCTCCTAGAGAATATGCGGCCCATGCCCAGGGGTCTCAAACTTTACCAATGTTTTAACGACATGCAATCATACCAATCTTTGATCCTAAGACCTAAAGTGATATGAAAGCCAGGTAAGGGCCTGGCGCCGTGACCTAGTGGCTAAAGTACTCGCCTTGAATGCGCCGGGATCCCTTCTGGGCGCTGGTTCTAATCCCGGCAGCCCCACTTCCCATCCAGCTCCCTGCTTGTGGCCTGGGAAAGCAGTCAAGGATGGTCCAATGCATTGGGACCCTGCACCCGCGTGGGAGACCTGGAAGAAGTTCCTGGCTCCTGGCTCCTGGCTTCTGGCTCCTGGCTTTAGATCGGCGTAGCACTGGCCATTGCAATCACTTGGGGAGTGAATCATCGGATGGAAGATCTTTCTCTCTGTCTCTCCTCCTCTCTGTATATCTGACTTTCCAATAAAAATAAATAAATCCTTTTTTTTTTTTTTGAAAGCTAGGCAGATCTACTTAGGCTCTAAATTTGAATTCACTAATGTTTTGTAGAAGATAGTTTACTTGGCCGTTTGTAGGGTGCATCTTGCTAACCTGCTGGTTTATAAATTCTGTTTTTTTAAATTAGTCTTTCAGTGGATACAACCTTTTGATAACAGAACAAGACTAAACAGCAGTACATATAGAGAGGGTCAAGATAGACTGCTGCGGTGATAGAAAGGAGCAATGTCAAAGCTGTAAGCTGAATGGAACGTGCAGTGAAAGCTCTGTGCAGATCCAATCATGCTAAAATGGATGCATTATGTGAGCATGTTGAGCGAGTCAAAATATTAGAAGGACAAACTCTCTCCTGTCCTGTAACATGATTGCAACAGGAGACATGGGGTGACAGAGTGATAACATTAGAATTTTGCAACAATAAATAGCATCACAGATGTGTTACTGGGCACCATTGTTCATGTCCCAAATGTGAAATGAACAATGAACATCATTTTGACGAAGTTTTCAACAGTGAGGATTCTTTCTGGGCCACAATAAGGACAGCATTTCTAGGCTGATTGTTTCCTTTTAAAGCAAAGGAACCTGTCCATTATTTCAAATATGTAGTTTTGTAGATTTTTATAATTTCCTAAAATTATCTAAGTAATATCAAAATAATGTATGCCCACATATAGTTCATCAGAATAATATTTTTAAAAGCCTTGGAAATACCTTCCCATTCACCAGTCGCATCACAGGAAGAATAAAACAGAGTGTAGGTTTTGGTTTCAGAGCTAATTCAGATAAAGAAGAGTTAACTGGCTTCTTCATGACCCACATTCAAATCAGGATATCAGAAAGCCATTCTTTCAACATCTAAGATTTAGCAAGTCAGGTGGGCACTAAATAGGAAAAAAATCATGAAATTTAATGCAGGCGTCCTTCTGCCATTTGTCAGTCATAATGTCTTAGAACAGAGCATTCCTTAAACCCTGCAGCCTCCTTGGGGTCAGCACACAGGCTAATCCTTCACCTGAAGCATCAGCATACCACATGGACACCATCCAGGTTCTGGCTGCTCCACCTCAGATCTAGCTCTCTGCTTGTGGCCTGGGAAAGCAGTAGAGGATGGCTCTAGACCTTGAGCCCCTGCACACACATGGGAGATCTGGAAGAAGCTCCTGGCTTCAGACTGGATTTACTTTGGTCAATGCAGACATTTGGAAAGTGAACCAGTGGGTAGAAGATCTCTCTTTCTCTCATTTTCTGGGTAAATCTTCCTTTCAAATAAAAACAAACACATTAAAAGTAAATATCGCCCCATCTTTGTTTCTAAATGGTTTCTACATACTGGGTATCATTTTATGATGTGTGTGTACAGATCCGCAGTGAGATTAGGAAATTAGTATGAAAGTCCTAGTGGGGCAAGGTGAGTGGGGACGAAAAGAGATGATACAAATACACAATTATCAATTTATCCAAAGAAATATATAGGAAATTTAAACTTGCATCTGAAATCAGCCGCAACTGAAATAGCGGACTTGTAACTGGATAAAGATCATATCAGTTTAATTACAATTACTTGCAAAGGATCTATCTCTACCCCAAGTTAATTATTCTTATAATTGGATGGGAAATGAGAGCTACTGAAAACGCAAGGCTGCCATAAGGAAAAGGCGTGAGTTCAGGGTTGGCTTGCAGGCTGACGTAATGCCAGTAGCAAACTAGTTCACTGCTTATTTAAAAACCGAAGCTCATGGCAAAGTTTCTGTTTTAATGACGTGCAGTAGTAACAACACAGGCTGCAGGATTCCCTCCATCAGCAGTATTCACACTCCGGCAGATAATGAAGTTCACGGTGGTAGAGATTCTGAAGCCTTATATGGAGTAGCACTCAGAAATAGCTTAGTGGGATTAAGCAGATTGTGAATGCTTTAAGAAAAACATAGAATGGAAGTGAAATATGTTGTCGAGAAAAAAAATGATTCTCATTAACAAATATCAGAGTTTCTTTTTGACAATCTGGGGACTACGCTTAGTAACAAGGTGAATTACATGCAGCATATAAGAGATGCATGTGTTGTGTCTAGACTTCAGAAAAATAAAGCTTAGGAAACTATCTATCTTTGCTGTCAGGTCCAAAAATGCCTCAGGCAAAATGAAATGAGAATTTTCACAAACTCTTATCCTGGAAAAACTTGATCTGCATGACTGAATTGTCTCACATGGTTGGATCACTATACCCTTGGCACCCGAAGGAGATACTCAGAGCCACAGCGCTCTTTAGAGACCACCGCTCAGATCAGAGGGAGACCACCCTTCCACCCACACAGCCCCATTCCTGTCAGGATTTTGTTCAGGAGTGACTTTCTATTTGATTTATATTTTATTTTTTTTAGACTTTGTTCTTTGGATAACCTGTCTTCTTACTGACAATGATGTTTATTTTTCATCCAAAATATTTTTAAAAGATTTATTTATTTATTTTTATTGGAAAGGCAGATATACAGAGAGGAGGAGAGACAGAAAGAAAGATCTTCCATCTGATGGTTCACTCCCCAAGCGTCCGGCTCCGGCTGGAGCAGAATCGATCCAAACTCAGGAGCCAGGAACTTCTTCCAGGTCTCCCACATGGGTGCAGGGTCCCAAGGATTTGGGCCGTGTTCAACTGCTTTCCCAGGCCACAAGCAGGGAGCTGGATGGGAAGTGGAGCTGCCGGGATTAGAACCGGCACCCATAAGGGAGCCCGCTGCATTCAAGACATGGACTTTAACCATTATGTTATCACTCTGGGCCCCATCCAAAATATTTTAAGCCAGTCTCTTAGGATACATATTAGAAGCAATTTACATTTCTTAACATGAAAATTGTTTGATTTTGTTGTTGCTGTTACGGTTATTGCTATTTAATGCTTTGAGTTGTTTTGTCAAACAAAGCACTTTTTAATATATTTATTATTATTATTATTATTATTAATAATAATTTTGAATTTTATGGTACGATTCCATAGGGTCTGATATTTTTCCTCCCCCTCTCCAAATTTCCACCCCTGGCTGATTTTCCCCAAATTATTAGAATAGCATAGCCCTAGGATTTTTTTTTTTACTTGTTAGTTTGATTTGTTTGCTTGTTTGCTTGCTTTTTGTCACTCTAAACCAAGAAGCCTAACTAAGGAGACCATAGTCAAGGTTGCAACCCTTGCAAAGATGAGTTCCCAGACCCCTTTCCCATGTAACCAGAGGCAGCTGAACAGCGAATCCCACTGGCTCTTTCAGCATTGAGTGCCCAGGATGTCATCATTAAGAGCTCCTACTTGTAGAATTATCACCAAACTTACTGTTAATATCATTATTCTCCATAATCACTTCCTGTTTCCACCTCTGCCCTGCTGTGATCTTCCATAGCTACAATGAACCTATTAACTTATTAATGCTCAATCCAGGGATTCCAATCACTTATCTGCTATTCTAGAGGGAGATCCCCAGTCCCTTTCATAGCCTCTGAGAGGTTGCATGACCTGACACCCCCTAATTCCTCTAGCCTCTTTTTCTCACCCTTTACCTTACCCACTGCACTGTTTCCATATTGAGATTACTCCAAACATCCTCCCACCTGAGGAGCCAGCTCAGCTTGCTAGGAAAGTGGCTCCAAGCTGCCATTTCTCACTTGTCTTCTTCAAAATAAATCCCTATGCAAACATCACCTTCCTGGAGAGACCTGCACTGCACACTCCATGTAAGACACCCCTACTCCTGTCTCTATCTCCAACCTCTGATTCTTTCCGCATTTTAGTAGAATGCATCACTTTCTGTACTTTGGGGAAAATTAACTTCTTTATTATCTTTCTCCCATGGAAACATTCCTGAGGGCAGAAAGCTCTATCTTGATACAGAGCTGAACCATCAATACCCCCAAACAGTTCCTGGCTTGTCGAGGAGTCTCAATGCTGCATCATGCATGTGAGGAAGGATGAAAAACACCTGTTTACACTCCACAGATATATCAAGCGAAACGTATGTGGTCTAGGAAGACAAGTAGATGCAGACATTCGGCAGCTACATCATTCAGTTTCTGAGAAGAGGCTTGGGAAACACAGCCATTTCACGATACAGGTAAGTGTTTTTGGCCTCAGGAAAGAGTGTTTCAGTCCTTGCCCTTGAAGGCAATAGGAAGGCAGTTTATCCAAGTGACAGTAATAATTGTGATAACAGTGATGAAAACAGCTAATACACTTACCGAGCACAGATTTTACTCCAGGCAACATTGTAAGTGCTTTCCATTTCTTAAGTTAAGGATAATAGCAATTGTTTGAGACAGCATGTGGTGTGGCTCCTGCCTCCCCCCAAAAAATATCTGCTTTGAGAACTAATCCTTAAATGTGATGGTAATAAGAAATGGAATTCATATGGGGCAATCCTCAAACGGAGGTGTTGTTACAGAATCAGCGAAATGATCTACTCACTTGATGCACAGAAACCTTCTCACCATCATGGTGGTGGAACCTGGCAACTATCATTAATCCCCAATCTCCCCAAAGAGTTACAAGTGAACATACTTACAGACAGAAATTGGGGCTGAGAGGTGTGTATTCACCCTGTCTACAAATAGCTATTTGATTTGCTGTGTTCTTAATCCTCCTTTATTTGGTCTGCAATATTGGGTCCTTAAAGAAATATGAAGATGGCAAAGTGGATTCCAGTCAGTTTGGGGTTGGTGGGGGTGGGAAAGCAGGATGGAGCTTATTGGAAAAAAAGCTCTCAAGCCAAAACAGAAACTCAAGAAGTTAAATACTAGGGAAACCAATGATTTTATGCGCCTAGTGATTGAACTTGAAGGGCTAGTGACGAAGGATCGTGTAGATCTAATTTCACCACTCAACTGTGTGAATTTATTTTAGCACAGGAAGTAATGGTATCCAGGATCAAGATTCAAAGCATCATATAAGTACCTATTTCAGTACCTTTGGAACATGATGTGGTTTTGGATAAGAGCCCATATGAATGGGATTTTTGCCCTTGTAAATGAGTTCCTAGAGTCTCTCCTTGTCCATGCTGCTATTCTAGGTTACATTGGGAAAACCATTGTCTGCAAACAATGTACTTGCCCTTTAACTGTACTTGCCTGCTAATGGATAGAAATCAGCAATCTCAAAAATAAAGCAGTGGACCCTCCCTCTTTTACCCACCGCTTTCGCACACACACATATACACACATGCCTCCACTCTCAATGCTGCCTTTTACAAACTCCAGGGAGAATTACACTCAAATTCTCTCTGGCTTAGTGCCAAGGACATTGTTACACAGCTCATTTAGTAAGGACAAGGACATCTGGGAAGAGTCACCTGGAAAGAAGACAAGAGAACAAATCAAAAGCACCCGAGGTTATCTGTACCTACTACGGAATTTTGTCTAAGAGCAGACCTCTCCTGCAGATGAAGGTCCACTGTGGGTTATTAACAAGCCACAGGTCTCCTTCAGCCTGCACCTGCCTGTCATTCACAGAGCATTGTCTTCATGAACTGAGTATCATGCTGGGATGGGAAGCTTCTGCTCTTTCTTTACCTTCAGTGATCTAATTGTGCTTTTATTTCCTCCTGTTCTCAACACTATGCCTAGATGTTTTAATTCAGTCTTTCACTTTTGCTTTATTTGTGACTTAATGTGGTTAATAGCCACTAAGTACAGCTGAACAAATCATGAATCCATGAATAGAATATCTTTCTATGGAACAGTCTGATTTTTACTGATACAATCACTACGTCTCCAATTTAGTTTAAAAGGTCTCTTCTATTTTTTCCAGAAAAGATTATTTTAGGATGTTTCCATAATGACATAATAGGCTTTATTTTTGTATCAGCGAAAGTTGAAATGTTGAAAAGTTGAAACACATGGTAGGCTTTACAACTCTAAATCCTCACCACCAAAAATAAACATGGTAGACTACTTGAACCACTTTGTCTTGCTGCGTTTGTAACCTCTGTCCTGCTTACAGCTAATTTTCCAAAAGCAGGACAGAGCTTCCACGGAACCCAAATTCTTACTCTATGTACTACCCTAACATTTCACCACACACCTTTTCATTCCCAGAGGTTTTTCCAGCAAGTCAGTTCAGCTCAGGGTTTGTCTCTGTGTTACAATTCACCTAGAAGCATCACTCATTGGTCCACTCCTCTAGTGCCTTCAACAGGTAGAGTTTGTTCAGGCTAAATTTGGGATCCAGGAACACAAGTCTAGATTTTCCAGAGGAGTTCCAGGGACCAAAGAGGTAACTCATCACCTGTTCCTCCCAGGGTGCACATGAGCAGAAAACTGCAGTTGGGAGCAGAGGCAGGAAAGAAACCCAGGCATTCCAGGATGAAACTCGGGTATCCCAAATGGCATCTCAACTACTGAGCAAAACACCTGCCCACGAATAGAACTTCATTAACATGTAATGCATAGACAAGTGGTTGTACTCAAAAATAAGTAACTCAGAGAGCAATGAGCTTATACAGGTTCTTAGGAAAACAACACTTTTTCCTTCAGATAAGGTTAAGGAAAAGAACTTTCACTTTCTAGAGTAGAATAAGTGCTATTTAGCAACATCTTATGGAGGGATCTAGAATTTTTCATTTCTGTTTTTCCTGGTAGAGAAGGGAGTAGGGACAACTTTAAAAAAATTGTGATTTGCTTTTAGGCAAAAAACGAGTTTCTTTTCACTTTTCACACTACATTATGTGACTTTTCAGAGTGTTTCTCACTGTTGCCTCATACCGCAACCAGAGACTATGTCTTTCCTTCAGATGTCTAGACGATACTGGCTCCAGATCTGATGTGAGGCTGAAACATTTGGGTAAAACCTTAAAGTCTCAGTCATGATTCAAAGTAAATACATCCCTAGTCTAATATGACTAGAAACAGTTCTGTTTAATAGATTTCACTTGCATGTTTGGACACATGCTATCTAACTCATCTTGTTTCTAGATTTACTTCTAGAAATTCGATACTGTCACAACCCCCAAGTTTCGTGAGACTATAGAACTAAACACATACACTCTTCGGTTTGGAAAAAAGACACAAAGCCTGCTTCGTCTCCAATTCACTGAAGACTTCCTTTCTTTCCCAGCATCCTCTCTTATGGTAGGCCATGTGATCCACATGAGGATGACTATTTCCCTAATAAACATCACAACATTGAAGTGGCCTTGCCCTGTTTCCCTCAACTGAATCACTGTATCACATGCTTGGTAACACCTGCATGAGAACAAGCATATGTACATTACTTTAACCTTAATTCCTATAACTATTTTGAGAATTGGTCTCCTCTAACAAGTTAACCTTACCTCCTAGGGAGTACAAGACCTGAACAGTTAAAACAATTCAGTGACACAAGCCTGGGGGATGAATATCAAAAACAATTTTATCAAGTGACATTGCAGCTGTCTCATTTGTATCAGGCCACAGCACCGTGCAAAGAGCACAAATAATACAAACTAAAACAATCATTAAAAATAAACTATTTGTTCCTCCCTAGCACAAGACAATGTTATGTATATCTAGGAACTCTATCTGGATGGGAGGTACAAAATTCTGCTTTGCTTATCTCCTTAGTGACTATAAAAAGATTTTGGTTATGTAACACTGAAACATTGAGAGCATCAGTATCCATAGACTAGATTCCTAAATGTTCAGATCTTAAGTTATAATGAAATATGTGGAATATGTTATTTATATATGACTACTTCATTTAATGAGTTTTTGGCATTTCACTTATAATGTAATCTAAACTCTGATATATCAATAAAATCAATAAAAGTAATTGAAGTAATTGGAGTTTAAGCCTTATTGGTCACATTCACTTAAGACAACTAGTCACACCTTCCATTATTTTTTCATTCTTTATCTTGGCTGTGATGAAATTAAATTACTCAGAAAACTACATTATGGGATTATTTATACCACAGGGGAAATCTTGAATAATGAGAGAAAGTGACTGAGGACAGAGTAAATTAATTCATAAGGTTTGTAGATGTACTTCATAATTGAGGTTTATTATTAACTAAACTGTAGTTTGCAGTCACTCTTATTATGGGTTTTGATTCATTTACTTCTGGCTCATTTGCTTGTCATAAATTCTAGAGTCCCCGAGGTACTGCAAGCGCATTGCTGAATTGCTTTTTGCCACAGTAACCTTTTATTTCACTGCATAAGGCATGAGTTTTATGATGTAGGTTTATCTGGGATAACACCAAGTAATTCCGACATAATGCAGGCTCAAAGGCTCTAAGTGAATTTTGTAAAATTCGTAAAAGTTCCCATGGCCTTAGCCCCACTTTCTACCTAAATCCACCATCTACTCATTGTTTTTACTGCTCTTACTTTGCTTCCTTTATCCCTAAAATCCTCCCTGACATTCAAACTCTTTAGAGATGACCCTTATAAGGAAGAACTTGAGACAACACTTACAATGAAGACCAACAATGCCACAGACACTAGTGCTCGTCTGATAGATAGTATTATTTTACTGTCAAAAGTTCTTCACTGGATGAAGACAGACTTTCCAACTTTTTATTATATTAAAATGAGGAAGTGTATAAACACATTGGTAAGAGCTCAGAGATACAGGGCCCCAGACCGTGCTTGGATGCAAATGGTCAACTTCCCCTGCAGGTGGTACTTTCAAGCCTATTGAAGTGGTCAGAGTGAAGAGGTAGATAGGGCCAGTGTGTGCAGCAATTAGCTCTCCAGATGGAATAAATCTTATCCAGTGTAGTAAAAGATAGCAAAATAAGGTCCATAGAAAGAACCCATATCTTTGAAGCAGAGTCGTTCCATGTATTGCTGTTTTCCTACTTCAATTACAGGTTAGCAGACACAGAGGCCATATGGCCCACACAGAGTATTTACCATCCTGCCCTATACAGGGCAAAAATTTGCCACCATTGATGTGTTGTAACGCTTTCCAACTTTTTTTTTTCAAGATACTCCATATTAAGGAAGTGATAAACATTGAAACAGCAACAGAGATGATCCTGCTGGTCAGAGACAGGCTGAGCAACGGACACAGAGACTCAGAGCCTAATCTGAATGGCTTCAGGTTGAGATGTGGAGCATTGACCAGACCTAAATGACCAGAATTGTTAAATGAGACTTGTGAAATGAGACCAGGCAGACAATTTTCATCTGCTACTTCTGATAGGGTTGACATCACAGAGCCTTATCAACTTAGTGAAATGGATTGCTCTGGAATTGAGAGGTGAACAAACTCACAAAGTGATGCCATCAGCAAGAAGTCAGGCTACTTCTGGGCCATATTAGCATGTGTCCCCCACATGGACTGGAAAGGAGCACCCATCCCTCACAAGATGGTTGTTTTGAAGCAATGGAAGGATGGGAGCCACCTATAACACCTTAATGTTCCTGATAAGATCAGAATCCAAGGCCACACAGATACAAGGAGCTGTAACTTGCTTAAAACTATTGAACAGGCATGATTTCATCATTACAAATGGGCTGGTTGTATAACTATGCCTATTCCATCACAAGACACTCTATCATCAGACAGTAAATTTTTACGATAATTTGTTCAGCTGTATGGATTCCACCCCCAGAAGTTTCATTCTGTCATGCAGGATGCATTGAGAACTTTCACTATACCAGGTACTGTGCTAAGATCTAGGGACCTAGAGAGCCATTCAGTGACTATGCTTAGTAGATAGAGAATAAGACCGAGATAGCGAGTTTGTCTGTGTATGTGTGTACTGAGCAAAGGCTGTGGGATAACAAGAATTGGATAAGAGGAGCAAATACAGTGCAGAAAAAAACATACTGCAGTGAAAAATTTTAACATTCCCACACTTTTGCCTAAGCTATCCCTATAAGACAATTTTCAAAACCCTCTGTAAGAAGTACCAATCATGCCTCACACACCTGCAAGAAATATTTAGACATTTACTTGAAGTTTTGGTCTATGATGCTCAGATGCTAAATTGCTAAGTTTCCATGTAAAAGACTCTAAATACTCTGACAGAAAAAAAAAAGTCACAGAAACAAAGAAAGATTCTGTAATAATTAAGTGACACTCACAACAGTAGCAAGCTGGCATTCTGATCAATGGCTGCTGTGCCCCTTGGTGTCATGATAATCCCAGAGGTGCCGTTCTGCACCCTCATGATCCCCCTTGTTTCTCACAGCACACCCCCCTTGTCCCCGCCCACCTCCTGCTTTGAGGATGATGAAAATGAGCTGCCCATATAGAAAATTTCTCAGATTATAATATTCCAGGAGGTTTTTCAAGCACCCAATTCAGAGACTTGAAAACTAATGTGTCTAGTTCAACTTTCCTCAACTTTTCCCACCTTCATTCTGCCCTCACTGTCGTGAGGCACATGGAAGCTTCTGATGGGCAGTCCATTGCTTGTTGAGAGTAAACATAGTGTTACGTTCCTCACAGGTGCAGACTATTAAGACGACATTGGTTTTGACTGAGATTATTTACCTGAAAAACGACTCCCATGTCACCTGAGCATTATAGGTAATCCTTCAAATGTTTGCATGGCTGCAAAGGGAGCAATTTAAAGTCAGCCAGCACAGGACATCATCCAATTCAATGACTATTTTGTCCATTAATAAGATACAACATGGGGCTTGGAAATGCGTTGTGGTCTTAAACCCTAGCAGATACCATCACAAATGATAAATTGGCTATAATATGCCCCATACTCAAGACATGATAGAAGATTATGATGGTATTTCCCTCTTCCCTGCAAATTGTTCTTGAGGTATTGAGATTCCCTAGGGCTACTTCTCAAACATTTACTTCTCAGCGCTTGCTTCAGTAATGGGAAACCTACTACAGTGTGAACCAGGCATTGAACAAGGAATTTGGGAGATACCAGTGTGCCAATCATCCCTACTTCTTAGGGTCAGGAAGTATGAAAACGAAGGGGGAAGCCGGACGGGCTTGCTGGATATTCTGTTTTGCATCCTCTCCACCTCACATACCTTCCAGAACCTTAAAGGCTGACCTTGGATGATTAATTTTATGCATCAGGATCAGTAAACTATTGTGGCCAGTCCTTTGATAAAATATCCATCGATGTATTGTAGTCAGTGAATAGTTAAGTCCTGGAAACAAAGACAAATTTTTCAGGAAAAGGAATTTGCCTTAGACCAAACCCCACCACATTGACATTGATACTTCTATGGGGTTTCAGAGTGTTGGCTCCACCATTACGTAAGCTCATACCTGAAGACCTCTCTGTCCTTCCCAAATCTTTCTCATACAGGACTTTTGTGACAAAAAAATTCTCAAAAAATATCATTTATTTTCTCTTTTTGAAGTACCATTATACAAACACACAAACACACATACATACATACACACATACCCATTGAAGTGTATTCAGAAATATCAATAAAATGCATATTACCTAAATTCACTTGTATATTTGAAAGGCAGAGCAATAGAGAGAGACAGAGTCAGAGAATTCTCCCATCTGCTCTATCAATCCCCAAATGGCCACAGTGAAGCAGCTGGGTCAGGCTGAAGTCAGGGCCTAGAACTCAATCCAGGTGTCCCACATGTGTAAAAGGGGGCCTAGAAGTGCAGCCATCTTCTGCTGCCTTCCTTGGCACATTGGCAAGCAATTGGATGAAAAGAAGAACAAACAGTACTCAGATTAGCACTCGAATATGGGATGATGGTGTTATAATTGGTGGTACAACAGGTTGTGCCAGAATGTAGGTCATAAAGCACTAAAATAAACTTAAATTTTCAATTTCATTTTTCTATGATCAATTTGAAATGTATGTCTATATATACATAGATTATATATACATACACACACATATATATATATATAAAAATCTCACATATGCTATTGATTTTCTTTCTTTGAAGATTCCTGATGCCAACCATATCAAAAAACTCCCTATTCTCTTTTTTGGATTGTATTTTTTTTTTAGATTTATTATATTTTATTTTTATTACAAAGTCAGATATACTGAGAGGAGGAGAGACAGAGAGGAAGTGGAGCTGCTGGGATTAGAACCAGTAGCCATATGGGATCAAGGCGAGGACCTTAGCCATCAGGCCACACCGCCGAGCCCTTTGGATTGTATTTGACCCATGGAAGCCACCAACATTAGATGAGCAGCACGAGGAAGGCTGATGAAGCTACCTGGATTACTTCCTGTGCATATGGGTTAGCAATACCTATATCCTTGCTACTCTAGGCCGTGAGACCTTTCAAAACACCCTTTCCTATCCTAATATTATAAATTTCTCTGCAAGTCCTGGTAAACATTCTGTCCTCTAGCATTCAGAGCTGGATCATGCTAGCAGTTCCCAATGTGTCTTGTTTGAGTTGTTCACCATATGTCTGTGTCCTTATACAAATGGCTAGTTTACTCAAATTCTTCTAAATATGTCTGTTTGATTGTCCTAGCTACTTTTTGATTCATAAACTCTCATCAAAATATTGTATTCTCTCCTACTTTAAAAAAATACCTTTGGAATACATAGCATACTGAGCTCCAAAACATGGATCACTTTTTAATGATACCCATAAATTATTTAAGGATAAAATTCCTTCTCTTTAATCTGACTCTTTACAGAGAATTTTGTTATAATTTTTAGGTTTGGACATACATTTTTGTCATCCTGTCTAACCTGATGCAGTTCAGCTTTCACATCGAAGAAACCAATTGCAGAGGGAAAGAGACTGCACAGCAGGATGTAGATGTAAATTAAATTGTCAAAGTGAAATGCTTTGTCTAAGTCTACGATTTTAAAAACATGTTAGATGTTGGCATTATGGAATGATAGGTACAGCTTTTGCCTGCAATGCCAGTTTTTCACAGGGATGTTAGTGAGAATCCTAGCTATTCCACTTCTGATCCAGCTCTTTGCTAATGGTCAGGCAAAGGAGCAAGGGTTAGAACAAAGGTTTGCTCACCCGCCAACCATATGGGAGACATGCAAGAAACTCCTGCAGCCTGGCCCAATGCTGACTGTTACGGCCAGGTAGGCAGTGAACTGTCCCTTGCTCTGCCTCTCGCTCTGTCTGTAATTCTGAATTTCCGAGTAAATAAATAAATATTTTAAAAAATATTGCATAAAGAGGATTATTTTTAACAGACTAAAAGTCGGTCTGAGAGGAAGAAAAATGTCCTATTGAAGAGCTTCTAATTGGATAAGTCAATATTGTATTTTATTCTCAATTGGTTGTATTTGTGAGCATTTAATTCTGGATGTGTTGGCAGCATTCTCCTGCAGCAGAATTCACATGCACTGAGATCTGTAACTGTGCTTCGATGTACAACGTGTCTTCCTCGGTGATAAACAAAAGGGATAATGACTTCCATGGTTGAGTGTCAGCCAAGGTTTGATGAATCAACAAAATTGTATAACTGGTTTTCACCTGGGAAAAGATTTTTGCCTTAACTTGTTTTAACTTTATTTTTAAGTGAATCGTGTGGTTCTAATGTAATATTACCCAAAATTGAAACTATTTCTAAATAGGCATCTTAATATACCTGTAATATTTCGCTTTTGAAAAATTAACTCTGGTCAAAATCTTCCACAATTTATAATCAACCCTCATAAACTTACATCACAGGCAAGAACCAAAAGCAGACTTTTTTGAACGCCTGTAAGAAACTTGTTCAGAAGAATATAGCAAATTCCCACACTCAGGTTTCATAAACCACAGAACTGCTGATAGGCCTCTCTGAACTAGCCTGCCTTGCACAGATCCGGGCCACTGCAACTGAAGCCGCCCTGCTCCACTTGCTAGTCCTCTGGGCCCTGCAGCCCTCTCACACAGTAGCAGAGAGGTCATCTCCTGACCCCTTCCAGGCTCTAGGGAAGCTAGTTCATTTAGATTGAGATAGGAGCGAGCCCCAAAGCAGCTATCCCCAGCCAAGGGTTCAGCAGTCAGCATGTTAGTGCGCAGTGGAAAAGGCACAGAAACTCCAGCTGATCTGTTATTACAGCTCCTCTCTTCTCTCCCTCCTCCAGGGCTGATCATTTCTGCTATATGCTTTTTCAATAAAGATTAAAAGTTTGTAAATATATTTTTAGTTGAACTGTATCTTATCAGTGTGTGTTTTTCTTCCAGACGCCTGAGTGGAGACATACGCATGATTTAGTATCAGAGGCACAGAGTAAAAGAAACAAAAAATTCTGAGGATGGCCCTCTGCATAGTACCTTGTTCTCTGGGCGGGGAAATGCACGATCCTGCAGGAGAGCAGGAACAGCACTTAGCCTTAGCTTCTTTATTCTCAGCCTTCACTGGAACTCTTCAACAACAACAACAATGACACACTGTCTGCATTTGCAAATCCAGCAAGTGTTGGGATAGGCAAATATGTGTGCAATTTCAAATATTCTCCATCAAGAAATAATGAAGAAAAGAAGGAGAAAAAGAGAGAAGGAAACTTGAAAGGAAGGAAAGAAGGGTGAATCAAGTCCTTATCCCCAGTGCCTTGAAGTAGATTTCTCATGCCATGGTGTTTCTCTCTTAGCTTGCAGAAATCCACTGTGTAACACTGGCTCCATCACTGAGCAGTCACAGGAAGGGCACCCCTGCTGTGCACCAACCAGAGGCTCACATGTAAGATGATGGCACACCGCTCATTCCCAACCTCAAAACTTGAATCCATTAGGAAGCCTTGGAGATGAGGATTAGGTGTTCTACTCCTTGCTCTGTGCTTTGCAAGTGAACTCCTGATTTCCTCTCTTCCTATGATGTCAATAACTAGATTGCTGTACTTTGCAAGTGAACTCCTGATTTCTTCTGTTCCTATGATGTCAATAACTAGATTGCTGTACTTGGGTAATCAGACGTGATTTGGAGGACTCTACAGAAATTCTCCCAACCAGTTTCGGGGGTATTCTATAATAGGCGGAGGGAAAGAGAGTGGAGACAGCTCACTTGACTATATATTTATTGGAACTTTACAATAACTGATCACCCTGCTATGCCCAGACAATTTGAAATTGCCACTCCAACATAGGAGGTGAAAGAGATAGCATGCAGTGAATTTTTGCTATGCTAATGTTGAGTTCTTTATGCAATCTTGTAAAGTATTAACTTACATTTATTAATCTCAAGGATTAAGGGATGCATTGTATGTGCTTTCAATCATTGAATGCTAAAGATCCTCTAATATTTTGTGTGATTAAAGAGAAGAAAACCTAGGCACCTTAATTCTTCACTTGATGCCTAGAATTACATTTGAACATGGGACATTATAGAATGTATAATTTTTAATTTTGAAAATTTATTGTTGAGATAAGAATAATCAATCCCTTATTAAAAACCAGAAAACTGAGATCAGGTGTAGTAATTTTGTGTGGAGAACTGTGCCTAGGCTTAGTCCAAGCTGCTGTCTCCATGTGTGAATAAGTTCAAATGGACTTGATGGAAATGAGAATGACAAATACAAAGTACACACTCAAATGTGAGTGCTGGTAACTTCATGAGTGAGACTTGTAATTAACAAAAGTTGGGCTCATTCTTTAGTAGATAGGGATATTGTCTTTAGAGTATTTAATTAGTCAAGTGAGTTGGAGTTTGGGGTGGGGCTTGAGTACCATCCACTTCCCTGACTCAACTTTGGAAATGTTGGAAGAATCCAGGTATATGATCAGAAAATGGGTACCCATGGTGCGTAAGTGGGAGGGAGTGTGGGAGAGTATGGGAGCATGTGGGAGATTTCTGGCTATTACCAGCCATGAAACAGGTAGTCCTGACTAGCTGCAGCTTGCACAGAAGGGAATAGAGTTTTGGCAGTGTGCATGGCTGCAGCATCTGTACTGACCATCCTCATTTCCTCACTGTCTCCCGTCCTACACTGTTTTATACCTTGTTGAGAATTAGGCATCCATTTACTAATAGAAGTCGTAAATGATGCCTAAAGTCAAATCCTATCTGGAACACCACTTAACTTCAGGTAAATCATTGAAAGTCTAATTGGGATTTTAATCAGCATGCTTATAATAATCTCAACAATGTTGAATCAGTGAATTCTTTGAATTACAAAATTCCCTGCTTGGCACCCTTTCCTCCTTTATCCTAATACAAGGGTCTTAGAAGGGGCTGAAGTGTACCCTCCTCAGAGATCCACATGTCGCCATGGTCTTCTCTGCATTGGTTCTGCTATTACACCCTGATATCGGGATTCAAGGCAGGAAATGCACAATAGTAGGCTGGTATTTTTGTCTTCAGGTAGAACTGCAAATGTGTTGCAATCCTGGCATTTGTGCAGGCATTCATTCTAGAAACCTGTGTTGATATTCCATAACCAACTATAAATGTCGCAACCCACAGAAATCTGTGAACTTCAGTGAAATCGTTTGCCTACAAAATTCTGAAAACTCAGTGTGTCACCAAATACTTATGAATAATGTCCTGGGATTTTCACTGGATAATGGCAAACAATCCAGGCACACAACTGACCTGTATATTGAAAGAGAAATAAAGGTTTGCTAGCAGGTATATCAGGCATAGGCTCTCCTAACACATACAAACTAAGAGAAAAGATCCATACCAGGTTCTGGAAACTGCACATCATCCTTGATGGATGTTGAGATGTAAGGAGAGGCATAGACATTGTGGAAAAATTTTAGAGATATCATAGTCCTTTGGCAGTTCTAGCAGAATGCAGCAAGGCCTGGCTCAGCCTGAGGCCCTGACACTAGTTCTATTAGACTGAAGGCTCTGTCGCCATGTCGAATTCACCTCCATGAAGTGATGAAGTGGCAACACAGTCCAGGGATGGTCACATGTCTGCACCATTCCCAGCTCTTACACTTGCTGGCTGGCTCCAGCTCTGCCTCTGCTCTCCGCTATCTTCCCTCCTGGCAAAGCTTTGAACTTAAGATAAAACCAGCTTCCGCCTTAGTGAATATTGACAATAATAATGTTATTTCTGAGAGCTTTGTGTCTCTCCTCCTTTCTTTCCTGTGGAGGCCTCAGGCAACTGATAAAGTCAGCGAATGTTACATGATGTGAAAAGCCAGTCATATACCCACAAGCTGGCTGATGAGGCTTATTTGGAAAGAAACACAAGTTGGAAACCAGGAAACAAAATGCTAAGAAGCAGGAGAGGAAATATTTGCATTCTAGATGTCTAAAGCAAAAAGCAGTCCTGAAGTACTTGCAATACTTATTTATCAACACATGCATACACACACACACACACACACACAGTTTGTTACATGGATAGCTCATCACCCACAGATGAAGTCTGTCCATGTGCAGAACAACAGAGCACTTAGCACTTAGCTTTTTGCAAAATGGTTTCACAAACATCGTGCCACTTGACATTCACCGCTGTTATTCAAAGAATGGATATTCTGACAAACAGGGGGTCAGCCTGTTGAATAACAGCTCAAGGTTTCGTGATCAACAATGGCAGAGCATACAGAGAATGCTGCCCCGCTATGACCAGCCCTAATGTAATAAGCTAAATTTGAATTTCGTCCGGAAACAGGTTGAAATTATTTCAATAACAGATTTGGCACTGATCATGTTCCAGTCAATATTCTCAGTGTTCAAAGATTTTGGCTCACTGAACTCTGATAGCAACCTGCAGGCACAAGGGGGTTGTTGAAGGTAGTATAGCTGACAGATGACGGAATCAGGATTTGGGGCCCCTGCAATGTGATTCCAAAGAAAGGTCCTAAACCATTAGATTCTGCCACTTCCCAAGGCTCACTGGTACATGCCATAATTTTTAAACAACGAAAAAATATTCATCTGCTTAATTCACTTCTACATTTCTAAAATCTCATTGCCTTATTAGAGGTTCATGTTTTTAATGATGTTTACATAGTTGATTTGGGTGGGACGGGTCAAGGGTTAGGGGAAAGTGAGTGAGGCCATTGTTTCTACATTTTCTTTTTTCTTGTTCCTGTATCTGGGGTGAGGGGAGAAACCACACTCAGTTTCCCAACCACCTCAGCACCCAGGGATGAAGAATGGCCACCTGATGTCATCCCAGGATCCCTGATGTGGGGCATACCCTGAGGGTCCTTCTCAAGTGTTTTTGACAGTTCTATACTTCTGAAATGCTATTGATCTTGCTGATACCAGGATGAAGAAATCCCTCCAAGGTCCATTGGCTAACGTAGTACAACTTAGAGGTTCAATTTTTAAAGTTTTTCAAAGCCAATGACTGCTACTTTCAATGAGCAAATATCTAATTTTTCTAAGTTTCCATTTATAATTTTGTTAGTAACTATCAAGTGGTAGGAACTTGAGTAAGCTAAAGATATTTTGGGTTCCCATTTATTTAAAGAAAAAAAGAAACTTGGGCCCAGTGCGATAGCCTAGTGGCTAAATCCATCCCTTGCATCCACTGAGATCCCATGTAGGCTCTAGTTCGTGCCCCAGCTGCTCCACTTCTCATCTAGCTCCCTGCTTGTGGCCTGGGAAAGCAATAAAGGATGGCCCATGGTCTTGGGACCCTCTGCCCATGTGGAAGTCGGGGAAAACACTCCTAGCTCCTGGTTTCAGGTCGGCTCAGCTCTGGCTGTCGTGGCCACCTGAGGAGCGAACCAGCAGATGGATCTTTCTCTCTGTCTCTCCTTCTCTCTGTTAATCTGACTTTCCAATAAAAATAAAATAAATATGCAAGAAAAAGAAAAATCTTCCTAGGATCAATACATTGGCATCTGCTACCATACACCATTTTGAATCTCTGCAGAACAGAATAAAATTGAGCTGCAAGTTAGAGTTGAAAAGATGCTAACCATTGCAATACTTTGGAAGCAACATTTACAGTGTCCTGTCCATTCCTACTCACTTCCTTAGCAACACATCAGAAAATGGAGATTCAATTGGCTAAAGCCTTGTGTACTTCGTACAGTGCTGGTCCCAGATCCAATATGTTCATGATAAGTTAAACTGAATTCTTCTCATGTTTGTGTTGAAGAATAACCCAGTAGGCAGAAGGAGAAAATGACAATCAATCAGCGAAATGCCACACACTGACTGTATTTTAGAATTTCAAGGTGCTTTCTTGCTCATAAACTCTGGAAAATGGTTGCACTTGCAATGTTGATCAAACAAGCAAAAGTAGATTTAAAAGTTAAATAGAGTTTTAAGCCTTAGAGTTATGAACATGGTCCCCTAACTACCCCTTACAACACAAAGCAACCTCTTTTATGTCTGCAACATTTTTTGTATTTTTATATTTGCAACCATATTTCTAAAATAATTTGCACTTCTATTTCTTACCTTATATGTCATCTTGTGACTCTCAACTATGAAAGGGAAACATTTGGTACCTATTTGGCTCACCTATCATTTTATGAAAATCTACCCTAAGCCTGAAACGACAGTTTGTTGTGGCTACTTCAAAGACGTCCTTGTTTGACTGACTCAGTTCACCTGTGCTGTATCTACAGGCTCTTCTTGAAGACTTGTGCATTCACAGTTGATGCCTTGGGCCCATGGCTCAGGCGTCTGATTGTTGGAGCAGCTGTGGTTCTGTCACCCCGAGCCTTTCCACCAGATCCCTCCAGCCCTGAGCCATCGTAGTAAGCAAATTCCTTATGTAGCAGATGAGGCTTTGAAAACAGGACTTCCGGAAGCACCAAATATAAAATGTGTGGAATTTCTTGTCCCAGTCAGGATGGGCCTTGGACATTTTAGAGTCAGTAACAACGAGGACATGAAGTTAGTCCACAATCAACTGAAGGGAAATTGGATTTGATCTCTTGATGAGAGATTGATAAAATTATGTATTCAAAGAGCATGTAAATGGAAAGCACTGATATGCCCCCACCTTTGGAAAATAGAATATCAGGCACTCTTCAACCCACATGTCCACTCCTCTCTCCACCTTCAACAAGCATTTATGTTATTAGCATGAGAGCATGACTACCGCTGTGCCATACAGAATGCAACAACTACATCAGAGCTTACTTTCAGTCCTTTTCCTTTTCATTACTAATTCTTTTTTGTTTTCAGTTTTTAAACATACACCTATATACTGCTTTTTCTTGAAAATAAAAATATTAATATCACAAAGTGAGGGGTTTATGACAAGGGCGATAGTGTTAGAGGAAAAACTGTATTGCCATGTTCACGGTAAAATTCAGTGATGCTGTATTTATAACTATACACTACATGATGTGACAGCCATGCACTTCCAATTCTTGATAAATATTCAGCAGAACTGTAAAACAAGAACACAGAGTTTCCATGCATATCAGGAAATCTAACATATCCCTATATCTCTTTCCAGAAATTCCTCCTGGAGTCCATGTCGCTGAGTCAATAATGCCATTGCAGACAACTGCTCTCCCTCAGGGATGGCCCACTGTCTTTACTGTTCTGTCTCTGTTTCTTTCATTATGTTGATTCTTCTGGCTTACGGGCTATATGTTTTCTTGTTTCTTTATTTTTATTAGCTTAATGTTTCTCATTCATTCTTTCTGAATGAAATGAAAGGAAATGATGAAATTTAGGGGCACTTTGACGTCATAGAAACCAATATATTCTACATTTACAGTAATGTGTATTGATATAAAATTCAAGGTTCAAAAGACCTTTTCCTCAATATTTTGTAGTAACTGTTCCATTATCTTCTAGCTGCCAATATATTTTGAAAACTTTAATGTTAATTTGACAAACTTGTGTGAGCCTGCTTTTTCTCTTTTGACTGAACTAAACTCACAAACTGCATGACAAAAGCCCTTTCTTATTTTTTTTTTTTTGATAGCCTTCCATTGGTACTCTTCATTCTGACATCATTGTCTTTTTCATTTCTTTTATAACAACACCACTAACTTTTATTAAATCTATGATTTAGTTTGCAAGTTTTGCTATTTATATGTCTTCTTGCCTGTTTGCCTTATTTTCCTCAGGTCCTTTCTATTTGCCTTCTATTCTGACTTTTTTGAAGATCTAATCAACTTTCATATTTCACCTTTCTTTTGACATGTCTTAGTAATAAATGGTGTTAGAAATATATGTATATATTTGATTTTCTGAGTGTTCCTTTGGTTTATATAAATGTTTGCATTATCTTTTTATCAATTGATAGAAACAATATTTTTTCTGAAGAAAGTTATAGGTACTTACATGATTTTAGGTTTCTTGGTTTTTTTTCCCTGAGTTTCTTTTTGTTAATTTTAGTTTTTGCCCATGTCTAACTCTTTCCTTGAATATCCCCGGGATGTTTCATTGATAATGAAGAAGGAGGCACTGAAGTGTACCAGATGCTTCTCCAAATGATGATGGGGAAGGAATCAGGCTGTTTTGGAGCAGGATACTTGAATGACCATATTTACTGGTCTTCTCTCCGTGGCCAATTAAGAAAAGCTTACCGTCATAAACCTGGGAGCCAGCATTTGGGAATAAAATGGGGCAGAATATAAAACAAATACGAACATTTATTCTGTAACTTTAAAAAAAATCTTTTGTCTTTTAGCATTTCACTGCTACCCTTCCTGGTTACTTGCGCCCCACTTGCCATTTCCCTGCTCAGACGGCCCTGGAGGAGAAGCTGCCCATGTTTCCTGGAGTGGAAGTATAGCTGACTGGTGACATGGTGTGTGGGATTTGGTTAAAAAGTTCATCTGTGTCTTGCAAAACTTTTACCTGGTTCTCCTTCTTTTAACTCCACCGCTCACCTCCACCTTTCAGAAATGGCTCGCTCAATTTCCCATGAGACAGGAATGTCCCTGGACACGACTGGAGTCCCTTTCGCTTCCACCTGGGTTCAGCCCACTGCACTGTTCTAACCCACAGAGCACGTGCACGCCTGCCCCCCTTCTCCACGCTTATGCTACTACATCGTCATAGTGTGCTTCTTACTTTCTGTAGCTCTGTGCACTCATGCTTGTATTTTTTAATATCTTCTAGGGGACATTTATAGTAAATAAAGGCATGTGTCCATTCTACTGAAATATTCATCTTTTTTCTTTCAACTCACAGATGTTATATTGTTCTGCCAAAGTCATAAAGACAGAGCAGTTCCTAGAGACAGATATTCTGATGTAATTCAGAACTACA
Organism: Ochotona princeps; assembly: GCF_030435755.1. NCBI lineage: Eukaryota > Metazoa > Chordata > Mammalia > Lagomorpha > Ochotonidae > Ochotona > Ochotona princeps. The sequence continues at coordinate 19,559,862 of NC_080832.1, forward strand.
ACTGACCCGTATGAAAAATCATTCCTGTTTTAAATTTGAGGTAAATGTTAAGTTTTATTCTCCTGTAGATATTCTCGTCAGGTTAACAGCTTGCAAGACCCAGCTTGAGGTTACCTTTGCACAGGGATTGCACACCTGAAAACATGATTCAACAATTGCAGCCTTACCCTTTATCTCTATGTAATCCTTAATTTGTAAATGCAATTTCCTTTTAGCCTCATAGCCCAGAGTTAACTATGAAGAACTCAGGCTCAGCTCAATAGCCATGTGGCTAAATCCTCAACTTATGTGCTCTGGAATCCCAGATGGGTGCCAGTTTGTGTCCCAGCCGCTCCACTTCCCATCCAGATCCGTTTGTGGCCTGAGAAAGCAGTGAAAGATGGCCCAATTGCTTGGCATCCTGCACCTGCATGGGAGATCCGGAAGAAGTTCCTAGCTCCTGGCTTCAGCTCAGCTCAGCTCTGGCTGTTCTGGCCACTTGGAGAGTGAATCTTTGGACAAAAGCTCTTTCTCTTTGTCTCTCCTTCTCTCTGTAAATCAGCCTTTCCAACAAAATTACATAAATCTTTCAAAAGAAGATACACTCAAATATGTCAGGATAGAGATGGTGATGGTGAGATTTAATTTGCTCAGATATGTTTAGAATGACAAGTTTGTTCCAGTACTGTATTAACAGCTTCTTTTATTATGTGCCTTAGAATTGTGTTATCCCCTTTGTTAGTTTAGTTGGTTTCTGTTTAGCCTTGATTTGTTTTTCAGTTCAGATAAATAGCCTGCTGTTTTAATGCATTTGAAAATAGCTTCACATTATGTCAGCCCCATACACAGCACTTCTGAGTGGAGATGAAAGGATGGTTGAGTGGACAAAGCCAATGATCTTGCACCTGAGGGATGCCCTCTTGAAGCTAGGCTGACAGTTAGTAAATCCAATGAGAAAAAAAAATGCCGTTTGGAAAAGGGATCTTGATATTTCTTGCCATGAAAAAATGTCACCCTGGAAGGGGTGAGTAAAATAATTTGAAAGCTTTTAGACATCAATTTGAAGGATAGGAAATACAATGGCTATAACACATTTCCCTAACTAATAAAACTCAAGTAGCTGAGTAATGGTTAACTCTAATAATATTTATAACACAAGAATATTTCCTAAAGTTCAATTAGACATGAAATTACAAAATAAGTATGCATTGATGCAAATAAAAAAAGCTTGAAACGTTTGCATAGCTTTTTCACAATAACCATTTTCCATTCTTTTATTAAGATAAAAGTATAACCGAATGCAGTAGTCACATGTGTATAGCTTCGGGAGCTTTATGTTTGTGTTTACCTGTGTAGTTACTATCCTATCATGACAGTGCACACTCCCAACACCCCAAATTCTCACCACTTTCTTTTCAAGTCATGAGTAATCCTTATTCTGAATTCTATATCTATGGTTTAGCCTTAGCTGTTCACTCTCACACTGTAGCTCTGAAGTGTGCCTATTAATTATGTGTAGTTATGCTTCTATTTTTTTTTCTTATTGATATTCTATGACTCTCCCAAGATGTATTTATCCATTCTTATTGATTGAGGTTTTCATTGGTGTTTCTTGTCAGAGGTATTATGGGAAAATCTTTTATGAACATCCTCACACATGTAATTTTATGAGTGCATTCACTCCTCTTGCTTGGGTATATGCCTCAGGATAAGAACTACTGGGCATGAGTTAAGCATACATATAGTTTCAATAGATATTGTTAAATCTTTTACCCAAATGATTGCTATGTTTCTTCACATATCTTCCTATGTTTTTTTATTTATATGTTCCCAAATATATTCCCTAATTTCATCAATTGACTTGACTTCATCAAATTTAAACTAACCGACCAAAATGTCCTGGCTTTGATGATGATTATAGAATATGTTTCCTGGAAAGGCGCCATTCACTCTGACAGTTTAAGTTGTTTAAGTTACTTCCAATGTTTCCCAAATGATCCTTTGGGCTGTTTCTGGCATCTGATATTTTTCTCTCTCCTAAGCCATGTTCAGTCTTACTGTTAATTCTCTGAGGTATTCTCAAACACTTTCACTTTATTATTTTTTATAGAAGAGCTTTTTGAAACTGACTCTAAATCTAAATCATTATTTCTCAACAAATGGTTTCTCAGTGCCATGGCACAGTTTCAAGTTGATTTGATTACTTGAAAGAATACAGAACAAACTTAATGAAACGACTAAAGGAGAAAATTAACTAAGATACAGTCATAGACCACTCAATGGAATTTCTGAAATATTGAAAGAAAATTGTTCTCACATTAAAAACTGAACACAATAGAGATCTGTCCTATTTTTTGAGAGAGATTATCTATTCTGTTCCCAGATCTGAGTTGTCATTTCTGCCGCCTCTCTCACCTCTTGACACATAAAGATAGAAATCCAAAGTTAATTCTAATAAGCACTACATTATTTCATGCTTCACTTAGAAAGGATGGGTTCCTAAGCAGGGAAAAATTACTTGGGCCAAGTTGAAATTCTAAAATATTATGTAAAATATTTTTCTAAAAATGACTCAGTTTATCTTTTTTAGAGTTGTATTAATATATTCAAATATGTACCCATAAAAAAGCCTATGCATAATTCCTCTTTAACCTATATTAGTAATAAAATATTGAAACAGAAATCTCACAGCAATAGCAAATTATCACTGAGAAATGGGCCTACTTTTAATTTCACAAGCAGCCACTTACATATAGGAAAATACTAGCCAAATATGTGATCTAATTGTTAAGTTCAAAAATTTGATTCTATCAGCCCAGCATGTATGTCCAAACCTGACAACCAGGTCACATTACAGCAAACACACAGAAAACTTCAAACAAAACACTTATCATTCATGGACTGAAAACAAGAAGCACAGTTATTTGAATGTTTAGAACACATCAGACTTATCAGAGAATTTGCTTGCTGTAGTCACAAATGGTAATCCCGAGGCTGCCTCCTGAGCACAGGGAGTTATTCGAAAGTCTCAGTGCCATCAGGCTGTTGCAGAACAGCCTTCCGAACTAATGTAAAGTGTTGCTATGCTATCTCCAAGCCTGGATGCATTCACGTGACAGTCAGAAAACGAATCACTAGAATTGATATTGGTGTGGTGGCAGAGTATTATTTACTTGCTATGTGCAGAGCAAAGCAGTTGCAGAGCTATCACTTAATAAGCCTCTTTTACATTGAGATTGGGACTGGAAAGTGCATGTTCAGCTCATCTCCAATTCCTTATGACCAGTGGTGCATGTAGCCTTCCTTTTCTTAGTCAACAATGTCATGGTACATATGAAACTCTTCTGGTAGCCAAGAGGGCCTCATTAAATCTAGTGGGATACATGTAGATGACAGCTAACATTCTGTCCATGCCTGGACTTGGAATTATCCTACGTAAAATTCTTCTGAGCAATACTCTCCAACAGCTTTTATCTATCAGTAAAGTAGATGACTTCTTGAGTTCCAGTGATTAGAACTTTTGGGTCAGCTATGCCACTATCTCAGTTTAATAAATTGTACTGTTCATCCTAACCACGGGCAAGAATCACTCGAGCCAAAGGACACATGTGAGACTAAAGGAATCAGATGAGAGATCTCTGTCTGCTTGTCTCTCTTTCCCTGTTGCTCTATCTTTAAAGCAAATAAATAAAACTTTTGACAGGCCGGCGTTGTGTCACAATGGGTTAAAGCACTGCTTACAACACTGCCATCCTATGTTGGAGCATCACCTTGAGTCCTAGCTTCACGAACTTCCAATCTATCTCCCTTTTAACATATTTCAGAATAAAGCAGGTGATCCAAGTGCTTTTTAGACCCCCAATAATCACATGAGAGACACAGTTGGAATTCCAGACCCCTGGCTGCAGCCTAACCCAATCCTAGCCATTGCAGCCATTTGGACCAGCCATTCCTCACCCCTATCTGCCTGTGACCTCTGTTGTTGACTGTTTTAACCCTTCACATTCTCTCTTGGTGGGTTGTAGAAGCACCAATGCCTCAAAAGCTAAACCATCAGCAAGATGAGAGGGAACACTCAGGACCAACTTTGTGCTAAGCAAATGTGATGCAACAAGAAAGGAGTGTCGAGAGGCGAGCCGAGGGCTGCGGGAGAGGACGTCTAGCTCGGATCCCGAACCCAGTCCGCCATGTGCCCATGGCTCATGGCGGGCTGGGCCCGGACATGCCTGGGTGCGGCCTGCTTCCTTCTGGGGTGAGTACGCCGAGGGGGGAGGCCCCCGTGACTGGGCATGTCCGGGACCCACCCAACACCCTCATTGGGTGGTGGGTGAACGGGATTGGGGAGGGGCGCAACCTTGGGCCTGCAGGATTTAACCTCCGGCTGCCAGAGGCGAGCCGAGGGCTGCGGGAGAGGACGTCTAGCTCGGATCCCGAACCCAGTCCGCCATGTGCCCATGGCTCATGGCGGGCTGGGCCAGGGCGGCCAGTGCGCCATTTGGCGCCACTCTGAGCCTGCTGGCCGCCCGGCCGGGGAGCTCTGGGGTATTGGACATCTGAATCGCTGCTGAGATAGCTCTAGAGTGACCCCACTGTTTCTGGGATCTGAGTCAATCCTAAAGATTCCCAATGCCAGTAACTCTTCCTTTGAAGAACTTCCAATCCCTTAATAATGCTGAGCTTTGAACACCTATCAAGTAAAAGATAAGCTCCGGCTTGTGTAGCAGGCTGGCACCTAATGGTCCTCGGAGCAACCACGTGCAGGTGCGTGATTTACGGCTAGGAACGGTCCCAATCTGGGATGCCACAGCTGGGATGAGGTTCCCACCAAGGGGTGTATGTGCTGGAATGGGGGCTGCGTTCTATCTAGGAAACAGTTGCAGTCACCCGAGGCACTAGTGTGGGCTGGGATTGGATGCACCAGGCCGGTTCAGATCCCAGCACCATCTGGTGTTATGGAGAAACAGGGTAGATGTGGGACTGACTAGGCTGGGTCTCAATCCCCTTCTGAGCCATGTGTGAGCTGTATGTGGGTATGGACGAGCCATGGCTGGGCTGAAACATCCAACAACAAGAGTCAGAATGGGGTGAAAGCCAGCCAGGAAAAGCCACTGTTCCTGCTAGGACAGGAGGTGAACTGAGTAGGGTTGGCTCAAGAACCCCCTGGCAAGCGCAAAATCTGGCATTGGGAGGGGTTCTGATGGAGGAGCCTGGGCAACTCCTCTGGCAGGACACAGTCCCTGCAGGTAAGCGCGAGAAGCATGATTGGAAACAGCCCAGAACAGGCCATGGAAAGTTTCCCACTGGCATGCATTCGGCATGGGTCAGGAGCAGACCAGGCTGAATCAGTTCATGTCATCCTCTGGCAAATCCGATCACCAGAACAGAGTGTGGAATGGGCCGGGTTTGGTTGCGACAAAACCAGTACACATTATGGAACGCCAGGGCGTGGTTGCCTGTACTGGATATGAATGCAGCACCCATCCAGCACACGTGAGATCCAGGAAGGGAGGGGCAGAGCTGGCGGGGGGGTTAAGGGGCTGGTCCCCTCGCTGGACAACCACTCCCACTGGAGAGTGTTGGCTGGGATAGAGACAGACACGACTAAGCAAGGCTACAACACCTGTGCGCTGCATGTGGACAAGATCAGGGCCACAGCATCAGCTGGCAGAAGCTGGCACTGGGGACTAATTCTGTCGAGTCAAATCACAGGACCACCTAAAGAGTGCATAAACCGGGACAGAGAGACCTGGGAGGGAAAAAGTGGGTTCCCCCTTCTTGGGTCACTATTCCCGTGGGAGGGCATGAAAACTAGGACGGGGGCTGGGATGGCTAGAGAGGCACTCAACAACATCTGTGAGGGCTGGATGGTTGAGTTGGTTAGATAGAACTAAGCTTTAATACCCATTGACAAGTACCAGAGCCAAATGGGATAGGGGACAGACTGGTCTTCTGCTACACATACTGGCAAACCAGGGTAGGGGGCGGGCTTGGTGGGGGTTATTGTGGGTCGCCCCGACTAGGCTGCAGCTCCCACTGGTTGATGTAAGGGCCGAACCAGACTGGACTGCAACACCCATTGGTTCCAGTGCAACTCGGGACTGAAAACAGAACCAAACCAGCAATTGCAACCACCAGCTGATCGGGGTGATGGACTGTGCCGGGCCCTGTGCTTGCTAGAACATACAAGAATCTGGTCTGGGAATACCTCAAAGTATCTTTGGAGATCTCCCCACTTGAACTGCTGGACTCAGAATTCTAACCAAGAAAAGACAGAAGACAGAATAGGACAATCATTCATCTCAGCTACATGTTGGCAGCGAAATATGGGACAAATGGAGACTTCATGATGGACCATATCAATCAGTGGACCACCTCATCGAGCGAAACTGGCAGTGACTCATAACTGGAGAACTATTAACTCCACTTGAGCACATATCTCAGAGCATGTCCCACATCCGGGACTTGGGGTGGGCGGGAAACCGGGTGGGGCTTCTCCCTCAATATCCCCTTTTACCTCAGATACATGATGGAAACAATATGGACATAATAGCATTGCCCACCTCCCTATCCCCCTGAACCTTTTTTTTTTTCTTCTCTTTCTTGATTTTCCTTCAACTATAGTTAACTATGTAAAGATTGTCAACAACAATACAATAAAATGGATTATAAAAAAAAAAAAAAAAAAGAAAGGAGTGTCCCAGAACAATCCAGTGGCGGCACAGCCAACATCATCGGACTATGCCTTTTTTTTTTTTTAATGTGTGTAGTATATTCTTCGAGCTAGCTTTGGTCCTTGAGACCCTGGCAGCCTCCACTTCTCATTGGTTCGGAGATCCTCCCAAAGGTCTTCTGTGGAAGATGCAGATTGCCCCAGTCCACCATCAACCCTGCAGTGTGGCTCATAATGTCTAAGGCCCAGGCATCAGATCTCCCCGATTGGACGGCATGTATCTAACTTCCAGAACATTCTAGTCCATTCTTGATCTTCTGCCTTGCGCAGCAGTTTCTCACCTGTAGATCCTCCAACTTCTGCTAGACACAGGACTTCTGTGACACAAATGCTGTTTATCAAGTGTCTTTAATGAATCCTCTTTCACAAGGCTTGAGGTTTAGGAATAATCTTTTTGAACCCACCACAGGGAAAGGGCTTCCTCCCTGGGTAAATTCTCTCCTTACATCCAACCTTCCAGGACACTTGATCTTTAATACGTCTGCAGTAAAACTGTAGTACAGGTACCCACGTCTGGAATTCCACCTGAAACATTCAGACTTTGAATTTCTTTCATGAAAAATTAAATGGAGTCCTATTTTAATATTGTTTGACATAAAATTCTGTTTATAATCTTGCTATGTGAATAAACCATCAATTCTTTCTCATCGTTCTCATTTTCACTACCAACTGATTTTAATTATTACCAAGCTTCATCAGATTTGTGCTTCTTGATTTTTAAAAATAACATTTTAATTTTAACATCTTTCTCTATCATTGCTCTTATAAAACATGATTTAAAAAAAATGAAGTTTCTTTCACAATAGCTCCAAAGTGTAAATAATCCACATATTCATCAAGAGGATAGATTAATCAAGTTTGATGTAAGCATAAAATGAAATGTTATGCTTCAGTGGAAATGAATGAACCATAATCACACACAAAAGCATAAGAGACAGACATAAAATAGAGAATATACTAACAAGCTCCACGTACATAAAGAACAACAAAACTGACCACTGATGATAAAACTCAGCATAACAACTGCATTTGAAAAGTGATTATGGGAGCCTGATACTACAACTGTACTGTCTCAACTTGGTTTAGCTTAAGAATGTGGCTGCACAATTCTACAAAATTCACTGAATTCTACAAATAAGACTACTGTCCTTGCTATATGTTACAGTTCAATATAAAATTATGAATTATGGGGCTCGGTGCAGTTAAAACCCTCGCCTTGAATGCACTGGGATCCCATATGGGCACTGGTTCTAATCCCGGCAGCCCTGTTTCCAGTTACAACTCCATGTTTGTGGCCTGGGAAAGCAGTCAAGGACGGTTCAAAGCCTTGGGACCCTGCACCTACACATGGAAGACCTGGAAGAAACTCCGGGCTCCTGGCTTCGGATTGGTTCAGCTCCATCGATTGGGGCCACTTGTGGAATGAACCATTAGACAGTTCTTCCTCTCTTTCCCTCCTCTTCTCTGTATATCTGCCTTTCAATAAAAATAAATATATTCTTTAATTATGAATTTTTTAAATTATGAATTTTAATTATTATTAATTTTTAAATTATGAATTTTAATTTAAAATTATAGATTATGAATTATGAACTAAGGCAAAAATATGACTTAGTATTAAATTTACCAGGACCCCTTATTAATTTATTCCTTGCCAAGTGTGCAGAGTTTAATTTGCTACTTTACTGTGTGGAAAGTAAATCTTTGTATGCCTGTGGGACTCACATTCGTCTGTGAGACATATTATCACATACTATCATATGTAAAGTGACTGAATCAAATAGAAGCATTGCCTTTGGATTATCTTAATGGATGATCACCTTAATGAATGTTGCCTAAATTCTGACCGGAAGGATGGTGCCAACAGACATTGTTACCACCAGAGCCTGTGTGTCCTTCCTTCATCCCCCTATCATCAGCTTAAGAGTCACCATCTGTCCTATTTTTATGAAAGTCATTGAGCAAAAATATTCTCTCTGTTTTAGTCTGCACTCTATTGACAACCTGAACTTGCTGGTTTATTGTTCTCTGTATATACAAAAATTCAAGAAAAAAAATCACAATATATTATAATACAGTGCTGATATTTTAGTGTGTATTTAATCAAATATTTTATACTACTATGTATTTGTAGTATATATATTCTGGATATCAATAAAAATAGATATGAAACCTGGTAATTTTACGAGCCAAGTATTAATATTCTATTGTTTTGATACACCAGGATTTTATTTAACCAATCTTTTATTGGCTGACTTTAATTCCTTTGTAGCTTTATACAGATGTTTCACTATCATCATTTTCTCAGTAGTATTTTATTCCTTCATCCCAAGTCCTTAGCTCTTCTTGTAACTTACTGACCACTTTTCCGTAGACTTGCTCCTCTCAATCCTTAGAAGGTAACAAGTATTAGAACACATTCCATACTTTTCTTCTGAATTCCAAATACTGCCTAAGTGATCATTCCTTTAGAGTCCCAAGATCTGAAATACCAAGGTAATTCATCAGCCATTTTTCTCTGAACCCTTCAAAGCTTCCTATCCAATTTCCCAGCAGCAAATTTAACTGTGACTTGGGAGAGCTTTCAACTTCAGGGTTCTTTGCTTTTGCAGGCACATTTTAAGGGGTTATGTATAAATATTCACCCGGTATTGTGCTTCTATAAAATGTACAGACTACTAAATTTTAACTAGCTTTCTGATTCATCAGTTTCTGTGTCTACATTATATTTTTATGTTTACTAGAGTTGGAGTGACCAAGTATCATTTTGAGAACATTAGTAAGAAGTTGAAATTGGGGAATATGTAGTGTGTGCTAAGAGAGATAACAGTCCATAGTTTGCAATTATTGAACATCTAAGTTGAATATTGCTAGTCACCTCATTTTGGAAAGACTGCATGAACATTTGTAGTGCCCTAAGCCATAACTCACCCCAAATCATTTCAAAGTAGACAGTGCCTGGGTAATAGGTCCTGCTAGAATCCAGCTCCAGTTATGCTTGGATAATGGAAGGGAAACAAGTTTTCAAATGTGTAGAGCCAGTACACCCACAGAATTGCTAAAAACTAAAACAAATGTAGACGACATGGCTCCATATTGCCAAGGATCTTAACAATCCGATCTGACACATTTATGGTGAGCATGGAACATAGCACAGTCACTTTGAAAAACTGTACAACCCCATGTTATGCTCTACCAATACCACTTCTAGGAATGTAAGAAAAGAAAAGGTCTCTATCAAGAAAAATGTTCATATAAAATACTTATATGTGCTTTATTAATAATAGACTAAAACTGGAAAAACACAAATGCTCACCAGTAAGAGAATGAAAGAAATCATAGAGAATTTAAATAAAGGAGAATTTCTCAGCAATAAAGGAGAATAGATGACTACACTACCTCTCAGAATGGCAACATTACAAATGGGAACATCTGTTATGAATCACAGTTACTCTGCTTCTGATGCAGGCTCCTGCTAATACGCCTGGGTAGCAGAGGGTGATGACCATGTACAGGGGTCCAGGCCAACCTTGAGGGAGACTCAGGTTGACTTTCTTGCTCCAGGCTTTGGCCTGGACCAGCACTGACTCTTAAGTAAACCAGTAGGTCAAACATTTCCTCTCCCTCTCCCCCCAACTTTTCCAACCCCATCGCATGTCTCTTAAAAACTTAAATATATTGTTAAAATAAATCAATAAAAGGAAAAAACTTACTGCTGCACAAAAAGGCATCTCAAAATAGCAAAGGAAGCTTAACATAAAACATACATACTGTGCAAATTTTCTGTAAGATAAACAAAGGTACAAACTACAAAAGAGAAAGAGAAGGCAAAGCAAGGTTACTTCCAAAGGGATTAGTGATGAATCATTTGCATACAAGCATTTTCTTGGGTGATGGGAATGTTCATATCATTTTGGAAGTGATGGCCACAAGGATGTACAGATTTGTCAAAATTAATCAAGATAACCTGTGCATTTCACTACTTTCTAGCTGGATGGAATCAAAGAAATGTATGCAGCCACTGCTGTGTCCATGACAAGTTATTCCAACTTTCTCTGAAACTTTACCTGAAGGCTTCAATTCTCAACAATGTCTGGCCGCAGTAAAAGGTCTCTTCTATAAGAGAACACATTAGTTGTGCAATGTCATAATAAATGTATCACAATTTTTTTAACTTGTCTGAGAAATTGTTCAGATTTATCACAATTTCTGTGTTTCTTTCTTTTTTTTTTAATTTTATTTTAAATTCATTAATTACATTGTATTATGTGACACAGTTTCATAGGTACTGGGATTCTCCCCACCCCTCCCCAAACCCTCCCACCATGGTGGATTAATCCACCTTGTTGCATAACCACAGTTCAAGTTCAGTTGAGATTCCCCCATTGCAAGCATATACCAAACATAGAGTCCAGCATCTTATTGTCCAGTCAAGTTCAACGGCTTCTTAGGTATACACTCTCTGGTCTGAAGACAGAGCCAGCAGATTATCATCCCGATCAATTAAAAGCTCCAACATACCATCAGCAAAAATTTACATCACCATGGAATTAATTGACATAGTAATGAGTAACCAATATGTTAAAAGTAAATGCGAGTTCTTATCCACCTTCTGTGACCACCTCATTGACATTTCAATTTTGGTTTATACACAACATATAACATTCATAACATAACTTGTTATACATAACATCGTGTCATCTTAAATTAAGGCAAACATGTGGTATTTAACCTTTTGGGATTGGCTCATTTCCCTTAGCATTATGGTTTCCAGTTTGGCCCATTTGGCCACAAAGAACTGCATTTTGCTTTTTTTAATAGCTGAGTAGTATTCCATGGAGTAGATGAACCATAGCTTTCTTATCCAATCCTCTGTTGATGGGCATTTTGGCTGCTTCCATGTTTTTGCAATTACTGATTGTGCTGCTATGAGCATAGGAGTGCATGTTGGTTTCTCATAAAACAAGTGTTCTGGATATATTCCTAGGAGTGCTATTGCTGGATCATACGGTATGTTGTATTTGAGTTGTTTGAATGTTCTCCATACTGATTTCCATAGAGGCTGTACCAGCCTGCAGCCCCACCAGCAGTGGAGTAGGGTTCCCTTTTCCCCGCAACCTCGCCAACAAGTGTTGTTGGTGCTTTTATTCATGTGGGCCAATCTTACTGGCGTTAGGTGGTACCTCACTGATGTTTTAATTTGGATTTCCCTTATTGCCAGGGAGCTTGAGCATTTTTTCATATGTTTATTTGCCATTTGGGTTTGTTCCTTTGTGAAGTGTTTGCCCATTTCCCGTGCCCATTTCTTGAGTGGGTTGCTTGTTTTGACATTTTGGTTGTTTTGTAGCTCTTTGTATATTCTGGAGATCAGCCCTCTATCACCTAAGTCGTGTGCGAAGATCTTCTCCCATTCTGTGGGTTGCCTTTTTACTTTGTTGATTGTTTCTCTAGCTGTACAGAAGCTTCTTAGTTTGATGAGGTCCCACTTGTTTATTTTGGTCTTGATTTCTACTGCATTTGGAGTCTTTTTTAGGAAGTGAGGGCCTACCCCTAAGTGTTCCAGTGTGTTTCCAACATTTTCTTCCAAAAGTTTGAAGGTTTCTGGATGTAGGTTTAAATATTTTATCCATTTGGATTTGATCTTAGTGTATGGTGAGAGATGTGGGTCTATCTTTTTGTTTCTGCAGGCTATCAACCAGTTGTCCCAACAGCATTTATTGAACAGACCTTCCCATTTGCCTGGGTTGTCGTTTGTCTTTTTGTCAAAGATTATTTGGCTGCATTTCTGTGGGTTCCCATCTGGTGTTTCTATTCAATTTCTGTGTTTCTAAGACCAAGTTCTGTAGAATCACTGTGAAAATGAAGCTGATCGGTGCTTGCGCTTGAATTTACATGATTTTTGCACCCAGACTTTAAACATTTGTTTAATTCAAGGGCTGATATCTGGCTCAAGGGTTAAGATAGCTTCTATCGGTAGTGCTTGGGCCCAAGTCTTGTCTCTCAATTCCAGCTGCCTGCAAATGCACATCTGGGATGTAATTGGAGGTGGCTAAAGAGCTAGGAACCCTACCACCCACGTGGGAAACTTACATGGAGCTGGGAACTGCTGTCTACAGTCTAACTCAGCCCCAGCTGTTGAAGGCATTTGAAGAGTGAGCCAGCAGATGGAAGATACATCTGTTTCTTTGCCTTTAAAGTAAATTAAAATAAGTATTGCTTTTCAGAAAAAGAGACAGCAGATTAAATAATTAAAATTCAATTAAACATGCTAAAGAAAAGAATACATGATTTTTCTAATTTCTGTTTACAAAATGTTACTGATTACAAAATTGCTATGCTAAGAAAAGATAATCAAAAAGTATGCATTTAGCCAGCATGGTGGCTCAACAAGCTAGTCCTCCACCTGCTAGCACTCACATCCCATGTGGGCCCCAGTTTGTGTCCTGGTTACTCCATTTCCAATCCAACTCCCTCCTCATGGTCTGGAAAAGCAATAGAGGATGGCCAATGTGCTTGGGTTCCTGCACCCAGGTGGGATATCCAGAAGTATTGCTGTGGCCATCACAGACATTTCCAGAATGAAATGGACCATTGAATTCAAGACCCTCTCTGCCTCTCTTTCTCTATGCTAATCTGTCTCTCAAATAATAATAATAAATAAGTATTTATTAAATATGCACTGAAAATACATGTAAAATATTCTAGAGTTGTTTTAGGCATTTAGTTGAAATGCTACATCATAATTTATAAATTTAATGGTAATTTAAAATTTGACATCTTTGATTTACATGATTTTACTGGTTATTCTCATAAGCATATTTCTCACTTGTAACTTTTTTCTCACTTGTAATTTTATATCACTTTTATTAAGTAGCAAAAAAGACACCTTGCCAAAGTTTTAGAGCCCACAACAGCTAGACCTTTTTCTGCAACTGCCAGTTTGATACCTAAATTGAAAACTTAAGGGCCCGGCGGCATGGCCTAGCGGCTAAAGTCCTCGCCTTGAAAGCCCCGAGATCCCATATGGACGCCGGCTCTAATCCCGGCAGTTCTACTTCCCATCCAGCTCCCTGCTTGTGGCCTGGGAAAGCAGTTGAGGACGGCCCAATGCTTTGGGACCCTGCACCCGCGTGGGAGACCTGGAAGAGGTTCCTGGTTCCCAGCTTCGGATCGGCGCACATCGGCCCGTTGCAGCTCACTTGGGGAATGAATCATCGGATGGAAGATCTTCCTCTCTGTCTCTCCTCCTCTCTGTATATCCAGCTTTCCAATAATAATAAAAGTCTTTAAAAAAAAAAAGAAAGAAAGAAAACTTAATACACACTTCATGTTCATCAGTACTCTTGATTCTTTTTAGAAGCATGCTCACTTCCTACTGCTGCTTTTTTAAATTAATTTATCTGTTTGGATTTTTTTTTTTTTTTGGTTGTTTTTGTTTTTTGGTGTTTTTTTTTTTTTTTTTTTGAAAAACGGAGAGACGGGAAGGGAGAAAGAAAGGGAGGGAAAAAGGAAGAATTTTTCATCTGTTTTTTTCCCTTCCCAAAAGGCTGTGACAGTCAGACCCGACCAGCCCAAAGCCAGGCTTTAGGAATTCCATTTGGGTCTCATGTAAGTAACAAGGGTCCAAGCACTGGGACCATCATAAACTGCTTTCCCAAGTGCATTAAAAGGAACTGTGTTGCAAAGCTCAACAGCCAGAACTGGAACCTGCATTCAGCTTTGTAATGTAGGTGTTGCAAATGACCGCTTAACCCATTACGCTACACCACCAGTTCCGCCTAAAGTTTCTAAGCAAATGGAACTGCCACAAGTTTATGCTCCAATCAAACCTCCAATCTATTGCCAGATTGGTTGGCCTTGTGAGCACTACCTTTAACATCATTTAGGGCAGGTACTAAATGAAATCTAGGTAAGACTGAGAAGTTCAGAGGCTCAACTGCACAGCCAGTGACTTCATGATAAAGTCGCTTTACTTGTGTGTTTCTCTATTAAAAGTTGCAAGAACATGGGATTTTGATTGTTTTTACTATATAGACAAATATTAAACACTGAAAAGGATGAATATATTCACCCCCATTGGACATTATTCAATGCAGCATGTAATGAAGCATGGCATAGTAACTCACCAATCGCATAGAACCCCACAAATCTGTGCAGTAATTATGTCTAATTTTTTTAAATGCCTCTGCATCTCCTACTGTGGCCTGTCTATTTGACTATTAAAATCCACCCCTCAATGATATTTCTGCCTTTGCCCTTACAGTCCCACCATCCACATGGCCACAGAGTCAGAGTGGCTCTTAGAGCATTGTCCGTGTCATTGCATTGACCCATGAGGTCCACGGTGATCACAGCCTCCTCCTGCACTGAGGCATCACCCTGTTTGATCTCTCTGCTACAGCCTCCAGGCTGTCACCACTGCATGTTAAGCTTGCTTTCATTTTTCTCTGTCTGGAACTTTCTCCCGCAGAAACCCACAAGGCTATTTCAGTGTCATGGTCGCTGAGTGGTCTTCCCTCCACACCATCTGAAAAAGCGCTTCGTTTGCCTCAAAGCTAACTTACTGACTTTGCATTCTGCCTGTCTTTGCGTCTTCCTTTGGCAGCTTATTTTCTCTGGCATTGCTGTATCTATTTAGCTCTTTCATTTTAATTTTTCTCTCTTTCCAATTATAATATAGCCACACCAGGGTGAGGTACTAATTTGTCTCTGTATTGTCTATTTCCTGACATTGATGGTCACATTTAGTGCAGAGCTGAGACTCCTTGGATGCCTGTAAAATGAATACATATAAAGATGATTTCTTCACTGTGACTTATGTCACTTCAATAATAGAGTGTATCCTGATTTAAGATGGCTTATTCTCATGAAGTGGTTTATACAAATCAAATCAAGACAGAGAAGGTCAGCTTCCCATCTTGATTTGAGGCAATTTCATCTCCCTGTGGGAGACCTGAGGAAGCTACCCCTCCAGTGGCTTTTAGGAGAAAAGGAATGTTGTTATTGAATGACTTCACTAAATGTGTTTTTGATCTCTAATGAAAGAAGGTGTGACAGCAATAACTTCACAAAGCAGCAACAATGACCATATGAATCACCCGCTTCCTACATCAGCATTCCTGGGTTGGAGCCTTGGTTTGGTTTCTAATTCCAGCTTGCTGGAATGTGAACCCTGTGAGGCAGGAGAAAATGACTCAAGTACTTGGGCTTCTGTCATCCACATGGAAGACCCTGAGTAAGATCCAAGCTCCTAGCCTCAGCATTACTCATGGCTTAACTGTTGTGGCAATTTAGGGAGTGAGTCAGCAGATGGGAGATCTTTATCTTTCTGTCTTTCAGATAATAAAGAGGAAAATTGTGATCATAGTTCTACACAAAATAGTGAAATAACCCACAGTTCCCATGGAAGTTTAATAGTTTCTGCAAAAGATTTCCAATGACAGAGGGCTTAAAAAGCACAAAACAGGTAGAGATTTTACTTAATGCAATATTAGGAAGAAAACAAATTCACTTGAAATGTTATTTCAAATTTAATATGTCTCTTGGTTTTGCAGCCTGCATCATTGCCCTATAAAACAACATATTGATTAATTTGGAGACTACAAAGGAGAAGCTGTACTCTAACACTTTGACAAAATTAACATTTCTAAAACAGCTACCTTCATCTACCAACTCTTCTATCAAAAAAATGTTTAGGATTATTTGTCAAATTAAAAAAACACTATATTGGGCCCAATGCAATGGCTCAGTGGCTAAATTCTCGCCTTGACATGCTGGGATCCCATATGGGCACCAGTCTGTGTGCCGGCTGCTCTGCTTCCAGCCCTCTCCCTGCTTGTGGCCTGGAAAAACAGTAGAGGACAGTCCAAAGACTTGGGACTCTGTGTCACATGGGACACCAGGACAAAACTCCTTGCTCCTGGCTTTGGATCAGTTCAGCTCTGAGCATTGCAGCCACTTGGGGAATGATCCAGCATACAAAATACCTTTCTCTCTGTAACTCCTTTTCTCTGTAAATCTGCTTTTCCAATGAAAATAAGTAAATCTTTTTAAAAAGAAGCCATATAAATTTAAATTGTAGTTATTTTAATTGTATGTTATCTTGAGAAACATTTATGCTCTTGAATAGTGAATGCTTCCATCTCAATAAAAGATATTCAATATTTGTCTATATCTTTCTAAAACTTTTGTAACTTTTGTCATATGGGACCAACATTTCTTTTCATTTTGGTTCATAATTTGTTAATGGTTGGAAATGCTAAGGTTAAATAGAATTATGTTTTCATTACAGTTACTTATCAGCTGGGATGGTACGAAGAAAAAGTGTTGATTTTTTGGTTACTTTCAGGTGCTTTTGAACTCTCATTAGTTTAAACTTATCAGGTGTGCTTGTGGATGTTCTAAGACAGTTTTGGTTGTACTCACTCTAAAACTGGGTCCTTCTGAGGATGTCAGAGACTTTGGCTTCATTCTGCTTTGAATCATTTTTGCTTGACTTTCTAATTGTCTTATTTCAAATTTGGTTGACAATCAAGCATAAATGATTTATATCTAAAACATTGGATGAAATATCAGTTTTCCTTCATTTGTAAGTGGAAGACACAGCTCAATCTGTTTTATACAAAAGAAAATAATTACCTAGGTTTATTGAATATAGATGCCTAATTCTGTGTACATCTCTAAATAAAGGTAGACTCAGCAGCCCACCTTTTCCCCAAGGGCCCAGTTTTTCTCTCCTTATTCTTCCTAGTGTTTGTCTCTCTCTCAAACTACCTGGCCCAGCCCTTATCTCATGGTGGAGTATCCAACCCATCTACTGATAGCTATATAATCCTTGATAACTTCCTGTAGAAGTCAAAATCAAATTCAAAACACAGCAAAATGACAATGAGTTAGCAGACAGAAAATAAACATAGAAGACATCAAGTGTCAGGGTTGGCAATGTGGCATAGGTAGTGAAACCACTGCCTGTGACATGGCCATTGTATATGGGTGATGGAGCATGTCCCAGGTGCTCCATTTCTGATCCACCTCCCTGGAAATAAAACAAGGAGGTGGCCCAAGTGTTTTATTTTTATTTTATTTTATTTTATTTTTGCTGAGGCTTGTGGCCTATAACATGGTCAATTCTGGTGAAGGTTCAATGCACTGATCCAAAGAAAGTGTATTCTCTGTAGGATAAAAGCCTCAATAGATATCAACTAAGTCCATTTGTTCTAGAATTTGGGTGAGTACTGTTGTTTCTTTCTGAGTTTCTGTCTTTTATTTGTCCATTGATGTTAATGGGATATCAAGGACCCCTACTATGATTGTACTGGAGTCTATTTCTCCCTTTAAATCCATTAATATTTGCTTCACGAATCTAGATGCTTTGACATTTAGCACATACACATTTATTATGGTGATCTTTTGTTGCTGAATGGATCCTTAGATCATTATGTGATATCCTTCTTCATCTCTTTTAATGTTTTTCACATCCAAGTCTATATTATCTGGTTTAAGAATGGCTACATCTGCAGGTTTTCACTTATCTTTCTCTTGGAATATCTTTTTCCATCCTTTCACTATTAGTTTCCTCTGATCTTGGTGAGATGTGTCTCCTGCAACCATCAGATAGATGAATTTTGTTTTTCGATCCAGTCCTCTAATCTATGGTGTTTGAAAGATGGTTTTAAGCCATTTAAATTCAGTGTTATTATGGATAGGTGACAGTTTGGGCCTGTCATTTTAGCGAGGGGCTGTTCTTTGATTCAGTCTTTCGCTAACCTTTTAGTGGGATGTTCTCCACATTTGCCTTCGTTTCTGGAGGTAGCTTTTCCTTTTTTCTTTCATGTCAACATGTTTGAGTATCATTTGTAGGGCAGGTTTAGAAGAGGCGAATTTGTGTATCATTTGTAGGGCAGGTTTAGAAGAGGCAAATTTGTGCCTAGCGTGATAGCATAGTGGTTAAAGTCCTCGCCTTGAATGCACTGGGATCCCATATGGGTGCCAGTTCTAATCCCAGCAGCTCCACTTCCCATCCAGCTCCCTGCTTGTGGCCTGGGAAGCAGTCAAGAACGGCCCAAGGCCTTGGGAACCTGCACCTGCATGGGAGACCCAGAAGAGCTCCTGGCTTTGAATTGGCTCAGCTCTAGCCGTTGCGGTCACTTTGGGAGTGAACCATCGAGCAGAAGATCTTCCTCTCTGTCTCTCCTCCTCTTTGTATATCCACCTTTCCAATAAAAATAAATAAATCTTAAAAAAAAAAAAACAAAAGAGGCAAATTCTTGGAGATTTTCTTTGCTGTGGAAGAATTTTATTTCATTTTCAAAGACAAAGGAGAGTTTTGTAGGATACTTTATTCTGGGCTGAAAATTTTTCCCTTTTTGAATCTGGTATATGTCACTCCATGCTCTTCTGACCTGTAGTGTTTCCTCTGAGAAGTCAGCTGTGAGTTTCATTGGGGTTCCTCTATAGGTCACTCGATTTTTATCATGTGCATATTTAAGGATTTTTTTTTCTTTTTGTTCAACTGAAGAGAGTTTGATTATCATATGTCATGGTGACGTCTATTTTTCATCAACTCTGTTGGGAGTTCTGTGACCCTCCTGTATATAGTTTTCCAATTCTTTTCCCAGATTAGGGAAGATTACATTTACTGTTTCATTGAATACATCCTTAATTCCAGCTTCTCTGTCTCTTCTGGTACTCCCATAACTCTTATGTGGGGTCTTTTAATCATATCTTTTAATTCTTGCAATTTTTTTTTTTTTTGGTTGACCCAGCTCTGCTTCGAACTTTTTGTTTATCTCCCCGTGGTGACAAGAAATATCTTCTAATTCTGAAATTCTTTCTTCTGCTTCATTCATTCTGTTTTGGGGACTTTCCACTGTACTTATTTTTTAAGATTTATTTGTTTTTTATTGGAAAGGCACATATACAGAGAGAAAGAGAGACAAAAAGGAAGACCTTCAGTCCAATGGCTCACATGCCAAGTGGTCACAATGGCTGGAGCTGAGCCAAGCTGAAGCCAAGAGCCAGGAGCTTCTTCCAGGTCTCCCACATAGGTGCAGGGTCCCAAGGCTTTGGGCCATCCTCAACTGCTTTTCCAGGGTACAAACAGGAAACTGGATGGGAAGCAGGGCTGCCGGAATTAGAGCCAGCTTCCATATGGGATCCTGGCTTGTGCAAAGCAAGGGCTTTAGCTGCTAGGCTATTGTGCTGGGTCCCTCCACTGTATTCTTAATTTGCTCCATTGTATTCTTAAGTTCTGAAATATCAGCTTTCATTTGATTCATTTCCTATGTGACATATTCCTTAAATTCTTTGAACTACTGTGTTATGTGCTTCTCATAGTTGGTTTTAAGCTTTAGAACGATTTCTATGAATTCTGTTCTCCCATTTTCTCAATGTCTTCCTCAGTTAATTCTGAGGGTTGTAGAGGCTTTTGCTTCTTTGTCAGAGAGTCGTCAGTAACCTCTGTCCCTTCTTTTACCTTTGTTATTGCGATCCTGTTTGGCAGTTCTTCTCCTTAGTGCAGATTTCTAAGATGTATTATCTACAGGTCTACAAATTGATTTTTAGGTTAAATCACTGCGCTGGAATAGGAAAACATCAACTGTCCTGAGCACCTGGATTGCCAGTGGCACAGATCTTGTTGATGCCTGCTGGTCATTAAGTCTGAGTGCCTTGTGGAGTTATTGTTGGTAGAGTCTGTATGGTACCATGATGAGACTGTTTTTTTCTAGGGAGTCTGTGCCGTGCTCTAAGATGGAGGTGATTTTGATCCCAGCTTAGCTCTTGGGCAGCTCAGCTGTGCTCCCTTCCATCTAACAGTGCCCAGTGCCATGAAACTGGCATCTGAGTCCTACTAATTTAGCACATGCACAGGTTACCACTGCTCCTCCTGCATTTGTCAATGCTCTGAGCCCTTGCCTCTCTGTGCAAGATGGCTCCTATGGGGGCACTGACAGAGATCTGGGGCCAGTGGCCATCAGCTCCAGGGACCACACAGACACTGTGCAATGCAAGGCTGGCACTGCTTTCTCTGTGGGCTCAGCTCCGTGCAACTAGCTAGAAACAAACCCACTCCAGGCTTTCACTTGAATTCCACACTGGCTGCCCAGCTACAAAATATGGCACCTGGCGGGGGTGCTGCTGGAGAATTGAGGCTGCTGGCTTTCAGCTCCAGGGACCACACAGACCTTTCAGGGCTTGAAGCTGGCGCTATTCTCCCTGCAGGATCAGTGCAATCAGCCAGAAACAAGCCCTCTCTGGACCATTCCATCAACTCTGTACTCTACTCATTACGCAAGATGTTGCCCGGAGTCCACTACATTTTCTCCACTTGTTGCTAGTCCAAACTATTCAGTGAGAATGACAGATCTCAGACTGCAGTCACCTCCCGAGCTCCCTGTGCAAACACAAGCTTCCACCTGATTGCCACAAGAGTCAAGTGGAGGCCAATGCTAGCTGTCTGGCTGGTGCTGGAGCCCGGATCACTGGAGCCTGGATCACTGTTTGCCAGCAGCTGGTGGGGTTTTCTGTTCACTGGAACACTGCTCCACCATTGCTGCTGCTTCGCTCTGTCCAAGGGTTCTCCAGGTACCCACCCCCCGCCTACTGCCTCATCCCTGTTTTCTCCAGTAATCTGCTTCTTGTGCTTAACCCTGTCTAAAGATTCTCTGTCATCCCACACATGTCTGCACCCTATTCCACCATCTTGCCTCTCCCCATCCATTCCAATTCTCATCTAGCTCTCTTCTAATAACCTGGGAAAGCAGCAGAGGTTGGCTTAACTCCTTGGGACCATGCACCCATATGGGACACCCAGAATAAGCTCTGGCTCTTGGTATCTGGCTTCAGATAGCCTCACTTCTGGCCCATGTGGCCATTTGGGGAGCAAACCGTTGGATAGAAAACATCTGTGTGTGTGGAAAATCTCACTGTATGTGCCTGTCTCTCCTTTCGTCTGTAAATACGCCTTTCAAATAAAAAAAAAAATAAAACAACTTTAAAAAGCCACCAAAAAGAAATCATTATGCCAACATTCTGAACCTTTCTACACAGTTACAAACACAGTCTATTTTATAGCACAGTTATTCAATCTTGTAATTTTTCTTCTTACTTTCCCTATGAAGGACTCTTAGTCTTATCAATGTGCTCTTATAGATGTATGGCTCTAAATTTCTTCCCTTTTTATTCCTAAACCATACCACTACAAGCTTCTTGAGACTTGTAAAACAAGTAAGTTTTCATTACTGTTAAAAGAGTTCTAAGAGAACTCACCTTTTCTTTTTCTTTTTTTTTAATATTTGTACATTTTTATTGGAAAATTAGATATACAGAGAGGAGGAGAAAGAGAGAGGAAGATCTTCTGTCTGTTGATTCACTTTCCAAGTGACTGCAATGGCCGAAGCTAGCAAATCTAAAGCCAGGAGTCAGGAACTTGTTCCAGGTCTCCCACATGGGTGCAGGATCCTAAGACTTTGGGCTGTCCTCCATTGCTTTCCCAGGCCACAAGCAGGGAGTTGGATGGGAAGTGGGGCTGCCGGGATTGGAACCAGTGTCCATATAGGATTCTGGTGCGTTCAAGGCGAGGACTTTGGCTTTTGAGTTGCCGATCCCAGAGTCTACTTTGGAGAAGGCATGTACCACCTGAAAACCAATTTTCTATGCAGGAAATGGATATAGTTCCAGGATATGGTTCTGCTCGGTCTCCATCATGGCATGGATGATAAGACCTCAAGGTGTCAAGGACTTGACAACATCCTTGATCATGCTGCCCAAGGAATCTTGACACTCATAACGTCCAACTTCATAGGAAGTATCAAAACCCTTTTAGTGTTAAACAGAAATTTGGGAACAAGGGTTGATTTTTCTAAGAAGCATTGCTCATTAGTGTGTACTTCATGAAGTTGGGGGGTAGGGATGCTTATAAAAAAGGTAATTATGTACCTTTGTACAAAATAAAGCCAGTTTTGTTTTATTTCATAAAAAAACAAGACTAAGATCTTTTTAACAATAGGAGAAAAGCTGAGACTAAGAAGAGCAACATATTTTTCCTATGTAAACTAGATATGGGACTTTTGAAAAAAAATTAATTGTTATAGTTCCTATATTTTTGCACCAGAAACCATAGGAAAAAATGGGGTTCTGGTTCTGTTACTGGGGAGACATGGAACAAGAGTTGAGGCTGTTTCCATAATCTTAATCCCATCTTCGTAGAACCAGAAGGCCCGTTGTGCCAAGAGGGGAGAGTTACTGGGAGAGCAAACGAAGTGCCCTGACATTCAGCCAACATGCCTGAGGATTACCCGAGAACTGCATGTGAACATGCGCAAGAAGGACTCAGCAGGATCTGATTCGTCCATAAAGAGATCCCGGAGACCCTGAGCAGTGCAATGTTCAGGGGGAACTGAACATGACAAAGATTTTCAGGGAAGAACCTAGCTAGCGTTCTGAGCAGAAGCAGCACCCAGCTGGACCACCTTCTCAAGCAAGATTCACCCAGGGAAAACCTATGTTGTGCCCAGAATGAATTTGAAAGATCTGACTCTCCTCCAGTTCAGGAAACTCAGAAAGGAATTAGTAAAGCAGCAATGTGTGTTTGGAAACTACTAGGTTTTTGAGAAAAATGGGTAAATAGGTAACTTTGTGCTCCATGGCATCTGAAGACTCTTGGCAAATAGCAAGCAAGGAAATTGTACTCTCCTTGGTTCCCCCTTGCAGCCTGGGATATTTTGAGTTAGATGGCCCTGACTCTAACTCACCGAAACTTTGTTTCACAGAGTTCTTCGGTTCTCATGCCCATGTTCTAATTCTGCAGAGGCCTACAAATGCTCAGTTAATAAATTCTATGGAAAATCCGTTGCTTTATAGAATCCTTTACACGATTAACTTCTCTGTACGAAAGTTATGAGTATTGCACATTATTAAGAAAATGTAGATGAAATCTTGGCAGAATTTTTACCATAGCACTAAATATTACCTTTTAAGGAAGACATGCTCTTCTACCACAATGCCAAAGTTTTAGCCATTATTTTGTGTTAGATTAATATCAGCAGTAAAGTCAATTACACATATTAAGACATTAATAGCCAAGGTCTACACCAAGAACAGGAAAAAAGTGAATAAAGAAAGAAGAGAGCAAAAACACAAGACTCTGACCTTTTAACTACTAAAAAATACAGAAACCAGGACATGAAGGAAGATTTTAAATACAACTTTATATAAATTCAAAAGACAGAGAAAATCAATTTTCCAAAACTAGGAAACTTGATACACTTAATGAAAAGAAACTCAATAACATCATAAAAGAAACTCAAAAACATCATAAAACATTTCAAAGAATTTTCTAATAGAAGAAATTTTACTTACAATTTAAGGTGAAGTGTAGAATTAAAGAGAAACTGACAGCCAAATTGGTTTCTGCAAATGCTATCAAGTTCCATATCTAAATGATGAAGAAGTCCACCTGTCTTTCATTCTTATGTACACTGCACTTCAAGACCAGGCACTATCTAGTTCTGCTTAATTTTGTGCTAAGCTCCCTTCTGTCTTAATGGTTTTCTTTACATCCCTTAAAGAATGACATTTTTCAGAACATTGCTCGGTTGCATGACTTCCAAGACTCCTGAGGAAACATTACATTGTTCTTTTTATAACAACGTCTTTGAGGAGAATCTTCAGTATAACACACTTAAATATCTTTGAGAAGAGTTTTCAGTGTAATACACTAAAACAAAAAATCTGTGATGAGCCTCAAGTTTCTAAGTGCTTCCAAGAAGCCTCTGTCTTTCTAGCATATGTAGGTTAATATTCTGAATTTGCCTTCATCATATGAAATTAAATGAAATTAAAATGACTAAAAATTTTGAACTCTACATAGCATATGTTAATTAAACACAAAAATAAGTAAAATAAATCTGTATACACACTAGTAAAGCATGCTTTTGGCAGGTGTAACTATGAAGAATAGAGTAGATGTTTTTGTTGAAGGAAAGGAAAAGTATTGTCCTAAAATAGAATGACTGATATGCCACAGGAAAGAGAGAAAGAATAAAGGGCAAAGTATCAAATACATATCAAATATAAAGTATGGAGAAAGTTTTAGCAGGCTGGCTTAGGCAGCATTCTGGAAAATGAATTTTAAGCTTGGTCAGGCTGGCTAAGATTTGAAGAAAATTGTCAATAGCTTTTGTTTTCAAGCTCAGCCCTTAATCTCAAACAGGTATCAGTACAAAGGTAGAAGCCAGCTTTTTTCTCTTTCTCTCTGGTAAGAGAGCAACGTTTTCTTGGAGCGTAGGTCCACTTTGATACAAAATTCTGAAAGATTTCTGTAGCTTTTGAGTGTTGTGCCTAGGAAGCAAAGGCTTTTGCGTCAACAGGAGCCCATGCTCCTCTTCGTCTTTGGGATCTTTGAAGATGAAGTGCCTTGTATTAAAAATAACTGAGGGTCTTTTGTTTGTGTGTGTGTTTTAATCACTGTGTAACTTACTGAATCTGTTTTTAAGTTCTTTTCATTATCACTCTGACTAAATAAATGTGTGTCATTTCACAGTGACCAATGATCCTGTTTAATCAACTGTTTATATCTTCTGACATTTTTGATGACTTCTTAAAATTGAATTCTAAATTCTTTTGACTCCAAATTAACTATGTGAGCTTGTAAAAAAAAAAAGCTCTAAACATTGCAAAAGTGTTTATTCTGGGCCCGGCAGCGTGGCCTAGCGGCTAAAGTTCTTACCT
This sequence comes from Ochotona princeps, assembly GCF_030435755.1. Taxonomy (NCBI): domain Eukaryota; kingdom Metazoa; phylum Chordata; class Mammalia; order Lagomorpha; family Ochotonidae; genus Ochotona; species Ochotona princeps. The sequence continues at coordinate 19,585,300 of NC_080832.1, forward strand.
TGAAAGCCCTGGGATCCCATATGGGCACCGGTTCTAATCCCGGCAGCTCCACTTCCCATCCAGCTCCCTGCTTGTGGCCTGGGAAGCAGTCGAGGACGGTCCAATGCATTGGGACCCTGCACCTGCGTGGGAGACCCGGAAGAGGTTCCAGGTTCCCGGCTTCAGATTGGCGCGCATCGGCCCATTGCGGCTCACTTGGGGAGTGAATCATCAGACGGAAGATCTTCCTCTCTGTCTCTCCTCCTCTGTGTATATCTGGCTGTAATAAAATGAATAAATCTTTAATCAAAAAAGTATTTATTCTGTCATTTTATGAAGAGAAATATTAAGCTAATTAGGCTTATTTGACAGGTCAACTTGCATAGAAAACATTGATAATGGATGTTTAACCTTCTTAGAGCTATATATATTTAACTTATTAATATTTATTGTAGAAATCATTTCAAATTATTAAAAGTCTGACAGCACTGTCATAAAGCAATTAGTCATATTTCTATACATTATTTTAAATATATGCCACAGAAATGAAATTTCTTTATCAATTGTATGATAATAAACTATCCTCAGATATTTGACTGTGACAACTTCCAATCTTGTCATCTATAAAACATTGTTTTTGTACTCCAGTAGTTTCCTGAAAGGGCTTGTTAGAAACTTAAAACCTACAATGTTTTTTTCTTTAGGGAGATTCAAGAAAGGGACTCCAAAGATTATAGATGCCTGCCTTTAATACCACACAACTGAGTTAGGTTGAAGATTCCAGTCCTCTTATAAAGAAACTAATTGGGGGACCAGGGTTATGGCATAGTGAATCAAGCTGTATCTTACAATGCAAGCGTCCCCTATAGGAAGGCCAGATCCAGTGCCAACAGCTCAACTTCCAGTTCAACTTCCTGCTACTAAGTCTGGAACGCAGCTGATGATGGCTCAGTAGCTGGGCATCTGCTATGCGTTTGGGAGATCCATAGAACGTCCCCGACTCCTGGCTTCCAACTTAGCCCAGTCCTGACTGTTACAGACATTTGGGGTACTGTCTTTGTCTGTTTCCATCTGATTCTTGCTGTTGCTATGCCCTTCAAATAAGTAAATATGACCTTTTTAAAAAGCTAATGGATTTGTAAAACCGCCAACCACATTAAACAGAACAAGAATAAATTATATAGTGCTGAACAAAATATTAAAGAATATTTATAAGTTTTTATGACATTTTGGTTTGAAAAATTGCTAGATTTTTTTAAAGTTTACTATCCAAAATTAAATAATCTTCTTTCTCATGACTTATCTGTAGTTCATTGCAATTCAGTAAGATATGCCTTGATAAACATTATTTAAACATTCACTTTTTCTCTCTACTTGAATTATTTGAAAGTGTTCTTATTTCCAAGTTAATGTGATTATTTGTAAAGGCTTAACAAAAATTGATTTCTTTTATAATATAATACAATTGGTTACATTGCCAAGATTTTGACAGGAATATCGTAAGAACAAGAATACATCCGATAAATTTAAAAGAGTACAAATTAACATTTTAAAGCCAATAAAGCCACTTGGAAATTTGGCTCAGTACCTACATTAAATTTTATCCAATGATAGAGGAATAAGGCAAAGAAACTATGAAAATATGTTGAAGACCGTAAGAATTCAACAATGGGAAAACAATCAAAAAGCTCAAGAAGAACTGAGTCAAACTAAGAAAAGTGTCCAAGAAATAAAGGACATTATTAAAAGGCCAAATATGAGACCCATAGGAGTTCCTGAAGTTGCAGAAAGAGAAGCTGGGTTTTAAAGTGTATTTAATGAAATAAGGGAAAACTTCCCTAATCTGAAGAAAGAATTGGGAAACAGCATCCAGGACGGGTACAGAACTCCCAACAGTGTTGACCAAAAGTGAGCTTTGCCACAACAGATGACAATCAACTCTCCTCAGTTGAACATAAGGAACTGATCTTTAAATATGCACCTGAAAAGATGAATTAACATATAAAGGATGAATTAACATATAAATCAGACTTACTGCTGACCTCTCACAGGAAATTCTACCAGCCAGAAGAGAATGGAACAACATACTTCAGATTCTAAAAAGAAAAAAGCTTTCCTTTGTCTGTGAAAATGAAATAAATTTTTTACAGTAAAGAAAAGTTAAAACGATTCACCTGTTCCAGATCTGCTCTACAAATAATATTTAAATATCTTCTCTTGAAGGAGAAAAGGAATAACACCCACCAAGACCAACGGCAAATGTGGAGCGCATCCCAGCAAAAAGACAACATAAGACTAAATCAAATCATGAACAACCCATTGCTAAAATGACAGAACCAAAATTGCTACCTGTTGATTGAATGCAAATGGCTTAAACTCATCAATCAAGGGTCATAGATTAACTGACTGAATCAAAAACCAAAACCCATTTATCTGTTGTGTACAGGAGACATATCTCAACAACAAAGATATGGTGAAACTAAAAGTGAAAGGACAAAAGAAGATATTCAAGGATAATGGAAAGGAAAAATGAGTTAGTGTAGTCATCCTTATACCAGATAATATAGACTTTGACCTGAAAAATATTATGAGATGTAGGACACCAAATATTGATCAAAGAATCCATTCTGCAAGAAGAGATCACCTTATTATTATTTTGCCTTGTTTTGTTTTTCATCTCTAGGCTTTTTTTTTTTTCACGTCCTTTACTGGTCTGGCTAAAAGTGTCTTGCTCATCTTCTTAAAAATGTTTTTTCTTCAAATTTGTGATTTTTAGCTTCAATACCATTTATTTTTGCTGTGATTTTTATCATTTCTTGCTTCCTGTTTTTTTCTTTTTTAATAAGTCTGTGAGATACATCATATCATTTATCTCAGATACTTTTATTTATTGTAAGCACCTGATGCTATAAATGTCTCTCTCCATACTATTTTAGCTACATCTCAAGGGAGTTGGTATTTTTGTTTTTATTTTCATTTGTTAACATGTTTTTATCTTATTAATTTCTTCAGGAACCCATAGGTCATACAACAGCATCATTTTCTTCAAGAATTTTTTTTTATTTCTTCAGCTACACATTGGTAGCATATTATTAAACTTGATGTTGTTGTAAATTTTCTATTTTTCTTCCTATTGTTCATTTTGTTTTACAGCTCTTCATCTAAGGGGACGTATAGAAACTGTAATAGAGACTCTCATATTTAGAAGCGTAGATACCACGCAGTAGGCATCTCTACTTCCAAAGCAAAGATGGACTCACAATGAAACTGTTAAATATATCTTGACAATAGAAAGCTGGACTTTCTGCCATTGTCCATGCCTGCAATGTCAGAATATACTAAAATAGCAGAATGATAGATTTATGGCTGTTTACGAAGGATTACATTTTGTAATAACATAGGGAAAATCAGTGGGGGAAGGTGGTTTGGGGAAGAGGGAAGGGAATTGCCAGAGTAATTTAAAAATTAGAAAAAAAAAAAGAGCAAGGGATCTTAATCTATAGTTACAGCACACAAATTCTGATAGTGAATTTTTGACATGCCTTCCTAGTATGAAGGTTTTTTTAGAAGTCTAAATGAGATTCTTTTATTCAAATTCTTTTTTTAAGGTTTATTAGTTTTTATCTGAAAGGCAGATATTCAGAGAGAAGGGGGAGGTTTAGAGAAAGATTTTTCATCTATTGGTTCACTCCCCACGTGACCACAAGTGCCAGAGCTAAACTGATACAAAGTCTGGAGCCAGGAACCTCTTCCAGGTCTCCCACATGGGTTCAGGGTACCAAGGCTGCATGCCATCCTCTACTGCTTTCCCAGGCCACAAGCAGGGAGGTGGAAGAGAAATGGAGTACATGGGATATAAACCAGCACCCACATGGGATCTTGTCACATTCAAGGTGAAAATTTAGCCATTAGGCTATTGCACTGGGCCCAGCCTTTATTACAATTCTTGTAAAGCACACTTGAACACCTGTACAATCAACTAATCTTCTTATTGCAGTAGATTAAGATTACATCTGATTAAACTAGATTTTACAGAGATTATTGTAGCAATTATTTTTGATAAAACAAGAAAAAAATTGTATTCCTATAAAAAGCTATGAAATAGGGGGCCTAGCGGCGTGGCCTAGCGGCTAAAGTCCTCACCTTGAACGCACCAGGATCCCATATGGGCGCCGGTTCTAATCCTGGCAGCTCCACTTCCCATCCAGCTCCCTGCTTGTGGCCTGGGAAAGCAGTCGAGGACGGCCCAAAGCCTTGGGACCCTGCACCCTCGTGGGAGATCTGGAAGAGGTTCCAGGTTCCCGGCTTCGGATCGGCACGCACCGGCCCGTAGCAGCTCACTTGGGGAGTGAATCATCGGACGGAAGACCTTCCTCTCTGTCTCTCCTCCTCTCTGTATATCTGACTTTGTAATAAAAATAAATAAATCTTTAAAAAAAAGCTATGAAATATTCTTGTGGGTTTAATTCCATTCTTGTTCTTTATTCTTGAAATCTCATCATTTATGAGCTTCCTTGATCATGAACTCCTACTAGCTGCTCTATCAAACTCAATATAAATTGCAGAGAAAATGTTTGTGCCTATTACTAGTTGAGCCACCCAGGGAGTTTACCCAGGTATCTGATACCATAATCCAAAACATGCAAACTGAAAAACAGGAAAATATTTTGAACTCAGATCTAAAAAATTTTCTCAACTAACTGTCCTCCAGATCAGAGTCTGAATCTGTCCTGTGCTATGGCCACTAAGACTTGTTTTGTTTTGTTCTGTTTTGGTGTTTTTTATTTTTATTTTTTGACTTACATAGAAATATAATTGGGTTTTGTGCAAGGGCACCTTGGCTAAGAGAATACAGTCATGGTCCTGAGAGCCCTGACTCCTCCCTGGGCACATGCACTGAGTTTTTCAAGGTTCTTAGCTGCATGTGTACACCAGACAGTCTTAGTGCAATAAGCATGACAGAAAGTAAGATGGGCTCCAAGAATATTTGTTCAATGAGTCTAATGTGATGACTTACAAGTTCCCTACTGAGACAAACTGCTCATGATGGTAATGCAGTATGGCGCTTATGTTCCAATTTGTTAGCATCTCTTGAAATTAAAAGATAAAGATGTCTTTAAAATTTTTGAATTGAATATCATTAGGCTGGATGGCTGTCTTGATTTGCACTCCTGTGTAAGCAAACTGATGCCCCATTCACACAAATGATCAAGCAAAATTAGAGAAATAACCAATCATTATTTGCAAATTTACCTCTGGTGAGGCATTTTCCACTCTACCCAACCGACTATGTTCTTTGTCCCGCTTTTGCCAACCTCTTTTAAAAATTCTTCTCGGAGAGGGGGTGGCTAGACAGAGGAACGCAACAACATCTGTGGGGGCTGGATGGCCGAGCTGCTTCGTCAGAACTAAGCTTTGAAACCCAGGGACAAGTGCAAGAGCTAGATAGGATGTGGGACACACTGGACTAGTCTGTTATACACACAGGCGGACCAGGATAGGGGGCGGGCCTGGTGGGGGTTATTGTGGGTCGCCCAGACTAGGCTGCAGCCCCCACTGGCTGACGCAAGTGCCGAGTATGTGCTGGGCAGAACTAACCTAGTCTGCAGCACCCACTGGTTCCAGAGCAACTCCAGTCCGAAAACAAACCAGCCCAGGAATTGCACCTACAAGCTGATTGTGGCAATGACCAGCTGGACTCAGAACCCTAGCCAAGAGAGGACGGAGGACAGAATGGGTCAATCAACCATCTCAGATATATGTTGGCAGCGAAAACCGGGCGAATGAAGACTCTATGATGGACAGTGTCAACCAGTGAACTCTACAACGACCTCATCAAAATGGGAGTGGCGAGACTTGTAGTGATTCATTTCTAGAGAAATAGTAAAACCACTTGGGGTCGATCGCAGCTAAATAGTCTACCCAAGAAGCTGTACATTCCATCTGGACAGTGAGCAGCTGGACTATGTGCTTAGCATCTGTTTGGAAGGGAAGAATCTTGATTGAATTTGAACTGTAAAGCTGCAGTGGGGTGGGGGGGGGTCCGCCGTGGGGGAGGGGCATGGGGAGGGGTGGGGGGGAACCCCAGAGCCTATGAAACTGTCACATAATGCAAAATAATTAATAATTAATAAAAAAAGATTAATAAAAAAATTCTTCTCTTGCCTTGTCTCCCTGCTCCTGCAATAGTGCAGATCACTTATGATCCACGGCTGCCTGATTAATCAATTGCAAATGCTGAAACAAACTCTTAAAATAGCAACATATCTAAATTTATCTCCCATCACTTTCTTCAGGAGCTACAGGGGTAAACAGAGGCTACTCAAATGAGAATAACCGAAGGCTGTTTATTCACAGCTTAGTCCATCAACAAGTCAGAAACCATTGCTTTGCACTTGACAGAGACTCGAAGATAGACAAAAGTATGAGAAAACTTGATAGTGCCCACGTACAAAGCTTCCAGTGTGCTGTGGTAGAAGGTAATCAACATGGGAAGCCAAGCAGAAATTAAATAGAAGTTGGGTATCTAATATGATTGATTCGGAGAACACATTGACTTTCCAACTGGTTCCTGAATTGGAAACAGAGACAAAATTGGCTAATATTGGCAACGTTCCAATCATTCTGGAGCAATTGGTGCCGAGGTAGTGAGTCAGGGTTCTGTCACATGATACTTTTGCCATTGCCTGCTTGCATATCCAATCTCTCAGGGTGAGTGCCATATTTTAGTTTAATTTTTTTCACTGGGTCTAGCCAAGAGCTTGATAAATACTTAAGAAGAAAGAAAAGGATGGAAGAAAATAAGGCCCCAAGTTCAACGCACCCTGATTGGGCCTGAAATGTTGCTAAAGTGCCTAGGTGAGAAAACATGCAATGAGGTCCCAGGACAGGAGCATAAGCAACACATCTTCAGCGGGTATCACTTAGCTGTGACTTGCATAGAAACAGCAGCAACAACTTACAGAAAATTCTAAAAACTCGGGGACGGGGAGAAGTGACAGCTTCTGGCAAACAACCTTCTATGGATTTATATTGTTTCCCACTTAACGTAAACAGGGCGTCTCAAAGTTTTCTATCCAGCTCCTTCGCCATTCTCATGCACCTGCCGTGAGGACATCTCCACCACCTCCCACACTCATGAAACAGAGGATCCCAGTATGTTTCAACACTATCTGAAGGAGAGTTCTGGGTTCTTTAAGCAGAAGCAAAGTAGTGCCTGAAGTGTTGCAAGAAGTCTAGTTAAGATGTTGAAAATAAGCCAATGAAGATTAGCACTGAAATAAATTACATGGTAATTTCAAATTAGCATTTATACCAGTTCCAGGCTTCAAAGGGCAAGCAAGGATGTAAGGAGGAAACAGTCAATGTAGGAAAATTATTCATCCTCATTGAGAAAAGGGCAGTCTTGAGGGAGAAAAGTAGACACATGGCATTGTTGCAAGAAGACACATGGGGTAACTGCAATATACCCATTTTAACTGAGCTGTGTGAAGCAAAAAGTCATTTCCACGAGTGCCAAGCTCAGAAGTTGGGCTGCAGTATATAACAAGTGATGGCCAGGAGCATAGAGAGCCTGTTTATAAATCACTGTTTCGTGAAACCAAGGAGGTTTTAATACCTGGTACCAAGAGCAGCCTCCAGGTGTTGGAGTTACAGAGCTAACAGGGAATGCTATAAAGACATTGGGTAAGAGATTATTTAGAGCCTGCTTTGGCTAAATAACGTCCACCCTCTGTATTTCTACATATGATATGCTGAAATCCCAGGCGGAAAATTAGCCTGACACTGCAATCACGCCATATTATCATTATTTTAAGCCACAACTCCACAGCATTTTTTACACCAGTCCTAGGTATGTGACACAGGAGCAAGAGAAAGAATGAGACAAAAATTTCCAAAACTGAATGCCAAGTAACTACGTCATGTCATTCAATGTGCACTTCCTCTGGCCCTCATGAGTGCAACAGAAAATAGCAGATACTTACGAACAAACCGTAATCTTTACATGAAAGTATGCTTTCAAAACAAACATGATGATCAAATGGGTACTTTATACCCATTCAGATAGTGAAAATTTTAAATACTGATATTACACGGTGTGGATGAGCACAAATACAGAGAGGATGGTACAAGTGAGTTAGAGAACAAGTTGGCAATATCCTCAAACTTTTAACCCACTGCCAGCTGTCTCAATGACTCCTATTAACAAGCAAGGATATTTTCACTCATTGGAATATACTTCTAATTATGCTAGGAGGTGGACTGCCTTTTACGAAAGAAAGAAAATGGAATATCTGATCTCAAGACACTTATATTCCATTAAGGAGATGAGAAAATAATATGTGAATAGGTAAATTTTAAAACTAGCGGCTGAATGATAACAGTTGAAGCAGTATTTTCGATTTGCATATTATTTTCTTTTTTAAGAATTTTTAACTTTTAATGGAAAATTATTTTTTTAATTTTTGTTTTCTATTGGTATGTTATTTTCTTTTTTAGATTTTTTTATTATTATTTTATCCTTCTCCAGAGGGGAGGAGAAACAGAGAGGAAGATCTTCCAGCCATTGATTCACTCCTCAAACTGTCACAACAGCCAGAACTACACCAATTTGAAACCAGGAGCTTGGAGCCCCTTCCAGCTCTCCCACACAGGTGCAGCTCCCCAAGGCTTTGGGCCGTCCTCGACTGCTTTTCCAGGCCACAAGCTGGGAGCTATTTGGGAAGCGGGGCTGTTGGGACACAAATCAGCAGCCATATGGGACCCCAGCACGTGCGAGGAGAGAATTTTAGCCTCTAGGTTATTGCACCAGACCCTTTATATATATTATTTTCTTAGCGATACTGTAGCAAAGTACCACAAAGTCACTTAAACAACAGAACTTTATTTATTTGAAGTTCGAGAAGCTACGAGTCTAACATCAAGGAAGGATTTCTAGCAGAAGTTTATAAAACAACCAGAATAATACCAGAAAACAATTATACAATGTCTATTGTGACAAACAATGTCACAATATGCTGCGAATTACTATGAAAGCGTAAAGAGGGAATGGAAAATTCATTCTGTGGGTTGAATTTTGTCCTCCCGGAAAGATCTGAAGTCTTGTCTGTGGCACCTCTGAGTGTGAGCTTATTTGAAATAGAATCTTGGAGGATTAAGTGAAGATCGTATCAGTGTAGGCTGGAAAGACAGAAAAGATGTTCTCAACAGGAAGAAGAAAAGGAACAAAAACAGATACAAGAAAGAGGACAATTCAAAGCAAAAATGTTGACAAGCAGAAATCTGTGCGTGACAACACAGGCGGAGGTTAGACTTACGTGGCTGTGGGCAAAGGACTGCCAACCATCACCAGAAGCTGGGGAGAACGAGTGTACACTCACAACTCCTTGATTCCAGACTTCTAGCTTCCACAACACTAATGTAAATTTCTGCTGCTAAGGTTCTCATTTTACAATGTTTTTCTACAATATCTCTAAGGAACTAATACTCTAGTTAGAAATGTTCAAATATCTACACATCCTCATACACACGGAAGTACAGAACCAAGACTAAAATCTCATTCAATGTCTATGTATATCTCCTCTCTGGTACCAATAGTCAACCTTTACATGAACTTTAATCATGCGTTATATTAAATAGCATGGTTTTTATATGAAAAGAAGTTTATTGAACTGGCTTTACAATTAAAAAAAAACTAAAAAACCAAGTAGATTTAGCCTCCACCGTAAATTGTGAAGTGGTCGAGAGAAAAATTTGTTGCTTGAGCTCAGAAAGAATCCAGACTCCGTTGGATTCCAGCTTAGATCAGTTTATCCCAATTACAATTGTAGTGCTGCCAAGTTAAAAAAAATAATAATAAGTTGCAATGTTATGTCTGTGAAATGCCATTTTCAAAATGTCTGGTTTTCAACCATCAACTTGATGGGCCTTCATTTTCCCAGTGCCCAGACTTCCACAGACATAAAAGGTGGAAGATGTCCAGACACACTGTTCCCTTCGGTACCTTTATCATGCACTCTCACTGGAAAAGGATGCATAAACAGAGCTATAGCCAGCCACGTACAAAGTGCACAGCAGGAGAAGCCTCAGGCCACAGGCGTGCAGGTAGAAGGACTGGCAAGGGTCTTCAGGCTCCAAATCTCCCAACCTCTTAGAGGGGAAACAACTTTAGGGTACAGGGGTATCACACGAATCAACCGACCTTTTTAAGCATCTTTCTAGGGGAAAAAAATGAACTTGCTAAACTAACCCACTCCCACCTCCCTACCCTATCATTCCTCTCTCTTCCTTAATGGAGAGGCCAGTAGGAAGCAGCAGGGCGGAAGATTAGGGTGAGTTCATTACCAACAGCAACATGAATGCTGACACTTTCTGGGAAATGACATCTGGCATTTTTACCTAGAACAAACCTATCATCAGTGAAGACACTTAAGGAGGACACCTTGTGAGCCTCCTGATCACTAAAGGAATAATTATGGTAATGTAAACCATTTAGCAAACATTGCATGACTGATAGAGATGATTCTCTTTCCCCCAATCTTTTCCAAAATTAGTGGTTGATCCCCTAAAAATTGAAACTATACTTCTCTCTTCCCTCAAATAATCAAATTAGAATAAGAGTCTTGCTGAAGTCAGTTCCTTGAGTGAACATCCTTCCACATCCTCCCAGAAAGAGAACTTTCCAAAGTAGTGTAGGTTTGGGATATGGCCAATTAAAAATCGCAATTCAGACTTTAACTAGAGGAGGAAATCTTTATTCCAGACTATGGCTACAGGAGGCAGTTTTACCCCCTTGCATGAGGCGGCCTCTACTTTGAACACATGGGGGTGGTTAGAGATTCACACATAATGGGCGAGGGGAGGGATCTGACCGTGTTAAGAGGGCTGGAAGCCCAAAGATGACTCTTAGTGAAGAGGGCTCAGAGGGATCCGGCAAAAGCAGAGGCAAGAGAAAGTTGTTGTCAGAAAAGATCCAGACTCTGAGAAATGGATTTAACCTTCGGCTTGCTTCTGTTTGTTTTCTTTTATTTTCATTACCAGACGTTCAAAATATTTTAAGAAATGAATTAGGAATTTGCTGTGTCTTTTTACTAATTGGTATTTGTGAATTTATAGAAAAATACACTTCAAGTATCTGTTATCTAGGTTTAAAAAAAGCAATTAAAATGAGCTTTTGGGAGTTGGCACTGGGCCTAGCAGTGAGGGCCCCATCTCCCACATTGGCGTGTCTGGGTTTGAGTGCCAGTTCATGCTGCGAAGCTGCAGGTGATAGATCAAGTCATTGGTTTCCTGCCACCTACGTGTGAACTGGGTTCAGGTCATGTTGTTTCTAGAGTGGAAGAATGTGAGCACTCTGGAGAGTACCAGCAAAATGAGAGATTTCTCTCTCATGCTCTCTCCCAGCCTCTCAGATAAATAAGCAAACAAATGTTTTAAGTGGTCTCTACTGCTGTGTTTCTTGTTATTTGTTGATTATGACACATAGAAGAGATTGGGGAAAAAAAGAAGAAACACGAATCAGGAATGCTCACCCCCCTTGAGCAGCACCAGGTGAGCACTGTTATCCGTGGGACATGCCATCTATTACCATCTCTTGGTTCACACAAGGTCAAGTGCACCATAAAGATTGGGAGCCAGATCTGACTTTGATGATAAGATTTTTTCCATTATACCAGCACTTTCCAAATACTAAAGCTTGGGTGTGCGCCAGTCCAAAATTAAGTTATAAACTGTCAGAGGCAAAGTGAAAAATAAAAGGAAAATGGAGTGATATTTTTGTAAAGCAATATTAATTCAGTTAAAGGCAATTTTTTTGGGTTTATTGGACATTCCTGACATTAAAAATATTCTGGTTTGAAATGAAATGTTTGTGTTGGTAAGTATTTGTTCTTACTTTTGGTGGTTTCTTGTTGTTTTTACTTGGCAAAATTTAAAACTAGCACAACTGTGACATGCAACGGTTTCTGATGATTTGGTCATCAGAGATTCCAGAAAGAAAAGTTACTGTGAGTGGTGGAGGTTGATGGGGCAAGAGATTACCTTGCGTCCTCACTCAATTGTTCCCAATTTTCGCATTCACTTCAACTTCTGAAATTTGGAGAACCATGTTGACTTAGAAAAAAAATGTCAATCTTTCATTGTGATTAAACAGTGAGGCAACCAAGGATAGGTGTCAAGTCACAGCTAAGAGAGAGTGAGAATCAAGACTATACTAAGCAGGAGGTGAAAAATTGCCAACAGTCTTATGACATGAATGAGTAGTCAAAGTTTTGATCCATGAATCCAGTGCTGACTCTGAGGAAAATATATGCAAAACTCTGTGTCACTCATCTGATCTTCCTTCATGTAGAGCATTGGAGCCGTTATCCTTGCTCTTGTCTCTGCTTTGTGAACTGATAGCCTCTCTGTGCGTGCATAAATGTCATCTTAGGCTTCCGCTGGACAATTCTCTGAACATGAATAGGAATTGCTAAAGTAAGGATCACAAAAAGGATTTTACTTTTCACTTTTGTTCACTTGCTTGCTTGAAGCAGGAGAAGGAAAGACAGAAGATGGAGAAGATGTTGTCGGCCAAGTTGGATGAGTTCTTGCCTCAGCTTAGCATGGAAATAAACACCAGGAATAGGTTGTGGACACAGAACTTTTATTTATAAACTTAAAAGTGACTGTAAAAAGAAGGAAGGGGAAAGCACCACCCAGGAGAGCTCTGGCAGATGGGGAGTCTCCTGAAAGGAGACAGAGAGGCCTGGGTTTCAATGTTTCTCTTGGGTGTATAAGGGTTCTCTGACTCCACATCTGGGCAGGAACCTGCGGAACACCTTCCTCGTTAGTGGTCTCCTAACCAATTAGTCAGCCTGCTAATCCAGAAACCACCTCAGTTAATTCTAGTTGAACAATTTAAAACTATGTTAGGGTTAATTTGGTGTGAAAATAAGAAGATAGGAATTTAGTATAAGGTTAAATTTAATAATTGGACCAAAACTCAACTTTGAACATTTTTAGAACTAAATGTAAATAACTGTTTTGTTTACATATATAAACAGATTCGGTTGAAAAGGGCACCTCCAAATCCAAATCCTCTTGTCCCACAGGGAGTGAACAGTGCATCCAACTGGAATCAACAGCAATATTCTTTTACCCCTCTTCAACAGTTGTTTTGTGTGTCGACAACACATCACATGAGTACCACCATCTTGTCAAATTTTTGAAAATACGAATCTGTAATGTTAACTGTACACACTATGTTATGACACTGAGGTCTACTAGTCTTGGCAAACTGGCCATCACATCTTTTGACTAATGCATCCCCATTTCTGCCTCCTCTTATTTCCTGACCATTACAGCTTTACTCTCTGCTTCTGTAAGTTTGCAAGTTTTATTTTCCTCACATAAGCTGGGTCATACAGAGTTTGTCCTTCTGTACTTGGCTTATTTCTCTAAGCATAATGTCCTGCAAGTGCATTCATGCCAGCTAAAATGAGAAAATCCCATTCAGTTTTAAGGTTGAATATTCCAGCATAGAGTCTATTGAATAATATTCCACATATATATATAATATAATGGAATATATATCTATATAATTTTATACAGATATGCCGGTGTGTGTGTGTGTGTGTGTGTGTGTGTGCATCGCACGTTTCCTTTGTCGATTAATTCGTGCAGACATTGCTCCCACATTATGGCTATTGTGGTGATGCTGCAATGAACATGAGAGCAAAGACATATCCTCAAGGTACTGATTTCTTTTCCTTGGGATATATGTGTAAACCTGATGGCAGCTGGATTAAATGCTAATTCTGCTTCAGATTTTTTTTTTTTAGAAAACTCCACGTTATATTTTATGGTGGTTGTGCCACTTTATAGTCCCACCAACTGCATAAGTTGCCTTTTCTCTGAATCCTCACCAACATTTATATCATTGTAACATATGTAACATGATACCTCTTTATGATTTTATGTATATTTCCCTCATGACTAATGGTACTGATCACTTTTTAATATACCTGCCATCTATTTGTGTACCTTCTTTGAAACAGTATCAACTGAGACTTTTTGCCCATTTTTAATCTGATTATTTTGGGATTTTGCTATTGAGTTACGGAAAGTCTTTATATATTTTGCACATTAAAAAAGCAAGTATTTCTGAACCAAGTCTTAAACCCAGTAATAAACACTTTCAATTAATTTCCATTACTGAAAGTAACCTCTTCTTGGTGCTTCTCTCCACTTGCTGAATACAAATCAAAGGACAGGGAAATGAACACATGAAATACAAGGACAGAAAGGCTACTTGTGACTCCTCATGAAAAGATATGTTTAAAATCTTAAAGTAAATAATGGAAGGTGTTTTGAGTCACAGGTTAGGATGCTAACATCCCATATTGGAGTGCCTAGTTTTAATAGTCAGCTCTGGCACTCGATTCCAGTTCGCTGCCCACACAGACCTAGGGAAACAGCAGAGAGAGATGCCTAGAGGTATTCAGGCCCGTTCTATCCATGTTGGAGATATGGAGTGTGTTCCAGCCCAGGGGCCAGCTCTGGCCATTACAGCATTGCAGAGAGTTGAGGATTGAGATGGCAGGGGTGAACGTCCTCTCTCTCATTCTCTTTCTTTCTATCTCTCCCCATTTTGAATTGTTTGTTTGTTTATTCTTAAAACAAATAAAATCCACTACATTTCAAAAATCAGCATTATGTGTTCTGTTAGCATGAGGCAGGGGGCAGGGCAAGGGGTGTGGCTGGCACCCAGTGTGTTGAACAGTGTCAAAGCCAGCTAATTTTCCACCTGCCTCAGCAGCATCCCATATGGTCACTTATTCCTGTCCCAGCTGTGTCACTTCTCATCCAGCTCCCTGTTTATGGCCTGGGAAAGCAACAGTGGATGGACCAAGTTGTTGGGTCCCTGTATCCAAGCTCTTGGCTCCTGGCTTTGGATCAGCACTCTCTCTCCCTCTCTCTCTTTCTCTCTATCCCCTCTCTTTCTGTGAATCCACTTTTCAAGTAAATATAAACAGATCTTGAAAAAAAGCCACAAAGCATTGGAATACAGTTCTTAGCTGTCTTGCATTTACTGCCACATCTTTCATGCATTTTCCCTCTGGGTATTACAAAGTTGCATACATTCATGCATTCTGAGTGATGTTTAGCTTTTACTATCGTCCCTTACTTAACTCAAGCTTCGATAAAACTTGCCACTTTGTTTAAAATTGCCCTGTGTCTTGTGGAAAGCAATTTAGAAAAACATTTTAAGAGACACAAAATGTTTATAGCCTTTGACCCAATTACCCGATTGCTGGGAATTTGCCTTAAGGAAATAATTCAGAAGAAGGAAAAAGTCCTTATCAACTGAAGAATTATTTATAATGGGGGAAAAAACTTTCACATACAAAATAGAGAAGAATTAAGTAAAGTATGATATTTCAACCAGAAGAGTTGATAAATAGCCATTAGCACAATTATGGAAATATGCAACACCACAGAGCATATTTGTGCCATAATGGTAAGGAGGGAGAGTAGAATGCATAAGATCTACGTTATAATGTTCATATGAAAAATAATATCTTCATCTGAACTAGGTCCGAAGGAAATAAAAACCATTGCTTTGTTTCGTCAGGATATAAGATTAATCAGGATCACCTGATGTGGATTCTATTTCTTTCTGTATTGAATGTTCATTTTATGGTGATGCTTCTAAGTTTAGAACTTATTTTTCCCTTCCTTTGATTATTTAAAATAATTTGGAAATCAGGCTCAGTCACACTTCAGTTACAAAGAAGAGAAATCATTCCAGCTAGATTAAGCAGAACAGCATGTACTGCAGGGACAAGACAATGGATGAAGAAGCAGACACACGGCTGAGTTATCTCAGTGAATCCCAAGGCTGTCTCACCGTGTGAAGCCACCAGGACAATGGCTTCCCCTGCCGAGATCAGGAAACAGCTACACACTGGGAAACTCTTGGTTAGTTCCAGGATGACGTTGCCTCTGATCCGCCTCTGTCTGCTCTTCACCAACAAGAAAGAGCTTCAGGTGCTCTTTTCCTCTTGCTGGGACTCAGTTCTGACTTTAGTCTTACACAGCAGCGGTTGACCAGAAAACTTAAATTCTATGCAAAATTCTTTACAGATTGCCATGTGACAGAAAGACACAAGAGGGAAGTTACACTAGACAGTAACCAAGCCATTCTCTAGTATTTACCATATAGAATTATCAGGTAAAATATGACATCCAACTAAATTTAAACTCTATATAAATATAACTTAGAATACTTCCAAATGATTTTTAAAATCATTTTCATTTACTTTAAGGCAGAAAGAGCTAGGCATAAACATAGGGGGCAGCCATCCACTGGTTCACTCCAGCAGCAAGTAAAACAGCTGGGGCTCAGCCAGGACAAATCCAGCCAAGCCAGGTCAGCTATATGACAAAGATCTAAATACTGAGTTATCATCTGCTGCTGCTCGTGGTGCACACTAACAGGAAGCTGGAATGAAAAGTGAAGCCAGAACTTAGGCATTCATTTGAGAAGGGCACATTTATCTGTGCCCTCTATCTGGGCTGGGTTATCCCAAACAGCATCATAAATTCTTCGCCAAATAACCTTCTTCTCAAATACTGCAAGGCACATACCAAGTATTTGTTCACATAAAAGTTCACTGTTTACTTGAAACTACAATTTATTTGCTAAACATGATGATTTTACTGTCATGGAAATCAACAGAAATTGAAATGATAGTAGGTAGTTCTTTAGTATCCATAGTTTCCACTTTTGTAGAATCATCCACCAACAAATTTATATATCCAGAAAAATTCAGTCAGATTTAAGTTCATTAACATATCTGTGCCCCATATCTGAATGCTTGGTTTCCCTTTTCAGTTCCAACACCGATTCCAGCTACTTACTAATACAGACTTTGAAAAGCAAGTAGTTGATTCAATAGTTGGTTTCCTGCCATCCATGGAAGAGTTGGATTATGTTCCAGGCTCCTGGCATTGGCTCCAGCCCAGTCCTGGCCATAGCAATTATTGAAGATTTAATTAGTACATAGCTCATTCACTTTCCCCCTCCCTCACTGCTGCTAAAATACATAATTTTAATTTTAAAAATTACATCTGTTCTGAGTCTATACAGAATTTTCCTTTATTTCCTAAAAGTTCCATTATAGCATTAACATGCATTAGGGGTTAAAAGCAGCCCAAAGATAACCTAAACAGAAGAATTTGTATAGATTATGCATAAATGTTATTTCATTGTATGTAACACACTTGAGTATCTGCTGATTTTGATCTCCAAGGAAGGTTCTGGCACCAATCTCTTACATAGCTGCTGATACCTGTACTTCCATTTATACAAAGCATTCCTGGTATTTCTTCCCAAATTCATATTCCTGCAGTAGAGAGGCACAAAACATCTAATGGAAGTGTTCTATTTTTGTAAACCAATACATATTTTCTGTGTTCTTTAAGTTGTTTCTCCCAAATAGGAAGCAAACAGCTACCAATTACTTAAAAACTTATAACAAATAAGAGAGTATCCACACAGGACAATTATGCGAGATAATGGATTCCTTAGAATGCATTTTTATTACTCCTTCCATTCAACAGAGAAGTTTGAACAGTACGCAGGGTTAGGATTCCGATCCTCCATATACAATCCTTTGTAGTTAGCTGCCTTTGAAAAGAGAAAATGTCTAGGACAGTATCAAGTTGTGGTCCATTAAGCTTCCACCTGCCATACCAGCATCCCATTTGAGTTCTGCATGCTCCACTCCAGATATAGCTTCATGTTAATGCACTTGGAAAAGCAGCAGAAAATGACTCAAGTTCTCAGGCCCCTGCACCCACATGGGAGGCTCAAAAAACACTGCAAGTTCCTGACTTCAGACCATCCCAGCTCTGGCTGTTGTAGCCAATTGGAGAATGAACCAGCAGATGGAAGGTCTTACTATCCTTTCTCTCTCTGAAAATTTGTATTTCCAATCAAAATAAATTTTCAAAAAGCGAGTGAGTAACTTTCCTTTTTAAGTTACAAATTAGAGTATAACTTAAGTCACTACTACAGAAATGTTGTGTCCTTATTAATTTCTCATGATCATAGAGTGCCAGATAAAAGTGAACTATTATTCAAGAATTGTGAAGGGGAGGGGCAGTGTTGTGACATATTTGTGACACACATATCCTATTTCAGAACAATTCCTGGTCAACTACCAGCTGCTCTGCCTCCAATCCAGCCCCCTGTTAACACTTCTGGAATAGCAGTGGACAATGCCACAAGTACTTGGGCCCCTTGACTCAAATGGAATAATAATATGGAGTTCTGGTCTCCTAACTATGGATAGTTGTGGCTATTTGGAGCGTGAGCCAGTGGATGAAAGCTCTAACTAAATCAATCAATCAATCCATCTATCTATCTACCTATCCATCTATGTATCTATCATCCATCTGCATATCTTTCTACCTCCCTGTTTCTTCCTCTGTGTCACTATACCTTTCAAAATAAGTACAACAAACCTTTTAAAAAGAATTGTGTTTAAAAAAAATTCATGATCTGGGATAGCCTGCACTTCAGTTCTGCAGGTGTGACTTATGCACTCAGCAAGCCTGGGCATGTGATAATTCGTCTGAGTCACAGCTCTTGTCCCTAAAATGAGGTCATTAGTACTTTTCCTGTTTCCCAAATGAGTTTGCCATAACGATCAACTAAGCTCACATCTGCAAAATTTCCTAAAATATGTAAAATGTCATATAAAAACTTCTCTGCAATCTCATGATTAAAAATTTCTGAAGCTTAAAATATTCAACATTTCAACCATTTCCCCTCTGTGGAGGGCTTATAATATGCCATAACTTCAAGTCATGCTATTGCACTCCCGAGCAGAGCAGTGGTGGAAAACCCACATTAAAAACAGTTTCAAGGGGCAGGCATTGTGGCATAGTGCTTAAGGCAAGCATCCCACAGGGGTGCTGGTTCATGTCCCAGCTGCTCCGGTCAAGCTCCTTGCTAATGACCTGTGAATATCAGGAGAGGCTGATCCAAGTGGCTAGCCCCCTGCTCACCCATCCACTCACCCTGTCTGAGAAACATGAACACATACTGTGTTTTCTGTCTTCAGCCTGGCCCAGCCTCAGCCATTGTGATTATCTGGGAATTGAACAGCAGAGGGAAGATTTCTATCTGCCACTGTCTCACCTTCCCTCTGTGTGTAGCTCTAACTTTCAATAAATAAATCTTTTTAAATGAATGGTTTCAAGACTCTTTTTTCCACAAGTAAATGGAGTCAGAAGTCAGAGATCCAGGGTACACATTCATGCTGAAGGACTAAAGTTTATTCTTCTATACTGTTTTTCTGTCATCTTGATTGTGTAGATCTACCTCATTTTTAAGCTGGCAGCTCCACCTTGAACCATCACATTTGCACTCTGTAAATTTTGAGTGGAAATGTTTTTAAGAAGTAAGACCCAACCTTTTTGCTTGTACCTTCCTCCTGGAATGGGAACGTTGTTTTCAGTTCTATCGTATTGCCATAATTTTTCTCAAGTGATGTTTCATTACATATACTGTAGAAGGATGAAGTCATAACTTCACACACACTTGTACTTATCTACAAATCAAGATATATATTGCCAAGTCAGTAGACAGTCCCTGTCATGGTAGGTAAATTCAAACATTTTCTACATGAACCAGAAGGAGATCTAATTTAAAACAATCTGTTTTTATAATGAAGACATAGCTAGAAAAGTCAAATTACATTTGCTTTAATTATATAATTAAATCATTACCTAGCTAGATTACTAATGTAGCAATAACACAATGCCTGCCACATATCAGTTAAGATATATATATATTTGAATAAGGCATTAAACAAACAACTTGGTAAAGGGGAAAAATCTAAGATTTTATCTCTGCAGAATTAGAGTTGCTGACAATGAAATTATTTCAGCAATGAGAACTGAACCAGAAACAACTTGTACAATTGTTCTTGGACTCACAGAAGTGAACAATAACAAACTGGGGCATGCAAACAAAATTACGCTCAAATACCCCTCCATCGGTTCAGACCCATAAACAACAGGATTAAATCACAAATCAACTGGTCAGGCCAACTGTCTGGATTCACAAGACAAGATAGTTTGTAAACGTGCCTGGTTTACAAACTATGACCCATGTCTCAGAAGACCAGTGCATGATTAGATTCAGCCTACAAGGACCTTTGCCTAACTTCCTCTTTCCTGAAGCAGCCCACTATGACCTGAGTGTATGTTACAGCACTTACAAACTCAACTTCCATACAGATGTGTTTCTGGTGTTCTTTGCTTATAAACTTACAGCATTAATGGTCTTTATAATAGATAATTTACAATATTTCCAGGCAATCTTTTTGTTAAATGTAATGCTTAGTATTAACACATGCTTTCACAAATTCTTAAAGCAGTAGACAAGACTTAGTGTGGTAGACTGGACATTTCAATTCCAGTACAAAACCAAACTCTGCAGACAAGTAGATATGGAAGCATAATAGCGTGAATGCTAGAAAAAAAATTCACAGTATGTTATACTTACATTTTACCTATATTCAGCCTTGTAAGAGAGGAAAAAAAATATTAGGCAAGACATGAGAAATATTCAAAAAAAGAGTACTGTGAAAAGGAGCAGGAACTAGGAAGAAATATTGTGGAACTACTGCACTGGTGAACAAGAGCCAGTGTTGACACAAAGAAGTCAGAGGAGTGGCTGTGGCATCGTGTCTGACACACCATGGGGACAGCTACTTGCATTGCACTCCTGTGCCCTGTGTCACAGTGCCTGGATTCTATTCCTGGGAAACTGCTCTGACACAACACCTTGGATGCAGGTGCTAAATACCACCAGGTCCCACTTTCACAGGCCTCCTAGGCTCTGTCCCTTAGCTCCAAGGCTTTGCCTTGCTTGTACAAAAAATTAAGCTCTAAACAGAGGGCGGGGTCATGGGGGTGGGGGAATGGAATAGACGGGGCAAGAAACCAGCTTAGCAATCTCCCTGATCACTGTTCTCAGGAGGCATTTCTTTCCCCTCAACATAACATCTTGAAGTTCTGGCTAGCCTTTTACAGAAACCCCAGGCTCTGAGCTAAAAGAAACTATGACCTTCAGATTGTCCCAGGGGAAATTGCTGCCCACTCTACCATCATCAAAATTCCCTATGAAACACAACACTACTGAATGCTTAAAGAAGGAACACAAGCATCACAATTCAACCAGGAACTTAGACATACGTTGAACATCACCTCTCAACCCCTACTTGAATCTCTAAGAGCCCTCATGCTTGACCCCTGGAGGAGCCTGGGAATTAGGCAACAGCTGTCCAGCTGCTGGCGCTGTGCTCTGCAGTCATGATCAACTTTGGTCCGATATCCTGTGTCAGTCTGTTTTGGTGTGCCCTGGATGAGTGAATCCAGCTTTTGGGTTTCTACAACAACGGCCCCAACCAGTTTTGCAGGCACTACAGGAAAGTCCAAGCTTTGCTCTCAGTTTGAGGTTCCTGCGAATGTGTATCCTAGAAGGCAGCAGAAGATGGCTCAAGTAACAGTCCCTGCTGCCTAGCTGGGAGACCCAGACTAAGGTTCCGGTTCCTGACTTTAGGTTTCTCCAATGCTCGCTGTTGCAAGCATCTGGAAAGTGAACCTGTGGATGGGAGAAAGCTCTCAGTCTCTCTCACTCTTGATCTCGCTCTCGTTCTCACTCTCAGGTAGATCCCATAGAATCAGATACATTTTTATCTTACTGAAAATGATTGCACAACTCATTTAATCTTTTCTGCAAGCCTTAAAGCCTTATAACAAGATGCAAATTGATACCAGGTTTGGATCAGGTAATATCAGTTTGCATGTTAATTTTGTTTCTTATATGACTTGGAGCACACATCTAAGTGTTGTCTCTTTTGTAAAATGAAGATAATGTCTTGCTTATCTTTGGATATTCAACCATCTGGCTGTTGTAATATTTGAAAAACATTGTCAAATTCTGTTTTTCCTGTGTATACTTTATTGTATAGAAACTTGCAGATAGATATCACCCATATTATTGCACATGATTATATATATGTAATAATGGTTGCTATATTTCATGAGCAATTCAAACAATTTTTGATTATATAAAGTGTCTTCATTGGACTGATTCTAGACATTAATTGTTCAATAATTTGCAATGCCTTTGACACATATATGAATATTAAGGCAAAATGCAAAAATGTTGGCTTATAGTCGGTTCTCCATTTTGTTAACCAAGTCAGAATGTTTAATGTCCTACACCTAAAGCAAGCATATTTTGATGTTACAAGCCCTAGGCATAACCATTGTTTTCTATACAAGAGAAAAAAAAAAAAAAAAGGAACATATTGATAATCACCTGGATACCTTGAGGGCCACCAGAAGGTGGCACTGTGATTTTTTTAAGGAAGAGAATGACTTTCACACAAGCAGTTGAGATACCAAGATGACAGATTGCTGGAAGATGAAATTGCTCAGGTCACTTCCAGCTACCACCTGTCAGTGTAATTCATTCTACCAGATAAGACCCATGAACTCTCCTTGTATGAGGTGCCAGAATCTAAAATCACTTACTCTCAATGCTATAGCTTTTTAAAAATAAATAAATAAATGATTCTGTAAGAAGAATAAGGAAGAATTCACAATCCTTCTGAAATTTTTCTCCGACAGCATTTGCTCCATCATCTCAGCACAGTTCTCCTCACGGTGTGTCAGCATCTTCGACCACTAAGATAAAACTGAGGATACCACTTTGCTTTTTCTCTAAGTGTAGATAGAGCACATTCAGTTAGAAAGTAAACAGATTCGCTGTGACCAATAGTTAACACTGAGACTAATTATCTAGTCATATTCATTTAAAAGGTGTTCTAATCTGAAATACATATTAAGAGGCCTACTTTAGGGATTAAAGAATGGGGGGCAACACCTGGGGCCATCAAGTGGCATGCCTTCAAAAACCTCTCCTGTTTCTGTGACTTTCAGATGCACCACTATAAGCAGTAAGCTGAGCACAAAGAATTCAAAATTTCTAAATTGAAGCTCTATGATAGTTACCCTGTTCTTCTTCTTTTCTGTCTTTTGGATAAGCTGCTTCTCTCCCACCTATGCATATAGAACAGAAACAATTTGGTCTGTCCTTGAAGGATCATTCCAATCAAAAAAGAACAGTGACATCATTCACGTGTTCCCGGGGAGGATTCATGTAATGCCATTTCTTTAGTTTTGAAAGCATGGAGAGTGGTGAAAGCTCACATTAATAAGCATAGCCATTTAATTTCCAAAATTAATGAGTGGAGCTCAACGTATTGAGTGCATTGTACCAGAATATCTGATTCCGGTGGAATTGCTCTGAATCTGAGAGAGAGAATATGATGACCAAATGGTGCTAAACTAATGATGTTTTCATGTTAGGATAGGAAAAGGGAGAAACAAATATGCACACACAATATTGTTTCAATTTGCTAATGACAAAACACATTTCATCTCAATTAGTGCGGAGACTGCTACAAACTGCTAGCCAGATTGCTAATAATTAAAAACTCAATGTGTCTTCAGTCATTACAAGAGGACAGTGATGAGAGGTTGTGAAAACTATTTAAATTCTGCTTGCCATACTTATTTGTGGGGGGAAAAAATACAATCTCTGTAACAATGGACTGCCAGCGTCTGTGATTATTCTGGGTCTTTGGGGGAATTTGCTAGGTCGCCACCCAGCACTTACCTATGACAACACCTCATACAAAAGTGGTCCCCAAACATCAAGTAACTCCCTTGTATTTATGACAGTTCCCGTCTCTCTAATATTTTTGATCATTTTCTTTGAAAAACTACAATTGACACCTTAGTTACACACGCTTGTATTCCTGTAGGTATCAGATGAAGAACTGGCCTACAGTTTTGGTTTTAGCAACTGAAACAAAGCAGCAATTGCATTCGCGTTCACTTCATCAGTCCCAGCCACTGTGAGCAGTTCCTCTGTCTTCTCATAGATAGTCATAGCAAGTCAACTCTTTCTAAACTCTTCACTAAGGGAGAGGCACAGGTAGAGGGCCAGTGCCACAACACCACAATCACACACACTCAGAGTTTAATTATCACTTGTACAGTTAACCTCTTAATGGCAGATTCTATTTTGAGAGCTTCATAAAAGCTCATAGTCCCTGATAAAACCAAGTAACACCGATCCACCTGTTGGCTGCAGACAGACCAGAGGCCAAATTGTCATTGCAAAAAAACCACTCTGGGCTCATATCAGTGACCAGTCAAAGCAAGGTCATGAAGGAAAGCTATGCATTAGCCAGAGACACCGACATTACTTGATCTTAAGCAGAAACCTCTCTTTATCTGTACAGAGTTTTAAAAAATCGCATTCCCTTTCAGAATTTTGGAATCCAATGGTAACTGCTTGCCTCCTTGCTTCCCAAGTTACCAAAGAAATAGCTGCCTGCTTCTTTCACCATCACCCTTCACATTCTCCTCATCACCCTAATATTGATATGCGTCATGTCAAGCAGAGCCAGTTTTCCAAATGGGGGTTCTGTAAATATGTTTGGTTTGTTTTGACTTGGGCAATATGGTCATTTTAGTGTCTTGTGTTAAGATTACTTCAGCATCCTTTTGCTTCTTTCATTTCCTACAACTCAGGTTGTGAGCATGCTTGATGCCAGGTACTACAGTTAACAGCAGCATCAAATTCTAACCCCAAGCGGACTTCAAGTCAAAGTATTTATTTCCTATATATTTAATGTGCAAGCCAATTATACTGTTTATTGGGAACATTCTTTACCCTCAAACATATGGCTGCTTCAAATCCATACGCTATTGCTTCACATCTTGCCTAGGACTTTACTTACCACCATCAACCGCAATAGAGAAAATGAATTGATCCTACGTACTGCAGTCACCATGCCAGGAGCTATACAAAAGACATTAAAATCTGTGCTCTTTGACCCCTCAAGGCTTTCTTTTTGAGATTAATTAGATCTCAAGCAGGATTACAATAGGATCATTCCTTGCTGAAAAATGCAGACTGAATTTTCTGGCACAAATACATCTTAAAACTGATTTTGCTTTATGCTGATCCAGAGCTCATCCCCTTACAAAAAAAAAAAAAAAAAAAAAGACAAAGAAGAGATCAGCAAATGCTAAAGGTATTTTTATCAGTTAGACAGCCATTGCATTTAATTTTCTTTTACATTAGACATACTGCATTTTTCTATTTCATCCAAAACATGGAAAATTTGCCAATGAATAATTCTAGTTAACAACTGTGAACAAACACTATGCTTTCTATCATTTTACACTGATAAGATTATGCAGATGGATGAAGAACTAATTCAGATAACATCTAAAACTATAATAATCATGACAGTTCCTTTCATATGAAGTTACCTAAACTCCTATGAAGAGCCTAAAATATTTTCTTGTATTCTAGTTTCTACTTCTTCCAGTCTCTGAGGTAAGGGGAAAAGGCAATTGATTTTGATTTTTACTTTTCTGACTGGCCTTGTGCAGTACAATTTAGTTTGGTTGACTTGCAATCATTATTCATTCAAAATACAATATGCAGCTATGATTTATTGAGTACTTGTTTTTTTTTTTATTTTATTGTATTATTGTTGACAATCTTTACATAGTTAATTGCGGTTAAAAAAAAAAAGGTTCAGGGGGTATAGGGAAGTGGGTAATACTATTATGTCCATATTGTTTCCATCATGTATCTGAGGTAAAGGGGGATATTGAGGGAGAAGCCCCACTCGGATTCCCGCCCACCCCGAGTCCCGGATGTGGGGCATGCTCTGAGATATTTGCTCAAGTGGTTTTAATAGTTCTCCAGTTATGAATCGCTGCCAGTTTCGCTCGATGAGGTCGTCCACTGATTGATATGGTCCATTATAAAGTCTCCGTTTGCCCCATATTTCGCTGCCAACATATAGCTGAGATAAATGATTGACCTGTTCTGTCTTCGGTCCTTTCCTGGTTAGAGTTCTGAGTCCAGCAGTTCGATTGGGGAGATCTCCAAAGAAACCTTGAGGTATTCCCAGACCAGATTCTTGTATGTTCTAGCAAGCACAGGGCCCGGCACAGTCCATCACCCTGATCAGCTGGTGGTTGCAATTGCTGGGTTGGTTCTGTTTTCAGTCCCGAGTTGCACTGGAACCATTGGGTGTTGCAGTCCAGTCTGGTTCTGCCCAGCACATGCTCGGCCCTTACATCAACCAGTGGGAGCTGCAGCCTAGTCGGGGCGACCCACAATAACCCCATCAGGCCCACCCCTTACCCTGGTTTGCCAGTATGTGTAGCAGTAGACCAGTCTGTCCCACATCCCATTTGGCTCTTGTACTTGTCAATGGGTATTGAAGCTTAGTTCCATCTAATCAACTCAACCATCCCCCATCCTAGTTTTCATGCCCTCCCGCGGGACTAGTGAGCCAGGAAGGGGGAACCCACTTTTTCCCTCCCAGGTCTCTTTCGATCCTGGTTTATGCACTCTTTAGGTGGTTCTGTGATTTGACTTGACAGAATTAGTCCCCAGTGCCAGCTTCTGCCAGCTGATGCTGTGGCCAAGCCCAAACATCCCTCACCCGCTCTAATTTATGCTTGCACCCACAGGAATAATCAGCCCAGCCTGGCTTTTCCCTGATCTAGAGTACTTGCTTAATTCCAGGAACTGTGCTGTGCTCTGGGGATAAACAGTAAACAACAGACACACTCCCTGCCATGCGTTTTCAAATACTCTTGTAGGTAGCTGGGAGGAGACTCTGGAGATTCAAGCCCTCTGTTCTCTATTCATGTCCTTATCTGGTTTGATTACATAAGCCATTTAATTACTGAGTTACATTCTTTATCTATTACTTCCTTGATACTCAGCAGGGTGTTTGCAAGATGCCTTCAATTCAAAAGCAAAAATGCTGTGAGTTCTGTGGATGCCATGAAAGCACAGTTCTCATTTTGGTTATGAGGTTTTGTTACAGTTTCTTATGGAATCTTCTTAATGGAACAAATAGAACAGAGAAATAATTTTCTTACTGGAAAATTGAGAACATATCTTTATGAAGCACCTTGCGTAGGAGGATTAGTGGGTGAACAACTTTGTGAGCGAATGGGAGCTCCCCAACAATACAGACCAGGCACTGTTTCTCAGCTCTATGCTGCCAGCCCACGAATGCTGTCTGGAACATAAAAGACCCTCAATAATAAGTAAATTCAATGAATGAATACGGATCTATTGGCAACAAAGGTCATAGTATATAACTGGAAAAAAATATTTCCATAAAGAAAGTTTTTGAGATCATTTTAGTTATGAATAACACTGTATTTATGCAGAGTTCATTTTCTACATCTTTTATGTACTTTTTAGAATTATATTCATTTTGTTTGAAAGACAGAGAAAGAGCTCTTCCATTCACTTTCTCTCCCGCAGACACACACAACAGCCAGGACTTGGCCAGGCAAATCTAAGAGGCAGGAACTCAATTTAGGTCTCTTCTGTGGGGGTCGGGGATGGACAGCAAGGACTCTGAGACTTAAGCCATCATGTATGCCTCCCTGAGCATCCATCATCAGGAAGTTGCACCAGAACTAGAATGAAGAGTCTCTACACATCTCAACATCAAACACCCAATCCTTCCTCTTTTTTTTGTTCTGTTAACTAATGAAGTTCACTGTTCTCACAATTTAGCTCACAAGTTCTTCACTGTGTTTCATTTGTTTGTGATGCTTTCATTAAAAGGTTTTATTTTTGTGTTTTGTTTTATTTTTACTTAATTGAAGGGAAAAGTGACAGAGGAAGAAAGGGAGAGAGAGAGAGCTTCCAGCTCAAATCATCCCAACAGTTCATCCTGGTCTCTGACATGAGGAAAAGGAGCCCAACAGCTGAGCACCATCTGCTGCAGTGCCAGGTGCATAAGGATGTAGAAGCACATGGACTAATAGGTGGTTAAGTACAGGCCTTCAGTCAGAATGAAGACAGTGGGTAAATCCTTGCCTTCCGTGTGTTGGGATCCCATATGGGTACCAGTTCATATCCTGGCTGCTCCACTTCCCTTTCAGCTCCCTGCTATGGCCTGGGAAAGCAGTATAGGATGGCCCAAAATGCTAGGACCCTGCATCTGAGTGGGAGACCTGGAGAAGCTCCTGTCTCCTGGCTTTGAATTGGCTGATCTCTGCCCATTAAAGCCACTTGAACTGGCAGACAGAAGATCTTTCTCTCTGTTATATCCTCACTTTGAATCTGCCTTTCCAATAAAAACAAACAAATCTTTTATATTAAAAAAAAGGCACAAATGAAGATTCTCTCAAAAAGCTGCCTTTGGCAACATCAAAGTACTAACCTCACACCTATAGATTTTCAGTTTTATCATGAAAACTACAAGAAAGTAGAAATACCACCCCACTAAATTTTCATTTTATTATGAAAATAAAAATCACCTGAGTTACTCCTCTAATGACTGTTATGTTTTATCATGTGACAGCTAGACAGGGTTATAATTCCAACTTTTTTATGGATTTTCTCCCTGCCCTGGTTGTTAGGTATGTTCCTTTTCTCTTTCTTTCTTTCTTTCTTTTTCTTCTTTTCTTCTTCTTTTTTTTTTTTTTTTTTTGGAACTTGTGCTTAGAAGACTCAACTTTCATATGTCTTGGACTTTTTCCCTCCTTTGGAGTACCCTCCTGAGCACTTTGGTAGGAGTTTTCTGACTTTTGCTTTGTTCACTGTTTTGTGCACATGGAAATTCTTATTTTTTGTGAATCAAGAATTGAGGTTGTCTCTTCACACTATTCTACCCATAACATTAGTAGGGACCTGGATTAGGAACAGAGCAGCGGGAATCCACTGGCATTGGAACTCCATTATGGGACATCAGTGTCATGCCAAATGGAGGTTTGACCAGTTGAGCCACAACAGTGTTCCTTCTTTATTACATGTTGAATTACAACAATATACTTTTTATTATCAGAAATTATATTTTGTTTTTTTCCAACCTGCCTACTTTATTTTACAGTATCTCCTTAATGTATTTTTATTTAATCTCTTGTTTATGCCACTGTTTATATTAAATCGCCAAAAAATGTAGATATCATCAATCCCTTACGAGAAGCTCTTGGGACCAAAGAGTGCTTTGCTAACACTTGAGGAGCTCACTGCCTGCATGGAGAGCAGGCCCAGCCCAAGGCCTTTCCCTTGGTCCTCAAGAGGTATCTGATGAATATCATCATGTCAACCTTTGTCAGCAGGTCAAAATACTTTTTCCACTATTCGCAGATAACATGATCCTTTACATAGAAGAACCAAGAGACTCAATACAGAGACTCCTAGAACTTATACGAGAATTTGGTAGAGTGGCAGGGTACAAAATTAATGAACAAAAATCAACATCCATAGTGTAGGCAAACAGCCCCAAAATGGAAGAAGATCTAACCAGCAAGTTACCATTCAAAATAACAAGAAAAGTATGAAGTATCTAGGAATAAATTTAACCAAAAACATAGGAGACCTCTATGAAGAAAATTACAAAACACTTAAAAAATAAATTGAACAAGACCTCAAAAGATGGAGCAACATCTCATGCTCCTGGAAACACAAAATCAATATCATTAAAATGTCTATACACCAAAAGCAATGTATACATTCAATGTGATCCCAATCAAATTACCCAAAACATTCTTCATTGAACTGGAAAAAATGATACAAAGGTTCATCTGGAAACACAAACAACCACGGATAGCTAGAACCATCCTGAAGAATAGGAACTTAACAGGGGGAATCACAGTCCCGGACCTCTGGACATACTATAGGACAGTGGTTATCAAAACAGCCTGGTACTGGCACAAAGATAGAAAGGAGGATCAAAGGAACAGAATAGAAACAACAGAAGGGAACCCACATAGATACAGCCAATTAATTTTTGACAAAAACACAAATAACAATCCAAGCAAATGGGAAGGTCTCTTCAATAAATGCTGTTGGGACAACTGGTTAATAGCCTGCAGAAACAAAAAGATAGACCCACATCTCTCACCATACACTAAGATCAAATCTAAATGGATAAAAGACCTAAACCTCCATCCAGAAACCTTCAAACTTTTGGAAGAAAATGTTGGAAATACTCTGCAAGATCTAGGGGTAGGTCCCGACTTCCTAAAAAGGACACCAAAAGCACTAGCAGTCAAGGCCAAAATAAACAAATGGGACTTCATCAAACTAAGAAGCTTCTGTACAGCAAGGGAAACAATCAACAAAGTAAAAAGGCAACCCACAGAATGGGAGAAGATCTTTGCACATTACCTAGCTGATGGGGGCTAATCTCCAGAATATACAAAGATCTCCAGAACAACCAAAACACCAAAACAAACAAACTACTCAAGAAATGGGCACAGGAAGTGGGCAGACACTTCACAAAAGCACAAACCCAAATGGCAAACAAACATATGAAAAAATGCTCAAGTTCCCTGGCAGTAAGGGAAATCCAAATTAAGACAACAATGAGTTATCACCTAACGCCAGTAAGATTGGCCCACATGAATAAAAGCACCAACAACACTTGCTAGCGAGGATGTGGGGAAAAGGGAACCCTACTCCACTGCTGGTGGGAATGCAGACTTGTACAGCCTCTCTGGAAATCAGTATGGAGAACACTCAAACAACTCAAAATCTGCATACCATATGATCCAGCAATAGCACTCCTAGGAATATATCCAAAACACCTGCTACATGAGAAACCAACATGCACCCCTATGTTTATAGCAGCACAATCAATAATTGCGAAAACTTGGAAGCAACTGAAATGCCCATCAACAGAAGACTGGATAAGAAAGCTATGGTTCATCTACTCCATGGAATACTACTCAGCTATTAAAAAAAAGAAATGCAGTTCTTTGTGGTCAAATGAGCCCAACTGGAATCTGTTATGCTAAGAGAAATGAGCCAATCCCAAAAGGTTAAATACCACATGTTTGCCTTAATTTGAGATGAAATGTTGTCAATCTGGAAAATAGTACCTGTATATTGTAATATTATTGCAATCTCAAACAGCCTTAATCTAATGCAATAAGATAATGTGATGTAATGTATAAATCAACAATTAATGTGAGTCAGACTGCTTATGATCTACATCAAAGAACTGTAAAACCTCAAACACTCTTAATACCCTATGTTAGTCTGTAATGGGGAGAGAGTGCAGAGAAATCTTCCACCTCCCTAAAAAGTGTGAGGAAGATGTGAAATATAACCTATCAGGATCATATCTGGTAACTCATAGACAACAGACTCAGATCAGCATTAGACAATAGTAAAGCTACAAAGGCATAAGGGGGGAATCGGGAGTGATCCTGACAGCCTCTTAACAGGAGGTCATGTGCATGGAGCAAGGGGGGTCCCCAGAGTGGAGCAGGTGGACAGGAGGAGGCTCGTATCCCAACTCTGAAGACTCCCAAATCCTCACCATGGGCTATCAATACGAACAACAAGGACTACATCCCAATGGACAAGGAGACCACAGGGAATAGGAGTGCCTTCAAAGGCTGAGAACTCTGAGGTCACCCACCCCCATCTGGAGCTTCCACAGGGGACAGAAGAAGTCCAAACTCTGCCATGCGTCATCAGAATGATAGCCAGGAGCCCTGAGCAGTCCGCAGAAACAGAAGAGCAATAAACTTCCTTTGGGACTAGGGAGAGGAACTTTCTCTGGTCCTTGCCTGGTTCCGGCTCTGGGTCCCCACCCTCTCTCGCAATGACCAACAGGATGGCTCCAGAAACCCCTCAAAACAAACAAACAAACATACAAACAAACAAAAAAAACTAGAATAGATAGACAGACAACAACAAGGAAAGCTTAGAATCAGACAGAAAATGGTCAGCGTGGATTCACTCATACCTCACTAGGTGGGACACAGATTAGTTACTCCTCACTGGGGTATTGAGGATTTCTCTGCACACCTCTCCTAAAAATGTTCTGCACCTAAACTATTGACACATGTCTTGTTAGAGATATAAGCCAGTTCAGACCACCCGAAAAACAACCAGGTTCAGCAAAATCATGCTTCAACACTATAAAAAGCTAAATACTAAAATGAAAATAGACACGAGACAGCTAAATAGTAATCTATAGCCATTTTATGGTGTATAGAACCTGGTAGTATATAAACCAAAATTGAAATGTCTATGAAGAAGTCACAGGATGTGATTAAGAACCTGCATTTTCCTTTTAACATATTGGTAATCAATACCATGTCAATTAATACCATAACATTGTAAATTGTTGTTGATGTTATATTGGGGCTTTTAATTGATCGGGATGATACTCTGCCGGCTCTACCTTCAGACCAGAGATGGTCTCTCCAAGAAACCGTTGAACTTACCAGGACAATAAGATGCTGGACTTTATGCTTGGTAAATACTTCCAATGAAAGAATCTCAACTGAACTTGAACTTTGGCAATGCGACAAGGTGGAGGAATCCACCATGGGGGGAGGGTTTGGGGAGGAGTGGGGGGAATCCCAGTGTCTATTAACATTGTGCCACATAATGCAATGTAATTAATAAAATAAATTAAAAAAAAATACTCTTTCCAAAGCTTGGAATGGAATGAGACCTGGCCTATGGGTATATTTTTCTCAGAGGTAATTTTTTTTTCTACCCTCTATGAACTACAAGATTTTTTCATTGTCTTCCTTGTGTATCTTTGTTGTGAAGTATTTACATTTTATTCTGTCTCAGCTTATAGTTCATGTTATGTTCATGGTTTTGCATAAAGTTCTTTAATTTCAATTTTTGAAAACACAAAAAATAAAACGTACTTATGTTTCTGTCAGTCTATTTGAACAGATTCCAACTTTGAAGTTGATGTAAGAAATATTTTGCTTGCTAAATTCCTTTTGTAAAAAAAAAAAAACAAAACTTCTTTTAAAAAAACGTTTATTAACAGAGTTCAAATTTTCTGATGTATTTCCTAGGTACAGTTTTGAGAGGATGACCATCCTATCCAACAAACGTTGCAAGCCTAAATTTAATTTGTTGCTTTATCTTACAGCTGACATTGAAAGCTCAAAAAGGGAAAATCCCCAAAAGAAGCCTCTGGAAATCAGAGAGCAGTGCCCTGTCCAGGGGCGTGAGCTGATGTAGTGACCAGGATGTGGGTCTCTGTGGGTGTGGGAGACATACTGTGAGCTCCACGCAGTGAGACATCCAGAAAGCCTATTTCCCGTCCCCACTGACATCCTAGCCATGTGCCCCGAGAGGACTGTGCTGGCTGATCTGCTGCAAGTGGGGATTCCTCCTTGCTGTCTTTAATACTCAGCCATGAAATCAAATTCTAATTAAATTTTGGCTAGCAATATTTGAGAGGTAGGGCTAGGGGTAGAGGGATGCCTGGTAGATAATGCTGCAAATTAAGTCTCCCATGAGATGTTTTTAAACTTCTTTTTCTTATTTAGCTCAAAGCTGCTGTTTCCATCTGAGTTGAAGGTAAGGAAAAGATGACAGTAAAAGTGAGATTGAACGAACAAGATGCTGGTCTAAGGCAGCATGAGCGTTAGGCCACAATGGATCATCCCAGTCTTGTCTCCTCAGGAATGCCTAGAATCACTCAGGCTTCATCTCAGCCCAGCATGATGAGTACCCTGCCTTACACATCACTCATGTGCACAAACCAAAGAGCTGCTAGCTTTTCCCACCCACCACACCTAAAATGTACAAGAACCTAGGGTTGCATGGCTTGGTTGGCCATTCCCCTGACAGCGTCACCTTGCCATGTGGAAGTGGTCCCAGGCTGTCTCCCACCAGGGAGTAGTCAGCCAGCCTCTCTCCTAACTAATTAAACTCTGCCTGCTCTAAAAACATCTCTCTCTCCCGATGGCCCTGAAACCTAACAGTCAACTTTGCTCCTCCTCTCAGGTGCTAGTATGTCTGTACTCCTGCGGGGAGATCCTTCCTCTTCCTTGTGTAGTTGTGTAGGATGTGACAGAAGCATGATGCTTGCAAACACAGACCGGCACACTACTGACCCGTTTATTTGAACCTTACGGACTCTAACATCTTCTCTCCTTTTCCCCTGCTGTCTGCTTTTCTAATATCCCTTTCACTCTTATCCCTCCTTGACTCAAGGACCTGTATCTCCAGAGAAGAGATCATACCTTCTCCAATCTTAGTGGCCTAGAAACACCCATTACAGCACCATACACACACAGGAGGAGCGTAGACCTTAGGCCTTTCAAAAAGAGACAATGCATGCCTGTTCGCAAGCATGTTTCCCCTCAAAAAAATGTCCAGCTGCAAAAGCAGCGTTTTCTTATTTCAGCGAAACCATGTGCTTCAAAGACAAGAAGTAGAAATAAGAAAAAGCAGGCCTTTCAACACGTCTTCCTAAATGAGCTCCCCCAGCATTCAGAGGCACTTCAATGACCCTGAAAGTGAAATCAGTGACATAATTATTTTTGCTGAGAGAGAAAAGGTGACTTAAAAGAATATGAAGGATGCTTAGAGAAATCTGCATATTTATCTTATTCTTAAACCTACTCTTTTCGACTCCCACTCTCATCATCTTTATGGACAAAAGAAAGGGTGCAAAATTGAAAAGGTCACATAGCACGTAGGCTGATTAAAAGCCAAAGTCAGATCTACTGACAATTGGCAAAAGATCAGGTGGGCATTTATTTAATAGAACTCCAAATGACAGGAAGGCGAGATGATTATCGCCTCCACGGCTTCTTTGTTCCAACCTCACTGTTTAAGTCATTTCAAACACAGGGAACTTTTTCAATTTGCCCAGGATGTCAGCCTGAAGAGGTTTTTCAGGATTAATCCAGGTAATGAGGATCAAGAATGCCATTTGTCACCCTCACAGAAAGCAGCAGCACACATATTTCAAAACCTATGTTACAAACTATATGCAATTTTGTCAATTAAATATGATCATAACTACAATGAAAGATCAGAACCTATTGCTAGCAATATTCCAAAAATTGAGATGAAGTCATCAGTAAATCCCTTTTTTATTGGAAAAAAATATGTAAGATAATCCATACAAGTCAAAATATTTAATGTGAATTATACCTGAATTTATGTTGTAAACTATGTTCAGAATATAAAATTATTGAAAGTACTACACAGCAAGTAGAAAACTTTTTCTTATACCTGTCTTAGATTAAATCTGGGGTCTTGTAAATTAGGCTAACCAAATACATTAACAGTAAAAAAAAAATACCATTTTATTTAGTGATTTTTGTGAGTACATAGGAGTACTGTTTATTAAAAACATAAATGATTGAAGAAGCAGAATCCAGACTTTACACCCGCTTGAACAAACAAATCCTTGGTGTGATTACATGGCTGTGTATTTATGATATCTCAACTACTTCTTCAATGAGTGAATAACATTAACAGTTTGTGTACTAAGAACCTTTTTTCTGATAATGTTATTAAAAGCAAGATTTACATATACTTGATTAAAGGTTAGGCGAGAGCTAGGAGAAAAGTTGGGTAAATGAGAGCTAAGTTCACTGGTGGCTTAAATCACAAAAACAGGGCCTGGCGCGATAGCATAGTGGTTAAAGTTCTCACCTTGCATGTGCCAGGATCCCATATGGTCGCCGGTTCTAATCCTGGCAGCCCTGCTTCCCATCCAGCTCCCTGCTTGTGGCCTGGGAAAGCAGTCAAGGATGGCCAAAGCCTTGGGACCCTGCACCTGCATGGGAGACCCGGAAGAGCTCCTGGCTCCTGGTTTCGGATTGGCTCAGCTCCAGCCGTTGCTGCCGCTTGGGGAGTGAACCATCGGACGGAAGTTCTTCCTCTCTGTCTCTCCTCCTCTCTGTATATCTGCCTTTCCAATAAAAGTAAATAAATCTTTTTTTTAAAAGTCACAAAAACAGAATAGAAAGAATAGGGCAGACCTGAGCTCTGTGACCAAGAAATAACCCAAATGCTTACAGGATGGCTCTGGTAGTAACATGTAGATGTTTCTGCACCCTTAAATCAGGAACATTTCCTCAAAGCAGAAAGTGTGATTGATTACGCATGTATAGCTTCCGTTAGACAACTGCAAAAGAGCATCCCTAAGGGAAGGTGAGTCAATTCTGTTTCATTGGCAGAGCAGTGGGGGGTGGGAGACACATCGCAGAGCAACTAGAGCTACATGACAGTGCTTGCTCCGCTAGGCCTACCCCACCTTCCTTACTGGCTCCTGATCTAAGAAACTTGGCTTTACTCAGTTGGGGACGGGAGGTTACTGTCACCAGGATGTTTCTCACAGGTTCAAGAGAATATCACCCTTGAGCTTTAAGATCCCACCTCGCAGGTGGCATTGTGACACATCAGATTAAAGTTCTCTCTAATTTGACATTCCATATAGGCACCAAGTGGTCCCAGCTTCTTCACTTGTAATCCAGCTCTCTGCTCATGCACTTGTGAAATCAGAAAATGGACCAAATACTTGGGCCCTGCACCCAAATTGGAGACCTAGAAGAAGCTCTAGGCCCAGCTGTTGTGGCCATTTGGGGAATGAACCAGCAGATGGAAAGTATCTCCTTCTCTCTCTCTCTCTGTCCTCTTCTGTATGTAATTCTGCCTTTAGAGAAAAGAAAGACTTTACCTGAGTAAACTGAGCAGCATGGGAACTAACCGTGTACAAGATATCTTAAAAAAGACTTAGCCACAATTTATAGTTTTAGATTACAATGAATTTCCAAGAGAACCTGGTAGTGTAGCAGTCGTTTTCAAAGAAATTCGAAGAGAAAAATCATCTTTCTAATTTTCAAGAACTTGAATACTTGATCGTTGCAACATCATTTTTCTCCTTCACCAAGCAAAATGTATCTATTCAGCTCTTACATATACAGCTATAGGAAATTTTCAGTTTTCTTTGTGACCATGAATATGACTATTACCAACCATTTACAGAAATTTTTCTTTTAGTTAGCATGCTTCTATGAATGGGCTCATCTTCTCAAATATGGAAAAACATTAAGGCCATTCAGAACTTAGCAATATATCCATTAGTGATGCAAATGTATAAGAGATGGACAAAAGCAATAACTGTACTTGTGAATGATTTGGGTTTGGAGAATTTAAGTCACAAAATGCATCGCGACTTTCCACTTCAAACATGTTTCAAATTCATCCCTTGTGCATATTCTCTAACTCCATTTCCTTTCCCATCCCCACAAATGGTAGTGTATACAGTTGGCATTGATCTTTCTTGATGCTATCATGGAGCTTGTGTTCACCTTCTTAATTCAACACCAACTGTTTTCTACTGAGCCCCAATGCCCACTTCCTTTGCTGATGTTTAATGCAGCATCTCCAACTGCATTCTAGACATTTTTAAAATTGAACTTCAGACTAATGTTGTCATCTGACACCTCCCCTTACCCACAGAAAATTTATTTCACTGTAATAAATGTGCTGTCAGCTTTCGCTTAATACTGTCCATGCTGGCTCATTCATATGATAACAAAGTTCTCTTGGTAATTTTTCCTTCCAGGACCTTTTGCTTCTTAAACCAACCTGAATCCTACAATATTGTCTTAACTTGTCCATAATTTACTCTCTCCGCCAATATCACTCCTCAGTCTTTTATTTATCTGTAGTTGCATCGCCATTAAATGCTCACCCCCAACAACTGCTCATAACAAATGAGATCCAAGTTGGTCCTTAAACTTCAAACTCATCATCTCTATTGCCTACTACCATGTTCATCAGTGTATCTGTTTCTATTTCCAAGCACATATTTTAAAAATATTTTTTACTATTTTTATTGGAAAGTCAGATTTACAAAGAGAAGGAGATACAGAAAGAAAAATCTTTCAACCGCTGGTTCACTGCCTAAGTAGCCACAATGGCCACAGTGGTCAGAACTGAGCAGATCCGAAGTCAGGAGCCTAGAGCTTCTTCAGGGTCTCCCACATGGGTGCAAGGTCCCGAGACTTTGGGTCATCCTTGACTGCTTTCTCAGGCCACAAACAGGGAACTCGATGGGAAGTAGAGCAGCACCCATATGGGATCCCTGCGCATAAAAGGCTAGGATTCAGCCACTAGGCTATCATGCCCCCAAACACATATTTTATACTGAGCCATCATGCTGGAGCCTGGAAGTCTAAGATTTATTATCTTGAAAAAGCTGGCACCATGACTAAAGCTATTGCAACAAAGACTATGTGACTGTTGCCAGAGATACTGGCCATGTCAGGAAGAAACAGTGAGGGAAAAAAAAAACTGGTTTCTCCGATTTCCTCTAGACCTTCCTTCTGGTCAGTCATTTGAAGACCCATGGTCATCCTAACCTGGGAAGTGTAATCCACAGAGGTTAGCTCTGCCTCCACAGTCATAGTATCCATAGCATAATCAGAGAAGAGTGGACAATGGATCCAAGTGAAAAGTGTTCAGCAACAGATCGCTTCAACCATTGGGATCCTTTACTATGCCTTATTTTCATACAACATGAAGTTTCCACCGAATATGTTGCAACTATTGCTATTCTTTATACAATATTATAAAATCAGACAGTGTAATCAACCTCAAAATTTCAGGATCTCCACATGATATGCAGTCCTCTCGGGTTTAGTAAGTGTAAACTCAGTGGTGAAGTGAAGTCAACGACTCCTTGATAAAACATAGGTAAAACTTAGCAGAGTAGTGTGGCGCTACCTCCAGCTGCTGAGCCTTCATTTCTGTACCATGCTCAGACCACAGCTAATATTTCTAGCACCATAACTTTGAGATGTAATTCATATATCATCAAATCCACATATTAGTAATGTATACTTCAGTAATTCAAGTTATAAAATTGTGTTACTAATACAATTGTACATTTTCATCACTTTAACAATTACTCCCCATTGCTGAAAACCCCTCCTCCTATTTCTTTGAAGATCAATTCAGCTTTTCCAGCTTTCAGGCACTGCTCTTGGTTGTGAAATCTGAAACAATTATTATCCAGCTCTCTCATTCCGATTCCCTACAGTGCTATTCATCGTTTTTTGTATGTGCTCTGTCAATTCAATTAGATTAAAACCCTCTTAAGAACAAGACCCTTGTCTTGATTGAAGAAATGGAAAAAATATTTAGAAATGTAGCTGTCTCATCTAATTTAATCCTCATTCATTTGTGCTTTGATTAACTTGTAGTGCTATGAACTTTTCCCCTAACAGAGATGTTTTTCCCCTTAATCATTTCTTCCCAAGAAAATAATGCAGAGTTGATGGAAAAAATGTAACAAGCAGGTTTAAGGAGTTTATTAAAAGAAAAGAATAGAGCAAATGAGAACAAACACTTCAGAAATTACTTCTTGTACTCACGTACTGCGAATATGCATTTCAAGAGTGTTAGGAATACTAATGTATCATTTATCTCAGCCTATACCACTGTGCCTTTACTATGGCTATGACAAAGGTTGACACTAATCAACACAGGGGGTAAAACACGTTTACTTCCTCTAACAAATGTTAACTTTATAGCCTGTCATCAAAACTTTCTAATGTCTGAATATTTAGATTTGATTTTAAATATATATATATATAGAATATATATAGAGAGAAATCTTCATGTCTTTCTCAAAAAATGGAAGATGTGAATAAGTAACACTTTTCAATTTTTGATAGATAACAGAGCTCTAAATAAATCGAGTTCTTTTCTAGATCCCATCTGAACTTTTTGTCCCCTTCCTTCCTTCAATCTTTTCCTATTCTTTTTTTTTTTAGATTTATTTATTTTTATTGGAAAGTCAGACATGCAGAGAGGAGGAGAGACACAGAGAGAGGAAGATCTTCCATCTGTTGATTCACTCCCCAAGTGGCCACAATGAACAGAGCCCAGTCAATCTGAAGCCAGGAACCAGAAGCCAGGAGCCAGGAGATTCTTCCCAGTCTCCCACCTGGGTGCAGGGTCCCAAGACTTTGGGCTGTCCTGTATTGCTTTCCCAGGCCACAAGCAGGGAGTTGGATGGGAGTGAGTCACCACGATTATAACCGGCACCCATATGGTATCCCGGCGCTTGCAAGGTGAGGACTTTTGCCACTAAGCTATTGCACCAGGCCCTCCTATCTTTCTTTTTCCTTATTCTGTTCATGTATTCCTGATTCATTCCATTTTCCTTAGGAAGATATTGATATAATTCATTTTAGTGGTTAAGAACAATTTTAAAATGTTGAGTAAAGTTATAGTAACAAATGAAGAAAAATGAAGTCCATAACGTAATAGCTGGTTTTCTCTTCTTTATATTATATATTCACCACTCTAAGAGAAATATGTCATCTGTATGCCTTAAATGAAGCTGTAGAAAAAGCCCTATGCTGAATGTCATTTTCTAATGTACACACACACTTTCAAATAAATAACAAAGGAAATATTTCTGTGGCACTTATTTGTGCCTGTAATTGGACAAACATTTGGGTACATTTGACTATGTGATTGAGAAAGCTAGACAATTGGAAAAAACACCATATGATGTGTCAAAGGAGCAAGGAGTACAGTTATTCAGTTCTCAAATACTTGTAAATGCCAAGCTTGCGTGAGACACTATTCTAGGTGCTGGAAATGCAAAGCAACTTCCTTTAAACAATTCATGGTCAATGCAACCTGATTAATGACAGTCAATCTCCATGTTAAAGATGAATATAAAAGGTTACCGAAAGCAGAGTGTAAAGCCACAACAGGAGAATTTCCGGAATGTAAGAAGAACATTTGGAAAGAGCTTACTACAGACTTGAATCCTGCAAAATATAGTATTACCTATCATTGAAAGAGGAAAAGAATGTGGAAAGAGCATGCCATGTGGAAGGGATGGCATATGGTCATTGACCCAGTCAGACTTCCCAACAAAATACCATAGACTGCATGACTTGTGAGATGTGCTTTTACAGTTCTGCATGCTGGCAAGTGTAAGATCCATTTATTGGATGATGTCTGATGAGAGTCAACTTCCTAGTTCACACATGTTGACCTCTCATGGCATCCTCCCGGAAAGAAGGGGAAAATTTGCTCGCTCTCGTCTGTTTTACTAAGGTACTAACATTAACGAGGACCCAGTCTCATGACATAACCACACCTCAAAGACTTTATTATTGTTGAAGGGATAAGAACTGCAAATATGAATTCTGGGAGCACACAAACTGTCAGATCATGGAAATGATTGTAAAGAGAAATAACAAGTAGAGTTGTATAAAAGAAGATCTGTGCTAAGAATTGACTTACACGATTATGATGGCCAAGATCTCCCAGAAGGCCTGGAGAGCCTAAGCTGGGAGTACAACTCAACCATTGGCTGAAGGCTCAGAACCAGGCAGAAGGCTTTGAGCCCTGGATTCAAAATGTTGGAGGACCTGCATATTAGTGGACACAGGAGGGCCACCTAAGTTGCTCAAAGGAAAAGGTTACTTATTTGTGACTTGTGAAAGAGACACTGGCGGCCCAGAATGATGGCATAG
This sequence comes from Ochotona princeps, assembly GCF_030435755.1. Taxonomy (NCBI): domain Eukaryota; kingdom Metazoa; phylum Chordata; class Mammalia; order Lagomorpha; family Ochotonidae; genus Ochotona; species Ochotona princeps. The sequence goes on from NC_080832.1 coordinate 19,626,718, forward strand.
TGGTTAAAGTCCTCACCTTGCACACGCCAGGATCCCATATGGTCGCCGGTTCTAGTACCGGCAACACTACTTCCCATGCACTCCCTGCTTGTGGCCTGGGAAAGCAGTCAAGGATGGCCCAGAGCCTTGGAACCCTGCATCCACATGGGAGACCCGGAAGAGCTCCTGGATCCTGGCTTAGGATTGGCTCAGCTCCAGCTGTTGTGGTTGCTTGGGGAGTGAATCATCGGACAGAAGATCTTCCTCTCTATCTCTCCTCCTCTCTGTATATCTGCCTTTCCAATAAAAATAAACAAATCTTAAAAAAAGAAAAAGGAAGAAAGAAAGAGACCTTGGGAAGGAAGGTAAAGTTTACTCCAGAAATAAACTCACAAAAATGTAGAGTGCCAAGAATTATACAGCAAGGGAAAGAGGATTGCCCAGGCAGGAAACAAGGGAGAAAAGTCAAGTCCTGCTTGCAGTCTACATCCAAAATGTTGCAAAAGCATCATATATGTCCACACTGTCTTTGCTGAAAACTGAAGTGACTCTTTCTTGCAGTTTTCTTTGGTTGGTTATGGTCTTGATCCTTTTGAATACAACATTATAGGACAAGCCTTTTGGCAATACCCTCTGAAAAACAAACTCTGATGAACAACTTCCACCAGGTTCTCTGTCCCTTGTCCTTCCTCTACCTGCCCCAATCCCCTTGTCCAAATCCAGTGCTCTCGGTTATAGGTTATATGGCCAGTGCAGGAGAAATCAATGTCCCAGCTAAAGACTGGGATTTCTCTCATCCCCTTCCTTCTTCTTTTCAGGGCCAACAACTCAGAAAATTTCCAGTCATATTGCTGATGTCAGATCTTTTTTGATAGTCCACCATGGTATCCAATTGTTGCTCTCTCCCAGAAATACTCTGAAAGGCATACCCAGAAACAACATTTTGCCAGATATCCAAGTTTTTTGTAGCCAAGTCAGAGTTGACACTAAATTAATCATGACAGAATACAAAACTTAAAAAGTTAATAAGAAATTCAGTGTAAATCCTATGTAGCATAGACGCTCTACTTTTCCTCCTGTACATGCTCTAGTAGTAGTGTACAGCCTACTACCATGTAGTGGGTGACACTTACTAGCAGCCTAACACCATGGCATGCAATAGATCTACACAATCCGCCCCAACTTGGGAATGAATGCATTCTATGAAGTGTCCTAGCCAATAAAATATGAATAAAAAGAGCTTGCATCACTTGCATACCTGAAAACTGTCTTGCTAACCCTAGACCCTCCAGAGCTCTCTTCAGTGGGACACTGAGTTAGCAACTTGACAGACAGCCTGGATTCTTTGATAACTACATGGGCAGAACCTAGCTTGAAAGTGAACCTGTATCATGAGCGACATTCAAAAACCTTTATTGTTGAAATTACTATGACTTAGGGAAGTTATTTTGGCAGAGTTTGGACTTTTCTAATAGATACAAACCTTGTGGATGATTTCATAAATTCCTTTATCTTTAGCTATCATTCATTCCCTGGTGAATACAGATCCAGAGTTACAACCCTCATTCCTCAAATTGAGACACTTATTTTTGGTTGCCTTTGAGTTTACAAGCATTTCACAACTGTGAAATGGCTCCTGGCTTTGGTCTTGTCTAGCCCTAACTATGAATTCATTTAGGGAGTGAATCAACAAATAGAATTCTCTCTCTCTCTCTCTCTCTCTCTCTCTCATTCCCTCCCTCCCTCCCACTTTTGCTCTCACTTTCACTCTTTTGCTCACTATGCTTTTCAAATACATAAAGTAAAACATAGTTTAAGTGAACTTAGAAACATAATGGAATTGAATATCAAAATAACAAAGAAGGAACTTAAAAACATTTGTTTTCGAAACTAGTAAATCTTACAATGTGCTCACACTAGGTCCAGACACCTACTATTTAATCATTATGAAGCTACAGCAAGTTGATGGTAGTTTACAAGTAATCAAACACTTTATGTTGTCAGTGGTTTTAATTTCCCTTAGGAACAGGCCTTTTACTGGAGCAACACATTTATCTTTAATATGTAATTGAAGTGATTTCTCAGATTGTGGAGAGGAATAGTCAGGCAGAAAGCTCACCGAGCAGGACATGGACAGGCATTGCCCCCTTCATCTTGCTCTCCCAGCAGCCAATCTCCCACCACCTCTTGGAAATTGCCTCACTTCCCTATCCATGTGATTATCCATCAGCCAACTCTAATTGAAACGTTGAATCCACTCCTCACTTACCCATCTTCAAGTATAGCAAAAGGACTCTAGAACATTTGAAGAAAAAGAAACAAGACCCAGAGGGAAAAAAACATTTGGGTAAATCTCATACTGCAACATTAAGCACTGTTAATCCAGAATGTTCTCTAATCACTGTAATTATAATCTTCAAAGGTCCAGAGTAATCATGGACCCAAGAGTCTTCAAGTCACTGGAGCTCCCAAAGGAATAAATGAGAAAGTATGTTTCTGGATGCGTGACTATGACAGGTGTGGAATGTATATATGGGATGTGTGATAAGCACTCTAAATCCCACAACGCACTAGCTTCAAGTCTTACTCTCATTTCATTGTCCAGCGGAGGGTTCTCCTGGCTGTTTTCCCCTGTGCAGTTAGCCATGGACCCTCACTCCTGACATCTTATGGGTCTTTGAGTCCACTGCATCCAAACAGAAGGAGGAAAGAAACTGTAAAGGAAATACATGTGATTCCTAAACCAGAAATGTTATACAGTAATTCCTATTACATTTTTTTAGTGAGTACTGACCATGGAACCCTACACTGAATCCAGGTAGACGGGTGATGGGAGCTCCCGACAAAGAACCTGTTCCCAGCATCAGTTTGTAAGAGGAAGCACAGATATTTACAGATAGACAGCCATCTCTGCCACAGCCCACCTTTGTCATACAGCCTTCTTGGCATACAAGAAACACATTCACTGACTTTCAGTGAAGTCAAACTTGATTATTCATTGTGCCTGGGACACAAGTCTACTGTTTCCTCCTCTCTCCACAGAACCATCCCCCAAGTAGTATTCTTGGCTCTCCATCAGGGATAGATGATAGTCAGTAAGCTATAGTCCATTTAAAATTGCCTTTGTGGAAAGGAAAGTGGGAGATGTGAGTTGAGGATCCCCATTTTGGAAGGCAGTATGGGGATTACTCTATAATATGATCCAGTCCTAAGAATTCACTGACAGGAAACACAATCAGCATATGAAAGAATGATCTGCACCCCTAGTCTTTACAGTAATCTCTTCACAATAACTAGGATGTGGAAACAACCCATATGATGACTGGACAAGATAACTGTGGTATGTATCGAATGCTACTAAATTATATTTTAAAAATATGAAATCTTGTACTTCACAACAAAAATGAAGATATCTTTTTCAAAATTGTTGGGACAAGATTATTTCATTACAGTTTTGATCTCAGAATATTTCCATATACAAAATGAGACATTAAGCATATGGGTAAAATTCACTTACATTTCATGCACACATGGCCAAAGATAATTTTCTACATCATTTTAATGGGGGTCCTGTTTTAACTGTAACCTGTCACATGAGGTCAGGTGTCAGATTTTCCACATATGATCTCATAGCAATTTTCAGAGTTCTGAAAACTTTTTTCAATCTCAGCCTTCCCAACCAAGGTTACTCAAGGGGTACTTAGCATCGATTGGAACAGAAATAAAAAATCCCTTCAGAAAGAGATGACCAGAGGCCCTGTGCAGCAGTTGGAGACTGGCTTTGCTTTGCCTCTGCCTCTACTGCCTCTGAGGAGATTCCCCATCCCTGGATCTCCAAGCCCTGGCTCTGTCTCTGGGGTTTCTCTTGTTTTGTATCTTCTGTGATCACATTTGAGCTCAGTGTGCACAGCACCCATTTTGAGAAACACAGCTTCTTTAGTCTAGATCTGATCAGTGCCGTTTGGGAGCCTTCCATCAGCTTACTACTCAAAACTTTTTAAACACCTGCTTGTGATAGTATGCCCCAAGATGATTGCCCCTAACACGAAGTACACATCATTATTGAATCCAACTATTGTTTTTTTAAGAAAATGCTTCTTCCTTTATTTTCATTTGTGTTAAAGGTGGAGAGACAGAAGCAAGGACCAATGGAGAGATCTTTCATTCACTGGTTCATTCCCCAAATGTTCATCATAATCTGTGCTAGAGTTAGGCTGTGGCTGAAGTCTGGAGCCAGGAACTCGTTGTGGTTCCCTTTGTTTGTAGCAAGAATGCTAGTATTTTTCAGCCGTTATCTGATGCTTCTTTGGATCTACAGTAGCCCAAAATTGGAATAGAAAGTGGAGCTCGGATTCCAACCCAGGCCCCCTGATATGGGATGTGGACATCCCAAGGGGCAGTGTAGCACCTGCATGGAATAGCTGACACTTGTCTAATAATCTGGACCCCTCCAAGCTCCATGGACCTGTTACTGGCAGCTGTGCACTGCCTCATTTATGTCTCACTGTTGTATCTTTGTGGTCCTGCACCCATGTGGGAGACCTAGAGGAAGCTCCTGGCTCCCAGTTTCAGACCAGTTCCTGTTGTGGGCTTTTGGGGAACGACATAGCAGATGAAAAACCTTGTTCTCTGCCTCTCCCTCTCTTTCTTACTTGCAGATAAATAATAATGAAATTTTTTTTAAAAAAAACAGACATATGTCTAAACAAAATATCCTTAATATGTTCTTTATTACAAAAGAAAGATTTTTGTTCACTTTTTTGTATGTATAGAATTGTTGTGGCAGGACATGTTTTTGGGTGGATTCCAGGTAAATCTGGTCAGAGGTGTGAATGTGTGAATCTCCCAGGCACGTGGCTGTGGCAGGGAGAATCTGAGCCAGGCAAAGCTTCCTTCTGGGAATCCTAGCTTCCCATCCCTCACTGCCAAGCGGCGGGCAAATCCTGGGCTTGTGGGCAGCCTGAACACCAATGATGCCAGGCTTCGGCCACTGGCCATCTGGCAGCGAGCTCTGGGGTCTTGAGAGTGTGGAATTATTGCCTAGGTACATCCATGTTTAAGGTCACTGTACATGCAGGTGAGGAGTAAATCCTGAGGGATGATCAATGACAAGACCACTGTAGTTGCAGGTAAGCCAGGGGACTCCAACCGGGTGATTTGGAGGGGAGAGACTGGAAGATCTGGATGGGTCAGAATCATGCATCAGCCCAAATGGGAATTCTGAGCTGGGCTTATTAGCACAGAACATTGCTGACCACCACATGCCAGCCCACATGAAAGCTAGGGCTAGGGGTCTGTCTGGCAGGACTAAATTCCAGTACCTGACTGTGACTATCAGAACAGGAGGCAGGTCACATTAGGTAGGGCCATGACACTAACCAGCATGCAAGATAACCAGATCCGGGGGTAAACTCTGTGGGGGAATATGTGGGCCAAACCCTGTGAAAATACGAATCTCACTGGTTAGCTCAAGAATTACGTTGGTGATGGGCTGAGCTAGGTGTGATCATGGAACCTGCCAACACTCATGGGTACATGGACTGAAAATAGGCTGGGCAAGTACAGGCTGCAGCACCCACATATGCATCCTCAAACAGGGTGTGGGCCAGGCTAAAACATTCACTAGCTCATACTAGGCCAAGATGGAGGAGCATGCTACGCCTTGGCAAGATCCCAGCACCTACTGGCATGTGTGAGATCTGGGTCTGGGAGTGGGCCAAGTGGGGAAACTTGAAAATCTCCCTCAGTGAGTTATAGGACATGTTGGTGAGCACATGGTCCAGGTCTGGAGGGTTGGGAAAACTGGTAAAGGTAGCTCCAACTGTTGGCAAATGTGTGGTTTGGTTTTGGAAGGGGCAGACCAGGTACGGCAGAGCAAATCTTAGTTCACCAGCAAGTATAGAAACCAGGCTGGAGTGCAGATCATGCCAGACTAAGCTGTCACACCTACAGGTTTGTATGAGCCAGGAATGAACGCAGAATGAGCAAGGCCAGGTTTCAGCAGCCGCTGAAAGAGGGTGAGGGCTGGGACTCGGGTCAGGCCAGGCTGCAGCATCCAAAGGCAAAGACAAAGACAGGTGAGGGACTATGCCAAGCTGGATCAGAGCAGTTACTAGTATGTGCAAAATCTATAGCTGGTCACAGGCCTGGTTGCCTAAAGGGACACCCTGGGTTGTGGCCTCCACTGGTGAGCACAAGGGTCAGAGTGAGCCTGCAGTTTGGTCTGGACATGGATGCAGTCTCCCTTGGCACAGATATGGACTGATTCTGTTGTACACCAGATTGGACTAGATTCCAGCACTAACTGGTTCTCATGAGAGCCAGGATAGATGCAGGACAGGCTTGTTTAGGTCTCTGTCGCTGCTGAGCCATGTGTGAGCTATGTCTGGGTGTGGACAAGGCTTGGTTGGGCTGTAACACCCAACAGTAAAGACTGAAATGGGTGAGGGCTAGCCAGGAAAAACCACTGTTTTTACTGGGACAGGAGTTGGATGAGTAGGGCTGGCCCGTGGACCTTCCAGTGGGCACAAGATCTGGCATTGGGAGGGGTTCTGATAGAGGAGCTTGGGGAACTCTTCTGTTGGGACATAGTCCCTGCAGGTGAATAGAAAAACCATGATAGGGAGTTCCCAGACCAGGCCAGGTAATGGTACCCACTGGCATACATTTGGCACAAGTTGGGGGCGAACCAGGTTTGGCCAGTTCATATCACCCACTGGTGAATCTGAGCACCAGAATGGAGTGTAGGTCTGATGGGTTGGGGGCTGGCTGGGCTGGGATTGGCTGTAACCCCCACCAGCATCAGCTGGAACTAAGGGTGGACCGGGCCAGGCCATGCTACAGCACCCACTGGCAAATGCTGATGTGAGACGGACATGTCAGACTGGGCCTCAGCACCCAGCCAACACACGTGAGACCCTTGGAGAAGGGGGCGAACCCAGTTGGAGGACTGTGTGGGGCTCCCCTGCTGGACGGCTACTCCCACTGGTGAGCATGAGAGTTGGAGTGGAGGCAAACCAGGCTAGGCAGGGCTACAACACCTCTTGACTTCATATGAGCTAGATTAGAAAAATGACAAAATGGGTTGACTGTTCATGCTGATATGCATAAACCAGAGTGGGTGTGAGTTGATTGAGCTTTGCTGCAGCATAAGCTGGCAGATGCTGGCACAGGGGGCAAATTCTGTCAAGTTAGACTGCAGAACCACCTGGAGAGTACAAGATCTAGGAATGGAGTTGGCCCAACTGGGAAACAGTGGGCACCTCCATCTTGGGTTGCCACTCCCACTAGTGAATATGAGAACAAGGACTAGGAGCTAGCATGGCTAGACAGGCAGTGGTACCCATCAGCACCAGTCTGGAATGGATAATGGGGCTGGTTGGGTTGAACTAAGCATGAACTTGCCAAGCATGGGAACCAGGGCAGGTAGTGGGCCTGGTGGGGGTTATTGCAGGTTGCTCCAGCTAGGCTGCAACTCCCACTGGTTTATATGAGAGTTTAGTGTGTGTTGGCAGGATGGATGGGCTTCAATACCCATTGGTTTGTGTAGAAGACAGGGCTGAATACTTACCTGGCAGGGGAGATACCATGATCACAAAGAGGACAGGGCTGAAGCCAGAACTGACCCAGCAATTGCAACCACCAGTGTATGTAGACTGATTTGGGTGACATACTGTGGTGGAGCCTGTGTTGGCAAGCACACACAAGAATCAGTTCTGAAATCACCTCAGATGTCTATTTCGGGGTGCCCCAGCTGACCCATTGGACTCAGTACTCCAATAATGGAAAGAATTTCAGGATTTATGGTGTGTATATGTCAGAGCTGGGCCTCCTCATTGGCTTAGGTGGAGCAGTGGACAGCATATCCAGGTGCACGTGGAGGACATGGCAGTATATTGGAGCCTGCAGAGGACACATGGTACCATAACAGAAGACGGAGGACAGAACAAATAGATCATGTAACCCAGTCAAGTATTGTCAGCGAATATTTGAGCAAACAAAGACTCTAAGGTGGACTATGCCTGTCAGTGGATTCTGGAAAGATTTCATCATGGTTGAAGTGGCAAGAATGACAGTAATTCCTAACTGCTGAACTATCAAAGTCTCTTGAGCAGGACCCTTGGAACATGCCCACATCAGGGACCCTGGGGTGGTGCCAGGTGACTGCCCTCCATCCCAGAATACAGAGGTGTTTTGGAGGCTGGGTGTGACTTCTCCCCTAATCTGATCCCTTTCCCCCAGATGCAGGAAGGAAAAAGAGAATGTAGAAATAATGGTCTCAACCATTTTCCTATAGCCCTTCATGCTTATCACCCTAATTCAGTATGTAAAAATTGTCAATAAATAAATAAATATTAAAATAGAATTATTGTGAGTGTAGGTAACATATCAGATACACATGTGCAAGTATATGTGTTACACATGGATTTTCATGTGTGTATGTACTTAATGTGTGTGTCTAGCTTTCTTGAAGCCTCAACATAATTTCTTTCATCTCATAATGATGAATATTTGATTGTTAAACCCTCCAAAATCCAGACTTCACAACAACTGAAAATCACCACCTAAAATACTGACAGAAGGAGCATCTAACTTTGAAGACCCTAATCCAGAATTCTGATTAGCTAAACACAGTTGTCTGTTTTCTGCTGTAGAAGAATATGTGCTTTCAGTCTCATGACTTAATGCCTCCTCAATGAGGCCTTTTTTTCAGAACAGTGTTTAAGATGCCAGCTGATACCTTTGCATTTTTGTATGGGTACTAGTGCTCCACATCCAGCTCCAACTCCTGATAGTGCACACTGTGAGGGTAGCAGATGATGGCTCAAAGAATTGAACCCTGACATCCACGTGGGCAACCTGTGTTGAGCTCTCCACTCCTGATTCCTTTGGAGAATGATGAATGACCCAGGGAACCAGGGAACATACATTCATATTCTCTCTCTCTCTCCTCTCTCCCTCTCTCTCTCTTCTCTCCTATGAGTCTTTCTTTCCCTTTTTGCCTCTCTTCCTTTTCCTCCACCCAAAGTTCTCAGTCTTGCTCTCCAATGCAACAAAAAGAACAGTGAGGTTAGAAACATTTTGGGGAACAGACTTTGAACGGTGTCCTTGAGTGGAAAACCAATGACCTCCTAGACATGTGGAATGCTTTATTAATAAAGTGAATTTTATTAATAAAGTGAATATGGATGAGCTAGGGAGGAAGGTTATTGAAAGAACACCTGCTCTTGCCCTGTTGTATCTGGCTTGATAAAGCAAACAAAAGCCCAAGATTTTCACATACAGGAGCTATTCTTTGTTGTAAAATCTTGTCAAGTAAACTGGGTCTCTGATGCGCAATATGTTTCCTGCTCCTCCCAAGGAATCCTTATCAAGAAGACACAATATCAAAGGACTGCACACATTCAATTTCACGAACCAGTACACACACTTCTTGCTTTAATTACCATTTTTCAGCTGCTTGGAAAAGAGTGACAAGAGTTATCAAGAAGGTGCTCATTAATGCCAGGCTTTTATCTGATGCAAAGGGAAGTCCTGCTAGTCTACACAGGGAGGAGTCCCAAGTGACAACCAGCAATTGCTTCAGAGAATAGGACTGGCTGCTCTCACTGAGTCCACCATTGTATTAGCAACACTGGAGTAACACCTCTCCTCTGCAGAGCCCACTGGATGTTGGGCTTAACAGTGTCTCAGTCTCTGCTCAATATTCACTTCAACTTTCTTTTGGTCAAGATCAGAGTATGTAACCCGGGCCTTAGTTGTCAATGGAGGATCCAGAGGAGGTTATGTGAGGCTTGCCCAGGTGCATCAGTCAGAGCCTGAACACTGATATTCCCTGCAGACCAACCGAGTTCACTGCAAGAGTGGAAGGTAGAAAGGAGGGTATCCTGCTGTGGAGTCTGCAGGGTTACACTGGGTTCTTCACTTGTAAATGCCAAGCTGTTCAACTCTTTCTTTAATTCCCAAAGCTTCCCTAGGATCTTTTCAATGCATTCCAATTTCATGTAAGCTAGAAAAGATTAGTTTATGTTTCTTACAACCTAGAGGAATCAAGTTAATATTTCCTTTAGGAGGTAGTTTAGAAACAACTAAGCTAATTGTAATCTTAGTATATTGCTGAAATTAAGCCCAAATTCCTTTGTGAAAAGTTTCCATCATTTCTTTGTATATATTATCTTTCACATTTCCTTCACTTCCCTCATATTTAAAAAAAAATTCTAATGAGTTGAGAATTTACCTCATTCTTCCTAGGAATTTGAGCTGCTACATATTGGAGCTGGAAACAGAAGATATATCGAAACCAGAGAGCAGGGTTAGAGGGACTCCTGTATTCAAGCATCTAGAAGCTTTGCCTAATAGTCCTCAAGTGGCTTCCAAGAAAATTCTCATGTCATCTCAGAGAGTAGATGTCCAGAAAGTGCCATAAACTTGGCACAACCACAATGCCCAGGCCATCTAGTGAGCCCTGGAGGGGTCCCTTCCTGGGCACTTGCTCTCAGCCCCAGAAATAATGGCTACCTTTTACACCTCCAATTCCTAAACCCTTTAGAGTCTCTTTCCATTAGCTGATCCCTCAATCCTCATAAACTCCCTGCCACAGTTTATAATTGTATCTACTAAACCTTTCCTTTAACAATTCCTACAAAGTTCCTCTTTCCCAACAAGGTGATACAGTTGATATTCCCATCTGAGAGATGAAGAACCTGGACTCAGTGAGATCCGTAAGACACCTATGAACAAACAGCTGCTAAATGGAAGAGTCAGAATTAGAAAGCCTGCCTGACTACACAGGCTCTTCTCCAGGATGTGCAGATTCCTTGAGCTGCAGGAGCCCTAGAGGCACCGAGGAATAGAATAGTGAAACTGCAGGGAAAAGCTTTAACCTCAACACCTTTTAAACAATGCTACTTGGCCCACATCAACTTGTAAACTGTTACTCATGTGCAATGAGATAAGTACAAAAACTGAAAAGGCACAACAACTCAGATAAGAGAAATAATCCTCTTTTCTTAAAGTTCTGTTTCATAGTGTGGTGAATATCGTTGAAAATTGTGTGTGCATTTCAAAACCACTGAGGGCTCACATTTCAAAAATCTCACCATGGAAAGCAACTCTTTGAGGTAAAGGATATGCTGATTAGATTAATGGATCACTTCGCATTATTTCAGAAATCATAACATCATTTTATTCTCCATAAACACACACAAATGTAAGTTGCCAATTTGCAATAGACTTTTTAGAAGAAGATTGTCCAAGCATCCAAATCTATTTTCATTGTGTTATACGAAAGTACATGTCCACCATAGGCTGGTAATTTACAAACACAGGCTGCAGAGACTGTTTCCTGAACCTTAGTTTAAGGTTTAACTATAAATGGATACTAAAATCAAACATACCCAACATAAAAATAAAACTACAGGCCTATATGCATAATGAACCTAGATGCAAAGGGTCTCAACAAAATACTAATAAATCAAATCCAAAACCTCATCTAAAAGAATATATTACGATCGGGCGCGGCGCCGTGGCCTAGCGGCTAAAGTCCTCACCTTGAACTCCCCGGGATCCCATATGGGCGCTGGTTCTAATCCCGGCAGCCCAACTTCCCATCCAGCTCCCTGCTTGTGGCCTGAGAAAGCAGTCAAGGATGGCCCAAAGCTTTGGGACCCTGCATCCATGTGGGAGACCCGAAGGAGGTTCCTGGTTCCTGGCTTCAGATTGGCGCAGCACCGGCCGTTGCGGCTCACTTGGGGAGTGAATCATCGGACAGAAGATCTTCCTCTTTGTCTCGCCTCTCTGTCTCTCCTCTCTGTATATCTGACTTTGTAATAAAAATAAATAAATCTTAAAAAAAAAAAGAAAACCTCGGACATTATATAAAAAAAAAAAGAACACATTACAATCAAGTGAGGTTTAGCCCAGAAGTGCAAGGGTGGTTTCATATTTGCAAATCAACGAGTGTCATAAAGCCACACTAACAGAAAGAACAAAAACTATATGGTCGTTTAAGTAGATACAGATGAGCAGTTAATAGGGTTCAATATCATTTTTATAATTGAAATCCTCCACAAATTAGGTCTAGAAGGAATATCACTAATATTATAAAGGCTATATATGACAAACCAACATTCAATATCATGATGAATGAGGAAAGGTTAAGAGTTTCAAAGAGACTAATTGAGAAGCAGAAAGAAATAAAGGGTATTAAAACTGGAAAAGAGGAAATTAAACTATTTTTTGCAAATGACATGATTATGTACATGGAAAAACCTAAATATGCCACCAAAAAGCTGCTAGATTTGATAAACTAATTCAGTAAAGTTGTGTGTTACAAAAACGTAGCTTTTGCACACTAATAACAAACTCACAGAGAACAATTACAGAAGAAATCCCATTTACAATAGCCACCAAAATTCAAATATTTAGGAATAAATTTAACCAAGAATGGAAAGACCTCAGTAAGAAAAAATGTCAAGCATTGATAAAGGAAATCATCAAGGAAAGGTGAATATGGAAAGATATTCATTACTCACTTACCAGAAAAATAAATATTAATAAATTCAAAGTAATCCTGTCAACATACCAATGATATCCTTTACAGAACTGGAAAAAAAAACAATCAAAATCCATATGAGATCACTAAAGACCCAGAAGAGCCAAAGCATCCTGAAAAAACTTGATCAAGTAGCAGCGCTCTTCACAGCAGCCTAGCTTGTAACCCACCAAAGGTTTTCATCAGATGAATGGATAAAGAAAATGTGATATATATACAAAATGGAATATTGTTAAGCTACACAAATAATCAAATTCTATCATTCAAAACAAAATGGCAACTGGAAAACATTACATTGAGTGAAAAAGCCACACAAGCAAAGACAAATATTTGCTAAATTTCTTATTTGGTTATGTATTAGCTCTCTTTCTGTAGTGTAAATCTAAAACATGTTCTCAAAACTTTAAAAAGAAAAGAGGAAGGAGGGACAGGAGGAAAGAAGGAAGAGAGGAAGTCAATAAAGTGTTCCCAGAACTATATCTATAAACTATTTTGAATCAGTTAGAGAAAATTAAAATAAAAATTATTTTTAAAAACATTAACTATAAATCTACCTTTATAGTGGTCACTGCTATTTGAATAATAATTTAAAGTGAATTATCAAAAAGAAGATTTAAAAATTATATCTGGCAGTAGGCACCTGTAAAATGACCTTGTTTGAAGCCTACACTTTTTTTAGCCACATTAATATAATCACCCATGTATTGTCTAACATCTGTGATACTAACAACAATAATAAATTCAGTAAATTTAAACTACAGGGCTGTCTCCTCACCAGAGGTTTTAATATCTATTTCAGTTATCCTTGGTCGACTACAGTCTGAAAATGTTAAGTAGATATTTCCAGAAATATTTTGTAAGTTTAAAAGCTTATGCTACTTTGAATATCTGGGGATTTATCATTCCGTCTCACTCTGTTCTTCCCAGGATGTGAAGGACATCAGTGTATCCACACTGTACATGTTCTCTATCCACTAACCACAGGGTTACCAGATCAAAGATAGTATGACAGCATTTGTGTTCAGGTAACTTTTATTTCATGTAAAACCACTGCTCCCAAGCACAAAGCACCGGTGCAAAGGAGACACCTGAGCACAAGCTATGGAGGGTCAGATCAACTCTGATACTACGTGACAAGGCTGCAAGTCATCTGGAGGTTGCGTACCACCCCTGGCTTTAAGCATTCAGTATGAATCAAGGAATATTTCACCCATTGATGAAGGGGAGCTATGGTAAACAATCTAGACACAAAGATAAGTAGAGATAGCCAACCCTATTATTGATTAATTATATGGCTAAATACATAAACATATTAAAAATAACCTAAATATTTGGCCTTAATTTTTACTATGATTTCTTATGTGGCTTTCTCTTGAAGAGGTTTTAATACAGTAACTCTCATCATAGATTTACTGAATAAGTATATAGGTAGGTCTCCGTTATCCTTGCAGCTGCTAATGAAATAGGATGGGACATGCTTGGATAGTTAATGATTGGCCCATTCTCAGCAGTGGGAAGAGCAGGATGGAAAAGCAGCAATGAAATGAATTGTGAACACAAACTGCAAACACTCCAGAAGATCAGAAAACTCAGTACGTTCTGGAAGGACCAGTTTGTGGAGGCTTTGAATTCCTGAGCCCCCATTTGCTTGAAGGTTAAAATGACTAAGATTCAGAAGAACAATTGAATGAGCCTTTATCAATTACATAGTTTGCTAATAGTTTCTCCCTTTTCTGTTGGTTGCCTCTTCATTTTGTTGACAGTTCACTCTGTAGTGCAGAAACTTCTTAGTTATATGTAATCCCATGAGTTTATTTTTTATTTAATTGCCTGTGCTTCTTGGATTTTTTCCCAGAAGTCTTACCTACACCTATATGTTAGAGTTTCCCCAATGATTTCATTAATAATTTGATGTCATCATGCAATAGATAAATGGTTAATATCCAGGATCTAAAAGAGCTCAAGAAACTTGAAAATAACAAAACAAGCAATCCAGTTAAGAAGTGGGCAAATGGCCCTGGCGCGGTGGCCTAGCAGCTAAAGTCCTTGCCTTAATGAGCCAGGGTCCCATATGAGCACCAGTTCTAATCCCCGCAGCCCCACTTCCCATCCAGCTCCCTGCTTGTGTCCTGGGAAAGCAGTCGAGGACAGCCCAAAGCTTTGGGACCCTATACCTGCATGGGAGACCCAGAAGAGAAACCTGGCTTCTGGTTTTGGATCGACTAAGCACCGCTCGTTGCAGACACTTGAGAAGTGAATCATTGGGCAGAATGTCTTCCTCTGTGTCTCTGCTCTGTGTATATCAGACTTTGCAATAAAAATAAATAAATATTTTTTTAAAAAGGCAAATTTTAAAGGATGAAAAAAAGAGACAACAGACACATAAAAATGTTCCAGATCATTAGTCATCAGGAAAATGCAAACAAAAACCATTTGAGGCTTCACCTCACCCCAATGAGAGTGGTGATCACTGACAATTAAACCAATCAATGCTCGTGAGGATGTATGGAAAGGACACCCTAACAGATTGACAGAATGAAAGCTGCATGTCCACGAGATCAGCTCTGATAGCCAATAACTCTCGCCTGGCATTTGGAGTCTAACAAAAGCCTGGAAAGGAGAAGGAATATTCTACATTTTCTTCCCAGGAAAATATAAACTAGACCTGCAGGTTCAAGCTGTTTGCCTTTTCTCTGAGCACTTCTCCTGTCTGCTAAAGGCAGGCAGTGGTTGTGTAAGAGGAGCGGGGAAGATGTACACTTATTTACAATCCTGCGTTCTATGAGCATATTTCACCTAATGGTATTCTTCCAAAAGAAGAAATACACTGTACAAGTGAAGGCAGCCTGCTTGTACTCTTCCTTGTAAGCATGTGTCTAAAAGAAAACTTGGGGGTCCAACAAGTACATGAGCTACAGAATTAAAAGTTACATTTCCATACGTTTTTTTGTAATTGGTGTACTAAATTGTGCTTTTCTGAGGAAGAGAGTCACAGAACATTGGAGTTTGTGTGCCTATCCTCAAAGCAATGGATTGGGTTTTTTTATCCATGTTTGTAATTTAGAATATTTTGCAAAATTTCTTGCAGTTAGGCTGCAATTATTTGTCTTAAATTATATTTGGAAAGTTTGCTCTTGTGACTGCAAGTCTGTTAGCTATTCCTTTAATACTAATGCAAAACAATAAATCATGTGACCAATTGCATTAGAATTCTCTCTAGCAAAGCCAGTAAATATATTTTGGGTGGAAATGTGAATTACTCTTCCTGATCACTGGGTTTCTAAAATCTATTCCTGATCTTTACCATTTGTTTTAAAAAATATAAATAACTTTTTCCAGTTTACAACAATAATTTATTTTTATCATAGAAAGTTGACAAATTGTATAAGACATTTAAATAATCATACTTCCAATTAGTTAGCTACCATTTCATTTCTGTATCTCCAAGAAACTGAGGGCATCAGCCTCAAAGTAGTATCATTGTCTGGGTCTGTAACTGCTTTTTAAGCCAGAACTTTAAAAAGAAGCTCTTAACACAGGATTAAGAAACTGCTCCTGGGCCCAGCATGACAGCCTAGTGGCTTAATCCTCACCATGCATGCGTCAGGATCCTATATGAGTCCCGGTCTTTATTCTGTCACTCCACTTCCCTTCCAGCTTCCTGTTTGTGGCCTGGGAAAGCAGTAGAGGATTCCTGGCTTCTGATTGGTTCAGCTCTGACAGTTGCAACCACCTGGGGAGTGAACCAGCAATTGGAAGATCTTTCTCTCTGTATCTCCTTCTCTCTGTAAACCTGACGTTCCAATTAAAAAAAAAAAAAAGCTGCTTTTGAAGTTGATGTGTTTGGGTTGAACACCAGCTCTGTTTCTGACCCAGCTTCCTGCTAATACATACACTGGGATCAGCTGTCCGGGCCCTGCCATTCTACGGGAGATACAGATCAAGTTCCTGACTCTTGGCTTCAACCTTGACCTGCTTTAACCACCACAGATATTCGGGAATAAGCAAACAGATCAAAGCTGTCTTTTCTGCCTCCCTCCCTTTCTCTTCCCTTTTCAATTAAATACACTAAAAACGAAACTCTCAGGAAATATGACTGTTGCTTTCTGCAGTCTGAAAATTGACATTTTCCCTTACATTCTACCCTGCTCACCAGTCAGCCTCTCCCCATCCCTGGAAAAGCCAAGTTTATAAAGCAATCCTGGGTGGAGAGGGACATGTTTTTCAGTTTGCTGTCCCTATGCCATCATGCTAATTTACTGTCCTTCAACTTGCAGCACTTACACAAAGCATAGAGAAGTATCTTTATTTTAGAGAAGTATATTGTACTTTGGGTAAAGGAATTTTGCTAGTAGTTCTCTTCAGAAATCAGGTTGCAGTCACTTTTTGGTAGCAGTTCTAGAAAAATAAAGTCAATAAGGGAAAAATATTCAGCCTTGGTTAAAATTAAGAGAAACTGTAGCACCCGAGGTACCTGCTCAGCCGCTAAAGGAAGCACCTGCTAACCTACAATGGTTATGAGCTGGAAAGATAAAGAACAAATGTTGAGAAAATAGTAACATTCCCTGAAAAGTGGATCACAAAAGGGCACCTGATAAAAGATGATGCCCATGAACAAAGGGTCCCTCAATACATATCTCCACCATCCGGTCTCGTTATCTTTACCAAGAGCAAGCAGTGCTTTCTGAGATATTTAACTGCAAGCCATAAAATTTCTTTTTCAACTCTCTGGACTATAACCATCAACCACAAAGCATATCCAGATCAAAAGCTCATAAAAATCTTGATTTACGAAGAATATTTCATTCCCATGATTCGTAAAGGAACATTTTAGGCCTTATCCCTGATAACCCTTTTTATTGGAACATCATTCATCACTTTCTCTAAGTCAGATAGCCTCACACCTTTGCCTCCAGTTGTTATCTTGAAGCCTCATAAAGTAAAAGATTTCTGCAGGTTCTAACCCAAATGTGCCGCTACAGCCCTTCTCACCTACACGCCTAAATACAAATCTTCAGGAAGTTTCCTTGGTTGTAGAAGCCTGAGGAAAACAAATGTGGCATATTCATTTAAAAATTGTTATTGAACACCAATTGTGTGACAGGTAAATGGCATGTCCACTCAACAAGTTATCATTGACCACACATTATGTGCCAAGAAAGTGCAGTCAGTCCTTGTCCCCAACATAAAATTCACTTAGCTTTGCAGACCCATTTTTTTCTGGGTATTATGTCCTTCCTAGTGCTTCACAGTTGAAATATTGTGATACTAAATTGAAGGTGGTTCTTTTTGACATGGTTACTTGGCAAAATAAAATGTTGCCAGCTTGATACTAGTCCTAAAATTTATTATTGCTATTGTATTGCTCTAGGAAACACAAAAGGCTATAAACACTGATATCGCTGCTTTTATCGAGACTGTCTATTTATCACTACATATCCAGCTCCTAAACCAGCGGCTTCCCATCTATGCTTGTTGAATAACTGATTACTGAAGCAGGAGCTAGATGGGTAGAAAGATGGATGGATAACAGTCCTCATTTTTCTGAGTGAATTCACTGATACGAAAGATACAAAATAGGGCCAAACCAGAAAACCGAAATGTGACAGATGTAACTAAATGGAATACTTTGAATACTGCTAAGACTAATGGCGTTATCCTTCTTAATTGCTTAGCTTATATTATTACTATTTTAAGCATCATATGTATGCTAACACATTTAGACCACCAAAATTAGTCAGTATGGAAAGTTTTCTAGAGCCCTTTAATGATCCTGAATATTAAGTCTTTATCAGTTGCATAGCTTGCTAATAGTTTCTCCCTTTTCTGTTGGTTGCCTCTTCATTTTGTTGACAATTTCCTCTGTAGTACAGAAACTTCTTAGTTATATGTAATCTCATCAGTTTATTTTTTGTTTAATTGCCTATGCTTCTTGGATTTTCTCCCAGAAGTCTTACCTACACCTATATGTTAGAGTTTCCCCAATGATTTCCACTAATTATCTGATGGTATCATGCAATAGATAAATGATTAATATCCAGGATCTAAAAGAACTCAAGAAACTTAAAAATAACAAAACAAGCAATCCAGTTAAGAAGTGGGTAAATTTCAAAAGGATGAAATAAAAGGGACAACAGACACAATAAAATGCTCAAGATCATTAGTCATCGGGGAAATGCAAAAACTATTTGAGGGTTCACCTCACCCCAGTGAAAATGGTTATCACCGACAATGAAAAACCAATAAATGTTCATGAGGATGTATGGAAAAGGCACCCTAATAGACTGTTAATGTGAATGTAAATTAGCACAACCATTATGGAAGATCATTTGTAGATCAAGCCAACCTTATGATCCAACCATGCCACTCCTGCTACCCAAAGAAAATGTAAGCAGCATACAAGAGAGTTATTTGCTTTGTCATGTTTATTGCATCTCAATTTACCTGAAGATATGGAATCAACCCATATGTGCAGCAACAAATTACTGGACAAAAAAGTGTGATAGATATATCTATATAAATCTATGTAAATGCTATAGATATATACACACATACATGTTACTACTTAGTCTTAAAACATATTGAAATCTTGTCTTTTACAATAAAGTGTAACTAGAAACCATTATACTTAGTAAACTATATTAATATGAAAAAGACAAATATCCTAAGTTTTCCCTCATCTATGGCAAGCAATATGCAAGGACAAAAATATAATCTATGTGAGCAAGTTTAACCTTTTGAAATTAAATTATTATTATTTAACAATATTAATATTATGTATAGCTTTTTCCTATACTCCAGAAGAACAGTGAGTTTTTTTCCTAATAGCTATGTGTTGAAATCTTTACCTAAAATGGAGTGCTCAGTCTCTGATTGTAAAGTGAAATAAAAGTATGTCACTGTCAAAATTTAAAAGGATAAAGGGAGGTGTGTGGAAATGTGGGTAGGAGAAAGGAGAGGGTTGGAAGTACCACTATGCTCCTAAATCTATATTTTGATATACATGTAATTTGTTCACCTTATATAAATAAGTTATAAAAATAAATAAAAACAGTTATTTTATATTTTAAAAATAGTTTTCTCACCAGTTTTGTTTGTTTCTTTTAAATATTTTTTTAATTGAAAGGCAGATATACAGAGAGGAGGAGAGACAGAGAGGAAGATCTTCCATCTGTTGATTCACTCCCCAAGCGGCCACAATGGTTGGAGCTGTATCGATATGAAACCAGGAGTCCAGAGCTTCTTCAGTATCTCCCACATGGATGCAGGAACCCAAGATTTTGGGCTGACCTTGACTGCTTTCCCAGGCCACAAGAAAGGAGCTGGATGAGAAGTTGGGCTGCCAGGATTAGAACCGGCACCTATATGAGATCCTGCAGCATTCAAGACAAGGACTTTAGCCACCAGGCTACTGTGCCGGACCCACTAGTTTTGTTTTAAATTTACTTACTTGAGAGAGTTTACATAGGCTGCTTTTCTTCACAAATTTCCACAATGACCAAGGTTATAAGCTGGATAGAACAAGGAAGTGGGAACTCGATAACGGTCTTCATCTAGGATGAAGAAAGCCAACACTTGGTCCATCCATCTCTGCTGCTTCCCAGTGTCCGCATCAGCCAAAAGCTGGAGTCAAGAGAAGAAAAAGGAACTTAACAGATTCAGTCACTCCAATGACAGATACGGGCATCTCAGCAGCTACACACAACACTCACACAAGAGGAGAATCGCACACTCTCATTTTATAGAAAGGAAACTGAACCACAGAAAAGAAACACAATTAAATGGAAAATTCCAGATTTAGCACCTAATAATTATACTGCACTGCCATCTCTTACAAGCAAGAACTGTCAGAAAATAAACCAACAAGAGGCATAGAAAATCCAACAGCGATTGGATTCTCAGAAGCCAGCCTCATTTTCCTGTAAATTCTAACTCACCTTACGGCACTTCAAGAAGTTCATGGAAAAGACCAATTATGACAAAAATTTGCACGGATTTAAACTATTTTTGCATCCAAGATAAACATCTTTCAATTCCATTTTCAAAGTCTTTCTGAAGTACTTGTATGGTGATGCCACTCTATTGTTAATAAAGCAAGTAGCATTTTTCTTTATTTTAGGTTGCTGATTCTTTAGAGATATGTTTCCATTTTTAGTTATCCTTCAGAGGGCCTTGCAATGTATCATGCTCATGATACGAATTCACAAATATTTGTTGCATTCAATTAAATAATTTCAGTGTTGATAAGACTATGAATCTGTCCTCCCATTCAACTAAAATTGATCATACGGCTAAACACAAGGAAGCAAAATGACAATTTCCAACAGATAAGAACATCTTGGAGCTCAAAATAAATCTGTGTAAAACTTATCTGAGGTTCCTGAGTGTCAATCAAACATGCCACAAAAATCAGGGCAATACACTACCAGTAACAAACACTAGGCAAAATTTTGATGAGACAATACTTTATTGCTACACTGAAAGAATAGCATTAAGAGTGCTTACCCAATGACTGTACAAAGTCACATATATGATTGCCATGGCAACTATTTTTCTTAGCAATAAAATTATGAAAACCACAATTATTCCACCAGACAAAAGAAATCTTATCCTTGCTATTCAGAACGAGTTGAAAGTTTCCTCCTCAGTAGCTATCACAGACAGCACCAGACTAGCAACAAAGCACTCCCTGACTTTAAAACTGCTCAAGAAAAAATGTGAAAGACACTAGAAGTCTAGGGGGAATCTATCATGGCAAACAAAGGCATCACCGTTCTTGGGGTTTCATACTCACACACAGATGCCAAGACCATCCATGGGCTGGCAGGAACACACTACTTTGTGGTAGAAAAATGAGGAAACACTGTGCCTACATTCATAATTAGACAACAGTGTACTCTATTGCGATCCTGTGATATTTTTTAGGTTGGGTGTGTCAAACGTATTTCTCACTCTGAGGCTGTCAATACTGTCTCAAAGTGCAGGAAAAAATGTAATCTGGATGGTATTTGGACGTTAAGGCAACCACACTGTTTGCTCTGTTTCATTCAGGAGTTTCATCTCTGGAACGCTCTTTCTCTCTCCTTCTGCTACTCAGAAATTTTCTTTCTCAATTTCTTCAGATACCACTAAGCACATAATTGTGGTGCTTTCTATCTCCAAAACTGGCCTTTCTCCACCCAGCTTCCCCACCTCACCTGACTCCCCTGCTATTCATTTTTACATTTCAGACCAGGGAACCATCCATGTGTAGCCAGGCCTTCCTCAGCAGATCACACACCATCCTGGGCTGGGCTTTCATGTTAATCATAATGGCTCATACATAATATAGTTTCCAGTCTTGGCAAAGCTGCTGCTTCACATATGATCACACAGCCATCAAAGTTCACAACATTCTAGGTGGAAAGTGCCCTTCATACCCACAACTTAGCAACTGTCTAGTAAGCAACACAGTACTTCAGAATCTTAAGTGTTCACCCTCCAGATTGCTGGTTTAACTGGGAGCTAGCTACAATTGCAAGGCAGGACTCCACCACACAACCAGTTCAAGTAAAGATCAGAATTTTAAAATCATAGTATCATTTGTACTGAGTGTATATCACTTTCACATAATCACACAATAGCAAAATCATTCTAGAATAGCTAAAAATGGAGGGCCACCTTACTTTCTTAATCCCTTCAACTGTGCTACACACTGCACATCAGGAACATCATATGCCATGATCATCTACAAGCCCTCATTACCTACCAGTTTCTATTTAAAAACCAACCTTCTCATTTCTTACAAGAAATGAAATACTCTCAGATTCTTAACTAATGCAATGATTTGGGGATAAAATGTTAACAAAGAAGAAAAAAGATTTCACTACACTATTTGAAAAGATTTTTAGAACATAGTATATTTGGGAAGAATATAAAACAATACATCAAATGGATGCATACATCTTCTGCAGGCTCGCATCTCAGAAATGATAGGAAAGAGTCATCTCACCACACACGGCCCAGAGCCAACTAGATGAGAATGTCACGTAGATAATCAAAGCTCTCTGCATCACGTCAAGGCAGCCAGAAGACAGGTTAGCAAGCTGAAAAACAAAACTGACTGTCATTTGTTCAGTACAAGCAGAGTTTGGGGATTTGCAACTCAAAAAATGACTATTCAGAGGAGTATCATTGTTCTAGACAAATACAACCTGATTCAGTGTAGCTTAGTCTATTTGTATCTTTTTTCATTTAATGTGTTTTTGAGACCCTGTTACCTATCAAGTCCTGAGTTAGGTCTCAACAACACAGTTCCCAGATGCACGCTGTGCATTAGCAATGACAACCCTAACAAAGAAATGGTCTAAACATAGACAATCTCCTTCAGAATCTCTAATATCAAAAACTAGCATACAAAGTAGTAACACAGCATTTCTGGGGGTCCTGGAAGCTCCACAGCTCCATACTGTGCACACAGCTTAAGGCCCCTGTAATGTCCTGAGACTTTCAAACTGTAGCTATGGCTATCTCAAGTTCTTGCAAAAGACCTGAAAAATAAATCAACAAGACACAAGACCAAGTAAGGCTTTTGGTTGTGGATTGACTTTCTGTTTTTGAATCTTCTGACTATGAATAAAAAGAAAAAAACCATGAGATCAGGGAGCCAACCCAGCAGAGACAGGTATGTTGATCAGCAAGCTAAGTACGGCAGGGGACACAGGAAAGATAATTTTTTGTGGCTTCACAATGCTTTCCTCCCTCACATCTCTTCAGTCTTTTGAGATCCAAGGCTTCAAATGATAAATACATCATTCCAATAGTCTCGTCTTATCCGTGGTTGATTACTTTTGGGGATTTCTGTTACCTAAAATTAATCACAGACTGAAAATATTAAATATGAAATTCTGAAAACCAACAATTTCCAAGTTTTAAGTTGCATCCTATTCTCAACCACAAAGTGAAATCACCAACCTTCCTGCTCTATCTCTCCTGGGACATGAATCGTCTCATTGATGAGTGCATCCTCACTGTATATCCTACCCAATTAATAGTCACTTAGAGGCGATTTTGGTTATGTGATCTACTGCCATGACATCCTATTGCTTACAATAACACAATATTAATGATGTACAGACGGTATGAAGGCTTAGGGCATGGGAGGGCAGAATAACTCTGACACTGCAAGGCATTTACATATAGGAAACAATATAGGAAACCTAGGGTTGTTTTGATCTACTTTCATTACTCCACTGGGGGTCTTGGCAGTCCTGTAGATAAGGCAGACATTTCCAAGCACAATTGAGTTTTCTCAGCTAAAGTGCAAATCACAGTTAATTTCAGACAAGAAATAAAATGCCTAAAGAAGAAGAACAAAAGGATATTCCCAAGTTGGAAGGAAGCCTGAGATCAGAGGCCAGGAGACCAAGAGTTTTAATGAACTAAAAACAAAACTTAAGAGGACATCTTTGAAGAAGCCCATTAAAACATGTGCAAAATTATGTGGCAAAAATTAGATCAGAAAATTAATTTGGGTTGGAGAGATGAAACCACAGCAAATCATACATTTTAAAGGTATTGGAAAGTAGAAAACAACTCAAATTCATAAATTGTCACACAAACGTTTTTATTTATGAATTGACTTATGCACTTACGTCACAGAGCTTTGCTTACAATTTTTACTGGTATTTTCTCCTGCGGTCTCTTCATACTACAGTAACTATTTCCTACAGTTTTTCAAGCAGAGTCAATTGATGTTCAATGAGTTACTGAAAGTCTAGATACATATCTCTTTACTTTAGAACTCTCTCCTTTGATAACATGCATATTTTTAGTACTGTCAAATTCAGGAAAGTCTCTAGTTAATGTGTTATATACTAGAAGATACCAATTGATCAGTTTGTCATTGATGTCTTCATTGTAATGCTGTACTGAGCATTACAAATATGACCATTGAAGTCACTGTTCCACATTGAAATGGCAAGAAATGTAAATTATACACCAACATGTTCATGAGTCATTCTGCTTCATTAATTTGATTATGAGGCAATCAAAAGTCATATTCATAACATCTGTTTACCTCTTTCACAAAGAAATTCTAGATGACAAAACAGTTAAAAATTCATTCATGGGGTTCAGTAGGTACCATAGCACACAACAAGGACCCACAAATTGTAATTTTCATAGATATTGCAGTACAGGTATTTGGTATCTGGCTTGCATGCTTAATTCAACAGTTTTATTAATTTTTCACTACGTAATACCAATAAATAATTTTGAATAGTTGAGCCACATTTAATTTTGACATTTTACCAAGTGTTCCTAAAAATACATCTAATGTAGTGATTAATTCAGTAATTCCAATTTTAATAATTATCATTATTTGAAGAGCATTGTTTTCATTGTGCCCTCTGAAGTGCAAGCATCTTCAGTTAGACTCCATAGTTATACTCCCCTCTTAAGAGTAAACAAATACTAAGCATTCATTGTAATAAAACTGACCTTTCTCTCCTCCCTTTTCTTCCAAGTATTTGTCTAGTGTATTCATATTTGATTGGTATTTAATCGCAGTCACCTTCTGTCTGTTGACTCTGCCACATTTTCAGGAAGTGATGACTTTTTGTTAATACATTTTATAAATTGTCCAATATATGCAACATTGTACCATGGACAAACTGCCTGGGATCTCACAGTAGTTTGAGCATAATTCTGCTTTACTATTCATAATATTAACCTGAAACTTACTTGAACTGCCTGTTGTAAGCTCTACTAGATTTTCTACGTATATTCCTGGTGCTGTGATTTGGAGAAATTAATTTAAACAATGCTGAAAGAAATTTTTCAGAATAAACATAGTAGTTATCAAAATGAATAGATTTTCCCAATAAAGCTCTTGTTGAAGTTACTGCATGCATATTCTACTTTTCTTTGTTATTTCCCCTTTCATTTCCTTTTGGTTTCATCTTAGGGGCCTAATAACTTATTTATCTTATGATATTTTATTATTTCTTCATCTATTATTTGTTTGTTTGAAATGGTTATTTTTTTCTTTATAATCCTGACCACCAAAATGTTTAGTTTACTTGAAATGAAGGTGTGTTTTTTATAAATATTCATTTATTTTTTCAAAGGCAGAATCAGAAAGAGAAAAGTGATGGATAAATCTTCCATTCACTGGATCATTCCCCAAACAATCATAACAGCCAGAGCAAAGCTGGGTCAAAATCAATCGCCAGGAGCTTCATCCAGGTTTCCCACGTGGGCTCAGGAGCTCAGGTACTTGGGCCATCATCCATTGTTTTCCCAGGCAGGAGCTGAACTCGAAAGGGAGCAGCTGGGACTTTAACTGTTGTCCCATAGAATGCTGATACTGTAGGCAGCAGCAACTTAATCTGTTGTAAACAATGCTGGCCCTGGGGGAGTATTTTTACGTATTGTCATTTCTTGTCCCTTTTTTTGCCACCTTGTCTTTTATCAAAATTGTCTTTTTATTAGATATCTGGATTCCACTAGAATACTCTTCTCAGAGTACTTTAATTTTGATATAATTAATGATTCTTTCCAACATGCAGAATTAAAATAAGCATAAAGTATATACAAAAAGAGTTCATGGGTGAACACTGTGGCTTAGTGGTTAAGGTGTCATTTAGAACATCCACATTCCATATCAATATGCCAGGTTCAAGCTCCATGTCTGTTGCTGTTTGCAGTTTTCTGTTAATGTACACCCTAGGAGACATAAATGATGGCTCAAGTCCCCTATCACTCACTGTGGAGACTTGAATTGGTTTTCCAGGTCCCGTGAGTGTGTGTGTGTGTGTGTGTGTGAAATAAATAAACAGAAGAGGAAGAAGAAGAAGAAGAAGAAGAAGAAGAAGAAGAAGAAGAAGAAGAAGAAGAAGAGGAAGAGGAAGAGGAAGAGGAAGAAGAAGAAGAGGAAGAAGAAGGAGAAAAGCGTAAGGTCGTTCCTAACGGTACCGTAACTCCACGGTACCTTTCTGTGAGAGGATAATTGCAAAAGACAGATCCTTGTCACTGCTCATACTGTGACTTCACATGATGCCTTGCGCTCTCCCTGACATGTGCACCCCCCACCATGAAGCCACCCTTCATGACATCACGACATGATTCAGCTGAGGAGGCCTTATTGGGGCTGGCACCATGATCCTTGAATTATCAACCTCCTATCCTGGGAGCTTAATAAACCTTTTTTGTCTATATTACTCAACCTCATGTATTTTGTTACAGTAATTAAAATGGATTAGTTTACTGACATAAAAGCTTCAAAAGCTAGGACAACAGAATCTTGCAGAAAATTTGACAACTGCCTTGGAGTTATGTTTTTGACAATATTATTGCTATTATTGTCTTCTCATTAACTGGAAACCTCCTGGTTCCCAATAATGACCAGGAGCCTGACATGAGGGTAGTTCAAGGCAGGATGTATCTGACGATTAAGAAATGTAACACATCTTGCATACCCAGATTTGAGTGTGTAATTGCTAATATACACCTGCTCTTATCTCAGTATTCCATGTGAGATATTTAGTATTTCTGAATGCCATTCCAGTGAACAGAGAAGTTAATGAAAAGCACACTTACTAGGAACAAACATATAAAATGAGCTAAGGAAAGTACTGAAAAATGGTATTTTCATTGAGCATTTCTTTTTTTTTTTTAAAGATTTTTATTATTATTGGAAAGCCGGATATACAGAGAGGAGGAGAGACAGAGAGGAAGATCTTCCATCTGATGTTTCACTCCCCAAGTGAGCCACAACGGTCCGGTGCGCGCCGATCCAAAGCCGGAAACCAGGAACCTCTTCCAGGTCTCCCACGCAGGTGCAGGGTCCCAAAGCCCCAGGCCGTCCTCGACTGCTTTCCCAGGCCACAAGCAGGGAGCTGGATGGGAAGTGGAGCTGCCAGGATTAGAACCGGTGCCGATATGGGATCCTGGGGCTTTCAAGGGGAGGACTTTAGCCGCAAGGCCATGCCGCCGGGCCCTTTTTTTGAATTTTTTAAAAAATTTTATTCATATAACCAAGGTAAAGGGAACATTGAGGGAGAAGGCCCACCCAGTCTCCCACCCATCCCAGGTCCCCAATGTGGGGCATGTTCTGAGATCCTTGCTCAAGTGGTTTTTTTTTTTTTTAAGATTTATTCATTTTATTACAGCCAGATAAACACAGAGGAGGAGAAACAGAGAGGAAGATCTTCCGTCCGATGTTTCACTCCCCAAGTGAGCCGCAATGGGCCAGTGCACACTGATCGGAAGCCGGGAACCTGGAACCTCCTCCAGGTCTCCCACGCAGGTGCAGGGTCCCAATGCATGAGGGCCATCCTCAACTGCTTTCCCAGGCCACAAGCAGGGAGCTGGATGGGAAGTGGAGCTGCCGGGATTAGAACCGGCGCCCATATGGGATCCTGGGGCTTTGAAGGCGAGGACTTTAGCCGCTAGGCCATGCCGCCGGGCCCCTGCTCAAGTGGTTTTGATAGTTCAACAGTTCTGAATTGCTGCCACTCTCACCACTCCAAGCACGATGAGGTTGTTGAAGAATCCACTGATTGACATAGTCCATCACAGAGTCTCCATTTGTCCAGTATTTCGCTACCAGCATAGAGCTGAGGTGGTGGATTGACTTGTTCCGTCTTCTGTCTTTTCTTGGTTAGGGTTCTGAATCTGCCATTTCGATTGGGGAGATCCCCCAAAGAAACTTTGAGGTGTTCCCAGTAAAAATAAGAATTTTAAATGCCACAGAACCTATAGGCTATTTGCAGCGGTCCACCATCACGACAACATTACAGGAAGTCATTACACTGCTGACATGTTCCAGACCAGGATCAACGGCTAGCTACACATCCGGGTAGCTATCTAAAAATTTTTTTAATTATTTTTTTTAATAATCTTACTTAGTTGATTAGGGAACAAAAGGTCAAGGGCTACAGGGTGAAAGTGGATAATACCATTGTTTCCACACTAATATTATCATTTTTCCCTGTATCTGGGGTCAGGGGGGAAACAAAGGGAAAAGCCCCACCCAACCTCCCACCCATCCCAGATCCCCAAGGGGAGGCGCGCTCTGAGGGTCCTGCTCATACAGTTTTGACAGTTCATCAGTTCTGGATTGCTGCCAATCTCTCAGTTCCAATCGCAATAAACCCTATTCAGAATCCACTGGCTGACAGTCTCTTCATGGTTGGGGTTCTAAGATCAGCAGTTCAGTTGGAGGGATCTCCAAAGAAACTTCATCTGAAATGATCCCAGGCCTGATTCTTGCGCGAGTTTGCTAGTTTTTAAACACTAAGGACAACAATAATGCGATTCAAATAAATTCATTCTGTAGTCTTGAAGCATTTCCCCAAGGGTCTACACTATTAAGTAAACCCTAACCTGTAAACATTGCCTCCCTATGTTTCAGCTCTGCTAACCTGGTTCATACCATTATGCCATGAAATAGCCAGTTCATCGAAATAATTCTGGAGGCCAGATACTTGACCAGTGTTTAAGACAACTGTTGAAATGGCCATAAACTGTATCTGAGTGTCTGTTTTGAAGGATCAGGTCCTGGTCCTATGAGGTGTTGTTTCTGTTATTGAAAATCTAGACATTAATTCTAGGGCTAGAGTTCCAGTAGAGACCTTCCAAACCAGATTAATAGTAATTTCCCCAGGAGCTTTTTCTATTCTGGCTGGGCTGATGAGAGAGCAGCAAAACACCATATTGGTGAACTTCTGTGGTTGGTCACAGCCTATTTGAAACAGATCTCCCCATTAAATAGAATGGGAATATTTGCAAACTATCTGCCCAACAAAGCACTAATATTGCAAATATATCCGCTACTTAAAAGCTCAACAACAGCAAAACTAACCAATCCAGTTAAGAAATGGGCAAAGAATCTGAAAAGAAAATTATGAAAAGAAATACAAATGGCCTTCAGATATATGAAAACATGCTCAACATCACTAGCCATTAGGGAAATGCAAATCAAAACCACAATGAGGTATCACCTCACCTTATCGGAATGGATACAATTCAAAACAAAGGGAGTAACAAATGCTGGAACACCTGTGGAAGACGGGAACACTCAGCCTTGTTGGAGGGAACATAAATTAGGGAGGCCACTATGGAAAATAGTATGAAGATTTCTTAAATCCAGGCGATCTGCCATATGATCTAGAAATCAACTACGGTGTATATAGACAAAATACTTGAACACAATCCATCAAACCTGCAGCACTAGGTTTATAGCAGCACTATTCGTAACAGCCAAAGTTTGGAACCAACCAAGGTGTCCACTAAAGGATGAATGGATAAAGAAAATTTACACAATGCAATATTTTCACAATGCAAAATTTACACAATGTAATATTATTCAGCTAGTAATGCTTTACACATGATGAAAGAAATTTTTCACAAGAATCCCTCTGTGACTGGTGATTTGTTTGAACAAAGAGAGTATGCTACCAATGGTGTGTATGTGTGTGAGAGAGAGAGAGAGAGAGAGAGAGAGAGAGAGAGAGATTTTCTCTGGACTTGTGAGTTCAGTGACCATGTAATTTATCATCTAAACCAGAACAAGAATTCTGCTAATAATTATGTTAAAAGAGAAAGAACAAATTATTACTGCCTAGGGAAAATTGGGATTTATGTTGATCCCTCCTAAGGGGCAACCTAACCTGTAATCCCATCATCTAGAATTTACTAAACATCCTGAAATCTTGCTTATCAAGCCAGGAATGGAGGGAATGCAGGGAAAAAATGTCCATGTTAAATTCTGTGATCCACCTTGCATTGTAAGAGGTAGTTCCAATTAATGAGGCTTTCACCTTTTTCTTAAATTAATATATTGTCAAAAAACTTCTCTGACTACTTTCATAGTAGGAATAACTCTAGCTGGTTAAACAATCAATTTCAGGAAATGTTTTTGATCACAAATAATGTAAAGTATTTCATTTATATATTACTAAAGATTTGTTTCCCTGTATTATTGATAATATATCTGCCCTCTGCTACAACAATGTTATTAAAAACAATTGCTTCCACAATAACATTACTGAATGATTCCTTAGAAACCAGTATTCAAATGTTGAGGGAAATGACCAGTTGTTGTGTTGAATAAAAAGACCCATTGAGCCCAGAATGCCATGTCAAAATCTCATATGTAAATAAGATCAACTTAGTACCTGCTTATTCACTCTTTCATTTCTTAAAAACAGTAAAGTTTCACCAACAAGAAATTGAATAAAATATCAACAGGCAATTGCATGTAGAAAAGAAAATTGGTTTTGTTACTAATACATTTGCGGAATCCTGACATGCTTTGCACATTTTCCTCAATACCTGTTTTGGCTATTTGATTTTGAAAGTCTGGACAGAGAAATCTCCTATGCCCAGAGTAATTCTCTTGCACAGCTGCTCGGAATCACTTGCCTGAGTCTGAATGTCCTAGGCTCAGGAACAAGTGTCCTCTGCGTCGCACTAATCATCTTCTTAGTGGCCTCTCGGCAACAATCAGAAAGGTGAGCAGCGGACTTTGCATTGATTTGGGATGGAATTTGGTCATGGCCCATGCTTCATGCTGCCATTGGACCCAAACAAATGGTTCTCTAAATGCCTGCTATGATTATATACTGAAAACACTCAAAGACCTAAACACAAATAGAGTACAATGATGTAGAAATAGCTCCCAAATACCAGACTCATATTTCATTTTCTTTGAAATATGCACATGAGAAAGACCTATAATGCTATGTTTACAACAATTTTCCAAATAAAAAGAATCTTATTGCCAGTAGTCTTGTCACTTTGAAGAGGCTGAGAATATAAGCAAGGAGTTCAGAAAATGCTGGCTTCAAGTCAGCATCTGAAGACCATCCGTAAGACAGATCCATGTAGGGCTTGCCATAGGTCATGGTTTGCCAGGTGTTTTATAGCCCTGCTCTTACTCTGGTGGTTAGAGAAGTTTGAACAGTGGTGGCTCAACCTGCTGAGACATGGATCCCTATCAAAGGTTAGAAACTCCACCTCCACTCCCAGTTTGAGGATAAAAATAGGTTCTTAATATAAATAGTTAAGTACTTCCTAGACTTGAATTGAGAAAGCTGTTATCAGAGTGCTAAGTCTTGGTTTCTGGGCCCTGGAGTTTGACAACCTCATGTCATTCACAGGGCTTTATTCTTATTGGCCCTGGCTAGCTTTGTCAGGTCAGGAGGTCCTAATGAGTTGCTGCAGACTGGGTGGCTTTAATACCCGTTTTGAGTGTCCACTGTCCTAGAAGCTTGCAAGTCCAATATCATGTTCCCAGAGGGTGTCTGGCTTAGGGCACGTACACAGAGATGCATCATTTCCCAGTAGCCTCATGTAGTGGAGAGCAGGGATTATCCCCATCGTTTCTCTATCAGCTCCTCACAATCAAGTTAGACCGCTGTTACCTCCCAATGGCTTTGCTCCCAAACACCACATCATCAGTTTTGGAGTATTGGAATATGGGAGTATTGGAGCATGGAATTCCACCTATTTAATTGAAGGAGACACAATTTTGTAATCCCTAATTGTGGTAATGGCAAGTTTTGACCAAGGGTTTTAATGGTGATAGAAATGGGCTTCTTCCTCATGCTGGTTAGAGCCAACTGCCACACTCCTTTTTGACTTTTTTGCTCCATCTAATTAGTCAAACCCAACCCCATTATTTTTGGTCCCAATCCATGCACAGCTGATGGAGAAAGTCATACAATTATGCACATTCATGATATCTATGAATTCCATCTCTGCCCTATTCCATCTGCCTTACCACCTGTAATAATCTCAACAAGCTTTCCTATCTGAAAAACCAAAGGCAAATGTTCTATTTTGTGCAGTGCTTGTGAAGTCTAAGTGAAATTATGCGCTTAAAGTGTTTAGCATATTATAAATATGTAGTAAATCAGTAAATGTTAATTGTTATGATTCTAGGCCCAGCTGGAGTTGATGATTTTAACTTTTCCCTGTTCCATTCTGAACAATCACAATTTTGAACTTCATTTTCCCCGAAGTCTTTATCACTTCTACACATGCTATCAACTGATTGCTTCAGAATTTACACAGAAATATTTCTCTCAGGGGTACAAGAAATCAGAAAGTTCCAGACTTGCCTTGGGTTCTTAGAATTCTGTGTTGTAGGATGCAACTTCTGGCATTTCCTTTTCCTTCTGTCCCCAGTGCCCTCCCCACACACACATCTCATAACAAGGAGATATAGTATGCCGTGTAGGAATAGAAGTTGACCCAGTGTTGAAAAACGCATTGTCTACAGTTCCCCAGCTGGGAATCCAATCAGGAGGGCCTGCATGATGTGGGGATTATTGTCTCATAGGTACATACTTAGGAATAGGAACAGATCAGAGGTGTTCAGCTGATCCAGTGTCCCATTTAACCTAGTCTACATCAAAATCCACACTTATCAGGGGAAAGTAATGGACAAGAGTAATTCTAGCTCTAATTTCTGATTATTATAATGTTTTAATATTTATGAGCCACAGCCAATGGTGTTCTGGATTCTACTTAGACTGATTCACTGAGCTGATTAACTTTTCAGTGATTTAGTGAATTAGTGGTTGAACAAAGTAATTATTAAAATTAAATTATAATTAGATGAATCATTAAAAACAAAGATAATACCCTGAACTCATCACAACCTAATTATTTAACTCCATTTTCCTATTATGTGTGCCTTTGAGGTTATTTACACCTGCTGGTCAGTGTCATTGGAATACCATAAGCTAATGTGCATCTTCTCACAGCACTGCAGTCAGCGAAGTAACAGTGATGCATTGAGTCAGCCTTGGCAGCTACTAATCCCAGCTTGATTTATTCTGTTTTTGATAGCCTAGAGAAAGCAATGAAGAACACATTAACAAGGTAGATAAAATTTAGATGTCTGCTGCCATTTCAATGTGAATCATACAAAAAAAAAAAGAAGCCTATTTTAACAGCATTTGAAATCAAAGAATTTTACCATCATGGGCATACTAATAAAGTTCTGACATACACATTTATTTTTTCATTTAACTTTGATATTGCTAATTAATGTAAGTATCATTATCAACCAAAATTCACATCAGAACTATACTGCTTTCATCAACTAATCAGCTCCATAAGGACAATGAGTTCAGCAAAATCATGTTACAGCGTTCTTTGAGAGTCAATTGGCCATATGGAATTTACCACAAGGATTATTATACGTTTCACTGTTTCTTGTTAAATATGTGCTATACATCCTTTATGTCAGGAAAATGTGTTACATAATTCTGATAAAAAGCATACCTGTGCATACTTTTTTTCCAGAATGCCTGTTGCAAAGCATTTGTTAGGACATCTCTGGCTCTAAATCAGTATCTATTAGCTTCTTATAGAAGGGCCATAGAGAATGTAGAGATTTTGGATTTATTTTCAAATGTCAGGTTTATGGATTTGGGGAGTTCTCGAGGTATTGGTATTAACCTCTTCTTCATATATTTGTATTTGAATCTGTTTTCTGTTGCTGTAATTGAATAACTCAGCCTAAGTAACTTATAGAGTAGAAGTTTATTTGGCCATCATTTTGGGAGCCTGAGAAGCTCAAGAGCATGGCACCACCATTCTGTAAGGATCTCCATGCTATGCCACAACATGGTGAAAAGTGGCAAAATAGGGCCCGGCACGATAGCTTAGTGGTTAAATCCTCGCCTTGCATCTGCCAGGATCCTATAAGAGTGCTGGCTCATATCCCGGCTGTTACACTTCCCTTTCAGCTCCCTGCTTGTGGCCTGGGAAAGCAATCCAGGATGGCCCAAAACCTTGGGACCCTGCACCAACATGGCAGACCCAGAGGAGCTCCTGGCTCCTGCCTTCAGATTGGCTCAGTTCCTGCCATTGTGGCCGCTTGGGGAGTGAATCATCGGATGGAAAATCTTTCTCTCTGTCTCTCCTCCTCCTCTCTGTATATCTGCCTTTCCAATAAAAATATATAAATATTTTTTTAAAGTGGCAAAATAGGACACAAGGACTAAGACAGGATTATTCCTTTTCTCAGAAAGCCAGTAACACCAGACTTAACTCTATCCTTTTTGACTTTATAGAATCCTAATTATCTTGAACAAGTTTGTCTTCATACATCATTTGGAGGACACATTGAAACAATAACAACCCATGGCAGCATGACAATGTCTGACAACAAGAAACTAGAGCCCTAGGAAAAGCCTCGGTGGAGGACAGAAACAGTGCTCTAGGGAGCAACAGCTCCTCGGTAAACACATCCTATCGAGTTCATGATGAAACAGTAGAAGACAGCCACGGACAAACACATCCTATCGAGTTCATGATGAAACAGTAGAAGACAGCCACGGACATGCAGGATATCGCAGGGAGAGAGGAGACACACAGCCTGCACTGTCTTTGCTCTGTTCTCCCACTACCTGATTAAGAGAGCTGGGACTTGGAGGCCGGATAGGCTGAGCCAGCCTGTACCACCTGCCAGTGAATGCCAAGACTAAGGATCGGCCATCTAATGAATATTAAATAATGGATTAAATGACTCAATAACT
Organism: Ochotona princeps; assembly: GCF_030435755.1. Classification (NCBI taxonomy): domain Eukaryota; kingdom Metazoa; phylum Chordata; class Mammalia; order Lagomorpha; family Ochotonidae; genus Ochotona; species Ochotona princeps. The sequence continues at coordinate 19,661,788 of NC_080832.1, forward strand.
CTAGGCTGATTCTAAGGAAGACCCATACAAAAATGTTTATTATGGGTCTATGCCTACAGGTTATATAAACACGAATTATCTTAAATTCTAACTTTATTCCATAGATATACTATACCTATGATTCTATTTTTATAACATTTTTACTTGAGCAGAAATAGGGAATCTTGCATTTTCCTGTCTTGTAGTTGTCACCATGACAAGCCCATTGTGTATAGCTTCTTTGAGTACAGGTTAGGGAGTACAGGTTAGGTATCGTTATGATCAGCTTCACCACATTCTCTGCAAAGTCATCCGCAGAATTCTAATGGAGAATTTATTGAGTTCCTACCATGTCCAAGGTACAATATACGTGGAAGAGATGAAGCAAAATATAAATATTATAAACATCAACTCAGCTTATGAAGAAGTAATTACATAAAGAATATCTGACCAATCTTATAGTCCTCAGAAATTTCCAGCTTGCAATTTAAGTGATGAAACTTTACTTTAGTATTCTGATCATTCTAAATCAAGAGATATGTGAATATATTTAACATTTTTTATTTAAGATAAAATAGGAACTGGAAAGGATATGTAGAAATGAGATCAACAAATACATTCAATAATTCAACATCAGAAGTTTCACAGAACTGCCAGGAAATCCCTTGAAAAGTATGCATTTAATATTTATGAGTGAGACACACAGGTCCTACAGCTGCCATTGCTTGGTGATTCACTTAACTTCCCCGCAGTCCCATTTTTTTAAGTGCTATGGTAGAATAAATTGACCCTCCTTTCTGGGATGAAGTGAACAAGATTTTGTGTGGAAAAAGAATAAATTTTTGAAAATGTAACTCAGGCTGGGCAATTCTTTCTGGATAGAAAAGAAAAACTAGTTTATAACAAGTAAAGGTTTTGCAACCTAATGCAAGGCAGGAAAGAGTTAAAGATCATTATACAATTACAGAGTTTATAGTTCCCAAGGAATAGGGACTATCCTTTCTCTGTATGAAGTATGATTGCATTATGAAGGATTATAATTTCAGCCATGACACTCCAGGAAAACTTGTTAGTAAATTTATTTAGCTTATAGCTCCTGGGGAGACTGCAACGGGCTTGAACTTCTTATGTCCTTGGTCTCTTGGGAGAATACAGCCCAAAGTTTCCTCTTAAACAAAGAAAATATGAGTCTCCTTCTGAATTCTTATTGGACTAAAGTTTAGGAATGTGGAAATGGTAGTGGAAGCATCTCCACATGAAGAAGAATGGATTTCCCAAAAGAGGTATGATCAGCTGGAGAAAAATTATTGTTAGGAAAGGAAATTGGAAAGGCCTAGAGAGGAGACCAAGGGAGCAGGTCTTACATAGGTCCTCTTCCTTCTGAAGCTCAAGTCCTTATAATTAAATACGCAATCTTTTGCAAAGTCTGGGATGTTACATAATTATTTTCTAACTTTTCTAGTTAGGTGTGTGATAGGTTAGAGCAGACAGACAGGATGGGGAGAACAGGGCCGTGGTACCTGGTAGAAAGATTTGGGCCTCTCTGTATAATCATAGACACAAATGGAACCAAGATAGAGCTTCTCCATCCAATGAGACTGTCTAAGCAGAGTTTCCAAGGACCCAGGCGGTGGAGAGAAATAGAAGCCTGCAATAGCACAGGCAACCTCACAAACTAAATGACATTCTGCCACAGCTTAGCAACGAGCAATGCTCAAAACAGGGAGTAACACATAGTCCCAAGGTGCACTGTGAGTACAGAAAAACACATTTCAGATTTTTAAGCACTATTCAAATAAAGCTTTGTGATTAATTTAATTACATAATCTTGAACCAGCTATTGCTCTAGTCATCTGTCCTTAATAGCAAAGCAATTTCTTAATGCCTCTGCATCATCATCCTGGGTTGGAAGCCACCTTAAATTAATTCTCTTCTCCCTATCCACCAATTTGTTTGTTCCCAAGGTAGAATAGTACAGAGCACGAATAGACACCTGTAGCCCAGAGCATAAATAGGGAGGTATTGTTTCCACTCACTGGACTGTTCTGGGGAATTAACTTTGTTCCAAATGATGTGAAAGGTGTCAGAGACAAAAATAAATAAATGAAGAAAATAAAAATAAAGAACAATCTGTGCTCCCAGAAGAGCTAATTCTTTGGTAGGAGACAAACAATTTGGTTGAATTTAGGACAGGACAAACTGTGACAGGAAGGTTACTCTTCTTAGCAAAGGAATAAACATATTCCAATGAGTTGGCCTGCTCTATGACTGGCAAGCCTGGCCTTACTCTTCTGACAATATGCCTACACAGAGGGAATTAAAACTGATTGCTTGATGATTGAGCCTGGCAGAGCTGCTGTTACAAATTAGATCTAATGAGAATATTACATTGGGAGAAACAAAAGCTACTGCTAGACTATGATGTGGGTGTGGAAGGCAGTTAATAGTAAAATGACAGTAGGCATGCATGTGCAAGGGGCAAATCTCAACCACACCAAGATAGTACCCAGCACACTACCTTCATCTGAATTCAAATTTCTGTTCCCCATATAACTTTTTCTGAGCTCCTTTTTGTGTGTAAAATGACAAAAAGTCAAAGAATTATTTTGAGATTTAAAAGAATACCCTTAAAAAAAAAAAAACCTCAATACTCCTGGAAAAGTGTGAGCCTAATACATATTGTCTACTGTCAGTTTGATGTTTTGAGTTTCCACAAAAAGTACTAAATGTGAAAAGTTGCTGGGGAAAACACAATTTTAGCTGATCTGGCCTCCTGGATTGTGGGATGGCATGACCAAGAAGTCTTCCTCAGCTGTGGAAGTATTGGCTTTTCTTTGTCTTCATCATCATGATTCAATATTTCCCCCCAACTAAGTACCTATGGTTCCATTCTTTGGCCTTATTGCTTCTGCTTATTCTGAATGTGCCTGTATTATGTCTTCTCTGTGTGTGGCACTAACTACTGCCCCATTTCCCACTCTAGGTTCTCTGTGTTTTATGATCGAGATTCCTAAGCAGAATAGTATCTTTGTCGGGCAAAATCATCCTATAAGTCTCTTAAAAACCACTAAACAAGACAAATTGAATCCCTTGACTTGGTATATGCTCGTGGTACAGTCCGCAATGGCTGTATGGTGGCCTTGTGACACACACAAAGAAATGGTCACATGGGCACGTTTTGTAGAAAAGATGCCAGAAGCAAAAGCAAACAAAGCCAAAATGAACCAATGTGACCACATCAAACTGAAAAGTTTTTGTACAGCAAAAGAAACAATTGACAAAGTGAGGAAGCAACCAGCAGAACGGGAGAAAATTTTTGCACACTACACAAGTGATAGGGAACTAATATCCAGGATTTACAAAGAACTTCAGAAACCCAGGGACAGAAAAAAACAAAACAAAACAAAAAAACCCTGTAAAAAATGGGCAAGGAAATGAACAGATATTTTTCAAAAGAACAGAATCAAATGCCTAACAAACCTGAAAAGATGCTCAGGCTCCCTAGCCATCAGAGAGATACAAAAGAACACCACACTGAGGTACCACCTAGCTCCAGTAAGACTGGCCTACGTTCAGAACTCAAGTATACAACACCTGCTGGCGTGGCTGTGAGGATAAAGGTACCCTCCTTCACTGCTGGTGGGAGAGTAGGCTAGTACAACCACTGTGGAAATCAGTATGGAAAGTGTTTGGAGAATTACAAATAAACCTGCCATATGACCCAGCTATCCTGCTCCAAAGAATATACCCAATAGAAATGAAACCTGCATATGAGAAGGGGATCTGTAATCCTATATTTACAGCAGCACAATCTACAATAGCAGAGACATGGCGACGGAAGATAAGCCTGACCTTCCCTGCACTCTGGCTTCATGTCTCACCTGTGCATCCCTCCTTTGAAGTCACTACTTTGAGAATTTTGGGGTTCCAAGTAATTAGTAAATGACCTAAAAAGGAGTAAAAATGTTCTGGCTGGGCTGATCCATCTGGCCCTATAAACTCATTTGATTAGGAGACACATGGCCAGAGGACAGGAGCCCCTCTTCCCTGTTTCTGGGCTGCCCATGACTTCCTGGCCTATAGCCATCAGACATAAAAGAGTGACCTACCAAACAGCTGGTTTGATCCTCCTTCTCCTGACCTAAAAATGTTATGCACCTAATGTAATAAAGGGGAAAAAAAGCAGAAAAGGCGGCTAAAGTCCTCGCTTTGAACGCCCCGGGATTCCACATGGGTGCGGCTCACTTGGGGAGTGAATCATAGGATGGAAGATCTTCCTCTCTGACTCGCTCCTCCTCTCTGTACATCTGACTTTGTAATAAAAAATAAATAAATCTTTTTTTTAAAAAAAAGCAGAAAAAGAATCAGAAACAACAGGACTGTTTCCTAGCCTTTTGTCTACATTCCACCATGCTCAGAGCTGTTCCGTGTGAACCTTTTTTCTTTACAATGGTAAGGAATTCTCGGAGTCTCAATTCAATTCCTATACAGTCCAACCTTCTAGATCTCTTGAGTTAGAGGGAAAGAGAACTTAACATTTAGTGTGATTTCATGTACACATGTTCTCCTCTAATGAAAGTACTTTTAAAGGGTATGGATTTTTGTCATTTTTTTAAAGAATTCTTCCTGTCAATATGAAAAACTTAGAGAAATGGGGAGGAAATCATTCTGAAAGTCAAGCTATGAGACAATGAGTGTGAAAAAGATGTTAATATTTGCACACATTTTTGTGCCAACCAGTAGTCTCAAGGCTTTATGTGCATTACCTCATATAATCTCATAAGAATTACATAAGATAGGGCCCGGCGGCGTGGCCTAGCAGCTAAACTCCTTGCCTTGAACATGCCCCAGGATCCCATATGGGCGCCGGTTCTAGTCCCAGCAGCTCCACTTCCCATCCAGCTCCCTGCTTGTGGCCTGGGAAAGCAGTCGAGAACGGCCTGGGGCTTTGGGTCCCTGCACCCGTGTGGGAGACCTGGAAGAGGTTCCAGGTTCCCAGCTTCGGATCGGCACAGCACCGGCCACTGCGCTCACTTGGGGAGTGAAACATCGGATGGAAGATCTTCCTCTCTGTCTCTCCTCTCTATATCTGACTTTGTAATTAAAATAAATAAATCTTAAAAAAAAAGAATTAGATGAGGAAAATATTTTGTCTTCGTTTATGGGTTTTTGAATTATTAGTTTCAAAAAGATGGAAGAACAATATAAAGAGGGTATAGAATTTAATTACTGTCATTTAGAAGCAATCACACAGTGTGCCAATCAGCTCTGACCCATGGCAAGAAAAATACAAAGCTATTTTCAGTTCTCATAGGAAATGTGTTCGTGCCATCGGTGGCCACACTTCATCTTATTGGCAAAATGTCCAGTCATCTGCAAATATTTCAATTTTGCTTATTTGTCTAAAGCTAGACGTTTTATGCACATTGAATGACTAGGTTATGTGCAAATGCAAAATGAAGAAAATCTTTAAATCCAAATCAGTGAAGCCTGCTCCAGGACAGTAAATCCATTTACTACAGAGTGAAATAGAAAATTAGAGAAATTAGGAGAGCCAAGAGGGCAACCAAAGCCTGCTTTTTTCCTGATGAAAAAATTCCAGTGCAACCTGAAAAATCCAACTGTGCCTGAGTGCACACACAAACATTATTCCTCTTCCCTGCAATGAAGTCATTGAAAAATCTCTTCCACTTTTAAATATTTACCTTCATTGTTCTTTATTTGAAAGAGAAGCATAGAGATGATATGGAGTTAGAGATATATGCTAGAGACAGAAAAAGATTGAGATAGAGATGTAGGACCTACTATTGGTTGATTTATTCCCCAGACATCTGCAAGAGCCAGGACCTGCCCAAGTGGAAGGCAGGAATCAAAAATCTAATCTAAGTCGGCCAGATGCACAATAAGCATGAAACTCTACTTTCCAAACTGCATAATTGAAATTTTACTTTTTAAAGGTAGCAGAAGAGACTACTTCACATACTAATGCCACATCAGATAAAGGAAAACTTAATGTTTCTGTAGTTCCTAGAATCTTTTATTGTAATTTTGAAATTCCAAAAAAATTACAAGTTAATTGTTCCACTCTTCCTGGGGTGTGGTTACAATTGCCTTTTTGAAAGCCTTCTGTCCAAATGCATTCATATTCCAAAGTACTCTGAATTAGACCTTACCATATGAATGTGGAGGCCTAACTCATCATCCCACATACCCGGTATTGAAGAACAGTCGTGACCAGTATGACTAAACTAAAATGAGCTGCATCAGAGAGACATATTTGATCAGAAAAATCAATGGGTTGAAGAGACATTGAGTAGGGCCATGAAAGTCATTGTAAGGGTATTTCTTTTTACTTTGAATGTATAGGAAGTCATTGGAGTGTTTCGAGCAGAGCTAGATTGATCTTACACTTTCTGTTCTTTGAGGGAGAAAGGCAGGTCTCCTGAGAGAGACAGAAAGCCTACACAGATTCCAATGCCCAGTAGGTCTGAAGAATTTTCATTCACAACCTGATTAAAACTTTGTACCTGGTCTGCTGTGACTTACAGCACCTGCACATTTTGATCCTCAGATGCCCTGCTGGGGAGATTCCTCTATTCTTGTGGCTTTGTGACCTTTGCCTGAATTTAACCTGGGGCTTGGTTAATAGGAATTACAATGTTAGAACTATCAAAATTTCTGTGAAATGAAAGTTGCAATCACTGTGAAGGAGACAACTGAAGTAATGCCTTTGTCTCAAAGTCCGTTCTATTTGATGGCAATAGGGCTACAGTAACTTCCTTTTGACATCTGTGGGATGTAGTGATCTTACCTTCTGTTTGAACAGTGATTCTGTTTTCTTCCTCTCAAGCACTTTCTTGATCTTGGCAGTTTGGTGAACTGGGGGACTGGCCATTACAAATGAACTGTAATTGGAAACAGACAAGGGATGTGTGATTGCTCGGTGAGACCCACCTGCTCCCTTGATTACTGGCCCTATTCCAGGGAATGACTGCTTTGACAGGAGATGTGGAGTAGAACTCTGCAAAGGCAGCCAGGTAGGCCTTAGCCTATGTGTCAGACAGTGAGAAGAAAATAAGGCGATAATAAATCTAAGTGCAAGGGAATGAAGAAACAAGTCCAGAAAGCCTGACAGCCTCTTGTCAATGCCCACTAGTCCAAGGTATCTTTGCCTGTCAACTATCACAAGGAATCTGCTGAATTGTGGGAGCCAAACAGCTGGTGCAAGGCCTAACCTCTGGACTGACCAGTCATTCGCTTCTCTAGTAGATAAGAACTCCAATGGTCAGTGTTCTCCAGAGGGTCTTGTTTAGGAGAATTCCACATCCATCCCCTCACCCTGACCCAGACTTCAAGAAGAAGGAGGAAGAGAGAAGAATCAAGAGAACCATACTTACGGCCATGAAAACCCTTCTAAAAGCAGACTGGGTGCTCAGAGCTGTATAGATAGCTGCCTGGTCTATAGGTGTAGGAATTTTTGTCTCTTCAATTTTTCAGAAAACTAGACTAAAAGTGTTTTCTCATCTGTTCATTCATCAACCACTTTTTTTGTCCTCTATAGGACAAATTCACAAGATTCAATCAACAGTAACTGTCCAAGTGACCCACAATGAACACAAGCAAAATAGACACAGTTTTTACTTATTTTAAGACACATGAATTGTTGAGGTATTTTATTTTGAGTGATTTTATACTGCATATTTGATGCTAAATATTTAGAATAGATATACCCAAGCTGTCATTTAAAATTCAATCTTAATTGCTATCTCAGAAGATTGTGCTATGGTAACCCTGGCTTCTTCCTATTAAACTCCATATAAGAGATTTATAAGAGATGTCTCTTATAAATGATACATTGCTGCCTGTGTGTTTTCATTCACTACAACTTTTTTTAACTGAAAAGTCTTGTGTCTTTCAATTTTTCATGACTACTGGTAAATTCTGAATTATTACCATGAGCCAATCTTGTGCCATCTCCATGTCTCACTTTGTTTCTTCTTCCCTTTTTTCCTCTTTCCTTCTTGTGAATCACATGCTTCCTTCATTTCCTCACTTTTCCTTCTCCTTATTCTGTAAATTATTAACTCTACACAATAGGCATTTTAATGTGTACAATAAACTAATTTTTGCTCATTATTTGAATATATAACAGTTTTGGAAGGCTTTGTCTCCAATCATATCCCAACTTTCAAGTTGTTTTGTAAGGGTTTCTTTAATGCTCTTCAACTCTATAACTTAGAGGACATTCTTTTTTTTATATTTACAAAGATCCGCTTAAATTTACTTCTTTGTTTACTGTCATTCACTCCTAGACTCAAATTTTTTCAGGGATTGTTTTCTTTCCAATGCAAAATGTACACTTTTTAAAAGATTTATTTGTTTACTTCAAAAGCAGAAATAGAGAGTGAGTGAGGAAGAGAGACATGGAGAGATGGAGATAGAGGTCTTCTATCTGCTGATTCACTCCCCAAATGAACGTAACAGCCAGAGCTGGACAAATCCAATGTTAGTAGCTTCATCACAATCGTCCATGCAGGTGCAGGAGCCCAAGCACTTACACTATCTTCCACTGCTTTCTTGGGCTTGTTAGCAGGGAGCTGGATCAAAAGTGGAGCAGTGGTTAATCAGCGTTAGTAAGGAATACCTACAGTGACATAACCACCTACAACACAGCACAGGTCCTGAAAATATACCCTTTAAAATCTCCTTTTGGCCAGTCAGGAAAAGCCACTGTTCTGCTAGGACAGGAGGTGAACTGAGTAGGGCTAGCTCATGGACCCATGGGTATACATGAAATCTGGCACTGGGAGAGTTTCTGTTGGAGGAGCCTGAACAATTTCTCTGGCAGGACGTAGTCCTTGCAGGTAAGTGCAAGAAGCACAATAGGAAACAGCCCAGAACAGGCTATGGAGATTATCCCACTGGCATACACTTGGCATTGGTTGGGGGCAGACCAGGCTGAACCCGATCATATCACCCGCTGGTGAATCCAAGCACCAGAACAGAATGTGGGTTGAGCCAGGTTCGGTTGTGACAAACCCCAGTACACATTAAGGAATGCCAAGGTGAGATGAGCCGTACCAGATGTGGTTGCAGCACCCAAACAGCACATGTGATAATCAGGGGGAGGAGGCAAAGCTGACAGGGGAATGTGGGCTCCCCTGCTAGACAACTACTTCCATTGGAAAGCATGAGACGAGATGGGGGCAGATCAAATAAGGCAGGGCTATAACACCTGTGGGTCTCATGTGAGCTAGATAAGGGAAGGGCCACGGTGGGCTGACTGTCCCGACTGGTGCAAGCAAAAATTAGAGTAGGTAAGGGTTGGTTGGGCTTAGCTGCAGCATCAGCTGGCAGAAGCTGGCACTGGAAGCTAATTCTGTCAAGTCAAATGCCAGAACCAACTGGAGAGTGCACAATCTGAGAGTGAGAGTGGCCTAGTAGGGAGATAGTGGGCACCTCCCTCGGGGTTACCACTCTCACTGGACAGCACAAAAACCAGGGTGGGGCAGGCATGGCTAGACAGAAAGGCACCTGCCAGTAAGTATGTGGGCTGAATAGTAGGTTGGGTGGGTTGAACTAGGCTTCAATGCCCATTGACATGTACGAGAGCTAAATGGGATGTGGGACAGACTGGAGAAGCCTGCGGTACATACTGGCAAGCATGGGAACCAGGGTAGGGGGCAGGCCTGGTGGAGGTTATGGGGAGTCGCCCCAACCAGGCTGCAGCTCCCACTGGTTTGGGTGAGGACCGAGTATGAAGTGGGCAGGATCAAGCTCGACTACAACACCCATTCGTTCACGAGGAAGACAGGGCTGGAAACAGAACTGACCCAGCAATAGCTACAACTAGCATGTGCGTAAGCACATTGGCACAACGGACAGTGTTGGACCTTGGACTAGCAAACTCATGCAAGAATCAGGTCTGGGAACATCTCAGATGAAGTTTCTTTGGATAGCCCTCCAACTGAACTGCTGATCTCAGAACCCCAACCATGAAGAGACTATGTCAGCCAGTGGACTCTGAATAGGTTTCATTGCAATTGGAACGGTGAGATTGGCAGCAATCCAGAACTGTTGAACTATCAAAACTGCTTGAGCAGGACCCTCAGAGTGTGCCTCACATTGGGGATCGGGATGGGTGGGAGGCTGGATGGGGCTTTTCCCTTTGTTTCTCCCCTGACCCCAGATACAGGAAAAAAAAATGATAATATTAGTGTGGAAACAATGGTATTACCCACTTTCATCCTGTAGCCCTTGACCTTTTGTACCCTAATCAACTAAGTAAGATTATTAAAAAAAATTAGAAAATAAAAATAAAATAAAATCTCCTTTATGAAGGTCTAGTCTGATTAATTTTCAGACTTTCAATTAAACTAAAAGCATTTGTATCACTATTTCATTACCTCAAAAGTATTTCTTTGAATATTGCAATAATGTTTTGAGAATTCTTTTTTGGTTTTCCTTCTTTTTTATAAAAATATTAATATAAAGAAAACATTTTATGTGTTTCGTGGGTACAAGAAGACAAAGACACTTCCTAAGGTTGCAGGTTTTTCTCTCCCAGGATATGCAAGATGATACTCTAGGGATGGTGCTGTGGCACCATCATCCTATATGGATACTGATTTGAGTCACAACTATTCCAATTCCAATCCAATTCCCTGGTAATGGCCTGGTAAAGCAGCAGAGGATAATTCAAGTCTGTTGGCTCTTCACTCATGTAAGAGACCTAGACGAGGTTCTGAGCTTCTGGCTTTACACTGGCCTACCTCTGGTAATTGCAATAATTTGGGAAATGAAACAGTAGATGCAAGATCTCTCTGTGCGTGTCTCTCCTGTCTCTGTAACTCTGTTTTTCAAATACAGTCTTTTAAAAAAGGTAATACAGTATGACACAGTCATCTCTGAATTTCCAGGGGGGGATTGTCATATAACCTATGCATATCCTACCATATACTTTGTCATCTCAAGGCTTACAACACTTAAGACAAGGTAACCACACACACACACACACGTTAATATAATAGTTGTACTGTATTCATTTTAGGAACAATGACAACAAGAACAAGAAGTTTATAAATGTTCAGAATAGCCAGGACACAAATCAGTGCCAATATGGGGTCTGAGTGCCTGGCATGGTGAGGATTTAGCCATTAAGTCATAGTGCCTGGCCCAGTAAATATAATTCTTTATCTCTTTGGCAAGTCAAACAGAATGCTTTGGGCATCCCAAAAACCCCTTTCCTTTTGCCTTTATTGGACCACTTCCGCCTTTTTGTAGATGCTGTTTTCCTTGTGTGTTTTCTTCAGGGTCATTATGGATCCATCCATGTTTCATCTACTTGTAGAGTTCTTCAAATACCACATCTTCATTGCACTTGCTTAAACTTTTCATTGACAATTCTCTTCTCATCTTCAGGTGTATAGGAACAATGATAACAGTGATAACAGCCTCGACAGAAAAGTTTGCTCCAAATTAATTTGAGGTTAGAGTGATGAAGCAAAACCCGTTAAGATGTCCATGAGACTGCCTGTTGTTAATAGTCATCCTCCCTAATGAAGGCAATGATAATCTTCATTGTAAATTGATTGGAATAAGGTTTCACTATAACCCCTATCTTCAGCATTGCCTTGTGACCTCTTAATATAAATTATTCAAGGGCCAGCATTGTGGCATAGTGGGTGTAGCCTCCACTTGGCAGCATCAACATCTCACGTGAGTGTCAGTTCTTGTTCTGGTCGTTCCACTTCCAGACCAGGTCCCTATTTATGGCCTGGGAAAACAGCGAAAGACGGACAAGTGTTTGGGATCTGGTTACCCACATGGACGGCATAGAACAAGCCCAGTTTAATACAGTCCTGGCCATTGCTGCCATCTGGTGAATGAGCCAGAAAAATAGAAGATTCTATCTTTCATACTTACTTCCAAATAAATACATAAATCTTTTTTTTAAAAAAAATACCCATTTGTAGTGACTGATTTCTTTGGGACTTTGTCCCCACAAGCTTTTCATGAAGTGTCAGCGATTTCAGCATTCTTCCACTCAAGAATGGATGCTAATCTTGCTTCAGTTTTACCAGAATTCATGGTGCTGTAATGCAGGCTCTTTGTTAAAGATATGTTTTTGTTCTGCTAACAAATGCTATTAAAAAATTACTATGAGTTTATTTTGATATAAAAAGTTTGGAAATCCAAATATTATTTTTGTTAGGACACATTTTCCATGAACAATTTAAACACCATCATATATTAGAAGTTCTTGGAATAGCACACTCACTGAGATAAGTTAAACCCAGAAAGATAAATCTGCATGGTCAGTATTGCATGCAGAGCCTCAGACAACTGAATAAATATATGGGAGATGAGAGAAGTGATGAGGAATAGATGCTGTTCAGGATGCAGCAATGCAGGGAGGGATGCCAGATGTAGAAATCTGGAGATATAATGATCAACATGATGGCTATTGTTGACAATATCGTATTGTACAGCAGATTTCAGGTGCTCTGACCACACAAGAGAGCTGACAGAGGACATGGATGTCTTCATTGTCCTGATGGTAGCATTTCTTACACTCCATATGTGTACATCCAAGTATCTTCTTGCTGCATCTTCTAACTTAGATACAGTTTGGTTAATGTTAAGAGGTTCTCACTCTGTGTTCCAGATAAATAACCATCTTCTATGTTTTATCGGACTATATTATGAAAAATTTTCTCCAAAACCATATCATATTTTCTTGTTTCTTTCTTTCTTTAGCAGCTTCTTATCTTCCATCTAGCCTAACCACTCTTTAGTTTTAATCATAGTGTTTCTGTAAATTTTATTTATTTCATTGACAAACCAGTATAGAGCTCTTTTCAAACTCTTAATCGCTGCTCATGTTTTAAATATTTTATTTTACGTTAAGTCATCTTAATTACACACTATATTCTCTGTGTGATCATTTCAATATCTGAAATTTTGTAGGTCTGATTCCACAAACAGTTGGTTACCCTTTTTCGTGATATTTTTCTTCCTTATTTTGGGATTTTGGTTTGGTCTTTTGTTAAATCTGAGTCTATTCTAAAGCAAACTTTAAGGTTTTCTTACCCACCTGCTGACATGTATATTGTTACAAATCGTCGGAAAATTAATATTTCTTTTAATCAAATTTCAAATTGACATTTTGCAATTTGGTCACTGCTTCTAATTCTTATCTATAATGAAAGAGCAGTGGCTATTCTACTTATTATTTGCTGAATGCTTTATTTAGTGGAGGGTTAATCAAGTGATTATACAGAATATTGAAAGCATGTCATTTTAAAAGTTAAGAGAAAAATAACCAAAGGAGGAAAAGGGGTGGAAATAAGGCACAGAGAGAGGGTATGTGCTCTTAAACTGTACATAAAAAACACAAGAAATATATTCCCATTTATATTTAAAAATATAAACAAAAAATTAATATGTTCACATTTCATTACCATTCCACCCCTAAATGTATTAAAAATCTAATTATTTTGGTATGACAGACAGATGAGCATAACAGAAAGGTCAAACTTTGTAGTTACTAAAAGAGACACGCATTTGCGTTCCCTACTCATGATGTGTGCTATAACATGCTTCCTGACAACTATGAAATGTGCTTTAATAACACCGATCTCATACACATGCCGCAAAGACTGAATGAAGTGTGTGTTGAGAGAGAGAAAGAGAGATATCAGGCATACATTGAATCCTCTTTGTTGGCTTCCTTATTTTTGAAGTGCTAATTTTTTGTATATGTCACCACTTTAAAATATATCTTATTTTCCTAGTTAAGAAAGAGTGAGGAGGGGTCGGGGGAATCCCAGAGCCTATGAAACTGTGTCATAAAATGAAATGTAATTAAAAATATTTTTAAAGAAAGAGTGGAAACTATCCTGGTCCCCCTTATATTTTCCATTTTTATTCATATAGTTCCTTCCCTTCTTGCCAAATTCTGGCTACCAGGTACAATATAGACCAATTTTATCTTGCCAGAGTAGGCAGTCAATAAAAATAAAATATTGGTAAAATAAAAGTTCTTCTTCTACAGGGAATAGTTTGGGATGAGAAAATTGCATGCACAGGAAAAAGAAATCTATTTACAAGCCTGCTTCTCAAACTCTATAAAAAATCTTACTTACTTCATGACTGGTTATGATCTATACTACTGTAACAACATGGAGGAATTCAATATGGGGGGAGGGACTGGGGAGGGGCTGGGGGAATCCCAGAGCCTATGAAACTGTGTCATACAATATTAAAAAATTAAGCTAACTATGGACTTCACAGAATATTATTATGAGGATTATTTGAGTGTATGTAAAGTACTCAGAGCAGGGCCTGCAACTGATGCAGGTGTTATTATAACAGACATGCTGTTACTTTAATTGCTACATGTATTACTATAATAAAATACTATCATAAAATGCAAAAAGAAAGAAATCACCTGTTGCTAAAAAAACGCTAGTAGGACACACAGCTATAGATTTCACTACTGTACATCTAATAAATTTATGAAAAGACTTCCAAAACAATGGACTTCCTCAAGTTGGATAATTTAGCTGCAGTTTTCTGACTTTTAGCTTTACAGAGAAGAAACAAACTCATATGAGTAATTAGGAGGCAGCAATTAAAAGCTTTCAGACTATGCCTTTGAGTCTTTTTATTCCAAACCTTTATATTTTCTGCATTCGAAATGATAATTCTACAAAAAAAAGTAAAGCTAATATGCAACTTTGAAGGCATGGGAAATCTCCAGTGCTAAAGGAAATTATTTTGTACTATTGAATTTACTAAATAATAATCATACATGTGTTCAGATTGTAATCAGCCTAGTGTTAATGCATAAATACTTTGTAGATATCTAAGCATGTAAATGTATAAAAATCCACATCACATCTCTTCATTCAGACTCAACTCTCAAAAGAGTTAATCACAAACATTGTTGACTATTGTAGCTAGCTTTCGTTTCATAATTATTTTAGAAAGCTAGGTAATTTAAAGAACAGAAATGTATTCCTTATATTTCTAGAAATTGGAAGTTCGTTGTTACGAAGGGATTTCTTCCAGGTTTGCAGACAATCAACTTATTGTTTGTTACGTTCTCCCATAATAGAGAAAATAATCATCTCTCCCCATCTTCCTTATCAAGTTATTAATCCCATTACAACATGATTGCCTCCCAAAGTTCCACTTACTAACACCATACCATTGTAGATAATGATTTTGACATCTACTATCAGGTGAGTACAGACATTCAGACCACAACACGAAGGACCTGACTTCTCCTAGGGCAAGGGTACCCTCTGTCTCCTCACAAACAGCATCTCGGAGGCTGCAGCTACCGAGATCTTCTCCTCTAGCAACGGGAGCAGGTCTGCCTTTTCTGAACTTAAGAACAGAAAAAAATCATTTTCTTGAGAATCTTGAAAGGTTTAGTAACCAAAGCACTAGGATACCAGCCAGAGTGAATTTGCTTGCCAGTAAACATCATTCAGTAGGCAATATTTAGTACTGCTCTGCTTTGAGAAGTACATTTGGATACATAGATATTGTTACAATCTCAGCATATTACATGACAAGAGAAAAACCCTGCACTTGGTCAACCTGGTTTTTATGCAGGGTCTCATTGTAATCCATTAACCAAAGATTCATTAATCAAATGAATGGATTAACCCTTTTATGAAAAAAATCACCCTAATTGCATCCTAAAAGTCCCAACCTTCTTAATATCTCATAATGCAGATTAAATTGCAACACAAGACTAAGAGGATTGAACTACACACAAAACATAGTACTGAAAAATGCAGCATTCCACATAGAAGATCTTTTAGAAAAAAATGAAAGCACAATAAAGTTGGCTGACCAAAATCCACTGATAGATGATGCAATATAAAAGCATCTTACAAGGCAGCGCATTGGCTTAGAGGCTAAAGTCCTCACCTTGAACACACCAGGATCCCATATGGTCGCCAGTTCTAATCCCGGCAGCTCCACTTCCCATCCAGCTCCCTGCTTGTGGCCTGGGAAAGCAGTCAAGGATGGCCCAAAGTCTTGAGACCCTGCACCCACATGGGAGTCCTGGAAGAAGTTCCTGGCTCCTGACTTCAGATCGGCACAGCACTAGCTGTTGTGGTCACTTGGGGAGTGAACGTCGGATGGAAGATCTTCCTCTCTGACTCATTATGTCACATTAGACATTCAGTAGCATGTTATCCAGCTTCATGGTGTTGTTGATTTCCTTTTTTTTTTCTTTCTGTTGTTGGTTTTGTTTTGTGGATTTTCATTTAAGGGGATGTATAGTAACTGTGTAACGGTGACTATCATATCAGATGTGAGGATACAAAGCAGTATGCATCTCTACTTCAGGACAAAGATGGACTTCCAATGAAACTGTTCACTGTATTTTGACAATAGGATGCTGAACTCTCTGCTATTGTCCATGCCAACAATGATGCACATATGGCTGTGTATGAAGAACTGTACTACAGTAATGACAGAGGGAACCTCAGTGAGGTGGGAGGGAATAGGGGAGGGAATAAGGGAAATCCCAGGGCCTATGGACCTTTACCACAAAATGACAATAATATAAAGAAGTAAAATTAAAATAAATAAATAAATAAATAAATAAATTCATTACACACACACACACACACAAGAAGCAGCAGAAGGCAGAAGATAGTCCAAGTTCTTGAGTTCCTGCTACCCGAGTGGAAAGCCTAGATTAACTCCTTAGTTCGGTGGTGGCCCAGGCGTGGTCTTTTTGGCTCTTTGGGGAATGAAGCAGAGGACAGATGAATCAATCTCTCTCTCTCTCTCTCTTTCTCTCTCTCTCTCTCTCTCTGTGTGTTTCTCTCCTTCTATTTAGATAACTCTTTTTATTCAATAAAAAAGGAAGTAAATCATGAAAACACCCTTTGACAGGAAGCTGGTAAGAAAACACACGGCTTGGCAGCCTTGAATCGGAGGGCAAAGGTTACTGGAGTTTGGCCACTGGTTTAAAGTGGGCTTCTCAATGCAGAGGCTTTCCCAGCTTGGAGGAGGATCATGATATAATAGTTTAGGATTGGTGGAGCTACCAAGACAAGGATTTGAGGTAAAATCTCAGGACTGTGAAGAGTGAACAGATGTGTGATGCTATTGACTGAAGTGTTGAGCAGCCTGATGTTCATTTAAATTGGGCTTTCGGAAGTTCCTAGAATAAGCAATGATGTTATTTACAATGTTTACCATCCTGCCAAGAAATTTCTGGTTAATAAAATCATGTTGAGAAAAAGTTGAATGCTAAAATAATGTTAGGGCAATCATGTTAACCCACACTGCAAGCTGTGTACGCAAAAATCGTACATATCTGTGTACTGTATCTCAGTTGGAGCATTGCTGTATACAAAACTGAACTGCTTCAGCTAGCTCTATATGCAAATGCCATCCTATTGACAAAATGAACAGCCGCTGATAAAAAAGAATCTACTGGGCCTGGTGGCGTGGCCTAGCGGCTAAAGTCCTCGCCTTGAACACACCAGGATCCCATATGGGCGCCGGTTCTAGTCCCAGCAGCTCCACTTCCCATCCAGCTCCCTGCTTGTGGCCTGGGAGGGCAGTCCAGCATGGCCTGGGACTTTGGGACCCTGCACCCGCGTGGGAGGCCTGGAAGAGGTTCCAGGTTCCCGGCTTCAGATTGGTGCAGCACCGGCCGTTGCACTCACTTGGGGAGTGAATCATCAGACGGAGGATCTTCCTCTCTGTATATCTGACTTTGTAATAAAAATAAATAAATCTTTTAAAAAAATGATCTACTGAAAATGCCATTACTATTGTGCAACTAATACTGTTTCACTATAATTTTCTTCTGACATCCCACTTGTGCTTACTGAAAATTACATTACTATCTATATATAGTTTATATACACTAATATATTTGTACTATATTATATATACTGATATGTGTATTATTATATATGTACATGTATATATATGAATATTAAATATATATACTTTAGTATATACACTACTTACTAGTATATACAATATCTAGCCATCTATTTATCTATATACTTGAAAGGTAGAGTTAGAGAGAAAAAGAGATAGGGTTGCTCCACCAAAAGGTTCACTCCTAAAATGGCCATAATGGCTGGGGTTGAGCCAGTCAAAGCCAGGAGCAAGGCACTGCTTGGTTTCTCATGTGGGTGGCATGGACTCCAACATTTGGGTCATACTTGAGTGTTTTCCTAGGTGCATATGTAAGGAGCTGAATCAGAAGTGGTGTAGCTGGGACTGGTGTGGTAGCTTAGTGGTTAAATCTTCACCTTGCATGCATCAGGATCCTATAAGGGTGCTGACTCATATCCCGGCTACTACACTTCCCTTCCAGCTCTTTGCTTGTGGCCTGCGAAAGCAGTCGAGGACAGCCCAAAGCCTTGGGACTCTGCACCGCATGAGAGACCTGGAAGAAGTTCCTGGCTCCTGGCTTCGGATAGGCGCAACACCAACTATTGTGGTCACTTGAGGAGTGAATCATCGGATGGAAGATCTTCCTCTCTGTCTCTCCTACTCTCTGTATATCTGACTTTCCAATAAAAAAAAAATTGTTTAAGAAAACGAAAAAGCATCTTTCAATTCACCCTGAAACTGCCATTGGTTTGCTCTCTGAAGCATAAGAATAGAATTCTCACAATTTTATTTCTTCTAAAATTCTAATACGGCTTATGACCTGTTTACATTAAAGTGTGTGTGTGTGTGTGTGTGTGTGTGTGTGTGTGCACGTACTTATAAAACAGGTATTTAAGCACACACACACACACACTGACACTGTAGCATTGCTGGGTAACCTACTTCCCAGGAGGCCAGTATTCCACGTGTTTTCACACCGCAGCTGCTCTGCTCCCAATCCCACTCCCTGCTAACGGAGTAGTAAACAAGCAGAAAATGCTTCAAGTCCTTGAGCCCCCGCTAATGATGTGAGAAATCCAGATGAAGATCATTATGCAGATCTGGCCTGGCTCAGCGCTGACTGCTGTGGCCTTTGGGAAGTAAACAAAGAAGATATAATGTCTCTCTGCATGTGTGTCTCTCCTCTTCTGTCTGTAACTCCTCCTTTCAAATAAATAGTCTCCAAAAAGACTTCTTTTGAAGCAACTATCCAGTCCTGCATTGTTATTACATCACTCCCACATGAAATAAACATGATAAATTTCACTGACAAGCATTTCCATCATAGGCAATTATATTTTTTAAACTTATTTATCTATTTATTTATTTTACAGGCAGAGTGAGGGAAAAAAGAGAGAAAGAGAGAAGTTCCATCTACTAATTCACCCCCTTAATGTTCACAGTTGCCTACATGGATTGTAGGAATTTAAGAGCTACCATCTGCTACTTGCCAAGCACATTAAAATGGAGCTATTTCCGAAGTAGAGCAGCCAGGACTCAAACTAGCACTCCGCTATAGGACTCAAGCATCTTTCATTGTAGCTTATCCTTCCCTCAGGAAGTCAATCTCAACCAATTGCTGCACTAGATCATATGCCAGGGACTGAAGCTAGAGTAGAACTGGTAATATAAATGGTGCACAAAATACTAGACTCTACACCGAATTATAAAAGGAGATAACTGAAACATGATAACTATGATAATGACTACAAAAGTGTACAAGGCATAATACTAAGGAAACATCAGGAGCCTTAGTTTCAGGAATGCCAGGCAAAAGGCTTCGCTCAAAGTGTCTTTCAACCTAATGCCTCAAGGAGTAGAAATTGGTGACATGACTATGGCAGAAGAGATAAGCTGGGGAAAACCTTCAGATAGAGGGATGGAAAGTGTGTGCCATTCCAGCATTAAAACGAAGTTAATTGTAACCGCAGAACTATGAAATAAAGAGATGAGAGAAAGGAGTGACAGAAACTACAGCTGGAGGGGTGGAAAAAAGCCAGACCCTGTGTAATCTTTGAGCCTTGTTGAAAGTTTTATATATTGCTTTAGGAGTCCTGGGAGACTTTGAATGGTTTTAAGCAGGAGAATTAAATGACTGGACTTTAATATTTCATAAGATTGTCTTGGGAGAATTGAGACGGTGGAATAAGGTGAGGACATGTTAAACAAACAAACATTAGCCAGGGTGAAGCAGAAAGGGCACATTACAGGAAGTAGGACAGGACAGAATGACAACAGAGGGGCACCTGGAGACGATTGGAAACGAGAAAGCAGCAGCCACAATGGTGTGGTATTGCAGTGACCAGATACCCCAGTGGCAGTCAGTGAGCAATGATCTGAACTCCAGGGGTGGCTGGAGCTCCACCAGCAACCAGGTAGAAAGGGAGTTCACTGCAAGCTCAGGAGGTGAACCCAGGCAAAGAAGTGCTATCCTGCTGGTTGTATGATTGGGCCGTGAACAGACACACAGCAGCAGATCCAAAACTGGCGGTGTGGGAACAGTGCATATTTCATAGTCAGACCCTGATAGAGCCAAATTGGGTACCATGTTGTACAGGAAGGCAAGGGCTGTGGGACAGGACTGCACAAGCACCAAGCTGGGAGTGAACTCATTTCTGGCTCAGTGCATTCCAATGACATGGCAGCCTACAGGTTCTACTCAAAATAGGTTTGGGTGGCCCTCGAGCCTAACACCCAGCAGATCAAGAACTTTACAAGTGGTACATTAAGTGTGATTTTGCAGTCTTGCAATGGCTTTGAGACTGCAGGGACAACAGTGAGCTGCACATGTGTTAAGCTGGAAGCGAACTCACAGAGCTCAATACATTGCACTGGTCCCATATTGAACTAATACCAACTTCGTCACCTACAACTCAAAATAGGTCTGGGTAGTCCTCAGACCTAATGACCAGTAGGTTCCGGCAAGAACAGCATCACTAGCAACCTAGTGATTTAAGATACCAAGTGTAGTCCTAATCCTGGGAACTACCTGAACTGGAAGTGGGAGAAAGATTATACAAAAAACAGTGCATCTCTCACAGGAGGTGGAGGGTGATGAGCCAGGAGCTGACACTATAGAGACCATGATGGAAGCTTAACACAACAGCCCAGACCTGGAACCGGCTGCAGGGAATGGCACAAGTGACTGTAAACAAAGAACTGGGTACCAAATGCAATCAGTAAAACCAAACTGTAGACCTGTGGGTGACACATCTTTGAAACCCACCACAAGGAGAAGAATCTGATAACAAGAAGTACAAGGAACAAGAGCAAAAGAAGACACACAGGCACAAGGAATATTACTGAAGACTCCCCTGCAAAGGAGCAAACGTCATTGCTAACCTCAGAGTTCACTGAGAAATACACCAAGAAAATGGGGGATATAGAATTCAGACACACAATATGAAGCTTCTTATCAGCAATTAGAAGCACATACAGAAATTCAAGAGTTTAAGAAGTATGCCACACAGGAAATAGCATCACTGAAACAAAATCAAGCCAAATTATGGAAAATGAAGGATGCAATAGAGCAAATTAAAAATTCAGTGGAAAATCCCAATAATAGAATGAATGAGGCAGAAGAACGAATCTCAGAATAGTGAAATATTTTTTGTTACAATGTGAAAACAATCAAAAACTGGAAGAAAATCTGGGTCAAGCTACAAATAGTATTCAGGAATTAAGGCACACTACCATTACTTCTTGGCCTTTTGGCTAAGATCAAGTGTAGACACTTTCAAAAGGCCAGATATAAAAATTATGGGAGTCCCAGAAGGTACAGAAAGAGAAACTGGGTTTTCAAGGTATTTAATGAAATAATAGTGAAAATTTCCTAATCTAAAGAAAGACGTGAAAAATAACATACAGGAGGGGCACAGAACTCCCAACAGGATTGGCCAAAAGTGATCTTCACCAAGACACATGATATTCAAACTTTCTTCAATAGAACATAAAAAAAAAATCCTTAAATGTGCAAGTGAAAAAAATCAATTGATACATAAAGGACTGCCAATTAAACTCACAGGAGACATCTTACAGGAAACTCTACAGGCAAGAAGAGAATGGAGTGACATATTCCAAATTCTAAAAGAAAAATATTGTCAGCCTAGGATAACGTACCCAGCAAAGCTTTCCTTTGTTTTTGAAAATGAAGTAAAATTCTTCCACAGTAAAGCAAAGTTAAAAGAATATGCCTCGAATCAAGATGGCGGAATAGGGTAAGGACACGTTTATGTGGACAGAAAAACATTTAATCAGGATGAAGCAGAGAGGACATATTTCAGGAAATAGGAAGGGACAGAACAACAGCAGAGGGGTACCTGGAGACTGACAGACACAGGAAAGCAGCGGACACAGCGGTGTGGTGTTGCAGAGACTGATACTCCAGCACGGCGATCTAAACTCCAACAGCATCCGGAATGCCACCAGCAACCAGGTGGGAAGGGACTTTCACTGGGAGCTCAGGTGGTGAACCCAGACAAAGAATTGTCCGTTCTGCTGGTCTGTTTGATTTGACCAGGAGCAGAGACAGAGCAGCAGATCTCAGACGGGCAGTGCGAGAACAGAGTGGATTTCACAGCCAAGTCAGCTCCTTAGAGCTGAATTGGGCGCCATTTTGCGAAAGAAGAAAAGGGCAAGGGAAGGGTCGGAGCATGCATTGAGCTGGGAGTGAGCTCATTTCTGTCTCAGTGAACTGCAACGATGTGGCATTCTATGGGTTCCACCCAGGACAGGTCTGGGTAGCCCTCGGATCTGACGGGCAGCAGATCTAGAACTGTAGCGGTTGTATATCAGGCGCCATTTTGGGCACTGTGGCAATAGCTTTGGGACTGCAGGGGACAATAGCGAACTGCACATGTGCTGATCTCGTGAGAATTTGCTGAGGTCCGTGATAGCACAGGTCGCACAGGAAATTAATACTGACTCTGGCAGCGTACCGGTCAAAATAGATCCATGTGGCACCCAAACCTAAAGTCCAACAGTTTCCAACAAGATCAACACCACCAACAACCTAATTATATAGGACACCTGGTGTCTCTCTAATCCTGGGACCTGCTCCAAGCGGAAGTGGGAGAAAGGTTGCAGTGACAACAGTGCAGCCTCAGCACGGTATCACAGGAGGTGGAGAGTGGTGAGCCAAGAGCTGGGGCTGTGAAGACCATGGTGGAAATCTGACATAAGAACCCAGACCTGGAACTCGCTGGAGGTTGTGGCACAAGGGGCTGCAAGCAAAAAGGTGTGTACCAACCACAATAAGTAAAATCGTATTGTAGACCTGTGGGTGACAAAGCTTAGAAACCTGCCCCAAGGAATTCAAGACTCTGCTAATCAGAAGTACAATGAACAAGAGCAAAAGAAGAGACAAAGGCACAATGAATATTACCGAAGACTCCCCTGCAAAGGAGCAAAACCCTATGCCAACCTCAGCGCTAACTGAGGAAGACATCGAGAAAATGGGGCACACAGAATCCATAAGACTCATTTTAAAGATTCTGATCAACAATGAGAAGCTCATGCAAGAGTTCAAAGAATTTAAGGAAGCAATAAAGCAAATCAAGGCTGGTATATCAGAAATTAAGAACACAGTGGAGCAAATTAAGAGTACAGTGGAAAGTCTCCAAAATAGAATGAAGAAAGCAGAAGAAAGAATCTCAGAATTGGAAGGTATTTCCTGTCATCAGGGGGAAGCAAACAAAAAGCTGGACACAGAGCTGGATCAGGCCAAAAAAAGTATTCAAGAATTGAAAGACACTATTAAGATGCCAAATATAAGAGTTATGGGAGTCCCAGAAGGTGCAGAAAGAGAAGCTGAATTTGCAAATGTATTTAATGAAATAATAAAGGAAAATTTCCCTAATCTGGAGAAAGAATTGGGAAACAAGTTCCAGGAGGGGCACAGAACTCCCAACAGGCTTGATTAAAAATGATCTTCACCATGACATATGATAATCAAGCTCTCTTCAATCGAACATAAGGAAAAGATCCTTAAATGTGCACATGAAAACATCAATTGACATATAAAGGAATGCCAATTAAGCTCACAGGAGATCTCTCACAGGAAACTCTACAGGCAAGAAGAGAATGGAGTGACGTATTCCAGATTGTAAAACAAAAAAATTGTCGGCCTAGGATAACATATCCAGCAAAGCTTTTTTTTGTCTTTGAAAATGAAATAAAATTCTTCCACAGTCAAGAAAAGCTAAAAGAATTTGCCTCTTCCAAACCTGCCCTACAAATGATACTTCAAGAAGTTCTCTTGGATTGCAATAAGCTTGTAAATTGTTTTAAGTACGATGGGTATTTTGATGATATTAATACTTTCAATGTATAGGAATTTGATTTTAACAGATAATTTTGTGCAGGCCCCGGTCTCCCAAGGATTAACTCCACAGCTTAACTTGTTTCTCAGAGCATAACAGGATTGGCAATTTTGGCCTGATACATCTAGTCACTGGCTTAACCGCAAGTTCCTGCTTCCTATTTGTCAAGTTATCTGCCAAGGGATTGGATAAAACTCAAGGGATTTAGGATGGCCACTAGAGGATTGGATAAACACTGGGAGGAACTCAAGGGATTTAGGGTGGCCACTACTGGGAGGAACTCGAGGATTTAGGGTGGCCCCTTGAGGACTGGATAAACACTGGGAGGAGCTAGGGAGAGTATAAAAGAAAGCCTGGAGTTGCAATAAAGATCAATCTGTCATCGATCGGCATTCGGTGTACTGCGTGTTGCCTTGTGTTGTCTCTCTGCGTATTGTCTTTTGTGTAACCCTAGTCCCTCCGCTTGGCTCGGAGTACGTGGCGACGGGGGCGTTGCCAACAATTTTGTACTATGAATGTTTACTGTTAGTACCAGGTGTGAAATATGGCTTTTTGTTATTGTTATACTTTTGTTTTCAAAAGATTAATTTTTCTGGCCGAAAGTCTTAATTATTTTAGAGGTAATCTGTGACTACTTTGCCATGTGTGTGTTTTTCCTTTCTTCCTGCGTGTTCCATGAGGAAGATATTCTGACTTTGTAGATGAAACGTGCTTATGCTTTATTGTACAAGAAGTCTTATGTTTTTAAAGCAAATAAAGGTGTTTTTTTTAAAAAAAGAAAGTATATATGCTAAAATAGGAAATGACTGTAAAAAAAAAATGTGGCCGAATTAAGCAGTGAATCTATCTGGTCCCGGGATTTTCCTTGTTCGGATTTTTTTTTTTAATTACCGAGTCAATGCTGCTACACATTAAATATTCTGTTTTCTTATGATTCGATCTTGGTAAGGCAACGCAGTCCAAGAATTTGTCCTTTTCTTGTTGGTTATCAGATTTGTTGCTAGGTAATTCCCCCTTATAATTTCTAACAATCCTTGATATGTCTGTTGTACTTGTCATACTGTCTTCATTTTACCTCTGTTTCTATCTGTTGAACCCTCTGGCTTTCTTTCTTGATTAATCTAGCTAAGGGTTTATCATTTATGTTTTATTTTTTTCGATGAATCAGCTCTTCATATTCTGTACTTTTATTTTTTTACAAAGTCTCTATGTGATTTATTTGAAATGTGAGTATTCTTTCCTGTACTAATTTTGGATTTGATTTGCTGTCGTGTTTCTACTTCCTGGGATCAGTATTGTTCAGCCGACGCATTGATTGCTGTGCGCCTCCACCTTGCTGTAGGTTTTGATATGCTGCGTTTCCACCTTCACTTATTTTCAGAAGTTTTAAAATTTCCCCTTTGCTGTCATCAGACCAGAGAGGGTATACCTAAGAAGCCGTTGAACTTGACGGGACAATAAGATGCTGGACTCTATGTTTGGTATACGCTTGCAATGGGGAAATCTCAACTGAACTTGAGCTGTGGTTATGCAATAAGGTGGAGGAATCCACCATGGTGGGAGGGTTTGGGGAGGGGTGGGGAGAACCCAAGTATCTATGTAACTGTGTCACATAATACAATGTAATTACTGAAGTTAAATAATAAATAATTAAAAAAAAAAAAAAAAGAAATCAGAAAAGCCTTGCAACTACAATTTTACAAAGTCTCCCAGGCTAATTCTTCATCTGTAATTTCCTAACACTGATGGGATTATGAGGATGCTTTAAAGAGTTTATGGAAAATCAAATTAAAATAATGATTATTTTGATGCAAAAAACTGAAATCTATGCATAGTTTTTTTTTCCACAATGGAAAAAAATGGACCCACACATTATGGTCTTCCCTTTTAGAATAATGGTTTCCATAATAAAGCTCAGAACAGGGCCCGGCGGCGTGGCCTAGCGGCTAAAATCCTCACCTTGAAAGCCCCGGGATACCATATGGGCGCCGGTTCTAATCCTGGAAGCTCCACTTCCCATCCAGCTCCCTGCTTGTGGCCTGGGAAAGCAGTCGAGGACGGCCCAATGCATTGGGACCCTGCACCCATGTGGGAGACCCGGAAGAGGTTCCAGGTTCCTGGCTTTGGATCGGCGCGCATCGGCCCGTTGTGGCTCACTTGGGGAGTGAAACATCGGATGGAAGATCTTCCTCTCTGTCTCTCCTCCTCTGTGTATACCTGGCTGTAATAAAATGAATAAATCTTTAAAATAAAATAAAAATAAAACAGAAACAGAAAAAAAAAAAATAAAATAAAATAAAATAAAATTTCCCCTTTGATTACTTCCTCACTTAGGAGTAAGTTGTTTAATTTCTATGTGTTTGTGTAGTCCAAATTTTCTTGTTATTGATTTCCAGTTTTATTGCATTGTGGTAAAAAAAAAAAAAAAAGATACATAAAATGTTTGTGTTCCAGTAAAAAAAAAAAAAAAAAAAAAAAAAAAAGAAGTTCTCTTGACAGAAAAGAGGAATAGCACCTACCAAAACCAAAGGCAAATGGGAAGAACACCCCAGTAAAATGACAACAGAAGACTAAACCAATGAACAACCCATTCCTAAAATGACAGGACCAAAATAGACCCCATGTATATTAAACTCTGAATGTAAATGGCTTAAGCTCAATCAAACGTCATAGATTAGTAGACTCGATTAAAAAACAAAACCCATCTGCTTATTGTCTGGAGGAGACACACTTCAACAAAGATCAGCGGAAACTATATCGCATGGGTTTTGTTGTTTTCTGTTGTTTTCATCTCTTCAAAACACTTCCTTTTGATTAAAACATTCAATGACTCGTAGATCATGAAGTGGCATCATTTTCTTCAAGAAGGTTTTTGATTTTCATTTATTCAGCTACACATTAGCCATTTGATAGCATATTATTCAACTTCTTGATGTTGTTAATTTCTTTTTTCTTCCAGATGTTGATTTTGTTTTGTGGCTCTTCATTTAAGGGGATGTATAGTAGCCTTGTAATGGAGACTGTCATATCTAGTAACATGTCATTTAACTTCAGGCATCGTAAATTTCTATTTTTCTTTTTATTGTTGATTTTGTATCATGACTTTTCATTTAAGGGGATGTTTAGTAGCCTTGCAATGGAAACTGGCATATCTAGTAACATGTCATTTAACTTCATGGCATTGTAAATTTCTTCTTTCTATTGTTGATTTTGAATCATGACTTTTCATTTAAGGAGATGTACAGTAGCTGCGAAATTGAGACTAACATTCAGGTGTGAAGATATAGTGTGGTATGTGTTTCTACTTCTAGACAAAGATAGACTTACAATGAAACTTTGCTATATCTTGACAATAGGATTCTGGACTCTCTGCCAGTGTATATATCCACAATGATGGACATATGACTGAGTATGAAGAACTATATGTTAGTAATGATATAGAGGAACTGTGGGGGAGGGAACTGGGGAGGGGATAAGGGAATATGAAACTGTATTATAAAATAATAACAACAATAATAAAATGTATTTAAAAAAAAGAATATACCTCTTCCAAACCTGCCCTGGAAATGATACTTAAAGATGTTCTCTTGATAGAGCAAAGGAATAGCACCCACGAAAACCAAAGGAAAATGTAAAGAACACTCCAGTAAAATAGCAACACAAGCCTAAATCAATGAACAACCAATTGCTAAAATGACAAGACTAAATGACCACCTATCCATATTATCCCTGAATGTAAATGGCTTGAACCCATCAATCAAATGTCGTAGATTAATAGACTTGATTAAAAAAACAAAACCCATCTGTTTGTTGTCTACAGGAGACACATCTTACCAACAAATATCAGTGGAAACTATATCTCATGGAGTTTCATGTTTTTGTTTTGTTTTTAGTTTTATTTCTTCAAAACAATTTTTCTTATCAAATATTTCCCTGATACATAGATCATTATGTAGCATCATTTTCTTCAAGAAGGTTCTCGATTTTCTTTTTCATTTCTCTGTGAAACATTAGTCGTTCGGTAGCATGTTATTTAATTTCATGGCATTATACATTTCAATTTTTTTCCTGTTATTGATATTGTTTTCTGGTTTTTTCATTTAAAGGGATGGTAAGTAGCTATCATATCCAGATGTGAGGTTACAATGCAGCATGTATCTCCACTTGCACATCAAAAACGGACTGCAAATGAAACTGTTTACTATTCTTGACAATAGGATGCTGAACTCTCTGCCATTGTCCACGCCCGCAAAGATGGACTTACAGCTGTTTATGAAGAACGATACTATTGTTATTATTATTATTATTCTCTATCATTATATATAATAATAGTACTTCATAATAGTAATAAAGGGTAACTCATGTGGAGGGGTAGGGGAAATCCCAGGGCATATGGATCTATATCCAAAAACAATAATAATAATTTTAAAAAATATTTTTTCTATTCTGAACTTGAGATTGGGGTTCAGTGCTTAGAAATAACAACCAACATGAAATGCACTGACAAGTCAGGCAGGAAGGAATGATTTTGCCAGTGCTTCCCAGGGCAGCTCATCTGCATGGGCAAGCAAAAAAATCATGCAGCTTTGTGTTCTTTGGTCTGCCCCGAATCATGTCTGGCACAGCTCAGTCTCTCACAAAAACAGAAATGATACTTGTTCTTCATTGACATTGACTGGCTCAGTGGACACTGTAAAATTCCCTTCAGCAGTTTTAATGGTCTGTTCTATAGCTCACGTCACAGCCCATCTTACAAATAACTTTCTGTCAAAAATCAGGTATTAATAAATCATCAGAGAGACCATTTTCCTTTGTTTCAATGTTTGAGCTTAGAAATGCAGATGATCTTTGATTTCTATTCTAGTCTAGGGGTACTAATTTCTTCTGACATTATCAAGTGGGTAAATATTTGTTGCTAGACTGAATTAGTGAGCATGTTAGGGAAGACCATTTAGTTCATGTCTGTATATGTTCTACTTAATAGGTAAATTTTTTCCATCTATTAACCCCAGAATTCCCCATCATCCTCTTTCCTAGATTTAGCAGAACATCAAAAAGTCTTTGATACTCCTGGATTTGCCAGCCATTCCAATGCTCAGGTAGCAGTCCCAATTATTTGGTTTAAAACACACTGAAGCCTATTGGGTTCCAGCTAGTGTTAACCAGCCTACCATTGAAAAATGAGGTCTGTATTTTATCTTAAGTCACACAGGTCATAGGATAGCACTCAGTACACTTGGGTTTCACTTATTCTCTTGGGACTGAAGGTCAAAGTGACAAAGAAGATGCTGGAAGAGCCCTTTGTAGAGCTTGCTTCTGCCTTATTAAGGTTCATAGCGAATGGAAAGACCAAGCTTAAAGTCTTTCCAGGCTCCAGGATTCAGTTTCACCTCTGTCTGAGACATTTTTATGTCATTATATCAGAGGGCTGAATGGTAAATTGGACAAAGGTTGGTTGAGACGTCAGGGCTCCAAACTGATCTTGCAATACCACTATGTCCTAAAAGTGAGAAACCAGTTCTGAGATAGGCTTCCTTTTAGCTGAGAGCCATGTCTGTTTAACGAATGATGGTTGCAATAGGATGATTGCTAAATTTGCAGACCAATTTTTTTGTTTTCCCTCCATTTCTTCATCCCTGATCTTACATTAGAAGAAGAAATGCCCTTGTGAATACTTTGAGATATTTTTAATAGTCTTTATTTTTGAAGCAACTTTAGATTTACAGAAAAGAGGACCAGAAAGAAAGGGTTCCCAGATATATACATCTCCTGCAATTTCCCTTGTGCACTACTGGGCTCTGACTAAGTTTCTCAGGAATTCTTCTTTCCATGGAAATTATAGCAGAGCAGGTTTTACCTGAAGCACAAGATCAAGAACCAAGAAGTACATGGACAAACAGCCAAAATCAGATGAATCTCCAAAGAAAACCCCTCTCCTGGAAAAACATGCAACAGTGAAAATGCCCTCCACAAAGGAAAAAAAAAAAGAAAACAAGAAGTTTTGTTGGCAAGTTTAGGCCTTCCCTCTATACCCTCTGGAGCCACTGGGTTTATGTCTAACATTAGTCAATATATTCAAAATTATATCAAGCAATCAGTCGAATATTCAAAAAGGATGGAATTTTGGACAAAATTAAAACACTATGCATTTCCACATCCCTTGAAGTTATATGCAATCAGCTGCATCATGGGAGTGGGCAAACCTCTCATGGTAATACCGTTCCAATGACAATGTCATGAACCTGATGTCTTTGTTTTGACACCTCCTGCAATCATGTTAGATAGTTGTGGCTAGTGTTGGCTGCAAGTTTACAACATTTAAGGAATTCAAGCTACCTTCTACTTGTCGATGCATGGAAAGTGGCCTTGCACAGTGCATAGAAAGGGCAGCTTCAACGCTATGCAAAAATGTATGGGATTATGGACAGAATAGGCCTTGTAATGTGAGTCAGATCAAGCTGTCACACAGTAGGACTATACTGAGCTTTGTAAAGAACTACAAAGCTATCCTCCAATGAGTATACATGCTGCTTCATGTATTTTTAAATATTTGGTGTTGCCAGTATTTGACATTTTAGCCAGTTAAATAGATGTATAGGAGGATCAAGATGGTGGAATAGGGTAAGGACACATTTAAACAGATGGAGAAATATTAGTCAGTGCAAAGCAGAGAAGGTACATTCCAGGAAATAGGAGAGGAGAGAACAACAGCAGAGGGGTACCTAGAGACTGACAGACACGGGAAAGCAGCAGACACAACGGTATGGTGTTGCAGTGACTAATATCCCAGCGGCATTCAGCGAGTGGCAACCTGAATTGCACCAGCAGCTGGAACTCCACTAGGAACAAGATGGGAAGGGACATTCATTGGTGAAACTCAGGAGGTGAACCCAAAGAACTGCTCATCCCATTGGTCTGTTTGATTTGACCAGGAACAGAGACATAGCATAGCAGCAGGTCCCAGATGGGCAATTGGGAACAGGGTGGATTTCACAGCCCAGTCTGCCCCCTAAAGCTGAATCGGGCACCATTTTTTTGAGGAGTCAAAGGCTATGAGACAAGACTGCACATGCACTGAGTTGGAAGTGAACTCATGTCTGGCTCAGTGAACTGCAGCAACGTGGCATCTTAAGGTCCCTCGCAAAGAAGGGCAGCCCTCAGACCTAACAGCCAGCAGATCAAGAACTTTACATGGCACATCAGGTGCCATTTTGTATGCTGTGGCAAAGGCTTTAAGAGTGCAGGGACAAAAGCGAGCTGTGCACCACTGAACCGGGAACTAATTCACCAAGCTCAGTGAATTGTACTATTTCCCCATCAAAAATAATACTGACTTTGGCATCGTATGGGTCAAAATAGGTCTGTGTGGCCCTCAGACATAACAGCCAGCAGATCAAGAACTCTAGTAGTGGCACAAAAGACATCATTTTGTACAGTGTGGAAGGGATTTTAAGACTGCAGGGACAGCAGTGAGTTGTACATGTGTTGAGCTTGGTGATGACTCACTAAGCTCAGTTCATTGCGCTAGACCCCAAAGGAAAATAATACTGACTATGGCACTGTACAAATCAAAACAGGTCCCTGTGGCCCTCAGACATAACAGTCAACAGTTTCCTGCTATATTAGCATCACCAACAACATAGCTATATAGGACACATGATGTCTTCCTAATCCTTGGACATGCTCCAACCAGAAGTGGGAAAAAGTTTGTACAGACAACGGTGCAGCCTCACTAAGGTATCAAAGGAGGTGGAGAGTGGTGAGCCAGGAGTTGGCACTATAGAGACCATGATGGAAGCTTAACACAACAGCCCAGACCTGGTACTGGCTGAAGGGAGTAGAATCAGTGATTGCAAACAAAGAGCCATGTACCAAGTACAATAAGTCAAATCAAACTATAGACCTGTTGGTGACACAGCTTTGAAACCTGCCGCAAGGAGAAGAATCTGATAACAAGAAGTACAAGAACCAAGAGCAAAAGAAGACACACAGGCACAAGGAATATTACTGAAGACTCCCCTGCAAAGGAGCAAAACTCCTTGCCAACCTCAGAGTTAACTGAGAAATACACCAAGAAAATAGCAATAATTAAAAGATGTAAAATTTTATAAAGAAGATTGTAAAAAATAATAGATGTATGGTGGTGTAGCATTATTTGTTTATTATTATTTTTGTTTATTTAAAAGATGGAAAGTTTGCATAAGCTGGTTCATTCAACAATACCTGCAACATCTGGAACTAGAGCCAGGAAGTCCATCCAGGTCTCCCAAGTGAATGACAATTACCCAACCACTTCAACTATCGTTTGATGCTTCCCAGGGTACACTTTATCAGGAAGCAGGAGTCAGTGGTGGTGCCAGAACTCAGACCCAGTCATTCCAAAATAGATGGTGAGCATCTGAATCAGAGTCTTAGATAATGCACTGAACACTTCACATTATTGTCGTTTTAATTTGGAATTCCCTAATGATATATGACATATTTTCCATCTGTTCAAGGGACACTTCAAAAGGTTCTTAGAAAAATTTGTATTTTGACTGTATGATTTAAAATAATAGGAAGAAAATGCATATTTGAAAATCTATGCATGAATTTCAAAATTCATTTCAACTCATTTTAATGAGTTTTCATGAGTTGTTTGAAGTCAGCTCATGTCTTTTTTGATGAGGTTGATGTTCACATCTTTTGCCCCTGTGCTCTACATCCATTTTGTTGTCACATGGTTGGGTTTGAAGAACTATTCACATGTTTTAGATACCAGTCTTTGATCAGAAAGTGTTTTGCAAATATTTTCTACCAATTTTTCAACTGTCTTTTCAAGCACTTTGCAGTGTATTTCACAAAACAGAAACCTAAGAACATATTGCTTCATGAAATACTGTATTGATTTTAATCCCACATAAAAAATGGAGGTAGATCCACTCAAGATGCTTAAAACACTCTACATCAGAAGTTACCTGAAGATGTATGAATGAACAACTTTGATATGCCAGCCCTTGTTCTTCTATTCACGGGTGGAGTTGGTGTATGGTAGTATTCTATGGGCTCTTAAGCAAATGAATTTTTACATTATGAAGATATTAAAAAGGAGAACTCAAGTGAGTCTATGACAGTATTATGACAACATGCTCTAAAATCATGTGGAGAAGGGAAACAAGTGTATCAAAAGACAATAGTATGAACAATGCGTCTGCTACTTTATCGAAGTCTTAGTGAGTATCAAATAACATGCTCATCTTTGGTGATACTGTGAAGAAAAGTCCTCCGCTTTATGGTTCCACCCATTACTTTGTAATGGGTGAAAAAGACAGTAAGATATGAGTGGGATAGAATATATCTCTGACAAATGGTAAAGATTAGTAAGGCAAGAAGTCACACATGTTGGGGACAGAGTGAAATTTTTATTGAGTGACAGAAAGTCATTTGTAAGAAAGCTGACTGTTTGGGAGGCTGGCACTATGGCTCAACTAACTAATCCTCCCCCTACAAGCACCAGCATCCCATGTAGACACCAGTTCTAGTTGCCCCACTTCCTTTCCAGATCCCTGTGAATGGCATGGGGAGGTAGCAGAAATGCCCCAAGGCCTTGGGAACCCTGCACCAACATAGAAGATCTGGAAGAAGTTCCTGGATCTTGACTTTGGAATAGCTCAGCTCCAGCCAATGCAGCCTTTTAGGGAAGGAATCAATGGATGGAAGATCTTTGTCTCTCCTCTCTATAAATCTGTCTTTCCAATAAAAATCTATGAATATTTTTAAAAACAGTGACTGTTTAAAAATAAGAAACTGATTTTATTATATTGACAATGATGTTGAAAGTAATATTCAAAAGGATTGAAAAATAATATGCAAGAGTATTCACAGTATATACAATTTGAATGTACTTTTATCATATGATGTAAACTTTTTAAAAGATAAGATTTGAGAGAAGAAAATGGATTCACCAGCCTTGGCATCTCAGGAAGGGCCATTGGAGGCAAGAGCCTCAGCAAACGCACAGGTTCCAGATGTTTGGACAGCAATAAGATGGCTAGCTTTGCTGAAGTAGAGTGACAAGAGGAGTGCCATGAGAGATGAGGAGAAAGTTAGGGATCAGTCAGTGTCACCAGGCCTTGGAGATCATTGCAAGGATGTTGGCTCTTACTCAGAATGAAACGAGACTTCTGGTCAGAGGAGTAACACAATCATATCAATGTTTTCACAACAGCTGCCTGTGAGGCAAACAGACTGCAAAGTGGCAAAGAGAAGATGCAATTAAAAAAAAAAAAGCCAAATAAAATAATCCAGGCAGGACTCAATGGTGATTTAGATCAGATCAATGGTTGTACAGGTAGCTAGAAGTGGTTAAATATATCTCATTGTGTGTTTACTTATCTGTGGTATTAGTATTTCTAATTAATAAATAATAAAATGTGGGGTTGGTGTTGTGAAGTTGTGGGTTAAATTTTGCTGCTTGCAGTACCGGGATCTAATTTTCGAGGGCAAGTTTGAGTCCTGGATGCTTCATATCTGGCCAACTACCATATAATGTGGCTGGGAAAGCAGTGAATGGTGACCCAAGAGCTCAGGCCCCTGACACCCATATGGAAGACCCAGATAGAACTCACACTAGCCTAGCCTTAGCCATTGCGTCTGTGGGGGAAGTGAATCAGCAGTTCAAAAATCTCTTCCTCTCTTTCCCAATTTTCCTTTCAAATAAATAAAAACAAATCTTAAAAAAAAAAAAATACCAGGACCCGGTGCTGTGGCCTAGCAGCTAAAGTCCTCGCCTTGAGCATGCCGGGATCCCATATGGGTGCTAGTTCTAGTCCCGACAGCTCCACTTCCCATCCAGCTCCCTGCTTGTGGCCTGGGAAAGCAGTTGAGGACGGCCCAAAGCATTGGGACCCTGCACCTGTGTGGGAGACCTGGAGGAGGTTCCTGGTTCCCAGCTTCGAATCAGCGCAGCACCGGCTGTTGCAGTCACTTGGGGAGTGAATCATAGGACGGAAGATCTTCCTCTCTGTCCCTCCTCCTTTCTGTGTATCTGACTTTGTAATAAAAAAAAATTTTTTTTAAATACTAAAATATCAAATACATGGACTGAAAGGTTATCTCAGGCCAAGATATATAACTTCCAGACTACGTAATCACAGGCTCACACTAGGGAGTGTTGAACTTTCTGAACTCATTTGTGGATGGTCACTTGCCCAACCCTGTGACCTCTGACTTGGGGAGGCAATGATTAGGAAGTTTGAGTTTAAACACGAAATGCAGCAGAGATAGACAGACCCAGACTATGGAAGTCTGCAGTCACCTGCAAGTATCTGTAGGCATGTCCTTCCCAGAAATCCTTCGTCGAAGCGATGCCAATGCTCTGTATGCAGTTTCAGAGGTGGGATGTAAGATACAGAGGCAACGCAGATACTGTCACTTTGGGTTTAACACTCCACCGCCTGGCTCTTGGCATTCTAGCAAAATACAGGAGCTGTGGAAAATACTGCACCTCATTCTGCCTCCTTGAATAGTGCACTGCCTCCCTGGGAGAATCAAGTGGATCATTCTTCATTCCCTTCTCCTTAATATGACAAAGGCCTTTGCTCTCCGAGAGTAAATTTCCTTCATGTCTCTTTCTCCTAGAAAATGCATTACCTTAATCATTGCTACTTTTTAAAAGTCTCTTCTAAAGTAAAAAGGGTGTTTTCCAATAAGCTCAGAGAGTTTCCACTCACTGCGACTCTGACAACACAGGAGTTCTTTCTCCAGGTGCAGCGTCATCGAGCTATCTCTGGAAGATTTAATCCGATCAAGTTATCTGAGGCTCCTGAATTGGCCAGTTGGTTGTCATCACTAATTAAAGAAAATGCTTGAATGTCTTCTCATGAATGACTCACAGTCATATCCACATCCCTTAATATCTGATGGCCTTGGATCGAAGAATAGAATGTACTTGAAAAGCGTCCCACTGCTAACCAGTGACTTTTTCAATCAATGTTTGCTTTTCCATTTGTCCTTATTCCTTTCAAGGACCTTGAATTCTGGAAATATTTTCTCCCACTCCACAAAACCACCTCTTCCACCGCTTTTTTTCAAAAATTCCCTGATTTGTACTTTGTCTTGAAAAAGAATACTTGAGCATTTCAAAGTCACAGTTACACAGAGAAAGGATGGGACAGAG
Organism: Ochotona princeps; assembly: GCF_030435755.1. Lineage (NCBI taxonomy): Eukaryota > Metazoa > Chordata > Mammalia > Lagomorpha > Ochotonidae > Ochotona > Ochotona princeps. Next base: position 19,698,178 of record NC_080832.1, read on the forward strand.
GAGATGGAGCTCTTCTATTGTTGATTGAGTCCCCAGATGGCCAAAACAGCTAGAGCTGGGCCGAGCTGAAGCCAGAAGCCAGGAGCTTCTTCTGTATCTCCCACCTAAGTGCAGGAGCCCAAGGAACTGGACCATCCTCTCCTGCCTTCACGGGAGTTTTTGCAGAAAGCTGGGTCAGATTTGGAGCTGCTTGATATGAACTCATGCCCAAAGGACTGCTAGCATCACAGGAGGCAGTTTTACTTGCCACACCACAATACTGGCCCCTATTTTACTATTTTATGCTTCCTGTATTCCTTAGTTTTATAGTCCATCATCCCAAACAATTTACCTAAAATCACCACAGCCTAACTTTCTATTTCTGTGGCATTTTAAAAAATGTTTCCAACCAAAAGCTCCATTGCCAACCTTATGTTTGACAAACCAAACAGAAGGAATTATTATTCAACTTATGAGAAATTACCGAAAATAACCATCAACTAAGGTCAGTTATAATCTAGAAGACAAAAACGTCATTTGGTATTAAGGCCGAAAGTTTTTATTTTCCCCCAATGACTATCTCAAGATGCTAATCTGCGTATTTCTTCCCTTTAGTGTTTATTTATTATTGATTTACAGATTTATTTGTTTAAGAGGCAAAGCATGAGCATGGGAGTGACAGAGAAAGAGGGAGAAGGTCTGGAAAACAGTAAAGCAAGCATCTTCCGTTCTGGTGAGATCTTGCCTGCCATCTGCCCAGGCTCTTCCTCTGCAAAACTGTCTCTTAAAGCTGTAATTTGCTGTCCTGTGACCTATTATTCATATTTTCCTGTTAAAGAACAATTCTTGAGATTAAAGAAAATCATGTCTCTTTCTCCTCCTTCCAAATAGACTTATTTAGTGAGAAACTGAGATGCAAATTATTCATCCAAGATCATTCAGCCCTCAAGTGGACAGGCAAGTGTAAGGGGGTTGTAGATATCAAATGGAGCATGATGTCTTCTATAAGGGGTTGTCAATGATGAGGAAATGGATAAAAAGAAAAATGAAACTCTAAATCACTAGCAAGTTTAAAAGAGCATTTCTAATTTCACTTTCTTCTAGTTTCCTTAAAATGGGTGTGGGATGAAGTCCAAGCCTATGTAGAAAAAAAGCAAGTTTTCCTTTTAAATTCATTGATAACTTAAAAATGTCCTTTGGCAAGTCTGTTAGCTCCTTGTGCTTTTGTTTTTCTGAAAAAAGTGGAAGAGACAAACCTGGAAATTAAGGATTTTTTTTCCCCAATTAGTTGAAAAACCTTAGGTCACCTGCCCAGTAATAAGCATTAGAACACTGGCTAGATTTGAAAAGCATACATTAAAAATTCCTGATCATTTTAATAGATATATGTAAATAGGAAAAAGAATTACAAAATGTGACTGTTTCCATTTGAATTGAGACTCTGGTACTCACTGAACTGTCTTAGCACAGAGATCTCAAGAAATATCTCAATGTGCGTGTAACCTCTTTCCTTTTCCAAGTTTCTGAGCTGAAGCATAGGAACTATTTAGGTAGGGACTGGTGGTCCTGACTTCCACCAAAATCTAAGAAAACAAGGCCAATAGAAAGAGAAGATGTTTGCAACCAAGTTACTGAAAAACATGTTACTATTAATTCATTTATACTGAAGATGTATCGATTTGGGGCTTACTCTCCGGCAGAACGCCATTCTGCGTTGTGTTCATGGTGAAAAGCAAACTGATGTTGTGCTCTCAGCAGCATGTTAGAAAACCCGAGCGAATCTCAGATTGACACAGTAGTATCAGAACCGAGTAAGAACAGAAAAGGAAGGATTCAACCCTCCTAGAAGAGAGGATGTCTTAAGATTTGAAACACAAGCATAAACTCCACAGAGGAGTTGTCCTAGAAGTGCAAGAAGGTTGACAGTACTGAGTACCACAGAATAAATGAAAAAGTAGCATTATGTTTGTTAAAGTACAAGCATCTATTTCCAAGGGATGCATGGATGAAAAGGCTCTGAAGAATGTAAACAGACATGAGACACTACTTTGCCAATGTGTCGGGATTTTGACTAAAAGCGGGCAAAGGGCTGAGAAAGTGGTTCATTTAAAGTGAGAAGAGCTTTAACGTGTGCAAAGGTGTTCAAGACCCAGTTGAGAGGAAAAATTTTTAAAAATAGAAAAAAAAAGGAGTTAAAATTGAAGGGATGGAAAAAGGAAGACTCAAAATGGCCTGAAAACAGAAGCTTCTTTCCCTGGATTGGAAGGAAAAAGTGCAGCCATGAGTGGGCACCAAATTTCTCAGACTTAAACTTCAATTACCTTTGGAATGTAAGCGACAGCTTCACCAGCTGAGAGAGGAAAGAGCAAGTGTGGAGTGAGGAACTTGAGGAGAATATTTGAAATCTATGGTGATCACACAGTGACCGAGGAGAAACCAGCCAGTGGCCAACTAGGTCTTGCTGAGTAACGTAATTCTTTCACCTGAGGCTGGTGACAATTAAATGATCATGACACCAAGAATTCTCTAAAATTCAGTAATTCGCGTGTAGATGCAGGAAGGGTGACCAGTTATGTTAGATTGATTGCAAGATTTGTGCAGTGGAAAAAATAAAGGCCATCTGTCAATACCTAGCGGAGAATTTTTCCCAAAGCAGCCAATGATGAGGTCCGCTCTGAAGAGGGAAGAACATTAAATCATCAGAAAAAATAAAAGCTATAGAGGAAAAATTGCAAGGATTGAGGGAATCTCAGTGGTGGGGAGGAATGAGCAAGTATACTGGATGAGCGGCACACTGTACAGACAAGAAGGACTCTGCCAAAGGAGCCATGTTTCAGGTTCCCTTTTACACTTCCATGTTACGTCGGGGCAGGAAGTGGACAGCTGCTGGCTGCTAACTGGGGCACTCGCAATACGCCTGGCTTTTCTCTAGCAGCAAATAGTGCTTTTCACTCCATACACAGTGCAGTAATCCAAAACACCTAGCTCAATTCAATCCTCATCAATGACAACTTTGTACCCTGTGTACCCAGAGCCAGAGGGTACCACCACCCGAACAGTGCTGTTTTCTCTCAGGTAACTGCAATTTCTATATTTGCAGGAATCAAAGCTGAGGATGCAAGGAGTGGATGCTGGGAAGTTATCTGACTACTTCTGTTTGAAGATGATTCTGCACTGTCTCAGTCTAGCATTTAGTTGATTCTTCCCCATAAGGGCAAATTAATGCTTTCTTGTGGATTCCTCTTCTGTGTCTCTCTGACTACAATCACCTCAATGCACAGAAATCCTCCAGTCAAATGCATTTGAGCCCCTTGAAGTTTCTGCTTTTGCTTTTCAAGGCAAAGACCCATTATTGACTGGCCATTAATTAAAAAGAGAGAGAGAGAGAGAAACAAACAGAGATCTGTGTCTTCTTTCTTCCTGAAGGAGATTCTTCAGAGCGTCAAGAAAGGCCAGACTGTCAGCAGCAAATTCTCTGAGAATACGTTTCACTTTCATTTGTAAAAGAGAATTTCAGTGGGCACAGTCTTCTAGGCGGACAGCTCTTCCTTCATGTCAATAATCCTGCCTTCACAATCCCATTGTTTTGGTTGTGAACTTGATCATCCACTGTATGTGTCACTCCATTGGTGTAGTTATTCCCTCCTCTTGGTACTTTCCATTTGTTCTCCTTATGTGTGATTTTCATTAATTTCACTGCAAGGGTCTCGATGCAGGTCTTTTGTGTTTATCTTACCTTGTATTAGTTGAGCTTCTTGGATCTGTAAATAAAATGGTTTTTTTTTTTACACAGGGAAAGATCCAGCCATTTCTCTTCCCCTTCCTCATTTTGTTCTCTTTCCGTGAGACTCATAACAAGTATATTGACATTCTTGGTACTTTCATAATACTTTAAGATTTTTTACTTTTCTTCTGTGTTTTTATTGTACTCTTTAGATTTATCCAACTTTGAGGACACTGAATATTCTCTTTTTTTAAAAAAAAAAGTTTATTTTTATTTTAAAAGAAAAATTATAGAGACAGTGAGAGAGACAGGAAGAAAGATCTTCCGTTTGATGCCTCACTTCCACGTGGCTGCAACAGCCAGAGCTGAGCCCATCTGAAACCAGGAGGTTCATTTTGCTCTCCCACATGAGTACAGAGGGTCGAGGACTTGAGACATCCTCTGCTGCCTCCCCAGTCCATAAGCAAGGAGCTGGACCAGAAGTAGAAGTGCTAGAATTCAATCTGGTATCGATGTGACAGGCCTAGGATTAGGCTGCTATGCCACCACACCAGCCCCAACTGAGTATTTCTTTCGGCATATCAAATCTTCTGTTAAATCCATCCAGTGAATTTCTCATTTCAGTTGCTGAACTTTTTAACTATAGAATTTTTTAGGCTTTCTATTTCTCCTGTGAGTTTCCCTATGTGTTGAGTCATTGCCACAGATTTTTCTTTAATTATTTAATGTTCATGATCACTGCACTGAAGTCTTAGTTTATTCACTGAATCTCACAATTGGACATAATCTTTATCAGTTTCTGTTCTCCAGATTTTATTTCTTGATTATGAGTCAAAGTGTCATGCTTCTATGCAGGTTCCATAATTTTTCACTGAAAATAAACTCTGCATAAATTATTTTGGCAACTATGGATTTATTATGTTCAAATACTTCAAGTTCCTTCAGGTTTCTACTCTATCTGTTGATCTGTATATGAGTTTGCACAAAATAAAAGTTTATTTTGCTGCCAAAACCTTTTGAAACCTAACACATAAACATGGTCTTTCAAAAGTGTTCATGGCAACTGTATATTATTAATAAACTACCTAAGTGTTTTAAATATTTTCTAGAAAATAAATTCACCCTCTAACTTCATTTTCCTATTAATTTTTTGAAGTTTCCTCATAAATTCCATGTTATGCTAAAGGAAATTAGCTAGACTAAAAGAGAGAAATGTTTTCTTTTTGGTGGTTAATATACAGATTACAAAAAGGATGAGGGTGACGTATCATTTGGTACACAGTTATTAACAGTTCTTCACTGACTCACAGCATGTAAGTAACAATGCACTCTTCACACATTGAAAAAAAGAAATGGATGAAGAATAGTGAGGCTTCTTGAGGTATTGGTAGTGCTTTGTTCTTACTTTGGTTAATGGTCATTATTTTAATGACAAAAACATTTATTTAGCAGTACACATATATGCATTTCTTGGCAAGTATTCTATATTTCAAGAAGGTGCAGGTCTTTCCCATTGGTGTCCTGTCATGGTCTTCACCTCACTGCTATGAGATTTTGCGTCATTCGCCAAACGGATCCGGTGCCAAACTTGTGGGTTTTGTGACCAGCTTCACAATGATGAAGCCATACTTCTTATCTCCTCTACTGGGATCAGAGGGTGGACAGGGGCAGCCCAGGCAAAAACATCATAAGTGCTTGTTTTTACTCAAAGCACCCCATTATTTTTCAAGTATAATTGTGTCTTAAATCTGCATCTTTAGTGCTGCAGCACATTGGAATATTCTTTTTACATTTTTTTTCCCGGTTTGCCCAAATGTATTTACCAATTTATTCTTAGTACCATCACGTGGAGTCCCTCCAGGAAACTCTCATTTTAATTTCTGTGGACTGTGTGGGTACCATGTTGGTTCCTAGGATTCGTACCTGCTGAGACAGAGCTGAACAGAAGGTAACACGCCCAGATGCTGCCCACCCTCTCTGCACAAGCTGTTTTAGATTTCTCAAGCATGCATCAAACTCCACTCTTCTGTGGCTCTCAGTGTGTTCCCAATGGAGTTCTCCCAAGATATGCAATTAGTAGAAAATTACCTTCTCTATAACACTCTCTTTTCGTAGATTAAAATCTACAAGAAAACTCTCTCACAAGAAATGCTGATATGCCCCAAGACTGGATACAATTTCTAACTTCAGTGTACGTTTAGGGTTAATTTAACCACAGTAGCCTGAGAAACCATTCATCTTGGAAGATGTTAGCCAGCCTTTGGCCTCAGGTGAGATTGAGGTAGCCTGAGTCCTCTTTTAACATTCTGTCTTAGGAGAGTTCTAATAAAACATTGGTAAATTCAGACTGAATTGAGATGATAGTAAAATATTGTGACAAGAGGGCTTGTATATTGAGAGTTAAATCAGCCTAAATTTGTGAATCTTCTAACTTGAGCATCAGTATATCAGCCAGTCTCTAGAAATCAATGAGCATTGTCCTCTCCTTTGCTAATTACATGAAGCGGAAGTCATCACAAACATGGGAAGTTTCATTAAGGGGTCACTGTGGGTGATTCGAGTAATTACACTTAGTAAAGGCGGATATTACAGGAAGAATGTGATGTTCAGGTAGCACACTGTGTTATTAGTGTTACATTTTGGTAACCTGTGACATGATAGCATCTCTTCATGTATCACCAGCCTTAAAAAAATCAAAGGAAAAGAAACCTCTCTACCTGCCTCTTTCAAAAACTAAAAGAGATTTCAGAATGGAAGGACCTGGGGGCCTGGCACGGTGGCGTGGCCTAGCACCTAAAGTCCTCGCCTTGAACATGCCGGGATCCCATATGGGCGCCGGTTCTAATCCCGGCAGCTCCACTTCCCATCCAGCTCCCTGCTTGTGGCCTGGGAAAGCAGTTGAGGACGGCCCAATGCATTGGGACCCTGCACCCGCGTGGGAGACCTGGAAGAGGTTCCAGGTTCCCGGCTTCGGATCAGCGCGCACCGGCTGTTGCAGTCACTTGGGGAGTGAATCATCGAACGGAAGCTCTTCCTCTCTGTCTCTCCTCCTCCTCTGTGTATATCTGACTGTAATAAACTGAATAAATCTTTAAAAAAAAAAAGAATGGACGGACCTGGTTGTAACGCCTTAAGTAAATTATAGATTACAGGAATCCAGTACTGTCATTTCTGTCTTTACTCTTACTTTACCCACTTAGATAATTACATAGACAAAAGAAAAAAAAATCCCTATTTCTCAGAAGGCAGTACTTTAATATTATTAGCATTGGTGAAGAAAGATATTTCGATATCTATATCTTCCTCAGGGATATCTCCAAACAGAAAAACAGATTTCATATGAATATTCATGCTATATATACACATTCAATGTGGATGATGGGATGATGGCCTGCACATTAATTACAGGTATATGTATTATATAAATTGGAATGTAGCTGCCTGCTTGAATGTCATGGACACTCACTGAAAGCATTAAGCATACTGTTAGACAAATTTCTTTTAGGGTCTTGGTGTCTCCATCTTACAGATGGGAGGAATTAACTAAATCACTGACAGATTAGGCAAGGTTCTCAGAAAAACTGATTTATTACAAATGTAGCAGTACCTAAAGACAAAGGATGTTGAGGCTGTATACCCATACAGGTTTAGCAAAAATGTAAATTCTGGTAGATGAATAATTAAGCAAATAAGATCAGAGAATAATTACAATTTTGGCATCCGAGGACATCAAAGGAGTCTTAAACATCCTGTGAATCTCTATGTTACAGCTGGTATTGGATCTTCTAGAACCTGGTTTATAAGCAAAAATGGACCAATCAATAAATAATCTCTTTCCATACTAATGTGGAGCTTTTAGGACAAAAACTTGAAAGTTTGCTTGCAGCAGTTAGGTTAGACATATCATTCACAGGCCAACTGTTTTACAGCTATATAATCAGCGCTAGAAATGAAACTTACTGAGTTTCAAAGTTGCTGAAAAGTGGATAGCCAAACTAACTTAGGCTTCTCTGGGACTTGGAAAGAATGAAGGAATGACTGCACCTCCAGAAGTATGACAGACAAATTTTCAACCAGAAGCAAACAACAAAAAATAACAATAAAATACCTGAAGTTATGTTGGGCAAAAGGACAGAAGTCAGAAACACTGTGTGTGGCTGGTTGTGTGAAGCAGCCAGTGGTTGACATGAGCTGTAGCTCACCATCACCTCAAGTAAGAGACACTGGAGAAAGAGGTGGGAGTTCAAGGTGAAGCCAGAGTTGCAGGTGGCATTGCCTAGTGTAGAATCTCATGAACCACACTGACTCCTGGTAGAGAGAGGAGCCAGAGCGAGGTAAAGATCCTGGTGGGTCACCATGGAAGGGGGACATGCTCCTTCTTCCCATTATCCTACAGGGCTCCCAAATCAGCATGAAGAAACCACGATTTGGAAGACAGCCCAGTCCTTTGCTGCAGCAGCCATGGCAGAAGGCAACTAGATGATTCTGTTGAAAGGATAAATGTGTGGTCCTTACTGACTTTGAGTTGGCACTAATGACCTGGACATATACACCCCACAATTTTGTGAGCTCTGAAGCAGGTGCGGTGCACAGCTACTAAGGTGGGGCATTCAGAAATATTGAAACCAGGGAACAGCAGTGTTCTCCACTATTCAGGAAGACTTGCAGGACTTGAGGGATCTTCAGCAAGTCTGTGACTGTGGGGGTCTTCTGCCAAGGACTGGGAATTCGTGACTGCGTGATAGTATGGTGTGTAGCTGGGTCTCTGAGCACACAGAGAACTATACAGATCTGTGGTTGATGTGCTCGCATGGATGGGAATTGCAGGCACCGTAGGCAATGATCACCTTGAGAGAGACAAGGTCAGCAGTGATTTAGCAGTCTCAGGATCATTCTCTCCTGGTGCCGACAAAAGAGCAGCTCCTCCATACCCAACCTGTGGATCACAGTGAACTCTCACCCCGCACTGAGCACAGACCGCAGTGTGCAGCCCACACCTGGTGCACACCTCCAGCTGTCCGTCAAAGGAGCAGTCATTCCACCAGCCACAACAGCATAGTTCAAGGATAAGAGTTGTCAGAGGAGAAAAACATGTATTTATAGAAATATCTAAAAATAGAGAAACAAGAAAAAGACAATATGATTCTCTCCAGAGGAACACTTTAATATTAGAATGAGAAGATAAACAGAGTGAGGGAATGCCTAAGAATGATTTTTTTAAGATTAGAAGATTACTAAGAAATGATCAGAAGCAAAAGCAGGAATTTAAAAAATCGGCACAATGTGAATGAAAAGTTCTGTGAGATTGAGATTTTGAGAATTCTCAAATTAAAATATTAGAGATTAAGACTTCAATATACATTTTAAAATTATGGTGGAAAGTCTTAACAAATTTAATAAAGTAGAATGAAGAATCCCATCCAGAAATTAATTCTTTGGGACAATCTTATACAGAAAAAATAGAGGAGGGAAGAAAGAAAGGAAGAAAAAATAAAAAAGAGAGAGAAAAAAGAGCAAAAGAGAACGGGAAAGGCAAGGAAGAAAGGAAGGAAGGAAGGAAGGGAGGGAGGAAGGAAGGAAGGGAAGAGAAGAAAAAGAAAGACAAGAAATGAGAGAAAACCACAAAAAAGGGAATCTAAGATTTGTGGATTATCATCAAATGACCTAACACACATGTCTTAGGAGTGCCTGAAATTATGGAAATAGAGAATGGATTAGAAGGCCTACCCAATATAATAGCTGAAAATTTCTCTCATATAAAGAAAGAAAAGGAAGTACAGGGAAGCACATGGTACTCCAACTGGTCATGACCAGAAAAGATGTCCACCACAACACATTAGAGTCAGACTTTCCATAATTAGACAAAAACAAAAGAGTCTAGATTATACACAAGAATAATGAGTGCTTTACTTTATAGGAACTTTAGTCAGACTTCCAACTGATATCTCGTGAGATACTACATGGCTAGGAGAGAATGGAGAGACGCAGTTCCCATCTTAAAAGAGAAAAAGCGCAACTCAGAATACTATACCCAGTAAAACTCTCATTTTTTCACGTGAAGTTAAAATAAGATCATCTAGAACAAACGAAGTGGAAAGAATTTGCTACCACCCATTTAGTACTACAAATGATGCTGAAGGACATCCTGCACACAGTATTTAATAACACAGTTATTTAATAACAACTACCAAGATGAGAGAACTGAAGATAGAAAATCTACTAGGAAAGAAATAAAGGAAATCTAAAATAAGACCCATGTATTTACTGCCTACAAGAATCACACCTCACTGACAGAGATACACACAGACTGGAAGAGGAAGAAAAAAACATTTCATGACAACAGAAAGAGAAAACTGAAGAGTTGCTATTCTGATATCAGACAAAATGGACTTAACACAAACAATTAATAAGGAGACAAAGAAGGGCATTATACAATTATCAATTGATCAATTCAATGGGAAGAAGTAACAATAAGTGAACATGTCCCCAAAGCCAAGGCACCTGCCTCTTTAAAGTAATTGTTGACAGACCTAAATGAAGAGATAAACTTCAATAGCATAACAATAGAGGATTTCAACACCCCCACTTTCATTCACAAAGAAACAATAGATCTAATCTATACTATGGACCATATGGTCATAATTGAATCTATGAAACATTTCATTCCACAGTTGCAGAATACACATTCTTTTCACCAGTTCATGGAATCTACTCTAGGATAAACCATATGCTGCAACAGAAAGCAAGCCTCAGCAAACTCAAAAAATACCGTAATTGTATTATGCATCTCATCTGACAACCATGGCATGATGGCGTTCTCTTCCAGTGTCTTGGTCATCTTCTGCCTTACTCTCCTTCACCTGGACTCTCTTTTGTGTGGCTGCAGAAAGATATATTTAGTGTCTCATCTTCATATAAGATCATAGGCCTATTGGATTAGGATTTCCACCATATGACCTCTTTTAACTTTAATCACTTCTCAGAGATTGTCTGCAAATGGGAGTCAAGGGCTCAAGAAAAAATTGGGGAGAAATCCATCTATCACATATGATACAACTTTTCACCAGTTGTTGAAGCGAAAATATTAGTGAATACCCTTGATTCATTTTTCCCTTTATGTAATCCATGTTCAAATTCTATCTCTATGTCAGTAACTTCTCATCACCTCTATAGCAACAATCCAATACTAAACCACCTTCCCTGTCATCTGGGCCAGTGCTGTAAATTCCTGGTTGTTTCCCTAACAAAGTGTTCCCCCAACCCTATAAATAATCACACTCCTGTTTTTGAAACTACCCATAACTTACCGTATCACCTAGAATCAAAATGCAACTCTTTGCTGGGTTTTGAAACATCCTAGACATGCTGACTCATGACTATTCTCTGAGTTAATTTCTCCCTTAGTTATGAAACTCCCTAGCCACCAAGATTCTCCTGCTATCCTTAAACATTCAAAATCTCTTCATAGGAAGTTGGCCATTGTTCTTCCTTCTGGCAGGAATGCTACAATTTTCAGAACTGTCCAAGATTTGCTTCATAGAAAATGAAACCATTACCTGGCTTCATCAGTTAAGTGAGGAATTTGCTTACCACCCAACCTGAAATAACTCCAAACAGTTCAACTGTCCCCGCCATAGACCTCACTATCTGCCGCAACAGAAAATTGCTATTTCAAGGATCTCTGGCCCAAGAACTTGAAATTGCAGATTATTATTGCTCAGTTCAGGAGCTTCCTCCAATTCCCTTTATCTAAAACAACTCCAATATTGTCTTAAGTAAACAACCTCTTCTCAGAATGATGAATTGTTCCCCTGGGCTCAACAAGCATACTTTCTTCTTCAAAGTTCTCTTTCAAACCCATGACTCTCTGTATCTGACAAGAAAATCAAAGTTTGAAAGACTTGCTTTAAACTAGATCTCAAAGGAGTAATCAACATCTCACCCTTTCCCTCCCACTTCCAGCCACTTCAAAACCGGAAATATAATGGACATCTACTAGGAGGTCATTTTGAGGTTTGGGGCACTATTTGACCTTTGACACAACCCATTTTGTTTCTGCTTATGCTGTTTAGTTTTTATTATTGTCACATTTTTATTCTTATCCGATTGACAATTTTATATCAACAATCACTTAGTTATTACTTATTGTCTTTCCCCAGAGTAAGATGTGAGATTATCAATGGTAAGAACCTTACTTGAACTCTTAGCCAAGTTCCTAGCAGATATAGCAATGCTTGGTCCATAGTAGGACCTTATTAAAACTGAAATCAGTGAGCTCTTTAGTTTGTTCCAGGTTCAAGGAAATCAGTCCGTCAGTGAGATGGATTGCATTTCTGAGATCCTGGATGGAATTACAGAGACTGGATAATCTCCAGAATCCTGCGCAACATTGCACCTCTGGAGTACAGATGTCAAGGGCACCATGGGACTGGTGAGAGGGTATCTTTCCATTGTGCAACCCTACCCAACCTGAGCAGAGATAAATCTTTTCAATGATATTCTCTCTTCTACGTTCATTCTGAATCCTTCCTTCTGCCATGGAATGAGAAGAATAGCAACATAGGATGTCTAGGAATACTTGGGGTCACAGCTATTCTTCCTTCCATAGATTGTGCCCTGAACAGACCTGGTCAGACTGGGACTGCATGAGAAGGAGATGCGTGGCACCCCTGGCCATGACTGATGCTGGAGACATGCCACGCTGAGGGAGGAGCGCATCTGGCGGGCCAGATTACACAGAGGTGTCTGGAGACATTGGAATTCAGATTGGCAATGAACCTAGTCTAGCATTACAGGGACAGTAATCCATGAAATATATTTATACTAGAAACCTATTTGTTGTTTATCAGAAATTCAGTCTTAACCGAAAATCCTGTATTTTGGTTTGCTCACTCTGGCGACCCTATTTCACACACAAGAACAAGCACATGTAATAAATACATGGGGACAGCTGAATGCATGCACCCAAATATTAACGATAATTAGAGAAGGGTTTTTTTCTATTTTTAAAGAAACATAAAATTTTATCAAATAGTACTTTCCTGTTCAGATACCAGGAAAATGTAGCACTTGCAAACATACACCAGATCAATGAAGTGACAGATACATGAATAAATACAACTCACTAATGAGATCAGTGCTGTGTGGAAACAGGACAAACCACATGAGAACAAGCAGAAGCTATGTATTTGGAGTTTGCCATAACAGAGGAGTCCGTCACTGTCACTTGTATTTTGGCACAGAATCAACTGCAGAGGAGAGGCATGCCCTAAAAGCAGAAAAAGTAAAACGTATTCTTGAGAGTACCTTCACTGATGGTTGTTGCCGTGAAGATAACAGGGCAGCAAGCTCTGTAACTGGCTAAGGATATGTATTTGGCTTTCCCTAATTGGTTCTAAATTAGCAATGGTGACAACAATTAAGGAATAAGCTTAATTGAGTCCTTCCATATGTAGAAACATAGATCAAAACACCACCTTGTACCCCATAAATATACACAATCATGCTTTATCAATTGAAAGCATATTTTCAAATAAGTTTTAAGACAATATTAAAGAATCTGTCCAGCGAGGATTGAAGTCCTTGCTGTTTGAAGCCAGATGTTGCAGGGTGATTGTTAGGCTTCCTGCGTTGTTTTTAGAGATGTGCTCTAACGTGTGGCGAATCTGACTTAGAGCAGGCTGCTTCTGGGCTGGCTTTCCTGGACAGTAGGTGACAGGTAACATGTCAGAGGTGATTTTCTTAGGGAAGAATTCTTGCAAATGTTTGTAGAAATACATTTCAAAGATGTTGGTTCTAGTGCCAAGGAGATTAAAAACCACAGATGTGTTTTAGAAAACTAATGAAAAATTAATTCACAATATGAAAAAATACATTTTGATTTCAAAAAATATTTGCACCAAAAAGCTTCTTTAAAAAAAAAAATTATTCATTGATTTGAGTGGCAGACTGACAAAGAGAAATGGCCAGCAACAGATATTTTTCATCTACTGGTTCACTCCTCAAATGACCACAATGGCTGGGACCAGGTCAGGCTACATTCTGCAGTCAGAAACACTACCTGGGTTTCCCACATGTCTCAAAGGGCCCACACATGTGCGCCATCCTCCACGGCTTTTCCAGTTACATAAGTAGGGAGCTGGATTGGTGGCAGAGCAGCTGGGGCTGAAACCCGCACTGGGACATTTGATGCCTGCATTGCAGGCGATGGCTTAACCTGCTGTACCCCAATGCCACCCCCAAATTTGCTTAATTCCATTTTCCACAAACTCTTTGTAGTACCTGTAGCCACGGACTACATATTCACTGGCTCAGGAATGGGACTACCCTTTACAATCTGGTAGCTCCTAGCCACATGTGATTATATAAATAAAACTGAAAGCTTATTGGCTTAACCACATTAGCTATGTATCATCCAGCATCCACATATGGCTAGTGGCTACCAAATTGGATAGTCAGATATGTGATATTTATGACACTGAAGAAAGTCTATTGCACAGTACACAGAAGATGAAAAACCATTTTTAGATTTTATTTTATAGTCTTGCAACTGCCTCTAGGATAATGCAAGGATCATTATCAATCTACTAGAAGTTTTCAATCTCTTCCATTTTCCCTATGAACCTTATTTATTCTGCTTTCCAATTATTTTACCTTATTAATGTTCTGTCTTGATTGTCTAACAAAAGCTATGCTTTTGTTCTGCTTTATGCTTTCAAAGTTTGCTAGGTTGATGGTCTAGTGAACCTGTTGAATTATCCAATTCTTTTTTTCTAGAAATTACCCTTCTCCTCTCTCCTCAGGCTGTCAAGAAGCTAATACACTCTTGTAGAGGCTGTTCACCGCTGGCCCTTGGTCTCATTGACTGGGTACCTGAAACAGTTGGGAAATCAGTACCTCTAGCAGGAATTGAGAAAAAAACTCTTTGTCCTAAAAAAACAAGACATCTGCTTTCTAAAGGGCCAGAGTCTCTTTGAGAACAGGGCGTATCAGCCTCAATACACAGGGCCTTACAGCTAACATGAAATCAATCAGAGAGCTGTACACAGAGACAGAAATGAGAGGGAGGGAAGGGACTCTCGGTTCTCTGCAGCATTCCAATTCCTGACTTGATTGCCCAAATCTAGTTGCTTCATTCCCTTCCAATTCAATGGTATACCCTTCCAATAAATTTTCCTTTTTACGTGAACTAGTTTACCTTGATTTTTTGTCATTTAAAAACACAAGAGTCCTAACCAATATAAACCGCAGTGAATTTGGAAGTTCCTTATTTTCACTCTTTCTCTCAAAGAATCATAAAGTATCATCAAACCATTCTACTGTCAGTTGTACAAGGTGTGTTATAGCTAAGGGTTAGTAGCATGCAAAGAAATGAAGGAAATGGGACATTTATTTTAAAATAAAATAGCCTAAGACTGCTCACTTTCCATTTCCTACCAGAGAAACAGAAAACCAGGAGAGTTTAGCATTTCCCGAAATTGTATTTAAGTTACTAAAGTTCATTTTTTAAAATAAAAATAATTAATAACTTTTCATTCACTTTTATCGTATTTTTGTACCCAATAAATATTGCTTTTTAAAAAATGTATTTTGTTTACTTGACAGACAAGGTGATGGAGAGAAAGTTTTCCTCCATTCACTCCACAAGAATGAGGACTGGACTAGGTTAAAGCTAAGAGCACAGAACTCTTAGTGCATCTCTCATGTGAAAACAATGGTCTGAGATGCTTGAATACAAGAGCTTGAAGCCGTACTGGAAGCGGAGCAGGAACATGAACCCAGGCATTCCTATGTGGAATGCAGGCATCATAGCTCTTGAGTCAAATGCCTTCCCCTGACATCTTGCATGTGAATAGGTACTCCAAGCAACACCGGAATTTCCAATACATAACTTTCAAAAAGCTAAACTTTTGCATTTTGTAAAACTATAAAAATACATGGCAAACATTTTGCTCAACTCACTGAGCAAACTGTTGAAAGCACTATTCTGCCATTCAGCATTCATACACAGGATGGGCCTCCTGGTGTTGGTGTTAACTTGCTACGATGATAGCGTGACAAACCTCCTCCCACCTCTACTTCTTCTCCATGAGGAGTTGCTTATCTTGTTTATGACAGAGGCAGCTGCTCCCATTCAAAGATGCCTGAAATCTTTTTATCCTTCCTAGAGCCAAATGTTTATTTTTACAGTGTACATACTCAATCCTCCTTCAGTCGAAAATCTGTTTAAAAATCTGAGTAAATAATCAAGTAAAAAATAACGTGTCTCTCTTCTTTATCGTGGAGATATAAATAGATATTCTAGCAATCATCTAAACTCCAGGATTCATCATCTGAGGGTTTCTCTCATGGGGTGAAACTCCCTGTACTCAGAGATGTAACAAGGTGGCTTTTACTGAATCACCTGATCTAAAGTAGGTTATGAGGATCCAGTGCTACACCATTACTGCTATTAACAACAAAAGTGTGACATCGTATTTGGAGTCTGGTGTGTCTACAAGTATGGTAGCAGCTCAGCTTTTTCACAGGAAATAAAACAATATTAAAAACTGGTTCAAAGTACAATATGAAGAACATATATACAGTTTCCAAATGCATGCAATAATTAGGACTAACCTAGGATATAACCAAGGACAAAGAATTCAGCCCTAGTCTCCCATGAGGAAGCCAGGGACTTGAGCCATCACGTGATGCCTTCCAGTGTGCACATTAACAGAAGGCTGGAATCAGAAGTAGAGCTAGGACTCTCCAAGGTGGGATGTGAGGGTCTCAATGGCTTCTTAACGGCTTGGCTAAACACCTTCCCACTGAGTGCCTTGTTTATTTAATAAGTCAGACAATGTGTTATTGAAGAAAATACGAGCACAATAACTTAAACTAAATTGTATAATGTACTCATTTCATATGTAAGATCCATTTTGTCCAACATATGGTTACCTGTCATGTTCATGAATCCAGTAACCAAATTACTTTGATGGAATGTTAACCCCAGTCCTAATTTTGGACCTAAAGGTACAAAACCTTGGCAAATTGCTTACATATGGCTGCCTGGACAATTCAAAAATACCTGACCAATCTAATTTGGAGGGTTATGGTTATAATAGTTGCCAGTGGTTTTTTTTGTTTTGTTTTTTTTTTTTTGCCAGTGATTTTTGAACTTGGATGAATTACCTCAGAGACAGAGTTCCCAACACCCTAAGACACAATTCCCTTCCTACTCTCTACAACATATAAAGATTACCCTACAAATCCCAGTCTTTTTAATGTATTTTAAACTTCCAAGTAACACTTTTATTTGAAGACAAAACAGCATTTTTTTCATTTTGTAAAAATCTGGAAAATTAGATGTTATAAAACAATGTGAAAATACAATATAGCACTATTATTCTCTTACAAGAGAAAAATAATAATGAAAGTAGATAATGCATCCAGGTTGCCAGCAAAGCTACGGGTGCTTCAGAAAAGCCATGTAGCAAGACTCAAGTGATTCCTTTCATTTTATTTCTGGGGTTAAGTCATCTTATAACACAAGTATAATCTTGTACCAGAAGTCATCAAAAGAGATTATTTAAGAAAGAAAGCATTAAAGTAAGAAGCTTAATCTTGTTTTGAGTACTTCAGAACAAAAGCTCCAGGAAGGAAGGCACCAAATAAATGACTAAATATTTGTTTTGGAATAAAAATAATACAGAATTACATGAAATCCTTGAATGTGCACATTTTCAGGAGCTTGTATGCCTGGTGTTCATGTTTTGAAATATCATTCTGCTTGGCTTCTAGGTTGAAGTGCATTTCATAATAAATGAAAGCCCAATGTTCTTTACTGCAATCTTGTTCCGAGAAGTAGACCTATTTCTTCCATTATACTTCTGCATATTATACATACTTATACGTATTACTAACGATGCAAAATTATTGAAGTTTGTATAGTGTTGAGCTCTCCTTTAGCCCAAAACTTGCCCAATTGTTTTCTTAGTTTCTTCCTTAGTTGAGGATAAAATTTTCAAGCAATGATAGATTTCTCTTTGCTTTCAAGTCTCACACTTTCATTTAATCTATTGCTATTACTGGAAAAAATAAGGTTTATGTCTTAAAGATATATATTAGGAATATGAAACATCTTATTCCTTAATTTAATGGAAATATAATCTAACAGATCATCATTAAGTAAGAGGTGTTCCTTAAATACTTGATATTAAGGAATTTCTGAGTTAGAAAGTTCTGTTCCATCCTTTGTTACAATTTTCATTGCTAATATAATCATAAGATGATAATTAACATATCATTTTCATTCACAAAACACTAATTAATTCCAACGCAATGTGGTACACTACAGTAACATATTCTAAAGATGAACAATCTTTTTATAATAAATCAATTTGGTAATTATGATCAGTTGTAAGAATGCTGATAGATTTTATTTTGGCCCTAATTATTTTTCTTGCTTTTTGTCAGTTTCTATAACAAAATACTAAGAATGAGTCAGATAGTTTCAAAGTATTTGAAAGTTCAGGTAATATTTTATGAGCTATGGTTTGAATATACTTCAGAACTTTATAAAATTTAGTTTGTTATATTTTGGGGGGATGATTCAGCTGGCAGAAGACTTTTATTAGAATTTGGTTTTTCTAATAGTTTTGTTTTACACACCATATTGATTCTTCTTTTCAAGACTACTATGCTAATACAACACGTTCCTTTACATATGTTAATTCAACCTGCTTTAATTTTTTTCCCCTTATACATTCTCATTTTTATTGTTCATGGTAAATCTACACCTTGTCTTAAGGCTTTTCTTCAAATGCTTAGTAGATTTTGAACTCTGAAAAATAACCAGCTAATTTCTTTTTCTTGCTTTAGGCCCTTATTTACCATTTAATGTTCACTGCATTTAAAGAGTAGAATAGCACACTAGCTTCTATGTAACTATTGACTTTGACAATAGGATGCTGGACTTTCTGTCATTGTCTGTACCTACAATTTCAGGATACACTTAAATAGCAGGATGGTGGACTTATAAATGCTTCTGAAGGACTATATCATTTTAATAATATAGGGGGAATTAGGGGTGGAAAGGAAATTGGGGAGGGGGAGAACGGGAAATACCGGAGCCAATGAAACAATATCATAAAATAGATAAAATTAATTAATTAAAAAACATATACTAACTTCTTCCAAGTCTATCAATAAATATTGTATAATCCAAATTTTATGTTGTGACTTGCTTTTTTAAAGATTTATTTATCTATTTATTTGTGTGATTGTTTGTTTAAACACTTATAGTTACAGAGAGAACGGGAGACAGAGAGAGAAGAAACAGATCTTCCATCTGCTAGGTTGCACCCTAGATAGCCACATGGCCACCAACCGGCAAGGCTGAATTCCAACCTTGATTTCCACATAAGTAGCAGGGGCCTAAACACTTGGGTCACCTTTAGCTGCTTTTCCCAGGCCAATAGAAGGGAACTATATTAGAAGTAAACAGGACTGAAACTAGGGCCCATAAAGCATGCCAGCATCCCTGGCAGTGACTTTACCTGTTATTGTATAATTCCAGGTCCATACTACGATCTGTAATTGTTATTTTAAAAATTCTTTTTGGAATTTCTAACCTCTAAAAACACTGTGGCTGCTTCACAAATAGAAAATTTATCTTCTCTCTGTGATTCATGTGCAATGGCTCATTAATTCCTCTGAGGCAGGCCAAAGGAAAAGTGATACATTTTACCCAAAAAATGCAAATATTCAATGTGGCTATAATTTATATGCATTAGTTTGAATTTTCTGAAAATTGCGGAGGCCTTAACTACCTTCCATTAGCTTGCATGGGGTTCAAGAAAAACTTGTTTCCTATGACATGTTCAAAATGCATCCCCAAAACGTAATCAATGGGAAAACAATGTATGTGTCATAAAGGAAAAATGGTTGCGTCAAGTGTAGGACAAGGATCTGTAAATTACAGCCCACATATCAAATCTGGTGCCCAACTTCTTTCCAATACAGCCTATCAGCTCTAAAAGGCTTACATTATTAATGATTGGAGAAAGCAAAAATCAGCAGAAATACTATTTCATGGCATAAAAATAAAATCAAATTTCTGTGCTAGAAACTTTTCCTGGGACAGTCACACTCATTTGTGCCTGGCTTGTCTGTGCCCGCTGCCATGGAGAAAAGCTTAGCTGAATCATTGCCACCCAGGCTGCAAGGACTGCGAAGCTGATAATCCTTCCCTTCTATCCCGTTATAGAACTCACCGATCAACCCAGAGCCTGCTATCCCGTTATAGAACTCACCGATCAACCCAGAGCCTGCTATCCCGTTATAGAACTCACCGATCAACCCAGAGCCTGAAACAAACTCATTCGTCTAGAAAACTCTCTGTGCTGGATGTACTTCTTGACTGCTTTCCTGTTAGAATCAACAAAGCATCCATCTTTCAGTAAATGCCTTGCTTCCACCTGACGCATACCCTCTCCCTTCTCAAGGTCATCCCCTCTCTTTTGTTACCGCTGAGGGACTCTAACAACCTATGAAAACTACATTTTTGTTTTGCATTGCATCCTATTCTACAGCCAGTTGCAGGTAGAACCTAGCAACATTGTTACTAATATTCAAATGTCTGTATTTGAATATTAAAATACCAATATGCAATACTATGAAATTTTTCAGTACATGATTATATTGTAGCTATGGTATAGAATATTCTCAGAAGAAACACAACAAACTGTTTAAAATGGTGACACTGACTGCAAATTGTTTCAGCGTTTTTCAGTAAAATATACTCAGTGTATAGGCTTGTGCATCTGCACACAGACATAGGAGTCGACTATGGCAAAAAGTTGAATCCAAATAAAAGGCATATATTTGTTCATGAGAATATTTGCTTTTCTGTAGATTTAAAATACTCCAAAAGTAAAAAATTAGGAAGAAAATTATATCAAGGGTTCCTTTCAAAATGAAAACATGGTTCAACTTCTAACATAACTAACTGTTCATGGTTTGACAATACAGAAAAATCATCTATTTTAGAATGTCCAAATTTTACCATATTCAGGAAAAGCATATAACAAATTAAAACTCATATGTGACTTTCAAAAATTCTTAGGAAATTCAAGATTTTTTGTTTGATTACTGTAATCTACAGCTGACATAATTCTAAAAGATAGCACTCCAAAACTTGAACTGTCCAACAAGAGAGAAGAGAGACCTTACATCTGCTGCTTCACTCCTCAAATGCCCACAGCAACCTGGGCTGGGCCAATCTGAAACTAGAAGCTAAGAACCCCATCCAACCCTGCACAGGTGTCAGGTGCCCACGCATGCGAGTTATCGCCCACTTCTTCCCAGAGTGCCGTAGCAGGAAGTGGTATAGGAAGCATTCAGCCTTGAACTCAAGCAAACTGAGGGGTTAAAACTAAAGATCTGGTCATGATGGAAGCATTGTTTATATTTTTATTCATTTCCATTTTTTTTTAGTGGGAGAGTCAGACATGAGGAGAACTTTTATCTGTTGGGTTCACTCCAGTGACTATGTGGAATGTCCTGAACTGTAGGTGTAACAGAGAAAATACTGTTTGTCAACATGACTTGGACTAACAACACATATATCAAAATTAACTGAAGGCAGAAAACAACTGAGTAACATATTTAGGTCCCCGAGAAGACATTATTTAATAAAATGTAATGAATAAATGAGGGGGAAATAGAGACCTCAGATTTCAGTGTTTAGTTTGACTTTGCTTAATGATGTTTGTCCAGTGAGGGCAGAAGTGAACCCAAAGCAAGGGAACAAAGGAGAAATCCTAGCTATAATTTCCACATTTTTTTTCTACTTAAATATATAACTAAATATCAATCATTGTAAGCTGGATGGCATTAAAGATATTTCTAGTAGTCCTTCTACTGATACAGAGATACTTCAAAAAAGTTCACAGCAAAAACATTATGAAAAAAAGTAATGGATTAAAGAATCGATGCCAAGATAAACAACTTTTTAAAGTATTTTTCACGTGTGAATAAATGTACGTGTATCTATACATTCTTGCACATATGTAAATATTCATGTATAGAGAGATACATTCGAACAAACTGATGACACACAGAAAGTTGACACTGTATCTGTAAATTTTAGGAAGAAAATATGCTGAGCTTTTATTCATTCCTACTATGTTAGAAATGTCTAATATTTAACAGACATGCAAAAGAAGCCTAGAAAGACAGAAGTAGTACACAGATAACTATGTTTCTCAATTACAATACTGGCAGCAGATAAAGACAAAACTTTGAAAAAAGAAAGCAGGAAGGAGAGTGGGTGGGGCACACAGGCTGGAAGAAGGTGCTATGCTCCTAAGGCTCTTTTGTGAAATACATGAAATTTTCTCACGTTAGAAAAAGAAAATAATTTTCAAAAGGCAATAATCAACAAACAAAAAAAGAGGCAAAATAAAATTATGTGTTTGTTCCTTATCTTCACTGTTAGAAGTATTTACAAATTTACAAAAAGATTTACAAATTTTCATTTGATTCTTTGTCTCTGACCAAATTATAACTTGTCGATCTCAGAAAATAGCCAGTAAGGTCTGAAAGTGAGGTAATCTCACTGTTCAGAGATCACAAGCAATAACTCACCATATTTTCTTCATGGCAAGGAAACTAACATCTTCTTGCTTTCAGGTATGTTTCTAAGGTAACTGTAGAAGGGACAAGTGATAAAAAACTAAAACCAGTATGACTATCAATAGACAAAGTAGCAAGACAAAAAGCCTGTTTTGAATAGGAGCTCCAATCTCATCCTGCGAGAGATTCCAAAGCAGAGTCAGTTTGTGTCTTTCAATCCCAGACTATTGAAAATGTTTCAAAACCAGACCTAATTGTTCCTGTATCACATTCCAAATAATAGGCAACAGAAAACAACAAGATGTATTAACAACCCTCAAAACACATTCACAGATGCTGGCTTATAGAGGACTTCATTTTTACACTAGCAAAGGCTTATTTTCTATGTTAAGTATAATTTTAGTGAGTGTAATCATCGGTTCAAAACTTTCAAAATTTGATTGTAATCAGATGATTAATATATCTATTACCCAAACTACAGGTAGAATACCCACTGTTTTTCCACAAC
Source organism: Ochotona princeps (assembly GCF_030435755.1). Taxonomy (NCBI): domain Eukaryota; kingdom Metazoa; phylum Chordata; class Mammalia; order Lagomorpha; family Ochotonidae; genus Ochotona; species Ochotona princeps. The sequence goes on from NC_080832.1 coordinate 19,721,004, forward strand.
GAATATCTGTGTTGTTAGTGGTAAGCCTGTGCTAGGATGGATGGTATGAGAACGGAGAACTCAAAAGTTTGGAGTTAAACATGATTAACCTTCAGAAAGCATAAAGGACACTATGAAGCTGTAAGAATTCTTATGCGTAAGGTTTCATAGTTGTTAGCATTGGAATCAATTAGTAGTATCTGTGTGATGGGCAAGAGCTGCTTAGAGAAGAGTGACTGTAACTCTTCCTCCAAGTCAAAAACAGGAGTTAGCAAGATCTTAAGGCTCTGCTTCCTATTCAAGGTATCAGCGTGCTGGAGTGGAAATAACACTTTCAAGATTACGGAATTTGGATAAAAATTGTCATTCTGCTGTCTCTTATTCTGGGAAGTTAACAGAGCTTTCTCTCACTGGTCCCTCATTGGTAAAACAGGAAGAGCATTCTCTCCCTTTCTGCATGGTTAATACTACTCTTAGTATTTGCTGCACAGCCATTACACAATGCATGGTGGTCTTTTGTAGATAATTTTTCCAATGCCTTTACAATTATCATTCCCATATCATTCTGTGTGCAATGTGCCCCATCAAATTGCTCATGATGCTACTCACACATAGATACGTTACATATAAATATTAAAAGCAAGACAATATCAAGAGTTAGTGATTGGTAACAGTAATGTATCTCTTAGAATACTTGAGGATAACATCTCCTTCTAAACTTGTAACATTGAAGTCAGTATATTCCATGGACAACTGACTTGCATGTGAAGTACTCATCTTTGCCCAAATTTTTAATCCCAGACCCTAGGTCAGATCAGTGGATTCAGGTATTAGATCATTACAGTTGTTTAGCTTTATCATCTCTATTTCCTGGTTGAAGTCTCCAAAATCATGGCAAGAGAGCTCCTGATTAATCAACCAATTTTGGAGTCAAGTAACCAGTTACAGATCTCTATAGCAACCAGATAAATGCTAAAGCCAAACTATCAACCTGGCACCAGATAAAGAAAAAAACATGAGGAGTATTTCTCTTCATAATAGAGAAAAAAGTGCCAAAGCACCTCACCCTTCTAAACAACTTCAAAGCCAGATAAACGTATTAGCTAATTCATTCAGGAATTGATAAAAAGAAGTGTAAGACAATATTCCCTACACAAATTCAAAAGTATCTTTTGCCAGTATCTTAAAAACCAAAATTGTACTCTCTGTCCCTAACTCTAGAACAAACATAACAGGTCATCACACCAAGAAAAGACAAACTTAATCCAGCTATAAAACGATTTTGGAAATTGTTAGACTTTTGAATAGTTTTTTTCTGTCTTCTTGAATACAAGGACACCATCATTCTTTCTTACCTTATATCAGTGTGGGTGTTTTTATCATCGTTTCTCTTACAAGGCTTAAGGCATAGGTAAAATGTGAAGTTCAGTTTTCTGAGCTAAGATACCTGGTGGCAATGCCATTGTTTTCAAAGTTTCCCAGAGAGTAACCACTGCATACTCAATCTTTGGTTTTTCTGATCCATGAAGCTCTTTCCATCCATGAATGTTTCAGATCCATAGTCTCAACATCAATCAGATCCGGCCTGCTAGGACACATCTGTCTCATAAACAATGATCAGTCATGTACAGGTCCCCTACAGGGATCTGGGAACAAGGTAGCTGGATCAAAAGTTGAATCAATTTTCTTAAATAATATGACTTACTGTCTCCCAAATAAGCATGAATGAGCCAGTTACCTGCTTTTTACTTCAGAAGTGGCACGGGACAGTGATCTCTGCGCACTATGACAGAGTAGCTACATGTTAACTAGTTTGTCTCTTGCAGTACATCACAAGCAGATGTTCTCACATCTATCAGCCAGCTGGGTCCATATTTTATACCAATGTTTTGTTTTCTAACTTCAGATCAATATGTCTAGTCCTAATCCTTAAGAGATCAATGAGTTTCCTCAGCACCTCCCTGTGGGTGTTGTATATAGATTTTAGTCTTAGGTGTGAGAATACCAAACATCATGTCTAGTTTGCAACCCTCTTTTGAAGTGGGGGCCCTTCCTAAAAGGTATAGTTCTAGTACTCTTTGGCAACAGTTACTATTGACAATCTCACATAAGAACCCTTCCTTTAAATAAGACAGAACATCCCTTCATGATAAAAACCTTAAGTAAACTGAACGTAGAAGGAATATCCCTCACACAACACAATACATGAAAAACCCATTGCTAGCATCAATTTTAAAGCAAAAAATTTACAAGCATTTCCACTCTGAGTCAGAACCAGACCAGGAGGTTGATTCTCACCACTATTATTCAACATGTCCACGGAAGGTTTAACAAGAGCTATTAGGCAAAAAACAGAAACCAAGGGATACAAATTAGAAAGGAGGAAGTCAAGCTATCCCTGTTTTCAAATGACATGATTCTCTAAATAAGAGAACCAGGACTCTACTGAGAGACTATTGGGACTTACAAGAAAGTTTGGTATGGCTGCAGGACTTAATGTCCACACACACACACACACACACACACACACATAAAATCAATGGCCTTTTTATACAAACAATTCCATGGCTGAGAAATAACATATAAAGCCAGTCCCATTCACCATAGCTGCAAAATTTAAATATCTTGGAATAGACTCATGCAAGTCTGTGTTGGATCTCTACAATAAAAATTACAAAACTTAAAAAAAAGAAATAGAAGAAAACATCAAAAGGTAAAAAGCAATCTGCCATGCTCATGGATTAGTAGAATTAATATTATCAAAATGTGCATATTAGTGAAAATAATTTACAAACTCAGTGTAATCCACTGCACCATACCTATGATATTCTTCTCATATGAAGAGAAATGATGCTAAAATTCATATGGAAACACAAGATAGTCTATTAAAGTAATTTTAAACAGCACAAAGCTAGAGGTATCATAATATCATACTTCTAGACATACTACAGGGAAGTTATAATCAACACAACCTGATAACTAGCATAGAACAGATAGGAAGATCAGTGGAAGAGAATAAAAATCCCAGAAATAACCCATATGTCTATAGCCAACTAATTTTGACAACCGAACCAAAATCAACACAGGGAGAAATAACAGCCTTTCCAACAAATGATGGAAGTAAAATGGTGTCTATGCATGCATAAGTAAAAATCAAAACATCTACTATACACCTACACAAAAATGAATTTTAAATCGATCAAGGATCTAAATATATTAGCTGATAGCATGAGATTGCTAGATGCAAATATGAGGGACATTCTGCAAGATGTGGGTGCAGGTGAAGATTTCTTGTATTAAATACCGGAAGCATAGGCAATGGAAGCAAACACAAGAAGCTTATGCACTGTAAAGGAAAACAAATCAGCAAAGTGGCAAGGCAGTAGGAATGGGAGATTGTATTTGCAAACTATACAACTGATAGAAGATTTATATTCAGGATCTATAAGGAACTCAATAAACTGAACAACACAAGTAACAATCCAGTTAAGAAATGGGCAAAAGAAGTATACAGGCACATCTAAAAGGATGACATTCAGATGGCTAATAGGCATATCGAAAAATGCTCGGGTTCTCTAGCCATTAGGGAAGCGCAAATAAAAATCGCAGTGAGATTCTACCTCACTCCAATGAGAATGACCATCATATAGAGATCAGAAGACAATAAACGCTGTTGAGAATGTGGGGGCAAAGGTATCCTAATCCACGACTGGTGGGAATATAAACTAGTACAACTGTTATGGAAGACAATATGGAGATTTCTCAGAGATCTGAAACAGATCTACAAAATAACACGGCCATATCACTCCTGGGAATATATTAAAACAAAATAAAATCAGCATATGAAAGCGTTATCTGAACCCCCATGTTTATAGCAGGAAAATTCATAATTGCAAAGATGTGAGATAAACCCAGATGCTCATCAACTAATGATTGAATAAAGAAAATATGGTGTATATATACACTAGGTAATACTACTCAACTATAAAAAGAATCAAATCTTATCTCTTACAACTAAATGCATGCAGTTGGAAACCATTATGATTAGTGAAATCAGCCGAGCCTCAAGAAGGCAAATATCATGTTGTCTTTGATCTATGACCACTGATACAAAGAGCACAAAAAACGTAACCTTTATAAGTGAGATTAACATCTAAAAATTTGATTATGGTTTACAGCCTGTGTTTTTACTCCTGAGTAGTAGCAGATTTTCTGTTTCTTTCCTCCTCCACTTGCTATGTCTTTCAATATTTGCTTAATTTAGTGCTATGCTTGTGACTATGAAGTGAAAGAAAAATATGGCATTGTAATAATTAGGGAAAAACAGGAGGTAGGAGGACATCGGTAGGGAGGAATGCAAGGAGGAAGAAAGAAGCCCTATGTTTTGAGACTGTATAATCAAACACATAAAATCTATGAACTTCACATGCAAAATTAATTTAAAACTACTATAGTTCTATGGTTTTAATGATTTGTGATTACTTTAAATTCAGTGTGTATTGTTGACATGGATCATTTTTACATTCACTTACTGTTTATAGGCCCAGTAAACTCAATTTTTTTTGCATCCTCATGTGTTAAACTTTTTGTTTGATGACAAAACTTTCCTGTTGTAATGTAAATTTAAAATGTTATATCAAACACTAAAAAGAGACAGGGGAGGAGAAAGGAAAGTGGATGTACGAAAGGGGAAGCAAGGAGAGGGGAAGGAAGGTGACATCATTATATACTTTCATTGTATCTATAACCCATGTGGAATCCATTTTAAACTAATTAAAAATTTAAAGAAGAAATTTTTAAAAAGAAAGAAAGTTTCACTTGCAACAAATAGAACCATTGCTCTACCACTAACAAATTATCAAGAATGCAATCTTATATAATAGCTACCAGGGTGGGAGTGCGGGGGAAATAAAACATTCAAAATAAAAGAAACCAAAAGGTGAAAGATCTCTACAATGAAAATCATAAATTATAGCTCAAAGAAATGGAAGAGGATACAAAGAAATGGGAAACCAGCCTGCATTCATGGACTCAAAGAATCAATATCACTGCATTGTTTGTTCAGCTGAAAGTGTTTTACAGATACAGTGAAATCTTATCAATACTTCAATCACATTTTTCATAGAACTAGAAAAAGCAGTTCAAAGTTCTGTATGAAACTACAACAGATATTAAGGATCAAAAGTAATCCTGAACAAAAAATAGGAAGCATTTCACTTGCTGCTTTTAAAGTCTGTTACACATGATGAGCATTTGGTACAGTGGTGAAGTCAGAGCCAGCGCTGGCAAGAACCCACAGGAGAGTGATGAGAAGCTCCCCCACTTCCACACCAGCTCCCTCAGGCTGTGCACTTCAACAAGCAGCAAGTTATGGCTCCGGTACTTAAGCTTTGTCACCACATGGTCAGTCGGGATTGAATTCCAGCATATGGATTTCAGCGTGGCTTAGCCCCGGCCTTTGGGTGCACATCTGGGAATGAAGAGATGGGAGCTCACTCCTTTTCTCTCTTTCTTTTTTCTCTCTGGCTCACACACATTATCCACCTTCCAGATAAAATGAAAACATAAATAAACTAATACACTAATCAAAATAGTATGTTATTGGCATAAAATCAGACCTATAGACAAATATAAGAGAAAAAAAAAGCCCTAGAATGAAGTCACACATCTGTAGTCAACTGCTCTCTAATGAAAGTACTAAGAACATACATTGGAAAAAGACAATACAGTCAAGAAGCTGTGTTGGAAAATTAGATTCCCTTGAGCAGTAAGGTGCATCTAATATGACTGCAATATAAACACTAAATGTTTGACAGGATAGACATATTCAACCTAGTAGACATTAAGCAATGCACAATGTATTGACATATCACATGGCATCCCACAGATACATATAATTTTATGTGCCTGCTAAAATATGTTTTAAAATTTTTAAAATACAATACTCAACAGATAAATCCATAACCTAGGAAGTTAATTTTTTACGAACATGTTAGTGGAGAAACATCCATACAATATAACATTGCTCAGGGATAAACAGCAATAAGCTTCTATTATTTATATCTGTCCCAAAATAAAATTAAAAGCTGTTAGTGAAAAATCAAAGGAATACTGTTTGATTTCATTGAGATGAAATGCTAAGCAAGCAAGCAACACTGCAAAGATGGAACATAGACTCATTCCTTCCTTGACTGACGGAGAGGGTGCGTATCAGTGGTGAGCAGCAGAAAGAAGCAGAGCAGATCAGGTTAGAGATGAGCCTTTCTTGACTGCTGAGATGGTGGACAGATCTAAGCCTTTGTCAGGACTTCTTATGCCTTTTCCTTTACAATTGTGCAATTTATCTTACATAAATTACACTGCCTTAAAACTGCTTTTTAAAAATAAAGGCAGTTGGACATACATATTTAATACTATGTATATGCTCATGTATATATAGATACATAGATACATAAACACACACACACATATACATGCTGTCATTGCCATTTCACGGAACTAGAGACACATTTCTAACTGGCGGACAAGCAAGAGCAGAATGGAAAGTAGACTTTTCATGTCATGTCACCTGATTCCCCACTAGCTTACCAATTAGAAAAGATCTCAGGAAATCCCTAAGAAGAGGTAGTCAAGTCAGATTCACAAGTAGCTCAGAAAGAAAGAAAGAAAACTGCAAAAAACTCATTTTGGCCATGACAAGCAGTACCCAGGGCCCTGAAATGGAGTTTTAAAACTCACCAACTGTAGGAGTCTCGTTTTTGAACATCATAAATCAAAGGCAAGGCTATGACAACTCAAAAAGAAAACCTCTGAATCAACTGTGAAAATGAGATCCTGGCACACAGCTCTGCGACTTAACCAAACCTCAGAAACTGCCATGTGTGAGCCTGGGCAGCCTAAAGCACGCCATGTCACCACTGGAATCACAAATATATAGGTTGAAAATGTGAAAGAATCTCTCTCCCAGAATTGTTCCTGAAGGAAATCAGGATTTTTTTTTCTCACCAGAAAAAAAAAAAAAAAATGCAATTATTCTGTTTCCAAATGAAAAGTTAGTGGCTTTACCAGACTTAAGACTGATGAGGTTACTTCTTACATGTTTTTGGAATGTCTGCTGAGAATCTTAAGGATTCTAAGCAAAGCCATGCTTGATTCCAAATGATTCCAATCACTGACTGGGGGGCTATGTGGGATAAGGAAAGGAGGACTTGGACAACAGTCAAACTCCAGGGTTATGACATTGGGTTGCTGGAGTGACTTCTGGAGAGGCACTTGGCATCTCTGGTTTCATTTCTGTCATCTGTTTAAGGATTCTTACTCCACTGGGATCCCTGGAAAGGAGCAGCATCCGAGAAGCACAGCACACATTAGGGTAGCTTTGGGGTCACGGGTAGAAGACTCTGCTGGGGTGCTCTAAATGACTTAATCAAGCAGGAAGTCAATGCTATCATTCTAAACCCTGGGGAAGTAAGTCCAAATGGCTGTTACAACGAATGGATAGGAGGAAGATATTTAAGGAGGAAAAGCTTATGTGCTATTATGAAATGGATTGTTTCCTCTCAAAATCCACATATTGAAGCACTTACCACCAGTTCCCAAGCAAATAAGTGAAAACTCAGGCCATTAGAGTGGGTCCAGATCTGATCTGAATAGCATCTTCTTTTTTCAAGATTTATTTTACTTTTATTGGAAAGTCAGATATATAGAGAGGAGGAAAGATAGAGAAGAATATCTTCTGTCCACTGATTGATTCCCCAAGCAGCTGCAATGAGCAGAACTGCGCCAATCTGAAGCCAGGAGCCTCTTGCAGGTCTCCAGGCAGGTGCAGGTTTCCAAGGCTTTGGGCTATCCTGTGCTGCTTTCCCAGGCCACAAGCAGATAGCTGGATGGGAAGTGAGGCCACTGGGATTAGAACCAGCAACCGTATGGGATTCCAGCTCATTCAAGGTGAGGACTTTAGCCAGTAGGCTACCACATTAGGCCTTGAATAGCATCTTCTAAGAGATACACACACACACACAGAGTAAAAGACCAATGAACATGTAAGCCAAGGAGAGAGGTTTCAGAAGGAATGCGTGTTTATCTCAGACTTCCAGCTTCTAGAATTTTGAATAGCAACTTTTATTTCAGACACTTGTCATTACCTGATTGTGACAGCACTAGGAAAATTAATAGAACAGCTAAGCTCATTTAACAAGCTCAAATTGAGCTACATGTTCAAATAATGGTTATGTGCAATAAATGTAAGATAACAGAAAAATAACTTTCTTGTTGGCAGTGTGGATTCTGCAACAGCAAACACCAGAAAAAGGAACATAAGCAAATGTTCCTATCAATAATACATTGAAAGATGTATCAAATACCATATTCCTTAGAGTTTTTGCAAGAATTAGACATTTGCCCTTAGGGAATAGCCTAAGGCACAAAAGACAGGAATAGAGAATGAATTCCAAATACTTATTCCTGATGCCTTCATGGTCTGGAATTATCTGGAAAGGATCAGGGAGCTCCTGGGCACCCAGAGCTGTTACATAGTTTGTCCAGTGACCCGGGACAGATACAATTGAAAGGCTCTAGCCAGTTACTGAGCAGCAGGGAGTATAAGTACCCTTTCAATTGTAATCAATGAAACAGTGAGAACCGTTCTGCTTGAGGAGTCAGAGGGAAAAAAACAGGGAGCTATCAGAAGAACACAACCGAACAATTGCCCTTCTTTTATTTAGAAGAGAAATAAAACACATTGTGGAACTCAAAAGCAGGTGGATTTCGTATTGTTCCCTGGCAACATCCTAAAACAGCTTGAATGCCAAACTGCCAGAAAAAAAAAAAAGACAGGAAGGGGAAATGGGACAATTAGGCAATTAGACAGAGAAAGACCCTACAGAGAAATGACTGGCAGGACTGGCAGCCTGGATGTGCCAAGGGTGCTGCTCTGTCAGGCTTCTATCCACAGAGAATTGGAAGCGGAAAGGATGTTGCCAATGTTCCCATTCAGTTGTGATTGGGAGTCCTAAGCTGCCTGAGACAGCACCCCTGGGAAAGCAATGTTTGCTGCTTGAGCTCCGGCTCAGAGTGTGCCCCTGGCTCTCTCATTATGCACATCAGCAAACTGGAGGAATAGCGAAAGCATCTGGAATTTTGTAGACTGAGATGGCCCAGTGCAAGAGTCACCTATCCATCATCTGTCCAGCCTGTGGGATAACTAATTTCTGGGAGCCTGATGGATGTTCCTTCAGCGTATTGCAGATGACAGAAGAATACAAATGACCTGTTTACCAAATGTCAGTACTTGAGAACAAGGCAGCTAGCTAGGTGGACAGCATGAAAATGTTGATGGACTTTAATGTATTGCTTTCCAGGCATGGGCATGTGGAGGCAGATCCTCAGTCACACAAGACCTTGGAAAAGTGTTTCTTTTGTCCAGCAGTCTTCAAACAAAGCAATCTGTACCTGCAAAGAACAGTATTTGCCATTTTTTCCCATTCTTTCCTTCAGCTCATGTTTGTGGAGAGCCAACTGTACCAAGCTCTGATAACCAGTTCAAAGGATTCGAGCAGGAAAGCGTCCAACTTTACATCACAGCTTACAAAAGAGCCAACATATTTGATCATCATGAGATCTTAGGAACAAAGTAGGAGTATTTCTCTTTGTTGGAAGAGTGATGCAGGTTTATGAAAACTGAAGCATCCCACTTAAAATGATTCAGAGACAAATCCTATAATCTTCGAGAATATTATAGAAGCCTAAGCAACTGATAGCAGTAATCCACCTCCTTTTGTTCTTTTGGCAGTAGGCACATCCTTATACTCAAAATCATTGTTAGGTGTACCTTACAATAGGCATTCTGCTTCTCTCATCAGCAAGCCAACTCATCTCCATTGTTATGGGGCTATGGCAGTAGAGATGAGAAAGTAAGAACACTTTCAGATAGTATGGACAAAAAACAAGCATAGTGAGTGGAAGGGCAGAAGTAGAGAAGCGGAACAAATTCAATGTCAGTGTTCCCCTTGTGGGACAAAAAAAGAGATAGCGGTACAAATGCTTGAGAAGGACATTTATTGGCAGTGAACTTGGTCATCAGAAATAGATCAGCACGAAATTGCTCTCACTTCTGTAACCAGAGAGCAAATGCTCCTGCTGTTCTCAGGTTATCTGGACAACAATGGGCATGTATATCAGGGCAAGGGAACAAATCAAAAAATATGTCAGAGACTCAAGAATCTGTATTCTCAGCAAACATTGAGAGGAGACCAATTAAACTAAAAGTTCTGTCCACAGCAAGGAAGATGGAATGTTGAATTACATGAGCCCCCAACTTGATCCATTCATACAACAGAAATGAGGGCAAGAATAGAGGAACCCCAGTCTGTAGATGGTCATTGTATAGACTCGCATAGTATCCCTGTGTTTCAGAATAGGGAGAATTTGAGAAATATCATGCAACCAAAGAGAAGGTCAGTGACCATGGTTATTCACAAGCTCACCTGACAACCCAAGGATTGTCAAGAGATTCTTCTCCTTTCTTACATTCTTTAGTTTTATGTATCATTTGAATTTTTTACTATGAGTTTGAATTGTTTATATAGCTTGGAAAATATGCCATGTTTATAAGATTATTAGATTGAACTAAATCAGTTATCCCCTTTGCATATACTCTCTCCCTCCTGCTATATCATGAGTGAGGAGCTCTAAAAATGACAGGAACACAGGGATAGCAAAGAGTAGATTTTCTGTGGAATGTTAGCTTGGGGTGAATGCATTGGCACAGCCTTCTACATTCCAGCCCCACACCCAGCCACATCTGGAGTTCTAGATGTGTCTTCACTAACTTCTCACAGCATTTTCTTTCTCAGAGACAAACTGTCCTTTATTTTTTACTTTATTGTGGGTGTGGTGAGGACTCAGCATGTGCTCTTACTTATCTTTCCCACCCTCTGATTCTCCATTATTGAGAGAAGGATTCATAATGTCTTCAGATGGTGAGAGAGAGAGAAAGGCTCAAAGACTGCAGCCTTTGTTTCTTTTGTGATCATTGTGTATATTCACGCTGACAGATTTCCACTCAATATCCTCAGTAACTTTTAACTAAATTGCCTATGGCATTCAACAAGCGAAAGTAGGACTCCAAAGAATCTGAGCAAATTAAACAAAAAGGTTGATGTTAACAATCACTATAGACTTAACAGAAATTAAGTCAACCCCTCAAGGTGAGAAAAAGGATCAGGAGAAAATTAAAAATTCAAAATTTGTCAATATGAATTCTCAAAATGCAAATAAGAAAAACAGTAGTAAGTGCAAGAAAAATATGAATTTCAGGGTGGGACTTTTGAATGATGAATTAAAAACATTAGTTATTGCCACATCTCATATTGTAATTCCTTGGTTGTAGGTCTAGCTCCCAATTACAATTCTGACAAATGTGCAATGTTTGACACAGTGATTAAGACTCACATAGTTGAGTCCTAGTCACCCACACAGGGAGACCTAGAGTGAGTTCCCAAGCTCCAATATTCAGCCTGACTTAGCCCCAAATGATGTAGGCATTTGGGGAACGAACCAGCAGATAAAATCTCTCTCTCTCTCTTTCCCCAAAAAATAGGAATTAAACACTTTTAATGAGAAATAATGGAAATAGGAGATATCAGAGAGCCTGGCAGCAAGTGGATTTCTCTTCTCTGACCTGAGTTCAGTCATTCACAAATGCCAGGTATTCCCAGCTGCCTCTTCTCTAAACTGAGTGTCTCTCAGCTCCTCCATGACCATTCTCAACTACTTTACCCAACCTCTGGGACTAGGGTTGCAGAAGTCTGTATAACACAAGTCCACAATACAGACAATTGAGAGCTGAGAATGCTGGCCTTCAGATTTTCGTAAAAAATCCCTACTTTCATCATTATCACTGGTTTTTAAAGACTCGTTCATTTTACTTGAAAAGCCAGAATTACAGACCAGAAGCCAGAAACAGAGAGGAATGTTTATCTGCTGGTTGACCAGCGTCGCAAGTGGTTGCAAAAGCCAGAGCTGAGCTAAAGCCAGGACAAGAAGTTTCTTCCAAGTCCCGTCTGTGAGTGTAGAGACCCAAGGAACTTGGCCGTCCTCTGCCACTATCCCAGGGCATAAGCAAAGATCTGGATTGGAGGTGGAGCAGCTAAGACATGAACTTGCGCTCCTACAGACTGCCAGGATGGCCAGGTGGAGGATTAGCCTTACTATGCCAGCATGCCAGCCCCAACCGCTGCATTTTGATGAGTCTGTTCTTGCTTGGCATCTTATCCTGTATTCTCAAGACACAGAGAATTTTTCCCTACTCTGAGGGAGAAGACTTGGGTTGTCGTAGGTGCCTTGATCTTTACTGGACCACAGTGAACACCAGAGTGTTTGCTTCTGACCACTCCATGTAATTTCCATAAAATCATTTGTGATCCAAAGTCGGTAATACCACCTGACTCTTTACACTCCCCCCTCAAACAGCTTCCCATGCTGAGCAGTGCTCTCCATCACGAAGTGTCTGCAAGCTCCCAGCCAGCAGACACAGACTTTGGAGATATTTTTATTTACTTGAGAGTTTTTACCAGCTTCCAATAGGTAGAGAATATTAATGTTATTAAGCATCATAAAAGGCCCAAGTAGCCCTCACAACAAAGCGTAGTTCAGCCCAGAACATCTTTATAATAAGCTTTAGGGAGCTGTCTGCAGGGAGAATCAGCATTTACAGACCCTGGCCATTACCTCCAGGAGGAGATGTTCTTCGGGCCTTCACTCCATTCTGCATGCTAGGCATTCATTTCGCCCATTTAACAACACAAAGTCATGAAACCAAAGGTCACAAATATTGGAATAGCTTCATTGCAGAGGTGACAAAGCAGAGGGCCCAAGGGAAGATGCAAGTGCAAGCAGTGAGGTTGGACTGTCTGGAATGTAATGTTCTGTTATGGAAAAGAAATTATAATAATCATTAATCTACCTGGCAGACATTTTATCCAGGACAAGAAGCTAGGTCAGTCTGACAAGACCCACTCTTGACAATTCTAGCTCATATTCCTCTGTTGAATGTCACTACAATGTCATTCCTCAGGATAAGTTCTGATTTTTTTAAAAGTACATTCTGCTCCGTAACAGAAAACATCAATGTCATTCCTTATGCCTCATTGTACTAGGCTGAATGACTGTGTAATATTTTCCAAGGTCACATTTTCTCTGGGCACATACTTGTATGATTGTTCAGTAAGATGTTCAGTAAAACAATGTCATGCACTTAAATTCAGAAGTGACCACAAAATTGATTCAGCATTTTGTAAGTTTTCTTTGCAGTTATGATGATAGAAACTCAACTGAGATTATCTTAAGTTAAAAAAGGAAAAGTAGAGGGAAGTTCAAAGTTATGAACTTCAGGGATGGCTGAATCTGAGGATTCAAACAGTATCCTTAGGATCTTGCTCTTATTATTGTTTTCATTTGTTTTTTTTTCTATAAATCTTACTTTTTTTATATAATGATTACATGATGGATCCGGGTGGGAAGGATCGAGGTTTAGGGAAAATTGAGTGTACTCATTGCTTCCAATTTGCTATTTCTTCTGTGGTATTTATTTAAAGCAAGGTTGAAGTGGGCATTATGCAATGAGTTTTGCTCCTTACTAGGATGGCCATATCCCAGATCAGAAGGGATGGGTCAAGTATCCTCTCCACCCCCTAGCCATCTAATCTTTGGAGGAATAAGACGGTGGCTCCAGTACTTGAGTCCTTGCCACCCATGTGGGAAATCTGGATGGGCTTTTTGACTCCTGGCTTTGAGCTACCCCAATGCCAGCTATTGCTGAATTTGTGGAATAAAATAACAAATGGAAGCTTCTCTCTCTCTCTCTCTCTCTCTCTCTCTCTCTCTCTCTCACACACACACACACACACACACACACAATCTCTGTATCTGTGTCTCCCTCTCTCTTCCCTACAAATTGTGGGGGCCTCGGCTGTGGACCACCCATCCAGGTAACGTGGTATGGTGACAGCATTTTCAATAGAGAAGTCCTGGAGACAGTTACTGTGAACTTGTCCATTTATTAGCAACCAAGCACAAGCTTATGTAGGGAGGGTCCAGTGAAACAAGCCTCTGGGTAGTACCAACATTTCTATTGGATGTAAGTATCTATCACGTATTATACACCTAGCCAATCAATGCAACTTTCACGTACTTTGCCAGGTGGCACTTGTAGCCCACCACAACTTATGTAACTCACATACACCTTGTGGTTGTTTATTATAAATTTATCACAGGCTCACCACAAGATTGGTATGGGCTGGGATTTTATCATTACTCCAAAATGTACAACATTGAATGACAAAATCGAATGTTCAAATATTAAAAACTCAAATGCTGCAAAGACTCAGTCTCTAAAGTTTAAACTCTGGAAAAACCTATATCCTGAAAGTTTAATTCTGAGAAAAAAAAAGAGTATTCTTTAAAAAGCATTAGTTTTCATTATTTGAAAACCATAAAAATACAGCAGAACATTTCATAGACCACTTCACATGACACATTAGGTAATAATCACACACATGTTTGTAAACATGAATAATAAGGTATAATAATGACAATCTCACAAGTATAATAGTAATTATGAAATGATCACCCAAATTCCTAAAGAAATAAGTTGGGCCCTTCATGGTAGCCTAGCAGCTAAAGTCCTCGCCTTGCACGCACTGGGATCCCATATGAGCACTGGTTCTAATCCCAGCAGCCCTGATTCCCATCCAACTCTCTGCTTGTGGCCTGGGAAAGCAGTAGAGGATGGCCCAAAGCCTTGGGAACCTGCACCCACTTGGAGACCCAGAAGAGGCTCCAGGCTCCTGGCTTCGGAACGGCACAGCTCTGGTCATTACTGCTGCTTGGAGAGTGAATCAGCAGATGGAAGATCATCTTTTCTGTCTCTCCTCTCTGTATATCTGCCTTTCCAATAAAAAAAGTTAAGTTAAAAACAAAATACATACCATTGTGTTTGGTCATCATGTGCACTAAGCCACATAACTCAATCACCTGGAATACTTAAATAAACAACTTAATTCTTTGATGAGCTCAGTCATGGACCAAGATGCTCAACACCGTGTGTGCAGCTGTCCATAAGTGAAATCCCAAAGTGTTTTCTCTCTCAAAAAGTCAGACATGGGCCCGGCGGCCGTGGCCTAGCGGTTAAAGTCCTCGCCTTGAAAGCCCCGGGATCCCATATGGGCCGCCGGTTCTAATCCCGGCAGCTCCACTTCCCATCCAGCTCCCTGCTTGTGGCCTGGGAAAGCAGTTGAGGATGGCCCAATGCATTGGGACCCTGCACCCGCGTGGGAGACCTGGAAGAGGTTCCTGGTTCCCGGCATCGGATCCGCGCGCACCGGCTGTTGCAGTCACTTGGGGAGTGAATCATCGGACGGAAGATCTTCCTCTCTGTCTCTCCTCCTCTGTGTATATCTGGCTGTAATAAAACGAATAAATCTTTAAAAAAAAAAAAGTCAGACATACAGAAAGAATATCTCTTAATATATTGAGGAAGTCAGTGTTTTTGAGGGCAACTAAAATGCTTACACACAAAGTCAGCATCACAATAATACAATTTTGCAGAGTCAAATTTTTTTTTAAAAGAGAGACTAATTAGAACCCTATAAAAGCCTTAAAACGCTTCTATCTACAACACTGGAATGAGGCCAAGAAGAAATACATAGCACCATGGATCGGAAAAAAATAACATTGACACTTAAAATAGTCAGGGAGTAGGAGCTAAAAACAGAACTAAAACAAACAATCCTCAAAAAATTAACCTTCAGGATTTCAGCTTTAGGGATTTTGAACTTCTAGGACTTTCATATTTTGAGATTATAATGTCTAATAATTAGAGTATAAGGATTATGATCTTTCAGGATTTACATCTGGGGTTTGGAATTCAGGGTGTGTCTTTTGTTTTCCGTAACCTAAAGTCCCTACCACGGGATCAGACTTCCAGCCCTGGAGTGCTGGGAGAATCCATGACCATTGCTCCATGCTCCTCAAGTGGTGCTTGCTAGCTGCAGCAGCCACGAGAAACTCTCCAGGTCCTTACCTCAAAAGTTGCTAAAATCTGTAGGTAATTTGTTCTGTAGTTACATAATTTTCATGATTCTTGAGTGAATGCCTAGGAGTAAAGTGTCTAAATGACATAAGGATGTGATTAATATTCAAGAGATTGATAAGGCAGACATCTTGGTTAGTGGCATGGTCTTTTAGCCTAGCAAAGTATCTGACCTACTTGGAATGTCTGTGTCCAATGAGGGTCACTTAGATTCAAGTCCCAGTTCTACTCCAGATTCTTGCTTTCTGCTGGAGGACGCCCAGAAAGACATCAGATAATTGCCTTTTGTTTTTAAAATTGTATTAACACAAAGAGAACAGATTTAACAGAAACAGTTCTATGGAAAAAGCCACACTTCCTCCCTTCCTCCCACAATCTCCCCTCTCCTTCCTTCCTTTTTTTTTTTACCTCTTTAAGTGTTTTCAATAATATGCTTTCAATCTACTGCTTTGTCATCATGGCTCATTACACTATTAGCCATAATATTTGACAAATATAACTAAAACCACTATTCCACAGGGATTTAGACAAGGATTATAAACAGCAATAAAATCGTAAGATGTCAGTTTAATTCTTCTTGGTTGGAGCTTTTAAAATCATGTATTAACTAACATATACAAGAGAAAACATGGTATTTCTCTTTTTGAGACTGGCTTATTTCACTGAACATAGTGGTCCCTATCACCAGACTGGCTTATTTTACTGAATATAGTGATCCCTGAATGACCAATCGGAAGATTTGAATTGGTTCCCAGCAACTAGCATCAACCTGTACCAGTCCCAGCAGTTGTAAGCACGTGGGGAAATGAACCAGAAGATGGGCACACCGTCGTTCTCTTGCTCACACTATCTCTCCCCAATAAATGTAAGTAAAATTTAAAAACTGTGGTAAGTTATTTATATAATGGCTAAAATGCAGCTGGAGACATTGCATCCCACCTCAGGGTGCCTGGGTTTTAGTCCGGGCTCCATATTCAGATTCCAGTTTCCCACTAATGTATACTCTGGAAGCAAATGACAGTTCAATTATGTGGATTTCTGCCATCCATGTGAGAGATATAGATTGAGTTACCAGATCCTAGCTTTGGCTTGGCTCAGACTCAGCTGTCGCAGTTTGGGGCATGAACTGCAAAACCAGAGATGCCTGTCTGCCTGTTTACCTATCTTTCTACCTTTCAAACAAATAAGGTAAGTAGAGTTAGACTCTATAAAATGTATAAAATGAATGCAACAATTAGATCATGCTATATTCTACCACCAGAGTCATATGACAGTTTCAGTGGCTCCAAATTCCCAGTAACACTTTGTGTACTCATTATTTTTAATTTTAACCCTTGAATAGAATTGCATCCCTTGCTATGTCAGGGTCATTACATGTATCACTCTACTTACCAACGGCATTGAGTATGTTTCAATAGCCTTGTATTACATCATTCATCTATTTGGTGATGCGCACTTTCAAATCCTTTGCCCATTTCTACTGGGTTTTGTATTATTCTTTTCTCAGGTGCTTTATATACTCTAGACATCTCTTGACAAATATGTGATTTATAAATATCAGTACTTTCATCAATTTTCTTCCTTTTAATAATGTATTTATAAAAACAGGAATCATAATTTAATAAAGTTTAAATTATCACTATTTCTTTTTGGGGTTGTATTACTGATATTATGTTTAAAAACATAATTATCCAATGCATGGTTATGAATATTTATTTCATGCTTTATCATTGAACCTTTCTAGCTTATGATTGCACAGTCAGAATTATTAGAGAATATTGATTGTTGCCAATATGCAGAATTTAATGTTTTCCATGTTAATTTCAATTTTTCCAACATCTGCTGTAGAAATTTTGTGCTCTCTCTGTTGAATTATCCTTACAACTTTGTTATGACCATATTCATGTGTTTTATTACTTACCAAATACTCCCATTGTAACCACAAAAACGACATCCCAAAACCCTTGCCACAGTCAAGTAATTAAAAACAAATCAGATGTTCTACATTTTCCAGGGGAGGGAATTACATAGGGATGTGGATTTTGTAGAGTGATCACTAGAAATCATTTATTGTCCATTTACCACATGCTGAGACATAAGACAGGGTTTACTTGTGTGCTTCCTGTGTGTGTATGTGTTGTTTGTTTACATCCTAAGAATGGGAATGATCAGGCTTTTCTGGGAAGCAATCACTTTCATATTCTATTTTTTAACTCCCTGCTTCATCAGTCACACTCAATGTATGAAGGTGATTTTTTGGTGTAACTTGGCTACGTTATGCTTCTTAATTATTTAATCAAACACTATTCTAGGTGCTGGTGTGAGAGAATTCTATGGATATGCTTGACATTAATAATCAGTTTTATACAGAGGAGGTCACTCTCAACAATGTGGGTCAACACCACTCAATCAATTAAAAGCCAAGTGAGTAAACATTGAGGCTCTCCAAAGCAAGAGAACTATGCTCTCAAGTGCGCAGCATCAACTATCCAAGTTTCCAGTCATCTGTCCTGCCCTGGGAATTTTAGATTTTTCAGTCCCGCAACTGCATGAGCCAGTTCCTTCTAAATTACCTAACACATGCACATATTTCCTATTTGCTCTGTTTTTTTCTAAACGCTAATAAAACACTTTTTAAAATGGTCCACCTAGCATATATTTCTTCCCATTCCTCTTACTTTTGTATTTTTATAATTCTTTAAGAACATGGAAAGTATGTTACTGTGAAAATTAAAAGAAAATTTTAAAAGTGCAGAGCAGGAAGGGACCGTGCAAGAAGAGGGAAATGAAGAAGTGTGTGCAAGCCAGTGAGCTCACAACCTGGATATGATGTGAACACTCTGAATACTCCGCAGGTACAGTACGTGGATCTTAATCATGAACATTCTTGCTACTGTATTTGCTTCAGTATTCATGATGGCATATGAAAGAATGGCATTTAGCTAACAGGGAACATGCAGGGCTTAGGGCCTTTCTATACTTAAATATTCAAATGCGATTTAATCTTGTGGTATCTTGTAGTATCTGACAAGTTTAATGAAAATTTAAAATATAAATGTAAATAATTGTAACCCTTGCCCTCTTACCCCACCTTCTTGCATGCTGAAGTGAACATGCTATGTTACTTTAGATAATGAAATCAGGTCATAACATCCTTTTCTTTTTTAGTGTTACCACATTTCAGAAAGTCTAAGCACAGAATTGTTCTTGGTATAAGAGAAAAAGAGAATCATCCTGAATATACCCATATCTTTATATCACTCCAGGCACCTGCTAAAAAGGGAAAGGGTAACGCTGATAGGGCTGGAGGTAGACCCATGACCTAAGGGTGACCTGACCATTGGCTTGGCATGCTTACTACAATGTAAAGAAAAAGGTGCTGCCCATGCAGGCTTGCAGATAGTGCCCTCATAAAGCTTGAACAGGCAGTAAGAGAGAATTAGATGCTGGGGAGATAATAAGAGGAATAAAACAAACCACACAGACAACCTAAAAGGGCAACAGTCATTGAGCTGGATTACATTTGGGTTACCGAATGATGGAACTGCCTTGAGTCTTTAGCCTCAGTTTTCTCTGTTCCTCTGATGGCTCAATCTCTCCTTGTGGTGTTGTTCCTATTGTATCCCGATGCTGGAGATCATTGAAAGCTCCTGCTCTCTGATGGATCTGACCCAATATCTTATTCCCCAATGTCATTCACCACCGTGCTTCATTCTCACAAATGGAAATAATTCAGAAATAGATGCAGTGGATATTGATGGTTACTACCTGACATCCATTCCCACTTGCATCGTTAATTATTTATAGAAACTAAAGATACAGGCAAAAACCCAGCAGATGTGTCAAGTTTATAAGGAAAAGCTGTAGGAAGACATACTCCTTCCCTCCTGGTGGTTGGCATCTCTGAGAAGGCAATTGACATCAAGATAGGGAAAGGAAAGGGGGAGAATAGCCTGGAGCAATGAATCTACCTATTCTAATCCTGGATTAGAATTATTTTTAAGTTCTTTATGTTGAAACCTATTTGACTTGAAGCACCTGTTACCTTGCAGAACTTGTTTTTGGAGTGTGACATTTTCTACCCTGTGTAGTTGAAGAATTCTTGTAATGAAATAATGGGGTAAGTTGAGGCCGCTGGAGCTTTCCAAGAGAAGATTCAAAACAGTGTCCTGGTATCTTTAATTTAACCCAGGTACTTTATTCAAGGGCATGGGAAAACAAAGGTTAATTTTCTAGTCCATGAATTGATATTGACCTCAGACTCAGGGCAAACCTGAGGCAGACAACTAATATTCATGAACACATGGACCAGGGAAGAACCACCAATCATGCACATCTCTACTGATGTCCACCATCCACTTTCATTTTTGCTCCTGGGTCTTAGGTCAAAAATCATGCGAAATTCAAGTGGGATAATAGAAATATTTCCAGGTGTCTTTATCATAGTATCTATACATTTAAAGTGTTTTCTTTAAACTGGATTTTCATGTGAAAGAGAATAAACAGGAGGGAGAATTGGCAGGTATAAAGGCCTTAAAAATAAAAATGATTATCTGATGCCGCCTCCATTACTCACCACTGACGAGCTACTTCAACAAGAGGTTCCCTCCCAGTGCAGAGGGCTGAAAACCTAAGGCAAAGGTGCCATCAGAGTTGGTGCCCCTGAGAACACCTGCCCTGCAGGTAGCTGCCCTCTTGCTGCCTCTTCACATGCCCTTACCTCTTCACACACACATCTAGTGTCCTTTCACGTAGATGATTCACTCTGATACAGACACCAGTCATAATCAATGGGAACCCACAGCAGCAGCCTTATTGAAGTGAAATCATTGCTTTAAAGGTTCATGTCCCCCATGCAGTCATATTCCAGGCCACTGGGGTTTTAGACTACAACCTATGAATTTAGGACAAGATCACAATCCAAAAAATCACCAAGAAAGGAAGTCTGCAGCTCCAGTGAAAAAGCAGTCCTTCCTGGGCACAGATCAACAGCTGTGTGTTCAGAAGCTGAGAGTCCAGCAGGGTCTTCTTACAGTGGTCCCAAGCATGGGGCCTTCCCGACTGGGCTCCCGGGCAGCTCTGCTTCCCATAGCACATTGTCCTTCCCAGTATTCCAATGGCTCAATCTGTGGCCTTATCAAGGCACTCCCACAGCCCATATAATCGCATCTACTGCACAAATCTGTAAACAGATGTGTTTGCCCCTAGGCACAGCAGCCCAGCTCCTTCTGGAGACAGGAGCGGGATAGCCTGCTGTGCTGCTCAGCACTTGTTGGCAGCAGAGCCAGCCCATTGGCTCAGAACCACTTGGGTTATTTTAAACTTAATGATTTTTAAAAAATAGTCACCAACAGACTTGCTAAATTTCCACACATGTTGAAAGCCATGAGTTTATTCTCTGCTTCTGACCAGACTGCTGAAATGTCAGGCTCTGAGGAAACCCACAGCCCAAGCAAGCTTGATTTCCACATACTGGGCAGTGCCAATTCCCTGAACAGCCATCAAAGCACATGCACAATGCCCAACTGTGTGTCTCCTTCCCATTTCAAAGTTTCTGTCATTCATGTAAACTAACAAGCAGGGAATTCAACCAAGGATTCTCCTAAGAACAGCAGGCTGAACTTGAACTTCATGCGTTTTAGGTAATCAGTAAAGTATTTCTGTTTTGGCAAACTACACTGAATATTTCCAGAAACTGTCATCATCTGTCACACACTGGAGCTCCCAGTGCTGTCTTAACACCATCTGCACCTGAGAAACCTGCCTTGATTGTTCATGTAGGGAGCAGTGATGGAGGAACCCTGTTTATGCGGATAGTTCATTTGCTTCTGAATACCCCGAAACTCCATCCATAGCATGAATGCTGCACTGTGTTTTTGATAAAATGTTCAATTCCCAGCATGACCCTGGGGCAATAGTCCCAATCCTGGCTATTGTCCATCTTAGCAAGGGGAGAAGAGGAGACCTCCACAGGAAATTCAAGGGTCAATGACAAGTGGGTTGTTCACAGGCTTCCTCCAATTCCCCTCTTCTCCATACTCTATCTCCCCCAGTTCGTGCATGAATCCCTTTGATTCTATGCCTGTTAGCCACAAAACATGATCCCAGTCCCATCCTCCTTCTCATCTTCCTTGCCATCATGATATGTTTGAGAGGCTTGTGATCAATTTTCCTCAGAAACTAAACTCTGAAAGTGACTTACAACTTCCTTTGAAAGCCACTGGTTTCCAGAATACACTGTGCTGGCTGGTTGCACATTCACATCTCATTGGGCCACTGCAGAAATTTCCCCTGTGTGAGCTTGCAAGGAAAATAAAGGTTGAACCTACCAAGTCACCCACGGGGTAACAACATTTCACCCAGCCCCCTTCAAACATGACGAGGATGTGCCAAGTGATGGCCCCACAGGGGAGAACGAACATCTTCATCCTCATAATGCAAATTCTAAGATCTAATTAAGTAAATTCAGTGAAGGGTGGAGATGAGACTGTAACAAAATAAGAAGACTCCCTGGGCATCTCATGCCGACAGAGAATCATAACATTTCTGCAGCAATGAACCTGAATTGCTTGATATCCATTTCTGTCACAAATAGCCTTGGGTTTCTGCTTCCAAAGGGATGTGTTCATTACAGCTCAGAGTGGTGTGGATGGGGGAGGTTAGGGGATGACATTCTTATTCAACACCAGACCTGGCTCCATGAAGTTTTCATTTTTCTTTTCACATCTGCCCCTTTGTAAAAAATTGATAAGGGCTGTAATTACTATTGGAAATAAATAGGTCAGAACCACTTTTCTGTGCGCAGAAAGAGCTGCAGGAACTAGAGGCAAAATGGAGAGGTCAATGGAGAGCTCACTTGTCTTTCTGTTCTCCTGTTACGGATTAAAAGCAAATCAGCACCAAATGCCAGGGGAGACATGAAGAATGCCTTTCAGAAGTCAGACCGATGGACTCACCCTGTTGATAGCTCAGTGCAAAACCGTCATTTCTACACCCTCTCAGTTCTTTCACACTTCATTTTTTCAAGGTTTATAATGATGTCACTATTGAAATATTATGCCACATTCACAGAGAACAAAGCTGAGCTTATGCCTCAGGAAACGGTTTCCCTCAAAGAATGGAAGGTAGAAACTACTGTCAGTAGTGTAAGGCATCATATCAGACCATATGAATAGCCAGCTGAATCTTGATCCTAATAGAAACATCGTGTGAACGTGTGCAGGCCATGTCCACGGAGTAGGACCTGCACCGAGATGCCACGTGGGGCTTCAAGAGTGTAACTGACCCGGTGTCTCACGGTCATCCCAGGCTGGCTCTGTGTGCGTGGCGTGCAACACAGGTCTACTGCGCACATTCATGTCCACATCTTTGCGGCTTCTACAGTCTCTCTTTCTGCAGCCTGGGTGGTTCTCATTCCTCACTTCACCTCTCTTGGACCCAAGCTTCCTGGGAAAATCAGCAAGGCAGATGTCTGAAGTGAGGCAAAAAATGAGTGTTAGGTTGAGGGGAGATTCTTTAGTAGGGACATTCCTTCAGACTCTGATCAGGTACTGAAAGCATCAGGTGCCACATGGCTCTTTTCTTGTTTTCAAGCAAATTAATTTTCCGGCATGGTCCTTTAAGATCAATATGACTCAAATAGTCCATTTTATAAAAAAAAGATTTATCTATTTTTATTGGAAAGGCTGAGTTAGAGAGAGAAAGAAAGATAGAGAGGAAAAATCTTCCATCCGATGATTCACTCCCCACGTGGTCACAACAGCCAGAGCTGAACTAATCCAAAGCTAGGAGCCAGGAGCCTCTTCTACCAATCGGGTACAGGGTCCCAGGCCACAAGCAGGGAGATGGATAGGAAGCAAGGCCGCTGAGACACAAACCGGCACCCATATGGGCTCCCGGTGCATGTAAGTTGAGAACTTTAGCCTCTAGGCTACCATGCTGGGTCCAACTAGTCAATTTTTTTTTAAGATTTATTTATTTTTATTGGAAAGGCAGATATATAAAGAAGAGGCAAGAAGCAAGATCTTCTGTCCACTGATTCACTCCCCAAGCAGCCACCATGGTTTGAGCTGCACCAAGCTGAAGCCAGGAGCCCGGAGCTCTTCCAGGTCTCCCACTCAGGTGCAGGGTCCCAAGGCTTTGGGCCATCCTCAACTGCTTTCCCAGGCCACAAGCAGGGAGCTGGATAGGAAGCAGGGCTGCTGGGATTAGAACCAGCGACCATATGGGATCCTTGAGCGTGCAAGGTGAGGACCTTAACCACTAGCTTACTATGCCATACCCCAAATACTGAATTTTTTAAAGTCCTGTAGGAATCTAAAACTTCACAAATTCTCTCAATTTAATACTTTATTATGTTTGTTTTATTTGAGAGGCATATGGATAGAGGGAGAAGGGAGATGGGGATGAGGAAGAAAAAAGAGAGAGAGAAGGCACTGCCATCCACAGGTCTACTGCCTAAATGTCCACAATGCCCCAGGCAGAAACAGGGCTGAACGAAGAGCTAGAAACCCAATCCGGGTCTCCCTTTGGGGTGTCAGGGACCCAATCAAATGATCCATCTCCACTCTCTTTCTGATCTACCCTCACAGGAAGCTGGAATAAAGAGCTAAAGCTGGGTCCAGAACCCAGCACTTCCTCGCTGGACTCAGTGTCTCTTGACTAGGCTAAGTCCCACCCCTCACCCAATTCTTCATGGGTAGCTTCCTCAGGGTATCCTCTGCCCCCTGTTTGTGTTCAAATTGCTCAGATGAACTGCCTAATTCCTGCAAAGAGAGAAGCCTCACGTTCCTCCTGAGTCCATAAGAGTTCTACTCACGCTATCTCTAGATGAATTACCTCTACTGGACATAGGCGGCATCTTAAGGAAGTACCCTACCATCGCTCTCATACGACTCTAGTAACTTTATGATTCTGTCTCTTCCTTATCCACTCACTTTCCAGAGCAATGGCCTTATTTTACTCTGTGTCTCCTATAAGGCACTTGTACGCATTCTAGCAATCCATGAAACAAGGTTGTCCCCAAGCCCTACAAACAAACAAGAGTAGCTATCTTCTTAAGGAGAATTCTGGTGTCTTATATTTAATAGCATTGCTTCCTTTTCATCAATTTTCTTGGAAATCCCAGAAATATTTCATTCACTAATGCTAAAAGAGGAATCAAACGAGGAAATGTCAAAGCAGGAGGAAACCTGTGAACCCATTACCTGAGAGCCCCAGCCAAACTTCTTTTAGCTCTCAGAGTTTGCTATTCTGAATGCTAGGAGGCGCCACAAGCTGATTGTCCAGAAATTGATGCTGTTGCCTTGGGCCACATCTGAACAGAAGCATCTCAAGAGAGGCCCTCTCCCCTGACTGTATGGCCAGTCTGTTACCACATGTAGCACACCTGGAACTGTGACTTCCTTTCAAAATGAGCGTGTAACACATATTAAACTAAATAACAGGCAAATTCCCATCACACTAAGAATATCTTATCATTCCCAGGTGTCAGGAACAACCCATATTTGTGAGCTATATCTTTAAATGTGCTCTTCTGGAGTCCAAATCATACACTACCGGGAATTGCTTGTGTTAGGGTCAGCTTTGGCTGTCATCACAGAATACCAGTGGGTGCCTCAATTCATGTTCTCAGATTTACGGAGACTGTAGGTTCCAGAAGAGTGCACTGTTAGGGTTGGTTTCTGGTGACACCTCTCCCTTGGCCAGTTGATAGCTGCTCCAATGGTTCCAGTGTCCCCTCCAAAATCTTTATTACACGGCAAGTAGCATTATCTTCATTTTGAAAAGGGAACAGAGTGGCTGACAACAGCTTTCTTTAGATGTATCTTTGTCTCACGAGGAACATGACTAGAACTGGAAACTTCCACCTGTCACCTCCTATGTAGCTCCCTGCTTGTGGCCTAGGAAGGTAGTGGAGAATGGCCTGGAGTCTTGGGAGTCTGCACCCATGTGGGAGACCTGGAAGAAGCTTCTCCCTTAAAGTCACAACATGAAGCTTCCTTAGATTTAAAATAAAAAATTCCACGGCCCAGCAGTGTAATTCAGCGCCTAAAATTCTTGCCTTGCATGTACCGGGATCCCATATGAGCAGCAGTTCTAATCCCGGTAATGCCACTCCTCATCCAGCTCCCTGCTTGTGACCTGGGAAAGCAGTTAAGGAAGGCTCAAAGCCTTGAGACTCTGCACTCAAATGGGCGACCTGACTCCTGATTCCTGGTTCCTGATCAGTGTAGCTCTGGCCATTGCAACCGCTTGGGGAGTGAATCAATGGATGGAAGATATTCCTCTCTGTCTCTCCTCCTCTCTGTATATCTGACTTTGCAATAAAAATAAATACTTCTTAAATATATACATATAAACGCATATATATACACATATATATACATATATACATATATACATATATATACATATATATACATATATACATATATATATATGTGTGTGTGTGTGTGTATATATATATATCCTGATGTGGTGTAGCATAGTATGTTAAGATGCCAACTGCCAAAGCAGCAACCCATATGAGCACCAGCTAAAGTCGCAGCTGCTCCACTTTTTTAAAAAGACTTTTTGTATTTGTTTATTGGAAAGGCAGATACGCAGAGAAAAAAAGAGACAGAGAAAGATCTTCACCCACTGGTTCACTCCCCAATTGGCTGCAAGAGCCAGTGCTTAGCCAATGCAAAGCCAGGAGCCAGGAGCTTCTCCTGGATCTCCCACGTGGGTACAGGATCCCAAGGCTTTGGGCCGTCCTTGACTGCTTTGCCAGGCCACAGGCAGGGAGCTGGAAGGGAAGTGTAGTAGCCGGGATTAGCACCGGTGACCATGTGGGATCCTGGCAGATGCAAGGTGAGGATTTAACCACTAAGCTATCACACCAGTCCCAGCTACATCACTTCTAATTCAGCTCCTTACATATGCACCTACAAAAACACTCAAGTGTGACCCAAATGTTGGAGCCCAGGCCACCCACATGAGAAGCCAAGCAGTGCCTCGCTCCTGGCTTTGGCTGGCTCAACCCCAGCCATTATGGCCATTTTAGGAGTGAACCGTTTGGTGGAGCATCCCTGTCTCTTTTTCTCTCTGACTCTACCTTTCAAGTATATAAATAGATGGCTAGATATTGTATATACTAGTAAGTAGTATATATATTAAAGTATATATATTCAATATTTATATATACATACAAGTGTATATACATATATAATAATACACATATCAGTATACATAGTATAGTACATATAGATTAGTTTATGTAAACTAAATATAGATAGTAATGTAATTTTCAGTAAGCACAAGTGGGATGTCAGACGAAAATTATAGTGAAACAGTATTAGTTGCACAGTAGTAATGGCATTTTCAGTAGATTATTTCTTATCAGCGGCTGTTCATTTTGTCAATAGGATGGCATTTGCATATAGAGCTAGCTGAAGCAGTTCAGTTTTGTATACAGCAATGCTCCAACTGAGATACAGTACACAGATATGTACAATTTTTGCGTACACAGCTTGCAGTGTGGGTTAACATGATTGCCCTAACATTATTTTAGCATTCAACTGTTTTTCTCAACATGATTTTATTAACCAGAAATTTCTTGGCAAGAAGCTAAATGTTATAAATAACTTCATTGCTTATTCTAGGAACTTCCCAAAGCCCAATTTAAATGAACATCAGGCTGCTCAACACTTCAGTCAATAGCATCACACATCTGTTCACTCTTCACAGTCCTGAGATTTTACCTCAAACCCTTGTCTTGGTAGCTCCACCAATCCTAAACTATTATATCATGATCCTCCTCCAAGCTGGGAAAGCCTCTGCATTGAGAAGCCCACTTTAAACCAAACTGGCCAAACTCCAGTAATCTTTGCCCTCCGATTCAAGGCTACCAAGCCGTGTGCTTTCTTACCAGCTTCCTGTCAAAGGGTATTTTCATGACTTACTTTCTTTTTTATTGAATAAAAAGAATTACCTAAATAGAAGGAGAGAAACACAGATATTGAGAGAGAGAGATTCATCTGTCCTCTGCTTCATTCCCCAAAGAGCCAAAAAGACCACACCTGGGCCACCACCCAACTAAGGAGTTAATCTAGGCTTTCCACTCGGGTAGCAGGGACTCAAGAACTTGGACTATCTTCTGCCTTCTGCTGCTTCTTTTGTGTGTGTGTGTGTGTGTGTGTGTAATGAATTTATTTATTTATTTATTTATTTATTTATTTATTTATTGTAATTATGCTTCTTTATATTATTGTCATTTTATGATACACGTCCATAGGCCCTGGGATTTCCCTTATCCCCTCCCCAGTTCCCTCCCACCTCACTGAGTTTCCCTATATTGCTATGATAGTACAGTTCTTCATACACAGTCATCATTGTGGGCATGGATAATGGCAGAGTCCAGCATCCTATTGTCAAGATATAGTGAACAGTTTCATTGGAAGTCCATCTTTGTCCTGAAGTAGAGATGCATACTGCTTTGTATACTCACATCTGGATATTATAGTTTCCATTACACAGTTACTATACATCCCCTTAACTGAAAAGCCACAAAATAAGGCCAACAAGAGAAAGAGAAAAAAAAAAGAAATCAACAATGCCATGAAGTTAAACAACATGCTACTGAATGACTTATGTGTCACTGAAGAAATGAAAAAGAAAATCAAGAACCTTCTTGAAAAAAATGCTACTGTATGATCTATGAGTCACTGAAGAATTTAATTGGAAGAAAGTGTGTTGAAGAGATGAAACAAAAAAAAAATCAAAAAACATAACATAAAGTTTCCACTGATATTTTTTGGTGAAATCTGTCTCCTGTAGGCAACAAAGATTGATGAATTTTGTTTTGCTTTTTAATTCAGTCTACTAATCTATGATGTTTTAGCTTAAGCCATTTACATTCAAGGTTAATATGTATGGGTGGTACTTTGGTCTTGTCATTTTAGCAATGGGTTGTTCATTATTCTAGTCTTCTGTTGTTATTTTACTTGGATGTTCTTTCTGTTTGCCTTTGGTTTTTGTGGGCGCTATTCCTTTTCTCTGTTGAGAAAACATCTTTCAATATCCTTTGTAGGACAGGTTTGGAAGAGGCATGTTCTTCGAATTTTTCTTGACTGTGGAATAATTTTATTTCATTTTCAAAGACAAAGGAAAGTCTTGCTGGGTACGTTATCCTGGGCTAACAATTTTTTGCTTTTAGAATCTGGAATATGTCACCCCATTCTTTTATGTTGGACTTCCACCATGGACTCTGTATCCCCAGCTCCTGGTTCATCACTCTCCACCTCCTGTGATACCCTGCTGAAGTTGCACCGTTTTCTGTACAAAATTTCTCACTCTTTGAGTTGTAGCAGGTCCCAGGATTAGAGTCACTGCAATACCACACTGTTGTGTCCGCTACTTTCCTGTGTCTGTCAGTCTCTAGGTACCCCTCTGCTGTTGTTTTTTTCTCTCCTATTTCCTGGATTGTGCCCTCTCTGCTTCACACTGGCTAATGCTTCTCCATCTGTTTAAATGTGTCCCTACCCTATTCCAAGATCGTGATTCTCTGCTGCTGCTTTTTGAAAGATTTATTTATTTTTATTGCAAAGTCAGATATACAAAGAGGAGGAGAGACAGAAAGGAAGATCTTCCATCTGATGATTCACTCCCCAAGTGACCACAACAGTAGAGCTGTGCATATCCCAAGCCAGGAGCCAGGGAACCTCTTCCAAGTCTCTTACTCAGGTGCAGGATCCAAATGTTTTATGCCATCCTCGGCTGCTTTCTTAGGCCACAAGCAGGGAACTGGATGGGAAGCAGGGCTGCTGGGATTAGAACCAGCGACCATATGGGATCCCAGTATGTTCAAGGTGAGGACTTTAGCCGCTAGGCCAGTGCACCGGGCCCATATGTTCTGCTACTTTTCCTAGACTACACAAATCAGTGCAAATATGTGAAACTATTGTCACAGGTAGCTGTTTTATCTACTATACCATAATACAACCCTCTGGAATTTTGTTTGAAAAAAAAAATTATGCATCAATTCCAGCACCCTCATGACGAACACAGAAGACCTCGAGAGCCCTAGCTTTGAAACAGGTCACAGCCCGCTTGAGTCCTGTTAAAATACGTATTTAACCTCTCTCATCAGAAAATTCAAGGAATTTGCAAAAATCTTATTCTTGAACCTCCAAAACTGTGATCTGAGTAAATTTTTTCTCTTGATATAGTTAGTTTTATCAGGTGTCTCACTACATTAGCAAAAAGGAAACTACTCTAAATTACTTTATCAACTGAAAGTAACTTTCAGGAATTTTCTTCCCAGATTTTGTTATTTGTACTAACTTGTCTCAATCATACAGGTCTGCCATAATCCACCCTGTGATATATAAATACTTCTCAAGTATTTTATTCTACAACTTTAAGTCATGAGCTGAGCTTTCCAAATGGCATAATTCTCCAAGGATAATTCAGTTACAATGGACATTTTGAGGAAATTTTGATAGGATCACAATTACTCATTTGAAAGACACTTGAGAAAACTCAAAAAAAAAATGCACCATGTGCAGTGTGATTGATACAAGCAAGTAGCTAAACAATATTCAAGAGAAGCAGCATAGTGGCTGAGATGCTCAAGGGACCACCTCCCTACAAAGATGTCAATTTGAACAGCTGTTTGTGCTCAAGTCATCATGACAATCGTTAGAGAAGCCAACAGAAAGTTCACAATGCCTAACTTTTAAACAATAGGAAAAATAGAGGGAAGCAGAATGGAAAGAGTTGCCTTCCATTGCTCCAAGGAGCACACTATGGAAGGACACGGCTCCTATATGTTTAAGACAGAGGGACTTGAGTCCCACTGCCAGGCTGACTGCCATGAGACTCAGAGTCAGACACAGCTCTACATGCTCAGGTCCCAGGCCTGAACTTTTTTTTTTTTTTTTTTTTTTTTTTTAAAGATTTATTCATTTTATTACAGCCAGATATACAGAGAGGAGGAGAGACAGAGAGGAAGATCTTCCATCCGATGTTTCACTCCCCAAGTGAGCCGCAACGGGCCGATGCGCGCCGATCCGATGCCGGGAACCTGGAACCTCTTCCGGGTCTCCCACGCGGGTGCAGTGTCCCAATGCATTGGGCCGTCCTCAACTGCTTTCCCAGGCCACAAGCAGGGAGCTGGATGGGAAGTGGAGCTGCCAGGATTAGAACCGGCGCCCATATGGGATCCCGGGGCTTTCAAGGCGAGGACTTTAGCTGCTAGACCACGCCGCCAGGCCCCCAGGCCTGAACTTGTAGGCCTTCCAATAACTCCTCTTCCAACTGGTGGCAGCAATGGGCACACTGTTGCAGAAACCTGGTACCTATAAAACCCCAAATCTTCTACCTTCTTTGGCATCCCCTTCAGCTATGTCCATGGAGAGAGCTTCAAGACCCATCCTGGCAGAAGACATAGATGCATATTACCCCCTGACAGACTTGTTTCGCCTTACATTGCTGCTGATCTCAGGATGGCAAAGTGTACATTCCCAAGGCTGCAGAGTCCACTGATAATGAGATTCAGGTGTGACCCACTCCGATGTTAGCCTGAGCAGCCAGGAACCTGAATTATAAAAACTTCTCCAGCTTTCAGCATGGGAAAATGTCTTAGAATTCACGTATGAACCAGTAAATCCTGCCAGTAGGAAGACCCTAACAAGTCCAGCCCCCAGGCAAATGCCCATGAACTTTGTCTTTAGATCTGCCCTGGTGTCAGGTCTAGACTGTTTGGACTCTCGGCTTACTTCAATTTAAGCAGACATCTGACATTCCCATTGATGAACATCAAACTTCTGTGAGAAATCTTTCTGCTGATGTAGATAGACATGTTGGGCTAAATTTACTAAAGATTGCTTTACCAAAATGCCTACTTGAATTTTCACAATATCCTCTTAATCCAAGTTTTAAAAGGGAAAAAAATGCAATTTTTAAAAACCTAACACATTTTAACCTCTGAGTCTGGGAGTGGTGGTGCTTGGGATGGTAACTGTTGTGTTGAGTCTGAGACTATTGGGAGTCTAGTCCCCAGATTTTCCCATGTTTACTCCATGGGAACTGGGGTCTAGCCCTCAGTGCATTCTGCAAGTCACTCACGTACAATCCTCAGTGTAACTGGCATTCATCAGTGGAATCTGGTTGTGTACCCCCTCTGAATCCCCAAGCATTATAACTGTGGCTATTGATGCCACAATACACAGTGTCACTTACACTCACATAGAAGGGCCCAGGAGAGGGCCCATTGACATCCCACAGATCCAAGGCCATAGCTATACTTGCCTGGCAAGATCCACGCACAACCCTTTCTGTGTCACTCAGGAGCACAGCTATCGACATCACAACCCCAGGATGCTCATTGCTCAGCTCCATGAAGCCTGAGAAGCATCTTTGAAAGCTTATATCCACTATACAGCCACACATCTGTTCCACGAAGTGCTTCAGTGTAGACAATTACAATGCTCACACACACTACAGATATCATTACAGTCGCAGAAATCACACAGAGCCCAAAAGCATTCAGTTACATAGAATCCCAAGCAAAGCTACTATCCAACTGACACTCTACCTGTCCCTTAGGTAATAATGTCTTTTCTAGGGAAAGATACTTCATAAAAAACACACTAGACATAAAGACACCAGTGTAGGGACACAAACACAAGAAATAAGACAGCACAATTCCTCCAAAAGAACATAACAATTCTCCAAAATAGATCCCGATTTACAGGATGTCTATAGAAAATCTGAAAATCATTTAAAGTAATAATCCTAAAAACAAAATCAATGAGATGGAAAAAACACAGGCAGATAATTTTAATCATTAAGAAAACATGCATGTTATGAATGAGAAATTCTACACAGAGAAATTATCAAAAGAAATGAATCGTGAGTCATGGAGGTAAAACTTACAATCACTGAAATTAAAAAAAAATGCAAATGAGAACTTCCATAAAAGAACAGATCAAGAAAAGGAAAACTCATGATCTGGAAGAAAAGTTTTCCTAAACTACAGTGGGTAAAATAAAGAAAGAAATGTATCAGTAATGATTTAAAAAAAAAAAACCCTATTGAATATATATGGGATGCCATTAAGTGAACAGATTTTCACAATATGATGGTAAGTAAAAGAGAGGAGAAAAGTTACTTGAAATCAAATTAGTAAAATCATAGCTGAAAGGTTCAAATGTCTTGAGGGAGATATGGACATTTGGACTCTGAAAACACAAAGGCCCACAACCAGACTGAAGAAACAATAACCTCCTGCAAGGCATGTGATAGTCAAACTATCAAAATCAAGAAGAATGAAAGAATCCTAAAGATAATAAAAACATTAAGTTATGAATAAAGGATTCAAACCAATGAAGGCTAAAAGATTAGAAGAAAATAATAAACTTCAGTATAAATAGATACAGATTGTATGGCTATATGAAAGCACAAGCCTGGGTGGGTAGTATCTGTAATGGTGAAGACACATATATCACTCATCACAGTGTGTGTGTTTGAGTCCCAGCACTGGCTCCAAATTCCAGCTCCCTGCTTATGCAGATCTTAGTGAGATGATATTAATGGTCCCCATGATTGGATTTATGATGCCCATGTAGCAGATCTGAGCTGTGTTTCTGACTCCCAGCTTAATCTTCAGCCCAGCCTGGAGTGCACAGGTACTGGGGGAAGTGAAGCAGAGGATTACAGCATCCGAGGCTTGCTTTCTTTCTCCCTCTCTCTTTCCCTCTTCTTTTGCGCTATGAAATAAAATGCACATATATGCTGCCTATATCACATCAACTGCAAGAAATTGGCTGGAAAGAGATTCTTTGTAAACAGAAACCAAAAGCAAGAAAGAGCAACTATAGCTAAGTCAAATAAGTCAAAATGGCAGACAAAGACGGTCATTATGTATTGACAAGAAATTGATTAACTAAGACAATACAACAATTTTAACTATATATGCACCCCAAAAATAAAAATAAAAAATTACAAATATATTGATATTGAGTAGCATGCTACTGAAGGACCACTGCATACACTTAAAAGAAAATAATTTTACCTTACAAAGGAACTACAAATGTAATGAATAAACAGCATGACAATTAAAGTGTGGCATATCAAAACATGCAGGTTAGTGGCCAATGTAACATTAACAGGAATGTTAACATAAGTGCTGAAGTTAAAAAAAATAGAGAATGATTTCTAATAGAGAATCCAATCACACACTTCAAGGACAAAGAAAATAGGGAGCAAATCAATCCCCAATGCCAAAGCCTCAATAGTCAAAATATTCTAAAATACAGTGATAAAACAAATCACACTAACTACAAGCATGGAAATGGAATTATATCCCATATTCATGGATGGGAGAAATTAATATTGTTAAATGCCACACTAACCAAAGAAATCTGCATTTCAATAAATTCCCTATCCAAATACCATTAGTGCTATTTACAAAACTACCAAAAAATCCTAAAATTCATGCAAACGCATAAAAGACCCAGAATAACCAACATTATCCTTGGCAAAAGAAATAAACCTGAACGTGTCCCATAACAACATCAAAGCGTACTAAAATTTTTCTACCATTGTCTATACCTACAATGTTATGATACACTTAAATAGCAGAATGATTGACTTA
The DNA here is from genome assembly GCF_030435755.1 of Ochotona princeps. Lineage (NCBI taxonomy): Eukaryota > Metazoa > Chordata > Mammalia > Lagomorpha > Ochotonidae > Ochotona > Ochotona princeps. The sequence goes on from NC_080832.1 coordinate 19,755,713, forward strand.
TGATTATTGCTGAAGACTATACTACTGTAATAACATAGGGAATATAGTGGGGGTGGGGTAGGGATATGGGGAGGGTAAGAGAGGAAATCCCTGAACCTATGGAACTGTGTTATGAAAAAAAAAGATAAAATAACAATCTTGCAGTAGTTGAAATGGCATGAAACTGGAATGATAAAAAGAAGCAAAACAAAAAAGGACCATAGTCATGATGCAGCAGATTTAGTCACTGCCTATGATGCTAGAATCCCACGAGAGCACCAGTTCACATCCTGGCAGCTCCACTTCTAATCCAATTCCCTGCTGATGTGCCCAGAAAGGCATAAGGCAATAGCCTGGGCGAATGAGCTCATGGCATTTAATGGGAGGCCCGATGGAGTTTCAGGTTCTTGCTTCATCACAGCCTGGTCCCAACCACTGCAATCATTCTAGCACGAACAAGCAGATAGAAGATCCTTCTTTCTCTGTCTCTCTCCCACCTCTTTCTAATGTGGTGTTTCAAATAAAAAATAAATCTTTTAAAAGACATCCTAAAACAGGCAAATGGAAAGAAAGGTTAGAACCCAGATACAAAAATATACATTCAGACAACTGATTTTTTAAAAACAAATATGTTAAGATCATCTGTTGGAGAAATGGGAATATCTTCAGTAAATGCTGCTGGGGGAAACTGAACACATACATGAAAAAATAATTACATCAAATACACATCCAAGCGGTATTTGCACCACTGCATTTGTTGCAATACATTCACAGTGGCCAACACATGACATAATTGTGTGGTATGCCCATTAACAGATGGGTAGGTGAAGAAAACACGATGAACATGATGAATAAGCATAATGCAATATTATTTAGTTATAAGAAGAAGAGAAATCAAATTTGTGCCAAAATAAATAGAAGTGAATATAATATAAACAGAACTAGCCATAGAAGGACAAATATCACACATCCTCCCATACCTGTGGAAGCTCTACAACATCTACATGGACATATTACAGTGATCACTAGAGGTTGGTGGAGGGGTGATACAGAGAGAGATGATAATAGAACCACATCATAATTAGATAGAGGAAATAAATTCCTAGTATTCACAGCAAAACATAGTAACTACATTTCACAATCACCTGTTACACATTTTCTGAGCAAATATAAGAGTTCTACATGCTAAAGAGGAAGAGGAGAAAACAGTAATTTCCTTGATTTGAGCAGTTCATCCTTTATATATGCATAGGAACTGTCCCACTATATCCAATAAATACATATCCTTATTACAAATAAAAATTATTTTCAGAGACTGGCACTGTAGTGTATCAATTAAAGTTCCTGTCAGCCCTATCAGCATAACATATGGGTGTCAGTTTATGTCCTGGCTGCTCCACTTCCAACCCAGCCTCTGAGTATTGGCTTGAGAAAAGCACAAGAGAAGGTTCCAAATTTTGGGGCTTCTGCCAATCATGTGGGAGACCTAGATGATGCTCTTGGTTCCTGGTTTACACCTTGCACATCCTTGGCCATTGTGGCCACCTGAGAAGAGAGCCAGCAAGCAAAAGCTCTCTCTCACTCACTGTCTCTTTACATCTCTCCCTGAAACTGATTTCAAATACATCTTTTGTAATTTTTTATTATTTTTGAAAGAATGGTAAATATCTTGTTTCTTTTATCTTATTGTTCACCTTCTCCCCTCCAATAATCGTTTGGTGCCATGACTCCACTTGGCTTGGCTTTGACCCTGGAGACTGCATGGAACAAGTGAGAACCTACAACAGCTCTCTTCATTTCAGGGGGTACACCCACGACAACCCCCTCTTGCCTTCTTGTCCAGTTGTGCCTTTGTATCGAGGATATCAGATGCCTCCTGTTCCTACAGTTGGAACCATGAATGCAGACATTCATCTGTTCAAACCTGGAGGAGGCGTCCTGACTGCTCTCCAGTATCACTCCTCTCCAAATCAAAGTGGCCCTTCTCTCACGGCAGTGAGGGTGATCTCTACAAAGGGGAGATGGATAGACTCCTGACCATACAGACAGGGACTAGGGGCCCCCTCTCCACATCCTGGAGATGAGTTTCAGAGGACTTGAGAGAAGTCAAGCAATGGCTTTCTCTATGGATGTTAATGTCATGTGCTCATGCTCTGAACAAGGTTTTCTTATGCTGTTGTAACTGATCTAAGTAATGGGGATTTTCTGTGTCTTTATCAGGTCTCAATTGAAAATTTGGCCCAGGACCCAACATGATAGCATAGCGGTTAAAGTCCTCGCCTTGCATGCGCCAGGATCCCATATGGGTGCCGGTTCTAATCCCGACGGCCTTGCTTCCCATCCAGCTGCCTGCTTGTGACCTGGGAAAGCAGTCGAGGATAGCCCAAAGCCTTGAGAGCCTGCAACCATGTTAGACACCTGGAAGAGCTCTTTGCTCCTGGCTTTGGATTGGCTCAGCTCCAGCTGTTGCAGTCACTTGGGGAGTGAACCATCGGGCAGAGTATCTTCCTCTCTGTCTCTCCTCCTCTCTGTATATCTGCCTTTCCAATAAAAATAGATAAATCTTTTTAAAAAGGATGTATTTATATGTATATAAAAAAGAAAATTTGACCCAGTTAGTCAAATCAAGTCATCCCTGTTCTGGACAAATCAAGTGAACTTCCCCTTTTTAAAGAATATGAAAATTCTTAAACCATTAACCTTCAAAGACTTTCTTTCAAGGACTTCTCTTGGTGTTGATGGGATTTTGTTTCACTAGCTTTTCTTATTATTATTATTTTATGATACAGTTCAATAGTCCCTGGGATTTTGCTTACCCCCTTACTGAGTTCCTCTATATTATTATTATAGTATAGTTCTTCATAAACAGTCATATGTCCATAATTGTGGGCATGGACAATGGCAGAGTGTCCAGCATCCTATTATCAAGATATAGTTAACAGTTTCGTTGGGAGTCCATTTCTTATCTGGAAGAAGAGATGCATTGTATCCTCGCATCTGCGGTCCATGCAGTGGATGTGGGGGACACGAAAGTGTAAAGAGTATTGTTCCATTTCAGGCAGGGCCGCAAGGAATTTCCCGCTGCATGGCAGGGCCTGGCAGATATCTCTACAGCCACCTGAACACAGCTCCACCTTCCTTTGCATGGACACTGGAACACCCTGCGGAAGAATTCTAATCCATTCAGGCATTGTTTGCTGCTGTGGAGTTGGCTTTTTACTATCAATGTGAGCTTGGAGATTAATGTCAAAGGGCCTTTTGTTATTCATGCTGTCCTGGCTGTCCCCACCGACCTTATGCTAATGAAGGGATCAGTGTTTAGGGTTTCATACTTTCCTTGGTCTTTAGGTTCTCCTTTTCTTTGTGATACAAGATTGAGTTGTAGAATAAGAATTGCAGTAGGAGCTTCTGTTGAGCTTTTAGGTGAAACAAATAGCAGAATTATCCTTGAAAACACCCACTTGACCATGACATGAAAAGTCTGTGCCAGAGCTTGTGAGGATTTCTGTTATAAATAAAGCAGACAGCTTTCTTGCATTTATCCATTAATGTTGAAATGACCATAATTGTCAAAGCTAAGCTGGTGAGAAGCCAGGAAACAAGAGTCCAATCTTCCAGGTCTCCCACATGGGTGCAGGATCCCAAGGCATTGGAATATCATCTGCTGCTTAACCAGACCATAGACAGGAAGCTAAATGGAACCTGGAGCAGCCGGGGGACAAAAACTGGCACCGGTAAAGAGTTATTTGAATATCCCACCCTTGTCCAGGCACCATTTCCTCTTCCTCACAGCTCACGAAATTCGCGCCAGTCTAGCCACCCACCAATCAGATGTAACCTAGCATTCCACATGAGAAGCCCACCCCCAATCTTCCAGCCCCTTCCCCATTCGCCAATCATCCCTAGGCATTCACCTGCAGTTGCCAATCCCCTGGGGCCTGCCCTCAAACCCTCCCAATCCCCGCCCCACCACACCTTGAAGACAAAAAGTGTTAGTTATTTAAAAGATTGGCAGAGTTCTAGTTCATAGGATATTATGATATTATTACGCGCAGCTAATTCCCACAACCTGGTTCTTTACCGTGAGCTGAAACACACCAGAGGCAACGAGGTATCTTAGGAGGTTTATTCCAACGGGGCAGGAACAGAGTAGAGGTGGTGAAGATCAGGAGGAGAAAAAGGGAAAAAGGAAGCATCTGGGGCCTTTTTATACAAGTGGGCCCGCAAGGTGTGGGGGGCGGAGATTGGGAGGTCTTGGGGGCGGGCCCCAGGGGATTAGTGCCTGGGAATGATTGGTGAGTGGGCGGGGATGGGGGAGGGGCTGGAAGATGGGGGGTGGGATTCAGGTGGAATGCCAGGTTACATCTGATTGGTGGGTAGCTAGGCTGGCGGGAATTTCGTGAGCTGTGAGGAAGAAGGAATGGCGCCGGGTCCAGGTTATCCGTGATGACCTTCGAATCGCTCCTCACAAAAAGCCCCCCAGGTGCGGCTCTCTCTCTTCTTCCAGCCTCCCTGCCCCTGTCCCCTTCCCCTTTTCCTCCTCGCCTCTCCAACAGCTCTCTCTTTTCTGTCTCTTCTTCCAGCCTCCCTTCCCTTCCTCCCCTTCCCCTTCACCCTGTTCCTGCCCCGCTGGAATAAACCTCCTAAGATACCTCATTGCGTCTGGTGTTTTCACCTCACAGTAAAGAACCAGGTTGCGGGAATTAGCTGTGTGTAATAATACCATAGTATCATATGAACTAGAACTAGAACTCTAAACTGTTTTAAATAACTAACGGCACCCATGTGGGATGACAGCCCTTGCAGGTAGAGGATTAGCTTGTTGAGCTATCATGCTGGCCTGCTAATTTTTCTTTCATTTTTGCTTTAATTTCTTCGCTTTCTTTTTAGAAATTACTATTTTTTTTACTTACTCGTCCTTGTCCATGCTTTGTAAGTTTTACAGTATCTGAGAGGCCCAGCATATTTTTCCCAGTGGTGGCAAGAACTGACTATTCTGGGAATGGTGGGATAAGGACAGCAGGGCAGGCCTAACTACAGAAATCTTAATTATCTTACTTACCAACCTGAGAGACATTGTAAAGGATGATTTTGTTAAGTGGAAAATACATATCTTTGGATAAGTCATGTTCTTGGTAATTTTACATTGACAAAATCATAACTTTTTTTGGTAAACGCTATGCCCAGAGCTAAGCAGACACAACTTTTAAGCTCATTTTGCCCTAAAAACAAAAGAAAAGGTCACTTATGTGTTTGAACAAAAAAGATTACAGAGAAGCATATGGTCTCTAGATCGTGCCTGAAGACTTGTAATAAATAAGAGGACAGGTTCATGGCCACAGCATTTAGGTAAATTGGTGATTTTTTTTTTTCAGGAGAAATAAAACAAATATTGATTATTTTGAGTGAAGGGACATTGAAACAAGTAGAACTCAGGTTTAGTACTATAAAATCATAGTCTTGGGAGTGACCTGGGGAAAAACAATTTGAGTTTGATACAGCAAAGAGGAAAGAATAACTGTCCTGATGTCTTGATGAAAAAAATTGTAACTTGTTCTCTGGTTAAAAGATGATACAAATACCTCAAGGAATGGCACAAGGTTTTATGGGTGCTTTCTTTTGTATTTACTAAATTCAAAACCTGAAGACTCCAAAGAAGCCTCTACCCTGTTCAAAGGTTTTAGAAAGTAAAAAGTTAGCTATGGCTTCATTCTGTCTTTTTCTGGTATCTTCTTCAGGTATCTAGGTTAATCCTAGAAACTCAGGAATGGGTAGGAGAGTTGGGCTTTTTGATTGAGAATATGTAGGGGTTTTTTTTGCCATAATGTTAATTAAGAAGGGCTTTACTGCTTTCTTGGAAATCACCCTCTATCTGAACCCAGAGTTGTATCATCCACAGACTGTGGATGGGAAACTTTTTCTGGGTATTTTAGCAAGTTCTGTTCAAACAAGTGGAGATTGTCCTGGAATCCTTGTGACAACATAATCAAAGATCATTGACTAGACCAAACCAAGCAGGTCCTCAAGAGCAAACAAATGTTGGGAATTAGAGTGTAAAAGTGCATAAATACTCTAAGTCCCAAGTGTTTTTTTTTTTTTTTAAGATTTATTAGTTTTTATTGCAAAGTCAGATATGCAGAGAGGAGGAGAGACAGAGAAGATCTTGTGTCCACTGATTCATTCCCCAAGCAGTCGCAATGACCAGAGCTGCACCAATCCGAAGCCACGAGCCCAGAGCCTCTTCAGGTCTCCCATGCTGGTGCAGGGTCCCAAGGCCCTGGGCCATTCTCAACTGCCTTCCCAAGCAAGGAAGCTGGATGGGAATCCGGGCCACCAGGATTAGTAGGGTGCTCATATGGGATCCTGGCGCATTCAAGGCAAGAACCCTTGCCACTAGGCCACCACACTGGGCCCAAGTCCCAAATCTTAAACCACACAGTGCTCTCAAAAATTTGAGAAAGCAAAGGGATACCAGATGATTGGAGATCACCTCATTAATGAGACAGGGATCTCCTGTTGGCTTATGACCTCCAGTATTGCAGAGCTACAAAGACTCTGTGACTCAAAGTTCTCTATTATGGTTTTTAGACCCTGCTGGAACTCCGGTTTTAAAGGATATTGATTTTTATCGGGAAACAGAGATATTGTTAAGATCAATCTCTACTGACTAGTTATAGTTCCAGCAATCCTTCTCTGGGTTCCCCAAACTTTTGCATTAATGTCTGTCTCAATCAGGACAAGGCATAAGTATTGCTTTGGGGCCATAAGCACAGCAGTTTCTATTTCAGCTAAGAGCTATCGCCCTTGAAAGGGGAAATGATGAGGAAGGCAGGTGTAGAAAGTGAATTATCCATTCATCTTGAGAGTCTTCTGTCCAACAGGTCCTGAGACCACCGAGGGGTGAGGTGACAGTGCTCTTCTGCCGCAGAAACAATGGAGACAAGCTAGTGATGAAACGTTTATTTGAGAGAAGTCACAAGTTTATATAGGAGAAGGGGGCGGGCAGAAGGGCAGTCCCGACAGTGCTTCCAGCCAACAACATTGTGACTGGCTAACAGATATGTTTATCTCTCTGGACCTTCCAACGAAGTTAAAGGTCAGGAAGCATAGGAAATTGTATCTCAGGGCACTCCTTACCTGCTGAAAAGCAGGATGAATGTAACATTTGACTTCCTAGAACTGTTTACAAAGGAAGTCCCACAAGAGTACGGAAGAGGGACTGAGGTGCAGCCCATGGCTCTTGTTACATGCCCAGTGAACAGGCCATGTTGGGGTCTGTTAGCCAAGGGCACAGTGTGCCATGTGCCTATGGCCTCCCATATGGGCCAGGTAGGTAGAGATCCAGGGGCGATCTCCCACACATTCAGTCCTCCTCTTGGACAAACCAAGGAAGGGAGCTCCACTCCAGAGGCCTTGGTGTATCTGGGCAGCCAACCCTCCAGGGATCTCCACTGAGAATAGGCTGAGGCTATGGAAGAGGGGAATGTGGCCAATCATTCCTGAAGTCCTTATCCCACTCCCCCAACCCAAGTAAGAGGACAGTCACAGCATTTTGAAGATTTCTGGGAATCTTCAGCTGGATGTGACATAAGACCATTATCAGAGCCACAACCCCTTTTCAACACTTCTTGCTCACTGTTGGGTCTCCTCCTGGTTCGGGAGGATTTCTAGGGAACTTTCAGTTACCGTAGCATGTTTTTGAATGTTTCTTTTGATCTCTGAATCTTAATGAGTAATCAAAATTGCTTCACTCATCACAAAGTTAGGAGATTGAGTTGTATATTTGATCAAAGCTTCTCTCAGTCTTTCTAGAAAGGTGGAAAGGTTATCCTCTGGCTTAAGGTTACTGAGAACTTTTGGAGTCATTTAAGGGATTTGTCTTAATCTCATCCATGCAAGTAGACTTCCTTTGAGCTAGTTGTTTTGTAAATTGGCATTTTTCAGTGGTTAAAATTGCTTTTTTTTTTTAAGATGCAAAGTAAATTTTATTAATCATTTAAAAGTATACACTTTGTTTCAAGTAAGAAACCAACTTCAAAGCTCTTACAAGGAAATGTTGACTGATTTAATTATATAATAACAAAATTTTCAAAATAATAAATTAAAAAATAAATCAGCTGGGAATATAGTTATGGTACATGTTACAAGGTGGAAATTTATCTGGCTTACAGAGATTTATACAAATCAATAATAAAAAAGTACAATTCAGTGTAAAACTCAGCATAGCATATGAATAAGCAGGTTTAGGCAGGAAACAGCAATGAAACAAGGCCAGTAACAGTCAAACTGTATGTTCAACTTCATTCACAAAAATAGTCAGCTGAAACAACAACATTCCATTTTCATCCATGTTTGTTACGTTTAAATTTTTGCACTATTGGTTTTTTGTTTATTAATTATTTTGCATTATGTGACAGTTTCATAGGCTCTGGGAATCCCCCCATCCCTCCCCCTCCCCTCCCCCCCTGGTGGATTCCTCCACCTTGATGCAGTATTACAGTTCAAATTCAATCAAGATTCTTTCCTTGCAAACATATACCAAGCATAGAGTCCAGCTACTTATTGTCCAGATGGGTTGAACAGTTTCTTGGGGAGACCATTTCTGGTCCGAAGTTAGAGCTGGTAGAATATCATCCCAGTCAATTAAGAGTCCCAATATTACATCAATAGCAATTTGCAACATTATGCAATTGACATGGTTTTGAGTAACCAGTATATTAAAAAAAAAAAAAAAAAGAAAAGAAAAAAAAAAAAGCAAGTTCTTAACCACAACCTATGACTAGCTCATTGACATTTCAATTTTAGTTTATATACAGGACCGGCTGCTATAAATACCTTAAAATGGCTATACGGTACCATTCAGCTGTCTCGTGTCTATTTCATTTTCGTATTTAGCCATTTGTTGTGTTGAAGTATAATTTTGCTGATCTTGGCAGATTTTAGGATAATCTAGACTGGCTTGTAACTCTAACAAGACGTTTGTCGACAATTAAGGTGCAGAACATTTTTTTTGGGGGGGGTGTGCAGGAAAATCCTCAACACCATGGTGAGGAGTGACTAATCTTTGTGTCCCACCCAGCATGGCATGAGCCAATCCACGCCAGCTCTTTCCTGTCAGATTCCAAGCTCTACTTTTTGTTGTTTATCTATTTATTTTAGGTTTTTTTAGTTTGTATGGTTGTTTGTTTGCTATGAGGGGTTTTCGGAGCAATCCCGATGGTCAATACGCTATGTTAATCCGTAATGGGGAGGGAGTGCAGGGAAGTCTTTCAGGACCATAAAAAGAGTGAGGAAAAAGTACAATATAGCCTATCAAGATCAAATCTGGTAATTCATAGAAAACAGACTCAAAGCGGCACTAAACAATAGTAAAACTACTATACCAATGCATGAGGGGGGAATGGGTGCGATCCTGACAACCTCTTAACAGGAGGTCATGTGCGTGGAGCAGGGGGGCACTCCAGAGTGGAGCAGGTGGTAAGGAGGAAGCTTGGATCCCAACCATGAAGACTCCCAGACCTTCACCACCAACTATTAATACGAGCAACAAGGACTATATCCCAACTGCCAAGGAGGCCACAGGGAATTGGATGCCCTCGGAGGCCGAGTACTCTGAGGTCACCCACCCCCAACCGGAGCTTCCACAGGGGATGGAAGAAGTCCAAACACTACCGTGCAGAAACCAACGTCATCGGAAAGACAACCAGAAGCCCTGAGGGGTCCGCAGAAACAGAAGAACAATAAACGTCCTTCGGGACCAGGGAGGAGAGCTTTCTCTGGACCGAGCCTGGCTCCACCTCTGGACCCCCACTCTCCCTCGCGATAGAATTGCTTTTTTTAGAGATCTGAAATCAAATAAATAAATAAATAAATAAATAAATAAATAAATAAATAAATACTAGCTTCCAATGTTTCATTCCAAGGAGGTGTTTTTTTTTTTTCCATCTTAAAAAAAGAAGAAACAAAGGTCCTCATATGCTTCTGCCTCTGCCCACTTGAGACATCTCTCAAGTTCCTGGCTCTTGAGAACATGGCACCCTGAAGCCCACAGCAGGGAGAGCTCAGAAGACAGGAGCAGATGCTCATACCTGTGCCTCTACCCATGGACTTGATTCCTTGGGGCCCATAATGGCAAGTACTCCTGTCAGCTTAACTCTTCTGAATCATGAATGCAGATCATGTAGCTCGTGTGTGTGTGTGTGTGTGTGTGTGTGTGTGTGTGTGTGTGGTGTGCATGATCCAGGAGAGTTAAGCTAACAGGAGTTGTCACCAATATCTGCACCTGACATTTGTAAATATTTATTGATTGATTTGAGAGGCAGATTCACAGAGTGAAGGATAGACAAAGATCTTCCATCTGCTTGTTCACTTCCTAGATGGCTGCAGCAGCCAGAGCTGGGCCAGGCTGAAGCCAGGGGCCCTGAGCTTCTTCTGGAACTCTCATGTGGGTGCAGGGCCCAAACGGTTGGGCCATCTTCCATTGGTTCCTCAGCTGTGTTAGCACAATAAGTTTGTATTTCTAAATTCTCTGTCTTCTAGGTGGGCCATGTATGGTAGATCCCGCTAAACTAGGTTGAAAGTACACAAACAATGGGAACTAGGCCTGATTAGGACATTAAATAGTTGTTTCAGGAGGTCTCATTTGTGTGTGTGTGTCTTTATTAACAACTATAATCACTGGTTTATACTAAAACTCATCAAGACATTATTCAACCTTAAAGTGACTACCCCATAATGGAGCTATAAAGGGGATTTATTTTCTGTCTTCCAAAGGCCCCTTTCTTTTGAAAATCTGACTATATGGAATGCAGGTAAAGCAAAACAAAACAGACAAAAAAAACCCTTTCACATGTTCACTTATACACATTACATTTCTTTGTGCTGTGGATATCAATTACCACAAATCAGGGAAAACATGGTATTTATCATTTGGGGACTGGCTTATTTCAGTAAGCATAGTGATTTCCAGTTTCATTCCTTTTTGTTGTTGTTGTTTCAAATAACAAGGTCTCATTCGTTTTATGGCTAAGTAATATTCCATAGCTTACATATGCCATATTGCCTTTATTCAGTTATCCATTGATGGGCATCTGGGTTTATTCCATGATAGGGCTTGGCTATCATGAGTTGAGCTGCAATGAAGATGGGAGTACAGATAGTACCTTCATATGCTGACTTCATCTCCATTGGATGAATTCTAGGAGTGGGATGCCTGGGTCATACGGTAGATGTGTTTTGTGTTAACTGAGGAATCTCCATTGTGTCTTCCATAAATATTGTCCTAGTTTACAGTTCCACTAATCTCTATTGGGATACCTTTTCCTATACATCCTTGTTGGCATCCATTGTTTTATTTGATTTTGGATGATAATCATTCTAAGTAAGGCAAAAAGTTTTATTAGTGTTTCCCTGTTGGATTGTGATCCTGAGTATTTTTCAAAGGCTTGTTTGGTTGTTAATTTCATCCTTTGAAAAATGATTGTTCATGTCCTTTGCCCATTTGTTCACTGGATTATTTCATTGCTGTTAAGTTTTTTGAATTTTCTAGATTCTGGATATTAAATCTTTATCCACTGCATCGCTGTATTCTTAGGCCCTCATATCACAAATAAGCACAATAAAATTTTACAATGAAGTTATTAGGGCACAATTTCTGTATGTGGTGGTTACATCTACCTAGTTTTCCCCTGAGCTACTGTATCCCTCTATTATAACATAAGTCCGGTGGTGTTCAACAGTTCATTCTGTATTTTATAAGGACTTATTACTTTCCTTCCAAGCTTTTCTCACCGTTATTGTAAATACAGGCCTATCAGCGGGCTTATCCATTAGGGCAAATGCAGCCATTTGCTCCTTCATTCTGTTTATTGGCAATTTGAACAGTATCTCCCTGCCCAGGTATCCATGCACTTTTATTTCCAGTGAAGAAACAGCCACTAAATTTCAAATCAAGACAGATGTTTGGTCCATGGTAAATGCTCTCCAGTTAACACTAAGATTCCTTACCTTTTATATTTATTCATCATTGACATTTTGGGAAGATTGTATCTAGCAGACATTTTATTTTGTGCTGAGGAACATCTTTCTTTAGATTTATTTATTTATTTATTTATTCGAAAGAGTTCATTGGACAGGGAGAGACAGAGACATGGAAAGCTTACAACTACTGATGGTCCCAAGAGTCCTCGCTGACCCAGTTTGTTACCAGAAAGGTGGATTGGGAATGGTGCAGTTAGGACTGGCACTGAATAACTGGCAGCAATTTAACTTGCTACACCACAACACCCACTGCAGGAACGTATTATACAACTGTTGAATGAGCCAGGTTTTTGTTACTACCAGTGAACTATTTGAGAGTAGCTAGAATTTAAGAATTGGACACTCACAGTATTGAACATTTATATCCAAGGATCAGGCTGTGTCACTGGCTTGGCATTTGTGAGGGTGGTGATAGACATGGTGGAACCTGTTCAGAGGGAAGGTCACACACAGTGCCAAGAAGCAGACAGTGAATAGGCCCAAGGTTAGGCACTCTCAAGAATTATACTTCTACGAGCTTTCCCCGTTGGGCACAATTCCTAGGTGCCATAATTAGCTAGTTTCCACCTTTTTACATATCTGCATGAACTGAGCAACCCAAACCACAGGAGACATTATTGACAACAGAAACCTGCTTGGTGCGGGTAGAGTGGGACCATGAACAGGACACATGAAGCTTCTTCGGGGAAGGGGATGTTTTCAGACATCCTGAGCAAAATGTGTGTTCATCCACACTCAGAAGCAAAATTTTCAAGATTTGTAGATTATATTGAATCAGACGATTTGCAATTTGGTTGGGCTTATTCAAGTCAGATTTATGTTGAAAAACTTAATTCTTCCCAATAGTTTCACTAGTGCAGTTTCATTGTATTATAGCTAAAAATAAAAAGAATTAAAATGGCTGATTCAAAGTAAAAAAAAATCTAAACATCAATGTTTTGACATTTTTGGAGCACGATCTTTAAAACTCTACCAAAAACTAATTGTCATGATATCCTATAGCAATCTGGGAACTCTTCTCATTTAATTATCATGATGGTTAATTTTATATGTCACTTGGCAGAGGGATACACAGATATGTGGTAAATTATTTCTGTAATGAAGGTGTTTCTATAAGCATTGCAATTGATACACAAAATAAACAATCACTGTTCCATGTGTTCACGGGCATCACCAGTCTGTTGAGGCCAAGTAGAACAAAGAGCAGAAGAAAAGCTAAAGCTGGCCCGTACATCTCCTGCCGTCATCTTGCCCAGCTCCTGGTTCTTAGACCTTAGGACTCAGCCAGACCTTAAGACTCAATAGTCCAACTGTTGGCTCCCCTGGTTCAAGACCTTTGGTTAGAGGGGTTTCTGCAGGACTTCAGTCTGAAGAAAGCAGATGTGGGATGCCCTGAACTCCACAAACATAAACCAGTCTTTCACAAGTAAATTGACAGACTCCATCATCTACATCAATCTACCTATCAGCTACGTGTATCTATCATCAGTCATTATTTATATCGTGTCTGTCTACCTCTAATCTCTATCATCATCTGTCATACACTTCTCATGACATCCATTGTCTGCCATCAATCATATATAAGCACCTACCATCTGCATTAATCTCTATCATCATGTATGTGTCACCTATCTGTGTATATCTAGATACGCATCAATGTGATATTCTGTTACCTATCATCTGTTTCTCTAATCTGTCTCAGTTTTGTTTATGTAGAAGACACCCACTAATATAATTGTAAACTCAACATTTGTCATTTCCAAAGAAGCCATCTGTAGAACATCTGAGCCCCAGCATGCATATCAAACACAAAGACCATAAAATGTCACACTTTTAAGACCTCCATGAGAGATCAATTCTGCATTTGGAAGTTCATAAAAAATTCAGCTAAATTCCACAGTGCTTAAAGATTGCTTGGGGAGGGTAAGCACACAGGTCCTATTCAGTGGGGTCAAACTGAAGCTTCCTATGCATTGTGTTTTTCTGGCTAAAAAAATGATTATTGTCAGTTATTAGTAAATGTACTCTGTATTTGTACTAGTCGTTTTATTGCATCTTGACCTTTTACCTCTATCTCTTGACCCCCAAGTTATTGTCAGTCCAGAGAACTTTTCTTTCTTTGGATGTTGGGAACAGAAATGATTAATTTTCCTACTTGTAGTTTTCTTAAGGTAATTGAATTATTAGTGAGTAGTGAAGGGACTAATGTTCTTTTTTGTTTTTTAGGAAGGTTTTGTAAGGAATTTAATTCCTTTCCTTTCCATGGATGCTTGGAATGCATTTTCCCCTCGATTCTCTACTTTGCTTCGCTTATATATTGTGAAATCAAATGACCAAGAAATCTAATGTCCCTAGTTCATTTCCTTCTCCACAACCATATCATTTTTCCTGTGACTTTGTGGTTTCAGTAGAGATGGAGTTAATATCATATGTATCCTCACAATTTACTTTGACAAACAATCTGGCTGAAGTGATGGTTTGTATTCATAGCAAAAGGCCTCAAACTTCATGACCACACTTCTGCCACTTCATGAGAACCTTAGGTAAGAAACTCATCTAGGTGTTCCCAGCCATAGGTCTACTCTACTATATCAGTCAAAGGCTAGTCCAGCTTGAGACCTGAGAGTAATTCAGCCAAGATCAGCTGAACCTCAGATTATCCAAGGCTGAACACTAACTTGTAGAGGAATTATCTGAGAACAGAGAACTATTATCCCAAACTAGCTCCACCCCAGATCCCATGACTCATTAAGTGTTTATTAATGAGGTCTGATCACTAATATGCTAGGGAGACAGTACTACCACAGTAGATAACTTACATCACAGTTACTGGCTATGATGTGCCGTGACTGTCACCTGCCCTTCATTGCAGGTTCATTCTGGTCACTTAATCAACCTCACAAAAATACAAGCTGCCATCATATATATCAGTAAGCAGCCTGGACCCTATTTAAAGCCAAATAGTGATGTTGCTGGGGTTTTACTGCATTGCCATGAATTCTCAAGTAATGAGAAAGAGCCCTGAAAAAGTTTACTGGAAATGTGTGAATGCATTTATTTGTGTTTCTGCACGTGTATGTGAAAGGGGGAGGGTCGTAGCCCAATCAAACAATGCTATTTAAAAGTATCTACAGAATCTCAATGACAAATAAACAGAGGAAGGCTCAGAATATACATTTTTCATCTGTTCCCACTTTCATTTTCAATAGCAGTCTATCAAGTTTCTAGAAACCAACTGCTTTCCTAAACATGCTTTATGGGAATGTTACTTCACTGACAGGTTGTTCAAAATGTTTGATTACCAATATGTATCAGTTTTATTTGGACAAGTTGTATTTAACCAGAGCAGCCAAAAGTCAGTGCACTGATAAACAACATGATTAAAGAGCAAAAAGCTAAAAGCAGGTTTGAAAGGGTAACCAACTTAATGTTAGTATTTTCTAGCTATTAAAATAAAGATAACATCGAACATTATTTTTCCTGTTAATATGCTTTTCATCTTCTGTGGAAATCAAGAATTATCTAAGAATTATATATGAGAAAGCAAGGATACAGAGAGAGAGAGGACCCTAGAATGAGTGACAACAAGAGATTTTCCAGGGGTTAGAAAAAAGCTGCAAGAAAATATGTAGCTTTATCAGAGAACACACTCTATATTTTATCTTTCTAAGTAACAATTCAAAGCTTCTAGTCTATTAGTGAACACAGCTGACGAATATCAAAGTCATCTCTTGTTAAAATTACTTTTATTCAGGATGAAAAATACAATATGGAACCAGATTAGATGATAAGTCTATGATGAGTTCTTTGCCACAACATTCAAAAGAACTACATAACTGCATTTCCCGTTGTTGTTACTGCAATATGTTTCTTTTATTTATTATTACTCAGAAGGTTACAATGTAGTGTTTTATGTAGCTTTTCCATAACAGCTGATACAGAACATTTTGCATACAAATACAGGCAGAAAAAAAATTAATGCATGACTTTCCAAAGTAATAACAAGAAAGAGGCCAAATCTACAACTTGGAGTTCAGAGTTGAGGGAATTTGTCTCAATGAACAGGTGTATTCTTGGATCTGCTGTAGCATGATGAAAGATTGAGACTTCGCAGACTGCAATGGCATACAGCGATTTCCGACACAATGGAGGAAGATGGATCTGAGGTAGACAGGTGGCCATGGCTTTCCTCTTCTATAAAACAATATTCTTCTTCTCAAAATATCTATGCTGCAAATAGACACCCATGCCCTCCCAACCCACCCAACCTATTCTAAAAGAATAGTAATTTCGAACTTTAAGCCTCCTTCTGGCCAGATCCCAGCTAAAGAGAACTCAAAGTTTAAAAGTCTTGATGCTTTTAAAGCACATAGGCATGAATCAAAATACATTAGTTTCACTTCTGTTTTTGGTTTCTCCTCTACATTTGATAATGAAGTCAGAGGTTTAAACTGAATCAGTCAGATGTTAAACCAAAAGCTAAACTTAATACCTAATAGAATGCACTCAATGTAGAGACAGGGGTACCACCATGTAAGCATGAATTTCGTCCCTTGGTAGAAGTAGAGACAAAAGCTTTCAGTCAATATCCTTCCCAAATCATTGATCAAGAGAAGCATAGTAACACGTCTGTGAATTCATTCAGGAGAAAAGAGACATGCCCTAAATTTGTATCAGAAACAAAATAGGTATTTCAAAATTATAAAGGACCAGAAAACAACCACATACTGTTTCCCCAAAACAATAAATTATCTGCAGAAAGAAGTACAGAAAATAGTATGTTCTAGTATTGGAATAAGGAAAGGTCAGCTGCATATTTAAAGATGAAAATCAAAATGTGGGAACTAGGAAAGGTGGTACCAAGCTTTGTTTCTGGGTCAACACACAAAAAAATATGCTTAAAATGGATAACTTTGGCAAAAATGATCTTTGATGTTATTATAATGCAGGATTCTCTACCAAAGAGATTGGGACATGAAATAAATAAAGAAGTCAAGACCTATCTATATAGAGAAAAGTAAAAAAAAAAAAAAAAAAAAAAAAAAAAAAAAGGGAAGAAAATCCAGTAAGAGGCCCACAGGTCATTTTTATTGTGGTTATCTCTGTGGTTATTAAAGTAACTAAATATAAGATATCAAATAAACTTAAACAGCTTACACAGAGCTGTAGCCTAATCCACATAAATATAATTTTGGACTGAAATATATCAACGTTTTTAATCTGGCAAAATTACGGAAAAATAGATAAAATCTACTTGGTCATGTGGATAATGAGTTATAAATAACCAAAACATAATGGTGAGAGTCAAACAATACACAAAGTTATTTTTACAAGGTTAATATGAATAGCAGAAGGAATGTAAAAATGTAAGGTGGTTATCTAGTTCATATGCAATTTTTGCCATGTTATCAAAAAGACAGTATATTAGAAATCCCCCACCCACTTTCCCATAGCTGTATACATTATACAAATCAGTGACAAATGTATTTCCATTTCCAAATACCTCTCTGTTCAGTAATTTACAGTTGCATAGAAAGGGAAGAAGAAAACAATAATATAGGATTATTATAAAAACAAAATACCCTTTTCTCTTTGGATAGTCAGTGTTTTACTCCATCAGTGAAACACACTCAACAGCACTCAACAGCACGTGTCAAGGAGCCATGAAGCTTCTAATTAATGGAACTTGGAATTGGCATTTGCTGAAAATTGCAATACTGGAAGTTGGGAGATGTTGGTTGGCTGGATGAATACTTCACATTGCCTGTGGGAGGGGAAAACAGCACTGTCAGAATGACATTGCCATAAAACATTCCTGCTAGCAGAGATCTGTTGACTCTTGAAGGAAACAGAAATGCTCAATGTAGATGTATCCAAAACTTATTCTTCTGTCCAAAGTAGGAACATTAAACCCTGTGTGACATCTGCCCTCTGAGATGAGGTCCTTGCTCAGGCAACGGAAGCCAATGTAGTTGATACAAAGGAAAGCGTGTGTCTGCTCTCCTGAGAGAAGCCAAGTTAAAGTGGAAAGCACTTGGGTCCAACAGTGACTGCTTGAGGCCGATGCTGGTCACCTATCTCTCCCTAGGGAACTAGGTGGGGTGCCTACAACGCGGGGAATAGGTCCCCTGACAACTCCAACACATCGCAGTCCCAAGACAGGGGCAGGTAAGAGGAACTTCATCTGACTATGCAGGGGTATCAGCTCCAACTTCAGTGGCCCAGGCCAGAGGATAGAAATGTGGCTACACTGAAGGGAGTGGTATCAACTTTTTAAAGTGAGAATTACAAAGTTGCTGTTTAAAGTACTTTGAGATTATACATATTTTTTTTTACAATCACTTTAGAATGAATCAACCAAACCACACTTCCTCATTGACAGAAGAACTTTTAAGAACTTCCATGACAGTCTGTTCTTGTCCTTTATTTTGTGGAGAACTTTGGCATGAAGCCTGGGTCAACCTCATAACTGTGCTTTTGAAGAAATTTCTGGAAAAGCTGCCCAGCAAACTAACAATGGTCTCTGTCTTTCCAGCCTGTTTCCACAGTGACTGTAACTTTAGCTATTCTTTCATATCTTAATCTTGCAATCCATCGATCTCTCCATCTTCTTTCAGTTTGGTTTCCTGTATCAGACATGAGCCACTTTTGTTATGATGACATTATGGTTTATTTTAACCACTGTAATCACCTCACTGCCTTGTTCCATGAATCCTTGTATTCACTTGGTCAAATCACATCCTCAGCTTTTGAGCCTGTGCTCATGGACTTGAGTGTGGCTAGAAACATAAAATCCTGCAAACTGACCTGATGTTAAACTCTTTAGCTACACCTTGGGTGGCACTTTTTGAGGCCTCCTTAAAATCACACTATTTCCCATTCCATCTGCTCCTATATTCTCTAAGCACATCGTACAGCATCCCCTATACAGATCTGATACCACCTTCCAACCCTCATTCGCTAATGAATTGTAGGCTTCTCCTTTGCTAAGACAACAGAAGTAATCAGAGCAGGCACCTTCAGCTTGTACCACAACATCAGTCATCTATTTTCTACACTCTCTTTGGTAGAGGAGTCCCAGGCCTTCTTTCCCAAGAAGACAGAAATTTATCGCTTTAAATTATAAACGAATCCACTGAAAGAAGCTGCAAGCTTAAGATCTCCCATGAACCTGTAGCATATGACTAAAAGAGCACTTGATAAGGGAAATACTGAAAAGCAGACATAGGCCAAGAATCCCCTGGTAATCTTAAATGAAGATGTAAAATTCCTTCAAAGTAATAAAACCACCTGTAGCACTTTCTCCTTAAGTCAGTTTTATGCAATAACTACTACGAGCAGATATTCGGGACAATAGTGGTTGATGCAATCTATCCAGGGTGACATTATATAGCACTTAAGATGTCAATAAAGAGCTGATAGAACTCAGAGGATCGAACACATGACATTTTTGGTATATGGATAGCTTGCCCTGAGAGTCCCCACGAGCAATAGGCTATCAAATTGAATGCAAAATCAACTAACATTTAAATGTCAAGCAAGTTTGCTTCCTTACATGGATAATGAAGTACGGATATTGAAATCAGTGGGAGCTAATCTGCTTCCCCTAGACTTTACTCAGGAAGATTTGAACCCATTTGCCCATCAACTCTTACCTGTGGCCTGCTGGGGACATTTGCTGAAAGAGAAAACAAAGCAAATCAGTTGAAGGCAGTATTGGTGCTTCCCTAGTTCCAACATTCAGGCATGCAAATGTATGGAATGGGTCATTCTGAGCAGAATAATAGCTCAGCTGTTAAATGGATACTAAAGAGAAAATAAGCTTTTTTTTTTGGTAAAAATAAGACACTTTTTAAAAAAATTTTGTTAATTTTTCTAGTCTTGTTTTCCATAGCCTCAGTGCTTCAAGATTCATAAATTCTCACCCAAAATATGTTAACCATGTGGTGACTCTCTCAAAGAAATAGAGACTAAAGGGTTTACTTGAATGGCAGTCCTGTCGCCACAGCAGTCAGTCCCTGTCTGACCCACCTGTCTGCTGCTCCCTTGTGGCATGCTCAATAACTCTAACTCCGCTTACTCTAGCTGACTGCTCTGGAGAATTCCTTCCCCAACGACAACACTAGCCACAATTAGTCTGTTCCTGTGACAGCAAATTTATCTCTTCTTCAACGTCTGTTTTTCATACCCCTGCCTCTTTCGACTGCCAAATAATTTGATAGTCAATACAGCAGACGTCCGGAGCAGCTACACCTGCCAGAAAATGCCTTATCTAGTTTTCAAATTGTCCCTTTGTCCTGGGATGTTTCATTCCTTTAATCTCTATTTTATTTTATTATTTGATTTTATTTTTGTGCTGAGTGGTTAAAAGAGAAAGAGTATCAGTGATTGCACATTTAGTACTAGTAGCTTTGGAGAAAAGATCAGGTACAAAGGGCCACCTTCCTATGATGCTAGGAGAGAAAATATGGGAGCCACATATTTGGAGCAAAATGAGGCTGAAACACTCCTGGTCCCATCAGATATGTAAGCTACGCCAGGGAAAATGAGTGGACCTTTGCACGCAGATGAGCTAGAGAGCTGCGCTGAATGTAAACCCTAGGTTTACACACACTAACTAAAAGAGACAGCTACCCCTCTAAGTGCCAAACACAACCAACAGCCAAACCCTAGAAAGAAGGCGGATCCATTTCTCTCCCAATTAATATTTCTAAAGTGTACAGTTTTTTATCAAGTAAAAAGCTATAGGAACTCCCCGGAAGAAATTGTAAAAAATAAATTTTAAAACGAAATTAGGAACCCGTTGTACTTCAGGTTTTGATTTCATAAAGAATAATACTTAAGTGGAATAAACGTAGACAACGCACAATAGAAATAGAATGCAGATCACCACTTGTGGGTCTAGCACCAAACATTCCTTAACTTCCTACCAGTACTCCACACACGAGAGGGTCCGAAACCAAAAGTTTCAAAACATATTTTCACTACAGAATGATTATAACTGTTGGTGGAAATTTCAGGTATATTGGTTGATAAGTAGAACAATTAAATTCCACTCACTTGAAATTACCTGCCTCTCTGTTGTGAAATTCAATATAAATAATTTGACGCATAATTGAAAAGGCCATAACTCAAGGATGGTAGCAGGACCAACTGGTATAATAATTGAAGCCAGAGGAATTCCAAAGTGTTATATGCATCAATACGTGGGCGGAGTTTTTTAAATGTCACGTGAAAGCAGACAATTCATGCAATTAGGGTTTATATATTTATAGCTTCACATTAGGTCCAGGAGTGGAAATTCTTTTGTGGTGATGCTAATGTTTAATCCATAAAAGCTTAAAAGTCAAGATTAACATGCAGATAAATCCATCTTGTATGCTAGTGACAAGTGATGTCAGGCAGAAGCTATTGATGTAGCCTTGGTAAATGATTTATCAATTGGTAGGGTGCCAATTTGATCTGTTTAGAGAACCCTCGACAGGTGGTCAGTGAGCTTTGGGAATTAAGAAAATTGCTTAAAATATTTAATAGCTGTACTACTTAAAAGACGGCAAGTGAATGAATACCAAGCACTGTTTTGGTACCATGGAGGAACAACATATTTCTGTTAGACAACACAATGGATGCCAAATCTGTGCCATGTGTTGATCTCCATTCTGCATCGATTTTG
Organism: Ochotona princeps; assembly: GCF_030435755.1. Lineage (NCBI taxonomy): Eukaryota > Metazoa > Chordata > Mammalia > Lagomorpha > Ochotonidae > Ochotona > Ochotona princeps. The sequence goes on from NC_080832.1 coordinate 19,777,404, forward strand.
GAAATAAATGACTTTGGGAAGAATCATAAAATATGTATCAATTAAAATAGAAATCAATTAAACCTTAATTTCTATAAAAATCAGTCATTACATTGATTTTTATACTACCAAAAGATATGAATTTAAATATAAAGAACAAATTAAACCCAAACTAATAAAAATTTCATAAGCCAAAAACAAGTGTTTTCAAATTTGAAAATTTCAAAGTATTCTAAAATACACAATAATATATTACTTACTATTTTTTAAAGATTGATTCATTTTTATTGAAAAGTCAGACTAACCGAGAGGAGAGACAGAGAGAACAATCTTCCATCCACTGGTTCACTCCCTAAGTGGTTGCCAATGGCCAGAGCTGAGCCAATCTGAAGTCAGGAGCCAGGGAGCCAGCAGCAGCAGCTTCTGGATCTCCCAAGCAGGTGCAGTGTCCCAAGGCCTTGGGCCGTCCTTCACTGCTTTCCCAGGCCACCAAGCAGGGCACTGGAAAGGAAGTGGGGCAGCTGGGATAGGAACCGGTGACTATATGGAATCCTGGTGCATACAAGGCAAGGACGTTAGCCATTAGGCTTCTGCTCTGGGCCCTACTTACCATTCTTACATAGAATGTAACTTGAATTCTCTCAAATAGCATGCTTAGGAATACTCAGAGAAACTTCTAAATCATACACATATTTGTGAATGTAAAAAGTTCAGAACGGACCATGGAGCCAGATTCTATAAACTAGCCTCTAAATCCTGAGACTGCCGGAGGCGAGGAGGCACCAACATGATGAATGGGATTAGCCTCTGTGACGTGGCTCCCCCTGAAGATAAAGAGCGAGGATATCTTCCAGTTTTGGAGAAGATACAGAAAAATACAGAGGAAGCACACTTCCAGGAGGCTTTGCCAGGGAAACTGTATACAAAGCAGACAGACAAAAAGGTGTCATGCAACAGCGCGGACAGCATAGAGACATTGAGCAGTGAGCAGGAGCATGCTCCATGACTACCGCTGGAGGTCTGGAGGGGAAGCCATCTCCTGAGAGTGAAATGACAGTACACCATGGCAGCCCTTGCCACTGCAATTTCCTGAGAGAGAGCCTTGGGGACCGCACTGACTTTGAGTCTGGCCTGGAGCACTTGCAGGGGCCAGGGCACTCATGGAAGCCTGGAAAGGAAGAACACACCTGTTCCTGCCTCTCCCTCTGCCAGGACCCCCAGCATGCAGCCGGGGCAAAGCACCATGTAAGTGAGGATAGAGGCGACGGTTGCTCAGGCAAGCTCCGGATCAGGGCATTTTATCAGAGAGCTAAATGGGCATTCCCCACTGACTTTGAGTGTGGCCCAGAGGACTGGCAAAGTGCTGGGTACCCACGTAGGACTATGAGGTGCTCCCATCCCTTCACATCATCATAGGCTCTGGGGCTCAAGCTGCCAAGTCCGAGCAGCTGGCTCAGAAAACACCTGTGTTCTGTGCAGCAACAGGGCAGGCTCCCAGGGCCGTATCCCGAGACTGAGGACGCCTTGCATGCTATGTCTGTGGGAGTCAGTGACTGCACCCCAGGGTGTTGGGTTCAGCTTGGTCTCTTTTCAAACAATGTAAGACAGTTGAAATGGAGGGAATCCTATAAACTCTCTGTGAGGACAGCAACCCTTAAATACAAAAGAAGAAAATGATACAACAAAGAAAGGGAACTACAGACTGATTTTCTTGGTGAACATACATGCGAAAATCCTCAACAAAATACAGCAATCTTACACAAGAACAAAGCCACAGGCATCACAATACCAGACTTCAAGACATACCACAGGCCAATTATAGTTAAAACAGTGTGGTGTTGGCATAAACGTAGAGATGTAGAGCAACAGACCAAAACAGAAATCCTAGAAACTAATCTAGCATCTATAACCAACTAATTTTTGACCAATGAGCTAAAGTCAGTCCCTGGAGAAAGGACCCTCTCTTCAAAAAGTGGTTGTGGGAATATTGGTTTTCTGTATGCAGAGGTACAAAACAAGACCCCTACCTTACATTCCATTAAAAAATCAACTCAGAGTAGAACAACGATCTAAATCCTAGACCTGATTTTGCCAAAGTACTACAGGAGAACATTGCAGAAACTCTGTAACACATTAGCATACCCAAAAAGATCCTAGATGCCAGTTCATGTGCCAACTGCTCCATTTCTGATGAGCTCCCTGCTAATGGAAAATTAGCAGAAGATGGCTCAAGTACCCAGGACACTGCACACAGGGGTCCAAAGAAGCTCCTGGCTCCCAGCCTCAGACATTGCATCTACTTGAAGATCTTTCACTTTCGCTGTCTCTTTCTCTCTGCAAGTCTGCTTTTCACACAAGTAAAATATACCTATTTAATAAAAAAATTAATATTTAGTTAACCTATTTTGAGCTTAGAATAGAAGCAACAGTGTAACGGTAAGTCGGCAACCATTGATTTTTCTCAGGCTTTTGTGAGTTCTACAGAGCCAAGCACATGCAAACACTTTTGGGGGATGAATGTAGGGACTGATGTATGAAAGTGAATTAGCATACCACAAGAAGTGAATCAGCACAACTACAAACAAAAATTTGTGAAATGACACAGAAATATAAAGGTGTACATTTAAAAAATTTATTTGAAAGCAGGAATGATTTCCTATGCACTGCTTCACACCCCAAATGATCACAACAGCATTTGCACCCCACATTGTTGACAGGAGTCCAACTTCATAAGCCACTGCCAGCTAGCTCGCATAGCATGAGTCAGCAGGAGGTTGAATTTGGAACACAGCCGGGATCTGAACTTAGAGATTCTGCTATGGGATATTTTAAACTGGTGTCTTATCCACTAGATAAATATATATTCAGTGCATATATATTTAAATAGTTTTCTTCACAACCTGAAAATGATAGCATTTTTAAGTCATAGAGTGGTAAAAAATTGAAGAAAAATTTTAAGACCAAGTTGAGGGATACTATTTTTCTACCCTCCCAAGACTTTGCACTATTTTTTCTTCCTTTAGGATATTTTCTAAAAGATGACAGAAATGGTGAAATGAAAGGCTGAGCCTTACATAAAATCTTATTTTGTGACTGCCTAATCTTAGAGTTAGTTTGAGAGGAAATAATGTCTTCATATTCTTCAACAGATTACTGAAAATATAATTGTAGTATCAAGTGTCTGCATGGATTTCTTTCTGAAACAACATGATTGTTTCAGAGGATAGTGGATCAGAAATTTTGTGGTGGCAAGATACCTACACAAAATATTTGCAAAGAATCAATAAATTTGAATCACTGCACAATTTTCCCTGGATCTGAATTCTTTTTATTTGGCTATATTCTGGAAATTTCAGAGGATTGTAATCCATGATACCTTAAACTGTTTGAATTCACACTAGAGCTATTTCTTCCATGGGGAAAAAAAAAAACCAGCAGGAAAAAAAGAAAATTCTGAAAATACTCCCCTTCTCTGTCATAATCTGATGACATCAGAGAACAATGAAGAGACAGAATTACTTTAGAAAGGCTATTTTCATTCCTTTTTAGCACACCACGAAGGCTCTTGTTTGAAGTAATACACAGATTTTTACAATAGCTTGTATTGAAGGGAATAATTTCCTCTAACATGAGATTTATTATTTTCATTTGCCTTCATTTTCTCACTCACGGATCATGTGAGTCTCTAAGGGCAGGATGGCACTGTCACTGCAGGCCCTCGATACGATGATATCAAAGTTGAGCTTCATTTTCTCTTTCAACTTAATAAATTTTTCCATCTTTTCGAACAATACCCACTACAATTTCTAACACCAAGTTTGTTGTCTGACCAAGGGCACACAGAAGCAGAACTGTACTCACGGCAGCAAGACGGAAACGTACTGTTGATTTGCTCCATGACCTCGGTGAGGTCCGAGCTGGTGTCATGTGGGGGAGCCAGCAGGTCCTCTGCTGCTGTGACGGCACAGGGAGAGCACAGAGATCTCACTCACGTGAACAATGCTCAAAGGAAAACTTCAACATTTTTAAAAAGGGACAAGAGATCTTTCGAAATGAATGTCCAGCCTTCCACAAAAATCCAACTTCAGGAGCAAAAACCACTCCTAGTCATCCACGAGCAACAGAAAACAAGTTTCCAATAACCACAACGGGAACTGCAGGTATATTCTTATTAATTGATGGCATTATGATTTTATAAAAATAAATGACTAGCATTAGGGTAGGAAGACGCAAAGCATCAGCAGAAATACAAGACTGAATCACAAACAGTGCAGTGCAAAGCTTCTCATCTACATTTCTGATTTTTTTATGGGGGAAAATATCTCTTTTTCCCTTCCTTTCTTTAATATGACTTCAGCATAGGCTAGCTTATGCTGTCTCAAATGTAAGGAAATGTTATAATAATTTATTGTATAACAATCAAAACAATTCTAAAATACTAGCATTTTAATTTTTCTCTGATTACTATACCAAAAAATGTCCTACAAATAAACTGTTTTGGTAGCAGTCTACACATCTCAGTAGAATTTCCACTGATCACAAGATGCCATTCCTAAATAGCCAATTCAGAGACCGATTTAGGTTCCTTTTGTGAGCAACGAACTGGATGAGCTCTCAGAATGGATAAGGAAGAGTTGCTATGTGAATTGACAGATTTGGGTGAACTAAATCACAATTCTGGCTAAAATAGTCTTTGCTTTTGTGCTCTGTATGTGAGGGTACTTCAGACAGTTCATGGAAAAGTGGCTGGTGTTGCATAGCAGGGGGCTAAGCCACTGATCGGAAGCCAACATCCCACACAGGTGTGTAATTTCAAATTCCAGTAGCCCTGTTTCTGACCCAGCTTCCTCCTAACGCACTCAGGAGGCAGCAGATAACGGCTCAAGTACTTGGGTCATTTGGGAGATCAATATGGAGTTCACAGATGGTCAATTTGGACTGGCTGAACTCCAGCTCTTTTGGACATTTAGAAATTGAACACAGGGATGGATAATTTTTCACTCTTGTCTATTCTTTTCTGTTATTCTTTCAAATAAATAAATATTTTAATAAAATGTCCATGGAAATTTTAAATAAAATAAGTTGGTTTGGGTGCAAACATTTTTGAAAACCACCCATAGCTGTTTTATGACCTGCATTTCCATAAATGTATGAAGCACCCTGGTACAAATAAATGTGAAATTTTAAGACAGAAAACATCCTAGAAATTAATCATTTTAAAAGGAATTAGAGTAGATTTCTTGCTCATCCCAAAAGGAAGAGCTGATTTTTCTTCCTCCAGCTGCAGTTCAGTCCACTGTGACAGGTTACATAAGGTCTGTAATAGCTGCTTTTTGAAAAATATTTGCTTTTTTGACACTGCTACAATGGATCTACATTCCTTTAAAACCAATGAGAATATAAAACTCTTAGCCTCTGAGGAACTCATGCATAAGACTCCTACTTAACATGAGGCAGGAACAAATGGCAAACAGAAAGCAGCCTGGGCAAACGAGTTGTGCCCTAGGAATACCCACCTGCTTGGGGGAACTGCGGGCCAGGGTCTGGGTCCAGAGCGTAGCTCAGCGCAGAATGCTGAGGGGAAGCCCAGGGAGAGACGCCATTGATTCGAGAATCAGATGCAGGCTGCAACACAGAGTTCAATCAGAGAAAGAACTCAAGTAACCCAAAAGGAATGCTTTCCTCCCCTACCTCAACCTGGATAATTAGATCATGTAGCTTCCCTTGTTCTTAAACATTTCAAATTAATTTGTACATCAGTTGTGTGGGCCACTAGTATTTCACCTAACACTCAGTGATTGTCTTCTTCCCATTGGGATAGCTTGAAGAACTTCCAAGGTTACATAGGCAAGATTAACTTACCAAAGGCATTTGTATCCCTGGTTGTTCTATTATTTTTATGCCAACCAAGGAGATGAAGAAATACATTTCACTGAATTAACAATGGGCCTCTAACACACTGAATAATTTTCCACATCAAATATCTAAGCGTGGTATTAGAGAATAAGAGTGTGATTTTGAATTTATTTGGTTGAATTCAAAATGTAACTGGTACACAGAGGCTGTGTGATTCCAGGCAAATTCTATAACCTTCTGTGCTTCAGATTCTTTTTATAACAGGGATGGCAACATGTGCCTCTGTCACAGGGCTTTGTGAGACTGGATGAATTAGTATTCCTAAAGCAATCAGAACCATCTGACACCTAACAAACACTTCATAAATGCCTTTCTGCATAAATCTTTGAAATGTCTATGGTATGCTGCCATCAGTATATGGTCCAATTAGAAAATGCGATCCTTACCAGAGGAAATGCAGTTAGAATTGCTTGATTTTTTTCTATTAAATCTAGATTAGCTGAAGTCTGGTAGGCTTGCCAGTTTTTACTGTCAGAGTTAGGTTTTCCATCTACGCCTGGCATTCATGCTAAATCATTAAGAAGAGATAAGAGTTCAACAGGATTGGACATAGAGAGCCACTTAGCTACCAGCTATCTCTAAAAGCATCCCAATGCAATTTTGAGGGCACATGAGCCATTAGGCAGCTCTGTTAAGAAAAAGGGGGGTGTGTGGGAAGGAAACCGTAGCAAAGAGCCTCTAGCTTTTCTACGAGCATCAACAAGCGATGGTAAAGGCTTTGAGTCTATCTTCCCCCCGCGTGGAGTCTGTGCATACATTTTTTGTTAACACTGAACGGCCCCACACAAATTCCGATACCCTGAAAGACACAGAGGAAAGTATGCAGGTAAACTATGAGATCCGTTGTGCATTGTACACCAGAACTAGTGCTGTTTTTGAATGATTCTGACAATCTAAACAGAAACTGATGGCAAAATATAAAAAAGGCTTTCTAAAATCTGAAACAAAATCAGTGGAGAGAATAAATACTTTCTTGAGAAAGGCATTCCTATTACACTGCTTACAGCCCTTGTACTGCTTAGACTAGACACAAAGGCAAATGGCGACATGACTATGCTATGGATGCCACGAGAAGGAGTTCCCAGTCCGTCTGCTGAGATCTCGCAAAATTGGAATTCACTGCAGGCACTTTTTCTTTACTAGTTCTACAGCTTGACTTCTATTTTTTAAGACACGGGTGCTTTACACCCCAGCTGCGTGGCTGCAACCAGCGGGGCTCGGACTGGGTCAGGCTTGAGGCTTGGGATCCTAGCTCTGTCTGTCACTGCCATGTGGAGGGCAGATCTTGAGCTAGTACGGGCTTGAGGCTCGAGAATTTTCTCTGCCCACAGCCACTATGCTGTGGGTGGATCTTGAGTGGGTCTGGGCTTGATTTGGGATCTTGGCTCCGCCCATCACCGCCATGCTGTGGGCAGATTCCAAATAAGTCTACGCTGGAGGCAAGTGGGCTTGCCCTGCTCCCCGCCAGCTGCTGGGCTGCAGCTAGGGGAACTCGGGCTAGACAGCACAGGTGCCAATGGTGCTGGGCAAAGCCCTTGGGCTGCCCAGCAGTGTGCTCTGGGAACTTGGGGGTGTGGGGTTACAGGGAGTCTGGGAGATGGCACAGATGGGGATGAGCAGGGACTGAGGGTTCATGTCCAGGTGAGGAATGACTTCTCTGGGACTTTCATGGACAAGGTCACTCTACTTGAGGGCTAGAACATGGAATCCACCAGTGAGTATCAGAAAAGGAAAACAGGTACTGTGAGGCTGGGCCATGTAGCTGATCAATATGTGAGTGAGTCAGGTCTGGGGGTAGAATCTGCCAGAGAGAATGTGGGCTCACCCAGGTGGAACAGTAATCTCCGTTGGTACATGCAAGATCTGAGGCTGGGAACAGGCCTGAATGGGGAGCAAAGAGGACACCCCGGCTGGGCTGGAATTCCCACCAGTGAATGTGAGAGCTAGAAGCAGGGCGTTGGGCTGGGCCAGACATGGCTTTAATCTCTTTCAGCATGGGTAAGGACTGGGTCTGGAGAGTGCCAGACTGGGCTGAACTCCAGCACCCACTGGTTCTCATGAGAGTAACGGTGGGTGTAGACCAGCCTCTCCTGTTGAACCATGTGAAAGCTGTGTCTGGGCATGGACCAGGTGTGCCTGGGCTGCAACATCCAACAGTAAGAACCAGAAAAGGTATGGGCCGGTTAAGGAGGGACACCATTCCTGCCAGGACAAGAGGTAAACAAAGTAAGCCTGGGCAAAGATCCCGTTAATATGCACAAGATCTGCCATTAGGAGGAGACTGGATAGAGGAGCTTAGGGAACTCCTTTGTCAGGTTGCAGTCATTGCAGGCAGGCATAAGAACTAAGGGAAGGAGCAGCCCAAACAAGGCCAGGTTATAGTAACCACTGCCATACATGTGGGTCAGGCCTGGGGGTGGCCCAGGCTGGGCCAGTTCATAACATCCACTGTCAGATTCAAGCAGGATGGGGTGCAGGAGGAGCTGGTTTGGGCCTTAGGAACAGCCAGTTCATGCTGGAGCCAGGACAGGGGGCTGACTGAGCAAGGCTAGGCTGCAGCACCAACCAGCATAAGCTAGCACTAGGGGCAGGTTGGATCAAACTAGGCTAAAGCACCTGCTGGTGGATGTTAGGGTGAGATGAGCCATGCCAGTCTGGAAGCAGTGAGTGCTGGGTCCATGAGCCCCAGGGACAGAGGGACCCTTCAGCCTGCCAACATAGTGGGTTCTGGGTCCATGATTGCCATGGGTTGGGGGTTTGCCAGTGCTTGGGTTAGTTAATCTAGGTCCCGGGGTCCACCTGTATGGTGGGTGTTGGGTTGGTGAGCCCCAGGGATGAGGGAGTCTGGTGTGGCCTATGTCACCTGGCCCATGACTTTCAGCCTACCTGTGGGGTCAGTATGGGATCCATGAGCCCCAAGAGTAGGTGGTACGGAGGTTCCTGGGTCTCCTGGCTCAGGTCCCTGGGACCACCTGCATGGCAGGTGTGGCATCTGTCTGCCCTAGAGGTGAAGGTCTGGTAGGGCCTTGGATATCTGTTCTGGGTCTGTGGTTCTGCCTGTGTGGTGGGTGCTAGGTTCAAGAGCCCCAGGGGAGTGGGTCCTGATGGGGCTTGGGACACATGTAGGGTGGGTGCCGTGTACATGAACCCCAGGGTTGGAGGTCCAGTTTGGCTCGGGGCACCTAGTCTGAATCCATGAGCTCACCTATGAGAAGTGGTCCACCTCACTGTAGAGGATGGAGTGCTGGATGGCAGATCATGGTGCACATAGAGGACATGGTAGCCTATTGGGCTCTGTGAGGATGCCTGGTACCATAGCTAAGAATGGAAAACAGAATATATGGACAACTATCCCAGCCAAAGGATGACAGTGAATATCTGGGCTAATGGAGACTGTGTCAGCCAACGGGCATTGGAAGGGATTCCTCATTCGTAGATCAGTGAGACCAACAACATCTCAGAACTGTCTCATCTACCTCAGCAAAACCCTTGCAGCATGTACCACATTGTGACCCTGGGTTGATACTGGGTGGCCTTTCCCAGTTCTGTGATGGTTGGGAAGCTGGGTATGGCCTATCCCTTGTCTCCTCCCTTCCCCCAGAACTGGGAAGAATAGGTGGAGAGTTTGGAAACAATGATCACACCCACTTCTCCCTGACTCTGGATCCTTCCCACCCTGAAAACTATGTGAACATCATCTAAAATAATGAAAAAAATAAAAAAGAAAAGGCAGAGTTAAAAAAAAATCAATTTAGCATACCCTGATCATCATTAAGAAAGAAAAACAAGAGAAAAGTAGAAGGGAGGGAGGAAAAAAACAGAAAGAGATGGCAATTCTCTAGAAAGCACATACTATTTTGTATTCAGCATACATGTATGTATATTTATCATAATATAAATTGCATTTCTTATCCCTAAGAAAGTTTGCAAGCAACTGTCATAAACGATGGTCTACTAGCAGTAGCAAATTAATAACCATCTGTTACTCAATTTCTTGAAAATAGAAAACAATATTTCCTGGCTCACAAGAAGTAAGCTTCAGAATGTAGATTGCAGGTCACTTCCTGGCCCCTAATCACCACAGCTGCTTTTCTTATGCAATGTTGCAGATATATATCACAGAGTCCCAAGACTGTTCAGAGCTGAGATTGGTTTCAGCGTGATAGGAGACCCCATCATAAACGCGGGCAAACACAATTGCCTTTGCCACTGCGAATTTAATAGTTATATGTGACAAGGGATTTCTAAACCAGCCTATGTGAATGATGGAGATGAAAAACTGAAGGTGGGTGTTTCCACGGTGACACCAGGAACCCGCCCCAGGGACGAGGATGCCTGCCACAGGCAGGAGTGACGAGGGGCACAGTGCTGCCTACCTGTTCCAGCAGCTGTCGCAGGCGGTGAAGCTGAGACTCCAGCTGTTTATTGTGGTCTTCCAGAATCTGCATCCTGGCCTCCAGCCGACCTTTGTGCTGCCTGAGGAGTTTTGCCTCGGCTATCAGTTCAGAATCCTCGGATGTGTGATGAGGAGAAACGATGGAGTCAGGAGGGGAACCCACGGGGAGCCCCCTTCTTAGATGCTGCCCCTTCAGCTGCTCGTATTCCACTTGCAGAGTTCTAATACAGAAAAGGAAAGATCGAGTGACTAAGATGGATGCTGTCTTCTTTTCACAACGGTGAGCTCTGAATTTAGCTTAGGCTTCTCTTTCCTCTTAGGTTACAATGTGTGTACATAGTAAGAAGAGGGAGCAAGAAAAACTGTAGCTGTAGAAGAATGTTCTAGAGACATCATCACCACAGCAGACACACCGAAGTGTGCCTGCAGTCTCCATCCCAGTTTCTTAAAGTCCTCATAAACTTGAACCCTACAGTAAGTTCTTGGGCAATGTTTCCGGAAAGGGGAGGAGTCGGGGCTATGTTGAGCCTCACAGGAAGGAAAGGATGATATAGTGTCTTCTCTCACATCCAACATACCTTTGTTCTTCCTCCAGATCAGCAATGATCCGCTCCAGCTCCCCACGTTCCTCCCTCTCCACCGACTTCAGGATCTGAGCGGGACTCTGTGGCTGGCTCACTGGGGACTCGCCTCCGAGCGTCTGGCAGTATTGCTGGATAAGGGCATGCTCATCCTCCCTGGAAAGAGAGGGCAACAGAAGCAGAGGCTCAGCCTGGAGGGGCCATCTCTGGACACACACGAGGCGTAAGTGCTGATGACCACATGGCACCTGGACCATGTCTGCCTCAGACTTCAAGGTTTCCGTGACTTCCCTTTTTGATACACTGGGAAGCTACTTATCTAACCGTGTGTGCTGTGCATGCCAACATCTCAAGCTTTGCCTCAGTTTAACGGCTGTATCTCACAAACATGGGGCAAATATTTCACTAAGAGGAAATGAAAACAAGACACAACAATTAAAGAGTCAAAATAAAAGCACAGGGCAAAGTCAATCACTGAATACTAAACAGTGGATTAAAAGAGCAGTGAGTAAGAAAGAGGTGACTACTGCTTTCAACATTGGGTGGAAAGCAATTTTATGACACTTTGTAGCACAAAGACTGAGGTTTATATTACTTATAATTTTGTATTTAAATGACTTGAAATTAGAATTGCAGATATTCGTTAAACACTTACAAATGTTTTAGCTGATGCTATCAGCAAGTCGTTTTTAGGACTAATTATTGAACATCGAAACAATTAAATAACTACATTCAATTCACTTGGGTTCTCTCACCCAGCTACTTTTTAAGTAGACTAGGTTTATCAACCACGTGGTTGAATTCACAGCATACACAAGTGGAGGTATAACAAAACAGACTGCACTAATAGCCCCAGACGAAAGCAATGCTTTCCAGTAGACCTAAGCCTCCATTATGCAACATATCAGATCGGATCTTGCAAATGTGCAAATACTAGATCTCCTGGTTCACACTGGTAAGAGTCTTTTAAAAGACTGTATCTGATCTGTTTTGATGCCTTTTGACAAACAAAGCCTGGATTTTATGCACTGATTGACAGGATGGAATTTCAGGACAGCATCCTGTAATATATGAAGCTATCAGAGTATTAAATGCAAATACCACAGGGCTGTACCATTGTGGTAAACAATGTGGCTACAAACATGCCTTACAGAGCTTACCTGTTAGGCTAGGCTCATGGTCCAGACTAACATTGCCAAGAACTTGGTACATACTGATGAAAGAACTGGCCTTCTCTCAGCTTCACTTAGGCCTTGGATTTATTTATGTTCTTGACCTGATTAATATCAGCTCTGATTTTTATAAGTTTAATATAAAATCCAACTTGGGTTATCACCTTTATTATGGTAAAGATGGGTTTGAAAAGACATTTATGATTTAAGGTGCTGTTTAAAAAGTTGTGTCTTGGGGCCCAGCAGCGTGGCCTAGCAGCTAAAGTCCTCGCCTTGAACGCACAGGGATTCCATATGGGCGCCGGTTCTAATTCTGGCGACCCTGCTTCCTATTCAGCCCATCCAGCTCCCTGCTTGTGGCCTGGGAAAGCAGCTGAAAACAGCCCAAAGCCTTGGGACCCTGCACCCACGTGGGAGACCTGGAAGAGGTTCCAGGTTCCCGGCTTCAGATTGTTGAGTACCAGCTGTTGCGGTCACTTGGGGAGTGAATGATCAGATGGAAGATCTTCCTCTCTGTCTTTCCTCCTCTTTGTATATCTGACTTTGTAATAAAAATAAATAAATCTTAAAAAAAATACAAAAATTCTGAAATGCCAATAGCTATCAGCACAAAACAATATTAAAAAAAAAGCTGTGTCTTGGATTGGAAAGATGAGATTTGAGAGATGCCAAAACAAATGATGAAAATGAAATGCCTTTGCCAAAAGCCAGGGGAAAGGCTTGGATCAGCCACTGGCCACTTGTTTTGTTTTCCTCCTTTCTTTTTCTTCCTCCTCTTTCTCTATTTAAATACAAGTGAAAACATCAAAAGTTCATGGAACATGGAATTAAAGGATATATTTATTTTGGTGCCAATTTTTAAAATGCATGCAGAATTTTTTTTTCCAATTTGATGTATTTATAAAAGGGTAGAGAGAGAAAGAAACAGAAAAAGTAAAAGAGAAAAATCTCGTATCCACTAGTTTACTGCCCAAATGCCCACAACATCTAGGGTTATATTAGGCTGAAGTCAGAAATGGGACTTAACACAGGTCTCTCATGTGGGTCACAGGAACCCAAGTACCTGAGGCATAACCTACTGCCTCCTAGGGTATAATATATGAAGAAACTGGAATCAGAAAAAGGAGTTGAGGGGCAGCATCGTGGCCTAGTGGGTAAGCTTCCACCTGTGATGCTGGTATCCCACTGGGGCACCAGTTTAAGTCTTGGCTGCTCTACTTCTGCTCCATCTTCCTGCTGGGGAAAAGGTGGCAGAAGATGGTCCAAGTATTTGGGTCCCTGCCATCTATGTAGGAGACCTAGATGAAGCTCCTGGCCACTGTGGCCGTTTGGGAGTGAACCAGCAGATAGAAGACTCTCTTTCCCCCGTCTTTCTTCCATCCTCTGACCCTCTCTATGATTCTGATTTTCAAATAAATGAATAAATCTACAGAGAGAGGAAAAAAAGGAAAGAAACTAAACTGATATTCAAACTTAATCACTCCAAGTAGAGCACCAGCATCCCAAGCAGTGTCTTAAACATAGCTCCAAATTCCAACCAGAATTTTTTAAGCAATATGTATTTCCATTAACTTTTTAAGGACCCCACATATGCATGGATTTCAATATTTTAGATTGAAAAAACTTATCTCATAATTCTATAATGACAGCAAATATTTGGGTGAATGCAGATTCTAAGGTTAACTATGTCAACCAATGGACACTGGAAGAGCTTCCTCACTCCTGGATTGGCGAGACTGCCAGCATTTCAAAACCAACAAAACCACTTGGGTAGAACTCTCAGAGCATGTGCCACATCGAGGACCCTGGGTTAACACTGGGTAGCCATTCCCTCTACTGGGAGGTTGGGTATGTCTTCTTCCTTTATCTTGCCCTTGCCACCAGATACAGGAAGAAGAAACAGAATATTTGGAAACAATGGCCACACCTACTTTTCCCTAATCTTCAAATCCTTCCCACCCTGATCAACTATATAAATGTCATAATTTTTAAAAAGAAATTAAAAACTGAGTATTAAATAATAATAATACAACTATTCATATATATCCAAATATGATTTATAGTACTTTAAGGACAAAGGATCACATGCCATTATACCAAAAAAAAAAAAAAAAAAAGAAACTATTTGCAAAAATAGAAAAGGGTTTAGCCACCAGTTACTCTCTACCACATTCAATGTCCAAAGGGTACAATGTCTAGAATCTACCCCAGCCATTTAGGTACCTAGATATGAATGGGCAGGGCACTTTGTCCATATGGCAAAGGACATAAGAGAATGGGCAAGGATAACCCAAGTCAAACACAAACAGTTGGTAACCTCAGGTGCTAAAATCAAGTAAGATTCTTGATTCAGTTAAAAAAGTAACTAACAGTATGCTGCCTATGAATATTATTTCTTAAAAGAAAAATTTAAAAACTAATGGCAAGAGAATGAAGAGGAGGAGGAGGCAGAAGCAGTAGTCAAAGTCATCACTCATCACCACTGTAGGACACCAAAATCCAAAAGAAAACTTGGGTTCTTATAATCTAATGGCTTGGGAGGGTGGGGAGAGAATCCCAGATTCTATGTAATTACAACACAATGTAATTAATGAATAAACTTAATTAAAAAAAATAATCTAATGGCTTGATCTCATGGTCCTGATCTGACCATGGAACCTGCATAAAGCTCCTTGCATATCACAGACAGTATTAGCTAGTAATCCATGCTTAAACTCAGTGTCCGTTATTAATACTTACTACATTTTTAAAACATTACTGCTTTGACAAGGACATTTTTTAAAAAGCTGTATTTATTCATTTGAGAAGCAGACGGATGCAGGGAGAAACTGACAGATCATCAGCTTCTTTCTACCGTTTCACTCTCCAATCTGGGTCCCCCCCCCCACCCCGATCAATAGCAAACCATTAGCACCATCACCATTGCTTCCAAGGGTATGTTTAGGCAGGAAGTTGGAAGCTTAGGAGCCACAGCTGGGAGTCAGACCCAAGGTACTCCAAAATGGGATGCTGCTATGCAAAATGCCTCCTCCCATCAAATGAGTTTTCTTTTTTAAAGATTTGGAGACTGTGAAACTACTTAAAATCAAATTTGAGATGCAATTTGTTGCCAACATTCAGATAGATTTATTTTTAAGTTGATGAGTTTAACATATTATTATAATCATCATCACTACTATCATTACATTCTCTCATTAAGGTGTCTGGAAAGGAATTAAAACAACTTTTACAAATATAAGGATTTAAAAATGTTTTATAGATAACATATAATTTGAGTCTTGCTATTCCGACCTTAAAGTTAAACACAAAAATAGATACATTCCAGTTCTTAATTATAAACAGTAAAAATCAAGAACATAAATTTTTTGGCAGATAGTAAACAAAGTACCCGATTAAGGTCATTTAATGTCAGTGGGATCCCTCATGCTAAAATAAAAAGTGCTTCAAAATTGTAGGTATGCACCAATAAAGCACCATTAGACAGGATGTAATTACACTATATTTAAGTTAGTCATAGTAAATACTATCTATATTACAAAATTAGTATCTAGCAAATGACAAAAAGAACTGTGATTCATTCAATGACCTTTGGAAAGTAGGCAGCACACAAATAAAAATAATATATTACTTATTTTAAGGATTGTTCTGTGCCAGCCTTCAAATTTGAAAATAGGTACACTAGCACAACTTAAAGCCTGTCTCCGCTTTCTACACAGACACTATTTCCTAAGGACAAATGGACTGACACATCTTGGTTTCAGAACCATCCTGGGTTCTGAGATGCTGTTGTTCAATGCTTCATTTCTGCAGGGTTACTACAGTTGATGTGACTTCCCTCTTAAATCATCCAAAGTCCGACTTTCAAAGAAATAAGCA
Source organism: Ochotona princeps (assembly GCF_030435755.1). NCBI lineage: Eukaryota > Metazoa > Chordata > Mammalia > Lagomorpha > Ochotonidae > Ochotona > Ochotona princeps. The sequence goes on from NC_080832.1 coordinate 19,793,324, forward strand.
ATGTGGGGACTTGGATCTATGTTAGGGAGTTGTGAGGTTGGTTTATATTCTAGGATGTGACAGCAGGAGCCCATGTCCATGGAGGCACAACTTCAGGAGCTACAGGGATGATAAAAGCTATGGGGGAAGAGTTGTAGAAAACTGGTTCTTCCAATGAACCTGGGGAGACAGGCTTATACCACAGGTAGGATGGACAAAGAGGCGTTGACTAAGTTAAAGAAAGGGTTTAAGTTCAACTCAAAAATCCTAACTCCAACCACAGTGTTTTCCTTTACACTATGTTTGAGATATCCAAATACAAACTTAAGAGATTGACCTTATCGGTTGCTTCTCATCTAAAAACCCCAAGTTCTCAAATAGGAAGATGAGACACATAGAATATGCAAATCAGGACAAGGACAGTGATGACTTCCAGAGGGACTGAGTGAGTCTACAGTCACTCTGGGTTCCTCAAGACCCACCTGGAAAGCCCTCTTTCCTTACTTGGGAAGCAAAAGAAGTACAATGGCTCAGCAAGTTGTGCCCATACCTGGAACCAGATGGCCAGATCTGAATCCCAGATCCACCCATTACTGAATGTGAGACCCTGGACAAGCTCTTGAATTTCGAAGGACCCCCATTTCTTCATCTGTAAAATAATGCTAACACTGGGAACAAGAGCAACGTCCCATAGTATTCCTGTGAGAGTTGACCGTACTAGGCTGCAGTGCTGGGATAGGGACGGCCTGGGGATGCCATTGTTCTGCCTACCACAAATGTCCTGACCATGTTCTGTTCCTGCAAGGTCTCTCCTATGTCTCCTTCTAGCGTTAGATATGTGAAGACAGAGGCCACATTTGTCTATCTATTGCAGTAACAGGTGCATAGCAGTGGTATGCTAGTAAATGCTCAACAAAAAGGCCCTGATTTAGAACATCAGCAATTTCTGGGGTTTAAATACTTTATTGACTGCCAATTTTAAACTAATGATTTCACTAAATGTGCTGTTGGGAAATGACACACTGTTGCATATCACCTGACAGATAAAATAATCTCAGAGCATAGATTATGATTAAAGGAAGTAAAATCTTTGGGCTGTACTTCAAGTATGACCTTTACTTTGTTTTTTATCTAATTTACTAGTTATTATACACAGGCAGGTATAGTAATTTTTAAATAAGGATGCTGTTCAATCAGCAACATATTGAAAGTTTTATGACTTGCCCTCATAACTGACTACACAGTAGATGTATAACAAATATTTGTTGGATGGGTGAGTGGGTCTATATGTTAAATGATAGTAAAGTAAATATACATTCAGCTGCTAATCATCAGATTATTTTTGACTTTCTGAATAATTAGTGCACATTCTAATTTGAAGATAGGAAAAATTTTAACTATTACATTGTTTAGGAGACAAACATATACACATTTCAAAGAAGTAAGATTTTGGTCTTAAATTTTTAAAAATTTCATTTAATTCTTTGGCTATTTTAGATTGTAGTGAAAATTATGGTATTTAGGAGATAAGCACGATATTTAACAACTTTATATAAGATGGACACGATATGTCAAGATGAAATAAGCATATTGAATATGCTGTTATCATGATTTATTGATATTTCTACATGCATACTGCATGAAAAGTAATGTATAAACCACTAATGTACTGCTGTCAAATAGTAACCTTTATCTGTAAATTTTATAATAAGTAAAACAACTTTTAAAAAACATTGGAAGAGAGACATTCTACATTAGAATGCTTAAGGTATTTCAACCCAGCTCTGTCCAACTTCTTTTTAGTGAAAAGTAGCTAAGTATTACATTCTATAGCTTTTTTATTCATCTTACATTTTTCTCTAAATCCAAATGACAATGAACCCGTACAAATCACATGAAATTGTCATTAATAGAGCCTTTTCGATACCATTGAGTGTCAAAAGTGAATTCCACAGCCAAAAAAAAAAAAGAAATGGAAAAAGAAGATGTTAATTCAGCAAAATATTTAAAAGCAAGATTATATTCAATAGTTGGATGATCAGATAAAATATTTATGAAAAAATTTCCACAACCAAGTTGACTATACATACATTGTGGGGAATGGAGATAAAATATTTGGGTAGAATGTGCTTCCAAAGGTCTCCCAAAGTAATGAGGCTTTTCCTTTTGTTAATAAAATCAAATACTGGCAAGCAAGTTAATACGTTTCAATGAAGGTTAGTGTCCAAGCATGGGTGGGTCTGAGTCATTCAATACAGAGTTGATGGAAAGCGTCAGTATGAAAGGGGGAGGGGACTTAGGAGAAGCATCTGGACTAGTGCCTAAGACCCCCCCTTTCCACACCTGAAAGCCTGGATTTGGTTTTGTTTCTTTTTTCTTTTTCATGATGTTTACATAGTTGATAGGGTGGGAATGATCGAGGGTTACAGGAAAGTGGGTGAGATCATTGCTTCCAAATTTTCTTTTTCTTTCTCCTGTATCTGAGAGAAGGGGCAGAAACAGGAAGAAGCCATATCCAGCCTCCCAACCGTCTCAGCCTCAGTAGCAGGGGATGGGAAACGGCCACCTGATGTCACCCCAGGCATGCTCTGAGGTTTCTGTATTTAATCCCCAGTCCTAGCTCCTAACTCCAGTTTCCTATGACGCAGACCCAAGGAATCAGCACATATGGCTCAAGTTACGGCGCTCCTACCCTTCACACGGAAGACTTGTGCTGAGTCCCCAACTTCAGTTTTGGCTCTCTGGTTAATGTCAGCCTTAGGGAAAAGAGCCAGCAGATGGGAACTCTTTTGCTCTGTCTCTCTAATAAATAAATGAAGACAGAAATGTACAGAAGGACTATGTGTTCTCTGAAATTACATTCATTAACAATACATACGACAAAAACTGGATGAAAAAAATATATTTGTTGTTATAAATAAAATAATTTGATATTTCTAAGGCAGGTTAGTTGGCAAATATAGGATATTTTCCATTAACATTCATGAAGCTAAGTAAATAAACATATCCGGTTTATACCATCATGCCCTGAAAGCATAAAATCTATGTAGACATTCTTGGAACCAAACCTATCAATTTTGATTGGGATGAAAATTCAGAGCCACAGTGAATGAAGATCATTTCTGAAAGCCATGTCATAAGAGCTGGCCTTTCACAGGCATTGCTGATTTTAAGATTTACTTACACACTTCCTGTGGTAGAGCTGCTATCAGTGAGGAAAGACCCGTTAGTCCTTTCCATTTGGGCCAGTCTGGAAAAGGAGAATACAGGAGTTAGATTATGTGGTCACAGGGGACTTGGGCAATTGGACTCATTTCCTCAATGACTTCTAAACCGTCATACTCTGTTAAAAACATAGGAAAGACCAAATCTTCAACAGAATTAAAATAACAGCTAACGTTGAGTTACTTTTCTAATACTTTTGCCCTATCGCCAACAGGCCTTTATCTTATACCACGATGTAATGCAGTGCCTCCTAAATGATCAAGTTTCCTAAATGATTTCCCAGTCCCTCCACTGGGACCTCCACACTGCTGTGTGTGTTACGTTCTCACACAATTCTAATTATGCTCCTCTCATATTAGAAGACTCTAGTTTCCTTAGCAACCTGGTCCATGACTGTCACAGTTTAGCTAGGTCGCTTCACTTTTACTCATGCCCTTACCCTTCCTAAACCTACAGTCTGATAACGAAGCCATCTTTTTCTCCAGTGTAAGGATTTGAGTGTGTTTTGCCAATAACCCAAACCTGCTTTTCCTCAGAAATCCTACTTAGCCTCAACCCTGTACAAATGTTGCTATTTTAAAATGCTTTTTTGTTAACTCTTTTGGGCTTAGCTAGTGACTACCACTACAGATCCCTGGTATATTCTACTTATCTGGAAGTCTGTATGCCACCAAGACCAGCCTATATTTTATATTGCTTAGGGTCTCTAAAACAAACCCTTTTAGTAAAGTATTAGCATAAATTTAAAGTAATTGATATGCACATCATCTCCTGAGAAATACTTTCAATCCCTACTTTCATTCACTGAAACTGGGTTACATTATCTAAATCCTGCTTATACTGGGTTTGGATCCTCATGAGCTTGGTAATCACATCCTATTGAGATTTTTCTCTTTGTGGAAAATACAGCAGGTGTTTGTTAAACTGCAAATTGCAACAAGAAAAAAAAAGGTGGAACTTGGATTCAAATATAATGGAATTATGGCTCCTGTAGAATGACATTCCTTAAATCAAAGTATGCAAATGCTATTGAATTAATGCAGAAACAGACACATTCTGGGTCACAGCAGCAGGCTCCTATCAAAGTTTCTTACCGTGTGGCATATTGCTCTATTCTTGAATGGGTGTCATCATGAAACAGCTGAGGAGACTGTGATGGGCTATGAAGGAAAAAAAAACAAAGCCATGGTTTTATGCCCAAATATTGGCAGGTATCACTACTGGGAATGTTAGCTTAGTTAAATAATAAATTTGCCATGCAAAAAAACCCATGGTATGGTTACCCAGAATGCAGAAGTACTATATTAGAGCAAGAGGTTAGGAATCACCCCCATGCTAATCCAGCAGATTAGAGCATGCGTCTTCTGCATTTGAGGCAATAATACTCACTCATAATGCTCTGGCCACATACTGATGAGTGTGATGGGACTGCAAAGAGGGGAGAGGGAGACAACAGTCACAGAAGAAACACTTTAGAGCTATGTCAGCCCAAAGCAGCGGGGGCAACATCCCCACTGTCTTCTAATCATAGAGTTGACTGCCCTGAAATCCACCCTGGGGAAGTGAAAGTAAGGGAAGTCACAGTCCCTTGCAGAGAAGTTGCTGTGCATTCAAGCATCTGCAGTAACTTTTTTACAGATAGGACAGGATATTTGGTATTGGATGGAAATACATTTGTAAGAAATCTTTTTAGAAAGAAAAATCAGAATGCTCTAAAAGAACTCAAAATCATGGGACAACTGTTAAAACAACATCAATAACATACCATCATATCCTTGTTTTCATTAGGAAAGAAACTTGGTGAAAAAGTTGAGGTAAATGCTAATCACCACACTGTTAGTGATGGCAGAGTTACCATAAAATTAGACATTTCTAATTTTTCTTCCAATTCTTCATGTGAAAATGAACACAAAGTATGTAAATTTCAAAAGTATGCTGATAAAAGAGGTCCCTAGGCAGCCTCCTCTCTACACCTTTAAAACTGCCATATCATCACTAAAACCATCTACAGCTACACTCTCCTCAAACAAAACTGAATGCAGAAGTCCAATCCAGGAAACCACAGAGAAAACCTGGGCTTGACTAAGGGCCTTGCATCAGGAGCTAGACCACTCAACACTGTTTTTTGACCTAACGGCACCTCCAGAGCAGGCAAAATCAGAAATCTCCAAGTCTCTTTGAAACATGTATGAAAAACAACCGATCCTAATTAAAACAACTGATCTTAATTAAAACTGGGTTAACTATAAACATAAAAATCTTAAAGTACAAAGAAAGTTATCTAAATAAGGTCTCCTAAGAAAGTTAATGCTGATTGAAACAAAACTATTAGAGACCTACTTGATTTCCTATTTCGATTGAACATTCACACTGAAGAAAAAGTTAATGAGCTCATGATCTCCTAATGTGAGGTGCAAGCTGATGTCCAGCATGGCAAGGACTAAAACTGGATGAAAGTTCATCTTCTTGGCATGAAAATCTAAAAGTGGTCAAGCATGGTAACCTAGTGGCTAACGTCCTCACCTTGCATGGACCAAAATCCTATCTGGGCACTGGTTCATGTGCTGGCTACTTCACTTCAATCTAGCTCGCTGCTTGTAGCCTGGCAAAACAGTCAAGTCAAGGGTGGCCCAAAGCCTTGGGACCCTGCAACCACATGGGAGATCCAGGAGAAGCTCCTGGCTACTGGCTGCAGATTGGCTCAGCTCTGACCATTGAGGCCATTTAAGGAGGGAATCAGTGGATGGAAGATGTTTCTCTCATCTCTCCTTTTCTCTGTAAATCTGCCTTTCCAATGAATCTTTTAAAAAACGTAAAGGCTCTTGGTTTTCTACATTCAAAAACAAGCACTGCTCTACTAATTTTAAGAGTGTTTGTGTCAGGAGTAACCTTAATCTAGCACAACAGATTCAACTACAAAAATACACAGTAGTATCCCATACTCCTTTCGCATAATTGCTTTTCGCTAACCCTGAAACAGAGATGCTAAGTATCAGGTGAGTGACTTGCTATACATTTTCAAAAACAGTAACTGCTTCAGAGATTATTCTGAAATGCTAGTGTACCATAACATCTACCCTGAGGTTTAAACAGAAGAAAAATGTGAATTGGTGATCTTACTGGACCTCAGAAAAGCTCTTAAAAATTGCCTGACTGGTTCTTGCGAAGTTAACTCGGCTCTCACAGAAGTGATGCATGAACTAAGATAAGAAGAATGGTAGGAGCAGAAAGCTGAACTGAAGAGGTTTACAAAAGAAATGTGTATTTTTAGAAATGTGAATTGGAAAACGTCTAAGTTATGAGATAAAATAATCAAAATTTAGCACTCACTAATTTCCAAGTATTTTGATTTGTGGAACAACAATAATAATAATTAGACATTTGGCAACAAGCCTTCTCATTTAATACTGCAAGGAAAGAAGCCGACACCGCATACTTAGAACCTATGATTAAAGCTTGTTAAAAATAAGACCAATCTGTGTTTTCACAGACTTAACAATGCAGTCTCTCTTTGTTTCCCAGAGTGGTTATTTTGGTTAAACGCCATATTAGTATGTAAGGAATCAGTATCTACTAAGTATAGTTAATATTACATGAAACACTTAAATTCTCAGCATGCTTAATGTTTCCAGTCTTTTGTTTTCTTTAAGCCATTTGATGGATCCCAGAATGCTCTTACATAAAGATACTCCAGGGCTCCCCACTGTGCTCAGGAAAAAGTCCCCACAACCTGGGAGAGCTTATCAGGTCCTTTATTGTTCAGCAGCTGCTATTCTTTCCAGCCTCATTTCCTGCCACTATTTCTAACTTGTCACCCTAGTTTCTGAAAGCTTCTTGACTCTAGGCTTCTGGAACTATTTCCCTTCCCAGAAACCCTCTCTTGCTATTTTCCACAGCAAACTGGTGGCACGTGGTGTTATTCATTCTTCAAATCTCAATTCATTTGTCACTTCCCATCAAGGTCTTGTATGAACATAACGACCCTCTCTAGGACTGGGTACTTGCTACACAGTGAATTTAAAAAATAGTAATAAACTTCATCTATTTTACTTCCACTAAGCCCAGAGAGAAGTGTCTTTCACTTTCAAAGTCTTCATTAAAGCCAAGCTCACCTTTTAGCCAACAATTTTCTCTTACCAAACTCATATTAAATTACTTTGATCCTACTTTAGCTTGTTTCTCAGGTTTATTTTCAATAACATGCTTTGTTCAAACTCTGTTCATGTATTTTTTGAGAAATCTTGCATGAGTTTGCATAATATTAATTGAACGAATGCAGTTTGGGTTTTTACTTCCCTTTAGCAGTAATTTTTTTTCCTCCCTAAATATTCCTTACATGCACGTATTTACAATTATTGCTTAGAGGATAAGATATTTTCTAAGAATGAAAGAGAAAGAAGCTAAATAAAATCCTAATTATCTTCATAAATAACTTCAAAACCTTTACCACTTCACTGGTTGTCCTCAAATGTACTCCTCCCACAAACAAGAGAATAAATGAAATCGATGGTTTTTACTACACACCCACAAAAACTGCTAAACCTGAAGATTAAGTGGCCCTGTACTAGAAATGTCTCAACTGAAAAAAAAATGAACTTTACAACACCAGAGTTGTGTGCAGCTTTTCAAAAGGAAAAAACCTTGCTCAGTACATCCAACATCTTGCAATTGCTTCTCATTGAGGGTCTGTCCACATCTGATGTCATCTTGGCCACCTTTCATTTCCTTTTCACTGAAAATGCTGGGAGTGAGTCTAACTATTTTCAGAATTATACCCCGAATATTGCACAGCATTACTGAGTCTATTTTAGTATCATTATCTTAATAAGAGTCACTCAGACTAGAATGACCAATGCTAATGACTTTGTTGACACAGAAGGGCACACTGCTTGCCATGGTTTCGCTCTGTCCCCAAAAGGTTGTGTGTTGGAGACATAATTCCTAATACAGCAGTGGTGGGAGGTGGGACCTATTAAGACTTTATGAGATAAAAAGGGCTGTGCACTCATGAAGAGCTTGAAGTCCTGGCCTCAGCATTAGGTACCTTATTGCAAGAGCTGGTTAGTAGGAAAGTGAGTTTGGCATACTCTTTTGCCCTTGGTCTCTCATGCTGTGTTACCCTTCCATGTTTCACCATGAAATGACATTGCACTAAATCCCTAGCCAGAGGCTGGCACCTGGATGGTGCACTTCCCAGCTGCTAGAAGAGAAATGTACTTATATTCTTTATACATGCCAATGGATTATTAAGAGTGATAGGCACATTGATTCATATGAGCCAATTAAATTCTGCTGTATATCTATAGTTCTACAAAACTAGATTAGTATTACAAAAATACGTAAGTATTACAAAAGCTCTCCTTCAATGAAATAGTTTTGACAAAATTTATTCTAAAGTGTACTGTATAAAAAAAAAAGCAGAAAATCACATATTTTAATTGTACACAGTTTGACATCAAGCTTATGCATAATATCATGATTTATATGTGGACCTATGTATATTAAAGACACGAATACCCAGATCTACAGGGCTTTGCCTGGAAACAAAAATAGAAGCAAATATCGACCCCCTCTTTCTGATGTCTCAGAGACAGTCAGAGCATACTGAAATACTGCTGTTCAAAATACAGAAAATAAAATAAGCTATGAATTCTGAAGGTTAAAGAAGCCTGCTTCACAAACATGGCTCCTACTGCTTTGTCTATACTTGTTACTGCCATCATCGCTATGTTTTAAAGCAGAATGTTCCCCTCAACATTTCTGTAGTCATCTGAGAGGATGACCTCCTGTAACCAGAACTTCAGGTTTCTCTATGTTTAAAAACTCCAATGAGAACAACAACGCTTCTCTTCTCAAAGATTCCAGCACGTGAATTGGCTTTGACAGGCATATTTATACTGATATTTTCTAGTGAGTTCAGGATTTATGTCATATCTATTTTCCTCTTTATATATGAATTATATATAAATGAATATATATGAATATATATGAATTATATATATCTCATATATGTAAATATATATAAATTATATATAGTTCTCTTGAATTATTTAAAACATTTTCTTTTTCATGTTGCTACTATTTTTATTATATTCTTTCTGTTTTAATTCTATAGTAATTTTATTATCTTAAAATTTGGTTTCATTTATGCTTGTCAACCAAATTTACTTTTAAGAAACATTTTTCATTTCATATAATATAGAAAGTAGTCACATTTTGCTTTCTTCATATTTAGGAAAAAATAAACTTACGAGGTCTCATGAGATTTTAGCATAGATATGTGTCTCAAGCAAGATATTAGTCATTATTCATAAACATATTAAAAAGACGCTATATATATGACAATGAAATATATATATGTATGTGTATATATATGTATATGACAATGAAACAACCCTTAAAAAGAAAAGAATGAAAAATAAATGAATGCAAGAGCATAAAATACAGCCATCTGCTAACATGCAGGTTAAACCTAGATTTTGGTTGTGACATTGTCAAAAGAAAATTACAAAATTAAATGCTGTGAAAACTGATTTCAATTTCAATTTGCCTTTCAGAATCAAACACTTTATCATATCTTTGACTCACTAATATAAAATGGCATCACGAAATATAATAGTTCACAAAATGTTTAGTACTAAAAAAAAAAATCAAACTTACGTCTCTAAGTTGTCACCTTCAAGAACTGTCTGCACAGGCAGGTAGCCAAGCCGAGGGTGCTTAGCAAAGTACTTCTTGGACCTGAACTTGTTCTTCAGCACTTTTGTGAAGTCTCGAACATCTTCCCCAGATGTTGTCTATAAGGATGAGAAACAATTAGACTCCTCGTTAAGATGAAGTAGACAGCCATCCACACTGAAATCAGAGCACACGTAAAGGGAACCCATTCCATGACAATCATGTTGACAATTTTATTTGGTTTTAAAATAATACACAACATCACAAAACAACTGGCAATCAAACTCATTATTAAATAATCTAGTCAATAGCTGCCAATTTCAAAAACTTTTCTGTTTGAAATAAACTGTTACTCTCTTGTTGATCCAATATTTTAAAACTTGAACAAAAGAGTAGCATAGTTCCAGAGAAGTTACTGGTTGAATTTATGACTAAAACATTTGCTGTCATGAAACATGATGGATATTACATTATTTTAGTTAACCTGAATCAATGGAGGTTATACAATCAGCCTGTACTGGATGGCCACAAGCCAGTGAACATTCTAGTCTGGAAAAGGAGAAAGTATAAGCAAGAGAGGAATAACAGTCACACTTGTGTTCTGCTTTCAATCTCTTTCTTCTTTCCCAACCTTGCGTACATACCTAAAATCAAATTTTAGTGGCTATATAGATTATTATTTATATACTATATATTATAAAAATATTTTGGCATTTCTAGATGCAGAATCTTAATAATCATTTACAGTTCACTCTGACTATGAAAATCTCTATTTGTAATACAGTTTGCAGGAGAAAAAGGAAAGGTGGCAGAGATAGGCACGTCATGAGTGAGGTCACCGCAAAGCAGCAAAAGGCTTTTCAACCTCAGAATTAACTGAGGGAGCATCAATCAACTGTTAGGTAAAGGATTTGAAAAAAATCATTACAAAGCTCCTTAAAACCAATGAGAAGTACATACAGGAGTTCAAGAAACATAAGGAATACATTACATAGGCAATAGCAACTTTGAAACAAAATCAAACAGAATTATTACAAATGAAGAATACAATATCGCAAATTAAAATTCAATGGAAAGCCTCAATATTAGAATGAATGATGCAAAAAATTATTCCTGAATTGAAAGACACTTCCTGTGAAAATGCTGAAGCAGTCAGGAAGCTGCAAGATGAACTGAGTAAAGCTAACAAAAATCCCCAAAGAATTGACAACATCAAAGTCAAACATAAGAGTTTACAGGAGTTCCTGACGTCATGAAAGAAACCCAGTGTTAACGTGACAGGATCAAATCAATAGCTGTCAATATTAACCATGAATGTAAATGGCTTAAACTAACCAATGAAAAGACATAGATTAGCAAACTGCATTAAAAAGACAAAACACAACAGGACTCATGTATCTGTTGCCTACAGGAGACACAACTCACCAACAAAGACACTAGGAAACAGAGTAAAAGGAGAGAAACAGATATTCCAGGCTAGTGGAAAGGAAAAAGGAGCTGCTGGAGCCATTCTAATATCAGATCAAATTCAGGAACCACAATTCCAGACCTCAAGACATACTATAGGGAGAGTAAGGAAAATTGTCTGGTACCGGTACAGACACAGAGAAGATCTATTCAGCAGAATAGAAACCTCACAAATGAGCCCACAAATGTACAACAAACTAATCTTCAGCAAGAGAATTGAAAATATTCTGTGGATAAAGCTTGGTCTCTTCAACAAACACTGTTGGGACACTGGACAGCAGCCTGCAGAAGTAAGAACCAAGACTCCCACCTCAAACCTTATTAAAAAAAATCAGCTCTCCATGGATCAAGGACTTAGATCTACATCCAGAAATCATCAAGCTACTAGAGAAAAGCCTAGAAAGCACTCTGAAACATGTAGGCATGGGAATCACTTCTTTAAAAGCACAGGTAGTCAAAAACAAAATAAACAAATGGGACTTCATCAAATTAAGAAGCTTCTGTACAGCAAAGCAAATGATCAACAAAGTGCAGAAGCAAGTAACAGAATGGGAGAACACCTGTGCACACTGCACGACCGACAGCGGACTAACATCCAGGATTTGCAAAGAGCCTCAGAAACTTAGTGACAGCAAAACAAACGACCCTCTGAAGAATGGGTGAAGGAAATGAGCAGGCATTATTCAAAAACAAAAACAAATTCAAATGGCTAATACACATATGAAAAATGCGCGTGCTCCCTAGCTGTCAGGGAAATAGAAATAAAAACCACACTGAGTTCCCACCTAACCTTACTGGTATTGGTCTACATTCAGAACTCTATTAACAACACCTTCTGGTGAGAATGTGGAGGAAAAAATGTACTTCACTGCTTATGGGAGTGTATCAATTTGCATATTCTGGAATTCCATAGAAGCAAATTGATACATGTGGTCTTTTAGTACTGGTTTCTTTTAAGTTAGCCTAGTGTTGCTTTTCAGGTTTAACTATGTGTTTCTATTCCAGTATGGACTCTGAACTGAGTTAAAATAAAAAGGTTAATCAGGGGCCCGGCACGATAGTGCAGTGGTTAAAGTCCTCCCCTTGAACACACCGGAATCCCATATAGGTGCCAGTTTTAGTCCCGGCAGCTCCACTTCCCATTCAGCTCCCTGTTTGCGTCCTGGGAAAGCAGTCGAGGACGGCCCAAAGCCTTGGGACCCTGCACCCGCATGAGAGACCTGGAAGAAGTTCCAGGTTCCCAGCTTCGGATCAGCACAGCACCAACCGTTGTGGCCACCTGGGGAGTGAATCATTTTCTGTCTCTCCTCTCTGTATATCTGACTTTGCAACAAAATAAATAAATCTTTTTTTAAAAAAGGTTAATCATTCAGAAGTGTAATTCTAATTCCATGACATTCTCTTCAGCTAAATATTTCCAAGATATGGAAGGCCAAAGAAAAACCAGCATACAAACACAAGGCAGCATCTTTCCACCTGCTACAAACAAAACAATCAACACCAACTTTCCCAAAAACTCACAGCAGAGACAAACTAACTTGAGTGTCAATAATGTTTATGTTTCTTGTTAAAACCAAAACTCAAATTCCAAAAGAAGCAAAATGTTTTTTTTTAATTTCCTCAGTAACTCTAATATCGAGGAACAAAACTACCACTAGAGGTTGTCACTTAATGGTATCAATGCACAGGTACCATAAACTCTATTGAATATCAAAAGAAAATGTAAAAAGCGGCTTATTTCACAAAACCTACGGATTATACTCACATTAGAGGAATTCTGTTAGGATTTTGTCAAGAAAATTAATTAAGTCTAGTTTTGCACAAAACAATGTTAAAATTCGTACATTTGGTCTAATTTGCTATCTACTAACAGTACGTCTTTTTAAAAATGTACTAAAGCAATGGTTTGGTTAAAAAGAAAAAGAGGATCATCCATCTAATATAACGAATGTAAACAAATTGAATTTTATCTTCATATTAGCAATAACAATTTTAAGCAGAAAAGTATTGATGTTAGGAGAGGAAGTTGAAATGGAAAGGTACAAACATGTCAGACATAAAATTGTTCCATGCTTTACATCACTCAAGCATTTCTGGAAAGTTTAGGTTTTTATTTTCCTACAGTAAGAGAAGAAAGAGGAAAAATGCAAGCTTACATATATCTTATTAAGTAAAATGAAGAAAACATATAGGTACAGAATCTAAAAATCTATAAGGTTTTTTCTTATCTATCTTATTTAACCAGCACGGGCCCGTAAGATCAGCAGTTTTTCTGACCTATAAAGACCCTTCTCTGGGCTATTAGCAAGGTCAGTAGGAAGATGCTGCCCATGGAAACTCTGGTCTTCTCACCCTGCCGACATTGTGTCACTTCTCCTAGAATACAGAGTTGTGTTCACTTTTGCAAAAGAAACAACCAATAGCCAGAGACTGAAGCATCTTTGTTGTACATAAATTCCTGCTAAAATGCCATGCGGCTGATTTAAAAATATGATGAGACTTCATTTTATATATTTAAATTATATATTTGAAGCATGTTCAGTGCAAGTGAACTTAGAATGCACATACGAAAGAATTTTTTAAAAGGAAAAGGGGAGAAAATTGCCAGTGAGTTAGCCATCCAGCAATAAAGACTCTTAATATTTGGGTGACCTGGAAAATAAGGAATAAACACATCTCTATATATACACAAGAAATTTTGCTGACCTGAATTGATTTCTTTTTCCTACTTATTATTCAAATCTAAAATAGAGATATATATCACAAATGCATATTGAGCATAAATATGCTCATTTAACATGTAACATAGTTAAGAGGGACTCTACTTTTTCCTTGAGTGTATATGCACTTAAAAATGCATTTCTATTGCTCCATATGCTTTTGGATATTTGAAATAAAACATTTTTAAATGCTGGTGACTGTCAGTGAATTCCAAAACTACTGACACGTGGGTGAAAGGCTTCCTCTCACAAACAACAGAAAGTACTTAGAGTTTATTCTAAGCAGGTTCTTAACAGCTTTCCTTCTAATCTATAAAACTGCCTCTAAGTTTTTACTGAGTACATAACTTGAGGGCCAGTGTTTTGCCTTAGAGAGTAAAGCTGACATGTGTGTCACTCCCAGTTCAAGCCCCAGCTGCTCCACTTCTGATGTAACCCCCAGCTAACGTGATTGTGAACTCATCTGAGGATGGTTCAACCCCAATCTCTGCAGCTACTTGAGGAGCAAACCAGCAGTGGGAAGACCTTTCTCTGTGTGTCTTCTTGTCTCCCTAACTCTGGCATTCAAATAAAGAGATTTCAAAAAATTTTTCAATATTTTATCAAGTTAAATATCAGATATGTAGGATGAAATCGGGCAAGAGGAGGCTCAGGGTCATTCACGTCCTAACTGAAAAACGGGAAACCTATAAGACTTAGCATTAATACAATCACTATGGGCTCAGCAATAAAAAAAGTAATACATCATCTACAGGAAAACAGAAGTGGTTCAAACTGTACCTTAAAACCGAATGGCACAATTTAAATATACCAAGTTACTGAGAAAACCTGTAAGATGTACAAAGGCTGAAAACCCCTTGACAAGGTTCAGGTCCCAGTGAGGGCAATGATGCTGCATTTTCGAGGCCAAGAGCTCTCGTCCCACCTGAAGAAGCAGGACTGCCAAACATCCACTATGCTTTGTCAGTGTAGAGCTCTCCAAAGAGTGAGTCAGCAGTTTCTCATGGCTGACTTTCACAGTATTAGACACACTGATGCAGGCCAATGTGGAAGGGAATGGACAAAACACTGCTTCCAGTCATGTTCTGTCATTTCTTTGCCAACAGCGTGCATTTTTAGAGAAATGCCACAATTTACCTTTCTGCTTTTTAAAACAACATACTTTCTATTTTTAGTGGAAAATTACGACTCTTGCTTTAAAAAATATTGCATATATGAGATTTTCATCTACTTCTCTATTATTAATATCAGTAAGAATGTTCATTTTTAAATTTATATGCAGAGCAATTACATATATTTCCTATGTATAATTGCAAGCACATAACGACACTTCAGTTTGTTCCTACAGAAACAACAAATACTTGCTTCAAAACTCTATTACATGCGTGTTTAAATGGTATTAATTAGTGAGTTCCTTACTACGGAGATATTTTATTCTCCCCACTTCTTACCAAAATGTCAATAGTTATTTGTGCAAATCAGTTTTGTCAAAAGTCTAGCAAGTAAGTAGACAAACTGACAACACATCCACCTGGACAACAAGAAGGATGGGAATAGCTTGCATTACTGACCTTTCAAACAATGCAAGTTTGCAAGTATCCTATTCACTGTCTGAATCACTCAAATCACCTTCGATCTCCAAGGATGGATCCTCAAGTCTCTATTTAACAAAGGATAAGTCCCTACCTGTGACCTTTCCCCCTTTGTCATTTTTCCTACATGAATTAGGTCAATGTCTCTTACCAAATGCACATAAATTCCATCTTCCTTACTCCATTTTTGTGAATTCTTTTACAAATTCATTTGCACCTAGTTTAAAATAACCAGTTCAGTGCTTCTCCTTAAATGTATTCTGGTGTTTCTGTGATAACAGCATCTCTCCTGTGGCCCTCTCCACAAATGGCTGTATAATTTCTCCCTCATAAGCGAGTAGGAAAAAAGGAGAGAGAGAGAGAGAGAGAGAGAGAGAGAGAGAGAGAGAGAGAGAGAGAGAGGTATACTTAAATGAGTGCACTACATGTTAACCTAAACTATGGTATTTGAGAAATCAGAAAAAGCAGAAAGGCTATGCCCTGGCTCCTATCCTTTGTCACTGAGACAGGCCATCAGATCTGTATTCAGGAAATGTCATTTCTTCACCTGCAAGAAAGGTACATCCTTATCTCTTGCTATGCTTTAAATGTGTTCCCTAAAGTTCCAGTGTTGGAACCTCAATTCCCAATGTAACAGGATGAGAGGGGACACTTTGAAGAGGTATTTAGATTCTAAGGGCTCTCAGGCCTATGTATGGATTAAAGCAATAATCAAGGAGTGAGTGAGTGATTCTGGGGATGGGTTGTTGATAACATGGATGCATTCAGTCCTCTAGTATGGGCATGCTTCCTCTTTCCATGTGATGCAATCTGCCATTCTCAGTCTCTACAACCATGAGCCAAATGAACTTCAAATTTTGTAGATTTCCCATTTGTGCCTATTGTAACAGTAGTAGAAAAGTAATGGTAGTAGTGAAAATACATTTCTGATAAGGAAGAGACAGGGGCATGGAGAAAAATCTGAACTAACTTTGCTAAGTCCACGCCCCTTTAGTTCAAGCTTACTTCCCCGCAGCTGTCCACTGCTTATCAAATCTAAGCACAAAAACTCGCAGGTGTTCCTTTTGCTTAAGAAGGTTCTAGTGTCACATAAAACTTTTAAAAAATGTTTCCCTGTTCTTTCCTAACTGATCAATCTGTTATAATCAATCATGAACTATAATGAAAAAGATGAAAAAGAATTTTTCTCTCTACAAACTATGTTCTCCCTAGAAATAGTTACTATTACTAATATGCCCTTGCATTTTGTACTTACTGTACAGTGCCAGACACAACAATGTGACTTTAGGTAGTATAATGACAACCTCTGAAATGACAAGTCATCTCTACAACTCCCCATGTCCTATATTAGCTACATACATTGCGATGTGGTCATGCCTTAATAAAAATCAAGAACTCAAGAAATGCTCCAGTCCCAAATCTCTGAGAAAAAAAGTTTCAATGACTGAGTTTAATCCTTCCCCTCCACTTGAAAATGAATTAACCTCTCTGTCCCCTATCATCCTGACCTCTGGTCTCTCCACTCCCATCAACTTTTTAGCATGGGGACAGTCCACGTCAACCACAGTATCATTAACACCCATGAGTGTTCTTCACTCTTGGTGTTCAACTATACATTGCACCTTTCAATTCTGGAGTCACAAACCACAAATCCCTGTCAATTAACCAGAGCTGCACTCTGTGACAATGTCACGATCATGGAGTCATCTTGCAGTGACTCGGGGTTGATACTTAGAGCAATTCTGAACATTTTTCATTCTGTTATCATGTTTGACCATATCCAGTTCTCCCTCACTCTCAGCAAGTGTATGCACTCACAGATCATGAGATAAATGCATCATTCTCTTGAATTCTAACGACTATCTTTTATATAGCCATTATGGAAAAAGCTGTAATATGATCTAGAAGCCCTACTTCTGAGGACATATTTAAAAACAATGAGATGTGTGTACTCCCGTTGTAGCTCATTCACATTTCCACAGTATCCTTCCACAGCTGAACAAATGAAGAAAACATGGCATATTAATACAATGAAATACTATTTACTTTTTTGAAAGAAAGGATTCTGCCATATGCAATGACATAAATTCACTTACAGGACATCATTCTTGGTAAAATCACAGAGAAACAAAAATGCATACTCGCATTTCTACAAAGAATCTAAATAAAAGAACAAATTCATAATCAGAGTAGCAAGGGATATGACGGTGAGCAGAGGCTAGGAGGGAGGGGGATAAGAGAAAAGGAGCTACTGGTCAGGGGGAGAGAGCATTCAATGACAAGATAAAGACGTTTTGGAGACTGAGTATACAGTATGATCATCACAGTTTAACAGTAGTGTCTAACATCATCGAAATATGCCTAGATAATACACCTCAAAAAACAGGACTATCATCTATATGTCCTAACAACACAAAATGTTTCTAATTTGAATTCTATTTTGATTATATGCGGCAAAGATGATTTTTAAAGAAGAGGCAAGGACAGTAAATTTTTGCCTGAGATTAGTTGATCATAAGCTCCTATGCCAAAGAAGAGTGATTTAAAACTTGTACATATTTAATATAAAATTTAATTATTTACAAATGGTAATCTCTGAATTCACAAGTAGTACCAATATAACAAGAAAAGAAATTTGACTACTCTCTTCATCCAAGACCTTAACTAGTCTTTAAAAAATTACATTGTGTGTTCAAATTATCCACAAATACTCTTTTGTTATGTTTTTTTCTCTATGTCTAACCTGGCAAAATTCCTAGAATATGACAGAAAAGTTCATAAATGCATTCTAAAAGTAGAACAGTAATATAAGAGTACACTCACTGTGCAAACATTTCCCTAATGGAGCTAAATCACAAAATCCTTGTCAGTAACTTTGCAAAAATTGCCTATCTCCTCTCAGATTTAGTGTGTTTTTTTTTTTTTCAAACATAGATTAGTTAGATGACTTTTGGATACTGTCCAGCTATTCTACAATTATTTAAAGTGTCAGATATGAGCTCATTTAACCTTTATGAGGCAACTTTTCTAAGAGGGAAAAGTATAGATTCATCCCTATGCTCAAAGAGTTAAGATACTTGAGGAAACAAAACCCTTGCTTAGACAGAAAGTGATACAAAACAATGCGGAACACAATCTTAGCAGGTGAGGCTTGAGGGTATGGTTAGCAGCCACTGAAGAAAGTGTGTTGGTACTGGAAGACCTGGGGGTTATAGGTTAAGGTATTCTATGAAAAAGTAGGACTCGGGCAAATAAAAAATGATGGCAATCATCAAATATGATCTATATCATTTTGTCTCTTGAAGATGAACTTGTACTAACCCTAATGAAAGAATCCTTACATATATAAATGTAGATTACAGAAAGAAATCATTTCCAAGAAAAAAGTATACTTCACTGCATCCTATAAATGTGTCATTACCAATATCATAAAATATATCATTGTATCATAATAGCTAATCCCTAAACTATAGTCCTCCATCTAACCAAGCACAGCCAGGAATAAGCTGAATCACTGCTGAAATATTCAAGACTTTCGAATCATAAAAATCAGTCTTATACAACCTCGGACAGTAGAAACAGCTACCATAGGCTGCAAAAGGACCTTTTACGGAAAAGAGATCAAATCAGTGATGCGAGCAGAATATTCCTCTCATCAAAGCCAGAGATGGACTAAAAGAAAGGCAAACACTAGAATTCCCATGAAAAGGTCAGATCCATTTGACACTTACGGGCCACTTATGAGCATGATACTACAAAAAAAAGTGCACACTTGGGTTAAATTTCTCAGATGGATATTAAATGAGCTTAGAGGATGCTGATAGATCAGCTTTAAACAAAACTTACTTACAACAGAAAAGCAAATTATTTAGAGAATGTGGGTGAAAAGAAATGCTCACAAGTAGTTTACTCAAGTCATTGGTTAACATGAAATGAAAACACATGCTTTCAAAGACTCAGCTTACATAACTAGCTATTTTATGAAAAGCTGTAGGAAGTGATGCCATGATAACCTGTGATAGCAATGCTTTATAACTGGGCTACTGCTGAGATGACCGCACAGCCTCAGGAAGGGACAAAGCAATTTCCAACGCAAGTACTGGTAAAGGAAACCACCCCTGTTCCTTGCCGGCTAAGCTGTAATCCTGGAAATGCTCACAGTATCTTGGCAAAGACTAAAGCTGATGCTTTGTTAAAAACAGGTGGTTGGGAGAGTCAAATTCAATTGCGTAGTCCATAAATTTTAATATTATATTCCTCTCCAATCCATTTTTTTCTAACAGTAATCCACCAGGTTCTACACAATCTGTCCTCCCCTTTTTTTTGGTTTCTATCTTGTATCATTTTCAACTTAATGATGAGGGAAATTCACACTGTGTAAAGGCTACCCCAGTTTATTTCCATGCCCAAGTCATACAAATCCTTTCCCCACCCAAGGGATCTGTAAGCTGTGCAGATGGACAGGGTCTCCCTACTCAGATGGGTGCTAACATCTTCACTGTTGCCATCTTGAAAGTCAACGATTTTTAAATCAGGGGTCCCACATATTTATTTTATATGACACTTCAAACATGGAAGCCAGTGTTGGGCATCACACTCTCCTTAGAGAAGGCTCCACTTTCTCTGCTTCTACCACTGGACCACTGTGAGAGACGTTTGTTTTTCCAGAAATATTCTTCCACTGTTTCTTGTCAGAGGCAGATTCTTAACCCTCAGTTTCAACTCAGATGTCAACTTTCCAGGCAAACCTTACCTGATATCTTTATCTGCCACGCCTCCTTTAATCTTTTGATCTATCTCTCAATCCATTTATTTCTTACTAGAGTCTATAATTGTCTGATTTATTTCTTTCCCTTTTCATTGCCACACATCCCTGCCTCCTAAATGGAAAGTAGTAGCAGAGGCAATAACCTTGCCTTTCTTGCTAGCACATGCACCATGGACAAATGACAGATAAGAATCTTAACAATTCTCTTTGACGAAACTCCCAAACTCTAGTTAGCTCCTGGGAGCCCTCTTCTGTCTGAGGCCTTGGCCGGCAGACTCCCAGCACTAAATACTTCATCCACCACTTTTATTGCCCCCTTCCAATCAAAACAACTTGGACAAATATTAACGTTATGTCTGGCAGTTCAAAGCTGCATCTTCACACTGACTCTAGCCCCCTCCTAAGTGCATGAACAAAACGAAAGCAGCAAAAAACTCTTGGCTGCCCAAAAAACAAGTTTCAGCAGCCATACCTAAAGCCAATATCTAAAGAATTTACTTATGATGAATCCTGAAGCCTTCCTCTGTTCCTTGGAGATGTGTTGTTAACTCCCAGAACTCCACTCTGCCTTTCTCAAGGACCTGAAAGCCAGTTCTCAGAAATGTAATTACCAGGAAGGATGAGGCTCTGACTCTCAGGGGCTGTGGAAGGCCACCTGCCAAGCAGCACTCAAGTGGTCTCAGTACACTGCTATTGTGCAATTTTGTGGTTTTTCACTCACGTCCTGATTCTGCTAAGTCCCTGCTGTTTCTTCTTTCTATCCTTTTACTCCATTTAAACAACCAAGCACTTCAGCACAAAAGGAAGTATAAAAATTCTATCCCTAACAACTAATGCCTGGCTTTATTTTAGTTGACAATAGTACCAGAGACATAGTTGAGTGTCAGGGCTAATTTGCTGACTGAACAAATAGTAGTAATAAATGATATTTCATGTGTTTTCTTAGGATGAAGTTTACTTCCTGTTTAAAGTGATGTACAATGTCTGATTTCCTCTTTCTGATTCAGCAAGACTTATTTAGAAACCTGCTTTCCGCATATACCAAGTCCCTGTTTATTTGACACAAGATACGAGGCATGTGAGATCTATCCCTGTAAATTTTATAAATACTGCTGCCTTTCTCAATTTATGAACCAAAAAGTAACTCCATCCCTTAAACCAAAAAAAAAAAAAAAAAGGAAAGCTCCATGAATAAATTATAGCATTATTTGCAAGAAGCTAAAGAATAGCTATTGACTGAAATTCAGGATAATTTCAGGAAGAAAAATAAGTTTCAGGTCCAAGGAACAGTAAGCTGCAGTAAGACCCAATGCTGGTATGGCCATACTAAGATTCAGACATTAACCAAACAAGATAACAATATAAAATGGCAGAAACTTTTTAGGAAAATAACTCAATATTAAGTGATTTGGTCACAAGGGCACTCATAATCACAGCCTCAGAGCATTCTCTGGTAATGTTTATTTTATGTAATATGTCATTTACGTAATATATTGAATGAGCTATATTCAGTTATGTATAAGTATATTGTCTATACTATGTGAAAACTGAAATCAACCAAATAAATCTCAGTACTCAATACAATGGCTAAAATTGTTATTATAATTCACTAAATCAAATATTTCTTTGGCTAGAAAAATTTACTGTGTAAGAAATGGGGGAACACTTACTGCTACAAACTGCTGAGTGAAAAAAAATCAAGATAAAGAATCAAAAATGAAAATTATTAAAAATTAAAATACAGGAAATAGAAGCTTTTATTGAGCTAGAATTATGAATAAACTAACACCTTTAACATTTTCATTTTTTATATTATTGCTGATGAAAATTTGATTTTTAATTATGAAAAATATTTTAGCTTTTTCTAAAAGGAACGTGATTTTTCAGTATATAATGTAGGTCAGGGTGAGTTCTGATACAACTTGATAGAAATACTGTTAGGCCAAAAATTGAAACACAGCTGCAAAATAATTAACAAATTCATTTACTGAAAAATATATAATTTCTATGCATTAATTAGTTAAAACAGCTATGTTATCTTAAAGGAAAATATAACAACAAAATATAATCTTGAAAATGATTGTGTCTTAAAAATTGCTGTCTAAATTAGCTTAAAATATTTTAGACACCAGTAAATTCAAAGGCAATGTATATTAAGCTACACACACACACACACACACAAAACCCCATGGTTCAGTACTCACAGGGATGCAGTATTCCACCATTGGATAATGCAATTTGTGACCTTTGGCTGTTCGACCTGAGAAGAAGCAACTCTGGCAGACATCGTAGTTAAAATGCTTTAGACTTCTATACCTGGAGAGAAAACACAAACATCATCAGCTTGCATTCTGTTAAACCCAAATCAATCATGTATGACAGGATGTCTTAGCAAAGTTACCAAGGAAGTAACAGGTAGATAAGGTAGAAATATAAAATTTATTTTGTATCCTAACTTCAAATGAGGGTGAAGAGAAAATTTTCTGTCAAGTTACAAAGCAAACATTGCATCCTCGTCTCCACATTTCTCTCTGTTTACATGTTACTAGGAAGGCAGTGCTCACGTCAGAAAACTTCCTGTGACGTTTGGATAGGTAACGAAAATAGCTGAAAAGAGATGATTAGGAGCTTGACACATCCAATTTTTAAATATCAGTAAGAAACAAATCCTAGCATTTCTCTACAAAGGATTTTGTTTTATCTTGAACATTTTGTTATAATGATTGATACTAATCAGAAAAAAATCTGAAAACAAATACAACAAATTAAACTAACAAAAACCTAGATCATAATATATTCTTGAAAGCAAATAGAATGATTTAACTTCTTGCATAACAGGACACTGTAGATTGACTTCTGTTTGTAGAATTTTAGGGGCACAGAACAGTACTTCAGATGTTTTATGGGTGTAGGTGGAGAATATTTTGTTCCAGATCTTCCATTTGGGGGCCAGGACTATGGTGTTGTGGGCTAAACCACTGTCTTTGACATGGGCATTCCTTATGGACACCTGGGAACAAGTTCAGATCCTGGCTGCTCCACTTACAATCCAGCTTCCTACTAATGTACCTGGAAAAGCAGCAGGAAAATGGCCCAAATGCTTGGGCTCCTGCCCTCAAATGGAGTTCTAGGCTCCTGGCTTTGGAATGGCCCAGTCAGAAAAACTGTGGCCATTTAGGGAGTAAGTCAGCAGGTGGATGACCAATCTCTAACCCTGTTTCTTGCTCTCTTTCTCTTGGCCACTCTTCCTTTCAAGCAAATAAATAAATACATCTTTTAAAATAATCTATTCTGCCAGCATGACTAGAGAAACAAGAGCATAAATAAAACTCTGAGAAAAAGAATTTACAACTTATATCAAGCTAATATTTTAAATTACAAAGCACTGAGTAGCTTCTGAAATGACCTGCAAAATCACCTGAAAGCTGACCTGAGGAAAATCAGTCCATGCATATCATAGTCTGGCAAGGACCCTCTGGTTTGAAACAATCACCTATACTCACAGTATTTTCGACTTATCAGCATGGCTTCAAAAATTTGATTGACATTTTCTTTCCTACATGGAGCCCTGTTTGTTGCTAAGCGCTCCATTTCTTCTCTAGTATGAAACTCTGGAACTATTTGCACATTTTAGCAATTCAATTGGCCTTGCAGAAACTACTGCTTCTGCAACTTTCACACTGATGGTGTTGTAGAGTGCAGTCTGAGGCAAAGATGCTGGGTGTGTGAGTTGCAGGTGCAGCGCGAGGCACCAAGTGAGCTGGCAAGAGGCTGGCTCTCTTCCTGCAAAGGCATCTACAAGAGCCATCCTGTGAGCATGAGCTGGCTGAAGATGAAGAGGGAGGCTAGTGTGCACAGACAGAATGAGGAACCCTGGTGCCAGCGAGCAGTGAGGAAAGCCTTGGATTCATATAAACCCGCACTTGGTTTATATGAAACTTAACTAAACCACTAATTAATTTATACTATTTTAAGAATTTCCATGCGATTCAATAAAATTTAAATGAGAAGTATCAGCAAAACAAAAACAAAAAACACACCATGCAATATTTATAAAAGTTCAAAGAAAAGCATGTGCACAAACACACATACCTTGGTACCTGCCAACATCAGGCTATGTTTGTGTGTAAGTGTGTTTGGAGGTAATTTGGCCCAGGGGTTAAGACAGCCCTTGGAATGAGAACATATGGGTTTGTGTATTAGCTTCCCTCCTGATTCTAACTGCCTGTTAATATACAGTATTGGGGGGCCCGGCAGTGTGGCCTAGAGGCTAAAAGTCCTCGCCTTGAACGCGCCCCGGGATCCCATATGGGCGCCGATTCTAATCCCGGCAGTTCCACTTCCCATCCACCTCCCTGCTTGTGGCCTGGGAAAGCAGTCGAGGACGGCCAAAGGCTTTGGGACACTGCACCCTCGTGGGAGACCCGGAAGGGGTTCCTGGTCCTGGCATCGGATCGGCGCAGCACCAGCCCGTTGTGGCTCACTTGGGGAGTGAAACATTGGATGGAAGATCTTCCTCTCTGTCTCTCCTCCTCTCAGTATATCCAGCTTTCCAATAATAATAAATCTTTTAAAAAAATAAATAAAAATATACAGTATTGGGGGGGATGGGGAAGGATAGGCTACAGCCCGGTTAGTTCACTCCCTGTCACTGTTCTGGGAGAACACAATCGAGTTTCTAGTTCCCAAGCACTGCCCAGCTCAGCTTCATTTGCTGTGGGCATTTAGACAATGAACCGATGGAGAAAAACACTCCCTTCCTCCCTACATTTATTTATTTCAAATAAATAAGTGAAAATTTCAACATCTGTAGAAAAACAGCATTAAGAATAAATTAACTGTAATGCAAACAATTTGAAAATATTTTCAACTTTCTGAAGGTCTCATGTATAAGCAGAATAGTAGATTGATAGTGGGACACCCATTAAATTATATCATGGCTAAGTACTTAGCATTAATGATAATATTATTATTCATGAATATTTTTGTAATAGAAGCAAACAAAAACTCATAAAAATCTCAGGTTCTGAGCCAAAGTAGCATAGATAACAATCATTAAAAATTGTCACAAAATTGGCTTCATGTAGTGGTTTTTAAGAAGGAATGCCATTTTTGAGCTGAATCAATGTGCGAAATGAGAATAAAGGGGAAGGGGTAATAAACGCATGAAATATTATGCAAATAGGACAGACAAGGGTCTCCTGCAACCTCCAGCAGAACACCTCACCTGAATCCAACAATTGGGCATTCTTTGCAGATGTTGCATTTGGCCTGATGCTTTGCAGTCTCGGCCGCTGCCACTCGATGCAGAACCGGCAGCCAAACCATGGACTGCGGTTCCAAACGCATCCAGTCTATGAACTCTTTCACACTGATCTCTGGCTTGTTATTATTCTGAAAAGAAAAACATTTAACGGTGAAAAAGTGTGCTTTACAGTCTTCTGAAAAAATATGTGCAGGAAAAGAAAGTTAAACAGCCTGTATTCCCAAAGTGCACAGAGTGCATGCTAGCTTTCAATATCATCCTTATGAGCTTAAAAAAGTTGGTCTAATTTCTACTACTGTAAAGGCAAGGAGATGGTGACAGAAAAAGAGAGAGACAGAGAGTGAAAGAGAGGCAGAAACACAGAGAGGGAGAAAGGAGGGGAGGTACACTGCTGGCTCATTCCCTGGACGTCCACAGCAGCCAGGGTTAGGCCGGGATGTAGGCAGGATCCTGGGACTCCATCCTGCTCTCCCACCAGGTGGCAGGGACCCAAGAACTTGAGCCATCATCTGCGGCCCCTAGAATGGATTAGCAGGAAGCAGGATCAGAGGGTGAAGCATCTGGGATTCCAAGCAGCATTGCAACAGGGGACACAGGCACCCACCCCTGCCTTTCCACAAACATTTGAAGCACCCACATGAAAGTCTTTCCAGACAAGTCTCAGCATCTTTACACCTCTTCTAGCCAAGAAAACTTAAGCACGTAAAAAGAGAAAACTCTTATCACATAACGAAAAGAAGAAAAAGAAAAAGAAAAATCCCAATATCCTTATATGCTCAAAATTTGGGGGAAAGCCAGAACAACACACTTCTAGGCTATCTTTTTACATGAACATTTCAATTCTATAAAACTCACTCTAGTCAGACAGTAAAAAACTATCAAAGTGTCACGAACAACTTCCCTAACTTGGAGCTCATTACATACGTGAAATACAATTGCAGATCCTGGTCTCCGCCCGAGCCATGTGATAGTATCGCAATAGAGGCAGAGTGGTGTAAATGCACTTTGTAGGATTGTCAAATTTTATCACAACGCATTGCATGACACTTCCTAATCCTACCTCAAATCCTAAGCCATTTTCATAAACTCAAATTTCCACCAATCTCACTCTCCTGCTGCTGAGGTCATCTCATGAGCCAATGTATGTGACTATAAATCACAGTTAGAATTTTCACTCAGCACTTTTTTTTTTACATATCTAAAACAAGAACAGAGGCCATTATAAAATGTAATAGCCCATGACATTGATTCTTCACAAAGATTCGGTATGAAGGATTTTTTTTTTCCTCAGCAATGATAAACAGTTCCCTGTGTTTCGGCTTCTGCTTTATGCATATGGATAACATCAGTAGATGTTTCTAAAATGTGTTATACACAATAAGCCTTAAAAAAATGAAAGAGCTTCCCAGCAGAGAGTTAGTAATTTAGATTTGTATAAACTTCGTGCATCACACCGCTTTTGTACATACATTCTCAAAGAAGCAATTGCTGCTTCAAGACATCTTCTTTCAAAAAAAAAGCCTGCCTACAAAAATCTAAAAAATATTCATGTTAGCTATGATGTTCAAGGCACTGTATACAAGGCATACGAACCATTCCTCTAAGTCTGCATGGTGACCTAACTCCCACGGGGACAGTAGGAGGAAGTGGTGCGCTAGGAGCAATTAGGGCTTCAAGGCAGAGCCCCCCATGATTCAAATTTGTGCCTGCCAATATGTTTTATGCTATAGTCACGGAATACCTGAAGCTGGGAACTTTGTATGGAATCAAGGTTCACGTTTGTTTGTGGTTCTGGATACTGGGTAGTTCAAGGTTGGGTGCTGAAATCCAGTGAGGGCCTCGTGACCTTTCAACCAAGCAGGAAGTATAAGGGCAACTGGGTGCAGGTGAGAAGCACTACACTTGTCTCTGAATGCCTGTCCTGGTGGCGAGCATCCAGCCCCGCCACCATGAGCACTCACTCCCTGGAGGAAAGCAGCCCCCTCCCGAGAGCGCCACGTCTGTACATACATGCACAGAGGAACGAATGTTCTCACAAGTGAACTCAAAGCACAGCAGTGCCCTTAGAAAAGGGGCCAGAGGGAACCGATTTCCCCTTCCGCATGTGAGCATGCAACAAAGAGGCCCCATCACTGAGCCAAAAAGAGAATCATCCCCAGACATCAAATCAGCTAGGTCCTTAATCTGGGACTTTCAGAGCTGCGTAAAATAAATCACTGTTACTTATAACCCACCCCCTGCCACTCCAAAGCCTCTGTTACAGCTGCCAGGATGGACTAAGATAGGCTGTAACAGCAAAAGGCAAGACAGTTCTTACCTACAAGCTTAGGTTCCCAAAAGCTAATTACACAATTCAGTGTGTGGTTAGAAACATAAATATAGGAGAAAGATAAGGCACAGATACTAAGGGGATACAGTAGGGGAGAGCAGTAACATCACAAGGCCTTCAGAGCACCTGAGAGCCAAGGGAACTCTAAGGGCTGAACAGAACAGGTGATGAGAAGCCAGTGTGAGGTTGAGGGGAAAGGGAAAGCTTTATTCAGAGGGCACATATGTAAGGGCCCTGCACAAACCACAGCAAGACAGCACTAAAGCAGAGAGCTGCTGATGACTAACATGACCTGAGGACCAGCGCAAAGTAGGACGCCATCACAGTGACGTTCCTACAATGTTAAAGATTCTAGGTTTCACCCAAAGAAAACGTGTAAGTCCTTTTGCAGTGGTCACTGCTTTTTGGATCAAACATGCCTTCAGAATTGAAGACAAATGTGTGGAATGGTACTCAAAGACTCTTACCAAACTTTGCCTCTAGGCCAAGAACCCTCTTCCACATCTCCAAACACCTTCACAGAACTTTCCCGACCCATCCCGTGCACCACTGACCCTTTGCCTTACCTGCTGGAAGCAGCTGCGTACACTGGGCTCAATATTACTGCCTCCAAAGGCTGCTACTTCTCCAAGCTGCCGAGGGATCTGAATGGCGTCATGAAGTAGCAGGCCCAGTTGCCTCTGGTCGCACATTTCTGTGGGTCCTGCCACCTCCTTGAAGAGATCTGATACAGAGAGAGGCAAACAGTTGACTTTCATCCTCCTACAGTGTTTGCTGTCTTTTTTTTTTTAAACAAAATTTAAGACTTATTTCATTTTACTTCTTATTGGAAAGGCAGATAAACAGAGAGAAGGAGACACAGAGTGAAAGATCTTCCATCCGCTGGCTTACTCTCCAAGTGGCCACAATGACCAGAGCTGAGCTGATCTAAAGCCAAGAGCCAAGAGCTTCTTCTGGATCACCCAAGCTGGTGCAAGGTCCCAAAGCTTTGAGCTGTCCTTTTCTGCTTTCCCAGGCCACAAGCACGGAGCTGGAGCTGGATGGAAAGTGGAGTAGCTGGGATGTGAACTGGTGTCCATATGGGATCCAGGTGGATGCAACAGGGGAGGGGACCTAGACAATAAGTTATCACACTAGGCCCCCTGTAGTGTTCTTCACCTTAAAATGCATCCTTGGCAATGTGGCTTAAAGCAAGGGGAAGTGAGTCAGATGATTTTAAGAGGTTTGATGGACCATGCGCTTCTAAAAATAATGCTGTATGTCAATATGTAAGAGCACATTTTGGAAAGTTCATGGAAATGGAATTCTATATAATGTATTTTCACCATGAATTTTCCTCAAATAAACAGGTCAATAAAAAAATTACTTTTAAATGCTACAATAAATGTACAATAGGCAACCATAAATATCACCATAAAGGTTTCTCTTCTTACTGAGAAAGACAATGAACCTATGGCATGGGCATTGCGGTACACCCAGTTAGACCACGGCTGGTCCCAGCAGCATTCATATCTGAGTGCTGGTTTGAGTCCCGTATGCTTCATGCCTCGTCCAGCTCCCTGATAATGCACCCGGGGAAGCAGTAGCAAATGACCCAATACCCAGATCAGGACCCTGCATCCAATGGGAGAGCAGGAGGGAATTCCAAGCTCCTGGCTTCCCGCAGGCTTTGGCCTGGTCCAGCCCCTGGTGGTAAGAACCATTCGGGCAGCGAGCCAGTGGATGACTGAGGTCTGTCTGTCTCTCACTCTTCCTTTCAAATAAATAAAGATTTTACAATTTTATAAAAAAAAAAAAAAAGCAAAATTTTCTAAAACAAATATGAATCCAAATTTTTCTTCATGGCTTTTTAAGGAAATAAAATAATTTTAATAGCAACCCTTTACATTTTTAGTAAGTACTTACTACGAATATAACTATGAATATAATAAGAACACACTGTATTAAATATATGGATGAAATTAATATTCTATTAAATCTATATTATTTTATTAAACATGCAGTATTCAATTACGTATGCATTACATATGGTAGCTTTCTCTTAAATATTTTTATGATCAAAAGTATTTTATGTAAGAATCATTTAAATATAAGGAGATATGCATTTTGTTTTGGGGGCCATCCTATCTCTCATTATTTAACAGCTGCACAAATTATTTGTTTTGCTCTGTGAGATAAAATACATTTTCTTGAAATTTAATAATTCATATGTAAGATATATGAATACTATCACAAAGTTCTCAGGCTTTTCCATTCACTGAGAAAAACTCTGATATGTTTCATAATTTTCTTAGTCTAACAAAATTAACTTTCTCTTTTGGTTTATCTTCAATTCACCATGCATAATATTTTATAGATAAAAAAAATTATTACAATATTTATAACAATAGAGCTTATGTACCAAGACAAATAACTTGAAATAGGGAGAAATTTCAAAGTTTATGCACTTCCTTGTAGAAATTAACATTTTTTGGGAAAGAAATTTTCAAGTTCTATAAATTCCAAAGAATATAAAAGTTAAACAGTCTTTATATGAAGTTTTCTAACAATAAATGCATAATAAACAAGAAATCTTGGATTCTAAAAATATTTTTCAAATAATAACTAAATAAACATCACATAAAATCACATTATTTTCTCTTCCTTGAGAGGAAAGGTGGTAGACTGAAGTGCATTTTCAAACAATGGAGCCTTAATTCAATGATATTGAAACTATAGTTATAATGAAATATAGCTTTAATTATAAGCAAACACAGGGAAAATAAACTCAATTACGAGAAATCTAATTTTTGTTTCCAATTGGTCACCTAGATTTCCTCAGTGCTGTAGTGGCTTGTTCTAATCTAATTTTAAAGAATATATGTAGGATTCTCATAGCCAAGTTACTTATCCTGGAGTCTCAAGTGATGCAAACTTTAAGCCTGGCCTTGGGAACAGGTTTCCGAGTTGACGACTATGGATGGTAACCTTGACAGATGCACATCATTCAAGCCTAACCTTGCTCTTTCCAGGCAGATAGCTACATCATCATGTTGCCACCACAGAACTCAAAACATTCTTAGGCATTTGGAAAATTCCTAAACTCACACACAAAAAAGCACACTTTGTAAACTTCTTAGTGAGACACAAAAACCAGTGTCAA
The DNA here is from genome assembly GCF_030435755.1 of Ochotona princeps. NCBI lineage: Eukaryota > Metazoa > Chordata > Mammalia > Lagomorpha > Ochotonidae > Ochotona > Ochotona princeps. Next base: position 19,824,490 of record NC_080832.1, read on the forward strand.
TATGATGCTAGATTTTCTGCCATTGTCTGTAAGTGCCATGACACACTTCAATAGCAGAGTGTTGGATTTGTGACTGTTGCTGACAGACTCTATTATTGCAAGAATATGGGAGAAAAGACTAGGGCCAGAAGGGAAAACTGGAGGGGGGAGTCCCTATACCTACAAAACCATACAATGGAAAATAATAATAATAATAATAATAATAATAATAGCCAGTGTCATGATGCTGGAGATAAGTCACAACAAGAAAGTCACAACTGATTATCAAATTGCAACAACTGGTATGGAAAAACTGCAACTGGCCATTCAAAAGAATGTTTTGTGGAAGTTTTTGCTGAGGTAAGCAAAGGCCAGGGTTATGTTAGAACATTGGCTCAAGAAGGCATCCTCTCACGAGGGAGGGAAGTATAACTGGGATGAAGATGCTGACACCAGCCATTGCAAAATCAATGTGCAGATGGATACCAATTGACCCCAACTAGGGCATTGCCATTAGGTCTTCAGCGCAAACTGCCCTGAATGTTAATTCTACAAAGGAAGTAATAATGAGGAACTGTTCTGATATCACTGGGAAAATCACAACATAAGTCAAAGTTGTGTAGGTCCTCTCAAACTAAGAAGCAAAATAGGCTCAGAACACTTCCAGAGTCTCAATATCCCATAAAGATTTAGATTAAAGAGTGAACCCAAGAGAGTTCTTATTTAATTAAGCACTAAAATCCATGACATTCTTCGTGGATTAAATTACAGAGATTCTCCTTGAGTTATACAAACCATAAGCTTTGCATCTGAATTTATATTTACTTCAGATAGGTTCACTACCAACAAATAACTGCTCCTTGCAGAGTCTTAATTCATTTAGGAGTGTGTGAAAACCACAAATCACAAATGGTTGAACAACTCCTTTTCTAAATTGAACACTTTCTGAGTTGAGAAGCCTCACACGAATCTTGCTCAGCTCACACCTTGGCTTTCATCCTATCAGGACCCTCACCATCCGATCCTATATTCAGTTTTCATTTCATTTAAATCCATGTCTCCTTGTACCGGCATCTCTGTCAAACTAGGTAACAAAAATACACCACCATTTTGTAGAACTGAAATTCATAAATATATAGCAAATCCATAAATTATAAAATATTATGATGCTTCCAAAAGCTCATGGAAAATGGAATTTAAATACAAGTTTATCTGGTGCAAAAATATTTTCATTTTCATGCAAATGAAGGGACTTTGGAAAGTTCATGTAAACCATATATTACGAAGATACTATGGATGGATTTCAAACAATTTTTGCTTCAGAATAAATACATTGTGTTTCAAATGTCTCAGAAACTTTCCAGAATTCTCTCATATGCCTATTTACATAAGACATGGAACTAAATTTATCTGTGATGACATATTTTCTATAGGTTAATGTCCTTCTTCAAGAAATATCCCTATATCCTGTAATGTATAGATTTATCTGTAAAGAATTATCTGATGGTCTTACACCACCAGATCCCACATCAGAGTCACTTCCACTCTCACTCAGCTGGATAGCAGAGAAAGGATTATCTCCTTCCTCATCACTTCCAGCATCTTCCTCATCATCTTCTCCTTCAGACATAAGCAAATGCTCATATAGGACACTGGCTTGAGAGTGTGCACAGTTCTCTCTCTTCATCTGCAAGATCGCCATCTCCATTTTCAGATTCCTGAATTACTGGCTTTTCTGCAGTGGCAGTGGGAATATCCAGGACAGAAATATTGCTCTCATCTTGATATACAGAGGCATCTCGAGACATACTGAGGGATGTGCTGGTATCATACAAATCAGGAGGCTGAGGTGTGTAGGGCCCAGAAGTCATTGGGTCCAGACTTTCTAATTCTGCTTCCTCCAAAGCTGCTTCTTTAGCCATATAAATATCCTTCTCAAGTTGAGTCAAGTGCTCATCATACTCAGTCAATGTCTGGTAACAGACGTTCACAATTTCCTGAGCAGTCTTAGTATACTGACTCTCTCTCCTAAACAGCCCCGTGTGCTTCAGGAGAACACAAGAATGGGCATGGAAAATGAAGAAAGCATGACGTCCTATGAGGGAGACGGTGGGGAGGCTTCCCATGGTTTGGGACAGAGAATTTGGATCTGGTAGGCTCTGTGCCACATTTAACAGACCTGCTGGACAAACTACCCATTATTTTGTGATTTATTTGATTATGCAATGCCTTGTTCCTAAATGAATTTGAGGCAAATGACTATAGATTTTTGAAACCAACTATATGTCAGAAGCAATATGTGGTCTTATAATAAATGTGTTCTGTCCCTCCCCTATCCACCTAGGGGAAATAATAGGAAAATGGTAAGTTCCTTAGGACAAAATGGTAAGTTTCTTTTCATGCTTGGGATATGGTTCTGTGCATAGTAGGTGCTCAGCAAATGTTCCTAAAGCATTGGTTCCTCAACAGTTAAATTACTGAGTACCTGCTCCAAGATAAACACTCCATCAGATCCTTTGGATGGAAAGGTAACTCAAAATATGTAAATGAATTACTGCAGTACTGTGAGATAAGTACAACTAAGAAGCTAGCTATAAAGTATAGGGGTAAACAGAGAAGTGATTATGTCTTGAAAAAAGTTGGGAAGTCTTGTCTTCTAGAGATCATTTTTAAGCTGATTGTTGGAAGAATTAGGGATTTGCCAGATGGAAAAGTCCAGGCAGAATGTAACACAAAGTGAAAAGGCCAAAATCTAGGAATGACAGAGTGTGTTCCTAGTTTGTTTGTTTGTTTGATTGTACTGCCTTTGTTTCAGGAAGAATTTAAGGTAATTTATGTTCCAGTCTTTTCATACTGGAGTGGTTAGAGATGAGACTCAAAGATGGCAGGAAGTATATTATCAAGAGTTTTGTAATTGATGCTTGAATATGAATTTTATATAATGGAAAACGAACCCAAGAGGACTGATAATCAGATTTGTTGTGAATTTTCTGTATATTGAATGAATGGAGATAGAAATTGAAGATTAATATGTACATTTACATGATTTCATTTTTGTAAAAGGCAAAAGTGCATTTATGTGTGTTTATATATACCTGTATATACAAAGGAAAATGTTTCAAAGGATATACTTTAACTTGTTCACAGTGATAACCTCTGGGGAATGGGATTAGAGGGAAGGGGATTTATGTGGCTGTCTGTATCCTGGGTGGGATATTGTGCTTTTATTTCTGTATTTGAATTTTTAATAAATATGTATTATTTATAAAAAAAGAATTATCTGATGAACCATGGTAGAATCAAGCTACTCACATTTAGGGATAAAATTAAATCAAAATGTTCTAGTACTGAAAGTTTGTAGATGTAGGTTCATCATTTATCTAACAACTGCTATTTCTAGCAGTTATCTCTAATTCCTTTTCAATTGGGAATTATTAGCTTTATTCTTCAGTTTAAGAAAACACACCAAATTTCAGCTTTTGGGAATGGGAATAGTATCACCTTTTAGCTGTCCATGTTCAACAGGATTCTGTAACCTATTCAAGAACTCAGCAACTAATTGGAAGGGATTTGAAGGCAAGTTCCCCAGCCTCCTAAGCAGTGTCTTTTTCAACACCATGAAAGTTTCATTAATTGACAGCTTAATGGATAGGACTAACAGTAAATAAAACAGAAGTCTCAACTATAAAATATACATGTGCAGGCTTAGCATCTATATACAGAAAGATTCACATTCATCTTCCTTTTTTTTTAGCATTGGAAGTAAACAGGATTTTTCTTATCACCTGGAATTTAGAATTAAAAATAAAAAAACTAGGATTTAACAATAACAGCTTTTTACTAGATTCTTAACCAAGCTCAGAAATATGTTTCTCAGCTAGGATATGAAAATCACAATGCCTATATTACAGGGAGAGAATTCTATGAAATAAATGGTATTTTCTTTGCTGTTGGTTCTCACTCCATGAAAACGCCTCACCTCTAAGTCCTCTTCTGAGCTGTTTTGCATTTCACTAAGTCCAAGTTTCTGATACCCCTTATCTAGAGTAGTATAAACACTGAAGTTTTAAAGGGATGAAAAACTACCTTTATAGCAAATCATAAAAAAAGGATGTTTAAAAGCTTTTATGATCATAGCAACATTTACAAACACATTGGTTTAAGAAAAGTTGCACATACATCGATATTTTTCTTCTAAGAGACCTTTGGAGAGAGACATCAATCCAATCTTCAGACTCTGCACTCTGATTTTTCCAGTCCGACCCCTGAAATTATAAAAATCTTACTGCATTACATGTATTTAAGTCGCAAAAAGCAGGGCAATTATTTCTGAATATTTATTCTTCTCAATAGTGAAGCATCAAATAATTGGATCTTAATGATGTAACATTTTAATTCAGCCTTAACATTTAATATTAAACTGAATCATAGCTTCATGACATACTTTAGTAATATGTTTGGTCAATGGAAGACGATATAGCCTGAAATAACTTGATAAACAGCACATCAACTAAGATTTCACTTTCTTGACCTTCAATGCACAGCAATTGAAGTTACCACCTGTTGACTGACACTCCATATTTGAGTGCTGGTTAAAGTCCCAGATACTTCACTTTCAATCCAGCTTGCCATTTATACTCCTGGGAAAGCAGTGGAGGATCGTCCAAGGACTTGGGCCCCTTTCTACCCATGTGAGAGATCTGTATGGAGTTCTAGATTCCTGGTTTCTGCATTGCTCAAGCCCAGGGACTGTAACCAACTGGGAATTTAACCCGTGATGGAAGATCTCAGACTCTGTTTCTTTGTTAGTCAAATTGATTTAAAAAAAATGAATTTTCACAAATCCTGTGAATTAAACACTAAGTTAATAATTATAAATTCAAGACTCATCATAGCTAGGTAGTGTCAAATATAACACGCCTGTAACATAATAAGGCAAGAAAGGGTCAGTGATAATAGATATAAACATACTTCACATGTTTGTAGAAATAAAATTTAGAAGTTTAGTATGTTACAGAAACTTCTTGAGATCTATGCATATTCATTTTTTAATACACATGTCCCATAAACTTTTAGAAGATTCCTATCTTTGAAAATTAATGTTAGAAAGTTAACTAGAAAGGTATTAACATGCTAAGTGCTTAAAATAATTAGAAGCAAATTTTTATTTTATATAGAAAAGCATAGATCTTCATTCCAATACTTATCAAAGAAATACTGATATTGGTCAGATATTAATCATAGTACTAGATCCTGGAAATGGAAAACAAAATCACATAAATTATTTAGATATTATGTTCCCATGAAATAACACCCAATCTACAAAAGTTTTAATTCCACTTTTACTATTTCAGATGCAGGATCATTTTTCAGATTAGGATTTCAATTTTCATGTTCTTATGGTATCTAACTTAATGGGATGGCAGTATGTAAGTAACATTCCAATCAGTTGTACAAGAAAGCTGACCCTTAAGGCACTTTTTTAATGCACAAGTATAGTACACTTTAATATACTAACCTGACATTCACATAACATGATTATATAACATTTAATCGCTCACAATATTTTAAAATACATAGTTGGGGCCAACATTGTGGCACAATGGTTTAAGCCATCACGTATGAAGTCATTCCAGTTCAAGTTCTAAATGTTCTTCTGCTGGACCAGCTCTCTGAGGGTTTGCCTAGTAAAAGCAGTGGAAGATGGCCCAATTCCTTGGGCTTTGTCATCCATGTACAACATCCACATGAAGCTCCAGGTTCATCCATGGCCATTACGACCACTTAGGTGGTAAACCAGCACAAAGGAAATCACTTTGTCTGTCTCTTCCTCTCTGTAATTATGATTTTCACATAAAGAAACAAATCTTAGAAAAAAAAAAAAAACCAACATACAGTTGCATCATGTGATCTTAAACTACAAACTAACAAATTATATTTAAATCTTGATTCTGCTGGCAAATTTTACCATTACAGCAAAGATAATTTTCATTATGAAATAATAAAAAACCAAGTTTCTATGTATATATGACATGTGAAGAACACAATAAATAAAAACGAAAAACATGTTTAGTTGGTTAGTGAATGCTGTGAAAAAATTTTATATTTTCAAAATGGTCCCTCAGTAGCTCAGAGTTTATTATCTATTTTCAGGGATATCAAATAGGGGTGGATATCAACCTAAGTGTTAAGATACTGTTTAAGATATGTTCTTTATCTGGGAATTGTCCCTTGAAAAGTATGATATTTGTTCTATTTGCAGTTACAGAACATTTTTTAAGGCTATCCATAGGTCACATCAGAGAATGTGGGTACAATACCAGCCCTGGTTCTATTTCTATTCTCCTACTAATTTTGACCATGGGGAGCACAGGGATACTCAAAAAACTGGGTCCCTGTCACCCACATGCAAGGGTTAAATTGAGCTCCCACTTGATGAATTTGGTTCAGTTCTGACCATTGTAAGCATTTTACGAGTGAACCAGAGGATTTCAATGACATCTGTGTGAGTGCATGTACATCTGTGTATGTGTCATCCTGCCTCTCAAATTTGAAAAATCATAATGTATCAAACTTACTGAACCTTTGTTAAATATGTGTATGACACTCAGTACTGATACATGGAGTAATTGTTAAAACAGGAGCCAATAGTGTAATACAGTAGGTTAAGCTGCCACTTGGATATTGAATCCCATATTCAAGAGCCAGTTTTATTTCAGGCTGTTCTGCTGCTGGCTGAGCTCCCTGCTAATGTATCTGCAAAGACAGCAAATTATGGCCCAAGTACTTGGGTCCCTCTTACCCATTTAAGAAATCAGGAACAAGTTCTGCCTTCCAATTTGACTTGACTCAACCCAACCATAACAGTCATTTTGGAACTGAGCCAGCATATGGAGGAGCTGTTATCTCTCTCTCTCTCTCTCTCTCTCTCCCTCTCTCTCTCCCTTTGTTCCTCTACTAACCTCTATCTCTCTGACTTTCAAATAAATAAACCTTTCAAAAATAGTAAATACAGCCTGTATAACAAAATATCTGAATAAATATACTCATTTCAGTTTCTCACAATTAAAGGAAAACTGGTTTCAAGTTAACAGAAACTTGAGCCATACTACAAACTGTGTCTGCACTTCATAACTTTAGGAGTTTCCAATTATGACATGAAATAGACTGTGCTTGTTTTCTTCCTTTCAAATACCAGGAAATTTTGATATTCTTTATACATGGTCAGACAATGGATTTACAGAAGCTAACCAAAGGCTGTGTGAATGGAATGGGACTAGTGCCTGAATGTTGCTACAAAGCAATCCTTTGAGGGAATAAATGATCAAAATGATACCCATCACACCATGACCTCCATCCTATCATGACAAAAAAAGAAAAGAACATTATCAGGAAAACAACTGAAAATGTCAATCACAAAGTCGTCCACCATCCACGGTTACAAAGCCATACAGTGGGTCAGCATTATTCTATGAATTGTGGGGACAAAGAACAAAGCACAAGCATGATTTCTCTACAGGATAAGCTCACACATGTGCTGGGGAGGTAAGTCAAGGAAGCAGCGAATCATAGGAAAATATGGGACCAACTTTTAATTTTGGAAATAAAAAAATAATACAAGATAACTGGAGTTGACTAGTTATTCAAGACTGATCAGTCTGAACTGTCATCATTCTCTCACCACATCTCATAATGGTGATAGTAAAAAATTGGACTTCGAGGGTATGACACAGTGGAAGTCCCCACTTGGAGAAACTCTAATATCCTAGGGATATTTAGCAAGGGCTAAAGATATTTGGTTTCCTGGTGGTTTTCACAAACAACTCCTGAAATTAGTTTCATTGGAAAGATGCACCAAACAAAATTACACCCACCCACAAGTAGTAGGAAAAAAGAATCGTTGAAGCAAGTGAAGTTAAACTAAGTATCTCATAATATTGCTTTAAGTGATGATTTAAACACTTGATGCTCACTGAATATAGATGGAAGATTATGAAATTATGACTTTTTAGCTTGGAAGATGAAAAATGACTGAGTTTCACAAACGAAACCAATATTATCTTAACAGTTTATAAAGTCCTTTTACATGTATTAGCTCATTTGCCCTTTGCAATAACCTTTTATGTGGAAAACAGGGAAGATGTTCTTATCTCAATTTTTCAAATCATAAACTGAGATGCCAAAATTCAGTGACTATAAACTCACATAGAGATCAGAACCAAAAATATGAATTCTTATCATCCACAACAGATGAAAATGGACATTTCTTTACAAAATTCAGAAGCTTGATACATGCTAAAACTTTAAAGATAGTTTGTTTATTTCCTAAGATACTATTTTCCCAAAATAAGATAATGTGTCAAGAGAAACTGAATGGTGATAAAAAAAAATCTGAACATTAGTGTTTCAACTAGCACAAATTTTAAAAGCTGACTATGTTAAATGGTCTTGTCCCACTGGATAGGTCATTTAGTCGGTAAGTTAAAAAGAAGGCAGAATGGAAGATCTGTGAAGTCCTAATTCAAGAACTCTATGATGTTCTATGTACTTCTCTGATGATTTCAAGTTAATGCTGAAAATATGAGTCCCAGGTACACTACACTACACAAAGAAAGACAACCAAACTTCATGACTAATAAAGGACCATCCCAGTAGTTTGAAAAGGCACTATTTATCTGATTCACAGACTTTCTCAGAGTTCCTCATGTCCTGAAACCCTGGAAAGAGTTAGACTCTAGGATGAATTAGAAGAGCTGTTGCTTGGAAAGAGCTAGTAAGTGTTGGGTAAATGAACAAGTCTTGGTTATTTGAGAAACATACAATCAACTCTGGCCCTATGAAATTGCTAACTTAAGTGTAATTTTTAAATTTCCTTTGGCTAACACATGCTTCTGCTCTCCAAGTCAGAAATCTGGGCTGAATGGGCACTGCTCTGACGTTTCTTTAACATGGAAGGGAAATAAGTCTTCCCAATATTTTTCCCTTTTATAATGGAAAATAAGACAGTCCAAGATACTGTATTTCTAAATATCACACACTGCGTTCATGCAGCATTTCCCATGCATTCCTATATATTGATGGAAAATACAGCTACACCAACATGTAACTGCCTAGACAGAATCATGATGTTTTACACACTGCTTCCCCCCAGCCTAGTGGCACTCTTTCCACTGGGCTCTCTACTGAAAACAATATGTGTGTGTCAGGGGATGAATTGTTTCATCCTAAATCCAGATACTCAAGTCCTAATTCTCAGTATGGAAACAGGTTCTTTACAGATACAATCAAGTTAGAATGAGGTCCTCAGGACAGGCCCTCATCCAAAATAAATTGCGTTTTTTTGGGAAGAGGCGAGAGGCACACAGATGGAACTACTAGTAGGAACACAGGAAGAGATGGCATCCACAAGGCAGAAGCCGAGGTCTTCAAAGAGAATCCTTTCCACCTTGATCCTAGTTTTCCAGCCTGGGAAAGTGGCAGGAATGCTATTGCTGAAGCCACCCAATCTGTCACTCTATTCTTTGTGATGGCAGCTCCACACTAACCTGCTTTTACCTTCATCTAAAGACAAAAACTAAGCCCAAATGTCAGTGCCTCGGATGATGCTAAGTAAAAGCCGTTTTACTTCTTTAAATTCTCTTTAAACTGTGGGTCCAGAGGTGCTCCTCCAAAGTGTTTCACAGGATTCAAAGAAGCCCCTGCACAATGATAGCAATGTATCTGAGGGAGTAAAGTCAGGGAGTTGGTAGTGAAAACTTACCTTTCATCAGTGAGTTTAATATAGAAAATGTATCTTTTGAGGATTCAAAAAATTAAAGAGCAAATGAATGGTAGATTAATACTAATGGTCAGTTTCACCTTGGCAGAATCAAAACTCTCCATGAAAAGAAAGCATTAAAAGAAATCAGACAGGGACAAAATCAATCTGACTCTGATCACAGAAGCTAAGATTTACCCTCCAGAGGGTTTCTTGCATCCTCATTCTCACAATGGCTACTTGATTATTAAAGAGAAAAAAAAAGACTTTGTTACAGTATGTGTGAATGGCAGCAGACAAAAGCACTTTCTAATGAAACAAGTAAACAAAATTTTAGCTAAATCTTCCCTAAAGCTATCATTATCACCATCCACGTAGAATATGGAATCAATCAGCTGCTAAACAAGTGTGCATGTAGCGATGATTATTTCTTTTTTCTTTCTAAACCAAAGAAAGGGCTACTAAACACAAATTATCATACCATCTAATTAGAGAAAATAACTTTTAAGGTCTGAGAGAGAAAAAATAATGCCGTCCAATTTTCTCTTTCATCCTTGCATACTTTAGCCCCCTACCAGATGAGTGAATAATTCCTAATGTTTCCGAAATGTCAGCACACAGCATGCCTCCCTAGAATCGATTATGGCATTCAAAGGGGCCAAATTAATGGAAAGTGGGTTTGGCTAGAAGTTAACAGTGACTTTATGTGATGGTGACCACCATGTTAAACTACATCATAGATTATTTACTACTCTAGGTGCACAAATACCACCATGGTAGTAAACAAAGATAACACAAAGACGAGTGCAATCCCACTTGCTTCCATTCATCAATCTTAAACTGTCACACAAAGGTAACAGAGCAGTTTATCAGAAGCTCATTTTTATGTGAATGATATTAATAAGCACAATATTTTTCTTTCAAAACCTACCACAGTATGTTCCAGAACAAAATGGAAATCATACTTATTTATGTCAGGTTCCCCTAGCTCCACAATAAAAAATATGACAAAGTTGACAGGCTTTATAGATTAGAGGAAAATCTTAAAATATATGTTTTCTAATATTTGTTATCAGTACAATGACTTGGAAAGTTGTTTAGCTTCCAACAATGAATACCAATAATTTCACCAGAAAAATATTTTCAGTGAACTTTTCAAAAATTCATTAAAAATTATTTTAAGAAAACGGTATTCAACATACTGCATTCAAAGAACGTAATGGGAAAATGCAAACTTACGTGTCATATACATTGAGTAGCCAGTTGAGGCACATATCCACACACAGTGGGACATTGACCAGATCCTTATGCATTTGTTCAAGTCCGTCGTATGTTGTTGTCAGACAGTTGATGACATCTGGAACACTCAGGAGCTGATCATTTTGGTTCAGTTTGTGTTGTTTGAAAACTTCATTTGTTGTATTCAACTCTAACAGATCCACTAATCAGGTAAGAAAAAGGATTATGCACAGTCATTATGGTACATAACAACAGAAACAAAAACTCTAAAGGACCTAGATTGATTCTTTCACTTTAAGAATCTATCCTGTACGAAAAGCTAATTTTGTGTTTTCAAGAAATAAATAGCATTTCCATTCTTACACTTTTAATCTCTTGAACCACATTTTCATGATTTGCAATCTGCAATTTTTTTCCCTCTAATCTTGTTTCCTTTTCTACTCTTTAACAGTTGCTCCTACTTTTTTATCCAGCTTTCCCCTCTGTAGGCTCCTGCTTCCTTTAAACAGATCAAGTTGGGAATATGACACTGTGGGCTAAGACACTGCTAAGGGCACCTGCACTCCATGTCAGAATGCCTGATTCAAGTCTCAGCTACTTAAAACTTCTGATCCAGCTCCCTACTAAGGCATCTGGGAGGTAGCAGACAACAGTCCCAGTACTCGGGTTCCTGTCGCTCATGTGGCCCATGGGCCAGGCATATACCTAACTGTTGAGGGTATCTGAGAGAGTGAATCAGCAGATGACGGTTTTCTTTTCCTCTCTGTCACTCCACCTTTTACCGTAACTCAACAAATACCTAAACACGTTCACTTAATTTATTTGTTTAAACGAATATAGGGGACAGTTTGGCATCCTATCTGGGTGTAAGTTTCTGGCCCACCTGCTCCACTTCTGATCCACTTCCCTGCTAATAGTCTGGGAAAAGCAGTGGAAAATAGCCCAGTGCTTAAGCCCAGGCAACCCACATGAGAGACCCAGATGAAGTGTCTGTCTTTAGTCTGCCTTAGCTCTGTTGATGTGGCCACTTGGGAAATGAACCAGTAGATCAAAGACCTCTCTCTTTCTGTTTATCCTTCTCTGTATGCAGCTCTGACTTTCAAATAAGTAAATAATTCTATAAAAATGAATATAAAAGACATAAATCCCTAAGATCACTCTAAATGGTTGGGACTTCTCAGGTACTACATCGCCCCCCTTCACTGTACCTTCCGAAAACAACCTGTTCCCTGCCCTCCTGTTCATCGTTTCTGTCATTGCCAAACTGATCATGTTCCAATAGTCTTCGAACATGTGCAACTATGTCATACACAATTCACTGGAGACGCTCAGTTGACAAAAACAGACTTTGTCGAAAAATAGCAGTTCTTGACTGCTGAGTCAAGCCTGACTGATAAGGTATTCATAAGGAGGCTGTGTCCTGTTCTACCTCCCATGACATCCTGACCCACAGGTAATTTGTATCTAAGGAGGATTAGAAGAGTTGCACAAGACAAACCTCATATCTCTTGGACTTCATGTATTTGCTCTCCTCTTCAAATTTATTGTCTAGAATATCTAGAGGACATGCAGGATACGCACAAAATCCTTGCTCTTCAAAACATGTTAATAATTTCACTAAAAGGGGGAGTGACGGTGCCATGAAAGAATATGGAAATCTCTATGACGACTATTGCTACTGGAGTGAAAGGACAACAGGAAAAGGACAACTTCCCTGGGAGGCTGGGGATTTGCAATGGGCCTTGAAGAATACTCAGATACAACAGAGAGCATGTGAAGCAAGGAATGAACTCCAAGAGGGCACAACTGTTTTCATAAAGGTAAGAATTCCTGGAAGTCCAGGGGTCTGTAGGAAACATGGAGAACTGCAGGACGCCTAAGCGTCTGGAAGACTGGTGGCATGTGGTTAGGGTGAGAAGGCTAGGCAGAGCTCATGGAACAGCCACTGCCTTGAAGGAAACCAGGAGAACTTCAGATAAAAAAGGAAAGTGTATTTTTTAATACCAACTTTGATGCATTCATTAGCTAGCTAAAACCAGGGAACCAAAGCAGATTTTCAAACTGCCATGGATCAGAATATGTAGAGAGCTAAACAAACCTAAACAAATGGATAGGGAGCATTAGAGAATATATATTTATTCAAGTTTTGTTTGGTGAAGTTTTTCTTTTGTCAAATACTTTTCTAATCTCCGTATTTAAGTTTTTAACATTAAAAAAGATCTCAGTGGAACTTTAAAAATACATACATACATACATGCATACATGTAAGGAGTTATTTGAATATCTTGCCCTGGACCCGGCGCCATTTCTTCTTCCTCACAGGTCATAAAGTTCACGCCAGCCTAGCCACCCACCAATCAGATGTAACCTGGCATTCCACCTGAGAATCCCACCCCCAATCTTTCAGCCCCTTCCCCAACTCCGCCCACTCGCCAATCATCCCTAGGCAATTCATCTGCAGTCACCAATCCCCTGGGGCCTGCCCTCAATCCCTCCCAATCCCAACCCCCCACACCTGGCAGACAAAAAGGGCCCCCAGGTGTGGCTCTCTCTCTCTTCTCTCCCCTTCTTTCCTGATCTTCAACACCTCTACCCTGTTCCTGCCCCGTCGGAATAAACCTCCTAAGATACCTCCTTGCGTCTGGTGTTTTCAGCTCACGGTAAAGAACCAGGTTGCGGGAATTAGCTGCGTGTAATAATATCGTAATATCCTACGAACTAGAACTCTCCCATTGTTTTAAATAAGTAACAATACATATGTAACTGTTTCCTCTTTGACTCAGAACTCTTTTCTCAAAAATTTCATGACATATTTTGACCATTAACCAAAATGGACAAATAACATCTTTAATATTTGTCTATTTTTAACCACTGGATAACCACAAATTTTGAACTGTTACAGAGGAGAATGAAACGTATCCATGCTAACTGCTTAAACCCTACAGAAGCACTTATTTTTCAAGTTACCTACAATTGCAGAGTTTCTCAAAATTTTTATGATCAAAATGTTTATAAAATGATTTCTAAGACAGAACATCAGGAAGAGGTCTTTCTTTTTCTTTTTTTTAAGAGACAAACATAAAATACCCAAGTCTAAATAGCAGGCCAAACCACATTCCTTGGATGTCAAGTACATCATCAGCAACTTCAGCTAACAATAAAACTAACTTGATAAACTTTACATGAGTTAGAGAGGACGTTAGAAGAAAACTAAGAACCATCTGGAACTTTCATTGTCATTTTTATCCCATTTCTTGGGACTATCCTTTGTTTTCAATTATAAACCTCTAGAAAGCTATTCAAATTCTTTCTTCAGAGTGCCTGACAGAACAGAAGTGCTTAATTAAAGGACAGTTACAGAACTACAATCCCCCACAGATACAAAGCAATAGATTCAAATAGTGCCAAAACACTCCAAATTTCCTGAATTCCAACACTAATTATGCCAGCAACACAGCACTGCTATTGGATCCCCACACGGCACAAAGTGACAATAGACCATTTCCTGGATGGGGTTTTTTGTGCATTTCTTTCAGAAAAGTCTCTTGTTACACACTCTACAGCTGTGACAGCACTTTGGCACATCCCTCAGACTGCCATGTCTTCAGCTTTTTGAAAGTTATTCCGACACTTTGTGTTAGTGCCTAAGCCAAGAACACATCTTTCTGCAGCGTGTCACATGTAGGTGCCTTTAAAGAAGTGACATTTAAATCACAGGAAATTATGATTTTTTGCTTTTCAAAGGAAGACTGATGACAGCTCTGTCATGTGGTAAATGAAACAAATAAGCAGAATTGCTTTCCAACCAACTTTCAGAGTATGTCTAATTGCACAAAGGAGACACAGGGGACTAAACGGGAATGTATCAGGCTTCTGTGCTGAAAGAACAAACATTGCTCAGCTCCTGGTCTCGGGCTTCTGCGGCTCATCTCCAGGTCTCCAGCTGCGAGAGTGTGGGTCTCCTTAGCAGCTGCCCTCTCTGCTTTCCAAATAGCCAGCTTTCTTACCTAGCCTTTCTACTCTGTGAGGCAGATGCCTCATTCCAGCTGCTGATCTACTCCCCAAAAGTATGGAATGGACAGATGAAAACTAGGAGTCAGGAGCTTTACCCAGGTCTCTCATAATGGGTGCTGGGATTCGCACACTTGGACCACCTTCCACTTTGCTGATGTAACATATTAGCAGGGAGCTGGATAGAAAGTGCAGCAACTGGGACTTAACCCAGCATCCATAGGGGATGCGGCACTGCTGGTCATATTTTCTATCGGCTAGTTCACTACCCAGACAACCACAGGAGCTGGATACTTCATGAAGGTCTTCCATGTGAGTGGTCACCTTGCACTACTTTCCCCAGGTCATTAGCAAGGAGCTGGAGTGAAAGTAAAACAGCTGGGACATACCCTGGTTCCAATATGGGATGCCAGGGTTGCAGGCAGTGGCCTTATTTGCTAGGCCGGCTTTCATGGTTTATTCCCTCCTTCACCATTATCAATTTTCTGGTTGATTTCAGATTCTGTTTTCTACTTCTGATTTCCTGCCTAATATGTGGTACATCTTCCTACTGCTGTGTTCCCTACTAAAGTCATCTATTTTCCTTTGGAAACTTCTACTTTATGTGTTCCACATAAAGGTTTTTGCGTCCTTCTGAAGCTGATATCCAGTTTGGAACTCTTAACAGAGCCCAATGCCATCTTTCCCATGCTTCACAATTTACCCTCCACTAAATCTCCAGTTCTGAGTTTTCCACAAAACATTGTTAGGGATTTGATGGTCTTTTTCCTCCTACTACCTCAAGTCAGCCCAACCTTGACCCTCTGTTCCCCAAAACACTTGACTTCCCCCTTTTCTTCTGTTTCTCAAGCTATCTTACATATTACCTAAAGCATCCTCACCTCCTGCCCCATTTCCAAACTCTCTACAATACAGAAAACAGTTACCTTATTCCTTATATCAAAAAGAAAAAATACACAAACATTAAATACAACAAAGAGAGAGCCTGAGAAACGTAAAACACTTTAAAACAAATCCAGAAAAGATTTCAGGAAAGCGATGACCTTACTGGACTTTAAGGAGATTTCTGGATATACATCCAGCCATTTGGATTCCAGTACTTCGCCCACCACACCTCTCAGGCTTACACAGATAACTCCTTTTCTTCCTCTCTGATTAATAGCCATGAGCCTACGACCATGTAACAGCAGGCCAAGCACCACAGGAAATCAGCCTTCTGCTTCATGATAGAGACCTCCACCCTCCTGACAGTTCTTTCCTTAGCTCTCTGCTATTGCCTATATTAAAAAAAAACTTTTAAATAGGAGCACAAAAGATATTGTGTGAGTGTGTGTGTGTGTACCTATTCATAAGATATAAAGAAAAAGATAAAAGAAATACCCTTTATACCATCATAGAAGTAAAGAGGTAGAATGCTATCAATGAGGACACTTCAAAAGTTTGTGGAAAATCCAATTAAATGTTTACTTGCTTTCAAAAGAACTTAGGATTCCATGCATACAATGAATTTCTCAAAGTGTCACCGATATGTGCAGTATGAAAACATGACACATGAATCTCAAACTTTGCTACACAAAAATAAGACTATCACTTAATTCCATTTTCCATGAATATTCTGGAATGCCCTGGTATCTTGGATGCCTTGGATCCTCCTTAATCATGCCCCCTTCTCCTTTACAAAGGGTAACCCTGAAATAATGTATTTAGTTTTCAGCTTTTGCAGGCTTGCAAACGTCCTTATCTAATTCAGCATTAAATTCTACAGATTTTGAATGATACACAAGTAGGAATGAAAATGTGTTTCTGCCAGCCAGCTTTCCTAAAATTCTATTCTAAGGTCCTGAGATTTGGTCACATTGTATTGGGTTGTTAGCTCATTTATTTTTGTCCCTGTGACATCATTTTTATGAATATTTTATTATTAAACATACTTGTATAAACTCACTGTACATGTCTTCTGAAGTACTCCACATGTCCTGCAAAGTCAAACCAATCACTCCTTCTGTCCTAAGGTATATACTGTATGTGGCTCTAAAGCACAGAGGAACACAGACATTCTTGCTGCAAAAGCTCAGTTCATTTGGGGCAGACAGATTAAAAAAATAACAATAAATAAATGGAACACTGAAATTGCTACCCTAGTGCACAAGCCAGGTGTGATGGCAGGTACCAGTTGAGGAAGGAACTGATTTGATGAGATGGGGAATCAGCATGAGATGACTAGAGCAGCTCAGGCCTGAGAAACAGGAAAGAGCCCATCATTGCCATTCTCCTGCAGAACTGAAGAGAGCACAGTGTGGCAGGTGGATGGAGAAAGGTGTCAGGCCAGGATCACTGTCTTGTAAAAGCAGTCAGCAGGAATGCTGTGTGTGCAGGCAATGCTCTCTGAATTTGAGATCTGTGGGTGTGGGAACCAGGTCTCTTTCTGTTGTTCCCCATGCGCAATCCTGAAGCTCAACAGTGAATGACTGCAGGCATAGCATGATGTGAGCCCTCTCATTAGGGATGGGCAGGGATTTACACAGAATGAGCGCTGCCCCTGACCTAGAGTAGTCCTAAGGAGAGATGGGCCAGCTCCCCAAGATCACACTCTCACGCAATCATATGGAACTTAGGTGAGAAACTGCCATATAGGTGACCATAAAGTACTGGAAAAATTGGAGGCAGGTGGCATTAGCTTGTAAATGTTTCCAAAGGAGGTAAATTTTTAACAGTGCCTGGGAGAAATAAAGGGTTACAGGCCACTCAGAGGAAGGGTTGGAGCACTGAAGGCAAACAGAAAGGATGGGAGAGGAAGAAACAGATTAATCATAAACAGGTGATCCCTGCAAGGGACATGTAGGCCCCAGGCTGGAGGGCACTCGGGGCAGACAGTGAGAAAGTTGCGGCCAGTTGACTCACAGAAGATTCCTTTAAACGTTCAGAATCTCCCACCAGATCACACTGCTCACAGTATATTACCAATTTCCTTTAAACACTAGAGGACTCTCTCGGCTGCCCTTCTCAGGTTCAAGAGCATGAACTGAAGGAGGGAGTTTTTGCTTTAGGGGTCAAAAGAAAACACCATTGTATTCATTTGCTTATTCACCCAGAAGTATTACAAAAAACTGGGGCCGAGTTCATGACACAAAGCAGTTGCCTGTGAATGGAGATGTTGTGGTTGAATCATTTGTTCTCATTTTGTAGCTCATCAGGCCTGAAGAGACCTTCCAGCACTGTCAACTGGCTACAGGACGTGCAGCTAAGCCTCTTTGAAAACATGTGTCACCACACACAGTACTGAGCAGAATGCACTTCCCTTTTGTGTGTTCACAATTCACTCCCTATTCTGTTCTTGCCCAACCTACAGATCACCAGCCAGTGTGTGTGGGCTTGCACAGTCTGAGCTGAAAACATGAAGATACTCACTGTGACTGTCACAACCTACAAACTGTCTGGGAGGTTCTACATATTTTGTGAGAATCAAGGTTATCTCATTCATCCTTCCCATTGCTTTATCTGCAGGTGTTTCATATCCCCTTATATTTTGCTTCCACAGAGTTTAACTTTTTCTTATTTTATTGTTAAAATTTTATATGTTTGTTTGCAAGATTGTGAGATAGGAAGGGATAATGTACCTGGCCTTCCCAGGTACATTAGCAGGGAGCTAGAACAGAAGCAGAGAAGCTGGGAATGCAACTGATGTTTTGATGTAGAATGCCAGTGTCGCAAGTGGTGACTAACTCACTTTGCCACAATACTGGTCCCAGTTTCTCTAATGTTAAGGAGTTGCATTACTTTATTTTCTCTGAATACTTCTCCATTTCTTTTTCTCCAGTTCTTTTAATATGATCATATTAAAATTTGTTGCTAATTTCAACTGACTTTTAAGGAACAGATTTTCCAAACTCATTTGTTTAAGGATAACTTTCAAAATTCATTGAACCGTTTAGACATGTAACAACTATAAACAAAAGGTAGCAACTAAGACTACATGGACTTTTTTTCAGATTTCTTTATCTCACAAGTAAAAATCATGTTCTATATTAACTATTTGACAAGGTCTAAGTGTTCTGAAAACAGACACAGCCAACTAAACTACAACCATAAATAGAAAACCTTTAGTACGCACTCTAAGTATACATATTTCTATGTAATTCTAGGCTATTTGGGGGTAGGGCAGACAATAACCTTTTAATAAAAGAGAACTATAGACTACCACAATATTCTTCACAGGGAAAAACTCATAGATAATATTATCTTCAGATATATTTAAAAGAAAGCAAACTTGTCTCCAATTTGCCAAAATACAAATTCAAGTATGGATCAAGAAGGTGACTTATCATCATTTCTTTATTGCATGACCACATAGTGTCAAATGATTTGGAGCCTTAAAAGTCTTTAAGGGTAGCGACTTTGCTTCCATGTCTTGGTTTTTTCAGACTAGGTGGCAGCATAATTTTGAAAACACTTTTTATATTGCACCTATATTTTGGCTAATTTTGTTCTGCCACTGAAGACAACACATATTCACTGGCCCACTAGTGCATGATGGGACAAATAGTAAAGCTATAACAGAAAAACAGTCAATTCCTTGAGTGAAGTATACCAAAAACCAGAATAACTAAGTGCTATCACCTTCATTTATCTTTGTCATAATAAAAAAAATCCAGAGAACACAATGATTAACTGAAGGTACAACTCACAGCACAGGGCTTTCTGCAGTCTTCGGATTTTGATTGCTGTACGGTACGCAGAGAAACGTACATTATTCAGGTCAGCTGAAATAGAAAAGAGAACAATTCAAGCACAGGCATAGCATGAAACTTTGAATACCAACAATGTTTTTGCTTCCATCAGATAATGGAAAAACATGTCTGTCCACAATAAAACTTCTTTCCTAATAAATTCCACAAAATGTATTTAAGAAAATAACTTTATGAAAAGTGACACCATTTTGAGGTACATTTCAAAGCAGGGCTGAACAGAAAATTATGTAAGAAGCATGTTTAAAAACATATCATGGCTCCAAACATTTTACTCCAAAGTACATCATCTTGGTGGGCTGAATTGAAGAGAATTGGAGGGGCCCCAGAAGTAAAGTCTTTCAATCTCTCCCATCTTCTGGTCTCCTGCCTATCTTTCCCTCCTAAAAGTGAATTACAAATATCTGAATCCTCCTTTCCCAATGCAGGAGAGAGAAAACAGAATTCTTTTTAAGCCAAGTAACCTATTCCTTTCTCCCTCAAAGAACTTCAAATTAGTCATGTTCTGCCTTATACCTGAAGGAAAGAAATGCCACATGGAGAGGTCAAGAACAATCTGAACAGATAGCCCTTGCTGCATTTCTTGTCTTAGTCTATCATCATTAGATAAAACTATTTAGTCCAATTGCATTTCTACACGGTTGTTTAGTCTGCACTGAATTTAAGCTTAGAAGATCCATTTTACTGAAGTCTTTGGGATTTAAATTCTGAAATTCCTATTAAGACTGTGTAATACCCTATTATGATTAAGATTGTGCAAGGGTTGAATATTCTCCAAAGGCCTATCTATTGAAGGTTTGCCTCTTGAGTCTTGTTAATAATGGTCAGAGAACAAGGGGTGGAGATTTGATACAAGCAAATTATGGCATCTAGAGTTGGAACCAGTGGGAGGTCTTTAACTCAATGGGCATTTGCTCTCTGGGAACATTTCTGTGAGGTTGGCTGGTTAAGATGAACTAGCCTAGCTTCTATCTCTGCTTCCCTGCCAGCCTTATGCTCCTCCCTCCACACATATTCTATCATTATCACAGCCTGCCAGATTAATGCTGCTGCACAATCTTGAACTATAAACTTCCAAAGAATAAAGCTTTTTCTTTAATAAGTCATTCCTCTTGGGTAATGCTAAAATGTTGACTAATAACTGCTCCTAAATCACAGAAAACATTGATGATATAAATCTATTAAGTTTTTAGCTCCTTAACTGAATTTTGTTATAAGAATGTTGGTCATGAGCTTATGGCAGAACAGTATCACATAAGATAAAAAGGAAAAATAGCCATTGTTACAGACTGATAAACAACAGGCAGAGGGGCATTCTCCTGCAATTCAGTTCTCCAAGGACAATCAGCCTTCTTTCAAACCATGCTGTCTATCTCAGTACTCAGCGCTGGACTAATTTCTATACTCTGTCCATCACGGTCTATTGATTGTCTCTGCCCTTTTAAGGTCCAAGTAAAGTACTCTTATAATCAATGCTCAATCGTTGAAAACAATGGATGCTACAATTTCTTTCTTTGAACCCTAAAGGCGGAATATCAAAGACTCAGAGTAAGAATATTCAGAAATTATCAAAATTTGCTCCCTGATTTTACAAATTAAAGTGACTCATTTTTTTTTCTGTTTGCTCAATTCTTGTGGCATTTTGATCCACCCAAATGAAAGCTCAAGGAGAGCTCTAATAGTGAAAGAGATAAAAGGGGCATCCCATTGTTGAAATAAGCACAGGAGAGCAGTGTTTAGGGTGCTGTTGTCCCTGTAGAGAACAAGAACACAAGTCTGCCCCTTTTGCCCTCAGGATAGTAAACAGAGAATCTCTGAGCACAGTCTCTTACACTGTACTTCAAAAGACCAGTCTAAACACCCCTAGCCCAGTCTCTGAACTTACTTGCGCCCAGGGAGCAATACCTACCAAAGGTGAAATGTCTGCAAAAAGTGGGCACAGTCCCCACCTACTCCTGCGTTATCTTAGAATTCCTCCAGCCCTAGTAATACCCCTAAGATCCAAACAATAAAAAATCCAGCCTACTGATGAAATGGGCCTCTGCCACATGGCCACTCCATCTATGACTCTGCAGCTGGCAGTTTCTTGGAATTTGTCTCAAATGAATTCAGTTTGGCTGAGTTTGCTCCATTTTTTCTGCTTCCATGCCACTCTCCCAACATTTGGTGCCCTGGTTTTCTGTGCCACTTTCTAACAGTCTCCTCCTGTAGCCCCTTAGCTATCCACGAATCAACATCAGGCAAGTAAAATATATAATTACATTTTCTTTTTTAAGTTAACTCATTTTGGTTTAGGATATTTCAAATCACACATTTTATTAAGACGACAAGCAGTATTGATTTATTGAGACTTTCATGAAGAATTTTTACACTTTAGAAGTGATTAGCAGATCAAAAAATTTTTATTGTATTTCCTTTGGAAATTCACTATGTTTTAATGATTCTTTCAACATAACATGTCATGTAACAAAATCTGGTGATTAGTTTTAATTCTAAAATAGAGTTCTGCAGGCTAGCCTTGTGGCCCAGTGGTTAATTCAGCACGTGGGATGCCTGCATCCCTTATTAGGTACAAGTCACATCTACTTCAGACTGCCACTGTAGCTTCTTGCTAATTTGGCTAGCAGGCAGCAGGTGATGATCCAAGTGCTTGGGTTCCCACCACCCAAGAGAGAGACCCAGATGGAGTTTCTGGCTTCTGACTACAGAATGGCCCAGCCCTGACTATTTGCAAGCCTTTGGGGAATGAACCAGCAGGTGGAAATCAATACTGATATCTTTCTTGTACACCTGCACTCAAACTTTCTCTCTCTACCTTTGCAATCAATATTTTTAAACACTTATTTATTTATATGAAATGCAGAGTTACTGAGAGAAGTAGAGACACTTTCTGAGAGACATTTTTCATCTGCTGACTCACTCTTCAAATGACCACAATGCCTATTGGGTCTTCCACCCATGTGGCAGGGGACCAAGAACGTAGGCCATCTTCCACTGCTTTCTTGGGTGCATTAGCATTGAGCTGGATCACAAATGGAGAACCCAGGACTTGAATTTGTGCCCACATGTGAAGCTTGTACCTATAAGTGGCAGTTTAACCTGTTGTGACACAATGTCAGCACCTTTCCTTAAAAACAAACAAACAAACAAACAAAAAAACCCCACAAAGGTCTTAGTTATTTAGGTTCATTCTTTAATTAAAACAATACTCACCAAGGGACTGAAAGAGCTCAGTCATTTTAGGATGATCCCAACAGGTTGTTTGTGTTTGATGGCTAGGAAAAAAAGATAAAGCTTTAAACAGAAACAATGGCTTATACACATAATGTAGGCACACAGCAAAAAAAAAGCTAAGTAGAAAATTTTTTTTCCAAATGTTTAAATAAAAAATTATCACATCATATAATCACTAAGAAACTCAATGTCCAATTATCACTTAATATGTGAAACATCAATAACAAATTTTAGGTGAACAATTTTTCTTACGAAAAG
The DNA here is from genome assembly GCF_030435755.1 of Ochotona princeps. Classification (NCBI taxonomy): domain Eukaryota; kingdom Metazoa; phylum Chordata; class Mammalia; order Lagomorpha; family Ochotonidae; genus Ochotona; species Ochotona princeps. The sequence continues at coordinate 19,847,713 of NC_080832.1, forward strand.
GTTTCATTACACCCATTTCAGAAAGAACTGCATCGAAGAATTAAAGCCTTGATTACAAAGTGTGACAGCTCTGTGACCAGATCAGTTAAGTTCCATAACTGTTGTACTCTGTTAAGTAAATGTCCATTAGAATCAGTACAAATCCCCTGACAGCAGATGTGATATGAAGAATTTCTACACATTAGAAATTTCAAGCAAATTTTAAAAAAAACAGAGAACTGAACAGTTTTAACTTTGAACAAAACCCCTCCTCTTCGGCAGGGGTCTCTACTTTCTCAGTGCAAGTGTGTTCGTTCAATTTCCTGAGTCCCTGGATGCCCCACGTCCCTTAGAGTCGTCCCTCTCTCTTGTCCTGTTGACTTCACCCTCACTTGTCAGCTCCCATCTCTACTCATTTGTAATAACCTGCATAACTTGAACGATTTTCCCCATGATCTTTCTTCTTCGTATAAATGTCAAAACTAATTCATACATGAGCTGGAAGTCTTTGGGGAACAATCCAGATAAATGGAGTGCTTATGTTCAGTTTTCATTGTGTGTGTGTGTATTACTGTATCTGTGTGTACATGTATGGTGACAGTTCATATCTCCAAAGGATCATAGCCTTGTATTTTAAAGTAGCTTAGCATCTCCTATCTAGGTCAAAATAGAGTAATAACCTTTAATAGCACTCAAAAGACTCTTCAGATGACACTTAGTTCTTGAAAAACTGGTAAGCTAGGAAAACAGTTCAGTATGCAAGAAAGAATGATATGAAAATATTCATAAGGTCAAATAAAAAATATTAAACCCATATTTCATATCAAAAAGTAGGCTATGTCATTGGGAAAGAAACAATCACTATGTTCACATAAACTGTTTCAGAAATTTCTAAATCACAATCAAAATTATAAACCTACAGCGTGAAGACTTGCCTCTAAAACAGTTGGAAAGTTGTCTAGCTCTTATTCACTGGTTCTTTTTGTTTTTGTTGTAAGATTTATTCTACGTTTTGAAAAGTAGATTACCAGAATGAGAAAGGGATTTTCCTAAAGCTGGTCCACTTCCCAGATGTCAACAACAGACAAAGCACACTTGGTCAAAGCCAGGAAGCAGAAACTCCATCTGTGTCTCCCACATGATGCCAGACCCAACTAAGTGGGTGGGGAACTGGATCAGAACAGAGCACCTGGGACACGAAGTGGGGCTCTGGTATGGAATTCAGTGTTCACGGGTAATAGCTCAACCCACCGTGCCACAACACCGTTCTCTGCCCTGCTTCTTAACTCTAGTGCAGAGACAATGGTAGCCTGCCACTCAACACCAACAAAATCATTGTAATTTTCTACTATCTGAATTGCCCCAAAGAGCAGGGAGGAAGAACCAAAGTTGTTTGACCTCAACTTGGACTATTCACGGTGTAGCTCAGAGCTTGACAAAAACGCAGAATCTCAGCAACAATTTCCTCCTCAGCACCCATGAGAATTAAGGAAGCCTCTGCCGAAATGCAGTGTAATTCCAGTAATTCATCATGCATTGACAATCAGGCTACTATGATTGAGGTGACCTCTTGTTGCCACTTACAATAAATTTGAATCTCCAAGGCAACGCTATTGTCCACAGAGAGAATACTCATTGGGAAGGAACAAACCAAGACACCAGCATGCCACTGCAGCTATTAGTAATGCAGAGTGGGATTTTATCCTTAAACAGCAAATGCTTTCTCTAGAATCATAGGTGTGGTGCTTCACCTCACACAAGCCATATGGAACCACGAGGAGGAAATACGACTACCCAGTAGGGAAAAGACCATGGCTTCAAGGTGAACACATACATATATTTTTTATGGCTCTGTTGAGCAAAAGCACTACAAACGGGGAGCAGAGAGAACACGCACATTTGGCTAACAGATGGAGGGAGGGAAACTGCATCTCCCTTTGTGGATTCAGTACCAGTTGATTCATTAGGCAGAACTGCCAACGTTGAAAATAAACACAGCCTCTGGTTGGAAGACTGTAATAGCAGCTTACCCAACAGCACTCTTTTTAAAAAAAAGTAGTCGATGCAGTTAGTTGTGTGTGGATGTGTGCGTGTGTTTATGATGGAGACGGGGACTTGGGGTTAAAACAAAATCCAAAAAGAACCTAAAGGCCAGGAGTATTTGAACAGCTGCAGATTGCTCGGCTCCTCTTGCCAGAAAGCTTCCAGTTCTCAGAGTGTGGCAACTGAAGCAGAATAAAAGCAGTGGCACTGTCCCACCCCCCAAAATAACAACCGCTTAGTTGCCCACTAATCTCAGATATAAAGAGGGACCAAGGCTTAATATTGAGTAGCTTGATAAAATGAAATTATGCTCTGGTTCATTGAAAATCCTTTTTTATGAAAAAAGCTACAGACACAGGGGTCTGGCAAAGAATGAAATGAAAAGTGAAAAATCCAACAAAATAACAAATAAGAGCTAACTCCAAAATTTCGCAAAGTAAACAACAGTGAGAACGTGCCCCACGTACTGGCAATTGGGATCCTATCCATCTCTTTTTTTGCCTGCATTGAGAAAACTGTGACAGTCTTTGATGCAGGGTAAAACAAAATCAAAGTGTGATCCTTAGAGCTTAAATTTTCTTCGAGCTATCTTAAAATCTGCAACCTGCAGAGATCTGATAGTATTGAACATAGTTCTGGTCCACAGACATGCGACTGATGATTGTCTTGTGGGTAGACAACTTGTTCAGTATGGCACATCACATCCCTTTGCTGACTACAAAAATGTGGTACTTGGTTTACTCCTAAAGGGTCCTGTAACTTCTTCCTAGTTACTTATTAATGATTTACAGGAAATACGTGTGACATATGTTCTTTTTATAATATATGAGAGTAAAGACTCCCTATTTTAAAAACCACCCTTTAGTACCTGGGACATTGCTGGATTATCCCAGATTGTATCCAGGAGACATAAATCAGTGTCCTGATATGATTATTAAATGTACCCCTTCATTCTTTAGTGTCCCAGATGGGATAACATACTGGCCCTCCATTTTATTAACTTCAATGAAGTACTAAACAAATAAGGATAATAAACTAATATATCTCTCTACATTTGATCATTCGTGGTAATGTTCCCTGACAAACACTAATAAGGTTATATATTCACAAATAAAACACAAAAATCTTGTTGTCACAACAATGTCTAATGTATAACAAAACAGACTGATAGCAAGGTACAACTACTTTGCAAGTTGCTCTGGGGATATGTTTTAAATCCATTTATCCCCATTAGAGTAGCTTTGTTTTCTTCAGGAACATTTAATAGATGCTTAAAAGGTACCCTGCCCCAAAATGATTCTTGGACAGATTTACACATTATCATCCAATCAATGATATGCCTAGAATGGGATTTAGTGAAATTTGCTTTTTCTTATTCCATTCCAGTTAAAAATACAAAAGCATATGAGAGAAAAAGCTAAATGTAAGTGAAGTAGTTAAAAGTACAAAGGTGGGTGTTTGATCAAGTAGGTTACATGCTGCTTCGGACATTCATGAAATGCATTCGAGTGCCGAAATTCAAATCCCAGCTCCACGCTTGGCTCCAACTTCCTGCTAATATGCACCCTGAAGCACAGCAGTATATGGCTTAATTAGTTGTGTGTCTGCCATCCAAGTGCAAGGCCTTGACTGAGCTCCCAGCTCCTGGCTTCAGCCTGGCCCAACCTCAGCAGCTGTAGATGGTAGGTGACAGCTCTCTCTCCCAGTGTCTTCCCTCTCTTAGTCTTTCAAACAACTAATAACAAAAGAAATTAACTAAATATTAAGAATACAAATGCGAGAAAGAGACTTGTAGGTATGACTCTGAAATGAGACAATGACAGGAAGAAAAGTAGAAGAAAATATACTTGTTGTATTAGGTTGTAACTCAGCTGCCCTGGCTCATGCATGCAGACCAAAACTGTTCAAAATTGGGCCATAACATTTGGTGAAGTTCTTGCTGGTGGGCACTCTAAGGTGGAACATGACATTACCCTGTCTAGTCAAAGTTGAATGGCTCAGGTGCCTCCCCTTCTAACAAAGCCACAATCCTGCTGAATTAGAGCCCTGTCCTTACAGCCTCATCCAGCCTTAATCAGCTCTCAAGAGCACTGCCTCCAAATGCTATGGTCTTAGCAACACCTTACAGCAGAGTTAAACTGCCTACGTGAGTTTTGGTGGAGTCACACAGGCTCCACCATTAGGCTAACTTGTATAAAAATTAATCATGCTAACAGCCTATTGGGGAATCCTCATTATGTTCCAAGATCTGTTCTAAACCTTCTCATATAACTTCTCCCCAAATACTATCCCCATTTCACAGATGCAGGGAACTAAGGCAGATGGTGCCAAGACACCCTGCTCAAAGCCACATCGTACACAGTAGAACTAGGATTTTAACACAAATGATATGATTTTAAGCCTGAGCACTTAATATGATACAATTTTTAAATAAGGATTTAAAAATATTTCTTGATGAGTCTGTCGAAATATGAATCCTCAGGCCATCATTATAATCATTACAAATGACATCATCTCATTTGCTTCTCTCCTATTCCTTGCAAACCCCAAGCCTGGATCAGCCCAATGATCTGTTTTTTCTGGACCTGAGCAGCTGTGGATGAAAACAACTGAAGAAGAAAAAACTAAATCACCCAACGAGCAGGCTGATGTTACTTTAAATATTTGCTTTCCAACCACACATGTCCAGCTGCTGATAAATGAACTATATTCCCAATAAACTTATCAGACCCCAATATTATTCACTAGTGCCTTCCAGTTCCCAAAAGAGAATTCCCAAAAGAGAAGTTTCTCTTTCTGCCTTAGTAGTACCTGATTTTATCTCAATGTCAGTGAAAAACCGAAGAAAACAAACCATACCCCCTGGATTATCATCTTGCTACCATCAACTCAAACTTCCTCCTTCTTGCCAGACCACCTACCTGATTCCTTCTCTAACTGAGGGATTATTTTCTCTCCTATTAAAGGTAAATTCTTCTCCATGAGTTCTTGAAAACTCTTGTGCTGTATTATCAACTTCTTTCACAGCAAGACACTTCTCAGAATACAAATGTTCATGACTTGCCAGCCTCACATGCACACACAAATACACATGCCCTGGTTGTACATTTTTCCACAGTTATATTCACAAAGGGATACTGCACTGTCCACTTCCTGTGTCTCATCACTATAAAAGAAACTTCTATGTGGCTTCTGCCTTCTTCTCTCCACCCAAATTGATCCTATCAAAAAGGAGCCCACATCATCAAGCAGAGTGACTGCTTCTCAGAGAAAACACACACACACACACACACACACACACACACACACACACACACACGATTCAAGAAACTTCCTAAGTAGGTTTTGTGGTATATTTGAGTGAAAGATACTATGAAAAAATAGAAATCTTCACAAAAAAATTGGCAGAGGCAATATATAGGCTTAGCTAATACTCCCTTGGCATGTCCTCACAAAAGTTGCATGTAAGAATCAAGCAAGAGCTGCTAGCCCATCAATTTCGCATTCAGGTGACTGAGGCATGTGGGAATACTGCGATTTGAGATGACATCACTTCCCTCAGTAACACATTCTTAATAATCTAATAGGGGATATATTTGCTTTGGAATTTAGAGTCTGCTCAATTTCTGTTTCATCCAAGACCATAATAAATGAAGAATATGGAGTATATTCATCTGTAATGTTGATTCCACCTTGTACATGCACATGTGTGTGCGAGCATCTGTGCTGAGAAGTTCCTGGGGAGGGGTTTGGGAAGTGGATAAGGGCTTCATGTGGATTTCTTCAGATTGTAAGCAACTGCATAAACACACACGCACTTCTTCACATATAACACACACACAAAGACACACACACACACATTCTACTCTCCTGTAAGCTTTTAAAGGCTTGGTGTGCCCTGCAGGTGTGCGCACAGGCTCTGCTCACAGGCACATGTGTGGGAAACCATGATTATAATTTTGGGAACATAAGAGTATATTTAAAGGAAAATGCTAAAGGGTTTGAGTGTGAGCATGACAAGAAGAAATTTAGCCCACTCAGAATTCAAACAGGCTGTATGAACCTATCTTAAACTAAATACTAAGAAAATCTTCCTTTAAAAATGCCATTAGTGAAGCATGCATTGTAATACAGCTGGTTAAGCCACACTTGGGATGTGTGCACATTGGAGTGTCTGGAACCAAGGTTCACCTCATTTCTGGTCTACTTACTGCTACCGGGAAACCTGGGAGGCAGCAAGTGATGGCTCAAGTACTTGAATGCCTGTCACCCCACCCCCCCAGAAGACTTAGATGGATTTCCGGCTCCTGGGATCAGCCTGGCCTGGTTCCAATGGTTCCTCTCCCTCTCTTTTCTTCTCTTCAAATAATCAAAAATACATAAGCGTTTTAAAATGCCATTAGCTCCTCATGGCAATGAAGACACAAGACAGGAAGACCAGGTCATAAATAATGAATAATTCAAAGACTTAGATTTGACTAGCAAATGTCATACTTGGGAGCAAGTCCGAAGACACAAGCATGCCAAGCGCTCTGTAAGAATGGACTACATGACAACCCTAAATAGAAAATGTCAACACTGCAGGCATGGCTGATAGAACAGCCATGAAAATAAGTAGTAGAATAATCAAAGCTGATGTGACAGGGTCTGAGGGAAGGGACAGAGATGACTGATTTCTAGACACAGAGAAGATGGAGAGTATCAAAGTGCACACCCTAGTTATCCTCAAGGATTCTCCACCCTGGGGATACTTACACCTGACCCCAGAATTCCGAGGGAGTCACAGCTCCTATCTGTATCCCACCACCACCACTCAGCCCTTGGAGTCTCAAACCAAGGAGAGTCAGACTCTCCATCTGTATCCCTGTATGGCACCTGTTGTTGCCTTGGGCCTGGGGGAGCCATGCATATTCATACGTGAGATTGCCTCTGCCAGACATGTATTCCCACAAGAGTTGAATTTATAACTGACTTCTGTGTTTGTTTTTAATGCTAAATTAATCTTTTGGATTTTTAAACACTTATACTCCTTTATCTCTTTCAATTGTATTCTTAAAGCAGGGATTAGTTACTTCAAATCTTTTCCATGTGGCTCCATAAGATATTTATTATTTCACTATATGATAAGCAAAGAAAAAAGACACTAAGTTTATTTCACAAGTTTTAAATATTCATTATTTATTTGGAAGGCAGACCTACAAGGACAGAGAGGGATAGATACAGAGAGAAGCATAGGTCTGCTGGTTCACTCACCAAACAGCCTCAAAGGACAAGGTTGGGCCATGCCGATGCAAAGAGCCATGAACCCCATTTAGATCTCCCATGTGGGGATTGAACCATTCTCCACCACTTTCCCAGGTAGGAAAATGGAGCATGAATCTAGATTGGAAGTGTGGCAATTAAAACTCAAATTGAGTTGGCACTACCATGGGATGCTGGTGGTGCAAATGACAGCTTAACTGCTGTACCACAACACTCACCCCTTATTTTACAATTTCCAAATCAATATTCTGTACTTTTAATTTTTAATGATAATTTACAATTTTAAGCTCTACAAAATTAAAGGATAGGCATCTATTTACTTTTCTTAATGGCCCCACGATTTCCCTGTGTTATACAGTAGGCACTTATTAACTGTATTCTGGATGCTGAAAATCAAGCTATACAGTAAGGTTGATGGTGTTATTAACGCAATGGAACTTAGTAATCCAGTAGATTCTCAGCCAAAATTGTATTGCATGGCGCTAGCGCTGTATAAATGAATGTCAAGAAAGTCAACCTCCTCTTAAGATTCAATTAGTTCACTGCTTTCGGAAGATTGTAACTTCACATAATCTCAATTAGCCAGGACATTGATGAACATGCTAGAAAGTTCCCACTGATGGTTTGCTGACTGTTGGTGGCTGCAGGGCAGGCTGTCTGCTATTCAGTTTTCTAGGTAGCAGACGTATTCATGTAGGTGTGAGGCGGTCTATAAGCTCAGAAATGCAGTGATCTCATGGCACTTTCTTTTATAAAGAAATTTCATTCTTAATTCTCCTTCAACAGAGTTGGTCCAGTGAGCTTTAAATATTTACTTTCAATAATGATAGAGCCACAGAATGCTTCTTGGGAAAACAGTTCCAAGTATATTTCTCATTCTTCTATTCTATTCATTTTCTTATCATTAATACCAAAAATTTGTTCTGGGTATAATACATTGTAGATTTGAAAAATGTGTTTTAGAGAATATGCTATACCAGATTTATACTATCAATGATTAATAAAATAAGTACACATTCAAGCTGCTTATATGAGATCACACATTGCACATAGGTCCCTGTAAAGAAATCAAGACTGCATTTTGGATTCCAGTAGGAAAACCATACCTGTGGAACTATGAGGTTATGATGATAAAACCCCACCACTAAAGAATGACCAGTTGTATCAAGAATAAGGCTAATTGAACCTGGCTGTTTTTCAGGTGGTCTATCTCTATAATTCCAACAGGATATATGTCAACAGTTTAGGTGAGCATGTTTAGGAGGGGTGTGCAGAGAAATCTTCCATACCCCAGTGAGGAGTAACTAATCTTTGTGTCCCACCCAGTGAGTTATAAGTGTATCCCCGCTGACTGTTTCCTGTCTGTTTCTAAGCTTTCCTTGTTGTTCTCTGTCTATCTATTCTAGTTTTGTTTGTTTGTTTGTTTGTTTGTTTTGAGGGGTTTCTGGAGCGCTCCTGATGGTTATTACGAGAGGGGGTGGGGACCCAAAATTGGAAGCAGACAAGGACCGAGAAAGCTCCTCTCCCTCGTCCTGAAGGAAGTTTACTGTTCTTCTGTTTCTGCAGACCGCTCAGGGATCCTGGTTGTTGTTCCAATGACCTTGGATCCTGCAAGGCAGGATTTGGGCTTCTTCCATCCCATGTGCTAGATCCAATTGGGGGTGGGTGACCTCAGAGTTCTTGGTCTCCAAAGGCACTCCATTTCCCCGTGGTCTCCTTAGCAGTAGGGTTGTAGTCCTTGGTGCTCATACTGATAGTCCTTGGTAAGGATCTAGGAGTCTTCAGGTTTGGGATAAAAGCCTCCTCCTGTCCGCCTGCTCCACTCTGGGGACCCCTCCCTGCTCTATGCGCATGACCTCCTGTTAAGAGGTTGTTAGGATTACTCCTGATTCCCCCATTTGCCTTTGTAGTTTTGCTATTGTCTAATGCTAGTTCGAGTCTGTTGTCTATGAGTTACCAGTTATGATCCTGATAGGTTATATTCCCGTCTTCCTCACACCTTCAAGGGTAATGTAAGATTTCTCTGCTCTCCCTCCCCATTTCCAAGTATCATGGGGTCTTACAAGTACATTAGGTCTTACAATTCTTTGATGTAGATCATAAGCAATCTGCCTCATATCATTCATTACTTCAAAATATCTCATTGCATGAGATACAGGCTGTTTGGGGTTGAGACAATATTACTGTTTTTCAGACGAAAACGTGCTTCAAGGCTATAAACTGCTAAATACTAAAATTAAAATAGGCATGAGACAGCTGAATAGCAATCTAAGTCATTTTAAGGCGTATAGAACACGGTTGAATATAAACCAGAATTGAAATGTCTATGAAGAAGTCACAGGTTGTGGTTGAGCACCTGCATTTTCCTATTAACATATTGGTTAATCAATACCATGTCAATTAATGCCACAATGTTGTAAATGGTTGGAAATATTATGTTGGGGCTTTTAGTTGATTGGGATGATACTCTGCCGGCTCTACCTTCAGACCAGAGATGGTCTCACCAAGAAACCATTGAACTTACCAGGACAATAAGATGCTGGACTTTATGCTTGGTAAATACCTCCAATGAAAGAATGTCAACTGAATTTGAACTATGGAAAGGCAACAAGGTGGAGCAATCCGCCGTGGGGGGAGGGTGTGGGGAGGGGTGGGGAGAATTCCAGTGCATAAAAAATGTATCACATAATGCAATGTAATTAATTTAAAAAAACGAAATGCAATAAAAATATGTTTAAAAAAATAAAAAAAAAGAATAAGGCTAATTGAAGAATCAGGTACTCAGGTTTTGGAGAAGACAAAGCAGGGAAGAGAGGAGAACTACCAGCCGTGTTGTCATTTTACTTAAAGACAAGGCTCCATACACAGAACACCATCGACGTGCTAAATCCCATGGGACCTATGAGCAGCTTATATGAGCCACGCAAGAAACTTGACCAAGAGGATGGGGAAAATCAGAGGAAGGCCATACTGTTTGGTTACCTGTCATGGAACTCCTATTAAGGTTCAACGAGAAGTGTTAATGAGAAATGACATCTTCCTATTTATGGAAAATACTTTGCAATATTACACATCACAGTATAAAACTTACTTAAACACCTAAAGCATACACCTACACAAAGGCAGTATGAAATGCAACAGAAAGCACTGAGTAACTAAGTGGATGGTGGACTTTGTCGTTGAAGAGCTGTGCTCAGTTCCTGGAAAGCAAGAGGTACATGATAAATGGGGACCGATCTCTAGTGTGGAAAAATGGATGTTTACTCTTATCTTCCCCATGGTTCTTCTCTTTCCTAATATAGTCTGTCATGTTACCCAACTGACCCATGTGACTGAAAATTACTATTCTCTGTCTTGTCTGATACAGCAACAAGGAGCCAGTATTGTATGGCAGCCAAGAGTTCTAGCGTATGATAGAGTCCTTGGGTTCGAATACCAGCTAAATTATTTACTGGGAGAATGATCATAACCAAGCTGTGTGTGTACACATTCATCAGTTATTCATGTGCTTATTGTCTCACCTCTACACGGGAATAATACCAACACATAATACCTAACCTTACTGGGCTACTGTGGGGCTGAAAGGAGAGAAGTCATGAGCAGGCTTCAGCATGCTACCTAGCCAACAAGCCTTCAAAAATGGCATCTATTACAATGATCATTATTACCCACAACTACTATACAGAACAAAACGAGAAGTAACTAGCCTGATGTGACTTGTGTGACATATTAGAAAAGTCCAAACCAAAGCTGCTAGCCACTATTGCTTTTATCACACAAGCTCCCTATAGATTAGGAAGTGGACTATGTGTACAAAATACAAACACATGGTTGAAAATACACAAAGGAAAAGATCAGGCTTTTATGACAGACTTCTGTGTATTAGGCAGGCAAACAGAAGCCAATTCCCAAGTTTCTTAAACAATGAGCAATAAGCTGGCATTACAGCACTTTAAGAAAACCTATCCTCTAGAAAGAAAGTGCAGTTTAAATATATGTTTCATAGCCTAGTGGCTAAAGTCCTTGTCTCATTCATGCAGAGACACCACATGGTCGCCAGTTCTAATCCCAGCAGCCCTGCTTCCCATCCAGCTCCCTGCTTGTGGCCTGGGAAAGCAGTCGAGGATGGCCCAATGCATTGGGACCCTGCACCCATGTGGGAGACCTGGAAGACACTCTGGTCTCCTGGCTTTGGATCGGCTCAGCTCCAGCCATTGCAGCCACCTGGGGAGTGAATCACCGGATGGAAGATCTTCCTCTCTGTCTCTCCTCCTCTCTATATATCTGACTCTCCAATAAAATAAAACAAATCTTTAAAATATATATATATATGTTTCAATTTAATGCATTAACACATAGGAGGAACTACATTGCATATACTATTAGAGTTCAGATTTATATCCTGTCATTTTCTAGATACAAATGAGTGATGGAATCTCTAAAAGAAGCTTTAACATATCAATAAAGAATTACAAAGAGAAACAGAAATCCATTAGAAAGCCATCCAAACGTACTTCAGGTAATCTGAAAAATTAAAATATGAAATATAAACTTGCTCATTCTCCTGCCTACTTACTTGCTATATAGCAACTTGGAATTATATAGCTTACTTGCCACACACTTGCTGTGACAGTATATCATTAAACATGAAAGAGATATAGCATTTTGTTCTCAATATATATCTATATATATAGATAGATCTACTTATCTATCTATATATATAGATATATATATTGTTATCCAAATCGATATGTTCTAATTTGCCCCAAGGAAGTTCTGATTCTATAATAATCATGCCAAATTTGCTCTTAAGTTTTTTCTTCTAATTACTTTTACAGAAATGCAACATATGTATGAAAAGCTTTCCATTTATATTTACTCACTCATTTGTTTAAATTTCATGTGGAAATATTGACTTTTCTAACTCTATCTCTAAAGTTTGATGCTCATTCTTTATGAGGAAACAAACTCTTAAGCTATACAGTAGAGAAAGTAGTCAAAGACTTGGGTAAGCGAACTTAATTAAAAAAGAAAAGTTACACTTAAGAAAATCCAAACTTCTGGTGATGATGTAGAAGACATTTGAAGATATACTCCTGAGGCCCAGAGCAAAAGGCTAGCAGCTAAAGTTCTCGCCTTGAACGTGCCAGGATCCCATACGGGTGCCAATTCTAATCCCAGTGGCTCCACTTCCCATCCAGCTCCCTGCTTGTTGCTTGGGAAAGCATTCAAGGACGCCCCAAAGCCTTGAGATCCTGCAACCACATGGGAGACCTGGAAGCTCAGGGGTCCAGGCTTTGGATTGGCTCAGCTTCAGCCATTGCAGCCTCTTGGGGAGTGAATCATGGGATGGAAGATCTTCCTCTCTGTCTCTCCTCCTCTCTGTACATCTCACTTTGCAATAAAAATAAAGATATTATAGTCTGAAGGTCACTGAAGGTATTGGACATCCTTAACCCAGCCCAGTGCCAGTCACTGCAGCCATGCGGGGAGTGAACCAGCATATGGATGATCTCTCTTTATAGATCTCCTTCAAGTTCTGTAGTTCTGCATTTAAAAGAAATCAAATACATTTTAAAAAAAGATAATAAGATGGGTTGCTTTGTATTCTTGATTCATCTGCAGATTTGACTGTTGCCATATAAACTAACATACAAATTGCATGGGGAACAGCAGGATTCTGCCTCTCTAATTGAAACACGTATTATTTAGTTCTTTAATACTATCATTATTATTACTATTGTCACTATTATTGTTTTCATAACATAGAATAAAAGTGTGTGGTTTTAGTTTAGGTTTAATGATCATGTTTCTTTCAATACAGGCATGTCAATTTGCCCAGTTTATGTCTCCTTCCATTCATATTAGTACAAATCCAACAGCAATCATCAATTACTTGGATACTTTATTCTCATCACAATTCAGTTCACAGAGGGCACATGGCAAGAAATATTAAATTCCCATAAGATAACATCGTGACAGCACATTTGTTGTATGGTTTCACAATCATCAAGTACACCCTCTCCACACAGGATAAATTTCAGATTAGAAAGCACCATAACAAACTTCTATAAGGAATTTTTTTTTAAATGCATGGATTTAAAAAAAATTATACCAAAATAAACATACTTTAATTATATTTTTCTATGCCTTTTTTTAAGTACCTAGATATTTCACTAACAGACTTCATCCACATTTTTTTAGGTAGGATAGTGTTGGAAGAATAAACTGTTAAGTAGAATTTTAGATATGCCCCCTATCCCTTCAAGAATAATATAAAGGAATCTTAGCCCAGAGATCTGTGCCCAGCTTGTTTGAGGTCACACAGAAAATCTATGAAATGCCTCTTGATAGTGTAAGCATTCTCACAATTAAAATGCTGGTCACCTTACAACAAAATAGGCTTAGCTACAACTCTGCTCCGCAAAGTTGTAAATCAATAGTACATTGTGTTTTAAGTCAATAACTTTGCTAACCTAGACTGAAGGACCTGTAGAAGTAATACTTTATCATTCCTTCCTGCCACACAATTAAAGATTAAGCCAAGGAGCAAATCATGCAAAAATTATATGTAAATCACACAAATTTACACAATGCCACAGAATAAGAAGACACAGCAGGCAGCAAGGAGAAACTAAGAAGGTAATAAAGAACAAGGAGACTAAACTCAACATGTAGATAATTGCTATAAGAAAACTAAAAGCTCAAAAATATTTAACTTTTCATGATAAACTCATGTTCCTTTTTGGTAGATTAAGACGGAAGAATATGCGAAATTGTGTCAAATGTCATTTTCCACAGAGTTTAATATCTTCTTAGAAAATTATCACTTAAACATACACACAGACCTCCTTTACCAAATGACAAAAGATCACTCTGGCTTTTAAACTAAGTTTTTCACATATTAAATACATGCATGGTTTCCTTCCGGTTATAGGACTTGATTCATTTAAAAAGCTATGAGAGGGCAGTGAGGTTCTTAAGTTATCAATGAACCTTTATTTTCTTGATCATAAAGGAAAATGAAAATCCACTTACTTGATGTAATAGGGCACTTTATTATGGGAAATGGATCTTTGCCACGGCAGCTGGACTGAAGCTGAAGAAACAAAGAAACACGGGGACCTCAAAAGCTGTGCGCCTTAAAGCAAAACAACTGCACACATTTAGTAGCACATCCAATGAGAACGGTTATCCTTTCCAGCTGGATTCCAGCAAGTATGAAATGCTCTAGGCCAAAGAGCGGCTTCACATGTCCGTATGAAGAAAGGAAACAAACGCAGGTTCAATTCCTAACGCCAACACTGATGAACTGAAACCATTGTTAAAAATGATTTTAAAAAATAAATGTAATGTTTACAACTACCGTGGTTTAAAAAGTACATGCCATCTGAAAACTGTACTCTGCATACATCACATGGCAAAGCTAACACCAAAATTAATTTCATCTGATGTGATTGGATTAAAAAGTAGATTTTCAAAGACCAGTTTTTCCAAGTCACTAATAAGATTTTGTACTCTGTATCATAGTCACAGGGATAGCTACTGAGTGCAGAAGGCATTTAAACAAATTCAATAATGTGAAGGCTTAAAAACAGAAAAAAAATTAAAATTAATATATAGAAAGAATTGTAAAGAAGCAAGGGCAAAAGAATCCCAGAATACCCAGAAAACAGGTTCTTGTTTTTCTGCAAGACGTTACTGTGATTGATATTTTATGTGCATTTTTTTTTACTGAGGTATTTATTTTTTACAATCTCAATTACTTCTTATTTATAAAAATACATCATTCCCATGTTAAACCAATTACTTCAAGACTTATGGAAGATGCGTATTGCATCTGGAGCTATAAAGGAACTTTGGTAAACATGCTAAAGAAGAAAATTCAAATAAAACTTCGCATGAATCTCATGTAGCCACTTCACACTAGTGACTCTTTGGCTGCAATCATGTCCTATTAATATGTTACAAATATGCAGCATTCTAAGCTTCTCTGAGCATTTTCAAAAGTACCTTTGATAAGGAAGCCAGAAACACACATATGATATGTTATATTTGATAGCTGAGGAATTAAATGTGATGAGATATAAAACAACTCATTCCAAGAGTGACAGTAAACAAAAGGTCAGACTCCTACGTGATCTTGGGATTTCGGAACATTAGTACAGCAAGCTGTCTACTCAACAATTCCTCCCTCTTTAGAAATACAAGCACTCTTTTTTTCCAACCATATGCATGGAAGAACAAAAAGGGGCTGAAAATGAAGAACTAATTATATTGAATTTCTTATTAGAGCTAACCTCATTGCACTGTTGGCATCAAGCTAATGGGTCATTTTTTTTGTTTTGGGCCTAAATAAACAAACTCCTTTTATAACTACGGCAAAAGTTCAGGGAATATAATGAAGCCGAGTATTTCAAGCAACAAGGGATAATGACTGTTAAATTTACTAACTGGAGTTTTGCCTTTACGTCACCACACCTGTCAATAATTATTTTGATTTGACTAGTTTAAACCTCTTCGCAGCACAATGTTAGACAATTAAAGGCCATGTGCTAGAATTTCAGCATGTGTATGAATTTCACGATATTTTATTTCCTACAGAACACGAGCTTGATTTCTATAACGAGAGTGGCTGCTGATGCCAAGCGTCACGTTTCATCCATGTTAACAACAGAACTTCTCTTCAGTACTGCAAAGAGGGAGAAATTATTTTATAAATTTCTCCTGAGGTTGGCTTCACATTCTCGAGAAAGATGAAGAGAAAATCTGAACGTAATGGCTTTTGTGGGAGCACAGCACTGTTGTAGATCTCTGCATAGTCGTACAGACAAAGAAGTTGCCACAATGAGAAACAAATTTTCTGTTAAGTTTCCAATGTCACTTCAGCGTCATTAAAACTGATTTTCTTTCCATGTATATTTGCCAAAGGAAGTAAAGAAAACTTATTAATATTTTCTGAAACAATTTGTGCCAAGAGCTGTGATATGAGCTTTGTGTAACTTGATATGCTCGGTCATTAACCCCAGTAATGAAAAGAATGAGGCATTGTGGTATTTAAGGAGAAAAGAAAAGTTAGTTTTCAGAGATCTGCAGCTCTCTGCTCAAAGGACAAATTTTAAGCTCCCCCTGGATGACTCTTACTCCTACAGTTTCCAATATCCTCAGCAGTGAGTGAGGATAGAATCCCAAAATTTCATAAATGATCTATTAAATTAAAAATTCTAGTTAGAGAATAATACATAAAAATGTTTATATTGGGCCTGGTGCAATAGCCTAGTGGCTAAAGTCCTCTCCTTGCACATCCAGGATCCCGTATGGGGGCCAGTTCTAATCCTGGCACCCCAATTCCCATCCAACTCCCTGCTTGTGGCCTGGGAAAGCAATGGAGGACAGGACAAGGCTTTGGGACCCTGCACCACGTGGGAGACCCAGAAGAATCTCCTGGCTCTTGGCTTCAGTCTGGCTCAGCTCAAACCATTGCAGCCACTTAGGGAGTGAATTAACAGACGGAATATCTTCCTCTCTGTCTCTCCTCCTCTCTGTCTCTCCGAATTTACAATAAAAATAAATAAATCTTTAAAAACAATGTTTATATTGCTTTGGCTAAATCAGTAATACTTCAGCAGGAGAAAAGCTGGGTATGATCTTAGCTGATTAAAGCAAAGTCCTCTGATTAAAAGATTTATAGTGACAAAGTTGCTTTAAAAGCTGCAGGCGTATTTCACATGAATAAGCATTCTTTATCATGAAAATCGATTTAAAGTATTAAAACATAAAAATCACTTCTTTATTATGAGAAAATCCCAAACCTTTGCATATGAAAAGCAATGATGATAAAATACTGTAAAATAGTTATCTCAAATGTCAAGAGAAAAACTGTAGCTGAAAATGAGTTCATCTTTTTTCCATTTTTGAAGACTCATAAAATATCAACACCTTACTGCAAATGAGTAGAAAATGATGTTTTAATTAATGTCAAGATCTATCCATTTTCCTTATATATATAAAGTATATAAAAATAAATACATATGTAAACATTCATGGAGACATGACATTGAAAGCTAACTGTATTTCCTAAAGTCTTTTTGAAGCGGTATCATATTTACAGCTAAGGATATGGTTTCCGGTATGAAAGAGAAAGACTATACTACGGAAGCCAAGCAACTGGATCAGTACTCACTGGAGAGAAAATGCTGAGAAGATGGTCCAAAGTCTCTCTGCGCTTCCTGAAGCTGTTTGAGGCGGTCATCCACAGAAACCTGCACATGTGCACACACAGGACACAAGTAAGGACCACATGTCTAAACAATGCCTTTCACGGTATCCTCAATTTAAGAGCTAAATTTCTTGCCAATGTCCATATTACCCAAGATAACAGCGCTTGCAGAAACTTCTCCTCTTGTTCTGATCTCAAAGTAGTTGAGACTAGTTTTGGCATGAAGTCACAGTAAATAATGCCAGTTACTCTTCATTTATTGGAATTAATTTAGCATGCAAACTATTATTATTATTATTATTATTATTATCATCACATTACAAATGAAGAAACTGAGTCACAAAGATATACTGAGAACATGACACTGGCCAGTGGCAGCTCGTCATCAATATTCAGGCTCACGTCATCTTCAGCTGATGCCAGGTCCATGCCCTGCTATGCAACATCGCCTCGAGATCGGCACACTTGCTCTAAAGCATTTGAAGTTTGGCCGTAAGATCAGTGACTAAACTACCGTTTATGTGAGGAAGATAGTGAAAATTTCCATAGAGGGCAACTGAAAAAGAAGCCTAGAACTCCCCAGTGGCAAATTAGATACATGAAAGTTAGGAAGGGAAGTGAGTGCAGACAGATGATAGGTGAACGGTAACAGAATGAAATGATTCAAAGTATAGTGGGAATGAGAATAAGCTGGCATGTGAGCCACACTGAAATCTGACCTCCAATTTTGTGTCAAAACAGATCACGTTTAGTTGGAATGCAGATGTGCACACGTGTATTAGCAGATGCATATTCTCTACGTATTTATTTACACATATTCTACAGTTGGCAGACAATGTCAAGAAAACACTGAGTTTCTACACTGAGAAATGAAACACATATGCATCACTACTGTTCATAGCTTAATGGCATCCCCATTCTTCATCTTTGTCAGTCCCAGGTCAGCCAGATGCTCCTCTTAAAGAACCATATTTTCAGTTGGCTGTAAGTGAACCTTATGTCAGGCTCCCAGGGTAGCTCCAGTTTTCCCTGCTTAACTGTTTAAACTTCAGTACCACGTATTTTGTTCCTTAAGAAGGAAAAGCATTCAAATGCCACACTTCGTGTTTACAACTAAAGAACATGGCATTCCTGCCAGTGTAATTTTTTTTTCCCTTTCTTACCCAACGAGCAGCTATTGTCAGAGCTCCAGTGGTTACCAGGCTCAGACAGGCAAGGGTGACAGAATACATGTCCTCCTTCAAGTGGAACGGTGTTCCCTGACTTCCAATTTTGGGATATGATGACAAGAGGAGCAGAATCAAGAAAAGATCAGTTTAGACAGCAGGAAACCTGGCATGAATATGATGAATTAGAGAAATGAAGCTTAAGAGAAAGCTTAAAGGTCAAGCAGTTTCGTGTTCCTCTCACTAGGGAGGCACAGAGGAATTTAATGGATTTTTGCCCAAGTAATTTTAGATTACAACAAAAGAGAAAGATTGTCACTTTTTGCTTCTTGAATTTCACAAATATGTTTTCACGAATATAGAAAACCTATTACACTATAAAGAAATTACACTTTAAAAAACTAAATGTTTTTATGTGCTACATACTGATCTTATTAAACATCACATTTAATAGGCCCAAAATACAAATTACTACAAATATTTTTCAATCAATTTAACTTACGGAGTTTCAGGGGGAAAAATGTTAAAAATAGCTCCAAGAAATTTGCCACTGAATGTGGTAAAGTTCCCCAAAGATGGAACAGTAATCTCTCGACTGGCAGGTGTGGGAAGCCATGCAGTTGGGTCGGACGGCATGGGTCTGTGATGAGCACTGCTACTCGGTTAGCAAGGCCACGAGGAGTTTCTAGCTACGTGCAAGGCATGGCAGAATGTCTCTGGTCACCTCATTGCTGCCTCAGCCCATTGTATGGACACTCAATCACCTCTCTGATGTTTCACAGAACTCTCTTGAGGGTGCTGTTGTGGTTTTTCTGCAAATGTGAAATGATTCCTGTAACTGGTGTAACACCTCAAACTGATGAATCATGTTATGATAAATACATCTTTAGCGATGTAAGGCTATGACACACAGCTAAAAGCATACAATAGTACAATTGAGCCCACAATGGCTCCAAACATCCTGTTATGTGCCCACCTTTGTCCTGAAGTTTGCCCTAATATAAGTAACGTTTTCCTTAAGAAATGGCTTGATAATATCTTGGAACAGACGGCAATCATGGAGGTACAAAAAATGTGTTTCCCATGTGGCTTGAACTGTTACAGCACATGAAATGAAGCATTTTGATTTCTCACCATGAAAAGCAGAAAGTATATGGGGCATCTTCTAAAGGGAGACATGTGAACCCGCTCCAAAAATAGCTTAAAATTTCTACCTTATATTGACACTTATACTTAGGGGAAGAAAACAGTTTATAAAAACTTCTATCCCTTATCGGCACACATATTTAGGGAAAGAAAAGAGTTTATAAAGATAAAAGGAAGTTTCTTGTAAAGACTCTCTGTACATTGGCTGAGTGCCCTGATCCGTTTCATTGCCCTTTAACAAAAGAACAAAAAACAATTAAATCAGCACTAGGTGAAGGTGATGGTAATTAATGTATGACTGATTATAAGCTTTAATAAAGAATCTATGGTATGCTGTATAAATTCCTTTTATTTATGATCTTTTAATTCTGTACTCTTGGTAATATCAATTAGTTTATGTTTAGTGAAAATTGATTTTTGATATAAGTAAACCACTTGTCACTATGTAACTGCATGTGCTGCCAACCGTGGAGTTCCTGGCTTCAGCCACATCACTGCAGGTTTGAATGAGTAACAGCTTGCTGAAAACATTTTCGCTGAAGTAAAATAATAATAATAATGTTTTTTCGGACTGTTTTTGTTATCATTCTTTTATAATGAAGAAACATAAAACAATTGGATGTTGTGCAAAAGCTTGTGATGATTTGTGTATAAATAAAGAAGGCAATTTTTCTGAACTGTCCATTATGAGCATCATGCCATAGTGGTCCATGCCTTGCCTCTGCTCCCTTCTGGTCTCCTTGCTGATCCACGCACCCTTTGCAAGCTCTCGAGTCAGCTGGACCTATCTCCGGTAGGCAGGCATGGTGACTTATAAATGCTGATATTCAATAGTACGCAAGAGGGCCCGGCGGTGTGGCCTGGCAGCTGGGGTCCTCGCCTTGAGCGCCCGGGATCCCATATGGGTGCCGGTTCTGATCCTGGCAGCTCCACTTCCCATCCAGCTCCCTGCTTGTGGCCTGGGAAAGCAGTCGAGGACAGCCCAAGGCTTTGGGACCTTGCACCCACATGGGAGACCCGGAGGAGGTTCCTGGTTCCCGGCTTTGGATCTGCGCAGCACCGCCTCGCTTGGAGAGTGAATCATCGGACGGAGGATCTTCCTCTCTGTCTCTCCTTCGCTCTGTATATCTTTGTGGTGAAAATGAATAAATCTTAAAAAAAAAAACGACAGTACACAAGAGAGGTACTTGCAGTTTGGTTCTACTGTATAGGAGTTGAGCACGTCAAGTAAGAATTCACTGAAACAGCTGCACTAGAGCTGCTCAAATCAGAGTGAAAAATAAACATCACCACGGCCTACATGTGAAGAGAATAAAAATGCCCAAATTGTTACCAGTTAGGACAAAAAAGACGAAGGCTGTTTCAGTTTTTCAAAAGATAAGAACATACATACACGGGGAAAAGGCAAGAAAAATGACCCCTTAATGAGTCATGATGGAAAAAATGTTTCTTGAACCTATCACAGGTTTCAATTACTATGATTTACTGAATCTACAAATACCATGAACAGTACAACAAAACATTAAATGAAAATCTATTGTCACAAAGTGGTGAGGCCTTTCGGTTCAAGATAATGAAACAGCTAATGTTGTCATATGCTATGAAAGACAGGCAATAAAGACAGAAAAACAAATGTTGTGTAGCTGAATGCCAAGGAAAAGTTTAGAGACTCTCCAGGGAGTAAGCCCATGCTGGAAAGGGGTGAGGGCAATACCTGTAGCAGCTTCCAACGCATATTAAGGTCATCAAGCTGGCGAGACATCTTTACAGAGGGATGCAGGTCAAGTGGAGACAGCTGACTGGATAAGTCATTCACTGTTTTCACTTTGAAGTTGATGGGTGCAATTTCTTCTCTAAATGCCTAGACAAAACGGACAAGACAAGCCAGGATTTAAAACTTCCATTTGACAGCTCATTAACTTACAGTTGCTCACACATCAGTAACTAGAATGAACAGCCCAAGAGTCTAACCGTGTAGGGATAAAAATACTAAGGCACTCATTTAAACGATTATGTATTTTCTTCCTTAGTCTGCCATTTTTTTTGCCATAGAGATTTCTAGTCTTGTTTTTTTTATTTTCCATCCATGTTTTCCTTTAAAAACCTTTTTTAATATGCTACCTTATTTTTTTTTTACCTGAATCAACTTGATTTGACCATGTCTCCAATTACAGTGATGTAGCAGGCAGCCAGTTAAAAACAGCATGTTCTGCTATAAGCCTACATAGATTGAACGCTGAGAGTTGACCTCTGACCTTTTAAAATCATTTACTATCACTGTCTGTAGCTAAGGGTGGGGCAGGAAGAGTGGAGTCTGCAGAAAGATAAAGGAATCTCAGATCTGATCAACACCTGCATGAGCACAGCGGAGTGTTGGTGCGTGGGAGGGTGAGGGATGCGTAAAGGGATTACCAGGAATTTCTGGCAATATTGAATTAAATGAGCTTATTTTGGTGCGAAAAACGTATAAATCTATACAAAGTTTGGCATAATACATATTTTCTATGACTTGTTTTTGAAGAACCCTCATATAGGAAGATGAGAAGAAATAAACAAAACTATGTTAGAGCCAACAGGATAATGAAAGCAATAGTTTTCTCCATTCTCCACATAAGCCCTGTAGAGGCCCTGTAGAGTTGCTAAACGCCTCAACTATGGTGTTCCACACACAGAAGTACTTCCCCAAGGCCTTTTCTGCCCTGCTGTTGCTGGAGGCCCCTGGCATGAGTTCTCTCCAATTTATCCAGAACTAGAGCCATCACATAAAAGACATACAAATTGCATTCTAGGATGGGGCCTTTCTGATTATCTGACACCCTACCAAACAAGTTGTTACATGTCTTAAAAGGGCATTCTTTATCATAGTACTTGTTTGTTGGTATTTCAAGTCTGGAGATGGTTGGTGTCCCCAACAAAATACAGAAACGTCTAAGGAATAGATATTCCTCAGTATTCACACATGACCTGCAACACTGTGGGACAGAATGCATGTCTACTGAGGAAGGCCCATAAAAAAGATACCAAAGACACCACTAAGTCAAAATAGCAGGGGAAACAGATTAGGGAGGTTAGAGAGAATAATATAAAAGGATACTTCAACAAGCTTTTTGGAAAAAGGGGCTAAAAAGATAAGTTCATCTTCAAGTGAAAATTTGAAATCCATGCATGTGAAGAATTCCCCAAAAGTCAATGAAAAAAAGCACATATTATGAAACAGGATTTAAAATATGTTGCACTAAAATAAAGCTATATAATAATTCCATTTCAAATGAATTTTTGAAGTACACTCCGCTGTATTCTCTAGCATGTCACAACATGAGAGTTAATCATGTGTGAAACATAACTCCAAGGTAATAAGTAACCTAAACATCCTGTTAACATCTGCCTTCAGGTTTTATCATTTCTACATTGCCTACTTTGTAAGGCGATTAAGCTTGTGTCTATGGGGCTTTTTCCTCATCACCAAGTTTAGTTAACGAAACCAAGTACCCAAAGTACTTTGAGTGTACTATATTTTATTAAAACACCACACTATTGATTTGAGTTCTTCCCAATGATTGTAAGAAAGTCTCTGTTCACTAACTCCTTTCCTTCTCTGACCAAAACCTTTGTTGACTGTCACATAACTCTCCTCCCACAATATGTGAAGAGTGGCAGAAAATGTTCTCCAACAGATGCTAAATGTGCGTAAGGATTAGTTGAAGCTAAAGTCATTTGTAACAACTGTTGGTATAAGAAGGGAACCCAGACCCTCCTCATTTTCCTCCTGAAAGCAGCAGCTAAAACTTCCAGAATAAAGAGGTTGTCCTCGTATGCCAGAGAAAGTGACCTTCCTGTCACCCAGAATGGCAAGTGGAGACAGGGGGTTATATGCAAACAGGAAGAACCTGTTAAAACAATTCACACCCTTCATTACTCTCCACACATCATTCATTACTTTTCCAGATTGGCCTCTCTTTTTTAAACCTAATATGAAACAACTGAGGTTTGACACTTCTCTGAGTTTTATTTCCTTATGGGGACCCCCATGTCATGCAAAAATCCACATGAAGTGAAGTGACATGCCTTTATTGTTAAACTGTCTTATGTCAATTCAAGTCTCAGCTGACACATTGTAACAGGATAGATTGGTAAAATATTGTACCTTTCCCACAAATGTACAAAAAAATTAAGCATTGTGACTAACAATCATCAAATGGTATTAATTAACTTCATATTTAAAGGAAATTGATTCTAAGAAAATCAGAGGATATGAGCTAGCATTTTGAACTTCTTCTAAATTCATTGGCACGCACGTGCATGACACAAAACTCTCCCACCCAGATGTTTACTCTTCCTATGCCTGCAATGGGCCAAGCTAAGCTGGGCACTCAGAACCAGAAACTTTTCCCAAGTCTTTCACATGGGTAGCAGGACTCTCACTATTTGAGGTTCTACATGAGCATGAGTCTGGAATCCACAGCATAAGCCCACCCTCTCCAATATGGGATGTGGTGTCCCCCATGGGATCTTCAACTGCTAAGTCTAATTCCTGTCCCACACATTCTTGAGCAGGTTCCAAATGCACTCATGGTTTAAAAACTATGAAAAGAGTCAACAAAAATAGATCCAGAGCTGGCAGGAGGAATACAGATAATGGAGGATGTAGTGTACAAATGACACTGGAAACAGTTACATGGAGTCAGTATGTTGAGAAGGAGGGAATATCAATATAATCCTTCAAGAAACAGCATGTCAAAAGCAACTAGAAGGGTAGCCTGCAACATCATGAATATTGCTGCAGAAAAGTAGGAGAAGGAATTTAGAACGTGGCAATATCTCTCCACTATTGCAGAATGTACAAACATGGCAGTTAGAATGTGCAAACACAAAGATAGCCAAAGCAGACATGTGGTCCCAGGTACTACAGATGTAAAGAATCAACAATTAACACAGAAGCACTGAACACAGGGCAGGCTGGGAGAGGTTATGAAAAGTGAATTTTTCAGTAGAAACTTTTAAGAGGCCTAGGTTCCCCACAATTCAGTCTGAAAATAATTATAAGCTCAAATCATTCAAGGATTTCTTAGTTGTGATTTTAACATTACCCATTTATATTCTCCTCATGGGTACCTTGTAAGACTTGAGAGCTGTGAGCAAGTTTAAAACTCAATGTCTTTTGGGGTGGGCATTGTGGCAAAGCCACTGGTGAAGTGTTTTAAGACACTGCTTGAGATAAATACTTCCAATATAGGAGCTCCAGTTCAAGTCCTGGCAGGCGCACTTTGTTAGAACTTCTTATCGGTGTCTAGAATGAAATTAATGCTGATTCAAGCACTTGACTCCCTGCCATTCAAGTGGGAGATCTGGATGAAGTCTGGACCAGCCCTGCTTCTTGCAGTCATTTCAGAATTGAACCAACAGATGAAAATTTTGGTGTCTGCCTTTCCCTCTTGCTTTCTGCCATTCTCTCAAGTATCTGACTTTTTCTTTGAATCAATATGTTTGCTTACTTTTTTGGTACTAAAGACTAAAAGTGAAATGCTACAGGATGTTTTGGAATTTATATGCTTTCAAACACTGATAGTTTTATTTCAAAATATGGCAATTTTTTAAAATTAGATTGCAACTTCAATAACAGAGCTTTTTAAAAATAGAAAATAAAGAAAGTAAAATTTCTCCATTACAAAAGATGGTGTCATTTTACTACCAGACATAGGTAAAAACATTAAAAGAGTTATAAATAACACAGCCTTTAGACTGTTTTCATTTTTATGGTCAAGAGTTTTATGGCAAAGAGGAATCTTTTTATCAAGAAAGTTTGTCTTTTCTTTTTAAGAGCTTTCAAATCAAGGGACTTGAAAGTTTTAAAATGATTTCAAAACAGCCGTATGTTCTATTATAAAGAACCAATTTATCATGTTTTGACTGCACTTTCCTATGGAGAATATGGGTCTACTTGCCCTTCCTTGCTGTAAAACAGAAACATCTGCTCGTATCAAAGGTCTAACTGGCGGCTCATTGGCAGGTGTGAATCCAAATGCCTTTTCATCCCAGAAGGTTTATATACTCTGTAAATAAGATTGATTGAGGGCAATTTTAGGAAACAAGTTTTGTGATTGCCTTAAATACTTTGTTTTTCCGTTGCTTTATCATATTTATTATTTAGCAAAGATTAGTATTTATTTTTTATTTGCATGTGGCTTCAGTGGGATTTGGAGTATATTTGAAAGCAATCTAAAAAAAATCCCAGACTTTGGATCTATTTCATTTGATCTAATGAGAGCTGGGCTTTTCTTTTTCCTAAGATGTTAAAATATTTTAATGCACGGTTTAAGCACTTATATTAATTGTATTTTTCCCAGTTTTCTACTTCATCAGAGAGTTGAACAGAGCTATTTTGACTTTGATTAAAGGAATTACTCACTTCCATATCAGTCAAATGAAACTTAAAACTCCCAAACCTTTGTGCCTTTATTCATTTTTTTTCTCTCAACACTAATCATCCTGTAATATAAGTTTATACTTCTAAATTCAAATGGGAAAAATACCTGCTCTAATGCAGAGGCATTTTTTGCAGTCCAACAAGACATCAGTTGCAAACCACTGATTCAAAGTTTTAATATTTGTTTAAAACTATTGAAATATATTGTGTGGAGCCAGCATCATGGTATAGGGAGCCAAGCTATTATTTGCAATGTGCCACCCCATATGACAACCTGTTAGAGTTCTAACTCCCTGTTAATATGCCTGTGCAAATGCTGGATGGTAGCTCAAATGCTTGAGTCCTTGCCACCTTGTGGGAAACCAGAATGCTGTTCCAGGCCCCAAAGTCCACCTTGGCCTAGTCCTTGCTGCTGTGGCCACATAAGCAGCAAAGCAGCAGATGGAAGATCAGGCTCTCTCCTCAACTCTTCGCTGCTCCCTCTACCTCTCTGTGTCACCCACTCTCCCTCTTTCTCTGTCTTTAATTCAGCATTCCAAAAATAATGAAATAAATCTTTAAACAATTATGAGGTAGGCATATTCCTGGAGAAATTACACTAAATGCTTTGCTTTCTGAGATATTTCAAACTCAGATACATCTATAAAAACTGTTTTAACTAGAGTTATCGAGACAGTTTCCCCCCATTTCAAAGGGCAGCTGAAACTCAGGTATATTTGCATTGAAACATGATAAACAGTGATAAAATTTTATTAATAAAAATTGTTTGAAGTCAAACATTCAACTTGTAAAGCTTTAAATTCTTGATCAAAATGATGCGAAAAAAATTTCTGCGGTGTGAACAAATATCTTTGAATCTCTACCACTTTCTCACTGAAAGGGCTTAGAAAATTTATCAGTTTCATTTCTACAACTGACAAATGAGGCTGGCATGTGGTGCAGTGGGTAATGAAGTGTTCACCCCACCTGGGCACCAATTGAAGTGTAGCTGTTCCACTTCCAATCAAGATCCCTGCTGATGCATCTAAAAAGTCAGTGGAAGATGGCCCAAGAACTTGGACTCCTGTGTACACAAGCAAGATTGAGAAGAAGTTCTTGGTCCAGCCCTGGATGGTTCAGCAATTTGGGGAATCAATCAGCAGATAGAAGGGCTCTCTCCTTCTGTCTACTCCTCTCACATTAATATCCATATAGTGCTACCTGTGTTGTTGGGTTGCTTTGAGAATTTAAACATGTATCTATGTGAAGTTGCTAAGAACTGTTCTTAATAACATCTAATAAGCCCCAACTGATGTAAGCTACTTTTATTACTGGTCCTAAATCTAGACATACATTCATTATGTGATTTATCAAAGTATTTAGCTGATTTTCTAGGTTTTACTTTCTTATTAAACTCTAGGCAAACAAGAGACTATGGTTATCCATCTGTATATCTTTGCAAAATGTATATCTATCCAAATGTATATCTTTGCAAAAACACTCCATTCATAAGAAATATTGTCCGTCTAATACTTGATAATTTTTCAGGAGCTTATGCTTTGATTTGATTTTTGGTTACTTAGCCAGTAGCCTACTACCTACAAAATCCAATTCTGTTATTTCTGTTTCTTATTGTCTAAGTATCATTTACTTTTTTCTGAAGATGTTCTAGAACATGAGAAACAAAGGAAGTCTAGACCATAGTTCTAACATCTTTAACTTCAGGCATTTCCTGAGTATGGAAACAATTTACAGCAAATCTACTATTTTACCAATAAGGAGATGAAATTTTTATGTAAAAATTCCTAGTAAAACAATATGCTTTTGATTAGCCATGAAACTGAACTAAGTTCCAGGAGTCACAGAGAGGAACCTACAGGCTACAGCTTCTGGATACAATCTTACAAAATCCAAGCTGTGGGAAACACTACAAAGCAAATAACTCAGGTTTTTAGAGAAATAAATATAAGGAAAACAAAAAAGGGTAGAGGGGAAATACGAAGACTAAAGGGACTCTCAAAATTTTAGAAAAAAAGGGCCTACTGGGATGGCTCAATGGCTAAATCCTCAGCTCGCAAGCACCAGGACCCCACACGGGTGCAGGTTCATGTCCGAACTGCTCTACTTCCCATCCAGCTCCCTGCTTATGACCTGGAGAAACAGTCAAGGATGGCCCAAAGCCTTGGGGCCCTGTACCCACCTAGGAGATGTGAAGGAAACTACTGTCTCCTGTCTTTTGATTGGCTCGACTCAGGCTGTAGTGGCTACTTGGGAGTAACCCAGCCAATGGAAGATCTTTGTCTTTGCTTCTCTCTGTACATCTGATCTGCCTTTCCGATAAAAATAAATGAATCCTTAATTTTCTTTTTTTAGAAAATCAGGTAAAGTAAGCTTGATGTTGCAACGTAACAAGCAAGGCTGCTGTCTGTGACGCTGGCATGCATGTTGTATGGACACTAGTTTATGTCTTGGCTGTTCCACTTCGGATCCAGCTCTCCACTCAGAGCTGGGAAAAGCAGCAGAGGATGGCACAAATGTCTGGGCTCCTGTCACCTACAGGGGAGGCTCAGCTGAAGTTCCTGGATCCTGACTCTGGCCTGGCCCGCCTGCGGCCATTGTGGCTACCTGGGGGAGTGAACCAGCAGGTGGAAGATCTCTCCCTTCTCTAACTCTCCTTCTCTCCTTGCAACGCTGAGTTAAAAATAAAGAAATTAACCTTTAAAAATAATTGGTAAACTCAATTATATTCCTTAGAGGTGCACAAACTGGATGAAAAAAGTATACAGAAAAATTAATCATTTATAAAAGTCATATTAGTGATTTTTACAGAAGAGTCGCTAACAGTGAGCAACACTTGAAAAGTACATGATTGAGCTCCTGGGCAGAGGGGAGAGGTCCAGTGGTCATACAAGATCCCTTAAAACTTCATGAAGCAATGGAAGTCAAAGATAAGTTTGTTTTAGTGCAATATAAAATTCATGTTACTTTGCTCAGAGCCCATGAAGTTTCTGAAGTACCTTTGCATGTGGTTCTCTTTATTTGTGTCTGCTGATTAAATGTTTCTTTAAAAAAAAAATCCCTTGTCAAAGACAACAAGACTGACCATGGTTTTTTCGATATGATCCTGCAGCGAGTCGATGAGCAAGTCTCCTACGGGCTTCCAGCCATTCCGCACGGCCTCTGCCTCCTTCAGGTCAGCATCCAGGTCGTCCATCGCTCCCTGGAGGTCTCGGAGCTTCTCCAATGCCTTATCCACTTGCTTTTGCCAATTACTAGTAACAGCGTTTAGACTTTCCCACTTCTCTTTGACTTCACATGACTGTTTACGCATGGCTTTGGCAATCTTTTGGGCTCTTTCCTCGGGAGTCAATTCTGTGATTACAAAAAAAAACAAAGAATCATTTGGACACCTGATAAAATGTACCTTCTGCACACCCTGATGAGAATGTTCCATCTGTAAGTATTGCCACCAGATTCAGAGTGAAAAGCATTAGAAACACCATTTCCGTGTTTCCTCTACAGCTTCCCATGCATGGAAATGTATGACAGAACAAGAAGGGAGTAATTATACATATTTAATAAATGGCCTAATGGATGTTATGTTGACTTCAAAATCATACTATTTTTGCAAACCGTAAGTATAACAAGAAAATTCAAGAAATAAAATAGTTCTTCTTTATCATAATTTAGTTACATAAAACCCACAGATCATTTTTCATTTCAACATCCACAAAAGAAATGGAGAGTATAATTAGCAGACAAGAGCTGTAAGTAATGAAGAAAAATTCTCAGAAAATAAGATGCATATTGTGTTCCTAAAAAAATATTAACTGAAGACAAATAAGATATCTTAGATACTTTGTCATCTGTAATGTACTTAGAAGTTCATTTTTAATAAAGGACATTTCTTGCAGCCCAGAAATACAGCAAGTGCTTGCACATTTCCGATGAGGATAGCAAGATTTAAAGGAGCATCCTAAATGTACATCAAAGGAACTTGAAGAAATTCTGAAATAAACTTTGACATTCAGACAGAAATTGCAGACATCATGTAATGCCAGGCAAACACAGAGGGGTAAATTCCTGAAGCAGGTTGGAAAGGTCTCTAGTGCTGCCAAACATTGCTGGGACTTCACCACACTCTCTGAGGATATCCTCCTTCCTGTCTACCTGCCCTAACGTTTGATAGGGTCCCAAGGGTCCAAGGGATAGAGGTCAGTCAGAAACACACAGTCAAGGCAAAACGCACACTAATTAGAGACAGAAGTACATACAGACTCCCCTCCACTTCTCAAGGGATCCCGCTTGACAAACCTATCCTAAGCTGAAAGCCTGAAGTTGAGAAGGCATTCCACATCCTAATCCCCCCCAAAACCTGATAGCTTATTCAATCTACTTGGGTAAAATTATGTAACACTAAGCCTGTTTTGCATTAGGGTATTGGATAGCTCATGTACCTTAATGAATACTGTACTGAAATTATAAATCAGGACGGCTGCATGAATCTATTTTTATACTATCAACAACCAAAAAACTTACATTAAGACATTGTAAAGTGGGGATCATCTGTATTTTTCTTTTGATAATATTACATCTTACAGTATCAGTGCTTCAAGTAATTTCTAGTCCACCTCAAAATGTCCCATATCATACCTAAAATTAAGTAAATACCTTGAACTTCATGCTTAGATGAATTTCATCACAGCATGAGTTGATACAAGCTCTTCCAAAATTTGTTTTATATTCTCAGTTTGAATTTGTCTACCTGTGGTTATTTAAATGGTATTTAAAAGTCAAGCTGTCTAAATTTCCAGAAGATTCCAGTCATTTGCATCCCTATCTAAAAGCAATTTTCCTGGAATAAGATTCGGGGAACCCAACAGACTATTGGGGGCTTAGCAATCTCGAGCTGTAAGGTGTGCTATGAATGCATGGTGAGGTGATAGAGACTGGTATCATCCCTTGGGAGCTGAATTTAAGAGGAGAAAACATCATGACTTTTCATTTAAGGGGATGTACAGTAGTTGTGTAATGGAGACTGTCATATCTAGTAACGTGTCATTTAACTTCATGGCATTGTAAATTTCCTCTTTTCTTTCTATTGTTTATTTTGAAACATGACTTTTCATTTAAGGGGATGTACAGTAGCTGTGAAATGGAGACTAACATCCAGATGTGAGGATACAGTGTGGCATGCATTTCTGCTTCCAGACAAAGATGGACTTACAATGAAACTGTTTACTATATCTTGACAATAGGATTCTGGACTCTCTGCCATTGTCCAGGCCCGCAATGATGGACATATGACTGAGTATGAAGAACTATATGTTAGTGATGATATAGAGGAACTGGGGGGGTAGGGATCTGGGGAGAGGATAAGGGAATATGAAACTGTACTATAAAATAATAATAATAATAATAATAAAATGTATAAAAATAAATAAATAAATAAAAGATTAAAAAAAGAGAATCAGATAGGAAACGATCAGCGTGGATTCACTCATATGTCACTAGGTGGGACACAAAGATTAGTTACTCCTCACTGGGTATTGAGGATTTCTCTGCACACCCCTCCTAAAACTGTTCTGCACCTAAACTATTGACATATGTCTTGTTAGAGATATAAGCCAGTCTAGACTACCCGAATAAAAAGCCAGGTTCAGCAAAATTATGCTTCAACGCTATAAAATGCTAAATATTATAATGAAAATAGACATGAGACAGCTAAATAGTAATCTATAGCCATTTTAAGATGTATAGAAGAACCCGGTTGTGTATAAACTAAAATCGAAATGTCAATGAAGTAGTCACAGGATGTGGTTAAGAATTTACATTTTTTGGGCCCGGCGGCATGGCCTAGCAACTAAAGTCCTCGCCTTGAAAGCCCCGGCATCCCATATGGGCGCCGGTTCTAGTCCCGGCAGCTCCACTTCCCATCCAGCTCCCTGCTTGTGGCCTGGGAAGGCATTGGGACACTGCACCCGCGCGGGGCAGACCGTGGGAGTTCCAGGTTCCCAGCTTCGGATCGGCGCAGCACCGGCCTGTTGTGGCTCACTTGGGGAGTGAATCATCGGATGGAAGATCTTCCTCTCTGTCTCTTCTCCTCTGTGTATATCTGGCTGTGGTAAAATGAATAAATCTTTAAAAAAAAAAAAAGAATTTACATTTTTTTACTTTTAACATATTGGTTACTCAATACTATGTCAATTAATTCCATAACGTTATAAATTGTTGCTGATGTTATGCTGGGGCTTTTAATTGATCGGGATGATACTCTGCCAGCTCTATCTTCAGACCAGGGAAGGTTTCCCCAACAAGCCGTTGAACTTACCAGGACAATAAGATGCTGGACTCTATGCTTGGTATATGCTTGCAATGAAAGAATCTCAACTGAACTCGAACTGTGGTTATGCAACAAGGTGGAGGAATCCACCATGGGGGGAGAGTTTGGGGAGGGGTGGGGGGAATCCCAGCACCTATAAAACTGTGTCACAAAATGCAATGAAATTAATTTAAAAAAAGAGAAATATAACATGTACAATAAAAAAAAAAAGCACTAATAGGCTAATCCCAGAGACACAAATAACAGCAGGATAGAACCAAATAAATGCACTGACAATTCTGAGGCCAGCAGAGCTTTCCTGTGTTGCATTTCTGCTCGTGTGTGGTGGACATGTGTACACGTTGCACCGTCACTAGCTGTTCTCCCTTCAGGCCTTGCCATTCACTCACTCATTCACTCTTTCATTTATCTATTTATATTAATCTATGTATTTGACGGAATTACAGAGAGAGTAAGAAACAAACATCTTCCACCTGCAGGTTCACTGCCAGTACTGGGCCAGAACAAAGGCAGGAGTCAGGAACTTCCTCCAGGTAACCCACTTGGGTAATGGGTCCAAGCACTTGGGTATCTGTTGCTCTTCCCAGCCCACTAACAGCTGAATAAGAAAAGGAGCCGCTGGGACACAAACAGTGCCCCTAGGGGATGCCGACTTTGAAAGCTGCAGTCACATCACATCAGCTCAAGGTCTTCCCACTGCAGTGACCAAATTTTTGAGAGTTGAATTATATTTATCTCTATTATTTATACATTCATATATATTCATATATTATATGTTACAAATTTTAAAGGCTGTATTTTTCTATTTATGTGTCACAATTTTTAAAAAAGATTTGCTTATTTTTATTGCAAAGTCAGATATACAGAGAGGAAGATCTTCAGTCCATGGATTCACTTCCCAGGCAGCCACAATGGCTGGAGCTGAGCCAGTCCGAAGCCAGGAGCCCAGAGCCTCTTCTGGGTCTCCCACCTGGGGTACAGCATCCCAACAACCTTCCTCAACTGCTTTCCCAGGTCACAAGCACGGAGTTGAATGGGAAGCAGGGTTGCTGGGATTAGAACCAGCGTCCAAATGGGATCCCGACACATGCAACACAAGGACTTAAGCTGCTAGGCTACTGTGCTGGGCCCTGTGTCACAATTTTAACTAGCAATTTCTTTAATGAGTTATATATTAAAGGTAGAAAGGATAATTATCTTTTTAACGTTTTTTTTTTTTTTTAATCGGGGGAGAAAGAGAGACCGCAATAGGTATCTTTCATCTACTGGTTTAGCCTCCAAATGCCCACAGAAGCCTGGGCAGCTCAGGCTGAAACCAAGAACCAGGAACACCTTCCTGGTCTCACGTCTGGGTAGAGACTCTAGCACATCATCTGCTGTCTTCAAGGGTGTGCTATCAGCAAGGAGCTGGATCAGAAACAGAAATGGCACTCAAAGTCCCAAGTTGCAACACACACCACTGAACCACAGTACTCTCACGGAGATAATTATCATTTAGGAAGAAGAACGAGGAGGAAGGAAGGTGGAAGGGAGGACAAAGAAAAGATCTACCCTTACATTTTCCCTCGGGTCCAATTACCTTTCTTTCTTTAAATATGAAGATTAATTATATGTATGTACTTATACTTTTGGGAGAAAGACTATAATGGGGTTCACCGAAATGAGTAGAAAAACAATCCTGAACCGGAAGTGGACAGCGGGATTGGGAATCAGCCCTGCCCTGCTCCCATCATGAAGTGGCTCCTATGTAAGTGACACAGCTTTGTGAGCCCAGTTTTCTCAAGTGGGACCCCATTTCCCCCCATGCTAAAAAAAAGTGTTTACTCTCAAAGTCTAATGTTCCTCTAAATTCAATCATATGAAAAAGGTATAACTACTGCATCTCAAAGAAATTTTAATAGCAAAACAGAATCTCTTTGTGTGGCTGGACAAAAATTAATTTTTAAAATGAAACTATGCTTCTGCAATGGGGAAAAATGGATAGATGTCTATTAGAATTCACTCACTATAGGTTTTACTAAAGTTTTTCCATCTTCCTCTATTGTGGTACAGATACTCATAACCTCCAATGTGACTTTTTAATCTTAGCTCATAAAGACTATGTCAGAAATGTTTTCTTTCTCTCCGTGTTGGTTTTACAATACCTTACACAAGAGATCATTACAGAATTGAACTGAACTTATAGCTTTATTTTTCACTGAAAATATCTAAGGTCATAGTTTTAGTGGAAGCTTTTTCCTCCTTCTTATATTGACCTCATTGGAAAGGTAGATTTACAGAGAGGAGGAGTGAGGAAGAAAGATTTTCTGTTAACTGGTTCACTGCCCAGGCGGCCGCAACGGCCAGAGCTGAGTCAATCCAATGCCACAAACCAGAAGCTTCTTCCAAGTTTCCCACGTGGGTGCGTGGTCTCAAGGTATTGGATCATTCTCTACTGATTTCCCTGGACACAAGCATGAGCTGAGTGGGAAGTTGAGCAGTTGGGGTATAAACCGGCGCCCATTTAGGATCCAGGCAGGTGCAAGGTGAGGATTTAGCCACTAGGCTATCACAGCAGGCCCAACTTCAAATATTTTACAAGACAATGTCTTATTGCGAAAAAAAGATTAAGCTTTAAAAAGTTCAAATTCTAAATTTATATGTGCACCATGTGCTATTTTTTGCTGATATGTTTAATCCTGCTATATTTCACAAACATACAAAATTTTGGAGGTTGTATTTTCACCACTGGACAATTTCGCGTAAGGTGAGACTAGGAGATTGCATTCTGGTCCCCATGCTACCGACTCTAGAAATAGTAGATACATGTCTTTCTCTTTGAATTTCAGTTGTTATCAGTAAAGCTACTGGTATATGCATGGCACACAGAGGCCCTGCAATGAAGGTTAGTTTTTTTTTTCATTCCTTTAATTATTTTATTGATAAGTCTAGGAAATTTAGACAGCTATTGGGAATTCTACATAACCAAACTAAGTTGAACAGGGAAAAAAGAATTCAAGCGAAAAGAGATGATTTGTTCTCAACATTTCTCCCTTATTCCCTTGCCCTTTCTCTCCTTTCTTCTCCGATTCTTGTGCTTTCTCACTCTCTTTCACTTAAAGCCTAAAACAATTTTCTGATTAAAGTAACGAGAAATACAAATTTTCTGATTAGTGATTAAGATTAACTCAATCTCTCTGAAACCTTTCATCAGTAATTAAGAGGACTGCCCATTTCCTAGTCTGCCTACTGACTGATGACAATTCATTATGAAGCAGGTTACAAGTGCATCATCAAGTGTCCTCTGCTGATTAATGTCTCTAATTACGCTCATCTGAAAATTGGAGGGGTGACAACAGGAAGAGATTACTCTGAATGGAGTTAACTGGCTCATGTGTAGTCTAGGTCTTTCAAGAAGAATATGATACAGATGAAATGGCTCCACCTGTGCTGCCAAGGGACTTTGGAAACAAACAAAACATAACAAACAAAAACTGTGGAGTATGACACATTTAGTGAAGAGAATAAGGGATATATTCCTCTAGTACTGAATGTAAGATATTAAGTGGCGTAAGGAGGAAATGAAAAGGAAATAGTAACAAAGACCACATGGCACACGGAGACAAATGGCATTTCTCAACAGAAGTGGGTGGATGTAGAATAGCAGCCACAATACAGGCAAATGTCGGTGTCTCCAGAAAGTGGGTCCAACTAATCCAAGCCAGTGGTGATTTGGGAGGAAGCAGGGGGAAGTCACTAAAGAGATGAGCCCTTAGGGAAGAGAGCAGGAAGCAAGCTGAGACCCAACACTCAACTTTCCAACTGAGTATTCCCAGAATCTCTTCACAGTTGAATCAATTTTAGGATTTCTTCAAGCTAC
Organism: Ochotona princeps; assembly: GCF_030435755.1. NCBI lineage: Eukaryota > Metazoa > Chordata > Mammalia > Lagomorpha > Ochotonidae > Ochotona > Ochotona princeps. The sequence goes on from NC_080832.1 coordinate 19,884,133, forward strand.
TCAATGTCTTGGTCTGCAGCAGACAAGTCACTGGGGACAGGGAGATGGCAGTGAACAGGGAGAAGAGCAGCTGACGATGCAAGTGCCAGGAGGACAAGGGCTAATGAACCCCCACACCCAGAACCCAAACTGGCTTGTGGCTGACATCTGACACACACTTGTTGACAAGAAATAAACCAACGCAGTGCTGCAAACATCTGTGACTTAAATCTTTTCTACTTTAAGAAAGCCTTGAATGAAAAGTTTTCCCCTTCTGGTCACAGTATGCCCACTTCTCCCAAAGCTGCTTTCTGGAGAAACACAGTAGCTGATGATCGATCAAGCTAAAAGTCACTCATGAGGCAGTCATGAGTCAATCAAGAACCTATATAAGGTATAGGTTTAGTTACTGCCAAACAAGTGTGTTTAACTGAGGAGGCACGGACTGGCTAGGATTATACTTTCTTAAAGAATCCAAAACCTCTCATACACTCAGTAGATCCCAGATTTCTAATGCGAAACAAGAAATAAATAAAACATTAGAAAAGCACACAACTATAGTTAAGAGTTTAATAATCCCCATCCTTTATGCTGAAACTAGACCGTGACCTCCCAGGTGCTGAGTACAGAATTCATACGTGTAAATCATGTTCATCTTTCTTCTGTGAGCCTGTGTAATTTGTGAATAGTTGAAGCACTGATTAGAGAACATACCAGATGGTGAACAATGAAAGTACTGTGTCCATCAAACTCACATCCGTTCCGTAATTCTTCAACAGGATTTTTGACTTATTTATTTAGATGGGACTGCTATTGTATGTGGTACCATGAGATAAATTTTAACATTTTTTTACCAAATATATAGGCTTCCTCAACAGATCCATTAAATTGTAGAAGAATTAGGACTAGATTCATAACATCCACATAAATATGACTGAGCACTAATTAGGGAAGAATCACATTGTTGCTTTGTGGTTAAGGACATTGGAAAACAAAGTAACAATATGATTTTCTGTGCTTTTTCATGTATTACAACTTTACTAATCTAATTTGGAGTTGAGAAGCTAACTAAATTATTGCTCTGGTATATAGGCCTGAAAGCACTTACTTACACCTCAAGTTTTTATATGAAAATGACAAGAGTCTAATATGGCCTAAACACCTTTTCTTTCAGTGGGAATAAATCACTGAACTGGGATGCAAGTCCATAAAGCAGTGTGCTATTTCACTGAAGGGATGAACTAAGGGCAATAAATGTTTGCCATCTTTCCAAAGTAGATAGATACAGAAAATAAAATCCAGTTTCTACTGAGCCCTTAGAGGAAGGGTTGCGACTGCTGCACTCTGGAGGTTAACAGCAGAGTTCAGTGAGGAAAGCTTTGGTTCCCATTTCTACTTTTTGATTGACAGGGTGCTTATCAGTATCTCAGACTTAGTTTTCTCATCTGCAAGGGCTAGCAATAGTGATCACATCTCATAGAGATGTTGTGAGAGTCCAGTGAAACAAGCCACATGAGGAACTCCACACCATATCTGCCACACTATGAGCACCAAAAAGGCTGGCTTGCTGGGAACGCCACGGTTAACACTTCTCATTTCCCCCCAGCCAGTGTAGTGTGAGTGCTCCCGCCAAAATTCATGTTGAAATGTAATGATGAGGATAAAAACTTAATCTGACTAGATGATCTGGAGGTGCATGGGAGGTAGTTATAGTTAGGTCAGTCCATCAGGCTGCAACACTAATCCTAAGGGACCGGGGTTCCACAAGAAGACATGAGAGTGAAACTAAGTCCCTCTGTCTCACCACAGGCTACTCCGTGCTGCCTGGGACCCTGCAAGAGCCTTGTGGCTAGGAGCACCACTGCACCTGACCTCCTGACCCTGCACACTATGACTGCCTACACTGCTCTCCTTCAGTCAATGGGATCCAATCCCAGTAACAAGAAATAACCCAGGCTTGAGGTTCGTCCAATGATGTATACTGATGACGAGGCCTGCCAGTCTCAGCCAGATCCTAACCTCAAGTAAATCAACTGCAGTCGTGCAGAGCTGTTTCCTGGGACATTCCAGATATGAAGAAGAGCAGTTATCTATGCCGCCCTGAAAGGGCACAGTAAGAGAAGGCTAAGCCAATCACACCACGTAGGGAGAGGCAGCAGCAGCCACAGAGGGAAGCTTCTGGGTGGCAATTCAGGCTCCAGGGACAGCCACACCCTTGCCCATACTGCAGCTTAGTTATGGGACTCGTGATTGCCTTGCTGCCTAAACCACCCAATGTTCACTGTCTCTCATTTACAATGAATGAGGTTCCAATTAATAAAGTTGCCATTAGAAAAACAAAAACAAGCCCTGAGAGTTTTGATGATTTGTGTTGGGTAATTTGTTCTTATTTTATTAGATATAAAGAAATCCTGCTGTATCCTTAATTTATACTGGAAGTCAGTATAAAAGTAATTTCTGTTCATCATAAAATAATTTCACGTTTTCACTCACGTGATGACAAAATTTTAATGGCTCAAGTTTCCCATTACTGACACACAAAGATGGACATGGTAGACTGAAATGTATCATTTCTTACTTCTTTGTCCTATCATAAAATAAATTAGATTTTTAATAAAAAATGAAATATTACTAATATTTGTTACTCTAAAGTATTAGGAAGCATTTAATAACTAAAAGAAAAAAGTATAACCTGAGTATAAAAACTGCAGACTACTAAAATCACATGGTTGTCAAGGGCTCTAAAAGGACACATGAGTCTGTACAGGTTGCTTCATCTGAAAGATGATTATTAGCCATTAATCGCAGATACATTCAGATACAACCATGTGAACTTGTGCTTGACCATACCCACATGTAAAACTACACACACATCTTCTAGATGACAAACAAAATGTGATTTCAATGAAGCAAAGTTAACAGCAGGTCCAAACAGAAATGGTGTTTAAAAAAGCTCAAAAAATAGCTGTAGTAAATACAGTACTTCGACAAGGACAATCTTTACAAAAGATCACGAGGAAATTTGTGAACAAAACCCTGAAATCTCTTCATTTAAGAAATCATATGCATTTAAAGGGCAGAGACAGAGAAAAACCTCCTATTTGCTAACTTACTCTTGAGACAGCCTACAGAGTGGGGTCTTGGTTAGGTCAAGCCAGCTGCAGGGAGTCTCCCACGTGGATGGCAAGAAAAGGAACTATTGGAGTTGAGCAGGAAGTTACAGTCAGGATCTGCATCTGGGGTTAAAAATTAGACACCTTCTCATAGGACACAAGAGTCCCAAGTAGCATCCTAAAGCCTACACCAGACGCTGAGGATGAGTTTTTCTTATGCAAATATAAACAATATTTTGTGTGCTGAAAAACTATTTCACTATGTAAATAATATGAAAAATAAAATTCAAATTATTAAATATATTTCAGAGGAGAAATGTCTTATAAAGTTATTAGCAGTTTTATCAGTGATCCATATCATAGCCTCATATCATAGACCACGTGCGTGTTGGGAGTCGGCATTGCACATGCCAGCCTGTCTCTCTGCATCTGCGTGTGGCATGCAAGCAGGCACAGGAAGGGAAGCACAAACTTTCTTGTGCAAATAGACGGCATCCAAGTAGGCATGAACCAGATACAAACAGGCAAGAAGAAACAGGTGTTACCTGATAATCTCAGAAGATTGGGCTATTCAAGGTCTAAGACTGTGACTGTGAGCCCCACAGATGTGTGGCTCTGCTGCATTGTACAGTTCTGTGGTTTCCACAGGAATTCAGAGCTGAGGCAGCAAAGAGCAACGGGAGATTGGGAGGACAAGAGAGGAACCCAGAACTATGCACACCATGCTCAGTCTGGCTCCACCCTGGTTGTGGTGGGAGTGTGTCAAGTAAAGCAGGAAATGAAAGATTGCTGTCTGTCTCTCCCTGTCTCTGTTTTTCTTCCTCTTCCTTTGAAATAAGTTTAAAGTAAGAGGGAAAAGAGGTTAACAAGTCAAGGAGGAGCTAGCAGGTCAGTGGCCAGATGCTCCAGCAAAGAACAGATACAGGAGAAACACTGCAGGGATGAGAGAAGCGAAGGTCACCAATACTAAAGCGTGGCACTCCATTTCTGCCTCTGCCCTCAACAGCTGGATGGCCTTGGTCAGCATTGCAAAAGTTATTAAAAGAATGTGATGCCATGTTGTATGATTCGCCCAAGAAATAGGACAGTTCTGAGAATGACTATCGAAGACTTTGGGAGGTGGGATTATGAGAGTCACTCTTCTACATTTTAGTAAATGCTAGGCAAGTAAAAATGAGCAAAACAGCTTAACGGCAATAAAAGAAGAAAGTGTATATTTCTACAACACAGATTAAATAAAATTAAATATTTCCTATTACTCCAACAAGACAAGTGGACAATTCACAAATTTAGGGGATTTGTAGACTGTCCATACTCATTCATATAATTTCAGCTCAACTAAAATAATATTTTCTTAATAATAATTTCTAAGCAGAATGCATTGTTGTAAGTAATTGAGTTTTCCAGATAAATATATTTGCCCCATATAACAATATTTTTATGGTTGCCATTTTGATACAGTATAAATTCCTATACCTATTCTTAACTGACCTATAATCTGCCTTCAAAATATAAATTATAGTTCATAATTTCGTTTTCTTAATTTATTGTAAAAAGTTGTAAAAAAAATTCTCTTCATTGTCAGATTGCCAGTTTGGTCTTTCACTGTTTATATTTGTTTAGTACAATTAGTTTTTATTTATTTTTTATATATGTGACGTAGAGATAGACAAAGGTATGTGGGGGAGAAGGCATCAGTTGGTTCATGCCTCTAAACGCTGGTAAAAGACAGAGCTGCAACAAAGCTGGCAACAGTACAGGTCTCCCTCTGCACGTGGTAGCAACCCAAGTCTGCACTAGCAGGAAGTTGGAGTTACTACAGAATTGAACCCAGACATTTCAAAGTGGGAGGCAGTGACCTTAACCACTAGGCCAAATGCCCACTCCCCAGAAATACTTTTCGCTATCAACTTTCCCTTTCTTCTCACTTACATTCTTATTCATAATTCACTGAACATCAAATTCAACTCATTACAACCTTGCCTAGAGTGAAAATCACCGAGAAAGTACCTGAGCGGCTTTCCTATGAGTTAAGAATAGAATCTACATGATAATTAGCTATATAATATTCATGTTGGTTTCTCAGGTCATTTTTCAAATCCCCAGTAAATGAGAACGGTCATGAAGGAAAAGAGAAGGACTGAGCTTCCTGTGACAGGGAATCAGGAGAGATAGTTTTGACAGTTGAAACATCCAGGAAGACGAGAAGTTGGGGCTAAGTCAGGCAGGGCAAACGGTAGATGCACAGAGATGAGGAAACGGTAGATGCACAGAGATGAGGAAAAATATGATCAAGAAGGAACGTAAGGCACAAAACTAGGATGAACAACAAGAAACAGGCCAGAAAAACCATTCCTTGTAGAACACCCTGAATTATTGCAAGTGTGAGTTGGGGACAGACAGGAAAAACGAAGTCAAATCACCATGCAGCCTTCTTGTGCCAGGGCTAAGAGCTTGGATCTCATTCCAGGGGCTCCTGGACATTTTTCAACCTGACAGTAAATTCTAGGTAAATTTGTGCTTTTGGTATAGAATTCTGTGTGAATGCCAAGATATTAGTTAAGAGAGTATTGAAACCCATCTTGTGAAAAGGAGTAAGAACCTAATGTGAAACCATAATAGTCATAGGTTTTTTTCCCAAATATTTACATATAACATTATGAGATGATTGATAATATACAAAAATATTGAAAAGCCCTGGGTTAGTGGACATGTGGCACAGTAGTTAGGAATCCACTTGGAATGCCAATATCACCTATCAAATTATCTGGGTTCAAGTCTTGGCTCCACTTTTACTTCCAACTTCCCACTGATGCACACAGGAGAAGCAGCAGGCAATGGCTCAGATATCTGGCACCCCGATGCCTGCATGGGAGATCTGGGTAGAGTTCCTGAATCCTGGCTGGTTTAGTTCTGGCTGTTGAAGAAGCAAGGAGCATGAACCAAGGGACAGGAGATCCCTCCCTCTCTCTCTCACTTCTTGCTCTGCATTCCATATATATATTTCATTAAAACTAGGAGAAAAAAAATTAATGAAGAAAAGGGTTTCTTTTTGGAAACAGTTACTTAGAAGTAAAGAGATGGGTCCACACAGGTAGGTATTCTATAGCATGTTATGCAAAACATACTCAACAAATCTGAAGAGAAAACTCAGAACATGATTTCTTCCTCGCTCACGTTGTGTATTTTAGTGTCACCACAGGATAGCTAAAGTTCAAATCCTCCCTGCCTCTGACAGCAGCAGTACAGAGGTTACAGTAAACAACAAAAGCATAAAAGCCATTACGGATCATTTTCTTCCATTTACTTTTACCAGCAGGTAAAATCAACTCGCATTTCAGAAAACAATATCAGGAAAGCTGAGAGTATGAAAATCACCAATCATAAAACAAAACAAAAAAACCCACAGAGTTAAACTGATATGTCTTTTTCTTGGTCCCCAGCTCCAGAATTTAAACCTGGAACTGAAAAGCAGCCTGACTGTAACAGCGTAACAAAAACTCAAGAAGCAATATCTTTAACCATTTAAATGACTGACCTCTGAGAAAAATCCATGTTAAAGAGAAACAGATTTGGTGACATAACAACACTTTTCTCGCTATGAAGAAACTTGTATAAAAACATCTCTCCTTTTTATAAAGTCCTGAGAAAGTAAGGCAAACACGCACACGCATTCACACACATTCAAGGTCAATCAGATTGGACAACGTAAGACAAATGAACTTAAATTTCTCTCTACTCTAAAGAAATGAATCCACCCAGCGCTGTCTTACTGCGTGAAGTCTAACTGGCCTGCCTGGCCTTCCAGGTCCTCTATGATTTAAATCCCACAGTATTTGATGCCTAAATGCTCCTCTTCCCCACTTCTCATTCAGCCACAAGCATTGACCTCCAGGCTACTGAATTCCCCAACACACAGCAGCCCTGTTCCTCACTCCTGCGTCACTCTTCTAAGGAGCTTGTCCCCAGACACAAATGCTCCTTTTCACTGAATCTAATCACCACCTAACCACACCATTTGGATGTGTCAGGAACAGCCTGTTCTGCTTCTATGTCTCAGTGTCATTCTTTAGTGGGCCAAGTGGGGGGTGGATTGGCACACATGTGGATCCTTAAGGACACACCGATGCCCTGAATGGCAACAGTTCCATATTGTCTGCCTTCTCACCATTTTGTGCTAGACTTGATCTACAAACAAACTGAAACTTCCTCAGGAGCATATGCCTTGCACTTCTCTCTCTATCTCTGACCGTGCTTAGTGAAAACACCCATGTCTTCAGTAAGTAACAGTGTAATAAAAACCTAGCATGGGCCAAGTGTTGACTAGATATTACCCAACACATCACTGCAAATAAAATAAAATTTAAAAAAAAAGCTTGGTTTTCTCTGTGGTATGAGAGGAAGAGCTAATGCGTAAAGCAAGAGGTAAAATAATTTGGCAGAGTATGTAGGGAAACAAACAACAGGGAAACAGGAAAAGGATACAAAGAACACTGAATTTGAGATAGGGGATGCTTGGGGAAGGCTGGCACAAAGACCTGTCCAAAGACAATGAATCAACTGGCTAATCCTCCACCTGTAATTACCAGCATCACCAGTAACGGACACCAGTTTGTGTCCCACCCGCTCCACTACCCATCCATTTTCCTGTTTGTGACCTGAGAAAGCAGTGGAGGATGGCCGAAAGCCTTGGGACTGTGTACCCACATGGGAGATCTGGAAGAAGCTCCTGGCTCCTGGCTTTGAATCAGCTCAGCTCCGGCCATTGCAGCCATTTGAAGAGTGAAAGAGCAGACAGAAGATCTTTCTCTCTGTCTCTATTTCTCTTTGTAAATCTACCTTTCCAATTCAAACAAATAAATCCTTTAAAAAAAAAAGACCACAGATAAAGTCATGAAGGAGACAGGGAACATCACATAGGTACCCAGAGGAAGAGTTCCCAGGTCAGGAAGATGGTTGGGTAAATATCTACAAAGGAGACTAATAACAGCAACAACAAAAAACAGAAGTCAAAGTAATCGGAGCCCCTGTCAGAGCTGAAGCAGGCAGCCAGCTGACATACAGCCTGTGAGCTATTTCACAGGATCTGACTTCTCTGAGCAGCAGGAGGAGGCCGCAGAGGAGTGCAGCAGAGAAGTGGTCTGATACTGTTTACAGTTTTCAAATGCTCATGAGGGCTGCTTTGATGAAAATGTCTTACAAGAGGCAGGTGCGGCTGGGAGATGAGCTGAAGGAACCTGCAATGATTCAAATGAGAAGTTGTGATGGAAGTAGCGAAAAAGATGAGACTCTGGATATATGCTGAAGGTAGCAATAATAAGATTTGCTGATGAAATGAACTGGGACTAAGGTGACCCAAAGGTTACTGGCCTAAGCAATCCAGAGGAAGGAGCTGCAGGAAGCAAGATACAAAGACCACAGCAAGAAACAGATTCAGGGTGACAGAGAGCAAAGAGTTCGCCCACAGATACAAGAAAGGAAGTGCATAGTGTGCTGATCACTTATATATGTAGGAAATTTAGTGCATATTCCCATTTAATCTTAAACTCATTAATGTGCGATTATATATATATCAAGTCAGTTCTTACCATTTAGTTGCACTTTATTGACTCAAGATTCTGACAAAAAGTTCTAATGCAATTATCCTTCCAAAGGATTTTTAATACATGCACATTCCATAATATACACTTGCAAATGCTTTTTTGAAGCCCTCTAGTGTACTGATTTCAAATTCTTTTGCACCCAGTAAACTTATCTTTTAACTCTATCTTCCATGAAGTTTTCAAATGCTTTTATGTTAGCTATCAGGCCACCGCTCCTAGGTGAACTTCAGTGTTCTCATCTGTAAAGTGAGTAAGCTTCAACTGCTTCTTCCCTAAGGTTCTTACTTCACTTAATATGTTAGAGATACAAGCACTTCTCAAGGTGTTGTTTTGACATGAACTCAAGAATTGGGAGAAGGGAATGTGTCACAGTCATGTCAGACAGTTCTAAGATTACTCAAAGATGTAGAAAAATATACTCAATGCATTGGTTCTAGAACTGTGCAAAGGGTGATTAACTAGATTGAAAACTGCACGTTCTGATGAGAAGGACATGTAAATATCATTCACTGCTGAAGCCAAGAAATTTTCAGTATGTAATGCAGTCAGTAAAAATGATTATTCAGGAAAAGAGCATGGATACAACTTATGGTAAGATTCACTCAAAATGGACAGACTAAAGAGGGAGAGACAGAATACATGAGCAGATATTGTATGCCACATGCAGGGGACAACACAGTGTGCGAAGTGGCACCAACAGCAGCAATTCATTCTGTCGAAAACCATCCTGGGCCAATACAAGAAAGACTGCACATGTGACATTAGCTCAGTTTGTGTTGCATGTACGCATGTGCATGCTGTGTATACATGAACTGTATGTCTAAGTAAAAGAGATACGACTCAATATTTAGAAAAAACACATCTTCAAAGACAGAAACAACAATGAACTGATCTGGAGAATATGGGGTTTGATGATGGGTGAAGATTCCATAATAAAGTAGCATTTCAGAGTGCTAGCAAGGAAGACAAGTGATCCCATTGCTGGAATATAAAAACAAATGCCCAACAGGATACTAAGTGCACTCTGTGTGTGTGTGTGCGTGTGTGTATGTGTGGAACACACATAACAAAGTTCAAAGGGGCATTCCCCTTGACGGGAGATTTATGCAGACTGCGGAACTTCCTGCTAAGCCTCAGCAGGCACATGGCTACCTATTCAAGTGTCTGACCCATACTCAATGCCAGCTATAGCAGAAGAAAGAATTTTCCAACTGTGTTTCCCTAGCAAGTAATAAATGGTCATGATGCACATTGTCGGACACAGCACAAGGCAGCATTTCTGGTTTGCTTTTATGATGTGCAGTGAATGCTGGCAAAATATTTTGAATGGTAAGTTCATTCTTAAAAACACATCAGAATGAAAAAATCGTAACAAATATATGTGTGTGGGGGGGGTCCCAAATTCATTATGCAGTTTTTCTGAAATGTATATGACACATTGCTATCTACTGGTAAAGTAGATACTATTTCAATTTTAAGGTGAAGTACATAAATGCTATATGTTGTTACATTCAACAAATGGTATTTTCAGTCTGTAAAAGAAAAGTACTTTGGTATCTCATTTCAATAGAAATTTAAAAAGTTTATAGGTATTCAAATATTTTATATGTGTACAATTCAGCTTTTAATAACATTCTACTGGTGGTTATTTTCGGGCAATGTGCTGCTAAATAAGAAATACAAACTTCCGTACTGAGAGGCATTATTTTTATGCTTACAGTATGCTTTATAAATACATGGATTGTTCTGCCCCGAGTTACTTTAAACATTGATAAGAAATACACTGCAAACTCATTTTCTAAATTAAAGAATCTATATTAATGGATAAAAATGGCACATTTGATGAAAACAATACTTTAAAAGTTTTAAATGTTATATTCGAAATGCTGTGAGGAAACGTATTTGAGTTTGCCTCTCTAGCGTGTTTGTGATGTATCAAAGCAATCATTCTCACCTGCTTTTGATTGTAAGTTTCTTCGCGGTTCTTCGGGAGCCTCAATTGGCTGATCAGCTAGGAAAATGCGAGCTTGGTCCACAGCATTCAGGACAGAATATTCTTTCTCTTTTAACTCTCGCCTCAGAGCCTGTGGAAAGAGAAGCAAAGCTTGAATATATAACCTCCTGTCCTCACCAGATGATGGAATGTTTTCTGCAGGACAACATTCAACCACACTTCCCAAGGGAATGATTCCCCACCAGCGTCTAAGCTATTAGATGTAAAACCAAATGTAAACTTCATAAAGATATCAATGTCTAAAAGTTGATTCCTATAGAATTTAAACAGGAACACAGTAAAAGGCATGAAAATAAAGGATTTACACAACAAGAATTGTTTCAGTGTTTTTGAACTAAACATTAGATAGGTTTTGGGGGTTTTCACTAATGTCAGATTGCTTAAACAGCCTGTTAAAATACTTTTGTCTTTTAAGACTGACAAAAAAATTACATCCACTGGTGCAGAGGGAAGATAATTTCACAAGTAGTAATGCGATCCTCAGAAGTGTTTTAGATTCTTTAGAATACACTAAGAAAAATTGTAGATAGAAACAAATTAAAGCACATGAAATCAAAACTAAACCAAAGAGAACACATGAAAGACGGTCTCCAATTATCTGAAATGATGTTCCATCTCCCAAACGGAGGCAATGACTATTTTTTCCCTAGTGAAGTTTTTTTCATGCAAATCTATGATTCTCAGAATAGTTTTTGTCTTTTGCACACTTGTTCGTTTAAGTGAAGCTAAACTTTCACCCCTGCTCCTAAAAATGTTCTGATTAGAACTTCAATTGAGAAAGGTTTAAAAACAACAAATTCATTAAATGCAAAAGTCAATGAAGATTTTAATGTTGCAGCTAAATCAAAATTGTCATTAATGATACATATTTTCAAATTACATATTTAAACACACACACGCTCTAATATCTAACTTTTAGCACAGTTATCTAGCAATAGTGTCTGGAACCAATAGCAGTTGAGCACACATGATAGCAGCAACTATTGTTCAAGATTCAGGCCAAAGTCAGACACTGGACCACTGTGCGGCTTCTTGTGCCTCTCAGACTGCACCGCTAGTAGCCAATGAAGAGCTAGCAAACCAGGGGTAGGGAGGGAGTATGCCAGATATGCTGTTATTATTGTTGTTGTTGTTGTTGCTAAAACTCCTATATTCATAATAAGCAAGTCTAAGTTTGAGAAAGGCTCTTGGCACCCGAGAGTCTAGTTTTCCTCCTGACCACATTAAGCTCCTGGGCTTCATTACAAAGGTTCTCTCAACACAGGGTGCTGCCTGGGAAATGTCTGATGAAATTCTTTGATATGCCAACAAGTATGCACCCACTGGAAGCACCCCAAGTAAGTAGAAATAGCGAGCTCTGGCACCAATGCCAAATCATCACCCCACATCCCAGGGAACAGACTGTGTTTAATAATATCTGCTCATAATCTATTTTGCAAATTTAATTTTGTTATTCAATTTGTCCTTTTTCAATTACACTTAATTGCATGTCGTAGACTTAACTTCCAACAGTATTGTGAATATAATCATTTCACCACCATTTACCTTTCAATTAGACATAAAAGAAAACCAGCGTTTTCCAAACACCTGGTGAACACTAATGATAAGGCAATTAGACTCCAATGAGTTGTTTTGTATACAGAGCTACAAAGCATACTCAACTTTAAATTCTAATATCACATGTCATTTAAGGGCTGCCTTTCAATGAATATAGCATAAACTAATTAGGATTTTTCTATTTTAATGACTTCATATTTCTATCCAAAGCAATTCTGTTTCCAGACAGTAAAAAGTATTGCTCAGGATGTGAAGAAAATGAAACTTTCATGCACTGCTGGTGGAAAGATAAAATGGTGCAGCCAATTTAGAAAACAGGTTGGCAGCTCCTCAAAAATGTTCAACATAGAGTTTACCACATGCGACCCAACTGTTGAACTTGAGAGTCAATATGAACAGAATTCAAAATCATGTGGGATGAACTGTTACTCTGTCAATGTACAGAGATATGAACTGGAAAAGTAACAGGTTGCTTGGGAACAGGAACTTGGCATGGTGGTTAACATGGCACTTGGGACATATGCACCTCATAATGGAGGTTGACATTCAAGTCCTGACTCTGCTCTGCATTCCAGCCTGCTGCTAAAGCACACCCTAGAACATAGCAGGAGACGGTGCAAGCAGTTGGGTCCATGTGTCAGATCTCAACTGATTTCCTGGCTCCCTACTCTTCTATCCTAGCTTCAGCTGTTGTATTTGCAGAGTAAACCACCACATCTGATATCCGTCTGTCTCAATCTCTTTCTCTGTACTCCACCCATACACTTTTTAAATAATCATTTTTATATGTCCACTTTTAATTTGTTCAAGAACACTTATAAGAGAATTATTCAAAATATGCAAAATGTTGACACCACTGAAATACCCATCAACTAGTGAATGTATACATACAAGTGGTATATTCTTAAAATTAAATCTGATTCACTAATAAAACTACACAGATACTAATAAATGCTACAACATAGACCAATATAAAAATGTTATGGTCAGTGGAATAAGATAGATACAAAAGCTCACAGTATATGATTCCATGACCAAGACATGTCTCAAATGCGCAAGTCAATAGAGGAACAAAGCTGACTAGCTGCTATTTCGAGCTGGGGTACACAGAGGTGGGATGGGGAGGGACCAACCACGGATATAAGAATCCTCTTCAGAGCCATGAAAATTTCCTAAAACCAAATACTGACAATATTTGCATAATTTTATGAGTAAGCTAAAAGCCACCACTGAACTGTACTCTTTAAAGAGGTGAATCTTAGGGAGGTGAATGATACCTCCATGAAGTAGTTAATAAAGTAACTATGTTCCTTATCCCAAAACATGCTAGGTAACCTGTTTCTCTTCTAGTCTCTATCCCACATGTTTGCAAAGTAACAGCTCATTACACATAGTAACTATATTCGAGAATAAGGTTGATGTCCTCCCCAGTGATTTCCAAAGCACTTCACATTCCTCCATCAGAGATGGACTTGACACACTGTGACCACACATCTGTCCCCTCCAGTAGCTGTGCGCTCTCTCAGGATAAAGCTCAGAGCTGAATCATTTGAAATCTCCCACCACTCCTAACAATAGAAAGCATTCAGGAAATGCTTGGGAGTGGCAGAGGAAGGAAGAAATGCTTCAGCATAAATTCCATGCAGGGTTCTGAACTATGGCAGAACAACAGATAGAAAACTTTCTCAGATGTGTTCATCCTGAATTGAGATCATTAATCAATTCCAGTTACTTCTAGATTATTTGAATTATCTACTCTGAGAATTAATAGTAATAATTTTTAGATTTAAGGTTAGCTTAGCTTGCAATCAGTGACAGCTGGTTTTGATTTTGTCAATAGCAATATTTTCTCTCCAGAGACACATAAGGAACTGTCCCATGGTCAATGGTGGGGTAGGTTCACTCTGTCTGGTTCCTTTCTTCCTCACCCTATCCCAGGGGGCAATTCCACAAGACATAGTTTTAATATTGCGACTAATCATTAGAATAGAAACTTGTATTCGATTTTGCTATTTTTGATGATGTTAAACACATCTACAGCTTAGTGAATGAAAACAAAGCAGTTTAATTCCCATGATTCCGTGGACTGGCAGTTTCAGCTGGTGCCACCCAGAGTTACTTCTGATCTAATCATCTATGGCTTGAACTGGATTAAGGGTACCAGTCAAAATGGCCCACACATGTGTCTGGAAATCATCCCTACTGCTGGTTGGGACACCTATGCGTTCCTCTATCCTGACTCTAACTGTCCAAAAGGTTGGACTGTGTCTCATCAGCATGCTGATTCATTGTTCCAAACAGCACAATCTCCTAAAGAATAAGTCATGCTCAGGCCCGGCGGCGTGGCCTAGCGGCTAAAGTCCTCGCCTTGAACGCCCCGGGATCCCATATGGGCGCCGGTTCTAATCCCGGCAGCTCCACTTCCCATCCAGCTCCCTGCTTGTGACCTGGGAAAGCAGTCAAGGACGACCCAAAGCTTTGGGACCCTGCACCCGCCTGGGAGATCTGGAAGAGGTTCCAGGTTCCCGGCTTCGGATCGGCGCAGCACCGGCCTGTTGCGGCTCACTTGCGGAGTGAATCATCGGATGGAAGATCTTCCTCTCTGTCTCTCCTCCTCTCTGTATATCCAGCTTTCTAATAATAATAAAATCTTTAAAAAAAAAAAAAGAATAAGTCATGCTCTAACCAGCAAAACTCAGCACTGATGGAAACATTCCAATCCAGTCAACACTGGCTGTCTGTGATGTTAGTGCTTGAAATACTGCTGGAAATAACTGAAGAAATGAATTTTCTATAATTACAACTTATTTAAAATTAAGATGGTCACATGTATCTAAGGGTAAGCATCTTAGCTCTGGAGTTTGTATAATACTTTTGTCACAAGCTATGGTTTCCCGCAAGACATGAGGACAGCACAGGATATAAAAGAACACATTTCATTTCTCAATTAGGGAGGCAACACTGTCACTCTGCAAAGGAGCCAAGGCACACAGAAGCATGATTAAATATGATAGCAATCTAACACAAATAAGGGAAAGGAGTTGGCTGGAGTGGTGGTAGGGGTGAGAATCATTTACATAAGTAGCTAGGGTCAGAGGTTAGGCTTAGGGTTAGCAGCTAAGTATAGGATTAGGGTTAGAGTTAAAAACAAAAATCTGAAGGAAGTGAGCAGGTAGGACAAGAGACTACCTGGTAAAAGAACACCTAGACAGAGAGAAATGACAAAGCCTGTGGCAGGTGCTGACTGAGTAAAGGAGGACAGTGATTGCTTCTGTATAGATATTTGTACACCATCAGTGTCAGTGAAGAAAGACCTTCTGGTTAATAAGAGAAACATCTAGTAACAACTTAGTTCATACATTGGACATCTGGCAAGTTAGCTGACTCAGGGCGTGGCAACTCAGCTAAGAGTGTTCTTAGAGAGCAACCTATCACAAAACATACACATCTCCCATGCCAGAAGATGGGTAGAAAGACTCAATCCTCCTCTCAAAAAAAAAAAAAATCCAAAATGAAGCTTTGGCCTACACACAGAAAACAGGCATCAGCTGTAGCAAACGGAAGTAGAGTCCAGCGCAGTAGCCTGGTGACTAAAGTTCCCCCCATGCATGTGCGTAGATCCCATTTGGGCACTGGTTCATGTGCTGGCTGCTCTACTTCCCATCCAGCTCCCTGCTTATGGCCTGGAAAGAAGGTGGAAGATGGCCTAGGGCCAAGGGACCCTGAGCCCATGTGGGAGACCCAGAGCAGGCTCCTGCTTCCTGGCTTCAGATCAGTTCAGCTCTGGCCATTGTGGACACTTGGGGAGTGAGTTAACACACAGAAGATCTTCCTCTCTGTCTCCTTCTCTCTGTAAAATCTGACCGTTTTGTGTGTGTGTGTGTGTGTGTGTGTGTGTAGGCACGAGAGAAATGGCAATAATCATTAAGAAATTTAGTCTAAACGGGAAGAAAAAATAATGCTAGGCAGAATATACTAGAGAAAAAATCTTTAAGAGTGCTACATATGGAACACTGCAGAGCCAATTACATGCAAATATATGAGGAAAAGGGTCAACCTTATTAAAGGCATGTTGCTTTCTCAAAAGCATATAAACCACATGCTGAAAAGAAATTGGAATTACAGGTCATTAGAGAAAAAAAAAAAACCCAAGAAAACAATAAACAAAAATAAGACAATCTGGTGTGTTTTTGTTTTCCCTGTTATATGCCATCTGCCTTCTCATTTGAACCAAATGGAGCTCTGAACTGGGAGACTAACAGAGACCTTATTGGAAATACAAGAATTCAGCTCTGCAATTAAGAGTTTTCTTTCTGAACAAATTTCCAAAACTCAACATCAGCTTGATGACTCTTCCTCCGGCACCACTTCCTTGGATCTTTAGAACCCAGGGCACTCAGTGGTCACGACTGGTACTCTCTCATGCCAGGCAGCAGGATAAACTGCTGCCTGTCTAACTTTAAATGCCTGTGGAGAGATTCCCAATTATCTCTTAATGGTCTGGGAACATTTCTCCCCACCTGCTATAACTCAGTGGGCAGGACAGGGGATTAAGGGATAAGTAGTTATTAGGAAGTGAGTGCATAACTTAGGCCAGAAGCACTCACAAGTTAATCAGCTGCTCTTCATTTTCACCATAAGCATAGCATCATCAGCTCAGAGGAACTGATGTGTTGCTGCCAACCATATAACAAGAATATAAGTTGTTCCTGGCAGTGCTGATATAGACAGGATCCTGCAGGTCTCCTGGGCGGGGGGGATTGCATCCAAGAGAGGCTGAAGGTCTTAGGAAGGGAATCCTGGCAATCTGCTTCCGCCTTAGCCTCACAATCCCTCAAGCTGAACTGAGATGAAGGTTGAAGAAATGCAAACAGGTGGGATATGCTAGAGTTGAACATTGTCCCCTTTAAATAACAAGTCCTTCTTTATCCGATCCGCAGCCAAATTGCTTGTGTGCCAAGCTCCAAAGTTCGCTAAGATGCACTTGAAATTTTCTAGACCATGACGTTAAAGTGAGAAACAAATCAGAACATGTCATTCTGCTGCTTAAAAGCATCCAGTGGCTTCCTGTTGCTCTGAAAATCAATTCTTGATGCTCTGTCATGCGCTGAGCCTTGCTCTTCTCTAGGCTCAACTCCTTGGAAGATCCTAACTTTTAGCTTCAAAGTCCTTATTTCTGTTCTTGGACGATGCAAGGCTTCCCCCACACCCAACTTGACCTTTGCAATTCAAAAGCACTTGTTTCAAACCCTCAATGGCTGGCTTTTTCTGATCAAATCATAGCTCCATATGATTCAGATGGCTGAATCAAGAAACCAATGCCCAACAAATGGGCAACCTCGGGAAGCCTTAATGAGAAGGTAACTGAGGGCAGAACATTCCTGAGAATCGCATAGAGCTCCTAAAAGCACATTTGGGAGACAACTCTAACATCAGTGGGTGAAGCATCTATCTGCTACAGTACTTCATAAAAAAGTTCTTTCTTAACACAGATACCCTGCCTGCTTTGATGCTCTCACAAACGCTAAGCAGAGAGGGCCAAAAAAATTCACTGGGATTGTCCTTTTTGACCCTTTAAAGATCCAGCTCCTTTGACAGTTGCATCACTGGGTGTATACATGACCCCACAGTCGGCTACATTCCTGCAGTGTGTGCTGGGTGTGGCTCTTCTGCACAGGCTCCGCCTTGGTCTCCTTGCAGTCCTAACTCCAGCACCAAGCTAACTCCCCACTGAAGGCTCAACTGTGTGCTCCATAGAGAAGAGTGAAAATTCAGTAAAATTTTGTGTGCATGAGAAAATGTAAACAAACAAACAGTGCACTGCAGTGTGGTGAAGCCAGGCAAAGTGTTTCAGACCCAAGCCTTGTGCAATAGCCGAGTCCACACCACAGGAGCTTCCCCTACCCAATGTGAGTACATGGATTTGCTCATTAGCTTTTCTGGTCAACACAGATAACATCTACCAGTTTTCTAGCTTTATAGATGAAACAGTGAATGGGAAAATATTCCAAAACTTTTCAGCACTATAGAATGACAAGTTACTACCAATCTGACCATAATCTAACAACCTATCATCATTCTCAGCTGTTCTCCAAGACAGAAGTTCTTTCAAGGACTGTGTTACCATTATTTGGGAAGACCAGTTGGAACCATTTTATCTTCAGTTTTGGGTGACTGTATCCTAACATCCAGTACTCTGAAACCAATACCAGTACCCAAACCTCCAGGAATAAGAAGCACCAAAGTTAATAAACCCTTCCAAGAGATTAGAAACAATGAATGATGTGATTCTCTAAGTCTAACTGTCTGATGAAAAACCTGCGCTGCAAAATGCTTAATACCATTAGCAGCCTTTGAAATTCAATATGTATACTGTCTTCTTACTAGCCGGTTTGGCTTCAAAATGAAGAACCTGAGCTCTGAGAAGTTTAAGATGGCCAATGAAATTATACCAGACAAACTAATCTAATAAATATATCACATTTTTTTCAGCAAATGAGGGATAGGAACAATGATGTCAAATACAACCCAACTAAATCTCTCTTGCTTCCCTTTGGGAAAGAAGCCCGAGTCATGTGCCTGACTTCCTCAGACACCATTCTGAAGGCCCACATTGACACAGAGCACCAATATTTCAATGCACGGCTCTCAAAAACGACGGGAAAAGTTGAGAAATCATAGGCAAAGATGCAGTGAAGCAGCACTTTCATATCTTGCAGAAGGCAGAAAATTGGTGCGATCATTTGGGAAAATAGGTTGGCAATATATCAAGAGTCATTACTGCAATCACATTGTGTGAAACAAGAATTTTACCTTTGAGGATTTATACTAGGAAAATGATAGAGAAAAAAATACAAACACAAAAGAGTTCATTATAACATTATTTATGACTTTTAAGAAACTGGAAGTGATTTAAATATCCCAAACCTGGAAATTATTTAGATCCAGTATGGTATGGTCACACATGAACCTTTGCATAACTAAAAAAAATTATTCTAATAGTGACCTCATTAGCAACATGAGGAAATACAGATAGTGGCTTTCTTAGAAAAGCTACAAACTGTACCCCTGTAAAACTGTGTGAAATGTCAACATACAAAAACAAAATAATGAAAATGAAAATGAAAATTATATTATAGAGATGCTGCTGTGGCCCATTTTTGTACTGTATTTAGAAAAGTGCTCTCATAATTAAAAATTATCTTAAAAGAATGCCTAATATAATGGCTAATTTATTATTCACAGATTTGGAATTTTTAAAAATACACCTGAACAAATGAATAATGAATTAGAGACAGATTATTAAAGCACATATCCCCTCAGCATAGGCATAAAGAGCAACATGCAGAGTAGCACTCCGTGACAAAGAGCCAACCTAAAAATTAAGTTACCATGTTAGAAGATAAATGCTACAGAAGTAGCATGAAGTAAAACAGGGGCAAAGGGATCTGGAGTGATGGGATGGGTGTCACAGCTGAGTCCAGGAAGTCTGGATCCAACACATTCAGAAGGTGCTGTGGTGCAAGCATTTCAAAGCAGTGAAGTAGAGTTAATACACAGACTCCAGAGAAAGATCCTTGGGACATAGAAGAAAGCATGGTACTGAGGTCAGAGCATAATGAATGTGTAGACAGAAAACAGCAGAAGATGAATCAGGCCAGGAGGAGGAGGTGACATTAGTCTCCTTGGGCCACGTAGACCGACCAACTCCAAGACTGCAGCTTTTGGAGAACAGTGAGAGGCAGCAGATTCCGATTCTATAGTTTGCAGAGTGAACCAACAGGACTTCCTAACAGAGCAGGACAGAAAATTAGGATTGAAGGAGATCGTTACTTCTTATCTAAGCAAGTGAAAAAGGATTTCTACCACTGAAATGGAGATCCCTGCAGAGAATCAGTGTGGGGGATGAGTTAGGATTTCAGTTTGTGTGCAACAGCAGAGATGTGCAGGCAACAGACTCCCAAGTTGGTATGCCATGTCAACAGATACATAGGTAGGAATGGTTGGCATGGAGATAGCATCTAAATCACAGACGTCGTGAGTCCAGAGAAAACATAGCATGACTTCTGGTACTTGTCAAGTGTAGGGGCTTGGGAGAGAAGTGGGAACAGGAAGGGGACACCATGAAGGAGCCACCAGAAAGGTAAGAATACAAATGGGAGAGGACAATATCCTGCAAATCAGAAACATGGCGCTGAGAGGAAGGCTAACAATGGGGCCTTGGTCAAAGACGAGCAGTCACTAACAGACGCCACAAGTTACAGTGAGGGGCATGTAGTCAGACTGGGGGCTGAGGATGCTCTCCTGAGGAGGCAGAGAGGAGTGTCTTATTATTGTAAATGTGTTACATTTTGTACCAGGGATCCTCAACAAGTTCATGGAAAACACATCATATGAAAATGCTGGGCCTGGTATGGTAGTCTAACAGCTAAAGTCCTTGCCTTGAAAGTGCCAGGATCCCATATGGGTGCCATTTCTAATCCCAGTGGCCCAACTTCCCATCCAGCTCCCTGCTTGTGGCCTGGGAAAGCTGTCGAGGACAGCCCAAAGCTTTGGGACCCTGCATCCATGTGGGAGACCCAGAAGAGCTCCGGGCTTCTGGCTTCATATTGGCTCAGCTCCAGCCATTGCGGCCACTTAGGAGAGAACCATCGGATGGAAGCTCTTCCTCTCTGTCTCTCCTCATCCCTGTATATCTGCCTTTCCAATAAAAATAAATAAATCTGTTTAAAAATGCCATGTATGGACTTTGATTTTTTTAACCAAAATGAACTTCCTTTTAATTTCATTTTTCCATGAACTTTTTGAAATTCCCTTATATATATCTCTCTCTCTCTTATATTCATAGATATGAATGCTCATGATGTAAACAGATCTCACTACATTATTTGTGGGGCCCAATGTAAAAAGAAATTCTGGGCCCCTTGTCTAAATATTGCTAACAATTTCAAGACAGCAACAACCAATAACACCAAGTGATGGGCCATTATAAGTACATGACCCTAAAAACAAACAAACAAACAAACAAACAAAAACAACAAAAAACATAACCCTGTGTTACCCTCTAAGAAATCTACCTGTGAAGCTGGTCCTAATTATGCAACATCTAAACCATAACAGATGCACTGCTATTACAACAGGCTTTAGATTGGATTTCACCATAAAAAGAGAGCATTTAACCGGTTACTGGAGAACATAAGCAGAAAAAAAAAATGACACAAACACAAGGAGAATATTCTAGAATGTCATTTACTTTTTCTATCAACTTGCTTCCAAAGCTAAATCAGCATATATAGATCTGGAATTATTATAGGATGAAAGCAAAAAAAAAGGGGGGGGGGCAGAAGTCATTAAATTTGACAGTACCAATAAAAAACACATGAAAAAGGCAAAAGAAAGCAAGCTTCTTCCCATTGGTATGCAGAAAAATATTTTTTAAATCGCTTTCATAGTGTCTTAAAATTTTAGGAGAGTCCTTAAATGAGGAGTTCATACACAAATGCGTTTTTACTACCCATCCCATGGGCATCCAAAACAATCCCTGACTCAGAATGCTAAGTACTAAAGGTAAAGCAAGGCAGGGAGTTGACAGCTTCTCATAGTAAGAAAAGAGAATTCTCTAAACTCTTTAAAATATCAACCTATATAACTGTATTTCTTCTTCCCCACAGAAACAGACAGTACCTACTGGTGCTGAATTTGTAATGTTTCCTCCTTCAGTCATATTCCAAGTATAATCAAAGGGGAATTAGCACTTTCTCACTGTGTGTCCTACTCCATGAAATGCAATGGCTAGCTGGGAGGACTGGCTCTGCCTGCAGATACGATAGCACTCTGATGGTTTCTCACTGATTCAAAGGTATCTTACAGCACAAGAGGCAATCACTCTATGGAGTCTCTCCTCATCTTTCCAAGCACAAATAAGAATGGTGCATCTCTGCCCTGCAGGCTGGCTGGCCCTGCCCACACTGCACTGCTTTAATATCTATTGGAGTTGTCCCTTCTGCTTATCTCTTTTGCTAGGCAAGGAATTGTATGAGAACAAGCCCTTTTTTAAACTAATGTATCCTTGCTATCTAGAAAGCTATAAAAACCAGAAGTTTTCTACATAAAGAAACAAATTACCAGACAAAAGAAATGGTCTAGGGGCTAAATATGTCCACAAGTAGTTCTTCACTATCAGGCTGGATGATTGGCTTTAGAATTCTCATTTTCACTTCTGCATCTTTTGTCCATTCTTAATTTCACCATCCATGAGCAACAGCCATTAGCCTGTTGTTCCTCCCTTTCCAAAATGAAACAGTCTCTCTTAAAATCTTTTTTTTTAATTTTCTAAAAAAATTTATCTTTTTTTAATTAGAAAGGCTGATTTACAGAGAGGAGTAGAGACAGAGCCAAAGATCTTCCATCTGCCAGTTCACTCCCTAATTAGCCACAACTGCTGGAGCTGTGCCAATCCAAAGCCTGGAGCCAAGAGCTTCTTTTGGGTTTCCCACACAGGCACAGGGTCTCAAGGCTTTGGGCCATGCTCTACTGCTTTCCCAGGCCACAAACAGGGAGCCAGATGGGAAGTGGAGCAGCTGGGACATTAGCGGTGTCCATATAGGATTCCGGTCCATGCATGGTGGGAATTTAGTCACTCAGCCATCATGCTGAGCACACAAGAAAACAATCTGTATCCCTGTGAATTAAGGGTCCAACTACATTTATCACACTAGACAGGTCTAAGTGAGAACAACTAACAAGGGTGTGGCACGCTGATTAGGCTCACTTACTGCAGCTTTAGGTCTCCACTGAAGTCCCAGTTTTACTGACTGATGGTAAGGATGTGTGAATGTTTCCCAAGAAGTAGACATGCTGGCCAAGGTAAGATGAAAATTTGAATTTTTGTTTTAATTTACAAAAATTGTTAAATTTTCTAGATAAAAAATTTTAGAAAATTTCCCACTTTAGGTAGCATAGCAAGATCTCAAACACACAAGTTTGCAGGTGGTCTCAGATTACATCAACAGGGGGACCAACACCCTTAACCCCAATGACATACACACAAAACACAGAATCTAAATTCAATGGAGTGAGCTGCTATTGTCTTAAAGCTAAAGCTAGAACTTGTTATTTTAATGAATAAATTTGCTAATGTATTTTGGAAATTAAGCTTAAGGTTCAGACGTCCTGACTCTAAATATAATAAGGTCTGAATGTCGGCATTTAATTGGGTTAAGCAAAGGACAGTGCAACCCTAAGGGGAAAGATACACATAAAAGAAATTATACCTGAATCATCCACTTTAATTATTCTTGGAGTTTGCTTTTCTAAAATAAAACATGCATTCTATTAGAGAACGTGTTACCAGGTCTGATAATTGCAACTCTGTAACTTCACATTTACATTATTATGAAAATGAAGTCCAAATTGAATAGTAAAACAATGCATCTACAATTTCATCCAACATTAGACTATTGCACCAGCACAAATCCATAACATAAGAAATAAACACTGTGCTTGTACCTATGAGTACGGTAGGAGCTTTAGAAGTCAATATTGATTAAATGATGGTCTTACATTCTTGAAAGTCAAGTTGTAGGCTGGATTGTGGTGTGGTGGAGAAAGGCACCATCCCTGACCCAAGCATCCATCCCACAGGTATTCCCACTCTAGTCCTGTTGGCCTAAATTCTGGTCTCCTCCCTTGAATGCACCTGCTAAAGCAGATGACCCAAGTGCTTGGGTTCCAGCACCCACACGGAAGACCCAGAAAAATCTCCTGCCTTCACTCTGGGCCACCCTCAGGGGCCATTTGGTAAGTATACAAACAGATGGAGGATGTCTCTCTTCTCTGACTTCCAACTAAATACAATAAAACTTAATTAAAAAAAAAAACAAAGTGAAGGGGCTGGCATAATGTAGTAACATTTAAAGCTGCACCCTGTGACAATGGGGTGCTTCATAGAAGCCCATTCAAGTCCTGGGTGCTCCACCTGCAGTCCAGTTCCCTGCTTATCACCTGGGATGGCAGCAGAGACACACAGAACAAGCCCCTGGATCCTGGTTTAGGCCTGGCCTGGCTCCACAACACGAAGCAGTGAGTGAAAGACTTCTCTGATTCTCCCTTTCTCTGTCTGTAACTCTGCCTTTTAAATAAATAAAATAAAGCTTTAAAGAAAAGAGAGAAAAGCCATGTATAAGTGACCTAGTTTTCTAAAAAAAAAAAAAAAGATTAAAATCATGCTAAATATTTAACTTCAGTAGTCCACTTTAACCACTTAGTCTAAAATTGTCATTAAAACATATATGCTGGGCCCAGCATGATGGGTTAGTGGCTGGACCCTCACTTTGCATGTGCTGGGATCCCATATAGGCACAGGTTCATGTTCTGTTCTGTTTCCCATCCAGCTCCCTGCTTGCAGCCTGGGAAGGCAGTGGGGGATGACCCAAAGTGTTGGGACCCTGCACCCATGTAGGAGACCCAAAGAAAGCTACCAGCTCCTAGCTTCAGATTGGCTCAGCTCTGGATGTTGTGGCCATTTATGGAGTGAACCACTGGACAGGAGATTTTTCTACCTGCCTTTCTTTTTCTATAAATCTGCCTTTCCAATAAAAATGAATCTACCTTAAAAAAAAAAAAAAACCACTGTATGCTACAAAGCAGCAACTGACTTCAACATATGAAGGAATTACATGAAGAAAAGAATCTGCTGTGTTGTTTACTAAACTGATATTTGTGTTGTTTAGAAGGTAACCCTGGGCAACTTAAAAGGCTAAACAAAAGTATGAATTGGAGCTAATTATGTTTGAGTTGTGTCAGATGCACACAATTTTATCGCATACATAGCCTGCTTTCAAACAACACAAAATGATCAAAATCAGCAAGCGCATCAACCAGCACTGTGTCACCAAAGCCCTTGACTAGTATTCTTACTTATTTTTACTCTTATTACGATGACTACCGCTACCACTATTATACTATCTATAGTTGTTATCGTTGTTACTATTATCATAGTCATTAATAATCCTTAATACCTACATTAAGGCATCGAAGAAAACATTTATTTCTACTATTGTTGGGAACCTGTCAATGTTTTGAACCACTGAAAAAAAGTCCAAGAAACTACAGACATTCAATTAAGGGTGCACAATGTTTCACATCAATTTCTGAGGCGTTTATACTCTAAGGGAAATAGTGCCACTCATTTCAATATATTAGATAAAAGTTTCCTGGCACGATTTTGCCATGGGGCTTTCAGCCACCACACTGCTCAGGGCTGCTACAGTTTTTAAGCAGCATCAACCTCATTAGCTACTATACTATGTGCTTTGTTTTCTGGTTTACAGATGTCTGTCATGTTTTGGATTTGGTTTTTATGTTTCATTTATAATTGTTAGATGTTTGAACAGACGCGACACACTTGGAAGCATGAAGCATATTCTCTACATTGGAAGTCCCAATGTGACTTAGGAATAGGAACGTTTAAGATCTAGCATGATATGCAGAAGCTGTGCCTTACTGTTCCTTGTGTATATGGACATCAACTTTAATACAGAATTCCTTGAAAGGATTGTGTAGTTGGGAGGATGGGTGGATGAATGAGTGAAACAAAAGGAGAGAAGACGTGGGGAAGGATAAATGGACTGGTACTGTGAGTAATAAAGAACAGCAAAGAATAATGTCATTAAACCATTAATCCACATGTAAAGAACTAAAATATGTAAAGGTAGTAAGAATCAGAAAAGTGAAAGCATGGAGTTTTTATAAAATCAACATCTAAATGTTCAGGCTGACTGGATGATGCAATCTGACATACCATTCTTGCGATGGTTATCTGTGACCACACAGACTAAACTTAGTATAAAGTCATGGGAACATAGCAGAACATATCAATTTTTTCCATTTCATAAATTTGGCAGCATTCAAATATGGACAGCCTTTAAAGGTGATTACACACATGGTTCAACATTCATAACTTGTCCGCTAACCTTCAATTATTTAACTAAAGGTAATATGCACAGATGTGTCTTCTGGGTTTGGCCTTTCTGTGACAAACTATTTTCTAGTTGTTAAGAATGAGAAATATATAATCCTCCCGTCTCTGGAATTACATCCTATCTTTCATGAACTCTAAAAATTATTGTTTTTTCAATAACTTCATCTAATTTTCCAAACAGTCTAATAGGCTTAAATGATAACTATAGTTAGAGAATTAAAATGTGCAGTGTTAGAGGAAGCAAATACAAAATTCAGACTTGGAGCACCTAAAAGTAGAAAAGCAATAGAAAATACAAATCCTGCTTTAAAGACTCCAACAGCCATTCTTCTTAATCATTTACTCCATGTACTATGCCAAATGGTTTGCACATATGAGTGCTGGTGGGAAAACACTAAGACTTGGAGATATCTGATCATTTCTGCTTAAGCTTAGACCAGAGAGCAAGGGAGTAGAGCAAGTGGGTCCAGCTAAGGCTTTGTTTAGTTCGCAACATAAAGAGCCTATGAATATGATAAGTCAATGTCGTTCACTACAAAGGACAAGAAGTTCTCAGGCTTCTTGAAAGTATCAGCTGCTCATGGCAACAGTAAACCATCGCATATCTACTTCTCATTATTGTTGAAATTCTTCACAGGATTCTTTGACATCAGATCTTATTATCACTGGAAGCACTTAACAGTTTTCCATCAACCGCAAGGTACTGAGACACGGCTTGCCTTTCACTGTGTACATGATGATGTCACTGGAAATTTTAATGCAAATCTGAAGTGTTTATGTGAGTAATCAGCAGCTTATGTGCTTTTCAGCTGTATCCCGTGAATACGTACTTGTTGAGTGCACAAGAGAAGGACAAACAGTATCGGTTTTTAAGGTGCTCTTCAGGGGTCTTTCATGCAATGACATCGAAAACTCACATTTATGAGATCATCTTCCTTAAATCAGTGTTAATTTTTAGTCTCCTTTAAAGAAATGTTGTAATTTCTGGAGATCCTTCATTAGCATCAAGAGATCCTACATTAGCATCAAAAGGTTATGTCACATTGACTAGTATTGTATTGAGTTTAACAATGTGTTTCAAACAGCTCCAAGTAAGACCAGAGGCTTGCAAATCCCTCCTTCATTCTATACTTTCGAATATAAAATATAGATATATAGTGAACAATGTTAGTATCAAGTCAGTTAAGATTTTATTATGATTTATTGTAATTACACATTTTAAATTAAAAGGCAAGAGTTCTTTGAATTTACAAAGTCTCTCTTTACTTTGGCAACTAAAGACATAAAAGCAAACACCATAAAAAATTAATGCAGAATACAGAAAACTAGTAGACATAGAAAAAAGCTATCTTATTTCAGTATGCTAAAAGCCAGGCTGTGAGACAACTGAAGCTATTTTGTGTTTTCCTTAAAGATTCTGTGATTGAACAAGAGTACTGTAACCTCATACAGAAAAAAAAAATTGAAAAAAAAAGTTGTACACATAAACTTGCAGCACATCTGGAATAGAAACAGTGGACAATGGGCAAAGACAACCAGAGACCTTAAAGAGCAAGCCCAGCTCACATATCAGCTGCAGGTTTTTCACTGATATGTGTAAGGACTTAGGACCTCATCTGAGTACAAACAGAACATAGGCGGGAATGTGTCTTTTTCCCACACTATTGTCACTCCGGAGTCTTAAACTTGTCAAACACAAAAGTGATAGGATCTGTCGGATGAGAGAGAGAAACACAG
The DNA here is from genome assembly GCF_030435755.1 of Ochotona princeps. Lineage (NCBI taxonomy): Eukaryota > Metazoa > Chordata > Mammalia > Lagomorpha > Ochotonidae > Ochotona > Ochotona princeps. The sequence continues at coordinate 19,912,117 of NC_080832.1, forward strand.
GGGTGAAAATGGAGAGTTCATTTGCATTAAAAATTTCTCTGAAAGCAAAGAAAAAATTAACTTTCAAAAACGTAAAAAAATAAAAGCAACCCTGAAACACATCAATCACAATCACATGTTTACACTGACAAAGATTTTGATTTTCAGGGAAGATTCAGTGGCAGGAACTTGGCACAGCAGCTAGGATGCCACGCGAGATGCCCACATCCCGTATCAGCATGCCCAAGTTCCAGACCTGGCTCTGGTTTTGATTCCAGCTTACTGCAAATGTGTACTCTGGCTATGGGACATGCAACTGTGACAGCTATGTTGAGAAATCTAGTTAAGTTCTGGACTTTGGCCTAGTGCAGACCCAGCTGTTGAACACATGGGTGAATGAACCATACAAAATCTCTCTCCATTTTGCTCTTACTCCGCCTTTCAAGTAAACAAAAGCTAATCAATCAATCAAAATGAATATAGGGCCCAGTGGCTAAAGTCGTAGCCTTGAACACGTCAGAATCCCGTATGGGCAACAGTTCGAATCCTGGCAGCTCTGCTTCCCATCCTGCTCCCTTTTTGTGGCCTGGGAAAGCAGTTGAGTGCAGCCAAAGCCTTGGGACCCTGCACCCACATAGGAGACCCAGAAGAGCTCCTGGCTTCTGGCTTCAGACCGGCTAAGCTCTGGTCGTTGTGTCCACTTGAGGAGTGAATCATTGGATGGAAGCTATTTCTCGTCTCTCCTTCTCTCTCCATATATCTCCACTGGTAGAGCTCAGATCACCATCACTATTGCCACCATTCCTTATGCAATGCTTTTGTATGTTGAAGTTACTCCCCCATAACCTTCTTAGGTCATCATATTTGGAGATAGGACCTTTAAAGAATTCATTAAAGTCAAATGAGATTATGCAGGAGGTACCAAATCCAGTATGACTCGTATAAGAAGAAACTTGCATACTGACACACATAGAGGGAAGACTGTGGGGGGGGTCTCCCCCACAGATTCGTCTAGTACCCCTATGCCAGAAGGGATGAGCCTGCTGCCCGCCACCCAGCCTCCCGGCCCACGAGAGACAAACAGATGGAAAGAGGTTCTAAGCAGTTCCGACTTATTGGGGAAATTCAGATTCATATATAGGGTAAGGGATAGCCTTAGGCCAGGAATTTCAGGAATTCCAGGAGGGAGAAACTAGGAGCATGACGGCAGAAGCCACCTCCCATAGGTCGGGGTAGGTGAGTGACATGGCCCTGGCCAATCAGGCTTTTTTTGAGACAATGTGAACCATGTCTTGGTTCACGCCCAGGACTCTGTCCTTGGCCACCATCTTACCCACCCAGTGACTTTGACTGTTTGTTGCCATCTTATTGACTTAGTGACCTCTTTGCCCATGAGTCCCACAGTGTGAACACACAGGAAGTCATTCACAGACTACAAGAGAGGTCTAAGAAACCTTGAACTTTGACTACTTGCCTTCAGAACTGCAAGAAAATTAACAGCTGATGTGTAATTCACCCCAGTCTAAGAAACTTTGCTATGGCAGCCCTTGCAAATCAAGACATCCCTCCAAACATTACTATAAAGTGGATTCCATAATTTATTCTCCTACTCTCTCAGTCTGCCTAGTTCTAGAATTACATAAGAAGCTTCTGACAAAACATTAATAACATATATCTCAAAAGCCTGTAGTTTTGAATCATTGATATAGGTAGACAATAACAGACCACAATAAAAAAATCATCTTCTAGCACCTGGATGAACTTTTGTTTCCATTGAAGGTCTGACAGTGGAAGGAGAAACAATCCAGTCATATACGGAGAACCTCAAGCAGTTTTATTCATGTAAATCACCTAACACGCAATTCACAGTGGCACAGAAGCACAGACTGTTAAACCTGAATTCCTGGGGAGGCCAACTTACTGACAATGAATAATGTTCAACAGTAGCCTGGATCATAAGCAACTTGCTAAGTGATGACAGCAGTGATAAAATATCCAGGAAAAATCCAGAGCCAGGCATTTAGATTTAAGAAGCAGGGTTAATCTATATCCAACTTAAACTATTCCTATTTCATGTGTTAATCCCCAAAAGTACACTCTTAACCCTTCCTACTCATGGTCATTTGGACTTGTGGCTCTCTCTCCTGTTATAATAATTCCTGTGTTTACACATACAATCTACCTACAAGCCTGGCTTCTCAATACATCACCTCTTCTCCAAACCTTTAGTTCTCCACCCTACCTGTGCCATCCACTCACAAAAAGACCTTGGATATTGTCATTAATAAATGTACTCCTCCATAAGCTCGATGTCTGCCACTGCTTCTTCAAAAACCACCACCTTTCTTCATATTCCATGCTCTCCATTTTCGGTTAATTACACTGTCCCACTGCAGTGTCTAAGATGACTTCCAGCACCACTTTTTGGTCCCCTCAGCCCTCTCATGTCTTCACAATTGCCTTTATCCAGCAACAGTTAGATGCCCAATCATTGCTATAATTTTCTTGAATAATCCTTTCTCTCCCTGTCTTCCGCTTCTCCATTGCATTTTCATGGCTAAACTCATCTCTGATAGAGTGCTTACCATCACTAAAGCACTGGAACATGAAAGAAGAAACATGTTTGTTCTCACTTTACACACAAGAACACAGACCTCAAGCAAGATCTGAGTAAAGTTTCTAACAAAACTAGTTACCTTCCAGTTTAATCACAAAGTCATAGTGTATTACATTCCCATTTGTAGACTACCTCTTTTCTCCTCTCTATCTCCTTTCTTCCATCTCAATTTCAGCAGATGAGTGAACTCATTTCATTCAGAAATTGTAGTAGAAATTGTAGTAACCTAACCACTAAAGTCCTCGCCTTGCATGAGTTCCTGTTTGTATACTGGCAGCCCCGCTTCCCATCCAGCTCACTGCTTGTGGCCTGGGAAAGCGGTCGAGGATGACCCAAAGCCTTGGGACCCTGCACCCATGTGGGAGACCTGGAGGAAACTCCTAGATCCTGGCGTCAGATTGACCCAGCTCCGGCCATTGTGGCCCACTTGGGGAGTGAATCATCTGATGAAAGATCTTTCTCTCTGTCTGTCCTTTTTTTTGTAATATCTGAGTTTGCAATAAACAGGAATAACTCTTTAACAAAACGCGGGTACTAACAAAGAATATCTACATATTGTCACACTCAAATCTACCAACATATATATTCCAGGTTCTTACTAATCTTAGCCCTCCTAAGACCAATCACTCCACGGGTGCAATGGATTTCACACTTTCAATTCTGCAACATCGCATCCCCCAGTCCGCATCATCGGCTTTCATCAGAATCATGCACACATTGTAAATCATTTCCACCCTTGTAAAACTAGTACTTGACCCATCATTATAAAACTGTTCATAAAACTATTATTATTATTATTAGCTCCTTCCTCATTTTTGTTGCTTTTGTTGTTAATGTCTTCTAGTTGATTTCTTATCATTATTTTGCTCCTATTCTAAATCTTGGACGGACTCCGTAACAATACTAAAACAAGTCATGTTCAAGATCAGCAAGGCTGCCTCATCATGACTAATTTTCTTTTTCATATTATTCAAGCTCAGCAGTCTTTAAACGTTTTGGTCACATCTTTGATCATAAGATAGTTTCTTCCTTTAGTATCCTAGAATCTTCTCTAACTTTTTTATCCTTCTGACTGTGCCTTCTTGGTTTCATCTTTGCAACTTGTAAAGTAGGAATTCCTCAGGCTCATGTGCTAGAATTCTTTTGTCTAACTATAAACACTCTTTTGGTCACCTCATTCAGTTCTGTGACTAATGACCATTCCTTGACGTAGGAGGTGGATACCCAACCTGCTAGCATAGCTCTGAAGTTTAACATGTCAAAACCAGACTCCTGAATTTCCTGCCCAGACCTCTCCTCCAGCTTGTCCCCAATCATTTGATGGACACTTTTCATTTTTTATCTACTGATTCCAAAACTCTTGGGCTCCTGCCATGCTCACTCTCCTTCACCTTTGCATTCAAGTCCTCAGCAAATCCTGTGGATTCTTTCCAGAAACCAGTTTCTCCTCATTATCTTGATGATTGCTATATCCTTGTCCAGTCACCATGTGAATTACTGAAATATATTCCTGTACTCCTCTGTATCTTATTCCTTAGAATTTAACCTGTAATTATTCTAGACTAAAACTCAGATTACAGCACTACAGATATCAAGACCTTTCATGGTTTCCTTTCTACTGAGTGAAAACAAGTATCTTCACAAAGAACTTTCAAGGACCTTTGTGACTTGAAACTATTCCTCTCACTCCCACCTATTTTCACCTCCTCCTTCTCTCTTATTTGGCTCATCACACAAGTCCAAATGCTAGTCCCCAAATATGCAGATATACAGTGGAGCATCCATGGATTCCCTAGCTTTTGTGTCTACTCCCTTTCACCCTATGACCTCACTCACTTCATGTCTCCGTTCAATCCTCTATTTGTGGCATTCCTCCGACCTTCTCCTCACAAAGCAGCATCTGGGCCTACACTCTCCTCTCTCCCTTCTCTTCTCCCCTGCCTCCCCACCCTGCTTTTTCTTCTCTTTCTTTCTCTTTCACTTCCTGCCATCCAGAATTAGACAAAAATCGATTTGGATAATGCTTGATTTATCAGTGACTGGTGCAAGGTAATCATTCAATAGTCACTGAACAAATGGACCAATAATATCAGCATCATTAACAGTATTAACTTTTCATCTGGGTAACAGATCAAAAGGGTTGTAGCAGAATAACTACATGCAGTAAATCAAAAGTTAAGTGAAACAGGACTTACAGCTGGATAACCTTTTCTGAAGGTGGGATAAAAAAACAGCCAGGACAAATTAGGATGTCAGGTATGCATTCTATTAAGGCCAAAAAAAGAAAACCATTTCAAGCCTCAGGATTTAGATTTTACTCAAGGTTCATAGCACTTTTATTTATTTATTTATTTATTTATTTTTACAAAGAACTGTTATGATAAGAGCTGGATATGTAGTTACTTCATTACCAATACCTGAGCCCATAAAAAGGAAATGTGGATAACTAATAGAATGGAAGAATGAAAAAAACGTGGCTTTCTTAAAGCTATAATTTAAAATTGTGATTATGAATAGTTGCATATAATACGCTCGCTGAGCCTTTCTTTATTGTATCTCAGATATTTCCCTGTATTACAGTCTTTTTGATCTATGTGCAAATGCTAAATGTAACAAACAAGGCACGATTCAGAATAAAATGAATTTCAAGGTGTTACCATGTGGTATGAAGACAAATAACTGCATAAGTGATACAGTCTTTTAGAAGATGTGTGAGGTATTATTTGTAAATTTCAACTGGGAATAGAATTCCAAGATCACATTTATGTTTGCTTTAAAATGAGAACTTGCACAGGATGTGAAAAGTAAAAAAATAAGACACGATATGTAACATGAGAAATTGTGTATGTAGAAAAAATAAATTATTGTAAAGAAAAGGCAAAAAATTAATAATGCAAGTATCTAAAAATGAATGTGTCCACTGATAATATTTCAGCAAAATGGCTTGCTAATCTAAGTGAAAATGTAAATCTGCATACAGAGGAATTTTGGAAGAATAAAAATTATAGGAAAGTTCAAAAAGGTAAAACAATAAAGTGGTCATAAATACTACGGTTTTCATTTGCCTCAACACTTCATTACATCCCATCATTTTAATAACGTAAGTCCTAATTTTTTCACTTCCATTTAATTCAAACCACAGTTTGTCATTTTTGTGACTCTTTAATGTTAACTTGAAGTTAATGTTTTCCCAATATAAAAGGATATAAACATTCCTAAATCTGTTAGAAATGTAAGTACACTTCATGAAATGCTCTAAAGCATTATCATGCTTTGTAGACTTATCTTTTTTTAAATTTTTAGTTGAATAGAAAATAACAATTAAATTTGAAATGAATGGGAGCAATGCTTGCAATTCAAATAAAATGTCTAAAAAGTGAAAATCAGAAGCAAGGTAGGGAAGTGGGACCTTGTGTTCATTGGTTCAACTTTGATATTTATCTCAAATTTTATTTCAAGTATTCAATTGTTTGAAGGTTAAGCAGCACCGGTACTCAACTTACCTTGCAATGGTCATACTGGAGTTGTAAGGCTGGAACATCCCCTCCAATAGGCATCTGTTTTTTCAGTTCTTCATCTTTCAAGTTCAGCCATTTGATCAGTTCCTCTAAGGACGTCAGTAACCTGTTCCACTTCTCTGCACTGGCCTCCAGATGGGCCCTGAGGACAGAACCCAGGCCACATTTAGAAGCTGAAATTGCATTCACAGAATTACACACCTTCCTTTAGCCAAATAATCTTGTAAGATCAATTAATGTTCCCTCCAAAAAATGAGAGTCCATGGAACTCTTGTAAGAGTTACGGTGCTGCTACATCTGACATTTCAGTGCTTGAGTTTGAGCGAAGTTCTGCTACGGACTTAGCCTTCTGCTAACGTCACACTGGGAAGCAGCCACTTAGCACACCTGGATTAACTTCCTGGCTCTCCTCTGTTCAGCCCGGCCTAGCCCCTGATGCTGTGAACATCTGGGAATGGAAGCAGTGAATGCGAGAGTCTCTTTGTGTGTGTGTCTGTCTGTCATCTTTCCTTCAAATAAATAAGTTAATAAACCCCTTTTCTGTAGAAAAAATAAACAAATTAGGACCAGTTGTAAATAACTCTAGAGAATCAAGGAATCAAGCATTCCTGACGCATGCATCATCCCAGCGGACAGTGAATGGGATCTAAGTCATTCAGGTGAGATGGAGTCCCTCTGTCATGTTATTCATGTTTATAGGGCTAAGGCTGATAGAAACAGACACAAGTCTGTTTTATATGATAGCTTCCAAAGGTTGAATACTTATTAGTGGAAAGATGGCCATTTGGTGCAACCCCAGTTAGAAACTCCTAGACAAGTTCATGGCATCTTATACAACAGCTCTCAATTACACACTGGCATGATGTCCACCCCTATAAATCTATTTTTTGCTGCACATTAGGGGCAAGTCCCACACAGCCAGTACTGTCTCTCAGATCTGCCAGTTATTTCCTTTTGTGGACGCTGGATGTAGCTGAGCACCTGTCTCAAGACTAGCAGCTCTGCTACAGTTAATTCCAACAATTTTTTCCTGCATGGATGATTAGGTGACATTCGTGGAAACATATTCAGCAACATCATAAGCCTCTGCTAAAATTCATGTTTTCAGAACAAACATGAATATGCAATCTCTACTTCATACGGTTTCTCTTGAATTCATACAGTAAGAGCCATAATCTATCAATCAATATACTTGGCTGAGATGGTGGAGTCCTGCATATCCTTTTAGACATGATGAACTTGCATTCATGTACAGTCACATATAACAGACCAATTATTGTGCAATCCATACAAAATTCATTGCCAGCTGTCTTATATAAAGAAAAATATTCAAACTCTAAAATTCTATATATTATTCAAAGATTATGAATCAATACAATATAATTGTAAAAACATAGTAAAATACTTTTTATTTCCCTAGTTTCATAATTGAAAGTCCTTTTTTTCCTTTACTATCATGTTAATTTGTTCCATAGGTGCTATAACTGGCCCTACTTTACTAAGTTGTATTTTAACAACATCTTTATTCTATTCATACTCAGCTTTTCTGTTTGTATTGATTAATTGTAGGCAGGCCAAATACATAGTTAACCTCCCCCAATACACAATAGTTTCACTTGTCACGGAGCACAAGAAAATAATTTCAATTATATTCATTGAAAACTCTGCAGTAATATGCCATTCAGCCCAAGTACATTTGATTGATCTGTTATAATTTCTTTCCAATACACAAGATGTGGAAATCAGAAGTCTTCAGCCAATGCAATCAAGAAGTGCCCAAGTGTCTCTATGTGCTTAAAACACTGATGTACAGTTCCTAACTTATTTCAGATAATTTGATTCTGCAGTCTCAATGTCTATAATTTAACACAATCAATAACCAAAGCACATGTTACACTCACTTGATATCCAGTTGCATACACTACTGAAGCTCACACAAATGACTTTTGTATTGAAATTAACTCTTTTGGCTGCACAGAAAGAATGAAGCTAATCATTGAACCTAACAGCTGTAACACCTGAAGAACTATTTATGAAGCCGAAAGTAATGTTTTTAAGGGATGTTAAAGTAAATTCAAAAACAAAAAAAAACCACTCATTGATGTGTGTTTCTACATCTTTGTTTTTCCACAGTAAAGAGCAAGCTCATCTGGCAGAATCTGCCTAGAAAATCTGTGCTGGTTATTCTCCAGTACATTCTAAATACGTGCTTAGTGGATTACTACCATATGCCCAAATAAATGCTTGCTTCTGGAGTAGCCTTCGGAATTCCAGTTTCATTTTAATTCTTTCATCTGGAAAGATGAAAGCCTTTTCTTGGACAGTATATAAAATGTACGGTAAAAAGACATCTGAAATTTGTGCTTGGCTTCATCGTACCTCCTCAATTTTACTATAAGCTTTTTAAAACTTCAATTTCCCTGAGACCATACTGATCACAAATCATTAGTATTGTTTTCAGAAAGTTGACCAAATTATTGAACACACTGAACTCTTACATTTGTAGATAATTGACTTATCCTAACTTCTTAACTGATTCAGTCCATTGATACTGATAGATTATTTCACCAACCAAGGATGATATGTACCTGCTTTCATTTCCTCACTGCAAATATTTATACAGAATTCACTGTGATATCAGGAACTACCCTTCTCTAGAAACAGAAAGTCATGCTATCAACAGCCCATTTCCCCAGGTTAGGGGAAATGCAAGTTAAGACACATATACTCTGAAACAGAAAACTTGATGATAATTCTACAACTCAGAGAAGAATCTTACTCATAAAGCTATGGTGACAATATGGTATCCTATACAAAATCTACGCTCTTTCTATTCCATCTCTCTTGGATATAATTAGAAAACTAAGTTAGAAGCTGCCCAGATGTACTACAGAAAAGATATTTAGTCAGTCCACCAAAAAACAATCATGCTCCAAATTCAGAGGTATATGAAATAAAGATAGTCATTGTGAAATTAGCACACAAAATTAAATGTTTAATCTGGTTTGCTTACTAAAAATTTAATTTTTTCCTTACTTGCAAACCCAAAGATATAAAAAAATAAAGGAATAAACATCTTTTAATTGATGAAAGAGTAACAGATAACATTAGAAAGGAGAGGAGTTATTCCTGACCTCAGGAGGAAAATCAAGGCCTATTAGAAAAAAGTCAGTTCTTCTAATGTCAGTTGATTGTGCTGACAGTACTAAGGCTGTGCTTCCAACAGGGTACCGCCAGCAACATGTGGCTGTTTAAATTTCAGTTTAGGGTAATTGAAATTAATAAATTGAGTTTCATCAATTTATCAGCTGCACTAGCTACATTTCGAGTGCTCACTATGCCACATATGCTGAGAGATGACTCTACTGATATTTCCATCATCACAGAAAGTTCTATGGGAAAGCACTGCATCAGAGAGAGAAAAAAAAGACAGCCATAGACTCTTCCTCCATTAGATCAGCAGAGCAAAGATTTGAGTAGTAGTTTCATAATATGGTTAGCAAAATCAACTATCTAAAGCTGATCGTGTAGTCAATGACATTGTAAAATGTGATAGCATTAGAAGAAAATGATGATGTTAAAGGTTAATCTTCTCTAAAGGCTTTCAAAAATGGGCTCTGAATTTTTAACAGGCTCATAAAAGAAAAGAAGAAAGAATTTCATCTTTGAACCGAGTTTTCATTAGATCTGACAATTTCACTGACCTTATGAAACTCTATGTTCTTAAGGATATATTAAACATCATTGAGCTGCTAAATGGATATTTAATTAACATAATCCTAAATTAAATTTAGCATAAAACCCAAATCGTCATTCACAGTTCGGAATTTATACTTCCAATTCACATTTTTTCCAAGACTTAGAATGCTGACAGTATTTCTAGAAGCCTATCATCTAGCTAAAGTTTCAAATGTTTTGCTATCTTCATCAGTACTGATCTAACAGAAATATACAACTGTATGTATTATGCTTAGATTGGCACAGAATATGTGGCATTTTGAATTCTAGTATATAAAAGTTTAATCAAAATTATCCAAAAAGACTGCAAGGATAATATTTTAAAAAACAGTAATTAGCCCAAGGCATTGAGGCACAGAGTCCGATATTGTTCCAAAGAGTAAATCTTGGTACAAAGAAGTAGTGCTTGCGGGGGAGATTCAGTACATAAAAAGCCAACAAATATTAGCTTATTTTAGCATAATTACATTGGCAATGTAATTATGATTTGGCAGGCATTCCCTTCCCTAAGAGTCGTGACAAATTACAGCAAATTCTTCCTGCCACAATAATATCAACTTCAGTACAAAAAAGGCACAATTTGAGATGCAGAATCCATGAACATTAAATATTGCAAGTGTCAGAAAGGGCATCGATTATAGGGCTTCTTCATTCTCAGAAAGAAAGAAGCAAAGGCATCTACAGAGGGACTTTGGAAGCGATATGGAAATTAAAGAGGAATTTAGATCTTTTAAAATCAGCATGGCAGCGAGTATGGTAGACAGTCATTCAGCATCACACCAATTTTAAATGGAAAGTACAAAATTACAGGGGAAGAGAGTTTCTCATCTTTCACTTTCTAGTACAGCACAAGACAGACGAGGATTAAGAACAGCAGATAGAAAGGATGTGGTTCTTGGAGTGTGTTTGGAAAAACGGACAAAGCCACTTCAAAGAAGAAAGGAAAATCAATGTTCTGACATAACTGAAATATCTTAGGTTAGCTATGGTCTCAAAGATGAGTAGAATGGTTTTATAGGGATTGAAATGAGAGAAGGTTTAAACAATCAAGTGTGAAAAGAAAGATGAGCAAGTTTAGAAGATGAAAAATAAAATGAAATCTGAAGAATTTCACACCTGAAAATAGAGGCAGATACACACTTTAAACAATTTTTAAACTATGGAAGATCGACATTAAGTACATCACGGCAATAACCAATAAAGTTAGATACTAACAATTGCCACGGCAAGGAGACTAGCCCTCTGGAGAGGAGCCATCACTGTAATGTACAGGAGGGCTTTTATATGGGTGATGTGATAAGTAATTCTGATTTGATACAACAGAGAGCCCTTCAATGACTAACAGGGCAAAACCAATAGTGTTCAGATGCACATGGTGAGGTAGAACATAGCGAAACAAACTGTGGGCTCTGGAGGATGGTCTGCATTTGTCCTGAGATGGATCACCTCGGGGATACCAGAATGACATGAAATATCAGCTGACCACTAACACAAAAAGGGATCCATGGTTTATATGGGGGAAAGAGACTTGACCATGAAAAACGAAAAGAAAAAGGTTAGCAGTATGAATATTCACACCAAAAATGGGAGCTGAGGACAGTATTGAGAATACTTCATTAGGAAGACAAATCTATGAGCAATAAAGAAGAATATCCTGCAAATTAAGAGGCAGCAGGAATAAGAGGGTAAAAGCAAAGATGAATAATAGATGCATTCACATCTAAGGAGCTGTTGAGAGAGGTGGAAGTTATGCTTAAGAAGGAACTATGTGGCTGCCAATTTTCCTCCCATCCCTGTGTGCCAGGGTTCCTGCCCTCGCCCATAGGTCTTCTGATTGATTGCTGGCCATAGCAGTCGCAACATGCTCAGTATTCTATTGGGCTGCCAGGTGAGGAAAATTAACCTTTATTAAACAGTAACTTGAGTAAATCAGACAATCAGGGAGAAAGGTAACTCTCCATTATACAGACAAAAAGTAAAAAAGTTCACTAACACATTAAGGGATGGCAGAATTTGTTCACATTTGAAGGTAATGTGAAAGGGTGGCTGTGCTGTAAGGACGGGGGGAACAGAAGAACAGAAGAGAGCATTGGGTCTCAGTCTCCCGAGGAATGGACGAGGCAGGGGTGGCCGTGTCAACGACCTGTCAGTGACACGACGTCCCCCCACTCCTTAGGGGGAGGTATTTCCCCACCTGATGAAGTTCCTTTAGAGGTGGAGGTGATCACTCCAATTTGTAACTTCATGGAGAACATCTCCGTTTGTTTATCTCTGCCCTTCCTCCACAGAACTGGCCTGCAGACACTGGATCCTCTTCTTTGGGGGCGGGGAGTGGTGGTGGTTCCAGAGGGAGACCACCTCAACTCGTGGCTGCTGCGAGTTCTGCCTCAGCCAGGGACAGGATTCACAGCCCTGTTCAGCTCACCTCCAGCGTGGCCTCCATCAGTAATTCCCACGGCCCTGGAGCGCTCTGCTGGCACATTATTAATGCCTACTGAGTACACTGTTGCATTGTTCCTATCCAAAATCCAGCGAGGAAGGGGAACAATATTTATTGGACAATGCCTCAAAAATTCTTAAGATTAGTGACTAAGAAAAATATAGAGTATGGAGAATTTTCATGTCTTTTAAATTAACTAGTGTCCTCCAAAAAGTGACAATCAATGAGACTAATACATAAAAAATTATTTAACACTTAGCATGTGTTTTAGGGGCCTTCCCTAGAGTACTTGTTTTAGATAATTTATGGGATAAATAAATGAAATACCCATGGCAGCCCAACAAGAGGGGTATCCTTAACATATCCATGGGAAACTTCTGAGTTAATTGATGTGCCTGTGGTGACAACACAACCAAGTGACAGAGCAAGTGCTAGAAAAAACACACTTTTCATTATTGATATTTTAATGAATAATATTTGAGCCAGATAATTAATATTTTGATTGTTTCGATTGTCTTTGTTTTTCTCTGTGTATAGCCAGTAGCAAAGCACAGAGAGGTCAATACAGCCATGGATATGGCTCCCTGCTATCACAGGTTTATGATGTTACGACATGCAGTAACACAGGCACAACACTGTGGTCTGTCTGTCCTTCGGAGCAAAACTCTTTAAGAAACTCGTCCGAGAGGACCTGGTTTTATTTCCATGCCTCACATTCCTCTCTAACTCTTGCGTCTTCTGTACTCAGATTTTGACTTCAACCAGAAAATTACTCTGACAAAAAAGTTCTTGAAAAAAAAAAAGCAATGAAATTTGCAAAATGCCAACATTATTTTGTGTGGTATTTCTCATGGCCCGTCACGTTGGCATTTGGCTCTTTAACATGGATGCGTGATGAACACTTTTTCACTGGAACATGTGTAACACTTTTATTCGTATTTATGAGGAACAGAAAGTTACAAGTCCATGTGTCCTAACCAGTTAAAACTCCAAGTCTTCTAAAAGTGTAAGTACAGTCTGTCATTGCACAATACTGTCTAATTTTTCTGTTATGAAATATTACTTGGCCAATGCAGATTCAACGTGAAGTGGAATCTTTACATAAAGATACCCACACTCCCACTACATTGCCCTATACTTAAATATAAAAGCATCTGCAATTGCCTTCCCTAGAATCCTAGAAGAAAAACATCTCATCGGAAAGAATTTTTTAAAATTCATTCTTAACCATTTAAAAAAAAAAAACTGAAGCTTTCTTTTTGCCATAGAGTCATTCTATAAAATCTGAAAGCAATCAAAGAAAATCCACTAAAGCCCTTTGTGTATGAAAAAGCAAATTAAATACCACCTTGGACAGAATTCTCATAGATTTAGGAATTATCAAATTGTTCCATCCAATTATCATAATCATAAGGTTAACTATATTCTGATTTTGTAAATACGAAAGCTATGACTCAGAGGAGCTAAGCAACTGATGCAAAATCAAATAGCAAAGTCAAAGCATTTAAAAACAAGTTGCTTCTAAGGTTATACAGTTTTGTAAGCAGGATACAGAAAAAGGAAACTGATCCAGCCCCTCCTATCGAAATTTTTGCTCAACAACGCATTCTTCAATCAGTGTACCCTAAACTCAAACTTGATTAGGAAGTAACCACCGTCAGTTAAACACAATCTTAAAAATATTCTTCCCAAATAATAACACTAATCTTTCTGACACTTTGGGCGATATTTTCAAAATCCTTTCCTTGTCAAAATTATAATCCTGGGGTTACTCTTTTTTTAAATTTTGATCTCTCCAATTAAAGGCTGTAAGTCATCAATTTTTTATTCTAAAATCCATAACTGATAACTGATTTTTATAAATAGGTCTTCCAATTGGGTAGAGAAACAGCACAACAAAGCAAAATAATTTCACTGTCAAACAGGTCTAGATTCAAGTTCTCGCCTGCTACTTCTCAGCTCAACAGCTTAAAAAGTTACTTATATACAATACATTTCTATTTCCTCATATAGAAAAGGAATAAAATTGTATTGACTAGGATATTTTGGTACTAACATTACAACTAAAAATTCAAACACAGTAGTTGTTAAACACTCAATTAATACTTTAAAACAGAATATGGGCGCTTGTGAATAACTGGGAATGACTGACATAGAGCATGGAGCTAAAACTGCAATTCCTAAGGAAATATCCTTTGTGTTAAAATCATGAACAATTTCTGAGAAAGTACATTTAGTAGCAAGGCTACTCTAAAGACATAAAATTCAGAAACACTACTTTGCCCATTTTTATTGGGATAAGGACTATTCTGACCTGATACTGGCCGACTTCGCTTTTAAGTCATTCCATCTTTGGTTCATGTCATCCAGTCGGTGCTGAAGCATCGTTGCCTCTTCGGAATTTCCCAGAGCTTTTACCATTTTCTGCCTATTTCCATCAATGCTTTTAAATATGTCATTGTGGGCATCAATTTCTGCCTGGATGTCCTAAAGAGAACAAAGTAGAGACCACACAAAGGTTAGGAAGCAATGCCAACATTCCATGGGGGTTCCATACAGGACTTTAGTTTTCTATACCTGGAGAGAAACTGCTTACAAACAAAATGCTTCATTTCACTGGAAATGAAATTTTCAAGGATCCCACAGCTTTTGCATTGCAAATAAAAGCCCTTAACATTGAATACCTTAATTGCCACATTCTTAAAAACAAAATACAGTGCAATGAAATTGCACATAATTAATTTTCGCATTCCTTCAGGACCTGAGTAATTGTTCTTCAACTTTCCACAGACCTTCCTTAACCAGAAGAGGCCTTCTGTAACTCACTCCTACAGCCAGCATTAGGAAGATGTCAAATGGGTGTAAGGGCCATGCTGCTAGATCATAATTTCTGATGGGATTTGCGATATGTGACATCACTTCAACAGGGTCAAATTTGAACAGTGAGTGATGTAAATACAAAGCCTGATGGATAATCCCTTCAAGATATTTGCAAGATCACTGACCTCTGAGATCTGACCTTAATGACAAAATCAAACCAGTTCTACCTGCAAACTGTGATTTGCACACTCAACAATATGGCTAAACTCTGAACCAAGACACTGAGAGTGTTCTTTTTTGGCATTTCCCTGGCAGGCTCCATCTCAGCACAGTCAGTGCAGGTATGGATAGGACAGCCGAGGGAAAGGACCAAATGACTCAAGGTTCTCAGGCTGGGCAATATTCGGCATGGAAAATGGCACTCTTCTTACAATCTTAGTTTAAGATGCTTTAAGTAGAAATTCTTAGGAAAACAAAGAAAGTGTGTAGTTTTGTTGAAAATTTTGTTGGTGTCATCTCCTAGACAACATAGTGCCTGGGATGAAATTGTTCTATTTTTGTGTCCTGAAGTGTAGTCATCAAAATAGTTATATTAGAAGGTAGCAGACTTGACTGGGATGATACTCTGCTGTCTCTGCCCTCAGACCAGAGAGGGTCTACCCAGTAAGTAGTTGGACTTGACTGGACTATAAGATGTTGGACTCTATGCTTGGCATATACTTGCAAAGAGGGAATTTCAACTGAACTTGAACTTGGTTATGCAGCGGGGTGGAGGAACCCACCATGGGGGGAGGGTGGGGGGAGAATCCCAAATTCTATGTAATTACAACACAATGTAATTAATGAATAAATTTAATAAAAACCGAAAAAAAAAAAGAAGGTAGCAGACAAGGTTGGCAATGGATTTAAGCTTTTGTTATGCTCTTGTATGGTAGCTATCAATCTCAAGTTAAGTAATACAACCAGCAAGACATTGAACCAGGCCTTCAACTTCCTGTTACAGGTCTCTAAACACCATGATTAGGGACCACACCTAATAGAACTACAAGTGCACCTCAAACTACAACATCCTGATATAGCCCAACCTGTTTGCTCCCTTTCATACTCAAGAGAAGCAGAAAGAAGTACAGTAAGCCTTCCAAATTTTATGAGAACATTATTCACCATCAGGAAACTTGGATGACATGAGTATAAAGCAAATTTTCCTTTCTCACACTGGATGAGGTGTTATATTTCCCAACCTAGTGATCTGAATGAATGAAATAAAACAAGACTACGTAACTGGCTCAAGCAATAATCATAAGTATTTCCACAGAGCTTTCTCTTACAGCACTACCAGTGACCACATATTCACTTGGAATTTGACCTTCAATACACATGAGACACCTCTACACATGAAAATCATCAAACATTAGGAAGAAAATCAACAACCAGGATATGTTCAAAGAAAAGGAAATCAGCACACATTGATTATGTTCAAATTTGTCTTTTAACATGTGGCAGAATATTTATCTTGCCGAATATATCAAGAACTTCTAAAACAATCACTCCAATATTCATTCTTTATCTTTCACAGTCTGTGACATAGAATGAGACAAAGGTAGAATCAAGTAATAGATATTCTACAGCTAAATGTATAAAAGCATAAATGAATAAATGAATTGGCAAATCAGTCACTGTAGTGCCAAGAAATAACTGATAATGAAAGAATTGGAAGTGAGTATAGCTACCATTTTGTTCAATTTCTTCACTTAAAAACCTTAATACGGGTAAAGGGAAATTATTTATGAGGTTGCACTGTGGAGTTCTAAGTTTTTGCTGGAAATTTAGAACTAAACACAGCTAGTGAATCACGCTTTCCCGTACATCACTGTGCAATGATGCACTCACTGGTTTTAAAACCAGGATAGCAACATGCGAGGTTGTCAGATCATGACCCCGACAGAGATCAAATGCTACAATAAAAGTTCCATGCAAGGACTTTACTCTCACTGCACTGGCAGGAGACTTAGCCCTGCCAATGTTTACCTCTGTCACCTGCAATCCTTTGGGAATGTTAAGCACAAAATGGTTACTGATAATTAGTTATGGGAATGTAATCCATCTAGAAGCACAAAGCAATGCTCTTCCAAGCATTTGACATAAGCTGGTCATGTGCACACAGGGACACAGCAAAAATATTCAGTCAACTGAACACACTAGTAAGAAAAGCGTAAAAGAATGTCTGAAGACTTCACTTAAAAAGGAACTTTAAATAATATAAGTACAATGAAGAAGGTAAGAGAAGCCAGATGTTAGAGAAGATTACCTAGGTTGCTCAGAGTCAACCTCATCAAAAGTGTTGCAAGCATGCTTTCAAAGCAATTTTTCAGAACATAAAAGTTCACGCAGTTCGCCAATCAAAAATTAGTTTTTTTGTAAATGTCTGCTATGCAATCAACCTTCATCATAAACAAAAAAGTCTACATTTTTTATTTTTAATTAGTTTTGTCATTGACAATTTAATACCAATTTGGAGACAACAAATGTTTTATAATGCATATCACATGAACTGTATTTCTTTTCAATGACCTACAACCAAATAGCATCTGTAACCAGCCAGGCAAAACTACATCTTCAGCATGCAACAAGCAGAACTGCTGAAACCCAACAGGAAGCAGGAGATTTGTAATGGTGCCACCAAGAACTCTTCAACAACCGAACAGTGTGAGCAGGCGGGTTGTCCTCTTTGGATCTTGACATAACTTCAGTTTATTTTTGCAGGAGTATTTACCTAACCCTACACAGCCACAGCTATGCTTTCTTTGGAGGAGTTATGACCCCATTGTTGAAGGTGAAGGCATGGGGTTAGCAACAACTTCCCTACCAAGTCCCAAAACTCAGACTAAATAAACAAAGTTAACCATTAGGGGAAAGTAAATTCAACCTTCTTTTCAAAAGTCAGACCGGATTTCACAGACAGTTTACGATTGATTATCAAAAGCTCAGTAGGATTACTGCCGGAGCTTTAGGTTTTAGAAAATGAGGAATCACAAATTTTTTTAAAAGTTACATATTAGCTAATTGATTTAATAGCTAAATCCCAGCTGCATCAAAACTTGGCGTACCATATAAATGAGCTTTAAGGTATTTCACAAAAAAGTTCTGAGATCATGACAAATTATAGTTATTTGACTAAATATTTTAACTAATTTTTCAATTTCAAAGAGTATTCAGTTAAATATTCTATAAACTTCATTTTCACTCAAGAACTATTTTCACAGATCTTAATTCCTCTACTAAATTGATCCACAGAAAATATTATGTCTCCAGTAGCATTCAGAGATTAGAAAAACAATGCAAATCATACTCTTTCCTCATTGTGTTCAGAAATACATGCAGGACAACAGAGTAAAAAGAAGTCAAACTGGTGATTGATTACACTTTCAAGGCAATTTCAACAAACCAATTTGCCATAGTAAAGGATCAATGAACAGACTACATTTTAAATGTCAACATAGTAAATACTGCTATAATAAGAACTTTCACAGTAAAAAAAAATTGGTCAAAATCCTTGACTCTGTACCAGCTGTCTCGAAAACACACTGGAATCCTAGTGAATGAAAATAAGACTTCCTTTATGAGGTGAACTATGCCTATGCAAATTTGGTCTGCACAGAAACATTTACTTAAGAGCAGGGATGAAATACTTCAAGTGGCCAACCTCCTGCCACATCATTTTTTCCAAATCAGAGAGTACAATAACAACTGGACAGATTTGAAAATCCAGACATGCATTCCTGCATTTCTGCTTAGAATATCTGTATCTTGTCTCAGGGTGTCCAAATGAGTTTTGAAGTCTAGCTTCCTGCTAACATACAACCTGGGAGCCAGCGAAAAAAGATGCAAGTAGTTGGGTCCCTGCAACCCATGTGGGAAATCCAGGCTGAGTTTACAGCTTCAGGGTTTGGCCTGCCCCAGCTCTGGCTATCACTGAAAATTTTCTGTCTCCGCCACTATCTCTGTCTCCCTGCCTTCAAAATAATTAACAATGTTTAAACTGAAATATATTTAAAGTTACGTGCTTAAAACTACAATGCTGGAACACAGAAACTTCCCCTTATTTCCTAACCAATGTTAATGCAGTTTTAATTGCCCAGAGAGATCTGATTTCTCCCCAAAACCCAAGTCCATCCAGAATGCTGCCAGTGCCTTCACATACACCAGCACGTTATCCCCATTTCTTCCTTAAACTCATCTTTCAAGTCTTGGCTTAAATTTAGTTTTCTCTAGGGGAAGCTTCAAGAGCACCAGGTTAACCAGGGATACTTTTATCCCGATGGCTCCCACAACCTCCTTCTACAGGGTTTGCATCCTTCCACTAGGCTGGGTGCAGCCCATTTGTACCCTTCGTGCAGTGCCTGGTACACTACATACTAAGCACTTCCCATACTTTTACTAGGTATCCAGTGAATGAAGACCTTGAAATGTGGAACTCATTGTGTCCTTTCAGGGACACTTTTGCTTTATATTTAATAATACAAACTGGGCAAAACAATAAAGCCTTGAATCGTCAGGTTTCAAAGGAGAATCACCCTACATGAGATAAATGCCGCAAAGAAATTCAGCAGTGCCCAGTTTCTCCCTGTGTTGTCACTTTGGGGAACATCACCAAGAGGATACGACTCAGACACATACCCTAAAAAATCTTTGAGAATAACAGTTTCGTTAACTACCTAGTAGCAGGGTTACTTTAGTAAAAGGTAACAGGGCTAGGCCCGGCGGCATGGCCTAGTGGCTGAAGTCCTCCCCTTGAACACGCCGGGATCCCATATGGGTGCCGGTTCTAATCCCAGCAGCTCCACTTCCCATCCAGCTCCCTGCTTGTGGCCTGGAAAAGTACCCGTGTGGGAGACCTGGAAGAAGTTCCTGGTTCCTGGCTTCTGATCGGCGTAGCAACGGCCGTTGCGCTCACTTGGGGAGTGAATCATCAGACAGAAGATCTTACTCTCTGTCTCTCCTTCTCTGTGTTTATCTGAGTTTGTAATAAAATAAATAAATAAATCTTTCAATAAGTAAATAAATAAATAAAAGGTAACAGGGCTAAAATTGTCCACTAGTGTATCTCTATGAGTCCTGAATAAATGAAACATGCTATACAATTCATAAGATTCAAGCAAGAAGGTATAGTAATAGTTGCTGAAGTCATCAGAGATTTCCATTATGAAATAATTTCAAGGAGAAAATCGACTAACTGATGTTTAAGTACTGATTAAGAAAACTATCTTCTGGGCTGCATTCCAGGGAGGAATACCAATGGGTCAGTCTTGAATCCGAAGTCAACATGTCACTTCACAATTGCTCACTGCTCAGCCCTTGGCTACAGAGTTATGATCACCCTGGTGGCAGGTGCATCTTGACACAAGGTCATCCTCCCTTAGTAACAAGTTCCTCTTCTTTGGGTCTCCCTCTGGGATATGTGCAGTCTTCTACAACTGGCATTTCTTGATCCTTAATAATCTGTTACTTCACAGGTTCAAGACCCTTCTGCTTCCGAGCTCCTCAGCCACTTCCAGCATCATGGTTCCTGGTTCTCGGGGATTATAACATCAAGTGCAACTTGCCCATTCTTTCTATGCTGGAAAACTTTGATTCTGGCATCGTACCTTTAAGGACTAGGTAATCAACAGTTGCTAAACATCCCTATAAAAACAATCCCCCAAGCTGATTAGCAAACAGTTGCATTCCTAAAACTTTGAGAACATCAACTGAACTACCACTTTCAACTAACCTTTGCAAACGAACTTGCTAACTGGAATCTATCAAACATCTCATGGCATCCAGAAATGTTGATAATTTAACCAATCTACAACTTTCCAGATTAGTCATCACTAGAAGACACACCCCTCAGATGTCGGCCTCAGCTGCTGCACAAACCAAGAACTGAGTCAACCCTCCAAACAGCAGAACTGAGTTCTCCAGGTACTGAAGTTGAAGTGACTTTAGGCACATAGCAAAATCACCTGAACTGAACACCAGATGAATAATTATATCTGCTAATTGGAAAAGTGTTACACCACTAAGAAAAGTATTCTCTCTTAAAATACCTCACTGGAATGATGCAGAGACAGAACTAAAGCCATTAAAAGTCAGGGGTTCCACCTTTGTACATGGAAGGCCTGCTGTGTAATTTCTTTCACATTCAAAGAAGCAGGTGTTGGTCGCTCCGTGAAAGTGGCATTGCTTACATAGCTGGGGACAGAGTGGGAGTGGTATTAGATACTCCTGAGGTATTGAGACTTTTATTTTGCTTTGTTTTGCTTTGTTCTTTTGAAAAGGCACAAAGAGAAGGAGCAACTGAAAGACTTTCCATTTTCCATCCACTGGCTCACTCCCCAAGTGGCTGCAACAGTTGGAGCTGAGCTGATCTGAAGTCAGGAGCCTAGTCAGGTCTCCCATGAAGGTGCAGAGTCCCAAGGTTTTGGCCCATTCTCTACTACTTTCCTGGGCCACAAGCAGGAAGCTGGCTGGGAAGTAGAGCCAGACGGGACATGAACCGACACACCCATATTTGAGTGTACTTGTAAGTAGTTGAGGATTTAGCCACTTGTAAGTTGAGGATTTAGCCACTGAGCCATTGGGCTAGCCCTGAGACTTGTGTTTAATTCCAGTGTTCCTGGCAATGAATCCATGTAGCATGGGCTCAATATATGAAACAATATTTGTGAAAACATAAAGATTTTTTTTGAAAGACTTGAATTGGGGATAAATGCATTCATGCACAAGTCCCTAAAGTGAACTATGACAAAGAGCTTGATCTTGACACAGATTTTCACAAAGGTGCTAACACAAAAATAAGCATATATGTGCAACTTCAGATTGAATAGCAGCAGCACTGTTTTCTTTCAATTTCCCTTTGCCTCAAAACAGAGAAATCCCAAAAGAAAGCCTTTGACAGAAGATTCTTTTAATGTCAACTCATCCACCAAACCAAGAACAAGAAATATCAGATACTAATGCTTGGGAGTTAAAAGAGGAATAAGCTCAAAGGCTGAGAGGCAGGTTCCTAACTGCTGGTATCTGACCTAGGCTTTTAAGACTAATAGCAGCAATTAAATACAAAAGTCCAACTATTGCCCACAATTACTGCCTCTCAGGGGGTCTGAGTAATGAATTATTCATGTAACATGTGCCCTATGCCTTTTTAGGAAGAAACAGACAGACCTATATGAAACAAGCTAATAGACCCCTTTATGGTCATAAAAGTTGTCACCTGCTGTTCCCAGCTGCCACAAAGAGCTTGTTCTTTCCCTTCCCTGCCCTTGCTAAATTGTAAGCAGGGTGCAGGCTGGTTAGGAACTGAGTTAGGAACTCAGGAATTTAGAGGCTTAACTAGGTATTAAATAGAGGTCAACCTGCCCATACCCTACTCCACCCACCCTTTCCTGGAGATAGAGAGAGGGGGGCAGCAGCCAGGGTTTGAAGAGAGGGGGTGATTGGGTGTGGACTAACCTTGGCCAAGAAACTAAATGGTTTCTTTTCCACACCCCCTTCAACTACACATTCCATCATAAGGAGGTCTGCCATTGTCTTGGAGAAACTTTCAAACTTTTCAAATGGCATGTTTTTTTCATCTTTTTCCTTTGGCCATTGTGGGTTTGTAAACGAAAGCCCATTCTCACTTGAATGACTCAATCCAGTCTTGCTGATATTTGTTCTTGCCATGAACCACAGGTATTCATGATGAAAACCACTGAGTACTTCTTTAATAAGTGTTAAATCGTTGACCTATGCACACAGGGAGTGGGGGGTGTGGATTCTACCTTTTTTTTTAAAGACTAGAAACTGGAAGAAGATTGGTGCTTGGCATCCAAAGTCTAAGCAGGGCAGGAGACCAAACTCTGCAAGTTGAGGTTTTCTGTTTTGTTTAACTGTAAATATAAGGTAGCATTTGGCAGGCAAGACTCAACCCTAGGATGGTGCCAAAAGCGCCTTCCAATGGAAAAAAAATAACTAAGAGCCAATTAATAACCCAAGCATTAAACCCCATCGTCTATGTAAGCACACCACATTTAAAACCGACACCGAGAAGGAAAGAGGTGAGCTGAGATGTGCCATTGCTGAAGGCAGCTGGCTGGCGTTCCAGAGTTGGGGTTCCAGTCCTCAGCATTGAGAGGCTCCTGATAAGTGAACCTGAAGGGCATGGAAAACAGAACCCATGCCAGATGAAGTCAGTCCTTGGCACCAAAATCCAGTATTTGTTGCTGGGTTTTTGTTCATTTTTTTTCAACCCCCCAAATAAATTTCAATTAAATTACCAGCCCATTTGAGCACAAAAGATCTCTTCTGATGTGAAATTCTGAAAGTGACAGGCACCAGGAGAAATCCTCTGGCTAAAGGATTGCTAATGTGCTCTTTACTTGAAAAACAATTTTGAAATAATAGCATCAAATATATTTTAGAAATGATATCAAGTGACTCAAGCATCCAGAGAAAATCTGCCATCAAAATCCATTTTAAAAGATGAGAAAAAAGCAGGAAGAAAAAGAAAGGATTCACAAAGTTTGCCTTCTGCATACCTTTTCAAATTTTGTCAGCAATTCCCGTAAGCTGAAGTTCAAACCAATCATCGTCCAGTAGCCTTTGCAGCCTACATTTTTCCAGCAAACTTCCTTCAGACAACAGCGTTCAACCTCTAAAAGCCGTATCTTTCCTGGCTATACTTTAAAATCCTTTGTAAAATCCTTCACCAACCTTGCCCTTGAGCTACAGTCCATGAGCAGCAGGAGCAGCTTGTGCTGGGACATCTTAGTCACCTCACAGTGGGTCCGCGTTTTCATGGACTTCGGAGCTTGCTAGGAGTAGACCTGCTTCTGAGTTTCCTCCTAGCTGCGTTCCACGAGGCTGGCATGGTGTCCTTTTTCTCCGGGATGTCCAGGATTCCCCTCTGCTCACCTCACTAAAGACCTGCAGGCCACAACTGTTCTCTCTTGGGCCCCAAGCTTAGTTTGGTCTCAGTTACACACAGGAGGGAAGGAAAAAAAAAAGCAGCAGAAAAGAAAAAAAAATAGCTATAGCTTGGAAAGTTCTATGAGAGAAGGAAAAAATAAAAGAGCCAAGTATTACCAGCTTCCTCCATTCAGACTGGTTTCATAAAGAGAGAAGAAAAAAAAATCCTGGGTAAAGAGCCAGTTTTCAAAACGCATGACTTGTGTAAAGTTCGAACAAGCAGGAGTGTACTCTTAATTCAGGAGAAACACCAACACGCAGGACGAGAGGCCACCCGCTCTCACTCTCCCAGACACCCCAGCAGCTGCACTGCTATGGTAACCACCAAGCTAGTTTCAGTCCATTTCTCCAAGTCAGCCTGGCCTTCGGGGATGCTGTCAATGCGGCAGAATGAGAGCTGTTTAAAAAGTTGTTTTAAGTGTCCCGAGAAAAGTTCTGCCAGCAGCAAATCTCCGATTCGCCTCCACGGGGTTTACGGCAGGAGAGACCCAGTCAGCTTCGGCAGGCAGCCTGGGTGATCTGACAGCAGTGTGGTAATCCACTTCTCTTTGCAGCAGTTGTTTATTATTTTAATCAGCATCCTCCTGTTCCACCACCCCTCACAGGGTCTGAAGTAAAGCTCACTCCCACTTCCTGGAGGCCTCCCTGCCCAAGCTGCAGCACGGTGTCACTGACATTGTCTCCTGCCTGAGCCCTATGCCACAGGGGAGCCCACCCAGGCAAAGCAAAGGGAGGGATGTACAAAAACAATACAAAACACCAAAGAAAATGGGGAGGGGGAGTGCTTGTGATTCTGTAAAAACAAGCTTTCAAAGATAGTTAAAATGACAGGGGAAACACTTTTCAGGGTAAGTGCTTTGATCTCCGTGATACCCCTGCAAGTCATTCACACTGCTTTCATACAGAGAATTTTCCTGTTTCTGACGCACAACTCAGCAAGTCAGACTATTCAAGATATAAGAGCCAATTTCTTTGAGTTTATCTTCCAGCTTGATGTTAGATCATTCCTGCCATTCAAACAAAACTTTCTTCCACAATGTTTTCAGTGCAATCACTTTAGAAAATTTTAACCAAATTGTCCATTCTTTGTACTGTGATTGTGGACATCCTTCTAAATGCAAACTGTGTTGTGGTTTTTTTTTTTCCTTTTCTGCTACATAGCTATTTAGGATACCAATAAAAGTTGAGTATCACAAAATTGCCCAAATGAATCAAATTTCTCCAGTTGTGTGCAAATTTCATTACACAGTGACACCCTAACAAATGGAATGATGCTCAGGTAAGCAGGCTGACTTTTTGCAACAGGACAAAGAGCAAGGCCCTCAAAAAAACTGAAGTTAGAATATGCATACAGTAGAAGGCCATTTGAATTGCTTAAATAGCAAAAATTACTATTTGAATTGGTTAAAGAGCACTCGTTTCATCCTAAGTAGAAAGAGATTCCACATAAGAGCTGGAAAAAAGCCCTCAAATCTATTAGAGAACATGGTACAATATGGTTATTTTGCTTTGGATTTGTTGAACTTTTTATCCCTATTTCATTCACAACTTATTTTCCTATCGGTATTTTTAACAGCATGTGTTTTACATCTGCCAATCCTCACAAAGTTTTACGAGGTTTTTAAATATTTTCATTATTTATTCATAAAAGTCGACAGGCCCCCAGAGGCAAAGTGGCTTTACAAGCTTTCTAGCAGAATGTGTTTCACCTGAACACAATCTGATTCAGTTTAAACACACAGACACAATTTATTTCAAAAGCAAATGTGATCCTCTAGTTGGCATTTTAGAAAACAGAAAATGAAAAATCAGCTGTGATTTGGATCACAGGAGAGGTGACCTTCTCATGAAGATGATTCCTTGGAAGGTGGTGAAGAGGCTCACCCAGAAACTGACCAGGCCCTGGGGCCACATGTGGAGATTTGTCAGCAGCAGCAAATAATTAACATAAATACAAGACAAAAGAAACCACAAGCTTTCACACCATCAGCATCACCAGAAATAAAGAAAGACCTTTCTCAGCTGGGCAAACTTCCAGCTTTCACCCAGGGTGGTGGATGCCTGAGATGAGAGACAGGTACAAACACGCCCTCCCTCCTGCCCTGTATCAGAAGTCTGCATTACATAAAAGGTCTACAGGAAAATCGAAAACACTAGCATCTTGCTTGAAGTGGGCTCTCAGGTATAAAGTGTTCTTCAGCCAGAGAAGAATGATGCCGTTATGAGAGTTCCAAATATGTTGTATCCTTCCACAACGTTAAACAAACACGAAGTGGAGACTAAACAACATCTTCCAATTAGGGATTCTTCCAAATGATTTAAAAAAAAAAAAAAAAGGTAATTTAGCAATGTGGCGAGACTCCTGTGTCCTATACTGGCTTAGGAAAGAGAACAAGAACATCTCCCCACCTGCTCTAGCACAGAATGTCCAGGGCCTCACTCACTACCTTTCTCAGAACTGGCATCCTCTGTTAGTGCAGAAAAGAGAATGAATGAAGAAAATTCCCTTCACAACAGTCATAAAATACTGAAAACTATGATAGGAACAAACCTAGCTATGAGTTCATTCCCTGTAGATGAAAAAGGCAAGAGGCATAGAAGTCAATGGATCCATACACAAAATGGATCATTCAAAAGGATGTAATTTCAAAGAAAATCATTCAAAAGGATGTAGAATTTCAAAGAAAATCTTAACTTTAGTTATAGAAGAAGTATACACTCCAACCCTAGGAAGCTATTAAAAATGCTGTATCAAAGGCACTAAAGATTATTTATGAAACAAATGGTACACTTTCAAATAACTAAATATTTTGATCAGTTACTTTAAAAGCAATGTGGATCACTTGAGTGATATTTGAAAACAGACTGGTAAGCCAACCCTTAAGAGGGAGAATGAATTTAAAGCGACCAACCCCTACAAGAAACCAACAATAGATACCCCATGATTGCTAGCCCAACAAGCCATGTGTCAAGCATAGCCGCATATCTCCACAAGAAAAGGGAGGTCACAGAACCACAGAGAAGCACTTGGAAACTCAACAATGGAATCAATAAAATCTAAACGTAAATGACTTAACAAAAGCCATGATATAATGCCCAAATCAGAGGAGCTAAATATTTAGAAGGCTTCAGCAAGAGTATTCTTAGGCTAATTAAGAAACTTTACACTTAAAACCATCTTCTCGAATTTGCTAAAAGATGACTTATGAGTAATTTAATGAAGACTCCCCAAGACATGCTTTGGTATTCACTTAAACCTAACAAAAAAAGTTTATTTTGTTGAAGAATTTAGTCGTACTACTATATAATACAGTTTGAATTTTTAAAACTGAAAAGATCAAGTGTATTTCCCACATAAAATCTAGCAAGTTTCTCTTTATAATGGTCATTACAAAGAACAGAAAGGAAAGAAGAAAGGCTTTCGGGAGCCTAGCAGAGCACATGGGGGTCAATAGGTGATCACAAATAAATCTGCACATCATGGCAGATTCTGCACTAAAATGAAGAGCTGCAGGCAAAGGAAGATCCCACTTATTCTTCCCTGTGTGAAAGAAATATGCACAATTCTCCTTCTCATAACCTTTCTAATGTTTATCATTCAAAAGTGAAATAGCTTTAAGACCCTCATTAAGATGTGAAATTTCAACTCATTATCTGCTCCCACTGCAGTGCCATTAACAGGAGAGGGCTCCACACATCACAGCTTTTGAGTTAACATCAGCCAGCAGTGAAATCTGTCAGCTGGTAGCTATTTAAGGTAATATACGGCCCTAAAGGGCAGAAAGTTCAATCTGAAGATGGAGGCTGGACCCCCTGATGAAAGGAAGAACACTCCTTTTATCCCAGGAAGTTCAGCAACATGCTTTGCACGCAAAGAACTATTTTACTGTTAATTTCTTTAATAATGTGATAGTTAATAGAGATGATAATTGGGAAAAATTCTGATTCACAACGAGAAGCTCCAGTGTCTCACAAAGTTTCACAATCCATAGCGACAAGAGTCTAATAGGTATTTTCAAATTACAAAGGGCTTTTGTTTCTTAAGGGGAGTGGGTGGACACATGGGGAAGGGGTGCAGGCACAGAACTACCAGCTGATCTGTTTGTGAAATAGCCAGCAGGTGCTCAGGCAAGTCTTCAATAATCTTCTAAATATTTAATGATTTGGAGAGTATTTTATTAGGTGACTAAAAATAATGCCAAGACAAGTTAATGATTCCAAACCATGTCTTTCCTAACAAATACGCAGCATCAGATAAGACTGAGACAATCTCAGGCAGCCAAGGCTCCACATTCCAGAAGTTCACTGACGGCGCAAACCCATGGGATACGGCAACACCATCACACAGGACTCTGGAAAGGGTTTTAAGGGTTTTCTAAAGATTTTTACAACATCCCTTGGCCATTCAGACTCAGAAAAAACAAACAATGGGCAAAATTAGAATGCAAATTTTAGTAACAGCAACAAAATGTGAAAATAAATCAAAATTCAATGTACTGCTTTCACTCACGAACCCAGCCTCAGTATCCTTCCCAGGAAGGCAGTGGTCTCATCCTCTGAATGTGCAACTAAGAAACTGGACTTCGGGTGAACCAGCAGGAAGTTCAAACTGCTTCACTTCCCCTAGTATCACCAGCGGATGGTTTTCTGACGCTTCCACTCTGAACCATGGCCCTGTGAACTCCTTCTCCTTGCCTGAAAAAGTCCTAGCTCCCACTTACTTCAGTTCCCTAATTGTTATTCACCTTCACATATGTCATCAGTAACCACTCAGGGCAGGTGCAACATGAGCCAATCACACTTACAAATATGACCCCTCACAAAAGTGACAGAAGTCTCTCTTTTTTTTTTCTTTGTCTTTCTGTCAGTTTTATTTACTTCCCTGCATGCTTTTGTCACTTTTTTCATACACTTGCACTGGCCAAGGAATTTCATTATGCCTTTGTTTCTTCCCAAAGAAAGAGCCCATGGAAGGAAAAAACAGTGAACCCAGACAACGCATTCAGCAATGAAGAATGCTCATTACAAGATGGAGACTAATACGAGTGTCTGACAGAACTAGGTTATTCTACTGCATTTCTAGAGATTATTACAATCTGCCAAATTTGAAGACAGGGGTTAATTTAACAACTCCCATCAAATGTAAGAATATGTTTAATCATGGACTCAGAAATTCACCCCCTAAGAGTTTACGAACATGTGCACAGACGTGCTCAAGGATGCTCAGTGCACCTCTCTGACAAATATAAAAAGCTGGAACAATCGAAGACATGAGGTTGCTTCCAAAAGTTTGTGGAAATTTCCTTGCAAAATAATTTCATCAGGGTAGAAAATTTTTGAATTCCAGTCATAACTTCTTCATAATACACCCTATCTATGAACTATCTGAACCCCTATTGCAAAGGGTGCTATGGTTAGTATAGCAAATACAGATATTCCCGGACAGATTCCTAAGAAAATATGGGAGATCTAAGAGTCTAGAATGGGGCATTTGAAGTTCTTTTACGCTGAAACAATTCACACTGCGTGCTAATTTAATCACTTGTCTTACACAAAACTAAATCCTAAATGGGAAAATCCGCCCAAAGAACACACTTCTTGTTCTAGGTAGGTATCTATTCCAAATATGCAAGCACCATGCTACTTCAAAGCTAATGACACCAGACACCATCATTTTTGTCTCTGTCTTCTGAAGTTTGGAGGTGCCAGATGGCCTAACATTCAGCTCCATAGAAACAAGGCCTGCGCAGTGCTGGGCCGCTCAGTGCTAAGGTCTGTAAGAGTAGAAGGACAAAGCCTTTTTGTTCTCAAAAGTTACTCTGTAACTAGTGACTTCTGCCTCCTGAAACAGTAGTGTTGTGTCTAAACAGTTATTATGTCATTCAGACTATTCTCTTTCCAAGGAAGCCAGTATACCTACAGTGGTCTAAGGATGTTGATAGAAAAATGTTTTGGAGTGGTAATAAAATCAGTTGGTACAATTGCAAATGAAGGTGGGGCCAGATGTGTTTGGGCAATTGAAGCATCACCTTTAGCTAAAGAGATGCCAGAAGACAAAGAGCAGGCTCACTTGTGGATTTCACTGATAGAGATGAAATGGAAATTCAGGGAGTCTGCTGCTCTGGAGAAACGGTGCTTGGTGTGCTGCAAAGATTGCAATAACAAACGCTCGAAGACGTGAAGTAGTCATCTGACTCAGGAGGAGACCACGCATCTACTTGTTGAGGGCTAGATCACCGACTGGGAGACCCTGCGTCAGAACTTGCAAAACCAAGGTCCTTAAAGCACAATTAACTACATGATTTGATCAGGAAAAAAAAAAAAAACCCTTCAGATTGATTTATTTATTTGAAAGTCAGAGTTACACTAAGAAAGGCATAGAATCAGAGTTCTTCCTTCCAGTGGTTCACTCCCAAACGTTCGCAAACTCACAATCAATGCTAAGAGTCTGGAAGTATCTTGTGGATTGTACTTCCAATGTGGGTGCAGGATAATATTACAAATTTAAAACTAATATATGAGGACCAGCACTGTGATGTAGTGAGTTAAGGCTCTGACTGTAGCATCAGTATCCCATATCAGTGCCAGTTCAAGTTCCACTTCACTTCTGATCCAGCTTCCTGCCAACACCCCTGCAAAAGCAACAGAGAACTGCCCAAGTTCTTGGTCCCCTGTCATCATCCTGGAGACCTATAGCAAGCTTCTGCTCCTGGCGTCAACCTGGCCACCACCACCACCATACGGACAGTGACCTAGCAGATGGAAAGATCACTCTGATTCTTCCTCTCTGTAACTTTGCCTTTCAAATACATAATTCTTTTTAGAAAACGTTTATTGAAGTCCTATCCAAGTCTATCAATGAAAGACCTTTTCAAAGTACTGTACAGAATTTAGAATTGCTGCATTTACATAAGTATTTCAGGGCAAGCATTTGGCTTAGCAATGAAGATGCCAATTAAGATGACTACATTGGGCCCAGAGCGGTAGCTGAGCAACTCAAATCTTCGCCTTGTAGGTGCCAAGATCCCATATGGGCACAAGTTCTAATCCCAGCAGCCCCAATTCCAATCCAGCTCCCTGCTTGTGGCCTGGGAAATCAGTCGAGGATGGCCCAAAGCTTTGGAACGTGAACCATGTGAGAGACCTGGAAGAGGCTTCTGGCTCCTGGCTCAGATATGCGCAGCTCCAGCCACTGTGGCCACTTGGGGAGTGAACATCAGACGGAAGATCTTCCTCTATGTCTTTCCTTCTCTCTGTGTATCTGACTTTGCAATAAAAATAAATCTTAAAAAAAAAAAAAAGATAACTACATTGCTGCACAGTAAGTTAAGACCCAGATGTAGTTCCAGACTCCTGGCTTCAGCTTGCAGCACCCCAGCCATTACAGCCACCCGGAAGTGAACAAACAGAGTCTCTCCATCTACCCACTCTTTCTCAAATAAAAGTGCTTGTTTGTGTGGGTTTCAGGCCCCAGCTCCTGCCTCTTGGAGGCAGCCATGCTGGCTGGCAGGACAGGGCCCCCGACACCCACAGCAGGTAAATGGAGCTTCTGAGCTCAGCCCAGTTCAAGGCCATGCTGGGAATTTGGCAAGCGACCCAGAGGTGCTCTTACTGTCTCTTTGTCTGCTTCTCAAAGAAATAAATATTTTTTAAATGCCAAAAAATGTTGACTATTTAAAAAATGAGATAGGACTGGCAGTATGAGTTGCGTGTCACCAGCTGAGCCATCAGCCTGCTGTATTTGTACCAGGTACACACCAGTTGCTCTGTTTCTGATCCATCTGCCAGCTTATGGCCTGGGAAAAACAGTGGAAGATGGCCCAAGTGCTTGAGCTCCTGCCACCTATGTAGGAGACCCAGAAGAAGCCTCTGGCTCTTGGGTTCAGACTGCCTCAGCCCTGGCTGTTGGAGTCATCTAGGGAATGAATCACAGGATGGAAGGGCTCTCTCTCCCTTGTGTGTGTGTGTGTGTGTGTGTCCTCCCCACACCCCCCATAAATCTTTCTAAATAAACAAATCCTTAAGAAAAAATAAAATGGGCCCGGCGGCATGGCCTAGCGGCTTAAGTCCTCGCCTTGAACGCCCCGGGATCCCATATGGGCGCCGGTTCTAATCCCGGCAGCTCCACTTCCCATCCAGCTACCTGCTTGTGGCCTGGGAAAGCAGTCGAGGACGGCCCAAAGCCTTGGGACACTGCACCCATGTGGGAGACCCGGAAGAGGTTTCTGGTTCCAGGCTTCGGATCAGCGCGCACCGGCCCGTTGCGGCTCACTTGGGGAGTGAATCATCGGATGGAAGATCCTCCTCTCTGTCTCTCCTCCTCTCTGTATATCTGACTTTGTAATAAAAATAAATTTTTTAAAAAAATAAAAGAAAAAAGAAAATTAGCACTGACATCAACATAACTTTTTGGGAGGCTAAATAAACAACTAAGCAATGTTGGTATTACACAAATCAGTTTTGGAAGATTATTTTGGAGATGACTTTATAATTAACACGATAGTCATATAATGAAGTTGATCTCAACTTTTAATTGCATAGATTTCTACCAAAACTGTAGTACCCATAATTATAAGTAGATTTAACTAGCTGATAGTGCAAAATGCGTAAAAATAAAAGAGTCTCAAGGGTCTAAGGTCTCTCACTAATGAGTAGATTTGAAACACTATACATTTTACTAAATATGCAAAAACATATGTAAGATTGTAACATAAAAAATTAGAAAATCCGTTGCTACAAAATGCTGTGAGGATAAAAAATATTCATTTTTTGTTGTTAAATTTTTATTTTGAATTTTGAATTTATAGACTAGGATTCCTCCCCAAACTTCCACCCCTCAACAGACTTTCCCCATGTTACTACAGCAGTATAGTCCTTCATAAGGAGTCATGATTCTATCAGCCTGTTATTTACGTGTGTCCTGACATTGCTGGTACAGACATGTCAGACAGTCCAGCATCCCATTGTCTACATGTTTCCAACAGTTTCATTGTTTCATTGGGAGTCCATCCTTGATTTGGAAGCAAGGATGCATATTGCATTGTATCCCCACATCTTGATATGGCAGTCTCTATTACTTCATCACTATACATTCCCATAAATGAAAAGCCATGAAATAACGATAAAGAATATTTTTTTACTTGGACTATGCAATCCCTGCCTTGCTCTGTTCTTACTCCCAGGACCACTGGTTGTTGTCATTGAGAGTGTGTATCTGCATATATAAGCATCTAACATTCAGCACTGCACATTCTTAGAGTAAAGGTTATAAATACTAGAGGAGTAAGCTACCGCCTATAATCCAAGCACACCATATGGGTGCTGGTGTGATTCCTGGCTGTCATAGTCCTGATTCATATCCCTATTATGAATACAGCCACCTATGTGGACACCTGCATCCAAGTGGGAGACCCACATGAAGTTCTTTGCCAAGCCCTGACCATGGTAGCCACTTGAAGAGTGAACCAGTGAATAGATGTTTCTCCCTTGCTCTAACTCTGCTTTCAAATAAATATCTAAATCTAAAAAAAAAAAAATCATGTCCCAGTATAACAACAATGTACATCACTAGAGCATAGCTTTATCCTTAGAAGTCATGACTCAAACAATTCTAAACTATGATAGCTTGAAAAAGCAACCAAATGGAAAGTTAAAAACAAACTTATGAATCACATGATTAAGTATGGATCTCAAATATATTGATATCACATAATTCAATTTTATGATAAAGTATTATTTGGCAGCACTTATGAAATCAATCATCTTTTTTCAATCTTTTATGAAACAAATAAGAAACAGTAACATTCCTGAGGCATTTCACATGTGACACTTTGCTAGCTGCCTGACCCCACAACACTAGCCTGGACCTTGAGTTTTCCATGTAAAATGTTCCTTTGCCACTTGAGCAAACATTCTTTTAACAAGAAAGACACTCACTAGGACTATATACTGGGTCATTAATTTCAAAAGAATATATTGAGAGTTTTACAGCTTCAGTTACAGGACAGTTAAGAATTTCCTACAATAATATGTAATACCAGAAGTGTCTACACTGAGTCTTTTTACTGAGAACTTGAAAAATATTCTGAGAAACAGTGTGATATTTTTTTCTCTCTCTGCATCATTTTGCCACAATGTTTACAACTTGTTAAGACTTAGTGTCAGCTGTAATTAGCAGTTAAATTTTAGACAAATGCAATAGATTGCAAAAAAACTTACTCAGTTCACTAACAACCAACAACAGTAAAACATTCACAACATTGGGAGACCATTCCTAAAATGGCAATACCCTTTCTATTTTGCTCACTGATCTGGCTGCAAAGTGTACAACAGTTTTTAATTCTAGTAGACCATCAGAAATCAGTTACTGAATTCCTGAACCAATGTCATACACACCATAGACATGAGCTCAACAATTTTAAAAATTGAGAACAATTTGGGATCACCAATAAATATAACAAGTATACCCAAATTAGCAACTACATAAATATCTATTCATATTTTCTGATAGTCTCCTGCTACGGTTCTCTGTCACCTTCGAAGAGGATTATATCATGCTGTTCCTCCCTCAGCCTCTCTTTATCTTCAAATTGTCTTCTACATCCTGTTAGCATGGAAAATCAAACTGACCTGTATTCAAAAACTACTTCCAGGGTGGCCATGTGGCCTAACAGTTAAGGCATTGAGATTCTGACCACTCATATGTTACGGCCCCAACTTTGCCCTTGATTCTGACTTCTTGCTCAACCTGTACCCTGAAAGATGTACGCGGTGGCTCAAGCAGACCCTGCTAACAATTTAGAAGATATAAATTCAGTTCCTGGCTCCCAGCTTCTGTTTGGCTCAGTTGTGGTCATAACAGGAATTTAAGCCTGAACTATTTAGAAGGAAAATCTCTCTCTCTATCTCTCTCACTCCTCCTCCCCCCACCCTCTCTCAATGCCTCCCTCTCCCTTTGTCTCTGCCTCTCAAACAAAACAGTAAGTCAGTTTCAGAAAAACTACTTCAATGAAAACTTAATTGTGCACCCTTTATTTCCTCACTTATAATATTATCCTACTATAGCAAATTTGAAACATAAAATAAATATATCATTGTCCGAACACTTCTCACAACACTTAGGTCTGAAAACCTGTGTTTTGTCCACAGGAGGCATTTAACACCCGCACTACCTGAATTTAGTTCCCTGCTTACAGCTTTAAAATCCAAACGTTCTCCATAGCATCATAATCAGCAGGACTTGTGACAAGGAAAATGTTACATGTTTTGTTTCTTATTTGAGATCAGAGAGATACATACACACAAAGGAAAAGGCACACTACATCCCTGTTTTTACTCCCCAAATGCTTGTAAAGACTGGACTCAACCAAAGCCATGAACCAAAAAAAAATCAACCCAGGTCTTCGGTATATGTGGCAGGAATCAAGCTATATCCCCATCACTTCTGCTTCCCAAAGAGTGCTTAATCACAAAGTGGGCATCAGGAGCCTGAAACAGGATTTGAACCCAGCTGAGGTGCAGGAACCTCAACCGGCATTGTAACAAGCAGGTCCAACATCTGCCTCTGCTCTCTGAACTGGGATAGAGTACTTAACATGAATTGTGATTTTGTTTAATTTTAGTTAATATAAATTTGAATGTAGTCACATGTGGCTAGTGGCTTCAGTATTAGAAAGCAGAGCAATAACATTAACTTTTCAAGATGCCACAAGATAGCCCCTCCATTCAAATGGTGTATTTTTTTTTCTCACAATATTTTCAACAGTACACATTCCTAACTTTTCTTAACAGTAACTACTTTTCCTCTGTTGACAGCAATCTCATTTGTTAAATATCAGCCTCTATTTGTTTTACCTATTAAAATTTTATTCAGCTCTCTGGTTCCAATCCTATTTTCAGCTTTTTCAAAGCCCTGAACTATAGCTTTAATTCAACAATTTCCTTGTCAAACAGGCTCCATTATATTGTGCTACTATTCCTTCTTTTTCTTGCAAATTGTTCTCTGCCTTCCTTCAATCTGCACTGGAATCAAGTTCTTTAAGAAGAGGAGAAAGCAGTTCAGTTTTTTTAGATTTCAAATGATCTGTAGAATATTAAATTTGTAACTACCCTCCAATATGTTACATTTGACAAGAATAAAATAATAAGATCATATTAAAAACAGACTCCGTTAATGTGATTCTGCATTTTAAAAAGCCCTGACTTTGTACATTTACAGTTACCAAAATAGTTAATGTAATTTAACTTGCAAGGAAAAAAATCCTAGAGGATGGATTTGTATTCATATTTCTGTTTTCTAAAAGGATCCCAAGTGACTCTGAAGAACTGTGCTTATCTTACCCACAGATTTCCCTGAAAACATGGACCAATCCTCCCGTATCAATCATTCAAGCTTGACTTCATGTCAAAAAAAAAAATTCATTTGACTGTATATTTTGACAAATGCACTTTAAATTTTTAAAAGAAAGTGCTGCCCTCTTGTGAAATGAGGTAACAGATTTAACATTTTCATGGACAGGTGAGCAAATACTGGAAAGGGATTAAAAGTTAAATTTTAACATCAAAACAAAAATAGCTTATCTCAAGGCTGTACATATTTCCCTGAGATCCCTCCCTCCCGTGCCTGGCAAATTTTTCAACCAAATGTAAAACGGTTTATGAAGGTTAACTGCTCACACTAAAAACAAAAGCCATCAATGAGTTGCATACCTTCTCTGCAGTAGTAATGGAAAATTGTAGTCTAGGTCAATTACTTAGAGGAGTAATAAAACAAGAGCCGGGAAGGGAGAAGATGAGCCAGTGACAACAAAATTCTCAAGTCAAATCATTGCACTATTCTAGGCAAGGTTTAATACCCGTCTTCACTCCACTTCTTTACTCACAGCGTATTAAAGTAATAACCCAAACTACATAGAGTTTTGTTGAGATTAAGTGAAACAGCATGGGTAAAATAATTAACACACCTCTTCTCACAGGGTGAATGCTTATTGTAATGAATCTTTAAACAATGCAATCCCTAACACACAAAGACGACATAAAACTGTTACATTGTAGGAGTTTGCACTGTTAAGCTATCGGCAAAAATACATGAAATATCATCCCATATGAGAATGTGTAGGGTTTTACATGCACAGAAGCGACAACTATGAATTCAAAGGATCCAAGTAAATAATTAATTTACCCAAAACACACTTGAGTAATAACAGATGCTCAATTCTAAAAGTATTAAAAATTAAAAGAGTAGACAATAATTCCAAATTAATTATCCAGTAGTGGCTTCTTCCCTTCTTAAACTTTGATTTAGCTTTCCCTATCATCCTCTCTTCTGGGAGGAAGACAGTCTATCCTCTTTACAAAATACAGGTTGGATAAACCATCTTAATTCACACACTGGATTTCAGATACCACCTTGGGACTCACTTGTAAACGCCTGCTATTTACATATGAATGTTAGGAACATGTGTGCCTATGTTTTGGAAGGGTTGTTTTTTTTTTTTTAAGTATTTAAAATTTAGAACATCATTTGATTTGATCCAAGGCCCACTAAAGGAGTTGTCTACTTCAAGTAATCTTCAGGAAATTCTTTTGTAATGTAGACACTCTTTTGTCAGATCCGTTGTCTCCTGATACACATCTATTTGATTTCCTAGTTTGAGATTTATGCCTTCTAAGTTTTCTTCAGTGGAGAAAACAACCCATTTCTTCCTTGCTATTAGGATAGAGAAGAGCTTGAGGATAGTGAATTACAAAAGTGTCCCTGGGATACCACGGATCTCACATTTGGTTAGGAAAATAAAATTTTATAACAGTATCCTTTAAAACTACCCTTATATAGGCTCTATTAGAATGAAGGAACAACAATCCTGCTGTTCTATTCTGATTTGTTTCTCTCTTCAAATAGCAGGCAGTCACAGAGGAATCTAATAACCTTTTGTTGAGCTAAATGAGAAAAAACTCTCCAATTAAATGTTAAGACAATTATATGTGCACAATCTGTAACGTTTTAAATTATGGTTTTAGACTTCCACGGACTCAGGCAAAAGAGAGGTTGACTCGTCATA
This sequence comes from Ochotona princeps, assembly GCF_030435755.1. Taxonomy (NCBI): domain Eukaryota; kingdom Metazoa; phylum Chordata; class Mammalia; order Lagomorpha; family Ochotonidae; genus Ochotona; species Ochotona princeps. The sequence goes on from NC_080832.1 coordinate 19,950,277, forward strand.
CATTTACAGAAATGCCTTGAACAAATCAAGATTAAAAAGTTGGGAAAACACATACATCAATCACTTTTCAAACTGAATAGAGTTTCCTGACACTGTAACCACTGATTTTCTTAATCTCGTAGAGTGGACGGAATCCTGACAAAGTGAACAGTTAAATAAGTGTACAGTAAAAGTAAAGTCTAGGCCTTGTTACCATTTGTTTAATCACATGAAGCTGAATCTGTTTAGTGACCCGCACTAAAGATCAACTAGAGAAGATTTTCAAGTTCAGAGCATAAGAGAAATGCAACCCCAGAGTGTGTACTAAACATATTTCTACTCAAGGTGTGTTGATTCAATGTGATGGATCACTGAGTAGCCTTTTGACATAATTTTTTTAAAGACCTGCTTTCTCGCTCGTCCAGGCCACAACCAGCAGCCCACTTTGCTCACTTCTGATCTCCCACTCTCCGCCAGAGTCCCAGCCATGTTGTAGGTAGCCCAGAATACATCCCCAGTGCATCTTTTTTGTTTTCGATATTTGTTGCAATAAATCCTCTGTTCAACACAGGTTCCTGATCATCCTCTTCATACCGCTGCCTGTTTTTACTTAGATATTTGTTCTCATCTTAAAGATTTTATAATCTGTAGTTAATCAAACAGCAAGTCAACCTGTACATTTGCCATCCTGCTAATACTGCATGGCAATTTTAGGATGTAGACTAATTTACGTGAAAGTTCTTGCTTCCTCCATCTTTTCAAGTTGAAGTAAGAGGAAGGCTAAGGTAACAGTACAGATGTCCTTAAGTTTAAACCAATCTTTCTATACAAAACACCTGCTAACTAGATAGCATCTAAAAAGTATCTAATAGTAAATAGCACCTTATCTTAAGGTGCAGTTTTATTACTAAATAAGCAAATCTAATCATGGACATTAGGAGACACAGAAATAAAACTTTAAGTATTTGTAGGAACACATTTGGGACAGGCATTTAGTGCAACAGCTCAGACTGATGGACTTTTGACTGTTTATGAAGGACTGTATTATTGAAATAATAAGGGAAAAATCAGTCAGGTTGTGGGATTTGAGGGAGGGGTTAGGGAAATCCCAGACCCTATGGAATTGTACCATAAGACTTAAAATAATAATAATATTAATAAAAAGATGCCATTTGGGATGCCATGGCCCATATCTAAGTGCCTGGATTTGAGTCCCAAATCTACCTCTGCTTGCAGCTCCATGCTCACAAACACCCTGTGAGGCAGCTGGCAATGCCACAGTACTTAGGTCACTGCCATCCTAATCTGAACCCTATACTGAGTTCCTCACTCCTGGCGACTGTCTGGCCTCAGCCTGGCTGTTGGCAAGCATTTAGGGAGTGAACCAGTGAACAGATGATTTCTGACTCAGTCTTTCTCCCTCCTTTTATATGTCTGCCTTTTAAATGTGATGAAAAGAAATAATAACATTAAACGTGCAGTTTTATAAAGAAGCATATCCTATAATGCATTGCATAGTCATAAAAATAATCCACCCAGGAAAGTCATTATAGTTAAGTTATACTAACATCTGTCACACAATTCTAGGGCTATGTTCTTGAGAAGATTTATTTATTAATTTTTTACTTGACAGAGTAGCAGAGAGGGAAGGAGCATCAGAAACAGATCATCCATCTTTAGGCTCATTCCCCCAGATGGCTGCAATGGCCACTCAAGCTAAGCTGGTCTGAGACTGGAAGCCAGCAGCTTCTTCCATGTCTCTACAGGAGTGCAGAGGCCCAAAGCCTTGGGTCATGCTGCATTACTCTCCCAAACTCTAAGCAAGGAACTGGATTAGAAGTGGAAGAGCCTAGACCAGATCTGGCACCCTTACAGGACGCAGGTAAGGATTAGCTTGCTAGGATGCCATGATTGTCAGCAACTAAATTTTATATTTGGGATCCCACTGCTGGTGGGAGGAGTCGTTTATGCACTGGAGAGATCTTGTAACTTGTTTTGTTTGTTTGTTTTTTTCCTTTTCAATGTTCTCAAAACAACAAAAGCATTTCCAATTAAATTCATAAGACTATGGAAGTTGTAGACTTTTTCCAGAGTGAGATTTGTGACATTTAGTCCCTAAGTCTATTTAGCTGTCAACAGTATGAGTACTTGGAATTCAACTATATAGTGCATAACTTTATTAAGAGGGAAGAAAACTCAGACCCCAGAAAACAGCTTTGCCTTTAACTTGCAAGTCAGAAGAACAAAAGATTACATGTTTAAAAATAGAGATTATGGTGATAATAATGTCAAATTAGCAGGAAATTACAAAGAAATGGCTAGAAAGAAAAAAAATAGACACTTTATGCAATCAGTATAATCCACACCATCTATGGAACATACACTTGGGATATGCCTTAGCTTATACATTGGATATTTGTACAAGAGCAAAAGTTGAAAGGGAAATGATTTGTAATAACAGGAAAAGTCCAGACCATACTTTTGCTTCCTTTTATAAACAAAATTGGCTAACACACACGCAGTTATGAAAAAAGCATCATCATCTTTTCAAAAAGGGACACATGGATATGCTCTATACCTTGAGAGTTCATTAACTTGGAATAGGTTCCAGTTAGAGACAAATAGGTTTTACATAGCATACTAGACTTTAATTACAGCTAAATATAGTTCTGAAATTCATATTCATGTAAACACCTGCATTGAGTGTGTCAAGACTCCCAGCAATTTCTACAAACCTAAAGCATAAAACCAGCCAATCACAAATTAATTACCTATTCACGGAAACATTATTCAAGTCTTAAGTGTTTTTCACTTAAAGATCAAATTCTACTCAACTGAATTTACTGAAAGCGTAACACAGAGTCAAACCCTCTCAATGTAGCATTTAGGGAGTAGGTTTTTGGCATAACAGTTAAGTTGCTCATTGGGATTCCAAATAAAAGGGAGAATCTGAGTCCACTTCTAATCCAACTTCTTCCTAATATGCAATCTGGGAGGTATCAGATGATGCCTGAGGTAGCTGGACCATTGCAACACAAATGAGTGACCCAACTTTAGTCTGAGCAAGCCTCAGCTGCTGTGAGAATTTGGGAAATCTCTCTTCCCTATATTTCAAACTAAATGACAACACATTAAAATATTTGAGGTAGCATTTTGTTACTACCTAATGTAACCAAGGTAGCCAACATCTATAACTATCTTACTGATAATGAACAATTTCAAAAAGGCTTACTATCATGGCTAACTCTTACTTCACTGTACTGACTTATTAATCTGAAACACTCTTGGTCCAAGAACTTCTGATCTTTAAATACAACAGCAGGTAGAGAGGGATAAAAAAAAAGAACTAGCAATAGAAACGATATCAACTGTAATAAATGAAAAAAAAACCCTACATTTTAGCTTTCAAAAGCAACAAAGATCATAGTAGGGAAGCAGATCTTTTCAAAACATTTTGACCTAATATACTGAGACCATGTTGGCAGAGTTTCATATAGAACCCTAAGAATAATGGTTGTTTAAACAAGTATTTTTATAGCAATTCTCAGGAGACCAGAACTTTGAACAAATCACCGTGCATGATTATATATCCACCTCAAATTTGTGAGATACAAAATCCAAGGAAGATTTTTTTTTGACACTTTCTCAAGTTGTAACCTAATAATCTTGGTAGGAAAATATATAAATTGTATTGATTCCTCTTGAGATGATAGACAAAGTTTAGACATTGTCAACTAAGCTGTGCATTCTTACTAATACTTTCAAAATTTAGTTTACACTCCACATCTTCTGAGGTGCTTTAGTATTTTATGAGTGTTTCTAAAACTGTTCTTATTTATTTACTTATCAGGCAATGAGATACACAGATGGCGAGGGTAGAGGGAAAAGCTATTCCTTTCCAAGGATTTTCAGGCCACACTAAAGACAGCAGCCTAGAACTCTAAGCAGGTTCCCATGCGAGTTGCAGGAACCCAATTACACTAGACATCATCAGCTGCCTGTGGGCAATCATCTTGAAGTATCCTGTTTTGACAGGAAACGCCTCTGCCTGACATGGGTTCCTAACCAGGCTGCTCCACTTTCAGCAGAACTCCCTCTACATGGCCTGGGAAAGCAGAGGAAAATGGCCCAAGTATTAGGGCTGGTGCTACTCTATGGCAGACACGGATGAAGATCCTGGGTCCTGCCTTCAGCCTGAATGTTGAGGCCACTTTAGCAGTGAGCAATTGAATTGCAGATTTTTTTTTTCTCTCCCTCTCTCCCCCTGCATCTCAGATTTCAAATAAATAAATAAATCTATTTCAATATTCAATTACATCTATAATACATTCGATAATAAACCACATTTCCCAATTTTTCAAAAACATCTGAAAAAATGGAAAACTGCTTTATATCAGATTCAAAATTTCTTTGTTTCTTAGTTTCCAAGTTTTTATTTATTTGCTTTATTTATTTGTAACACAGAGAAAGAGCATGCAATTGTACACTTGTCTACTCCTTAAAATGCTGACAGTGGTCATGGTTAAGACAAAATAAGGCCGGAAACTGAACAATTCAGTTATTCCATTTGGGTGGTGGGTGTCAATTACTTGAGCCATCACCTGCTATGTTCCAGCAAGCAACTAATCGGTATCAGGAAGAGGGCCAAGATTTAAACTTGGGTACTGAGATATGAGATGCAGGCATCCCAAGGGGCATCTTAACCACCATGCCAAATGCCCATCTATTCATCTTTTTCTTTCTGTTAAGATACACCTAGGACACAAGTTCATTTCCACTTCCATCAGAGAATAAATGTACTATCAAAAGCTGATACTTCTTCCATTAAAATGTAATTATCCCAATCTCTCAGTGACCTTTTTAATCTTTTTTTAAAAGATTCATTTTATTTGAAAATCAGATGTACAGAGAGAGGAGAGACAGAGCAAGATCTCCCATCCACTGATTCACTCCCCAAGTGGCCACAACGGCTGGAGCTGCGCTGATCTGATGCCAGGAGCCAGGAGCCTCTTCTGAGTCTCCCACATAGTGCAGAGACCCAAGGCTTTGGGTTGTCCTCAACTGCTTTCCTGGGACACAGGCAGGGAGCTGGATGGGAAGCGGGGCTTCTGGGATTAGAACCGGTACCCATATGGGATCCCAGCATGTGCAAGGTGAGGACTTTAGTGCTAGACTACTGTGTCAGTCCCTTAATCTGTTTTATGTTTAAAATACTTCATTCACTAATCCATTTTCCAAATATTAATGTTGCTGGCACATGCTAAAGCCTTTTTTGATACCAGTCCACCTACCCACCTTCTGTCATTCATTCCTGAGCATACTTGATCGCTCAGTGGCCAGAGGAACACCCAAATCTTTATCACTGTCTCTAGGCAATCTCCCCTATGGAGTCTGCTTTGACATCTCAATACCTGGCATTGCATGGTGGGGCTGCTGCAAGATGCTAGGCATCAACTCTGATAAAAGTCAGGAAAATTAATAAAATGATGAACAAAGGAAAGAAAGTCGGTAGGGAAGAAATAGCCAAAGCTAACAATCAAGACAGAGGACAACTCAACATGAGACTACATGAAGGAGAGCAGTATCAATGGAAAATGATGTCCAGAGAGTAGAAGTTAGGAAAGGCCAGAAGTAAGAAGACCACTGGTAAGCCTGGCAGTTGGCACTGCTGCTGTGCCTGAAGCATAATGTACAGTGCAGATTTGCGGACAAATAAAGAGAACTGAATCATGAAACACTAACAAATATAAGAATATAACAAGAATAACTTCACGTCGAGTTCTTTTAATGGAAAAAGAAAAGAAAAAACAGTTGAATTCCAGGACAGAGATCACTTGAAAGTGGTAGAGCAGCTAGTTCACAAGACTGACTTCCAAAAGGATCACAACAGTCACAACTTAATAGAAGGGAACTTCAAAGTTGACCAAAAGTGGGCTTAAAAGGTAACTTTATTTTTTGAGAAAGAAATGAATTTATGTAATTTTTTTCATACCATGTATTGTCCATGAATTTTTTCAAGTAATCAAAGTATTAAACTGTACTGTAGTTACCAATGGTATTTAAAATTCACCTTGAAAACTAAATCTCATATAATTTTATCGATATATTCAAGACCTATATTCTTTTCAAGAAAATGAAGCAGTGCTCTTAGGAAATTATACAAGGACCTATGTTCAGTGATGTTTTCAATGTTGAACCAGAGTTCTAGTGATATCCTGGTTCCGTGTTGGAAGGAAGCATCCAGGGCATGCAGATAAGCCTCCTCTGCCATAACAAACTCACATTTACCACGTTCACAGAACACTGCGGTTGGAAAGAATGACAAATGATCATGAAATATTTCTTCCTATTTAAACATGCATTGAAAGAGTAACAACAATGCGATCTGTCCATACGGATAGCAGATGCAGGAGTTTGTTTTTGAGTGTAATGCATATTGTTTTAAAATAAAAAATACTCCTGTTCCTCACAATGTTGGAAATTTTCTAACTAGAAAAACATTAGTGATTTCAATAGTGTTATCATTAGAGCTTAAACACCAAAAATCTTCTTTAGTTTGTGAACTCCATTACTCCTATGAAATATTTCAGTACAAATTAGCATGCTGGAAAGCAACTAAGTATTACCTCGATACTTGTATCTTCTTAAGTACTGAAAAATTTATGAAGATACACAGGCAACTAATACTATCTGGTATCATTACTTTTTAAAAATAGCTTCTATGATGACTCCATAGTAAAACTCTGTAAAAGGTTTTCAAAAGAAAAAGGAAAGAAAACAATTTAAACCAGGAAGCCCGGGCTATAACCAACACAGGCCTCCTGGCGACGGTAAATGAGTCCAGAGCTCCCTGGTTGTCAAAGCAAACAGAGAAGCAGAAATGAGTTACATTATCCAATGACAGTTACAAGCAAAGGGGGAAAGCAAAGATGCTAAAGCTTACTAAACATACAGGATAGTCAGGTGTTAAAAGAAATACTTGAGGCCGGCTATTCCTCTACCTGCCAGCGCTGGCATCCCATATGGGTACCAGCTGCTGTCCCAGCAGCCCCCTGCTTATGGTCCGTGAGAGTAGTGGAGTCTGGCCCAAAGCCCTGGGACCCCACATCTACGTGGAGAACCCAGAAGAAGCTCCCAGCTCCTGGCTTCAGCTCAGCTTAGCTCTGGGCATTGTGGCCATTTTGGGAGTAAACCAGAGGGTGGAATATCTTTCTGTCTCTCCTCTCTGTGGATCTGTCTTTCCAATAAAAACTAAATAAGTTAAAACAAAAGAAATGTTTGTGACTCTAACTGCTTCTACAAATATTCAAATATTCATGAAGGGCATCCAGGAAATAATGTTATTTGGAACTATGATACTAGAGATATGAAGAATCACAGGACAGAAGGTAATTTCTCTTCCAACCAGTCATTTGCTCTTTCTTTGTAAGACATATGTATTATTGTATAATATAAAAAATCTAATACATTCTCTATATTTATAAAATCCATACATGTGATATAATTCAGTGAAAATAAAAAGGATGAATGCCAGATGACTATATTGAATTCTGAAGTTATAATGTAATAAAAATAAAGAGATACAGTTTCAACCACACATCACCGAAGAGTTGTTATTAAAAAAAAAATCGCTGCTATTCCGCTATAGCTTGAAATCAAAACTGAAGGTGGTTCAGAACAAACCTAACCAGAGTCTTTCACCTGAGCAAGGAAAGATAGAATGAAGGAGTTTAAGAGAGAAAGAGCCAATGCAGAGAGAAAAATAAAGAGATAACTTTCAAAATCACTCATAAGCAATGAAAAACCAAATACATCAATTCTATAGTGCAAGCAATTGTAATCCCATTTCAAAGCAGCAGAGCTAGTTATAACAATGACCATGCAAATCTCTGCAATTAGGAAAAAAAAATACTTCTGCTGCTTAAAGCTATTTGCTTTATCATCCTCATTATTTGGGGATAACTTTCCTGGAGAATCTGGTTCAAAAGTATTAATTTTATCACAAACAACATGAAATTTCAAGACAAAAAATGATGGTGTAGATTTCAATAAATGGTAAGCATTTTTTAAGAAACTGACACACATATCTTAGTGTTTTCTACTTTCAAAAATGTAATTCTGTTTATATTTCTAAGATACTTATAATTCATATAAAATAAACATCCAGACATGATATTTAATGGCATCACATACCTATGTATAAAAGTAATGAAATTATTATGTATATGATCAGATACCAAAAAAACCCTTTAAATTGGCCCATAATATTTTAATAAATTAAGATTTAAAAAGAGGGTTGAGTTGATGATAATAGTGGAAGGTCTATTCCAGAAACAGTCTTAAAAGAAAAATGTAAGAAGCACTGTATCAGAAAATAACTGAAATTTTTAAATTATTTTTATTATTGATTGCACTTAACAGCCATTTGATACAAGGTGATACTGTTCCCGAATGTCTACAAAAAACTAAAAACATACTGACAGGCCTAGCAATCATGATCTACTTTGAACACCTAGAACAAAGGAAAACTTACTGCTACACAAAAACAGGTGCATGGTAGTTTTCAGGTGCACCATTCACAAAATCCAGTAAGTGGATATAACCACATCACCCACCAATCGAAGAGTAGACAAGTAAAATGTGGTTTATCCATTCAGTGGAACACTTAAAGAAGAAAGAGCCACCTTACAAGCTACAACATGTACAGACCTTGAAAAGTCTGAGCTAAGGAAAGCAAGTGTCCATGAGACACCCAAAGTGTGTGATTCCATTTATATGAAATGTCCAGAATGACAAATCTCAAGAAATACAAAGTAATTTACAGTTGCTGGAAACTCAGGGGGACTCTGGGAACAGGCAGTAATGGCTAAGTAGAGGGCATGGGCAAAAGGTGATGAAAATGTTCAAAAATGCAGTGTACAGATGCCGGTACAGTTCTGTGAGTACACAGCTGTCTGCAAGCAACTGGATGTAGCCCCTTCCTCTATAAATATCAAAATCCTGAGATGCTCAAAGTTTATTATACAAAATGGCATAGTATTTTCATCTACTTATAAATATATTACTGGATACCTTAAATCATCTCTAGATTACTTATTACATCTAATAAAATAAATTGCTGTATGCATATATTGTTCAGGGGATGATTACAAGAAAACCGAATCTGTGAATACCTAGTACAAGGCCAGATGCAGAACCCACCAATATGAAGAGATGAATGAACTAGAACAAATATCATTATTATACAATTTAAATGGGTAAACTATATGAAATGTGAATTACATCTCATAAAGCTATTTAAGAAAAAACAGAAACACAGATGCTCTTCCATTGCACTTTTTTTTTTTTTTGCTTGGAGAGTCAGATTTACAGAGAAGAGAGACCAAGGGAAACATCATCCATCTGCTGGGTCACTTCCCAAGCAGCTGTGAACCAAACCAAAGCCAGGAGCTTCTTCCGGGTCTCCCACGTGAGTTCAAGATTCTAAGGCTTTAGGCCATCCTCTCTGCTTTCCCAGACCACAAGCAGGGAGCTGGATGGGAAATGGAACAGACACGACACAAACTGGCTGCCAACATGGGATCCTGGCTCATGCAAGGTGAGTATTTAGCTACAGAACCATTGTGCTGGGCTCTGTACACTGATTTCTCTTCCATTATCTTTACCTTACACTTGTTTCTGAGCCAATATCCTTGAGACAAAAGGAACATAACCATTACAGTCATGTCTGTGGGAGATGTGTGCAAACAGTGTTCACTCACATGACACTAACTAGGCATGACCAACAGATTCCCTGAATGACAGTCAAAAGTGATAGTCCATCTACAGGTCTCCAGCCTGTAACAGCTTTTTCCACATAAGTTTATGAGTAAATGATGCTTTTGGTTATCTGTCTTAAAAGGTTTGATTCAAGTGCTCTTTGAAACTTACTCAACTGTATATTCCTGAGTTTGTAGCCACCGAGAAAGCCAGCTCTGTGCAGCAAATCACAAGCCCAGATTTGTCTTTGTCAGGAGCCTGCCTCCTGCTTGAATCTGGCAGGACCACAGCTTGAGCCCATAGCCGCCTGAAGGTCTTACAAGCACAGGAGTTCCTGGGGCAACACATTGTGATGAAAACATGGCACTCTGAGCACAGCTGGCAGGTGGACACCCATGGGCAGAGAGCAAGCAGTCCCTTCCCATCTAACCTTACAGCTGCCCACCTCCCGAGTAAACACCAGCATAACAACTCTGGAGCAGGTAAGCCAGTCAAGGATTCATGAAATATTTCTGAGAAACAACAAGATGACTTTTTTTCAAGTATTCTCAGTTCCCTGGAGGTGAATAAAATAATTTTAAAATAAAATGAACAGGGCCCCGCGGCGTGGCCTAGCAGCTAAAGTCCTCGCCTTGAAAGCCCCGGGATCCCATATGGGCGTCGGTTCTAGTCCCAGCAGCTCCACTTCCCATCCAGCTACCTGCTTGTGGCCTGGGAAAGCAGTCGAGGACCGCCCAATGCACTGGGACACTGCACCCGCGTGGGAGACCCGGAAGAGGTGGCAGGTTCCCGGCTTCGGATTGGTGCGTACCGGCCCGTTGCGGCTCACTTGGGGAGTGAATCATAGGATGGAAGATCTTCCTCTCTGTCTCTCCTCCTCTCTGTATATCTGACTTTGTAATAAAATAAATAAATCTTAAAAAAAAAATAAAATGAACAGTACTGAAAGGGGGAAAAAGAATGACAACTTTAGTAACAAATCACTAAACATATACAGTTAATCCATCACATGGAACTAAAAAAAATTAGTGAAGCAGTACAGGAAATTAAATAGTATTTATACTGCTCTTCTTTGTAATGACAAGCTTGTTGATACCTGAAAAAGCTGTGTTCATGAAGATACAGCACTTACTACAAAAACAGTAGATGACTCAGGGCCACAATTCTGAGCAAAAAAGTGTTTTTGTGACCCAAATGTGGAAGCAGGCAATAGTTTAAATTTTTTTACTATTCAAATGTTTTGATACAATAGGTGTAACAATTATAAATATATACTTCCAACTTATATTGATAAATACCACCTTGCAAATGGAAAATGAAATGAAAACTACTGAATTATTGCTTATGTTGTTAAAAAGTTTATGTTCAAAAGGTATAAACTTAGAATAAATATGAATATAATTTTACACAGTCTCTCAAACATTTGTGGAAGCTGTTAGTTTACCATTATTAAGATTACATAAAAATGAATGAGACTATTGGCTATCACAGAAGGGAGTTTCCATGGTTAACCTTGAAAATGAACTTTAATAAACTTTACGCCTGCTGTAAAGAATGATCAATTGAAGGCCTACGGATGTGGAAATCATGTTTATTATTAATTATTTCTCCTGTTTCTGGGATTTCCAGGGAAACGTTGGGTAAGAAGGAAACTACGTGAACCTGACAGTTTCTATCACTGTCTAGATTTTCACCACATGGAGACAGCTCCTCTCTTACTAAGACGCTCAAATTCACAAATGTTTCTCAGCAATTACCTTCCTCTTGCTTCATTATATTTATACAATGTGAATAAACAAAAACCCAAAAGCTGAATTTTTTTTCATTTTCATATCCTTTAGAACACTTGAGACTTATGCTGCTTTCAAGGAAACTGAATTGAGAACAAACCGAGTTTCCTTACTACAGCTTTAGTTCACTCACGATAGTTTCAATGTTTTTGATCTCCAGAGAACTTGGGAAACTTGCGGAGAAGCATGTTCTGGTAGATTTCTTCTCATTTTGATGTACCCTAGGGCTTCCACAGTTCCTTAGAAGCCAACATGTCTGAAAGAATTTATAGCATCTGAAAGATGGGACTGTCAGTTCTTTATAAGGATACTTCAAAAATTCATGAAAAATAGAATTCAAAGTTTACTTTGGTACAAAAAAATTTTTTTTTTTAAATCCTTGCATAATACACCTTTTCCATGATGTTTTTGAAGATCCCTGACCATGATGGGTCAGGAAATGTCAGAATTATTGAGCCACAGAAAACCTAATTTTTAGTTTTTCCTCTAAATCCATTTCCTTCCCATTCCTTTATTTTCAGGACATTATAATGTCACAGGAAGACATGGGACAAGAACTATGATAGATGAATATACTATATGATTAACAAATCATTTTCATATGGGGGGTTTCTCGAAGCAGTCCATGGAAATATTATGTAAAAATTATAAGCTGATTTTAAATTATTTCATTTTTATTATTTACAACAGCCAAATGTTGGAAGCAACCGATGTGGACACTGATGCCTGAATGGGAAAGTAAAATAGTAAATAAACAGAAGGGAATTCAAAAACTTTTCCAAAATTAGAATTAGCAAGTCTATTTTATAGCAGAAGTTAATATACTTTATTAATTATGTGCATTTTCTATGATCATTTGAATTTTTGTACCAAAATAAACTTTTCTTTTAATTGTTTCTCCAAGCTTTGAGAATTACACTTATACAAACGAGAAGATGGCTAAAAATACAATGCTATATAAAGAATGTTATATACATGCAATTCAGCTTCAAAAAGGAAAGAACTTTTTACACGCAGTACAACACACATGAACACATGCATTGTAATGTATATCACATACACAAGGTATCTGGAGTAGACACTTCAAAACAGGTAGCAGAATGATGATTCTTAGTAGTGAGGAGGATGCTAGGGTGTGGAGTTATTGTACAACAGGTATCAAATTTTTATGCCAAAAAAGTTCTGAATATGAGTAATATGAGTAATAGTTATAGTTGTACTATACTAAAGTGTGTTTAATGTCACAGAATTATAGTCGTAAAACAGTTACAATTTAAAGTGTCTGATTTTATATCACTTGTTTAACTACATTGTGCATATATCAGCAGAAAGTTTTGAAGATCAGGTTTACAGTCAGAATAAGAAAACAGAGCAGTGAATCCAAAGACAGAAAGGTAAGATTTTTCAATATTACTCAAAATGGCACATATTTGAAAATATGTGAAGAAAACAGAATGGAATCAGTTATTCTTCCCGTGATTAATTCCTTGATCCTTACAACAGAATGACAACAATTTAGTGGGAAACTCCTCTGTAAAGTACAACTGTAATCAACCGCCCGCTTCCTGAAAGACCACCCTGTTAGCAACCTCCTTCCAGCCCACTTCTGTGCACCCTCACGTGGCACCCACACACAGAAGCAAACAAACAAACAAACAAACAAAAACTTCAGGGGGCCTGAAGCCAAGTCAGTACTGTGTGTGTGAACAACAACTCTCTTTTCTCCCTGATCTACAAAGACGTAAGATACAAACAAGATATGGCATACTGACAATCCTGAAACAGACACGCAGGTAACACAACGCACACCGAATCTGTGTGTAAGAGAAGCCATCAGCACAATGTAAATGCTACACAAGACACAATCACAGTGGCACTTGTGGCCACATGCATTGTCACCGTCATCAAGTCTCCTGCTTTCAAACTACTGAAAACATCTTGGAGGTGGAAACAGCTGCAGATTCATATATTAGGTCTCATGGCCATTTACGGATTTATTTAGTCTGGTCCTTGATGAGTTGAGAGGGAGATTTGACTTGGAGGAGCTAGAAGTGACACCATGTGGCTTGAAACCCTGCAGATGTCTCTGTGGCAACACTAAGAAAAATCTGTTTATCACTGCCCTGTGATAAGAAGGATTTTTCCAGACATTTGTTGGAATAATTCTTGTAAACAAATTGAAAGGATGAGAAATTACACTAGTTTTACAAATGGAAGTTTCAGTTTACACTGAACTCTTCACATGAACATTTGCTACTCGGTAAAATATTTTTTACTTCATAACTTTCCAAGTCTGTATTTGCTTCCTCTGAAAGTTCAATGCAATGAAATGGAACTATTGGGCCAGGGCAGGTTATAATTTTGGTAATACTGCTAAAAAAATATTGTTTGAAAACTATTTGATCACTTCAGTGTCTACAGAAAGATTTTCTGTCAGAAATCAAGCTTCTCTTCAGTTTCATAGCTAGGCTTTATAAAATATCCAATTTTAGGCTTCAAAATAATTAAAAATCACTAAATATTTGTCAGCATTACTGTCATGCATGCACATAAGAAAGGAAAATGAAATATATTTTAATTAACAGAGAAGAATCAAAAACAATCTTAGCCAAGTTGTCCAGTATGTATTCCTTCATATTCCTTATGATGCAATCTGTTACTTAACAGAGAGCTGAAATACACAAGGAAAAATATTTAAACCAAATAGAACTCATGTATCATTTATTATTGCCTTTCCTTCGATATTGGCAGCTTTCACTGCACAAAAGCATATAATTTTTTATTTGAGACTCCAGTTTCTATTATTCCTTTGAAAAATCTAAATAAATTCTTTTTTTTAGATTAATTAATTTATTTTACTGAAAGGCAGATTTACAGAATGAAGGAAAGACAACGAGAAAGATCTTGTATCCACTGGTTCACTCCCCCAAGTGTCCAGGAGCCAGAAATTCTCCCAGGTGTCCCGCATGGATGCAGGGTCCCAAGGCTTTGGGCCATCCTCTACTGCTTTACCAAACCATAAGCAGGGAGCTAGATGGGAAGTGGAGCAGCCAGGACACAAATCAGCGCACATATAGGATCCCAGTGGTTGCAAGGGCAAGATTTAGCCACTAGGCCGCCATGCTGGGCCCAAATCTAAATAAATTCTGATGGTAGTAATTTCAGATCAGATAGTATTTACAAGTCAAAATGAACAAATTTAAAAAATATATATATCAAGTCTTTAATATGAAATTAAGACAAGATAAGCTAAGGGATTAAATACACAAATAAATACCTCATAAGCAGTTTATTTGATCAAATTTCTCCTTGGAAAACACAGACTGCGGAAATGCACCTCAAAATTCTACGATTAAACAGTATTTTATATGCCCAAGTATCCTGTAGAAGTTATGTGAATATCTTCTTCAAAACTTTTTAAATCTTTTTTTGAACATTTGCTTATTTTTATATGAGAAGATTTGCAGAAAAGACAGACAGAAAGATCTTCCATCTGCTGGTTCACTCTCCAAAAGGTGGGCGCAGCTGAGAAGAAATGAAGCCAGGAACCCACAACGTCCTCTAGGTCTCCACATGGATGCAGGGGTCCAAGGATTTTCTTTCCCAAGCCATAAGCAGGAAGCTAGATCAGAATTGAGGCAGCTAGGACTAGAACCAGTATTCAAATGGGATGCCAGCACTTGTACGCACAGGGGCTAATCAATTAGTCAATGTGCCAGCCCTGTTAGGCAAATATCTTATAAAGACAGAAGATAAACGCTTTTCAAGAAATCAACTTAGTATTACTTAACTCACTGTTGACCTAATATCATGGACATTTACTGTGGTTTCTCTGTACAAGCAGCTCATGTTATTCATGATCTCAAGGTCAGTTACGTCTGCTGGTTTCCTTCCAAGGGTATCTGACATCTTTTTCCATGTATATTATATAACTGGTACAAATCTTAAAAATTTCATTAGGGCCTTTCTTAACAATACAACAATTCAACCTTCGGGCTTTTTAGTCCCTTAATTCCATTTTTGGTCAATGCTATGGAAACTGAAGTTAAATTCAGAAGCATCAATTGCCTCTTTCATAATGCTCATCATAATATGCACTCCTTCCTCAGACAGAAAGCATATTTAGATCTTCAACTTTGCAAAAAAGAACCTTGTAGCCCTAATTTTTCTCTCAATGTATTTGTAGCATTTGGCTTCACTATCAAAAGTAGGTATACTTACTGTCTGCTCAGGCTCTGACTTCTAAGTTTCTCTATTCAAACACCCTCCTGAACTCTGATTTCTAAGTACTCTATTATAGTTCCATTCTATACTAACTCATGCCTAAATATTAGTGATACTGCAACTATACCTGACCTCCACTCCTCTGTCTTACGCTTCAGGTTATTACGTTATGCCTTTGGCAGGATTAGTCTTCTCAAAACACAACCTGACCTCCATAACCCCAAAGCCATAACTTCCTTCAATTTAGAAAGAATCGGTTCAAATTGCTTGAGAAGAACTTGAAATCCTATGTTCTCCTCCTTTCCCACCACTCCCTCCTTTGGCAGCCCAACACGAACATTTACCATGATCCCAATTTTGTTAACTAAAGATGATTTCTTTCAAATCCGAAGGACTGTAGTCTTCATATTCTTTTTCAATAACTACTTCATTCTAGTTCCTTTATCTTATGCCTAAAGAGACATTACTTTTCTGTCCTACCAAATTTAAAAATTTCTCAGTCATTGTCTATCTTTCATCAAACTGTCTTTCCACCAAGTTGGGGTAATTATCACCAATATGCCTGACAATCTGTTGTTTAATATCAGGAACAAATTCCTATCCGAAAAACAAAACAAAACAAAACAAAAACCAAAAAACACTGACAATGCAAACAATGAGGTGGAAAAACATGAAATGAATACATTTCCTAATTTTACAGCTTGTAGGGCTTTAAGACACCATTATATCAATAACTTCAAACTGCTCACTTGGCAATTTTCCCTAAAAGAGGAAGTTCCCTAACATAGTTAGTTCAGTAAACTCTACAGGTCACTTAAAACTAAAAGCAACTTTCCCCCAGGGTTCTATAGGGGATCAATATCAATCTGTAAATGAAATGGAGTAGTAAGTTCTTTGAATTATTTAAAGTCATTCACTACAACAGCTTTCGACACAATTGTACCATCAATGTCATTTGCAATACAAAACTTTGTAAAGAATTTCAAAGGTAAATGAAAGTTCTATTTTACCTCTGAAATCCTTAAATGACTGGCGAAAAAACCTGCAGGCTGAAGCTTTATTAACTTCATTAGTGCTTCTATTAAGATTGATAAAATATAGTGCTAAGTCAATTATTTCAACCTTTCTCGTCGTACCGATAAGGAAATTGAGGCGGAGAACTTAAATGACTTGACCCAATTTAGAAAATAATAAAGTTGGCAATCACAATGCATACCTAAATGTTTAGTCTTTCATTCAATAAAGCCACTATTATGGCTGATGAATTGAAATAAACAAGAATATAAGTTTATACACAAGACGCTCTAAAATAAAAACAAGAAAACTGGATGATTAGGAGGAATGTCAATGTATCCATCTTTTTAAAAGACACTCCAGACACCTTACACCATTGTCTTTATGCTAGTGATAATGGAGTTGCAAATAATCTTGTTCTACCATTAGTTTTATCCCATTTTTAAAGGTTGAGAATGAAATCACTATCATTCACAGCAATAATTTTCCAATGTGAAAACCACAGTTACTTTCTAAAGCAGGTGGGAGTGTCTTCTATTCTTTCCGGTTTTCTAGAGCTAAAGCTCTGCTCTGGGAGGAAAACAGATTTAAAAGATCCATTTATAAATAAAATTCTGTAAATGTCCCACTGGAACAGCCAATGCTTGCATATCCATCTAAACATAATAAATCATTCATTTCTTATCAAGTGATCCCATATACTACTAGATCACTATT
This sequence comes from Ochotona princeps, assembly GCF_030435755.1. NCBI lineage: Eukaryota > Metazoa > Chordata > Mammalia > Lagomorpha > Ochotonidae > Ochotona > Ochotona princeps. The sequence goes on from NC_080832.1 coordinate 19,967,760, forward strand.
ATTCCTAAAGTTGATGTTATGAAATTTTTTCTCTATTATAGGATGCTATCTGTTATTAGGTAAAGCACTAATCCAATAGCAGTTTGGAAAAATACTATTTATATTTATTAGTAGTTTAGAAACAGAAAATATCCAACTGACCATCAATTAAAATTTCACGAAAATTTGAAAAAGTACTTCAAAAATATAAGGAAAATAGATTGTGATTACTACGAAGTAAATCTCTAAAGTGTTCAGCAAAAAAAGCAAGAGTTTCAGGTTAAGCAATTATATTCAAGAAAAAGATAAGGTAGAAAGGGGAGCAGACAGGCAGCTGAAGAAGGAAAAAGCAGAAATGGAAAAGAGGCAGAAGCAAAAGTAGAAAACGAAAAGGGAGGGAAGAGAAAAGCAGAGTCTTCCCTTCCATACAAATCAGATCAGTGCAGCGCCTTGCACAATGACTCGGTAGTTAATCCATGGCTTGCATCCACCAGGATCCAATACAGGTGCTGGTTCGTGTCCAAGCAGCTCTATTTCCCATCCAGCTTCCTGCTTGTGGTCTGAGGAAGCAGTCGAGGATGGCCCAAGGCCTTGGGACCCTGCACCTGTGTGGGAGACCCAGAAGAAACTCCGGACTTTGCACTGGCTCAGCTCTAGCCATTGCGCCCACTTGGGGAATAAACTACCAGACAAAAGATCTTTCTGTCTCCCCTTTTGTCTGTAAATCTGCCTTTCCAATAAAAACAATGATCAACCCAACTGTCCTCCTAAGTATTCACTAGGAAATGAAGCAGGTATTTATCCCATTATTGCACTGGTACTCTCACATTCATGGTAAAGGACATGACCAGGATTGAGGAACTGAGACCATGAACACTGCCAATCGTTTCACCTTTTCTGAGCAAATGTGACATTCCACTGTTTCACAAAACCTGACTACACGTGTTAGTTATCAAAACTGCAGGGACTGATTCTTCAACATGAATGATATGGCCCTGAGGCAACTGCTATGGCACAGGATCTCCTCACTTACATTGTCTTATCTTTATCCCACTGTAGAACAAAGCATAGGAATCTCGGATTCAATCCTACCTCCTACAGCTCTTTGGAATCATTTTCCTCTCTTCTCTTTTTCCTCTTTCTATTTTGGACCACAAATTTACAATAATCTCATCTTGCCTTTCTATTATAATTCCTTATTCTCTGCTCATTCCGCTGACAACGTCATTAACAGGGCTACAAGATCAAAGGAAAAATAAAGAATTCAGGTTAGGAAAGCTGAATTCCCAGGGCTTTCTTATCCACAGTTCACCAAGCCTCTGCAAGGGAAGGTATATTTTCATGTAATACTTAAACAGAGAAGTATAGAGATGGAAACATGGAGTAAGAAAACCAATATTATTGCAGATGTTATTTCTCATTTCAGAAAAAAATACAACATTTCCAAAATAATCCATTTTAAACTGTTGCAGTTCTTACCCTTTATAAACTAGGCTTTTTCAAAATTATTTTTAAAATAAGGAAGACCTACAACTCCACCAGTTAAGCATATGGTGCCTATGTTATTAATAGGAACAGAAGCTAAAAGGACAGTAGCACACATGCACACAGATTAATCTGCCTAGGTGTGAGAATTAAAGGATCCAATATTGTAGAAAACATATAAGCCAATAGAATCCAAATGGAGAGTTTAGTGGCACAGGTGGGTGCTTAAAAATGATTTAAATGAATTGGCACATAGTGGTGACATTTTCCATTCTGCCATCATGGCCATCACAATGATCTCATTAAATTTACGAGCTAATCCAAAAGAAGCCAGGTTCAATATAAGCAGAAGGAGTCTAAAGTAAACCAGTGATGTAAGCAGACTCCAATATGTAACATCCATCTGTAATCTGAACTGAAAGCAGAAAGTGAAAGAGGCGGATGCATTCATACAGATACAGACACCCAGCAGAGGGTTCTGACTCTTCAAGTCATGTCTACACACTTCAACAATACATACGGGGAGCTACTCCAGGCATACAGGTATCTCATGAGAGACCAGCACCCTTCCTGGGTGGCCAACTGCTGAAACAGCCAAGTGGTTCTTAAATGTTCCCTTACTTCCAGTTCAAGTAATATAAACATTAATTCATATCAATCACATACTCAGAATGGAGAGAGTGCTTTTGCTCCTCAACATTTTTTTTTTTTTCATTTAAGATTCGGAGACAGAGAACTATGTTCTATCTACCAGTTCACTCCACAAAGCCTGAAATGGCCTTGACTGATGCTAAATCTGGAATCAAGAATCCAAGGTGGCTCCCTTTTATGGGTAATAAGTACTCAGTCACTTGAGCCATCACTGTTATCTCCCAGGGTCCACCTCAGCAGGAAACTAGAAGCAGGAATGGAGGTAGGCTCCAAACCCAGGTACTTGAACATGGGAAATTGATATTTTAACCACTAACCTAAGGTCCAGTTAGGAAGAAATCTTAAAAAGTCACCTTAAAGCCATCTGTCTGTCCTTTTTGCATCATGTGCAATAGGTTGGACAGTTGCTATTTCAGGTATATTTTGGTAAACTGAATGAAATTGTAGGGCCAAATGCACATTGCTTTAAAAAGTCTCCTTCTAGGACAGAAATAGATTCACCACTGATACTTCCACAATGAACACCAACATCCTACCAACATCCTACCAAGTAAACAGTGAGTAAACTGGACAGCAATAATCTGGAAAGGTTGTAAAGTTGCATTTTGCCTTGCTAAGCAGATATTATCCATCATAAAATAGATTGTATTTCTAGGTGAATCAAATTAATTAGTGGGGTTCTTAAGTAATAATGGCATAGTTCAAAGTAGAATGGTTTAAATACCAAATAATACTAGTGGCTTAAAAAAGCAATTATATTTTTCTAATGAATATAAATATGGCCAGACTAGTACCTGTCAATTAAGAAAAAAGTAATTTATTAATAAGCCCACCTGTGATCAGTCTATTGACATAATCAAATGAATACTATGCATTGCCTAATTTTAAAGGAATTTAGTATGGTTACTGATATGTTATATTATAGCAAATTCATAATATGTCACTATTACCTTGAGACCTCTATTATTTTAACTTATGAAGATCATAAAGCAATCAAATCTAATATAATGGGTTATTTGCAAAGTGTCAACAAAATCAAAGTAATCCTATTTAAAAGACAGCTTCATTATGTCCAGATTCATGTATGGCCAATTTAATCCTCATCTAAAGAAAGTCTCTTGTCCAACCCTGAATTGTTGGCAGCTGGATAAACTCCATTTGGGCTCTGGTTTGTGTCCTACGATGCTCCACTTCCAATCCAGCTTTCTAGCGATGGTCTCAGAAAGCAGCAGAAGATAGCCAAAGTACTTGGGCTGATGTAAGTCGGGTGTGAGATCCAGAAGAAGCTTCTGGTTCCCGCCTTCGTTGTGGTGCAGTTCTTGCCATTTCTGTCACTTAGGGAGTAAACTAGCAGATGGATGTTCTCTGCCTCTACTCTCTCTTTGTAACTAATTATTTCAAATTTTAAATAACTCAAATAAATAAAATACATTATTGTTTTAAAAAGAATGTCTTCTCAAAAGAATTTAAATTCTGATGAGAGGAATTTCATATTGATTAATTATTATACTTAATGTATCATTTGACCTCTAACCCTAAGCAACACACATTTAGTGTGTTCTTTGACTGTAATTATTGTGTCTGATGATGCAATACCATACTTAGCTTTAACTAACATAGCATATGAGCACAAAGTACTTCAGCTTCCAAACAGTAAACAACTATGATCATGGAAAACAAATGAGCTAAGGTTATCACAATTGTCAGTACAGAGTAGGCACAAAAACAAACACACAAAATCAATGAGTGTGTAGCAAGGAACTAAAGGAAAGAGTGTTCATTTTTAAAATTTATTGATTAATGACTGCAAAAGTATTTGAGGCAAACACTATTTGAAAGCTTATTTTAAAGTCTTATAGTATGTAACCAAAGTATAGTTATTATTTCCTTGTGTTTGTACATACTTAATTGGTACACAAACATACAGATTCAAGTTTCAAGATGAGTTTATGACAAAGAATTTCTATATATTGAAGAAATACTTATTAAAAACTGTTATTATCATAAGGATATTTTCCCAGGATTATCAATGTAAAAAATAAATGTAATCTTAGAAAAAGGGCCAACAAAATAGCCTTGCAAATTTGAAAATAATGTCATAAGACAGAGGGGCAAACTTCAATTCATGAGCAAAACTTTCTTTTCCAGTGTATCTTTTCCAGTGCATGACAATGACATAAAACATTATTACCCTCATTATAACTTTCAAAGAGTAACAGATGGCTTCTCTGAATGGTCTCTGTACCTTTTCATTTAGCTTGCAAAGAAAAAGATCCATCTTCTGAATTGCAAGGTAAGTACATTTTTAAAATAGGAAAATGCAACTTAATTAAACAAGCTTGTAGAGTCACAATACAACACCAAGTAAGGGAATTCCCAACAGCCTACTAAATCTAGGGATTGATTTTGAATAACCTGGAGAATTAGCTGGAATGCATGGTTCAGACTTATTCTCCCTAAGCTTTCAAGCAAACTCACAATGGTATTGAGTTGAACGGCAAGAATTTGAGAAAGTATTCCTTGCTATTATTAGGAGCCCCAAAAGAGTAGCTTTGTGCAGTTTACTAAAATTTAAGAAAATTTTGTTTCAATCATCTGGCCATGCAGAGCATCACCAATGGACAGTTATGAGGAGCTGAATAAAATAGATAAATTCCTAATGAGAAGTCCCCTTCTACAGCCTTGATTGGAGCTGCGGAAGTCCCAGGCTAAGCCAAGGCTAAGCTTATTCACCCTGATGCAAACCCCACGGGGAACAAACTAATCCACACAGCACAGCCGGAGTGACTCTAGATGGGGAAGCATACAAAGCATGTGCAATCCAACAGTCATGCTTTGGTTTTTGTATGTACAAAATCAGAATTTCTAGCTTTATAAAACAGAACATGCTGCTACTAGGAATGAGCTGCCAAATGCAGATAGGGGTATCAAACTGAAATGATTTTCTGTCTTCAACTTGTAGTTATACTTAATACAAGGAATATCAAATGAAATCAGTCTATCATAATTTAAGAATAACAGACGGTGGGGATTGGGGAACTGGGCCAACAGTGAATAAATTTTTGTGGGAGGAGGGGCATTTGACAAAGTGATAAAGTCATCACTCGAGATACTCACATCTTATATAGCAGCCCTAGGTTTCAGCACTGGCACTGTTTCTGCTCTCATTTCCTGGACTATGCAGCCTGGGACCAAGTGATAATGGTTGGGGTAGTTGGGCCCCACCAACCTTGTGGGAGCCCATACTGATCTGCAGGCGGCCAGCTGTGGCTGCTGGGGACCTTTGGAAAGGTAACTAGAAGATAGATGATGATGATGATGATGATGATGATGTGTGTGTGTGGAGGGGGGAGGATGTCCTTTCTGAGTTTATGCCACTAAATATCTCATCTCTTTGCTACAGAACGCTTCTCTTCACACTTACCACAGAAACAGTATAACTGATGGAATTCAGCCAAATGTGGAATCAGATCATTGAGAACTTACACTATGTGAACAGGTGGAAGACAAAGACAGAGCACATTCCTGCCTAATCCCAAAGATAATTATCCCCTGATATCTCAAGAGGTCATTTTTATTGATCCTGGGAATGACCAACAGTGTAACAGTATTATGGCATTAGTTCTGCATGAAAAATCAATAACGCAGTGTCTGAATCAAATCCACTGGGGCATTATCCCTCAACAGATTTCTGTCCACAGATTTGAAGGCAAAGAAATCATCAATAAAAGTCACAGTCTTCAGAGATTCCTGGCAGATTTCTTCGCAGGTGGTGGAGGGCTACAGCGGGTCTGCTCTGCTGAGGACCAGCTGGGCCTGGAGTGGAGCCTGGCGCGCTCACGATTTGCAAGGCAACTGGGGTGGATTTCAGAGAGGCTGGCCAATGAATGAGTGGGCACAGGCTTTTTGGAAGCTAAAGAATTCTCTTCTTGAAAATGAATTTGAAAGGCACTCCGAGTTTTACTAGAGGCTATTAAAATAACTACAGTAACACAGATAAGAAAAATCAAAAGAAAAGATGTTCACTTTGGCTGATTTTATACTACCTGAATTTGACCTCATTTTTTTTAATGTTTAAAAAAAGTCAACCAATAAAACATGTATCAGAGAAAATTTGACTTCCAGAGCAAATGCTGATCCATGACAGATAAGGAAATGAATACAACTGGCTCATAATTTTGATTAGCATTACAATGCTTGCAGTTACAAATTGCTAAAACTTGTAACTTAATCTAAAAGATTTGCTAAATTGTTTCTTTCATCTGTTATGATTCACGTTTATTATTTGATAATACTCATTAAATTGCCTTTAAAATCCATTCACAAACTCCTCTAGTTTATTAAATAGTTCTGAAGCAGCAACACAGATCACAGCTGTGAGAATTATTCAATAGCTTAGTTAAGAGTTCTCAAATAATTCAAGATTTCACTAACTTATACTATGACCCACTGCTTATCTAGTCCAGAAAAAGTGAGCTGAACACAGGTCAAAACATCAAACACTTTTAGAGTCTAATTGTACCACCAAAAAGGAATCGACATGCAAACCAGTAAAACCTGATTTCTGAATAAGGGAATATGGTGCAGGGGCATGAGACAGGAAAACATGTTGTGTGTGAAGATGACCAAAGACGACAAACTGGCCAGGTGACTTGAATTTAAAAGAAAAAAAAAAAAAGTGTTCAAGTGACAAATAAAACTGGTCACATAGGCAGGTTAACAGGAACAGAGTCAACAGATCAGCAAGTCTGCTGATTAGACTGAAAAGTAGCAATATTAGAAGGAGAAATAAAACCAACTCAATGGCTAGATTATTTTCCAGTTAAAATCATATGCCTTTGATTAACAACGAAGCTGGAGAGAAATGGTTGCTTAAGTGAACACCCTAGATGCAGAAATCAATGTCTTAACCGACATAGACCAAACAGGAATGGAAGATAAGGTAGGGGAAGCAATGAGCACTTGGGCATTACATACAAGGTTTGAGTGTGAAGGAAAGGATTTAGATACTGACCGAAGGAAATGGTAGAATGGGAAGAGTCAGCAAGCAGCATAGAAACTCTCAGGCCAAGTGTCTAAAGGATGGGCTTCCCAGGAGAAGTACTTGCTGACTTAGCCACCAAGAGCATGAGACAGGCATAGTCCTAAGGTGACAGTCTACGTGCACCTTGGAAGAGGGAGTGCTAATCCAGCAAGGTAACAAATTAAAATACTAAATCCTTACATTTGAGAAACTTAAGTAATACCCTTAGGTGCCTTTGAAAAAGTTATACAACTGAAAATACTCAACTTGATTTTCGTTTTAAGGATTTATTTGGGACAGTCATTACTTAGGGAGCAAAGTTGCCATTTATAAAGACAACATACCCTAAGGGTAGCGGTTCATTTACTGGCTGCTCCACTTAGGGTCCAGCTCCCTGCTAACGCTATCTGTTTGAAAGGCAAACATACAGAGTGAAAGAGCAAAAGCAAAAGAGAGAAAACTCTGCAGCAGTTGATTCACTGCCCAAACGACCACAATGGCCAGGGCTGTGTCATGCTCAAGCTAGGAGCCACAGCTCTAAAGGGGCTTCCCACAAGAGTGCCGCAGCCCAAGAACTTGGGCCATCTTCTGCTGCTTCTCCAGATATTAGCAAGGAGGTGGATGGAAACAGGAGCAGCTAGGACACAAACTGGCGCCCATACGGGATGCCAGTGTCATAGAGTATCCTTTCCCTTAAAGCTGTATCACAGCGTTTAGCTTTAGTAATAATGCTTAGATTTGTTCAGCTTTTAAAAAAAATGAATTCACAGACTCCTCACTGAAACTACAGAGCTAGTGTTTTGTGGACTTAGGTTGCTAAATAAAATGTCTTCATGAATTAAAATGTCTTTTCATTCGTCTGTACCATTTGATAAAGTTTAGTACGTTAGGGGTTTTAGATGCTGAAATCCAATCTTCATTGATTTCAACAATTGCTCAAACTCCTATACTGATCATGTAAGTAACATCCCTGGTTTGAAAACTGCCTAGGAAAAGTTTATACTTCTAGCCTTTCACAGACTCCATTGTCCCAAACACTGAAAGGGACTTATTAGTCCTTCCACTAAACTATTTCATTTACCAGTTAATTACAGGTGCCCCTAGTAAGGAAAGAGAAGATCAAAGGTAGCTGACAGATTCAGAGAAAACCAAACTGCTTTTATTCATTCACTCATCTCACACAACGAATATGTGGCACATATGGAGTCCATTGTTTGTCTGAGAAAACAGGATAATTACTTTTGAAATGTGTATTTACTTAGAATGGCTAGCTGAGCCCGAGATGACATACTCAAGCTGCCCAGGAATCTGATGTTGGGGGAGGGTCTGGAGACTGGCAATCTTCTCAATGATTTGATACATACTCTTTTCTTCCTAGAACATAATGGGTCTTATCTCTACACTTTGCTATTTCTGTATCTGCAAAACATCTGAATGTAGATTGTTCTTTGCCACCAAGAAGCTCAATCAACATTATTGCCCAGTACCCTGTGGAAGCAGGATTAAAGTATTAAACACTTGTAGACAACCATTCCTGGGGTCTGTGTCTGGTGTCAGAGTTCAGACCTGGAGTGCCCTGCTTTCAGTGCTTGCATCACTTAGGAGTCCTGCTTCCTGCTAACGCTCCCCTACAGGCACCAGGTGAGGAATCCACTACTTGGTGCCTGCCATTTGCATGGGCGACCAGGGTTGCTTCATGGCTCCTGACTCCAGTCTGACTCAGCCCTGGCTGCTGTGGGCACTGGAGGAATGACTCATCAGAGGCTTCACTGTATTTATGCATCTGCTTCTCTGCCTTTCAAGTAAGTAAATTAAAGGTTCTGCTTTGTAAGAAAAGAATCCATTCCCTGCTCCAGTAACCAGGCACGTAGAGGAACAAACCAGTGACAGCCTGACCACTACTTTCAATAGCAATATTAGAATACTGGAGATCATGTTTCTCAAATGTTTGCATATGTGTATATAAATATATTTTAATTGTACATATATGGATATAAACTTTACCTTTACAAAATATCATGACAGTCGTATTGATATTTTTTAGATTCTTACCTCTAGGACCCCAGAAGACTTCAGTAATTCATGGGTTTGGATTCAACACTATGTAAATCAAAACTTGATGACACTGAGGTGACATAAAAATATAGCTCATGAATGTAACTGAGCATATAGCTTGCTTTCCTCAGTGACTCGTTAAATCTTTAGAAAATATCATTAGCAGTGTTCTACACTAATTTTTCATTAACATTTAATACTTTCTGTAGAGACAGACTTTACTCTTATGCTTGCATGAGAGGACAGTACGCAGAGAAGGAAGTTGCGCCTGGAATGCTATTTGGAGATAATGACCTTTAGATAACCACGTGGAATTTTAAAGGAACTCTTTATTCTATGAATATTTGTTAAGTTCCAGTGATAGTGGGGTAAAAATCCTTTATAACAACAAGAGACGAGTCAGCCATTATCAATATTTATGATACATGGGATTGTCATGTGCAAAACAAAGATAGTTCTAAAAGCAGATATTGTTGGGTTCTGGTTATTGTGTCAGAATGGATTGAGATTGAAAAGGCACCTGGGAAAGGGGGCACCACCCCAAACCCCAGGGCTCGGCAATGGACGTTTTTCTGCCAACCCAGCATTGTCCTCAGTGAGCTTCTCCTGGTTCCTTCCCCAGTTGGAATGTGAAGCATCAGGAGTAATGGCTGTTTCAGTCTAGCTTGTGTGTCACCGTATCCCCAGTCCCAAAGGAGTGGCTGCACTGGGCCAGCTACTGGGGCCACCTCTGACTGCATCCAACACCAGGAACATCGCAAATGAGATAGGACCGGGTCACCAGAGGGAGGGAAGATTGTTTTACCAGTCCTTGTTCTTGCTTTAGCCTCTCCTAGTCTCTGACCTTTTAGGTTATATTCACATTCTTGGGCACATATCTTTGGACAACACCCTCTCCAAGAGAAATGGACAAAATAACTGAAGCTTCTAGACTAGTCTCTTGTTCATTTGGATATCCTGAGTATCCCTCCCTAATAGAACTGATGAAGTCTAGGACCCAGTAGCAGAATGACATCAGAGTTTGAACGGGTCTAAAAAGTTTACTGAAAGACAAACAAATAGTCACCACCTAGTAAAACCAGTGGTCCTTCTCGAAAACTTCAACGAAGAGATGAACAGTTAAAAGTTGTTACGATTGAAAGAGAGCTTTGTAAACTCACTTCCATGACAAAACTTAGCACAGGAAAAATACTGAGAGCAACAGCAACAAAATGTGTCCTTTACTGAATGACTTTCCATGGCCTCAGATATAATATGCTCATACAGCTCCAAAGACATGATTTGCAGAATTTTGTGAACTAAGAGGGCCACAGAAACCACTTTCACAGTGCACTGGCTTCGCAGAAAAGGGTACAACAGAGACCCAGCTCGGTGAACGCAGGACTAACAAGATTTGTACAGGAAATACTTAGCATTCATTACACCATTTCCCAACCCAAAACTTCTGTATCAACATTTATTCTGAAAAGCAATTACACAAATTCGAAATATGTTTATTTTTCTTAGTCTTTGACTCAAGTGTTGATTACCTAGTGAGTTTTATCTTCAGAAAGAAATGGATTCATTTTCTTTTTTAACCTACTTTCAACCCAGCAGGAAAATGGACGAACAACCAGATAAGGAAGCCAAGGACACCAGGTGGCAGAGCAGCAGCCCCTTCATCTCTTCCTCCTAAAGAGGGCTCTCTTGACGGGAGGGCAACAATGAGATATCAGTAAAGTTACTCTAATTGAGTTAAGTGCCACGAAATTTTTGAGGCTTATGTGACACTTATATCCAAAATAGAAAAAAATCCAGTCAGTCAGGTTTGAACCCAATTTGCGTTGCTGGTTAGAATGGAACTTCTAACAATCTTTACAAGTAGGTTCAAATTCGAAAAACTAATTCGAGGGGGCACGGTGAGTATGGGCATTTAGTCAGTAACATGTCACTTTCCAATATCAGAGCACCTGGGTTCTATACTGATCTCCAGTTTCTGACCTCAGCTTCCTGCTCATGAAGAGCCAGGGAAGCAGTGACAGCCTCACTGACAGAGTTCCTGCATCCCCATGGGAGGCTCGGCTGACTCTCCACATTCAGCCTCCACACAGCACGGACCATCACTGGCATTTTGGGCAAGCAGTAGATGGGAGATGGGAAAGTGCGCTCTCTCTCTCTCTCTCTCTCTTTGAGTGTGTGTATATGTGTGTGTTTCTGTCTCTCAGATATAAAGTGTCACATAATGTACGCTTACAGCAATTTCGATCAAAATCCCTTCGAACCTCTAGAAACAAAGGACTTAATCTCAGATCAGTCTGGAGAAGTCTTAAGCACATTTTTAATAAATGCAAGGTATTCATGCAAACTCCAAAACACACATTTACTAAAATGAGAAAATACAAGCCTAGTGAAAATACTGAAAATGTTGGTACACTGCATGGCAGTAAATGGAGCATTAGCTGATTTTAACGACTGTTTTCTCCTGTGATTCTGCTAGTATTGCCAGCAACAGATGTTGTTACTGAAAATGCTAATTATTATAGGTCCTAGAGACCATCTAACTCATTCCTTCCCTACCCACCACTCCCCTTCATCTCACTCTCTCCCTCCTGTCTCTCCTTCCTGCCTTGTTTGCAAAAACCAATACAACTGTGCATAAACAGGCTACATACAATTGAACAGTTGTGTTTTGCACAGAATGATGTCATCAAACAAGAAGTAACAAAGAAATCAGTTACCTCATATCCCGAATATCAATGTTGATTTATAAACAGTACTGAATAAAACCAAATTCATCTTTGATTCCTGATAACTCCCTGTTTATTACATTTCAGGCCCTAGCAGTTACAGAGAGTAGTTCCGTTAAGTTCGCCCTGAATTAAACTGTTAAGACATGCAAAAGTGTCCCAAGATATATTTCATGTTACCTAGCCAAGGAAGAATCCCTGCAGTTTGAATTTAAGCCCTACTAAAGCAGGTATACAATTAGAAAATTGTTGGCCTTTTTGCAACTTACAAAGGCAAGTATTTACAAAGAAATGAGGGTTCAAACAACAAAAACTGTAAGAAAATCCTTGAAATGACTCTTCTTAGTTTGTAAACATGCTAGATATCATAAAACTAAATCTGTACTTAAAATAACATAAGATGAAAATGAAGAGCTCTTAATTTGTTCCAATTGCTAACTATAAAAAGTGGAAAGCGAAAATGCTGTGCATGTGAAAGGCAAAGAATTCTGAGATTTTGCAAGAAATAGATTGTAGCTTTATAAAGTAGAAGTGACACAATCAACAGAACCCTGATTCATTCCTAAGAAATCTTCTATAGATAACTGACAGGTTATCTCTTGCCAAGACTGATGAAAAGGAAAAACTTATTCAGTGCTAATGAAAGGAGCACAGGAACAGCTCTGGATGAAACTGAGTTTGATAATAAAGTTGCAAAGGAAGTTCTATCATCATTGTTCTGCCTGGCAAAGCAATAATTATATTCCATGTTACTTCTTTTTTCATTAAAAAAAAACTCAAATATCTCTGATGTGTCAATGCTGTTGATGAGGTTGGTGATCATCAGTGTATGGCAACCCCGTGGCCAATGGGACATGCAATTTTAACACACTGAAAGTTTATTTTTGTGAAGTTAGCCACTTGCTGTTTTGGATTAATCTATCAGAAAAAGAAAAAAAAATCCCACTAACCTCAGTATGTCCCATCTGTTGGTACAGAGATTATAAGATTAGGTCTATACCTGCATGGTGGGAGTTGGGCCCATGATCCCCAGGTTGTTGGTCCAGGTCCTTAGGCCCCAGCGAAAGACTAGCACAGCCCCCGGTCATTGGGAGTGTGAGGTAGCCCCATACAGCACGCTTGTGAAGGCTTGTGGATGTCAGCTTGCAGAGGGTTTGGGAATGGCACAGGTGGGGGCATGCAAGAACCTGAGGGCTCATTTCCGGGATTGGTGGACTGACCGTGCAGTGTGTGTGTCAGAATTGGGTCTTCTCATTGGAAAAGACAGAGCAGTGGATGGCATGCCAAGATGCACATGGAGGATATGGCAGCCCATTGGAGACTACAGAGGACATCTAGTACCATAGCAGAGGAAAAAAGAGCAAGACAAATTGGTCAACTACCCCAGGCCAGCATTGCCAGTAAGTATCTGGGCAAACCCCAACGGGTTGCCATATCCTCCATGTACATCTGGGCATGCTGTCCACTGCTCTGTCTTTTCCACTGAGGAGGCCCGATTCTGACACATGCACTGCAAGGTGAGACCACAGGTCCTACAATTCTTCCCATGGTTGGAGCTCAGAGTCCATTGGTTTAGTTGGAGGATTCCCCAAAGAAACCTTGTCTGAGGTGATTCCAGACCTGAGTCTGTGTGTGCTTGCCAATATGGCATCTGATAGTCTGTCACCCACATCAGCCTACAAACACTGGGAGTTGTAATTATAGAGTCAGTTCTTTCTACATTCCCCCTCTCCGTCCCCACCTCTATGTAAGCTAACGGATGCTGCAGCTCAGCCCAACTCTGCCCACCACAGACTCGGCCCTAACATACAGCAGTGGGAACTGCAGCCTAGTCACAGTGATCCCCAATAACCCCTAACAGGCCCACCCCCAGCTCTGATTCCCATGTTTACCAGTCTGTGCAGCAGATAAGCCAAGTCTGTCCAACGTCCCAGTCATCAGTTGTATACATCAATGTGCATTGAAGCCTAACTCAACCCAACCAAACCCACTATCCAGCATATATTCATGCCAGAAGTTGCCACCAACTGTATAGCCAGGCCTGCCCCTAGTCTTGGTTCTCATGTTGACCAGTGGGAGTTACAGCCCATCAGAGAGATGCCCAGAGTTTTCCTAATGTGATTGGCCTATAATTTTATGAACAATGACAGCAACATGTAAGTGTTGAGTTCTTTAAAACAAAAACTCATTATTTGGTTTTGTTTGATTATTTTAGTTTATCTGGAAGGTAAAGCTACAAAAAGAAAGGGAGAGAGGAAGAAAGAAATCTTTCATCTACTGATTTCACTCCCTAAAAGGTCACAACAGCTGGGCCTGGGTTACACTGAAACCAGATGCTTGGAACTCTATTTGGGTCTCTCTTGTGGGTGGCAGAGACCCAAGTACTTGGGCCATACTCTGCTGATTTCCCAGCAGGATGGTAAGGGCCCAGATCAAGTAGGGACACAAACTGGTGCCAATATGAGATGTTCCCATCACAAACAGCAGCTTAACTCATATGCCACCATACCAGCCCCACATTCAGTTACCTGATTCACATTCATTTTCCTTTTGTAATCCAGTTTGGTTCCGCTAAGACCACTAAAGAGATATAACTACAAGACAGCTAGGATGACTTGCACATTTACAGGCAGTGTGCTGGGAAGAACCCTGTCATGCACATTGTAGGAAATGAACAACTTGTGGGGAACTGGGTCACTGTAAGCACTGCACAGATGTGGAAATCAGGGCAAAACAAGCCCAACTCCAAAGACCAACAGTTCTGCAGCAACAAGGAAACAGAAACGCAGAAGTAAGGGTGCAGAAGTCAATGCAATCCATCTCCTGAAAACACCCGTAGTTCAGCCTGACTCCTACGCATTCAATTCAAACACATTTGGTTGATGCAAACTACACAAGACTATGGAAATTAAAACATTCCTGCTGTATCAAGAGTGGCTAGACCTTTCCAGAATTAATTAAAAATACAATGCTTTGGACATTTTTTTGTCTCATATCTTCTATCTTTTTTTAGGAACCAATGGGTATATCTGTGACTAGATACTTAAAAATGTGCATTTGTATATTTGAGAGGAAGAAAGAGAGTGAGATGATGGGAGAGCACTTGGATCTGCTTGTTTGATCTTCCCCAGGGGCCACAGCAGCCAGGGTTGCCAATCCTGAAGCCAGGAACTCAATCCAGATCTCCCAAGTGAATGATAGGAGCCCAGACATACGAGCTACCACTGGCAAACCAGAGTCTGCATCAACAGGAAGCTGGAGTTGGGAAGAGAGCCAGGCATCACATCCAGGTACTCTGATACCAGCTGTGGGCACCCTAACCACCAGGCCAAGCACACACTCCCAGATTATTATTATTTTTTTTAATAAATCACTGGAGTGTCTTTTATTTTCTTTTCTTAAAATAAGCTTCACTGTAGGGACTGAGACTTCCTATTTTGTGCTCACTTAGGTATCAATTGTCCTCATAAATTTAAGGATAGAATTGTTTTCTAAGTAATTAGCATTCCTTAACTTCAAATAGACGGTAACAAGGTGTTGAAATGTCAAATAGATGTCTTCACTGTCAAAGAAAAAAATGTTGCTATGAACAAAGGGCAGAAAGAAACAAGAAGAAACATTCTAACAAGCAATAAATGGTTGTAAGATAAATCCTGGGGCCAGAGCCCTGGTATAGTAAACTGACCATGCACCCATTACATTCCCATATGGGCATCAGTTCCAGCGCCAGCTGCCCCACTTCCAATCCAGCCCCTTGTTTGTGGCCTGGGAAGGCTGCAGAAAATGGCTCAGGTCCACAGGACCCATACCCACATGGAAGATCTGGAAGAAGTTTCTGCATCCAGCTTCAGCCCAGTCCAGAGTCAGCTATTGCGGCCCTTTGAGAGGGCAAACTAGCAGATGGAAAATCTCTTTCTCTGTTTCTCTTTCTCTCTGTAACTTGGCTTTTAAATAAAAATAGATCTTTAAAAATACATGAATTTCCAAAGTTAATCGTAACAATCAAGGTTAATGGGAATAGAATAAGAGCACATTCTGTTGAAATATATGTTGAAAGGATCTTTTTGGAATGCCATTTGGCAATATATAACCCCTGGTCCACTAGAATCCCTTATACGATCCTATCCTAGGTGGAAAAAAATCAGCTACAGTTAGCAATACATACACCAAAAGTCCACTGCAGCATTCTGAGGCTAAATTACGGAAGAGTTATTTACTCAGCACACAGAATGGAATATATGGAATATATTCTAATGGAATATATACAGCAAAACAAAAATTATGATTTCTAATTAGTTAAAAATCTATAAAAACTGTTAGAAAATACCTCTGACAGGGAAAAAAGCAATAATCAAAAAGCAACCAAAGGGCCCAGTGCAATAGCCTAGCAGCTAAATCCCTCGCCTTGAATGTGCCAGGATCTCATACGGGTGCTGGTTCTAATCCCGGCAGCTCCACTTCCCATCCACCTCCCTGCTTGTGGCCTGGGAAAGCAGTCAAGGATGGCCCAAAGTTTTGGGACCCTACACCCATGTAAGAGACCCGGAAGAGGCTCCTGGCTCCTGGTTTCGGATTGGCTCAGCTCTGGCTGTTGTGGCCGCTTGGGGAGTGAACAATCAGAAGGAAGATCTTCCTCTCTGTTTGTCCTCCTCTCTGTATGTCTGTCTTTATAATAAAAATAAATAAACCTTTTTTTAAAAGTAGCTAAAATAAGATTGCTTACTTGTATAAATAAATGATAAATATATATGTGTAAATAAAAGAAAAAAGAAATGAAATATAGGAAAATAATAATATTCCATTTTTAGTTAACAGAATTCACTAAGAAGCTTTATTTTCCTTTTTACATTTTGGAAAATAAATACTTTCTTTATAATACACCCAGGAGAAAAATGTAAATGTTCTTTCTAAACTAATTTACTTAAATTTGCCAAACAAAATTAAAGGTGAATTGCTATGTACCCATATTCTAAAGCTGACTATCACTAATATCTCTTTAATGGCATAATTCAGAGATCTTTGCTTTCAAAGAAATTATTTGTATCTTGGCAAAATCAACGTAGCAGCAAAAAGTGTAAGGCTGGTCTTATGATCTGTTTTACTCAGCATGGCGTAAACCACACCCAGAACAACTACCTCTCACTTGGCCCGGCACTCCCTTTCCTTGTCCACACTAACCGCCTATTCAACCTCCCAGAAGATTGTTTTCTATTGTAAGACACTGGCGCCGAGAAACATTCAAATGGGTCCTCTTCAGTTCCTTCCGCTTTCAGAAACCTCCCCTCTTCTGGAAACACACCTGTTGTCGGGCTGGAAGGGCGAATGGGTCACTAAGTCAACAAGATGGCAACTAACAGTCAAAGTCACCATGTTAACACGCAGCAAACAAGAAGGCAGCCAAGGGCAGAGACCTGGGCCTGAACCAGGGCGGCGGGGGAGGTGGGTGTCAAGTTGTTTCAAATAAAGACTCATTAAAAAAAAAAAAAAAGACTCATTGGCCAGGACCGTGGCTTCCACAGTGGTGCTGATGACAATTGGATCCTAGTTCTTCCCTCCTGGAATTTCTGCAATTCCTGATCTGAGGCTGTTCGCTGTTCTATATAAGAAACTGAATTTCCCAAATAAACTGAAACTGCTTAGATGGAACCCCTGTCCGTCTGCTTGTCTCCTGAGTGCCGGGAGGCTGGATGCCAGGCAGCAGGCTCACCCCCTCCGGGTTACTAGAGGAATCTATGGGGGAGACCCAATGACCTGTATACAAGGAAATCTATGGTGCGGTTGGTTCCTGGGTCTTTAGTCATATGGCTTTAATTCTACAGCTCTCCACAGCGTTTTGAGTCTTAAATGAGGTTTCTCCTACACTGTAATAAATACATGTTAATTTTGATTTAATTTAAAGTGCAAGAGATTAATCAAAAGCAATTAATCAAGAACACAAACTAGGTGTTACAAATAAATAAAACTGTTTCAAAATTCCCCCAACATTTCTTTGAGTTATTTCTAGTCTAGTAGGATGACACGCCAATTCTTTCATGGAAATTAGTATAAAATCTGTCGTTCCACATAATTTTCAATAAATAAAAAACAACCCTATTGCAACATTTTTCATCATTCCTTCATCAGATAAAGGGAAAATTCAGTTTTTCTGCCAAAGTGTGAGAAGCACTAGACAAAATAAGGTAATGGTTTTAAAAGCTTAAAAATAACAACAGCATGTGTCCCGAAAGAACCACACCACATGTGATTAAACCAGATCCTAAAGCAGCCGCTTTAAATAGCTCAGGACACAGCAAACAACAAGATGCAAATTTGAATGAGTTTTGCAGTAACTTATTAAGAACAAATCATTGCTTTGACAAAGCTGTGTGTCCTTCCAGAATCAGGACAACGATGGCAGAACTGAATCTTGTTAAGTTTCTTCTTAACTTCACAAGTTGAAAGAAAGACATTAGTCAATACCCAAAAGGATAGGCCACCTACGCCTGCCTCATTAAAAAAAAGTTCTTGTTCCAAGAAAGATGCAGAAAACCTTGTTCCACAGGAGTATAAACTCAGTGTTTCTGTTACACTGCATTTCAAAGCATGAATGCACTTAGAAGAGATGCTTTCTTTCTAATCTTTATAGGAGCAGTAATCTGCAATAATGGAGGAAATCAATAGTACATATTTCATACTTAAGGAAGTCACAGTCTGGTAGCCGACACATGTAGCGTTTGTAACAGGGAAAAAAAATGAGATTTTAAAAGGGCTTTCATTTACATTTAAACGAGCTAAAAGAATGAAAGCTGTAGTTTCAGTAAAAATTGATCACCAGATAAATCAAGACACTTTCAAGCCATTCTCAATTTGTCACTAATGTAAATTGACATGTGAGGAATACACCAATACAGCGATTAACATTCTCTTTGGATTTTCAGCAGTTATGTTTGCAAAGCTTCAAGGAAGCTGACCCACCCTTATGAAAACATGTTATCATAAGAAAATTCAAGCATACAGAACTGAAAGAAAAGCACAGTGAGCACCCATATGCCCCAAAGTCAACAAATAAGACACTGCTACATGTGTTTTATAGAGATACTAGTTAATTTATTTTTTTGAAACATGCAAAGTCACTCATATCAACTACTGGATTGATCTGGTGCCCACCGTCCATCTGAGAAATACATCTTAAATCTGTACAACATAGCCTTATGAAATTCAGGAAAAGAAATAGTCACTGTTTGGTAACAGGCCAACATATACCCCATATACAACAGTGGAAATATAGGATGCTAATGGAGCCGAGCATTGGTATTCCTTAGTAACATGCAGAGTCCATTACGTGTGCTCACGAGGCTGTAGATGTAAACACACCAACTGTGCTGTTGGTCTTATAAAAGTACAGCACTACAATTGCGGACAGTGAACAAATGGTTATGCTGTTATTTCATGCATTTGCTATACTATTTATCCTGATTTTAGAGTGCAATCCTTCTACCTACAAAGTTTACTGTAGAACGGTGTGTGTCCAACACATCTCATGCTTAATTCATGTCTGGACTGCAGCAAGAGGCCACCTTGGGTGAGTGACCTGACATGTTTCAGTACCTTCAACAACATTCACACAGCATCCCAGAACTTACTGCTGTCATACAGACACAAGGCTGTTAATCCTTCAAAACCGTTTAGTCACTGCCACTAGTAATACATCCAAAGAGAGACCACTTCACTTCACTAAGCCTGTGTCACCTCATTGGAAAAACAGGATGCTAGACTTTAAAATATCTGAAGTCATCCATGTTATGAAACTACCATTTCAAGGCTCACAGGAAAGTTCTTCCTGCCATACCGAATCTGCATACAGAGCTCAGAGAAACTGCAAGGCACTGATGACCCCCGGACAGAAACAACTTCTATTCAAATCCTTACTCTTGTAGACTCAATTCTAGAAATTATTCAAGCTTTTACAGCAAGGGAGGCATCGCACACAGTAAACTATTTCATTACTGAAATATCTAATGAAGCACTAACCCTCAACCCATGCAACTTGATCAAATTGAGTTTAGATTATGTAATTCCTCAAATCCTTCCCTAGCTTCCTATTAAGCTTGCCAGCTCTTAGAAGTAGGCATAATAGGTCATTAGACTTCCATTAGAAGCAATTACTTCAAAAAGAAAAAAAGTTTCCCTTTCTTTACCACAGCAACACATGAGGATATTTCACCATGACAGGCTAAACAGCACCCAATCACCATAATTATTAATTCAGGCTACTAGTGACCTGCTCAAACCTCACTCTCAAAGCAGAGATTATGCAGAAGTCACCTGAGAGTTAACCAAAATGTGTAATTACTGAGATCCAAGGATGATCTTTCTCAAACCCTCCCACATTTTACAAGTGCTCACCAATATCTAAGATGACCAATGTGTAGACTTTAAAAGTCATGACTGCCCTAATTCTGGGTTACATAAAGACTTCAGAATGTTTCCTTTGACTAGATAATGTAGCTTCAGAAGCCACTGGCCTTGCTCTGAAGACATGGCGCCTTTCATGTAGTTCCAATTTGAATCTAAGCTATTCGGAAATATTAGCATGATTTTACTGGCAGAGAATATACTTGAATCTGGAAGCAGCCTGCATGCCCCAGGAATGAAGACAAATGAAATGATCCCACACAGCGGGAAGACACGATATTCAACTTTCTGCTGCTTCAGTTGAGATAAACAGGAGCTTTAGCTAGGAAGTTCTTTCCCCATTTTCAGAAACTCCGTCAGTACTGAACTTTGGTAACAGCCTAGGCAGGTGGGGAAATGTTGTCATTGTTTTTAATGGTATGTAGAAAATTAAGTTGCAAAAAATTTATATTTAAATATCTATAACACTCCAGCTATATACGGCAAATTCATGAACTCACTGGTGCTATAAAATCTTTCTATAATTATGGGATGCATATTATCTCCACTGGATAGATCAGGGATAGTCATTTTTATACCTAAGGCCATTTGGATATTTATAACATCACTTGCGGGCCATACAAAATTATCATCTTGAAAATTTGCCTACTGCAGATTTAATTTGTAGTCCTACCTGCAGTTGCCAAGGCAGAATCAGACCATAAGATCTTGCCAGCCTTACACGGCTTGGAGGCAGGATGTTCCTCACTTCTACTCTAAGAAGAAACTGTTTCCTAAATGACTGCTAATGGAAAACAAATTACATGTCTTATAGTTCTACAAGGTTTATAAATCACTTAACATAAGATTTTTTTCAATTTGTTATTAATAATTAAAATTCAAAAATCCATACTTAGCACTGTCTTTCCTAGTACATGTGCTGCCAAAGCAAGCACTTGCTTTGCATTCTCAAGCCAGAATTTGCTATCCCTTTTCCTGTAGTCTAACCACTTTTATTTTACTATTCTGCATTATGACATCCCATTTTAGAGACTACAGTGTTTGGTTTCCCAGCATCTGGAGTTCAAGTGGTTCTGGGATAGAATATTTGATCTCATATTTAGACAAATTGTTTAGCTTCAATTTTAGTTTATATTCTACAGCAAAGTTATGTTTTTTAATCTAATAACTTTATATAATACTTTAAAGTGAGATTTTTCTATTGCCTATGAGTGTACCAGAAATTAGGCACCAAGCTGATAGTGGCATATAAGCAGATACAACCTTGCAAGAAGGAAATTTGGCAGTAGGTATATTTAAAAATATCTATAAATGCTCTTTTTGATTTAGTTTTCCTATTCTAAAACCATTCTGAAAATAAGCAGGATGTACTTAGGGATTTGTGAATCAGCCCATCATAGAATTATTTATCATGAGAACACTGGTAGTAACCTCCTTACCTAACCACAGTGGATTGGTTAAGTAACTTACGGCATAGTCATTCAACAGAACATCATTTACAAGGAAATCATAACATAATAAATGTCTAATACTATGAAAAAGCACTTGTGATACATAACTTGTAAAATGAAGGTTACAGAATAAAAAGGCCTAGAAGATGCCAGCTTCTTTGACCCCTCCACTGACTAGGGTTGTACATACTGGATTCTTTCAAAATTCTAAACCCAGAGTAAATTCACTCTCATATAGAATTTCAAACAAAAAAGCTTCATTTTCCTGTCACTTTAAACTCATGCCAAATTAACCCTGAAAAGAGTAAAAATCCTCATTTTATAATATTGCTGAGTCAAATATTAGTGTTTTCAAATACGGTTGTAATTAATAGCAACCCTAAACTAGTAACAGTACATTCAGATATTCAGTGTAAAGCTGGATCCAAAGCTAATGGCACCAAACAGTATAATTCTTAAAAATACCATGAAGGGGCCAGTGCGGTAGCCTGGTGGGTAAAGCCCTCGCTTGCACGTGCTAGGATTCCATATGGGCACCAGTTCTAACCCTGGTGGCCTTGCTTCCCATCCAGCTCCCTGCTTGTGGCCTGGGAAAGCAGTCAAGGATGGCCCAAAGCCTTGGGACCCTGCACTCAAGTGGCAGACCCGGAAGAGGCTCCTGGCTCCTAGCTTCAGATCGCCTAAGCTCTGGCAGTTGAGGCCACTTGGGGAGTGAATCAACAGACAGAAGATCGTCTTCTCTGTATCTTCTCCTGTTTATCTGACTTTCCAATAAATAAATAAACAAATCTTAAAAAAACAAACAAACATGAAGGGCACTTAGAGCCTACTTCTTTCCATTTTCTTCTGGGCACATCTGTTCCTCTCTGCATAGGTCACGGTGATGATGCCTTCTTTCCTTAGCTTTGTTTACTTTCTGCTGATGAAAGGAGACTTCTTTTTAATATACAGGCTTATGTAAATCAGCAAAACAGCACTTTACACTTTCATCATGGATGTACTAGATGCACTTGAGGTGTTCTCAAAGAGTCTAACCACTGATCCGGCAAGCACTCATAATGTCCTGAATACTCATTCGCAAGAACTCCTACCACAACTCCAGTGGTCTTCAGAATCTTTTCCTTGAACAATTTCAAGCAAAATCTCAAACAAACAAAAAAAAAATCTGGGAAAACTTGTAAGAGTTGCTTTATTGTTCTTTGTGATTAGCAATGAAGGGTGGCATTGCCCACAGTAGAATGGCCCATGTTGCCCCTTACATCCAATGGCTCAGAGCCGATGCTGCACACATCTTTGAGAGCAGGCCCCACCGATGTATCAGTGTGAACTTGACTCTTACAGCTTTGGAAGGAGCGCAGGCAATGACTAAACCATCATATTGAAGAAACATTCATCTGTCCAGAGTACATCCCACAAGCCGCTTATCAGTAAAGACAGCCATGATAATAATGACAATGAGACACAGGCAAATACTAATCTGTTTTCTGACATAGGAGCTAGGATCAGATGTGTCAAGTGACTTGCCAAGATCATGTATCTGATGACCGGCAAAGTATTTGAATTTACACAGTCTGACAGTTCATATTCTTTGTTTTTATTATTTTTCAATTAAAAATAAGTAAAATAGTAAAATTTTCAAAGAAGAAGATGATACACTTTGGGAACAATCTTCAGTAAAACTTACAGTAACTTCTGTATATTACCTGGAAAACACAACCCTGTATTCTATATTCATGCTGTTTGCATATGTTTGGTACACAAGAGTCATTCTGTACATGCTCTTTGACAGAAATTTTTTAAAAAGACAAGCTGTGTATAAACTAAAATTGAAATGCCAATGAGGTGGTCACAGAAAGTGGTTAAGAACTCGCATTTACTTTTAACATATTGGTTACTCATTACTATGTCAATTAATTCCATAATGATGTAAATTTTTGCTGATGGTATGTTGGAGCTTTTAATTGACTGGGATGATACTCTGCTGGCTCTGTCTTCAGACCAGAGAGGGTATACCTAAGAAGCCGTTGAACTTGACTGGACAATAAGATGCTGGACTCTATGTTTGGTATACGCTTGCAATTGGGGAATCTCAACTGAACTTGAACTGTGGTTATACAACAAGGTGGAAGAATCCACCATGGTGGGAGGGTTTGGGGAGGGCTGGGGAGAACCCAATTACCTACGAAACTGTGTCACATAATACAATGTAATTAATGAATTAAAAATAATAAATAATAAAAAAAGACAAACACCATCAGGAAGACAGAGATACAAAAAGAAAAGAATGGGCTTTTAGCTTGGCAGCAGACACCCACAACCCACATCTGAGCGCCCGGGTTCCGGTTTCGGCTCCAACTTGACGAGATGCAAATCCTGTCAGTCAAGCAGGCATCACCAAAGTTGTTAAGTTCCTGCCATGTGGGAAACCTCAAGCACAATCTTATTTTTTTTAATCTGGCCCAACCTAAAGCATCTAGGGTGTTGACCCAGCAGCTACAGGTTACCCCTCTTTCCCCTACCTCTCAAATAAATGAATAGGCCCAATATTTGCCTCCTTCTAACTATATTTAAAATATTTTTATGCCCCTTCAAGTTTAATGTTAAACTCCTTGGATAGATAATTAAATACTTGTGGCACTGAAACTCAAAGTAAACTATCTTATGATTCAAAACTCAGAACCGACTACATTAATTTGCATTAAAATGAAGCAATCCATCCGTGTTTTACAAGGATGCAAAATGAATCCATTAAGAAAATACCCCATGTACAAGTATAGATCACTGCTCAATAGGATCAAGACAAATAATAATCAGCTCTTCTGTTAATTTCACTGCGAGGAAAAAGCCCCCTAATAGACTGCTGAAGTAATGTTAACTAGTGCAACCAGTATGCAAGGCAGTATGGGGACTCCCCAGAAATCTGAAAATAGATCAACCATATGACTCAACCATCCCACTCTTAAGAATTTACTCAAACAAAATAAAATCAATACATCAAAGTATTACTTGTACACTCATGTTTACTGCAGCTGAACTCACCACAGCAAAGACAAAGAACCCACATGTTCTTCAGAATATGACTAGATAGAGAAAATGTGGCATACATACACTATAGAAGACTACAGAGTCACAAAAAAGAATGTTGTCTTGTCTTCTGCAACAAAATGGATTCCACTGGAATCCACTAAATGTACAGAAATAAGCTGATTTCCAAAAAGACAAATGTCATATGTTTTCTCTGATACATGGAAGTACATACAGGACACAAAAAATGTAAAGGAATGAAAGAAACATCTTGTGATTTGATTGACATTTTTCACCCTTGTTATACTCCAATGGCACTGTGGACTCCATGCATTTCACTTGCTGAATATTATGGTCAGTGGTGAATGTAAAAACTTATCAGTAGTAATAAAACATTTTCCCAAAATGAAAGCTTACAGTTTTTGTTGCTATCGTCAGTGATTTTTCTCTCAATTCTCCTGAAATATCAGCAAATAACCATCCATTGTGAAGAGTTCAACACTTCTTCCATCTGATGTTATTCCAAAAGCTCATTCAACCTCTATCAAGTCATATTTTATGTCAGCTGATTATATATTCAACAAAGACACTATCTGCTTTTAGAAGTACACTTTCTTATAAGTTAATCTTTTTGAGCTTCATACAACTGAACAAAGTAGATGAAGAAAAATGAAGAGAAATCCTTGGATGCACTTCGTATCCCTTCCAATTCCAATTTGGACTCATTATTTTGCCCAGAAATGAATGCACTTTTTTAAACTGAGATATCTACCATAGTATTAAATTATCTGTATTCCTCCATCTCTATTGTAGAAACTCTATTAATTGTTAAAGTTGAAAATAAACTATCAAACATACAAAGGGAACCTGGTTATACTCACAACCAAGAATAAGAGAAAGCAGATAACACACTTACTTTCAGAATCTAGCAGTATACAGTCTGTGAGATTGCATTTGAATTTAATAAACTGTCTGAATAGAGAAACACAAATCATCAAGATTTTATTACAAACATTAAGTAACACTGCAAAATAATATTCTCTTTCAGAAGGGCTTCCTATTTATTTGCTTTGAATTAAGCTCAAACTTCTAGGTTGTGTACATAGCAGCATGTTGGCTGTTAAAGAACTAGTGAGAATGTAATGTAGATACAACTACTTCGTACTTACGTGATAAAGTATTATAGCAGATATACTTTTAGGTAAGTCTTTGATAGCATGAATTTTCTGATTAAGAAAATCTTATTTAATCAGATGATAATTATTTTAAAAGCTTTGCTATGTACATTCACTTGGGGAGCAATGACAAAACAATGCTGTTCTTGTAAGAAACCACAGAAAACTTTCTGATATTGACAAACATAGGGAAACAGGTATTCTCTTCCTGACCCAATTTCATTTTTACCCACAGTTACAGGAGCACACTGCCCTGGTGTCCCCATGCCTATGGAATGGGATAGATGGGAGCAAATCCTCCTGCATATACTATTTTTCTCCACTGACTCTCAGCTTCTACAAATATTCTGAACTAACTAAACCAAGAGTTTTTCCTGCAACCCAGAAAAGAGAACAAACTCCTCATATGGGCAAGTGAGGATGTTACCTCCAGGTTACAGGCCAAGACTTTTCTATAACCAATATGTGTGTGATCTGGTTATTGAAACAAAACAAGGGAGTCAGAGTGGACAGTAAAACATACACGGCTCAGCACTGAATCATGACAAAGTCAGGTTGCAGCACTCTAGAATGCCTGAGTATTGTTCAGGGATAACAACTTTTCTCCAAATGATAAAAATACATAATTGAACTATTAGAAAACATACCCTTCCTTTCAGAGTCTTCTTAAAAAACACAGAAGTACATTAAATGCCACCAAAAAAAGTGTTAATACATATGTGAAAAAAAAAGTAGCATCTGAACTTACTTCAACGGAAACTATGGAGACTAATGTGGCTTTGTGGTCATACAATGTCACTCCTTGGCACTGCAGGAATCAACATGGCTTTACACATGTGAAAACACACACACATGAATTCTTTTATACACATACACGACCCGTCAACCCTGACCTGATGGAATTTTTGTCTCTCTTAATTTTTCACAAAGTACTCAGAGACAGTATTTCATAACACTCAGTTTTCAAGGGTGATACATTGATGGTATCTGTAAGATACCACACAGAGGGAAAAAGAAGACAGTAAAAAAATAAGAACAACGTTCAACTTTACTTACATTTAATATATGATGTTACCCCAACATATACAAATCATTTCTCATGAATATGCATCAATATAAATCTAGCTGTATGTTTAAAACATTTCCCTGATAAAATTATATGATCAAGAAAGTTTGGATATAATGAAAATCCTTCAGCTAAAACAATTTACATATGTATGTAGGCAAATTGAAGTTACGTTAGTTGAATCAAATTTCTAAGTGCATAAGTAATGAATAACTCCATTTGTAAATGTAATTGTTTTAAAATTTTCTGATTTCTCTCTAATGGTTCATATCTTAACCTACTTACAAGAAACAGCATTTACCATGTCCTTGATTATTAAATATTTATGAAATTGACACAGAAGAAAAAAGAAAAATTATAAAATTCTTTTCTGACTCAATATAAGCTCAATTTGCTTTTAAGCTGACTTTATGATATACACATATTATCACATAATGAAAACAAGTAAAAACCTATCTGGCTTTCAAAAATAATTTAAATCAGTTTTGTTTTTACTATGCCTTATTAAAAGAAAAAAGTATTTTATAGTCATTAATATTTTAATCAAAACCAAATTTGGAAAAATTTACATCCATTGTAGGGTGCTTTTAGATCAGCAGGGCAATTTTATGCTTCTGAGTATCATCAAGAAAGCAGCATTTATTTCAGGTTCCAGCCCAAATTGTATGGGATATATAACCAGGAGGACATGTTTTATACATAAAATATAAAAGACAATGCACAAACAGGTTGAAGGGGGGTATATAATTCTAACTTTGACAGATGTTGAGTTCCCCAGGTATCATTTTCATTCCTACTCCTCTTGAAATAAGCTAGAATGACCACAAAATAAAAATATTTCATCAATTTCCACTTGCATGACATAAACTACTAACAAGTATGATAACAATCCAAAAAAATGCCACTGACTGACAAAAATTCTGATTAAAAGACTTAAACTACATATATACAAGAAAAAAGAGCCATTATAAAAACAATTTTAATGAGGGCAAAACTATTAACAGACACGGTTTTGTCAAAAATATTCAATTTTTCTTATTCTTCCATATTTTTTCTCATTCCTTTTGATCTGTAAAACTATACGCAATAAATTGCCTCTATATTTTATATTTTGTCTGCTACAGCACGGACTTTCCTTTCCTTTCTAAAATGTGAAATTTAGAGAATGTAAGATATAGAGAAACAAAGTCGCAACAGAATTTACAGTTTAAGAGAACGCATAGTATAGTAAATAAATGCCAAATCCATTTAAACATTATAAACCACAGACTGTTGACCATTACAGTGCAATTATTTTCAGTTAGTATAGAAACTTATGTCAATATCTGGGATGGTAATATTGAACTCCAAAAAGAAAAGCTTTACTTATGTCATATGAATTAATACAGCCCAATAACTAAGCTTAGGCTGCAAAGTGTAGCCAGGTGAGTAAAATACATCTGTGACTAGCTCATTGGTTCCATGGTAATTGCATCACTTTATCATATGGATCCTGAGATCTTTAGCCAAAGTTTCATATATCACTGCCTTACATTGACACCTGCTGGAAACTTCTGGAATTGTAGATTTCTTAATGCATTATCTGGCAATTATTAATTTTTGCATATGTGAAAAAAATACGTAGAAGATAACATATCAGGGATAAGTAACACAAATTTCCCCAAAAAAACGGGACATTTACTCTGACAATTTAGATTTTAATGGTATCTTTGGGAAACTAGTCCCAAAGACTACTTCTGTTAGGAGTTAATTTACCCAATGACTTCGGTAAGTTAACTTGTACTTATTCATGGTGTACTTAGGAAACTAATTAGCAACTTTCTCCAATACTTAACTTCCACTGATGCAGACCTCAGCACAGGACTAAAAAAAAAATCTTGTTTTGTAAAAGCAAGCATACAGGAACTAGAAAAATAACTCAGACATTTTCTTAAAATATAAATGCTTCACACAGTCATGTTCATATAGAAAAAAACATACATTCATGAATGAGTTTTTCTCCTCCATTATCATAACTGGGTTTTCAAGAAAATCATAAATGTTGGACCATGATAAATTTCACCTTTGAGAAAGAAAACCAAGCATATCAAAATCATCAGGTTTACAAAATGGTTACAACTCAGTTAATTTTTACAATTCTCCCTTTATGTAATATTTATTTTTTATTTTTTAATCTTAATTCATTTTTAACACATTCAATGTGACTTGCAGATTCAACTAGTTAAATAATTTGTATTAAGTTTTACTTAGTTTCTGACACAAATGAAAAGAATTCTAAGTATTTTTGCAAAAAATATGCACTACTTTAATCTGTGCCTTAAATTTTAAAAAAAAAAAGCAAGTTTCCAAACATAACCACATCTAATTGGCCAAACTGTGACAGAGATAATTAACAACTGCTTTTCTACCCTCATCTACCATGGAAAGAGCCTGCATGCCTATATATGTCATATTACGTATCATCAGAAAAATAACATTTTAAAGACAGTTTTTCTCATTATAACAAGTAAGTTTGGGCAGCTGAGTGACGAACAAGATATGTCCTCAAGATTATTACCAAGAATATAATAGGAGGAAAGAATATACAGTGCTGTAACATTCTTGTTATAATTCCTTATTTCTGCACCAAACCATCTAGTTGTTTACAAAAGTGAAGAGTCCATAGGAGCATCACCTGAACAAGATAAGATAAGGACAGAAACATAACAACAGCTAACTTTAAAACCAGCACAGGTGCTGATGTAATGGTTTATGTTTAGGACGACGTGGTATTAGAAATGTGCAACTGTCAAACAGGTTGCCTCCAGCAACTACTTAATCCACCTGTCCAAATACAATTAAGTGGTTCAAGTTGAACTACAATACACGGAGATTCGGAAACAGGTGACGCTTTGTGAGGAATCAAACTCGGACAGTTTTTTAAATACCTGCACTTTAATTTTTTCATCGAAAAAAAGCACTAAAAAAAGGTGGACAGTTTGCAAATTTTAAACAGCCCACTGAAAGATTATTTTCAGCTCTTCTTTTAATTTTCCAGAGCTCACGTAGGAACAATGGGCAGTCAATATTATGACACCAACAGTACAACACAGATAACAAGTCTTAATGAATATACTTTTGCTATCTTTTCCCTTAGCAGTTAAATTCACTAGCCCATCCTAGAAGACAAGCCTGTGTCAAAGGCAAAAAGAAGTTAAGTGCTAAAACATCACTTCTTTCAGATTCTTAAGCAAAATAGAATCACATAACCCCCTATAGCATCTCTTAGGATAGTTTACTAAGGCAATGACTCTCTCCTTGACAAGACCCTGGCAGATGAGTTTTCAGACCCCAAGAAGAACTAGAATTCTCAAACAGCCGAGATCCTCCTTTCTTAAGCCCTCAGTTACCTTACAGAGCTTCTGATAGCGAGGAGACGAAACTGCCATCCTTTGTAAACGATGTAACAAAACCACAACTTTCTGCAGAGACGTTCTCACCACAGCCATCATTTTAAGTTTACCACACTTCTGGAGACTCCTCAGAATTTGCATTATAAATGAAGAACAGCGATCATTTCCTCCCGGTCACTGGACAATGATTTGCCAGTTCTCTGAGCATGCTCGTTTCCAGGAACACATTTGAAAGATACAGAGGCTCAGTTTCAGGGGAGAACAGAGGCTGTATTCCTTCAACTTCTTCTCAATTTCAAAAATCCAGACAAATGCCACTCAGAAAGCGCCCCAGCAGATGCTCACAGCCAGGACTAGCTCAGCCCTGCGTGGTCAGAAAAGAAGCAAGTTGTCGAGCAGCCAAGCGCTGCCGGCTGCCAGAGAGGCGCGCTCAATAGCCAAAGAGGATATTAAGTGAAACATGAAAGCTGCAGATACAAAGCAGACAACCCCTGAGAACAGAGATTCAACACATCGCCACCACGGTGCATGTCTGCGAGCTGGTTTCTATTAAGAGACAGCGTGGCATTCCCCCTCTCACTCCAAACAGGAATAGGTTCGGCGCCCAAAGAAACGCAGCTGGGCTATGCTCTGCAGAATGAGTGAAGAACGCACCCTCTTATAATTCTTAAAAGAGAGAGAGGTACCTGACTCTAATGATAGCAGTCCACACAGCAGTCTGTACATGAAAGTGCTAATACTTCAAGTCCCAGAGGGATCTCAGCACAAACACATCAAAAACAGAAAAACAAAACAAAATGTGCTGGCAGGGGGTGTGTGGCTTGACCTAACATACCCTAAAGGAACAGCCATCCAACGGGCAGCTTGTTCCTGCCTCAGGCAAACAGTCTTTCCTAATAAAATAGTCATATCATGAGATGGCAAAGTTAATAATAATGTCTGTAATGGATTACTTACTAAACATTTCAAATTATCACATTTGCCTTTAGACAGAATCCTTATGATCTCATTTGACTTGCTCTACACCTGCCTTAATTTTATGAAAAGACAAGAGCATAATTACATCATATGAAGAGCAAGCTCAGAATCTGGGGTTTTTTATGGGCATGTCTACCTTTGTACGACACATTTTTCACTGCAGCTAGAATATCATTATAAACATCAATGAGAGATGGGGGTGGCAACGCGGGGTTAGCAGATGAAGAGCATAACTTCAAATGATTAAATGATTGGGCCAAAGAGCACAGCCCAAAATAGAATCCAGATGTCTCATTATCAGCATCATGCTCACGCTAATAACCTGAGCAAGGCTGCAGGTTCACCTCTGTCTGATGCTGTCCTGATTCTTGAAGAGACATGCAGTGTCATCACATGTTTGTTTCTCTTCCTTCATTTGCTTTTCTCGGTCCCTCAAATTAACACGATTAAAAGGCCTATATTGAGACTCAGATAATTCTTTACCAAGAAGTATTTGTGGACTTCTACGTGTGTGTCTGTGTGTGTGTGTGTCTGTGTTTGTCTGTTCAAATCTATGCTGAAAATCTATACTGCCTCCCTCTGGTGAGACTCAGAATATCAACAGATCTGCTTACAGCCAAATATAAAGACTGCGGTTATAACTTAAAACAGTATGTTACTAAGCAAGTAGATACAAGCCAACTGATGTTTGCTTAGGACATTGCCAACTAATGGCTGAGGGGTGTCTTTCTCACATGATGAAGAAGTTCTAGATTAATTGTGGTGATGTTTGCACAACTCTGAATAACTAAAAGCAGTGGAACTGTAAAATGCACATGGACAAGCTGCGTAGTGTGTGAATTACATCCCAATAAAGCTGCTTCCAACAGAGGAAGCTACAGAATGCATATCCCTTATCCAACATGCTTCACACAGAAGCATTTCAGATTTGGGGGTGAGAGTTAAAAAAAAGATATTTGCACAAGAAATTTTGGGGGTGAAACCCAAGTCTTAATATAGATTCACTTCTGTTTCATATGCCTTATACAAATAGCCTGAAGCTAATTTTATACAGTATTTTTATTATTTTGTGCATAAAACATAATATGGAATTTTCCATATGCATCAACATTTCAGATTGGGGAATATTTCTGAATTCAGATACCTTGTTTAGGGATGTTCAATTTGTATTATTCCCGTTCCAGAAACAGGGGGTAAACCCCTCCTTGTCCACCACCAAAACAGTGCTGTGTATGAAGCAGAGTATGGGAAGGCCTAAAACAATGGAAGCAGTGTACACATAGAGAACTAAAGAATGGAATTCAGGATAAAACTGAGCACAATAAATAGAAATGTGGTAATCCCAGAAATAAATGGTGAGAAAGCAAAAGCAGCTACCTATTAGCATACCACTTCCCAAAAAGCCACAGGGTCTTGCGATTTACCTAGGAAAGCAACAGTCTCCACCAACACTGCTTAAACATGTAAACTTCAAATTTAAAACTGTATTTAAGACAATAAAATCCTAAAAACATGGACATGGGAATTGAGAATAATGCATTAAAATTAGTAAGCTTTTAGGGAAATCAATGACAGAGTTAAGCATAAAAGCATAAAACCCAAAACCCTGCATCTCTGATCCACTTTTCTTCTCTAACTTCAGATGCACAGCGATAACTGTGGACCCCACATTTCTATATGGATGCCACTGACGGCTTCCTTTCCACAATCTCAGGATGAGAATAATGAATTACTCTCCCGTCACACTCCTGCCACGAGTGACACCCTACCTTGACATTTTCTTCTTCATTGCTCCCCTGTTTCTGTCCTCCCTCACTCTACCCACACCATCAAGTCTTTGCGTCACCTCCCTCTGCCACCACCTCATTTCTGATCACGATCTTTCTCAGCCACGAAAGCTACAAGAATATCCGGATGAACCTCTCAGCTGGTCTCACATAGTTCAAATTCATACTTTGGAATGCCACCAGCGAGATTCCTATATTTAAAAACCCATCCCATTACTCTCTTGCCAGATATCCTTTATGACTTTTCGCCTACTGTCACCACGTGAACATACAAAACACACAGAGCGTCGTACAAGACCTTCCATGATCTGTATTGCCCAGCCTTCAAGGACTTCTTTCTCCTGCTGGTCTTCTAAGGATGAGCTGTTCTCTTGCCAAAAGACCTTTGTTGAGGAGCTAGCACTAACAGCCTTGTAGCAAGGGAAATGGAACATCAACACAGATACACATTGTCACCCATTACTTCACAGAAGTAGCATGAATCATAACATACTCCTACATTATCCTTTATCAAATGTATCCAAAACCACATTAAAGTAAATGTATAATAAATGTCTCCATCTTCATGAAACAATGAAACACTCACACAGCCCTGGCTTTGGCTGCCACATACACAGTGCCGGTATAAACAGTGAGCATAAGCAGTGAGCATGTCATCTGAATAGTCCTACATACAGTGCTGTGCAGTGGTTTCTATTCCATCCTCCAGCAGGCACACAAGCTGCCCACTACCACCACACTGCTAGGTAATTTATTTGATGATTTCAGATGCATTGTACATTCATGCTCCTCAATAAACACATTTCCATTGCCAAACAAGTTTCCATTTTAAGTACCTGTTCATTCACCCCAAATAAGAGCATTTAATACATTGGCCCACAGAAAAATTAAAATTCTCTTGTTTCAGAAATAGAAAAAATTTTGACTCTATAACAATCATCTACTCACAGTCTTCCAAAAATAAAGAATGGGGATATTTTTAAATGAAGTGGAGAAAATGTTTCAAATTAAGAACACTTAGCCAAGGAGCAAGGGAGTTGGGTAGGTATTTGGTAAAGCAGTTAAGATGCTACTTGACACACCCATAATACAGCACACCTGGACTCATATGCTGCCTGCATTTCTGATTCCAGCTTCTATACCCTTGGAAGCACACTGGAGTTCCTGCCACCTTACATGGGAGATCAAGATTGCTTCAGCATTTGGGAAGACTCAAGAAGATGGGAGATCGAGATCTCACTCGCTCACTCCCTCGCTCCCTCCCTTTGAAATAAAATCATGTAAATGACCATAATATTAAGCTTTCCAAATATAAATGTAGTTAGAAATATAAATTTATAAATATGTTATATAAATAAACACACACACACACACATATATATAAATATAGATAGCAAAGGTAGTAGACAGTAGTAAAGGCCCTCTAATGCTTTCAATGATACTATTTCAGCAGCACTAACTTATCTGAGTAGCAGCAGCTACACACACTATCATGTATTTTGGGAGTTCAATCAGCAACCTCTCTTAACTAATGCTGTCTGCCATCTATAATTCCATGGTTTGTTATTTTCTTTTACATAGATGTTTCTATTTACATTTACTTCTTGTACAATTTCAATATTCCTTAAATATTGAGCATCATTATGGATATATCCTGAGACAAAAGGTGTCAGAAGACTTTATTGTACTCTCCAATAAGCCTGGATGTGCTGCTCAGCACAAGACCCATCTCAAGCCTCCTCCGCTCACTGTCGGCCAATGGTTACCCACTCAAGTACACAGCTCAGATTTTCCTAGAACACCAATGCATCAATTACACATCTATGAGTCTATGGGTCTCAGAGTTGTGCAAACCATAACTACTAACATTCCATCTGGCACTTATCCACATTGAGCACCCTCTACTATCACCTAAATTCCACATGATTATCAAACCTGTTGTCAATTAACGTTTAGGTTGATCTAAAGAGACCCCAGAGGGAGACACAAAGCAACTTTGATAACTGACTGGTCACACTCATTTCCAGACACATGTTGTGTAATGAATAGAAAAAAAAAGAATCAGTGTAAGAAAATGGTGATCTTCATTAAACCTAAGAACTTAACAATAAGACATATAAAAGCTTTTATGGATGGACAGTCAAAAATATTCCCATTCGGGCTCGGCAGCGTGGCTTAGTGGCTAAGGTCCTTGCCTTGATCCCATATGGCCACTGGTTCTAATCCCGGCAGCTCCACTTCCTCTCTGTCTCTCCTCCTCTCAGTATATCTGACTTTGTAATGAAAATAAAATAAATCTTTAAAAAAAAAAAGAAATATTCCCATTCCAAAAGCTACATTTTAATTGTTTCATAAATATGTAAGAAAACAATTTCAAACTCAAAGAAAAAAATACAAAAAAAGAACATTTCAAAGAAAGCTTTAATATCCTCTGTTGGAACCAACTGTTTGTCAATATTTCATAAAACAGTCTTTTTGATGTTTCAAGGAAAAAGACTTGGCTATGAACAGATTTAAAAAAATGAGTTCCTATAATGTTAAATTCAGGGTCCAAGAGTAGCAGTGAGAATTTGCTCAGGATTTTCGCACATACCACTAATGAGGCAAGAAGAGGAAATAATACAGCCCCAGCCTGGAAAAGTCACGTGAACCACTGGGACAGCTGGAGATTCGCATCAAACAACAAAATGAGTGTTTGCAAGCATTTCAAGAGCTCTGGTTGTGAAACTGATGTGAGAACAACATGGAATGAAGAAGCAAAAAAAAAACTATGGTAAACACCGAAAACCTCCCCAGCACAATGTAACGTAGCTGTGAGCTACGTTCTCAGCAAAAAGACCAGAGGAGTGGGAAAACTAGGTCAATCGGAAAAACTAGGAGGTTCAAGGGCACTGAAGTGGTACAACAGAACAACAGAAGAAATATTCAGACATACTTCATAAAATTTTACAAGTTTTTTGATAGAAAGATTTTATATTTCCACATTTCTTGAGAAAAATTAGAACGGCAAACTGCATGTACCATCACAGTTATCACACTAAAAGACATAGAAGTAACACCTGCAAGCCTGATACTGGAGGTTGCAAACCAAATCACAAGGCTTGTGCTGCTTTCATGTTAAGTATTTATAATAAATGGGGAAAAAACTACATATTAAGGAAAAATGCCCTTCTAATTTAGAATTCAATGAAGATAACTGCAAAAGGCCTTAAAATGACTAAAGACAGGCGAGCTATGAGCTTCCATCTAAAACAATTATTGTTTCCATAAAACGAAGTGAATTTTTTTTTCTTCCAATAGTCAGTAAAAGTATTTCATAGATCTTATTTGCAGAAACCAACTACACATAAAGAAGAATGGACTTCCTAACAGAATAAGGCAACAGGAATCAGCACGCCTGTCCACACCCGGACAGCAGAGCACAGCACAGGGAAGTCCCGGGTTTGGCCTCCCTGCCACTTACCTGCATCTGCTGCTTGAGCTCCCGGGCCAGGACACTGTCCTGCAGGGCATTCTCTCGCTGAGAGGCATCCGCAAGCACATTCACGGTGGCTTCTGCCTCTTGGATCCACTTGGAAAAGTTCTCCACGTCCCGGCGAGAGGCCTGCACAGTCCGCAGCTCAGCCTCCAAGGCACTCTGTCGGTCGGCAATGCTGAAAGTGACAACAGGACAGGCATGCTGCATTACTGAGAGCGTGACAAGGCACAGCATGCAAATCATAAATCAAAAATGAACAGTCTCAAAGAAACTTTTGTTTAATTCAGTCACTGCATGAAACTGGTGGTATGTGTCTCAAATGTGTTACAATAGAGAAGTCACGTGAATTGTAAGAAAGGTGAGACATATCCAGCAATAAAAAAAAATCTTACTACCAACATAAAATAATTATGATGGCATCCTAAGTTTCTACTTGTATATTAAGTTATTCCTCTACATTTTTTTTTACACATTTTATGGTACAATTCCATAGGGTCTGGGATTTCTCCCCACCCATAAATCCCCACCCTCGACTGATTTTTCCCATATCATTACAGTAGTATAGTTCTTCATAAACAGTCATAAGGTCATCAGTCTGTTATTTAAGTGCACCCCAACACTGCTGGTATAGACAATATCAGACAATCCAGCATCCCATTGTCTAGATATGTCCAACAGTTTTGTTGGGAGTCCATCTTTGATTTGGATCTTCTATATGTTTATGTCAATACCTTAACAGTATGCCTAACACAAGAAAGACAACATTAAGAAATGTTCATACAATCAGGGACAAAAGAATACTGGGAAAATTAAAGCGTTAAGAAGTACTTATGATGAAAAGAAAGTAATTTGAAAAGGCCTATTTTTCATATTTCTAAATAATTCATTTCAGCACAAGTTGGCTTCTTAAACTGAACAATCCTTGGTGGACAATTGCAATCACATTTTTAGAACTCCATCCGTAAATCCATTATTGAGGCATCATGGAATTGCATGACTTAAAATACATACACCAGTAAGTTCCATATTTAAAATGCTAGTGACCTCAGAACTTTATAAGAGAGCAAAAATCCCATTTAAAAATAGATCCCAACATTTTTTTTCACAGACATTTATTTAAACTCAAATGGACTAAAAACATAAATCCACATAAAAACTTGCATATAAGTGTTTATATCATGGTAACTTTCAGAAGTCAAATAGTACAATCAACCCAAATGTTCAAACACTGAGGAAGGAATTATAAACAAAATAATTACATACAGATTATCATTCAGTTATTTCAAGGAATGAAGTACTAATGCAAGCTAAAACAGGAACTTAGATAATAGTATGCTAAGTATAGAAAGCCAGATACAAAATACTGTATATTAGAGCCGGCGTTAGGGAACAAGATGTTAAGCCACTATTTGAGATGCTTGCATCCCATACAAAACCCTCGCTCGATTCTCAGCTCTTCTACCTCCAATCAGGTTCTAATGAATATACCTGTAGAGGTTGCCTATTGAGACACCTGGTGAAGGAACACCCAATGGATAGAAGATCCATTTCTCCTTCTCCCTCTCTTCTCTTCTTCCTTCCTCCTTCTCTGATGATCAGCCTCGCAAATAAATAGATGCTTTTTCATAAAGAAATTTCCCAAACACGTAAATCCATGGGTACAAATAACATAGACTAGATGTTGGAAGGTTAGGGTCAATGGAAACTGACTGCTAAAGGGGTTTCTCTTAGGGGTGATCAATTTTCTCAAATGAAGACTCATGACATAGGCAGGCATCAGTCGTTAGAGTACCTGGGTTGAGTTCCTACATCCTGTTCTTGCCTCCAGCTTCCCAACCACTGCAGAGCCTGGGTGGTAGGAGGGATGATAACAGGGTTTCTACCTTCTACAGCTGATACTTGAGTTGCATCCCAGGCTCCTGTATCTGGTCTCAACCCAGTTCCAAACACTGCAGGCATTTGGGGAGTGAATAAGAGGACAGGAAGGTTCTCTCTCTGTCTCTCTTGCTAATTAGTTTTAACTTATTTAGAAAACACTGTTGATGATTGCATGGCAAGATGAATAGACTAAAAACCATAAAGGATACACTTCATATGGGTGGATTTCATAAGAGACCAATTCTATCACACTGAAAATGGCATATCTAATACAATCTCATTGAAAATGTTCAGCTGTCTGTCCACGCACTTAGTCATCTACTCATCATCCTTTTATCTGTTTTTTTTAATGTTTCTTTATTTTCTTGGAAAGTCAGATATACAGAGAGGAGGAGAGAGAGAGAGGAAGATCTTCCATCCGAGGATTCACTCCCCATGTAGATGCACCAGGCAGAACTGAGCCAATCTGAAGCCAGGAGCTTCTTCTGGGTCTCCCACACAGGTGCAGGGTCCCAAGGCTCTGAGCCATTCTTGACTGCTTTCCCAGGCCACAAGCAGGGAGGAGGATGGGAAGTGGAGCTGCCAGGATTAGAACTGGAGCCCATATGGGATCCCAGTGCAAACGAGGCAAGAATTTTAGCCATTAGGCTACCACGCTGGCCTCATCATCCTTTTATCTGTATGCATATGTACATATGTACACATACACACACAGAAGGGTAGCTGTCTGGAATGTTAATATTTTAAAAAGTTAACTATGTCGGTATTTATGTTACTTATCCACTTTCACCTTTTTTTTTTTTTTGCATTTTTGAACTTATAATATGTATCCTTTTTTACATACCAATTACTACATTCTTAAACACTTAAGTGAAACATCTAAATGGCTACATGACTGTAGAAGATATATGACTAGCAAACAAGTCCATGAAAAAATGTTTAGCCCAATTGACCTGGGAAGAAATGTACATTTATACCATAATCAGATATTATACCCTGCAAGAACTTTAAGAAAATGGCTACATTCAAATGCTATTGAGAAAGTACAGTAATTGAGATACTCACATGTTGTAGGTAACAGTATAGAACAGTACAGATGTTCTGAAAAGCAGGTGGCAGTTTGTTAAATTCTATCCACATGATACCACTCAACAATCCCAACTTCAACTATTTATACAAGACGGATGAAAACACATGTCCACACAGAATTTGTATATAAGTGTTAACGGTATTTACATCTGCAATCGCCAAACACTAGAGGCAACACAACAACACCAGTGTACAATGTATGGTACATATCCACAATGCGATACTCCTCGGCAACAAAAATAAACAACTGACACCTACAACAATTTGGAGTGAATACCCAATACCTTCTGCTAAGGGAAAGGTTCTGGACACTGAGGGAGACTCAGGGCCACACACTGTGAACGTTTATAGACACTCTGGAGTATCATCAAGCTCATACCACTATGCACTTTCTCAGAGGCACTCATAGTTTGACTACCTACATTCAAATTGCCTCAGTAATGTCTTCTGAAACAATCATCATTTTCCATTTCTCATTTATCCCTGCAGTTTTTTTCTCCAATACTCTGTTCAGGCCAGAGTTGTAGAGCTCAGATGCACTTTACAATATCCATAACACTGTGACCATGTACAAATTTTACATCCATGTAAAAATGTCATTCCAATGCCCACATTTAAAAAAAATCCTTCCACCCTTTGGATATTAAGGAACAAATCTTCCAGAACATTCTATCCCAATTAAGTTTCCTTGTATGAATTCATTAAAGTTCAGTATTCCTCTTGATACAGCAATTATTCACATGTATCCATTGTATAGATTTCTTTGCTGCCCATCTATCCTAAGTCATTATGGATTATATTCCATAAACCTCAGAGTTTATGTTCTTGACTGTGTTCTAACAAGTACTTAAGAGTAATGATATCCATATATCATATGCCTTTAAATTTAGCTCCCACACCTCATTTTTAAAAAGCTCCTGGGAAGTGTCCTCAAAAAAAAAAATTCAATTTGTGAACCAAGCAGAAGGAAGATGCACTGTGCAGAACGTTGAGACACACACGGAGAAAAGCAGCAAGCTCCCACCATCCCTAAGCGAGGAGAGCACAGGAAAGGGAAAGTGCATGCAAAGCAGAGCAGGTGAGACATGGCATTCCCATCACTCCATAGCCTTCCTTGAACCTGACAAAGTTTACATTAGATACACAGACAAAATGAAGAAATCATCCAAAAGACGAAAACAAGATCCAGCACAGTACAGGTTCATGTCTCTGCTTTCTATCCAGCTCCCTGATTGTGGCTGAAGATGGCTAAAAGCTTTGGGACCCTGCAACCATGTGAGACACCCAGAAGTTCCTGGCTCCTAGCTTTGGATTTGCTCAGTTCTGGCCATTGCAGCCACTTGGGGAGTGAATCAACGGACAGAGTATCTTCCCCTCTGTCTCTCCTCCTCTCTGTATATCTGAATTTCCAATAAAAATAAAAATTTAAAAAAAGATGAAAATAAAACTCCATTAGATTCAGGAACTAACAATTACAAACCGGGGGTGGGGGGAAAACACCGAGGTCTAGAGAGCATGTCTCCAGAAGATTGGTCTCCAAGAAAAAATATAGGAAGTGACAGGCTGATTAATCCTGTTGACTTTGTAGAAAATCACACTGTCAGGAAGCTAGAAAGTGTTCGAAGAATCAGCATTAGGTTCAAAAAAAACCAGTTTAAGGAAATAAGGCAATCTAACAGAGGGAAAATGAGATTACTATAACAAACTCTAGTGCTTGACTGTTTATGTCAGAGAGGTATAATGATGCCTACATTGACTGCCTAAAAATTTGGAGAGCAGTGGCACTAGAATGCTATGTCCTGTAGTTATCAAAACAGGGTGTCAGTCGACAATGTCTGATACAAATGAGCTGAAAGACAACAGCAGCACACTTTTCTTCAGAATATGGAAGTGTATACGTGAGAAAAGCGCAGAGTCCCTCAGAGGGACTGTGCAAAAAGAACAGCTACATTCTGTTATAAATTCTATAGTGCTTTTTGGCTTTTTGTAATCCCATGCATATACCTCTTTAATTTGTAGAATTCGGAAGCTTCCCAGTAGGATTTCAGTGGCTCTTGGTGGTGTTGCATCCTCCCACAAATTTTACCTGCATTTTCTTTCTATAATATTTTATCTATCTATCTATCTATCTATCTATCTATCTATCTATCTATCTATCTAGTTGAAGGGCAGGGTTACAGAAATGGAAAGACAGTAGGAAAGATCTTCCACCTACTAATTCACTCCTCAAACAGCCACAATCGAAGTCAAGAGTGAAGAGCTTTGCCCAGATGTCCTAAGTAGGAGGTGGGAGCCCAGGCACTTGGGGCACCTTCTGCTAATTTCCCAGGTGCATTAGCAGGGGGATGAATTGGAAGTGGTATAGGTCAGACTTAAAATCAAACTAGTCTCCACATTAACTACTAGCCCTGCAGGCACCTACTTAACAATGCCAGCCTCAAATTTTTAAGTTTTAAAATATCAGTAGATACCTAGTAGGCTGGTACAAAAAAGGTGCTGAAAACAAAGAATGAAAAGAGTACATACAAGCAATTACTTCACCACAGATAATTCTCGCTTTAAGGAGACTCAACATATAAAACTTAAAAAATTATAAAATCAAATAATATACTATCAACAATCATAACCCCTTATTACTTAAGAATTTCATGGGCCCAGCACAGTAGCCTAGCAGCTAAAGTCCTCACCTTGAATGTGCTGGGATCCCATATGGGTGCTGGTTCTAATCCTAGCAGCTCCATTTCCCATCCTTCTCCCTGCTTGTGGCCTGGGAAAGCAGTCAAGAATGGCCGAGAGCCTTGGGACCCTGCACCTGTGTGGGAGACCCAGAAGAAGCTCCTGGCTCCTGGCTTTGTATCGGCTCAGCTCTGGCCGTTGCATCTACATGGGGAGTGAATCAATGGATGGAAGATTTTCTTCTCTGTCTCTCCTCCTCTGTATATCTGAGTTTTCAATAAAAATAAAGAAATCTTTAAAAAAAAGAATATTTATTTATTATACTATGTATGTACTATGGTAATATGGGGACCAGAACTGTAGTATAGTGGGCAAAGCCAATCATGTTTGACACAACAAACCCTGATGTGCACCAGTTTGAGTCCTAGCTGTTTCACTTATGATCGAGGTCCTGCTTATGTTCCTGGAAATAGAGTGGAAAGTGGCACAAGTCCTTGGGCCCCTGCACCCACATGGGACACCCAGAAGAAGTTCCTGCCTTCTGCCTTTAATTTGCTCAGATGAAGCCATTGTGGCCATTTGGGGAGCGAACTAGCAGATAGAAGATCTCTCTCCATGTAACTTTGTCTTTCAAATAAATAAAAATCTTTAAAAATATATAGGTAATATAACAACAAGTAATGTGAAAACAGGTCATTAAAATTAGCTATAGAACCTGGAGAACGGGGCCTGGCATGATGGTTCAGTGGCTACATCCCCACTTTGCAACCATCAAGATCACATGTGGGCACTGATTTGTACTGAGGCTGCTCTACTTCCCTTCCAGCTTCCTGCTTGTGGCCTAGGGAAGCAGTGGAGTCTGGCCCAAAGCCTTGGGGCCCTGTATCTGCACAGGAGACCTGAAAGAAGCTCCTGGCTCCTGGCTTTGGATCGGCTCAGCTCTGGCCACTGTAGTCACTTGAGGAGTGAGACAATAGATGCAAGATCTATCTTTGTCACTCCTTTTCTCTGTAAATCTGACTTGCCTTTCCAATATCAATTAATTACTTGATTAATTAATCACACCTAGAGAACTGCCACACAGTAGAGCTGGCTGCAAGTGTCTAAGAACTGTAATGACACAGGAGACACTGCACACAGGAGACAGCCACAATAAGAGACCACACTGTGAGCACCTGGCCTCAGCTGTACCCCACCAGTCAGAGAAACACCAGCCACTGCAGGATCATTGTGCACTCTGAAGTGAGCAAGTAGGATCATCGTATCAAATTGTCTCCTATTGCCTGAGTAACTTGGATGGCTTCTTTTCCGAAGAACCCCATGACTTTGCTTCCCCTGCATGACGATTAATGTTCTGGTTTATTCTTCTACATTCTGCAGCGAGTGCTGGATACAGGCTGCCAATAGACTGCTCTCCAGGTGTCATGGGCCTGTATTCATTTCCGGTGGCCCTAGTGAAAACTCCTTTCTCTTGCCTTCCACAGCTTCTAGAGGTTGTCCTATTCCTAACCTCCCAGCCACTCACTTCACCTTTGAAAAAGCAGGTGGAATCCTCACATCACATCTCTGACCCACTCCTCTGCCTGCTCTTCTTTTAGGAAAGCCTGGGGTGAGACTGCAGCTATCCAAACAAGCCACGATAATCTCCTCATCTCTTTAGGTCTCATGACTACAAACCACTGCTTTCCTGTCTGTTTGAATTTTCTTAGTCACCAGTGTACTTGGTACCCATAGGATCTTCATAGCATAGCAATGCTGTAAATATTTACTGAATAAATTAATAGCAATATGCATCTCTGATAGGATTATTTAAAGGGGAAAATAAGGTGTATATGCATAAATACATTAAAATACAATAAATAACTTCTCTAGCCTTGTATATGAATTTGTGAAATACCTGAAAATTAGAGTTTCTTGTGGCATGCAAACAAATTAATAAAAATGTGAGAATTTGAAAGGGACATACAGATTATCTCAAATGAACTCAGCTACAAAAATGATGGACATATTAAAAACTAAACTCTATTTATAGCTACTTAACTTGTCATATTATGATAATGTACATTTTAAATGTATAATCATATTTATATATGTTAATTGTATTCTGGCTCTTTCACTTAATTTATGTGAACATTATAAAAGAAAATGGCTCAATTATTTTAATTTCTTATACCACATTATTTCCATCTTTTTAAAGAATCAGATCCAAAACTAAAGCATGGCATACTGAATGTTGCGACACTGTTTTGTCCATTTTTAATGAATTTATGATTTATCCTAAGGTAAAGAAATCAGTAAACTATGAGGCTCAGGGGTATACACGTACACTTTATCACACAGGCCAACACAGTATCTCTAATGCCACTTTCACACTGCTGTCAGAGGAAAGTGACTTCTGCCATTTACTGGCTAGATGAACTGGGGCAAATCATTTCATATCTCCAAATTATATTTTTCATCATTAACACAAGATGCTTGGATTAGACCAGCAATTTAGATCTACTTCTAAATCTCCAGTGGTCCTTTCAACATACGTAGTCCATCCAAGAAATTATCCAAGCTGCTAGAACAGTGCCTCCTTTCCCAACACCAACCCCAGCTTCAAATTCAGTTTCATCACAGACCACAGCTTGTAAATGGGCTGGTACTGAGAAGTGGTG
Source organism: Ochotona princeps (assembly GCF_030435755.1). Classification (NCBI taxonomy): domain Eukaryota; kingdom Metazoa; phylum Chordata; class Mammalia; order Lagomorpha; family Ochotonidae; genus Ochotona; species Ochotona princeps. The sequence goes on from NC_080832.1 coordinate 20,012,727, forward strand.
TCCAAACAGCGAGGCAGTCAGACAGCATTCAAGTGAGAGCCCCACGGTCACATCCACAGCTGAGCTCCATGGGTCCGCACTCTCAAAGTGCATGTTAGATCTGGCAGCTCAGAGAGCGCCATCTCAATAAAGCCTCGACAGAGCTACAAGAAGTCCTGAGAAACCCAATGAGAGGACAGGAGCAAACAACACTACTCGAGGAAAAGAAATGGCTATAAAGTTTAGGAATGTGTGACTAAAAGACAAAAGCAATGATTTTTTAAATTATTTTTTAATCTAAATCATGTAGAGCAAGGATAGGCTGAAAACCTGAGACACAGCTGCTGAAGTTTAGCAGAAATAACATTTTTCACTTTAAACAGAGGAAGTAACAGACTACAGAAATCTTCAGAATAACAAATTATACAGACAGAAAATACAAAGAGCTTCTCATAGAAGATTTAAAGATCCATGGGTGGCAGCTTTATTACAGTGTATATTAAAGGAAACTAGAAATTTTTAAATGCATACTCCCAAGTTTCAAAGAGATGTGTGTGATAAAGGCAGCTATGATATGCTATTAAAATAGTCTATAGTCATTTTAGAACACAAGAAAGCTTGGTCACCCACCTAACTAATTGCTTTAAATGTCATTTTGAAGATGTTAAAAATACTTGATATGTTAAGCAGCAAGATATAATATGATGCTTAATCAAGTTTTCACATGCTTACAGTTGGTGAGAAGTTTATTAGAATGCAAATAGATTTCATTTAAGAAATGTTAATGGCCTTGGCAATAAGGGAAATCCAAATTAAGACAACAATGAGGTACCACCTAACGCCAGTAAGGATGGCACACATACAAAAAACCACCAACAACACTTGCTGGCGGGGATGTGGGGAAAAGGGAACCCTACTCCACTGCTGGTGGGAATGCAGATTGGTAAAGCCTCTATGGAAATCAGTATGGAGAACACTCAGACAACTCAAAATCTGCATACCATATGATCCAGCAATAGCACTTCTAGGAATATATCCAAAACACCTGTTACACAAGAAACCAACATGCACCCCTCTGTTTATAGCAGCACAATCAATAATTGCGAAAACTTGGAAGCAATTGAAATGCCCATCAGCAGAAGACTGGATAAGAAAGCTATGATTCATTTACTCCATGGAATACTATTCAGCTATTAAAAAAACGAAATGCAGTTTTTTGTGGCCAAATGGGCCCAACTGGAAACCACTATGCTAAGGGAAATGAGCCAATCCCAAAAGGTTAAATGCCACATGTTTGACATAATATAAGATGAAAAGATGTCAATCCGGAAAGTAGTACCCATATATTGTAATATTATTTTAACCTCAAACAGCCTGTATCTAATGCATTAAGATATTGTGATGTAATCAATGAATATACAATTAATGTGAATCAGACTGCTTATGTTCAATATCAAAGAACTGTAAAACCTAATATACTCTTAAGACCCTAAGCTACTTGGAAATGGGGCTGGAGGCCAGAGAAGTCTTCCATCTCCTTAGAATGTGTGAGGAAGACGTAAAGTATAACCTATCAGAAACATAACAGGTAATTCATAGACAGACTCGAATCAGCATTAAACAATAGTTAAATTACAAAAACATAAAGGGGGAACCAGGAGCGATCCTGACAACCTCTTAACAGGAGATCATATGCACAGAGCAGGGGGGGGACCCCAGAGTGGAGCAGGTGGACAGGAGGAGGCTTGCATCCCAACCCTGAAGACTCCCAGATCCTCACCAAGGACTATCAGTATGGGCACCAAGGACTACATCCCAACAGACAAGCAGAACACGGGGAACTGGAGTGCCTTTGGAGGCCGAGAACTCCGAGGTCACCCAGCCCCGTTTGGATCTACCACATGGGATGGAAGAGGCCCAAATCCTTCCTCGCAGCAACCAAGGTCATCGGAACAACAGCCAGGAGCCCAGAGGGATCTGCAGAAATAGAAGAACAGCAAACTTCCTTTGGGACTAGGGAGAGGAGCTTCTTCTGGTCCTTACTTAGTTCCAACTTTGGATTCCCACCCTCGCTTGCAATGACCATCAGGATCGCTCCGGAGCACCCCCGCCCCTCAAAAAAAAAAAAAAAAAAAAAAGACATAGAATAGATAGTCAGAGAAATACAAGGAAAGCTTAGAACCAAACAGGAAACGATCAGCGTGGATCCACATACACCTTACTAAATAGGACACAAAGATTAGTTACTCCTCACTAGGGGATGGAGGATTTCTCTGCACACCCCTCCTAAAACTGTTCTGCACCTCAACTGTTGACAAAGGCCTTGTTAGATTTATAAGCCGGTATAGATTATCCTAAAATCTACCACGTTCAGCAAAATTATGTATCAACACAATAAACTGCTAAATACTAAAATGAAAACAGACACGAGACAGCTGAATAGTACCCTACAGCCACTTTAGGATGTATAGCAGCCGGTTCTGTGTACAAACAAAAATTGAAGGGTCAATAAAGTAGTCACAGGATGTGGTTAAGAACTTGCATTTTTTTTTAATATATTGGTTACTCAATACCATGCAATTAATTCCACAATGCTGTAAATTGTTGTTGACGCTGTGCTGGGGCTTCTAATTGATTGGGGTGATATTCTGCCAGCTCTGCCTTCAGACCAGAGATGGTCTCCCTAAGAAACTGTTGAATTTATCTGAACATTAAGATGCTGGACTCTATGCTTGGTATATGTTTGCAACGAAAGAATCTCGACTTAATTTGAACTGTAATACTGCAACAAGGTGGAGGAATCCACCATAGGGGGAGGGTACGGGGAGGGGATGGGGGAATCCCAGAGCCTATGAAACTGTCACATAATGCAACGTAATAAATAACAAGAAATGGCAAAAAAAAAAAATGTTAATGGCAAAGAGCACTTTACTAAGTCCAGATATGGGCAGCTAAAAGTTAGTTTACTTTAAAAGATGATTTTCACAGTAATTGAGACTTAAATGTATTTGTCTCCTTTTGAGCAGAAAATAGCAGCAACAATATTTTGAATGGCAACAGAACATGTACAGTAAAACAATCCTTTAAGTACATCAGTGGGTACCTTCTCAAGGTAATTTTATTCTTTTCTAAATGTAATAATAGGTGTTGAGAAAATATACTAAACCATTCTGGCAGGGAGAAGAGTGGAATGCAGTGAGAGAAGAATCACTCTCTGAAGGAAACTCCCAGCTATCGATGGTCTTTTAGCACCAACTCTGGTTATGCAGAGGTTATCACTGAGACACAGAGAGTCCACAGAACTGAAGAACTTCTTCAGCTGCCGACAGCGTAACAGGTGGGAAGCTCTAGAGGAGAATGTGCATATCCACCACACGCCATCCTCCATTGCATGACACCTGCCCACAGCCTTCTAGAACCCAAAGGCATAGCTCTGCCTGAGAGGATCATTGGCAGAAAATACACATGTGAGACCAATCATGGAGCTATTTTATCTAGAGGGTTAATCAGACCACATGCTAATACTCATTTGGTTAAGTCATTACCAGATAATTGGTTTTAATTAGTCAACCAATATTGACCATAACATCAACTCCTTCCATTCCTTCTCTACCTTCCCTCATCCACTTCCCACAAGTCTTAGAGCTGATGTTGGATCTGGCCTCAGCCTCCTACCTTCCTGACACTCAGCTCCATACCCTCAACTTCACCTACCCAGAAGTCCAGTCCCCTGGGGTCAAGGTCAGATTTTCTAACCTTACAATGTGAGAAGGTAGAATAAGGGTCTTCCTTGGTCCCTACTGTCAATTTCAGGCCACTGTTATTCCATCTGCCAGGCAAAATCCTACTGCTCTAAAGCCCAAGATGTGTCCACTATTTTCAGTGAGCTGCCAGTTCAGAGCCACTACATAGACCTCAGTGGGTAAACAGGATCTGAAACACAGCGCAGGATCCACATACAAAGCCACAGTTCAAGTAAGGAACAGCACCACCTAGAGAGGGGGAGCCTTATGCATCACTACAGGCTGAGACCTAGTCTCTTTTTTCTATCATTCCCCTGCTCCCTCTCTCCATCTGTTATCTGCATTCATAGACTTGCTTTGGAGTACAAGAAAGCTGTCATATATTCATCGGCCTCTTGCTCTTATTACTATAAGCCAGAAACCCTTATCCAGCACCACCCAGCTCCTCTGAGAAATTCTGTCCCATTCAGCAAGATTACAATTTTCATTTCAATGCTCTAGTTAACATGCAGCTGTACTCAGGTTTTCTCCTGCATTCCACCTTTTAACAAACTCTATTCACCACATTTCACTTTCTCTACTATTCAAAGATTTCCTCTCTTTGTGCCTTTGCTAACTCTAAATCATTAGTTTCCCATATCCTGGATCATTGCCATAAACGTACAAGCATGCATTTTAAAGCATAAGTGAAGTCCTCTTTGTAACTTCTCTAAAGTTATTTCCACAAATTGTTCTACTTTCATGCCTTCATCTCACTCTATTTCTTCTAGATTGATCATTTCTTAAATTGCTCTTTGCAAAATCACCAGAAATCTGTAAATGACAGTGTTTTGCACCAACTTTTCTGATTACTCAACCTAGTTTAAGAGAGATCATTTTCCCTTAAAAATACCCTCCTCTGTCCATTCTCTTAGTAATGGTCTCTTCCTTCCACTCTGAACACCACAAATCCTAGATTTCTTTCTACTTCATTGGAATTTTTTTTCCTCAGTCCTTTTTGTTTTTTTTTTTTTTTTCAATCATCAAACGTTAAGTTGCAAAGACATTGTCAAGCACCTTCTTGTCTTGGAGATCTCAGCTCCGCAAGTCTAATTCCCAGTACAAATGCTGGGAAATCCCCAATTCGTTATCTGAAGTCCAGAACACATAAGTTCCAGATTCACACGGAGAAGAGCATATTTAGGTTCTTAATACGCACCTGAAATATATCAAAACCCAATTTCCTGCTTCTTCCTCTCAAAACCCCTGTCCTTTCTCAATCCACTGAATGAATAATACAATTGCTAATATATATAATACATATTTTATTATATATAATATATGTTATATATATTATATGTGTATATTTTTTTTACAAAAATTATCTTTGATGGCCTCTGCTTCCAGAGTATATCTCAGACACATCACCAGGCTGTAACAGCCAAAAGTACTCCTGTTTCCCAACTGGACCACACCAATCATTGGACCACAGCAATCACTTCCTTCCTGTTTTGCCCAATTATTCTTTTATACCTGCACAACCTACTCACCCCATGACACCCAAAGTGACTAAATTTTATTGCAGATACATTACTCATTCCCTTATATCATAATTCCATGACTTTTCCTTCTACTTTAAATTGCCAAATTCCTTCCCATGTCTTACAAAGTTCAAAATAGTCTGGTCTCTGCCTCCTCCTCCCACTACATCTCCAGCCCCCGGTGCCCTACTATTACAGTTTGACTTCATCCTATGCTATTTCCCGCCTCATGATTTTGATAGGTGATGCTTGCCTTAGGAACTTGTTCAGAGAGTTCCTTCTTAACTTTCAGAGGCAGGTCAAATGCCATCTTCTAAGTCATGCTTTCTACATTTCTTCAAACTAAAAAAGGTCTCTGCTTCCACAGCATTTGCTAGTTTTTTTCTTCTTGCAGAGCAATCTGCTATAATTGCATATTCCTTGCTGATTTAGTATGAGATTCCCCTGTGGAGAGTCAGCTTTCTGGAAACTGGTGAGGATATATTTATGACTGCATTTTCAAGGCTGATCATGGATTCGGGTAACTAGAAAGCTAAATAAATATTTGCTAATTAACAGAAAAAGGACAAATGAAAATAAAAACAAGGACTATGAATCCTAGATTGAGTTGAATGTACTGAGGAAATATCCTCATGCCTGAGCTTATATTTGTAAAATGAAAATATATGAAGTGTTTCAACACATACCATAAAGATATTGCTGACAACAACTATTTTTAAAGGCCATAAAAGCCACTTGAATTATGTCAATAACATAACAGAAAAGGAAAATACTAATGAGTATGGTTTTTATATTTATCTTCTTAGTCACTTTTATTTCCATCGTGGAAGGGGAAAACTAAAAATTAAAAGCCATTAACAAAAAAAAAAACCAAAAATAACAGGTTGAAAAATAAAGGTGACTTCCAGGGACAAAAAGCTACATTCCTGAGAGGATAAACCAAATGGACTGACCTAAATCTTTGAACCTCATCCTGGTGGACATGCCAGCAGGACAAGGCCATCCGTGTGGTTCATCTATGCCCGCTGAGCTGGGAATTTCAGCTGCTGTGGCCCTCACTTCAACAGCTCCCAGGCCAAGACTGGTTGATATCAGGCCATTAGACACGTTCTCAATGAGCATCTTCTGTCACTCACAACTAAAAGGTACTGACCAGACTGAATAATGACTAAATACTAAGGAAGAAGGCTTCATTCTCAAGAATCTCTAAGGACAATAAACAATCACTATAGAAAATGTAATTAAAAATGGTCATTAAAATATGTAGCAAGTTAAAATTGGGAAAATCAAAAACAAATTTGTAGAACTTTATCTGTTTTCAACATAATTAAGGTACCGACCATTCAATCTTTAGCATTACAATATTTAAATATCCTCCTGAATATTATTTCTATCCCACATGTCCTGTTTGCTATTGTTCATAGATTAATGAATACTAATGAGAAAGTGTCAGTGCAAAGGAAATAAAATTCCCTTCATTGAATCAATGTGTATTTATGGCTCCCACAGGATATAATTCTGCTTTGAAATCCTACATCTTTTCTCAGGATTGACAGACTTCTGCTTTGCAAGAAAATACTTAAATTTAACACAAATTCAGAAGCTGTGATGAGTTCCTCAAGCCAGGATATTACACATTCAAAGAGTTTCATCTAATAGTAAGGATTAACAGTATCTATCCTGAATTCAATAAAACAGATGTTCAAGTATTTTCCATTAAGTAGGAACATTTTAACCTGATTATAGATAACCTATAATACCTCAACTTTACTCATGGAATGACAGAAGGTACTGTAAAGTACACTGAAATACAGTACATTTATTAGAAAAAAACAATACATTACAGCATATGGTTCCACAAATGAAATTTCTGGAGCATTTATCATGCACCAAGAACTTACACATATCAGCTCTGATGTCACAACAATCCTACACATGTGTATCATTTCTACTTTAGAGCCAAGAAAATTAAGACTAAATGACTTGAAGTAATTTGCCTAGGGTTCACAGAAATGGTAAGCATATGTCTTTGTGGGTATTAGGAAAGAAAGAAAAGTGTACATTAAAAAAGAATTACTTATTTATAGGGAACAATTTATAGCATAGTTACATTGCTTCATTTCCTTTACAATATTTGTGCTTAAATAACTATGTGGGGCTATATGAGTGTATATAGTTCATATAAGATACTATTTTATCCTCAAGTACTTTTTTTTTTTTTTCAGTAAGAAAAGCCAAATTTATTAAAGATGTTAAAAACATGGTCCCAGCATAAAGGCCTAGTGGCTATAATTCTTACCTTGCATCTGCCGGGACCTCATATGGGTGCTGGTTCTAATCCTAGCTGCTCCATTTCCCCCCAGCTCCATGCTTGTAACTCTGGCAGTGGTAGATGGCCCAAAGCCTTGAGATTTTGCACCCGAGAAGGAGATTTGGGCAAGGCTCCTGGCTCCTGGCTTTGAATCTGCTCGGCTCTGTATCCTCAAGTACTTATAAAAAGTACTAAAAAACTATTTCAGACCAAAATTAGGCATCCATACCCCCAACATACTATCAGCACATTTCAACTAGCACTGTCTCCATTTTCACTTAAACAAGAGTGACTGAAACACACTGATAAGCTAGAAACCCCAGAGATGGGCCTACTGTTCAGGGAATCCAAAATATTTGGAGTCAGTGTCAGCTCAGAATTTAATTTTTTTTATAGATTAGAAAACTACTATTGTAAATGTATTTGTATAACATCTAACCGGAAGCAGACTGGAGAAGCAATCATACATTTCTATTTCTGTAGCTGGAAGCACGGGCATTCATATAAGGAAAAACTCTGTAACAAATAGCCTTGTACGCATTCAAAACCTTCTTCTGCCAAAGTTTGTCAGCTTTCAGCTTTGTAGATAAAGGACTATGGACACGGAACTACGAATGGTCAAGTTACTTAGCTCAACTACCGTTCACACAAAGCATTTCTTCTGAAAGCTGATATTAAGCTTCACACATTATGCACCACTAATATTTTCCAAATGCAACTAAAATTACCCTTCCAGAAAGCAGCTGTCAATGTTGCAGAGACCAAGTTTGCTGGAAGGTAAGGGAGGGTGGTGGCAGGACTCTTACAGGACAGCATGCATGCATTCAAAGAGACCAGGTTATCTTTAATCTGATCTGGTTTCTAAACACAATATGCGCAAGATGAGGCGGCAGACTTTCACAGATCGGAGGCGGGGACACAAAGCAGACACCAGCAAAAGCTAGCATTCTGATAACAAGGGAGAAAAATGAAACTATTTGTAAAGAAAGCAGAAGCCTAACTGTGCAGGCAAAAGAAAAAAAAAAAAAGGCTTGAATTCCACTCCCTGCTCTGCCAGCACAGGTTGTGTGACGCTGAGTAATTCCTTAACTTGTCTCCACTTCACCTTGTTCATCGACATAATGCTCATGGAGACACCACTTGCCCCCTGTGGGTGTGTGAAAATTACATGATAAAATACATAAGGAGGGGCTCGGTCCGATGCAGTGCCTGGCGATGAGGAGAGACTCAGCCAAATATATCCAGGAAATCCAAAGCACAAAACCTCAAAGGGAAAAGTCTGAATACATTTACCACCAATGCTTCAGAACTCATGGAGAGGCTTATCACACTTCATACAGAAGAAAATGATTTTGGCTGTGCTGTGTGACTTTGAAAATTCCATTAAATTTTAAATTTCTCTGAGTATCAGATTAGCTCATGTATTCCCAAGGGAGGTGAAAAATTGCTGGTGTGTGTGGGGGGGGTAAACTTGGAAATGTCACTCTGAATATAGAAAGCTCCCGTACAATACAAACGCAGATACTCAGAACAACATGGCGTTAACATTAACACTCCCTGTGCAGAGATGTGTGTTGAAAAAGACTTCTTAAGGAAGTAATAGTTCAAAGGAAAAAAACCAACATATATAAGTTAGGGTCCCTGGACCCTCACATCATTTAAATCTCCTTAATTTTACTTTTGAAACAATATTAACAAGAATAAAATGAAACTAATTAGATTCTGTAATCTGTTTAAAAACGACAAGGGAAGATTTATGTATTCTAGGAAGACGTCCGCTTGGAACAGTTAAACATCATAATTATTATTGTGCTTAAAGAGGAAAACGTCATCCATAAAAATATCCTGTCAGCCACAGTATTATGTTTTCCCTGCTATAGTAACAATATACCTCAATCATGTTGAAGCATTAATATAATCACTTATTCCTAAAAAAAAACAGAGTGAGAAAATAGAATAAGGACAGCTACCCACAACAACATTAAAATCGGAACATTGTCATTGTCTTAGTTAGCTATGATAAAAGAAAGATCACCTTGGAATATAATTCGTTTTTAGCTGCCTCTTCCATCTAGTCTAATTACTGCTATAGACTGTCTTAAAATATTTACAAAGTAAAAGCAAAAAAAGAATTGGAGAAACCACATAAAGCTCCCGCACACATTCCTAGGAATCTTTTTTTCTAAAACTTGTTTGAAATGAAAACAAAGTCATAACTCTTACTGGTGGCATCTTTAGAAACACATCAAAAATTTTAAGGATTAACTCTCAGTGTTAAAAAGTGTTTTTCAGTTCCTCTTTACTATCACTGAACGATGTGTGACGATAGAAGAGAAAGTCGTGCAAAAATGCTAAAAAGATCAACATTAGCCACACTGATCAGACCACCTGTGAAGCTGCACACGAGCCATCACGGTCTTCCTCCACCGTCCTAGGATAGCCAGCAACACATACTCATACGCGGCTCTCATACTTCCCTTCTTCGAGCTTTCAGTAAATCTGCTCTGGAGTTTTTAACTAAAAATAACGTTACAGAAATGTATAAAACTCCTCCAAGTCAAGCTGTCATTAAGTACTTGGCCATACTTTATTACCAAGAATATGGATCAGAATGTGTTCTAAAAATATGCATTTTATTCACTATAACATAAATGTTTTGATATCAAATTAGTTTCCAAGCAGTTGCTTTTGAATAGATGTGTGCAAAACCATAATTTCACTGAAACGTTTCCAGCATTATGCATGAAGAAAATACTTCTTAAGTTTTTTTTTACTGATGAGGAATATAAATACTCCATCAGGAAGAGATGATAACCACTGCTAATAGGTCCTTAAATCCTAGCTGTCTTGTCGCAGAAAAAGACTTTTCATATAATCAAATGCTATCTTAGGCTGTTCTGAATATACTGACTAGACAGAATAATGGAAAATACAGAGAATAAATTATTTGAAATCCTAAAGACACATACGTGTAGATTATTTCAGGCACTAGTGGATCCAAGTGTGACTAAGCCTAAAGTCAGCAGGTGGCCCCAAACACTCACTGTTGCAATGACCACTAGCGGCCGTATCACTCAAATGCAGCTGTGAAAACCTAAGTGTCCGTCACCACCAGAGGCTTACAGACTGTATTCTAGATAATACATGTCAGGAGGCATAAAACATTCAGGACAACTAAAAATGACCGATGGCAAGGCTTAAGTCTATGCAAGAAAAAAAAATCATTACAGACACCACGTGAGTATACTTCCAGCACATCATAATGATAAAAACAATCCTAAAGTGTACTTTTTAGAGTCATGTATTTGGCATGCCTTAAAGCCATCAATTTCTCCACTTGACAACATGCATCCAGTGCCAGGACCCCGAGTTACCTCTGTTTCAGATTGATCCAGGATGTTTTCAAGTACTCGGTGGTCTCTTTCACATTCCTAGTGTCATCACCACTGTACTCCTCCAGCAGCTTCTGCAGGACATGATCGAACGCCATGACAACACCATCACCAGGACCCAACTCCTGAAGCAAGATCTAAGGCGTACATGAAGATGTCATTGTTAGACTCGGTTGTTTTAGAACTAACATTACCAAACACCAATAGACCCAATAACTTCTAACATTTTCTGGATACAGAAATTAGGCAAAGAAATTAGAGGACAAATTCCCTGTACATGAGGTTACATTTTAAAAATTCTAAACATGAAATGAAAAATATTTAAGATGTATCAGGTACACAGAAGACATGAAACTATTTTTTTTTCTCTGACATATTTACTCCCTCATACTATTTGTTCTTTTCATTCTTGCTGGCATATGCCCAGCCTTCCAGGAACAAGCACATTTAGGAAGAAACACTTAGAAAGTCCCTGCATACATGTGTGCACTTGGAGAAATGGAAAAGGGCAGTAAAAGAGAAGTCATTTGCCTCTGACACCTGTTTAGATGATGTGATGAAGTTAACTGCTTGGACGACTAAAGCAGTCAAAGTTTACCGAGAGTTTGCTTGAACACCTGAGGAGATGTCAATGGCAGGCTACGGCTCCTCATCCCAGTTTTTCAACCTCCGAGAGTGTCTGCATAAACATATTCTCCATGAAATTTTAGGGACAAATGAATGCTCTTTGTAATAACTGGCAAAAAAATGAGTAAATGAATACATAAACTCTACCCTAAGATTTCAGAAGAAAATCACCTAATTGATGATTTTTAAAGTATGTTCCAAATATGGTTATTGAAACATTCGTACAAGTCCACAAGTTTTACTGTTACTTTTTTCAGTCAGGTGGTACAATCACTGTACCGTCAACATGGAGAACAAGCCAGAAAGCACTAGAGTTGGCCCCTCACTTTTTAAGCTGTAATCATGGGAAGTCTATAATAGAAAGGAATAAAAGCAGAGACTCCATGTTTTAGCTTTGTTTCCTGCATCTTCTTTATGATATTTTTCACAAATGTGCCCTTTCCGCGATGGGTATCTCAGGGGCAAATGAATGTTATGCCAAGACACAACCCCACAATCTGAACCTACAACTGAAGAACAGCTTCTATCATGACAGAATTTTAAAAATCACTTTAAAAGTATTCAAAAGTATTCAAATCACCATAAGTATTCAAAAGTATTAATCCTGCAATCAAAGGATCACAAAAAAATGGTACCTGTTATTATGATAGTAACAAAAGTTTTGATTGCAAAAGCACAAAAAGGAACTAAACTGACTTCTTACCTGAGTTGCTTACTATAGCAACCCTCAGGTAAAAATCTCAGAAGATTTTCAAAATAAAAACCTTCAGTGCCACCAATAAAATGGCTTAATGGCTAAATACTTGCCTTGCAACAGCCAGGATCCCATATGAGTGCTGGCTCGTATCCAGGTTGCTCCATGCCCTATCCAGCTCCCTGCTTGTGGCCTGGGAAAGCAATGGAGGACAGCCCAAGGCCTTGGGACCCTGCACCCATAGGGAGACCTGGAAGCAGCTCCTGGCTCTGGCCTTTATGGTCACTTGGGGAGTGAACCAGTGGACAGATCTTAATCTCTGTAAATATGCCTTTCCAAGAAAAAGAAATAAATATTTTAAAACAAAAAAAAAAAAGAAAAGAAAAAAGAAATAAAAATTTCCAGGACAGTCAAGGGAATAAGCAAAAGTCCTGACAATGTTCTCTTTCTAGCACATGGCTTATGATTGCATTCCATTTGTAAAAAGTGAATGAGCTGTACATCCAAGACACATACACATGTATAAATATCTTCAGAAAGTTTTCAAAAATCTTCCTGGTCAAAATCTTCATGTAAATCTCAATGTGTATTCTAAGATTGGCAAAACCATGATAACAGAGTCCTAAAAATTACAGTCAAGTGAAGAGGGAAAAGGACACCCCACAAAATGGTAAGAGTCCCAAACTAGCAAACGAATCTTACTTGATTGTCAGAAATTTGTTTGACGAGGGGATCCCTCCGCGCTTGCTGAAGCATGTAGAGTCGGGCCTCATACTTTCGCAGGAGCTCCTCGGTCTCCTCTCTGCCATCATCCCAGCGCAGGCTGTCGACTGCCATGTCCTCGAGCTGCTGCTGCCTCAGCTCCACGCCGTGCTGCGTGCTGTCCCACTGGGTCTGCACCTTCTCCACTGGGAGCATTAGCAAAACAACCCCACGTCACTGACCAGAAAGGCGGAAAGCATCTGATGCCAAATTTATCATTGATCAACCCAGTTCAAATGCATTTTAATACATCTCTTCTATATGCATTATAGGTATATGAAATCATTGTTTTTCATTATTTATTAGAAAGGCAGATAGCCAAAGACAAAGACAGAGAGCTTGGCTCTGCTGACTCATCTACCCGAATACTGACACTGGCTTGCAGCTCAGGTTAAACTCAGGAGCTAGGTGCTGATTCAGATGGTGGAAACCCAACAACTACAGCCATCATTGCTGCTTCCCAGCATCTTCCTTAGCAGGGAGCTGGAGTCAGCCAGCAAACTCAGGCACTACGAAATGGGATGTGGGCAACCCAACGAAAATCTTAACCACTGACTGGGCCACAGGCCAATCCCTTTTTAGAGTAAACCATTTGGGAGGAAAAATACTGGATTAAAATTTTCTTGAAATGTACTAAAACATCTTACCATAAAAATTTATACTATTACATACCAATAAGAAAAATATCCCAGAAAATGATTTACTATTTAATGTATTTACAGGACCGGGTCTGAGGAAGAAAGAACGTAGCAGGACCTTAAAATAGAACTTGAGAACAAAGAGTTCCTTGTGTCAAGGGAAATTCTCTAAGGTGAAGAGAATTTTAAAAGAAAACAAACTGAGAATAGTTTTCTGGAACCCAGTGCGGTAGCCTAGGGGCTGAAGTCCTCGCCCAGCATGTGCCAGGATCCCTTATGGGAGCTAATTTGTATCCTGGTTGCTCCACTTCCCTTCCAACTCTCTGCTTGTGGCCTGAGGAATCAGTAGAGTACAGTCCAGTGCAATGGGACCCTGTACCCACGTAGGAGACCTGGAAGAAGCTCCTGGCTCCTAGCTTCAAAATGGCACAGCTCCGGCCATTGCAGGCACTTTGGGAGTGAACCAGTGGATGGACTCATTCTCTCTAACTCTCCTTCTCTCTGTAAATCTAGCTTTCCAATCAAAGTAAGCAAATCTTTTAAAAATATAGTTTTCTGATGTGTTATCAGAGCATGAAAATTCCATAAAAGGTGTTTTATGTGCTCAAGGTCAAGGGAAATACTTAGTTTCAAGTTTGTGTTTCCAGGAGCTCTTCACCCTAAGAATTCCATAGTGACTCTGTCTTCCTCATTCACGGTCCTTTCTTACTGTTCCTCTTTCCTCTCATTCTCTCTGTCTGTCCCCATCTTGTCTCTTTTTATAATGCAGTTAAAGAAACACTAAGGAAATAGAAGCATTTGATCAGCTGCTTCACAGGTAGTTGAAAACCGTAACATGAAAAAACAGGGAACACTAACTTTCAATATCTACGTAACGTATTGATAAGAAGTGGCTCACAGGCTACCAAAACACTGAAAGAAGATGCTTCAGATGTCAGACAGACAGAAAAGCTGCAGTCAGGTACCAGGCCTAAGAAAAAAATGAACTACAAAGTAATATCCCAGCCAAGTTATGATGGGACATTTTGGTAAAATTCTTGGCATACCATAGGGTTTCAGGAAACAATAGAAGATATTAATTTGAGATTATTCCAAAATCAATAAGTTATCTAACATAATTCTAAACACTGCTCAGTAAGATAATCTGTTTTATGCTGCCTAAATAAATTGCTTAAATTGTTAAGAAAACCAAGGGCGAAACACGTTTTGCTTGTCAGTTAATAAGCTTTATAAAATACTTATAACAAATTCTATGACAAATAGAGTCTCACTATTTAACAAACAAAACTAAAGACATGAAGTAACAGTAGGCACAAATCATAAAAATAGGCAAGTCATACTATCCACTGTGTTAAAATAGAGTACTATAGGTTATACCCTAACCAGGAAGCACTCCATGTTAGAGCTCCCATTCAAGTCCCAGATGCTCTGCTCCCAATCCAGCTTCCAGCTGGCATACCTGGGAAGGCAGCAGAGGATGGCCCAGGTGCTAGGTCCCTGTCACCCACGTGGGAGACCCAATTTGAAGCTCCAGAATTCATCCTGGGTCAGCACTGACAACTGAGTCCTTTGGGGAAATTAGCCAGCTCTCGCTCTCGCTCTCTCTCTCTCTCTCTCTCTCTCTCTCTCTCTCTCTCTCTCTTTCTCATACTCTTTCTCTATCTGTCAAATAAATGAATATCTTAAGAAAATACAGGGGGTGGGGAAAAACAGGAGATGACAGCAAAGGCAAGCAGGAGACTGACCTGCAGGTGGTTGGCAGCCTTTGCAGCCGAGGAATGTCCCCGCTGTCCAAAAGCTAGTCAGACTTTCCCAGCAAGTCAGTCCATGAACTAATTAATTAAAGAGGGAGAAAGAAGGAAACTCTCCTCCCTAGATGAGGATTAGATGGTATTCTTCTATTTTACATGCTGCCACAAATATTCATTAAATACCTCATTTGAACTAGGCCTTGTGGGAGGTTCCAGGACCAAAAAGAGAAGTATTCATGACCTATTGGTGCCCATTGGGGAGTAAAAGAATTAAAGTAGCCATGAGAACTGAAATAAAGTTAAGCTGGTGGGTGGGAGGGGATGACACCCACAGCAGGCACTAGAGGTGGCAAAATCCAGCGCATCTCTGACTAGAAGGGACTGGGGAGACTTCACAAAAGGGGTGACATTTTAACTGCTGAGTAGAATTTCATCTGGGGAGAAGAGGCCAAAGTGAAAAAGGAACACACCTAGAGGTAAAAAAGACTACGAAATGTCAAAGCTTTAGAAAACATAGTCCCCAATCAAGATTTCATAAGAGCTGCTTTTAGCGAATGAAGGGTAATGTGTGATGGGATTTTCATTCCTAAGGGTTCCTCTAATTGTTTTTTTTTTCAATTCTTTTGAAAGAAATCTTGACTCAGAAAAAAAAAATCCAACACATAAGTCATTATATGAAAGTAATGATGTTAATACTCTAAAAATTTCAGAATAGAATTGACAATGCTCATAAAAACAAAGAAACCCACCCCTATTGCTTATAGATGGAGGATGAAACATCAAATAATGATCAGTTTCAGATTTTTTCATTTATTTGAAAGAGTTACAGGAAGAGGGAGACTGTCCATTTTTAGGGCAAATGAGTAAGAATATATGGCTGTTTTAGACTTACATTTTTCTGTGATTGCTGATCTCACATCTGAACTGGAGGCTTTATTTTTTAAATTCTGTGCCAGTGTAAAAACAAAATCAAGTTGAGGATGGCGCTGCTCTAAGTCAGCCTTTGTGATCTGTAAGGATAAGTGATTACGAAGAGGAGTTAATGCCACATGAGTAGAACACTAACAAAGCAAAGCAGGTGCTGCTGCCTTCCTCCCCTCAGAACAGAAGAGCACCTTGACCTGACAGAGAACCAGCTCGGAGTCTGGAGTCAGACGGCCTGAGTTGGAACCTTGACTCTTCCACTTATCACCTAGGCCACCAGGTCAAGCAAATGATCATTCTGCGTCTTAGCTTTCACAAAAAGAAATAATGAGCTATTCACAGCTCAGTTACACCATCTGACAGATTTAAAAATCTCTTGAGGAACTAAAAAATGCTCAGCCAACCCTAGCAGTTATTACTGTTACTGTTGCTTATCCTCAACATCAGATGCAAATACAGTAAGTGTCACCGGTATGGCTGGCGGTAACATTGGAAAAGCCATCACTGGAATGGCTGTAATTTAAATGATCTCCAACATAAACTACTGCTCTGTGAGTCAGCATTGTCCCTGTGCAGGGTAGTGGCTGCTTGAGACACCAGCATCCCCTAGTGCGTGCCAGTTGAGTCCTGGCGATTCCACATCCAATTCAACTTCCAAAGTGAATGACTGACATACTTGTGTCCCTGACAGCCGCACAGGAGACCTGGATGGAGTTCCGGCCTCCCGTCTTCTGCCTGGCCCAGCTCCGGCTGTTGTAACCATCTGGAGAGTGAACTGGCAGATCTGAGGCCTGGCTGTGTCTCTTTCCTGCCCTCTCAGCTGTTCTGACTTTCCAATAAAAAACTCCGAGTAAACAAACAAGTAGTGCTCCAGAGAGCGCACAATTTTTTAAAAATGGGAGAAAAAGTAACCATTGCAGGATAATAATTCAGAGGAAATTAAGTGCAGAATAAGGAGCCATAAAGATCAGGAAACACAACTGAAAATGAGCACTAGCGGTTGGGCAGAACTCTCTCAGTCCTTCCTCTGGATGAATTTGCTGAGTCTGCAGAGTTCTGTATCTCCTTACAGAGTAAACATCATTTCTCAATGAGTTACTCCCAACTCCCAGTCCTAGAACCCCACGCACATTTCCATGAATGCTAATGTCTTCCTTCCAAACAGCACACGAACGGAACCCCTCAACACAGCAGGCTTGAAATCAAATCACACAAAGCCTCTTCACACTCCTCCTCTTCCACTCCCTTGCTTTTGTTACTTGCAGCAGCCACATCACGGCCACACAGAGGAGCTCTTTTCCTTGATGTAGGCATCTCCCACCTCCAATCCAACCTACTGTTCTGACTACAGCAGGGCACTGCCATCATCAGTTACCAACCACGATTCAGGAAAGAAAAGGAAATGGGAAAACAGGCAGCATCAGACCACAGGATTCATGCTGCGTACAGACTCCATGCCACGGTGAATTTGAGCTGTTCTTTCCCGTCTTCCTCTCCACCATCCTTCACTATTACAAATGCTAACTCTAATGTTCTGTGTCACTCCTTCCATATGTTCAACTACTATTCTCTTTACCCAGAACTGTGTTCACTTTGTATCTCAGATATCAAGATCCAACATAATCCTCCTTTCATCTCCATAAAAGTCACCCCTTTCCTAGGTCTGTTCCCTCTAACAAGTGCTTTCCACCTGCCCAGTGGCTTTTATTAGCTTCCACCATGTCAATACAGCCCTTCTGCTTACATGCACTCAATGTCTCACCTAAGTCTGGGCTTATTTGTAATATGATCATGAAAATATTACCTGATCTACCTTACAAGCTTACTAAAGAAGTAAGATAATATGCAAAATACATATAAAATTGCCCAACAGGTTTATAACATTTCTAGATTTGTGATATCAGTTTTAGATTTTAAAAGCACACAGTCATTAGTATAAGGCAGTAATCCAGTGTTCTAACAGCTCAAATGCAAAAAGGGAAAAAAAAATCTGTACTCTGCAGAACTGGACAGGGACAGTGATTTGACAATGGATGTTTTAAACTTCCTCTCAGAGTTTAGGGTTAAACAAAGGGGCCTCAGTGCTGTGAGATCGCCATGACCAAGCCTGCACACCGTGCACCTACTTTCATTCGAGAGACAGTCTTATTGATCTCTGGTACATCCCCGACGGTAACAATGTTGGACTTGAGCATCTGATCAATTAGCACCAGCCAATCGGCGAGTTCCGTTATGGTTCGATCCAGATCAGCAGGAACTGAAATGTCAGAAGCACGATGAGGCTGGTGCAGAGCGTCTGGTGTAGAGGAAACGAGCACCACCTTTTGGACACCAGGATGTGCTGTGGTTTAAAAAAAATGGTAAAATAGAAAACAATCAGCAGGATATTTAGATTCTTGTGGTGGAATGATGGCATGCACACGTGCATTTAAGCACAAATCAGTTCAAGCAAATAATGATTTTTATGTTTCCACATTGATGTGCCAACGACATTGATTGTAATATTCGTGTCTTCGGTGATCCCAAAGAAAGCTAAACCATCCCATAACATTTCAAGGCAACAGTAAATATCTCCAGAGAATAAAATACAGAATACACTAACCATGACAAGATCAGGAGCACTGCTATATTTTGTCAATTGCGTGGTCAGTGTATTCATAATTGTCCATTCTCTTGATGTAATTGTCAATAAGTACAAAATAATCTACACATATATTTCTTTTTTAATTTGCCCTTTACCTTCATTACTCATTGAAATGCATTTTTAAAAAATTATTTGAGATGTGGAGTAACAGAGAGACAAAATCAGAGACAGAAACCGAAAGAGATCCAGTGCTTCACTTTCCGAGAGCTGGTGACAGCACAGCTGCTTCAGGTCACGGTCAGGAGCCAGGAGCTCCATTTGGCCTCCCCGGTGAGTCTTAGAGGCTTAAATATTTGGGCCATTTTTCCACTGCCTTCCCAGGAGTTTTAACAGGGAATGGGATCAAAGCAGAGCAGCAGGAACCCAAACCCAAATTCTGATATGGATGCTGGCGTCGAAAGCCCCAAGGAATTATCTTTGGGTGTGGAGTACTTTGCACACTTCTGATGACCACTTTAGTACAGATTTCCTAAAATTGAAACTACCAGCATGAACAATATGAAAAAAGTATATGTATTTTAATATTTTAATGTATTTTAATATTTTATGTGTATTTTAATATTCATTGCCAAAATGCTTTCCACATGTGGAATTTATGAACAACTGTACTAAAAACATTCATCTCAATGTTAGAAACACATTCTACTATTTCAATCGTTTAGTTTTTTATTATTATTATTAATAAGAATTAATATTTTTCAAGCTTGGCAAAGAAGTGTGACATAATACATAATTCTCAGGGTTTTTTTTATCTGCCTTCCTATAATTTAGATGAACTCCTCAATAGAGAAGATGAATCTTTGCCATCTTATTGAAAAGCAGGGCTTCTACTTGGTAACGTGCAGTTGTCCCATATAACAAATGAATAAACCTAACACAATCAAATTCATAAATCTTATAGAGGATTGTTTCCCCAGGACTTTTAAATTTAGGAACACTTGTCTTCTCCAAAGATTTGAGAAATGTCTTCCTGCTTTTTCGTTTGCTTTTGTTTTTTGGTGTTTGTTTTTAACTGAGAGAAGGCTGAGTATTAATTTCTTTGGTTTGACACTACAGAGAGCCACACTCATTACTAAATCAAGTTAGGGCCTACAAGCTTATGTATCAGGTGCAACTTAAATAATTTTCTAAAACATATATTGAGACTACAAATTCATTTCAATATTAATCAAAATCCCAATGTGTTTTTCTATAATTTGAGAAAACAATATACTCAAATAACTGACTGTAAATGAATATAAAAAGAGAAAGGGCCCAAAAAAGTAAAACAAAAACAAAATTCTGGATGAATAATAGATGATATCAGATAGTTGCAGTACTTAGCTAGTGGCCATCGATTCACTGAATGATGAACCCAGACATCCGAATAGACAAACGAAAGGAAAGAACCACAGGGCATTCATAACCAAAGGCATCTGACCTTGGCCGTGCATGCTTCACACATGAGTGAGCAAGAATTTACTGCTCAGTAAGTAAAACAGGCAAAGTGGAACCTATGGCTGGAGTAGGAAAATAAAGGGAAGACTGTGACCCTTACGCAATACGGAAATTAATTCTTGATAGAATAAGGAAAAGAATATGAAAACCAAAAAAGTGAGCTAAAAACATGCATGGGTATCTTTCTGATTTTATAGCACTAGAGGAGTTCTGAAACAAAATATAAGATGGTTTAAAAATTCGACAAGGCATGCCACAAATAAACTTTTCAAGAAGTCTTTAAGTAGACAATATTTGCAATGCACATTTCAGCAAAGAACTGTAACCAAAATACTTCTTTTGAGACTTCAAAAGTCAACAACTTTCATAGGAAATAAAAAAACACCATAAATATGGACATTGAAAAAAAAAGATACTTAACTGGTAATTGAAAAAAAATACAAATTAAAACAAATTACTGATAATGACACTGTGGCATAGCAAATAAAGCCAACACTTGTGAGACCAGCATCTCACATGGACACAAGTTCAATCCCGGATGCGCCACTTAAATCTCCCACCTGTTAATTGACCTCGGAGAAACAGTGTAGTTCTTGGACCCTATCACCCACATGGGAGATACGCATATAGTCCCTGGCTCCAGGCTTTGGCCTGGCACAGAGATCGCCCAGTGGCATACTTGGGAGTAAACCAGAGTTTTAAGAACCTGTAGTTGTCTCAGCATTTCTCTGCCATTCTGACTCAACAGAGTAAATCCTTTTAAATGTATTTGCAAATGTATATACTTATATAAATGAAATACTATCTATGTGCACAAAACACAGGTTGACAAAACAACATCTGAACATTCTGGCTTCTGTCTTAATGCCTACATGAAGAATCACCACTGTCATAGGCTATCATAGCCTTTTCCTATCTCTTTAGAGTTCCACATGTGCAGTGGTGATTTATCTGAGATGCCACAGCAGTGCTGCATATGTGAAATCACAAAGGACCAAATGCAAAAGCAAGTATGAGAATCCAGCTGTCTCCTACTAAGCTATACATATAAGAGATTTTGAAAAGCAAAAAGCAATTCCTCTTTTCCAACTTTATGTTTGTTCTGGAAAATATAGCTCTTATGTTAATATTGTGAAAATACATAACTTTGCTTATATAATACATTCATTTTAGCATTTTGAAAGCAATTAATTAACCAAATAATTTTGAGATTTCTAATTATGTCAATAATGATAAACACAGCACACACAAACTAAAGTTCTTTGGGGTTATCAATAATTTTTTAAAAGTATATTAAAAATATGGAACATGGAAACAAAAAATACTGATCATCACAGAACAAGAGGATCCCTTGGCTGCAGCCAGTTAGAGTCTGAACTGCAATACATACTCCACGTCATACTCTAGAAGTAATGGGCAAACTAACAGGCTCCCACAACTTCTGACACAGTGATCTTGGCACGAGGTATATACTTCACACATCACCATGTCGACACGTGACTGCAGCATTCTTTGTAGTTTTGGTTCATTTCTTTAGTTCACTAAATACCTGTTGCGAAGCTGTCATGGGACTGACACTGTGCTACATGATCCAAGTATGGAGTTTACAACGACAAAGTCCTGCCTTTGTGGAGCTCGCATTCTTCTGGGGCTGATGTATATAAGTTGTAAAATAAAACCAATGCCAAGGAGACAGAGTCGGCATGTATCTGAGATACACAGCGCAGAAAAGACCTAGCTGGAAAAGAGATATCTGAGGAAGAACGAAATGAAAGAAATATGTGAGACTTATGAAGAGTCGAGGGAAATGATTCATGGAAAGAAAAGAGGAAACAGTAGGTATAAACTACAATAATGAAAATGCTCTTGCCATTTTGAAACAGCAAAACACTGAGGGAATTCGAGATGGAATGAACAAAGCGAAGAGAAACCAGAAAGGCAAAGAGGGAGACAGGCAGTAGGCAGAGCACACATGAGCTTGGGACTTTAGAAGGGCTTTTTAAATTAATTAATTTATTTAGTTATTTTATAAGACAGTCCATAGGCTCTGAGATTTCCTGTCCCCTCCCCCTCACTAATTTCCTTATATTATTACAATAGTATAGTCCATCATTAACAGTCTTAAGTCCATCATTCTGTTATTTAAGTGTATCCTGACACCGTAGGTATGGACAATGGCACAAAGTCCAACATCCTATTATCAAGATATATTTAACAGTTTCATTGGGAGTCCATCTTTCCTGGTAGGTCTTTCAAATTTATTTATATGTACGATTAAAAGATGGTGGGCAAATGAATGATATCTTGTTGTTATGAGAAGAACAGATTATGGGGGCAAAAAAAATGGCAAAAACAGAATCAGAACAATATGTTAGAATATTTGAATAGTCTAGGCAAAAGATAAGGAAATTCCAGACCTGGCAAGTGTTGGAATGGAGCATGAGATTGTGGCAGGTTGCTTAGGAACTGCATAGGGAATCCAGACAAGAGCTGAAGATGAGTGCAAGTTTATTGACCTAAAAATTGACTGAAACTTCCAAGTTCAAATCTGTCTAGAGTTTTGAGATTCCTGACTATAGCTAAAGAAGAATTCTAGGATGACAGGATAACCACACAACGGAATGCTATACAACCACCGAAATGAATAAATTAAAACATATACCGGTGAGGATGATCCAATAGAGTGACAGACAAGATCTATGTAAAGCCACAAGAAGAAGCAACCAAAGCACAGTGCAAAAGCAGGTCTTGCACCGGATAAGAGAACACCCTCTGAACAGAAAAGCGACTGGGTGGAGCATGTGGGAACAGACTGAGGAAGATCAGTGGATTCTGTGCTAGGAAGATTAAGAAGGTATAGTCTGCAAATATAAGAGTATTTTCTCTTTTAAAAATGAGAGAAAGGTCAGTATCACAGGAACAGAGTGATAAACAGCTGTGTGCAATGCAGGAACCCCATATGAACTCCAGCTTCTGTCTAGGCTACTTCACTTCTGAGCAAATTCCCTACTAGTGTTACTGGGAAAGCAGCAGAGAATGACCCAAGGGCTTAGGCCCTTATAACCCATGCAGAAATCTTGGAGGAAATTCCAGAATCCTAGTTTTGGTCTGGCCCAGCCCCAATCATTTTAGCAATTTTGGGAATGAACCAGCAAACAGAACATCTCTCTCTTTTCTCCTCTCGCTTCATTTCCCTCCCTCCTCTCTACATTCTTCATTCTCTGTAACTCTGCCTTTCAAACATACAAATCTTTCTTGAAAATGAGATGAGGAGTGCACTATTTAAGAAATAGGTGGAAGAGAGTACTGAAAATGCCATAAGTGTGGAGTTTCCACTTGAAATGGAGTCATACCTTTGAAATGGAGTCAGACCTTTGAAATGAACACAGGCAGCAAGAAGTTGGCATGAGTGAACCTTAAGATGATACTAGGAGCAGGTGTTTGGCCAAATGGATGTGCCATCTCTTGGCATGTATATATTCCACATTAGAGTGCCAAGGTTGGAATCCCATCCCTGCTCCTCTTTCTAGCCTCTTGCTAATATGAACCTTGGAGGCAAAAGGCACTATAAGTTCAAGTAGAAGGGTCCTGGCCTGCAGGAGCAACTAGAATGGCTTCAGTCTGACCGAATCCAAACAAATCCTCTCTCTCTCTCTCTGCCTTTTAAATATATTAGTTTTAAAGTTATGCTGAAAGACAAAAATCCCTCTGTAATTCCATTTCCATGAGATATCCAAAATAGATCCATCCACAGAGACAGAATGCAGGCGGGTGGCTGCCACATGCTGGGTGTGGGAGGCAATAGGAGAAAATGGGGAGAAACTGTTTAATGAGTTTTCCTTTTGGAATGATGGAAATATTTTGGAAGCTGATACAGGTGGTAGTTACCCGGTATTGTGAATGTACAAAATGCCACTCAATTGTTCACTTTGAAATGGTTAATTTTTTTAAAAAAAGGCAGAATGAAACACTGAGTGGAAAGACTGAAAGTGACACTGAGGTCAGTCTCAGGTGTCCTAACTCTCGCAGGGATGATGAGCTTTGTGTAACTAACTGTGCACCTAAAGGAGGATACGGGTTTGCTGTAAGCTGTTCTGTGCCTGTGTACCTCTACATTTAGATTCAAACTTCTGCTGCTTTACCCAGATGACATGTAAAATTAAGATAACCCAGGAGCCAGCACTGTGGAACGGAGGCTATAGCTGCTTTCTTTGAGGCCAGCATCTCACATGGATGCCAGTTCATGTCCCAAATGTTATGCTTCCGATTAAGTTCCCTGCAAAGTTCCTTGGAAAAGCAAAGGCATATGGTCCAAGTGCTTGGGCTGCTGCACCCACACTGGAGGCCCAAAAGAAGCTATGGACTCCTGGCTTCAACCAGCCATTGCAACCATTTAGGGAGTATAACACTGGATGGACTCAATCTCTCTCTCTCTCTCTCTCTCTCTCTCTCTCTCTCTCTCTCTCTCTCCCTCCCTCCCTCCCTCCCTCCTTGCTATTCAAATCAATACAATTTTTAACAACTAAAGTAATCAAATGCTATGTTATGAAAAATATCAACTCCTTTACCTATATCTGTGGAGTTGAACTGGTATCTAACATTTTGATACTAATTGAGAAACTATAAAAATGTGATAAAATATACACAGCAGAATACTACTCAGCAATAACATGAAATCTTGCGATATGCAGCAACATGAACATAACTGGAGGTCAATATGTTAAGTGAATTAAGCAAAGACAGCTACCGTGTGATCTCACTCATTTGCCAAATATCGAAAAGTGGACCTCATAGAAAGTAACACTACAATGGTCCTTACAAGAGCCAGGGGAGAGTCGCAGACAGAAAAGGATGCAGAAAGGTTGGTGAGTGGGTTCTGGTTACAGTTAGGAATAAGAAATTCTGGCATTTTATTCACAATAGATGAACTAGGTAATAATACTATACCATATATTTCTCAAAAAATTTATAAAGGATTTTGAATGTTTTCACTATACACAGAACTTAAATAGTTGAGTAGATAGATATATTCAGCTTGATTGATATTATGCTGTATATACACATATAGACAGATGACATGATACCCCATAAAAATGTAGAATTTTTTCCTTAAGATTTATTTATTTTCACTGGAAAGGCAGACTTTATGGTGAGGAGAGACAAAGAAAAGATCTTCTATCTGCTGCTTCACTCCCCAAATTGCTATAAGGACTGTAGCAGAGCTACTCTGAAGCCAGGATCCAGAAGTTTCTTCTGGGTCCCCAAGATGCTGTAGGCCAACCGTTTGGTGCAGTGGCTAGGATGCCACTGGATGCCCATATCCCATGCCAGAGATCCTGGATCTAAGTCTCAGGCTCAGCTCCCAATTCCAACTACCTGCTAATGTGCACCATGGAGTTGGGGGCGGGGGAAGCAGGTGAGGGTTCAAATACCCAAGTCCCGGGGCCCGGCATGATGGCCTAGCGGCTAAAGTCCTCGCCTTCAACAGGCGGGATCCCATATGGGTGCCGGTTCTAATCCTGGCAGCTCCACTTCCCATCCAGCTCCCTGCTTGTGGCCTGGGAAAGCAGCTGAGGATGGCCCAAAGCTTTGGGACCCTGCACCCGCATGGGAGACCTGGAGGAAAGTTCCTGGTTCCTGGCTCCGGATCGGCACAGTACCGGCCGTTGCGACTCACTTGGGGAGTGAATCATCGGATGGAAGATCTTCCTCTCTGTATATCTGACTTTGTAATAAAAACAAATAAATCTTTAAAGAAAAAAAAAAAACAAATACCCAAGTCCCTGTCACGCATGGGGAACAAATGGATTGAGTTCAGAACTCCTGGCTTTGGTCTGGCCCAGTCCCTGCTGTTGCAGGCTTTTGAGCAAGTAAGCTAGCAGATTGAAGATCTTTCATTTGGTTTGTGAGTCTCCAATTCTTTGTTTCTCTGAACTCTGTGTTTCAAACAAAATCATTTAAAAATGACATTCTGGCCACTGCAGGCTAATCCTATGCAAGCAGTGCTGGCATCCCATAAAGCACCAGTTCACATCCCAGCTAATCCACTTTTAATCCAGCTCCCTACCTACATCCTGGGGAAGCAGCAAAGATTGGCTCAAGTCCTTGGGGTCCTACACCCCTGTGGGAAAACCAGAAGAAACTCGTGGCTCCTGGTTTTGGATCAGCTCAGCTCTGGCAATGGACCATCTGGGAAGTAAACCGACAGATGGAAAATTCTGTCTCTCTTTCTCTTTGTCTCTGTGTGTGTGTCTCTTCTCTGTAAATCTGCTTTTCAAACAAATAAATCTTAAAAGAAAAAGACATCCTTTTCTAGTAATTGGAAGTAGAATAATAAATCACAATTGTATGATGCTAAAGGTTTTCTTCAATTCTCATGCGGTATTCATATTACAAAATGTATCAATGTTTGTATGATATCTTGTTAAGTGATAAACTACCTTACCAGTAATCCTTGTTGGAGAAACAGAGCAGGGCTCTTGGCTGCGTTCCTTCAGCGTAGTAGGCAATTCTCTGCATATCTATCAGGTCAAACAGAAAGGGAATATCATATAAAGACATGTTTTGACAATGACAGATATTATCTAAATGACAGTTCAACCATTCTTGCCTTTTGCCAGCTAAGCTTGTCTGCACTGTCAACACGGCAACCTTGCTCAAGTCCTAAACTCCAGTCCTTAACTTCCCTGACTCTCCACTCCCTTGAATTCCTTTAAAACTCCACTGCTGACTTTACTCACAGCACTAGGATTGGCTCTTCAGCTTCTCCCACCAGTTTATTCTCCTCCAGCCACCCATCAAACACCAATGTTCCATAGGGCCATTTTTTTGTTTTTTTTCTTCTTCCCTTTGACTCTGGATCCTTGTCTGAATCCAATTTCCCGGTGGCTTCATTTCCCATTTGGAATGCTGAGAGGCTAGAGACTTCCCAAAAATTAGCTTCTATTCAATGCTCTTACCTAGATATTTACAAGCATCCAAACAGGAATTCTGGCATCCTCTTCATGAACTTTTTTCAAGGCTCTAAATTATTTTTTCTGTATCAATTACTAGTATCACTATATCCATTAAACAGGGTTATTTTAATAGTATAATTTTCTTTGGCTTAAAACTCACCAATAGCTGCTCTCTAAATGGTGAACTTGAAGTTCAAATCCCTTGTGATGCATTATGAGGCCTCCAAGTTCCAGTGTCAGCAAATACCTGTCAGTCTAACACTCTCCCTAAACAACTTCCAGGACCCAGCTACACTATGTCCATCCTTAGCCCCCTCTCAGTCCTTTCACTGGTTGCTTCTCGTTGCTCTGTAACACCCTTTGCCTGATTCTTCATTGGACCAATATGATTCCTCCATCATAAGTTGATTTGGTTCTGATATTCTCTGCAAAACTTCCAAAGTCAGGGGGGTGTTCTGTTCCCAGGCATACTTTCATGCTATAGTTGTCATGTCTACCTGTCTCAGCTATGAATGTGCTGTTGGCAAGTAACAGCATCATACTGCACCACACTTTAGGTTGTGACTTCCTAAAATTACACCCAGATCAAGGTGAGGGGAGAAGCTATAATAAGTGATTGCATGGATGAATGAAATACCCAAGATTATTATTTCCTAATGTGTCCACACAATAAACACTGCTTATTTTATACATTTATAAACCACCAAAATAAAACATTAAAATCAGTGTGAAATCCTCAAACGGAATCCAAAATATTATCTGCCATTGTACTCCTAAACTGACCACCCTGCCGTCCTCTATGCAATATCCTTTGGCATTCATCATGTTAATTAACATGCTTGCTCTGATTGAATATAGGCAGACAGGCACGTGACGCGAGTACCAATACATCTGGAGAAAAGTGTGAGATGAGAGAGTAGCAGACGAAGTCACAGAGTTAATGGGAAGTCAAACCAAGAGCCTTGGAGGTTAACAATGAGGACCCTGGCTTCCACTGTGAGATGGAATGCAATTACGGGAAATTTTCTCACAGGAGTTACTTAAACTAAATGATGTTTAACACATCATTTTGACTGCTTTGTTAGGAGGAGACTGACAGAGGGTACAGATAGCAGCAGCAGTGAGAAGACCTCTGAGGCAGTGCAGACAGGAGATGACAGGTGACTGAAGAAACGGAGTAGGAATGGGGTGACTAGACACAACCAAACTCATGATATGTCTTCGCCCAGGAAACTTGAAAGAAACACTCGTGTTCCAGTATCTACAGCTGGCAAGACTTTGCTATCCTTTCCTCTGTATGTATTCATCTAGCCATTCCTATTCATCAAGAATAGGTGTGACCCCAAAGTAACTGATTTTTCTTTTCTTCTTTTCATGCTTGTCATATCATTAAGACAGACTTCAAAATTTCTGATCAAAGCTGTAGTACGGATATAAGTGCCATTAGACTAGATGGAAGACGGACACTGAGGCACAAAGGGTAGGTGCATTTCAGAAACTGAATCACATATACTAATGTGAGGAGTCTCTCCTATTCCAAGTACAGGCAGGAGGCAGGCCACTGGGTGTTTAAATTGAAAGCATGGAGCATAGCAAGAGGTCTAAGCCACAGATATAGATGTACTCAACACAGTAACAACAACTCAAGCAGATTATATAGGCAAAACAGTACATCCCAGAACATAGGATAATGGCTGTTATTGCAAGAGGATAGGAAAAAAAATGACTGATATCAGGGTGTACGTAAAGCAACAGCAGAGTCATGATCATTTCGTGTCCCACAAAGAACTCATATTATGATGTGGTATTCCCTTAACTACTTAAATGCAAAAATAATATTAATAATGGTATTAAAAGAAGAACCCCCATCTTACACATTTATTAGTTACCCATTACATTCCACTGGGAAAAATTAAATATGCATTGAATTAGTGAAATTGTTAATAAGCTTACAATTGTGAAAAGTCATACATAACATCTATTTCAAGAAAGCTACATCAAGATCTTCAACTTATGATTATAATTACTGACAATTATTGTCTAGTTGTAGAGCATGCTCATTTTAATGTAGTATAGTATATACTATGTAATGTACAAATGCCCTGGGCGAAAGAATTCCATGTAATAGAAAAAAGAAAAAGCCGTTAAAACTCTACACTCAGATTACAAAGAAAAGCATGCATGTCTGTAAGTATCAATAAAATACATTCAGAACTGCATATGCTTAAGTGTTTGACAGGTGCATGATGCTGTTCTTTGTCAAAAGCAACACATGCAAGAAACTCTGTACCCACCTTACTCCATGTCATATTGACACTTCTTAAGCTTTCTGAAATTTTCTCCCTTTCGTGCAAACTCAGACTTTTATCTGAAAGCACTTCCAATTCGATCCTGTTCAGCAACTTGCGCTTTTCACCTTGTTCCTCCAGTTCCTGAGCTAAGTCCTACAGAGAAAGAGAAAGCAAACACAGCTATAAGATTGCTACCAAGGTCAAGTACAAGAATTGGATCAGACGTCCTTCGGAAACGCCTTCTAAATGTGGACTGTTGGTTTCTCCCAAGGAAGAAAAACTTGGAAGCAGCCTGAACTCATTAACAAGCTGTAACTGACAGGAAATAGACACATACCAGTAGACCACAAACAGTGCCTACTGTTTCCTAACAGGACCAAGTTATAATCCTACTCACCTTGTCAATTTAATACTCTGTTCTACCTTGCTACCTTCTAGCCCGTGTTTTAAATAGCTTAACTATCATATTCACATACACATTCACACACCATTTTTAAATTCAAAAAATATGAGCATGCTATGTTATTGCTTTGCAACAAGTATTTCAATTCTTAACAAAAAGATAGCTATGTAGGGACATAAACTTTCAGGGAAATTTGAAAAGTACTGGCATATCTACATATACTCATGTGTCAGTAATTATTATATGCATATACCATTATAAATACTTCCTGTTGGTTGAAAATCAAAAACAAAACCTGATTATAAATATAAACATGTTTTCAATTCACTCAGTTTTTCATCTTGTAAGTAATAATCATTAGTAATTCTTCATATATGACAGCAAAAACAAAAACAAAAAAAAACAACTTGCTGCCCTGTCATAATCTAAAATAATAGTTTGCTTAAAATATCTGAAAATCCTTTGATCTAATGCTGACACTTCAATGGTTTGTCCTTTTTGTGTGAGTCCAACTTAAGCTCTTGAAAGGACGAAGTTATAGCTGTTCTTAAAAAAAATTCCTCTTCCAAGTTTACCACATTTACCACAAAGTACTTTCTTCCTCTTTACTGCTTCGGTCAACCATGAACTTAAGCGCCATGGCTGTGCAGTGCAAGGCGGTGGCAAAGACAGAGAACAAAGCACTTACTGTTAATTCCTGCAGGTTGGCGTCCGGCTCAGTGGTAGACGCCGTTCGCACAGCACTCTCAGCCTTTGCTACCCAACACACAAGGTCGTCCAGCAATTTCCTATATTCCATCACCTGCTTACTTTTCTCTTTTAATCTAAAACAAACACCATTGGAAAACATGTTTGAAAAATGCCACCTATTAAACCAGAATTCAATGTGTTTTGGACATCTAGACTGAAATACTCCCCTCAAAATATAACTTCCAATCATTATTTCAGGTATGTTTTCAAATGAATTTTAATAATATTGTTGACATTCTACAATACTAAAGGTTATTCAATAATTATAACAGGAATTTTAATTACACTCAAAAGCATGTAAACTAAATATTTATTCTGCTATGAAGAGCTGTGTAAAACTTTAACATAAAAGGCTTTTTTGAAACTTAGATACCACTGTGCTGCATAATGGAATTTTTTCAAAGAAACTGTAAAACAAATATCTATCTAAAAAATAAGGAAAAACACATAATTCTCCTTGAGGACTCCATGGGAATAGAAAGGCACCATTGTAGGAGATATTATTCACACTAAGTGGCAACTATTACTCTATTCACAAGATACAAAGAATAAGGTAAGATCCTGAGAACTGGGCATTTTTTACAAGCACTACAAAAGGAAAAAGTGTAAGTTTAGTTAGTTCATTAAAACAGTTATTACATTTGAATATAAAAAGAGACCTAGAGAAAAAACAAAGCAACAATTTTAAAGTATATAAGAAAAAACATTCAGATGAATTTTCCAAAAAGGAACTTCCTTAATTAGATCTTTTAAATGTTGTAAGAATAACATTTATAAGAATGTGAACCATCTGTTGGAAGATGAGAATATGATTAGAGCTCATATGACAAAAAAGATTATGTATTTTTATAAGAGCGGGAAGGCTATTAACAATGTGGCAGTATTATTTTTATGTTTGCTGTAATTAGCTGCTGTTTTAAAACTGAATGTAATTTTTTAATGAATTACATTGTGTTCTCCCTAAAAAGAATTTACTTCCTTATGACTATGACTTTTTATTTTTAATTACAAAGGTCTAACATAATGATATAAACACACATAATAAAGTGTTAGTAAACAGACCCGGTGTGGTAGCGTAGTGGTTAAAGTCCTTGCCTTCAACACACCAGGATACCATATGGGTGCCAGTTCTAATCCTGGTGGCCCCTCTTCCCATCCAACTTCTTGCTTGTGACTCGGAAAAGCAATCAAGGATGACCCAAAGCCTTGGGAACCTGCACCCAGGTAGGAGACCTGGAGGAGGCTCCTGGCTTCGGAAAGATATAGCCCTGGCTGTTGCAGTCGCTTGGGGAGTCAATCAACGGATGGACATCTTCCTCTCTCTCTCTCTCCTCTTCTCTGTATATTTGACTTTGCAATAAAAATGCATAAACCTTTTTAAAAAAAAAATTAGTAAACTTCTGGAGAATCAGCAAATGTGAAGGAATACTGTAATGCTTAAAAAAAACGTGAAACTCACTATCATTGCACCAGATGACAAAAGAACTCTCACTGGATCATTGCAGAAGATTCTACACAAAATACATTGAGCGTTGTCTGTAAGTGAACACAGCTAAGTTACCTCTGCCGCCTGTCTCTCACTTCTCCAACGACCGCGCGCCAGCGTTGGTTCATGCCTGCCAGCTTGTCTTTCAGGAAGTGTCCATCAGCAGGGGAGAGTTTCTGGGCAATCCCATCCGCGGTTCGGTTCAGTACTGCCACCCTGGGCTGGTGGCTCTCGATGCCCTCTTCAAGTTCCTGCAAGAAAGCGTCAACCCCAATAAATCCCAGGATTCACAATCCCCAGCATGGCAGTTATGTTCACAAAAGGGCGTTTAGTTGTTATTCGTTAAACGCTTCAGGAGACAATAATTACCCTGACCGGCATTATGCAGTGTGTACATGTGTCGAACCATCACTCATACTTTTTATACATCAGTTAAAAATACCATTATTTTTAAAAGGAAAAACAATTCATTTCATGGAACACACCTAATGAAATCTACTTTGAAATCTAACTCAAACTGGCATGAAACAAAATAAAAAGGACAGTGCAACAGAAATGAAACAAATTAATAGCTACTCATATTGAGGCAAAAGCATCAATCATGTTAAAGTAAAGTGAATTGCTTATCGTCTTCTGCCAAAGTGCTCAAAGCATCCCTTTAAAGACACACACGTGTGTATATATGTGTGTGTATATATATGTATATATGTATATGCATAACCACATACAAATACATACACATATGTACTTTACTCACTGATCCAAAAATTTTTTGGTAACCAATAAAAGGAATATTTTAAGATCAAATTTCAACCTCTAACTGCAACTACAAAAGTAAAAAAAAAAGTGAATTAACACCTTGATGAACATTCTCTAATTCCTCACAAAGGTTCTAGGTAAGACACTTTTTAAAAATACGTTGGTTTTAATGAAAGGAAAATGCTTTGCAATGCTAAAACTGTATGTGCTTCTCACCATGATTTTTCAATCGTTATCAGTGGAGCTGATTTTGCTAAGGTGTTACACGTTCCTGAGGCTGAGCTAGAGTTACATGAGCAGCTGCAGCTATAGCCAAAGCACAACTTGTTTTTTATGAGTATTGCCAGTGGTACAAAGAAAAGCATGAGATACCTACGCGTTTAAGTACAAAAACAGAGGTGAGGCATGCATATATTTTTCTGTCCTTGACACAGACTCTAGGACAGAATTTTACACATGTTACTCTAAATATAAAATCAGGAAAAAAAATCACACTGCCCACTAAACAGCACTTTCTCTTTAAATCTCTTTAAAATCATATATGACCAGCTTATCCTAAAGCTCTGAAACTGGACAACAGAAGAGTAATAAAAATCACAAAATGACATCCTACTCCTATAATTAGCCCTGACTTTTGGACTCTGCAGACTGCAGGGAAGGGGAGCACTCACCGGTTGATGCATCTGGGCTTTCTCCGGGTCCAGGCTGCCATCGGGAGCGCAGGTGTCAAGCAGCACCTCTTCAGCCTCGGTGATCCACTGCATCAGGTCATTGAGGTCACAGTGCAAATCCCTCCATTCTTCCACAGCCCGATCAAAACAGCTGAAGGACAACAAACAAAACAAAATAGGGCTCTAAACTTCCCAAACTATCTAGAAGCAATTTTATTTTGAAACAAAAATTCAAATCTCATTGAAACTGGAAGTCTCCAAATGAGTGAATTGTAACACTTTACTGACAAGATCAATTGTCACTGTGGGTTGCAGGGGACAATTAC
Source organism: Ochotona princeps (assembly GCF_030435755.1). Classification (NCBI taxonomy): domain Eukaryota; kingdom Metazoa; phylum Chordata; class Mammalia; order Lagomorpha; family Ochotonidae; genus Ochotona; species Ochotona princeps. The sequence goes on from NC_080832.1 coordinate 20,046,791, forward strand.
TTTAAAAAAAAAAAAAAAAAAGGCACCATCCCAAGAGCACAGAAATCTGCACACACCATCATCTCCCTATCCTCTTCTTTCTTTATGTCGCTCCCTATCCCCCCGACACACACACACACACACACACACACACACACACACACACACACTGGGCACACATTGAAGTAGCTCCTTAACAGAAGGGAATAAGCCTTCTCCAGCTAAATCTGTGATATATTGTTACGGCACTTCAAGCCACTAATAAGGAAATACCACAAAACTTTCCTGGAAAAAAAAAGATGAGTTTATCACAGCCCTGTAGCCTAGCACTTAAGACACTTGCATCTTGAATTAGAGTATTTGGATTTCAATTCTGGTTCTGCTCCCGATTTCTAACTTTCTGCTAATTCATATACTCTGGAAGGGTCCAGGTGTTGGCTCAATGGTTCAATGACTGCACCCGTTCACCCACGTAGAAAACCTGGATTGCTTGCTTGGTTCCTGGCTCCAACACAAGTATAGTCCACTCAGAATGAGCATTGGGGGAACTACCTGCTGGGATTTTCAGGTATGTTTGCTGTCTCTGAAATTAACTAATCCATTAATACCTTTTAAATGTCTATTTGGACACCAAAATTTGCAAAACCTACACATATGATTGACCTAACTCCAATTTTCACAAACATTTAAAATGTCCTATGTAGTTGAAGTGACAACTAATTCCAGTGTCACATTTACCTCAGGAAGATGCAAAACTCAGACTAAGCAACCAGCTGTTGGGATTTCTACTCAAACCCAACTCTTTTAGAGATAAAAAAAAGAAAGAAGTAAAACTCCATTGCTGGTCATGTTTGAAATATACAAAATAAGTATAAAAAAGGAAAACTTGTGTAGGATTTGGATCCTACAGAATCTTCTTCTATTTTTTGTCTTTTTATAGTAGAGCTGGGAACAGTTAACAGAAATCTGAGTTTTCAGTGATATTGGTAAAAACTTTATTTATATGATAAAAAGGTGATTATATTTAAAATAATAAAATAATCCCTGACATCACTAAATCCTAAATATTTATATGGTCTTCTTGTGTGAAAACGATTTTAAAAATATGTTGATTGTTCATAGGGAGACAACATTTTACTGGACATGAAAGAAAGAAGAGTACTTAAAAAATACTTTGAAAAGATATTAACTTCAGTATCTTTATTAAAATGTACACTAACCACATAACTTGTAATTTCCAACTTTCAGACATTGCAGAAACAGATACAAAATGTTTCTAGAAAGTCTGTCCCAGAAATATAAAAAGTTTAAAAACACAAACACTAAACTCAGATCCATGTCACAACTAACAGATTATATTTCAAACAGAGCTAATCATCAGTTACAGTTATGAATTAAAGCGAGAAAACTTGTGAAGAGGTATGCTCAGGTAGCGTTCGCAAACCATCACCTTCATTCTATCCAGCAAACTCCTAGAGCTGGCTAAGGGGTGCATGAAGGGCTATCAGCTTCCCCAGACTCAAGAAACTCAAACACTAAACTTTGCCAATCCTATAGAAAAGTGTGCTAATCCTTCCATCATTTTTGCAGCTAGGAAAAAGGTTTGCTGGACTATTTTTATCTTAAAATCATTATGCTGCTTCTTACTTACAACCTTATGCAGTATTTTTTTCTGGTTATTCCTTCACCCGGCTAACTTTGCAATCTGAAAAAAACTTTGCAGACCCTGAGAATCTCAAACAGGGCTTCCTGTAACGTTTCCATCATACACCATGTACTAGTTCTTACAATATACCTCTAGATCCTGACAGATTTTATCTGTGTAGTATACCTATCTTATAACGCTTTAAATCCCCTTGCCATTGGCTACGTTTGCCTTGTTTTAACACTCAAGATATATATCTCTGAATAAACAAGTAAGTAGGCAGATGGGTAACTGTTCCTATAATGAAATGCAATTTCAAAAAATTTCAAAAAAAAATGATAGCGATAGAATGACCAATACAACTAAAAGGAAAATTATTCCTGGTAGAAAACATAATTTTTGTAAAAATCCAATAAGGAAAAAAAGTAAAAATAGCTTCATCATATTGTGGAAAATATGATGGAAAGTTTTGAAAATATGTAGGAAAATTCGACAGTAGGCCAACTGAAGAACACCATTAAACATTAAGCTCGAGACAAGAAGTCTGGGCTTTGTCCACAAAGCGGTGAAAGCCGCCAAAGAACATTGTTAGTAAAAAGGATAAACAAGGGTCTGAGATAATAGCCCAGAAATATGTGACCTAAAGAACATAACAAAATGTGCCAGATAAGAGAATGTACCATTATTTTCTTACGATGGTTTCAATATTATTGATTCAGGAAAATATGAATGTTAATGCCACAAACCACTGTAGCATCAGCATCAGTCAGTCCTCAAAAAAACCACCATATTTAAATTTCACTTATCATTCTTTTATGCAGGCCAACAACGAACTTGAGAAGTACTATAGACTTTTATAGAGGTGTGTCCATATTAAGATATGATGTTCATCCTATGTGTGATATCACCTGTGATATTAAGATAATACAATCATCTTATTGCGATCAACTACATGTCATTAATTCCTCTTTCTTTAAAGAACTTTACCCACCACAGTTATTCAGTAGGACACAATTTAAGGATATGAAACAGTCGTACTAGTCTTAGTTAACCCTGCCCTCATAACAACACAAGAAATTTACTAATATCAAGTAATTTAGCACATACCCTTAACCTCTGAAATCAACATATACATGCACTGTCACGTGGCACATAAGCTGAGACGTTTTTATTAAACACCGATTTCATTTGCACATACCTTTTATGGTCATTGTACATTCTGTTAATTCTGTCCCACTTCGAATTCAGCTGGGTAAGGGTATCCCTGATTTGAATGGCTTCAGGTCCAGAGGCTTCAAGAATAACATCTGGCTGCTTTTCATGAATGACTGCAATCTGCTCTCCAAGTTTGTCCAGCTGGTCTTTGATATTCTAAAAGCAGTTGTAATATATAAACAAAGTGCAGCAAAGCAACAAAAGGAATGGAATCAGAGGTGACAAAAATCTGAAGTGTGTAACACCCATCTAAAAAGTAGCAATGAGGAAATCATCATTGTTCATGTAAGCTCGACACTTAAACAAAAATCCTTATTGACCAAACGGAGAGTAATGCTATGTAATATTGTAATGGCAAGGGCGGAAAACTTCCATGGATGTTCAAAGTGGTATCTGCATAAGACATACAAAATATTTTACTATCACTGTTTAAAGCTTAGTGAAGGATGGGAAGTTGGAATCATTATACTACTATTATTAATTATTATTATCAGATAACGCTACTTTAACTGACAGAGATGAGATACCGAATCTACCCTACCTGAGATTTTCTTTTCACATTAAAATGCAATCAAGATTATATGAGAAGGTCTTTAATAGTTGAATTAACATAATCAACATGCCATTCCATATCTCAATGACTGGCCATCTTAAAGCTTTTCAAATGACCTGATCAATGCTGCATTTTATGGCATCTGACAAACAAATTCATCACCCAGGGTCTGCTCTCTGATGTTTGAATACAAAAAAAGTCTACTATTATGAATAATTACTAATTGTGCATCCATTAAAACTGATACCCATTTTTATGAGATTAATATTTCCACAAATGTTATTAAATCATTGGTGCAAGTTTTAAAGCACATTGACCACTTGGCGGGTGCAGTAGCCAATTGTTCGCTTTACTTCTATATTAACTGTGACTATTCCAGTACAAATGCTTGGAGGATTACCTTTAGGGAATCTTCCTGGAAAGAGAAGTCCTCATAGACAGAACCATGGAGCTTTGGAACATTCAGTGATAAATCCACATCCTCCATGGAAAGTAAAATCTTATTAATTTCAACCAAATAATCTGTGGGGAGCTGTGATGATGATGGAATTCCTGAAGTGAGTTGTCCTGTTTTCCTCCGTTGACTATGGATGGCCTAAGAAACAAATGAAATACCCAATGCCATGAAGTTAAATAACATGCTACTAGATGAGAGTAACACAGCTACGATACATCCCCTTTAATGAAAAGCCACAAGGCAAAATCAACAACAGAAAGAAAAAAGAAATTTTAATTTAGAAATAACATTTTAAAATGTGAAATCTTGCTTTGCGTGTTTTACAGAAGCCTTAAGCAACGAAGTTTTTGAATAATAATCAGAAAGAATGACACTGAAATAACACATACAGGTCCAAAGAATGTAAAAGTCAGCTATGAAATCCACCCAAGGTCCAAACACAAAACAATACGGAATGTTGGACTTGTGACTGTTGCTGAAGCACTATACTACTGTAATAATATGGGGAAAAACAGGAGTGAGGAAATGGGGGAATGGATGGGGGAATCCCTATGCCTACAGAACCACACCATGAAAACTTGAAAGAAAATAATGATAACAATAGATATATCCTAAATATACTTAAGATAAGTAAATAGTAAAGTGACAAAAACTTAAGACTATTTTGTGTATGAACTTAATGCCAGGAAGCAAAACTTTAAAACATTTCAAGTTTATATTTTAAACCTGCATTGCTGTAGACACCCTTAACAAACTCTAAGTCCCATCTACACCCTATTGTTAAACAGCATCAATAAGTTAGTATTTACAAGAGTTTTCTCAGAGACCAATCTTATCTCATTTAATCAAGAGGAAACATAACTTATCAGAGTTATCAGCTGCTGCTTGGAAAGTTCTACATGAAAGAAAACATTGTAACCATTTGCATTTCACTCTTCTAAAAATATCACAATTACACTACACACATCTGGACCTCACTACTGGAAACACAGGTAAATTAATCATGTCTTCATAATAGCATAAGAAATGCAATGGGTTACAGCACAAAATCACTACCTTTGAGATCAGTGTTACAGAGTATGCGTGTCCTAGCTGAGACAACAGATCCTGAAATGCCACACACAGATCCAAGGCTACGGGGACCACTCATCAGCCCTAATCCAGATCTTCTGGACCTGCACCTCAGAGCCATAATCCTATTCTGTTTGATTCCCATGAATTAGCCAGAGTCTTGCAGAGGCCATCTGGCTTTTCAAATCCCCAAAAGGCCAAATATATGTTTGCAACTACTTGACTGTTCTTGAAGGACATGCAACATTGTAGTTACTTTCCTGATTCTGATCTCCCCTTCCCAACTGTGGTGGAATTCTGGTCGTTAGGGCATCTCGTCACTGCCACACGGCTCTGCTCTGTCTGCTGCTTCCCTGTGGCCGTGTGTTCCCAGCTATCTCTCCGCTTTTGGTCTATCTAGTCCTACCACCCAGGACCGCACCCTCTCTGCTTCTCCTCCACCAACCCTCCTTCATCCATTAACATGTCCTCACCCTATTCCACCATCTTTGTTCCCTCTGTGCTTTGTCCTGCCCCATGCAACAATACAATACTACCCAGTAATCCACACTAGAAAGGAAGTGGTTTGAGTTAGTGTCCATGAACATAGCCTCAAACATCTGAGTGGCAAGGGCCAAAGAGGTGCGTTGAATTCCCCAGACTTGCACCAACACAATACCTTCACTTTGTTGTATCTTGTGTGCAGAAGGAGCAACTGCAAACGGATCTTTTCTTTTTTACTGTCCTCCGTAGGCTGATGCAACATTTGTTCTCCCCTTTGTAGGACATCCTCAATCTGGGCTCTATCCTCATCCAGCTGAATGTGTAAGAGCGAAAAACAAATCAAAACAAAACAAAAAAGGACTCACTCACTATCCCTTCCCAAAGCAAGACAAACCTCCTAACAAGACAAACCTCCTAACTATAGTGTTAGTCAAGATAGGTTCATCTGAATGATGCAAAAGCCATATACATTTTAAAATACTTATATTTCAGACCAGGGATGCTTTCCCAATGAAACTGTTAAATTTATCTGGACAATAAGATGCTGGACTCTCTGCATGGTTCATGCCCACAATGAAGGAATCATGACTGGATATGATCTGTACTATTATAACAATGTGGAGGAATTCAATGTGGGGGGAGGGTTTTGGGGAGCAGTTGGAGGAATCCCAGAGTCTATGAAACTGTGTCATAAAATGAAATAAATGTAGTTTTTAAAAAAAAAAAAAACTTCAAAGTTAGTTGGGTAGAAGTTGGCTAATACTACAGAAAGTGTATCTGTTTTTTTTTAAGTACCTTATAAATCAGTTGGCATTATATTCATAATCATTAGAAAATCATACTGGGGGGAGGGTGTGGGGAGGGGTGGGAGAAATCCCAGTACCTATGAAACTACTACAATGCAATTAATGAATAATAATAAAAAAAAGAAAATCATACTAGGATTTGTTTCTGGAAAGCAGATTATATAGATAAAAATGGATATAAATACATTTAACACACACAAAAAAATGGTAACACCATAGTTCTAAAAATTTCCTTGAACCAACCTTTTCACTGTCATCACTGGATTCCAAGTGTTTTTCCACAACTTTTAACATATTTTCTACATCATTTTCTAATTTTTCCAAGTCAGAATAAGGCACACAGGCTTCAAATGTTTCAGCGGTGACCAAGCCGTGGTAAGATAGGGGCTCCTGTCCAATTAGTAACTGTAGAAGGAAAAGAGTTCTCTGAAGATATATTCTGAATTTTTCTGAATATTTTAAAATAGGTTTCTCATTATTTTAAATTTTCATTATTATTTAAATTGTACACATGTATAAGGTACAGTGTGGTTATTCAAGATGCCTTCAGTAAGTGGAGATTAAGATCAGTTTGGTTGATAATTCATTTCACATGTTTTAAGTTTTTTTTTACTCAGACAATAATTGTGCATAGTATAGTTGGACACTTCAACAAATACATACAATGTGTACTGCTCCAAGTCAGTGTCACATTGCCACTTCCTTGTCATCACTAATCATTAGAACATTTACAAGCTCTGTTCTTCTAATTGCTCAGAAAACACATGTGAAGATAGCTGTAGCTAAATTCCTCATCAGTGATTGAAAATATGGAATGAGAGGAACTGGAGTGGATTTCATTTCACACATTCTCACAGCCGTGGTTTATATAAACTTGGGCCTTTTGAATTATTTCTTATTTTGCAAACTGTAATTAGAGCCGTGAGAGAGTGAGGGAGCAACCTGAAGAATGCAGTTTGATGGATTCTGACGCCACCTGTGAACATGGTGGAAAACAGGGTCGCCTCCCCGACCCAGGGTGGCAGGGACACATGATAGACTCCCTCTCAGCTGTTTTCCTAGAAAAACTCTCCTGCAGGTAAAAGCCTAAAAAAAATACGTATTTCTCAACAAAATATTTTCAGATCATGTCTACATAAAAAAATTATATATATATAAAAATACATATCCTATCCAGTTCAACTAATCTTGATTGTGTAAACTCCCTGCATGCACTGCAACATATATGCACTCAATATTTGCATAAATTTCAAGGATTTAACCCAAAGGCACATCAAGAGATGGATAAACAAAATATAAGTCAGGCAATTTTTTGACAAATATGGTATTTATGAAGAACAGCAAGAAATAAAAAATTAACATGTTAATTTTAACAAATTACGTAATGAAATAACCTACAGAGCTTAGAAACCATGTCAAATGAAAATATTAAAACTATATGAAAAATTTTATATTTTAATGAAATACATATGCAGAATAGATAAGAATGCCAAAATGTTTACAGGGGTTATTTAGGGAAACAGTGGTAATCTTGTTTTCATACTTCCTTTCAACCTGCCCCTAAATCTTACCGATTGTTTTTTATAGCAAGTAAAATCTCCCATACATCATTAGAAAAGAGTAAAATCAGCTTAGGACAGAGCATAAAGACGCAAGAGCAATGTTTATGGAAACACAAGCTAAAGTGTGAGTTCTTCTTTTTCTAAATTGTGAATAATATGAGTTTATTCATAGGCTCAAGAAGATAATGTGACCCATATTAGATATTTAAAGTAAGATTGGACAACATTTACTTCCTGCAAAAGGGAGGGCCCTTACTCTTCTATAACCTACACCGCAGCTCAAGACCGAATTAACTGGATAGTGAAAGAATGCCATTTGGTGAGCATTTTAACTGAGACTTTTTTTTTTAAGATTTATTTATTTTTATTGCAAAGATCTTGTGTCCACTGATTCACCCCCCCAAGTGACTGCAACAGGCGGTGGTGCGCCAATAAAACCCAGGAACCTGGAGCTCTTCCAGGTCTCCCACACAGGTGCAGGGTCCCTAGGCTTTGGGCCATCCTTGACTGCTTTCCCAGGCCACAAGCAGGGAGCTGGATGGGAAGTGGGGCTGCCAGGATTAGAACCAGAGACCAAATGGGATCCCAGTGCGTTCAAGGCAAGGACTTCAGCCGCTAGGCCACCGCGCTGGGCCCTTAACTAAGATTCTTAAAAGCTCAGAATCTTATGTCAAAATGAATATGTGATATCAATTTCCCTAACGTTTTGCTGTCTTTTTTTTCCCACCAAATCCTCAAAATGTTTTCATTTCCTCAGCTTATTTGACAAGCAAATACAGTCATGAGAATGTTATAATTAACATGTTTCCTTCTGTCCCTCATAAAATAAGGGTAATAAGGATGAAATTAAGAAAAACATTTACAGAGAGAAAAAGTTACATATGGTAGCACACACTTTAAAAAAGTGTTTGTTTATCATCCTCTCATTTCAGATTATATTTCTTAACATTATTAAACCTAGTAACTTTAATAGTAAGTTTTGATTGTGGCTTAATGGTAGCTTCTAGATTTGTCAGCACATAAAGCCCAAAACTGAAGTCCTAATAGTGTGATATAAGAGGACATATGTAAATAATAAAAAATAATGAGTTTCATATTTATTCCTTGCCTTGGAATTAATCCCAAGATCTCACAGCCAGTTCTAACCTTTGATAGAATCCTTGAGATATTTTTTTTCACCTAGTTTCTTGTTTACGCTCTTTCACGTGTAGAATCGTAATTAAACAAAGACATATCTGCTATACAAAAAAGGGACTAAAATCATTCTGATATCAATCTTTCCAAGGCAATATTATATAAATGATTATCATTTAGACATATAGCCATAGGAAAAAAAATGGTGTTCTATAAAAACATAATTACTCACTTTAGCACTTTGGATGTGTTGAGACACCTTCTCAAAGTTTCTGTTCAGTTCAGCTAACTTTGGTTCCACAAGCTCCTTGCTTGCACTGCCACGAGCATTCGTCAAAGCGACAGCTTGGTCGCGGACATTTTCAACCTGGAGGTTGGCATCGTCCAGCTCAGTTATTAAGCGCTAATTGTAAGAAACCACAAAATGATTCCGTGAGAAAAACCAACAGCAAACAGGGATGTAACGCTTGCTCAGCAACATCAAAAGAATCTCTGGCAGTCTGAATCAGAGATTTCTACACTGAATTAGCATAACAGCTGCTCCGAGATTCACTGGAGACCTCAGTTTCTCCCACCAAAATAAACGTTCAAGAATCTACCGCTTGGCAAAAACATGTGCACCAGAAAATTCCAGCAACCCACAAGAGAACGACAGCGGGACAGTCCTCCCCCGGAAACGGCGCGGGGCACTGGTGCTACCTTCACGATTTCTTCCCGTTTACTTGCTGGTTTTTTTTCAATCTCATCCAACATAGCTTCCGCTTGATAAAGCCAGGTACTGATGTGAGCAACATTTCCATCAAACATCTCCAGCTGGTTCTGATGGCTCTACAAAGGAATTCATACAGTGCTGTCACAACTATCTGACGTGCGTGCATAAGACAAGAACCTGAGATTTCAAAGACTTTCAAAAAAGCGACTCGAAAACTGATGTTTAAAAAGATTTCTACCTCCCTGCCTCTTTGGCAGTGGAACAGTCTATTTTAACCAAAACGGCACAGCCACAGTGAGATATTTTCTAAAGTTTATTGAACCTAGAACTCTACTATGCAAAAAGTTAAAGTTTCCTTTTCAATTTCAAGTGTGTTTTTCACGCCTCATTCTTGTGGCTGACATCATTTGCCTCCTTTTCATCAAATTTCTTAAAAAAAAAAAAAAAAACACTTAAGGACATAACAATATAGATAAAAATGCGGATCAGATGAGATTCGGCCTGACCAATAAACACATCGTATGTTCCTTCACCTTGATACTCTCCGCCCTTAACATTACACCTGGGCAGAACTCCACTGCAGAGTGTGTCCTCATGAAGGATGAGAAAACGAGAGAAAACAGATTTGAAAACAGAAGCAGACACTTAAGCAGATTTAAACTGTGCATAGTACATGAAACTAAAGGCAAGAAGCTAAAACTTGACTAAAGGAATAAGAAAAAAAAAGAGCGAAAACTTAGAATATCAACGACTTTAGGAAGTTTATTTTCTAGGACGAAAAATACCAGGGAAAATGTATTTGTGTTTTCAAAAGGAGGAGAACTGTTTTTCTATAATATGAAAATATGTTGAAAAAATGAAATGTGACTAATAAATTATATGAGAAAAAAATCTGACAGATCTGGAATTTAAGTAAGAAAAATTGATGAGTATCAGAATTGCCCTTAGAAAGCTGGAAAACCAAATATTCTGATAGGACTGAAAGACAATACCCGAACAAGACATAGAAGGTATACACTAAAAAATAGGGCCTGGTGCAGTGGCCTAGCAGCTAATGTCCTCGCCTTGAACATGCCAGGATCACATATGGGCACTGGTTTTAATCCCAGCAACCCCGCTTCTCATCCAGTTCCCTGATTGTGGCCTGAAAAAGCAGCTGAGGACTGCCCAAAGCTTTGGGACCCTGCACCCACGAAGGAGACCCGGAAGAGGATCCAGGCTCCTGGTTTCAGATCAGCGCAGCTCTGGCTGTTGCAGCTGCCTGGGGAGTGAATCATTGGATGGAAGATCTTCCTCTATGTCTCTTCTCCCCTCAGTATATCTGCCTTTCCAATAAAAATAGATAAATCTTTTTTTAAAAAAAGTGTACACTGAAAAATAACATTCATGAGAATCTGAAATAAAGCTATTAATAAAAGCAAAATTTAACAAGCACATTCCATGAGCCAAGAACTTCATATTTACTATTATATTCAACCTTTAATAATTCTAGTATGTTATATTTAATATTTATGATATATATATAAATACTCTATTTTACATATACATGTGGATTGTAGCCTAGAGGCATTAACTTACCTAAAGTTATACATGTAGTAAGTCATAAACTATATAAATAAACCTGTGACAGACAGATCCAGACCAATCTTCATGCCCTATACACGTTAATTGATTTACACAAATACTCAAACACATGTAATCTATAATTTCCCATCTTTAGGCACTATCTAGTATGAGTTTGATTGAAGTCTTATCTCAGCTATATTAGAATTAGAATAACTCATGATAATCCTTTATATACAGTAGGATGTGGGCAGAGTTGTATATATTTATTGCCAGTATAAGAATCAATATTTCCACAAAATAACAGTGTAGTAGTACAACCAACACTTAACAGACATATAACACTACAAAATAATAATTTAAATACCTACCATTTGCATAGTTATTTAAGGGTACTACATGTTTTAAATCATGTAATCATTGCAAAAACCATACGAGGTAGATACGACAATGAATGGCCCACTTACAAACAAGAAAGCTGAGGCTTAAAAAGAGTTTTTGTAATCTGACCAATGTTACCAGTAGTCAGAATTTTCATGTGGGCCATCAGATGCTAAACACGCCCTCTTGGCTAGTATGCCATGATCAGAATATTATAAAAATTATTTGTATCTATCTATACATATTTCCAACTATGAGAGTATAAAAGCCAAATACAATATAAAATCCTTAAAATAAAAGCAGCTACATTTACTGAAACATTAAAGTACATGTTTCTACATACAATACCAACATGATACTCTGCAATACAGTATGAATTCTTTTGTGTTGTTATCTTTTCAAATAAAAAATAAAATGATTCCTGATGAATTCATTCATAAGCAAGACATTACTGGGGCAGATAGAAAATAGAATTTGGAATTAATAGAAGTTGCATGCATCTTAAAAATACTGACAGCTCAAAAGAAGATCTTGTCCTTTAATTCTTCTTGGAACTTACCAACAAGGTGTTGCACCAATCCTCGGTCCAGGTGCGGACCCGGCTCCAGCCAGCATTGAGTACACAGAGCCTCTCCTCTAGTAAACGTTCATTGTCTGAAATTAAATTTTGAAGGGCAGCACTACTCTCTGTGATGGCATTTAAATCAGCTTTTCTCTTCTCCAGATCCTTCAGAACATTCTAGAACATAGGATCACCAGAACATACTTGATCATTCACCACACTGTAAAAGTTTATGCGTTAAAATTTCAAAAAACTTTCTTTTCAGAGGGTCTGCAAAACTCCCAAACATTGCTACAATGAGACTTTCTAAGTTCTTAAGGAAAATCAAAATGTTAGAAATGGCGTTGTCACATAGTTAAAACCTCCACGTGCCAAAGCCAACATCCAACATGGGCACTAGTTCATGTCCCAGAGGCTCAATTTCTGATCTAGCTCCCTGCTCATAACATAGACAAAGCAGTGGAAGATAGCCAAGACCCCTGGAGACTGATGAAGCTCCTAGCTCCTGGCACCTGGCTCATTCTAAGCCACTGCGGCTACTAGAAGAATGAACCAGGGGTGGAAGAGCTCTGTGCTGTCTCTCTCTGTCTGGAACAGCAACTTTCAAATAAACGAATAAATCGTTTAAAAAACAAAAATGTTTAATGAAACACATACCAAAGAATTTAAGAAATCTAGGTATAGAAATAAACTTCTTTCATTTATTTTCAATAACAATTCCACTTAATTTTTCATTACATATAAACATCAATTATCTTCATTATTCTATATGTGAACAATCCATTTCATTTCCAATAACTAAACACTGGCAAAACACAAAGATCCCATATAGCACAGAGTTCTAAAAAAATTAATGAATAATTTTCTGTTAGATTATCCAAAGAAACTATTGCTATGTGCTACATTTATTTATAAAGATTATATCCTAAATATACCCACTTATAAATATATAAATATATTTTATCTCAAGTAAATTATACAAGAATTAGCAAGTCTATGCTTACAATAGTCTCACCAGCTCTCATCTTATGACTGATAAAACATGCCAAGAGAATACTCTAGATGGTTTCATGATGATTTGATTCAAATATTCGTAAGTTCAGACAAAATCTATAGTCACACAAACACAAACTATGTTGAAACTTGCAAGATTCTTTCAATCAAAAAGTAGCATGGAATATGCCAGGGAGTACAGTGGCAGGCGGGAATGATGACTCAAGGCACACTGGATTCTTCACAAGCGCATGGAAGGCCTGAGTTCCTGGCTCCTGAACTTGAACTCGCTCAGTCACTACAGGCATTTGGGGAAATGAACCTGCCTCTCTCTCTTCTTGTCCCTCTACTGCCTACCCTCCCTCCCACACAGAAAAATTAATTCACAAAGGTATCACGTGCTTATCTATCCTATCATTAATATCGATGCACCTTTTGGCAAGTGTCACATTTTCTTAAGCCAGTATTTAAATAAATCACTTTCAGGAGCTTACATTTATACTTAAATATCATTAAATCATGTCTGCTGAAGCACAGATTTCAAATGCATCAGGCAGAAGCAAAACACTCAGTCATATAAATGACTGCTGTATTTATAAAGACACTAAAATATTTCTTTCAAGAGCTCTTGCCCAAGAGGGGAAGAATCCTTGTAGACACAACCACTGCGCTCTGCGGTTAAGATTCTTGGGAGTCTTTTCAGGCCCTCCATGGTTATGTGCTGACTGATGGGAACTGACTTTAACAACCTCAAGAAAATTAAGGAAAGTAAAAACAGTGCACCCATGTGGCAGACCTGAAATAAGCTCTTGGCTTCAAACTGACTCAGCTTTGGCCACTGTGGCCATTTGGGCACAAGGAGATGACAGATTTCTCTGTGTCTTCTCTGTCTCTGTAACTCTCCCTTCCCAATACAAGTAAAACAAAATATAAAAAATGAAAACCTACTTAAGTTATGAAAATGTTATTTAAGTTTTACATTGAAAATAATTTTATATAGCCTTTAAATATAAATACAATAAAATGTGACATGTGAAGCTCCCTTAAATCTAAACACACATGTTAAAATAAGGGTGATTTTGTCAAATACTGATTTTTTATCTGATTTATACTTATGAACAAAATATTCTGTATGATTTGTATATACCCTCTTCATTACTTAAAATCTGAAACAAAATTAAATGGAAAAATTAAAGAATATTTAGCTCCAGAAGGGCAAACTTATTATAGTCACTATCTTAAAAATTATGAGAATCAACTAAAAATCTGAGTTTGAATAAGTGCACAAAGATGAATTAATATTAAATACCAAAAACGAGACAAAGATGCTTTCAATAAAAAATAAGAATTAAAGTAATATATATATATATATATAAGTGAAACTTCTCTCTACACACATATACATAAAAATGCTTATGAAGAAAATAATGAAACATTACACAAAAAAAATGGGGGGGGGGGAGAATGAGACACCATGTTTCCCGAAAGATTTAATATAACAAAGATGGCAATTCCCCTTCAAATTTATACACATTTAATGCAAACTCAAATTAAAATTTACAACATGATCATTTTAAGGATTTGAGAACAATTATCTTAATGTTAACTAAAGAGTAAAAATCAAAAGAGAAAAATAGACACAGAACTCATTCACTACAGTTAAAATACAAATATATTCTGAAAATACATAGTCAAATAGCTAGAGAACTGGTCTGTTCTTTATTTACCTACTTAATTTGAAAAGCAGAGATAGAGAGATCTGCCATGCACTGGTCCCATCCCACTATGTTTTCAACAGTAGGGTTGGACCAGGACAAAGCCAGGAGCGGGTACCTCAGTGTTGTCAGCTATATGGGTGGCAAACAGCAAACGCCTTGAGCTATTACCTGCTGCTTCCCTGGGTGCACAGTAGCAGCAAGCCAGAATGAACCACAGTAATGTATGAAGGGAAGAAAGCAAAGGAAACAGAGAGAAAGGAAGAAGAAGAAGGAGGGAGAGAGGGAGAGAGAAGGAAGGAAGGAAGGAAGGAAGGAAGGAAGGAAGGAAGGAAGGAAGGAAGGAACCATCATTGTAAGAACCGTTTGTATAAACTGCACTGAATGTTCGGCACTCCCATATGGAATGCGGGCATCCCAGGTGGAGTTCTAATCACTACCTCAAATGCCACCCGCTTTGAACTGGTTTTTAGAGGGTCAAATCCCTGAAGCACAGAACAAGCAAAACAATCAACAAGTAAGAATATAAGACTTTGGCCTGTCAAATCAGTGAGGAAAGAATTCATCACTCAATACATTATGCTAAGACAACTGGCTAACTATGGAAAACAGGTTAGAATTCTACCTCATGATATATAGGCACACACCAATATGGGAAGTTGGCATTGTAAGCTGTAGCCAACCCATGCTGCACAAAATATGCTCCAAGGAAATAACTCTTAATGTGCACTATGCGTTAGCTAACCTGTATGTTCATTATACACATTAGGGAAAATTGATAATAACTTACTCGGATATGAATAGAAAATGAAATATTAAAAATGAAAATGAAATACTACATATCTCTAGTATGCTATAACAAACTCTATAAGTAAAGACAAAGGTTAAACACAAAAATTTTTAAAGGTCATGAAATACAATATAATTCCCAGGAATCATTTTTATTTTATTTGGAAGGTGTAATTACAGAGAAAGATTTTTGATTAATTGATTCACTTTCCAAATGGCTGCAACTGCCAGGGCTTAGTCAGAATAAAACCAAGAGCCTAGAACTTCATCCAGGTCTCCTATATGAGTAGCAGGAGTCCAGTATTTGGTCCATTTCCAGCTACTTTCCCAAGTACGATGGGAAGTAGAGCAGTGGGATTCCAGCCAGTGCTCATATGAGATGCCAGCATCACAGGCAGTGGCTTAGCCTGCAATGTGAAAACACCTGCCCCCGTTTTGTGTTCCACAGTCTCTACATCCACAAGCAATTACACTCCAACATTAATCATAGGAAGCTTCAACAATGAGCATGCCTTTAGTTTTCAGTCAAAACCCATTTTGAGTAGCATGATGAAATCCTGCACCATCCTGCTCCATCCATCCCAGGAGGCACATCTCTCCGAGCCATATGTCTGCACTGTAGCTGCCTCATTTATCAGATCAGCTAACATGCCTGCTTTCAAATAACCCTTCCCTGACTGCACCATGGCCTGAAATCGCAACAACAGTGATGCTTGGTCATTCATCTATCCAAAGAGAAGCTACAGAGTACAAAAAGTGAAAATATTCAACTAAGGGGGAAAAAAGTATGCACTGACGTTGCCAGCAGCTATGGCAAAACAATTCTTGGACCCAATCAAGTACTTGGGCCCCTCCTGTACACACATGGGAAACCCAGAAGAAGCTCCTGGCTCCCAGCATCAGACCAACCCTGCTCTCGCTCTCTCTCTCTCTCTCTCTCTCTCTCTCTCTCTCCTCATCCCTTCCTCCCCCCTCTTTGTAACTCTGCCTTTCAAAGAATTAATAAATAATTTTGAACACCATAAAGGTCAGTGCCTTTCTTTTGCCTTCATCTACAATATACTCATGAACTGCCGCACTCCTCATTCTCCTCACACGTTCCTTTCTCTGCTTCCTTTTCACTCAAACAGCTCATTGCATAATCACAGTTTTCATGCGTTACTTGCTCAGCTGAGAATACACTTTCCAAGGCCTAGTAGCATGACTTTCTCACCAGTGTTACCTCCACAGAAGGCTCAAGGGAGCAGCAGATGCTCACAGCTCATGGCATCTCCTCCAGGTGCTCACAGTAAACACTTGCAAAGGACACAGTCCTCTATAAATAGCCATGACTGTATCAATCATTCATTTCTAGCACTTCTCTCCACATTCCTATTTCTTTTTAAAGAAATATGCAAATAGAATTTTATTTAAGAAGGAAAAAAATATTAAGAAACCAAGGAAAACAGAATGTCTTAGCAAAACGGCTACTGTGTGTTCCTTTTATTCTTTCCCTATGGCAGAACATGGCAAAAATCAGTCTATACTCTCCCAATTTCAAACTAACCACAGGGCTAAAGAAAACTCAACTTAATTTTTTTAAAAACTCTATTCCTCAGTTCTTTCCAGCAGTTAGTTGACAACAAAAGTTTAGCTACCAGTACAAAGTTACTACAGAAGATTGAAATTTGGCATGATTCTTTGTAAAAACTGAACACTGAGGAACTATCACCAATTCTGAAGTTTTTAATTACAATGTTTGAGTACCACGTAAGTATAATGTCTTGATGATCAATATGAGCTTAGTGCTTTTAGAATCAAGAGGAAAACCTCCTCTTAAATGTATTGTTGTCAAATGTTCTTAGAACAGATAGGTAGCAAAAATAATATGGGTAAAAGGCAATATTTACTATGAAATGCCAGGAAATGATATCCATCAGGAGTGCCCTGAACAAAGGCAAAGTTATACCAGCATAGTGTTAGGACTCTGAGTTGAAACTCACTTTAGCCCAGGAAATTTCTGCATCCAAGTCACCAAGCAAACCTTCTGAAGTAGACTTCTGTACCAGTTCAGCTTCAGTGGCAGAAAGCCATTCTGAGAGCGAAGCAGCCTCTTTCTTCATCTTCCGGGCCAACTGCAATGCTCTCTCCAGGTCCTGCTTGCCTTCTGTCACCTGCAAAGCAGGAGACATGACAGAGACTGAGACTGACATACCAAACGGGAACCAAGCAGAATGCTAGCTCATGTTCCAAATGGATTCACACTTAACCCCTATGACACATAAATTTTGTCTCCATTGCCTTAAGACCACTCTAGCCTCACAGTTCTGCATGAAGATGCTATACCGTGGTGGGTAGGTATCAGGCAGCACTGCTTTCAATCTTAGCCTATTACTTCCTAAGTGACACTGGCAGAGGTACAGAACAAATGATTTTGAGCACTCAACAAGAGCTCAGTCATGTCCTCAGAAAAAAGTTAAGGAATCAGTCATTAATAACTATTCTAATTTTGAACAAGGCACACTTTAGAAGCCTTTCAGTGAACAACTGAATTTAAAATACACACATTACCATGTACAAATTTGAGAGGGAGCTAGCAATGCTTTATTAATTAGGTGTTTTACAATTAATATGTAACTTAAAATACAGAGCACGACTATACAGCATGTACATAATTACAGTGTTCTCACTGTTATTGACAGAAAGCAAGATAAGCTGAAAACTCTCAAGTTCTTCAACAGCTTCTCTGCTGTGCTAAGGGATCATTCATGTTATGCCATAAAGACCTAGGTCCACATAAGCAAAATGAAGTTTAAGCACATTAAGGTCAAGACCATGGCAGGACAGCCATTGAATGGAACAGGACCTGACACTTTGAGTTGTGGATATCAGAACACTTTGAGTGAGAAGAACTTCTTTACAGTGCAAAACTGAGGCAATACCTTAAAGGGTATCATGGCACCAGATGTTAAGTCAAGTGAATTCTTATGTGCATATATCCACAGAGCCTAACATCTTAGTAGGAAAGTGATATGCCATATGTGAGATTAAACTTTCTTAGATGATATACAATGACAAAAAGATCAAATTTAATTAATGAGCAATGAAATAAATGATCTGCCCTGCGTGGTGTAATATCACTCTTTCATACCTTAAGGACTGACTGTGATTAAATTCCTTCGTAAAAGTAAATTTTTTTTTCCAACAGCGCTCAATTAAAATTCATGACCCTAAATTAATAGCACCTCAATGCAGACTTTTAAGAGACAAATATTTGAATTGCATTAAAACGTATTATGTATTCCAATGATACTTCTCTAACCTTGGCATACCCAGGCAATTACACAATTATCATAAAGCTTGATGCCACCAAAGATTTGTATATACCAGAAAGAAGATAATTTACAGTTCAATTTATAATAATCTACACTTACTCAGCCTAGTCAATACATTTAAGATATGCTGCATATTGAATTAGACCATTTTAAGATGTAAATCTCTTACCTCACCATCAATCTCCTCTCCCTCTTAGTCAACCATCCACTCCCACCAGAGGCATTCCCATCAGCCATTAAGCATACTCAAGGCTCCCGTGTCCAAACAAGACAAATGTCCTTCTCTGTCTCCAACTTCCCTAAAGAACTTCCTCTTTCTACCGTCCCCGAAAAATCCTCAAAACCATCTTCATACAGTACTATCTGCATTTTCTCATTCCCCTGCACATAACCCAGGCCCACACAGGTGGATTCTATCCACGACAGCAGAACTTGTCCTCGGTAAGTTCAACAATGACCTCAATGGCAATAGGCCCAATGGCCGTATCTAACTGGCTATCGTTTTTACCGTTGGATAATGTATTCAAAGCAAGTGACAACACTCTCCAAATATCATCTCCCCACAAACTCTGGAGACAGAGCACTCTCCTGGTGGGTAACACTTCCTGCTGCTTATTCAAGGTTCTCTTGAAAGCTCATCATCCTCAAAGTGCCCACTAGATGATCCTGTTTTTAAGACTTAGTGAGGATCCCCTACCTCTTTCACCATGTCCTCTCCCTAGGCATTCCCATCATGACTGAAACATTCAATACTACTTCTATGCAAATGAGCCAAGAAATCCATCTCTTTAGCACAGATAGAAACTCTCCCCAGACCTGACTAACCTGGTACCAAATCTCCCAAAGGCCCTTGACCCCCCAGCACATCCCATGCATCCTTATGCTTTCTGCATGTCCTAAGCTTTCCCTGAAGTATGCCACCCCAATGAAGTTCCCAGCCTTGATCATCTAGTTAATCTTACCACAACCCAGGAATCACCTTCCCTCTCACCCCATCCTGTACCCACTTCCTCCTGTATCACCAAGTCCCAGTGACTTCACGTACTTTATATGCCTGAAGTCAATCCACCCCCTTCATCTCCACTGTCCACCCTCTTCCAAGTCACCAACAGCTGACACAGAGAATATGCCAACTTCCTCACTGGTCTCTATATGCCCACTTCTATTAAACTCCTCCCTCAAACTGCTGTAACAGCAGAATGTATCTGAGCATACCACTCCCTGCAAATCTTGCAACAATAACTTAATTTTCCAAGATGGAGATCCCCAACGCTGAAGGTGCTACCAGGGCCTGGTCTCAGCAAAGCCTGCAACAATTGCTTAATGTTCTAAGAGAGATTACAATCCTTACCGCAGCTCTGACTTCATCTTGTCTCCCAGTCTCACATTTCCCACACAGGCTCTCTCTGCTCCAGCCACACAGGTGTGCCGCGCCTCATACTCCACGTGGCTCTTATACACACTACTCCATCAGCCTCAAAAATCCCACTGTGGCCTCACCCAGGTTAATCCTACCCATTTCTCAGACTACACTTTCCCTATGACCTGCTTGGGGAAGCTTTCTTAACACAGCGCTACACCCAAATCTCTCTTTAGTTATACTCTCAAAGTACCAAAAACATTCTTTCATAACATGGCAGAATGATAGATTTGGGTCATTTTTTGTGACTTTCTGGTTTATTTTTTCCTAATTCGTGATCCCAATTTCTATTTTAAGTAGAGACAACTTACATTTTCCCCCAACATATTCCTACTGCCTGTATAATTCCTGACACACAATGAAGTCTCAGCTGTGTTCAATGAGACTAGTTAGTGTTAAAACCATAGCCACAGTAAGAGGATAAAAACACAAATCAGCCACACCACTCCCACCCACAAATATGCCAAGCCAGTAAATACAATAGCATTTAACAACTCAGCCGTACAATAGACACAAGAGACTCTGTCTTATATGGTCCTCAAGCACAACGCATCAAAACATGTCACATCGGAAACCCAAACTAACAGACATAAGGATAAAGTTGACAATAAAATGTAGGAGCTGTTTATTCTTACAGACTTTAAATTATTCATGCATTTTCAGCCATTTCCCTCTAGGCTTAGGTGGAAACTGCAATCTCACTTCAGCTGGAACAAGTTAATAAATTAACAACCGGAGAAGGAGCTAAAACACAACCTAGCACAATTTTTCATTGCTGCCAGTGTTTCCCATTTCCTTTACTTGTTTGAGGTCAAAGACCCTAAATGAGGAAAGATAGGAAGCAGGCTGAAACCAGTCAATCCCACACTGTAAACAGCCTAGCAAATCCCATGGATTCACTATCTTACCAAGGCATAGCTGTTTCTTGGGAGGATTTTAAAATCCCAGTAGAGTAATATGGCCTTCCTGTCACTTACTATGAGCATTTATCAGAGCTCTGACACATACCACTACTCAATACTCTATTTGATGTAAAAATCCAAGGAAAATGTACTTTAGTTTGGAGGGGGCTGTTATTTGTAGAATTTCTTTAGAATAAATTATAAAATGTCAGTGGCCATTGGAAATATAAATACTAACCTGGATTATTATTAAAAAAAAACTTTTACTTAACTTTGCATCGTTATATTCACACGCATAAGGAGAGATAGTGAAAAATGACCAGAAACACTGAAAACAAACAGGATGTAATGTACAAATTTCAAGCAAGCATTTCCCAACAGGTGAAATGGAGAAATGCACAGCAAAGACAAGCAAAGAGAGGGTGGGTGTGCTCTGGGGCGAGGTGTGGCCACGCGCCCTCACCTGCGCCCCCAGGTCATTGTAGAGGACCTTCAGGGAAGTCAGCTGCTCGTCCATCCCTTTGGGGTTATCTGTTTGCTGCTTCTGGACAATATGTCTTCCCGTTTTGATGACAGTTTCCACTTCAAGTTTGACTTCACTCAAAGTTTTATACAATTTCTTAAAAACAACAACAAAAAAGTTGTAAATGGTAGTGAAGCATTGCTCACAGAGATTAATAGCAAAGAACTCACTATGGTCAAGTCTATGAAATCAAAGTTGTAATAACTTTTTCTAACTAGCTAAGAAAATAAACAGTATATGGTTATTCAAAAATAAATGTAGACATGTGTTTTGAATATATATGGGTACTTAATAAAAATGCAATATAAACACTTTCTATAAAGATGAGAAAATATTCAATAGCTAGCATTGCTTATATTTTATAAATCCTATTGATATAGAGAGTATAAAACATGTATACACAGCAAATTATTTGGCATATGGATAAATATAAATGCTATCCTCAATGAATTATACCCTCAACATAATATTGTACCCTTCTTTCTCACTTTATGATCCTCATTATGAATCCCATAATATGTAGTATTAATAGCTTTATTTTCAACAACAGCATCCATGTGAAATGCATATAATATTTACATATGAAGTAAAGATGGCAAAATGTTAAACATTGTTAAAGCCGATCACTCAGCCAGTATACTTGCTCTGATCCTAAACACTCTGTCTAGAAGAAAACGCCAGCTCGGCCTCTTTCCGGCTGTTAAAATTCAGAATTACCAGCTGTTATTTGTTTCCTCCCATTTCTCAGGAATGCCAAGTTTTATATATAAAAGTTGTTCTCAATCTAACTCACTTCAAACCAGAAAGCTTTATATATAGCTTCTCTTTACTCCATAACTTGAAATAACTCATAGGACACTGTGCCCTAACAAACCACTGAACTAAGCAATCTGAAGTCAATGACATCAATTGCTCTGTTTGCCACTCTATACCAAACAGCTAGCAGATAAGTGCATACCTATATGCAAAGAGGTGTTCCTTACAATCATGTGAGAAAAAGACAATACGGACTACAGTTTCGAAAAGCACAAAGAATTCTTGCCAGATTTCTCTTGTCCTAAACTGGGGTTAAGTTTCTTCAAGTCTCCGAAGCATTCCACTATTCCTGAAATCGTTTCTTCTTAGCCACGTTGTTTTAAAATTGCTACTGAATGGCATGCTCGTGCTCAAGACCTCGCACCTAACTTCTGCTTTCTCTCCTAGCTTTACGCTTTCATTCTCTTAGCAAATTCTTCTGCTGTAATATTGCTGACATCCATTCTTTAAAGTACAAAGCTTCCAACTTTGTGAATTAAAAGTGAACATTTTACTGTCATTAAGAATACCTTTTTGAGAGTAGTAATGTTTCTGGTATGCACTATAAGCATAGTTCCTCTAGCTAACTCTAATCTATCCTTTGAAATATAACCTGTTAGTCACATACTCTTGAAGTCTTCCCTACCATAAGATGCTTCTCTTGTTTGTTTAAGTCATACTACATATCTATACGTTATTGCACCCTTATCTCGGTACACCAAAATAATTTATTTTGCTCTCTCTCCCATCTTTTTTCTTTTTTCTTGGAGGAGAGATAACACTTCTTATTTTAACATGTCTCCCATCACCGTTCCCTGGGTTTAGCATTCTCTAGACTGATGAACACTGAACAATACATATATGCAAATGCTAGCCTAAGCTGCCGGAAAACCACCTAACCACATGGGCAGCACAGCAGCCTCACCATACACTTGTCCAGGTGGGTCTGTATGACATCAGGCTCTACATCCTTCACTTCCAGAACAGGAAGTTCTGTTTTCACACCATCAAGCACACGCTTGCAGTCAAGCATGCGCTGCTCAAAGTTCGCAGGCTTCTGGAAGAGCTGGAACTTTGTGGATACCTCTCGAAGTTTCCTCTGTGCCCGGAAATACAAACAATGAGCAGTTAATGTCAAAAGGACAATCTCTCCCATCAGATGATAAGCAACCCTACTAAACAGCTGTAAATTAAGGCACCAATAAAGCATTCAGCCACAGGACCTTACAAATACCCTGAAGGAACGCAGCAAAGTTCTCTCCCAATCAGCTAAATGACCTGTACATGCTGCCATCATGACATACCAGCACTCGGAGTCTCAATCTCAGAAATAACAAATGTGGATAATCAACTCAGCTAAAGCTGCCCTCGCTGCAACTAAAATGTCATATTTCTTTTACCTTTCAAAAACCTAGGAGTCAAAGACATTTCATCACAAGTTCAAGTTGAAAGCCGATCGCGCATCAAGCGCTGAGACCCTCAGGGATGTGGCTCCCTGCACAGGCAGCCTGCCCACAGCATCACCTAGGCTCATCGACAGGAATTCAGCACGATGAGAGACATCTCTACACACGCACAGCATCTCTACGCACGCACAGCTAACTTGTAAACTCAAAATCCTTGCTTTCTTCTCAACTATAAAATCTGATTCAACATATTCCCACCCAGGCAACAATCTGTTTCTACTCCACTGGCACACAGTGTAGCTTCAATATATCATTCCTATTCCAAGGTTTCTAGGGAAAATAAAAGAGGAAAAGGGAACCAGCTCCCTCCCGTTTTCCAATCTACTGAAAAACACAAGGAGGCCCCTGCCCTCTTTACCTGTAGCACGTCCATTTGGCCTCCTCCCCTAGCCAGCCTGCCCTCAGGAGAAGGTGGGGCC
The DNA here is from genome assembly GCF_030435755.1 of Ochotona princeps. Classification (NCBI taxonomy): domain Eukaryota; kingdom Metazoa; phylum Chordata; class Mammalia; order Lagomorpha; family Ochotonidae; genus Ochotona; species Ochotona princeps. The sequence goes on from NC_080832.1 coordinate 20,071,250, forward strand.
TGAGAGCGCACATTCCTCTTCAACTCCTCCAGTGTGAGCTCATGGGCCGAAATCTCTGCTTGGATTTTCTATGAAGAGACAGAAAAGGGAGAGGATATATTTTCTCTCTCTTTTTTCTTTTTCTCCAGTACCAGAAGAAACTATACAAAAGTTGCACATCATTGTGTAATATATAATATCGCCGTTTAGACAATGTCACTTTCATTTACATAGCGTAGACTTTGATAAACTTTCCTGAGTCGCGGGCCCAGGCCATGCTATTCTGAGATTACTGTGCTCTGCACTTGCTCAGATCCCTAGGGTTTGTCATTTCTCATTTTTACGATTTAATCACAAGGAAGGAACTGATCCAATTTCATTGCTAAGAAAACCGGGATTTCACAATGTTAGCCATCTGCTAGGATCTCACATGAAGAACCAGAGAACTCCAAGGCCATGTGCTGCCCCACAGGTAGGAGCAGTGCTTCTTGGCAACGCCATCATCTGTAGCAGGTGCACTGTTCTGGGGTGAAAGAAGCAATTGAGATGGTCTCTACAATTGAGAGACTCACAAACACACAACAATACCTGAGCTTCCTGCGGAACCTGGAGAGCATCTACCCTGTCGGTCAAGTACATGGTGAGCTGCTTATCCAGCTCGGCCAAGCTCTCCTGCAGGACCTGCAGCATGTGGTCATTTTCTCGCAGGACCTGGAGTTGCTTTTCCAAAGAAATCTGCTTGTTCTCTGCCTACACAGCGGAGAAATGTAACCATTAGTCATTCAGCACAAATCTAAACAGCTGGACATAACATTCTGGCCACTAAGGAAAGACTGGAAAAGCACCAGTTCCAGACTTTAGCCATCCTTATAAATAACAAATACTAATGTGAACAATGAAAATGTTCTTGCAGTTACTTCTTTATATAGATTATGCAAACTATAAAAAATGCAAACACTTCCTTTAGAACACATTCAACGAGAATAAAAATTGCTATTTACCATAAATTTAGAACATGTCACAAATCAGCAATGTCAATCAATGTTGATTGACATTATTCAGAAATATAAAAATATAACAACAATGTCTGTTAATACAGAAAACATCGGAATCAATTCATCCCAGAGTCTAAAACAAGTTCTACAGAGGCACATAAGGGTAGAACCATTATTTGATGTCATATTACAAGCATCATATTACAAGCATCAACAGTCATTAAACAGTGTTTGAAATTATCTAATATCTACCCAAACTTTTAATGCGAATGGAGTCCTTTCCTTAAGTCTTGATATGAATATTCATGTTGTGACACAACCTGGGTATGAATTGAAATTATTGCTTTCATCATAGTTTACATCAAATGTGATAGTCAAATTTATCAGGGTTATTAAGTTATTACTCCTACATACAGGTACACCAGAACTGTTAAGAGGAATTAAAGGGCTCACCATCAGCAATCAGCTCGAACATAACCTTTTTGAATTATCAAGGTTCTGCCTGTCTTGCAAGGGTCAGGTCTGTCCCCTAACTAGCACAGCGATAAGCATGACTACTGGTCACCAAGGTGACAGCATTACGGCACCACCTGACAGGGGCTTGGGACCAGCTGCCCATCGCACGCCCCAGGCCACCCTCCCTCAAGGCCTAGTCTTTACCTGGTGACTCAGATCTTCGTATCGGCTGTTAAACGCCTCCAGTTTCTCACTGATGATGTCATCCAGGATCCCCCCATCAATCAGGGTTTGGCCAAGTTCCCGGATCTGGGTGCGATTGTCCGCTGGGTGCCGCAGAACAGACTCCAGAGACTGGACCAGACACAAGGGGGGGAATCACATATTTATTAAGGCAAATTGTATCAAAGAGCCTAAAAGTGTCCACTTTGAAAATTAGTAATTCCATTTTCTGCAGATCCATTAAAAACAAGATCATAAAATAGGTAAGTGTTCAATTCACAAAACATTCATCATGCTGTTAATAAATACATGATGAAAGAAACACCATTAATAATTCTGTGGGAGATTCTTATCACATACTTGAAGAAAATGGAACTAATATGTATCATCTCCACTAGTATTAATCCTAAAAATAGGTACTCATGTTTCTTCAACACTGTTTTATATACATGCTTTTATTCACATATCCCTAACTAGCCAACTGAGCTTGAAGAGTACTCCCATTTCACAGATGGGACACCTGAAGCCAGGAAAGTTGATTATATTTGCCTCCATGCCACAATCAGTAAAAGGAGAACTCAGACTCTAACTTGGCTCCCAAACCTTTATGAACTCAAAGGCTTTTTTGCGGTGCGCTCTGTTCTTGTGTGGATATATTAAAAAAAAAAACGAAAATAATTAGGGAGAAATTTATAAAACACATAAAAGTCCTTGTCTTAGAGTTTGCATTATACTTTTCCCTACTTTCCATATTTCTGAAATGTACATGTAGTAACTTCCATGTTTACAAAACCCTCTTTTATCTAAACATTCCACATCTTTGGCTCCCTCAGAGCCCTGCTGTTTTAGTTAAGAAGCGCTGTCTTTTTACGGCAGAGCTGCCACCTCCTGGTATGTCGGGGCCTTACTCTGTCTCGCTTTCAGTCAGGCCCTCAGTTCCCTTTCCACATGCTGACTGTCCATTTTCAGAAGTATCCTTACACCTTCTCCTTTCTTTAAGCAAAGCTACCCTCTTTCACACTTTCACATCATAAGCCACTTGGGAAGCAGCTTTGGCTTCATCATGCACCTGGCATTGGCACAGAACTGAGGAACAACAAGCAAGCAGGAAACGAGCCTAGGTTTCAGGGAGCTGCACGTCCAGGCTGCTAACAAGCTCTCCGGCGGGATTCCTGCCTCCGCCACCGTCCACCCGGGCCTTTAACATCAGAAGGCCATGGCTTAGAGCCACGCTAACACAGTCACTGCTCTGATTGCAGAGTAAAAATAACTCTATAAAAAAGAGAAGAGTGCAGGTGTCCTGACAGTCTAGTTTTGTCCAGCGACTTGTAAACGGAACTGGGAGACCAGCAGATCACTTTTCTCTGTCTAAAAAAACACACTACGTGTCAAATAGTTAACCACCTCCCAGGGCTGGCAGCGTGGGCCATCCATACTCCAAATACACAAGATGACAGAAATACTTCAGGCCATGGAACAAAACACCAGGTGAAACCTGAGGGAGAAGGGGCAATGAGGGTCAAAGCCACTCTGTTCTTCATTGCGTCAGGCGTCGCTGGACATCCTTAGAGCCCCTGCAGACACCTGGGTACCAAGGCCCCACCATACAACAGCACAGCATTTGCATTAAACTAAATCCTCCCATCACACTTCTATTACTATAATACCTAGCCCAAGGTAAATCCTATACAAAGAGTCATGATCTATATTGCTTAAGAATGTCAATTATCTCCATAAGGTTGTAAACCGTTGTTGATGTTATGTTGTGGCTTTCAATTGATCGGATGATACTCTGCCAGCTCTGCCTTCAGACCAGAGATGGTCTCCCCAAGAAACTGTTGAATTTATCTGGAGAATAAGATGCTGGACACTATGCAAAGTACATGCTTGCAATGAAAGAATTATGATTGGATTTGAGCTGTAATACCGCTATAAGGTGGAGGAACCCATCGTGGGGGGAGGGTACGGGGAGGGTATGGGGAGGTGCTGGGGGAAACCCAGAACCTATGAAGCTGTGTCATAAAATGAAATGTAATAATAATAAAAATACATAAAGTGACAAACATCTCCATAGGTTCAATACATGTGCAATTTTTTTTTCCTAAACATTTTAACCCATTCTTGCTTGAATCCTGGATGTGGACAGAGAGGTCCTACTAGACACAGCTGGCCTCATCACAGCACAAAACAACGGTCTGGAGACGACAGGTGCCAACCTCCAGGGCGTCACTGACAGCATCCGTCCTCTCGGGCAGGCCCTCTGTGCCCTGCACTCGCTCCTCCAGCGTGTTCAGCCAGGTGGTCTCCAGGTCCAGGTAATGAAGAAGTTCAATCCAACAAGACCAGACCTCCTGTAGTACACACACACACCCACACCAAAAAAAGAAAAGAAAAAACCCTAAGATCAGAAGCCATCTCACAGCTTGTCTCTATGGCGCTGCATGTTCTTCAGTCAATACTAATTTCATTTATATGGGAATAGATGAGGAAACTGATAAAGCTGGAATTTCAAATAAACACAATAAAATGGAATTCATCAACATGAATGATGCGATAACAATCGGTGACGTGCAGGGAGTGTCCTAGGAGGAGAGGGCAAAGAGTCGCTTCACTATTTACACTCAAATAAACTCGCAGAAGCTCAGTTCTATGTGAGAAATAAACGACTCCATGGCAGTTTTAAAAAGCAAGAGATATTATAGTTGCTTTTGAAACAGCAGGTAAAAACCACTCATAATCATAAAAGGTTTTAAAAATTTCACAGGCAATTTAAATGTCCCGAGAACATCCACCTCCAAAGTAAGTGACGTAGAAAGCGTGTTGTATGTCCTTCACAACTTTTTACTAAATTCATGAGGCTGGGTCGATGTGAGAAAGAGGATTTCTACCATTTCTCTCCTACTCGTTTCATTTTTCAGTCCCCTCTGTTCCTGCAGTAGGGAGGGAGCTGGGTTGATTGCTAAATAGCCACTCTCTCATTCCAAATCAGAGGAAATTATGTGATGGGTAACTGTAAGCCAGAACTGAGCTCAGCTGTGGGTTTGCTGGCCTGGGGACCTTCACACTGAGCCAAGGCTCCCCAGGCTATGCTCCCCAGAGCACCAGTCGGCAGCAAGACTGAGTTCCTAATCAGGCCTGTAAAAATAAGTCCCAAGTAAGATCTGAACCTTCAGCCATAATGTGCTGATGCCTGGCTTAGAGAAAAAAAAAAAGTTGTCACTCCTCCAAATTTCCACAAGCAAAACAAAGAGTGAGGGAATAGGTTTCTAACAGTGCAGTGAGGAGCTGGCACTGGGGCTCAACAGGCTAATTCTCCAACATAAGGGTACAGATTGGCCTCGTGGCTGTTCCTCTCGGGATGCGGCTCCCTGATTAGGGACTGGGAACACAGCGGAGAAAGGCCAGAGCCTTGGGACCGTGCAACCGAGTGGGAGACCCAGCAAAAACTCCCGGCTCTGGAGTCAGAGCGGCTCAGTTCCAGTTGATGCAGCCATTTAGGGATTGAACCAATAGACAGAAGAACTTCTGTCTCTCCTTCTTATGTAAATCTATCTTGTCAATAAAAAATCAATAAATCTTAAAAAAAAAGAAAAGTAGACATTGGCATCCCACAAGTATCACTTCTTCTTGATAAAAAGAGAAATAACTTATACAGAATCACTCCCATGGAGGACAACTGATCGCTAATCAAGTAGCTTTCTTTTGAACCTGTCTCAATGATACTATATATTCCAGCTTAGAACTGAGCTGTCACTTCACATTGTGTCATAATACAGTCTTGCTTCCGTCTGACTTCAGTCATAACCATTCTTAAATCTTGTATCAATACACGAGAAAGTCATATGTATCTTTCTAAAGACAGAAACTTAATTATAATTAAGAAAAAACTTCATGGATTCATCTACGTCTTAAGCAGAACAGGCAGTGGAACAGAGGAAGATATTTTATCTAGGGACCAGCAAAACACCTGCTTTTAAGTTCTTTTTTCTGCAGGTGAATCTAGCTAGGCCACCAATCAAAACAGAAAAACCTCAATTCACCTCTGAGTACTCAACCAGGCAAAACAAAACAAGTGATAGTTACAGGTTCTAGATCTGTTTAACTTGAACAGACCTTACTTACCAACTATAACATGAAAACTGCGATGACGCCATAAAACAGTAACGTCTTCGGGTATCAAATAATAAATATAAGTACTTTCCCAGAATTAGGGACTGACCCCAATCGTTATTTACAGTCCCTTTGGGGTTTTCATCAACCTATTCCACAACAGCTATTTACCCTTGTTGATCAGGCATTTGGAAGAAAAATGGAGTTTTCCCTAAGATCTGGCTATGGTCAGATCTCAAAACCCGCATCCCTGAAAAAGTTCACGAACCTCCAACGTGTGACACTTTCCTCGAATTCTGTTGCAAAGAAGCTGGTAGTTCTCCAGCACCATGTTCAGTTCCGATGTCAGTTCCTGGCCACCAGAGGGCGCATGAGACGCCAACAGCTTGATGTTGTCCTTGAGAATCTTCACTCTCACCTCCTTCTGCAACACATCCTCTTTCGCCCTCTGTTCCGAGAGAGGAGGAACTTGAACAAGGTCTCCTTTTCTCAGCAACTAACTACTTTCATTTTCTTTTAACTTAAGTCAAAATTAAACTGCCTAAACAATTCTTAACTGCTAAAATGGAACGCTGTTTTAAATAATCACTACTAAAAATGTTTCTAAAAAGAGAAGACCAAGTACATACATTGCCTGTATGCCCCCACACTTGAAAATTCATGGCAGCAAGGCTGATCCTAATGCATTTGACGTGATGTTTACCCACATGAGGTATTTTCAAGTCGTGGAACCAAAGGAAAACCCCAAGTGAATTGCAGATCACTGACCCTGTGAGTGTGACCTTTATTAGACTGAAATCACTGTATTTTTATAAAACTTGAGGTATATTGGGACCTAACGGGGAAAGCCACCATCTCTGAAACCAGCATCCTATACGGGTACCAAGTCAAGTCCCAGTTACTCCACTTCCAATCCAGCTCTGCTAATGCGTCTGGAAAAGCAGCAAGAGACGGCCGAAGCGTTTGACTCCCTGCACCTTCGCGGGCTACCTGCAAGAAGTTTCTGATCCAATCCTCGGCCTGGCCCAGCCACATCTGTTGGGGCCATTGGGAGAGTCAATCAGCAGATGGAAGATCTCTCCCTCTCCCTCTCATCTCTGTAATTCTGCCTTACAAATACATAATCTTTTTTTTTTTAAAAGTGAAATGTATTCTATTCTGATGAAGGTACCATGCAATGGGGCCTTCATCTCCCACAGCATGGGTGCGCTTGTCCTCTGCAAACAAAGAATATTTCAAAGATCATAAAGTTCCACAGACACTAGCTGAACCCTGCACTACTGCGTCCCCGATTCCTCCTCCAGAATTCAAAGATGAACGGTTTAAACAAATAAAATCAACCCCCAATACCACTTCACTTTCCTTTGTAGCTTTCTTCACTACTTAATGGTTTTAAACTTCCCCAAATTGCTGGGGCGGGGTGGTGGTTAGAAATGAAAAATGTCACTGTGTTTTGCTAAGTTCTGTTTGCAAGAAGGAATACAAATAGAACTTTGTCCCGTACAGGGCTTGATTCTCATCTTGACTTTACAATGACTTTAAAGTGCCAAGAACTATAACGTTAATAAAGCAAAGGAAGACAATAAATGATGCTTAATGTGGCAGGATATTTTCAAAATACTGAATATGGTTTATGTAATAATCTATATTATGTGATTTATGTAAATACATTGAATATTTCAAAATTTCTTACTGATAGTGTAAGTCTCATCAGATTTATTCAGAAAATAATGCATGAATGGCATGTAATACTTTTTTAATTTTTTAAAAGATGTATTTATTTATCTACATGTTTGAAAGAGAAGTACACAAAGAGAGGGCGAGAAAAGCAGAATCTTCAGTCTGGTGGCCCAGGTGGCTGCAGCAGGCAGGGTTAGTCCACACCAAACCCAAGAGCCATAGCGTTATCTTGGTCCCTTACGAGGTCACAGGAGCCCAAGCTTTTGGGTCATCTTGCATTGTTTTTACCACGTCCTTAGCAGGGAGTCAGATCAGAAGTGGAGTAGCCAAGACATACACTGGCACCTATATGGGATGCTGGCACTGTAGCAGAGCTACAAAGCCAGTTTCTGGCTTTTTCTTCCCCCCTTTTTCTAAACAGAAAATTGAGATTTGTGCTTTAGATAAGATTTTACGAAAAGTTATCTTGTAGGTAAAACATTCATTGTGCTGCCTTAAACTTACAGAAAAATAGTCTGTATTTCCTATCTCCTTCAGCTTAAATCGTCAAGGACAGCTGAAGCAGTGATAGAAACCCGGGGATGATGCCCAAGTTTTTCATTATATAAAAAAAGTAGTGTTCAAGACCATTGATCCAGGAACACAGATTACAAGAAATAACCCAATGAACACTCATGCCTTCTGACTGCTATACCCACCACCTTGGGGAGCCTTCTGGCATTCATATATGTGCCCATATGCATTTGCTAAAGATTGCCACCTTAGTAAGATAAAATGTATCAGATAAAACCCAACTAATTGGAGAAAATGAATTCCTTACAAAAAATTATTCATGAAACATTTAGGCAACAGAGCGGTGCTCACTGCATAAAAAGTAAATAGAATGGCACTCAATGCACACTCAGACACCATCGAAATGGTGGATTTTATGTTCCTTGTGTTCACTACAATCAGAAATTTTAACTCTTCTCCACACCTCCTCCTAGAGATTTCTGATGTCATGCATCGTGGTTAACCAAGGTTCTAACATCACAGATTGTTTCGGGGCCCTCAGAAACTCATAAGCCAAAATGGACCCTTGAGCCTTTAGCTCTCTTTGCACACTAAGAGCATAGCAGTTACCATCCCTTAAAAAGAAAACCAGGATGAGCATTTGGTAGTTAAGACATGGCAGTAGTTAAGACACCATCTGAAAGGCCCATAAGCCACACTGGAACGCTGCACTTCCAATCCAGCTCCTGTGGATGCGCACTCTATGAGGCAGCAGTTCATACTTCAATCCTGGTGCAGCTGAGCACAGAGCTCCCGGCTTTGCCGAGACCTGGCCTCGTATCTGAGGATTGAACCAGGGGACCGAAGATAATCACTTTTTCTCTCTCTCCCCCTTGCTTCCATTCAAAGAAATGAATATGAATAAGCTGAAGACAAATGAATAAAAATTAAAAAGAATGTGAATCTCGTACTGTGAAACAGGAAACACGCACACTCAGTGCTGAGCACCAGGCAGCTCGAGGCCTGACCAGCTGGCGCAGAGGACAGCACAAAGCCTGCTGCCTCCGAAGGTCCCAGGCTCACCTTCATTTCTTCCACCGCACTGTCAAGTTCTTCTGGAGACTTGTATTCAAAATCTCTCTCCAGGTACTCTTCCTCAGCCTGTGTCATCCACTCCTGCATCTCCGCCAAGTCTTTCTTCAAGTTCACTGCTTTCTCCTGACTTTCAGACAATCTATTTTTTTGGAGAGTGATCTAGAAGCGAAAGAAGCCATTCACCCAGATAAATCAATATAATCTATTATAGGCCAAGTTCTTCTTCTCAGTATTTAAAGACACAGTGATAACTTTCTGCAAAGAGTCTTATTTGGAAGATTCAGACAAAATCTTTTACACAATTGATGCTGATGCTGTGAAATACATGCAATAATAAAAATATTATTATATCTGGGATTTCACAGAAATTTGGGATAATAGTCCAATCTAGAAATATCTATCATAATTCTGAAAAGGCTGACCAGTAATCCCAGAGGTGGGGATCTAAGCTAATGCAACAAAAGCCTATTTAACAAGTAAATCAGTAGCTCTATCATGATAAAATAAGATCTGGAAGCAAGCAAAATATCCACTTTTTCCTTTTTAGCAGCATTTCCCACTGATACTTCGCTTTTAAAAATCAAACTAAAGATGCTTATCAAACACTGTGTACACAGCTTGGGTCATGATAATCTGGTCTCCTGGCAGATTCCACACAATCACCCAGTGACACAGCACTATAGCATACACATTTATCAGAACTGGGTTCTGCAGCTTGGTGAGAAAATTCAGAGAAGGCAGGGCACAGTTTTAGAGAATGCCCCACTCCAAGCACAGATGCCCCCACTGCAGGAGAGGGCACCCCTGTGGGGCAGGCAGCACTGCTCTCAGTCTGCATTTCCTCACCCTTCACAGCACTGGCCAGCCTGCCAGGACAACCTGGCTGCTAAGCTGGTGGTAACCAAAGGCTGGGACAGGAACAGGATGGCATTCACAGAGCAGGGTTGAGTAACACTGCATGGCTCTCCTGTTCCCTTCCTCTGGACAGGATCACAGTCATAAAAATAGACAGGGACCCGTCAGGCATTTTCATTCACTGCCTTACGCACTTGAACCCAGTATCAGCAATACTTAGAGCTAATTACATAATAAGCTCATCAATCAGCAGTTCAGCCTGGTGGGCATCTCATAATATACACAATAAATTATAGCAACACACATTAGAAATACAAATTCTTAGATCCCTTTTCCAGAAAATTCTCTTCATATTATTTTATGGACATTAGGGCATTTTACAATTTTTCCTGATCCATGAAAAAAAATAGGAAAAATAAAGACACCACAGTGATTTTTACAAAAAGAAACCTTGGGACAGATGTTGGACCAAGTGGTTAAGACTTCACATCTACAGTTGGTAAGTTCTATTCGCAGCTACAACTCAGGCTCCCAATTCCACCTTACTGATAATGCAGACTCCAGGAGACATCAACTGTTCAAGGCGTTAGGTCCCTGTCACTCAACTTGGAGACTTGGATTGGATTCCTAGCTGCCAGTTTCAGCTTGGCCCAGACCAGGCTACTGCAGGTATCTCAGCAGCGAATTAGCAGACAGGAGCTCTGCATCTGTAGCCATCTCTCTTTGTCTCTCAACCTTCCTCTCTCAAATTAGAAAATAAAAAAGTTACAAGGTACGTGACATTAAAATGGTCTTTTCCTATCACAGACAAAATAGTTAAGACAGACTGCTTGGTGTTTTCACGTGTTTCATACACCTTTACTTTCCTGGTAAAATAAAAACTTGGCAATATCATGCTTGTCCAAAACTACTATTCTTCACTGGTCAATGAATATACAACAGTCTAGAATTGCACTAAATGATTGCTTATGCAACATAGTTACCTCTTTCCTGAATACACCTGAACATCTCCCACAGACATTGAGACAACAATAATCTACAGTGAATTCGGTCATATGCAAATGGAGACAGAGATTAGTGACACATAGCTAGACTCCTTCTGCTATTTATTGACTGCCTCCCTGGTTCCATGTTGCCATTTTTTTCCCATTTTCCCCTTTCAGTTCTTCCAAACTCTCAGCTGCTTCAGACACATGCTATCAGCTTATTACACACTTACAGAAATGTGAGTTTGGCTATGATACTGGATGCTATTATAAAATGATTAGTTTTTTTAAGTGCCATAATGATATCACAGTTTTGTAAAAGAATGCTGTTGTTCTTGGGAAGTATGTGAGAATATCTGGGGAAAAGGCATCCTGGAATCTTCCTATCCAAAAGAAAGAAATGGAGCATGTGTGTACGAGAAGATGGGGCAGAGAGAAAGCAAGCAAATGTAAACTACTGGCAAATGTTTTGATGGGTACATTACAGTGTTTCTGAATCACTATTTCATTTTTCTTTACATGGAAACAAGGGGAAAAAAAGAGTTAGCATAAACAAAACCACAAAATATTTGGCAATACAAATATAAATTTCTCCTATATAAACATTACCAAAAAACACTACCATAAGAGCTATGATAGTCTCTCTCTAAGGCTGTCTATTGAGTATCCCTGTATGTCACAATTTCTCTTTTACCTTCCCTTCCTGTATGGCTCACTTCCGGCATACATACAAGCTCTGACTTCACCAAGACAACTACATCATCTTGCTGTACCCAAATGGCTGCCTTCCCTTGCATTCTCCCTTCCCCTGGGCAGGGGCAATCTATCCCACAGCAATGCCTTCCTGCAGCAGCAGGTCTCAGACCTCTCCCTTCAGCCCAGACTTCACTTCAGACACTCTTCACCTCAACTCTTCTGTGCCACAAGTTTTCTGTTTTGTTTTGTTTCTAAGTGAGGTCCTTCCTCCAGCATGCGATCTTCACTAATTCTCATTAGTGGAAGCGGCAAAAACTTCTCTTGGGATCTCCGTCTTGAGCACTATGTCATTTCTCTGCTCCCCTTCAGAGACAAATTCCTAAAAGTTGATTAGACCTGTTCCCCCAGTTCTTCACCATGCTTTTTCTACATTACAGGTCAAAACTTTTTCCCCATGACACCACTGAATCCAATTTTTCAAGCTCCATTCTGTCAAGGTGACAGCATGCTTGGCACTTCTGATTGGCTTCGGCAACATCAGCACTGGACTCTGTGGACAGATTTCTCCCCTCTCCTTCAGGACCACAAACATCCCTGGCATTTCTCCTCCCTTACTGTCCTTTCCTTCTTCGTGTCCCTTACCCTGTCACCTCCGATGTTCAAACAGCAAGTGTACCCAAGCTCCACTGGCCAATAGTAAATGTCTAACAGTGTCTCAAATGTACTCAATCAGAGCAGAGGTCATCCCTCCCAAAACCTTCTCCTGCACAAGTCTGTCACTCCAATGAGGAGCATTGTAATTCACACCTAGTGGAAGCCTGCAGAAATCCTGAGATGTCGTCCACCATTCACTTATGCCTCCATCGCACGTCTAATCCTCTCCTCGAGTCCCGGATGCACTTCCAAAGGCTACTCAGGACCTACTTCATGAGCTGCACCCACACCGTCTGATCCAAGCAGGTATCTCCTTTCTCCAAAACTCTAACAACTTTCAGAATACTCTGTCTTCCATCTCGTCTTCCCAGGGTAAATTATCTACTTACAAGCGAGACTGAGCTCAAAAGAGCTCTCTGAAGTCACTTCCCTGCTCGGAATCCCCAAACTGCGTGTTTGTGTGATGTCCTATTTGAAACAAAGTCCACGGTGTTCACCTCCATGGCCATATCTAATCACCCTTGGCTCACAAGCCAGCTGGCCTCAGACACGCTCTTGCTCAGCTCAATATCCCCCTCTGCTCCTTTACAGCTGCTCGGCCCTCTCTCTGTTTTTCTTACGGAACACATCAGACTCTTTCTCTCCATAGAGCTCTGACACTTGCTGTTCCTCACACCTGGATGTTCTGGGCCTGAACCTCATTGGATTCATCTCTTCCTTTACTCAGTTCTCTGCTCAACTGCCCCGGTCTCAGGCAGTTCGATGACCAGCCTATCTGCAATTATCGACTAAGCTCTGTGCTCTCTCTACCTGGCCTTATTCAATGTTCACCTGCCGCATTAGCATGCAGGTTCTTTTGAAGAACTGGGATTTTTTTCCTCCTTGTTCAATGCTGTACGACCAGTGCCTACAATGATACTTGAGACCAGGCATTAAAAATTAATTAGCATCTGATCAATAAATTATGTACAAACATAAACAAGTGATGAATGACTGTAAGTACTGGACAACACACTCAAACATCCTAGGAAAAGCAAATGTCACCAATGTGTGTTTAAAACTGGAATTAAGACAAGAAAAACAGGTACATCTTGAGACCAATTGGACAAAGAGTCACCTTAATTACACTATATATATATATATAAACTTTCTTGTTCCAACCTGTCACCCATCCTATTGTTCCTTAGGCTACTGTTTGTAAAACTGGATGGATTATAAAATCAATTTTATCAGTCAGGGGAATCTACTATTTTACATCGCCAGGAAACCACTCAGAGCACAGCTGAAGAACTTACCTCCTTGCTAAATTTCTCCAGTTGGCTTTGGCAGTCAGCTAGTCTCACATGCAGCCAATTTTTGATTGAAGCAACAGGGCAGCTTCGAAGGTCGCTCTCTACTTCTTTCATCTTTTTCAGGGCAGTTTCAATTGTGTCTATTTCATTAACAAATGTCTGAACACACACAAACAAAACCACACACTGAGTGTAGCCCTTTACAAGAAAATGCTACTGATGACAGTTTCTCTGCTTGGATCCCTGAGGATACCATAAGAATGGACTACTGAGAGTGAGAATGTTTAACCATTTCAGAAATATTGTCCCTGAAGAAGTTCATGTCACCTGGGCCTTTACCACAGCTATCTGTCAACTCAGGCTGGAAATACTTGACTTTTTATGAGGAATATGGTTTTAATTAAAAACACAACTTCACCAAAGATAAATTGCATGCAATATTACCCGAAAAGTTCACATTTTTTCTCAGAGTTTCCTCATATGGAACAATAGAAAACAATACACAACTGGCAGTCACCACGCTGAGGCTGCTGGTGTAACAGCAGCTGTCATACCAGCAAGCACCTATAACCACTGCCAAAATACAAATCAGATAAACCTGACATACATCTTTTAAACATCACCTTTAAAAAAATGCTTTATGTTACGTGGGCTTTCATGGGCTTACAACATGACTGAAAAAACAAACAGTGAACACCCAGGAAAGAACAGGGCTCCGCAGCACGCAGGTGCCCGAGAGGAACTCAACTCACCAAGCACTGGTCCAGCTGCCCCTGCAGACCTTCAGCATCTCCCTGGGCAGCCGGCTCTGTCATTAAGAAGTCTTTCACACCATCTCTCCACTTCTCAACAACTTTCGAATTAGCCTAAATCCAACACAGTAACAGACAGGGATATTAATCATCAGCATTCAGAAAACTGCATCTTCAGCGCCACCAGTGCTAGAAAAAAAAAGGGGGTGGGGACTGGGGGGAATAGAGTGGAGGTAAGGTAACTTTTACAAACTTTATTAGCATCATTCTCATTTATTTCCTTTTGAAGAACACTGCAAATTTGAGCATGATTAGTTTCTTCATTCCTAACAAATCCTTAAGAACTGAAAACTAAGTGCCCGGCACCGTGGCCTAGTGGCGAAAGCCCTTGCCTTGAAGGCACTGAGATCCCATATGGGTGCTGGATCTAATCTTGGCAGTCCCACTTCCTATTCAGATCCCTGCCTGTGGCCTGGGAGAGCAGTCGAGGATGGCCCAATGCCTTGGGACCCTGCACCCGCATGGGAGACCCGGAAGAGCTCCTGGCTCCTGGCACTGGCCATTGCAGTCACTTGAGGAGTGCATCATCGGACGAAGATATTTCTGTCTCTCCTTCTCTCTGTATATATCTGACTTTGCAATAAAAATAAATAAATCTTAAAAAAACTGAAAGCTTATAATAATTTGATATCAAAACATTCTCAAGTAAACCAGCTATTTTAGATGTGAGCAGTATCTCTGATTTTAAACATCTAGATCACAACAGGAAAATATATTTAACAATGATCCATTTTTAAAAAATCTGTTGCTGTATGATTTTGAAACAAACTTCTGTGAAAGTTAGCTCCTCAGAGCACAGACAAGCAGTGCAGTGAAGGAAATGCGATCCTTGCTCACTGAGCTTTTGGGTCTCCTGAGCTGGCAGCCCAGGAGAGTGCCCCGCCCAGTGCGACCCTCATCCAGCATTTCAGAGGCACACACCAGATCTGATGACTGTGTGTGGAACTGGGTGTTCCAGGATAGAGACAACAAACATAGACCAGACAAAGAGACTTCAGAGACAAGGTAATGTTGGAACAGCACCAAGGAATGCAGACAAGTAGAGTCAACTTGAGCTTCGAAACTAAAAGGATCATCCTTTCTTTCCAAGGTCTCCCGTCCCATCGTCGGGCAATCTGACTTGGTAACTTCCTTGACACTGACCTAAATTTGTTCCTTTTCAGTTCTGTGCTTCTCGTTCATTCCAACAAAGAGAAATAAATCCACCCAATTGAAAAAGCCCCTTAGTGTTGAAGACGCCCACCATATCTTCTAATTTTCTGTTGGCTGAAATTTCCAGCTCCTTCAGGATGTCTCTAGGTTAGGAGGGCCAGGTATAGCTCTCCCCACTCTGATGACCATACCCTAGAAATCTCATCATTTAAAAAAAAGTTACAGATAGAGAAGCAGAGAGAGAGAAATTTCCATCCCCTGGTTCACTCCCCGGACAGTCACAAACGTCAGGGTTGAGCCTTCCTCCAAAGCCAGAGACCAGAGGACTGTTCCACTTCTCCCACAAGCAGAGTTCAGCATTCCTCCACTGCTCTTCCTGGCGGGAGGCAGTGAGAAGGTTTGGAGGTGGAACAGCTCCACACAAACTGACCCCCACATGTAATGCTGGCATCACAGGCAGAGGATTAACCTGACACATGATCACATCAGCCCCAAGTTCTAATGTCTTTATAATAAACCACACAGAACCAAATATTTTTACTATTTCAACACTGAAAAAAATCACAAAGATAAAGCTAAAATATTAATAGTGCTCATTAAATGCCACCTAAATTATCATCAGTTCTCTTTCTTATGACAGTTATTTGTGCTTATTTTGATTTATGGATATATTATTACTCACAGTATTTATGCTTAACTAAACTTCAATATTCCCATTCACTATCTAAAAATAAGTTTCTTCTATTACATATTGCTTAATTGACACTAGTAAATTCAGGACTTCATACTTATATTGTTAAAATTTTGCCTTCTTACATTAACAATATCAAGTCAATAAAATAATTTGGAATGTTAGTTTTCGCACTTTCCTATCATCTCTTTCTCCTACTTTTCTCTCATCCACAAAATTGACATAGCGAGCTCCTTTTTCTATCTGCTCCTTCCTGAAGAGATTTAAGCTTTTCCCAAGTGAGAACTGAGGTCAGTAACCGTACAGGCCTGAGTGTTCCCCCATGAGGACATCATGTTATTCACTCAGCAACAACCTTCAGGCTGTTTTCAAAATATAGGAATCTGGGCCCAGTACAATAACCCAGCAGCTAAAGACCTCAACTTGCATACAACAGAATCGCATATGGGCGCCGGTTCTAATCCTGGAGGCCCTGTTTCCCCTTCCTATCCAGCTCCCTCTCTGTGGCCTAGGAAAGCCGACCAGGATGGCCCAAAGCCTTGGGACCCTGTACCCATATGGGAGACCCAAAAGAAGCTCCTGGCTCCTTGGCTTTAGATCAGCTCAGCTCCAGCCACTGTGGCCACTTGGGGAGTAGTAAATCAATGGACAGAAGATCTTCCTCTCTATCTCTCCTCTCTGTATATCTGACTTTCCAAAACAATAATAATAAATCTTTAAAAAATATTTAAGAATCTATATTATACTAACATCTAACCAATCTCTCCCTTCTCCTTGTAAGTTTATAAAAGATAATGCCAAATATTTTGCTGAAATTAAGATTTGCCAAGAATAATAGTTTGTAAGCATTTTTTGAACTAAATGAATGTGCAAGCATTTAAACTCAAGACCCTATCACTCCATGTATCTAATAATCTGGTATTCCTCCTCCAATAAAGTAAAAACAAGCAGTACTTAAAGGAAATGAGTCTTCCAAGGTATTTTAGTCGTATCCATTTCAGGATGAGATAAGCAACATAATCCTTCTAAAGTGTATATAAGTTCTCCAGTTGGTTAATTCTCTTTTAACTCTGTCATGAACGGACAGCAGACTAATCTTGGGTCTTAGCCTTCTAGAAAGCAACATTTCTGAGGCAAGTATTGTGGTATAGCAAGTTAGCCCATCACCTGCAAAGCCAGCATGGCATACGTGTAACGTGTACTCATTTGGGGCCCCGCAACTCCACTTCCACGCTGTGTCCCTGCCAATGTGCGTGGCAGTGGAGGATGACCCAAGTGTTCAGGCCCCTTCACCCACACATGAAACCTAGAGGAAGCTCCCAGCTCCTGCCTTCAGTCTTACTCAGCTAGGCTGTTCAGCCATTTGAGAAGTAAACCAGTGGATGAAAGATCTCTGGCTCTCATTCTCTCCATAACTCTTTCAAGTAAATAAATAAAAATATATAAATCAAATAAAGTCTTCCCCCTCTTTCTTATTGAAACATCTCACATGGCCACGATGTGATCCTGTGATTAGGGACAACAATCCTACTGTTATTGAGAAAGCGAATTTGTGCTCTGAAAGAGCTATGTGATTCTTTCATGTGATCCAATGCATTCTAACACTATTTCATAATTTCTAGCTTTGGTGGCCATCTTGCAAAGAACACATCAAGCACGAAGTTTTTAAGTAGCCACGCTCTTCTATGCCTTGGCTAATGTTACACCATCCTGCTCAAGCACTCGCACACCCTCTTCACTCCAAACACTGCTTTCAAAGTCCTTTTCATCACACTGGACATTCTCCCCCAGCATCCTCCACTGTCAGTCTATGTCCAGGCTTGTGCCACTCTTAAGTATTTTTAGTTGGCTACAGGTGAGTTCTGTGCTGGGTGCAGCATTCAAAGATGTCATCGTAGGTTTGTGGGAAGACATGCTTGGGAGGAATGGGGCAGGGCATCCAAAAAAGGCACAAGTGCAGAAAATACAGAGTGCAGAAAGAACTCCAGAGACTTCATAAAACATGACACTTTGTAAATTGTCCATTTATATTGTCACTACAGATCCTTGCACTATCCATCTCCATTGCGAAATTTTAAAGAATGCACTAGTGCCGCATAACTGGGAAATGTATTAAATCTGGTTTTATGTATAGAAAACTGTCTCCTGGCCTGAGGATTTTTGAAATTTATAAGGAAGCATGACATTCTAAGGGATTTTAACCCGAGTCAGCACTGCGGGAAGCAAGTAGCCTCAGCCATTGGCAGCAGGGGAAGGGTTCCTTCCTTCTCCTGCCCAGCTTCTCCAACAGACATAATTCAAAAGCACCTATTTTTTCTCCCCCACAGCACCACTTTGACAAAGAGAAAACACAGACAGACCAGGGTGACCAACTGATCATCACAAAGAAGAGATAGGAATCTGGAAATCCACTGCTGTCCTGAATGAACATGTCCCACTTCATCCTGACTACACGAGCTCTACACGTGGCAATGTGCCCTGGAACGAAAGAGTAAGGTCTGAGTACCAAGCTAAGCACATGACTGATCATGTTCTTTGGGCTCGGCAGCTTATCTATAAAATAGACATAATAACTAAAACGTTGTCTGGTTGTTCTGAAAAACAGAGATAATGTTTAGACACACATGGCCACGTAGAAACATGCAATAGATGGAAAGATTTACAAAAACCAACTGCTTTATCATTGCCAACATCAACACTATCAAATGGTTGCCACTCCCAAGAGCGGGCAATAACGACGCGTCTGAGGCACTGCAGGAATGAGCCACCATGGTGAAGGTATGTTTGCATAAGGTCAGTTACTTTTTTTTAATTACTGCCAAGCTCAATGCCCATTTTAGCCCACAATTGTTTAAACGCCAAGATTTAAGGATGGGCATATGGAAAATTTCATCTTCTCTGTGCAACTACCTGGCTGAATTCAGCTCAGCAGAAAGAAGACAAGGAAATGAGGCAAACCTTTGAATTTGGGGCAGCAGAAAGCCCTTTGGGCTTCCCTCCCACCTGAGCAGGGCAGGTCAGTACCAAAGCACAATTTGATAGCCACCACCTGTGTGCACTGGGGGCTACGGGGAGCTCCGCTCGGCATCCATGCCTCCTGTGCCTGCCACTTACTGCCCAGAGGGAAGACATAGTCTCAAAGAACTTGTGCCAGATGTTTTCTGTGCCTTTCAAAACACCAAAAGCCTGAGCAGGGTGAGTCAGTCACTAAGCACAATTTGATAGCCACCACTTTATGTCAATTCTACCCCAAAGAGGGTACAAAGACTGCCAAAGAGGCCAAATGAAAAATATGTCATTGTCCATTTCAACATCACTCAGCTAACGTACTTAGGATTTCCTGGTCTACAATAATCATATCCAACTTTTTTTTCCCAAAAAAGCATATAGAAAAAAATATACATACATGCATACACACACATAAATACATCTTTGGGGCACTAAACTTTTGTAAGGTAATATAAAAAATCGATTTGCAGGGCCCGGTGCGGTAGTCCAGTAGCTAAAGTCCTCGCCTTGCTCATGCCAGGATCCCATAGAGGCACTGGTTCTTGTCTCAGCTGCTCCACTTCCCATGCAGCTCCCTGCCTGTGGCCTGGGAAAGCAGTCGAGGACCACCCAGAGCCTTGGGACCCTGCACCTGTGTAGGCGATCTGGAAGAAGTTCCTGCCTCCTGGCTCAGCTCCAGCCATCATTCACTTAGGGAGTGAACAAGCCGACGGAAGATCTTTCTTCCCGTCTCTCCTTCTCTAAATCAGCCTTTCCAAGAAAAATAAATAATTTTTAATTCCTTATAAGTTTATAAAAATAAGTCATTCTTTCATATGCTATCATTCATATTACTCTAGGGCAACTTCTCATTCATTTTTTTATACACAAATATCCAAATAGATATGAAAGTATGAATATGGCATGTTGGAAAATCAAAATTGCAAATATTCCAGTTTGGAAAAGACAAGACTTATCAAGAGCAACAGGGCTGGGAAGCAATCAATGACTTAGAAGCATCTGCAGGGGCCACACCCAGCTGTTCTCTTCTCTCCGTACTTCTGCCTTTCAAATAAATTAAAAATAAATCTTTATTCTATGGCCACTTTGGCAGCACATATACCAAAAATAAATTACTTTTAAAAATAGAAGTAAATGAAAGTATTCTTTAGTAAGTATTTATTTGCTTTTCAATGAAGTTGTGGAATTAAGGAATACAGATATGGTCAAAAATACTGTGGTTCTCATGTGAAAGAGCGAATAAAAATACAAACCTACTGCTTTAATACAAGACAACAGCTAAATGTCCACACGGACATGTGCAAGGTCTTTAATGGAAACAACTGTTTGGCAAGGGTCCCCACTGCCACTTGAAGTGGTTGGATTCACTACAAAAGGAACAACAAGCATCTAAAACCTGAACCTGGATTACTATAACCACAGGATACTTTCTCGGATCTTGGAAGAACATTTAGTTTCTCAAAATTCCATCATAAAACACTGACACACATTTAACTAAACCAAAAATACACTCTTAATACTCAAAAGCAGATTAACCTTTACTTTAATCTTTACTTGTCAGTGTTCTTAGCTACATCTCAGATTTTAATTTGAAAACAAAGAGACGATAATCTGAAAAGATGAGAAATATTGAACGGAAATATTCCTCGATTTTCACTCACTGACATTTTTGCAAGATAATTCCCTGGTGGAACGACCAGTCCTGTGCATTACAAGATGTTTAGCTTGCCATCCCCCATAAGCCTTCCCCTACAGTTGTGACAGCCAAAAAATGTCTTCAAGACATTGTCCAATGTCCACTGGTGGGGATAAGAGAAGCATGAAATCAGCTTGAGTTGACAACCACCGATAATCCAGTGCCTGGTCTCTAACACCAAAGTTTAAAATCACAGAAAAGTTAATTCCCGTTTTGAAATTGGAAGCAATTACAAGCAATGAGGGTACACTCATGAAGTTCAAGGTGTCAATAATGCTAAGCAACACACAACAGTTGCTAAGCAACACACAACAGTCTTCTTCACAATTTAATGTTTATTTCAATGAAATCTCGCTCTAGAACTGCACTTACACTTACTGAAAACTACTCCTGCTAACACTACCCCATATTCCCTGCCCCTCCACACAGACACACACAACTCCTACATCTGTATTCCCTTGGTGGTTATTCACTATGAGCACCTAGCAGCTGTTGGGTCAAGGAGTTCCCACAAACACAGTGGTCATCACCCATCAAATTATGCTGCATCCCTTCCACAATGACCTGTGTGGCCTACCAGCCTGAGTTCCATACATGGCTATACATAGCTATACATAATATACATAGTTATACATAATCTACATAGCTCCTGTTTTTATTTTTAAAATATCATGTTCATTAACCTTATCTTCACTTTGCAAACTTTTCACCATTTTCAAAACATTCTGTACATACATTTTCCTTGAATATAAACTCAATATATATTTCCAGGTCAAAATTTTTAAATTTCCTGCTACTAATCTTATGCCATCCAGTGAAAAATATTTATTGAGTGCTTTCTCTGCTTGGGCACTGTTCTAGAAGTGCCCTAGGGCTACATGCATCAGAGAAAAAAAGCAAAGATCTCAACCTATGGGGAAAAAAGCTAAAACACAAAGGAAATGAGGCACTGGGAGGACAGACAACCTTTAGGGGAGTACGGAGAGTCAGGGATTCATTCTCTATCCGAAACAGAGAAAGCATGGGATTTACAAATGCCACCCTGTCCAGGCCCACCCAATTTTAACTGCAGAAAAAACTGAAATCTGATCTGATCTGACATTGACGTGGACTCTTTTTTTTAATACATCCTTACATCCATCCTGTCCTCTTGAACTGTATTACTAGTGTACCTGTCAAAATGTGTAGATGCCTGGCCCAGCGGGATAGCCTAGTGGGTAGACTGCTAACGGCCTCGGGATTTACCTCAAATACTCTGAGTTTGGGGGAGATGTCTTCAAGCAATTGCAGGTCTCTGGAAACCTTGGCCTTTACTGTGTTCCACTTTTCTTGTATATCATCAAATTCTCGCTTGTATGTTTTTCCTGTATCAGGAGGAACATTGTTCTGCAAAGCCTTGGTTTCTTCTGCCAGTTTATGCAATGCAGGTTTTTGATTCTCAAGGATTTCATCAAGAGCCTGAAAAAAAAAGTTTAAAGAACTAGGAAGTCAGCACAAAAATGAGTCAGTTCAGAAATAATAAGGTGGACTGCATAAAGCTTGGATCACCTTCAGAAAAACATTTTTGTCAACACAGATTTATGAATAACTCATGAAAAATCACACTCAAAAAAGCTCACCTTTCCCCTTCAGGAGTTCTTGCGCACCACATGCGCAGTGTGCAGAGCTGGGCTCTTTCATTAGATGAATTAGACTAGAGGAATGGACTACTCCACTAACTGTCCATCAAAGCACTTTCATTCAAAAAACAAACAGATTAGTTCCACCCATCCTTCTAATTTTCTACAGTATATTTTAGCAGATTATGGACAGATTGATTTTCATAGGTTAATTACAGTAGAAAGAGAAAATAGGCTTTCTAATAAAATATTCAATAACACTCTTTTCTTTTATTGAAGTGTTACATCACAAGAGGGTGCTTGACTCAAGTGTTTGCGTCCCCACACTCAGCTGGGAATCCTGGACAAAATTCCAGGATCCCGGTTTCAATCTGGCCTGGTCCTAGCCATCACACACAGCAGAAGTGAGCCAGTGGATAAAGGGAAGATCTCTCTCTTTTTCTCTCTGTAACTCTGCATTTCAAATAAATACTTGGTTTTCTTTCTTTTTGCAAAAATTCATGGAAACTGGAAGGAACAGATACATTTATTTTGTTGCACAAAATTGAGATCTATGGGGAGCTTTTTTTGTAACACATTTCACATAAATTTTTGAAAATCCTTCATAGCGAATAACCCTCAAACCAGAAGACATTTCAAGAACAATTTTAACCAAAAACAATCAATATTATCTTAAATTGCTGAAAACGCACTTCAAGGCATAGAAAATGAGATATCAGAAATGGTAGTAGGTCTCCAACCCCCGAGATCGGTATTACCTTTTGTTCTTGCAGTGCCTTCTCCACCAGGGAAAGGTCATCAAGGATACTCAGAGCCAGCTGGGCCTTCGCTTCTGACTCGTTCAGTCTATCTTTCAGTGATTGCAACGTGTCCAGGTACTCATGTGTTGGTTGACTCCTCAGCTCTGTTTATTTAAAAATATTTACTTTGAGAAACTAATGCTAGAAATCTAAGATTGTTCTATGGATCTATAACCTTCTGTATGTAATGAGTGTATCCCAAAATATATTAATGCAGAGCGTATGAATAAAATTTAAAACGAGTTGTTGTAGTTCACAAAATAGATAATTGCCCGGGCATTGCTGAAAATCAGACAGTTACTTCATTCCTGCGGATGTTGATGTTTGAAATATTACCGAACCCATGACCATTTTTCCTCATTTTGGCATGATGAAATGTCTCTCTGAGGATGAAACAAGGCGACTTTTGTCCCTTAGAATCTCCTCTTCCATGCTAGCTAAATGAAGAATAGAAGAAAACAAAGATCCCCTCAGCCAGTTACCCTGTAAAGACAAGAATTAAGACAAGACCATCCGCAAAGTGGCGGAAATTATCCTGGGACCCTCCAGCCAGGCTGCCACCCGTGCATGGGAAATGGACCACAAAAGGCAGCCAGCAGGAATGCCGTCTGCTTCAGCTGCTACTGTAAAAGACACGGCAGGCAACACGTGGGCGCAAAGGAAGTGACGGCATTCGAACTACAAAGAAGTGAAACCAACTAGGTGCAAAGGCTAAACTATTGCAGACCTTGTGAGAACTGAAGCACAGTTTGCCCAGCAAGTTAGTCTAGTCTAACATTCATCTTGCGTTCTAGGTTAAGTGACTTCAGTGAGAAAGGACGTGGTTTACAGACACGTTCCAGACAGAAGGGCAGCAGGACACATTTTCTTCACGTGCACCTACGCAGATTTTAATTTCATTTTACAATCTAAACTTGCTGAAGTTAGGGAAGGCTTCCAGGGGTAGCTCTTCAATCTGCACCGCGCAGTATAACATAATGCAATATCTCAAATAGCTGCTAAGAAAAGGGGGAAAAGGTCATCAGAGGGTCAACTCTCAAAACTTTTAGCAACTAACTTTCCATATCCAGACTTTTTTCCCACTAAGTAAGAATTTGCTCAAATTTTCAGGATTTTGAAACTAACGGATGAGGAGCTTTCTCTCTGGTTTGTTCTGCTTTTTGAGTAGATGAACATTTAAAAGTAAAAACATTTTATTTTAAAGGGAGAGACAGTGTTGCTAAAACTTAAACCATTTTGAGTGAACAGTTTTAAAAAGAAAAAAAATTTCAGTAATTTAGGTCTGTTGCCATGGCTCAGTGGCTAAATCCTTGCCTTACATACACCAGGATCCCATATGGGTGCTGGTTCATGCCCCAGATGTTCCATTTCATATCCAGCTCCCTGCTTGTGGCCTGGGAAAGTGGTCGAGGACGGCCCGAAGCCTTGGGATCCTGTACCCATATGGAAACCTGGAAGAAGATCCTGGCTATTTTCAGATCAGCTCAGCTCCAGGTGTTGCAACCACTTGGGGAGTGACCCAATGAACTGAAGATCTTTCTGTAAATCTGACTTTCCAATGAAAATAAATAAATCTTAAAAAAAAAAACCTTGAGGGGAGGGAGAACCCAAGTATCTATGTAACTGTGTCACATAATACAATGTAATTAATGAAGTTAAATAATAAATAATTAAAAAAAAACCTTAAATTCATACTGAATATACTTTCAGACTTTACACAGAGGAACATGGTAAAGGTAACATGAGGCGAGCAAGCATTCTAAAGGTCTGAACATTGGAAGGAATTTTAAATCCAAGCAAACTAAGAGGAGATTTTAAAATAATCAAATAAGAAAATCAAGAGGAGACTACTACTGCAGTGCAATAGGTTAAGCTGACAGATTGCAACACCAGAATCAAATACCAGTCCCAGCTCTTCTGTTATTGGTACAGCTTCTTGCTAATACACTTGTGAAAGCAGCAGAAAATGGGCCAAGTACTTGGGTCCCTACACCCACATGGGAGATTGAGAAGGGCCTGTGGATCCTGGTTTCAGCCCAGCCCAGGCAATGCCAGACCACTGCAGTGGCCTGGGGAGTGAACACCTTTCTCTCTCTCTCTCTCTCTCCACCTTCTAAATACATAAAATCTTGAAGGCAGGAAGGAATAAAGGAACAAACAAAAGAACGAAGGAAGGAAGGGTGGAAAGAAAGGAAAGAGATGGGGGAGGGAGGAAGGGCGGAAGAAAATGAGGAAATCAAGAAAATGGAGAAAATGGCTTTACCATTTTCTAGCTTTTTTTGATGGTCCTCTAAGTTCTGTTGCACAGCCTGGTAGTGCCCCAGAAGCGTATTCAAGCCCTGCTGGACAAACTCTGGGGCAGAAAGTCGAGACTCCAGGGCAGAGCAGCTGGCACGTGCCAGGTCAATTTTCGGACGGAGGCTGAGGAGATCCGCCTGTTCCCGCTGTGGAAGAGAAAACAAGATCACATGGCCGACTGGGGATTCTCCTGACACATCATTAGAGCAGGGTGAACGGAAGGCACATGACCAAGGCTTGCCACAGGATTCTTCCCCACTCCAGCTGGCTGGCTCCTTACCTGGCAGGCCTCCTTTAAGCTTGCCAAAGACTGCTGGGGCAGCTCAACAAAGGAAGTATGTTTCAACCACTCCTTCTTTTTCTTTACGATCTTGTCAAGCTCATCAAGTTGCTTAAAATAAGCATTAACATCCTCCTGTAGCTGAATCTTTCCTGCCAGGTCTTCCAAATGCTGAGACAAACTCTTCCACTCACAGGAAACCTTCTCCAGAACATGCTTTATTTCTTCAGTCGGAAGACCTTCTACACATACATGAAAAATAATGAGATGCTTGATAAGTTTTTACAAAAAAAAACCCTGTCTGGAATATGTGCTCAGTATTCTAACATAAGGAAGCAATGTCACACATAGTCATTTCTCCCCTAAGATCCTGTCATTCCAATAGCCAGAAATTACAATGATGCACCTAAAATTAATTAACTTTAACTCTTTAACCAATCAGGGAGGAGCCTAAAATCACATCTCAAGAGCAGTGAGGCTATCACAAAAGGTGTATCAGAGAAGGCTCTGCCACTGATGTTCCTCTAAAATGTGTAAATCTGTTCTTGGCATTGGACTTCTTGGCTAGCTCATGATCCAAGCAAATGAAAGCCAACCAATTGATTGGATTTGTCTGGGGCTCTGATGTAAGAAGGCAGCCCCTCTGTCATAAGAAAAAAGATAGTTGACTTATAAAACTAGGAGGTAGGTGAAATATTTGACTACTAACCCATAGGATCTTACAAATATCAGAAAAGAAAAAGGTGTCAAAGATTCCTTTCTGCTGGGAGGCAATCTTTTGAATATAGGACTTTTTGAGGCTGCTGCCAGGCCCAAGAAACATCAACATACCTACTGGATATATGGTCCATGTGAGAGATCTTTGAAAAGATCACAGACAATAGAGATAATGAAAAAAGTGCATGGATTTTAAAAATGTTGTTTGACCCAAAATCTCTAAATTCTACTTTCCATGAACATTTTGAAGTACCCTCATAGATAATCAAATACAGCAATATCAAAACAGAAGGAAAAAAATCCAGATGTAAGATTATCTATTTTGAAACATACCAGGGGAAGATGCCATTATTTCTATTGCTCAAATCTTATTTTGTCTCACGGCTTTAAGAGGTATAAAATGTTTCTGGAAATAATAAAGTTACATGTATCAATGGATTTTATGATTGTCCTTCTCTTAATATAAAATACCATCAATCATTTAAAATGACTAAAACAGCATGGGAAATCCACAAAACAAGCTTTTTATTCAGGAGAAAACTGGGCATGTTGAAAAGATGACCTTAACCTTTTAAATAGCAAGGGAATAAGTAATTCTGCCTTATAAATGAAAACTCTGACCAAAAATAAGTATAGAAAACAAAAGATCACTCACAGTGCATAGATAATACAATTTTTTAAATGTCTATTTCACACTGCACCCACTGAAAACTAGAAATCCTAACACATGACGGTGTAATTGGAGTATGTCCCCTGCTGGGGCTCACTTCCTATTACCACACGGGTAAGAATATTAGACCTAAACAAAACATTCCCATAACATGCCATGTTCAATTATCCCTGTTAAAATAGGAGTTGTCCACAAAACACATCACAATTTTGCTGAAAATCTATCTAAAGAATGGGAATGTGGGCCTTGTTCAGTGCATGGGAATAATATCAGCCACTTCATTTTTATGCCAAATAAGGAAGAAAACTGAGCCAGAGAGTAAAATTTCTAAGTTGGACAATGATCACCACTCATCTAGAAAACTGGTAAGAGGCATTCACTTAAGGTACCAGGAAGTTTAAAGGAACTTCTGTAGCCATTTATTATTTATTCACCAACATTTTGATCCATTCATCATGTCCCTTAAAACCAATGCTCAACTATAAATCCCCCTTTGTCTAAACGAGATACTGCTGGTTGCAGTAACATCTGATAATGATTAAAACACATTTGCATTAAAAAAAAACTGGATCCATCATCGTGGTGTAGCAGGTAATGGCATCTCATACAGGCCAAGGTTTGAGTCCCAGATTCTCCACTTCCAAAACAGATTCCTGCTAATGTCTTGGGAAGAGCAGTGGAAGATGGATGAACTACTGGGGACCCTGACAACTGTGTGTGAGACCAAGAAGTTCCTGGCTTCTGACCTCGGCTTGGCTCAGCACTGGCCACTACTACCACTTGATTAGTGAAACAGCAGATACAAGACCAGTCTTTGTGTCTCTCCCCTCCACCTCTCTCTCTGACCCTGCCTTTCAAATAAGTCAATTTTTTTTAAGAAATGGAAAATTGCATATTGTCTTTAAAAATAATGATTCTTCTCCCAGGGATGAAAAGTTCTGAATATTTTATTTCTAAAGGATCTTAAAACTTAGATGACTACACAAAAGCCAAAATCAATAGCACATCATTTTGTTGATTATCCAACAGAAACAAACTATGTTTCAGAACATTACTCTCATTTGACTTGATATTTTGCAGTCCATCACTGCTGGACTAAAGAGACATGTTTAGATAACATAAGAACTCTATCAAATGTTATCGCCTTCCACACATGGCAGCCATAAGGGGTATCAGTTCATAAGGACACATATGCAAGTGCCCAGCTGGATTACTATACTGATGGTGACCAGTGACCAAGTAAGGTAACTTAAGATAACCAAGGAAACCAAGTATTTTAGTTATGAAAGAAAAAATTTTTTTAATTTACTTTCCAAGCATGTTTATGTCCTATGAGTATCACAAAACTGGTATCAAATGCTTCAGACAAGAAACACCTCTTAGATTTGGATGTGTTGAATTTTCTGATGAAACTAGTTTCAGGGAAACAGTGACATGATTATTTGAACATCTGTTTCACTGGAGAGATTTATATGCCTTCCTAACAGCACCCAATCATTTATCTAGACAGACTCTGGCCAGATTTCACTCCATGACAAATGTCCTCTACATTAATTATTTTTGAAGATTTATTAACATCATTAAGCACATGTGGAAAACTACTATGCAATATTGAAAATCTGGAGTAATGGATAAAGTACAAAGACAGTAGAAAAAAGAAAAAAAGATTTATTTTATTCCCTAACAAGGTACTCACCTTCCAAAAAGTAAGAAATTATTCAAAACATATACACCCTTTATTAGACCAGTTTCTCTTTTTCCCAGAACCCATTTCAGTCTAAAGTTTTTAACAGAAGATACGCCTGCTTAAATCAACTTAATTTGTGTCCACTACTAAATGCATTTCTAATTCAACCAAAGCTCAGAAAATGTTGAAACAAACTATAGGTTTTGTATGCCTACACAATAGATCTCCATATTGATAAATTGATAATAGATCTCGATTCATTGATAAAGCCACATATCACATATCCCCCAAGTGCTGCACTTGACCCTGTAACAACACTTACACATGAATTCAATTTCCAAGCCAGGACCTGCCAATTCACAAGATCCTATAGAGTAATGGCTGGAACAACCTCATAATCTCCACCATAGCATGGAAACAGGAAGGTCCCACAACTTTCAGAAGACAACAGAATCCACTACCGTGCTCACTGTTAATATATCTCATCTCACCAACTTCTCACCATGGTTCAGTCTTCTCATTAAATTCACTGACTTTGACACAGTAATTTTACCCTCCCAACTGAAAGGTGACAGGGAAATGGAGTGAACCCAGCCAAGATGCAAACCAATTGTCCTAATGTACAATGTTGAGGTAGGAGCAAAGAATCCATGACTATGCCTGGCACAAATCTAGTATCTAATTTATTGTAATTATTCAAAAAATTGGAGCTGGCACAATGACACAGCAGGCTAATCCTACACCCTGCAGTGCTGGCATCACATAAGGGTGATGTTACTTCGTATCTCAGCTGCTCCACTTCTGATTCATCTCTCTGCTTATTGACTGGGAAAGCCGTGGATGATAACTCATGTCCTTGGGACCCTGCACCCACATGGAAGACCTGGAAGACGCTCCTGGCGCTGAGCATCAAATTGGCTCATCTCTGGTCATTTAGAGGATGAACCAGCAAATGAAAGACCCTTCTCTATCTCTAATTCTCTCCCTGCAAAATCTGCCTTTCAAATAAAAATAAATAAATCTTTTTTAAAAAAAAAAAAAGTAATGAAAAAAGAAGGAAGGAAGGAAGGAAGGAAGGAAGGAGGGAAAGGATTTGCATCTCAAGGGAATGTTAGTCTTGTCAAGTAATTGACAAATTAGTCTTGAAAGTAATTCCAAAATAGGGATGCCCGTACTAAGGATAAAAAGCAATCTGCTATGATGAACTCACTCATTAGAATAAAGAACTTAACCTTTACTATTAACATATGGATTGATAAGAACCTATTTGCACAATTTTGAAATAAATGACCCTATACTGTACACATCTACAGATATATATAGTACATATGTGTTTGCACACTATCAATTTTTTAAGCTGATAAGTGAATCACAGAAACACATTATAGTACTCTATTTTCATTGTATATCATTATATTGTCTATAGTAAAAGTAACAAATTAAGATCAAATGCTATTGTTTTAAACATTATCAAACTGGAATTTTTTTTTTTTTAAGATTTATTCGCTATTGGAGAGTGAGAGAGAGAAATCTTTTATTCCCTGATTCACTCCCCAAGATAGATATAACAGCTATTACTGAGCCAGGCTGAAACCAGAAGCCAGGAGCTTCTTCTGGAAGTCCCACATGAGAACAGGTGTGCAACCACTTGAGCCATCTTCTGCTGCTTTCCCCAGGACATTAGCAGGGAGCTGTGCTGGAAGTGGAGCACCCAGGTCTCACACTGGCTTAGACACAGGAATCTGACTTCCCAGGCTGTGGTTTTACCCACCACAAAAAAAAATGCCCACCATCAAACCATCATCCCTAATTCTATTCTAGTCATTTGTGGCTTTGGTCAAAAAGTGGCAAAGCAGTCCTCCAAAGCACTCACCTTTATTGAAATGAGGTACATAACATGTCTTTCAAAGTTAGACCCAAGGTTCAATAAAAAAGCTGCATTGCAAAACTATTATTCTTTCCTCACTTCTGAGTCACAAATTCACTAATGTAGTCATTAATGTATAACGTGTTTTAAGCACAGGAACAACTGTTTAGTCTTAGTGGCCATGAAGCTCAAATTCCACATCTTAGTGCCTGAGTTCCAGTTCAACTTCACTTCCACTTCCTGCTGATAAAGAAACTGGGAGGCAGCAGTGAGAGCTCAAGTATTGGACTCCTGCACTCACTTGGGAGACCTGGGTTGGGTTGGCAGCCCAAGTCCAGCTCCTATCACTTTAGGTGTTTGGTAGTGAACCAATAGATGAAAATTCTACCCCTCTTCCCTTAAAAAAAAAAAAAAAAAACATACAGACATTCATTAATAGCTAATTAACTTTTATTTCAAATACAAGTTAACTCTTATAAACTATTTTAAAATCCCTCCAATAAATTAATACAATGCACTGAAATGGATGGGTCAAATACCCTTAATGGTATGGTTAACTGTAAATCCACCTCTTCCCTGTTGTCAAAATTAAGTTGGAGGTATAAAAATATAAGTTGTCAAAATTAAGTTTGGAGGTATAAAAATATACCTCCAAAGGATGAGGCTCCTAAAATCTCCCTCAGCAATGGATTTTAAAATTAGTAGTGTCTCAGGGATTTTGGTTCAATGACTCCATAAAAAATACACACACAGAGACACACAAACATACACATATATAGTTAGTTTCTGTAAAACATTTCATTTTTTAAAAAAGGTTCTTCTACCTACAAAATTTTCTTGAAAATCTCTTCCTCTGGCAAAGAGAAAAGCATTAAAATATTTATTTTGTCAAACTGTAAATATCACTTGATGCCACCATCTAAACAACATGGAAAATAAAATCAAGGGCTTTACCTTTTCCCATTTGTTCCACCAGGGTTTGTCCAGTTTGGTTCAACTCATCCAACCTCGGTCTTCTTTCCATATCCTCTTTCTCTAATTCCTGGAGACAAAAATCACACTAAGAATACTGCAAACATTCTCCTTACCACAACATTTATGCTATGATAAATCGTCACGTGTAATGTTAACCCTGAAGCCCTTGTTAGAATTTCCAAGTTCACCTACAAAAATACTACAGTTCAAAACTAGAAAATTCCAGGCACTTCAGAGATGAAAATATCCGAAAAGGTAATTTGGACAATGACAATATCAACTATTAAATTCAGGTTTCTTTTATAAGAAAAAGAAATTCAACATCATTAATTGTGATCAAGAGGAAATAAGTAAATTTAATGCTTAAGATCCAGGGTATCAAGTTACATTCACAGCCTGAATATACCACAGCAAAAAACAATAGTTTCAGTCAAAAAAGTTGAACATGTTACAAGAGATCACTGAGCAGAAATTAATTAAACGAAAGATGAATATTTTGGGTCCCATTATTATTTGTTAGTATTACATTATTTCAAGGATATTCCATTAATTTTAACCACCACCATATTTCTACAGAATTTGTAAAAGATAAGACTACATTTTAACACTCAAAAACCATTTTGTTTATATAGAAGGAGTGCCTTTTAATTTTAATATAATTACCCCTTGGTTATTGGTTCTAGAACCCAGCGGATAGTGAATTCTGTGGATATTCAAGTCCCCTTAAATAAAATGGTGTAGGCATAGCATAAAATCTATGTACATCCTCATAAATGCTCATCTCTAGATGGCTTATCATATCTGATACAACATACACAACTGCTGTACCCTATTATTTAGGAATTAATGAGACAAAAGTCTGCATATGTTTAGCACAGAGGACATGAAGAAGAGGCCAACAACACTGAAATAAAGAATGCTAATAAGAGACAAAGGACCCATAAGGGGTGTCTGTGCATCACTTCACTTCCGTCACTCAAGATCAGACTCTGCTTCCTAGAAACTTTCTGGAAATCTTTTTCTATCTACAATCGGTTGGAGCTATGGAGGTGGAAGTTACAGAAATAAAGGGCTAAGTATATATTTTCTAACTTTATCTTATTTAAAGAGAATATATTGAGACTAGAAATATTTTATTATTATTCAGAAGGCAAAACATCTTTAACATAGCAAAAAATCATAAATTATCAAGCACAGATTAAGACAAATCAGCTAAAAAAAATCATAAAAATAACTGATCACCTTAAGAAGGCTTCCTTACAACCTATGTCAATTATAGAAGAGGAGAAAAGACAAGGAGCAAAGATACAATGACAGCTGAATTCAAATTTTACAACACTGTTCTAACAGCTATCTGATGGTGACATTTATTTAACAGGAGGCAATGCATCACATTCCATCTGTATGCCGATAGTGAATCCTACCTGATGAAACAGCTTATTCACTGGGATATGTCTGTTTTATGTTTTACCTTCAACTTCTTCTTCATTTCTGAAGTCTCTTGCATCTTCTTAAACTCTTTCATCTCTATGGTCTGAATGGCAGTCTTTGATTTCAAGATCCAGCTGAAGAGCTCTGCGCTTACAGCATCAAACCTAGTTGAAGATTCAGATGTCACCATTTGTCATTCGCTTTCCGTGAAGGGAGGGCAGGCTGGAAGGTATCATTACACTCCTAACTCTATAGTTTGAAATATGTGAAATTTAATCACTTTTTACAAATAAAATGTTTTTTGAAGATAAAGCAACTCCTATGTCCATTAGATATATATTCTAAACACGCCGTAGAATCAGCCTCCCAGAAATTCAGTAGCCATGCAAAATAAGACCATACATTCACAACTAAAAGCACAGTCATGATATTATTTTTAATAAATACATTAAAAATTTTCAAGGTAAAATGTCTAACTTTATACGGGTTAAAGCAATGTTTCTAGGAATTCACAGATCTGTGAATTTGTAAACAATTTGAATAGATAAGAACGGGAAAGACCAGTACAGAAATCACTAAACTTAGTGTCCGCTTTTTCCAATAATTCTGTCTTTTTAGGTAATCGCCTGGACTCCTGACATGAAGGTGAACAGAGGCAAATGGCAGCCCTCAAGGAGCATCCAGTCCAGGAAGCAATGGAAGCTGCTGAGTGCACTAACCCCAGGAACTGTCAAGCCCAAGTACTTGGGCCACCCTGTGCTGCTTTCCCATGTATGTTAGAACTGCAGCAACTGGGACTACAACTGGCACACACCTGGGATGCCAGTATCACCAGCAACTCTACTTCTTCCAGAGAAGGGGAAGAGTGCCAAGAAATCATAGATTTAAAATGACCTTGGAGACTTAGTCAATATCTGCTGTCAACTGAAGCAAGAGTGATGACAGGAAATAACTGCCCTACTGTGGCTGAGTGACAACTAGCTGCAAGCAACAACCAGGGACACAAAAGGAAACCAGGCCACCACACTGAAGTCCCATTATATAGGATTCAAAACTACTCAGGGGCCCAGCGGCGTGGCCTAGCGGCTAAAGTCCTCGCCTTGAAAGCCCCGGGATCCCATATGGGCGCCGGTTCTAATCCTGGCAGCTCCACTTCCCATCCAGCTTCCTGCTTGTGGCCTGGGAAAGCAGTTGAGGATGGCCCAGTGCATTGGGACACTGCACCCGCGTGGGAGACCTGGAAGAGGTTCCTGGTTCCCAGCTTCGGATCGGCGCACACAGGCTGTTGCGGCTCACTTGGGGAGTGAATCATCAGATGGAAGATCTTCCTCTCTGTCTCTCCTCCTCTCTGTATATCTGACTGTAATAAAATAAATAAATCTTAAAAAAAAAACTACTCAGGCAATCCATATTGAGACAAACAGACTAAACATATTAAGAGGTTCAGAAACCCATCACACTAGGAACGGTTAAGGACAGTTTGGAATTTGGAATAATGAAAAGCAGAATAGGACATTTTTCTCCCACTGCTGAAAAGGGCATACACTGTGCAGGAACAATGGGGCTCTATTCTGGCTCAGAATGTATACATGAGCAGACTCGGAGGGTATGGTTTGGGGAATGAAGATAATCTTTCTAATAACAAGACACAATTGCCCTCTACTGTAATGAACTGGATGTAGCTGAGCTCTGTTCACTCGGGAATGAACTAAAGGAATGTCTGCCCCAATCAGATCACAAGTCAATGACTGTGACCCTCACAGCTGTTTACCCATGCCACATTGAGTTTCTAACAATACAGACAGGTGCAACCTGCCATGTACACAAGGCAGGGACAAGGGATGGAATCCCAGCCAGGGAGATCCAGGGAGTAGCAAGGCAAGGTTGTGAGAGAAAGCCAATACCCCAAAGACAGCAGAGTGCTCTGAGCATATCCTCCAATTGAAAGCACCCTGACTCAGGGCTTTCTACAATGTGAGCTAATAATGATCCTTTGTTGAAGTCCCTTTGGGTGTGGTATTCTGTCCCTTGGAACAGAAAGCACCCTACATGATAAAGTCTTATTTAAATTCAGCTTTCACAAGTCTGCGCTCCAGCCTTTTAGAACTTTTTATACCGAATACAGAGCATCAGCCCTGGATAGTTACGCTGCAAGTTACACTGGAGGGAACAGGCACCCAGGAAGCATATGACCCAAGCTAATATCAGTATCAGCTTCGTCTTCCTTCTGCTGCCTCACCTCCAAAATGAAGGCTGCATAGCTGCAGCATGCAACTCAGAGGCACAATGATCTTGCACAGAGATGCTAAATGGGAGACGAAAGCACAATGTTGTACTCAAAATCAAAGGCATTTGATAAAAGTGGAATCCCAGGACAAGTGCTTGTGGTATGCTCAGTTCAGTCTGAGTCTCGGACAGCCACATTCCATTCTGAAGTGCCTGGAGAATGATGGCCACCCCACTTTTGATCTAGCTTCCTGCTAAGGCACCCTTGGAGCAGCAAGTGATGGCAACATACTTGGTTTCCGTCACCCACACTGGAAACCCTGATAGGAATCCTGGCTCCTAGCATCAGCTTAGCCAACAATGGCTGCTGAGGACATTGGAGGAGCGAACCAGTAGGTGGAAGATGGGAAAAATGCTGTGTGTGTGCGTGTGTGTGTGTGTGGCTTTCTGCCACTCTGCCTCTCAAATCTTTTTTAAAAACTGGAAAAATCCCACTTTAACAAATACTCAAATATGAAAAATCTGCCATTTCACTTTTTATCAAAGCACTGGAATTTAGTTATGAAGGGAGGAAAGGAACACTATTACTCAAACCCGCTTCTTAAGGATTAACAGCTGCAGTGAAGGTCAAGTACAAGAGCTTAATAGAATCTGACTTTAGGAATGCTCACTAGATGGTGTTTGTGATGATGATTCTTACAAAAAGACATTTTATTCCAGAGATGGACCCTGAAGCCAAAAGCAAAGAATCTATTCATGCATCTGGCAAAAAAAAATAAATAAAAACACAAAACATGAAAAAGAATGAGAGGTAAAAAGCAAGAACTATTTCCCTGAATTAAGTATTTTTTTAACAATGAGAAGAGGAAAGAAATTCACAAACAGTATGGAATCTAGCTGAAGCAAAAATTGTCAGAGGTATGAATTAGGGGCAAAAAAAAAAAAAAAAAAAAGGAGGATTCTTGAACACCACACCATCCCAGAGTAAGACAGGACAGGATGAAAGAAGAATTCTGTATCAGTTCTCCAGATAAAACATAGAAAAGAACCTCCAAGAAGACTGTGACGCTCAGCAGTGTGATGCAGAAAGTTTCAGAGACGCTGGGCCGTTAGAGGCTCAGGAGTTGAAATTCCACGATGGTAACTGGCCTAAATTCCCGACTGCTAGTGATGAGCACAGAACAAGGACAAAGCACCGACCACGTGGCACACAGCACAGGGTCTGGGCATTGGGCCGGCTCTCAC
Organism: Ochotona princeps; assembly: GCF_030435755.1. Classification (NCBI taxonomy): domain Eukaryota; kingdom Metazoa; phylum Chordata; class Mammalia; order Lagomorpha; family Ochotonidae; genus Ochotona; species Ochotona princeps. The sequence continues at coordinate 20,107,937 of NC_080832.1, forward strand.
TTTTTCTTGGCTTCAGTATCCACGTGGATCTGCCTCTTCTTAGGTGGCGGTGGCGGAGGCAGTTCCTGCTTGGACTTCTTCATGGTCACCTTTTCTCGGACATGCACAGTCTCCAGAAGATCTTGCTGGGCAATCTGAGACATCCCCAGCTTGGCCACAGCCTGAGTTACCTGCAATGATGACCAAGCAAAGCTTGAATGTTTACAGAGAACTTTAACTCACTCTCCGAGAGTCACACAACTCTCCCTTTACAAATGTACAAAGGAGGTACCTGCACATACCCACACTTATGTCATCATCCTGAATTTCATTCCCTTACTTTTTTGTGGTGCAATGTATTTAACATGAAATACTTGTACATTTTAAGGGGCATGGTGCAAAACATACATTAATATACACGGCATAAATCAATCATACCAGGCAATTAGCTCTTTCCTTTCCTTTATGGCAAACATAATTAGATATTGTTCCCAGTATATGTGTGTGTGCACAAAACACATGTGTTATTTGTTTATTTCTGGCTTATATCACTGAATATAATGTTCTCCAATTCCTATCAACATTCTTATAATATGAGGATTCATCCTTTTTGATGGCTGAGTTAACATTCCATTGTATAAATACACTATACTTAATATCTTATTTATTTTTAAAACTTTATTTGCCCTAGGGAGAGGAGCTTTCTCTGGTCCTTACTTAATTCCAACTTTGGATCCCCACCCTCTCCTGCAATGACCATCAGGGTCGCTCCGGAGCGCTCCCCTCGCTCAAAAAAAAAAAAAAGAAAAAAGAAAAAAAAATTAACTAGATAGACAGAACAACAAGGAAAGCTTAGACCCAGACAGGAAACAGTCAGCGTGGACTCACACATATCTTACTAGGTGGGGCACAAAGATTAGTTACTCCTCACTAGGGTATTGAAGATTTCTCTGCACACCCCTCCTAAAACTGTTCTGCACCTCAACTGTTGACATATGTCTTGTTAGATTTATGAGCCAGTTTAGACTATCCTAAAATCTGCCAAATTCAGCAAAATTATGCTTCAACACTATAAACTGCTAAACACTAAAATGAAAATAGTCATGAGACAGATGAATAGTACCCTACAGCCATTTTAAGGTATATAGCAGCCAGTTCTGTATATAAACTAAAATTGAAATGTCAATGAAGTAGTCACAGGATGTGGCTAGGAACTTGCATTTTTTTAATAGATTGGTTACTCAGTACCATGCAATTAATTCCATAACATTGTAAATGTTGTTAATGTTATGTTGAGGCTTTTAATTGATTGGGATGATACTCTGCCAGCTCTGTCTTCAGACCAGAGATGGTCTCCCCAAGAAACCACTGAATTTATCTGGACAATAAGATGCTGGACTCTATGCTTGGAATATGCTTGCAATGAAAGAATCTTGACTGAATTTGAACTGTGGCAATGCAACAAGGTGGAGGAATCCACCATGGGGGGAGGGTACCATGGGGGAAGGGTACGGTACGGGAAGGGGTTGGGGGAATCCCAGAGCCTATGAAACTGTGTCATATAATGCAATGTAATTAAAAAAGAATACTGGAAAAATTTTTAAAAATTATTTGCTTATTTCAAAATCATGATTACAGACAGGGAGACCATTACACAGAGAGACCATTTTTATCTAGTGGCTCCCTCCTAGAAGGCCACAGCTGCCAGTGCTGGGTCGGGCCAAACCCAGGAATCACAAGCCACTTCCTGGTCTCCCATATGTGCAGCAGGGGCCCAAACATGCAAGTCATCTCCCACTGCTTTTATCAGGCCATCTGCAGGGAGCTGCATCAGAAGGGAGGCAGCTGGGACATGAAAGGTGCCCTATAGCATCACAGGCAGCAGCACAACTCACTGTGCCACAATGTAAGTCCTATACCAGATTTTCTTTAATCATCACCACACTCTAATTCCAGAACAGCTTCATTACTACAAAAAGAAACCCCATGCTCAGTTTCAATCACTTCCCATTCCTCATTCCCTATTCCTTCAACTCTAAACAATCAATAATCCACTCAGGTGAATTTGCCTATTTCATACAAAGAGAATCATGGTACATATAACACTATAACTTTGCTGTTTTACGATTTTAATGCTCATTCATGTTTTAGGATGTGTCAATAACTCATCTGTATTGCCAAGTGATACTGTGCTAAATGATAAAACCATATTTTTGTCTGACTAGTCATCTGTCACTCAACATTCATGTTGTAATTTCAAGATATAAACAAACATGCTGGGCACAGCATGATAGCCTAGCAGCTAAAGTCCTTGCTTTGCACACGCCACGACCCCTTGTGGACACCAGTTCTAGTTCCAGCAGGCCTACTTCACATCTAGGTTCCTGCTTGTGGCCTGGGAAAGCAGTGTAGGACAGTCCCAAGCCTTGGGACCTTGCACCTGCGTGGGAGACCCAGAAGAAACTCCTGGCTCCTGGCTTAGGATTGGCTCAGTTCTGGCCCATGCAGCCACCTGGGGAGTAAATCGACGGATGGAGGAGCTTCCTCTCTGTCTCTCCTTCTCTTTGTATCTCTGCCAGCCCAATAAAAATAAATAAATCTTTAAAAAAAAGGAAAAACGCTTTTATAAACATTCATGTTTAAAGCACAATTTTATTTTTGATCAATTCATTAAAACATCTTTCAGATTAACCTAATTATTTACGATTTTAAATGTATTTATGCTATACCTACATGTCATCGGTTGCTGTATATTAATTTAGTGGATATTAGCAAGCTTTTTGAAGATAAGAAACTGGTTTAGAAAGCAGAAGGAAAGTTTCACACATCAATTCTTTGTCAGGTATAACACCTTTAGTATGTTTAATTTACCTACTACTATTATTTCCTAAAAACTAACATTCATCTGAATATTAAAACCTAAGTTTTTACTTAGTAGCACAACATACTAGTCAAATCAAAAGTACCTGGTTGGAAGAATCTTCTAGTCTCTGAACCAAAGAATCCCATCTCTGAGTTAGTTCCTCCGCGTCACTGCTGATCTTCTGAGATGCCTTGGGGTTATCAACTAACTGACCCACATCTTGGCCAATCTCACTCAGCTGATCCAATGTTTGGCGCTTCATTTCCATGTCTTCCTTCAAAATCTAGTATTGTAGATATTCATTAGATGATTTTTTTTCTCAATAGAACTTGATCTTCCTGTTCTCCTGTCATATGTACATTGTCTAGTGAAATCCATAGATCATATAGTTCCCTATGCTAACATACAGGATTCCTGGCTCCAAATCACTGGCTCCAGCGGTGGGTGCTGAGTCATTATCAATGTTTGCCAGGAGATAATTAACTAAGACATAACAGGTTTATAACATGGAGAGTGAAAACACATCACTTACCGCCAGACGTCGGACACTGACACTTAGTTCCTTTTGGTCTTTAAAGTTGCTCGTTTGGACTTTATTTAAAGCTTCTTCTTTTTCAGTTAGCCAAGCTTTCAACAAGCACTACAAGTAACAACAAAAATTGGAAATATAACTGGGGAATCATTTAACTCAACTCAGTCAAGTTCCCATTTCAAACACATTTATACTACTAGAGAATTCACTCTCGTCTAAGGAGAAGAAAGACTTTAAACACAATTTGAGATCCAGAAAAGCATATTTCTGTAAAATACTACCCTTTTCAAATTTGCAACAGATTGGCCAACATTGGTTAAGCCTAATTCTCATGGAGGTAAGATGGAGGGAAATGGCCAAATTCAACGACTTAAGTTTCCAGAAGAATTGCATCATAACTCTGCCGAGATGAAAGAAAGCTCAAAGACTGTCTTAAAAGGCACTCGTTCCAGAAGAGAACAAAAGAGATGTCAAGATACAGATCCAAGATCACCTGGCTAGTTAACAGTCAAGCTGGGGGAGGTGCGGACTCTGAAACCAGGGGTCTTTCCACAACATCAGGCAGATGTGCAATGTCAGCAGGAATTAAGAAGAAAGGCAGACGTGTGAGGATGACTCAGAGTCTCTAGGGAGATGTCTACACGTCCCTGGACAAGAATGCATGCTCTTTAAGTACAAGCATGTTGAGTAATACTGAGAAATAACCTTAAAGACATGTTGGAAAACAATGGTTGACTACTGTGGGCTAATTCTTTCTGAAATTTACTATCTGCCACAGAAATTCTTTTCTATAAGCTAGAGATTAAACAAACAAAAAAAAGAATTGTTCTTATTTCAAACAGAAACTCTTAAATATTTAATCAACTTATTTAACACTGATGTTCCATCTAAAGAAAACAAAAATTAGAGAAGTAAAGCATATATACAAGTTATAGGACCTGTCCTCAGTCTAATTCAGGTGCCACATTCAAAATGATGTAAGGAAACACTCCCAGGTTTTAGTGGTGTTTTAACTATTCAGTCAACATGATTTCCACACACAAAAAAATTATTTCCACATTTTTGGAATTGTTTGCCTGGGAAAAGCCCAACACCACAAATTCCTTGATGATCAATGCACGTTCTGCCATTATTAAAGCAAAATGTTAACAAACCTTTATGACTCTTAGACTTGAGTGCAGGTTTCCAACTAAATGTAAACATTTGCAAAATGTAACAGAAATATTCAGAAATCAGAACCAGGTTCATTATCTGATCCTTAATAAACTGCTGAGCAAAAGTGGGGGAGTAGTGATTAGCCATTTATATTTAGACAGATTTTGTAACTTACTTTTTAAGATGCACTACCTACCACCATATTTGGTAAACCACAAAATGTTATACCCTTGTGTTTTTATCCTCCAGAAGAGAATACAGTTGCTTTTTGTGGGTGGAAATGAAATGCATTTAAAAGAATCAAAATAGACACTGGGCAGTGTGGGAAAAGCGTATCTGCTCATTTTCTAAACCACAACTGTTTGACATTTGAGGAGAAAAGTTCTGCTTATTTGTATTCTATTTTGATGATTGCTTTTTCTAGAAGGAAAAGTTTATTAAGAATGGGAAAGGGGCCAGCACTTGGACTGGAAAATTAAGGTGACAACTTTGTGCTAAGTTCCACTTGGAGTAACACTTAGTGAGAACAACACACAAAGGTGTGGCTAAAAATATTTTCTCATTAATTCTAGTATTTAATCTGGTTAAAATTGAAGCAAAAGATAATTGTGATAGCTAATTCACAAAGTATTGCGTTTATTCACTTATTTACCAAGCATAAACCATATGCTAGAAAACTATGTGAATGCAAATTCAGATACATGACTCAACTCAAATCCAATAATAATGTCAAACAAACCATGGAAGTAGTATATCTGAGCAATAACATTCCAGATAATTAACTCAGGTGAAATTTAGTATGATTACCATGGAACAATATAACAATCTCTGTGAATAAGCTGCATGATCTATTATAAAACAGACATCTTAAAATAATAATTATTCATATTTTTTCCTTTCAAGAAAAGTAAACAGGGCAACTAAATTCTCATGCCCTAATAAAACACAGGTTGGTTTTCACCATCTGTCTAGCCATAATGGGCAACAATTTCATACCTGTTCTTCCAGTAATTCCTGCCACAACATATTGATTTCTTGTAACCTATTCCATCGCTCTTCAGTCCAACGGCACACCGCCGTCCAACGCTCCCCAAGTTTCTAAGAAAGGAAAAAAGCATTCTCTATCAACTGCCTGGAGAGTACCACAATCCTTTAAGCAACCTGTGACTTCCATTGCTTTTCTTACAATGCAGCAACTTAGGGGAGACATTTTTATAGAAGATTCTAAAAGTAACAGACATGAATACTATGGTTGCATAGGTAGAAAAACTTTCTACAGAGTTTAATCATTCCATTGTATCTGGTAGGAAAGCAAAACAAAAGACCTCTATGTCACATTTTATTTATTTACTTATTTAGAGACGGAATGACAGAGTAAGAAGGGAGAATAAGAGAGAGAGAGAGAGATATCTTTCTTTGACTATTCATAACCCAGCCAGGTCTGGGGCAGAACTCCATGCTATTCTCCAATGTGGGTAGCAGAAACCCAAGTCCACCAGGCCATCAACCGCTGCCTATCAGGCATATTAGAGGGCCTCTTGAACAGAAGCAGCTGAGCCAGCACTGACCTGGGAATTCTAATATGAAATGCAGGCACCCCAAGAGGTAGGTTAACCTACTAAGCTTTAACATTGGTCACTAAACTGTAAATTTTACATTAAATTCCTCTTCCTTTCATTTTACTATACTTTTACATGATAATGTAACATTTAAGAATAGTTTCTTTAAATATAGTAAATATATCTGTTTTTGTTTCAAAATAATCAGTCTATCATTACTTTTTTTTAAAAAAAATCAGTGTATCAATTATATTTTAGAGCCACTTTGTGCATGCCAATGACATTTGTATTTGTCATACCAAAACTCTGAATTTTTTTTTTTACTTTACAATTACTTACTTTAACTAAATGCCTACTTGGTTTATTCTGTTCACACTATATGATCCATAGCTTACATCAATTAACATCTAAATTACATCTAAAAAGTATAAGCAATGCAAGATCAATTTTGTTAACTATTTAAACATTATTCATGATTTCCTCAAAATATTTTCCCAGCTTTATAAACGAATGATTAACAAAATAAGCAATTGCTAAAATTTATTTCTACTTTACTTAAATGTGAACACAAACTACTTAATTCACATGAAACAATTATGATACTTACTACAAATAGAAGTTTTTAAAAGTTCACAAAAGAAAAATTGAAGGCAGGTCTTCAATCATAGCATGATAACTGATTTTCTATTTAAATCTCAGAAGGGTTACTTAATCTCTTTTAATTTGTTTCCTCAGTGTCAAAGAGTCACAACACGACTGCCTGCCTCTCACATTACTCTAATAACTATGCATTTCCACAAAGAAGTCTCAGAGCCACCAGACAACTTTACGATTGCAAACAAAACGAATTTCTCAAGATAAAATCATGATCTGAAAGTTAATGGGACTTATAACTTAACACGACACCAGGTTATAGAAACCACCATCCAAATGAAATAGCAAAAACTATCTTTATGAAGATTGAAAAGTAAATATTTGTGTGCTGAATTTACTGGTATTTGTACTATCATTATGCTAAAGCTGCAAAAGCAAAAAGAGAAGAGAGAGGATAAGCTATTTGTTTAACAAGAAGCAATCTGTTGAGGTTCCCAAATCTGTTGAAATTTACACCTGGTTATGAAAGAGTCTAGAAAATTGTGCACAGCTTTTTTTTTAAATCCCACATTTCAGATTTGCTCCCAGGGATCAAGTCTGTGTAAAGTCCTAAAATCTAGATTTTCATAAATTCTTAGTGATTCTGAGCAAGACGCTCTGTGGTCCACTTCTTAAGTTCTTGTGCTTTGCAATTCTTGCCGTTACACAAGAAGGAGATGGACCCAGCAGCCATCCCCACATAGTTACGCCAGTGGCTGAAGTCAGGGAATCTAAACATGGGCTGTGGAACTCCAAGCCTATCCTTCTCCACAAACACTGAGACAGGGCATGAAGAACACTGGCATAGAGCTGGGCCGCAGGCTGCCCTGTTTTACAGGATCCTTACCTGTAAATGCTCCTCCAGAACAGCTGTTGCACTCTCGCCACTGTTTTCATCCACAATCACCACCATGTGAGTTAATGAATTCACCTTCACCTGTTCAGCCTCTAGGTCATTTTGCAAACTCTAGGAGGGGAAAAAAAAAGATAAGCACAAGTTCTGCTCTTTCATATTTACCTGTTTAAAATCCACTCAGTTGTCAACAGTAATTAAGAATATGCAATGAAGCACCATATTTAAATTCCCAGTCGTTACCCTCAGTGTCTACTAATAAAGCAAGCCCATTATACATCAAAATGGGATCTGTCGTAATAAACTGCAAATGAGAAGTCCTCACTTTTATTCCAAGTTGGGCCAAAAGAAAGATAATAGCATTAAAAAATAATGTAGAAGTGGAATTTTTTTTTAATCCAGAGCTTAAATATACAGACTCAGAGATTATTTTACTAGGGTGGCATGGTATAAAATGAGATATACAGAGCAGACATTTGGCCTAGTAGTTAAGAACCTCGCTAGTGGTTAGTCCACATCAAAGTATCTGGGTTTATTCCCAACCTCCATTTCCAGCTCCTGACTCCAGTTCCTGCCAACGGGATGCAAGCAGGAGATAATGGCTGAAGGAATTGGGCTCCTGCTACTCAAACTGGAGACTTGAATTAAAGTTTCCAGCTCCTAGCTTTGGACGCGGTTCAGTCTGGACATTGTGGAAATTTAAGGAGTAAACCAGCATATAGCAGCTTTCTGTTTCTCTTTGCCTCTCCAGTGAATATTTAAAAAAAAAAAGGGAGATAAGTAGATTGCTACAATCAGAAGTTATTCTGATACGCTACCTAAGAAAGCAAACTAAGGATATACAGTTCCATCTCACCAAGGTGAATACAGATTGAATTCCCAATATCAGCAACTGCAGTCAGGCACTTTTTAAAAAGAGTATCCTCAGTGTTACCAAATGCCTCTGGAAGTTGTGTTTATAGCTAAAGTTCTATTTATTACAGAGGAATTCTTCTCTCTCTTTCCTTGTCTTATGTAAAAAGTTATCTCCCAAACTTGTGAGCAAACTAAACTGTCCAACAAACTATGACTGCTGAGCGTGTCTGATGCTCTTCTGGCTCCAAGAATTTTCCACAGCTTTCTCGAGAGAATTAGCTGCAGACACCTCTCAGGACATGCTACTTCGCCCACACCTGCATCGATGTGAATAAACCAGGGTACCGAAACCCCTTCCTAAATTCCATGAAACACATACGTTCCTAAGGATACTTCATAGACCCCTGTAAACTTCTAACCTGTTTTCTTCCCTGACCCAGCAAGTCACATCCCCAAGAACTCTAACCAATGACCCGTTACATAAAGAGCAGGGGGGAAGTGTCCCCAGTGCCACTAATGAGAAAGGCCATCAGTCCCTGAGGATGCAAACTGCTGCTCTGTTTTGCTTGATAATGCATAAAAGAAACATGAGCTGGGGTTACTTTATGTTCTTCCAGCAGCTTCTGCAGGGATTTCAGGTCATCATCCAGGGGGCGGGCTTCCATCTTCTGAATGCGTTCTTCAGTGAGGGTCAACCACGCTGAGAGCTGCTGCAGCTGCTGCCGCTGGAGTGCCATCAGCACGTCATGCAGCCTGCCCAGGGGACACAGAGTCAGTCCATGAGACTTCTTTTACAAGGCAAACACACACTCCAGGCACCAGAGAGATGGGGCAAAAGAACACACCCTTGTCTAACCATTTAAAGTCACACTGAGTCCTTAAACATAGATACCAATAACAACACTTCTAGTTTCTTCCTAAGTGGGGCACATTAAATGCAGTATAATGGTGCAAATAACAACATCTTCTATTCTTCTTGGAATCATTGTTCTTCAATCAGGAATTCCTACTTATTAATTAGATGGAAATGGTGAAGAAATGCAGTTTCCTGCTTAATGCAATACACAAAATGGACAATAGAGGAGAATTTTCTTAAAAAATGGAATGGTAGATCTACTACATAGTCCGGTCTTCTTCACACCAACTTCGTGATCAGCCATCTTTAATAATTACTGCAAACAGATAACTAAACCTATGAAACTTCTTTTGCTAAAATCTGTATTTCAACTTCCTCTTTGGTAGAGTAGCAAAGCCAAAAAGTGGAAGCAAAGATGATGGAAAACACCCACAACATTTCCAGAATATCTTATTCAATTCTAGCAGTGTGCCTTAAGCTTAGGAGTAAGTAAACTCTAGCTGCAGGGATGGACATGTAGATGACCAGTTGAGATGCATGCATTCCACATCAAAATACCTGGTCCCAATACCCACCTTCAGCTACTGACTCCAGCGTCCCACTAATGTAGAGCCAAGGTTACAGTTAAAGTGATTGGGTCCCTAGCACCCACATGGGAAAACAAGATGAAGCTCCCAACTTTGGGCTTTGTTGGCTGTTGTGGGCATTTAAGCACAGAAGCAATATATAGGAGTCTCTCTCTCTCTCTCTGTTTTTCTCTCTACCTCTCAAACATATAATTTTTTCCATAAAGTTACAAAAGTCCAGCTATATTACAATAAAAAAGGGTCAACATTTGACAAAGCAAGTTCCTGTACTTGCAGATTTTATGTGAGCTGCCCTGAGTCACTCAGCATGAGGCATTAAGTATGAATTTCATGGAGTTCACTCACCGGGACTGTCTGTCCATGCTCTCCACCCTCAGCGCCTCCCATCTAGCATTCAGCAGGGTCATTTGTTCCTGAATCTCAAACTCCTCTTCATCGGACAGAGTTCCCTGGGTGATGAGCTGGTTACCTGCTTGCAGGACGTTCCCTACGCTGCTCTGGTGTGCAGTCAGTTCCATCATAAATGCCTAGGAAAAACAACATGATTACTTGTGAACCGCTTGCTTCAATAATAGTAGTGAACTGTTGAAGCCTAATGCAATCATCCATGCTGCAGGAAAGGGGAGCCCAGAAGAGGGTACAGAAAGTAGACACTAGCTCAACTTATTGGCTCTAAAAATAGCAACAAAACAAAACAAAACAAACAAAAAAAAAGCATAAGAGAAAAGAGAAAGAGATCAAATAAACCAATGTAACCTGTGACAGATAATACTAGCTGTTTTAAAGTAAATGCTGAGTTTGCAATTAGATTGTGAATGTGGAATTAGGAGTAAATATAAATACAACACCTCATTCATACGAGAGGAACCGGTGGAGGGCTATTACCATTTCATTTCTTTTCAATCCAATAGCAATAAAAAGAATACCAATAAGCAAGAATACATAAACCAAAAGTGTTTAACCAAAAAGAAATTCCCAAATACTCAAATTCACTACATCATAATATATTCTTCAAATAGCAGGAAATTTTCATTCCAAATTTGCTTCATAATCCAACAAATAAAAACAACCCCTATCTAAGGAACAATCAAAACCTAAACATGCTGATTCCCCATTTTGGTTTTTAGCTACAGCAGCACACTTCAGAAAGGACTGTGCCATGCACTGGTTTTCATCAATGATTCTCTAAAATACCCAAGTAACCATCAATTAAAACCTGAAATCTAATTCTGATACACATCACCCACGCCAGTTTTGTCAAAAGGCCCTGGAAGAACAGCTTAAGTTCTCAATTACGCCACCACCCTTCTGTGGAGCAGAATTCAACAAGCAGGGCCAGAGTGCAGGCCCCACTAAGGCCCAGGACTTCTGGCAGGCAGAGAGGCGCAGGAGCCACAGATAATTACTTCATGGGTTGCAAACTGGTCTTTGACTTCTTCCACATCATCAGAAATGTCATCCTGCTCCTGGAAGGTGTCCTCTGCCGACAGTAGCCAGGTCAGTACTTCCTCTAGTGCTATCTGGTAACTGTCCAGGTCCATGTCCACCTCGGTGACAGTGCTGGGGGTCTCAGCTCGGGGACTCTCCCGTTCCTCCTCCGGCGCTGCATTCTAGAAAACAAAAGCGACAAAAGCTCACAGTCAACCCTGGACACAGTGTCGGCAGAACCCGAAGTACGCAGCTCCTCGTGTTGGGCACTGAGCCAGTTGCCAGGGATCAGGCGAGCAATGCTGTCCAGCGGTCAGAAGGCAGCTACCGAGTGTGCCAAGATGGCAAAAGACAGACATGCAGCCAGCATGCATGAGTTCCTAATACAGCTAGGGAGAGGAAAATAGCAATAATTTTAAAAAAAGAAAAGAAAGAAAAGGAAAAAAAAATCAGTGCTGAACAAAAAAAGTCTGTTAGCAAAGTAATAAATGCCATGGGCCCAGAAAGGGATGTCCGTGGGGTTAACCAAGAGCTAAGATTGTGAGGAAAATTTTGTCGCAGAGCTAGAAAAGTTATTTAGTGAAGGATGGATGTAATTTACAGAAAAAAAAGAAAAAGAAAGAGATAAGCACTCCACTTTGACCCCTGGTTAGCATGCTAGCATTGAATTGCATTTTAATATTGTGCTTTAATTATCTAAAAAAAAAACACAGGTCATGTGCTATTTATTTATTGTTTGGAGAGGCAATTGCCCTGTTGTTTACTTACTGACCTATTTTAAAGGGCTCATGGAATAAATTCCACTCAAGAACCTTCCAAGCAACCACTGCCTTTTATAGGAATACTTCAGGATCTTATCACCAGATCTATTGTCCCTCTCACCCTTTTGTTCCATTCCAGAGCAAAAATTCTTTACATCTTACCAACTGACTAACTGCTTTATTATCTCTCACCCACTTTTTAACACGACCTTAACAAATATGTAGAAACGCAGAGGAGACTGTAGGAAATACTCATGGATTTAACAGGTACAAACTGTGAACGTTCCCTTTGTAATGATACAACTGAAAAGTTAACAAGTCCACTTTTTCCAGCATTTTTAGAGGGATGATATAATCAACCTAACAAACCAGAATTTGTCCAAAGCAACACACACACACGCACACACACACACACCAGACACACACACACATTAGACATCACACTGATTCCAAACAAACTTTGGAAAGCAGGTCCCCCTGACCCTTCATCCCTCAATAGTACTGCAGGGGATTGGCCTTTTTCTCCTTCCAGAGAGATTCTCCCCTGCTTCACTAACCCCTGCTGGCCTTCTGTCCATTCAGTAGCAGCTGCCAGCCGGTAAATATCCACTCCTCAAAACTGAAGTCTGCAGCTTTTTCCACTCTCCACATACTTTGAGCAATCTCCACTGTGTGCACTGGAGGTAAAGAACCATCTACACTCCTCCAGGAGCCTCAAGTGCAAACTCCTAGACCCCACTCTCAAACCACACACATCACTAAATCCTTCACGTCTATCCCAAACTTGTTCCTCCTCAGGCTTTTCCACCTTTGTAAATGACCATTCATGCCAAAACCTGGGAGCCAGCCTGGGTTTCCCTCTCTTCACTTCCCACGCTTAGTATATAAACAGCTTCTGCCTTCAAAATTTATTGTAAATCCATGCAGACCTGCTCTTCCGCACAACCATGCGTATCTCTCCGAGTTAGAACAGCCTAGGAACAAGTGTCTTCACTTCCTGTCAACCACCTCTATCGTTAATTAATTCAACAATTCATTTGTCAACACAGCAACCAGAATGTTGCTATTTGTTCATTTATTTGAGAAGCTGAGAGAAAAAGAGAAAAAAAAATCTTGAATTCATCCACTGCCTCCACTAGTGCCCACAAAACAAATGCCACGGCTGGGCCAATGCCAAAGCTGAGAACTGAGAAGGAGGTCCAAGTCACCCATGTGAGTGGCAGGAACCCAACTACTGGAGTCAGCACTGCTGTTCCCAGATGCACTTTGGCTAGAGAAATGGAGTCAAGAATCAGAGCAAGGAATCCATTCGAGGTACACAGGTATCTTAACTGACTAAGTCTTAACCATTAGGCCAAATACCTGCCTTGAGGACAGGGTTCTGCAAATGCAATCACATATTAAGACTTCCCTACCTTAAAAAAAAAAAAAAAAAAAAAACCTTTTATTACTTTCCCCAAACTCTTAATTTAAAATTCATTATGAAGATTACAAAAACACTGTGACATCAAGAAACAGAGGATGTGCATTTTGATAGGACTATCTGAAAACGTCTCTGAAAAAGTCCAGAGTGCCTCCAGCATCCATGCAGCCTCGGCCTCCGACACCACAGGGGAAGCAAAGTCTTTAACAGGAAAGTAGGAATAGAAGGAAAATACAGACAAAAGCAAACAAAGTTGGAACAATGAAGAATCAAAAGATAGGCAGTGCCAAAGATGGAAAAGGAGAAAGAATTAAGTTCTGGGCTCAAAATCCTGAAACGATTGAGCATAAGTGACTCTGAATATCATCTAGGACACGAAAGCTCCCTTCTATAGTGAGGATACGTAAGAACACAGAAAAGGACAACACAAAGGTGACTTAGCTACCTGCAACAATGACATGTGACATGCCAGCTTTATCCAAACACAAGTGTTCAGGAGGTATTAATGAAAACACACAGGCACATTGGGAACTGGCAGATATTTAAGGACAAGTGAGGAATTATTTACAAATCACCTAATGCTACACAGCATATGCCCATAGAAAAGAGAGAGAAAGACTATCCTTTAGCATTCGTTCATAGTGAAGGGAAGGCTACACCAAAAAGCACATGAGCATAAACTTCGTCATAATCAAGCACTTCTCAACCTCCACGACACTAATGAAAGCACATCAATAAAGAAGTTTATAGTAATATACTTGTTCACAAACAGCAAATGATTTCTGAGGCTTTTTCATGTCAACCGGAATTTAAAACAAAAGTTTTATTTTATGTGTGTCAATGTCCAACCCTGTAAGAATGAAAACATCCCATCTCTTTTTTCACTTCTCTTTATTATCCCTCCATCCCTAAGTCCCCTACTCCCTCAGGGAGTTCCCTATATCATTACTATATTATAGTTCTTAATACACAATCATATGTCCATCATTGCGGGCATAGACAATGGCAGGGAGTCCAGCATCCTGTTGTCAAGATATAATCAACAGTTTCCTTGGGAGTCCATCTTTGTCTGAAAGTAGAGATGCATACTGCATTGTACCCTTACATCTGGGTATGATAGTCTCCATTACACAGTTACTATATATCCCATTAAATGAAAAGCCACAAATCATAATCAAAAACAGGAAGAAAAAAATTAACAACACCGTGAAGCTAAATAACATGCTACTGCATGACTAATGTGTTGCTGAAGAAATGTAAAGGAAAAGCAAGAAACTTCTTGAAGGAAGTGATGCTACTGCGGGATCTGAGTCATTGAAGAATTTAATGAGAAGAAAGTGTTTTGAAGAATTGAAACTAACAACAACAACAAAAATCAAAATCCATGAGATATAGTTTCCTCTGATTTTTGTTGGTGAAATGTGTCTCCTGTAGGCAACAAATAGATGGGCGTTGTTTTTTAACCACTCTACTAATCTATGACATTTGAGCTACAGCCATTTACCTTCAGGGTTAATACAAATAGGTGGTAATTTGGTCCTGTCATTTTAGCAATGGGTTGTTCATTGATTTAGTCTTCTGTTGTCATTTTACTAGGATGTTCTTCACATTTGACTTTGGTTTTGATGGGTGCTAGTCCTTTCCTCTGTCAAGAGAACATCTTTAAGTATCCTTTCTAGGGCAGGTTTGGAAGAGGCAAATTCTTTTTTCTTGACTGTGGAAGAATTTTATTTCATTTTCAAAGACAAACGAAAGTTTTGCTGGGTAGATTATCCTGGACCATTTTTTGCTTTTAGAATCTGGAATCCGTCACTCCTTTCTCTTCTGGCCTGTAGAGTCTGCTGTGAGAGGTCTCCTCTGACTTTCATTGGCATTCTTTTATATGTCAGTAACTTTTTTCAGTGCACATTTCAGGATCTTTTCCTTCTGTTCAATTAAAGAGATCTTGGTGAAGATTGCTTTTGATCAACCCTGTTGGGAGTTCTGTGCCCCTCCCAGATGTTGCTTCCCAATTCTTTCTCTAGATTAGGGACATTTTCCCTTATTATTTCATCAAATATATTTGTAAACCCAGCTTCTCTTTCTGCACCTTCTGCAACTCCCATAACTTTTTAAAAAAGATTTATTTATTTATTTTTATTACAAAGTCAAATATACAGAGAGGAGAGACAGAGAGGAAGATCTTCCGTCCGATGTTTCACTCCCCAAGTGAGCCACAAAGGCCGGTGCTGCGCCGATCTGAAGCCGGGAACCTGGAACCTCTTCCAGGTCTCCTACGCGGGTGCAAGGTCCCAAGGTTTTGGGCCGTCCTCGACGGCTTTCCCAAGCCACAACCTGGGAGCTGGATGGGAAGTGGAGCTGCTGGGATTAGAACCGGCGCCCATATGGGATCCCGGGGCGTTCAAGGTGAGGACTTCAGCCGCTAGGCTATGCCGCCGGGTCCAACTCCCATAACTCTTATATTTGGCCTCTTAATAGTGTCTTTCAATTCTTGAATACTTTTTTTGACCAGATCCAGCTTTGCTTCCAGCTTTTTGTTTGTTTTCCCCTAGTGAAAGGAAATACCTTCTAATTTTGAGATTCTTTCTTCTGCTTGCTTCATTCTCTTTTGGAGACTCTCCACTGTACTTTTAATTTGCTCCACTGTATTCTTAATTTCTGATATATCAACTTTCATTTGATTTACTTCCAATGTGACATATTCCTTGAATTCCTTGAATTTATGTGCTTCTTGTTGTTAAGGAGTTTTATAACAAATGCATCTCCCATTTTCTCGATGTCTTCTTCAGTTAACTCTGACGTTGGCAAAAGTTTTTGCTTCTTTGCAAGTGAGTCTTCAGTAATATTCATTGTGGCTTTGTCTCATCTTTTGCTCTTGGTCATCGTACTTACGGTTATCAGTCTTCTCCTTTGGGCAGTTTTCTAAGCTGTGTCACCCACAGGTCTACTGTTTGATTCTACTTATTGCAGTTGTTACATGGCGCTGTGGTTGCAGTCACTTGTGCCACTCCCTTCAGCGAGTTCCAGGTCTGGGTTCTTACGTCAGATTTCCACCGTGGTCTCCACAGCCCCAGCTCTTGGCTCACCACTCTCCACATCCTGTGATACCGTGCTGAGGCTGCCCCGTTGTCTGTGCAACCTTTCTCCCACTTCCGGTTGAGTTGGTCCCAGGATTAGGGAGACACCAGGTGTCCTATATAGCTAGGTTGTTGTTGGTGCTAATCTTGCCAGAACCTGTTGGCTGTTAGATCTGAGGACCACATGGACCTATTTTGAACCACACAATGCCATAATTGGTATTATTTCCCTGTGGAACCAGCACAATGCATTGAGCTCAGTGAGTTATCAACAAGCTCAGTGCATGCACAGCTAACTCACTGTTGTCCCTGTGGTCATCCCCTATTTGCCACACTGTGCAGAATGGCGCTTGATGTGCCAATACTAGAACTCTTCACCTACTGGCCATCAGGTCTTAGGGCTACCCAGACCTGTCTTGGATGAAACCTGTAGGATGCCACGTTGCTGCAGTTCACTGAGTCAGAAATGAGTTCACTTCCAGCTCTGCAGATGTGCAGTCCTGTTCCATAGCCTTTGCCTCCCTATACAAAATAGCACCCGATTTGGTTCTATGGGGCAGATGGGGCTGTGAAATCCACCCTGTTCCCGCACTGCCCATCTGGGACCTGCCACTCTGTCTCTGCTCCTGGTCAAATAAAACAGACATGCATGATGAGCAGTTCTTTCTCTGGGTTCACCTCCTGAGCTCCCGGTGAACGTCCCTTCCCACCTTGTTGCTGGTGGAGTTCCAGCTGCTGGTGCAGGTCAGATCGCTGCTTGCTGAATGCTGCTGGGTGTCAGTCACTGCAATGCCACACTGTGTGTCTGCTATTTTCCTGTGTCTGTCAGTCTCCAGGTGTTCCTCTGTTTTCGTTCTGTCCTCTGCTGTTTCCTGGAATGTGGTCTCTCTGCTTCACACTGGCTGATGTTTCTCCATCTGTTTAAACGTATCCTTACCCTATTCCACCATCTTAATTCTCCCCAAAAATCCCATCTTTCTAACAAAAAAAAAAATCAACTCTATAAGGAAATGATTCTAAATCCAAGAGGTAAACCCAGAGATTATCTACCCCATTTGAAATCATGCCCTACTGAGGCAGAATGGTTAAGTACAGTACTAGGGGTAAAACAATTACATTAATTTCTTCATTTGTAAGAGACGGGCTTTCTGTGAGCAACACTCGATGTTTCCAATGATGAAAAGGAGCCATAGCTCACCATCAGGACACATAACTCACCCTCTACTACACAATGTGTATTCTGTTTTCTGAAAGTCATGCTATTTTTGATTTGGAGAAAATAAAAGACTGGTTCATAATAACTAAAGAAAATCTGAAATAATAAGTGCAGAGAATCTGAGGGAGACCATATATGATCGACTCAAATGATCATAATGTGGAAATTAAATAACATTTTACAAAAGAAACATGCAGAATTAACAATACCAAGACAAACTGAGAGGAAAAATTTATAATTACAGCTGCTTATTATTAATTTTAGACATACTGAATGTATTATCTTTATGACACAGTCGGTGCATGTAACCACATTTTGAAAAACTGTATTAGGTTCAGAGATTGATCCAAAGTAAGTAGAGACAGTTTGAAATTTAACTCCTGAGTCCTCAATTTCTGCCCATAGAGCGGATTTCTTATCATTTTTAAAGCCACATTTATTTCTTACTTACCTAGTCATTAAAATGCAGGACTATGTGATTTTATGCTCTCATTTAAGTTTTAGGATTCTCTCACATTATGAATGAAGACTGGTTACAGTAAGTTTAAGAAAGAAAAAAGATGGACTAATTCAAGGCAAGATAATTAAGAAAGAAAAACACTGATATTATTTATATTTCCTAAAGTTGATCTGTTTACATCCTGCTAAATAAAAGTATATTAGGTCCTTTTATGAAAATCCACCAAATAGCCTACTGTAGACAAATGAAAGAAAAATAGCTTGATAGCCCTTTGAGAATATAATGGAAATTCTTTTGAATGGCAACAAAGGAAAACAAAATTAGGACTTGGAAATAGAGGTGACAAAATCACCTTCAGTGCATGACAGTGGTGATAAAGATGGCACTAGAAGATGGAAAAGAACGGAGGGTCTTGGCATAGCACTGGCCCCGGCCCTGCAGTGGGAAGCAGCACTCTGCTTCTTCCATAGAGCGTGGTAGGCTCAGCATGCTATGCCACACACGGTCAGCATACCCACATCTACACCGAGCCACGTGTGCAAATGTGCACCACGAAACAAGAGCTCCAGAACAGAACCTTGGGAAGGCATTTTTTCTGGTACCTGCAAGAAACCACGCAGAGCAAGTCAACAATTTGAGTAAAATTTACCTGTATATTGATTTCTTCTTCTTCACATTCTTTCTTGTATTTCCTTGGGAGGGTCTCCACCTCACGGATAGCATCTAGAGTGACTTGCTGAGGTAGCACCTCAAACAACGATGTTAAATACATAATTATGGATTTCTTGTCAGGAAGCTGAACAGCGACATCTAAAAATGGAACAAAATAAGAATCTTCTTAAACGGGATGTCTGAAATACGTGAATTGCTCAATATTACATGAAAGAGAACTCTCCTGAATACCTATAAACAATCCCTAATACAGTAAATAATTTTGGCAAAGCTGTAGCTCAGTTGATTGTTATTTCATTCCACAATATATAAGACAGAAGCAAAAAACATTCTCTCTTTCTCTGCATCTTCCCTTCTTCAAAATTCTTCCAGGAAATATTCCCAAAATGTCCAAAAATTAAGCTATTATACAAATCCATGTAAGATAATGAATGACACAGACTTTCTTCTTTGACCTGCTCAGGAGAAACCACTCTTGGCAGATTTGAACTCAGGAATACGACATGAATCAACCAGCATGGATCGGGGAACTGACAATCATTCTATTCCAACCCTGCAAGCTAAGATCATACATAAGAAATTCACATGAAAAAAGCATGCAAGTAACCAACCCAAATACTGATTATCTGAATAATTACATGATTTTCCTAAAGCTTTAAATCCTACTTAATATAGATAACTATCCAAGGCTACAATTAAATATCTATCGAAAGTATTTAACAAGTTCTAAATAGAAAAGTGCTAGCAATTTGTCTGCAATTAAATGGATCACACCTACATTTCCAAAGGAAAAGGACTCTACAGTTTTCCCAGTGCCTTTCAAAAAGGGCGGTGGGGGCTGGGAAAGCACCAATTTTAAGGTCTCAAAATCACAAAGTAAAGTGTGTGAAAGTAAATATTTGTAACAATACCTTCAGCATCCAACAGCTTTTCAATTCCCAAGTATGTCTGAGCCTTGCTGAAGGCATGTTCGAGCCTCTCCATGGGGGACATCTGGACAACTTGATCCCAGCTGAACAGATCGGGTCTGAAAAACCAGGCAAATGAAATGCAGTGAAGGTGACACATACGGAAGGAAAGCAGCCATTCTATAACCTCACCTATTTTGGGTTTAAACATATTTATTCACAATAGTTCAAAAATCTGTTAAGTACAGAATATTTGAAAGCAATTTGCTAATATTAGAATAATATGTGATATACTCTATGTTCACTGTTCTGCCTAAATATGCTAGTTAAAATTCCTGGGTTTGATGGATGAAAAGATAAAGAAAATGTGGTCAGTACACACCCTAGAATACTACTCAGCAATAAACAATAATTAAACCTAATGTTTTACAACCAAACAGATCCAGTTGGAAACCATTATGCTTAGTGAAATAAGGCAATCCCCCAAAAAACAAGCATCATGCTTCCTCTGATCTGTGACAATACACAAAACATAAAAAAAAGAATTAACCTCTATAAGAGAGTTTAACATCCCAAGATGTAATTGTTCTATACAGCCTGTATCTGCACTCCTGAATTACAGTAGGACTTTTTCCCTTTTAACTCTACTATATCATGATATTTATACCTTTTGGAGTGTTAAATTTACAATTGTGAAGCAAAAGAAGAATATGATATTGTAACAATTTACAGAAGAAAAGAAGCAGGAGAGATGGAGAAGAGTGGGGGAGGGAAGCCACCATGCTTCTAAATCTGTATTGTGAAATACACGAAATACACCCTGTATAAATAAGTAAGTAAAAAAAAAAAAGATACTGGGTTAACCACTAGAAGAAATAAATCACAATTCCTAAATACTAAAACAAAGAAGACGGTGAAGTGGAAGAGGCTCGCCCCAAATAAAAGAAGGCAAGAAAGAAAAACCGCACAGAAAATACATTAAATGTGTCCTCACACAAAGTGGTAAAAATGAACCTAAATAGATCAGTGATCACATTGTATGTTAATGGACTTCATGGGCTTAAACATGCAGAACAGAAAAACCAGTTCCAATGAATTCTTAGGAGATTTCTAAAACAAAGACCCTGAGAAGAATTCCCTCCAATCACTCCCATCCAGATTTTTGATAAGTAACACTTTATTTCAGTTTTGATTATTTTCAGCTCACAAACCCAGCACTGTTCTTGTTATGACCTATAGAAAACTTCACCACCATCTTGATCTGTTCTTGCTCAGCAGACCTCCCACCATCCACCATTTGCCTCCTCCACTGGCCAGTTCCCTCCAAGCCCATCTCCCATGGCTAACCCTTCTCCCACAGGGTAGGACAGCTACTGGCCTGCAGCCTGCTGGGTCCCCCCACCACTCGCTGCAGATCTTCTTCAGCAGATTCACCATTTCCATACTATACATTTTCATTTTTCAAACTTACTGTCTCTATCTTTGGAATGTATATCTGCTTTGTCCACTGCTACATACACTGTATCTCACATTTTATATGCATTTATTCAGTCAATTAACTCACAGATGGAGCAAAATACTGGCTAAAATTCAAAACATTCTTGATAAAAACCTCAACTTAGTAGAGACTGAGGGAAGCATTTTCAAACTCATAACGAAGGAATGAAGGCAAGTGTATTAATGAACTTCATAAACAAGAACAATTTATCCAAAATGCTATAGCAGGCCTCATTCTTATGTTAAAATATCAACAACATTCCCTTTAAAACTCAGAAAAAAAAAACCTTCTGTCCACCATCACATCAACAGTATACTGAAGGTCAAGGCAAAGCAAAGACGAAAGATATAGAAGACACAACTCAAGGACATTCTAAATACACTTGCCCCGACCATGTGCTCCACAAAACCCACAATGTGCACAGACAACCTACTGCTATTTGTAATAATTTAATGGTTTCAGAAAGAGGATATAGAAAAAAGGTCTTTCTATATACAAAGTCCATATGGGAAACAATTTGAGAATATTAATGATTTATAATAGCAATATAATACCAATTTTACCCTTGGCACTCAAATTCTTATTCCACACAGGATTTATTTTTTGGCTACGATGAGTTCAGGATTCAATACGCTTATTTATATATAATCACTTATTTCATATCATCAGTTAATCTGTAGTATAACAATTTTTTTTCCTATACAGTGGGACTGTTTCTTAGCTCTTCATTCCTTTGGATGGATCCGAATGAAATTGCTATTCTTGTGCCTCAAAAATATTCCATAATTGACAATTTTACATAGTTCAGCCATTATATTAGCATACATTATTTGTTGTACTGCATAATCTTAATTAACATAGTTTCATATTTAGCTTTGATTTATTTGTGGTGATTATCTCAGTAGGCCCTCTTCAGGGTTTCTGATATTTTTTATACAATTAGAATCTGTTTATTAATTACATCAAAAAATTGTGGCTATTTTTAATTTGGATTGCATTGACTTCATAGTTTTACTTTTGGTATGAGAATAAGCGCTAACAGAATCCTTTGTGTATTTTATTGGCTAATGCTGAATGTGTGGGATTGATTAACATGAACTATTTTATATTCTCAATTAAAATATGTGTAATAGAAGCCATGACCATTGCACTCTGGCACTGAAGTCCTGTGACACTGAAGACCAGAGGTGTAGTCTCTTCTAGCCATGCTTTCTCCCTTGACCTTCAGGAACGGCACCAGCAGAAACAGTGGCAGGCGGGAAGGAGGGACAGGAAGGTGAAAGACATGGCAAGCCCACCACCAAGGAAAGTAAGGGCTCACTTGTGTCTGTGCAGCACGGCATTGAAGGCAAGTCCATCGGTCCAGCTGGTGGTGAAGTTGAGGACATTGACTGAGCTGTAGGGCCGCGTGGTCTGACGGACCCAGCTCAGCAGGATCTTCTCACTGTTGGTCTGCTGTAAGTCTGACATGACAGCCTTCATGACATCCTTGACCTGTTCAAGAGGAAGCACACTTGCCAGAACTGAACACAGCTGTTCCCTCAAGTCCTTCAATAAGGAGTCACAAATTTACTATGGAACCAAGGAAATGCCAACCAACCAGAAGTTAGGAGACAAGCAACAAGCCCTCGGAAGGGACTAACACCCACTATGAACTCCATTCTGGAGAACTATGAGGGTGAATTTCCATGGTCCAAGCCTAACAATTGGTGGTCCTGTAACAGCCCTCACAGACTGCCACCAATGATATATTTCCCACTTCAGTGAAAACATGGTTGGAAGTGCTCACCTGCCAG
This sequence comes from Ochotona princeps, assembly GCF_030435755.1. Classification (NCBI taxonomy): domain Eukaryota; kingdom Metazoa; phylum Chordata; class Mammalia; order Lagomorpha; family Ochotonidae; genus Ochotona; species Ochotona princeps. The sequence goes on from NC_080832.1 coordinate 20,131,048, forward strand.
TGCAAAATGATGCTCCAGAGTAACCCCAGCGTCAGCTTATGATTCCCATCTACAATGTCAGTTCCTCCTATGTTCACTAATTCCACCTGTGAACACATAAACAGAGCTTCAAGGACAACTGCTTCCCAGCATTCCAGGTTTGTGTTGTATCACATCTGCACAGAAGCATCCCTGAATGATAACAGAAGTTTCAATTTACAGAACTGGGTAAACACATTACTTATACAATAGATCAATAAAGTCACCAGAAAAGCCACCTGCCTGCTTCTATACTCACAGAAAATGTTCAGTGGTTCTCTTTACTGTTTCCAATAAACCCTTGATGTCAGTGCACAAGGCAGGTGGCTGTGTTCACAAGAAATCATGCTGATGGCAACAGACCCTCCCCCGCCGCCCCAAGTCACATTCCAAGCTTACATTGTTCTGGTGCAAAACCTGCAGCACTCTGTTGACATTATTTAAGGCATGCACCCTTGTGGAGCCACGTTCCTTTGGCTGGAAAATAAACACAAAAGTAAGTAAGTCCCACCATTCCTCCAGGTGCAAACAAATTGGCAAAGGTGAATGGAATGGCGGATGAGCATGCAGGGCCTCTGGGAGCCACCACCCTGGAGGCTAGTGTATACAGTCCACAAATTCCGTAAGGAAGAACACCTTAACATACTGGTTACCCAATGTGCCTGAACATTGGAATCTCCTAGACAGAGCTTCAAAAGCTACCCATATCTGTGTTTTACCAACCCACTCCCTCGCCAAAGGATGTGATTTAATGGGTCTAAAGGTGTGATGTGAGTTTGGAACATTTAAAATACTTCCCCCACCATCCCAGGGATTCTAACATGCAGACAAGCTTGGGAGCCAACGCTCTAGGAATAGCGCTCCTTGTGTCTAAAATAGATCTCGGTGCAAAGTTACGAGAAGCTCTGGTGCCCCATTCCCTCACAGGGTAGGCCAATGGAGCAAGCAAGTCTGAGAGGCACTATCCCAGGTTCCAGTTGGCATTACCAGAGCCCGCCTGGGAGGCAGGGATCACCCACCTGGGACAAAACAACCCCAACAGCTTCTTTCTACCTCACAGATCAGGGAATCTTATCTGAAAGAGGGATCAGCCCCTCCAACAGGTGCCTAACCACCCCCTGGAGGGCAGAAGAAAGAGTTTAACATTCCCCAGGCTTTGTCAACGATGGAATCAACTTGTGAGAGTGCATCTCTCAATATCCTTGTAATAATTCTACCTTTTCCGTGAAAGTGTCTATTTATACCATGCAAGGCCTTCATTACCTGTGTTATTTCTGCGAGGAAGTGGAACACCTTATATTCAACGTTAACAGATTTTTTAAGAAATTAAAAAAAAAAAGATGACAGCATCCGTAAAATCTACTTTAAAAAGTTGTTAAATAACGCTTAAATGTGATTGTCTCAATACTCTCTACTACTCAAAACATTATTGAAAACTTTACAAATCCATTTTTATAATTGTCAACTGCGTCAGTTTCTGAGCGATAAACATCTAGGGTAATTTCATTGTTGATAAAAGTTGAGCCCTCAAGAAAACTTCACTACATCACCCTATCAAAACAGTAGTCAAGCAACATCATTAAATGTTTCTCTTTCAGACGTGGTCTTTCAGGCACCCATAGTGGGTCTTCTTTCATGCCCAAGATGACATCTTACCTGCGATGTTCCCGTGAGGCCTTCTAAGAGATCCAGAAGCTTCCTTCCATCTTTGAGATCTGTGAACATATCACTGATGGGTGGCTTCCCACTCTGAAAAGGAAAAAATAAAACAAGGGTGAGTTCAGCTGCAGAAATTCTGTGTACTCCCGACAAATAAATGCATGGCTCATAGTTTCCAATGAAAAAGCGCTGGGCAATCTGCAGACTACTGCAGTCTGCCTTGTATGGAAAGAACAAGCACAAACAGAGCATTTTGGAATCTTGTAACCTTTTAAGCTAAAAGAAAAACTGTGTGATTTCTTAGAAAGGAAGCAAGTAAAAGCATGGTTACTGCAAATATGCCTCGAGTATTATATGTCCCAAGAAATAAGCAATAAAGAAAAGCATTAAACTGCAAATGACCGTTTAGGAGCAAGGCACAGAGGCCAGCTGGAAGCATGGGCATCTCCATTCCTGCATTTCATACGTAAGACGTAACAGTGCTCATCAGCAAGTCCGCTACGGGAGCAGGTCCCCAACTCTCAGGTGCAAGGTCCATAATTCTAGTCATCTTACTAATGCAGGTATTTTAAAATCAATGCATGAAGTCAGTCTCTAGTACCGTGACTGGTAAAGTTTGTAGAATCCCCAAATTCTTGGCCCAGATTAATAAACAGCACCAACTCGCACTGATAAACATACTCTGGTAGTGTCTGTCACCAGAACATTCCACTCCCCTCACGATCTGTCGGGCACATATTTGTCTGCCCATAAAGGCGTGTGCTGCTCACATCCGAATGATCACTGACAATCAGATGACTGTTTTAAGCGCAGTCTGACAATTGGTGCAAGCCTGGCTTAGTGACTTGCCATCCTTCTAAATCCCAAGTTCTTGTAAACAATAACTAAAGTAGCATAATGCAAAATTTCCTGAACAACTATAAAACACAATAACAACGGTTGCATTACTATCTTGGATCAAGTTGTTCCCTTATAATATGAAATTTTCACAGAGGTTAATAATTCTAACACCTGCCAACAATAAAAATACTTCATAACCAATCATTCTTTTTATCCTCCTCATTTCTCACACTCAGATATATGAAGCAAAATTTTACTCTAGGCTTGAAAGGGAGGACAGAGCAGGGAGCCATTCTGGAGTTTCCTAAAACTTGGCAAACACCCCTTTTGTTCTCTTTTGCAATAAGTGTGAGACTCAACCAATGCATGTTTTTTTAAAAAATGCCTTTTCCCTAGCTGACACACAGCACTCTACAAGACAGAACTTACGGTAAGGTCTTTCCCTACCATTAGCAAACAATAAGCTGTGTCTGAAACAAAGCTGCCTTGCCTTTCTCAGCTGCTATCATTGCGGGCAACGATGGTGTTGGCAGCCCGCAGATTGTCTCCACGGACCACAACAACAAATAGATTTGTGTGAGGCAGAAAGCTCATTCCAGAGGCAGTATTTCAGGAAACAGAGCAAGGGAATTTTCTCTCACACATGAAAGATTTCTGCACCATCAGGACAAGCAAAGGAGTGGTGACCTCAAACTCATCTGCCTCTAATGCTTCTTAACCAACCAAAGCACCGAGAAGCAAATTAGTCAACAAAAACTAAACTTCTCATGAACCCGGTGTGGTAGCCTGCTGGCTAAAGTCCTTGCTTTGCACATGCCAGGATACCATATGGGAGCCGGTTCTAATCCCGGCAGCCCCGCTTCCCATCCAGCTCCCTGCTTGTGGCCTGGGAAAGCAATTGAGGACAATTCAAACCCTTGGGACCCTGTACCCATGTGGGAGACTCAGAAGAGGCTCCTGGCTCCTGGATTTGGAATGGTGCAGCTCCAGTCATTGAGGCTGCTTGGGGAGTGAATCATTGGACGGAAGATCTTCCATCTCTCTTCCTCTCTGTATATCTGACTTTCCAATAAAAATAAAATAAATCTTAAAAAAATATTCTCTCTCAAACCGTAGAAACAGCAAAGAGAAGAAAAAATGGAGTCTAAGAGAGAAATGAGTGAGACTATCTAAAGCACAGAAAGGCTCTTAAGACACAGTTTAGAAAAGGACAACTAGAAAACAACAGGGCAGCATCTCATCCTTCATCAGACTCATTCTCCACTTTCAAATACAAAGAGGCCAACACAGTAACACAAAATGAAGGTAATGCAATAGCTGCCCACATTATGAACTACTGCGCATGCCCATTGGCCTTATCTAGACGAGACGTTTCTTACGGGTCACAACCATTTGGCCTTTGCACACACATTTGTTTAACTGTTAAAAGCTCAGGTGGCAGCTGTTCAATCTATGCTCAATATTCTCATTTATATCACGTGCCATAACATCAGTGTTTTCTAGAGTCACAAAAGTGACAGCAAGTTTCAATGTCCGAAAGGACTGAAAAAAACAGTCAGTGCTTCTTCATTCGGGCACAAAGGTACCACCAGGATTTGAATATAAGAACATACCAATTCATAAAGAAAGTTCTTACAAGTTTCAGATTCACTACTATGTAATATAATGACCTGTAGGGACATATCTCATTCCAAAAGAGTTACCCACTTCCTATTGCAAAATGAAACCTTCCACACACAATTCTCAAACGAATGAGCCAACTGGGACAAAGGTATTCCAATAAAACCTTATTTGTGGAGAATGGAATTTGAATTTTCTAGGACTTTTCCCATGTCACAAAATCATGCAACAACTCAAAAACGGAAAATCGTCTTTAGAGGCCTTTCAAAAGCAGACAAGAGAAATTTTCTCAAACACAATAGCCAACACAGCAGATATGTTCTAACAAACGTACAGAGCTAAGGATGCATAAGCATATATCAAGAAGCTAGCAAAAATGGTGTTAAGAGAGCACTAGTGGCTGGGCTCTCAGCCTAGCTGCAAGAGGCCCACAGCACATAACAGAATGCCAGGGTTGGACACTCAGCTCTGCTCCTGACCCCAGCTTTCTGCAATCACAGACCTGGAGAAGCAGCAGCTTGATGCCAAAGTGGCTGGGTCCCTGCCAACAATGCAGAGATCGGGATGGGTTCATTCCTCCAATCTTTAGTCCAGTCAAGGTCCACAGCAGGAACTAGGAAGTGATGAGAGCCAGGGTACATTCTCTCTCATAAATGCACAAAAACGCTTTCAGAAAAAGGTTCGTTCTGCTGCTGCAGAATTTTGATACATATGCACTATTTATCCACAATGCATATATTAAATTTTAAGTATGTTGTATGCATAGATTTAAAGTATTTTTGTACCAAAATTAACTTATTTTTTTTAATTCTATTGTATTTCACTTCTTTGAAGTACCTTCATGTTATTTACATGTATTACTTATTCCTTCACAATAGCATTTTAAAGTAAATATCAACTTCATTTGCATCCTAAAAAAAGGAAACTGAGACAGAGATAATACAACCATCTCATACACAGAGTCGGTACCAAGTGCAGGGGCCATAAGTCTCAAATTACGAGGACACACCCCTGCAACTTTTAGGGAAGGAAACATTTGCTCACTGGGGGTAGGATGGAGTACATCCAAAAACTTCCCAAAGAGGCTAATGAGAAATATGCCACAGTCATATGAGTTCAAAAGATGACCTTTCTTTTCCTTCCCCAACATCCATCCTTACAGCATGTTTGAGGCACAAAGCACCCAATCCACTCTATGAAACAGTTTGGAAATGTCAGAAGTCATCTTCTAATAAAAATAAAAACTGATTCAGCCTGACAGCTGATGTCTTTTTTAGATTTTTAAGTCTTTGCAAAGAAAAGACCGAGTTGCAGAGGCTTCACTGATGGAGAAAACATGTAATAATCATCCAATTGGAGGACGACTTGGTGGGCACCCTTTTGTGTTTGGTCTTGCAGAAATGTCAAGTGCAAGACAGGGTTTTCAGTTTTCCAATGAACAGAAAACAGCACATTTGAACCATCCTGAATTTAGGGGGCAGCTAAGCCTCGGGTCACATAGAAAAACATGTAAAAGGCAACATGATGCAAGTCCAGGTGACAGACCCTGCAGTGCTGACATGACCGACCACCTTCAGCTAGTACTGGCTCACTTTCCTAGAGCAAGTTCTCATCTCCCCATTTCCACAAGAGGGCCTGGCATTAACAACTGCAGAGCTCTCTCTCTCTCTCCTTCTCTCTGCCAACTCCCAACTCTTACGTAAAAATGAATCCTCATTAAATATAAAAACAGGTCCCAGTACAGTAGCCTAGAGGCTGAAGTTCTCGCCTTGCAGATACCAGGATCCCATATGGGAACTGGTTCTAATCCCGGCAGTCCTGCCTCCCATCCAGCTCCCTGTTTGTGGCCTGGGAAAGCAGTTGAGGACAGTCCAAAGCATTGGGACCCTGCACCCACGTGAGAGACCTGAAGAATCTCTGGGCTCCTGGATTTGGATCGGTGCAGCTCTAGCCATTGAGGGCTCGTGGGCAGTGAATCACTAGACAGAGATCTTCCTCTCTGTCTCTCCTCTTCCCGGTATGACTTTCAAATAAATATAAAATAAAATCTTTTAAAATATAAAAAATAAAAATAAGTACATAAAAAAACAATAGCTAAATCATTCAGGCAAACACTTGTCAACAGAATACCGTCAATAGTAATCTATGCACACAGCATGACCATATAAGAGCACAGAAGTGAACTACAGCAACAATCAACATCAAATCCCTTGAAGAACTGATACATTCTGTGGATAGGCCACACACACACGCGCGCGCACACACACACTCAGCCATGCATAATGAGGGAATAAGCTGAACCGCAGAACTCCAACTTCTACAACAGCATTTATTCCATTTTATCCAAACCATAAACATTCTGGATTCTTTGATTTTACTCTCCACCTCTCACCCACTCACAAACTGTGTTCTCTTGAAAAGCATAAGCAGTGTAAGCCCTTCTCACCATAGTCATCCTGCAACTTTATCCCAAACGGCAGTCATCTCTCGTATGCCCTGCCGGCTCTGATCTCCTTGCTTATACATGAAAGCCACAGTCCTCCTACTTTTTCTTTCACCCCTACTTTAACCAAACCAACTTTCACTATAGACAAATACATTCCACTCTATATACTATTTAGTGTGGGACCTGGGCTCTGTCCTCTCTCTGTTCTAAAATAATATTATTGTCTCCATTTTTTCAATATTCCCAAATCACACTGGTTATCATCAGAGATGAATGTTAACAGCAGCAGTAGTAATAGAAAACAAACCTGTAAAAGATTGAATATGAAAGTAAAACTTAGGAAATGCAATTTAGAGCTGTTAAAAGAGTGAATGCTAATTATTTGTACCAAAAACAAATTGAGTTTTCACTTTGGAAAGCTATCAGAGCCTTCTTTCTGTGGAGTGCACAGGGGACACTGAGACCCAAGGCTGGCAAAGACATCCTCGCCCTCAAGGCAAGCGGATCCAACAAAGAGGTCAACAAAAGCCAGCCTGGTCCTGCCAAAACTGGACCAAGCAACTGATGTTGGCGAAGAAAGTCCTCCAGCTTCCCTAAGCCATTACAAATAATCAAGTTGTAACTGTGTGTAAAAACAAATTGAACACATGACACTAGCATGTACTATAAATTTATAACAGACAAATGTATGATTTATAGTAAACTTGAACTCTTTGACATTGTTTATTGTGTTATTTATTTGCTCTATTTTTAAAATAGGATTTGAAGCAGTCTGTTCAATGCAATTGCCACTTACATTGTTTATTCTAAACACACACAATTGGACTTCAAAAAGTTCTTGGAGAAATTAACAGCTAATGCAAGCATTTTATGAACTTCTTCAAGTCCCCTACAGAGACAATGTATACACACAGCAATGGATTAGCATTCATCTTAGAAACTAATCTGCTGCCCCAAAAAGCTGTCACCATGATGTAAGGGCAATGCCTCCACCCGCTAAGCCACATTCTGTTTGGGTGCCTAATCATGTTCTGTCCATCTCCCTGTTAATGGCCAGGAAAAAGCAGCAGCAGATGGTCCAAGTATGTGGTTCCCCGCCACCCACATGGGAGACCTGAACAAAGTTCCTGGCACCAATTTTTGTCTGACCCTGTCTCGCTCTCATTCGTTCTCTCTGTCTCCTTCCCTCCCTGGCTCCCTCCCTCTCTCTCCCCTCACTTCCCTTCCATCCATCCCACCCCCTACATCTTACTCTCTCCTAAACTGACTTTCAAAATACATACATATTTTTTCAAAAGACTCCAAGATTATCTTATAACTAAGTTATTTTCTCTCTTTTCAAGAGGTCAGTCAATTTAAATAGTCAAAAAGTATAAATATGAGAATCAAGATGGTGGAATAGGGAAAGGATACGTTTAAACAGATGGAGAAACATCAGCCAGTGTGAAGCAGAGAGACCACATTCCAGGAAACAGCAGAGGACAGAACGAAAACAGAGGAACACCTGGAGACTGACAGACACAGGAAAACAGCAGACACACAGTGTGGCATTGCAGTGACTGACACCCAGCAGCATTCAACAAGCAGCGATCTGACCTGCACCAGCAGCTGGAACTCCACCAGCAACAAGGTGGGAAGGGATGGTCACCGGGAGCTCAGAAGGTGAACCCAGAAAAAAACTGCTGGCCTGTTTGATTTGACCAGGAGCAGAGACAGAGTGGCAGGTCCCAGATGGGCAGTGCGGGAACAGGGTGGATTTCACAGCCCCATCTGCCCCATAGAGCCAAATCAGGTGCTATTTTGTATAGGGAGGAAAAGGCTATGGAACAGGACTGCACATCTGCAGAGCTGGGAGTGAACTCATTTCTGAATCAGTGAACTGCAGCAACGTGGCATCTTACAAGTTTCACCCAAGACAGGTCTGGGTAGCCCTCAGACCTGATGGCCAGCAGGTGAAGAGCTCTAGTGTTGTCACATCAAGTGCCATTCTGCACAGTGTGGCAAATAGGGGATGTACAGTAACTGTGTAATGGAGACTATCATGTCCAGATATGATGATACAATGAAGTATGCATCTCTACTTCCAGATCAAAGATGGAACCCCAATGAAACTGTTTACTGTATCTTGAAAACAGGATGCTGGACTCTGTCATTGTCCATGCCCACAATGAAGGACATGTGACTGTTTATGAAGAGCTATACCATAGTAATGATACAGGGGAACTTAGTAGGGAGGAGGGTAAGTAGGGAGGGAGGAAGGGAAATCCCAGGGCCTATGAAACTGTATCATAAAATGATAATAAAAAAGTAAAATATAAATAATGTAATATTTTTCAATACATTGAAAACAGAATCTTTAACTTGTAAATTCCAAATCACAAAAAGATACAAATTTAGTGCTATTCTTGGTTCTTGGAATTGTTCAAATTCTTAAAAATCAATCATGTATCTTTGAGTATTATGTATTACTCAGCTATTATAACAGGCCCCACAGGTAAATATATTTTTCAAAGCATTTTACAAGTGTTACACATACATATTTTGCCCAAGTGATGAATTTTTTTATTTATTTATTTGAAAGAATTACACAGATAGAAGAGAGAGAGAGAGAATCTTCCATCTACTGGTTCACAACTCAAATGGCCACAATGGCCAGAAGTAATCTAATCTACAGTTCGGACCTTCTCTTGGGTCTCCCACATGGGTAAAATGGTCATCTTCCTCTGTGTCCATATAGGATGCAGGCATCCTGCAAGCTGAGGTTTAGCCTACCATGCCACAGTGCCAGCTCCACTCTCCTCACCAGCCCCCATGAATTTTAAATGATCGAGAATTGTTGTTTGGATTTCTTCTATTATCTTATTCTCTGAAAATTTTTATTGACTTATTTATTTGAGAGACAGAGAAGCATAAGCTTCCATCCGAGGTTCACTCTTCAAACGGCTGCAACAGCCAGGATGGCTTCCAGCCAAAAGTCAGGAGTTAGCAGCTCAGTGTGTGGCCACCTGCTGCTGCCCCGGGTGTTGGCTGGCAGGAAGCCGGAGTCAGAGCCAGAGCTGGGAGTGGAACCCGGACACTATGATACAAATGTAGATGTCTTAACCACTAGCTAAACATCCTCTATTTCCTAATTTTTTTATCATGTCTAGGATTATTTTGCAAAATAAATAAATATTAAAAAGAAGAGTATCTCTAGCCAAGAGAGATATGGTAAAAATTGTATGATTAGGTTTGAGTTATGAAGTGTGCAGCCTAATCTGTGCAATGAAGATGGTATATGCTTCCATGTCAACTGTTAACTCGCTCCCATAGTTACAGAATAAAAGCAACATTGCTTATGATTGAGAGGGCTAGAGGTAGAACGAGGACTTCAAATAAAGAATCAATTTAAACCTCCACAAAGGAAAACCTGCAAAATGTGCTACAACTAGCGTGTGCAAGGATCCTGGCCATTCACAATAATCAGCACAAACTCTTCAGATGAAAAAGATTCCCCGCTCAACTTTGCTTGACAGATGGTGGAAGAGAAGAAAAGCAAGAGATAAGACAAGCAACCAAGCAATGATATCCAGGTGTTCACAATCAATGACTGCGCACTGACCTTCAGAGCTACAGAATGCTATACAATATTCGTTGAATCTAGTATCTTCCAGAGAACCTTCCATAAGTTATTCAGGCATGTAACAGAACGTGCACCTTCAGAGTGGTAAGCAAAGTAACTGAGATTACTGTTGGGTGATGAGGAACCCTGTAGGGGAGTCAGACAGCTGGAGGTCAGAGTTGGGGCCACTTGAATGTGCTGACAAATAAAGAGGCAAAGTCCACAGGTTGAATAGATTCTAACCGCATGTGTATACCAAACAAGGACTGCGGGCAAACCCAACAGGCAATACAGCTCCTGATCTCAATGCACAGCTGGGTTGGTTCTTCAAAAGATAGATTTCCATGGGCCTAAGGCATGCATTAGTAATGGCACTGACAACAGTCTTGGGAAGGAAAACACAAACTTCTCATGTGTAATAAAGAAGCCATGACTACCATGGCCTTCTTTCTCACTAGGTTGTCTCATTAGAAGCACAACAGGCCCAACTTCTTGGCTAGTACCTAGATAACCCTTCTTCCAATTTTACAGTGTAAGGCCAACACCAGAGCTGCTCAGGAGACAGACAGAAGACAATCTTGAGGTACACCTGCCCACCCCTTCCAGTGTTCACCCTTCTTTCTTCTCCTTAATTGTAAACTGGTGTGAACTTCTGTCCAGACTCTTCTGCTGCTGACTGCCTGTCTACACTAAATCTGCTGCACACACTCAATAACAAACTGCATTTCCCCACAATCTATGTGGTCACCAAGGGATCTTTCTGTTGGCATACCAGCAAAATACAAGTTTCACATGCCTCCACTCTGGCTCGCCTCACGTAGGGTGATGGCTACCCTTAGCTATTAAAGCTAAAAGCTTCCCAGGCCAAAGACAGCTGAAAATGAGAGAAGAGCCTCCTCGTTCTACTTCAACAGAAAACAACTGGCTTCCAGCAATCTCTCGTTGTAGCTCTCAGCTTGTATTAACTTGGGTCTCTCCAAGCCTACAATACCAGAGCCCATCGATGAAGCTGCATATGCAACTGATGTCAACTGGAATAGCACAGGGCAGAAGAGTTCCCTCACTATTTTCTGGAAGGCCAATCCCAGAACTGATCTTCAATTACAAAGACTCAACAGGTATTAATAAATGTGTTTCACAACAACAAATACTAACAGGCACGATCGAAATAACATATTAAAGAAAGGGAGCATTTGGCCTAGAAACGCAGATTCCTCTGCTTGACACCAGAGCGCCTGGGTTTGGTTCCTGATGGTGGCTCCTGACTCCTGCTTCTGGCCAACTTGGACTCTGGGAGGTGGAGCAATGGCTCCAGTAACTGGGTTTCTGCTATTCCCGCGGAAGATGACGGAAGCCTCCGCTCTGACGTCAGCCCTGGCCCAGCCCCAAACACTGCAGTCACCTGGAGAGTGAATCAACAAAAAGGAGCTCGCTCATTCTGTCTCCCAAGTTGTGTGTCTCTTAAAACAATTATTTTCATTTAGCCAAGAAATTGGGTAATCATTTATTGATTATCCTACTTATACCAAGCACTGTATCATAAATACAAGTACACCTTACCTAAAATGATTAGAACTGATAGTGTTTTAGATTCTAGGGAATTTTGCAACACCTGCACATATATATTAAGACATCTTAGGAATGACAGTCATCGAAACACAAAACTCATTTGTGCTTTACGTATACCTTATACATAGAAACTAGAAATACTTTTACATAATGCTTGAAATACTTTTGTGCATGAAATAAGATTCATAGTGTGGAATTTTCTCCACTTGTGGCATCTTGTTGGCCCTCTAAAATATTTCAGATTTCATATTAACGTTTTTCAACTTATTTTTTTTAAACTAACCAAATTTTTAAAAACATGTTAAATGAAAGCAATGTAAGCAAAAACTGCTTATATAAGTGTATGGTTGATATTTCAGAACACAGAATGTATTTTACCACTTGTTTGATCCCTTATCTTTTACAAGTTCTATTGGATAGATATAAAAGGTAATGTCTTTTTAAAACAGCATTTGAACAAATAGTTTCCAAAACAAGAAGTTGCTACACACCGAACTCCTGAAAAAGTTCATGGCCAATGGCACTAAAACATGTTACAAAAAAAACATGCAAATTCCACGCACATAAACAATCTTTAAAAATTCATGGAAAACGTCTAGTCTAAAAATGCATGGATTTGAAAACAATTTATAATCAAACTAAATTTCCCCTTTCCACAAATATTTATGTTCCTCAAATTTATAGAATTAACTGCTAACAAGCTCAATGTATAAAGATGCTATCGAACATCACATAAGGAAGCTGTGTGGTCCTTCACAACACTGAAAAGAGGATTCAGCACTCAAAGGTGGCAGACTGCTTGGACAGAACCTTCCAAACATTTCCCCTCTCTCACTTTAGTGATCATCATCTTCCAACATGAAACAGAAGATAACAGGATGCTAAAAGCAGTGTCCCACTATCACATTTGAATCGCTCTTCATATCTGAAACTCACAGGAAGGGTTCCCAGATCTCTCTCACAACGTCAATGCACAGATCAAACGTAGGATTGTGACCAGCACTCGAGAGAAGCCAACATTGGCACACACTTCTGCAGCTCAGCATTTTAAGTCCGCACATGCCCTACCCAAGCTTCATTGGTTAAACCTCTTTGCAAAATCGCGTCACCAAACTGATAAAAAAAAAAAAAAAAGCTTCTGCAATTTGTTCCTTCTCGGCCCTGCCAGATGAGCAGCCCTGAAAGTCAGCCAAAAAAAAAGCAGGCTCAAAGTCAGAAGAAATTTCCCAACAGCAAGGCAACGAGGCCTTTGCTGCCTCCCTCGGGAGACGGGCCCACCAACATACCAGAGGCTTGGAAAATTAGAGGGAACGCAACATTCAAGTGTCACACAGCGTCCACAGAGAAGCTGAATGGGTGAATTTTTGTTGTTTTCTTTTAATGCACATGTGTGGCTTACACCAGCGATATCACTAGTTACGGGTGCTGACTGGGTTTTTATTCAGCATTTCTAAATAATTAAAATCTAGCTCTTTCATGGCAGAGCCTCAATAAATTTTAGCAAATAGGAAGCAGGTGGTAATCATCAATTTTTTTTTCCGCTAAAGGAATGAAAACAATGTGACTTGGAAAAAAATAAAAAGGCTAGTAATTTCCCTGATGTCATAAACAAATAGACAGCACATCCACGAGTCAGCATTTCATTTCCCAACCCTTTGTTCCCCCAATTATTTGCTTCTGAGCACTTCGTAACTTCCCAAAACACCAGGATCCTGATTTATTTTACACCTTGTGACGTCTCAGGACACCCAGAGTATTCTGTACTCTGACGCATTAACAGGATTTGCAGTAAGAGGAATGTGTATTTTTTTACAGACTGTTCACCTAACCATTGAATATTCACATATTCTTAAAGACAATATTATACCAAATCATTCAGTATTTTTAAATTCTTTAAAAATCTTGTCTCAAGGAATGAATTGAGTCAGTGTCAGGTTTTAAACCTCATTGTTCTTCACTGTGAAATCTGTAGATGAAGAATAGTATTGAGTAAATAACACAACAAGATACATTAAATCTGAATGGCTATTTTAAAATGATTATGATTCCCGCATAGCTCCATGAACTCATGTGAACCGGGAAATTGTGCAAAGCTAAATTTGTTTACGTCTCTAAAGCACAACTTCTATAAGCCCAATTTATAGACTGAAGACAGCCAGAGGAAAGAATAAAAAACAAAAACAATGGATGAAGTTTAGCATCACCGGACTGAGCTCACTGTATTCATACTATCGTAACTTCTTAGATAAATTCCTTTTAGACTTTCACTTCTTGCTGCAAGTAATCTCAAAAGTAACATTTTCAGGGTCATCCAAGTTCTACTCCTTTTTCTCCAAACAAAAGAAGATTTTAGCTTCTATGCCAGTCTTGTAACTAGAATTTTTTATTAGAAATTATTTTTTAAAATCCAGTTTTTTTATTGCATTAGAAGGAATCACAAGCATCCTGAGGCAAATAAATAACATGGGATATAAAGCTCCTATTTGTGTTACAAAATAATAGATGCATTAAGTACCAAGTTCATTTAATAAATTACTGTGGTGCTACTGAAGTTGGTATGATTTTATACCTTTAAAAAAATATATCAGTGCTGGACCCAGCGCAGTAGCCTAGAGGCTAAAGTTCTCGCTTTGCATGCATCAGGATCCCATATGGTCGCAGGTTCTAATCCCAACAGCCCTGCTTCCCATCCAGCTCCCTGCTTGTGGCCTGGGAAAGCTGTCGAAAATGGTTCAAAGCCTTGGGACCTTGCACCCACGTGGGAGACCTGAAGAAGCTCCTGGCTCCTGGCTTCAGATCGGCTCAGCTCTTGCCATTGCGGCCACTTGGGGAGTGAATCAGTGGATGGAAAATCTTCCTCTCTGTCTCTCCTCCTCACTGAGTATCTGACTTTCCAATAAAAATAAATAATAATAAATTCTTTTTTTTTAAAGATTTATTCATTTTATTACAGCCAGATATACACAGAGGAGGAGAGACAGAGAGGAAGATCTTCCGTCCAATGATTCACTCCCCAAGTAAGCCGCAACGGGCCGATGCGCACCGATCCGAAGCCGGGAACCTGGAACCTCTTCCGGGTCTCCCACGAGGGTGCAGGGTCCCAATGCATTGGGCCGTCCTCAACTGCTTTCCCAGGCCACAAGCAGGGAACTGGAAGGGAAGTGGAGCTGCCAGGATTAGAACCAGCGCCCATATGGGATCCCAGGGCTTTCAAGGCGAGGACTTTAGCCGCCAGGCCCGATAATAATAAATTCTTAAAAAATTAGTGCCTTATCAAAATAAAAACTAAGAAATTTCTTTTCACTTATTTTTTGTCAGTAGGCATCTCCACTCATCTACACACTCCCTTATGTGTTTCATCGTATTGTTCATTTTTCTTCAGTCTCAAAATTAGTTTCAAAATGTTCAAATGTTCCCTAAATTTAGGCCTACCAAGCCAATGATGCTTTCAAATTCATCTTGAAACTCAGTTCTAAGGCAATTTTTCTCCCAGTGATTTAATTAAGCTGTACAAACTAAGCCTGCTTTGCTTGCTCAATGCAAATGACTGTATTAGCCTCAGTAATAACCAGGATATATCATCTCCCCACAGCAACAATGATGAGACCACAGCAGTAAAACCCCTCCCTTGTAGGCCTAGGCACTGGTTCAGACTATACTGTCCCCAATATGGTCCCAGGCAGATAGACTCCTCCAAAGTTGTCAAATCCAAAATTGATGTGACACTTGGGTCTCTAGCATAAAGCAATTACTGAAATGTTTCCTCTAGGACAAAGCAATTACTCTACTTAAAACGTAGAGTAACACACAGATTTTCCATCTGCTTGCACTTTCCAAATGACTGGGTAAGGCCAAGGCCAAAGGCCAGGAATCAAGAACTCCATCGGGGCCAGGCGCAGTGGCCTAGCAGCTAAAGTCCTCGCCTTGAATGCGCCGGGATCCCATATGGGCGCCAGTTCTAATCCCAGCAGTTTCACTTCCCATCCAACTCCCTACTTGTGGCCTGGGAAAGTGGTCGAGGACAGCCTAACGGCTTGGGACCCTGTACCCATGTGGGAGACCTAGAGGAGGTTCCTGGCTCCTGGATTTGGACTGACCATTGCGGTCACTTGGGGAGTGAATCATTGGACGGAAGATCTTCCTCTCTCTCTCCTCCTCTCTGTATATCTGACTTTGCAATATAATTAATTAATTAATTAATTAAAAGTAACTCCATCACGTCACCTACATCATTGGCAGGGAGCCAGTGACTGGGCCATCATCCTCTGCCTCTCTGGATGCATTAGCAGGAAGCTAGATCCATTGAAAGCAAAGCAGTTGTGACCCAACCAGCATCCACACTGGACATGTGACCAACCAGCAGCCACACTGGACATGTGACCAACCAGCATCCACACTGGGCATGTGTGCCTCTAAAGCAGAGGCTTACCCACTGCACTAACAGCCCCACCCCCATTCCCCAGAGTTTTAGCCATTCAGTCAAAACCATTCTTCACATTCCTTACATTCACAGGGACAAGATGAAATATCCCTCAAGAAAAACTTGCAAAACCTAAGGAACTACTGCAGTCAAATAATCAACTATAAATGCTGGCAGTATGGAATAGTTTTTAACCAGTGCTGCTACTCAAAGTAACTTAAAAATCCCAATTTTTGTTCTCCTCAAAAAGACAACATTTATTTTCCTGACCTTTACAACTCTCTAAAATACAAAACTTTGAAAAACAAGTCTTAATTACAATAGTTTCTATTCTATTTAAACTACTGCAATGGTACTTCTTCAACAAGCCTTTCTTTTTTCTCATCCTGAGATGTAGATCATACAATCCATTAACCTGGCAATTTCTTCCAACTTGAACCTCAATAACTAATGTGTGATCATATGAAACCCCTGCCAATCCCTCTCTCGGGCAAGCTCTATTGATTTTGTTACAGGTGGTTAGAAATGCAGAGAAAGATCTTCGAGGGGAAAAAATGAGGAAGTACACAAGAAAATCACCCCCAGATTGGAAAAGCATTATGAACTGCAGACATAATTATGAAAAGCCCTAAATATTGTTGTACAGGGCAGAAAGGCTACAAGGCCGGTAGGAAGTGGGTGACAACCAAGCAAAATGAAGCAGAACAAAATTTTCCCAATGATATTTTCATTTCCTCAATGTGTCCAGGATTCACAGAACCAGAGACCATTGACTTACATGCCTCGAGAAAGCCAGGTCAGAGTACAGAGCATCACCTAAACTGTTCCCATCACAGCTGAGACCATCTAAGCCCACCAAAACCTCGGTCACACCTTCAGTGGTGGCACAAGAATAATCCAGCCATTTCCTCACTGGTTAAGAGAGAACCAATGGGGCACGTCTTTCCTGCAGGTTCCTGCTCAGAAGAGGAGGGATCATGCAATGTTTAACATCCCAAGACCCGGGCCCGGCGGCGTGGCTTAGCGGCTAAAGTCCTCACCTTGAAAGCCCCGGGATCCCATATGGGCGCCGGTTCTAATCCCAGCAGCTCCACTTCCCATCCAGCTCCCTGCTTGTGGCCTGGGAAAGCAGTCGAGGACGGCCCAAAGCTTTGGGACCCTGCACCCACGTGGGAGACCCGGAAAAGGTTCCTGGTCCCGGCATCGGCTTGGCGCGTACCGGCCCGTTGCGGCTCACTTGGGGAGTGAAACATCGGAGGGAAGATCTTCCTCTCTGTCTCTCCTCCTCTTTGTATATCCGGCTTTCCAATAATAATAATAAAATCTTTAAAAAAAAAAAAAACATCCCAAGACCCTTCCAGTAACCTCTGGTGTCTCTTCCTCTCTTCTTTCAAGAGGCACCCCATCTCCTGGCTCTCCCAGGAGGTGCCTTCTCCTTCCCTCTTCTTTCCACATTCACCTGGCTAACCTCTCCACCTGCAACCAATTCCTGGCTTTTTATTTCTACAAAAGGCTGAAGAAAGAACCCACCAAGCTTTTCTAGTAACAACAGTTTCTTCTGAAACACACTTCAGAGGCAAATCTAGGAAGAACATGCATTCCTACACACCCAAGAGGTTTTTATTATCTTACAAACATTAGGAGAAAATTTGCAGCAATTTGAATTCAGCTCTCTCAGCTCCAGAGAAGGCAGCTGAAGCACCCCAAAAAAAGGTTTGAAGGTCTTTCTTACCTTTGAAAAGCGAGCGTTTATCCATTTGGTAAAGGTTTTCTTCTGTACATCATTGTGTTCATCTATGAGAAGAGAGGAGAGAGAACATGAGAATTTGTACCTTTGTAAGTGCACTAAATCGCCATCCATAGGAGCTTCAAATCATCCTATCTAATGAGGTACAGTGATGCTCCAGCCAGCAGAGCAGATAAGGTGGACAGGAGAGGGTCTGGGGATGAAGCACCGACAGGAGACCAGCGATGGTAGAAGTCTCTGCGAAGTCTCTCTCTATTGCGCCTTCACCTCTCCTTATATACTCTTCCCCCCACATCCTCATTTAGCAGGATATTGGATACAGATGAGTCCAATTAGTCCAGGTGTTTTTAGCCACAAGCCCAGTTCCTGTTCCTGCTCAGGCTAATGAGCACTAATCCACTCTTTAGCCCACAACACAGAGATGCATGCAGGTCATGAAGACTGTGATGGGTGTCAAGTTCATCTCCTAGGGAGCCTGCTAATGCATGCCATGGAGGCAGGCTCTAGCCCCTTTGAAAGAGACCTGGTCTCTCAGGCTGTTGCCACTAGCTATGAAATCCAGGATTGCAGGATAGCATCGGGAACCAACTCTCTGTTACACAACATACTGCCTGATGCATTTTGTGTAAGTGAAATTTTAATCATGATAATAAAGTGAGCATGTTAAAAGCAAACATTAAGTTACCTAACACAGGCCCCAGAATTCATGATTCTAGCTTGTACTACCTGCCCTTTGCTTCCCATGTTTTCACAGATGTTCAACACTCTCAAAACAAACACAAGTGCAAGGTTTACAGAGCATCTTGGAAGCCACTTTCCCATAAGAAGCTTATGTAAGGTTTTAATGATCTTCAACTATGCAAACAGTTTATAGGCACAAAAATCAGGAGCTTAAGAACATCATCAATCTTAGTTTTTACTACATATTTGTTTTCCAATCCACAGCAGATGAAAGCTAATCTTAAGAATCTAAATCACGGGCCCAGCATAGTAGCCTAACAGCTAAAGCCCTCGCCTTGCACACACCAGGATCCCATATGGGAACTGGTTCTACCCTGACAGCTCTGCTTCCCATCCAGCTCCCTGCTTGTGGCCTGGGAAAGCAGTCGAGGACGGCCCAAAGCCTTGGGATCCTGCACCCGCGTGGGAGATCCAAAGAAATTCCTGGCTCCTGGGTTCAGATCCTCCTCTCTGTATATCTGACTCTGCAATAAAAATAAATAAATCTTAAAAAAAAAAAAAAAAGCCCTGAGCTCCTTGTGATAGGCAGAATGATTTCCCTCAGATTAAGGAGGCCACAGAGTATAAACAGAAGAGCAAAGGACTTTAGAATCAAATAGACCACAGCTCAACCCACTGATGGCATGAGCACCAGGTAAGTTTTCATGACCCACCCACGCCATATCATTCTTATTCACAAACTGTGAATAAATACTATCTAGCCTGTGCAGAGATTATAAAGATGTTTCAAGTAGAAACAACAAGCTGTTGTTTAGCTTGTGGCTGTTATAATTACCAAAGTATATAAACATAAGCAAAGATAATAAACCAATGTTCATTTCACCCTTTGAATTGCTTCTGAACATCTGCTCTTCAGCCGTACCCCAGTTTTTAGAACCAGGAAGAGTCAGTGCTGGCGCCAGGCCTGCAAAGTGGCACCTGAATGATCTCTAAGTCATTATGAGAAGCAGGGAAAAGCCTGGAAGGCTGCCTTTCCACCTGCTTATCTTGCACGACCTACCACAGTACTGCTCCACATCCTAACAGTGAGTTACAGAGGGGGCCCATGCACTCTGGCTCCATGCCTCAACTCCAGGAGGGCTGCTTTTTACCTATTGACACAAACTTTTCCTTAATCTTTAAGATTAGAGAATCCTATCTATCCTTGCACCAACCTTGTGGTGTCTTTGGTCCTTACTCCTTATCGAAAGGAGAGTTTATGACTTAAAGGTCATTCCTGGGATAAATAGAACAGCAGTTTCAGAAAAGAGTGCACTGTTTCAGATCCATACCAGTAATTGGAGACTGGCTCCAAGACACAATGGAGCAACTGCTATAGAAAGCAAAAGTGTTCTCTAAGAAATGACTTGATATCAATGGTTCTCGGAGGTGACCTTCTTTCCAGGAAGGATAATGAAGACAGCCTCAATCCCTATTTCAGGCTCTCTACTATTTGATCAATGCCAAATGTAAGCTATTTATTAACCAGGAGGCCTTGCTTACACATTCTCAGTGTCCAAGATTTTGTCACCCTACCCTAGAGGGTCAGAGCTCAGAATGTGCTCAGAATGTAAAACCACCACCACCTTTCAAGCTGCAGAGGGCGCTATATGGGATGTGCCTAAATAAACAATATTACCACTCTTCAAGCCACTCGGAAAATCCAATTATTTGACCCATTGTTTAAAAAGGATTCATCTTTGTAAACTTTCCTTTAACCATTATTCTTTTTTTTTTTTTGCTAAAACCATTATTCTTTAATTCCATGAATAAAACATAGAAAGGTTGTAAACAAGAACTAATGCCTCTAAGTTTCACAATATTCATATAATAAATTGTTTCAAAAACAATTGAGGACTAAGTAGAAGGGAGAAATATTACTACATTTTTAACATTTTAGTTTTCCTTAATCTTACTTGGACAATTTAACTTTGTTATGTGGAAAACATATTAAGGGGTGGGCATTTATCCCAGTAGTTAAACACATTCCACATTAGAGTGCTTGAGTCAGTACTGGCTCCTGACTCTGGCTTCTCACTAATGCAGTCCCCAGGAGGCAGCAGCTAGTTGTAGCTCAGGGAATGGATGTGCCCACCTGAATGAGAGATACCAACTGTGCTTCTGACTCCCAGCATTAACACCAGTCTAGCTGTTGCAGGCATTGCAAGAGCAAACCAGGAAATGAGAGTTCTCTCACATGCTATCTATCTACCTCAAACAAAGACAAATTTAAATACGTGTGTGTGTGTGTGTGTGTGTGTGTGTATTTAGGGTTCTCATGAGTACCAACCACCTTCCCAAATAATAAATAAGATCTCTTCATTTCTTCACCTATACAAAGAAATTTTAAAAATATATTCTTACCAAAGATGTTTATAGAAATTATTAATGTTTTAATAACAGTCTTTAATCTTGGGTCAAATTAACATCTGATATAAGTTTCAGGTACCGATACAAAATAAAGTATTTTCATAAAAATGAACTTATCTAACATCTAGAGATTAAAAAAAATAATCCAGAATTTAGTAACATTCACACATTTTTTTTTCCTAATATAGTGAAAGAGAGGGAAAAAATAGAGGGCATTGCATTTCAAAAAGCCTTTAGTTTTTATTTCTCTCACACACACACCTTTTACTTTCAAGCAGACAAGATCCAGGTAAGGCAAGAATTAGCCTGTAGCTTTTCAGTTAAGAGATAAAAAAAAAGGTAACAAATGTGAAATACCTACTTGCACAAAACTGCCCTCCATACCACAGTAATTAAGCTAACCATGGTGGCTTGTGTCTGTGTGTCAAGGGGTAAAAATAGAGCAGCAAACTGACTGCAGGACACTCAAAGCTGTCATTCCATTTTGATCAAATTTATAACTGATTTTTTAAGCCAGTGACTTATTTTAATTTCACCAAAACCAGAAATGTTTGAGAATACAACTCAAAATGCCATATACCAAGATTATTTATGTATAAAACAGGTGAATATGAAATCCACCTTTCCCAAACTTAAACGAGGCTTTCTCTAGATTGCGATTTTAGAAACACTTTGCTGGCTTAGTAAACCTTACTTATTAATGACCTTTCTCCACGAGGGAGACAAACACGGGACTGCATTAAGAGGAGAAAAATGTGTTAAATCCCTTAAGGCTGCTTTTCCAAATTCTTCTCCGAAATATTTTGCTCTTCTTAAAATGCTTCTGGCATGCTCACACAGATCCAAGGGCCTTGGCGGCTGCCTGCGCTAACATCTCAACCTCAGTGATACGGGAGAGAAACAAAGCAAGAAACCTCAGCAAAACCACATGAAAATCTGCAGAGAAACCGGTTTTAAAAAGGTTTTTAGCTCACCAGCTCAAATGCGTATCCAAAAATTTCTTTAGCAGAATTTAGCAACACATCTCAATGTCAATGCTAACCTGGATGTGGCAGAGAAATTCAGTGCTGTGTCCCCAAAGAAAACGCATCAGCCTCAGTCCCATAGTTAGCACTCCTGGAACACCGTGGGTGCTGGAGAGAAGCAATCACTCACTGGTGCATCTTTCCAAGTAATTTAAGAGGGTTCAATGGACTGGCACTAACCCGAATTCCAGAAAATGCAGCTGTTCAGAAAAAAGGTCTCTAGACTTTAAGCCAGAAAAGCAATCTCTCCCTGGATGAGCTGAAACATGGATTGATTTTCTTATAAAAGCCTCTTTTGCAAACATGAAATCTATCGTGGACCAGAGGAGCAACTTCTCATTAGCAAAACAGTTATTTTGGAAGCAGTAAAAACAGTTCACACTAAATTTCTACTTCTTTCTCTGAAAATTTTGTGTGTAATACAATCATCTACTACCAAGACTTGCCAATGTCACTGTACTCTCTTCCTCCTGCACACTTTGTGAAACACAAATTCATTGATTCAAACAATATGTATTAAAATCTAATGTAGAAACAATAAATATTAGATAAGGGTCTATGAAATTGTATAAATGCACAATTTTATACTGAAACAAGACTAATAGGAGACAAGCTGCTCTCCAATTGAGTGTTTTAACTCTTTCAATATCTGACAGTCTAGGGCTAGCATGATGAGTCACCTGGCTAATCCTCAGCCTATGAGTGCCAGCATCTCATCTGGATGCCGGTTCATACCCTGGTTGCTCTGCTTTCCATCCAGCTCCCTGCTTACAAGCAGCAGAGGATGGCCCAAAGCCTTGAGATCCTGTACCTGCCTAGGACACCCAGGAGAAGCTCCTGGTTCCTGGTTTCAGATCAGCTCAACACTAGCCACTGGGCCCTTTGGGGAGTGAGTCAGCAGATGGAAGATCTTTCTCTCGTGTCTCTGCTTCTCTCTGTAAAATCTGTCTTTCCAATAAAGATAAATAAATCTTCAAAATCTGATACCCTCAAGCAAAAAAATCTTTTTTTTAAAAAAGATAGTTTTCAAAAATGATAAAAATCGTAAAAAGTGCATGGGAAGTTTAGATAATAAACATTTCAAAGAGACTTGCATTTGTAAAAATGTATCCATTGAAGTTATGAAAGTTAGAAAACAATTTCAAAGAGATTTTGACTTCCGTTTTTAAGGCAGTAAGAATGCAGGCTGATGGTTACCTTGAGAAAAGTGAAGATGGGTGGAGTGAGGGGGAAAAAAAAGGAAAACAAAGAAGACTGAAGACCAGAGGCAGCAGCTAACTCGTCTTCATTCATCCTCCCAGCAAGAAACAGGCCCATGTGAAACCAGCGCTCATTGATTCCTGTGTCTGTGTTGAAGGCATTGCCAAGTAGCAGCAGACTAAGGAGAGGCTCATGGCAAATGGAGCCCTTAAAGTATGTCTTGAAAAAACAGATGAGGCCTGGTTCACACACAGGTGGGAAGAAGGGCATTCTAGAATGACAAGGGTTAATCAAGGCCTCCATCATTCCAGCTTCAGATTCAACACCTCTACAAGAAAACAAGTGAGTTTTAATACTAAAAGCTATCAAAACAATAGGCCCCAAACTTCCAAGCCTCAGAAGAATTTCCAATCCTGAAAAGTATACCCATATAAAAGACAAGTAGAGGCAAGGCAGTGTTTGGGTGCAACACTTTAAGCAGCTGATTGCAATACCAACACATCCCTTTCTGGCCCAGCTCCCTAACAATGTGCCCAGGAAAGCAGCAGAGGAGGGTGTAAATATTGGGGTCCCTGTCACCTTTGTGGGAAACCTGAACAAACTCTGATTGCAGCGGCCACTGGAGGAGTGAACCAGTAGATGGAAGACATCTACCTCTCGCTCTCCCTCCCTCTCTCCCTACTCTTCCTCCTCCTCTCCCTCTCTCAATTCCTTCCTTCCCCTTCCTCTCCATCATTCTGCCTTTCCCATTGTGTAAGTCTTCCAAAAAAGGATATAATGAATATATGCTGGCAAGAATGTTTTTTGTAAGAAAAGGCAGATTATCTGAAAAAAAAAAAAATACCCTTTTAAGGAAATACAGGCTCTATGAGCAAGATGCATCACTGTTCCAAAAACCATAGCAAATCTGGAGCAGCTGGGTTCAACATCCATAGCTCCACCTGTACAGCAGTTGGCATTCACATCATTTTCATCATCGGATGTACAAGCTTGTCCTAAGAGCCAATGGAATTCACCAAAACAACCAACCCTACTATTGCAGAACTCAAAAGCACAAGAGCAGGAAGGTAACTGTAGAAGACAGCTGATAAAATCCCATCCAGAGACATCAGTACCTCATCCCAAAACATGAGGTTCATTGTTGTCATAAATTAAACCAGGATCCAATTCACCTTACCCAACACTCCTCCTACACTCAAAAATACCTTTTGCTAAAAACAGCTTTACCGAGCTATAATTCACATACCATGTAATTCACTCATGTAAAGTTTGCCATTTGTTGGTCTTTTTAATACTATTACTTTTTTTAAATTATGGTACAATATATACAGTAGTCCCAAGTTATCCATAAAGAAGACATCCCTCAGTGGATGCCTGAAACCAAGAACAGTAATGAACCCTATATGTACTATGTATTTCTGAGTAATCTTAGTAAGAGCCAATGATAAAAATAAAACTATAATAATACAATGTAATAAAAAGTTGGGCGAGTGCAGTCTCTCAAAATATATTACTGTTTCCAGCTTTTCATTTGACAATGACTTTTCTCTACTCGTGGGTAACTCTGAATCCCCAGCAACACTACTCTTGAAGGACTGGGCGATTATCAAGTACAACAATGGCTTCTTGGTCACAAGCACAATCTGATAACCAAGACGGCTATGCAGTGACTTAATGAGAGGGGAGGCATAAGGCACAGATACTTCTGGATCTCTCACGTGGCAGCTGGGTACCAAGGCTTTGGGCTACCCTCTACTGCTCTCCAAGGCCATAAACAGGGATCTGAATGGGAAATGGAACAGCCAGGACATGAACCGGTACCCATATGGGATCCGGGGGCTTGTAGATAGAGGATTAGCCAATTGAGCTTCCAATTGAGCTGTTGAGCTGGCCCTATATACCACAATACTTTTAATAATCAGTGATTATCTTGAAATTTGTTGTATTTTGGTGAAACGGTCATCTTTCCATTTGATTACTGCTTACGGTTCTTGCCTATATTTATGCTAAATTTGGGTCCTTTTTCTTGTTAAGCTCTGTATTAATGGAGCTTTAATCCTTTAAGTGGAATTATACATTCGTCTTTTATGTCTGGTTTACTTCACTCAACATATTATTTTCAAGGTTCATTCATGTTGTTTCATGTACCACAACTTCATTCTGAAGGCTGAATAACAACTCATTTCGTGCATATACCAGTCTTTTACTCATTTGCAGATGGATATTTGTGTAGTTTGTATTCCTTGGTTATTACGAATGATGCTACTGTGATCACTGGTACACAAATATCTTGAATTTCTGTTTTCAGTTCTTTCAGGCATAAGCCTAGGAGTGAAATTTCTAGACTGTTCTATGGTAATTCTAAATTTATATTATTGAGGAGCCACCAAACTGTTTCCGATAGCAGATGCATCATTTTACACTGCCAGTGTAATGCACTTGGTTCCTGGTTCTCCACATCCTCACCCATACCTGCTATCTTAATTTCATTGCACTTTTTTCTAGTAGATGTCAAGTGGCTCATTCTTGAGGTTTCCATCTGCTCTTCCTAATGATTAACCATGCTGATCATCAGCTACCTTTTGACAAACACATAAATCACCAAACAAAGCCTGCAAATTCTGAGGTCCCTAAAGACCTTTTGAATGAGTCCAAGGTCCACTGCAGGAGATGCTGAAGTAACTGGGCTTCGAGGACGGCTTTGTTTATTTGTTTTTGTTTTTCCATTTATCTTTGCAAGTATTGAAAGTGATACACATTCTCCAAAAGAAATATTTGCGGAATTCAAACTATTAGTTTCTATCTTCTAATGTTAGAAGGTATTTACCTCTTCCTTATTTTCTCCTTGAGAAGTTCCTTGGGTCTTTTTCACACAATCTGCAAGAACACAGGAGGGAACATTTCCCCATATTCAACATTTAGACCTATTTAACTTAAAAGAAAGTCCTTAAGAATTACAAGCATCTGGGCCTGGTGCAAAGGCCCAGTTAGCTAATCTTCCCCATTTAACCACCGGGATACCTTATGAGTGTCGGTTGGCAGCCTGCCTACTCTACTTCCCATCCAGTTCCCAGTGTATGGCATGAGAAGCCAGAGAGGAAGAAGACCCAAAGCCTTGGGACCCTGAGCTCAGGTGGGAGACACCGAAGAAGCTCCTGCGGCTTTGGGTCTTCTTCCTCTCTGGCTTCTCATGCCATACACTGGGAACTGGATGGGAAGTAGAGTAGGCAGGCTGCCAACCGACACTCATAAGGTATCCCGGTGGTTAAATGGGGAAGATTAGCTAACTGGGCCTTTGCACCAGGCCCAGATGCTTGTAATTCTTAAGGACTTTCTTTTAAGTTAAATAGGTCTAAATGTTGAATATGGGGAAATGTTCCCTCCTGTGTTCTTGCAGATTGTGTGAAAAAGACCCAAGGAACTTCTCAAGGAGAAAATAAGGAAGAGGTAATAAATCTGCCTGGAAAATAAATAAATAAATCCTTAAAAAAATAGGCATCTAGCACTGTTTGCAACCTTCTCTCTGGAAATATATTTTGAGAAGAACAGCAACATTTAGATATCAAACATATTATACAAGTACGTGTTGTAAATGTATGAGAAAAAGTTCACCATCTGGGAGCTAGAATTTTAAATCTTACATACAAAAACTTCACTCTGGGTTTCTGTCCTAGTTGTGAAGCTTTTACTAAAATACTGTAATGCCTACCATTAAAAAAATGCAGTTCTTTGTGGCCAAATGGGCCAAACTGAAAACCATAATGCTAAGGGAAATGAACCAATCCCAAAAGGTTAGATACCACATGTTTGCCTTAATTTAATGTGATAAGATGTTAAGCATATCATGTTATGTTATGGATATTATGTCATTTGTAGTATATAAACTAAAATTGAACTGTGAATGGGGTGTCACAGAAAGTGGTTAAGAAATCACATTTATTTTTAACATGTTGACTGCTCAATACCATGTCAATTAATTCCATAACGATGTTAATTGTTGCAGATGGTATATTAGTGCTTTTATTTGATCGGGAAGATACTCTGCTGACTCTGCCCTCAGACCAGAGAGGGTCTACCCAATAAGTAGTTGGACTTGTCTGGACTACGGGATGTTGGACTCTATGCTTGGCAAATACTTGCAGGGAGGGAATTTCAACTGAACTTGAACTATGGTTATGCAGCGGGGTGGAGGAACCCACCATGGGGGGAGGGTGGGGGGGAGAATCCCAGATTCTATGTAATTACAACACAATGTAATTAATGAATAAATTTAATAAAAAAAATGGCTCTTTGGAAAGGGTTGCATGAGTCTTCACGAAAGTAAGTCATTGGTGGCTGGAGCCATCTCAGCTCAGGCTGGGAATGCAAACGGGACCTTCTACCCCAGTGGCCCACTTTTGGCTGGTGAGAGGAAGTGCAGCCTAGCCTCCTAGCTGGGAATTCCACGGCCGCCTGATGACGAGCTCTGGGCACTTGAGGTTGTGGGCCTGTAAGGTATCTGATGGTTGGCACTGGTGGGGGTGTATAGAAACATGAGAGTTCGTAACCAGGTGATGAATGACTTCTGAGGGAATTCCATGGACATTGCTACTGTTCTAGCAGGTGAGGAATTACTGCCTAGGGACTTCCATGGATAAGGCCACCATACGTGTACATGAGAAATGACTACTGAGGGACTCCCAATGACAGGGCCACTGTGTCTGAAGGTAAGCAAGGGCACTGAGATCTGGTGTTTTGGAGGGGAGAGACCAGAAGAACTGTATGGGTCAGATCAATGCACCAGCCCATATGGGAATCCTGAGTTGGGCTTTTTAGCATGGAACACTGCTGACCACCACATGCCAGCCCACACAAAAGCAAGGGCTGAGGGGCAGGTCTGGCAGGGTTAAATCCCAGTACCTGACTATGAGACAAAGAGGAAGATCTTTCATCTAAAGATTCACTCCCCAAGTGACCACAATGTCCAGAGCTGAGCCAATCCAAAGCCAGGAGCCCAGAGCCTCTTCTGGTCTTCCACTTGGTTGCAGGGTCCCAAGGCTCTGGGCCATCCTCGACTGCTTTCTCAGACCACAAGCAGGGAGCTGTATGGGAAGCAGGGCCACCAGTACACAAACGCACACCCATATGGGATCCTGATGCGTGCAAGGCGAGGACTAACTGCTAGGCTACCGCGCCAGGCCCAGGAACTAGACCTTTTAATCATTTTAAGATTCCTTTCAGACGTTTATCTCAAAGGAAGCTCAACAGAGAAAGAGGGACAGAGAAAATCCTCCATCTGCTGGTCTACTCCCCAAATGCCCATAGCTGCCAGGTCTGGGCTAGGCCAAATCCAGGAACCTAGAACTTGATCCTAATCGCTCATGCCAGCACGGATCTAAGCACTTGGGCCATTTTCTGCTCTCTTCCCTTGCAATGAGCTAGATCAGATGTAGGGTAGTTGGAACTGGAACTGGGGTGCTAGGGTCATAAGTGGCAGCTTAACTTACTGCCACGTAATGCCAGATCTTCTTTTAATAATTCATCGGGGTACGGGGGGCTCTTTGCATACTTAAAATGTTCCTTTCTTTGGTGTGTCAAAGCAAAGCATTACAGGCAGAGTTTGCAAGGGAGAGAGATAGTCCTTACTCTTTTAGAGAAAAACCATGAAAGGGAAGAAGGCAGGTACCTGATATGCCCCTTCAGATTTCTTAATGATGGGAAGGGTCTGCATGACCACAGGAAGACACACAGACTGCAGTGTGCCAATCACTCCAGAGGGTTCACAACTGTCTCAACCCAGAGGTCAGCCGTAGTTTAACATTAAAAAAAAGGCTCAGCCTCAGAGGGAGCCACTATTAAGGCATCAGTTATCTTCATGGTCATTAACATCAGACATTACTAATTAGCCCAATGAACAGGTGCTTTTACTCTGCTGGTAACCGGCACATTAGAATGTTATAAACTGTCTCCCACTGGTGAATTTAGTTATTCAAGGAACACAGATTAGCCAAAATACTGTCCAGCAAAACCTCACCATTAAGTAGAGTATCCAGAGCGGTTAGGTGCTACCCTGCTAAAGACATTGGCTCCATCATCACCTGGAAGGGTCCCAGTTATCTGGTGAAAACACAATCCTGTCCCTGAGACAGCATTGTCCAGCAAGTCACATACACGTACAGAAATACAACGCAAGTAGCATGTTAAGCCCAGCTAAATCCATTTTACCAATGTCTGTTGGAATGCATGCTCAAGATTTCATAATTTATGATTGACTTACATTTTTCTTCCTTCACACAAAGTCTTTGGAATGCAGCATATATTGCACACAGACAGCCCTATCTCAGCCCGGAGACAAGCACAGTTCAGGGGTTCAGGTCCCATCACACTGGATGGCTTAGATCTAAAGCACCGCTGGATCTGCTGTCATCAAAACATGTGTGTCCCTTCACAAGACCAGAGCCGCAGCTCACCACGCTTCCAGTACAGGACAAGGACTGCCACTGTTGAGGACAGCATGTAGGCTGAAACTTGCTTCCACTATAATCCTGATTATCAACACAATGGATACTATTTACACTCCAATTTTAAGTATTTTGAGCAATGTAAAAATGAATAGTAGTACATTACCAACTTAGCTTAGGTCATTTTGAAGACTTCCAGTCTGAGGAATGGACATAAAAGAACTGGAAATACTTTGAATCCGTGCTTAAAATCAGGATTTTCAATCATTGCTTGAAGCTTTTTATAAATCCTACTCATTTAATGATGATTAGCTGTATCGATATTTCAAGGAAAAAAAACCACTATAGTAGTAAACAGACAGAAACATTTACTGAACATCTACTATATGTCAGTCCCAAAAGAGATCCAGCTACCACTTCCAAGAAGCTATGGTCCTAGGTAAGGTGCATACAGAACAGACAGACCATTGTAACTAATCTAGTACATAGAGATACATTCGTAAATTCACAGGGGAATATTCCCCAGTGTCGTTTACATTGCAGCAATGCAATGGCCAGCGCCTTTTAGGAGCACTACGACTCCTGTCCTGCATAAAACACATTTCACGATGACAAACGTTTCTCAGAGGTTGGTTGAGTCAGCCTCTATTAACTCTCCCTCAACAGTTAGTGAGAAGGGCTCAGAGAAAGGAACAAGGAGCAGATCACATCACAGTCCTTCAAGTGCCACATCTGTGCCGTGGGAGGAGCATGAGAGGAGTTGCAGCACAGGAACACAGTGGCCATGCAGACACAACTCAGGGCACTTGCCTGGCTGCACCTCAGAACTGCAAGCTGTTGAAAGCTTGGAAGCAGACTGCAGCCGGATTGAGGCGACTCTGAATACCACGGCAGGGCTGAACTGAGCAAGCCATGTGGGCCAATGACATCTTCGGAGCAAGAGTGTGACCCGACAGAACCTGTTCTGTCAACAGTGATGCATACCTGGTGAGAGGAGCCAGAAGAAGGAAGGCAGCAAGAGGCTCCTTAAAATCACCCACACCAGGGCTCAGCAGCATGGCCTAGTGGCTAAGGTCCTTGCCTTGATCCCATATGGCCGCTGGTTCTAATCCCGGCAGCTCCACTTCCTCTCTGTCTCTCCTACTCTCAGTATATCTGACTTTGTAATAAAAATAAAATAAATCTTTAAAAAAAAAAATCATCCACGCCAGACACCTGAGAGTGGGGAGACAAGAAGGGGAGAGAGCAGAGCTGTGGAAGCACTGCTGCCAGGACTTCCTTGGAGGAGGTAGGGATAGTTGTTTCTTTATCATGCATCAGTTCTTAATTAGAACGAATATGTCCTTAAAGGACAGAACTGTATTTGGAGGGGCCACGCATACATATCATTTATTTGTGATGAATATACTTAAAAGCTACTCTCTTAGCAATTTTCAAAGCTATACCATGTTGTGGTTAACTCAGATTGCTTGGGTTTATTTC
Source organism: Ochotona princeps (assembly GCF_030435755.1). Taxonomy (NCBI): domain Eukaryota; kingdom Metazoa; phylum Chordata; class Mammalia; order Lagomorpha; family Ochotonidae; genus Ochotona; species Ochotona princeps. Next base: position 20,162,205 of record NC_080832.1, read on the forward strand.
TGTCTGCCTGTATCCACGAAGCAACTTTACTACAGCCCTGTCCTCCAAACTCTACTGGAGGCTGGGACTGGAATACTGGACTAATGTAAAAATAATGACGGAAAAAGGCAAGAGAAAAACTTTCCAGCTTTTTGGGTACCTCGAAGGATGGTGGTGCCTTTCTATTAAAAAATTAAAGCATTGAGTGTTGGGGGAGTTGTGGTATAGCATGTTAAGGCACACTTGGGACATCTGCATCCCATATCAGAACACCTGCAATTGCAGTCCTGTCTAAAATCCCATGCAACTTCTTGCAGATGTGTATCCTGAGAGCCAGCAAATGACCCACAGGAGATGCTGTGCCTGGCTCCTGGCTGACTTTGGCCTTGTTCACTTGGAGAGTGAATCAGCAGGCAGAAAATCTCTCTTTTAAATAAGTAATAAAAAATAAACAAAATTCTAGGACCCAGCACAGCAACCTAGTAGCTAAAATCCTTGCCTTGCATGTGCCAAGATCCTATATGGGCACCGGTTTGTGTCCCAGCTGCCCCAATTCCTATCCAGCTCCCTGCTTATGGCTTAGGAAAGCAGTTGAGGACGGTCCAAAACCTTGGGATCCTGCACCTGCGTGGGAGACCCGGAAGAAGCTCCTCGCTTTTGGCTTCGGATCAGCTCAGCTCCAGCCATTGCAGCCTCTTGGGAAGCGAATCAGTGGAAAACCTTTCTGTCTCTCCTTCTCTTCATAAAAATGCCTTTTCAATAAAAATAAATACTCTAAAAATAAATAAATAAAACTCTAAAATACAGAAATGAATACAATAAAGAGGTAAGTGTTGGCACAATGGTTTTGTTGCTGCTTGGAACACCTGAATCCCATGTCAGAGTGCCTGCTTCCAGTCCTGGCTACTCCACTTCCCAACTAGCTTCCTGCTACATATATGCGGAAAGCAGATGACAGCTCAAGGACTTGGTCACATGCCACCAATGTGGGTGATCTTGTTGGAGTTCAGAGTTCCTGGCTTTAACCTGCCCCAGCCCCGACTGGAGCTGGCACATGAAGAGTTCAACCAGTGCATCAAAAATATCTCTGTCATCTCTCTCTCTCAAATGAGGAGAAAAAAATGTTAAAGCACAGGAAGAGATCTGCACATGAGTTAGAAGTTAGCAAACTTACCAAGCAAGATATTATATTCCAGTCCTGGACTTGCATTATAACATGCAAGGGCAGACAGCAGAGTCTTACAGAGAAGACCATCCAGGGGGTGCGTTTTTCAAAGAAAGGCATGATTAATAGTGATAAAGTGACTGAAGAGTTGAAGGAAATGAGGCTCAGAGAGTCAATCTGACCACAAAAGTTGCAACCAGCACATGACGTAAGGGGAAGCTGACTTCTGCAGACAGATGAGCGCATTAGCACAAGTCTCCTGGAGAAATAGGACAATATCTGTACGAAAATGATGTACAATCACATAACAAGTGACCCAGAAACTCTGTAAACTTATCTTAAGGAAATCATTAGCTACACAAATATTTAGATATGGTCAAAGGAACGCTCTTCAAAGCAACCCTTCCTAACAGCAATAAAACTGCAATCTAAATGTCCAAATTCTGCACTTGTTTAAATGTATGCTTTCAGGCCTAAATATGATGACTAAAAATGATTATATGATGTATATATAATGACCATGTAAAGATACAGAAGGATTCTTAAAATATACTAAGGAATAGAAAAGCAAATCCTTAAATAAATATAGATAGATCGATACTATTTCATGCATGCATAACTAGAAAACTAAGTGTCAAAATATTAGCAAGTATCTCCAAAGTTAGAAGGTTCAGAAAGATTCTTATATTGTATTTTATATTGGCTATAGTCAAGTTTTATAATTTTTAAATAAATAAGATTTACGTAACTTCATTTCTTTAAAACACCCATCCTGTAAAAGATGTGTTACTCCGCTTTTATGTAGATAAACAGGAAAGAAAAAAAATTCATCAGTCAAAAACTAAACCAGGCTGAAGGTAGGTCTGTGTGACTGTCTGGTGGGGGATGGGGAAAAAAAGGCAGACTTCCGCCCATCTGTAATTCCAGGAAGACAGCAGGACCAGGAGACCAGGAGATTTAGATGGTAACACACAGGAAGGGCTCCCTCAGGAAGCCAAATCCCAAAGACAAGGAAGAGGGGGCGGTATCCGAAGCCAAGCTTCTAAATTGGATACGGCTAAGCTCGCATATTTTTAAAAATGAAATTTGCCAGGTTAAATTCTCTTTAAAAAAAAAAAAACTGTGTACCTGTCTTTCCACTGAGTTTTGCACTTTAGCTCTCAAGAGAAAATTAGCCAGATGTAAAACAATTATTCTTAAGAAACTCACTCTTTTCCCATCTTCAAGACTATTCGCTATGGAAACACCACAGATAGAAGTGGGACATGAATCATTTAAAATATACGTTTGTAATCAATTCTGCTCTGTCAAGACAAAATGATCAGAAGATGAGGATCAGTTAAAAAGCTGAGCAGAAAAAACAGGAAATCAATGCAAAACCAAATGTAACCAAAAGACTGTATCAAGCCACCACCTAGGAAAAAATAAGATTCTGTCCTTTCTTCACACACTTTAATGAAATGACCCAAACTACAAATATACATACTATTTTTGAAATAAGAAAAACATAACACTGTAAATGGTTTTTGAGATTTTTTTTAAGATTTATTTATTTTTATTGCAAAGTCAGATATACAAAAAGGAGGAGAGACATAGAGAAAGATCTTCCTTCTGATGATTCACTTCCCAACAGCTGGTACTGCACTGATCCGAAGCCAGAAGCCTGGAGCTCTTCTGGGTCTCCCACACGGGTGCAGGGTCCCAAGGCTTTGGGCCGTCCTCGACTGTTTTCCCAGACCACAAGCAGGGAGCTGGATGGGAAGCGGGCCGCCAGGATTAGAACTGGCAACCATATGGGATCCCGGCACATTCAAGGTGAGGACTTTAGCCGCTAGGCCACCACACCAGGCCCTGGTTTTTGAGATTTTTATAGTGAATTTTTTTTTTTTTGGCTTTATTTGGAGTGTTTTAAAGCTGAAGCATGACAAGTTAAAACAGAAGGATGAATTTTTTTTAATAATCAAATTTGCAAAATTGAAAGTTCACAAAATCTAGTCCTTTGTCCAAAATAAATATTTATAATGAGCAGGAAAAACAAAGCAGAAAGGAACACTGTGTTTTCCCTTGAAATTGTGAGTGTAAAGATTTCTTCCTAAGGTCATCACAGTTAACAAATCAGCTCATAAAGCACAAAACGGAAAGTTAATGAGTAAAATAACTTAAATACTTACTGTCATGCTGAAAATCACCTACTCCCTTACTTTCAATAAGTAAATACCTATGTAAAAAATTCACTTTGGCTAATAATACTTTTTTTTACTGAGAAGTTAAAGCAAATTCAGTCAGGCTTGGATAAGGGTAAGGGAGACAGAGAAAAACTCAGTCTAGAAAAATGAAAGAAACCTCAGCTCCAGACCACTCCCCTGTAATGCTGATAATCATGTTATGCTTTTTCATCAATATTAAATAAACAGTTCAGCCTCATACCAGTACTATCTTCATTTATAGTCTATTGTGGATCTGACCTATGCCATCCCACGGAATTATCAACTTATTAATTATCCTCAATATTACCTCGGGTATAAAAGAGCCCCTCCTTTGATTTGTATTACATATGTCTCTTTTAAAAATCGAAAGTCTAGATTAGTGTAACAGCTGAAGTGTAGAAGAATAAGTTCATGTTTGCTTTTTTGAAATATACGATCTGATAGCCAGGAACTGTATCTTCTTTCTTACTTTAATCCTTTCAGACTGAAGAGTCCTATGCATTTTAATCAAAGTTATAAAAACAACAAATGTGTCCCTCCAGGGTTTGGGTTTCCTGTAGGAGAATGCCCTGCACTATGGAATCATTAAAGTGGAGACCAGAATCTTGGATCACAATCTATGTGCACAACTAACATAGCTTTGCAAAGGAAAGACAAGCTTCACTTTTCTTTTGTTTCCTTCCTAAAGACTAGCTAAAAGCCATGGTCCTTGCAGTCAACATTTAAGCAAGCAACTAAGATGCCGCATCACATACCCAACAGGACCTGGATCTGTCTGCTGACTCCAGCTTCCCACCAGTGCAAACCCTGGAAAACAGCTCAAGTAGCCAAATTCCTTTCACCCACATTGGAGACCTGGTTTGCATTTCCAGCTCCTGCACTGGCTCCAACTCAGTCTCAAGCATTCCAAGCTTTTTTGGGGGGAGGGGTTGCAGGTAAGGGATACGGAGGAGAGTGGAGAATGGCGCATGCCTGCGTGTGTGTGTGTGTGTGTGTGTGTGTGTGTGTGTGTGTGTGTGTGTTTGATTGTGCCTCTCAAACAAATAACCAAAAAATTTTAAAAGAATTTGTGTACTTTCATATTGAAGCAATACAATGGCAGCATCATCTGGGAACACAACAATTGACCATATTCTTTCCCTGATCCTCTAGGTTTTATAAAATATAATTCAGAAGGACAAATAGCTCTTTGAAGTTAGCAAGTAAATCAAAGATCAGGATATGGATCTTCAAAGCCTGGTATTTCACCTAGGACAAAGTTAAGCTAGCCATCATAAGGAACCTGGGTCATGGCAAGTAGAAACCAAGTCTTAGTTAAAAGTAAATGGAGTGGAAAAAAAAAAAAAAAGTAAATACAGTGGAACCCAGCAGTAGTAGCTCAGCAGCTAAAGTCCTTGCCTTGCATGTGCCAGGATCCCATGTGGGTGCTGGTTCTAATCCCAACAGCCCTGCTTCCCATCCAGCTCCCTGCTTGTGGCCTGGGAAAGCAGTTGAGGACAACAGCACCCATGTGGGAGATCTGGAAGAGGCTACATGCTCCTGGCTTCGGATCAGCGCAGCTCCAGTTGTTGTGGTCACTTGGGGAGTGAATCATCAAACAGAAGATCCTCCTCTCACTCTCTCTACCTCTCTGTACATCTGACTTTCCAATAAAAATAAATACATCTTAAAAAAAAAGGACATGCAGGGGTTTTCATTTTGGCATAGTGGGTTAAGCTAATGCCTGTGATGTCAGCATCGTAGATGGGAGTTCTGGGTCAGATCCTGGCTTCCTCCACTTTCACTGCAGCTCCTTACTAAGGTGCCTGAGAAGGCAGAAGCAAACATCTCAAGTGCTTGGGGCTCCTGAACTCACATGGGAAATTCACACGATGCTGGTGGCTTATAAAACTTTTTTTATATTTTAAAACTTATATTTGAAGTACATGAGGAAGACATTTTTATTACAGTACATATTCTTTAATGATATCATTTTAAAGTTTCATGAGCATTTTATTGTCTAGACATTCAATAATTTATTTATCATTCACTACTCCCATTCCGGTTATTACAGACTTTTAATGTTGTTTCCATTTTCAACTGTAAGCATATCTCTAATAAATATATTTAGAATTGAAACTTTGAACACAGTCATTTATTCATTAATTCATTTAAAAATAAATTATTTAAGATAGGAGTCAAATAGACACCCAGTAGGCTTTCACACCGAAGATCACTCCTGCCAAAGAAATTCTTTTCTTCTCTTCCCTGAACCAATTCCTCCCCTCTGCTACTGTTCCACATCAGATGTCCCCAAGGATTCAGTCTCAGCCCTCTTCGCATTCTGTTCTCTCTTGCAGAGTAGTGTCTTCTCCATGCACTCTCTATGGTGTCTCCCAATGTTCTATCTCAGGCTCAAACTTCCAAGTTTTGAGTCACATGTAGTGGCTTAAGGTGTGTTGACAAGTGGATTGGTGCTCCAGCAACGTAACTGTGCATACTTTGAGTGTGGGCTGGAATTGGTGACTCAGGGCTAGCAAACAGAATCTGAGCCGTGATGATGCAGGGTTCCTGAGACTACACCACACCCAGCGTCACAGCATCGTCTTCACACTTGCATATTTCTTGCTTTAGGACAAACCAGTCACCCTGGAATGAAGACACTCAAGCAGGGCTACAGGGAGGTCCAGGGTGATGAGACTGTGGTCTGCAACCACACTCAGCTAGGATCTGACAGTTTATGCTCAGAGCCTTGTACGTGAGCCATTCTTCACCAGACCCTCCAACCTCAATGAGGCCTCCCTTTTAGCAAATGACTCTGGCTCATCTCTGGACCTCAACCTCATGCGGAACCACAAACAGCATCACCTAACTAAGCCACTCCCAGATTCCTGACCTTGAAACTGCATGAAATAATAAATGTTTGCTTTATGTTGCTAAATTTGGGAATAATTTGTTATATAGCAATAAACTACTGGCAAACTTATGGCTAACTGTTGGAATAGTATGATATAAAGCAAGACATAAACACATACCTTGTGTCTGTTGGACTCAGAAAACAATATTTCCAAGTACGGCACTTTGGCAAACAGAATGTTCTAAAGGAACATCAGTTCTCCTAACCTAAGGCCCTTTTCTCTCTCCCTCATCCTTCTTTCTCCCTCAAAGTACACATAGGGGCTCTTTTGGAATTTCTCTAATTTGCATGGAAGCAGTGCCTACAGAAGAAGGGAGTTGTCAAAACCCTCTTCATTAAATCCCATAACAGAGAAGATGAAGTTTTATTACAGGAAAGGACACTAAAGGCCAATGTCTGCCTTGGCCAGAACTGCTGCCTGGAGGCTCCATTTGTATCATGACCTTCTTCTTTTTCTCATGCCCTCCAGCTTGTCGTCACTTGTCCCCAGAAACCCCAAACTCCCAGTCATTTCTGTAGCTTAGAATGCGAAGCCTTGGGCCCAGCACAGTGGCCTAGCGGCTCAAGTCCTTGCCTTGCACGCCAGGATCCCATACGGGCGCTGGTTCAATCCCAACAGCCCTGCTTCCCATCCAGCTCCCTGCTTGTGGCCTGGGAAAGCAGTCGAGGATGGCCCAAAGCCTTGGGACCCTGCACCCACATGGGAGACTTGGAAAAGCTCCAGGCTCCTGGCTTTAGATCAGCTCAGCTCCGGCCACTGTGGCCACTTGGGGAGTGAATCAATGGATGAAAGATCTTCCTTTCTGTCTCTCCTTCTCTCTATATGTCTGGTTCCAATAAAAATAAAAGAAATCTTAAAAAAATACCAAACCTTTATTCAAGCATCATATTTCATGTGGCTCCATGTGAAACTGCATGCCATAATTTTGAATGTTTTTTCCTCTTGTTAATCTGTCTATTGTTGCTTTATTTTAGAAACTCAAATTATAGAAACTTCAGAGAGCAGAAGGCAATTTCCTTGGCCCATAAAAATCTAAACACCTTGCCAGAGATCTCTACTGAGGTACCTCACCAACACACTCCAGCTTGACATGTCTAATGTAGACCCACTGGCCTTCTCTCACATCTTTGCCAATTCGGAAACAGGCATTCATCCATTCCCTTCTTCACGCCAGCACTGCAAAGGGATCCTTAACATTTCCTCCTGTGAGAGGAGTTAGACTGGGTGGTAGGCAGTTAGGGTATTCTGGGTCCCCAAGTCATTTTTCTTCCCAAATATAAAGGGGTATTTTCCCCACCATGTCTTAGATTCACCAGAACACGTCTCTCCCAAGACAAATGCATATCTTATCAGGAGTGTTTCCCCCAGGAGACAAGGGTGACATTAACATATCTATTCCCCACCTGAAGCCTCCACCCAATTCTGTCTCCAGCCATTGCCAAGGGGGTGGACTTCAGACTGGCCTCTTTATCATTAGAAAGGGACCAAGGAAGTTGGCCAGTGACACCTTTCTGGCCTTTTGTCCCAAGGCCAGGTACCATGGAAACCAGGAATTTCCTTTGTTTATGGAGAAACATCTTTGAGGGGAACCTTTAAAAGATGCTTTCTCCACCATTAATATGGGTTTTTCTCTCTCTTAGCTTTTCCTCCTGCCACTATGGCAGGAGGTAAGGGTTTTTCTCTCTTGCCTTTCCCCCTGCCACTATGGCAGAGGATCTCGAGGCCCCCTCCCATCACTAGGATGGGAGTCTACTTTCTCAACTATTTCTAAATATGGGTTTTTCTCTCTTGCCTTTGCCCCTGCCACTATGGCAGAGGATCTCGAGGCCCCCTCCCATCACTAGGATGGGAGTCTACTTTCTCAACTATTTCTAATAAATCTTACTTTAAAACTAAACTGTGTCCGCATGAAAATTCTTCTTTCCTGCGAGACAAGAATTTGAGGTTGCTGCAGTATTCGGGGTTCAAAAACCCTACAACACTCCCACTAGCATCTTAATCCATCACCTCCATCAGCTTCTGTTGACTGAACCCTTCACTGTAGCTAGCACCTCTCCATGACTCTTCACCTCCCTTACCAGCCTGCAGTCCCAGCTGCTGCGATCTCTTGCCTCCAGCCTCAAACTAACAACCTTCTGATATCACCACCTAAACCCCGTTCTCCTTTCTCTCAATGAGATCCTCTCAACAGTAGCCAGCTAGGCAATGAACTCTGGAACAGCCAAACTGACATCGTTTCCAAGGCCGTGCGTCAGATGACCTCTCTTGCAGCCCTGCCTTGCCCATCTGGCAGCCCTGCTCTGCTTTCTCACTCTCAGTGGGCATAAGCACAGTGGCCTTTATGTCACTCAGACTGACCCAGCCCTTTCCTGCCCCAGAATATCTGCCCATGCCATTTGCCTGCCATAGATCTCCTCAGCTTGTTCCCAAGCTTCTTCATCCTGAAGCAGATGTCAGGTTTCCTTCAAAGCACTCCCCCCGTCTCTCCAGGCATTCTATTTCCTTTCCTCTTGCACTGTAGTAATTATCTCAACTGCATTACATATCCATCTATGTGAGTCCACGACAGCAAAGAAAGGTCTGCTTCTATTGCACAGTAAACCAGCTCCCAACAAACCTTGTCAATTTTTACATCACTAAGTGACTTTATTTAACACATTCCTCAAATCTCAGCAAACTATGCATCTAGCATAACACAAACTTTAGTAAAAAAAAAAAAAGAGAATCAGTTATAACCATTACCTTCTCATTATTCCACAACATCTTTTTTAAAGATTTATCTATTTTTATTGCAAAGTCAGATATACAGGGAGGTGGAGAGAGAGGAAAATCTTCTGTCTGATGATGCACTCCCCAAGAGGCCACAACAGCTAGAGCTGCGCTGATCCGAAACTAGGAGCCTGGAGCCTCTTCCAGGTCTTCCATGCGGGTGCAGGGTCCCAAGGCTTTGGGCCGTCCTCGACTGCTTTCCCAAGCCACTAAGCAGGGAGCTGGATGGGAAGCAGGGCTGTTGGGATTAGAACCGGCACCGGATCCTGGCGCATGCAAAGCGAAAACTTGAGCCACTGAGCTACCACACCAGACCCTCCACAACATTTTAAATCCAAAATCATCAAGATGATCTATTCTTTTCCATTGTTTTCACTGGTTTAGAGACCCCTTTATTATTTTTTTTAATTTTAATTTTTATTTTTTAAGACTATAATTTCTATATTGTTTCCTTCATGTATCTGAGGTAAATGGGGGATATTGAGGGAGAAGCCCCAACCAGTTTCCCACCCACCCCAGGTCCCGGATGTGGGACATGCTCTGAGATACTTGCTCAAGTGGTTTTGATAGTTCATCAGCTATGAATTGCTGCCAGTCTTGCCACTCCAAACACGATGAGGTCGTTGAAGAATCCACTGATTGACATAGTCCATCATAGAGTCTCCATTTGCTCGGTATCTCACTGCCAACATATAGCTGAGGTGGTTGATTGACTTGTTCTGTCTTCTGTCTTTTCTTGGTTCTGAGTCCGGCAGTTCAATTGGAGAGATCCCAAAAGAAACTTTGTCTGAAGTGTTCCCAGACCTGATTCTTGTATGTACTAGCAAGCACAGGGCCCGGCACATTCCATCACCACGATCAGCTCGTGGTTGCAATTGCTGGGTTGGTTCTGTTTTCAGCCCCAACTTCCACTGGAACCAATGGGTGTTGCAGTCCAACCTGATTCTGCGCAGCGCATACTCAGCCCTCACATAACCCAGTGGGAGCTGCAGCTTAGTCAGAGCGACCCACAATAACCCCAACCAGGCACGGCCTTACCCTGGCTTGCCAGTATGTACAGCAGACTATGCCAGTCTGTCCCACATCCCAGTTGGCTCCTGTACATGTTGATGGGTATTGAAGCTTAGATCCATCCAACCAGCTCAACAAACAAGCCCTCACGAATTTTGTTGAGTGCCTCTCCGTCTAGCCACCCCAGGCCCTGTCCTAGTTTTCGTGCCCTCCCATGGGAGTGGTAACCCAAGAGGGAGGAGTCCACTATTTCCCTCCCAGGTCTCTCTCACTCCTGGATTATGCACTCTTCGGGTGGTTCTGTGGTTTGACTTGACAGATTTAGCTCCCAGTGCCAGCTTCTGCCAGCTGATGCTGCGGCTAAGCCCAAACAACCCTCATCCACTCTAATTTTGTTTGCACCAGTAGGATCAATCAGCCCAGCCTGGCTTTTCCCTGATCTAGTCCACATGAGGCCCACAGGTGTTGTAGCCCTGCTTAGTCTGGTCTGCCACCATCTCAGCTCATACTGTGCAGTGAGAGTAGCTGTCCAGCAAGGGAACCTCCCCATAGTCCCCCTGCCGGCCCCGCCCCCTCCCTTCCTGGTTCTCACGTGTGCTGGATGGGCGCTGCAGTCACATCCAGTACAAGCAACCTCACCTTGGCATTCTGTATTGTGGACTGGTTTTTGTTGTGACCGAACCTGGCCCGACCCACACTGTTCTGGTGCTCAGATTTGCCAGTGGATAACGTGAACTGATTCAGCCTGGTCTGCCCCCAATCCATGACTAATGTATGCCCGTGGGAAACTTTCCATGGCCTACTGTGGGCTGTTGACATTCATGCTTCTTGTGCTTACCCGCAGGGTCTGTTTCCTTCCAGAGGAGTTGCCCAGGCTCCTCCATCAGAACTTCTCCCAATGCCAGATTTTGCGCATACCAGGGAGACCCCTTTATTATTAACAAAGACAAAAGCTGACTTTTAGAAACATTAAAAGGGACAAAGGTCAATATAAATAGTCCATAAAAGCAGACAAGAAAAGCAATTCTGAAACTCATTAGAAGCATAAATTGACACATGATTGATCTAAATAGGAACATTTCATCCTAATTTCCTTTGCAAAGCTCCGGGTTTTGCCAAGGCAAGGAGAACCAGGACTCTGAGCAAAGATGAAGAAAGCAGAGGATCTGCTTATGGGAGAACCAAGACATAGTAATACAGCTAAGCTGCAGCACGGCACAAAACAACACTCAGAGTCTGGCTTCCAGAAAATACCATGCTGATTTGTAACCGGAGATAGTGTGGTTGGGCACAGACTCCTGGCACTATGAAAGTGGAGCCTCACACAGACAGCAGCCCACAGTAGTGTCCACAGCAACGTGGATGGCCACTCCCAGGAGGAGAAAACAGAAGCTGGCTCTGTCTCATCCTTCCCACCCGTATTCACACACAAGCAGTGTCCAGTATCCTGATTCTAACTTCCAGGATCATGTAGGTGTAGGCATAATATGTCATTGCAACAGACTTTCATACATGACACATTTTCACTGAAGAGATTAATTGAAATAATAACACATGATAAATTCATTCTCATGCACAAACACCTGTATAATATATACTCAATAACAGCAAAATACAGTCATCACTAGATTTGAAAAATATGTGGTTTTGATTATTCTACCAACTGTGACAAATAAGTTACTCATATGTTTTCTAGTCCATAGCTCAGAGTACTGTTATTAACATTAACTGTGACCTATTCATTTTTATAAGCCAAGTCATAAAGTATCACAATTTTAAATTTGGGAAGTTCTTCACCTTCTGAAAAGTGATGTCTTAAAATAATTTAACTGCAGAAATCTGTAGCAATTTTGCGACAGTACTTCAAAAATTTCATGGAAATGGAATCAAACGATAAGCTTATTTTGGTATGAAAGAAAATTCGAAATTCTTCCATAGTCTTGATATAGCCATCTTCCATTAACATTTGAAGATTTCCTGTATATATATATATATATATATATATATATATATATATATATATATAATTCCTTGCTGTATAAATTATCAGTACACATTAAAATAACTTTTTGCAAAACAATTACAAGAAAAATTATGTGAGAGTTTAGAATGTAATAACAATGCTAGAAATATTCAAATCGTTCAAATCACAATGAACTGGGCACCAAAACAACATACATTATGTATTCCTATTAAACTCTGCTAATAGGGGAACATCATTGTGGCACAGCTCATTAAGCTGCAATGGAGTAAGCCACTGCTTTTGACACCAGTATCCCATACAAACAACAGTTCAAGTCCCGGCTGCTCCACTTTTGACCCAGCTCCTTGCTAATTTGCACAGAAAGGCAGAGGAGGATGGTGCAAGAGCTTGGGTCCCTGCCACTCACATAAGACCTGGATGAAGTTGGAAGCTTCAGCTCAGCCCAACCCTGTGCAGGCCACTTAGGGAGTGATCCAGTGAATAGAGGGTCAATCCACCTGTAACTTCGCCTCTCAAATAAGTCAATCTTTTCTCAAAAAATGGTAATAATACTCATGTCAAACCTACTATAATTTTTTTTAAAAAGTTTCTAACAGCCCTGCAGAGCACAGCAATTCTCACTAAACAGCCTATAATAAGTTTCACAGGCAGCCACCAGACTAAAGGGAAGATTCTGGCAACAAGGGCCACCATGCTTAAGGTCATCAGGGGTCGCACTTTAGCAGCAAGCAAGACCAAAGAAGCCATATCACAGAGCAGAACTACAGTCCTCTAACCAGACAGGTCTCTCACTAAGAAAACGGTCAAAAAGAAATATCAGTAGCTGGGCAAACAGACACGAAGAGTAGACAGAATAATCCAAGGCAAGTCAGACAGGGTCACATATCCAAAGAACCTGACAAAAGAAAGTCACCAGGAGGCCCCACTGCCAGGAAACTGGGAAATGATAACAATGTAATCAAAACACCCTTCAAGCTCAAGGAAGGAAATCCAGAAATGAAAGCTACAACCCAGATTAACTTTAGATCTATAAAGTGTGCACATTCGCCAAGCATAATCAAGTACCCTAACACTTTTATAAGTTATAATTCATTAAAGTTTATACACATATATAAATGTCATTTAATACTGAAACCCCATGAAATGCCACTAAGGCTCACGTGGTGAGAATTCTAACAAAACCATGATGTTTGAGATATAGTTTATACACATAGCAGGCAATCCGTACATTATTCTATCTAATCAACTTATGAGAAATCCAATTTAGATGTGTATTTTTCAATAAAACATTTTATCAACATACACTTGTGATAACACAGTTCTTGTAGATATAGTTCTACGTATAGTGACTGGCCAAAAGAGGAAATTCTTTGACTGATTTTAGGAGCAGAAACATGAAGATGAAATTTCTTCATCAAGATTGAGGAATTCCATCAAATTATCCAATAGTTTCTCTGAGTATCCAAACAGAAAAATCAAACAAAAAAAACGCAGAACTAACTTGTGATCTGTTGAGAAGTATTTTACTTTAAAGTAAAAAGATGCAGTATAAGCAAGTAGGAACAACATTCACCATCAAAATAATTCACCCCAGGATCTTCCACCCCAGGGTCTCTTCATAAATATATACTCCAAAAACATTTTGCAAATGCTAAGTGTCTAATACTGGTATAAGCTAAAGAACTGGATGCAATATAACCATATTACAAGCAATTATCTTTCAAAATTAATAATGAGGATGACAACAGCAGTAGAAGTAGCTAACACATACATATGCTTTCCACATTTAGACATACACCAGTGTTTGATTTCTCACCAATTGAAATACAATTACATGCCATTAAATCCATCCATTCAAAGTATACAAGTCAGGGGTTTTAGTAAATTCTTAAAAGTTTGGGGAAGATCATCAATCTCAAATTTCAGACATCTGGATCAGTCCAGGAAGAAGCCCTGTACCCCTAAGTAGTCACTCTCTCTCCTTTCCCCCAGCCACAGGAAAGAACTAATCACCTTCCTCTCTATGGAGTTACCTACTGTAGACATACCACATAAATGAAATTGTATGAGGCAGACTTATTTCACTCAGCCTTATGTTTCCAAGGCTTATGCGTGTTGTAACATATCTGTACTACATTTCTTATTGGGGTTGAATACTCCTCCACTCTACAAAAAGAACTGTCTTGATCTATTTATCATTTGATAGGCATTTTCAATTAATCTCCTTCTTACCTACTATGAGTAATGACACACTGTGAACATTTATACATAACTTTCTGTATAGACTGTATTTTCGCTTCTCTTGGATATATACTGCAGAGGGGAACTGCTGAGTTATATGGAGATTAATCACTGAATTTTTTTTTTTTTTGAGAGTGAGAGAGACAGAGACAGAGACAGAGAGATGTACAAAGACTTCCTATTCTGTTTCACTACCAATGTGCCTACAATGGCCTTTTGGGTGAGCGTTTTGGGGAGGCAGATGGAAGAACTAAGCAGATCTGTCACGCTGAGTGGCAGGAACCCAAGTAGTGAACTATCACTTGTTGCCTTCCCAGGATACGCATTCGCCAGAAGCTGGAAAGGGGAACTGAAGGCAGGAACTGAGCCCAAGCACTTCAATAAGGAATGTGAGTATCATAATCAGGGCTTAATTGTGAGGTCAAATATTGCTCCTAAACACTGCTCAGAAACTGCTGAACTACTTTGCAAAACTATTACACTGCTTTACTTTCCCAGCAACACTGTAAGGCTCTGATTTCTTCACATCCACATCAGTGCCTCTATACATTTTTTCTCATCCCCGTCCTAGGTCCATGGAGAAATTTCATTGAGGTTTTAGTTGCCCCTTTTTTTGAAAGCTGTATTTTTGTTTTGAATTTTGAATTGTGTGGTACAACTTTCTGTAGGCTGGGATTCCCCCCCAAACTCCCACCCCCTGTCATATTTTTTCCATTTTGTTACAATAGTGTAGTCCTTCATAAGGAATCGTAATTCTGTCTCTCTCCTATTTAAGTGTACCCCAACATTGTCGGTACAGACAATGTCAGACAGTCCAGCATCCTATTGTCTACACATGTCCAACAGTTGCATTGGGAATCCATCTTTCATCTGGATGCAGGGATGCATGTTCCATTTTATACCCCCATATCTGTACATGAAAGACCCCAGTACTCCATCACTATACATTACCATTAGTGAGAAGCCATGAAACAAGGTCAACAACTGGCATGAGTTAGAACAGCCATAACAACAACAACAACAACATCAACAACAAATTACAGTACCATGAAAAAAAAATGCGCCACTGAGTAACCAACACATGAGTGACAAACAGGAAGCACAGAAGTCTCTTGGGAAAAATTATGCCATGGTATAATTCATGAGCACGTGATGAGTTCGACTACAGAAAAGAGATTATTTGGAATGAACCAAACTGAAATAAAAAAACATCAAAACACATGGAATACAGCAAAAAAAGCAAACAATCAAAAAGCAGTATGGATCGGACTACCGGAGTTACATTTTCCATATTGGTTGCCTTATATAAGAGATAATGTATGGTATTTGTTCTTTTGTGATTGACTCATTTCACTGAGCATAATGGTCTCTAGTTGGGGCCACCTGGTTGTAAATAGAATAATTTCATTCTTCTTAACAGCTGAATAATATTCCATGGAGTAGATCTACCACAGTTTCTTTAACCACTCTTCCTTGGACGCACATCTGGATTGTTTTCATGTCTTTGTTATTGTAGATTGTGCTGCTGCAAATAGGATTACAGATCCCCTTCTCACATGTAGATTTCACTTCTTTGGGGTATATTTCTAGGAGTGGGATAGCTGGGTCATATGGCAGGTTAGTTGCCTTTCCCTATTGACTAATGATAGTGGCCACATTTTCCTGGGATCAAGGGCCATTTGCAATTTTTCTCTAAAGAAATGTGTAATCTTGTTTATTCTTTAATGGGATTGTCTTTTGACTGTTGACCTGTGGAATGATTTATATATGTATTAGATATGCATACGATTTGTAATTATTTTCCTCCCATTCTCTATCTGGTCTTTCACTTGCATTATCTTATTTTAACACTCTCAACCACCTTGAAGGAATAATATGGGCAATCCACATCTTAGAAATACAGGAACAGAATTAAAATACCTGGTAAGAACAGAAGCAGAGTGGCCAGAATTGTAGCGTAGCATGCTAGGTCTCTGACTGTGACATGTGTGTCTCATATGAACACCAGTCCCAGACAGGGGTGTTCTACTTCTGATCAAGTTCCCTATTAACTAACACTCCTGGAAAAACAGTAGAAGATGGTTTAAATTCCTGGGTCACTGTCACCCATGTGGAAGATCTGGATGGAATTCTAGACTCTTGATTTTGCCCTGGCCCAGTTCTGGCCTTTGCAGTCACTTGAGGAATGAACCAATCAATGAAGATCTCTTTCTCCCTTCCCTAACGGGGTGTGTGTGTGTGTGTTTGCAGATTCCTCTCCCCTTCTCACTCTCTCCCTCTATCTGTAAATCTGACTTCCAAATAAATAAAACAATCTTCAAAAAACAAAAAGAAATACTAAAACAGAAGGTGCAGCCTAGGCAGCCTGCCTCCATGTATCCAGAGCATATGTCACAATACCAAACTTCTCAGAAGCCGCAACAATATGAACTAAAGCAGCAGGATTTAAAACAACAATTTTTTTATGAGATTTATTTTTATTGGAAAGTTAGATACACAAAGAGGAGCAGTCAGAGAGGAAGATCTTCCATCTGATGATTCCCTCCCCAAGTGGCCGCAACGGCCAGAGCTGCACCAATCCGAAACCAGGAGCCTGGAGCCTCTTCTGGGTCTCCCACATGGGTGCAGGGTCCCAGTGCCTTGGGCCATCCTCAACTGCCTTCCCAGTCCACAAGCAGGGAGCTGGATGGGAAGCCGAGCTATTGGGATCAGAATCAGCATCCATATGGGATCCCGACGCAGACAAGGACTTCAGCAGCTAGGCTACTGCACTGGGCCCAAAACAACAATTTTCTTAAAAAACAGTATTACTGACCCTTTGCATAGAAATACCAGAGGGCCCTCCTCATGCTTACTGCAGGATTCTTAGCTTGAGAAAAACAGTAGCTTAAAACAAAGCACACTCAGCCTTAAAAGGCAAAACTTGGCCTCTAAACAGTGCCTGTTCTTTTCAATCGTAGGAAACTTTTATTGAGTTATGTACTTGAACAAAGGAATTCAGAATACAAGTGGTATTTTTGCTGAGATTCAAACATTGTAAATAGTCACAGTGGGTGTTCTGTTGGGTGGAGACCTACTTCTTAGTCAACAAGCCCCCTTTTAGACATAGGTGCCACCCCCAGCCTTGCATAACCGCTCTAAGATGATGAGCACAGCAGAGTTCAAGTCACGGAAAGGCCACTCTGAGCAAATGCTACTTTTTCTCATTTGTGCTACTAGCAATGTTATATACAAAAGCAACCCACAAATAGACCTTGCACAATTATCTTCATGCTAAAAGGCATTGAGAGTAGTTACTAAGAATGTGTTAGATTTATCAGTAAATGCTCAGAAATAAATTCAATAGGTTTAGCTAATATAAAAGAAAAATGAAAACCAATATATGTAATATCCTTTATTCAAAATCAGATGTATAAATATATATTGCAATACATGTACTACCAAATGCATAAGCAAAAAAGCTAATCTCATTGCTTTAAAAATTATTTACTGAATTAGTTAGTGTTACTTGTTTTTGTTATGTGTCACAATTTTCCATTTCTTCTACGTGTGATACATTAAAAAAAATTAAAGGAATGAATGTCCAGCTTCATGTCACTTTTAACATCCATGTGATAATTCTCAACAGCCAGTACGACAACTTTTTATGAGAAATAAAAACAGAAAGTAGCAGCAGGTTTATGGGACCTCAGTTCTTAGTCACTAAGAATTACTAGTAATAAAAAGAGAACAAACTTCCTCTTTAAAATGGACTGTAACATTCCTAGAATTGTTTTCTTGGATCACAACCAACAAATGTCTTCTTAAAGATGTTTCTCCCTAATGGTCAGTGTGGGTTCACTCATACCGCACTAGGTGGGACACAAAGATTAGTTACTCCTCACTGGGGTATTGAGGATTTCTCTACACACCCCTGTTAAAAATGTTCTGCACCTCAACTGTTGACACATGTCTTGTTAGAGTTATAGGCCAGTTCAGACCACCCGAAAAACAACCAGGTTCAGCAAAATCATGCTTTAACACTATAAATAGCTAAATACTAAAATGAAAATAGACACGAGACAGCTGAATAGCAATCTAAGCCAGTTTAAGAGGTATAGAACCCGGTAGTATATAAACCAAAATTGAAATGTCTATGAAGAAGTCACAGGATGTGGTTAAGAACCTGCATTTTCGTTTTAATATATTGGTTAATCAATACCATGTCAATTAATACCATAACATTGTAAATTGTTGCCGATGTTATGTTGGGGCTTTTAATTGATTGGGATGATACTCTGCTGGCTCTACCTTCAGACCAGAGATGGTCTCTCCAAGAAACCATTGAACTTACCAGGACAATAAGATGATGGACTTTTTGCTTGGTAAATACTTCCAATGAAAGAATCTCAACTGAACTCTGACTGAGGCAATGCAGCAAGGTGGAGGAATCCACCATGGGGGGAGGGTTTGGGGAGGGGTGGGGGGAATCCCAGTGCCTATAAAACTGTGTCACATAATGCAATGTAATTAATAAAATAAAGGAAATTTTAAAAAAGGATGTTTCTCCCTGAAACAAAAGCTAACAGAATTTGTCCACAGGAAAACCAGGACATATGCAAATCTCGAAGCCTGCAGGTTATACATTTACCACGACCAATTGTCTCTGACAAAATCATACTTCTAACAGGAACCTGGGCGTATCAGAAATACCTACTTTCTAAAATTCATTCCAAATAGTATTATTCTAAACATTTCAAAATCTTCAATAGTCTACCAAACATTATCTAAATATTATTCGATAGCAATTATGCTATTTCTACTATGATGATGGAGGGGAGTTCAAGAAAGATCATATCTAAAAAAATTAAATTCATGACCATAGAACTATAGTGTGTGTGTGTGTGTGTATGTGTGTTCTGTAACTTTGAAGAAAACAACAAAGAAATAAATAAAGAACATTTAAAGCAAAAAAGAAGTGTGAACATGTTTCCGCAGAGGGAAGAGTGACTGGGGTTTCAAATGGAATTTAGCTTGCTAAACACCTGGCATTAGGATAAAGCGGTTATTTTGGATTGTCCAGGTGAGCCCATTGTAATCACATGGGTCCTGACACATGGAAGAAGGCAGGAGACTATAGAGGAAGTCAAGTGAGAAGCATTTGAACTAACGTTGATTTTGAAAGTGAACGGGGCCATGAGCCAAGGAGTACAGGTAACCTGTAGAAAGAAGCTGGAAAAACCAAGCCATGGACTGTCCCCTCCAGCTTCCAAAACAATGCAGCCCTGCCCTCAGCCTGCTCTTAGCACAGTCACGCTGGGTCAGATTTGTAGCCCTAGGATCCTCAGGACAATAAATTGCTTTTGTTCCAGGGCATCAGATGCATGCTTGTTCAACACAGTCACAGACTAACCCACACACCCACTGCTCTGCAGCCCTTCTCAGTCATTCATCCCTGCCTGTGAAGCACAAACAGGGAAATACAAAATCAGCAGTAAAGACACAAGGCTGGGAGAGCAGAGCTGCAGTGTCTCAGCTTTCAGCCCCACATCAGCACCTGCAGACTGGAACTAAACAATGGGAATCCCACACAAACCCTATAAAGAGAGGAAATGTAGCCCAAATGGCTCTTTTCACCTTTTTCTTTTTAAGATTTATTTATTTTTATTGGAAAGTCAGATATACACAGAGGAGGAGAGACAGAGAGGAAGATCTTCTGTCCGATGATTCGCCCCCGAAGCGACCACAACGGACAGTGCTACACCGATCCAAAGCCAGGAGCTAGGAACCTCTTCCCAAGTCTCCCACCCGGGTGCAGAGTCTGAAGGCTTTAGGTCATCCTCAACAGGCTACAAGCAGGGAGCTGAATGGGAAGTGGGGCTGCCGGGATTAGAACTGGCGCCCATATGGGATCCTGGCGCGTTCAAGGCGAGCCACCAAGCCGGGCCCTCTTTTCGCCTTTTATGGGAAGAGCAGAAAGGAGCAGCGGGAGAAGGAGGTCACCACAAAATGCAGTTTTTGCAGATATCAGCCGAGTTCCCAATCGAGAAATTGTTCTTGTTGATGTGGCTCCAATGAGAGGGAACACTCATGACACACAAGATCCTTCCGTCACTGCTACATTTCAGAAGAGAGCAAGCTTAGCTTTGGCAGCGGAATCTTAAATATTGAAATCCATGAAGTTAGTTTTCTCATAGATCAGTTTAATCCTTCCTTGGAGCCAAAATATTCCCCTCAATATCTGTGTTATCAATATATTCCCCCCTCATGGTACTACAACAACCTCCCATACCATCCACACTCCTGTTTGCATACTAAACAAAGCCAATAAATTAATCTGTCTCTGATAAACTTTTCACTGAAAACCTCCAACATCATAGCCACTGTTTTCAAAACAAGCTGCATCTATCCATGTCAGGACCGATTATCTCCCTAGATGGCATCCGGTATATTTTCTTATAGCTGCCCAAATTGATGCTGTGCCCTCCGCCCAGAGCATTCCCTGACCCCAGTGTTCCCAACAGCCTCGACAGCATCGGCTCCCCTCTTTCATAAGACCTTGAAATAATGTCTTCCTAATTCTAAACCCAGATCACTCTGACTTCTGAATTATACTTGGTTCTGTCTTTTAAAACAAAATACAGTCAGCCTTCTGTCTGCCTCCACTGAGCTAATGAACCACAAATTGAAAATATTTCATATTTCAATTTTCAAAACTGCATCAGTACTAACAATGATTTAAAATATACAGGAAAGTAGAGTCTGGCAGTTCAATTGGACAGATCCCAAAAGAAACTTTGTCTGAGGTGACCCCAGACCTGATTCTTGTGTGTACTTGCAAGTACAGGGCCCGGTACGGTCCATCGCCCCAATCAGCTGGTGGTTGCAGTTGCTGGGTCGGTTCTGTTTTCAGCCCCAACTTCCACTGAAACCAATGGGTGTTGCAGTCCAGCCTGGTTCTGCCCAGCACATACTCGGCCCTCACATAAACCAGTGGGAGCTGCAGCCTAGTCAGAGTGACCCACAATAACCCCACCAGGCACTGGTTCCCATGCTTGCCAGTATGTACAGCAGACTATTCCAGTCTGTCCCACATTCCATTCAGTTCTCATACATGTCAATGGGCACTGAAGCCTAGTTCAACCCAACCAGCTCCACTGTCCAGTCCACACACATGCTGGTGCATGCCATTCTGTCCAGCCACCCCTGCCCCTGTCCTGGTTTTCCTGCTCTCCACTGAGAGTGGTAACCCAAGAGGGAGGAGCCCACTATTTCCCTAACAGGCCACTCCCACTCCCAGATTATGCACTCTCCTGGTGGTTCTGGAATTTAACTTGACAGATTAAGCCTGCAGTGCCAGCCCCTGCCAGCTGATGCCTCAGCAAAGCCCAACCAACCCTCACCCACTCTAATTTTTGTTTGCACCAGACAGAAATTTGTATTTATATAAAACTTAGTATGTTTGGGTCCCGGCGTGATAGCCTACCAGCTAAAATCCTCGCCTTGAATGCGCCAGGATCCCATATTGGCATCAGTTCTAATCCCAACAGCCCTGCTTCCCATCCAGTTCCCTGCTTGTGGCCTGGGAAAGCAGTCTAGGATGGCCCCAACAGCCCTGCTTCCCATCCAGTTCCCTGCTTGTGGCCTGGGAAAGCAGTCTAGGATGGGCCAAAGCATTGGGATCCTGCACGCGCGTGGGAGACCTGGAAGAGCCCCAGGATCCTGGCTTCGGATTGGCTCAGCTCTAGCCGTTGTGGCCACTTGGGGAGTGAATCATCGGATGGAAGATCTTCCTCTCTGTTTCTCCTCCTCTTTGTATATCTGACTTTGTAATAAAAATAAATAAATGTAAAAAAAAAAACTTAGTATGTCTGAATACCAATGAGGTTTCTCTAATGTTTTAAAAGTGTAAAACCATTGTAAAGGTATTTCTTTTCCTATTAGGAAACAGTAAACATTTCTCTAATGAACAGGTGCTTTCAATCTTGTTTGATTCATTTGTAAGTGAAATACACTAAGCATTTTAAGATCTCTTAGGTTTCAGAATTTTTCCAAAGTTAGTGTTTCTGATTGGCTAAAATGAAACTTTTATGAGAAACATTTAATTCTGTTTTCATTTACAAAATTTATTCCAAGTTAAAAATATATGGTATATGTATATTTCAGATACAGTATATATGTATATACACACGTTTATACAGTTGCGATTTGTCAGGTTAAATTTCTGTTAAGGATTTAAAAAAATGAGCGGGCAAAATGAGATGAATTATTTATCAGATTTGATATATATAATTCTGTATATCATTAAAATTTTAAAATAATCCAAATATATATATACATATATATATACATATATACATATATACATGTATATACACATATATACATACATACATATATCTACATATATACAATAGATATATATATACTATATACATATATATATAGTCCAAATAGTCCAAATATACATATACATACACAGAAAGAAAGTGTCATCCAATTTTGTTCTCCCCAATGGTCCCAGAACTAACCTCCCATGGAGATAGAAGAATGGCTGTATGCTTTTGTAACATTCCCCAACCCCCACGCTTTTTTTTCCTCTATTTCATATATTCTTTTAAGATAGGGAAAGACGCTATTGGGAAGAATTGAGTGAAAACTTGTGGCTCCACCCACCTGCAGTTTTTACTACCATACAATCAAATACCTGCCAGCTGACTTAGGTCCTACTAAAAGAACTTTTCAGACTCCACTAAAAAGTAATCAGTTGCAAGGAAAGAGACCCGAACAGGCCAAGATAATCCTCAGCCCTTTTACATCACAACAGTTCTGGGGAAACTAGACTTCATGTGGACATTTCAAAATAAAATCAAAATAAATCTGTCTTTATGATTTAGAAGTTACGGCTGCTGGTGATGGGTCAAGTAGCTAGGTTCTTGCCACCCACGCAGGAGACCCAGATGGGTTCCTGAATTTTGGTTCTGGCCTGACTCAGCATATTTTTTGCAGGCCTTTGGAGAGATGGGTGCTCTATTGCTCTCATACTCTCACTCTCTCACTCTCTCCGTTTAAAATAAATTTAAGTATTTTCCAGAACCCAACTGGGATATACATAGAAAGAAAAAATAAGAGGTGGGCAGGTGTTTCTTTCTCCAAGTGGGAAAATAAATAGAATAGAGGAAAAGATAATTTTTAAAATAAATAGAATACAGGAAAACATAGACTTTGAAAATAAATAGAATAGAGGAAAAGATAGACTGCACGAAAAGATATTTTCTGACTCACAGCCACAGAAAATGTTCATGGAGAAAGATCAGCAGAAAACACTGCTTTGTAAAATTGTGTGTTTTATGTGTCTTGATCTTTAAACTTAAACACTGTATGCCCATTAGGTACTTTACATAGCTATTAATTTCTTTTGAGAACATAATAAAATTCAAAAGGACAAGTATCTCATTTCAAATAGCAAACCAATGTACTTGAGTAAAACTGAGTTACCGATAAAGTAGACATACCTACAATTAGTTCTCTTCACATTTCTTAGTACAATGAAATCCTTCAGAACAACCTGCTGCACTCGAGGTCCTCAATACCTTTCAATTAAAGTGTTAACCCAGTGCAAATTGAGCTTCATGGCGCATCCGTTCAAAGGCCACACAACACCGTCCCAGGTGAACAGCAACTTTCACAACACATGAAGAATAGCATGTATCTTGTCTCTTCCTCCTCGGCTTTGTTTTTAGATCCATTCAGGTGTTGATGTGGGTCTTTCACCACATTTTGGCAAAGCTTAATTTGCACAGGCAGTTTCTCACGACCTTCAAGTCTGTTCAACAATGAAATCATTTGGCTTCCTATCCTATCCAGTTATTAATCACAAACAACAAAAGGAGAACTTTCACACGGAAAATGTGAAACCTATGCTAGCCAACATTCACTCCGGTTCACATTCACTCCCAGCTCAGGCCATGGAAGACCGCGCAATGACCTTGGCTTTTTAGAATCCACATTCAACATTTTGCTGGAGAGGAAACAAAACAGCTGTGTGGCTTCACAACAAGTGCTCACGAAAGTCAGCTGTCTGGAAAGGGTGTGCTGGGGCAGCAGTGGAGCACTGAACAGACGGCAGGGTGTGCAGCGGCACAGCGGCCACAGCCCCCAGAGGACAGGGTCGGTCCCCTGCCCTCTCTGGGAACACTCTTTCTGGAAAGGCGTAGAGGGAGAGTTCTTGCCCTAGTGAGGACCCCAGTCTCACCCTCCCACCGAGGAAAATTCAGCTATAATATCCCAGCCAAATTTGGCTTATGAGAAATCAACTCCCACTTCCCATCCAAATTCCTGATAATGGAATGGGGAAAACAGCGGAAGACGGCCCAAGTACTTGGGCTCCTGCCACTCCCATGAGAGACTAGAAGCTCTGGCTCCCGGCCTCAGCCTGATCCAGCCATTGTGCCATTTGGAGACTGAACCAACAGATGGAAGCGCTCTCTCTCTCTCTCCCCTCGCCCCTTGCTCTCACTATCACTCTCTCCCCCTGTAACATTGACTTTCAAATAAATCTTACAAAAAGAAAGAGAGCCAGAGTGAAAGACAGAAAGAAAAACAGGAAGGAAGGAGGGAAGGAAGGAAAGAAGGCAGGAAGGAGGGAGGGAATCAACCCCAAAGAATTGGGAGGTTTTTTTTCGTTTTTGTTTGGGGGTTTTTTGTTGTTTTGTTTTGTGCTTAACAAAGCAAATATTTATATTGAGAACTTGACTTACTTTCTTCTGTTCGCCGATTTCCAAGATACTGACGGTGATGATGATGAATTTGGACTCTGCTCCTGTTTTTAAATTTAGCAAGGAAGTGGCAGCATAATGGAAAAGCTCCTGGAATTGCATCTAATTAAAAGTGCCCTTCTTTCCCTATAGCCCTTTGAAGTCCCCTTTATACACATCAGAATAGACTCAGCAGATCTTCCCACAATTCCTGGATGATCTAAACATAAACACAATCCTGTGGACTGTGTCTGTCACTAAAACAAATACTGTCCTGCTGGTAGAGTTCAACATTTCTCCCAAGGCATTAATAATTAGCTCAAAATCAAGGACAAGATTAGGACAGCAATAGATAGAGTGTTTTTCTTAACTTCCTCTTTCTCCATACCTAACATCAATCAGTCTGGGAAAAACCATACACTTAGACACTGGTTTTTCTGAAATCCATCAAACTCCATGGCAGGGGGGAAGGAAGTGGGCAGAAAGGCCTACTAATCAGAAAGACTAACTACCGTCCCACCATGGCCTTCACCCTACTGTGCGGTCTTCAGGGTGGGGACTAGGGATATGCCTGGGCAGCAGCGTCGCAGGAATACATACTTGTCCATACAGTCTCTTGAATCAGTGAATACAAATTCTTATACCTCTCATACTTGAAAAGATTTCCATCCCCCTGACCTGATCATTCATCAATAACATCCAAAAGAAAAAAATAGCTAAAACTTTGGGCTCACTGCATGGAGAGAATGGATGTGTGAAGGAGATCTTGAGCAAAAAGCCAGAGACCCTAAGAATCCTCCGGCTGCACTGCCAGGGGAAGGAAAGTGAGGCACAGAGGAAACACACCGTGTTGCAAGAGTACAAGGAGCGAATTTTGAACCCCCAGATTGAGGAAGAGAAGAACAAACAGAGGCAGGTGAGGTTGAACTTTGAGGAGCAGTTGAAAGATCTGATGGACCAGCACAAGGACCTGTGGGAATCCCATAGGCCAGAGCGACTGGCAAGAGAGATCTGTGCCCTGGACAGCAGCAAGGAACAGCTTCTCAAAGAAGGGAAGCCGCTGGAGGTGAGGCTGCAGGACGTGAAACCGGCTGTGCTCGCAGTGCGGTGCTGAGGGGCCCTCCACCGTCACTGAGCGGCTGGCTCTTCGCAGCCAGGAGGCCGCAGCAGCAGTGCAGCTGTTCCAGGAGAACAGGAAGGCTGAGAAGCTGCTGCAGGGCAGTGCCCAGCATCACCAACAGCTGCAGCAGAACTGCCAACAGCTGCAGCAGAGGCAACAGACTGAAGGAAGAACTGGAAAAGCATGGAATGCAAGTCCCTGCCCAAACCCAGAGCCTGCAAGAGCAGGGGGCTGCTCTGGAAGAGGTGGCCGTTCCGAAACCTGTGGAAGCTCCTGAGGAGAATGGCACGGAGCAGCGCCTGGGGCCCTCGTAGACCAGAAGGTCAGACCTCACCTGAACTGACCCAAGGAGTGGCAGGAAATAAAGGTGACAGTTTGCTTTTAAAAAAAAAAATTCCCCTAAAAGCAGATCCTGAGAAAAGGACTCAAGTACGTCTAGTTCATTTTGAAAGGAAACACTAATTGGAAATAAAGAAAAAAATATAGTGTGTGTGTCTATATATAAAGTAAATGTGGCAAAATGTCATGAATGCTTAAATCTTTTTTTTTTTTTAATTATTGTATTGTTGTTGACAATCTTTACATAGTTAATTACAGTTAAAGGAAAAAGAAAAAAAAAGGTTCAGGGGGATAGGAAAGTGGGCAATGCCATTATGTCCATATTGTTTCCATCCTGCATCTGAGGTAAAGGGGGACATTGAGGGAGAAGCCCCACCCGGTTTCCCGCCCACCCCAAGTCCCGGATGTGGGGCATGCTCCGAGATATGTGCCCAAGTGGTGTTAATAGTTCTCTAGTTATGAATCGCTGCCCGTTTCGCTCGATGAGGTCGTCCACTGATTGATATGGTCCATCATAAAGTCTCCGTTTGCCCCATAATTTGCTGCCAACATATAGCTGAGATGAATGACTGTCCCGTTCTGTCTTCTGTCTTTCCTTGGTTAGAGTTCTGAGTCCAGCAGTTCGATTGGGGAGATCTCCAAAGATACTTTGAGGTATTCCCAGATTAGTTTTTTGTATGTTCTAGCAAGCACAGGGCCCGGCACAGTCCATCACCCTGATCAGCTGGTGGTGAATGCTTAAATCTTAAAGCAACAAATAATTAACAAAAAATTCCAGATTTTTACTTTGTTAGTGACTTTATCATCAGTGCTGATGACAAATGCACAAATGGTTATTATTATTATCTGCATAGTCAATAACTAATCCTGATAACCCACTATACATGAATTGTCTTTATTAGCAGTCAAAAATCATTGTTTTTTTAAATTTGAAAAAAATTTTGCTTTGCTAAATGTTATTACACATTAGGAAAAAAGAAAACTGTCTGGTGGGATTGCTTTTAAGAAAATACTACCGTGAGGGAAAAGGAGATATTAAAATCCGGCTTTAAGATTTGACTGATTGCGAAGACTTGAACTAAACTGGGAACTCAATCTTGGGCTCCTACATGGGTGCAACATGCACCCAGCTATTTCAACCATCGCCACTGTTTCTCAAAGTCTGCACTAGCCAAAAGCCAGGGTCAGGGTCAGAGCCAAGACTATAATCCAGGTTCTCAGATGTGGTTCAAGAACTCCAACCAACACCTGCCCCTTAGAATGCTTTGTAGATGTATCGGCAATGCGTTGCTTTCTATCTCATTCTTTCCTCTGCTTTTACTCTATTATTGTTCTTATCCATGGACTCAGATCTAATAACAGCAAACAATATTTTTTTAAAGAGAGAAGGAAAAAGAAGAAAGAGGAGAAAAGAAAGACACAGAGAAAGGGGAAGAATAAAAGGGAAAGGAGAAGAAAGGAAAGGAGCTGACAAAAGAAAGGAATTGGGAAATGACAAGTTGGCCCAGAAAAGTTACCTTTGAACCTGAATTTGGAACTACCAGGATAAGCTGGGCTCCACCATAGAAGTGAGATGACTGCAGGGTTTAACCACAGCAGTCACTGGTGACACAGAGCTGGGGACTGGCACTTCCTGTGAGCTCTGAGCCTGAGCTGTCCCAGCCAGAGCATACCCTCAGGTGAGAGAATCTGCATTCCAGCATTGGAAGTCCCAGTGCAGGGCAAAGCTAAAGGCTCAGAGTGTGCATGGGTGGCCACAGGCTCTGCTGAAGACAGCTGGGCGTGGGATGACTCAAGAGAGAATAAACCAGAAGCACCGTGTTTGCTCAATGATACAGATCACAGAATTCAAAGTAAAGTTTTTTCCACAAAAAGATGTGACCTTGTACTTAAATTCTGGAAGGACTCCTATTATGGAGCACTAACAATTACTGTGCCTTAATGTGAAACAGCAAAGTACTGGTTGGGAAAGACCAAATAGTCTGTGAGGACCCCAACTGATGCTCTGCTGAGATGCTCTTAATAGGTCAAGTAGAAGTGGGCCTTTGGCAGTGTGGTGAAGAAGACAGCTGAGACTTGCTTCCCATATCAGCCCCTGAGTTCAAATCCTGGGTCTACTACTACTGATTCCAGCAGTTAATGTGCTCCCTGGGAGACAAGTAGTTGAGTTCACTTCACTGACAAATGAAATCCAAACTGAGTTTTTGGCTCTCAACACTGACCTGGTCCAGGCCTAGGTACGTGGGCATTTGGGGAGTGAACTAGAGAAAATAAGAGCTCTCTCCCTCTCAAATAAATAAATAAAAGCTCAAAAAAGAAATATGATAATAACTCATTTTCTGAGTATGACTGAATCATATGTCATCTTAACTAAAAAAGTCACAGAAGATGGCATAGTGGATACCAGTATCCATACGGGTATCAGTTTGTGTCTCGGTTGCTTTACTTCCAACCCAGCTTCCTGCTAAAACCTGGAAAAGGCAAACGAAACTGACCCATGTGCTTGTGCCAACTGCTACTCACATGGGAGTCCTAGAAAGGCTCCTGGATTCAGCCTGGCCCAGCTTCTGCCACTGCAGCCGCTGTCTGGTGAGTGAACTCGCAACTGAAAGATCTCTCGCTTTCATACACACACACACACACACACACACTCTTTCTCTGTCTCTAACTCTCTGACACTCAAATAAATAAATAATTCTTTTTAAAAACCAGAATTTTCTAGGCATGATGCCTCAATTGACTTATCTTCCACCTCCAAGCACCAGGACCCCATATGGCACCAGTTCATGTCCCAGATGTTCTGCTTCCCGTCCAGCTCCCTGCCTGTGGCCTGGGAAAGCAGTAAAGGACAGCCCAAATCCTTGGGATCCTGTTGCCATGGGAGAGACCCAGAAGAAGCTCCTGGCTCCTAGCTTCAAATCAATTCAGCTGCAGCCACTGCAACCACTTGGAGAGTAGACC
Source organism: Ochotona princeps (assembly GCF_030435755.1). NCBI lineage: Eukaryota > Metazoa > Chordata > Mammalia > Lagomorpha > Ochotonidae > Ochotona > Ochotona princeps. The sequence goes on from NC_080832.1 coordinate 20,191,614, forward strand.
AGCAGATGAAAGATCTTTCTGTTTCTCCTTCACTTCATAAAAATGCCTTTCCAATAAAAATAAACATTTAAAGTAAAATTAAATTAAAATTTAAAAATAGAATTATCCAGTGAAAGCATTACAGTTGAGAGACTCTGCCTTATACTACCTACTTCTAAAACCCTTACAACATTGTGGAGTGTGCATTTTATCCATTTTATAAATATTTCAGTTTTTACAGTTAATTTTCAATATCCACAATGTTACAAAGCTAGAAATACCAAAACAAAAGAGAATGAATTATATAGCCTAGCACAAATATAAAAATTGTGTTCAAAATAATACTAAATTTAAACCGCAAAACAAAAAAAAATTAAAGGGCCCAGTGGCGTGGCCTAGTGGCTAAAGTCCTCGCCTTGAACATGCCGGGATCCCATATGGGCGCCGGTTCTAATCCCGGCAGCTCCACTTCCCTTCCAGCTCCCTGCTTGTGGCCTGGGAAAGCAGTCCAATGCATTGGGATCCTGCACCCACGTGGGAGACCCAGAAGAGGCTCCAGGTTCCCGGCTTCAGATCGGCGTGCATCGGCCCGTTGCGGCTCACTTGGGGAGTGAATCATCAGACGGACGATTTTTCTCTCTGTCTCTCCTCCTCTGTGTGTATCTGGCTGTAATAAAATGAATAAATCTTTAAAAAAAAATTAGAAAAGTTATATAATAACAATTATTTGAAGTATGAATATGAGAAGAAATGGGCAAACAACATATATGGTACTGTTGTGTCAACAGAAATAGGAAAGTTTTGTTTTTCACTTCTGTTTTATATTACTGTGACTTTTTAAAACGCTGAGCAATGAAAGAAAGAATGCTAGAATTTTTTCTATAAAATGGAAAATTTTATAAAGCAAAGAATATCTCTAATAACACCAGAATTAGTCAAGTAAGAAGATAGTTAATACCAGTTTCCAGAGGACAGTGCGCAATACTAATGCTTTAAATTCTGAGATCATAACATTGTTCAGAATAAAACTATAATCACTCATAATTTGTATCTACCTCTTTTTATATTGCAGTTATTTCATGGCTCACTATCACCTACACAGAATGGGGAAAAGAAATTAGTTAACTTCAACTGAGCTTGATTCATATTAACAACTTTATTCCATGAAGTATATGTCTGTATGCTTCATATAGTATGAGTTATTTCAGCAACTATAACAATTTAAACTATTAAATCATGTTCACTTATGTAGAATTTAAAACTTTCTGTGACGCCATTAATAATGACAGTAATATTAGTTGGAATATTGTTGTTACTATTATAAGCAGCATCCATTGAATGCTTCTCACAGGGATTACTAGGTAATCCAGTAGACAATGAAGACAACGCTTCTACTGTCCCCGTTTTTGAGCATAGGTCACAGACAACTAAAATTAAGCTGGCACAGGGCTAATAAATGGAATTACCTGAATTAACACTTAGGTAGTCTGATGCCCAAGCCCGAAGGCTGGACTATGAGCATGCTTGGGGTCAAGAAGGGGATGAGGAAGCAACCCCCACTCTGTCTGCTCATCCTACAGCAAGCAAATATCGCACCTGCAGTCAAAATAGAAAAAATCTGGCTTTTGATGTGAGTTACTTAATTTATTTGAGTATACTTTACACCCATTTAACCAACAGGATCTCCATTCAAATAATTATTGTTATAATCAACCAGGATAGAGAAATCCATATTTGCCAAACACAGATAAATGGGTTAAAAAGATTTAAAGAAAGGACTGTCAGAATTTCTGTAGTTCTAAGATCAAGGATTCCAACACAGTGGAATTTTCATCTAATCCTCTTGTCCCATGGACTATTCTGTTCTTATGGGTTTGAGAATTCAGAGAGAAAAGCCATCCTGTTAATAAGAAAATGGATATCTTTGAACAAGTAGCAGATGGACTGTTTAAATCATTTAGGCATATGTTTCTAAAACATTAAAGAGAATGGGAAGGCTAAGCAATAAACACTGTTTAAAGGTACCAGATTGTTGGGCTTCAATGCCTCTGGTCTAGCCACACCTGCCCAGAGCATCTATTATGAAATGAAGTTGCTGAAAACAAATGTTGTGATCCTCAAGATCCCTGAAGCACAGATTAACTTAACAAATAACAGGGATCAGGAAACTAATAACATATCATCAGAGGGAAATGAGGGGACTTCAGCAAGAGCCAAAGTCAAGAAGGCTCCTACCCTTGCTGAGCCATTATCAACTCAGAGCTGGCCTTGGGCAATGTGACAGGCCCTGGGAGGGCCTCAAAGTCACAAAGGAAGTCAGCAGGAAAGTGAGGATAGGTGGAAAGCTCCCATCAGCATAGAACGTGCATTTCCTCCAAACTCAAGACAGAAAAGTCTGACAAAGTCTACGTCCTATCACCAAGAATGCAGGCTCACTTTTAGCAGCATGGCTTAACTATCTAAAGAAATCCTATGAGTATCTGGCTATGCTGTATGTTTGTAAATCTACCAGCAAGAAATAGCTGATATGAAAGAAGATACCAGCAACAAAAATAATAGAAGATATTTATGTATCACTTACTAGGGAAGTGGCAGCTGCTGTACCTACTTTATATCATAGGTTCTCGATCAGGAAAAATTTTGTTCCCTTGTGACATCAAGGCTGTCTGGAAACTGGAGACATATTTAGGTTGTTTCAATTATGAATATGGCTAACGCATACACCAGTTGCTCTCCTGAGAATCTACACTTTGATCTGTTTGGCTATGGTCCATGCCTCATCAGTTAGTAAATATTCCAAGTAATCTCTCTGCCTGAATATAGTACATGAAGTCAGATAAACATTGGGTCCAACTAGACTGAAGATAATCAGTAAGTAGTTATTTCCATTAATATCCACTATTTCATATGTTAGCCAACTATTAGCTTTGTAAAAAAAACTATTCATTATTTTTATTGGAAAGGCAGATTTATAGAAAAAGACAGGCAGAAAAAAGATCCTTCATTTGCTAGTTCACTTCCCAAATGTGAGCAATGGCCAGAGTTGAGCCAGTCCAAAGCCAGGAGCCAAGAGCTTCTCCCAGGTCTCTCACGTGGGTGAAAGGTCCCAAGGACTTGGCCCATCCTCTACTGCTTTCCTAGGGCACAAGCAAAAAGTTGGATTGGAAGTGGAACAGCCAGGACACAAACCAACACACATAGGAGAGGCCACCACTTGCAGGTAGAGGATAAGCCTGTTGAGCCACCCCATTGACCCTCAACTGTTACCTTTTAAAACTAGTTTTCCATAGCAAGCGGTTAGCCTAGCAGTTAACCAGCAGTTAAGGCATCTGCATCCTCTATCAGAGTGCCTGGGTTCAATTTCCTATTGAATCCAGTTTCCTATTAAAGAATACCCTGGAAAATAGCAGCAACGGCTCAAGGAATTGGGTTCCTGCCACCTAAGTGTGGGGAAACCTGGATTGAGTTTCCAAATCCTGGCCCAGTCCCACCTGTAACAGGCATTTGGGGAATGACCCAGTGATCAAGAGCACTCTCCATTTCTCTTTTTATCTCTCTTACTTCCTCTCTCTTTCTGTCTTTCTCTCTTTCTCTCTCCTTCCCTCCCTAGTTTTCTCTCACCCACTCCCTCCTGGTCAAATTAATTTTCTAAAATTTTAAAAACTACAGTGGGTATGTAAGATGTCCACATTCGTAGCACAGTGCCTGAGTTCAAGCTCCAACTATGTTTCTGATCGCAGCTTCCTGCTAATTGACTCTCTTGGAGGAAACACAGAATGCCTCAAATAGCTGGAACCCCAGCATCTATAACAAGGAAACCCCTGATTGACTTCCCAGCTCCAATCCCTGGGCTGGTCCAGTCAAGCTATTCAGAGCATGTGGGGAGTGAGCCAAAGATGGAAGATCTCCATCTGTCTCTTTCTCTGCCCCTCCAAATAAATAAAAACAAAAAAATAAAGATTTGTTTTTAAACTATTAATTGCAAAAGAAATTTGAGAGAATCACCTTCCATTTTTCCAGATTCTGGGAGGCCTACAACAGCTGAAAAATCTGCTTCACAATCTATTGATCACAGGATTCGGCCTCTCCATTTCATGGATATAAGCATTCCTCACAACAAAATCAACTTATCTTTCAATTATTTTTCCATAAACATTCTGAAGTTCCTTCCAACTCGCAGTTATGAATACATGTAAGATTACCAAAGATATTCAAACTCAAATCTTGGTATATGTTACAAATATTATTTTATGAATAAATCTGTAGGCTTTCTTAATAATTTTAAGGCTCTTAACATAATTAATAACAGCTTAATAAATAATAATTATAACAAATGTACTAATGGGAAATGTTAACAGAAGAACTGATACAGGGTATATAGAAACAGCATTATCATCCCTGCAACTTTTCCATAAATGTAAGGCAATTCTAAAGCAATTTCAATTAAGTTATTTCAATAAAGTTAAGAAGATGAAATGATAAAGTTACAGTCAATTTATCTTGGGCAAAAAAAGAAAAGCTAATTCTGGAATATCCACATTAAATATACCACAAAAAATGAAAATTGACCAAGAGCCATCAAATGGCTTTGAATCATGTTTGTGGATCCCACTGGGTCACCTGCTTCACACACATTTCTGACCAGAACTCTAGCTTGGTCACTGAACAACAACAACAAAGATCTGGGGCAACTAAAATGTGGGGTCGCTTGAAGCTACTTGTAAGAGCAGGTCCTGTCGTCAAGCTGCGAGTCTAACGCAGAGGTCGTGGGCCATGCACAAGAACCACATGAAGAGCTCACAGAGCCACACCAGGCTTTCACAAGCACAGATCAACAACATCTATCATAGTAGGCTAATCCTCAAAAAAAAAATCTATCATAAATGCTGCGCCAGATGAATTCAATTTGACCCTGGAAGGGAAGAAGCAGAGAAGAAAGGCACCAACTCATCTCAGATGAGGCCTACCTGACTGATCACAGGAGTGGTAAACTGTTGATCTAACAGGATGCACTATCAGGACCAACTGCTTCCAGCAGACGACTGTTGGTTAGCCAGCATGTTCACAGGGCTTCTTAAAGTCACTTAAACTGCACTGCCAACTTTAACTAGCACAGTCACCTCACTGGAGGAGCTTCTTCATGTACTGATTATTTTTCCAGTTTTGACCTGCTTCAGATGCAAAATATGGTTCCACCCTGGCCCAGGTTACCTGGCTTTGTTGCTCTTTATTTTTTTCATCTCCTCCCCAATTAACCTTTCAATAGATACATCTCATTAAGGTTTGGGTTTCCGTTTTCAGAAGCACTCACACCCACTACCTTTTCCTACTTTATTGTATAGAACTGGAAACTGATAGCACAGTGTGAAATCAGGAAACAAACACAAAAGGAAGACCAAAGGTTGCCTTACTGATGTGTTTGCACCATACATGCCAGCAGGTAAGTGTTGTCCATAAGCTCATGCACAGTATGCTGGACAGAGTGGGAAAGGGCTGGCAGTGAACAGAATCACTAAATACAAAACCAGATCAGTGGCTGGTTGTGTGCCAAAGTGGGCTAAGCTCCATCTTAAAGTCCTGGCTGCTCTTTTTTCAGTCCAGCACCCTACTAATTTGCCTGGGAAGACAGCCCAAGTGCTTGGGCCTCTACCACCCACATGGGAACCCACAAAGGGTTGCTGGCTCCTGGTTTTAACCTGACCCAACCCTGGCCATTGTGGCCATTTCAACTTGTGAATGAATCACCTCTTCCTCTCCGCCTTTTAAATAAATAAAATAATACCACAAAGCCGTTTGAAAACACTCCATCACTTCCATCAGCTTGCAATGAAACACGAGAAAGAACAGGTGTTCAATAAATGCTCTTGGAATCATTTATTTGGGGTTCCTTGATCTTTTTCCTTCCTTCCACTCTTAGCCATATGTGACACACTGTAGCTGACAGAAAACTGGGCATTACTCCACTAAAGAAACAAATAGATGAGAAAATACAAGGGATGATATGGAAATTACACTTGCATTCTAATACAAGGCCAATGTGATAAGAACGATTCATCATAAAATGCCACACAAATTCTGTTTACTAAATGACTTCCACATTATAAGAAGTATATTTCAGTAAACATTATGCAGATTGATCATTAAGTTTTTAGTTGTCATTTACATTTTATTACTCAGAGAAATACTGCAGGATAAGGCCTAACCTGAGTGTCAAGGTTTGAGTTTTAGCTTCATTCCTGAGTTTCAGCTTGCTTCTAAAGCCCATCCTGGGAGACAACAGATGCTGGTTCAAACAGTTAGGTCCTACCCAGCCACCCCAGTGCACACTACCTGGGTTCTAGGCTCCCAGTCTTAACCTGGTTCAGCCCTGGCTGATGCTACCTACCACTTAGGGACTGCGAACCAGAGGATTAAAGATATCTACCACTCTCTCTTGGTGTTTCTCCTCCCTCTTCCCTCTGTCTTTCAAATAACCAAACAACTTTTTATAATATTTTCCTTGTGGTAGCAGGAAGAAATGAATAAACAAAAGATGGCTAACTAACAGGGGTTCAATGGAACTCAGAGAAACAGTAACTGTTTCTTCAACGCACAAAATATCCATACCTTCCCAGGTAAAGATTTACAGGGTGGGCAGAGGTGTGGCAAAGCAGGTAAAGCTGCCACCTGCAATGCCAGCATCGTATATGGGTGCTGGTTCCAAGTACTGGCTGCTCTGCTTCCAATCCTGCTTACTGTTAACAGCCTGAAAAAAGCAGAAGAGGGTGCAAATGTTTGGGTCCCTGCCACCATGCTGGAGACCTGGAGTCCCTGGTTCTTGGCTTAAGCTTGGTCAAGCCCTGGCTCTTGTAGCCATCCAGACAACGACCCAGGGGATAGGAGACCTCTCTCTGGAACTCTTTCAAATAAATAAATAGCTTTTTTTAAAAGTCTGTTATAAAATACACCAAGATTTTTCATGCACATGAGCAAAAATAAAATGCAATTTTTAAAGAATTTCCATGAGGAGTAATTAAGTATAATTATTTTCATTCAAGTTTTTTTTTCTTTTCTATTTCAAATGTCCTGTAAACAACTGTCACTACAAAGGAGGTGGTGTGAGGCTATACTTTTCCTACTGATTACTCACAGTTGGATAATGAATGTCTGTATCAGTAAACAACTAACATTTCTCAAACTACTGCCAGATTTCATGGACGGGCCGTAGTCAGAAATGGAGCAAGTGGATCTTCTCAAGGAAGAAAATTTTGGCATACACAGTTCAGGAGCAAACCCCAAAACAGAGGGACTGCCAGGGCATCCAGAGCAGCTTAAATCACACAACCCAGACGCTAACAAGGAATCAGGGCAAAGCCAGGAGCGGGTTCCCAGCAAGGAAGAAGGCGTGGGCGTCAGTGTGGTAGGACAAGCTGCCACTCCCAGGGCCACACAGGGAGCTGGTAGACAAGGTAGCTCCACAGAAGATTGGCAAAGAAACTGGAAGATTTGGTGCAAGATTCAGATCTCACAAGCCCCACACAGCCACACCTCCCAGAGCATCTGGATCCACAGCACTCAAGAGAAATCCAGCATCTTTCCACATGACCATGACAATCCCCCTCCCCCGGGAGAAACCGCCATCTCTGCGGACAAACGGAAGCATTTTCCATAAGGCATCGACAGGCACACAGGACACACGGTGTAGAATCACGGGGCGGCCACCATCTCCTTCCGTTTCCCTTGCCTTGCTTGCCTGCAAACAACAAAAAACCTGTCCGAACAAACCAAAATGACCTTTGAGACTAGTAAAACATATCAGGCACCATGCCACCGAGATATCCTGCAAGCATGGCCGATCACCTGCTGCCCCATCCAGCTCTCCCTTGCCTGCCATGTCCTGAAGCTGTGGTTAGGTGTGCACAGCCTAGAACCACAGCCTCCATGCCTAGTTGCAGAAAATCACTACCAGGCTCAGACTACAAACTGGTCAGAGTACAAACTGGTCAGACTACAAACTGGTCAGTTTCCAGTGTCAGGAGGCCTAGGGACTTGGTTGAAAATACTGCCACATCTTCAATATGTTTATTTCTGTATTAATTTGTAAGATTCCACACCCATCTGTAATTCTTCACACAACCTTAACCAGTTGGAAGCAAATAATGTTATATACATAAAACTCCAAAAGCTCACAACAATCCTGTGCATCTCTGCTTTGCATGTAAGGAAACGGGGACACAGGATTGGCATCATAGCTGGAATCTAATTTTATGTCTAACACCACAGTCTCTTTCTGCCAACTCCAACATGTTCCAGAAAATGTGGGAAACGGGTCTTTCCATGAATAATTGTGGGCTTGCCCTCCATATGAAAGTAATTCATTGGCGTAAGAACAATATAAGAAAACAGTGAGGGCACCTAAATAATTACTAGCATCGGCACAGTTTGGATAGATGATGATTTCTACATTCACCAAAAGAGAACAATAGAATAGAGAATCCACAGCCAGAGCTCAATTCCCTGTTCCAGCGTCTGGCAGTCACGTCTGTCTTTTCCGCTAGAAGTTTACCAACCTCAGAGTCAAAAGAAATCCAAGTAAGCCACTCAAGATCTGCACTGTGTAGGAATTTTGTTTGGAATCATTAAGAGTCTTAAAGTCAGAGATTTGAACAACAGAAGAAGAGTGGGCAATGCGCAAAAATGGCCAAAATTCACTGCAGAATTCACCTAAATAGCCATGCAACACGTGCAGAATGGTCCAATTTTACTAAAAGGAAGTTCAATTTCAAACCATGATTTACAGGGCATATTTTAACCTATTTTGTGAAAGGCAAATGTAACAATCAAAGCACATTTTCCCCAGCAGTTACTCAAGTAACATATGTGGACACAGGGAGTTATTTTAAATAAATTTTCAAATGGGATGTCACTAATACAGAATGTCTTCATTTTCGGTTCAACAAGCCTAATCGTGCTTGTTAGAACTTAGGCATGATGCTTGGCACTTGCATAGTCATAAAGATGTTGTAAGATAAAATGAGAGGGAATGACCATTTTTACTGCATGCAATTTTTCTTTTTACATGGAACTTTTTAAAACAATTTATTTATTTGTTGCTTGAAAGGTAGAGTTACCGAGAGTAGGAAAGACAGTGAGCAGAATCTCCCATCCACTGGTTCACTTCACAAACGGCAACAGTGGTCGGGGCCTGGGACAGGCCAAAGCCACGAGCCAGGAGCTGCTTCTGGGTTTCCCACATGGGAGCAGATAAATATAAATAGATAGATTAGCATTATAATATATATTTCTTCAAGTGAGAGTAACTGCGTGTGGGTCATGCCAACCAGGCTCACAATCTGAGTTGTCAGCACCCTGCTTCAGGCACAAAGTTTGACCCACGTTCCTATCCTCCGCTACACTTTGCACAATGGCAGCACTAGACTGACTCATCTTCCTCTGCTAAACAATGGGCGTCCCAGTGCGGTGGGAAACAAATGACTTGAGCTGCCAGTTCCCTGACCTGACCAAATGAAAATCACAACAGTGAGGGAGTCATTTTGCCCGGATCATATCTAATACAGTCCCTTCAATGGTCCTCCAGCCCAATCCTGAATTTGCTGATGGTCAGCGTAGGAAGCACCAGGAGCCCTGCAAGGATGCAGCAGAGGACTCACGTGAAAACGTGAAACAGATCCAGAACCAGTTTCATGTGTACTGCTTTCGTGTAATGCCAAGAAAAAACACAGCGGGCAGCTGCAGGGCACACAGCTTCAGTGTGAGTACGCGTGAGTGCCACAAGGAGCAGAATGCCTGACTTCCATTCCCAGACTAACCAGCAGACAGAGCCTGTTTGCAAGTGACCACATTTTTATTATATTTACAGAACATATTATTCCCTTTATTTAGCTGGAGCAGTTACTGAAAAGTGCTGTAAAATGTGTGAAACTGTGAATCCTGACCACAAACCCCTGGGGGATTCTATTTGTGCGGGGACCACAGAGGTTCAGTGCCTTACACAATTGATGGCAGGGGTGGACCTGCCCAGCCCTAGCTCTTGAAGATGAGCCTGATTCAGTATTACATTACTCACATTTCCCACTTTCTTAAAATCTGTCTCAAACAAGTCACTCTCTAACCCGCTCCCAACTGAACACTTTTTATTCTGCAATCTTTGCAAATCACATTGTGCCTGGTCTTCCCAACACACAACTCATTTCCTCTAAATATATTAAGATCAGGAAAAAAAAATCACAAATCCTAGGACATTTTCCCAGACAATCCTCACTGCTCTTGGAAAACTTGGGATTCTGTGTTCCTCCATTCACCAACATTCACCTGGTGGACCTGGTCGCCCCTTGTTATTGGCAAAGGTAAGCAACTGCTTCCCCTCAGCCCCCACCAGGCCTTGCCTCGCACTCGCCTTACATGTTGTTCCTTTCACATTCTAGCCTCTGAGGCAGAGGAACCAGCACCTTAATCTGTATACCCTTTATACCTTCTCAGAGCAGGGCATGTGCTGGGTGCCTAACAAATGCTACATAAGCAAATGAAAGAATAAAAACTTCCAAAAGCCCTCAGCAGCCCAGAGTGGTCCTAAGTCTCCAAGAGGCCCAACTCCAGGGACTTGAGTGCTTCAGGAATGGGCTGAGAGCGGGATTGCAGGGGTGGGGCAGGTGCTTAACCTCATGGGTAAGAACACCCACCTCAGAGTGCTTGGCTTCTGCGCCCAGCTCCACCGCCCTGCTAACAAGCAGCAGCAAGATAGTGCCAGTAGTCAGGTTCCTCCCATCCACATGGGAGGCGTCACCTGAGCTCTGGGCTCCCAGCCCAGCTTCAGTCACTGAAGGCATGTGGGGAATCAACCAGCAAATAGGAATTGTTTCTCTCTCTCTTCTCTCTCTCTCTCTCTCTCTCTCTCTCTCTCTCTCTCTCTCTCTCACACACACACACACACACACACATTCTTGCACGCTCTTCCAGCCTCTTAAATAAATAGGTAACTTCTAAGTTGGGGAGGAGGGGTTCGAGGAGAAGGATCATACAAATTGGGGGGGGGGGGGGGGGGAAGGCAGAAAGCTCAGTAGTATTCCCCCACCAGCCCCTTCCCCAAGTTCACAAAGGACACTCAACTGATGGTGACAGTCTTATCCCTTAAGCATCTGGCCTCATGAACTCGGACCTTTATCTCTTCTTTGGTTGAGAGGTCTGCTCAAAGTTCACCCAGAGGAGCCACCTGTTCCCCCATGGCCCAGTCCTTCGGCATCTCCCCAGATGTCAGCCCAGGATCCCACATCAGCTTAAACAAAAACTCTGCTTCTGCCCGACCCTCCCCCAGCCTCCTGCTGCTGGCAGAACAGTCATTCATTCCAGAGCAGCTGCTGAACCTGACTGCCAGGCACACTGCAGGTGGTAGGAACAGCAGTAAGAAAGTTTCCCTCTCCCCTCTCTCCTCTAGGAGCTATCAGTCCAGTGGGGGACCAGTAACACTCTCTTGGCCTTTCCACTTGGGTTCAACCTTTAAAGTCAAGGCCTCCATCTGTTTACAATCAAGATATCTGAATGTGGGGTGTGGTGTTCCAGCGCTTCAGTGACGCTAACAGAGATCGAGTTTGTGAATATTTCAGCCAATCCGTCAAAAAAGGAAATGGCTGGCCTGGAGCCAACGCAAGGCAGGAAGGGTGGCAAGCCAAGCAGTGCCTCCCAGAAGTGGTTTCCTGAGCTGGACAAACTTTCAGGCATCAATCATCTGGGAATTAACAGATAGCACAGAAACCTCTAATTTTCATTGCATTTTCAAGCATTTGCTGCTTACAAAACTTCTGACCATCCCTCACAACACTGTTAACATTTGGGACAAATCTTATTTTTCAATATTAATTTTAGCCTCTTTATTTGTAACAAAATCACTAAAGAAGCCTAGACCACAGACACAACAAAAAAATTCAGTTCAATAGCAACCGAAAAGAAGCATCTGGGTCCTTGTGGACTTGGGAATTATGTGCACACTGGATTTTCCATTTTTATTAAAATAACATGCCCGGAAATTTTTTTCTAGTTAAAAAAAAAAAGGCTTTCTATTTTCTGAAAGCCTTCTGACTGGTCAGAGGGCAAAAAGGAATGTATCTAAATAGACTTGAACTCAACAAACAAGCAGCTAAATAAATTTAAAGCTGTAGTCTAGTCATTTAAAATGCTGCTTCATGTTTAAATATCTGTATAATATCTATATTTTTTCCTTTAAATTTTCTTACGATTTTAACCACTCTAGCTACCCCAAGACAGTCAAAGACAAGCAGACTACATAGACTATCAAATCAGGAAAAGAAAACAGGTAAGTAGGAATCCAAGGGAAGCTTTGAAAGCCCATGATGCTGCCACTGCTGTTCCTACACACACACACAGAGCTTTATCTCAAGTCCCTGAATAGGATTGTGATTGCTCGTTGCGTACACATAGTCACTTAGGAGAGAAAAGCAGTAACCAGCACAAAGAGCCATGGCACACTCCTCTATGCCACCTGACCAAGATACCAAGTGGTTTCGCTAAGAAAACTCCTTTCTGCCTACAAGAGAGAACGCTGACAAGCACTTGCCACCTTATTCACGTACAGCGACAAAGGAAATCCTCAACAGGAGTGACTCCAGCAGAGAGAACATGACTTAGTCTAACGGGCCACAAAACTTCCTCCCCATAACAACACACTTGCCTGATGTGTGTGATCAAGACAAATACATCCCTTGGGGGCATATCCCAGAAAGCTCCAACAGCTAATTCATGCTTTCTATATCCATATGTACATATTAAGTGTGACACACAAAGAACTTCACCCAGGACAAAAGCGCACGGTCACATCCCTTCGTGAAGTTCTGCATCTGCATTTCCCTCGGATAGCCAGTATTAAAACAAAACCTGCCGCATTTATATCGCCCCCAAACCCAGCTATCCAAGTCCCCTCCTTTCTCACCTCTCCGGCTCTCTATCTTCAAAAGTAGAATGTCTGTTTAGCCAACAGAGTAAACCAACAACCTGAGGTGAGATGAACCCAGACCACAGAGGAGAGTTTTCCTCCATACACCAGCCAACAACCAACAAAGCATAAACCGCTCACGAACCAGAGGGGAGGAATGCCACAACCAACCTGGGCTGCTTGATTTCTTTTTCCAAAGAAGCCCAAAGTTCTGGCACAAGATTACTTTGCATGAGAACTGCGAAGCTTGATAACATTTGTCTCCATAAAAAAGCCAAGTTCACAGCAACCACAGAGTCAGGAAGGACGGGCTGGTTATACCCCGGTGAACTAGGCCTGCCTGGAGCAGCCTTGTAATCCTTGTAACTGTACGAAGTAAGCTGGAGTGGGCGAGAAGACGACCAGAGCCTGGCTGGGGGCAGGCATGTTGATTCACTTACCTGGGGCTCGTCTGCAAGCCTGGAAAGCTGTGCCCCCTGTCAGATTAAATCTGCACTTTTTCCAACGGAACGTGGTGCCTGCCGAGCAACTCATCACCTACATCTGCTAAGATGATGAGGAAAAAGATGGGGAGGAAGCCGACAACAAAAGCAGCCTGCGAACTGCACACTGGGATGTCCTGTTCTGGTTTTGTTTTTTCTTTTTTTTTTTTTTTTTTTTTCTGGGTGGCTTTTATTTTTCCCATGAGAGGATCTGACAAAATCTAACCCAACCTCTTCTGAATACCAGACAGGAAGTCCCACTTTGCAGTCAGTGAAAACTCTTTAAGGGGTGTGTGTGTGTGTGTGTGTGTGTGTGTGTGTGTGTGTGTGTGTCTTTCCTTTTCTTTTGGCATCCCATCAACTCAGCACCTTTGAGTGTTCCTGCAGAGAGATAACCAGTCTTCCTGTTCTAACAGCGTCAGATGGTCAGATGGTAAGGGGCGCTCCACCCACCTCCCAACCCACACTGTGTATATAAATAAAGGTGCTTGCCCTAAGCATACAAAGGGGCCAAACACATTTATTGCACATTAACTGCACTTCAAAGAACACATTGGAGTTACTGTTTCACTTTGGTATACACATATACCTTGGGGAAACAAATGCAAAAAGGATTTCCTTTCAATCCTTTAGAAATCGCTTTTATGAAACAAAACTAAGTTAATCACAAGGAGCTGTGATTGTGACTCCATTTCCCAATCTCCTCCATTGTGGCGTTTGCTCGCTCTCTCCTGCTGTCACGTATGGACACATTGTCTGCACTCACGCGCTCCACAGGAAAATCATCATTCACTTTCTCCCCTGCTTTCCTAATTCATTTTCTTTTGTAGTTCTTCTTGCCTGCTCGAATATAAGAACTTCTACTTTCTATTAGCAAAGATGCTTCCTCTATACCAGGAGTTGTAAGACTCTGGCATCCTAAGCCTCAGTCTTCAGTTCTGTAAAATGGGAATGGTGACGAGTCTTCTAGTCTTGCTATGAAGAAACAATGATAAGCACAGTGATGGGCTCATTACAATAGCACAGTAGGTTAAGCCACCACCTTCAATGCCAGCATCCCATATGGACACTGGTTGGAGTCCTGGCTTCCCAACTTCCAATCCAGTTCCCTGCTAATGTGCCCGGCAAGACAGAAGAAAATAGTCCAATTGCTCGGACCCTGATCCATGTGGGAGACAAAGAAGAAACTCCTGACTCCTGGCTTCAACCTTTGCAGACATCTGAGGAGTGAACGAACAGAGGGAAGATCTCTCTCTCTCTCTCTCTCTGCCTTTCAAATTAATAAATCTTTTTTTCAAATGCACAATAAAGGGCCCAGCATGGTAGCCTAGCAGCTAAAGTCCTGGCCTTGTATGCATCAGGATCCCATATGGGCATCAGTCCTAAACCCAGCAGCCCCGCTTCCCATCCAGCTCCCTGCTTGTGGCCTGGGAAAGCAGTCAAGGACAGCCCAAAGCCTTGGGACCCAGCACCCATGTGGGAGATCTGGAAGAATCTCCTGGCTCGTGGCTTCAGATCGGCTCAGCTCCAACTGTTGCAGCCACCTGAGGAGTAGATCATCGGATGAAGATCTTCTCTGTCTCTCCTCCACTATATATATATATATGTATGTATGTATATATATATATATATCTCTTAATTTTCAGCAAAAATAAATATGTTTTAAATGAATAACACAAAGTAATGTCACTTTCAAAACAAAAGCATCTTACTAAAGATTATGCCACATGCAAAGTCCAATTATATTTTTCAGATTTATTTGAACATCATAATCACAGAGCTCCGAAGACACACACACACACACACACACACACACACAGAGTTCCACTCTGGTTCACTCCCTGATGGCTACAACAGCCAGCACTGAGCTAGGTGAAGCCAGGATGCATATGCTTAGCCCAGTCTCCTACACATGTGGCAGAGGCCCAAGCACCTGAGACAACTACTGTGGCTTTTCCTAGTCTGTGAGTAGGAAGCTGAATCCATAGTGCAACAGCCAAGACACAGGGTCAGGCAGTGGCTTTACCCACTATGCCACAACAGCAGTTCCCTAGTTCTTTTTTGTAACAGTTTTAATGATAGAAATTTCATATAATAATAATTAACCTATTTACAGTGTGGCAGTCAATGATTACCAGGATGTTCACAGAGTCGTGCAACCATCACAACTAATTTTACATCAATTCATCATCCCAAGAAGCAGTCCCTGTCCATTTCCTTACCCCCCAGGCAACTGTTAAAATCTACTTCCAGTCTCTATAGACTCACCTGTTATCATTTCACATAAGTGAAATCCTACAATATGTGTTCTTTGTAGACTGGTTTCCTATACTCAACATGTTTTAAAGATTCCATGTTGTAGCATACATCAGTATGTGCATTTCCTTCTGAAGTTGAATAGCTCACTACGCAGATATAACAGGTTTTATCCGTTTGTTCATCAGTTGAGGGATATGTTTGCTGGTTCCACCTGTTATGCAGTTTCAGTACTTCTGCTTTGAGTATTTGTGTATGTCACCTGTGTAGATTTACACTTAAATTTCTTTTGAAAAAAAAAATTCAACACAACAGTAAAGTTGCTGAGTGAGTCATGTGTAACCGTACACTTAACATTTCATTTGTTATTGTTTGATTGTTTTAATTTTCATTTAATTTGCAAGGCACAAAGAGAGACAGAAACAGGGAGAGAGCATGCATCCACTGGTTCGTTCCCTAAACGCCTACCACAGCTGAAATTAGGCTAGACTGAAACCGAACTCAGGCTGAGACAAGATTTGAGTAAGCACCTCTGCCTCCCAGAGCACACACCAGCAGGGAGTTGGCATAGGAAGCAGAGCCAGGACTGCAACCCAGACAGGGGATATGGCATGCAGGTTCCCTAGGGAACACCTTGACTGCTGCACCAAACACCTAGCCCTGGTGCTTAACCCCTTGAAGACCCGGCACAAGTATTCCACAGTGGCTGTGTCACTGGACTTTTCCTACAACACTGTAAGAGCTTCCAACTTGTCCACATCTTCATCAACACTTGTTTTTATCCATTTTTTTAAGATTTATTTATTTTTATTGGAAATGCAGATTTACAGAGAGGAGAGACAGAGAAGGATCTTCCATCTGCCGGTTCACTCCCCCCAGTTAGCTACAATGGACAAAGCTGAGCTAAATGGAAGTCAGGAGCCAGGAGCTTCTTCTGAGCCTCTCTTGTGGATGCAGGGTCCCAAAGCTTTGGACCATCCTCTGCGGATTTTTCTAGGCCAAGAGCAGGGAGCTGGATAGGAAGGGGAGAAGCCAGGACAGGAACTGGAATCCATATGGAGTCCAGAGCAAAAAACACTGATTTATACTGTGCCCAAGCAGTAGTCAGAAACAAGATTTGCCAATTGAGCCATCATGCCAGGCCTAATCCATCATTAATTTTAACACAGCTCAACAGAGCATGAGGAGACATCTCGTTATGGTTTTCTCTGCACTTTCTTGGTGGCTATCAAAGCTCATTTTTTTACTCCGTGTCCAGAATTGCTTCCTTTCCTGTGGGCAGGGCTAAATATTCAAACTATAGGAAAACCACTGAGGACTGGGTAAGAGCTGATTAGCATAAACACTGACTAGGATGATGGAGCACCACCCTGCAGCATGAAGCATCTAGAACAATGGCGCTGTTCCAACAGCTGTCCAAGATGCTCAGCCTTTTAAACCAGGAAAGCTGTGTGCACTTCTACTGAAATGAAATCAGCCAAATATTATGCCACCTACATATCCCTGCCCAGGCTTATCCACAGAAAGAGGTTGCCGAAGAAGTCAGCCTTTCTTCCTCCCACCAAAGGGTTATGCTGCAAACGTGCATGAAGATAAAATTCTAAATGGAAAATGATGACATTTTGGTCACTTACCCATTAAGTTCTTTCCACCTGCCTTTCTGTTTGTGTCTTCTTAAATAGAAACAGGCTCAATTAAGTTAGCCTTCTGTAAGTAAATACCTGTAACTGTTTATAGGAATAAATCACAAACGAGCTGTGATTTGTGATGAAGAATCTGGCAAGTGGTCAAAGTAGCCACGGGAGCTGGCAAGTCAAGATAACTCTCCTTTCCTCGAAACGTATGATACTGGGAGAGGGTTAACAATTTTTTAAGAAATTTTACACAAAGGAGTCATCATTGTCTTTCAGACATTATCATGTTTGAACAAATTCATGTACAATGATATGAATTATCTCTCTTCCCTAAAACAGCCTAATTCAGAATTTGATCTTTTTAATTCCCAACAAAGCTAACGTGAACAAAACCTAAATAAATTGTAATAAGAAAATGTCAAAAAGCTATTCATTTTTTGAAATAAACCTTTTTTATCTTTATTTTCCCACATAAGCCTCAGGCTTTGCAACATGTATTAATAGCATGATTCATCCATCTCCTAAAAAAATTTTTCCACATCCCAAGACTGCACTGTGTAATCCATTGTTTTCGTTATTTCTTGGCACACAGCTGACTATGAAACTGACCACTGAACTTTCACATGTCAAATAGAACTTTCCATTGTGGGAAACTTCTAAAACACTCACATTGAGCTTAGTGGAAATTTCACCAGAGCTGAAGAGGAAAGAAGGCCTGTATCAGTCAATTGAAGAGGGAAACCAGAGTCTGTGCAGGAAAAGCCAATCCCTGGACAAACACAAGTACCAACTTCGTTGGAGCTTCTCTAAGCACTGAACAACCAAGACAATCAGAAGCCGTAATCAGTTCACCAAGTTATCAGAAAGTTCCCCCTGAAAACATCTACCAGGAGGCACTTTTTCAAACTGTTTCGCACTGTCAGAATCCACTGCATTCACAGAACCGTCCTTCTGCTAGATTATCCCGTGGCTAGGTCTTGCAAAATCAATAGGCCATTTATGTTGCAAGTATCTGTCTAGGGAATGCACTTTCTTATTCAATCCAGTGTTGACTGCAGTAATCAAATTTTGCACATGCCACTAGCTCTATTACAGCTCCACTGCAACTGGCTGCCAGCCGAGGGTTGCTCTCATCAAAAAGGAAAGAAACCATTGCACTGAAGAGAGAGTTACAGAACAAACCAGCTGGAACTACAGGAGGTGGTA
Organism: Ochotona princeps; assembly: GCF_030435755.1. NCBI lineage: Eukaryota > Metazoa > Chordata > Mammalia > Lagomorpha > Ochotonidae > Ochotona > Ochotona princeps. The sequence goes on from NC_080832.1 coordinate 20,210,114, forward strand.
GGGAAGTACAAGAGTGAAGCAAAGACATTGGCAAATGAATCCTCTCCCCACAGGAAAGCATACCTCCTGGCAGCCAGCACTAGCCAAGGCAGGCTGACCTTGGCCATGAAAGGCATACATTTGCTTCATTCATTCCTGTTATCTACAAACTCTCATGGCTTTGAAGATCATGGTTTAACTGTCTAGTCCTAACTAATGGATCTGCACCTGACACTCCAGAGCAGCAAGGAGCTACAGCCAAACCACGACTCCCTCCATACCAGGGAGGCCAAAGGCAAGGGAGGAGCCATGGCACTCCGCATGAATTTGAGAAACACCTCACACTTTGTGCTGTGCCTTCATTCCCTTACACCACTAACGTTATCCTCAGGTCACAAAATGTTAGAGCAATGTGATGACCTAACCCAGGTCAGTTTTAGCAAACAAATTTAAGGAGAGGGTGAAGGTTCACCTTTTCTTTCAATTTTGCTTTTAAGTAACTTATTCATACATTAGAGTCTCAGAGTCACAGCAGCTGCGTAATTAGTACAGCACAATCCTCATTAACACAAAGGGATAGTACAAAGCAAACAGGTTTCATGTCACTCATAGATAAAATTCTAAGAATATAATACTTCCCTCTCTCTCCCTGCCTTTTTTCTTTTTTTTTTAATTTATATTGTAGTCAAAGGCTTAATGTTCCACTAAGAATAGAACAAGTTAAAAGACCATAGTTCTTGACTTGCATATTTTAGATAGAAAATGCTAAAAACCTGATCAGCAAATACTACAGTTATTTACTAAAAGACGTCTGGATAATAACATTCCTTGAAATGGCAAACAGCTTTTGTTTCTTTCTCTTTTCTTTAAACTTCCTATCTTAATCTTAGACATACCCAGCTTTTCTAAATATTATCATCATCTTATGGAAAAAGAATATAATTATCAAATCCAGAGAATCAACATGAGTACAACACGGATCTTACTCATAGTCTGCCAAACGTCTCTATTTGTGGGTCCCTGATTCAGTCTCAGATCCCACGTACAAGCAGTGCCTCATTCCCAGAAGACCACACCCTAACTAAGCAGCATGCCTGGCCTTTCCTACAAAAGCTTTGCTTCCCTTCATGCCATCAATAACCTCAACATCAGCTTTTCCTCCATGGTTCTACCTCCCTGTCTTATCTACCTGTCCCATCAACCTTACCCTCTAAACACAACAAAAATTGAGTTTTACAACCTTTGTGCAAATCTCTAGGGCCAAATACGCTGCAAAACTTGAGACCTGCGGTTAAGATCTGGGTCAGTTTTCCAAATCAAGCATGGGTGTAGTTCTGCTCCAAACAACTTTAAGAGGGGAGCTGAAATCAAGTTCAGGTTTATTATCAAATGAACTACAGCGAAAACACCTTCTGGTTTTTCACAGCTCTTTTTGCATCTTGTCACCTCAGAAGAAAGATCATGAACTTGAAATCCATGACTTCATCTGTTTCCCACCGTCTACACATCATCTTTCATCCCAATTTTCCTGCAATACTAGCTACAGAGTCCCCGTGGCGGCCAGGCTCTCTTCACTCTAACTCACCCTCCCACGGGGCCCACAGTCATCTTTCTAAAACACCCACAGCTGCCTAACTTCAACATCTTTAGAGAAGTTTCCCACGAGAGGAGGGAGTATAATCCCCTTGGTGAAGTTCGCGTGGCACTCAAGATCTGTACTGCGCAGCTCAGGACACAGCAGCACACACAAGAAGAAAACAAAAATAGAAAAGATCTTGGCCACTCTCAACATTCCTAAGATCTCACTGACACCTTTCACTTTTTTCATCAGGATAATATTGTTTAGCATACAGCTGCCGCTGGGGCATCAAGTGCCTACCCTTTCCTAAATTTTTGTGATCCTTCCTTGATTGAATGACAGATGTGTAACCCATGGACACAGGAGACCAACACTTTTATGTCAACAATAATCAGAAGGACACACTGGGATGTTTTAAGTTCATTTTTGTACAGTTAAGAAAGTTCTTCAGTTCTCCACCATTATAGAAGACATTAATAAAATCTCAAAAGTCAACATCAGAGAATTTTTTACATGATTTTAATGACACGTCTAAAAAATATTAATTATGTTAATGTTGGAATGGTAAAATAATAATAATAATTAAATAAAGAAAAAGCTGGGCCTGGCGCAGTAGGCTAGTGGCTAAAGTCCTCACCTTGAACGCGCCGGGATCCCATATAGGCACCGGTTCTAATCCCGGCAGCTCTGCTTCCCATCCAGCTCCCTGCTTGTGGCCTGGGAAAGCAGTCAAGGACGGCCCAAAGCCTTGGGACCCTGCACCCACATGGGAGACCCAGAACAGGCTCTGGGCGCCTGGCTTCGGATTGGCTCAGCTCTGGCCACTTGGGGAGTGAACCATTGGATGGAAGATCTTCCTCTCCATCTCTCCTCTTTCTGTATATCAGACTTTCCAATAAAAACAAGCAAACAAATACATCTTGAAAAAAAAAAAGAAGAGAGCAAAATCCAGGAAAATCTTTTTAAAAATAAGTGAACCCAAAAAAGTAATTTCAAAGATGGTATTTAACAGCTGAGTGATTTCTCATGAGATTATTTTTCCAAAGCACAGAGATATAAATATAATCTGAAATCATGACTTTATTTCCATATTAGTATACTAATGGAACTTAATGACATTATCATCAACAACATTATATTAGAGAGTATCAAATCCAAGTCCCCACCATTGAAGAGCTTAGAAATTACCCCAGCCATTGCTTCTCAGCCCTTTGGCTAAGATCAAGTGTAGAAATTACCCAAGCCACACAAAGACAGAGGTTGGACACAGACCTTGGGAACTCGCAGCACATGGGAAACTAGGAGATCATGTTTAGGTCTTATTTTTTAAGTTATGTATTCATCTATTTGGAAGGCAATTACATAAAAAGGGTACAACACTGAGAGGAAGAGAGAGAGTTAATATCTTTCATCTGCTGGTTCATTCCCCACCTGGCCACAAGGGCCAGGGCTGAACCAACCCAAAGCCATGGGCCAGGAGCGTCATCTGGGTCCCCCACGTAGGTGCAGAGACTCATGAACTTGGCCCATCTTCGGCTGCTTTCCAAGAACAATAGCAGGCAAGTGAATCCTAGATGGAGCCACCAAGTCTCCATCTGATGCCCATATGGGGGGCCAGCACTGCAAGTGGAACCTGAACCTGCTTCGCCACTCCCTTATTTGTGCTTTTCACTGTGTATACATACCTGCTTGGACATACTTCAGGATTAAGTTATAACCTGTCCTTCAGTTATCTCAGGAAAGCTGCACAAAGTAGTGAGAGCAACAGGCGTCAACAATCCCACCAACTCTCTAGAGGAAGGGCTGGAAAGCTGTACTCAGCTTCCGTTACCAAGAGAAGTGAAGGGAGTTCTGACAATCAGGGTCCTCTTGAAAAGGCCCTCAACGTCCTCTCGTGTGTGAGTACAAATCCTTTTAAGAAGAAAGAGGAATTTACCAATATTATTTTTAAAAGAAACATGATTTTTCAGAATTGTCTACATATAACAATCAATAAACTGGCGATCCAATGACAACCAAAGACATAAAGAGAATTTGTTGACTTTGTCAAGAGAGCATCACCAGTTTCTAGAGAGTGCTAAAATTTTCAGGCCTTATTGAAAGGTGTAAAGAAAAGAAACACAGGGTCCAGTGCAGTAGCCTAGTGGTAAAATCCTCCTCACCTTGCATGTACCGGGATCCCATATGGATGCCAGTTCTAATCCCAGCTCCTCCACTTCCCCATTCAGCTCCCTGCTTGTGGCCTGAGAAAGCAGTCAAGGATGGCTCAAAACCTTGGGACCCTGCACCCACGCAGGAGACCCAGAATAGGCTCCTGACTCTTGGCATAGGATTGGCTCAGCTCCAGCCAGTGAGGCCACTTGGGGAGTGAATCATTGGATGGAAGATATTCCTCTCTCTCTCTCCTCCTCTCTGTATATTTACCATTCCAATCAAAATAAATAAACATTAAAAAAACAAGAAGAGAAGCACAGAGATTATTCTTTGACATTAGCAATGAAGAAAGCCTGTTGGAAGAAGTGGCCTATGGACAGAAGTGCACTGAAGTCCCGAGTGTCCTATACGGCCGACAAGCGTATGACCCCAAATAAGGTCATTCATGGCAGTTTGCTCCTTGGTCACCCATGGTGACCATCTCCACTCAGAATACCAGAGTCACTACCTATCATCCTGTTGGCTCTGCAACGATGGTGTTGATTATGCCAGGACCTGCCTATTATCAATTGTCACCCTCCTTACTGGGGGGCATACTGCAGTCTGACTTGAAGTCCCCAGTGCAAAAGCCTTCCACTCCAAGAGGCAACAGTGTCCACTGGAATCTAATCACCTTCATAATGTTCCCGAAAGTTCCTGGGCACCACCTCATACAGACGACAAGTATGTCTGTCTACACGCATCTTCACTCTGACTGCAGGACGTTGTTCTTGTCAGGCAAATGTCCATATGCAAATCAGAGGATGTTGGCCACTCAGAGATGGGGCTGCTGACATGTGTGAGTCATCTGGAGATGGAACTTGCAGCTGGCACCACACAAAAACAGTTCTGTCTGAGCCAGGGCACACCCAGCCAGGCTTCCATGTGTCACATCTCTCAAATTGGCATGAGCGTAATCACCCACTTGTCACAACAGCCGACTGACAGTGGGACAAGTCCCAAACTGAAAAACTGACTGGGGGCATTTTAAATCAGTTCTTAGGGTTTTCAAGATGACACAGAGGATCCCCAAGGGGTAACCAGGTGAGAAACAGGGAATACAAGTAATGGTGATCACTTAGGAGTTCAGGGGCAGCAGGCTCCCAGGGCCTACATCCCAGGAAGAGCACCTGGTGAGAGTCACAGCTAACAATAGGTTCACTTAATGCCTACTGGGTCCCGTACAGCACAGCAGTAAAGACAACCAGTTCCCAGGACGGGCAAGTGACTCAGCACCAAGTGTTACAGATGAGAATGCTGAGACACTTGTTAAATTACTGCCTGGGGGAGCATGTTCAAGTATAGAGACAGGTCGGAGCCTGCAAAAAGAGAAAGAGAGCGCAGAGGCTGGGTAAACTGGTGGGAGGGAATGCTGCTGGAGGAAGAAGGGCAGTGACAACTTGCAATTAAGGTATCCCAAGGAGTCACTAGGAGGGAGGCATGCAGGAGAAAGAGCCAGCAGCAATGTCAGAAGGTACAAACGAGCCACAGGAGCCCAGGAATGAGACACAAATCGAGCCAAGTCCTCTTATTCTAGGGCAGTCCTGAGAATGAGCAAGTCACCCCTGAGCTTGCAAGCTAGCACCATTTACGTGCCATTTCACAGAAAGCTCCACTTCCCATTAAGTTTTTTCTACTCCACAGAATGTCCATGAGTCAGACTGTGCATCTATAAAAGGATAAATACAACAAGTGTAATAAAATTATCTCTAAGGCTGGGATCAAATGTCTGCCTAGAAGTTGCCAATTCTTGAGTGCTGGAACTGCCCAAGCCCTTATTCAACCCTCGATGTATATTTGGTCTCTGATCTTCAAAGTTTTTTCACACTTATTTTCACTGTTGCCTATAAATTTTTGACACATTGGTCTGTGTCAGCATTCAACTCCTGTTGGGGAATAAGATAAATAATGTATCGGGCCATGGCTTAAAACACCAAGTTTGGGCCCAGCACAGGAGCCTAGTGGCTGAAGTCTTCACCTTGAATGTACCGCGATCCCATATGGACGTTGGTTCTAATCCCAGTAGCCCTTCTTCCCATCCAGCTCCCTGCTTACGGCTTGGGAAAGCAGTCAAAGATGGTCCAAAACCTTGGGACCCTGCACCCATGTGGGAGACCTAGAAGAAGCTCCTGGCTCCTGGCTTAGGATTGGCTCAGCTCCAGCCATTGCAGCCACTTGGGGAGTGAACCAGAGGATGGAAGATCTTTCTCTCTGTCTCTCCTCCTCTCTTTACATCTGCCTTTCCATTTAAAAGTAGATAAATCTCAAAAAAAAAAAAAAAAAAAAAAAAAAAAAAACCACCAAGTTCATGGTGTGAGTGTATGTGACCTCAGTACAGTGCCTAGCCCAGTGGCCGTTCTTCTCGCCTGTCATGTACCTTCTACAGAAGCTCCTTGGCTTCCAACAGCCCAGCCTGAGCGAAAATGATACCTGGAAATTTGGAAGTTATTTTTATGAAAGTAAACGATACTATAGAATACTTCCTCCTTTCCTCAGAGTCACAACCAAAAATCATAGCAGGCCAAAAGGAAACACATTTTCCTCAACAGCAGTGAGGATCCAGGTATCCGGTGGCAGCAGCAGCTGAAAGCCCAGTCCCAAACCCTAGCACCCACACACGGCCCGGCCTCTTCAGGCAGCTCCGAGGAAGACTTTTAGCAACAGCATGACAGAGGGATCCAGCTCTGCTACTCTGCTTGACGTGAAGACCAAGCCATGGCAGGAGAAGGTGTGGCTACACCTCACATAAATTACTAATCTGCCCCCACACCGGAAAGGGGCGGGGGAGTGGAGAGGAAATGAAAGCAAGTGACTCTAGGGCTCTGGGTTTCATATGCAAGAATAGCCAGCAACAGGTGCAGTGTTCCGGCTAAGTGAAGACTCTGAAAAGCCCTTTGGCCTACGCACCACAAAGAGTCCAAGCAGAGAAACCCCACATCGGGCACCAATGCCAGCTGTGCACTCGGCCTTCACTAGCTGGGAGCAGTACTGTTATTGTTTGTGCCTGTGTGTGTATCAAAAAGACCACAAGGGCCCGGTGCAGTAGCTCAGCGACTGAAGTCCTCACCTTGCATGCACCAGGATTCCATATGGGTGCCAGTTCTAATCCCAACAGCCCCGCTTCCCATCCAGCTCCCTGCTCGTGGCTTGGGAAAGCAGTCGAGGACGGCCCCTGCACCTGTGTGGGAGACCTGGAAGAAGCTCCAGGATCCTGGCTTCAGACTGGCTCAGCTCCAGCCGGTGCGGCCACTTGGGGAGTCAATCGCACGGAAGATCTTCCTCTCTGTCTCTCCTCCTCTCTGTATATCTGACTGTGCAATAAAAAATAAATAAATCTTAAAAAAAAATAGCATAAGACACCATTTCTCTGAAGACACAGAACTTCCTCATTCCCAAAGTTTATCCTAAAATAAGTTCAGTACTGATCACAATACACTTTTCGAAATTATTTTTTCTTTACTTTCCTTATTTTTAATGATTTGAAAGACCGATAGAAAGAACAGAGAAATCTTCCATTCACTGACTCACTCTCCAAATGTCTGCGGCAGCCAAGACTGGACCAAGTAAAAGTCATAAACCTGGATCTCAACGCAGCCTCCCACATGGGTGGCAGGCACTCAAGTTCATGAGCCATAATCTGCTGTCTCCCTCAGGTATGAACCTGCAGGGAGTTGAACCTGTAGGCAGAGCTGGGACTCGAACTCCGGCATTCTGTAAGGGATGCAGGCATCTGAATCAGGGAATTAACGTCTCTGTCAAATGTTCATTCCAATAATGCATTTGCCAATGCCTAGTGATTATCATCATGCCTAGCACTTAGTACGGAGTCAATAAATATACTGAACGAATGAAGGAGTAAAGCAACTAAATGAAAAATGTTCTTCAAATAGCAAAATAGCAAACATTTCACTCTCAGAGTGGTTAATAAGCATATTTTTCCCCAGCTCTGCAAGAAGAGAATCAAATTTGGAATCAGATGCAAAAATGGAAGACATGTCACTGAAGAACACATCAGAGAATGTAAACCACCCAGTGCTGGCTAACACTGAGAACCTGTCTGCTTGAGCGTACACAGGGAAGGAATACTCATTAGAGAAAGATCAAATGGAAAGAAAAAATCAAAGCCATGGAAGCAATCCACTTTTAGATTTTGCTTTCATTCAATATGCCACTTCACATAACATTTTCCACCTGACTCTATGAAAGAATGGAGCAAAATAAATTTTGGTGCATAAACTTTTGCCACATGATAGTAATCTGCTGATAAAATGTTACTGCAAATGCTTTAAGGTATATGTGACATTGTAACAGAAATGCAAGCATAGATGATATGGCGTGGAAACAAAGCTCATTTGTGAGCTGTAAGAACTGGAGCGGGCATTTGGCAGAGCAGTGTCGCCCCTTAGGATGCCTGCATCCTGCATAAGGGTACGTGGGTTTGACTCCCAGCTCCAGCTGCTAAGCCCGGCTTCCTACTAACACAGCTCCTGAGAGGCAACAGGTGATCCTTGGGTTCGCAACCTCCCTGGAAGTTAGGGATTGAGTTTCCCACTTCCAGTATTGCCCACATGTGGGGAGTGACCAGCAGACAGGTTTACTCTGTCTTCTCTCTCCTTTTTTTCTGCTCCTTCAAAAAAATTAAAGTGAACGAAGGCATTGAAGAAATGGCAATGAAACTGAGTAGGCAGATGAAAACATCTGTTACATTTGCTATATGAACACCGTACTGAGTAAAAGGAATACACGCAGTGTGATAATATCACTGACTACAAAGTGAAAGGGTTTAAATAGGTTAAGAACTAAGGCTATTCAGTAATAACAATCAAATGTTCAGAAATTCAAAAAGCAATAAATCACCAAATCATCAGAAGGTTTAGGGAACTTAACAGTACAAATAAAAACACTATGCAATAAATAATTTTATGGAATGGTGCTATAAAGATGACTCAGGCCGATAAGGCCTTCACATCATTATCTTTGAATTAGTAATTCCTCTTTTGTATAACAAAATATTTCAAGTAGAATTTGTCTCCTCTTGGGCACGGCGGCGTGCCTAGTGGCTAAAGTCCTCGCCTTGAACGCCCCGGGATCCCATATGGACGCCAGTTCTAATCCTGGCAGCTCCACTTCCCATCCAGCTCCCTACTTGTGGCCTGGGAAAGCAGTCGAGGACGGCCCAATGCATTGGGACCCTGCACCCGCGTGGGAGACCCGGAAGAGGTTCCTGGCTCCCGGCTTCGGATCGGCGCAGCACCGGCCGTTGCGGCTCACTTGGGGAGTGAATCATCGGACAGAAGATCTTCCTCTCTGTCTCTCCTCCTCTCTGTATATCTGACTTTGTAATAAAATAAATAAATCTTTAAAAAAAAAGAATTTGTCTCCTCTCAATCTTCATATCATAAGAATCAGAAATTCTTATTTTTTTTTTCAGATTATTCTTTCCAAGATCCAAAATACTCCTACTTTATCCTGAAGCAATAACCAAAGGTCTTGAACACAATTCTTGACTGAGAGCTTCTAAGCAGCCAATTATAAACTACCTCCAACTTCAAGGAACAAATAGGATAGCAAGCTCCTTGCAAGTGTTTGCTACTTTTTCAGTAATATTTTTTCTGCCATTCTTTCATTCATTCTCAAGGAGAGGTACTACACAGTACACCAAGGACACAAGGGTGAACAAGATCATTTGGCCACTGTCCACAAGAGATCACAGACCTGCGGACCTTGCAACAATTAAAGAAAACAAAACCATGAGCACTGCTGATAACTGTGCCAAGCAGACAATGGAGCAGGTGGATGCGGGATGACCGGACAAAATCCACTTCAAATGAGTGCTAGATAGGCTTCGTAAGAAGGAGCCCTTCAATCCAATGCCGAATCAGAAACAGCAAAGAGAGCCTGCCAAGACCTGGGGACTGGCATTGCAGACAGAGGAATGGGCCTGCCAGGAGGGCTCACTCCTGAAGCTAAAATCCACCCAGTGGAGCCAGAGGCGCAGAGGAACTGCAAGAGAATCAGAGAGCAGCACCTCTCCATGGGATGCACACCCTGTGAGTCACCAGGGACTTGCCTCTCACCACTCACTTTCCCCTCAGCCAGGAATTCCTCCTTTCCCTGTCACCCCGGAAATCCCTTCTCCAGGACATATTCCCTGTCCTCCCTAAAAGAACAAAACCCCAGGAGTTAATCCTCTTTCATCTGTGTTCCCAGGGCACCTGGAAGATAACATGCCTCAGCATCCTGCACCTGTTCAAACGCCTGTCGTGGGAATCAGCCTTTATGCATCGATTTCCCAGCAACCTGCCGCGGGTATGAAATAAATGACAAGTGTGTCAGTGAACAAACCAAGACAGAAACAGAGTAAATGAATGCAGCAATAGTAATACATTACTTAGTAGTTGGAGAGTCAGAACTGCACTGGCTATGGCTCCTTCATTCATTTGTAGTTTGGGATTTTCTACCCCTTTAAGGTCTTCATACAGCACGTACTTTGGAGGGACTCCTCTTACATCACAAAGAAGTGAGGCAGTAAGTTTTCAGCCACACATTGGACCCAGAACATCCTATTCAACTATCACACACTACACAACAGGTCATGTATCAGGCTGACACTGACTGTGGCACCCCTCGAGGACCTTCAAATCCAACAAGCAGAATAAATAGTATTTACAAAATATTTTCAGTACTTGACATCAATACATCCTCTTTTTAAAGAGAAAAAAAAAACCAGGTCCTTCACAAGACAAAATGATTTAGAATCCGTTCTTCTGTAATTTCCCCCTAATTCTTGGTGGACCCGGTCATGCCTTGGATTCCTTTCAGCCAACAGCTGAACAAGGCTGAGCAATCACCGCCTTCTTTACCTGCGCCTGACGCTCTGCTACCCTCATCCGCAGGTCCAGACATCACCTCCAGTTCACGTGGGCTCAGCATGTCCTTCAGATGCGGTGAAGTGTCCCAGACCAACATGGACACATCTTCTGAAGTCACAAAAAAAGATATGCGTGCCCCTCGGCTGGAGAACGAGCTTTGATGAAGTCAAGTGGACAAACAGGGCCAAGCAGTATGGGAACCTTGGACAGATGAGTCCCTCCCCAACCGCTCCGACCAGAATGGCCACATTCCTGCCCTAGTGCACAGCCCAATCCTGCCTGGCTCCTCGGAGCCTCTTCCAGGTGTGGAGCCTGTCGCCTGAAACCCAGAACTTGGGACAGCAAGGTCTGCATTTATACAAATATCACTGCTCAGACTGCTCAGGGCAGAGAGGCCTCGATTTCCTCACTTTGTTTAGGTTTTCTTTAAACCCCAGACATGTATTCAAGGGAGGTACAACGTTAAGGAATTTAACAATAAGCCCTCACAAAAGAGCATGTTCTCATAAATTTTACAATCTCTTGTTCAACTGGTACACTCCAAATTCATCCTGAAAGCTTCTAGGGATCCATCCATTAGCATCCTAAATAATGCATGCCCTCCAACTGAAAGGCAGATGATACCGAACGCAAATGCATCCTCCTGTCCTGCTCAGTGCACAGTCCTCTGCCCACTTCACTCCCAACCACTGGCCTCATTACTGTTTCCGTGGCTCTGACAAAGCGGGGCACGCGCATGACTCTGCCTTCAGCCAAAGCTTTCCATCATCTTGTGTCGTTGACTTCTAAGGCCCCCATCAGGAGGCCTTCTGGGTCACTGCCAACCTGTCCTAGGCCACTGAAGTCTGCTCATGACTTGCCATCATAAACTACAGCACATCAGCCCTTGGGAAGTTTGTATATTCTTGCATATTCTGTTTGGTCTGTGCTTCTTTTCTCGATCTACACATTTTGGAGCCCAGACAACATAATTATTGTGCACATCAGCTTTGCTGACCAAGCCCAGGACAAAGCCTGGCATAAGTAGCACTCACCAAAAAAGTATTTTCATTTGATATGATTGTCTCTAGGAAAAAAAAAACCCTCTGTGGTATGCTGCTGCCATTGCCAAGCGCTAAGGGAATAAATGATCTCTTGAAAACATCACCTTAATCTGGAATTACTGCAAGGCAGGGGTTCACGACTGTAAAAACAATCAGATATTTTCACTAACCTCCACTGGAGTACGTGTATCCCCTGCTATCATGGCAGGTCACAAAACACTATTAACAGCACCTTTGATGGTATCAATAGCAAAATCAGAGCCACTTGCACTTCAGCTGACAGCTGGAGCAGGTATCTTGGAAAACATCAAGGGCTCATGACCACTTCAGAACAGCACAGCACTTAGAGCAATTAGAGAATGACTACACTAGCTAAAAAGCAAATATTACGCTATCTCATGCAGGTTTGCAGGCTTTGTAAGTATTTTGATAACTGCATATGTCAGTAGAATTGGCTTCCTCTGTAATGTCATATATTTTATGTGCTGCACTTAAAAATGTTTAGCTGGCCTCACCAAACTGGGGGAGGGGAGAGCCGAGGATGAGCACGAAGATGGTAAACAGCCATCACCTAAGAACATTCTTGATGTGATGAAACCTCTCTCACTGTTGTCTGGGAATAATCATCCTTGAATCATTAGCTTCCAGTTTTCCAGGTTAAGGATCTCAGACAAGTAGGAGCATCACATACTTTACACTTCTCTCTCTACTTGCCCCCATCTCATTTCTATCACAACCCTAAATACTTTTTCTAACCCTCCAGGAGGACTGAAGAACAATTATTAACACTGAATAGGCATTGCTTTCATCAGTCAATCACAAACACCTAGAACACTCCATAAAACAGGAGCTTTGAGAGAAATGGGAAAGACCACACCAGGATGAAGCCAGCAGGCCAAAGGGAGGCAACATTCAGGGACTAGATCAGCAGAAAAATAAAAGAGAGGAATGAGATGGAGAGATGGAAGAACAAACCTCACAGCATTCCTACACACAGCGAGGCAGGTTCCGGCCAGGGCTGTTCAGCTCCGGTTGCACTCGGTAACATCCTCACTCTCCCCTGCCAAGCGAAGGGAAGGAAATGACCCTTGTATCCTTCCTCCTTCCCTGTCTCCTCTCACATATCCTCTCCTTGTTTTACTGTCTCTAAAACAGACACCAAGCCCAAGGCCAGCCTGCTTTAATCCCAAGGTCATGAAGATCTCTTTCAGAATATTAACTGACCCCAACCGTACTTGTTAACTCTGGACTGCAGTAAGAACTACCTAGAAACCTGGAAAAGTGTTGCTTGGGCTGTATCCAGAAGGATCTTTGCAACGAGATTAGCAAGAAAGACTGAGTGGACCAGGCGGGCAGACCTGGCTTTGATGCGGGCGACACCATCCACTGGCTGGACCACCTGGGACATCATTGCTGGTCTCTGGACTCTAGCACCTAGCCTGTGGCTCCCTTGCTGGTACTAACACTTTCATCCTGAAAGTGGGAGTTACACCCCCCCACTTCCCAAGCCCTGTACCCCCAAAGTCTCTAGCCTGCAGGCATCCCATCCTGGGACTTAGCTGTCACAGTCACGTGGGTTCATTCCTCCTTGCAATATCTACACATACACCCTATCAATTCTGTATCTCGATGCAGCCTGACTCACACATTCTCTCAATGTCACACAGTAAACATAAGACAAAAATCCTTCCAGAGGTTTCTACACCCCATCCTTACCACTAGAATTCTTCCTGGAAATAGGGTAAAGCCTCTCTCTTCAGGTACAAATCCTCCAGACACCCATCACCAACACAATGAGCTTTGAAGGAAAATGAAAGTTGAGGAAGTCCCGAGCAACAGAAAGAAGCTGAGACTACAAGAGCCCCCCGCCCTATCTGTCCAACCCACAGTCTGCACTTGGGTGAATCATTTTCACCACCGTTGTCAGCGATATTCCTCAATGATGAGACAAATGAACTGGACAGGCTTGTCCCTTCTGGCACCTTCTGGTTCGAAATTTCTTCAAGGGCCTTTGGTAACACAACTATCCATGACTGTAAGAAAGCAAGAGAAGATCAGCTGATGGTTTTAACTCCTGGGTTGGTTCTCTTCTGAGCCCCGACCTCTATTGGAACCAATGAGTATCATCTCTCCCCGGCTCTGCCCATCACACTCTTGTCCCTCACCTAAACCAGTGGGAGGAGTGCTGGTCGGGTGTTGCATTCCCTGCTAGCACAGGCCATTTCACCTTGGCATTTTGTGTTTTGTACTGGTTTTTTTTTTTTTTTTTTTTTATCGCAACCAAACACGGCCAGGCCCCCACACAGTTTCAGCACTTGGGCTTGCCAGTGGATGACGTGAACCGACTCAGCCTGGTCTGCCCCACCCGAGCCAAGTGTATTCCAGTGGGTCACATTCCAAAGCCTCTTCTGGGTTATTTACCTCCATGCTTCTTGCGTTTATTTGCAGAGTCAGTGTCCTGTCAGAGGATCTGTTCAGGTTCCTCCCTCCGACTCCTTCATGGTGTCGGGCTTCACACATTCCAGCAGGTCCTTCGGCCAGCTCCGCTCTTCAATCCATTCTGGTTCCTGCTGTTGAGAGTTTCAGCCCAGCCACGGCTCGTCCATACCCACGCATATCTCATATATGGCTCAGATGGGGTTGAGGCCTAGCCGAGCCCGTCCAACGTCTATCCTGGTCCTCCAGAGCACCAAACTGTGTTGTGGTCTAATCCGGCATGGTGCGTCAAAGCCGAATTGATATTTGTGCCAAGGGATTACAACTGTGACCCGATCAGTGATCCGATCTGAGTGATGGACGGTGGCGGGCACTGTGCTTACTAGTAGTACATGTAGGAGCCTGGACTGGGAATGCCTCAAAGTTTTTTTTAGGGGGATTCCCCTGAACAAAATGGAGGAATCAAAGCATTAATCAAAAAAAGATGGAAAATGGAGTAGATGAATCAACCACCTCAGCTTTATGCTTGCAGCGGAAAACTGGACAAGGGGAAACCCTAAGACGGACTATGTCAATCAGTGGACTCTGCACCAGCCTCATCATACCTGGACTGTTGCTGATGATATGTTGGTGCTTCTAATTGATCGAGGTGACGCTCTGCTGGCTCTGCCTACAAACCTGAGAGGGCCTCCCTAAGAGGCGGTTGAACTTGAACTGGACAAGTGGGATGCTGGACTCTGTATGGTGTAAACTTTTAATTAGGGAATCTCAACGGAACTTGAGCTGTGGTTATGCATCAAGGTGAAGGAATTCATGATGGGGGAAGGGTTTGGGGTGAAGGGGGGGGAATCCCAGTACCTATGAAATTGTGTCATGTAATACAATGTAATTAATGAATAAATGAATATTTAAAAAAAAAAAAAGGAAAGATAACAAAAAACAGCAGAGTGGATAGAGATAATTTTTTTAAATCAACAAGCACAAAAGTTGTTGGAGTGTTCACATGCCTATTTCAGATAGCAAAAATCTTGTCAATTATTATCACATTATAAACAGAGCTGATCAAAGATGTATTAAAATGAGCCATTTTCTTTTACAAACATTTCCCTGTTTTCCCCAGTTGTTAGTTATTACTAAAAGCTCCACAAATTGTTACATATTAAGAAATGTGAATTGCTATTTCTCAGATATTATAACTTGCAACCAAAATACTCACTAAGCTGCAACTGCAGAATGGATATTGAAGGAGAACTATTTGTATATTATGTTGTGCTATTACTTATAGTATTTCTATCAATTATAAAAATTGATTCAAATAAAGTATCATTTTAAAACAGCAAAAAAAAAAAAAAAAAAAAAGAAAGCAAGAGAAGGAAACCACTTCTCAAAGTGACTCACAGTTAGGCATGAAAATCTGTTTGCTATTAGTGTTCATTCAGAATTCCCAGTTCCCTGCATTTGTATTTCATTACCAGGGAGCTAAATATAACGCAAGTGTAAAATACCCAACAGAAAGCCGACTCTCATCGCTAGCAAAATGGGAAAAGATGTGGCAATTATGTGAGAGAAGAAACTAGACTCAAAATAATTTGGATATTTACAGTTCACATGCACAATACGATGATTTAGATGGTTTCTAAAGCTGCAAAACTTGGCAGGTCTGACAGAAGGTATAGAAAATCTTGAGTAACCACAGCAAGAAACCATGGCTGAGAAAACAGAGCTACTGAAAACAGTTAAGGAGTTAAGTAAGTCACAGAAGTTTATGTGCTTGCCAGAAAAGTAATATCTGTAGTACTTTCTATTCTGTCCATAAAATTTCTCTATAAAATAGTTTCAAAGGTAAATCTCTCATTACATTTCTCAGTTTTCACACGAGGGATTTTTAAGGAGTTAATGGAAAATGCACATTATAAGAAAGCATGCATAGATTTCAAAATTTTCTCTACCATAATAAACCTTTCCATCCAATTAAAAAAAAAATTTTTTTTCTGCTTGAAAGAGAGAAACAAAGATTTTTTTTTTTTTCCAGCTGGTTCACTTCCTGAATGACTGCAATAGCCAGGACCAGGTCAGGCCAAAATCAAGAGCCTGAAACCCCATTCGGATCTTCTCTGTGGGTGGGAGGAGCCCAAGCACCTGAGCCATCACCTGCAATGACCACCCCAACCACGTTCACCTGAACATTCTGAAAAACCTTCACACAAGTAATAAGACACATAGTTTTTAATTAACTAAGGCGATGACAAAATGCAGCATCCCTATCCATGTTCTGCTATTTGTTCACTTAGCTATTCCTTCTGATACAAGTTGATGTGTTTCCAAATACCATATTTATGCTGCTCCTTCCTCAGGATAGGGCAGACACTATGGATTAAGACTTTTTGAAATAACAGCTAAGAATTCATCTCTTTCACACCTGATCCTACAATCTCTATTAAAGTTGCTTAGTTGTTGTTGTTGTTTTTTAGAGAAGCAAAAATACAGAACGGTAGAACAGGCAGAGTCCCACCTGCTGGTTCCCCTAGGCCTGCAATTGCTTGGCTGGGATAGGCTGAAGCTGGGAGCTGCAAACTCTACCCAGGTGTCCAACATGTCATCACCTGCTGGCATCAGGAGTACGGTCCAATACTCAAAACCAGGCACTCCAGAGTCTGGCACAGTAGCCTAGCAGCTAAAGTCCTCACCTTGCACACACCAGGATCTCATATGGGTGCCGGTTCTAATCCCGGCAGCCCCGCTTCCCATCCAGCTCCCTGCCTGTAACCTGGGAAAGCAGTCAAGGATGGCCCAAGGCCTTGGGACCCTGCACCCATGTGGGAGACCCAGAAGAGGCTCCCCGCTCCTAGCTTTGGATAAGCGCAACTTCAGCCATTATTGCAGCCACTTGGGGAGTGAGTCAATGGACGGAGGGTCTTCCTCTTTGTCTTTCTTCCTCTCTCTATATATGACTTTCCAATGTTTTTTTTTAAAAAAGGCACTCCAATATGAGGTGTGAGTATCCAAACCTGGAGTCCCAACCAGTAGAGTTAAATGTTCTGTCTCGATGTACAGAAATTCTGTCCTTTTATTGAGTTAGTTGTTCTGAATATCATATTTTTAATTCCTAATATCTCTTTTTCTCTGAAGATAAATTTTTATCACTTTGTGTTCTTGTTTCAAAGTGGCAATTATTTTCCTACTTCTCTGCTGATTTTTGTGATATTATACATCACAACCCTCTTTATCTTGTTGTGTATTTTGGTGCAGCCTTAATGACGCAGACTATTATCAAACATCTTCTGACTACTGGCAGCCCTCCATCTTTCACAATGAGGTTCAACAACGTGTGGGTGTCACCTGCCAACCAGCGAACTCAAAGTACAGTAATCAATCTACTGCTGTCATTCAACTGACCTCCCATTGAGAGCATCTTTCAAGTTTCAGGTACTTGGAGGGGCATCCTCCGTGTCATTTAATCTTCATGATGTCAGATCAGAGCTTGGTCATCTTTTCTGGGCCAGGATCTCAACTCAGAGCTCAATATTTCCAGCAAATACATGAATCTCTATCCTTTTATGCAAGTGCGGAGGACAGGGAAAGATCTAGAAATCAAGCTGCACCATCTGGAGAGTCTCAAACTCTGAGTTTTTAGCTGCAAACTTCTCCCACTTTCCTCTGGCCCAGTCCCGGAAACACTAGAGACTCTCAAAGAGCTTGCAAAGTCTTCCGGCTACATAGGGAGTTTTCTCCATCAACCCCTTCTTCTCTCCTCCTGGAAGTCTTCACTACCATCTCCCAAGAGGTAAGCCTTCCCTGGCGTCCACAATCACTCCACTTGACTTCCCTTGGCTTTATTCCCGAGTTTATTGCTTTCTCATTCTATTCCCCATTCTTTGGGTGACAGCAAGGAGTAACAAACAGGTCTCATAGTACCACTTTATAAAACTGCAAATGTATTTGATATAGAATGCAAGAAACTAAGCAATGGCTTTCCCTGATGCAGTACAACATCCACCCCATTACTCTATTTTTAACTCCAATTTCTGTTCTTTCTACTTTATACACAATAAAGACTACTCAAATGGCCCTATTTCATTAGGCCTAATATGGGTTTTTCAAAACGACAGTATGCAAGTATGATATGACTCCCATAGCGTCAAAGGCTAAAAGATTGTCATGCTGAATATTTAATGGCCAATACCAGCTTTTATTTTAAAAAAAGGTAAAACCACAGTGCTGATACCACAGTGAAATCAGTGATAACAGCTCTATTGTCAGTTACTCTGTGTAAGTAGGTCTAAATTAAAACTTGATTTCCTTATTTGTAATATATATATATATACAGTGTTTTCACACATGGGTAACTAAACATCATGTAGTTAGAACATAACATTTTCATTTTTCTGTTTTCAATGTGAAATTTTATATTACATTCAGTAATTCAGTACAAACAAAATACAGCTGCTCTCTAGGGGTCTCAATGGACAGAAAATCTGAAATGGCACTAAAACTTCCAAAATTCTTCAATAAATTTTATCTCTAGAAAAAGTGTGCTGAAATAAGCACAGAAATCCAAAGTTCTTCTATTTTGATTAAAGAACAAAATCTGCAACTGTCGTGAGAACATTAATAATGAATGAAAAGGACATACAACGCTCGAGCCTCCAAGGTGCCTGCTGACCTGGGATGAGTTTGAAAACAGAACACAATCCCCAACCAGACCAAAAGTGTGGGGAGTGGAGTGCTGAAGCTGTTCCAGGATTGATAGGGGCCGTTGCAAGATGGCGGCTGGCCGAGGGCCAGGAGGCGGAGTCGGTAGCAGGTAAAACAGGAAGTCACAGGGACAGGCTAATGCCCTCGCTGTGATTACTGGCCTATCACGTAGTGCCAAGTGGACCCACAGGGAGAAGTGATTGGTGGAGAACTATATCAAAGTAGCTGGTAAAAGCTAGGCGTGGACGACGAACGGGACAGACAGACTACGACAACAATGATGAGAAAGACTGGGGGGGGGGGGGGGCGACGAGGAGAAAGACTGGGGAAAGAACGATGGACAAAACGGGAAGAACAGGGCAGCAGAGCAGGGAAGAAGGGCTTAGATCTTCGGGTGGAAAGGTTAAGGCGTATGGGGAGGAAAAGCGGCAAAGAGGGATACAGACAGAAGCAGTAAAAGCAGTATGGACAGACAGGGACAAGAATGGAGAAATGGAGCAGAAAGTACAGGAAAAAATATGGGAGGAAAGCTTAGACCAATGGGGACAGAAGCAGTGGAGAGAAGGTTTTAAACGCAGCCACTTTTGGCAGTGAAGGGGTCCGGCTGAGGTTCCGGCTTTTCCCGGACCCTCAAGAGTATGCCTCGTCGTTTTAGTGTCTCCACTGCTGGGCAGCAGCGACACAAAAGAGAACATGTGTGTTGTTGAGCAACATGTTGAGTCATGGAACTAATTTCGCAAGAAAGAACTTCACGGCTAGATATCAAGATTCCCTTCACAAAACTTACTGAAATTGGGCCCGGCCGCGTGGCCTAGCGGCTAAAGTCCTCGCCTTGAACGCCCCGGGATCCCATATGGGCGCTGGTTCTAGTCCCGGCAGCTCCACTTCCCATCCAGCTCCCTGCTTGTGGCCTGGGAAAGCAGTCGAGGATGACCCAATGCATTGGGACACTGCACCCGCGTGGGAGACCTGGAAGAGGTTCCAGGTTCCCGGCTTTGGATCGGCGCGCATTGGCCCGCTGCGGCTCACTTGGGGAGTGAATCATCGGACGGAAGATCGTCCTCTCTGTCTCTCCTCCTCTCTGTATATCTGGCTGTAATAAAATGAATAAAATGAATAAATCTTTAAAAAAAAACTTACTGAAATTAACTCTGTCTACCAAAGCAGGGTAGAAACTCCTCAAGCTGACACAAGTCAGGCTTTCCAAAACACTGATAAAATTGAAAGCTCCTACCCCACAATTACTTCATCTGGAATCTTACATATGGAGTTGGATTAAGCCATTATAAATCATGGGAGCTAATAAAAAATATTTGGTTCCCACTGTAACAAATATTGAATATATCAGAAACAGTACCAAGTGATGAAGAGAAAGAAATTTAAGAAGGTATTCTTTCCTTTCTTATAATTTTTTTAAGCTTAATGCTTTTGAGAAGTTTTAAGAGTGACCAATAAATAAATAAACTACTACTAAGACTTCAGACTTTAAGGCCAAAAAAAACCCTTGAGTTTGATGAGTTCAGATTCAAGAACATCCAGCTTCCTCCTAACTTTCCAAAAAGATTCTCACAACACGTGTCTACGTGCTTTCCCCCCGCCTATCATTAACGTGAGACAGGCAGGAAGGACTGTTCTGGGTCACACTCAAATGTTCATGATTTTATCTATTATAATAACCCATTAATCAGTGTTGATAAGAATCCTGAGCCAAACCTCACTTTTCAAATCCTTGTAAGAAAGTGGAAGCTCGTAGTGATGACTCACAGGAGTGAATCCAGGAACTTCTTCCGAGTCTCCCAAGAGCATGCAGCGTCCCAAGGCTTTGGAATAAATGCCCAGTCCACACAAAGACAACAGCAGCGCAGTTAAACAAGTCATTCCCAGGTTTGGGGACATTAGCTGAACTATAGTTTCACAGTGGAGAGATGGCAAATCGATCAGACACACCTGATATGTGCTGGGCAACACAGCACACACTGCAGAGAATCACCAAGCTCACCCATCACCCAAACACCCAGACAACCAAAACCTTTACTTAACAAACAACCAGAGCCCAAACATTCACATACGGGAAGCAACAGTAATCAAGGTTCATTTTAAAAACGGTACTGTTTCTTAGGTTTTCTGAATCAGTAGATGGAAGCTCTCATGGTCTCTCCCTCTCAAATAAATAGTTGTTTGCTTGTTTGTTTGTTTTTGAATTGCAGCTGTTTCACTCCTAAATTGGGCAGGTTGCCTAATCGTTGCATTGGTTATCTGATTACAAAAAAACAGGCATGCCTCTTTCAGAGAGGAGTTGTGTTATATTTAAATGAGTTAATATGCGTCACACACGTGTAAATATATACTTATATTCAAACTTATGTTACATCTACATATACAAGAGTACTTCCAAAAGTTTGTAGAAATTGAATTATAATTTAAATTTGCTGAAGAAGTGGGGAAAGCCATGTACATTTCGTTCATAATATGCATCTTGCTTGCACTTTTTGAAGACCTTTCCTTCACCCAGTTTATTTAAATCTACACAGAGGCACTTGTAAATGCATGTGTTCAGATGTATGTGTATACATGCTACCATGTATTCCCAGATATCAGATATGGGTGTATTGTGGTATGGATCTGTCTGTGTAAAAAAGATTGGCCTTGCGGCATACAGGCAGCACTGGCATTCTGTATAAGTGCCTGTTCAAGTCCTGGCTGCTTCACTTCTGATCCAGCTCCTTACTAATGTGCCTGGGAAAGCAGCAGAAGATGATTCAAGTGCTTGGGCTCCTACACACACTTGGGGGACCTGGAGGAAACTCCTGGCCCTGGCTTTAGACCAGCCCTGTGCCAGTCAGTGAACTGGGAAGTGAATCCAAGGATGGAACATCTCTCTCTCTCTCTCTCTCTCTCTCTCTCTCTCTTTTCCTTTCCCTCTCTCTCTCTCTGCCTTTCCCTCTCACTGTCTCCATGTAACTCTGCCTTTCAAATAAATATTTTTTTTTTTAACAGAGGGAAGAAACCATTTCCCAGACCAGGGTTTTCCACATGAGGTTTCAGGTTAGAATGAGCAAACACTGAAGCATGTGCAAGTGTGTTTAATAAGAGGAGAGAGTGATGATTTAAGATCATCAGCTGATTCCAAACAGCTGTGTCCTTACACCCGCTGCTGCACTGTCAGCTTATCCATGTGCTTTCAACAGCACGTCCCCCACTCCAGCCCCATTAGCAGGGAAAGGCAATGAGAGAATCTGGCTTTTAAAAAAAAAAAAGTGTAAATAGAACCGCAGAAATTGGGAAAGTGGTTAACAGATTTTAAAAAGCCAACTCAGGTAAATGTTCCCAGAATTAAACGAAGCAAACATATAGTTCATCAACCTGAATGCTAATAGGTCACACCTTGACTGAAGGAGAAGGGTAGATAGAAAAGAGGAAATGGGGCCAATTTTTCTGAAGAGCGTTTGTGCTTCTGTCACCCTAGCTAGGAGAAGCTGTCCCTCCCTGTTGGACCCTCTCTCTCCTTAGCGTCTTTTTCCCTTACTTTCTGCACTTGTAAGATCAAATCAGATCATGCAATTGTACACGTCTCAGCACTAGGCACATCCCAATCAAGTTATAATTTGTTATTTCATAAGTGTTTGTGATAATTGATATAATTATGAATAATTTTCACAGTTATTAATCATAATCACAAAGGCAAATTTTGAATGGTCAGAGACATGGCTCAGAGTCCATCCAGACAGACCTGGTAACTCGAGTCACGAGATGCCCCTACTGTCACCATCAACAACCTGCAGAAACGTAAAAGCAATTGACATTACAAGGCCATGGGACAGCAAGAATAAAGACAGGAAACTGTGCTAATACTAATGACAGATATTGGCATTGTCGCACATAAGGTTCATCAGCTGCTTGACATGTTGAAATCCCAAACAGAAGCACAAATTGAAGTTCTGGCTGCCCTCCCTCTAATCCAGCTGCCCACAAATGACGCTGGAAAGTATCTGCTTCCCTGCCACCCAGTTGGGAGACCAGGCTAGCTCCTGGCTTCTACCCAGTCGGCTGCAGTAAGTTGGGTAATGAAGCAGTGGAGACACAATCAGTATCTCTTTCTCTCTTCTCAAACATGTAATTAAATCTTTCTAAAAAAAAAAAAAAACACACAACAAAATCATATCCTAAAACAATACCAGCCAAACACTTTCATTTAATCTTCGTGACTCCTCATGAAAACACAGCATAATCACTTTCGTTACTCCATTGTGTCCCCAGAATTGAAACTTCTAAAGATTTACTTTAAATAACTTGGGATCACCAACTGAAGACTGCACAATATTGCAAGTAAATGTTTTGGGATATAAAATTCTACAAGAAAATCCTCAGGTCCTGCACCATGCCTCAATAACCAAATTCTCATCTTGCAAGCACCGGGATCCCATACGGGCATTGGTTCCTGTCGCAGCTGTTCCACTTTCCATCAACTCCATGTTTATGCCCTGAGAAGGCAGAAAGAGGTGGCCCAAGTCTTGGGACCCTGGACCCACATAAGAGACCAGGAAGAAATGCAGCCATTGCAGCCATGTGCGGAGTGAGCCAGTGGATGAAAGATCTTTCTCTTGCTCTCTCTTTCTCTCCATAAATCTGACATGGCTTTCCAATAAAATAATTTTTTTAAAGATTTATTCTTTTTTTATTACAAAGTAAGATATACAGAGAGGAGAGACAGAGAGGAAGATCTTCCGTCCAATGATTCACTCCTCAAGTGAGCACAATGGCCAGTGCTGTGCTGATCTGAAGCCAGGAACCAGGTCTCCCATGCGGGTGCAGGGTCCCAAAGCTTTGGGCCATCCTCGACTGCTTTCCCAGGTCACAAGCAGGGAGCTGGATGGGAAGTGAGCTGCCAGGATTAGAACCAGTGACCATATGGGATCCCGGCACGTTCAAGGTGAGGACTTTAGCCACTCGGCACGCTGCCGGGCCCAAAAATAATCTTTAAAAAAAGGGAAGAAAATTCCCAAGGTTCCCTGATTTACACAAGTGATAGTGAGGATAGGAGAAGGATGTGTCAACCAGCCTGAACCCCTAGATGAAGGAAATGGCTCCAAAACCAACATATAGGATTGTATCAACAAGTCTGGCAAGGAGCACCACACAACTGCAGAAACTCCACAAGCCTCAAAACAGCACCGTCAATCACATTTAATCTGCTAAAAACTAAAATTAAACACAAAATTAAAATGTCTAAAAAAACAATAATTCAGTTTAAAAAATTTAAATTGAAAATTGAAAAAGAAAGGAAGGAAGGGAGGGAGGGAGGAAGCAAGGAAGGAAGAACCGCCAGGACAAAGCCAGTCCCACAGCTAGCTTACTTAGCATGACCGGCAGACACAAGGCCCTGGGACACAAAGAGGGTGACATGAAGGTGTCTCAACTTGGAAAAACATAGGATAATGAGAAACAAGCATAACTAAGGGTTCTAAAATTCACTTTAATTAAAAAATAAAATGTAACAGGTTTGTGTATTTTCTATTTTTGCGGTAGGCACTAACTCCCTTACATGCTATAATGCACTGCTTCTCGAGGCTCTTAACTAAATCAATGGAGTTAGCAAGAACTACCCTGAAGGAACCTTTCTCCTTGAGGAGCAGGGATTCCTGCTGGGTGCACAGCACTTCCTCATTAGCAGTAGGGCCGTGCAGGCTCCTTGGCTGCTGAGTATTTTCAGCTTATATCATAAGGTATGAGAAAAAAAAATTACAAAAGCAGATTACCTGTGCCAAAACTGAAACTCAGGAAGAGATAATAGGTCAAAACCGGTATAGCAGACTTGAAGTTTGTCAAAGCAAAGTCCCTGGAAGCAATTTCCAGGAAAGCAAAAAGAAGAGCAGCATGAAACACGAAGAGAAGGTGGACTGTGTGGGATCCAAGGTTCACACGCAGAGACAGGGAAAGTACCCTGGGACGCAGCCAATGAAAACAGGTAAGAACGGGTGCTATCCTCATGTTACAAGTAGGTGCTTTAACAAGATACCAGAATACAAAACTTAAATTTTGTCCAGGATCAAAGAAAATCACTGGAGAACTTCCTACCCTTGCATCAATAGTTATTTTTCTTTATTTATTTGCACTTGGTTTACAGTAAGGAATGCCACATGAGAGAGTTCTATTAATCAAAAGTATCTCATACAGTTCCCTGACCCATTTATAACATTCTAGAAAATAGAAGATGGGGGGAGGGGGAACTTGAGGACCAGTAAGAGAATAAAAACAGAACCATGTTTCTCTGAAAATGTGTTTCAAAATTTGTGCATAATGGCCATCTTGTAACTAACCACGCATCTTCCTCAACCACTTTGCCTAACATGACACTTTGAGACAATTCACAGCCAAAGCTTAACAAGAGGATAGGACAACCTTATATACAACAAGTGAATTTCTGTCAACCAACTCCTCTTGTCCATATTTTAATAATCAACTCATTTCTCCCCTTTCTACATTTTTGCCGATTTTTTTTTCCAAAATCCTATGCTTAAGTGACTTTCTGTATGAATTTGAAAAAAGATGAATATACATGTTTTAAATAATACAGAAAACCAAGCCTGGTACAAGGGCTCAATTGCGAAAACCTCACCTTGCAAGTGTCAGGATCTCATATGGGCGCTGGTTCATGTTTCAGCTGCTCCACTTCCCTTCCAGCTCTCTGCCTGTGGCCTACATAAGCAACAGAGGATGGCTCAAAGTCTTGTGACCCTACACCTGCCTGGGAGACCCAGAAGAAGCTCCTGGTTCCTGGCTTCAGATGGGCTCAGCTCCAACCTTTGCAGCCATTTGGGAGTGAACCAGTATACGGAAGATCTTTCCCCTGTGCCTCCTTCTTACTGTAAAAGTTAATTCTAATAAAAATAAATCTTTTTAAAAAGTTATATAAGAAATACAGTAAAGTTACTGTAAAACTAGCCAATAACTCAAACATATATTTGTCATGAAATTAAAACAAATCAATCTTCCCCCTAGAATTATTGTAGGAAGTAAAAAAATGCTACATCTGAAAAGACCTAACACACACTGCCTCCCTCTTCCCTTTTAGGAACTATTTTCTCCATCTAAATTTCATTTTCCCCCTGTGCAGTGGATCTAGCAACCAATCAATTAGTTCACACATTGCTGGCTTTTATGGGATACCCTGCTAGGATTTTAAAAGTTAATGTATATCCAGATACTCGCTATTTAAAAACACACACACATTGAATTTGCCTTAGACTCCTGGACCCATACATTACACAGAGTAAAAGTTTAACAGATTGTGCCTAATTTTAAATTAAGTCACTGTAACTGAAGATACTTCTAACTAAGCAACTGGTATCCTGTTGCCTTTACCCAGACCTTCTAATTTCCTCTATTTTCTTTTAACCTATTTATACTCACTCCAGTGCCACCAACACCGGGGCCACTATAATACAGAACATAGGAATGAAAGCTATAGGATCACGAAGACCCACCAATTGTCATATATATCCAACTAGGAAAAAATATCAATCTTCCCACATTAACCCAATCATGGAAGATAAGAAAACAATGAGAAAAAAACACTTGTGGGAATACACTCTGAAATGCCCTGGGTGTGTCTTCCACTTCAGAGGAGGGATGAGAACAAACAGTCCAGACCCAGAAAGCTGCTGCACCAGGAGCCACCAAGTCTGGACACAGTGTCAGCAGCCCATAGGGCCACGGCATTCTTAGGTCAAGTGGCTACTCCACCAGAAGATCATCAAACAATTCCAAGGACTATTACACATATGAAGTGCTTTCAGGCAGATTCCTGGCAACATTATGCTGTCAGAAGTCTGCCCACTGCACAGCAGCCCCAGGCCAACGTGGCAAACAGGGCTGGAGTCCAGCTTGTATGGTGGCACAGGGAGAAGGCACAGTCCACCAAGAAACATATTCCCGCAACCGTTTATCTCCCCACCTGTCTAACCTATGGGATTACTTTGGCCTTGAAACCACGAAGACAAAATAGCACTGAGGGTACCTGCTGCATGAGAAAGGGAGCAAGAACTTAAAATTGAGCCCTACTCAACTAGGAGCCCAAACCGCAGCCAACAGATGCCCTGCTGCACTTCCTTTCCCAGGACTGCTCATGACATCGTCAGGTCTGCAACAGCGGCTGACCCGAGCAGAGAAACCAGCAGGCTACAGGGAAAGTGACAGGTGGCAGGCCAGGCCAGACCAGGGACTGCACCTCCCCAGGGAGGATGATTTGAAAGATGCTTACATTCAGTGGCACTTTTACTGCCACACTGTCTTTCAGCTACGCTTGCATGCAGCAATGCAATCTGGAAGTCCACATGTGTTTCCAAGATTGAAAGAAGCAAATGAGAAACTTCCTGGGGTCCTGGCAGCACCCTCTCTTGATCTTGAGAAAGCTGTTCCACCTCCCTAAACCTCAATTTCCTTCTCTATTAAAGAGAAGAGAAGAGAAGAGAAGAGAAGAGAAGAGAAGAGAAGAGAAGAGAAGAGAAGAGAAGAGAAGAGAAGAGGAGAAGAGAAGAGGAGAAGAGAAGAAAGGTATTTAAAAGTATCTTCCTCCCAGGTCACTTCAAATGCCATCTACGTAAAGCGGCAGAGTCAATGCTGAGAAAACAAGTCGCCATCACAGGTGCACAATTGCCTATTCATGATGTCAGGACCAGGAAAGTCCTGGAACCCAGAGGGCTTTTTTTTTTCCCCCTTAACCCATTTGGCAGCTGACATGACCTGAACTAACCTGAGGCAATTGTTTTTGTCCCACTTGTTATAAATATTCACATACTTGACTCCAGAAAGATTAATACATTGAATTAAAAGATAATGCCTTGAAACCCCCCATTACCACCACGAAACCAGGAGAGACATTACATAAGATACGGTAGATGTCCCATAACCCTCCTGAAATGGAAAAAAAAAAAGCACTAATTTTGCAACACATCTGGTTCCAAGTGTTTTGAATAAGGTATTGGGAGTTTGTGTCATAACTTCGCCCCATACTGAAGGGGGCAGTGGCTTGCTGTTCAACCCAAGAGCAGTTGTATTATGCTAAGCTTTCTCCTGCTCTTCCCTTTGGCAAGCTGTCATGATCACTAGATCCAGGCACAGCTCAGATTGGGGAAGCACGCCGTGAGGGCCTGGTGCAGGCTGACTAGTCACCGAGTGGGAAGTAGAGAGCCACAGGACAAGCAGGTAGCGGATTTGGAAACCAGACCCCTACAGAATTTCATGGGCTCTCTCAGGGACCCAAATCATCAAGCACTTTTCCCTGCATTTTCAAAGTGAAGCTAGTTTTCAGACCCAACACTGCCTCCCTGTATTCTTGGCAAAGTGTTCCTGAATCACAAGGCTTGGGTCTGGGGCTGTTGTTGTAATGTGGCTTTTTGTTTCTTTGGGTTTTTTTTTTTTTTTTTTTTTTTTGTCAGTTAATCAGTTTTTAGTGTGTGTGTGTGTGTGTGTGTGTGTGTTAAGCTCTTGAAAACATTAAGCTATCTAACTGCATACCTGGGGTGAGTATCAGCTGCCCTGTTTCTGATTCAGCAGCTCCCAGCTAATGTGCCTGGGAAAGCAGTATAGGACAGTCCAACTCCTTGGGACCCTGCACCCTCCTGGGAGACTCAGAGGAGGCTGCAGGCTCTTGGTTTCAGCCTGGCCCAGCCCCAACAGCCAGTCGCACCATTCAGGGAGATTAATGGAGGAAAGGTCTTTCCCTGTGTGTCTCCTCTTCTTTCTTTCTTTCTTTCTTCCTTTCTTCCTTTCTTCCCTTTCTTTCAGATTTATTTTATTTTTATTGCAAAGTCAGAATATACAGAGAGGAGGAGAGACATTGAGGAAGATCTTCCCTCTGATGATTCACTCCCCAAGTGACCACAACGGCCAGTGCTGAGTGGATCTGAAGCCAGGAGCCAGGAACTTCCTCCACATCTCCCACGTGGGTGCAGGGTCCCAAGGCTTTGGGCCGTCCTCCACTGCTTTCCCAGGCACATTAGCTGGGAGCTGAATGGGAAGCTGAATGGGAAACAGGGCTGCTGGGGTTAGAAACTGCGCCCAAATGGGATTTTGACACGTGCAATGTGAGAACTTCAGCCACTGGGCCACCGTGCCGGGGCCCTCCTCCTCTTTCTATAGCTCACCCTTTCAAACAAATAAATAAATGTTTAAGAGAGAGAGAATATTCTCCCATCTCCCTCCCTGCTCTTTGACACTCTTCTGTTTGTTTGTCTGTTTGTTTGACAGGTTCAAAACCGAAGCCTTAATCCAACAGCATGAGGGTGCCAATGCTGGGGGCTGGGAGGGCAGGGCGGAGTGAGGGTGCGCTGGCCCCGGGCAGGAGGCATGCCAGGACTCCCCTGGGAAAGATGTCTGTGCCGCTAGTGGTACCCATCCTCCCTTCCTCTACCCATCCAGACCCAGCACAGCCCCTTTTTGTGCTTTTAGGGGGTCCCTCGGGGAGACCCACAGCTAGCCCTCAGGGCCCAGGCCAGCTGTGCTCGGAGCCCCCGACAGCCAGCCCACTGGCTGCACCGGGCACAAAGGGGGCCCAAACCGCTCCTTGAGTCCCTACAACCCCACCGCACTCCACCACTGCCAGACAAAGTTCTGGAAAAGCAGGTATCATTGAATCATTTATTCCCCCCGCCTCCCCCACAGAGTCCAAAAGGCAGCTTCCACAGGAAGGGTGCGCCAGGAGGGACAGAGGTGTGGCTCCTGCCAGGGAGAGGCCTGGGCGGTCCCAGCCCCCAGCCTTAGCTCCCACCCTAAAGCCTAGATGCCCACCCAGGCGGGGCCCAGAAATGCCCACTGCTGCCAGCAAGCTCTACCAGCCCCGCCCGGCCAGATGACTCCTTCCCATGCTGTCCAACGGGAGGGCAGGGAGGGGAGCGAGGCCAGGGCTGGGAGGGGCCAACAGCCTGAGTCACAGGCCACCTCTTCCTGTCTGCCCACCATGAGCACTCTTACCATCTATTAAGATGACACTGTATTTCATTTCAAAGATATTCAACCCCAAGTGGATTAAATATGTAGCCTGTGTATTATAAGTAATAAACATGAATTATAATAGAAATGGGGGAAAAAGAGAAAACTTCATGAACTGAATCAGTGTTATGCCGCCCTTTACAGAACCTAGATCAGCGTGGACCCCTGCCTTAAATCCTATCCTATGTTTTTTTATTATTTAATTCTACTTTATTGCATTTCATTTCATTTTATTTCATTTTTGAGAAAGAGAACTCACATCACTTCCCAAACGTATACAATGGCCAGGATTGGACCAGGCCAAAGTCTGCAGCTCAGAACCCAATTCAGGTTGTCCGTTTGAGTGGAACGGATACATCTCTGTTACCTCCCAAGAACTGCATTTGTAGGAAGCTGGAACTGAGGGCCCACCAGACATGAACCCAGGCCCGTCAATAAGGAGTACGGGTATCCCAGGGCCCACCTCAAATCCTGCATGTTGGAGGGGTTTTCTCTGCTCCCCTTCCATCACTCCATTGGCCATGCAGGGAGAAATCACTAGAACGTATGTACCTGGGTCCATGCAGGCCCTTCTCAGGTGTGGTCCAAAGACACAGGACATCACCAACTCCTGCTCCAAAAGCCTTCAGCTCATTTTTCAAGGGTGGATCTCACCAATGTTTGCTAGGAAGTGAGGCAGGAAGATAATGGATAGCTGCCCAGCTAACCGCAAACCTGAGCGCAAAATCCTTCTCCATTCAAAACGATTCCAGCAAATAAAGACAAAGGGAAAGTGTTCAGGCTGGATACCATGGACAAGTCTTCCCCTTAATTCCATGTTCTGAAAGAAAAGCTTAAAGGGTCAAAGAAGTCCACATTTAAGCTTGGCCTACCAAATTGCTATAAAATTATATTTGTTACTATACCTTCTCTTCTGATTCTTTTTCAGTACCAGGCATCCGGCCTTCTCTGTCCCCCACAATTTTGGGTCAGCACATGGCTGCCTCACCACAAGCCACATTTCTAGACCTCCCTTGTAGTTAATGAATCCACGCAAGTAAGTTGTTAAAGCGATATGAAAAGGAATCATAAATGCAATCTTTGTGTCCATCCTTTCACACACACACACACACACACACACACACACACACACAATTGCTTATGTTGTACTCCCAACCACCTTAATTTTTCGCTTGGACTAGTACTAGCTGGTAAGCTAATATCAAAATGGCAGAACAGAGAAGGAGCCAGAATGCCCAACAGGCTACCTGAAACAGAGTACATTATACCATCTACATCATACCACCCACGAACTCTGCACTCTAAGCTGGCAAGAAAAAATAATTCTGATCCTAAGTGAGCCGATGCATTTTGAGGTGTCTGAAGTGTCACTGGCACATTAATATAATGCTCTCTAAATGATCCAGTGAGCTGCTTCTGATCCCGTCCAAAAGACCATGGGACCAAGTCTTAGCAAGCAAACTAAGAGAAAATGGAAACTGAAGAGGTACAGTATAGCACAAAAATGGATTTCTCAAAAATCCTACCAGAAAAATATGTCATCTTTATAAATAAGAAAGTTCAGCTTAAGGGTGCATGCATAGCAACAAACACAGCATACACAGGACACAGTACTCTCTAACATTCCTCCCATCAGCTGGGGGGCAAGGACAGTTCTCCTGTAACAGTAATGGCTAGCACTTATTGAGTACTTCCACATGCCAGATTGCTTTAATTCATGCAATCTTAGAGGTGGTACTAGTATCCCTAATTCATTAATAAGAAAGCTGAACACAGTAGAGTAACTTGCTCAAGCTCCAAAAGTCCGTGGGGGTGCCAGACTCACATTCCAACCACGCTATCTGATTCCATTCCGAGCCCCTCCCTTAAGGTATCTCAACAGGAAAGAACTGACAAAAACTTTAAAGCAATTTTAATAAACTTAATAAAAATGTAAATAAGTTTTATATAACATAAAAATTTTCTTACTCTTCTTTTCCAACAGTGGATAAAACAGCAAGGGTGACACTTGATTTTAACCCAACTTACAGATTAAAATGCTGACCCCCAATGCCATCAATACCATCCTTTCAAGGATCTCAGTGTCAGTATCAGTGGTAAGAATCCACGTGTGTAGAACAAGAAGATACTTCAACCTGCTCATGGAACATGGAGTGGACAGGTAGGATTACCTTGGTGCAAAAAAAATCTGAAATCCATGCCTACATGTATTTAAAAATATGTAAAATACTTTTCTATGAAGATACAATAGATAGATTTCAAAAGCTTTTTGCACCATAATTAAGTTACCTTTCAATTCCATTTTTCCATCCACTTTTTGATATACTTGCATATTTGGGAGGTCACAAGATCAGATAAAAATTAGAAATGGGGCCTGGCGGCATGGCCTAACGGCTAAAGTCCTCACCCTGAATGCGCCAGGATCCCATACAGGTGCCGGTTCTAATCCCGGCAGCTCCACTTCCCATCCAGCTCCCAGCTTGTGGTCTGGGAAAGCAGTCAAGGACAGCCCAAAGCCTTGGGACCCTGCACCCGTGTGGGAGACCTGGAGGAAGTTCCTGGCTCCTGGCTTCGGATCGCCACAGCTCCGGCCATTGAAGTCACTTGGGGAGGAATTAAAGGATGGAAGATCTTCCTCTTGTCTCTCCTCCTCTATGTATATCTTACTTTCCAATAAAAATAAATAAATCTTTTTAAAAATTAGAAATGAAAATGAATTACTAGAATACAATGCTTCCCAGAACTTTGGTTTTCAGGAGCTATAAAGCTGTCAGTGACAGGTCACTTAGTCCGTACTTCCTACCTGACAAATAGATCAATCAACTGTGCACAAAGATTGAGTGACTCAGTCGAGGTCACACAGCTAGTGTTTATAGAGACAAAGCTAGAACCTAACTCCCCATAAGACTAAAGGAGCGCTTGCATTTTAGAATAGTTCCCAGTGTTTTCTAGAATTTATTAAGGCAGCGATTGCTAATTGTACTCCAAAAGACATGAAAGACCCCTCAGAAGCCTTAGCTAGGCTACCTACTACCTGTACCTGCCACTCCCAATGCCAGGGCAATGCTGTATAAAAAGTCTCATTGTAAGGTTGGGCTTTGGCTCAGATTTAAGACACCAGTAAGAATGCCCAAGTCACATATCAGGGTGCCTGGCTTCAAGTTCTGACTAGCTTTCCAATTCTATCTTTCTGCTAATGCATACATTGGGATCCAGCCCAAGCACCTGGGCCCCAGCCATCCATGTGGGAGAATAGGACTAAGTTCTGAGCACGTAGCCTTGCCCAACCATGCTACTGTTGGCATTTAGGGAGTGAACCAGCCGGTAGAAGATATCTCTCTCTCTCACACTCTTACTCTTTCTCTCTTTCTCCTTCACCACCATCCTACTCTCCATACCTTTTGCATAATTAAAAAAATTAAAGAAGAAAGCTGCATCACACCTCAACAATGCATTATTGCACTTCTAAAATGGACCTTCACCTAAGAAGGGGGTTTTTTTGGTTTATTTTATTTTTATTTAAAAGTCAGATATAATACTTTCTCTTCAGATCGTATAAATCTTTCGCCTTTTACTAAAAGTCAGATATACAGAGAGGAGGAGAAACAAGAGAGGAATGTCTCTGTAGATTATAATCTTTTCTTACAAGTAGAAAGAGGAGGTGCTGCAGAGTTGTGAATGTAGATATAATCTACTTCTTTTTTGAAAAAGATCACTCGACTTCTGGGTTGATACCAGCTTTCATGAGCTAAGGTGGAAGAAAGAGACAAGGAAAAGATGACACTACAAGAGTGACTGTGGCCTCCACCATGGGGCAAGCAATGCAGATGGTAAAACAGGGCCAGACTCAGGACAAGCAGAATGGAAAACAGAACCAGCCGGATGTGTTGCTGGGTTAAGTGTGGGTACAAAAGACAGAATTATCACTCCAAAATTTGGGTCCATAGCAACTCAAAGAAATCAGATTGCTTTGCTGAACTCTGGGTTGGGTGGGGGCTTATGACTCAACTGTAGAGGAAACTTAATCCACAAAGTCACGGATTGATGGTGTTAGGAGGTAAGGGCTCCGTGAAAAAACCAGAGTTGGATCAAGTGAGGAGGGTGGGGTCCCTAGGAATGGTATTAGTGGCTTAAAAACAAGAGAAACAGAGACAGGGTCTTTGCACTTTGCTTTCTCTGCATCTGATGCCCCATCACCACCCATCACATGATGACTCAGCACAAAGAACTTCACTGCACACCACTACTTCCATGCTGAGCTTCTCAGCCAGCAGAACTATGAGAAACAGATTTCTTTTCTTTACTCATTTCCAAGTCTCTGTGGTAGCAACACAAAATGGATCAAGACGGTGGAGATCAAGGATTTGGATTTACAGATTTGAACACACAAATAGAGGTGCCGAATGGACAGCTGGATATTCAAGGCTAGCTGGAAATCGACATCTGAGTTCAGCATTCAGATATATTTAAAACCAGGGAAGTGGTAAACAACAAAGGTAGTGAGTGGTGACACACAGGAGATCCAAAAATGTGCCCTACACCCTCTAATGTTAAGAAAAATCAACAAAGATGGCCATCTTGCCTAGTGGTTAACACACTGGGTCAGACACTCACATTCTATGTTGGAGCTTCTGTTTCAGGGTCTCAGTTCCACTCCCAATTCCAGCTTTCTGCCAAGGTAGACCCTCTGAGATAGCAGTGTACGATGAACGGGCAGGAGGGATCAGAAGCCTGAACAACGGTACAAAAAATACACTGGGGCATATGCTCCTATTCTCCAGATAAAACAGGAGCAAGGGGCACAGTGTGAGAGCCATGGGGGGAAAGCCACACAAAGGTGACCACAATAAACATATCAGAAGGTTTCTCAAGGTTCTTTCGATGTCAGAACTGGAAAGGTATTATGGCACTCACTCCATCTGAGTTTGATGAAGCAGAAGTTCCATTAAAATCTGAAATAGACTGCTAATTAGTAAGTTAGGTCTGATTATTTGCCACTTGTAGCAACAAAAGAGACTCATCAGCAAATTAAAAATTGACTAAATGCAAAACTGAGTCAAACGTTATTAGAAATGGTGCCCTTCAAACATTGTCTACTCCTCCTAGTGTTACGTGGTGCGAGTGAAATCACACCAGACATGTCTAAGGTTTTATAAAGGAATCTTTATTAACCAAGCTTGGTGATAACAGAGCATACTAGAAATAGCAAATCACAAGTGCCAATCACAATCCAACGAATCATAATCCAGCCAAATATAATCCAAAGGGGAACAAATGGCCATTACCCTGAAGTCCATCCGTTAAGCTCAAGACCTATGTCCCAGCTTCCCCAATAATATAAGTTATCCTAAGAGACATGCAACAAATAACCTGGACACTTACACAGCTGCAGACATTCACCTTTCCTTGGCTTCTCTGCCCACATTCCACTACTGCTAGGCCTCACCTCTCCTGGAACTCCTGATAGTACACACAAACCAGAAACAACATTACTATATCCATTGTCCCATCTAAGCAGTACACAGGGACCATGCTCAGGAGCTACCTGTCCTGGTCAGCCAAGAGTTGAGGAGCCAGAGTAACGGAAACACCTGACCAGAAAGAGAGCCCCTGGTGCATGGGCCTTTTTTTTTTTTTTTTAAAAAGGTTTATTATTATTATTATTATTGGAAAGCCGGACATACAGAGACGAGGAGAGACAGAGAGGAAGATCTTCCATCTGATGATTCACTCTCCAAGTGAGCCGCAACGGGCCGGTGCGCGCTGATCCGATGCCAGGAACCTGGAACCTGGAACCTCTTCTGGGTCTCCCACGCGGGTGCAGGGTCCCAAAGCTTTGGGCCGTCCTCGACTGCTTTCCCAGGCCACAGGCAGGGAGCTAGATGGAAAGTGGAGCTGCCAGGATTAGAACCGGCGCCCATATGGGATCCCGGTGCGTTCAAGGGGAGGGCTTTGGCCACTAGGCCATGCCGCTGGGCCCTGCATGGGCCTTTTAAAGGGGTTTGTGAGGGGAGTGGTTACACAGCAATGTAAAACCATCCCCTCTCAGTTGATAGGTGAGTCACAGGTGGGCAGAAGCAAATACCTAAGCGTTGTGAGTGAAGGAGTTAATTGGCGCTCATTGGGATGGGCAGGAACAGAAACTGGGCTTGTAGCTAAAAAGACTAAATGGACTCATCTGCGTCCAACATCCCAGCCGAATTAGGATGTTGGGGGGAAGAGTATACAGGAGAGGTGAAGGAGCAATCACTGGCTGCACTCCATAACACTAGTCCTAGCAATCAGGTCTTTGGTTTGAATGGCTCGGAGACAGCAGAGCCAAAACAAGGCCCAAAACTTGAGTTAGAGCAATAGTTTGGGGCCCTAAATTCATGCTAGAGTCTTAGACTACCAATGCCGTTTCCATCAGAAAAGACACAAACACCATGAAGACACAGGCCTAAAAATATGTCACTCTTCCTTCATAACATTTAGCTTTTCAATGACTCATAGGTCTTCTTTGAAACTATCATGAAAACTGTGGGCACTTTTTTTCCAGAACATGTGCAGAAACGTACGTGTAGAATCCTTGCACATGCTGCAGCCATTTACAGGCCTCAGCTTACCCTCCCTTCCAGCCCCAATCAGGTTAGCTAGAGTCACAGTTACAGGTTGTGTTCCCACGACCTTAGGAGCTAAACATAGTCAACAACCAAAGGGTCAGCTGCCAACATCTGCTAAAACCATGCAAAATCAAAACTCACTGAAGTCCTCAACCCCCACTGCCGTCATCTATCGTCTTTCAAGCCTTCCCTTCCTCCCCACTCCGGCCACCCTCTCCCAGCCACACAGACGTTCATTATAGGGATAGCAAAAGACAAAGAAACAAAATTTGCAACACAGCCCTTGATGAAACTTTAACAATATCTTTAAAAACATTCCCCAAGGACCCAGCACAGTGGCTCAACTGATTAATCCTCTCCCTTCAAGCACCCTTATGGGCACAGATTTGTGTTCCAGCTACTCCATTTCCATTCCAGCTCCTGCTTGTAGCCTGGAAAAGCAGTAGAGGTTGGGCCCGGTGTTGGTGGCTCAGCAGCTAAAGTCCTCGCCTTGAACACGCCAAAATCCCATATAGGCACCAGTTCTAATCCCAACAGCCCCGCTTCCCGTCCAGCTCCCTGCTTGTGGCCTGGGAAAGCAGTCGAGGACAGCCCAAAGCTTTGGGACCCTGCACCCATGTGGGAGACCTGGAAGAGGCTCCAGGCTCCTGGCTTCGGATCAGTGTAGTACTAGCCGTTGCAGTCACTTGAGGAGTGAATCATCAGATTGAAGATTTTCTCTTTCTTCTTCTCTATATATCCGACTTTGCAATAAAAATAAATAAATCTTTAAAAAAAAAAAAGCAGTAGAGGATGACCAAAAGCCTTCTGACCCTGCACGTGCTTTGGAGACTCAGAGGAAACACCTGGCTCCTGGCTTTGGATTGGTTCAACTCCGGCTGTTGTGGCCACTTGGGGAGTGAAGCAGAGGATGGAAGATCTTTCTGTCTCTCCTTTATCTATAAATCTTCCTTTCGAATAAAAATAAATGAAGCTTTTATTAAAAAATCAAGAGTTGGGCCTGGCGGCGTGGCCTAGCGGCTAAAGTCCTTGCCTTGAACACACCGGGATCCCATATGAGCGCCGGTTCTGATCCCGGCAGCCCCACTTCCCGTCCAGCTCCCTGCTTGTGGTCTGGGAAAGCAGTCGAGGACGGCCCAAAGCTTTGGGACCCTGCACCCGCGTGGGAGACCCAGAAGAGGTTCCTGGCTCCCGGCTTCAGATCGGTGCAGCGCTGGCGGTTGCACTCACATGGGGAGTGAACCATCGGACAGAAGATGTTCCTCTCTGTCTCTCCTCCTCTCTATATATCTGACTTAGTAATAAAAATAAAAAAAAATCTTTTAAAAAAAATCAAGAGTTGCCCAAATTGCTGAGGAAAGTAGTCAAGACTTCAACTGGCAGTTTTCAAGGTGACTCCAGCCCAAGCCACTCTCTTATATACCTATGAATATCAGATTATTCCATGCAATAATTCCCAGATATCTCACAGGCATGCCTAACTCACCCTACAAATTCACTTATCCTTCCCTATTCACTGCCCTTTGCACCCCACTACGAAAGGCACCATCTGCCAGGTGTCGCCACCAGAGCCAGAGTCCTCTGTCACATCCACTGCCACCATTCTGAAGACCTGTCTCATCTACAGCTGTCACGCTGTCATCTCCTCCCTCCCAGCTTCCGCTACCTTGTTCAGGCCTCTGACATCCCTCAGTCATGACAATGACAAGCCCTAGGTCCTCCAGCGTCACCCAGCACCCATGCTGCAGCTGGAGTGCTGCTCTCAAGATCCAGGAGGAGCAATCAGCCCTCTGCTCTCACGGGGATCAAAGCAAGGCAAGGCTGCAAGCCCAGAAGCCAAAAACAGAAACTAAAACGATACAAATGAAACTTGATATTAGAGTTCATGCTATGGAATATGCGCATCTGAAAATGGAAACTTTACTTTGAATATTTCATAGGTTTTGGAACAGACAATAATAAAATCGCGTAAGGTGTCAGATTGCAGTGGGTGCTCAAGTTCACTACACCAATCTGTCTTTGGATCCATGTCACGCACACACTCACAGCAGCTCGTCGGCAGCTAAGGACTCAGGAAGTGCCCTCGGCTGAGGGTAGCTGCCTTGTTCAAACCTGCACCTCACTTCCCTCCGGGAGTCATTTTAAAAGCTACTAGCCAAAGCCCAGATTTTCTAAGACTCAACATCTTTTCAATTTGGAAAATACCTAAAGAGCCATCCTACCACCTAAACAGCCTTCAGACTGGATGGCAATCTTACTGAGCCACTCAGCTCTCCCTCAGCCCCTTCCAGTATTTTAGGAACTGTTCAATTTCACAGAAATCTGTTCCTCCAGTTGTATTTCCAAGGCACTGGGCTAAAGATAAGCTATCATGATTTTCTCTTTGTTTCAGATACCATTTTTATTATCACTGCAAAATTGAGTTAGTTTAATGTTTATCATTTCCATCCATGTTTTTGTATTTTGCCTTATATGTATGAATATGTAATTACAAAATAACTTCTACTGGTTTGCAGAATCAGTGCTCAGAATCGTTGAACATGTTGTGTGTTTTGATCTTTGTTAGTATTCAAAACTGCTTCTAAGACTCATCTCTTTATGAAACGAGCTCTTTAAAACATGACCTAGAGTTAGACATTGTGGTTCACTGTTTTCAGCCACCGTTTGAGACTCCTCATGCCGAGTGGCAGTGACTAGCTGCTTCTGCTCCAGCTACCTGTTAACACACCTGGAAAGGGAGCAGACAACAGCTCAAGAAACTAGGTCCCTCCTACCCAGAGGGGAGAAACAAGTAGAGCACCTGGCTCCTGGCTTCAGCCTGGCCCAGTATCATCTTTTGCAGGCATTTGGGGAATGAACCAGCAGACAGAAGATCTTTCTGTATCTCTGCCATTCTGACTTCCAAATAAACTAATTTTTTAAAAGAAAGAAAAAAATCTGCCTTCACACAAATATGACCTAAAGCTAAGAGATGAAATTATAAATAGAAGATAAATTTCAAATGCTTCTTTTTTACACTGAATGCTTCAGTGTTTTAAAAGGCAATTTTTGGGCCAGGCGGCATGGCCTACCGGCTAAAGTCCTTGCCTTGAAAGCCCCGGATCCCATATGGGCACTGGTTCTAATCCCGGCAGCTCCACTTCCCATCCAGCTCCCTGCTTGTGGCCTGGGAAAGCAGTTGAGGACGGCCCAATGCATTGGGACCCTGCACCCGTGTGGGAGACCTGGAAGAGGTTCCTGGTTCCCGGCATCTGAATCGGCATGCATCGGCCCGTTGCGCTCACTTGGGGAGTGAATCATTGGACAGAAGATCTTCCTCTCTGTCTCTCCTCCTCTCTGTATATCTGGCTGTAATAAAAATGAATAAATCTTTTTTAAAAAAAGGCAATTTTTAGTTATTATTTTAAGCGATTCCCAGGACTTCCCACTACCCAAGGATACAATCAGCAAAGGCACATGACTGTCTTCACCGCATGGTCTAGATTTCCTCTTCAGTGTCTCACTTCTGCCGCCTCGCATTCTGCAGGTCCCACCTCCCCATCCCTGACGTGCCACAGATTCCCAGTGTCCTCGCAGCCTGCCCTGTCCCCACCTGCTCTATGCTTTGTCCTGACTTTTCAGATCACAGCCTGGATAGCCCTTCTTCCAAGATGTCCTTCCCGAGTGCCCTAGACATTGGATACCCTTTCCACGTGCTCACAAGGCAACCTGTGCTGTTTCACTTTTGTAACTGTCATTGCCTGTTTAACCTGTTTTTTTCAAAATCCTTTTTAACGGCCCACTGCTGGTGACAGACACTTGATGGCTGGAGCTGTGTCTTATCCATACTGGCTGACACATCACAGGGGCAGGATGACAAATCAAAAACTTACACACCGGAGATCTCAAAGGAGACTTTTTGTGTTTTCCTAAACACTAAGAGAACCAAAATTTCTGAAATACCACAGAATTTAAAGCCAACCTAGAGTAAATACCAAGATTGAAAAGATGGGACTCACAAAAAAAGGAAGACAGCAACAGGCTCTTAATTCTCCACTTTCCAAAACCGCCACAGCAGTGACACAGTAAGAGCACCTGTTACCTGAGCAGTTATGATTGTGGTGCATCCCAGAGCTATTTGCTGAACTCCAGTGACCTTTCCACCACTTATTATCCCCTAAATGAAAGGGATTTCTCAACATCTGTTCTTAATTTATTTTTAATTTGCATCTACCCTCTCCTCTCTGTTGAAAGTGGAATGAATAATAGAGGATGGCATTTTCTTTACAGCATCGTACTAAACATGCAGCCTTTCAATTAAAGGTCCTCGGAAATCATTCTGAAGCTCTTGTTATCTGACTTTCTTTTTTGCTGCTTCACCATAAGTTGACGTTATTGTCTTTCTTCACTACCTTTTCAAAGAACCAAATCTGAGTAAGGTTATGAAGTACAATAATGTTAATATCCGTTTTTTCTTTGCAAAGCATCATCCCTGGGAGGAGCAGGATGAAGCATACAGACCCCTCTGTATTATTTCTTACAACTACGTGAAAATCTACAGTTCAAAATGCTTCAACTTCACTTAAAAAAATTTTAAAGTCGGGCCTGGTGCGGTAGCCTAGTGGCTAAAGTCCTCACTTTTCACATGCCAGGATCCCATATGGGTGCTGGTTCTAATCCTTGCAGCCCCGCTTCCTATTCAGCTCCCTGCTTGTGGCCTGGGAAAGCAGTTAAGGCTCAAGGTCTTGGGACCCTGAACCTGTGTGGGAGACCCGGAAGAGGATCCAGGCTCCTGGCTTCATATTGGCTCAGCTCCAGCCATTGTGGCCACTTGGGGAATGAATCATCAGACAGAAGATCTTCCTCTTTGTCTCTCCTCTTCTCTATATATCTGAATTTCTACTGAAAATAAAATAATTTTTTTTTAAAAAGTTTGAGGTCAATTTTGAATCATCGAAAAGCAAAAGAACTGTCATACTAGAGTGCAAATATGGACAAGCTCCCTCTTTTCCCATTTTAATTAATCTTTACCTAAAGCATGACCTCTGACGGAATATATGGATAGAAAAAAATTAAAAATGTGTTGGAAGCCAATTCAACTCAGAGTCACCTACATAAACAGGTCAGGAGACGTTTAAGACAAAAATCCATAGTCGCCTTAGCACCAGAAAGAACTCCACCATGTTGTGAAATTCACTCGGGTGACAAAATGAATTGTGCATGCAGAACTAAAAAGTCAAAGTGCTGAAAATCTGAATCACATCATAATGCGAAAGTTCCACACCTAATTGGAAAACATAAAACAAATCCCATTTGGTGAAGCTCGTTTGCATGAGGCTTTCTGCATGATGTTAGCAAGAGCTAGCCATCCTTCCAAACCTCTCTGCCACCCCATCTCGACCAGCACACTCTGGACCAAGGCCTCAGGATCTCCAGCCTCAATCATTTTCACAAATCTTACCAGCTGCACGCCTCCCTCCAATTCAAGCTTCCTGGTGCCAACTAAGTTTGCTTCCTGAAAAACAGTCCTTAGCTAGTCATTAACCAATTTTAAAACTCAAAGTGCCTTCCCTCAGGGAACAGCTCCAATCCCTCAGCGCGTCTCTAAAGAGCCGTTGAAATCTGGCCCTAATTCTCTGTCATTCCCATCACCATGCACAACCCAACATGCAGTGCACTTTTTCCACCACCTGGAATGTTCTTCCCTCCTCACCCACACGGCTGCCAATGTTCAATGCCTTCTGTAGGACTCACCTCACATTGCCCTCTCCTTAGGCTTCTCTCACTCACGCTACTCACAAAGCCATGAACAGGCTCCGCTTCCTTTCTTGTCCCCACCGCCTCTCATACTCTACGCTGAGTTTTGTGGGTTCCAAGCAGTGTGAGAACACCTGCAGAGCAGAGGTGCACCTTGCTCACTTCTGGGCCTCGCATCTAGCAGCAGTGATGGACCAAAAGCCACACTCGCTGAATGAATAAGCCGGGGCACAGACAAGTCTGTTTTGACCATTAAAGGACATTGGAAGTTTAATTGAGCACTGTGTGTGTGTGTGTGTGTGTGTGTGTGTGTGTGTGTGTAGACTCAACTAAAGGTTGACATCAGAAAGTCAAGTGACTTGCTCATATATTTGTTTTTTTTTAAACATATATTTTTATTGCATTTCATTTTTTTAAAATTAATTACATTGCATTATGTGATACATTTTTTATGCACTGGGATTCTCCCCACCCCTTCCCACACCCTCCCCCCACGGTGGATTGCTCCACCTTGCTGCATTTCCATAGTTCAAATTCAGTTGACATTCTTTCAGTGGAAGTATTTACCAAGCATAAAGTCCAGCATCTTATTGTCCTGGTAAGTTCAATGGTTTCTTGGTGAGACCATCTCTGGTCTGAAGGTAGAGCCAGCAGATTATCATCCCAATCAGTTAAAAGCCCCAACATAATATTTCCAACCATTTACAACATTGTGGCATTAATTGACATGGTATCGATTAACCAATATGTTAATAGTAGAATGCAGGTTCTCAACCACAACCTGTGACTTCTTCATAGACATTTCAATTTTGGTTTATATTCAACCGTGTTCTATACACCTTAAACTGGCTTAGATTGCTATTCAGCTGTCTCATGCCTATTTTAATTTTAGTATTTAGCAGTTTATAGCATTGAAGCATGTTCTTGCTGAACCTGGCTGTTTTTCGGGTGGTCCAACTCTATAATTCTAACAGGATATATGTCAACAGTTTAGGTGAGCATGTGTAGGAGGGGTGTGCAGAGAAATCTTCCATACCCCAGTGAGGAGTAACTAATCTTTGTGTCCCACCCAGTGAGTTATAAGTGCATCCCCGCTGTTTCCTGTCTGTTTCTAAGCTTTTCTTGTTGTTCTCTGTTTATCTATTCTAGTTTTGTTTGTTTGTTTGTTTGTTTGTTTTGAGGGGTGATGTTGGCAACACCCTCGTCGCCACGTACCCCGAGCCGAGCGGAGGGACTAGGGTTGCAACGCAGAGAGACAAGACAAGGCAACACGCAGTACACCGAATGCCGGTCGATGACAGAATGATCTTTATTGCAACTCCAGACTTTCTTTTATACTCTGCTTAGCTCCTCCCAGTAGTGGCCACCCTAAATCCCTTCAGTTCCTCCCAGTAGTGGCAACCCTAAATCCCTTCAGTTCCTCCCAGTGTTTATCCAATCCTCTAGTGGCCACCCTAAATCCCTTGAGTTTTATCCAATCCCTTGGCAGATAACTTGACAATAGGAAGCAGGAACTTGCGGTTAAGCCAGTGGCTATATGTATCAGGCCAAAATTACCAATCCTGTTATGCTCTGAGAAACAAGCTAAGCTGTGGAGTTAATCCTTGGGAGACCGGGGCCTGCATGTCCCCCTTTTTTTGTTTTTTTTAATGGACGCCTGTCTTAGGTTGTCCAGCAGTCAGTTGACGCCTTACCCGTCATGGGGAGCCCCACCTGGGGAATCCCTGTCTTAGGTTGGTCATCAGCGCTGCCAGATCTTACCCGTCTCTGGCTGCCCATCACACCATGTTCAGCACTAGGGTTTTCCACAGCTAAATCCATCATGGTTTGTCAAATAATGACCTGGTCTTCCTTACACCAGGCACAGAGGACATCAGGGAGAGAGGCCGACAGTCTAATACACAGTTGTAGCATTTAACAAAAACCCAGTATATTGGATAATGGCTGCAGGGTGGTGGGGAGGGGATACATAGTTTCCTTCCTTCTTACTTCACCTTTCAAACCTGCTCTGTTTGGTCTTAAAACAAGCTTCC
The DNA here is from genome assembly GCF_030435755.1 of Ochotona princeps. Classification (NCBI taxonomy): domain Eukaryota; kingdom Metazoa; phylum Chordata; class Mammalia; order Lagomorpha; family Ochotonidae; genus Ochotona; species Ochotona princeps. Next base: position 20,254,271 of record NC_080832.1, read on the forward strand.
TGAAATCAAAAGCCAAAAAGCAGTTCAGTGGTTACCAGAAATTCGAGACATGATAAATTGATAACTAAAGAGTGTACATGTCCATGTGTGTAACTATTGCTATTCCTTTTGGAAGAGAGACTGTTTAGCCTAGCAGCTAAGGTACCAGGAGGAAGCCTGTGGCAGGCAGTCTCCCAAAGCAAAATACCTGGGTATAATGTCTGACTCAGGCTGCTGAATACAGCCTCCTGTTAAATTTAGCACTCCATGGGAATAGGCAACTGTGACACCTCAAGCAAGTGGGTCCCCACCACCCATGGGGTAACTTATTTTACATTGGAACGATCAGTTAAAGTGGCATCTTTTACAATATGGCTACCTTAACTAATGACACTGTTTCTATAATGAAAACTCACTGAGAGAGTGGGTTTTAAATGTATGTGATGTGCTACATATATCAATTTACTTATTTTTGGTGTTTTATATTCTATATGTGTTTCCAAACACCATCACTCATGGAGAACTACATTTGATTTGACTCATTTGAGATAAACAAGTATTTTAATTGATGAAACATGTAAACACCTTAGTAATACCAGTGTCAATAAAGCCCCATGGTTCACTACATTTTCAACAGATTCTGACCTGCTACACACCCACATTCATATGATCATAATCTGGCATCCCTGGAGTCTGAAAATTCTTTCTGCTGGTACTGTGGGGAAGAAATGACCACAAGAAGCTGAGTTCGAGCTGCTCACCATCTTTCTCCACCAGAGCAGCCTGTCTGTCACCATGGCTTCTCGTAGACTACAAAGGTTACAGGATTCTGAGCTATTATGACCATGCAGCTGTTGATTGGACAGCCGGTACGGTTACTGTGGAGCCATATGAGGTCAACAAGACCCAGCCAATTAGAATGACTCCTGTCTTCAGGACAGCCACACGTGCTTGTGTGTGTGAGGCAAGAGTAAGGGCTGAGGCAAGAGCTCAGGTTCAGAGCAACTACCTCCTGCTTGGTCATGGCCCACTGAAGGTCATGGGCTTGTCTCCTCTCTGTTAGTCCCACTCATCCACCTGCCTGCTACCCAACTGTGTTCTGAAGCTTGACAGAAACTGTGGCAGCTGGGTTCCTCTGAATATTGATGGACTGCACTCTCCACCCTTTATTATAACAGTCTTGGTAACAGATCAAAAAGAGGTGCCTGCTAGGAGAACACATATTTTACCTACTCACCTCGCGCCACTCTCTCTGCTGCTAGCAGGTAGACTATATCCTGTTTCAAACCATCTTCCCTTATGCCAACCTGACTCTCAATCATTACAAAATTTTGCTGTGAACAAACCTTGGCTACGGACCACCAGTTAGGAATCTATATGATTATTAGCTCTGATATTTTCAGCTCTCTCGTCTAAGATCAGTTGGGTGTACATGTGTAGGCTCACCTCCAGAGCTTCCATTCTGTTCCATTGGTCTTTGACTTTGCTTCTGTATCAGACTTATTTTTTTAAAGATTTCCTTATATTATTGAAAAAGCAGATACAGAGAAAAAGATTTTCCACCCGCTGGTCCACCCCTCAGTGGCCACAATAGCTTAAGCTGAGCCAAAGCTGAGCCAGTAGCCTCTTCCTGGTCTCCACATGGGTGAAGGGTCCCAAGGCATTTGGCTATTCTTCATTGCTTTCCAAGGCAACAAGAAGGAAGCTGGATGGGATGTGGCGCAGACACATTAATCGGCTCCCATATGGGATCCCAGAGCATGTAAGGGAAGGATATAGCCACTAGGCTATCATGACAGGCCCAGTATCAGAATTTTGATTACCACATCCATATGTTATAACAAGTTATAAAATATATATATATCAGTTATATGTCCCAGCATGTTGGCCTAATGGTTTAAGTCCTCACCTTGCCTGGCCAGGATCCCATATGGGCACCAGTGTTTTTTCTAAATAAACTTTAAGGGTGCGGTTAGCACGTTCAACAATGGCTTGACCCTGAGGATTATAAGGAATGCCTGTTTTGTGAGTTATATTAAAATCTTGGCAGAACTTCTCAAAACCTTGGCTAACATAGGCCGGTCCATTATCGGTCTTAATTTGTTTGGGGACGCCCATATAGGCAAAGGCCTGTAAACAGTGGGCTTTAACATCTTTTAATTTCTCTCCTGAATGAGCGGAGGCATATATTACATGGGAATAGGTATCAACTGAAACATGCACATATTGAAGTTTTCCAAAGGAAGGGATGTGGGTAACATCCATTTGCCACACATGATTGGGCAATAACCCTCTGGGATTAACCCCTAGGGATGGGACAGAACAATATTGAGCGCAGACTTCACAATTGGTGACAATCTGGGTGGCTTGTTCTCTAGTCACCTTAGCATGTAATCTCAGGGAAGCTGCATTGAGATGGAACCTTTTATGAAGGCGCACTGCCTGTTCATAAGGGTCCATGGCCAGGGATATGTGCAACACCTGAGTCAACGAATCTGCCCATACATTACCCTCGCTTAGGGGGCCAGGCAAGGAGGTATGCGCTCTTATATGCCCAACAAATAAGGGACAAGTGCGCTGCCAAATCTGCTGCTGTAATTGTAAAAGAAGCAAATAAACTGAGGAGGTAGGGGCTATATAGGCTGTGGTTTCTAAAGGTAAAACAACATGAGCCACATAGCAGCTATCTGTGTATAAATTCAGGGGCTCATCATGATCTGAAACAGGTTTTGGGAGGCGCCCTAGGGTGGGGCTGAGGGTGTTGAACAGCGGCTGCTATCACTTGCCCAAGGGCATGGGTGGAGTCAATATGTCTGCAGATTTTGAGATAATCATGCAGGGACTTATCTCTGTGGAACCTGAGGGCATCCTGGCAATATTTATTAGCATTCTCAAAGGCTATATGCTTAATTACTGGCATTGCTGGCTCCACGTTACCAAAGATCTTAGTAGCAACCTGCATAATACGGTCCACAAATTCTTGAAAAGGTTCTGTAGGGCCTTGCAAGACCTTGGAAAGCTGGTCTCCTGTATTAGTATTAGGTAAGGCCTTCCAGGCTCCAAGGGCTGCATTTGCTATCTGTGCATAAACTCCTAGGTCATAATTAACTTGTTGTTGGATGCCCTCAAAAGGTCCAGTGCCAGTAAGCATTTCAAGGCTTCGATCTGCATGTCCCCCAGCCGCGTTCTGTTCAGCAAAAAATCTGCACCTATCTTGAAAATCCCCTTTCCATAGGAGAAAGTCACCACCATCGAGAGCAGAGCGGCACAATTGCATCCAATCACTAGGAGTAAGATTCAAACTCAAAAAGGATTCTATGAGTGCAAGAGTAAAGGGTGCCTGGGCACCATAATCTTTAACAGCCTGCTTTACATTTTTGAGGTCTTTAAATTGAAGGGGCTGATGCTCCCGGCGAGGGGGACCCCCTCGAACTGGGACCTCTATTACAGGGAAGCATCGAACCCCACCCACAGGCTGATCAGTGAGACCGTCACTCCATGGCCGTGTGGGGTAATTATTGGGTGAATGGCCCGCGGCATCCTCCTCAGGAGGAGCGGTAGGGGTCACAAAATTAGGGGCATATGGTGGTGGTCTGGAACTGGACAGTTTGCCAGAGGAACGTGCACCTATTCCTGCTTTCTTTAACTTTCTTTTAACGTCCCTAATTTCCCGCTTTAAGAAAACCTTCTCTTTATCCTTAATTTTCCGCTTTAAGAAAACCTCCTCATCTCGTTTGTCCTCACTCTCTTCCGAGGAAGAGGCCTCGTTCTCATCTGAAGAAGAGGCTTCACTCTCCTCTAAAGAAGAGACCTCACTCTCCTCTAAAGAAGAGGTCTCACTCGGGGTGGTTTCACTCGAGGCCGCCTCGTTCCAGGCTTCCAAGGACCGTAGAACTTCCCACCCCTGGATTGCTTCAAAAGTAGTCTGTACTTCTCTTAACTGTCTCTCAACTTTCACTTTATCAGTAAATAATGAATCACGGACTAAGCGCCACAAAGAAAAGTTAACAATGGGGAAATTATCTGGGTCTTTTTGTAAACAGGATTGTAAATTGGCCTTAACCTGTTCCCAATCGGGAATATTGAAGTTGCCTGAAACAATAAACCAAGGACTGCTAGATTGAATGGCTTTAACAAAATTTCTAATCATTTTAAATTTAACTGGCATCCCCAGTTGACGTAGAAGTTCTTCAAGCTCGGTGGCCAATTTATCCCGGGAGAAGGCAGAACCCATTTTATCGTCCTTTTCATCGGATAAATTAAACACCAAGACCTAACTATACTTCAAAATAAATCTAAAACCTGACTATACTTCAAAATAAATCGAAAACTTAAAAAATAAATCCAAAACCTAGTTATATTTCAAAATAAGTCTAAAACCTAACTATATTTCAAAATAAAACTAAAACCTAACTATATTTCAAAATGAACCTCCCTCTCCTACCAGTTTAGGAGAGACTTACAATACGTCCCACTTACCTGAATCAGCTGGCCAGACTCTTGGGACGACCCTTCGTCGTATCCTCTCTTTCTCAATCTCGGTGGGAACCTCCAGATGTTGGCAACACCCTCGTCGCCACGTACCCCGAGCCGAGCGGAGGGACTAGGGTTGCAACGCAGAGAGACAAGACAAGGCAACACGCAGTACACCGAATGCCGGTCGATGACAGAATGATCTTTATTGCAACTCCAGACTTTCTTTTATACTCTGCTTAGCTCCTCCCAGTAGTGGCCACCCTAAATCCCTTCAGTTCCTCCCAGTAGTGGCAACCCTAAATCCCTTCAGTTCCTCCCAGTGTTTATCCAATCCTCTAGTGGCCACCCTAAATCCCTTGAGTTTTATCCAATCCCTTGGCAGATAACTTGACAATAGGAAGCAGGAACTTGCGGTTAAGCCAGTGGCTATATGTATCAGGCCAAAATTACCAATCCTGTTATGCTCTGAGAAACAAGCTAAGCTGTGGAGTTAATCCTTGGGAGACCGGGGCCTGCATGGTTTCTGGAGCACTCCTGATGGTTATTACGAGAGGGGGTGGGGACCCAAAATTGGAAGCAGGCAAGGACCAGAGAAAGCTCCTCTCCCTAGTCCCGAAGGAAGTTTAGTGTTCTTCTGTTTCTGCGGACTGTTCAGGGATCCTGGTTGTTGTTCCGATGACCTTGGATCCTGCAAGGCAGGATTTGGGCTTCTTCCATCCCATGTGGTAGATCCAAATGGAGGTGGGTGACCTCAGAGTTCTTGGTCTCCAAAGGCACTCCAATTCCCCGTGGTCTCCTTGGCAGTAGGGATGTAGTCCTCAGTGCTCATACTGATAGTCCTTGTTGAGGATCTAGGAGTCTTCAGGGTTGGGATAAAAGCCTCCTCCTGTCCTCCTGTTCCACTCTGGGGACCCCTCCCTGCTCTATGCTCATATATTTGCACAGAAGAAGCCCTAAAGAAGAAACAAGAAGGAAAGCCTGGACATGGCCTGTGAATTGAAGAGTATAATGCTCTGTGGTGCTTGTGCTGAGGTTTGACAAAAGGACATTTCAAATTAGCAGGGGTGGGGAGAAGAGAGAACACTTGTGTACTGCAAACAAACCAGCAAAGTTGTAAACACAAAGAAATGTGTGTGGTCCTCCCGTGTGCTGTCTGCATCCCTCGTGTAGTTTGTAGATCAGGGAGGGTCAGCGTGGCTTTCAAAAGGTATAGGATGGCCTCAGACTTCCCTAAATGTCTCCTCCAATCACACATGTACATGGGTCCCTTCCCTAAGCAATCTGCCTTGAGGCCAAATCCCCCAGAATAAGATCCAAACTAAGCCAAACACTTAACAAGCCTGTCCTGAGACAGATAACACATGTACGCCAGGATACCAAGGGAAAAAAGCACATGGAAAAAAAAAAATCTTAACTTTATAGGGAAAAGAACTTTGCATGAAGATGTAAGAAAAATTTGAAATTCATGCACAGTTCAGCCATAATGCACATTTTCATGAAGGAAAAAAAATACTCACAAATTTGCAGGCTTCCTGAACTAGACATTTTTATTTTTCTTTCTACAGTTATATGTCATAAGAAAAACTGTCAAATTTATACCATTGTCAAGAACCATTACATGCATGAGTTGCAACATTCTTTGCACCAAAATAAATCTTTTCATTACATTTTTCCACAAACTTTTAAAACTATTCTCATATTTGTATACTCATGCTATGCAAATACTGACACTCTACTAAATTACCATAGGACACACCTCTTGAAAAAGTAAGTTCGGGCCCGGCACAACAGCTCAGTGGCTAAATCGTCACCTTGCATTCCCTGGGTTCCCATATGGGCACCGGTTTGTGTCCTGGCTGCTCCACTTCCCATCCAGCGCCCTGCCTGTGACCCAGGAAAGTAGCAGAGGATGGCCCAGAGCCTTGGCATCCTGCACCTGCATGGGACACACTGAGGAAGCTCCTGGCTCCTGGCTTCAGATCAGCTCAGCTCCGGCCATAGCAGCAACTTGGGGAGTGAACCAGCAGTGGTTCACCTTCTCGCTATAAATCTGTCTTTCCAATAAAATAAAATAAAAAGTACATACATCTTAAAAGAAGCTATCCAGCTCTATGTTTTCTATATGAATAGTGTCGAGATGGAAGTTCATGCATAATGCAATATCTGATCAGTTCCATACAAAGACTCAACCATTGATACCACATAAAAAAAAGCATAGAAGGAACATCACGATCCTCATAGTTGTGCCTTCTAAACTACCTGGAGTGACAGAATGAACTAAAATACAAAGAGTTTTATTAATGAGCTTTTCAAGACCTGTAATTTTGGGTGAGTCCAGCAGCCTCAATACCTGCATTTTAAATCTTTTAAAAAACACTATATCGGGCCCAGCGGTGTGGCCTAGTGGCTAAAGTCCTCGGCTTGAACGCCCCAGGATCCCATATGGTCACCGGTTCTAATCCCGGCAGCTCCACTTCCCATCCAGCTCCCTGCTTGTGGCCTGGGAAAGCAGTTGAGGACGGCCCAAAGCTTTGGGACCCTGCACCCGCGTGGGAGACCCAGAAGAGCCCCAGGATCCTGGCCTCGGGTCGGCGCAGCACCGGCCGTTGCGCTCACTTGGGGAGTGAATCATCGGACAGAAGATCTTCCTCTCTGTCTCTCCTCCTCTCTGTATATCTGACTTTGTAATAAAAATAAATAAATCTTAAAAAAAAAAAACACTATATCGTCAAGACTAAAAACATGCAATTCAACTTGAGAAATGGATACAATACAACAAAGAACCAGACTTTATCTGTAAGTTTATTTGTGTTGAGTTTAATTTTTTGGTTTCATTTCATGGTCTCTCTCTCCCATAACAAATCTGAAAAGGTTCCCTCATAATTGGTTCATTAGAACTCACCCCACTTTTTATTTTATTTTACTCCTGCACAGCCAACCTCAGTACGGAAGTCAGTTCTGTTAAGGATTATAAGAAGAATCCATTTTTCCCTAAGCAGCTGCTCTTTTTTTTCTTTGATCCTGAGTCTTATGAACATCTCAGCAACAGGTCCCATTGAATTCTGTGATGTAAGCGCAAATTCCACCCATGACTTACAGAGCGGCAACTGTGCATCTGAACACCCCTTGATGGTTGTATAACCAATGAAGGAAAAATATACCTTCCTGTATCTTCAAAAAGATTAAAGATTAGAACTCAATGCATAACCACAAATAATTCAAGGACCATAAGATCCTTGGGCTTTGTCCCTCGGTTTGGCTTGGCTTGGCTAGCTCGACGTAACAACATCATAAGCACTCAGATGCTTTTAGAGTCATCGGGAACCTGCTTCAGTGGATCCCAAATCACTGAATTCTTTAAACCATTTGTAGCATTTAAAAACCACCATTCCTCCTTTAAATATCACTTATTTTTACCTAGACAAATCATTTTGTTTCTGAAGTAAGCACAGATTTATTCAATAGAAGCACCAGCTTTCTATCTGGAATTTTTAAAAAAGGGGCGGGAGTCAAATATATTTAAGACTTTCCTTTAACGTTCAAGATAAGAAAACTGAGGCTAGAATGGCAGCACAATGGCCAATCCTACTCCTGCAAGCACTGGAATTCTATATGGGCATCTGTTCAAGTCCCAGCTACTGCCCTTTCCATCAGGCTTCCTGCTAATGGCCTGGGAAAGCAGTTGAGGATGGCCCAAAGCACTGGGAAACTGCACCAGTGTGGGAGAACCAGAAGAAACTCCTGGCTCCTGGCTTCAGATAAGCTCAGCACCAGCTGTTGCAGCCATTTGGATAATAAACCAGCAATGAAAGATCTCTCCCTCTGTCTCTCCTTCTCTCTATAAATCTGCCTTTCTAATAAAACTAAAAAAGAAAGAAAATGAGTAAAGAGGACAGAATTGAACACTTGTTTTTCCTACCATGAGTCAAAAACCCACTTGTCTTGGAAATCCCATCTTAGTGCAAGAGCCTGTGCAACTCCTCTGGAAGGAAACAGACCCTGCGGGTAAGCGCAAGAAGCATGAATGTTAACAGCCCACAGTAGGCCATGGAAAGTTTCCCACGGGCATACATTAGTCATGGATTGGGGGCAGACCAGGCTGAATCAGTTTACGTCATCCACTGGCAAATCTGAACACCAGAGCAGAGTGTGGGTCAGGCCAGGTTCGGTCACAACAAAAACCAGTGCACAATACAGAATGCCAAGGTGAGGTTGCTTGTACTGGATGTGACTGCAGCGCCCATCCAGCACACATGAGAACCAGGAAGGGAGGGGGCGGGGCCGGCAGGGGGACTATGGGGAGGTTCCCTTGCTGGACAGCTACTCTCACTGCACAGTATGAGCTGGGATGAGGGCAGACCAGACTAAGCAGGGCTACAACACCTGTGGGCCTCATGTGGACTAGATCAGGGAAAAGCCAGGCTGGGCTGATTGATCCTACTGGTGCAAACAAAATTAGGGTGGATGAGGGTTGTTTGGGCTTAGCCGCAGCATCAGCTGGCAGAAGCTGGCACTGGGAGCTAAATCTGTCAAGTCAAACCACAGAACCACCTGGAGAGTGCATAATCCAGGAGTGAGAGACACCTGGGAGGGAAATAGTGGGCTCCTCCCTCTTGGGTTACCACTATCACGGGAGGGCACAAAAACTAGGACAGGGCCTGGGGTGGCTAGACAGAGAGGCACTCAACAACACCCATGAGGGCTTGATTGTTGAGCTGGTTAGATGGATCTAAGCTTCAATACCCATCAACATGTATGAGAGCCAACTGGGATGTGGGACAGACTGGCATAGTCTGCTACACATACTGGCAAACCAGGGTAGGGTCGTGCCTGGTGGGGTTATTGTGGGTTGCTCCGACTAGGCGGTTGCTCCGACTAGGCTGCAGCTCCCACTGGTTTATGTGAGGGCTGAGTATGCGCTGGGCAGAACCAGGCTGGACTGCAACACCCATTGGTTCCAGTGGAAGTTGGGGCTGAAAACAGAACCAACCCAGCAATTGCAACCACGAGCTGATCGTGGTGATGGAATGTGCCGGGCCCAGTACTTGCTAGTACATACAAGAATCAGGTCTGGGAACACCTCAGACAAAGTTTCTTTGGGGATCTCCCCAATTGAACTGCTGGACTCAGAACCCTAACCAAAAAAGACAGAAGAAAGAACAAGTCAATCAACCACCTCAGCTATATGTTGGCAGTGAGATACCAAGCAAATGGAGACTCTATGATGGACTATGTCAATCAGTGGATTCTTCAATGACCTCATCGTGTTTGGAGTGGCAAGACTGGCAGCAATTCATAGCTGATGAACTATCAAAACCACTTGAGCAAGTATCTCAGAGCATGCCCTACATCCGGGACCTGGGGTGGGTGGGAAACTGGGTGGGGCTTCTCCCTCAATATCCCCCATTTACCTCAGATACAAGAAGGAAACAATATGGAAATAATAGTCTTACCCACTTTCCTATAGCCCTTAAACATTTTTACCCTAATTAACTATGTAAAGATTGTCAAAAATAAAATTTAAAAATGGGAAAAAAAAGAAAATCCCATCTTAGAATATTATGTAATAGGTTTGCACAATGAGTCATTCAGAACACTCCCACCTTACATAGTTATCTAAGGAGAGCGGTAAGATTGTAAAGTCGGGTCCGCAGCAGCAGAAGAGGTTAAATACACTGAAGCAATAAACAAAGAGTGCAATGACAAAGGCACGTGAGGCTAACTATTTGGTTTGATCTTTGGTTCAATGAGCCACACTAAGACATGCAGTAAATTTCATCCCTCTCCTGACTGCGGGTTGATTTTCACTCAGTTTACCAAACTCATCAATACAGACAGCAAAAGAAAAAATATCCAAAATTATAAAACCCTTTATCCTTTTAAATTGGTCAAAAGAAATGTATATAAGTAGAAATAAACATCTGACAATAGCTTTTCTTACTCCTCTGAAAAAAAAAGACCACTTTCACTTCAATTCCAAAACTCTTAAACCCACCTCTGTTGTACATAAACCATCAGGATCAACAAGAAGAGCTCACTGAGCTTGTTAAAACCACTGAATCAACATCTGGAAGGAGGATTCTGATAAACAACTGTGAGTTAGGAGCTCCATGTATGACAAGCCCAGAATTATGTGTCAAAATGAGAGCATATGCATGATCTATATAATTATTGACTTAATGTTAGATATTGCACTTCACACATGGTCCTTAAGGGTCAAGAAACCAATCAATTAGTACCAACCTCAAAATAGGATCTACACAATATTTCTCATATAAATGTTGTATACCTGGAACTAGAGAATATTTAAGCCAATAATACTTTCAAAGCTAAAGTAGATGTGTTCATTTCCAAATGGTATCACACAAAATGATACTTGTATTAGATTTCTCTTCTACCACAGAAGTGTCATTTCAGCTCTTTGAAGAGATTGTGTTACATAATTAAATGCTGACATACTGAACTGGACATAAATAATAATTGCAGCTGGCCATTAACCCCAAGAAAGCTCATTTGAAAATATTCACCAATGAGGTGTTATTCCTGTGCTTTATGTGTGGCCAAGCTCCAAGGATTCTGATACACAGAACTGGTAATTCCCTAAACCAAGATCTTGTTTGCTGTCAAATGCACAACTAAATCCCCTTATTAACAAGGCCAAGAGAACAAGCTCTGGTAGGGCAGCCCTATGACATAAATGAACCTCAAGTGTTGCACTGCCCGATGACCCAAGGGTGAACACCACCTGATCAGAGAGAAGCCAGCAAGTTCACCTTCCTGCCCACTTCCCATGTGGAAATCCAGAGAAAGCAGAAGTAAAAACAAAACCACTCAGATCTGCTTTCCATTTCCGAGTCCACAGTCATGGAGTAAACACCTATCAGGAGCTCATGTTGCCTCACATTGTGATATCGAATTGAATGTCAATATTATTGAACAGTGAAGGCATTCAAAAAGAGAAAAAAAAAAAAAACAGTGAAAACGTCTGCCAACACACATATGCTAAGGTGGGAAAAAAACACATCTAGCCAATACTGCCTTGAAACCAGAGGAGTCCTTTTGTGTGTGTGTGTGATTAGATTACATTTTAACTAATATTTACAACTGCCTAAATGGTCCAGCAGGCTCCCTGGTTCCCAGAAAACCATCATACCAGCATCTAGTCCAAACTTCTGGGTTCACATAAGGTTCAATAAAATTGAGTTTTCCATTCTGTCTATATCATTAATGCGCTTCCTTTGCTTAGGCTCATTTTGAGCAATTCACATTTTCCAGTCATGAATGGATCTCCTATAAATCTTTCACAGCCATAGTAACAGGTCATGAGAATTCAATTACTACAGAAAACTTTCTCCTGGTAGCACTGCCTCAGCATAATGAGGGGATGACATGGAGAGTATTTTTACACACATAGCAAGAATAGCTGCTCTCCTCCACTAAACTTGAATTTCCATCAGTCCTACTGTCCATCACCACAAATCCCCAGGGCTCCTGGAAAAAAACAAACCTGCTCAAAGACTTCCCTTCAATGTACAGGTATTCCAGCCAAGAAAAGCTTTGGAAAAAAAATAAGAAACTATTTTTCATGGTCCCTTACCCAGTTTAGAAAAATACCCCCACAGATATTTCTCTAATGACTATAAAAGAAAGTAGGATACCTATTCCTCCCTCGGTAGAAAGCAACCACTGTCTTTCCTTAAGAAGAAGAAAAAAAAAAGCAGCTTCTGAAGGACTAACAAATAAAGTAATTGTCCTCATAATTTGGATAAAATTGAATCTTGTTAAGCAAGTTAACTTTGTGACAAACATAGCATATTTTCAGGTTCACTGTAAATGTAACTAGATATATTACTGCATAATAAATAGTTTGTTTTATTTTTGTTTCCCTAGCCTCTCTCTTCTTCCCTCCCCCACACACCTCAACCAACTCTTTCAATACCGCAGATACCTATCTGGGCATCAGACCAGGAATTAAATGGTGCCAAATGTCAGTGCATCTGAAATCCACTACCTTTTTTCTCCAGCCAGTTAAAAGCCTTGAGCAGCAGTCAGAGGAAAAGGAAAAGGGAATTCACATCAGAAACAAATTATCAATTTCTCTATCTTCCACCCAAAGGACTGTCTGTCCTCTGGCATTTTCCCCTTTGCTGACTTTCAACAGAGAATGACAGAGACTGAAGTCAGAGAAAAAAAAAAAAAAAAAAAAAAAACAAGGAAGACAGGACAGGCGCAAAGGCAACAGCTCTCCCATACAGCCTACTCTCCCTCCCTGGGCTCTGCTGCCAGCCAGGGATCTGCAGGAGTTCTGCCCTGCAGGCCAAGGTCCCCACCTTTTAACTGTGAACGAAGACATCAAGGAGCGTATAAATCCATCAAATACAATGCAACAATTTGCAAGGAACAGAGTCAGACACACAATAAAGAACCACGCAGGTACAGCTCAATAACCTGCTTTGTACGTTAGAAGTTTGGGCACTAGGCAGAGGTCAATCCCAGAGTTCCCAGCAGCAGAGCAACTATGTTCTAACCCCAGCTCTCTCAAACTCCGGAGCTTTTGCCATTGAATAAACACCGACTGCTCACCTATTATGAGCCAGAAACTGGGCTAAGTGCCAGAAATGTATTGGTCCCCACTTATGCAGTGAAATTCCAGTGGGAAGAAAATTAGCAAATGCACAAAACAAGAAAAGTTGCAGATAGTAATAAAAACAATACAGGGAGCTTAAATACAGTGGAGCAGTCAAGTGTGACTGGGAGAGCTGCTCTCCAAAGTCAGCGGGGAAGGTGACATTCAAGCTTAGACCTAAATGACAACAAGGAATCAGGCAAAGACAGGGAGAAAAGAGATGTGCAAAGGTCTTAGGAAGGCACACCTGGGCTTTTGGGAACATGGAGAGAAATCCAACACACGAAATCCCTTCTGTACTGCTCACACTTCTGAAAATAGTGGCTGTGAAAACTCAACTCTTCACATCACACTCATAACTGCTCATGGTAAGTACCTGAGAAACGTAAGATGCCAGAATTATCATCATCACCATCATCAGGGAAAGCCCAGCTCTAGAGACTGGGTGACTGCGTCACAAGACCACTAACGCGTCCTCCATAATTACATCCCGGTGTAGACAAGGACAGAAAAGGTAAAAAAAAAAAAAAAAAAGAGAGAGAGAGAGAGAGAGAGAACTGATACACTCAGCCTTCTTGCCCAAGGTCATTTAAAGAACTGAACCATGCAACAACGTGAAGTTTACCTGACTAATCTGTGTCCTTTCCCATCACAGAGTCCATGAGCCCAATCCTTACATTGTCAGAAACTCCACATGTTGACACAACATCCTTGGCCCTGAGTTCCACTCCTTTAAAGGACACTAGGCTGAAACGCATCCCAAGAGCACTGAGAATAACGCAGAAGGATGGATTATGCTATGTTAGCCATTTTAAAGTACACTAGTTACTGAGTGAGAAGAGCAATGAGGCTATGTGATTTTATTTGCATCTTATACCAGTTTATCTGTACTTCATGTTTGGGATGTTCCTGCACAAGTTTCAAATAATTTATTCCCTTAGTGATAGATTTCACTTTAAAATATGTTAATGTATGATCCCTAAATATTTACTAACTCATTGAACTTTCTGAAGCTTACTAGCTAAGACTGTCCGTATAAGTTATCAATAATGAACTTGAAACATAAGCCTCTAAGTCAGAAAAAGCTCTACTTCTACTCAACTTCAACTTCTTGATCATCAGACAACAAACTCTTTCAAGTTCTTAAGTTTACTTGGACCCAAGGTAAATGAACACCCACAGAATTATGCCATTACAAAGAGAAACTGTTTCTTTTAATATGTGAAAATGGCTTTTTTTTTAATTTTATTTTTATTACAAAGTCAGATGTACTGAGAGGAGGAGAGATAGAGAGGAAGTGGAGCTGCCGGGATTAGAACCAGCAGCCATATGGGATCAAGGCGAGGACCTTAGCCACTAGGCCATGCTGCCGAGCCCGTGAAAATGGCTTTTACAAATGAGATTAAAAACTTTCATACATGGCATGCAGCAAATTAATGCCAAATGAGAGTAACATGAATAACCTCGGTAATATAACACAACAAGTACTTTTTATTACGCCACACTTGCAGAATGCCCAAACTTCAGGATTTGAGGAGAAGGAAGGAGAAAAATCTTCACCAACCAAGAAATGAAGTGCTTTCCCTGGCACTCCCATCTCTGCCTTCACTCTCCCCTAACCGAATCCTCCCGAAACATTACAGAAGATTAGAATCAAAATTCTTCTGTTTTAAAAATAAAAAAAGGTATTCCTCTTTGCAAAATAAAAAGCAACGCATTCAGCAGGGTACTTACTCAAGGAGAATCTTAAAAATACACGTTGTTCCTTCGCATTGGGTAAGTTTTGGAGTTCCGTGAGAACTCTGCCACTCTATACTAAGCATTTACCACAAAAGAATTGAAACAAACAAATAAACAAAAGGAAAGCGTTGACTTCAGAATACAAGACTGAGACTAGACTAGCAGCCTGGTTTACTAGTGCTTTGAAATTTCTCTGCTCACTTTTGAAACACAATCCAGCCAAAAGAACGTGATTCATATCTCAACTATGCAATAGCTAAATTACCAACGTTTTTTGAAGTCGATGCCACCAAGGAAAAAATTGCCATAAACTTGGCACTCAAGCATTAAGAAAAATATAGAGGCTTTAAAAAAATATAAGAACAATACAAATCCACTGAAGACCTTTAGAAAATATATATACTCAAAAAGCAAAAAATAATAAATACAGCACGCCAAGATGACCACTTTTAATATTCTAGTGTGTAACCCACTAAATTTTTTTTAAAGATTTGTTTATTTTTATTGGAAAGCTGGATATACAGAGAGGAGGAGAGACAGAGAGGAAGATCTTCTGTCCGATGATTCACTCCCCAAGTGACGGCAACAGCTGGAGCTGAGCCAATCCAAAGCCAGGATCCTGGGGCTCTTCTGGGTCTCCCACATGGGTGCAGGGTCCCAAGGCTCTGGGCTGTCCTCAACTGCTTTCCCAGGCCACAAGCAGGGAGCTGAATGGGAAGCAGTGCCACCAGGATTAGAACCGGCGCCCATATGGATTCCCACTGTGTTCAAGGTGAGGACTTTAACCACTACGCTATAGCGTAGGGGCCCGTAACCCACTAAATTTTTTTTAAGTTTTTTAAAATATTTTTATTTTGTTTTTATTGCGAAGTCAGATATACAAAGAACAGGCAAGACAGAGAGGAAGATATTCCGTCCAAAGATTCACTCCCCAAGTGGCCACAACAGCTGGAGCTACACCAATCTGAAGCCAGGAGCCAGGAGCTTTCTCCAGGTCTCCCACATGGGTGCAGGTCCCAAGGCTTTGGGCTGTCCTCGACTGCTTTCCCAGGTCACAAGCAGGGAGCTGAATGGGAAGCAGGGCTGCTGGGATTAGAACTGGTGCCTGTATGGGATCCCAGTGTGTGCAAGGCGAGGACTTTAGCCATTAGACCATCGCACAGGACCCTAAAATTTATTTTTACAAAAATGGGTTCATGCAACATTTTTTCCTTAATAATATAATAAGAAACTATTTTTTGATTATACATACATGTACGTATTACTATTTTATGAATAGTCTTTGACTTAATGGGTATACCTAATTTAATTAGCTATAGGGATACTCTACTGATCTGTTCAAATGTACTCCAAAAATAATAATAATAATAATTGTAATAAGCAGAATGGGTTTACTACCCTATCCCAAGGTTATCTAATCAGGATATACTTTATTGAGTTGTCCATGAACAATTCCAGAATTTGTAATCTCTCCAAAACACTTTGGGGAATAGTGACCCAATCAGTTCCCAATATTGCATTTTGGTGTTACACTATTTTCCTGTTACAAATAATACTGTGACCAACTTTTTGCATGTAGATTTTTTTATGTAGTGCCTAGAAGAAAGCTCTATAAATAGAACTTCTAGCCAATTGATATGTAGTTATTAAAAAACATTCAATAATTTTTGCCAAATCATTCCAGGGCAATGTGCAATAGTTCTTTGAAATAATTTTAACTTGACGAACTATTTGAAAGCACTGCACTCATGTTTAAACCCAGTATCTTTTTTAATTTAAATGCTGTGTATAATTAATCTTTATGGGAATGGCTAACATATAATTTATAAACATCAAAGGTTTTTCTATAGTGGAGGTCAACACTAACAAAGCTGTAAGATTCCACCTGCTGAGAGGCAGCACTGGTGTAACAGGCTTCACCTCAGCCTGCAGCGAGCGCATCCTGTGAGTTCTGGCTGCCCACTTTCTATTGAGCACCCTGCCTATGGCCCAGGAAGGCAACCAACAACAGTATCACAAAGGCAAATGCATAGCCTAACGTAATTAATTTAGCTCCCTTAATCAGTACACGTTGCTGAAGGTTAAAATAATAACAAATAATCCCCTAACATAATATATAAGATAGGCCATATGACAAAAACAGGCCTTGGGTTGTTCTGCTTTATAGTGACACTGGATGTCATTTTTATAATCTCAGAGTCAGTCTGAAAGTTACTTAAGCGACATGGCACTATGCATATACACATATGAATAAAAGTAGGACTCCCTTTTTAAACATGTAAATATACTGGTGACAACATATACTACTTTTTCTACCGTTACCTATACCTCACATGTCATGATATATTTAAGTAGTAGAAAGTTAATCTTGCAGCTGCTACAAAGGGACTTTACTACTGTAATAATTGGGGAATAAGAGGGGAAGGTGGGAAAATGGGGAGGGAGGGAAGAACACTTCTAATCTACAAAACCAGGATGCTGGTTCACAGGCTAATCCTCCGCCTGCAGCGTCAGCATCTCATACGGACACCAGGAGTTCTAGTCCTGGCTGTTCCACTTTTGATCCAACCACCTGCTTGTGCACTGGGGAAGCAGCAGACAATGACCACTGCACCCACGTGAGAGACCTGGAAGAAGCTCCTGGCTTCCATTCAGCTCAGCTCAGGTAGATAAAGCCATTTGGAGAGTAAACCAGAAGACTGAAGATCTCTCTCTCTTTCTATCTCCTTCCCTCTATAAATCTGCTTTTGAAGTAAAAATAAATAAATCTTTAAAAACAAATGTCCCTTGTTGATCCATTTGTACAGCCAGAATCAGAAAGCATTCAACTAAATAAAGAAGGCTGCTGCAGAATTGGTAGCATCCTGACATCTCCAATTTAAGTGGTCTGCTTAAAACCATCCATTTGGGCTACCTCAATGAAAACAGTACCATGTTCATAGGAAGCTTCAATAGGACCAAAAGGAGCTGTGGCCACCTGGAGGAATAGGGCTAAGGATATGAGGTCCTGGTACGCAAGTCAGGAAAGAACCCTTCCTTCAGAAGCTCTGCAACTTCCCACTGGAAGCACAGACTCTTCAATTTCCAGAAACTAGCAGGAAGGTATATCGCTGTATTTTTGTCACTCAATCAAGCAATCTTCTAAACAAACAGCATTCAGCCACAAGCAGTGGTTACCCCAAGCGATGGCAGCAAACATGCAGTAAGACAAAATTGGGCTGAGAAGTGAAGTCAGGGCACTCAGAGGTGTTAACATGACGTTTTATAAAGTAAGATCCATTTCTTAGAATGAGTTTCACAGGAAAAAAACTTTGCTTACAAGGACAATGAAAAATAAGTCAGGGCCCCTTCACCTCAGATACATAAATAATATAATAAAAATATATATTTAAAAAAACCTAAAAAAAGAAAAATAAGCCAGGAAACCAACGTCTTTTACAGAGTTTTTACATAAAAATCCATAATTTTCTGGAGTTTCCATCACCTACCAGATCTGGACTTAATGATATCACTGAATTCGTTCTGTGCATCTTCAGGCCTGGCTTCCTGTTCTCCATATTTGGCCATCTTGGTTGAGCTTCAGAATAATCCAAAGACTTTAACAAGTCCTTTATTTTAAGACTTCCAGCTTTTGGTAACAGTCCAGCCTGACATCAGAACCTAAAAGCAAAAAGGAAAGCATGGACTTAAAATGTGCATAATGTATATAATTTAGTATATGACTGTAGACAGTTACATATGGCAGTCTTTCAGTATTTCCCAAACACTTCGCAGGTGTAAGCCACTGATCTTGGCCATGGACATATCAACAACAGATAAGGTCTCTGCTATGATAAGCCTATAGACACTGAGCAATCTATCACATAATGAGTTACTTCATTATAATCCTGATGGGCTACAAAGAAAGGAGGAGCACAGATTAAAAACTGCATACAGTAGAGAAGTCTGACTGCATTGAACAATTAGCAATGATAGTTGAGCCAAGCCTTCAAGATTAGAAGAATTTAATTAGCCAAAAAGGAAAGTGTGTAAGGAGGAAAAAGAAGTATCCCCGTATGAAGTGGCAGAAATGACAGATTCAAAGGGCGAAGGTACAAGTCAGCTACTTGTTGGAAAGAAGATACCCCAGAAACAAGTGCAAGGCAATTTCAAAAAGTTCCTAGAAAATTCACCCATCTTTTAGCTCCATTTTCCAGGAACTTATTGAAACCCTTTCATGTATCAGTTGAACTAGGTGAAACAGCTATACGGTACTAGGAACAGCACCTTGGAGACCAGGCAAGGTTTTCAATCTTTCTTTCAAAAGCAATAAGGACCCCCCAGATAGCTTAAAGCAGGAAAGTAACACAAGCATATTGGACTTCTAAAAGGATGCTGTAGGGCCCGGCGGCGTGGCCTAGCGGCTAAAGTCCTCGCCTTGAAAGCCCCGGGATCCCATGTGGGTGCTGGTTCTAGTCCCGGCAGCTCCACTTCCCATCCAGCTCCCTGCTTGTGGCCTGGGACAGCAGTCGAGGACGGCCCAATGCATTGGGACACTGCACCCGCGTGGGAGACCCGGAAGAGGTTCCAGGTTCCCGGCATCGGATCGGCGGGCACCGGCCCGTTGCGGCTCACTTGGGGAGTGAATCATTGGACAGAAGATCTTCCTCTCTGTCTCTCCTCCTCTCTGTATATCTGGCTGTAATAAAAAAATGAATAAATCTTTAAAAATAAATAAATAAAAGGATGCTGTAACTGAAGATGGGGAAGCAGTGAAGACTGAATCTATCAACAAGCCACTGAAAGAAACTAGACCAGTTAACATGGATGCCAAATAAAAATCTCTTTCAACTCTTCTGTAATCTTAAATATGTCCCTTAACATGTTTGGGGGGAAATTCCTGTCTTTGATCCAGTAATCAAACTTCATATAACCAATAACAAGCTATTATGTGAAACAACAAAAATGTACCACAGCCTCTGTACAGCAACTTTGTCAAAATATCCATAGTGAAGCTTAGCATGGGCAGATGAGTCCAGGCTGTGGGGAGTTTATAGAACAAATGGCCTCGTTACTTCACAATTGTCAATGTTATGAAAACAAAAACTACCCAGGAAAAGAGGAACTTGATGCAGTAAAATAGATTAAACAAATGGGATGACCTCAGAATTTTAAAACTTATTGGGAATCATCTGAAATACCTAAATTCAGACTGCACATTGGACAATATTATTTTAACAACATTAAATTTCCTGAACATTAACTGGGTTGCTATTGTGAAGGAAAATATCTTTGGTAGTAGGAGACATACCATGACATATTTAGCAATGCAGACTGATGATATCTTCAACTTCATTTCCAACAGGGCAGCCACATTTACCTGTAGCTATCTTAATCTGCATGCATGCTGCTATGTACATGTATACATGTAAGCATACAAAGAGAGAAGGAAACGCAGTAACTGTTGTAAAGTAAGTGGGCAAACTAATTAAATGGCATCTGGCTTTTTATTATGTTGATTTTCCTATTATAACATTACATGCAGGAAATGGCTATTGCCCAGACGAGGGTAGATGCGTAAGAAATGAGTGGGTACATGGTGTAGGGATGAGGGCAGATGGATAACAAATAAATGGCTAAGTGGGCATGTAGACATCAAGTAAACAAAGCCAGTAAGATGTATGAAGTGACTGGATATTATAGGCCCGGTACACTAAAACAAAAACAAAAACAAACAAAAACAAAAACAAAAATGACTCCCCAATTTTGGTGTGGGCAATTAAGGGACAGGTGAGTCAGTCCCCGAGCCATGAACCCTGGAAGACACTAGCTGGCAAAAGAAACAATGAATATGCTTGGAATATGCTAGAATAGGGTTGCCTCTTGGAACTCTTAGTGCAGACAACAAAGGAGTAATTGGAAATACAGATCAGAAACTGAGGAATGGCCAGGGTGAGTGCTATACAGCTAAACATGTACATGTTACATCCACTGACACAGATTTTATCTGGAAGACACATCCTATGATTTCTGCTGAGCCCAGACACCATTCAAAAGAATTCTAGAGGTTGGCCATTTGCTATGGCCAAACGTGTCACTTGGTATGCCTGCCCTCCATGTCAGAGTGCCTGGGTTCAAGTCACCACACTGCTTCTAATCCAACATCCTGATAATGTGCACACTAACAGGCAGCAGACCACGGCTCAGGTGTCTGCATCCCTGCCACCATTTGGGAGGACACAGCTTTGACAAGGTCTAGCTCTGGTCATAACACGCATTCGTGAGTAAACCAATAAATAGTCTCTGTCTCTCTCTCTCCTCTCTCCCTTTTCTTCCCTCCCTCTCACCCTCATCATTCTGCATTTTAAATAATGTTTTTTAAAGAAGAATCCACTCTAGCATTACTATTCTAAAACACAATATTTTACATATTATGCTTTATCATATATTCAAGTACATATCATATGGCATTATGTTATCAGATACAATATTCATAGTATGTAACAGTTTTTTATCAAGACAGAAAAGGGGTGTATTCTTAATAATAAAAAGATCCAAGTTATTAGAAAACATTTTTAATAAAGTAGCTGAGGCAGATGAAAACAGAGAACCTTGCTAAAGCTTCAAGAACCATTTCCTCTCTGGTAGCGAAGAATATGCGGATACATCAATCTGCCAGAGTTTATGAGAGTGTAAAAAACATTTTATATGGTTTTACTACTGCTAAGAATTTATGGATTCCTGTGTGATTAAATTATTTTCTGCAGGTACAAAACTGTAAAAGATTTGCTAAACTCTTAAGTGGTATTTTATTCTATCCAAGCATCAAAAACTTTGTTCAGAAAAAAAAAAGTGCATACAAATTTGATTATGGAAAATCAGATTTGCTCAGGAAAAAAAAAATGTCTTTCCTGGAAGACATACTCCCTTTGAGATACTGCTAATGTTCTCCACAAATGTTCTGGGTCAAGGGTCTCTACCCAGTGCTGTTCGAAAAAGACTGTCCAGTGTACAAAAGAAAGGTAAACTATTTACACAGAACTTGATTTCTTTTGCACAGGGCTAGTAATACTTCCTCATGATAAAGTTTGACTTTACTATGAGGCTCACTTTTCAAATTTCCTCTTCGTGGCAGTGAAGCTCTTTGTCATTCTGCAAAGGCAGAGAAGACCAGCAGGGAGCACGAAAAGAGTGGGGGAGGGAGGAGAAAAACAGATGTGACAGACGCAGGGCTAGCCACTGCCCATCACCCGAACGTGCCCATGGCCAGGAGACTCAATTTGACTGGGGCCTGGGGGAGAGGCAGAGAAGCCTCCTGCTTAGCCCTGTAACGGCTTGTCGAAAGACAGAATCGAAGTTGCACAACTAACACTGTGTCCCAGTGTCATGCTTCACTTCCACACCCTTGGAATGGACGGAATGCCACCTTGCATTCCGATCTAGGTGAGAATCTGAGAACACCTGAATGGTCTTTAGTAGCAGCCGTAAGCCATGGACCATTGCAATTAAGTATTATCACTGCCCTAGCTTTCCATTCTCTCAAAATGCTGTTCTATAGTTAATCCAGATGTTTTCCACTGCAACCAACCCCACACTCAACTCCCCACCTATTCACCAGCTGTTACCACAAAACATCCCTGGCTGTCCTATGAATCAGCAGCAGTAGCATGGCCATACCCCTAAGGTGAAAATACAGGGAATGGCCTTCAAGGTAAAAGCTGTGTTGTCACTCGTTTTAATACGAGGGTTCCCTGATGTAACAACATGAAACACGCCACGACATCCCTCTGTGAGTGAGGATTCAACAATCAGCTACCACGACGGAAATTCGGGTGAGTCCCTGGACAAAACTTCATTCACTAGGAACCCAGCGATGCGGGAGGGTAGAAAGGGACGCCAAGGCAGCCAAACACACTCAGACACCACCGAGTGCCAAGACCTGCTGTTCACTCTCGGCCGCGCTCCAGGTTAATACAACTGTGATTAATACCACTGTGATTAATACCGTTTACAGAGCCAATAAATTTCAGGTAACCACCCAAATGAGCGTTAAAGAGCTGTCTCACAGGTCCCATAAACGCTGGTAAGGAAAGAGAGGCGGGGGATGGCTCCACTTAAGCCCTGACCCTCGCAGCTCCGAGCTCCTAAGCTGGGGGACCCACGCGCTTTGCATTCCTCCAGATCTTGTCTGACCCTGTGAGATCTTCGTGCTGCGTCCACCAGCCACCAGGCCTCGAGGGCCCAACCCCACACCCGTAGTCCGTGCAAGTTTCCAAGGAATGGATACCGTGCAACCGCAGGGCCCGGAGGCCCGCAGCGCCGGCCCCACCCGGGGACCCCCACCTCGCCCCGAGCTCTGGCCTCGGTGACCGACGCACCGACGGTTCCAAGCGCGCTAGGGGGAAGTGAACTGGCGAGGCCACCTTGACCCAGGTGAGCCGAGGCTAGGAGACCTTGCCCGGATAGTGAGCCCCGGTCTCTTCAGGTTAACGTTCAAAGTAAGCGCGAAGTCGGCACGTTTTCTCCTCCACTTGAAACAACCCTGGAACATGTCCCCTTCACCACCTAGGGCTTTAGCGCAAAGTTGCTCAGTCCACAACTACTGCCTAGTCGGCTTTGTAAGTGGCCCTGGGTCACCAGAACCTAGACCCTGAGCCAAACAGGGGCAGGAATTACCTTGTCGGCGCGGCAAGCGATGCCAGGAGTCCGGAAAGCGCGGCGACCGCGCGGGGGCCCTCCGCCTCACCCGGGCGACTGGCGGGGAGTTGGGAATCCGCGGCTACACGCTCCGGGACCCCACCCTCAGCAGCAGTAAGCACCCCAGAGGGCAAGCACAGCTCCTGCCCAGCGCCCGGCGGGGAAGAGTCCCCTGCCGCTGGCAAGTCACTCTCTTCCCACCCTCTCCTGACCGACTCAGCCCGGGCCCCGCCTTCCCCTGGCCGGGGTTTGTGACAGGCTCTCCTAGGAGGCCACGTCCCCTCTTGGAGATCACTGGCCAAGAGCCCTGCACCGCGCGCTACACAGACGCGCGAGCCTCTCGCCCCGGCGCGACAGAGTCTTTGAGGGGAGCAAGGTGGCGGCACGCACCCAGTCCCAGGAGACAGGGTCGTTGGGAACCAGCACGGTGTCTTAGGACCTCCTCTCCACACTTTTGGAGCCTCTGTCTACCGCCCAGGGGAACTGAAGTGCGGCGGTGAGGAGCGTGCAGGCACAAGTTGGTTTCCATCCTTGGCCTGACACTTGAGAAGCAGCTCGGGATGCCCATCCGGGCCGGAAGAGCCGCACCAGAGTCCCACCCCTCCCTGCCCCGCTCCCTAGCGGGCTGTGGTCACCTTACCCAGTTGAGGCTTCAATAATGCATGGGCTTACCTGCCACGCAGGGGCCGCCACCGCCACAGCGTCCCCAGCCCGCCCTGGTCTCCTCGGGGAGTGTTTGGGTCGGAGCAACTGCGGGGCTGTACGTGAGGGTGAGGGTGCAATCTTTTTTTTTTTTTTTTCCTTAATAAAACTTGAAGAACCAGACAAGATCCGAAAGACCGAAAAAAAAAATGAAGACCCAATTGGAAACGCCCCGGGCTTGTGCAATCTTCCTGCCCCGTAGTTCCGCCAAAAACAAAAACAGTCCAAGAGCAAACCTGGAGCAGGCGCGAAGGCACCAAGTTTGCCAAATTCTCAAGATTTCCGTCTGCAGAAACGACCCAAAGCCTGGGGAGGGGTCGGGGGGCACCGCTCCCCGAAATTCCCCCAATCGGCTGGGGGCGCCACAGGCTCCTTCTCGTCCCCTCAGCGGGAGAAAGCCCGCGGCCCTCGGGGCTGCCTACTCCGCTCCTCCGGGGAAAGGCGGACTCCACAACTTTGTGCTCGAGAGCGGCTAGCAGCTGCCGCGGCTCCTCCTCCTCCGCCGCCGCCGCCGCCGCCTCCTTTCCTCCTCGCGGCCGCCGCGGGCCTGCCCCTTTGTTGGAGCGCAGCGCTGCAGGCAGCAGAGCGAGGGTGGGGCGCAAGGCCGAGCGCCCGCGTGCCGCCGCCGCCCCCTGGGAAGGGGCTCCCGTTCCGGCACCCAGGGCTTTGCTCTCCCGAGGAGGAAGAGGAGGCCCAGCGATCCGGCCCCCGAGCAGCCACAGCCGCCCCGGCGCTCCTGCTCCTCCTCCCTTCGCCCCTTCGTCTCCGGCCCAGCAACTTTGTTCCCTGGAGACCAGTCCCTGTGGGCTCCGGGAGCGACTCGGGACCCTCCTTGGAGGCCACCGCGGGCACAGCTGCGGGAACTAGGCGCCCCGTGTCACCTGACCGCGCGCCCGGTCAATCAGCGCCAGCCCTGCGCGCCCTCCCCGCGCGCTGCGACCCGGCTCCGAGTCGGGCTGGCCTGGGGCGGCGCGCCCTGCTCAGCTCTGGGAGCTAACTGTTGGTGCCGCGAGCCTGCAGCTAGAATGGCTGTCCCGCGCAAACACCCTGTCCTTGATTCCGCTGATCCAGAAGTGTGAGTCACGCCCGGCAGGCAAACCCGGCCTCTGTTGAGGGCGACATTTCTTTCAACAGATAAATCCCTTAACATCTGCCTCCCGTCTCCCCCACGAACTCTGCACCGAGCAGTTTCCTGATGCTGCTGGTTTTGGGGGGTCCTAGTTGCTGATTTCGTAAGCGAGTTAACAGAATTTTCTTAACATCCTTTTTAATATGAAGAAAAGGACTTGTGATTGGTCTTGTATCCATTCATGGTGCAAGTAGTGTTTGCGCTGATCTTCTCTGTTTTCCCAACACACACATACAAACACATCTGCTCTACAACCTGTTTCAAGCTAGAAGATCTGGCCAGAAAGCCTCAGAGCTGAAATGTGCTCGTGGTGCTCGTGGTGCGCGTGTTTCTCCTTGACACGTCACTCCCCGTGTGTTCCTGCTTTGACATGAATCATCATGCTGAGAAAGAGAAAAATGCAACAGTTCATATAAACAGACAGAAGAATGATTGACAGGCAAGCGCTGGCCTGTTGTTAGCTTAATGATGGACAGTTAATTTGTGAGACATGAAAGATAAACCACTAGGGGAATGAAAGGAATGTTTCCGAAAGATTCAGTAACCTTTTCTTAGGTAAAGCAAATGGTTCCCCAGCCTCTACATGCTATGGGGGTAGAAAGTCCCCAAAAAGTCTTCCTTACAAGGTTTCCAGATTAGCTTCCTCTGGGGACTTGCTTCATGAAAGTCCAATTTTACAAAAATATATATATATATTTTGAAATGGATATAACTTATTCACTTACTTGTATCCCTTTATTTAACAAACACTTGTTTGGGGTCTGCCAAGTCTGCCGGTGCTACGGATAATGCCAGGAAAAGATTTGGTGGAGATCTTGCCCTGACAGAACATATAGCATGAAGTAGGTGGGAGAGCGCGTGGAAACGAGCGTGTGTGCAAGACCCAGGATCAGTGTCCTAAGAAAAGTGCAGATCAGCTGCCGCCTGCTGATGCTGTGAAGGGAGGCCCAAGTCCTCTCTCCCAGGAACGCTCATGGCTCTGGGTCTCCAGGCTGAGTTGATGGGAACTCAGATTGTGCTTTGGGAGTGGTTAGGAATTTTGTTACTGAAAATGGTACAGGCATAAGCCATTTTGTAAATTGCAAAATAGGGCTCAAATAATCATTGACTTATTGCAGAATTTTTGAGAAGCACAAGTTCTGGGGAGCCTGTGCTGTCTGCGTGTTAACCTCTAATAGGTTGCGTAGCCAAGCTTCCCGGAGGACTGAGGGTGGGGGCCAGAGCCTCACTTTCTGTACTGGAGTGACTTGCCCCACATATCTACCCAGAGGTTAATGGCAAAAAACCTGGGGACCTGTCCTGCGTGTTTCCAGCCCTTCTCCAACAAAGCAGCTGGACGCTCTTTGTAAGCGGTGAACTGAAGAAGCCTAAGAAAATTGTCTTGCCAGAATAGCCAAGAGGTCCTGACTTGGTCCTGCTTCTGCTTTTTTTTTTTTCCTGTCCCACAGGGAAACCACATTTGGTGGGAGATCTTGAGCACAGAGCTGTATCTCTGTGGAACACAGAGTGTCACTTCTTTTCCCTCCTCGGGGACAGTGTAGACAAGCCACCAGGAGCGGATAGCTGGTCCTGCACCTGCTGCTCACATGCACGTGGAGCAGACACAAGCCAGTGATGATTGTGCCAAGGGGACTTCGGCAAAAGTGACAGGAACGTGGCCCTGGGACTACCCTAGAGTACCCCATAGTGATGATAAAACAATGACAGTGAAATTGAATGGATGTCATGATAGGAGGGTAAGCCCCTAATGTGGAAGAAAAGCATGATATGAGTAATATATATATATATATATATATATATATATATATATATATATATGTATGTGTGTGTGTGTGAGTATTCACACATAAAAATACATGTGTGCATATGTACACCATGACACACAGACATGCTTTGCTTAGATTCCGTTTTAGATACAGGGAAAGTATTCTGACATCAGTGTCAGGGGTAAAAAGATTCTCTACTTTGTACAAGAAAGTAGTTTGTCTTTAAACATTTAGAAACATCGGGCCCAGCGTGGTGGCCTAGCAGCTAAAGTCTTCGCCCTGAACGCATTGGGATCCCATATGGACGCCAGTTCTGATACCAGCAGCTCCACTTCCCATCCAGCTCCCTGCTTGTGGCCTAGGAAAGCAGTTGAGGATAGACCAAAGCCTTGGGACCCTGCACTCATGTGGGAGACCCGGAGGAAGTTCCTGGCTCCTGGCTTTGGATCAGCTCAGCACTGGCCATTACAGTCACTTGGGGAGTGAATCATCGGATGGAAGATCTTGCTATCTCTCCTCCTCTCTGTATATCTGACTTCCCAACAAAAATAAATAAATCTTAAAAAAAAATAAAATTAACATTAGAAACATGCAGAAATATACAATGATTTTTGAAAAATATAGCTATTGCTTCAGCTTCACCCTTTACTCATATTAACTGTGAATGAAGCAATAGAAGTTGGTGTAAAAAGGATTTTTTTCTCTCCAGATCACCAAATATAAATCTTTAGTTTTATATGATAGAAATCAGATTTACTGGGTGTTGTTGCTGAATTCTGCAGTCAAATAGCTGGAAATTGGTGTGCAGGGTGGAAATGTCACTAGCAGAGTTAAAGAAACCAGCGAGTAATAATAACATATGAGAACAAGTAAAATAAAGACAGATTTCCTCAGAACCGAGTGAGATGAAGAATCACCACGGTCAGGTGTCAAAATCAGTTTGTCCCAATCCCATTCAGCTCTCACACACTGGGCCAGTCTGCTGCACATACTGACAAGCACAGGAACCAGGGCTGGGGGCTGGCCCTAGTGGGGGCTCTTGGGGGGCACTCTGACTAGTTCCCACTGATGACATAAGGGCCGAGTGTGTAGTGGGCTGGGTTGTTCTGAGCCATAGCATCAAATGGTTTACAAAAGAGATGGTGTTGTAGACAAAAATAACCCAGCAATTGCAAATACTAGTGGGTGCATACACTGATGTGGAGGTTGGACTGAGGCACACTCCATACTGGCAAGAATCAGGTCTGGGATCACTTCAGATGAGGTCTCTTTGGGGATCCCCTCAACTAAATCACTAGACTCAGAACTGCAACCAGAGAGAGAACTGTAGGATTGATGGGCTGACTTTAGAGTGCATGGGTGGGTCCTTGGCCTTCTCAGTGGATAAGACAGAACAGTGGATGGCATGCCCAGATGCATATGGAAGGTATGACAGCCCAGTGGGATACCAGAGGACATCTGGTACCATAGCAGAAGGAGGGCAGAGCAAATTGGACAACGACCCCAGCCAAGCACTGACAGCAACTATCTGGGTGAAGGGAGACTTTAAAGTGGATTATGCCAGCCAATGGATCTTGGAAGGATTTCCTCATCCTTAGATGGGTGAGATTGACAGCATTGCAGAACTATCAAATCCAATCAAGCAGAAACCTCAGAACATGCTCCATGTTGGGCACCCTGGGTTGATGTTGGGTGGACGTCCCCATTCCCAGGTGCTGGGATGGTTGGGAGGCTGGGCGCAGCTTCTTCACTTGTCTCTCTCCCCTTCCCCCCAGGTATAGGAGGAAGACAAAGTAAGATTGGAGGCAGTGTTCTCACTACTTTCCCCTAACCCTCGATCCTTTCCACCCTGATCAACCAAGTAAACATCATCAAAAAAGAAAGAAAAATTCTCATTTAGCAGATCTGGTGGTGTTGGCAAAGCTGCAGTTTGAACAGGCAGCTTGTGAAGATAATGTTAGCATGCTTGGGAAGCCGCACTTGCATGTCCAGAGAGCTGCCTGAAACAGACAATTTTGGATGACAGGAAGGGTCTAGAAACTGCCCAATAGAGAAAAAAAAAATCCATGTCAGGTCCATAATAATTTCCAAATGACCATGATTCCCTTTGTCTGTTCGAATCCAAGTGTTTCAGACAGATTCAGACAGACCACCTTAAGGTAACCTACCATGGGTACCACTTTAGGAGTATTCACACCAATTTAACATGCTGGAGTAGTAGGAAGGCTGCCTTGGATCTGAGGAAGTAAGTCTCCTCAGAGAAAGTGTGATGGCCAGAGGCAAGGAGCAGAGGAATACAGAGCACAGGGGAACGAACAAAGCTGAAAATGAAAGGACCGAGCTGTCAGGGAAAGCCCTCGTTTGGATATGTTTGGGCTCCACAACCCATGAACGTGTATGAGCTCCCAGAGGCAGGAAGGCTGTAAGGGTGGAAACTGAATCCAGCCCCAGTGTTTAGCAGAGGGGCCTGCTGGGATGTCCCTGGATCATGTGACGCATGTCCCAGAAGGGAGTTCTCAACACAAGGTTGTCAAACAAGCCTGAGACGAATCCGCCTTCTCTCTGGTGCGGAGCTCACCCCGGCAGCTGCTCAGACAGGAAGGTCAGCTCAGGTTAGGTCAGTGTTCCTGATGCTCCTCCGGATGGTGCACCTCCAACTGCTAACGTAATTCCTAAAGGATTAGCTTAATAGTTCAGATGCTTCCATGGTCTCTTGTGCAAGTATCCTCCCCTTGGAGATCACCTCTTTATACTGTGAAGAGAAAACTAACTCGACATGAACCTGTCCCTGGCCACATTATGAATAGCAACCCCATGGCTTCCCTTTAACCAATCATTACTTCCTTATAAAATACTCTCATTGTGTTTAGATAAATACCAAATTTTTTGTCTTTGCTTTTTCATTACATATTTCTTAAAAAAAAGTTATTATATGGGCCCAGCACAGTAGCCTAGCAGCTAAAGTCCTTACCTTGCACTCGCCAGGATCCCATATGGGCACTGGTTCTAATCCCCATGGCCCTGCTTCCCATTCAGCTCCCTGCTTGTGGCCTGGGAAAGCAGTTGAGGACAGCACAAAACATTGGAACCCTGCACCCATGTGGAAGACCTGGAAGAAGCTCCTGACTCCTGGCTTCAGATTGGCTCAGCTCCAGCCATTGCTGCCACTTGAAGAATCAATCATTGGACAGAAGATCTTTCTCTCTCCTCCTCTCTGTATATCTGGCTTTGCAATAAAAATAAATGAAAGTCAGATATACAGAGAGGAGGAGAGACAGAGAAGAATATTTCTTTTTTAAAAAATAAATTTTATTTTTATAATGATTACATGGTGGATCAGGGTGGGAAGAATCAAGGTTTAGGGAAAACTAGGTGAACTCATTTCTTCCAAATTTGTTATTTCTTCTTGTTGTTTCTGGGGGAAGGGGAGAGACAAAGGGGGAAACCACTCTTGACTTTCCACACGTCCCAGTACCCAGAGATGAGGAACCACCACCTCATATCAAAGTGTACACAATCCGAGGTTTGGATAGTTCTGAAACGCTGCTGATTTCACCGATCCGAGGATGATGTCAGTGCTTTTAAGAGACGTTTCGTTCGGTCTATTTTCCTAAGCGATGCTGATTGGAAAGCAGGACCAGATTTTTGGTCTGCTTCCTTAGAGCACTGGGCGAAGGTGGATGGGGCTTCCTCCACAGTAACTATGAGGCCTTTCCAGCTATGTGACCATTGCAGTAAAAGGACACAATATTTGGGCATTGTTTTCCTGCTCTAAGACAATTTTGAAACTTTATTTTAACAAATTCAAATTTTTTTTTTTTATTTTACAAAATTAGGGCAAACTGCTTTTTGGCATTATTTGTGTCCATTCTGTTAATGTGACTCAGAATTACAGCCTGAGTAATTCAGGAAGAGCAAAGGTTTCTTCAGCACGTGGTTCTGAAGGCTGGGAGGCCATGTCTGATGAAGTCCTTTGTGCTGGTCAAAGCTCACACAGTGCCAAGCCAGGGCAGTGCATCCCCTGGAGGGAGGGCTACATAAACAAGACAGAACCACTCTCCAGAGGATCTAGTCAACTGTGAATGGACCTACCCATTTACAATGGCAGAAACCTCACAATCACATGACCCCACTTCCATCTCTTTCTTTCTCTTTTTGTTTTTCATGATCTAGTTTTGTAGGCATAATGGTTCATCCCCCCCGTCCCTTCCTCCTTCCAGATATTCCACTCCTGCCACTTCCTCCCCATCCCTACTCCCGGTATTATCACAACAGTGTAATTCCTTACTGTAAGCTACAAGTTTAAGTTCCTGTTTAGTATTTTAATATAGATATGTATTTATAACTTTTGTTGGCATGAGCGAATGAATGAGATGCAAAATGCATAGTACCTTTACTTCCCAGTGTGCTTCTCTTCCTTGTACATTCATGTATATGAATATTTCTCTCTATGCACACACATACATATATGTTGAACTTTGGAGAATCAAGATGGCTGAATAGGGTTAGGACACATTTGAACAGACAGAGAAACATTAGCCAGTGTGGAGCAGAGAGCGCACATTCCAGGAAATAGGAGAGGACAGAACAGCAGAGGGGCACCTGGAGACTGACAGACACAGGAAAGCAGCAAAATCAACTGTGTGATGTTGCAGTGAGTGATATCCAAGCAGCATTCAGCGAGTGGCAATCCAGATTGCACCAGCAGCCAGAACTCCAGCAGCAGCCAGGTGGGAAGGGACTTTCACTGGGAGCCCAGGAGGTGAACCCAGACAAAGAACTGCCCCTCCTGATGGTCCGTTTGATTTGACCAGGAGCAGAGACAGAGCGGCAGGTCCCAGACAGGCAGTGCAAGAACAGGGTGGATTTCATAGCCCACTCAACCCCCAAGAGCTGTTTCAGGCATCATTTTGTTTAAGGAGGTAAGGGCTATGGGACAGTACTGTGCATGCACTGAGCTGGGAGTGAACTCATTTCTGGATCAGCAAACTGCAATAATGTCGCATCCTACAGGTTCCACCCAAGATAGGTCTGGGTAGCCGTCAGACCTGACAGCCAACAGATCAAGAACTCTAGTAGTGGCACATCAGGCACCATTTTGTATAGTGTGGCAAAGAATTTAAGACTGCAGGGACAACAGTGAGCTGCACATGAGCTGAGCTCAGTGAGAACTCACTGAGCTCATTGTATTGCACTGGTCCAACAGGAAAATAATACCAACAATATATGTTGAACTTTGCATATTAACTGTCTTATATCAGAGAGAACATATGATCTTTATTCATTTGAGAATGGTTTACTTCATTAAGCATAATGGTTTCCAGATGGGACCATTTTGTTGCAAATGGCAAGATTTCAATCCTCTTTATGGCTGAGTACTATTCCATTAAGTTGATGTACTGGTCCCACCTCTTGTCATCACAAAGTACTGTTTACTTGTCAGAGGCTAATATGAAAGAACAAATGCAGGCTAAGTGGTTAAGGTGTGTTTGTTAAAAGTGATGCCCATAGAACAGCAAATATTTTTATGTGACAAAAGTTTTCTTAATTTCAAATTCAGAGAATGGGTAAATTTATATCTCAAGCAATACATGGTAGCATATGGATGTTAAATTTGAAAAATTCATGACACAGCAATAAATATCATATTCATATTTAGAGCAGCAATTTAGCTTTATGACTATAACATCTGTCACATAAAATTTATAATGTTAATTTGAATTAATACATGACTGCTGTATTAAGCATACTTTTCCTTGCTTTTACTTATATAAATGGATACCAGGTATAGGAATAAGTAGTTTATGCTTATGTTTGTGCACATTTAAATAACATTCTAATTAAAACAAGGTAACTAGCCTCAGGAGTCTATAGATTCTATTTTTCATTAAATACGGTTATAACTTTGCTCAAAATATTGCACTAATACATTTATTATGTTAATACAATTGACCAATATGATCATGATTTTTATAAAATATTATCTTAAACTTCAAAAGCATCATTTGTCATTTATTTATATTTGTCATTTGTCATGTATTTATATAAAGAAGCCAAATACTTAAAATCCTATGTGGTTAAAAGTTCAATTATAATGAATTTTAGGTAAAGACAGATTGAGTATGCCATCTAATTTTGCTTCCTCCCATACTTTGCTGAAGTTATGCCAAAGGGATTTACATAAAGGTGTAAAACAACAAAGAAAAAAAGAAAATGACAAAACTCTTGAGGCAGGAAAGTAGATCGTCAAGTGGAAATTGACTTTGCAGGTATGAAAAGTCAGCTGTGAGAGCAGCCAAGAGTAAATCTAATTTCCACAGGTGGGTCAACCAAAAACCCAGGTATCAAAGGCATCGTTAGACTGAAAGTAGAGGGTGATAAGGAAACAATGAAAAGGATTGAATGAAATTATACTTGTGAATTGCTTAAGATGGTGATTGCTTATGATTTGTCCTTATAGGAATAACATAGAGTGTACCTGCACAAACTAAGACACTTACAGCATCTTTGGGTGATATGTTCTAATGGGACCACCACTGCAGGTGCAATCTGTAGATGAGCATAACATTCTCAGATGTATATGAATGTAGGGAGATATCTCTAGTCCTTGGTCCAGCCTGCACACTGGGCAACTGCAACCCCAGAAAATTGGAAATGCATTCTTGGAACAGTGACCATCGATTGGACTGTGGAACTTAAGCAAGAGTAGATAAACTCTTTAAA
The DNA here is from genome assembly GCF_030435755.1 of Ochotona princeps. Lineage (NCBI taxonomy): Eukaryota > Metazoa > Chordata > Mammalia > Lagomorpha > Ochotonidae > Ochotona > Ochotona princeps. The sequence goes on from NC_080832.1 coordinate 20,288,088, forward strand.
AAGGTGAAGTGGCCTAGCGGCTAAAGTCCTCGCCTTGAAAGCCCCGGGATCCCATATGGGCGCCGGTTCTAATCCCGGCAGCTCCACTTCCCATCCAGCTCCCTGCCTGTGGCCTGGGAAAGCAGTTGAGGACGGCTCAATGCCTTGGGACACTGCACCCCCGTGGGAGACCCGGAAGAGGTTCCAGGTTCCCAGCTTCGGATCGGCGCGCACCGGCCCATTGCGGCTCACTTGGGGAGTGGATCATCGGACGGAAGATCTTCCTCTCTGTCTCTCCTCCTCTCTGTATATCTGGCTGTAATAAAATGAATAAATCTCTAAAAAAATAAATAAATAAAAAGGTGGAGAAGAAGGAGGAGGACAGGAAAATTGACTGAGCCTGCATGAAGCTGGCAGCTCTTTCCCAGCATGGTGGCCAAACACAGGCCACCATTCTTCATCCTTCCTGCTGGAGACTGAAAGTGTGTTGCTTGGGGACTCCAAATGGCCCAAGAAGACACAACTAGTGATAAACAATATTGGGAAAATGAAAGTCACCCATGTCCTGAGAGCTTCCACTCAACTTCTACCATGAAACCTTCATTATGAACTACTGACAATTACTGAACACATTACTCTTACAGAAATGTTGACATAAAATAGGAAACAGACAAAGGCAATTTGAAGGAAACAGAATGACAGAAAAAACTTTGAAAACTAGTATTATTCTCTACAGAGATGTAGATAATAGATTTTAAATTAATCCAAAACTTATAGGAGGCTCTAAAAGTAAACATAGAGAACCAAATACATGTGTGTGCATATATATGTGTGTGTATATATGTGTGTGTGTGTATACATATATATATATATGTATACACACATATACAGTTGTAGAAATGAATGCTCAGTGGATGGGTTGGAAAAGAAGGTTGAAGAAATTTCCTAAAAAGAAAAAGAGTAAAAAATAACAAGACAGTACAAGAAAACTTACAGACAATTCTAGAAAAAATTGCTTGGCGACAATAGAAAGCAATTCTTTTAAAAAAAAATTGTTTTTATTGGAAAGGAAAGGTAGATTTACAGGGAGAAGGAGAGACAGAGAGAAAGATCTTCCATCTGTTAGTTTACTCCCCAAATGGCTGCAACAATCAGAAGTGAGACGATCCAAAGCCAGGAGCTTCCTTCAGGTCTCCCACATGGTTGCAAAGCCAGGAGCTTCTTCTAGGTCTCCCACATGGTTGCAGGTTCCCAACGTTTTGGACCACCTACTTCTGTTTTTGCAGAACACAAGCAAGGAGCTGGATGGGAAGTGGAGTAGCCAGGACATGAGGATTTAGCCATTGAGCCATTGTGCAAGGCACAGGATTATTTTATCAATGAAATACTTTTGGGTTTCTGAAAGTTGTTATATATGTTATTATATATGAAAGGAATAACTGAATATCCACACTAAGACACTTCATGGAGTTATTTCAGATCATATGTAAAATGTGTTAGTTATTTGTGTCTTTTATGTTGAAACCCTAACCCATAGTTTGATTGTAGTTGTAGGTGAGGCCTTTGGGAGATAATGGAGTCCTGGGGGTGGAACACTTATGGATGAGATGAGTGGCCTTTTAAAAAGCGCCAGAGATACCTCTCTCTGTATCCCCCCATCCTTAGCCCTCAGTCTCTCTTTTCTCCCCTTTCCATGATGACCTGGAATACACCTTTACCATAACCTGACTGTGCTGAAACTCAACTCAGACTTCCAGGTTCCAAAACTGTAAGAAATAAACTTTTCAAAAGTAATACAAGAAGTTATAAGAAAATGGAGAGATGCCTTCAGAATTCTGAAAAAAAAAAATTTCCAGCCAATATTAAATATGGAGCCAACTTCTGGAACAAATATGAAGGTAAAGTCCTCATACATATACATTTCCATGGAGAGTTCCTGAGTAATATGCACCATCCAAATGATGGTGTAAGTGAGAAAAGGAAACATGTGTGTTACTGGATAAAAGAAAACCAACACAGCAGGCATGTAAACTGAATTCTCACACTTAGGATGAACTACCCACCTGTATCCACGTAGCTCAAAATGCCTCAGAAGACACTGAAGAAGATAAAATTGATGCAATGCTGAACATGGATGACTGCATGAGGAAGATCTTTAAACATGTGGTAAGCAGTGTGCATTCACAGTAATTGTGTGCACAGACAGTTCGTAACTGAGGGGAAGCTGCAAGTTGCCCAGGAAAGGGAAAGTACTCATAATTCCCTCATGACTCAACACTGAAGAGTCTGGAGAATCAGCCGGGGGTTAACTGAGAACATTGAGTGACTCAGAAATAAAATAAATCTGAATAAGGAGGATAAACAATTCAAGCCTTCAAAAGAGGCACGGGAGTCCAGAAATCCAAATCCTTATCTTCAGGATGAGGAGTCAAGAGGCAATGTGTGGGCCCGGTGCAATAGTGTAGTGGTTAAGGTGCTCGCCTTGAACACGCTGGGATCCCATATGGGCGCCGGTTCTAATTCCAGCGGTTCCACTTCCCATCCAGCACCCTGCTTGTGGCCTGGGAAAGCAGTTAAGAAAAGCTCAAAGCCTTGGAACCCTGCACCCATGTGGGAGACCCAGAAGAGCCCCAGGATCCTGGCTTCAGATTGGAGCAGCACTGGCCATTGTGGTCACTTGGGAAGTGAATCATCGGACAGAAGATCTTTCTCTCTGTCTCTCCTCCTCTCTGTACGTCTGACTTTCCAATAAAAATAAAATGTATTTAAAGAAAGAGGCAATGTGTAAACCTGAAGAAAAGAACAAGAATGATCATTAGAACCTGTTACTTTGAGGCACAGTTAAAAAACAGATGAAGCAGCTCAAGAAATTGGAAAGGATATGAAAAAATAATGAGTTGGAGGCTGTCTTGGTAAACCTCACAGGGCTAAATGATTTTTATAACTGTGTGCATGTATATAACTTTGATAAAAACTTTAAAAATTGCAAGCTCATAGAAGTTATTTCATGAAGAATAATGCAAAAAAAAAATGAATTGTTAGAGACAGACTAAAGCCTAGGGGACAGAGCTGAGTTATAATTAGTGTCTTAGGCACTTGTATTTTGTGGCCCCTCCCACAATAATATCAATATTAAAGTTTTTATATGACATGATTCTATTATTTATTTGAAAACAGAAGAGAGTTCCTTCCTGCTGATTTCACAACTCAACCTGTTGCAACAGCAACAGGCTACAGCTGGAGAACTGGAACTCAGTATAGATCTCCCACTGGGCACAGGACTCTGTCACCACTGCTGGGTCATGAGCAGGTTCCCATATGGAGTGCCAGTGTCCTTGTGTCACAGGCAGTGTAGTGGTCGTAGGCAGTTAGCAGCTTGGAAACCACACGTCCACCACCCAGGTAATGCTTTCTGTCCAGCTGTGACACACACTTATCAGCCCCTGGAACCTGAGAGGGGGCAATATTGCATTGTTGTGTAGCCGCCCAGGGATGAATCATCTGATGGAAGACCTCCTTGTCTCTCCTCCTCTGTATATATCTGACTTTCCAATAAAAATAAATAAAACACATCTTTTTTTTTTTTTTTTTTATCTTAGGAGGGTTATTCCAGCAGGGCAGGAACGGGGTGGAGGTGGTGGGGAGAAAAAAGGGGAACGGAAGAGGGGAAGGGAGGCCAGAAGGAGAAGAGAGAGAGCCGCACTGGGGGACTTTTTGTCTGCAAGGTGTGGGGGGTGGGGATTGGGAAGGATTGAAGGCAGGCCCCAGGGGATTGGTCCCTGCAGGTGAATGCCTAGGGATGACTGGTGAGTGGGCAGGGTTGGGGAAGGGGCTGGAAGATTGGGGGTGGGATTCTCAGGTGGAATGCCAGGTTACATCTGATTGGTGGGTGGCTAGACCGGCGCAAATTTTGTGAGCTGTGAGGAAGAGGAAATGGCGCAGAGCGCAGGGTGGGATATTCGAATAACTCCTTACATTCCTCCCTTTTGTTATATATAAAGGAAGAGGGGCATTGTTCTCTATGGCTTCTTGGAGCTGTTTACTCTTGGCAGTGGTTGCAGCCTGATGGGAGATGGAGGGACGCTCCTAGTTCTGCAAAAAAAAAAAAAAAAAATGGTTGATGGTTTAATTAAAAAAATTTTTTTTACATTTCTGTGGATGGCAATGGAGGGAAGGGTTATTACAAGTCCTTTTGAAAAGGTGGCTTGAGTTCCTTTTCTCTTAGCCAGGCCTCCTTGTACTTTAGTCCTTGATTCTTCATTACTCTTGAATGGTCAATGTAGACAGGGTAGCTTCACGAGGAACCAGAGACCCTTACTGCCTATCATCCTATCTAACTCCTCACATTTCTATAGGAGTGAACAGGGATAAAGGGACGATGACCACTCTAGCTGCTTCGAGCTGAAAGGGTGTGTTGTTGAGTAACCGCAGCAGTAGGGGGGTCTAGAGGTTCCTGGTAGAAGGTAGAAGTCTGGGCCCCAGTGCTGTGGAAAAAGAGTTCTGGGTTTGCCCCATAGCATAGAGGTTAAAGTCCTCGCCTTGAACTCACTGGGATCCCATAGGGGCACTGGTTCTAATCCCGGTGACTCTGCTTCCCATCCAGCTCCCTGCTTGTGTCCTGTGAAAGCAGTTGAGGACGGCCCAAAGCTTTGGGACCCTGCACCTGCGTGGGAGACTCTAAAGAGCTCCTGGTTCCTGGCTTCAGATTGGCTGGCTCCAGCTGTTGCGGCCACTTGGGAAATGAATCATTGGACGGAAGTTCTTCCTCTGTCTCTCCTCCTCTCTTTATATTCGCCTTTCCAATACAAATAAATAAATCTTTAAAACAATAAAAATAATAAGAAAAAGACGTCTAAACAACTTAGAAAAGAAGAAAGAAAAAGAAAAAGAGTTCCAAGTGAGGTGAAACCTAGTGGTAATGGAATGTGGGCAGAGAAGCCAGGAAAGGTGAATGTCTGAGGACTTGTAAGTGTGTCCAGGGCCACTGCCTGTCTCTTAGGGTAATTTATGTTGATGGGGAAGCTGAAACACAGGTCTTCAGTCTAACGGGCATACTTCATGGTAATTTGTTCTTCTCAGGGTTTCCATTCAGATTAGATTGCCACATGGACTGGTCATTTGTTAATTGCTTTTGGGCCCTGCCATTACCAAGCTTGGTTAATAAAGACTACTTAATGTATCCTAAATTTGTTTGCTGTGCTGTCATACCCATAACAGTTACTACACCACAACACAGGCCTTGCTTTAAAAATCTTTGTACTTCTCTATGGAGAGTATGTCATACACTCTGATCAGCTTAATGATTTCCAATTGGCCAAGTTGGTGAGACCAGTATTGTTGAAACCTTGCCCAAACATGTGTGTGAAAACAAAGCTTTTTTTTTTTTTTCCAAAATACTTTAAGTAAAAGTTTGCAGACATACAACTTTATTCATTTCCCCAAGCACTTGGTCCTTCTACTCCAATGTGATCTTTTTGGTTTCATGTCAGCATGTCTGGAAGTAAACTTCCCTTAAATATTACTGTCCTTTCTCGACTGACTTAGATCATTCCATTAGTACCAGAATTCTGACTAGCCTAGCTTGGTTCCTACCTCTTTGTGTTAGCAATGTGGGCCACAATGCCACACCACACACAGGAAACACACAAGAGATTTGTTGTCCGTAGCGAGGGCATACCAACAAGGTAAGCAGCTCCACAGTTTGCACATGCTTGTGACATGTAGGATGGGGTGCTCATCATGGTAGGTGCTTTTGACCATTGTACAGACAATGTTAGGGTTATTTGGCATTCCAAACATTCCTGGATGGGAGTGCCTGCTTGATTTCAACAGGATACTGGATTCACTTCTGCTAGGTCCAATCTAACACTCCCTGCTCTAATTCTTTGAGGAGTTCTCCAGATTCTCCCTCTGCATATTTGACCTATCTGTGTTAACCATTTCTAATGCTCCACCTTGCTGTGGGTTGAGGGTCCCTGGGAATTCATGTGTTGGAACATCAGTACCCCAAGTCTCAGGCTGGTATTTGCAGGTGGATGGGAAATTTGTCCACAGGAATGAATTAACCATTCCTTCCTAGCCACCAATCCCTCACAGTACACAGTACCCTCCCTCAGCCAGAAAGGCACACTCCTGCATGTGCGCCATTCTTCTTGCCTTCCCCCTCTCTCTTTGCTGGGAACCCCTTCCTGCCATTATGGCAGGAGACTTCTCTCTTTTTTCTTTCTCTCCCTGCAGCCATCTTCCCTGCTGCAATAAAACCTCCTGTTTGGGTTGCTGCATTTGGTGTTTTCGGCTTGTGGTGACAAGCTGAAAAGCGCAAACACTGAAAAGAGCTAACAGTGATGACCTATTGGCTAAGTCCTCCCCTTGCATCCACCAGAATCCCATATGGGTGCCATTTCTAATCCCAGCTGCTCAGTTTCCCATCCAGCTCCCTGCTTGTGGCCTGGGAAAAGCAGTCAAGGACGGCCCAAAGCCTTGGGACCCTGAACACATGTGGGAGACCTGGAAGGGGTTCTGGCTCCTGACTCTGAATCAGCTTAACTCTGACTGTTGCAACCACTTGGGGAATGTACCAGGAGATGGAAGATCTTTCTCTCTGTATTCCGTATCTCCTTCTTTATAAATCTGACTTTCCAATAAAAAAAATCTTAAAAAACAAAATAACACAAAATAAAACAAAAATACCTGTTGGGCAAAGACTCCAGTGTAACCAGATCAAGTTTCCAAAATTTGGGAGAACATAGCATGTTTAAATCAAATGGAAACAACCTCAGAGCTGGCCCTACGTATTTCCATTACATAGTAATCATGTTTTCTAAAATCTGCCATGGCTTTGTTGCGGGATGCATGCAAAATCACACAAGACAAGTCCAAGGTTTATTAAGGAGTCTTTATTAACCAAGCTTGGTGATAACAGGGCCCACTAGAAATAGCAAATCACAATTCCGTATAGCAATCCAGTCAATTGTAACCCCAAGAGGAACAGATGGTCATTGCCCCGAAGTCCATGTGTTAAGCTGAATACCTATGTTCCAGCTTCCCCAATAATATAAGTTATCCTAAGAGATATTCAACGAATAATCTGAGCACACTTACAAAAGTGCAGGCATTCACCTTTCCCTGGCTTCTCTGCCCACATTTCATTACTGCTAGACCTCACTTCTCCTGGAACTCCTGATAGCATACACATTAGAAATACAAAGCATCTTAGCATTAACATCTTCACTGTCCCACCCAAGCAGTGAACAAAGGGTGAGGGATACAGACATACAGGGGCCATTGCAGGGGATACCTGTCCTCTGGGAAGCCAGAGAGCAAGCAGACACTGGGGAGGCCAAGAGTCAAGAATGTCAGAGCGACAGAGGGACGTGATCGAGAAAGAGCCTCTCCCTATCATGGGCCTTTATAGGGGCTTGTGAGGAGAGTGGTTATACAACAATGCAGCACCACTCCCCTGAGGTTCCAGGTGATGATAGGCGAGTATCACAGGTGGACAGGAGGGAACACCTAGGCGGTGGTAGAGAGAGTGGCCTGCAAGATCATGACTGAACTAGCTTCCTACCTCACCACAGAAAGGTTTGTGACACTGACACTTTTGGTCCCTCTGCTGTTTCTTCATTTTTTTTTCATGACTTTATTAAAGTGCTTTAGAATTGCAGCTTCCATAGTCTGACGTGGAGTGCATGTGTCAGAGCTGGGCCTCTTCAGTGGCTCAGATGGAGCAGTGGACAGCGTATCCAGATGCACATGGAGGATATGGCAATACATTGGAGCCTGCAGAGGACACCTGGTACCAAAACAGGATGGAGGACAGAACAAATTGATCAAGTACCCCAGCCAAATGTTGGCAGTGAACATCTGAGTAAACAGAGACTCTAAGGTGGACTGTGTCAACCAATGTATTCTTGAGAGTTTTCTTTGCAATTGGAATGGTGAGATTGGCAGTAATTCAGAATTGTTGAAGTAGCAAGACCTCTTGAGCAGAACCCTCAGAGCATGCCCTACCACAGAGACCCTGGGGTGGTGTTGCGTGCCTGTCCTCCATCCCGGAGTACAGATGCATTTAGGAGTCTGGGTGTGGATTCTCCCCTTATCTCCTCCCTTCCCCTAGATGCAAGAAGGGGAAAAAAAAGATTGTGGAAATGATGGTCTCAGTCACCTTTCTGTACCCTTTACCCTTATCGCCCTAATCAACTATGTAAAAAAAACATCAAAAATAAAAGTAATTTTTTTATTATTTTTGTTGGAAATCCAGGTATACAGAGAGGAGGAGAGATAGAGAGGAAGATCTTCTGTCTGATGATTCAATCCCCAAGTGGCCACAGCGGCCAGAGCCAAGCCGATCTGAAGCCAGGAATCTGGAGCCTCTTCCTGTTGTTCCACACGGGTGCGGGGCCCCAAGCTTTTGGGCCATCCTCAGCTGCTTTCCCAGGCTACAAGCAGGGTTGGGAAACAGGACCGCCAGGATTAGAACCAGTGCCCCTATGGGATCTCGGTGTGTGCAAGGTGAAATCTTCAGTCACTAGGCTACTGCTCCTGTCCCCACAAACAAAAATTTTAGAGGTACCTGTTATATACCAAAGTCCACAATTTTTACATCTTCAAATTATATATGAAAATTCCCATGTATTTAGTTAATATTAAATATGTATCAGCTGGTGGGGGCTGCTGGGGAACTCACTGATTTTGAGTCCTAGGGAGTCTGGGGAGACCAGTGACACCATCTTAGGCAAGTTTCTCAACTTTCTGAAGGTCAATGGCTGACCTGTAAAACCAGTGGATGGGTTCACTAGGTGATCTCCGAGGCCCAATCCCAGAGGTCTGCAGCATGGTATTTCTCTGGAGAGCACACGCTATCTAGCAAATCACGGGAGAAAACTCTGGCTCTGGCTTGCTTCCAGATTCACAAACCAAGCCACACAAAGTGAGGGTAACCTGTCTTACTCCCAGTCCTGCGGCTTTTAAAAACAGTTTTGGAAACAGTTTTGGAAACAGTTTTGGAAACAGTTTGGGAAGCTGTGCAGTTGGCAGATAGTGCTTCTGCTCCACCCTGTTGTGCCACGTTGGGGGCGGGGCGGTTTCTGAGCAGGCTTCTATTGCACCAGCACTCTACCCAGCAGCACTCACTGACCCAAGGATTACTGGGAAGAATGAGCCCCTCCTTCTGGAATCCACCAGCGGGACCTCCAGCGCAGCACTTGCTTTGGCTGGGGGAGGAGTGGAAAAAGGAGCCTTTTCTTCCCTCCACTTGAGGCATTTCGGAGTGCTTTAGGGAGACAGGTCTAAATAATTAGCTACCAAGAGTTTTGAACAGTTTATTAACCTCAAATTTGAAGTGATGGAATTTTTTTGTTTGCTAGTTTTGCCAAGTGCTGTGCAATATGGATTTAAGGTGTTTTTTTTTTTTTTCTTTCACATTTAAGGAAGAATATTGGTCTGATGCTTAGACTTTGAAATTAATTACAAAACCTGAGACTGTTATGTTTCCCCCCCAAAAGTCACAATAGTTTGTCTGCTTTTCTAAAATCGAGCTCACCTTTTAGCTGAAAGTAGTTACAATAATTACACACCCATCCAACAAAAAGGCAGTAATATCAGTTGTGTTATTAAATCCCACAGGCTCAAGTTCTATCCTCAGAGATTGGGGTATAAGAGCAAGGGGGCTGGGTATTGTCATCTTAATTGTAGACCACTTGCCCATCAAGGCTTAACCAGAGAACTGAACAAAGGATAAAGCCAAATAGTTTAGTCCTGAGATCACCAACCAACCAACAGCCCATCTTTGTCTTAAAAAAAGAAAGAAAAAGAAAGAAAGAAAGAAAGGAAAGGAAAAAAAAGCAAGGAAGAAAAAAGAATCTGTCATTCTAACAATTTTTAAAGTATTTAGTGATTCGCTGATTTCCCTATAGTATTTAAGACAATTGATATAAAATTTAAACAAAATTAAAACTAAGTAGTTGAGAAAAGCTGTGCTGGAGAAAAATAATAAATTAGAAGAAAGAGTTAAGAGAATCAAATACAAAGATGGATGAGCAAAATCTTACATAATTCTTGGTGTGCCAAAATCCACCTTGAATCAAAATTAAATGTGATTTGTTCCTGAGCCATTACTAGGAAATTATTTCCTAAGTGCTAGTCCATTAAATGGCTCATTCCAACTCTGTCAGAGCCCTACATATTTTGCTTATCTCCCTTCAGCTAACGATAAGGTAATAAAGACTGGAGTGTGGTTTGTCCAACATTAACTTGCAGGGTCATTACAACAACAGAGCCAAGATTCCTGGGGCTAACCTCTTTAAACGCTGGAGGTTGCACTGTTCCTTTTTCTGTCTTTGTGAATGATGACCTGTCTCCAGTTGGCTGGATGAGTGCTGGGGTTCCTTCACGGCACCTCCCAGGACTTGACCTCCTGCCTCAGCAGCGGTTACCTTGAGAAGCCAAGTGCTTGGATCCTGCCAAACAGATTCAGTGGTTACATTCGGTCCCCTGGTTAGGTTGAAAAAGAGGTTTTTCTGCCCAGGCCTTAGTTGCTGATACCAGTTGTGGTGTTTTGTGATTACACTGCAGTTCCTTCCGAAAAACCAATACCACCTTGTGTAATTCCCGAGAATTATATAACCAATAGATTCAAAAAAATATTTTTGTAGGGTATTCGACACAAACCATGACAGCAACTTTTTTTTTTTCTCTCACAGTAAAGGAGAATTTTCATGCAGACAATTCCAGTTTGCAAAGCAGGATTTATTAGGGGGGGGAAAAAAAGGCTCCATGGCAGGAGCCTCCATGTGTCCCAAGGAAAAAACCCAGATCTCTTGCCATAGTGTGGTTGGAGATCTGGATCCAAGGTAGGAAAGCAAAAAACCCCACAGTAATGGTAGAAATGGGGTCTTTTATGCCCCACTCAAGGGAGTTAGTCAAAGGACAAAAATAGAAATTGTCCTCAATAGCACTAGGTCCGAATCCAAAAACCTAAGCAGGGTGGGACTGATGAACTTCCTCCTTGCCTTCTAGTCAGCTGACCAGTCAGGCCGCATCACCTTGGCAGCTACCCAGAGATAAGATTAGGTGGGCCTCTTCTTGGTTTTGTTACAGCTCTGAGATAGTGAGTTGATATGTTAATTCTGCTCCTCTACCTTTTCTCAAGGAGAGTGGGTGCTCATTGGAAAAAAACAAAATGGGGGAGAGGGCCTGGCATGGTAGCCTAGTGACTAGAGTCCTACCCTTGCACGTGCTGGGATCCCTTATAGGTGCTGGTTCTAATCCTGGTGGCCCTGCTTCCCATCCAGCTCCCTGCTTGTGGCCTGGGAAAGCAGTCAAGGATGGCCCAAAGCCTTGGGATGCTGCACCCATGTGGGAGACCTGAAAGGGCTCCTGGCTCCTGGCTATGAATCAGCTCAGCTCTGGCCATTGTGGCCACTTGGGGAGTGATTCGCTGGGCAGAATATCTTCCTCTTTGTATATCTCTTCTCTTTGTATATCTGGCTTTCCAATACAAATAAATAAAAGTTTTTTTTTTTTTTTTAAAATGGAGGATGAATACAATATCATATTTTAAAGAAATAATTTCACCAGGGGAAAAAAACCGTAACTGCCTACTATCCCACCTGACTCCTCACACAATATATACAGTAGACCTCTTTTTTTTCCATTTTTTTAATTCAGAAAATTTTTCTAAAAAGGAAACCTAATCCCAGTTTATCAGCATTCCTACAAACCAGACTTTCCTCTCTTTATATGATGTTCAGTTTCCCAACTGTGTCCAGGTGGAAAACGTCATGAAAGAATTCTTCCAGAAGAGAGAATAGAAATATTTCTTCTCCCGTTGGGCTAATCAGAGACAGAAAACTAGGGGTTGGGTGACAGCTCACACACTAAAGAATTCAAATGTTGGGAAAGAATGTGGCCTTAGGGCCAAGGCTTTTCAGCCCTGTGTTTCTTCATTCCAAGTCGGTCTGGGGGTAAACGTGGAGTGACAGGCACCAGGAGTGGAGGCTGGGAAGAAGAGCAAGCAGGAAGAGATCAAGATGTCTCAATGCTTTCTCTCTCTCCTTAAAACTGATTTATTTTTATTGTAAAGACAGATATATAGAGAAGAGAAGAGACAGAGAGGGAGATCTTCTGTCTGATGATTCACTTCCCAAGTAGCCACAATGACTAGAGCTGCGCCAAATTGAAGCCAGGAGCCTGGATCCTCTTCTGGGTCTCCCACACAGGTGCAGGGTCCCAAGGCTTTGGGCCATCCTTGACTGCTTTCCCAGGCCACAAACAGACAGTTATATGGGAAGCAGGGTCACCAGGATTAGAACTGGCGCTTTTATGGGATCCCGGCGCATGCAAGGTAGGACTTTAGCCACGGACCTATCCTGCCGGGCCCTGCAATCCTTGAGAAGTGTTAAGTTTAAATGAAGCCACGAGGAAATAGCCCTCATGATGTGAATAGTGTACATAATTAGAATAGCGAGAATGGGGCTAGCCTTGTGGTACAGAGGGCTAACCACCCGGAGCTCACATTAAAGCACCAGGTGGAATGCCAGCTGCTCTGCTTCTGATCCAGCCCCTGCGAATGGGCTGGAATGGCAGCAGCAGGTAACACATACTTGTACCCTTCCTATCCACTGGGGAGACCCGGATGGAGTGACTTCGGCCTAGACCAGCCCCAGTCATTGTGGCCATTTGGAATCAGTCGATGAAAGGTCTCTATCGCTTTGCCATTCAAATAGTAAAGCTTTAAGAAATAAAAGAACAGGAAAGGTCTGAGCCCTACCTCTCACCAGCCTGTGAGCATACAACAAGGCAGCTGTCTTCAATCAGGAAGAGGCCCTTCCCCAGCTACTGAATTGATGAGAACCTTGATCATGCATTTCCCTAGCTTAAGATCTACGAAAAATAGATGTCTGTTGTTTAAGTCACCCATTCCATGACATGTAATAATAGCAGCCAGAACTGACTAACACACTCAGCAAGACTAAGTGGGGTCCTTCAGGATCACAAAAAGAACGAGTGGATGTTTCTGAACTTGAATAACTGTCTGATCCCCGTGCCTGAACTGTTCTATAAACCCTTATGACTAACTAAAGTTATAGAGATATGACTTGAGTTTCTGCAGAGGGAACGTGTTCCCAAGCCAGCTTGAGTCTAACCTGCTACGCTTTGGTGCTTGTGTTACTGTCATCACATGTAAGTCCCTAACTTCCTCAGGACTTGGGTTCTTCATCTGCATTCCAAGGAGAACAATAACATGGATCTACATGAAGCATTGAGAACAATACCTCACTGGTAATAAATTTTGGTGTTAGTCACTTCATCATTATTGTTATTATTAAGACCTTGGAATCAACCCAGATTAGTCTTCAGGAAATGCAAGGAAAGAGCAACAGATGTTCTGTTAGCATTGTTTGTAAGCTCTTCCAAGGTACACTACTGCTCAGAGATGATTAATCTTGTTTTCTGGACATTTAGAACAGAATTGCACTGGCAACCCAACTGAAGTGCAAGCAGAGCCTTCAGAAAACACATCTCAATCCTCATTCCATCCCTCATTCCACTGCATTCTCACTACCCAGTACTCACACCACACTGCTAGTCACAGTCAGGAAGGGTAGGTCTAGAAATCACTACTTTGAACAAATATTCCATATAATTCTAAGGTGTAGTCCTTTAATCCAGTCCATTCAGTTGAGAGAGGGAGGAGAGCCAGAGAGAAAAGGTGAACCAGAGAGGTGATTTTTTTCCTAGTATTTCAGCATCTGTCCATCCAAAGGAGCTGGCATTCATATTCATACACTACTTGATTATTCCAGCTCTGTCCCAGAATTTGCTTTTTGTCCACATGAGTTGAGTAATTACAGACTCAGTAGAAATGATGAACTAAATGGGCTCCCCAGTCTGTACTCAGGGATATGAAGTAGCTGAGGGTGGAGATTTCTGAACGCAAAAGCCACTTTTCCCACTTTTGTGAACTAGGGTGACGAACAGAGCAAAAAATTTACTTACGTAAATGTGCCCGGACTCTGAACCTATCATAAATACTATTGAAATTCTTCGTGTAAACATATAATTTATCTGCCCACCCCAGATAATGAGAACCACCCCATCGGTTCCCATTGCAAAGATGCTCCTGTAAAGGTGTAAAGATGCAACTCATAAACACGGCCCCCAAGTCAACACGTTCTTTGTTTTGTAAACCCAAGGAATTTCAAAAAACTTAAGACCAAACAACTCTCTTCCAGATTCTCATGAACCCTAGATAGCCTAACAATTGCTTTTAGTATTGTCTAAAATCACAGGAAGATAATCACTTTTAAAAAAAATTTATTCATTTTTATTCGAAAGTCAGATTTATACAGTGAAGGAAAGACAGAAAGATCTTCTATCCACTGGTTCTATTCCCAAGTGGCCATATGGTCAAAACTGATCCAATCTGAAGCCAGGAGCCAGGAACTTTTTCCAGGTCTCCCATGTGGATGCAGGGTCCCAAAGCTTTGAGCCATTCTCTTCCGCTTCTCCCTGGTCATAAGCAGGAAGTTAGAAGGGAAGTGGAGCAACAGGGATATGGGATCCCGGTGCATCCAAGATAAGGACTTTAGCCACCAGGCTACTGTGCTGGGTCCTCAGATAACCATTTTTTGACAATAGTTTATAAGTATCTCCCAGGAAGGGAAAGCTTACAAAATGTGGAGAACAGCTGTAGCCATGAAGAAAAAATCCAAAAGAACTGTTAGAAATACCTAGTTTTGCACAGTCAGCAACTGAGCTGAACGCATGCCTTTTGCTCAGAAGGGTATTTCTATTTTCCTTATAAGGAAGAAAAAGATTAGTCCTAGGAATTTCCTTCTACTTTTAAATACAGATATTCCCTATGTGAAATCTTTCCTTTGGATTGCCAGGAGTGGGAAACTAGAGGAAAAACACAGTTACTTTTTAATGTGTTGGTTTATCATCCTGAAGCCTAGGGCAAAAAGAAATGTTCCCATAGCAAATAGCCAATATTTCTTGTACTGCAACGCCCATCCTTGTAAGTACTTGTTCAGTCTCTGTCTTCCCAATTAGACTATCAATTCCATAAGAGTGACTGCATTTTTTTCCACTATTGTTTCTGGTGTTAAGCCCTATAATGTAATTCGAAGTCCAATAAATGTCTTTGGACATGTTGAGTAAATTGCACTGAAGGCAAATTCTCTACAAGGGATGATGGGAAGTAGTGAAGTTCAAGTTGCTGTAGTGAATCGCCTACTGAAGTTGCAGATGCTATAAGTGCACAAGTTTGTGGTGTTTATAATGGGGGGAAGAACAGAACTTTTAGCTTTGAAGGCAAATACAAGGAAGAATGTGACATTCTTAATTAACAACAATTTAAAAAATAGGGCCCAGAATAATGGTTCAGTGGCTAAATCCTTCCCGGCTCCACTTCCCGTCCAGCTCCCTGCTTGTATTCTGGGAAAGATGCAGAGGATGGGCCAAAGCCTTGGGCCACAGCACCCATGTGAGAGACCTCGAGGAAGCACCTGGCTCCCGGCTTCAGATCAGCTCAGCTGTGGCCACTGCAGCAACATAGGGAGTGAATCAGCACATGGAAGATCTTTGTCTCTGCTTCTCTGTTCTTTTTTTTTATTTTAATTTTCTTTAGTTTTGACAATCTTTACATAGTTAATTAGAGCACAAAAGTTCAAGGGCTACAGGAAAGTGGGTAAGACTATTATTTCCATATTGTTTTTTTCCTGTATCTGGGGTAAAGGGGGATAAAGGGAGAAGCCCCACCCAGTCTCCCACCCATCCCAGGTCCCTGATTGGAGCATGCTCCGAGGGTCTTGCTCAAGCGGTTTTGATAGTTCAGCAGTTATGAATTGCTGCCAATCTCGCCATTCCAAGCACGCTGAGGTCGCTGCAGAATCCACTGATTGACATAGTCCATCTCAGAGTCTCCATTTGCCCAGTTTCACTGCTAACACATGGCTGGGGCAGTTGGTTGACTTGTTCTGTCCTCTGTTGTGGTGCCAGGTATCCTCTGCAGGTTCCGATAAACTGCCATATCCTCCATATCCTCCATGTGCACCTGGTTATGCTTTCCACTGCTCCGTCTGAGTCTCTGAGGAGGCTCGACTTTTTTTTTTTAACTGTATACATTTTATTTTTTATAATTTTTACATATTTGATTAAGGTGTGAAGGTTCAAGGGCTAGAGGAAAGTGGGTGAGACCATTGTTTTGACATTCTGCTTTTCCTCCCTGTATCTGGGAGTTGGGGAGAGAAAAGGAGAGAAGCCGCACATAGCCTCCCCACCATCCCAGGGTCCCCGATGCGAGGCATGCTCCGAGGGTCCTGCTCAAGTGGTTTTGATACTTCAAAAGTTCTATATTGCTGCCGATCTTGCCACTCCAATTTTTCCAGACTCCACTGGCTGACATACTTGGTGCTGGTTCTAATCCTGGCAGCCCTGCTTCCCATCCAGCTGTCTGCTTGTGGCCTGGAAAACCAGTGGAGGATGGCCCAAGGTCTTGGAACCCTGCACCTGCATGGGAGACCCATAAGAAGCTCAGCTGGTTCACTCCCCTAAAAGGTTGCAACAGTTAGAGCTGGGCCAGACCAGACCAGAGCCAGGAGCCAGTAGCTTCACTGGGTCTCTCATGTGGATTCAGGGCCTCAGGGACTTGGGCTGTGCTCTCTGCTTACCCAAGCTCATTACCAGGAAACTGGATCAAAAACAGAGTAACCAAGACTCCAATTAGTACTCATACAGGACACTCATTGCAGCCAACAGCTTCATTTGCCATGTCACAATGCTGCCGCCCTCTCCCCCAAAATTTAACACTTCAAGTTGACAACAAAGATTAGAGCTGAGTTGAATAAAATTGGAAATAAAATAACTTGAAAAAAAAAACAGTGAAACTAGTAACAGTATTTTGAAAAGATCAACAAAGTCAGATTAGCTAATTTGACTAAGAAAAAAGAGAAGCCCAAATATCTAAAGTCATAAATACAAGAGGGAATTACCACTGATGCCATAGCAGGGAGCTGGGGTGAAAGGGAGAAATAAGAGAATGCATGGCAGTAAATTAGACCCCCAAAATCAAAAACTGCCTTAAACCTAGCAAAACTGAATTAGGAAGAAAAACAAAATCTGAAAGACGAAGTTAGAAGATGAATTCAGTAATCAAAAACCTCCCAACAAATCCTGTAGCTTGAGGCAGTGTAGGCTACATCAAGAAAAGACTGGAAATTAGAAAGGAAAATAGAAACCACATTTTGATGTCTTGTGGTACAGACATTTTGTTCTATTGTCAGACATAGATTCAAAGCAGCTGGCGGTTTGGTTCTGGAACAATCTCTGACTCATATATGTAGCCACTTGGGTGTCTTAGAACAATGGGATAAGACAGCTGGAAGGGGGAAAAATGACCATAATATTTTTCCTACCAACAAATGTGATATGGCAATCAGGAGAAATTAAGACTTACCAAATGGTTGATGTCCATCAAAAGACACCAAGACGCAGAATACCCATTGGCATGTGGAAAGGCAGGAAATGATGGGGAAGGCTTAGGTAAGAATAAGATGAGAAGTAACTGAAGTCATAGCTGACAGCCTCCCAACATAGGAACAAATGAAAGGAAGGCACAGAATGATCCTTCTTCAGCTACTCTTTGGTATAGTCTCCCATCCAAATCACATGTACTCTTTACAGATCGACCCACAAGAATTAAGCATTCTTTCATTTAAAGAATAAAAACTCCTAACAAAAAATGCCCAGAGCCCAATGACTTTGTCAATCTTGTAGATACTTCTTTAAAAACTTGAAGACAAAGGAACACAGCCAAACTTGTTCTATAAGGTCAGTATTATTACACTGATAGAAAAGTCAGGCAATTATACCACTAGAAAAGAAAACTACTGGCCAATATCTCAGATAAATATTGATGCAAAGATCCTTAACAAAACACTAGCAAGCTAAACATAATAGACCATGAAAACGATTATATACCATCACCAAGAGAGCTTTATTACTGGAATTGAAAATAGTTCATCATTCAAAAACCAATCATCATACTAACAAAATTAAAGTCAAAAAACACGATCATCTCAATTAATGCAAGAAAAAAAATCACTTGAGAGGTGAGCATTTGGCACAGTGGCTTTTTATTTAGTATTTTTTTTAAGATTTATTTTTTTTTATTGGGAAGTCAGATATACAGAGAGGAGGAGAGATAGAGAGGAAGATCTTCCATCCGATGACTCACTCCCCAAGTGGCCACAATGGCCGGTGCTGTGCCGATCCGAAGCCAGGAGCCAGGAACCTTTTCCGGGTCTCCCACATGGGTGCAGAATCCAAAAAGCATTCTCCACTGCTTTCCCAGGCCACAAGCAGGGAGCTGGATGGGAAGTGGAGCTGCCGGGATTAGAACCAGCGCCCATATGGGATCCCGGTGCGTTCAAGGCGAGGACTTTAGCCACTAGGCCACACCGCCAGGCCCCACAGTGGCTTTTTAAAGGCTAGGTCTCATACCAGAGAATCCAGTTTTAAGTTCCACCTCCACTTCTGATCTGCCTGCTTGCCTGCTGATGTACACTGCAAGAATCAGCAGATGATAGCTCAAGTACCCAAGACCTGTCACCCTCATGGGTGCTTCAAACTGAACTCCTAGCTCCTGGCTTTGGCCTGACCCAGAACTGACTGATGCAGGCATTTGAAGAGTGAATCAATAGATGTGGGCTCTCTCTCTCGCTCTCTCTCTCTCTCTTAAATAAATAAATGTTAATGATAATATGTATTACAGAGAATGAGATTTGCAACATGAAGAAGTTCTGGAGATGTGTTTATCAGCAATGTCAATATATTCAAGTGAATGTATTTAAGTGGCTGCTCCACTTCCCTTCCTGCTATTTGTTTATGGCCTGGGAAAGCAGTGGAGGATGTCCAAAGCCTTGGGCTCCTGAATCCATGTGGGAGACCCAGCAAAAGCTCCTGGCCCCTGATTTTGGATCTTGTCAGCTCTGGCTGTTGTAGCTTTTTGGGGAGTGAACCAACAGATGAAAGATCTTTCTCTCTGCCTCTGCTTCTCTCTGCAGATCTTCCTTTCCAATAAAAAATAAATCTTAAAAAAAAAGATTTGCACAAGTGACTCGATTTTGGATCTGGTCTGGTTTCTTGGGCATGCTACAAGAGCTCTGAAACCAAAAAGTTCATGGAAATACATATTATAAAAAATTTTCATGGATGAAAGTTTTTTGAATGAAAATAAACATCTTTCAACTCTTTGCATAATTTTTAAGCTATATTTGTATGAGTAGAGTGAGATGTTGACCAGTTCAGTTATGATACCATATTATAATGTGTGTTTGTACATATTTGAGCTATCTTTTGTATCAATTTTGTGAGTAACACATTATGCCACATTCCATCCTGTTCCAGCTGTAATGTTTATATTGTCAATGTCAGGAAACTAACTAAAGATGAACTGAACTGTTTTGGATATAGTGAGTTCCAACTTTGCCAAGCTCAAATGTGAAAATAAAGATGTTGGGCCCGGTGGTGTGGCCTAGTGGCTAAAAGTCCTCGCCTTGAACGCCCTGGGATCCCATATGGGCGCTGGTTCTAATCCCGGCAGCTCCACTTCCCATCCAGCTCCCTGCTTGTGGCCTGGGAAAGCAGTCGAGGACGGCCCAAAGCTTTAGGACCCTGCACCCGCGTGGGAGACCTGGAAGAGGTTCCTGGTTCCTGGCTTTGGTTCAGCACTGCACCAGCCGTTGCACTCACTTGGGGAGTGAATCATTGGATGGAAGATCTTCCTCTCTGTCTCTCCTCCTCTCTGTGTATCTGACTTTGTAATAAAAATAAATCTTTAAAAAAAAAAAAAAAGAGCTCTGAAACAATAGGAGCTCATGATTTTTCACAACAGTGAATCAACTGATTTTGCATATACACAAAATGAAATATTTCTCATGAAATAGGTATACTTCTTACATGATTTATTGAGTTCAAATTATGTGGCAACCACTGTGCCAAACATGTTAAATATGTAATCACAACAACTCCATGAGTTATGAATAATGAGGTTATATACATTGTCTCCAAGTCTTGGAGCAGTTTATACAAAGTCACACAAGGTCACAGATTTTTGAGCTGAGGTCTAGAGCCACTGATAAATAGCTTAATCCCATTGAATTTGATTGTATTTCTCAAATTTTAACAGCATCACTTCGATGATTGGCTGGTATTAAACATTATCTTCATTGAAAAACTCCTTAGGTTACAAAACCCTGGTTACTCATCAGTGTATTAACTACCACCAGTAGCTCAATGGCTGGGAATGCAGAATTCCCACTGCAAACACTTTCTAGTTATGTAAGCTTTTTAATCTCTTGGTTCCCTTATCTTTAAATGGAGATAATAGACTCTACCTCATTCCCCAACTGTACTTAGAAACTTCCTGACACATAGTAAAACATTATCCATCTTTCTATGACTTCTTACACTGAACTTTGAATGTTCATTGTCTGTCAAAGGTGATAAGCCACTTTTTAAAATGCGTCATTCAATTGAATGTGCTAAACACTTGCCATGCGCAACGCCTTGGACATTGTTGGAGATCCAAAGACCAATCAGATAGGGAAGGCCCTCAGCCCAGCAAATTTTCAATCTAGTATGCCAAAGCCATGTTCAGCAACTGAGTGTTCTTAAGATTCACCTGTCCTATGCCAGGTAGTTGGTTGGACTTCATAGTTAAAATTTGGCTTTACTAAAGTTTGCTTTATGGAGTTAGAGTGTACAGACCATATCCCACTTATCGTTCTCTTTTGCCTGCCCCTTCCTTTTTTGATAGCAATACTTTGTAATAATATTTTGTTGCTGTTTACTGCAACGAAACCAAGCAGAATCTCTTCTGAAATAACTTTTCAAAAGATTTATGTATTACTTTTTCTTTTTGAAAAGCATATTTACAGAGAGAAGGAGGAAGAGATCTGCTATCCACTGTTTCACTTTCCACACGGCTCTAAGGGTCCTAGCTGAGCTGAAGTCAGGAGTCAGAGGTTTCTTTTAACTCTCTAACATAGGTGCAGGGTTCCAAAGGCTTGAGCCATCCTCTGCTGCTTTTCCATTACATAAGCAGGGAGCTAGATCAGAAGTGGAGCAGCCAAGGCTCAAACAGGTGCCCATATGAGATACCATTGCCACAGACACAGTGTTAGCATGTGACACGGATGTGCTGGTAGCTGCAATATGTTCTTTAAGCATTATCAAATGCAATCTGCAGGTATGATAACATCATACTTAGTAACCACCCCACCTGTTTAATGGCAGAGGAAGTCACAGGTCTTGGCAGCTTAAAACGGTAGGTTTTTAAGGTTGTGGGGCGAATGCCTTTTTTTATTTGGAATACTAACATGTATCAGGCTAACTCAATTAAGATGAAAACTACAACCAAGTTTATTATTACTCCAATTAGAAATCTTCCTTAAATTGATCCTTAGATCCCTCTGGAGGTTACTTTTGCCAAAAAAACAAAACAAACAAACAAAAAAAAAAAAAAACCAAGGAGGAGAACTCCGAAAGCTGTAGAACAGAATGTGTTAGGTGGTGGAATTATGTCCTTCAAGATGCAGATATTCAAGCCCTGATCCTGAGTACCTCAGAGTGTGACCTTACTTGAAAACAGGATTGTAGCAGATATACTTATGCCAAGATCAAAGTGTGTTTGTGTGGCGTGTGTGTAAGTAGAGGTACCTTATACAACATTATAAAAGGGGGGAAATTTGGACATGCGATTGGCTCACAAGTGAAAGGTGGGACTATGTTGCCACAAATCAAGGAGAAAAATGTGAACCAGATCCGTGCTCGGTGCCCCAGAAGGACCATGGCTTACTTGACACCTGACTTCAGACTTCCAGACTACAGCACTGTGAGGGGATCCACTTCTGCTGTTCAGGCCACTTTCTTTTGATACCTTTGTTTCAGCAGCTCTGGAAAACTTACACAAGCTAGGAGGGAAAAATCTGTTTCCTTATTTTGTTCTGTCTTCCTTTGTGATAGACAAATGTCACAGTTCTTTTTCTTTTTAAACTTAAGGATTCAAAGATAAAATAATCATTGGTGTTACTTAAGATCTGCTGTGAGAGATAAAAAGGATTACCTGGTAGGTCAGATTGCAATCTGTTCTGTCCCTGCGTGGATGTGTAACTTCAGGCAAGTTATTTCACTTCGCCAAGTTTCCATTTCATTATCTATAATATGGGACAATAATAAAACTACCAGTGTTGTCAAATACTCTGAAATAACATATACCGATGAATAGCATGTACCTGCAAAATGCAGTATTTCAAAAACAACTACAATTTAAGGCAGAATGATCAGAACAGAGCAGGTAGTTTGGGGTCTTGAGGTAGGGAGAGGATTTACATTTGGTTGGGAAAACCTGGGTGAAGGTGGTGACCTTTAGGTTGGTCTTTACATAACTGGCAGTTGAGATTGTTAACAGTGCACTTGCCGTGAAAGAAACAGCATGAGCAAAGACTGGGCACATTCAGCAGGAAGTAACTAAAGCAGCTGAATTAGACATGAATTTCACCTTCATCATCTTCCTCGGAGAGCCGCTGCAATGGCCTTGGTGTGAACAGCTTCCCTTCTCATTTATTTTCTTCTCAGCATGTGTCCCTGTGTCCCAATCTTGATCCTCCTCTCTGCATAGCTATTGTCTGTTTCCCCTACTGGACAATAGGCAAGTCCAGCTCTTTCATTTGGGACTGTATCCCAGCCCTGAATACAGAGGATGCTGGAAAAGCATTTGTTGGCCAATAGGGAGGTGAATAAATGGAGTGGGAGTGCATCAGGTGAAGAAGTGCCTTGGAACCTGACTGTACACCTGCTCTTGAAATATCAGGTGGTAGATCTTAGTGCAGACCTCTGAGTCTCAGTTCCACCAGGGAAGATTTGGAAGACTGTGTAACCAACAGCTACCCAGGAGAGCCTTACCTTCAGGCAAATCTATAAATTAACCCTGAACCAGGGGCTCCATAAAGCAAAAACAGCACCAACTGGGGATCTGTTAAAAAGGCAATGTCATGGGGTGAGTACTTGGCATACTGGTTAGGATCTCTATGTGGGAGGACAGCATTCTAGCATAGTATGTTAAGCTGCAACCTTTGAATCTCAAATCCCATATTAAAATGTCAGTCTTAGCTGGCCTGCTTCTAATCTAGCTCCCTGCTAATGCCCCCAGGAAAGCAGTAGATACTGACTCAAGTGCTTGGATCCCTGTCACCTACGTGGCAGACATGATGGAGTTCCAGGTTCTTGCCTTCCCTCTGTGCCATTCCTGATTGTGTGGCCATTAGGGGAGTGAACCATTAAATGAAAGATCTTTCTCTGTCTCCCTCACCCCTCTGCCTCTCTGTTTTATAAATAATAAATAAATAAATCTTACAAAAAGATCATACTTGGGACACTCACATTCCATATCAGAGCACGTATGATTGAGTCCTACCTCTGCTCTGGATTCCAGACTCCAGCTACTGGTCATTCTGGGAGTGCAGCAAGGGATAGTTCGAGTAATTGGGTGCCTGGAGACCCAGATTAAATGTCTAGCTCCCAGTCCTAGTCCAGCCCTAGCTGCTGCAGCCGTTTGTGGAGTGACCCAGCCTAAAAGCTTTCTGCTTTCTCTCTCTTTTTCTGTCTCTCCTTTTCTCTCCCTGCTTCTCAAACAAACCAAAAGAAGCAAAAAAAGAGAAGGGAAACTTCTCAGCTCCTATCATAGACTTTCCAGGTCAGAATCTGCACTTTGACAAGGCCCATTGCGATTGAAAAGCACTGAGAAGCAAGATCCTGCCTCACACCATAAAGTCTTTAATGCACCAACCACTTTGCTTCTTCAGGCTAGGGTGGAGAGCTGGCCACATGTGCTTTTAGGTACTGGAAACCCTTGAGCACAAATTGGGTATATAAATATCTCCTCTCTGTTTGGTGCCTATAGATAGACCTCAGCCTCAATCATGAGGCTTCCTTAAAATTGCAGCACACACACACACACACACACACACACACACACACACAAAGAGTCTTTTAGACAGCAGTTATTCTGAGACATTCCAGTCTGAAGCCAAAAATGATCTTCCAACCAAGAAAAGAACTCAAAGACCACCCCCCCCAAGGATATAAGTCTTCACCATAAAAAAAAATAATAAAAAAAGATCACATAGAAAAAGCACATAAATAACCTTGGAGAAATAATCTGTCCATTCAGGAAGATAGTGAAATGTGTTTGTGGGGGAAATATTTAGGAGAAAGACAGCAGACTGAAGGACTAGGAAGAAACCAAAGCCTTTCATGAATCATGGCTTCTGTAAACTGGTATCAGATGTTGGTGAGCCGCAGCGAGCCCAAGCAACATTCCAGAGTCTTCCAAATACGGTAGCCTCAGCCATTGCTCTGGAAGGCAGCAATTTTGTCCTACCTGATTGCCTGTGTGGCTTAAAATTAACCAATTTCCTTTGGAATAAACATGGCTTTGTACATATATGATTATGATTGTAAACTTTCTCTCTTACACACACACACACACACACACACACACACGAATACTACTTTTCTACTGAGTCAGATTTTCCAATGTATCAGTGGAGAAAAGAGAAACTGCCTTTGGTTTCAATTGGTGGTCAGGGAGAAAGGAGATTTGTTTTCCTGTTGTAACACAGCAACCCAATTTCTGTGCTGTTTTTCTCTTACATGTGCAAAGAAAGAACCCAAATATCTCAGGCAAAGACACAGAGACGGCCATTACATCAGCCTGTGAGCTCTCAGAGACACATGTTCAAAAAGTGATTAGTTCAATGTAAACTGATAAAGTCATGATAGTAACTAGGGTGCACTTCCAGACTCAGAGAAAGAACTCTGCGGGAGATGCTTGCTGGACTGGCCTGGAGGCAGCTCTCCTCTGTCAGTGGCCTTACTTATTGAGTAGCTGCCTACCCCCAGAACACTACCAAAGCCGCTGTGTGTGTGTGATGAGTGGAGAAAAGAGTGGGCAGCACTGGTGTGACTCACACCACACTTTGGACTTGAACGGATTTATGACTCCTCGAGGCAGATAGTCATGACAGGACAAACATTGGACTGCTGACTGAGAAGACCATTTCTCCGAGTCTCTCGCTCCATCTTTCTGAATACAGAAGGAAAAATCATGAGCTTGGTGCTTTGATAGTTCAACTATTCATCTTTCCTTTAACAAAGGGAAACCAGATCTCAAGCCTGGAACATTTGCCTTGAACCATCTTGTCACATTGTATTTATTCTTCATCACTGAATCTTGCTTCTATTTTTTTTCACTGATAATAGTGATTTAAAGTTTCAATTAAAAGCAAATTTCTTCCCCTGCTATAGGTAGCTTAGATTTCCCTGTGAGAAAAGCAGCCAATAGTTGGCAGGCATTCTGGGCCTGCTTAATGCCAAATTTGTGCTAACTATACCAGTGTGCCAGACAGCTGCCTATTCTATTTTTTAAAGATAGGTGGGAAAGACATCCCCAGGGCCCACACTGGTGGGGATGTGGTACTGTAGGTTGCCCAGGGCAGGGGGTGGGTTTGGAGATGCATGGGAGTGGGGGCCACTGAGGAGTACTTCCCAGGGCTTCCAAGGACCGAGCCACTGTATTTGCAGGTAAACAAAGGAGCTGAGACCAGTTGGCTTACAGAGGGGAAACTGGAGGGCATGTCTGGATCAGACCAATGCACCTGCCCATGTGAGAGACTGGGCTGGGTGTCATCTCCTACCACCAGCCAGTGCTCTCAAAAGCTAGGGCTGGGGGGGCCTGCCTGGCAGGGCTGGGGGCATGGTACCATCCAGTGAGTGTCAGGGTAGGGGATGGACCAAGCAAGGCTGGGCCGTGACACTAAACCACTATGTGAGAGAACCGGGTATGAGGGCAGATTCTGTAGCAGATATATGGGCTTAACCCTGTGGGTCTGCAGTATCCACTGGCTTCTGTGAGCGCTGGGAGTAATGATGCACTAAGCTAGGCAAGGCTATGGAACTTACTGGCTCTGGCACTAGGGCTGGGAGCAGGCCAGGATGGCCCAGGCTGCAGCACCTATAGGCACACCTGAGAATTAGGTCCAGGACTGAGGGCAGACTATGCCAGGTAAGGGCTTAGCACATGTGGGCACAAGTGAGATCTGGGTCTGGGAGTGAGGCTGGTGGGGAAACTTAGGGAACTCCCCTACTAGGCTGCAGCTCCTCCTGGTGAGCCTGAGAGCCAAGGCTGAGGGTAGGCCAGTCACAGCACAGGTGCACCATTTGTGGGCATATGTGTGGGCTGGCTCAGAGGGTGAACATGGTTGGGGCCAAGCCTTATTATTACCCATTGGCGTGTGCAGGAGCCAGGTTAGGGTATGGACTGTACTGATATAGGTTACTTCACTTACCAATTCACATGAGAACTGAGGATGGGGTAGCTGGGCAGAGCTAGCCCTCAGCACCTACCCGTGAGAATTTGGACTGGGGTGGACTGGACCGCTAAGCTAGGCTGTAGCATTTATGGGTAAGTGCTGAGACTGGGGGTGAGCCATGACAGCCTGGATTGGAGCACCACCAGTACGTGCAAGATATGGTATTAGAGTGGGCCTGGAAGAGGAACTAAGGGGACTCACCTGCTAGGTTATGGTTCCCACTAATGAGTGTGAGAGTTGGGGATGGATTGGGCTGAACATGGCTGCAGCACCCCTCAGTATGTATGTGTGAGCTGGGTCTGGGGGCTGTCTGGATTGGGCTAGGCCCAGCACCAGCTGGCACTTGCGAGAACCAAAGTTACCACATGAGAGCTGATCTTAGGGTGGTCCAGGTAAGGCTTGGTTGTAGTACTCACCGGTGAGAGTCAGAAAGGGTGAAGTCCATTCAGGCAGGGCAATAGGAATGGCGATAGGCCATATCAGGCTCGCCTGTGTACCTACCAGAGCACACAAGACCTTGGGCTGGGAGCTGGTATGATCACGGAACTTGGGGAACTCCCCTGTTAGGTCACATCTGCCACTAGTAAGCACCAGAGTCGAGGCTTGGAGTATCCCAGACCAAGCTGAGCTACAGCACCCATTGGTATACAAGTGGGCCAAGTCTGGGAATGGACGGAACTGGGCCGTCTGCATCACCCACTGACAGGTCCAAGAACAAGACAGGGTGCAGGCCAGGAGAGGTTGGGTCACAACAATTGCCAGTTCACATTAAAGCCAGAGCTGGAGGCTGGCCAGGCTGGGCTAAACTGCAGCACCAACTAGCATAAGCCTGTATTGGGAGCAGGCCAATCAGAGCCAGGCTACAGCATCTGCTGGTACCCACTGGTGCATGCAAGACCTGAGGCTGGGGGTGAACCTAGTAGGGGAACTTCAGGGACTCTCCTGCTAGGTCAGTGCTCCCATTATGCCCTGGTTAGGTTATAGTTCTCACTGGTGGCAAGCTGGGTTGGGCTAGGCTGCAGCACCTGTCAGTTTGCATGGGAGACCCGAATGGGGGCAGAACTGACCATGCAACTGTATTCACAGATATGTGTGTTGGTTGATGTAGATGATGAACTGAACCAAACTATGCACTAGCTGGCTCCACAAAAGTCAGGTCTTGGGTTACCTCAGATGAGCTTTCTTAGAGGACTCCCCAATTAGACCACTGCCCTTGAATTTCGGCCACAGGGAAAATCACAGGATAGTTGGTTTGACCTTGGAGTACATGTATTAGGACTGGGCCTTTTCAGTTGGCTGATACCGTGAAGTGGACAGCATGCCCAAATATACATGGAGGATATGACAGGCAGCTCACCTATGCCAGCAGAGGAAATCAAGTGCCTTGTCAGAGGATGGAAAGCAGAATAAGTTGATCCACTTTCCTGGCCAAGCTTTGTAACATGTTCCTGGGTCTATGGATGCACTGGGATGGACTTGGTCAGTCAACAGACCCTCTTGGTGCAAAAAAGCTGACTACAGCTCAGAACTATCAAAACCACTCAGGTTATACCCTTAGAACACTCTTCTCCATCTCGGGTTCTTTAAGGTATCATCAGCAAGTGCTGATGGGGAAGTAATGGTCTCCTCCCCATCCCCCGTTGATACAAGAGAAAAAACTATGTCTCATCCACCTTTCTGTAGACCTGACCCTCCCCACCCTAAGCAGAGACCCACTGGAGAATGCATCCTTCTCAACTATGTAAACAATATTGAGAATAAAATTAAACAAAAACATTCACCTCCCTTCCATTCTTTACCGGGTTTGTTCTAATATGTCAGCCCCTCTTTTTTTTTTTTTTTTTTTGAGGAGTTGGGGGGGGAGGAGTTTCTTTTATATATTTTTTTCAGTACTCACCTACTTATTTTGTTTTATGTTTTAATACATTTTTATTATTGTTGTTATTATTTTATAATACAGTTTCATATTCCCTTATCCCCTCCCCAGATCCCTCCCCCCCCAGTTCCTCCATATCATTACTAACATATAGTTCTTCATACTCAGTCATATGTCCATCATTGCGGGCATAGACAATGGCAGAGAGTCCAGAATCCTATTGTCAAGATACAGTAAACAGTTTCATTGTAAGTCCATCTTTGTGTGGAAGTAGAAACGCATACCACACTATATCCTCACATCTGAATGTTAGTCTCCATTTCACAGCTACTGTACATCTCCTTAAATGAAAAGTCATGATTCAAAATCAACAATAGAAAGAAGAAATTTACGATGCCATGAAGTTAAATGACGTGTTACTAGATATGACAGTTTCCATTGCACAGCTACTAAACATCCCCTTAAATGAAAAGTCATGATACAAAATCAACAATAAAAAGAAAAATAGAAATTTACATTGTCTGAAGTTAAATGACATGTTACTAGATGTGACAGTCTCCATTACACAGCTACTATACATTCCCTTAAATGAACAGCCACAAAACAAAATCAACATTTGGGAGAAAAAAGAAATTAACAACATCAAGAAGTTGAATAACATGTTATCAAATGGCTAATGTGTAGCTGAAGAAATGAAAATCAAGAACCTTCTTGAAGAAAATGATGTCACTTCATGATCTACGAGTCATTGAATGATTTAATCAGAAGGAAGTGTTTTGAAGAGATGAAAACAACAGAAAACAACAAAACCCAGGCGATATAGTTTCCGCTGATCTTTGTTGAAGTGTGTCTCCTCCAGACAATAAGCAGATGGGTTTTGTTTTTTAATCCAGTGTACTAATCTGTGGCATTTGATTGAGCTTAAGCCATTTACATTCAGAGTTTAATATACATGGGTGGTACTTTGGTCCTGTCATTTTAGGAATGGGTTGTTCATTGGTTTAGTCTTCTGTTGTTATTTTAGTGGGATGTTCTTCCTGTTTGCCTTTGGTTTTGGTAGGTGCTATTCCTCTTCTCTGTGAAGAGAACTTCCTGAAGTATCATTTGTAGGGTTGAAAGAGGCAAATTCTTTTAGCTTTTCTTTACTGTGGAAGAATTTTATTTCATTTTCAAAGACAGAAGAAAGCTTTGCTGGATATGTTATCCTAGGCCGACAATTTTTTTCTTTTAGAATCTGGAATATGTCACTCCATTCTCTTCTTGCCTGTAGAGTTTCCTGTGAGAGATCTCCTGTGAGCTTAATTGGCATTCCTTTCTATGTCAATTGATTTTTTTCACATGCACATTTAAGGATCTTTTTCTTATGTTCGATTGAAGAGAGCTTGAAGATCATATGTCGTGGTGAAGATCGTTTTTGATCAAGCCTGTTGGGAGTTCTGTGCCCCTCCTGGAACTTGTTTCCCAATTCTTTTTCCAGATTAGGGAAATTTTCCTTTATTATTTCATTAAATACATTTGTAAATTCAGCTTCTCTTTCTGCACCTTCTGGGACTCCCATAACTCTTATATTTGGCCTCTTAATAGTGTTTTTCAATTCTTGAATACTTTTTTTGGCCTGATCCAGCTCTGCTTCCAGCTTTTTATTTGCTTCCCCCTGATGACAGGAAATACCTTCCAATTCTGAGATTCTTTCTTCTGCTTTCTTCATTCTATTTTGGAGACTCTCCACTGTACTCTTAATTTGCTCCACTGTGTTCTTAATTTCTGATATACCAGCCTTGATTTGCTTTATTGCTTCCTTAAATTCTTTGAACTCTTGCATGAGCTTCTCATTGTTAATCAGAATCTTTAAAATGAGTCTTATGGGTTCTGTGTGCCCCATTTTCTCGATGTCTTCCTCAGTGAACTCTGAGGTTGGCATAGGGTTTTGCTCCTTTGCAGGGGAGTCTTCGGTAATATTCATTGTGCCTTTGTCTTTTCTGTTGCTCTTGTTCATTGTACTTCTGGTTAGCAGTCTTGAATTCCTTGGGCAGGTTTCTAAGCTTTGTCACCCACAGGTCTACAATGCAATTTTACTTATTGCGGTTGGTACACACCTTTTTGCTTGCAGCCACTTGTGCCACAACCTCCAGCGAGTTCCAGGTCTGGGTTCTTATGTCAGATTTCCACTGTGGTCTCCACAGCCCCAGCTCTTGGCTCACCACTCTCCACCTCCTGTGATACCGTGCTGAGGCTGCACTGTTGTCACTGCAACCTTTCTCCCACTTCCGGTTGGAGCAGGTCCCAGGATTAGAGAGACACCAGGTGTCCTATATAATTAGGTTGTTGGTGGTGCTGATCTTGTTGGAACCTGTTGGACTTTAGGTTTGGGTGCCACACGGACCTATTTTGACCGGTACACTGCCAGAGTCAGTATTAATTTTCTGTGCGACCTGTGCTATCACGGACCTCAGCAAGTTCTCGCGAGATCAGCACATGCGCAGTTCACTATTGTCCCCTGCAGTCCCAAAGCAATTGCCACAGTGCACAAAATGGCGCCTGATATATAACCACTACAGTTGTTGATCTGCTGCCCGTCAGATCCGAGGGCTACACAGACCTGTCCTGGGTGGAACCCATAGAATGCCACATCGTTGCAGTTCACTGAGACAGAAATGAGCTCACTCCCAGCTCAGCGCATGCCCGGTCCCTTCCCTTGCCCTTTTCTTCTTTCGCAAAATGGTGCCCAATTCAGCTCTAAGGAGCTGACTGGGCTGTGAAATCCACTCTGTTCTCGCACTGCCTGTCTGAGATCTGCTGCTCTGTCTCTGCTCCTGGTCAAATCAAACGGACCAGCAGAATGGACATTTCTTTGTCTGGGTTCACCACCTGAGCTCCCAGTGAAAGCCCCTTCCCACCTGGTTGCTGGTGGCGTTCGGGATGCTGGTGGAGTTTAGATCACCGTGCTGCTGGAGTATCAGTCTCTGCAATACCACACCGCTGTGTCCGCTGCTTTCCTGTGTCTGTCAGTCTCCAGGTACCCCTCTGCTGTTGTTCTGTCCCTTCCTATTTCCTGAAATATGTCCTCTCTGCTTCATCCTGATTAAATGTTTTTTCTGTCCGCATAAACGTGTCCTTACCCTATTCCGCCATCTTGATTCTCTCAGCCCCTCTTAAAAGACACAATTCAGTTAAAAATTCTTCTGGTTGTGTACAGTAAGAAATTTGCACTATGCCAGCTTGCATGACTTAAAAGCCAGTTAAGACCCCCCAGAACCTGCATGACTTAAAAATTAGTTAAGCCCTCCCCAGAACCAGGACTCCTTGTCTGTCTCAATCTTGCAGTCCCATTTATTCCAAAGAAGGGTCTAGCAACGCAGACTTCTCCCTGGGGATAGCAAGACGATTGACGGATTCTAGGCTTCTTATGATTCAAATCTAATAGAGAAGAGAGGAAATTTTTCAGAAATCCCAGGAAATGTCTTGTTGTGTGGTGTTAACAGACTGAATCAAAGCTGGCTCCCCAATGAATGCAGGTGTTTAACCTTCAAAGCCTTAATATTAAGCTGGATTAAAGGTGGAGATGATGCAATTAAGGATTCTGGCAGGTGGCTCTGTGGAATGTCATTAGGTCACTGAGGGCTTGCCCTGAGAAGGTCGTTATCAACAGAGGCTTGGTAATTGGAGTTGCATTGGGCCTAGATTCTTGCTCTGTTCCCTGTCTCACCATAGGATTGCTTGCCTCTGTTGCTCTGCCAAGGCTTCCCTCCAGCAAGGTCACCCACTTCTGACCATGAACCTCCAAACTGTAAGCTAAAAAAAAGAATCTCTTCCTTTTCAAGAATCGACTCTTTTGTATTTTACTTAAACTAATGAAAAACAAAACATGCAGAGAAAGAGTGCTGTTCTAGAAAGAAAGCAGGTTGTCCTTGCTAGAATAACTTACATCAGGATGCCCAGATAAAATTCAGTGCCCTACATAAGGGATGATCAAGAAACACAGAAGACAACCACTTGCTTTCATTAGAATTTCCTGTGTCAACACGGGTGTAAGTGAGAATGTCCACGTTACTTCCCAGTCTATTTTCTGCGCTGGTAGCCTATGGGTGATGAGCCAGCAGAAAGGATCCACATGCATTGCTCTTTGGTATCCAGACAAAAACATATTAGTACAATGAGCTAGTTCTAAAAAGAAGGATTTCTAGTTTGAGATACAGTCAGGTATGAGAGTTGATGGATACAGGACAGAAAAGCTATTCCAAGTTATAGTTACAATTCAAAAATCAAGGCCAGTGTGATGGTTGAACTGGGTGATCCTCCACCTGTAAGCACTGACATCCTGTATGGGCGTTGATTGATGTTCTGGTTGTCAACTTCCCATCCAGCTCCCTGCTTGTGGTGTGGGAGAACAGTGGAGGATGCCCCATGGCCTTGAGACCTTGTTCCCTCATGGAAGACCTGAAAGAAGCTCCTGGCTCCTGATTTCAGATCGGCTGGGTTTCAGCTGTTGCGGCAATTTGGGGAAGTGAACCAGTGGATGGAAGATCTTTCTCTCTGTTTTTTCTTCTCTCTGTATATCTACCTTTCAAATGAAAATAAAACCTTTTAAAAAATAATTTAGAAAAAACCCACCAAAGTAGGATTGCCAAAAGATGAACAAAATTACCAGCTTCAAAACCTAACACAGAACTATAGTAATCAAGACAGTGTGGTATAGATATGAGAAATGACACATAAATCAATGGAACAGAATTGAGAGCCCAGAAATAACCAGTGCATTTATGGT
The DNA here is from genome assembly GCF_030435755.1 of Ochotona princeps. NCBI lineage: Eukaryota > Metazoa > Chordata > Mammalia > Lagomorpha > Ochotonidae > Ochotona > Ochotona princeps. The sequence continues at coordinate 20,321,143 of NC_080832.1, forward strand.
CAATTGATTTTTGGAAAAAGGACCAGGGTAATTCAATGTGAACTGTCTTTTCAACAAATAGTGCTGGAACAATTGGATATTCACAGAAAGATGAATTTATATCATTACCTCATGCCATACACAAAAATTAACCCAAAATACAGCAAAAGGCAAGGTGCAAAAGTGCAATTCTTCGGAAAAATGATAGATTGGGTTTTACAAGAAATTGAAACCTCATCATTTAGTGAAAAGCCAAAGAATAGGAGGACATATTTTCAAGCATGTCATAAACAACCAATATGTAGAGTATCTAAAAAAAGTTCTTCAAATTAACAGGAAGAAAACTCAATTTTAGAAATGGATGAAAATAAATGATGGGCCAGTCAGAAGAAAAGATAAGTAAGGGGATAATAACACACAAAAATATGACCAACATCATCAATTTCTAGGAAAGGGCAAATGAAAACCACAATGAAGGGTAGGTATTTGGCTACTGGTTAAGATGCTGCTTTGGGTGTCCATGTTGGGTATCCTCGCAAATTGGAGGGCCTGGGTTCAATTTTTAGCTCTGTTCCCAGTTTCAGCTTCTGGCTAGTGTAGTCTTAGAGGTAGAAAGCAATAACTTGAGTACCTTAGTCCTGCCACCCATGTGGAAATTCTGGATTGGGTTCCTGACTCCTGGATTTAGCTTGGTCCAGGCCTAACTGTTAGGGGGAATGAACCAGCACATGGGAGCCCATCCCCATTCCTTCCTCCTCCCTGTTTTTTTTTTTTTAATTTTTAATTTTTTTTAAATTTCAGTAAGATACTGCCTCATTAGAGCAACTGTAAGTAACAGTCAAATGATATCAAGTGTTGAATATTATGAGAAGAAAACAGAATCCCCAAAGATCACTGGCAGGGATTTTGAACACCAACACCACTTTTAAAAAACATGTGGTGGTTAATTCCTTGAAAGCTTCAATGCACATTTATCATGTAGGACAGCCATTTCACTTCTTGATGTAATACCTGAGAGCAATGGGAACGTGTCCACAGGAATACATGCAGCCAAACATTTAGGGCAATAGTATTTCCAACAGCCAGAAAGTGGAAGCCATTGATGCTCACTGTAGGTGTTGGACAGAGAATGAAGACATGCTGCTTCTAGCCAATTGATGACTACTCTGCAATAAAGAGGAACACACCTCTGACACATGCTACAGAAGGGATGAGTCTCAAAAAAAGTATGGTACATGAAAGCAGCCAGTCACAAAAGGCCAAATTTCACTGATTCTGTTTAGATGAAACATCCAGAAGAAGCAAATTCATGGAGACAGAAAGTAGATCAGCAGTTGCCTGAAGCTGGGGGTAAGAGTCGAGGTTGACTGCAACTAGGCAGGAAGGATCAATCTGAATTGATGGAAATGTACTAAAATTGGACCATGATGATGGTTATACAACTCTATATAGTTAGCAACAATCACTGAAGTATACCCTTTAAATGGGAGAATTTTATGGTACACAAATTATATCTCATTAAGGATACTCACAACAGTACAAAACACAAAATGCCAAGGTGAAATGGCCTGTGCTAGCAGGGAATGCAGCACCCGACCAGCACTCCTCCCACTGGTTTAGGTGAGGGACAAGAGTGTGATGGGCAGAGCCGGGGAGAGATGCGATACTCATTGGTTCCAATAGAGGTCGGGGCTCAGAAGAGAACCAACCCAGGGGTTAAAACCATCAGCTGATCGGAGTGATGGACGGTGGCGGGCACTGTGCTTACTAGTAGTACATGTAGGAGCCTGGACTGGGAATGCCTCAAAGTTTTTTTTAGGGGGATTCCCCTGAACAAAATGGAGGAATCAAAGCATTAATCAAAAAAAGATGGAAAATGGAGTAGATGAATCAACCACCTCAGCTTTATGCTTGCAGCGGAAAACTGGACAAGGGGAAACCCTAAGACGGACTATGTCAATCAGTGGACTCTGCACCAGCCTCATCATACCTGGACTGTTGCTGATGATATGTTGGTGCTTCTAATTGATCGAGGTGACGCTCTGCTGGCTCTGCCTACAAACCTGAGAGGGCCTCCCTAAGAGGCGGTTGAACTTGAACTGGACAAGTGGGATGCTGGACTCTGTATGGTGTAAACTTTTAATTAGGGAATCTCAACGGAACTTGAGCTGTGGTTATGCATCAAGGTGAAGGAATTCATGATGGGGGAAGGGTTTGGGGTGAAGTGGGGGGAATCCCAGTACCTATGAAATTGTGTCATGTAATGCAATGTAATTAATGAATAAATGAATATTTAAAAAAAAAAAAAAAGGATACTCACAACCAACCAGAAGCAAACTTTCTAAGTGAAGAAAATCTAATTATGATGACATGTACAGTGACTCAACAGGCCAATATTCCCTTTGCAAATGCAGACATCCCTGCTGCTTCATTTCCAATCCAACTTCCTGCTTATGACATGGAAAGCAGTAGAGGAAGGCCCAGGTTTTTTGGCTCATATACCCACATGGGAGAGCCAGAAGAAACTCCTGTTTCCTGACTTTGGATCAGTTCATCTCTGGCCATTGTGGCCATGTGGGGAGTGAACCAGTGGATGGAAGATCTCTCTCTGTCTCCACTTCCCTCTGTAAATCTGTTTTTCAAAAACAAACAAACAAAAAAATCTTAAAAGAAAATATGATTATGTTTCTACTAGGTAGAATTATGAATGGTTTTTATATGAAATAGTATATTATATTTTATAATTAAAATGTTTGTAATCAGAAAAAATGTATTTTTAAAAAGTGTCCTTTAAAAGAGTCAAGCATCAAGCTGTTGTATAATGAACCAGATGAAGATGCATTCTGTGTCTTAAGCGTGTATGATTTGACAAGGGCATGATAAACGTGAATTATACATTTTAAGAAACAAGAATTGATCAACAGAGAATGCTGATGGATAAGAGGAGAAGGAATAGTTGCAGAAGCAAGAGCCCAGCACTTCACCCGTGCTATGCAGTCAGGCTGCAGCCAGGTACAGAGCACACACACACACAACCCTCCAGGGGACAGAGAGGGCCCCATGCATTTCTGAGAGCTTCAGCCATTAGGCTTTCTGAGGGCAATGTCTTAGTTTGTTCTGGTTGCTGCAACAAAAACATCACTAAGCCAGGTGACTTACAGCAACAGGGACTTATTGCACTCCTGGAACTAGGAAGTCCAAGAGAGGCAGTTTTTTTTTTTTCTTGTTGTTCTTTTTTCTTTTTTATTGGAAAGGAAGATATACAAAGAAGGAGATATAGAGAGAAAGATCTTCTGTCTGCTGGTTCCTTCTCTAACTGACCACAACAGCCACAGCTGAGCCGATCCAAAGCCAGGAATCAGGAGCTTCTTCCAGGTCTCCCATGCGGGTGCAGAATCCCAAGGTTTTGAGCTGTCCTGGACTGCTTTCCCAGGACACAGGCAGCAGCCAAGATTAGAACCAGCACTCAACATGGGATCCTGGCATGTGAAAATCAAGGACTTTAGCTACTATCCCCACGCTGGTCCCGAGAGTAACTTTCGTGTCGAGATGAAGGCCCTGGGTCTAATTTCTGACACTTAGACAGCTTCTTTGTGTGTCCTCATGTGCTGGAAGGGGGCGCCAGTACAGCTCTCTGGCCTATTTTGTAAGGCCAGGAATCCCAAGCAAAGAGCTCCACCCTCCCAATCTAACAACCTGCTGCAGGTGCTACCATCACCTTGGAGAGGAGGATTTCAACATAGGAATGTGGGAATGTTCAGCTCACAGCAGTTGTTGACACCATCACAATGAATCAACTCCACAGTGGTAGCAAGATGGAAATTTAGCATCTGGAAAGCTGAGAAAGACAGTGAAGTGGGGTGAATTCACCAGGGACAAGTCAGCTTTGGGAAATTTTTCTTAGGAACAATCCAATCTTGAAAGAAACTTTCCATTCAAGCTTCAATGTCAGTAATCCAAAAAACCCAAATGTATTGCAATTACTGTATGTTTCCCAAATTTTAACAAGCAACTTATGAGACACAAATTCATTCTTTAACTCCTGTATGGTCTGGTCCTCAGATCCATCCAGCTATCAGAATGATAATTCTAGTACTAGCTGGCCCAGTGGACTCTTGTCATAAGTCACAGTTACATAGAGAACTTCCCTCTACTGACTTCTAGCGGTGTGGGTCATACTACAAATATCCCATGTCTTTGTTCTCAAGCCTTCTGCTTGTAAAGACGAAGCAGCAGATCTGTTGCAGTGTCTTCGTATAAGCAGTCACAGGCCTTTTGTCCCAGTTCATATTTTTAGATTTTGTACTCACATGGACTTCCTTCCTTCCTTCCATCCTTCCTTCCTTCCTTCCTTCCTTCCTTCCTTCCTTCCTTCCTTCCTTCTTTCCTTCTTTTTTTCTTTCTACAGATTTATTCATTTTTATTTGAAAGCCATACTTATAGAGAGAAGCAGAAGCAGAGATAAAGATCTTCCATTCACTGGTTCACTCTCCAGATGACAACGGCTGAAGCTGAGCTCACCTGAAGTAGGAGTCAGGATTTTCTTCCTGGTCTTCCACATGGATACAAGGACCCAAGGCCTTGGGTCATCTTCCTCTGCCTTCTCAGGCCAGAAGCAGGGAACTGGATGGGAAATGCAACAGCAGGAACACCCACCAGCACTCACATGGGATGGATTAGCTTTCTGTGCCACTGAAGAACCTAGATGTTTTCTGCCTTTTGTGATTCTGCCTTAATGGCTTGGCTGGGGCTGTGTGAACTCCAGGCCTGACAGTCTACGTGACAGCCTACGTAGGCAGACCTCCGGAAGGAGGTGCCTGGTGTTTGATAAGATCCACTGCCCTGTAGCTCATCGATTTGTAACTTTTGAAAGTTGCTTGCTTCAAACCCACCAATAGAAGCCTGCTAAATCATGACTGTATAACTAATAGCCTAAAATGTATAAGAACTGGGGGGCACACGCTCTCTCTCTCTCTGGCTCACGCTTGCTTCTCTTTTTGTCCTCCCTGAGCAGCCTCGGCTGCGGCTGCGGCTGCCCCTCCCCTGCCCAGCCATGCTGGGCTGGGGGAGGTGGCTGGGAGACCTAAGTTAACCTGAATAAACCACCTTTATGCCTTAGCTCCGACTTCAGACTCGATGCTTATCTGGGGATTTCAAAATCGGGCACAACACCACCATGCTGGCCTGTCACATGGGACTTTGAGATCAAACCCCTATATCTCATTCTGCTTGCCTCCTATGTCCTTCCATAACTGCCATCATACTTGGAGTATCCCTACTCTATCCCACATGGACTTTGTTGTTGATTTATTTTAAAAAGAGAGAGAGACTCTTCCATCTTCTGGTTCACTCTCCAACTAGCCACCACAGGCAAGTCTAGCCAGATTGAAACAGGAGCCCCAAATTCTCCATGTGTGGATGTCAGGGACCCTAGTACTTGATCCTCATTCGCTGCCTCCCAAGAAGCACATTTACGAGAAACTGGCTCCTTTGTGTGCCTGCTGTTTTCACCACACCCTCCCTGGCATGGGTCTCATGCTTTTGGCACTTTCTAGATGCTCTGAGCCAAGTTTTCCTGCACTAACAGATTTCACACTTTATGGCTGCAATATTGCAGTTCGGTCCACGGCTATAGGACCAGATGCCATAGGTTTAAGGTATGTCCCCAGCATGATTACTATCATTTCAGATATCAGTTCAAGAATCTTCAGATCTTTGGCCTTTTGACCAACTGGCTAAACTTGTGGGAGTTCCCCCTATTTCTTTTGGGCTCAGAGTGACAGCTAGAATTCAGGAGAGTGCAACATTTAGGAGCATAGTTTATTGTAAAGGACACACATCAAGACTTGCCATAGCAACACATGGTGGGCCTAAAAGGGTCCCCAAAGTAAAGCTCCCAGGCCCCCTGCCTAGGAAGTCCGATGCATCACTCTTCCAGATTATCAATGCGTTCACCAACAGGGAAAATTCCTCATGCCTCTACATTCAGACTTTTTATCAGGATTTCATTACATCTGTGTGATTGATGAAACCCTCGGACAGGTAATCAAGTCAGCCTCAAGCTCCCCGTCCACTCTCTGGAGACTGGGAAGTTAGGCTATGAGGATGTGGCTCCAAGTTAAATGTTTGGTTCCCATGGTTGGGCACTCCATCCTGAGTCATCTCTTTTTGCAAGAATTTAACTGTGACTTCAGAGCCATCTTTGACTAACAAAGATACTCCAACACAGAGAAGGTTGTAAGAATATTAGAAGTCTCTTTTTAAAAAGTTACAGGCCAATGAATTGTTTTATTATTTAATGTTTGCATATGATCATCACCTACCCAGCTTTTTCAAAACGTTTAATGCCTGGATTTCACCAGGAGACTCCCATTGAATTCATCTAGGGAACAACACAAATCCCATAAGATAATTCTAATATATTACTTTGGCTATTGTTGGCTTATGGACAACAGAAATCCATTTCTCACAGTTCTGGAGGCTATGAAGTCAAAGCTGAAACCACTAGCAGATTCAGCATTTGACAAGAGCCATCTATCTAGTTCACAGACAGCTGCTTTCCTGCAGTGTCCCCACCTGGAGGGAGGAGTGAGGGAACTCTCTGGAGCATTTTTTTATAAAGCATGAATCCCATTCCTGAGGGCTCTAACCTCCATCTATCTTCATGTTGGATAATAGCATTCAACACATGGACTTTGGGGACACACAGTCAGTTGATCACTGATACTTTATAAGCTGTGCTGCTGGCCCAGTTACAACTCCTTAGGTTGAATTCCTCAGACATGTATAACTGCCACTGTCACTGGTCCAGTTACTGGAACTCCCAGAATGCCCCTTGGCTGAGGTCAGATACCTCAGGATCCAGGACACGTTCAGGCTCTCTGTCTCAACTCTAAAAACCCCTTTCATGGCACAGTCTGTATTTGTGCAGTGCAATTGTTGACATTCCAATAAGCTTATTTTTAAATTAATTCCCTCCCGCCCTAAAGTACATTTGTTAGTCTTAACAGGAATATTAACATTCTATCATGTTGAAATTTTAACTTCATGCTTAAAATAATCTAAATTAAATTTGATCTGAAACACTCTTTATTGAGAGAGCACATACTGAAGGATTTCCACAGTCAATACCAACGTTTTGAGAAGTTAAACATTGCCTGAAAGTAAATGATAAATTTATCATTCTTTTTTTTTTAAAGATTTATTTTATTTTTATTACAAAGTCAGATATACTGAGAGGAGGAGAGACAGAGAGGAAGTGGAGCTGCCGGGATTAGAACCAGCGGCCATATGGGATCAAGGCGAGGACCTTAGCCACTAGGCCACGCTGCAGAGCCCAGTAAATTTATCATTCTTATAAAATTTACTATTAGTGAATTCTATGCATTTTCCTAAACTGAATATATCAGATAGTTCTGTAAATTAGCTTTTGAAAAGCTACTTTTGAGTAAACTGAAATTCTGAAATTATTGGTTTCTGCAAATGGTTTGTTTCTAGCATATAAAAATCTTGCCTCTGGGAGAATGGATTACTTCCTAGTATATTTCAAAAGCTTGCATAACATGCAGTGAGGAGATTGTGTGTAGAAAACATTTATTAAAAGGGGAAGAAACAGAAAATATGAAAAAACACGAACCATTTCTGTGCAGCCAAGGTTCCGTCCCATGGGTCTGGGAGGTGCAGCCCAACCATAAAGCAAGAACTTTTGCAAGAGAAAAATAAACACTTTTTAAGTATTTAACTTGGAAACCATGGTGCTGTAAATCTTGTATTTAACATTAAGGCACCAATAAAAGAATTTTTTTTTTTTTTTTTAAAAAGGCAGCAACCATACACAAAAGCCTCCACATTGGCAGGTTTCTTGAGTAAAAATAGGAATTCACTTTCTACACAGTGTCCCTGCAAAACTCCTTCAGGATGCTCATGTAAACACTGTTCATCCACATGAGCAATCATTTTTCTGAAAACTTTTTTCATGTTATCATAGAAAATAGTTCATGAAACTTGCTTTACTTTTCTTACAAGGGGAAGATCAGAATATGTGATTATGACTATCTTTTTAAGTGCTCTAAGAAAACTGCTAGTGAGAATCACTTCTCAGCCTTTTGGCTAAGATCAAGTGAAAATTGCTAGTGAGAAAGGAATTGTCCTCTAAAAGGAAATCAGAGGCTGGCATTGTGGTCTAGTTAAGCTGTCACTTGCCATGCTGGCATTCCAATTGAGCACTGGTTAGATGACCCAGGTACATGGGTCCCTGTAACTCATCTGGTAGACCTGGATAGAGTGCCTGGCTTCTAGTTATATCCTGGCCAAGTGCCAGCTGCTAGAGTTGGTTGGGGAGTGAATCAGCAAAGGAAGATCTCTCATTCTCTCTCTCTCATCCTGTCTCTGAAACTCTGCCTTTCAAATAAAGCAAAAACTTTTTAAAAAAGCACTAATTCTAAAAATTCTAAGAAACCTAAACAATTTCACAAAAACTTCCCTAGCCTTGCTTTGGAGAATTCTCTTTGAGCTCTAAACCTCTAGCTCTAAGTTTGTCGATGAGTGAATCGGCTTCAACAATTGACATAGTTAGACTCAATTTAAAACAAAAAATTTAGCTATGGTTAGGAGTCTTCAAAAATCAGGAAAATCTCCCACCTCATTCCCCATACCTCAATTACCCCATACAGTTAGAGGATCCAGAAATACAGAAGCAAGGCTGAGGGTTCCCAGCCGTGGAACCCTTTCCAAAGCGTCGTTAGATTGGGTTAAAGGTGCATATTAGTTTGGCTTTTATATCTCCTGCTCCTTTTCAAGAGAATAAATAATTAGAGTGAATTATCTTTGAAATGTGCAGCTTAGCGCTGAGTGTGGGGAAGCCACATACTGATGTCGGGGCTTTAGTCTGCACTAAATAAACTGGTGAAATATATTTAGCCAATGATAACACACAGCACTGAGAAGCAGATAAAATAAACCATCTTGACATGACTGAAAAACCTGACGAAGTTACCAAAGGTTAGCAAAAAAGGAAATCATTATAGAAAACATAAGCAGGAGAAAACACAGAAAGTCTTGCGGGTTCCAAAGTCCACCCTGATCTGGCTCCTAAAAAAGCAGATCAATTTCTCAGGCACTTTCTTCCTTCCATTTTTCAGCTTCTTTCCATGCAGTAAGTGCCTAGCATTGCAGACAATAAAGCAGTTACTTAGATGGCTAATGCCTTCCAGGATCAAGGCCAAAGTGAACACTCAAGCTAGAGGTAGACGTTAGTGCTTCGCTTCCTGTCCTAGATGCCCTAGGAGGAGCTCTTGCAGAACTGTGGTGTCTGACATGAGACCATCTGCTCCAGGAAAGGCTGTCTTTTCTCTTTCCACCAGCATAGCGTGGGCTTGCACACAACTGTTAATTAATTAGCCTCAAAGGACTTAAGAAGTCCAATCTACTAAACAACTGACTTTGAATCAATTTTGCCATTTAAAGGCAAACAAAATGTGCAAAATTAGTTTGTAAGCTGGATACAGGGACGAACTGAACCTGTCTGTCCACCTGCTGGGATCAACCCCACCACATCCCTACTGCCCTCCTGCCACTTTGTGCTCATACCCCTCTTCATGATCACCTACCATCAGAGCTCAGGAGCTAGCTGTAACCAATCTTATTTCCTAGATGACAAGAAGTTGGTGTTGCTTACCCCATGATCAACAAGACATGATAGTGTTTGGGGGTTTTTATTTAATCAGCAGCTCTGATCATCCATTCATAGTCTTTTTATGGGGTTCCCTTTCTCTGTTACTTAAACACAGGGTTCTGCAGCAGAGCTGTGCGCTACTTCATGAAGGATCTGCATTCAGAGAAATGTGGCATCGGGTGATCTTCACAGCATGTGAACAGCATGGAGGGTTCTTACACAAATCTAGACGGACAGCCTCCTACACACTTAGGTTATATGGCATATGTGTACATAGTCTAGCCGATGTCTCTGAGGCATGATAAATAAAACAGCAAATCAAATACAAGAGAAAATGATATACTCCAGATATACTTAAGCACAAGGTGTACAAAACTGTTACTGACATAACATGACATTCTGTTTTGCTCTTAAGATTTATTTTAATTGGAAAGGTGACTTTCCAGAGAGAAGGAAAGAGAGAGAGAAAAAGATCTTCTATCTGTTGGTTCATTCCCTAATGACTGCAAAGGCTGGAGCTCAGCCAATCTGCAACTAGGAGCCAGGAGCTTCCTCCGGGTCTCCCAAGTGAATGCAGGGAACCAAGGCATTGGGCCATACTCTGCTGCTTCTCCCAGGTCATAAGCAGGGAGCTGGATGGGAAGTGGAACAGGCAAGACTAGAACCAGTTTCCAGGTGGGATGCCAGCACTGCAGGCAGAGGGTTGGTGTGTTGAGTTACCATGCTAGCTTTCTCCCACTCTTTCTTTACCATTCTGTTTTATGGTAAACTTTTTTTTTATGATGAGCAGTATACTCTACAATAATGATTAAAAGTACAGTATGATAAATACATAAGACAGTAACATTATTTGCTACTATTATTATTATGTACTGCACATAATCTATGTGCTGTGCTTTTACACAACCGACAGCACAGTAGGTGTGTTCACCACACACACACGAGGAATGTGCTGCTATTGGATCTTAGTACCAGGGTCAACATTGTCGGACCAAGGTTTCAGCAACCCCTTTGATGCCAGTATCCCATTCCAGCGTGCTGATTTGAATTCCGACTGCTCCGCCTCCAATCCATATTCCTGCTGATGTACTTGGGAAGGCAGGGGAATGTGATCCAAGTATCCAGGCCTGTGCCATGCACGTGGGAAATCAGGATGGAGCTCCTGGTTCACAGCTTTAGGCTGGCCCACACCTGTCTGCTACAGCCATTTGCAGAGTCAGCCAGGGGATAGATGCCTTCTCTATATCTCTTCCCCTCATTTTCTGTTATTCTACTTTTGAAATAAATAAACAAAAAGTAAATAAATGCTTTTTAAAAGTATCTTTGAGCATCTACATAAGTAGGCATTGTTCAGCTCCATTTTGTACTGAAGGTACCACTGACGATGTCAGTGGGAATGTAATTCATGGTTGACAGTCAATATACAGTACCTGATTGGACTTGTCTGAGGTCCTCCTCTCCTTGTTTCTTTCTTCTGGAATGTCTGAAGGCAGCCCTTGATTTCAGAGTTCGCTCATGCTAATGGCCACTGTTTGAATATCTCTATCATGTGCCTGGGGCTTCTGGGGAAGCAAGAACGGAGCATCTGGTGAGAACTACAGGAACCTGACTCTTTTATTCCTCCGGCTTCCTAAAAAGATCCTTAAATAATGAACAGACTGGAGTCTGCCCTGCCTGCTGCCTGCCACTTTCATGTTAGCCTGACTTGCAGTCTTTTGACCCAGATGCATTTGTTTCTGGGTTGTGTTTCAGGAACCTGGTGATTCTCTTAAGTTGTGTGTTTCAGAACAGAACTGGTTGGGGGGACTCAGAAGTAGGGAATGACCAGAGTGTTGGTGGGAAGGCATGGTTAGTGCCTTTTCTTCTCTTTCTCTTTTGGATGCTAACATTTACATGAATCTGCACCAGTACTAGTTAGGGCTAAAACGGGCTGCAGATAAAAGCGGGCTTCCCCAGATAACAGTTTATTTCTGCTCTTGGTCAGTGTCTGAAATTTGGTGATGAACACCTGTGAACTAAGGAAAAAGTTTTTTCCTATGTCCCTCCTAATCTCAGGCGATGACCTGCTTTCTCATTGTGCAATGTGGTGGGTCATGCACCAGCCATCGTATCTGTGTTCCAGAAGCAGGCAAAGGATGCTTTCCTGAAAGTGTCCAAAAACAACAATGCTACATAGAAATCACTAGAGCTCACACTGTTGCTCACGTCTAAGAGAAAAACAGAGGGAGCTTTGTGTCCAATTAATTAAGCACTGCGCTTCACTCTTTGCAGAAGTGGTGAAAGGTGGGGAGCATGGCTATTCCCAGCAGCTTCAGCAACGTTGCTTACTGAACAATAGATAGATAGACCCAGGAGGGGCCACTGAGACTTGGTGGACAACCACAAAGGGTGCGTATGTTACCTTGTCTGAAGATTGTGGGGAGAAGCAACTTTAAGTGTAGGAGTGAAATGAATGAACTCACCAGGAAACGTCCAAGGGTCCTTGCACAGACTCAGTGTCAGGTGCATGGCTGCCTTTAAAGTTGGCTGCCTTTGGGCCCGGTGGCGTGGACACCGGTTCTAATCCCGGCAGCGCCACTTGACATCCAGCTCCCTGCTTGTGACCTGGGAAAGCAGTCGAGGACGGCCCAAAGCCTTGGGACCCTGCACCCGCATGGGAGACCTGGAAGAGGTTCCGGGTTCCCGGCTTTGGATCGGCGCAGACTGGCCATTATGGTCATTTGGGGAGTGTCATTGGAAGGAAGATCTTCCTCTCTGTCTCTCCTCCTCTCTGTATATATGACTTTGTAATAAGAATAAAATAAATCTTTAAAAAGGAAAAAAAAGTTGGCTGCCTTTCATCAGAGGAACTGTCAGCGCATGACTGAGTATCTGCAAGGAGGGAAGGAGGCGAGCCATTGTCCAGGAAGCCCAGCGGTCCCAAGAGCCACAAGTAGCAGATCCCTGTGGGTGGACTTGGACTTAACACAACTCCCCAGGGCAGTGACCTGCTGTTTTGTGAGGTCCAACTCGATTCCAGCGAAGACTCCCACACGGCTCTTGAATGCACAGACGCCTCCGTGCGCATTCTTCTCCCGGCTCCTCTGCTTCAAACTTGCTTTGTTTCCAGTCTTTCTTTTCGCCCTGCAATTACCCCTCAACACGACCACGACCTTGAGAATGTGTGGCCTACAGCATTCTACGGAATCCAGCAACAGCTTCAATGGACAACTCTCATGAAGGATTTTGTTTCTTTTTTCTCTTCTTTCCTCTGTCCTGCCTCTCTTCTCTTCCCTTCCCTTCCTTTTCCTTCTTTTCCCATTTCTCCCTTTCCCTTCTCCCTTTCTCTCTCTCTCTCACTTTCTCTGCCCTTATCACTTTCTTCAGTGAAGACATCTTTACCAGGTGCACGGTTTACAACTTCTGTGACTTTCATGATATTTCTAAGCTTTAATGAACCTTACCTGAAAGGTGTTAGGAAAAAAAAAACACAAACATTTATTAATTTCTCCTTGAACTAAAAACACAGCATTGAAGCCAATATTTGAAATCTGATTTCCCAAGAGGTCAAATAATATTGGATGCATATTGCACATGTAAACACTATTTGATTTCATAACCATGTTCTAAGATCTTTCTGCTCCTAATTAAACTCACTTCTGCATTTCTAGATGTTTTCCCTCTGAACATCAAATGGGCATGTCAGTATGACTTAAGATGGTGACCTGTGTTTTCTCAGGGGACTGAGGCAGTGGTAGAGCCGGGCACCTGCCAGATGAGGTCTTGTCTTGCTTTTGAGCATGCCCGTGGAACAGAACTTGGTGTCTGAAACTATCTCATTAACTGACATCAGAAGAACAGAGGAGGACTTCGTCATCCTCAGGGCAAGTTGGCAGAGGCTGGGTGGAAAGAGCTAGACTTCGAGCTACTCCTGCCTGGGTTCAAACCGCAGTTCTTCTCTTCATATTGTAGCTTTGAGCAATTTAATTAACCCTTCTGGTAAAATAGCAGAGAGGACAGAAGCCAGTATGTGTTCATCAAGAACATCTGAGGTTATAGTGACAGTTTTAAAATAAAGACCACTATACTGTGCATAAAAAGAATGCAATTTAATTTTGGCAGAAAATGCACTTTCAGACATTCTTGTGGTCACAGTGAATAAAACACAAACCAGATAGTCCTTGGACATAAATCTGAGCTAGTTGAACAACAACATACAAATAGTGTGTGTTAGCATGCTAGCAGAAATTCCTTGTGGGAAAATATCGCATTTTTAGGAAGCAAATTTTGTCCCTGTTGTGTTTAAGGCTGTTTTCAAGAACTTGAATAAAACTTTCTCAAAGCTTAAATAATCGCCAAAAGAAGAGAAACCTAAGGCACCAGGTGATATAATCAAAATCTGAAACAGTATAAGTCACCTAAAAATAGCTGGAAAAAAAGGCAGACTGTAAGAGAACTGTGATGTTTAATGCTTAGATTCTTAGCCATGTAGGGTATCAACATGTCAGGTCAATGTGATCAGACTGGATAAAATAAAGATTGCATAGTTGTACTGAACCAGGAGGTATATAGACAGATAGTAGATACAGATATATAAGTAGATAGAGATACATGTGTGTAATATCTGTATAATTCTATTTGCTGAGAAAAATTAAAAGACATTTCAGTAGCAGTGAATACACATGGTACTTGTTTTTTTTTAAGATTTATTATTTTTATTGCAAAGTCAGATATACAGAGAGCAGGAGAGACAGAGGGCAAGATCTTCGTCCAATGATTCACTCTGCAAGTGAGCGCAACGGCCAGTCTGCACCGATCTGAGGCTGGGAATCTGGAACCTCCTCTAGTTCTCCCACGCAGGTGCAGGTCTCAAGGCTTTAGGCCATCCTCAATTGCTTTCCCAGACCACAGGCAGGGAGCTGGATGGGAAGCAGGGCTGCTGGGATTATAATCGGCACCCATATGGGATCCTGGCGTATTCAAGGCAAGGACTTTAGCCAATAGGCTACTGCGCCAGGCCTTATACATGGTACTTAGCTTTGCTTTCTCCTGCAGAAGAATCATATCTTTTTGGAGTTATTCATGATTCAAGGTCAGTGGAGGGAAGCAACCCAGATAAGCCTAGAACATTTGCAACAAAAAGTAAAGAAGTGCTCAATAATGATGAAAACAATCCAATGGATACACAAACCAGCTTGAAAGGTCCTCCAGAGATTCAGTCTAGGAAAATATAAAAGGCAAATTTATTCAATCATTGTAATGGTTTAAGACTGATTGAATACAATCATGAGCCAAGGGTTGAGCATTTGGCACAGGGGTAAAGGTGCTGCTTGCAATGAATGCACCCCATATCAGAGTTTAAATCCCAGCTCTGTTTCCAAATCCAACTTCCTGTAATGTGTACTCCGGAAGGCAGCCGATGATGCCTGACGGCTCCAGTGCCAAGTCCCTGCCATGCACACTGGAGACCTGGACTGAATCCCAGACACCTGAATTTGGCCTCGCCCAGCCTCCACTGTCCCAAGCGTTTTGGGAGTGAACCAGTGGATGCAAGATCTCTTTCTATGTCTCTTTCTCTGTCTGTCTGTCCCTCTGCCTTCAAATAAAATAAAGAGAAATAATTAAAACATTTTTAACTCACAAGCCAATACATATGCAATGAAACTAAATAAGTGTAATTGGAAGCAGTAAGAACTTCCCACCTTGAAACAAGCTTCATGACATTCTGAATAAAACAAACTACAATTTTCTTTTGGTTCACAAAGCAGCTATAGTCACTCCATCATGAATGCATGTGAGACTATCTATGTTTTATACAAAAAAATGGGGTTTGTCTGTAGATTCAGATAATAAAAGCTTTTCAAGACATGGGAATATTGTGCTGGACATTCAAAACCTTGCAGGATGAAGAATGACGTATTATTGGATAAGACTCTCACATACTGCGGTATTTCCAGCATCCTAGCCCTCCAAAGCTCTGCCATGCCGAAAGTGCACCCACACACTCCCATATTGTCACCCCAAGGCCATTGCCATCACTATTAAGCACCACTGGCTTACAGGCAAGTTCATCACTGTCACAGCAATGAGTAGGCGATTCCCACCTTATTGGGAACACGGTCCAAGTAAATCACTTCCAACTTTTAAATGCAACAAGCCTATTCCCTTGATGAAATCTTCATTGCACTTTTGTTGTTGTTGTTACTTTTGATACTTTGAAGAAGATATTCCTCAAGTACATACCAATTCTTCAAACCTACATTAGCCAGGCCTCTTTCTGTTACAAACTGGTGTTCATTCATCCACATACAAGAGCATGTATTGTCTTCATTTGGAATTAAATGGGTAGAGCTGATTCCAGCACAACTTGACTCAGGAATTCAAGTGAGGTTTGCAGACCCTTGTCCCCATGCTCATTTCTCCTTCTCCTACTTGCCATTCCTTTCCTCGCTCCCACTCTCCTTCCCTCTCCCTGAGGCAGGCAGGGGACAGGGCCTGAATACAAGCTCTACCCTGGGGATGGGCAGTTGGCTATCGGTCCTTTTCCAAATTCACATCCTATTCTGTGAAAGACTTCTGCTTTTCCTCTTCTGCTCTGAACTGTGCCTCACAGTTTCTGGAAAGATCCCCGGGATGACTACAGAAGAAGCTAAGATACAGTTCTTGTTTAGTATCATGAGGGCGGGATCTTACACATCTTATTTGTCATCGTGTCCCAATACCTAGCAGTAGTATTGCCAATGCTGGCTGGCACTTTATACAGAATCATTGAATGAATACATTGCCCAGGTAGGACCAGAAGTTGCCAGCTTCAGTGCTGCTGTTTCCACAAGGCTTTCCAGACACTTTAAAGAGGTCAGCAAAAGGCAGCAAGAGCCGAATGTTTCAAAAGCAGTCACTAGGCAGGCATGCTACACTGAGCTAAAGATGTGGAACAGGACTGTGCAGTGGGAGGCATACTTTTCACTGGGGTATCCACCCAGAGGCCTTCTCCACCCAGAGTCATCCAAGTTTTTTTTATCTTGATTTGAGCATTATTCATAAGAGACTAAAAACCAGCACTAAAGGAACAGACTAATCTAATCAATCATAATATTGAGGTGATTGTAACTTATTAGCTCACTTCAAAATTTCATTTGTTATTTGCAGCTAAAGGAGAAACCTTTTACAAGAGATGTTTTTGTAAGGCACTAATAGGATTAGACATTACAGCTGAGTCACAGGGAAAGGGCTGGCCCATCTCATAATAGACTTCATTGCCACTCAGTACCACAAAAGGCACCTTGCTACTCGTAAAAGCAGGTTATTAGAAACCATTGTTCATCTTCTAAGTGATAGGCATTTCTTACTTATTCTTGTGCAGAATTCTTTTTCTATTTTGATTCAGTTTAAAAAGCTCAACTGGGTGGGTCAGGATTGCTAGTGTTTAAAAAATGTGAACAACAGCCTTAATATAGCTCTTTGTGACTAACTCAGAGGATGTGATACCCAGGGGAAAGCAGTAAGCTCACTTCTTGTGCATTTCCAGAATTAGAGCTTAGAATTCTGCTGTTTTTAACATACAAAGCACTCAAGGAATTGCTCAGAATTTTGCTTAATAAGTAGTTGTTGCTGGTGGAACATTAGGCACTTAAAGACTTAAATTTTTTTTAAGTTTTATAAACAAATCAAAACAAGGCGCTCTATGTTCCCTTCCCAAATTTCTGTCTTTTAAAAATTCTGGTTTTTGCTAATGATCTCACTCCACTCCACTGCAATTGCCACGCAAACACAATGTGCAGCCAACAGAATCAATTCCATGAACAATTTTTGCCTTTGTTGAAAACTGGTCTCAGAGTCAATCCATGGACACGCATTTTAAGAATCACTGAAGTATAATAACAGCATAATCTACTGATCATTCTACATGTCAGGTACTTTCTAAGCATTTTATCAATATCACATTTATCTCACACAATAAAACATTTGATAGACACTATTATCACCAGCCCTTTTATAGGCGAGAAACACAAAGACTTGGAGAAACTTAAAGAGCCAGTCCAAAGTCACATGGTCATCCAGGTTGGAGCTGGGATTAAAACTGAAATGGCCTGACTCCGAATTATAGCTCCATGTTGCCTCATGAGGCTTGTGTTATGCATTTCTTTTTTTTAATATTTATTTTATTTTTATTGGAAAGTCAGATATACAGATAGGAGAAGAGACAGAGAGGAAGATCTGCCATTCGTTGATTCACTCCCCAAGTGGCCACAACGTCTGGAACTGAGCTGATCTGAAGCCAGGAGCCTGGAGCCTCTTCTGGGTCTTGCACACAGGTGCAGGGTCCCACAGCTTTGGGCCATCCTCAATTGCTTTCCCAGGCCACAAGCAGGGAGCTGGATGGGAAGCAGGGCTGCTGGGATTAGAACCGGCACCCATATGGAATCCCAGCACATGCAAGGCAAGGACTTTAGCCACTAGGCTACTGTACTGAGTCTGTGTGTTATGTATTTCATAAACACATGCATGGTATTGCGATTGTTATATAAAGGAGATTGTGGAATTGAGGCAAATATTCAACACTCTTCTCAACGATTTAGCTTTTCAGTAGGATTTAAAAGGCTGTTAGCCTCACTACAATATAGCAATGGATAAAAGGGTTGAAAATACAATCTGAACTCAAGAGGAATGTGAGATTGGAGTCACACAGGTACTTGGCACAGTCTGCCCTGGAAGCAGTGACTAGGAAGCCACCGGAGTGCCTGTCTCTTGGGCCCTTTGACTTGTGCTCCTCCACATCTGTGAAGGTTAACCCCAGCTGGAGAAGAAAAGGGAGAGAACTAAGTGTAAGAATGCCAGAAGCTGCACTGTCTGAACTGCACTTTCTTGTTTGCTGAATTCTTGATGTCCCCCTCCCTGCCACACACCCATCCTGGGCAAGCCACTTCTTGGAGGTACCAGGACCCTCAGACAGCCCCTATGCCCCAGAGCACACTAGAATGGTTCAAGCTGGCCCATCCCAAACATGTCGACCCTTCCTTTCCCAGCCTTTCCTGTGAGCACCAGAGCGAAGACTTTCCCTTCCTTGCTCTGCCTCGGTATTCACCCTGCTGCTTCCTCGTGGGACCCTACGTGGCCTCTGAAGGCTCCAGGTGCCAGGAATCTGTCATCTAGAAACTTCTTCCTTCTTGGCTATTATTTTGTTAGTCTATTTGTCTCTATATCTGATTAAAATAAATCTTGAGCATATTTTAAAATGCATTACTATGGATGAAAATTGATATGTGTACAATATAAAGACTTAATTGTGAAATGTATGCAATACCTTTTCTTAGAAATAAATTCTTTATTTTTGACGATATTTACATTGTTGATCAGGGTGGGAGGGATCAAGGGTTAGGGAAAAATAGGCGGGATCATTGTTTCCAAATTTTCTGTTTCTTCTTCCTGTATCTGGGGGAAGGTGGGAGATAAAGGGAGAAGCCGAGCCCAGCCTCCCAACTGCCCCAGCACCCAGGGATGGGGAACAGCCTCTCAATATCAACCCAAGGTCCTGATGTGGCACACACGCTGAGGGTTCTGCTCAGGTGGTTTCAATAATTCTGAAACGCTGTCGATCTCGCCAGTTGAAGGATGAGGAAACCCTTCCAATGTCCATTAACTGACACAATCGACATTGCAGTCTCCATTTGGCCAGATTTTTGCTGTCATCAGTTGGCTGGGGTAGTTGTCCAATTTGCTCTGTTCTCCTTCTTCTGCTTTGGTATCAGATGTCCTCTACAGACTCCAATGGACTGCCGTATCCTCCATTAGTATACAGGCCTGCCGGCCACTGCTCCATCTTTTCTACTGAGGAGGACAAGTTTTCTCAGGCGTGACCAAGGACTGAGGCCAGGCGGCCTGGCTCCCACTGGACTTCTTGCCCCCGGGGATCACAGACCTGGCATCCACCATGTTCAGATTGGCAAAGCTTGCCTCACCTTGGCATCTACCAGTGGATGCTTCAACCTGGCTCTGTCCAGCCTGCCCTCAGTTCCAGCTCATACTGGTGGGTGCTGCAGCCCAGCTCAGCTGCGCCAGCTCCCAGTCCTGGTCTTAATGTGGACAGGCTTGTGTTGCAGCCTGACCCAGAGTGTCCTGCACCCAGTCCTGGTTCTCAGATCTGCCAGTGGATGTTATGAACTGGCCCAGTCTGGCCCGCCCCCAGACCTGGCCCAAATGTATGCTGGCAAATACTATAACCTGGCCTGGTCTGGAGTGCTCCCAGCCTTGGTTCTTGTGCTCACCTGCAGGAACTGGGTCCTGACAAAGGAGTTCCCCAAGCTCCTCTGTCAGTTCTTTTCTCAGCGGCAGATCTCACACACACTGGTGGGTTCTTAGCCCAGGTTGACTTTGTCCATCTTTTGTCCGGGCAGGAACAATATCCTTGCCCAACCAGCCAACACCCTCTCTGGTTCTTACTGTTGGGTGTTATAACCCAGTCACACTTATTCCACTCCCAGACACAGCTCGTGGTTTAGCAGAAGCCAAGACCTAGCCCAACCTGTTCTATACCCATCCTGGCTCTCATGAGTACCAATGGGTGCTGGAGTCTAGCCCAGTCTGACACTCCCCAGACCCAGTCCACATTCATGCTGAGGGAGACTGCAGCCATGTCCAACCCAGGCCACTGTCCCCGTTCTGGTTCTCACACGTATAGGTGGGAATCCCAACCCAGCTGGGGCATCCCCTTAGCTCCCTAACTAGGCCTGTTCCCAGCCACAGTCTTGCGTGTGCCAGCAGAGATCATAGTTTCACAACATATTCTACCCCCAGACCTGAATCTCCACGCTCTGGTTAGTGTCATGGCCCAGCCTCACATTACCCATGCTCTGTTCTGATTCTCACTTGTGAGTACTGTGATCCAGTCCTGCCAGGTAGGCCTCTAGCCCTAGCTTTAATGTGTCCCAGTGAGCGGTATTCAGTGATATTCAATGTTAACTACTCCAGCTCAGGTCTCCCATGTGTGCTGGTGCTTTGGTTGGTCTCAGCATTCTCATTTACCTGCAAGTACAGTGGTCTTGTTTATGGAGTCCCTGAGCAGTCATTCCTCACCTGGACATGAACCGACAGGTCCCCTCTTGTCCTTACTTGTGCCATACCACAGACCGCTGTAAGCTCAAACCCTCAAGTCCCCAGAACATGCTGCCGGGAAGCCCAGTAACTTCACCTGGCACCATTGGCACCAGCAGCCCAGTCTGAGGTTGCCCTCACCACCACGTGCACAGGGCCAAGAGGACCCCTGGTGGGTCCAATCTGAGGTTACCCCTGCTGCTGCTGGGTATGTGGGGTCAAGAGGATCCTGTGGGCCCAGTCTGAGGTCACCCCCCCCTCCAATATACTTTTTAAAAAAACAAACTGGAAAATTTAAGAATCAGGGGCTGGCATTGTGGCATAACGGAGGAAAATGCTGGCATCCCATATGGGTGTCAGTTTGTGTCTCAGCCGTTCCACTTTTGAAGCTTTTTAATGCATCTTGGAAAAGCAGCAGAGGATGGCTCAAGCACTTGGGCTCTTGTCACCATTTGGGAAACCCAGATGACCCGGCCCAGACTCAGTTATTGTGGCTCTCTGGGGAGTGAAACAGTGAATGGAAGACCTGTGTGTGTATAACTCTGACTTTGAAATAAGTAAAGCTGAAAGCCCCTGGCTCCCAGTTAAAGACCAGCTCATCCCTGACCATTGTAGTCATTTATCAGGTAAGCCAATAGGTTGAAGTTTTTTCTTTCTCCCTTGACTTCTCGCTGTAAATCTTACATCAAAGTAAATAAATAAATAAATCTTTCCTTAAAAAAAAAAAAAAAGACTCACAGAGAGTGGGAACTCCGTCCCGTTCGCTGGTTCGCTACCTGAATGCCTGCAGGGAAGAGAGCTGGGCCAAGCCAAAGGCGGGAGCCAGAGACTCAGTCTGAATCCTTCAAACAGGTGGTAAGGGACCAACTACTGATCCACAACCTGGTACCTCCTAGGGTGGACACTCAAATCAGGAGTGGAGCCAGGACCCAAAGCCAGGCACTCCAGAATGCAATCTAGGCAACCCAATTGGCAGGTCAACCATAACCCTAGATACCTACTCCCGCTCAGTGGATTTTGAGGTTGTTCGTTTAGTCAATCGATATTTATTGAGGGCATCCACTAGAGACAGAGCTATTCACAGCTTACATTTCATCTCCGTGTGGTCATTGTGCTGACCCTGCTTGGCAGGCCTAATGAGATGGCTCTGGCGCAAGCTGGTCACATTCCATGGCCACAGGTTGTCGATGCTGAAGGCAGGCTGCTTACCAACCTGGGATGTTCACTTTGCCTTTCAGATCTCTTAATACTGAGGTTAGAATTTGTTAAATAGTAGCCTCCAACTAGGATTCGACTTCAGTGTTGTATTTTTGCTTCTTTTTTTAAAAATTAATTTAGGCATCTTTAAAAATATATTTTTACTTGAAAATCAGTTACAGAAAGGGAGAGGGAGAGATAGATTTTCCATTTGCTGCTTAACTCCCCCAGCGGCTGCAACGTCCAGAGCTGGGCTCATCTGAAGTTGGGAGCCAAGAGCTTTTTCTGGCTCTCGCAGTGGGTGCAGGGGCCCAAGGATTTGAGTAATTGCTGCTTTCTCAGACCATAAACAGGGAGCTGGATCAGAAGTGGAGCATCTGGGATTCGGACTGAGGCTTCTATGGGATGCCCTTACCATGGGGCAGAAAATTAGCCTGTATGTCCTTCAATGTTGTATTTCTTCAATGTGATGTAATAATGACAACAGACATCATTTTTTCCCTTCCAGACGCTCTGCGAATGAGCAGGGACTTTAGTGACTATCTGAATAAAAATGCAATGCAGGCCACGCTGCTCTGCTGTGGCCCTCTCTCCAGTAGCAATGAGCAGATGCAAGGAACCCTGGAGCCCCTGTTCCTTCCATGACATCTCTGTAACCAACCAGACCCATCACT
This sequence comes from Ochotona princeps, assembly GCF_030435755.1. Lineage (NCBI taxonomy): Eukaryota > Metazoa > Chordata > Mammalia > Lagomorpha > Ochotonidae > Ochotona > Ochotona princeps. The sequence goes on from NC_080832.1 coordinate 20,343,736, forward strand.
TGGGACTCGAACTGGTCCTTTTGGACAGTTAAGCACACGAGTGATATCCCTGCACGAACTCCATCTGTTCATTGGCCAGCTGCAGCTAGATCTAAAAGTAAGGTGAAAAAAAAAAAATAAAGGAAAGAATAAAGGTCTCAAAACGGCAACTTGTAGCTGGAGATGAAACTTGGTGATCATAAACTTGTTCAAATTTGGTGTGACGGCCATGGCCAATCCAGACACACAAATCACCTTCAAAATCAAAGCCTGGTTCTGAGCTCAACGCAGGTATTCAAGTGAAACAAAGACAACATAGTGATTTGAGGGTTCTGTTCTTAAAACTAGAATAATGACTTACATAAAGTGTGCAATACATTGAGACTGTTTTCAGCCAGATTTATTATTAGTGTGCGAAGGAGGAGGGGAAATTCAGTTTGCTGACTGGGTTAGACACTAGACATAAATCTGCTTCTACATACAGTAGCTGTGAAACATCAATTAATAAGAAGTTCACTTTCAGCATGAAGCAGAGAGCATGTCACAAACACATTGTTCTCAAATTAACCAGTAGGTGTCACTGTTTAAATGTATCTAGCTGCTTTTCCTAGCGTGGAATGTAAAAAAGTCCAGTTGAAAACTTTACGGTGTTGAGTAACTTGCACCTATTTTCCCCCACCCCTGCCCCTCGCCCGGCCAAAGAGAATATTTATAAATCCACACTGCTAATTTATAATTCAAAGTAGTGACTTAAGTTCTTATTATTAAAATAGTGGTTAGGAAATCATTTTAACTAGGGTATATCTACAAATGACTCAAATTTAACTTCAAAGTACTTGTGATAAGAAAAAAAATTAAAATATAGAGTCAGATATGACAGGTTCGCTTTTCAAGGAAAGAACCTTGGACTTTTAAGGAGGAAGTCGGAGACTGAGCTCAGTCTTCCCGGCTGTTGACTGGAGTTAGCGATCCACCTGCCCATTCAACATGCCCGCCGAGCCTACCCCATAGGACGGAGGCCTCTGCACACGTCGGTTCTGTCAGCTGCCTCTCCTAATCCTTCCAAGTCCCGCCACCCCTCCTCATGTGGTTTCCAGGGACCCCACCACCCACTCATTTTGAGTCGCTGGGCTCCTCAACGCCCTGCGTAGGGCCTGCACTTCTGCTTTCTGCTCTCAGAAGCAGTCAGTGTTTCCTGCCTGGCCCCTGGGACACCCCAACCGTAGGGTCCAGTTTCTTACTGCAGAGGGAAAGATTTCTACAATGCTGTCCTGTCGCTCTTCCAGCTCCTTGTGGCAGAAGCTGGTTGTCTAGACATCCCAAGTTGGCTTTCTGTTGCTACAACCAAATATCCAAAACAAGCACGCCACACAGCAAGGAGATTCCCTCCAGCCAGGCAGGCAGCATCAGGTCAGCCATTTGGTGAAGCCATAGACAGGATGACCAATGCTGCGCCATAAGAAACGGTTACTTGGCGACCAGAAGGATAACACAGAATGGCTGGGCTCAGTGCGTGTGGAGAGAATTACCTCCTGTAGCACCGCCCAAGGGCCAAAGGCACTCTACCTCCTGGGTCTACCGCAAAATCCATCACCCATCAGGCCCCCATCCTCCCAGCACAGCTGGCACAAGCCTTCGGATGTTATATGTGAGCGCAGGTTGAGGACCAAATCCCGTCCTAACCGTGGTGAACAGTGGCGGGCTCAGGGTCTGCAAGGCTCCCGAATTCCCACCCTGTCTGAAGAATTCTGCCTTTTCCTTCATTCCCTTCTCTTCCTAAACAGGTCAGTGTGAAAGCCATAGAGGGGCCTAAGTGGGACTGGGTCCAGGGAGCTAGGAGCACGTACAGGCAGAGACACTGAAATACAGTCTGTAGTGCCGGACTGGAGTTGAAGGTGCGTTCACACTGGATATAAATAAAGGTAGAAAAATAGAGATGGACACGTATAGCGAGCACATAACCTCTCCTAACTCTCCAGACCCCCCGAGATACGGGAGCAGAAACAGGGCAAAAGGAATGGCCCAGCTGAGATTCAGGAACCAGGGATTTAGGGGACCAGCTGATTCTAGGGCCAGACCGGGACACCACAAGGGGAGCCTGGGACGTTTGGTGAGGAAGGGTGGATCACAGATACACCTGCGATGAGCACTTTGAATAAACTCCTCCATGTCACGCCCGCCCGGAATTCTGGCACACTTTGGGCTCCAAACCCAGCTATGTTAGACGGGGCTGGGTCCATTCATTGGACTAAGATACGACGAGGTCGTAAATGCGTCGCTTCCCAAGACCCAACAAAGACCAGGCAAGGCAGCACTTGGCTCTGACGCATAGCAGGGGGAGAGGATTCGATGTAGGGAACGCCTTCTTTCGGTTCATTTTTCTGATTTTAAGGATGTATGGGAGCGTCTTCCTATCCAATGATTTTGGGTGATGGAGTTCTTTGCACTGTACTAGCAACATTCTTTTTGTCTTGTATTACTCTTATTTAATAAAGTATTTTTATATAAAGAAGGGGGCGCTAGATCACCCTATTAGCTGAGGACTTCAAAAGTTTATGGAAAAATGAAGTTTATTTGGGTGCAAAAATCATTTTGAAATCCGCACATAATTTTTCATCATATCTCTTTTTAAATAATTTTTTGGAAGAAAAAAAAATCCCATGCATGAATTTCCGGGTTTTTTTTTTACTAAAATATAAATAATTTTTAAAATTCCACGAACTTTCTGAGGTGTCCTCGAATTTCGAAATTCTAAGTCCATGAGGACAGAGATGTATTTTGACTTTTTCGGTGCTGATAGTTTAAAATACATGGTGTGCTGAGCGCGCCTGTACCGGCTCCGCGCCAGAGCTGCGAGGTTCCGTCGCTGTACCAAGCCAAGCGGTTTTAGGCTTCTTCCAGTCAGAAATCGGAAATTGAGTGTCCAAGGCTTGACGTGCTCGACCGCATTTACATTTTTAAAAAATTTAAGAAAGAAAAAGAAACTACCAGGAGTGGGGTTCGAACCCACGCGGACATATGTCCATTGGATCTTAAGTCCAACGCCTTAACCACTCGGCCATCCTGGTACAGGCGAACGAGTTGCTCTTCGCTCTTCCTACAAGGCGCGTTCCGCCGGCCTGCTCGCGCCCTCCGCCCGGAACGCCGCCGCCGCCGCCGCCTTCGGGAGGGCCGGGCGCGGGCCTGGGGCGGCTGCGGGGCCGGGGCCGCGGGTGCCGCGGGTGCCGCGGGTGCCGCCGCCGCAGCTCGCTGTCTCCCCGGGCCCGCCGCGGCAGCCGGGGCAACTGCAGGCCGGGCCCGCGCGCTCCCGGCCGCGGCGCGCCAGGAGGCTGCGGGGAGCGCGGGCGCGGGCACCCGACTCGGCGAGTGCACGTGTGCGTCCCCGGGAGTCGGCTCGGGCGGCTCCGGGCCGGGGGCGCGTTTGGCTCCCGTGTCCTCCAGGGACCGAGCTCGGAGGACGGAGGCCCGGAAGCCCCCCGCCGAGGAGCCGCTTCTCTTCCCGGTGCGTGTCTCCAGGCACACGGGACGGAAGCCTTGCAGAAACCCGTGCGTATGCCCGACCGGGGCCCAGCCGCCTTCTAGAAGAGCGACTCTGGGGGAGCCCGTCAGCCCGCTCTGGAACCCCAGTCGGTTCGAGGGAAGACTGACTCCGCCAGCGCCCCCTTGCGGCAGCTGGTGCAATGGTCCTGCCTCGCTTTTGCTCTCAGCAGTGGCTAGGCCCTGCCTTGGCAGTGCAGCTCCACCAGGCTCTGGGAGCACAGACGGGCTCCTGTGGTTTTGCCCCTCTCTGTTCAGAAAAGGGGAACTTGGGCCCTGCCAGGATGCGGCTTAACCTCGAAAAATCACCACCCACTCTCCTTTTGATCGTACCAAATGGCCAGAGGCCTCCGACTTCACAAAATTGGCTTTCGAGGCTCTTCACTGGTCATCAGAAGCACGTGTTGCCTATTCAGCACCTGACAAGCATCGCTCTTACTAAGCCCTTTCAGTGGGTCATCTCATTTAACTTTCATAACAACCCTGTGTGGTAGGTTTTTCTATCCGTATTTTGAAGAGTGGGCAACAGAAAATGGGCCCCAGACTCATCCAGACATAAGAAGTGGACTCCTTGGTGTGTTGCAAAGAGCCGTGCAGAGCTTTGTCTCAAATCCCGCCGTCAAAGGCTCCATGTTGTGCCTGGACACACCCTTGCTCTCAGTGGGTGATATTCTTGTTCAACCTCAGACTTAGCTCCCAACAGATGGTTCCGAGCAACACAGCCCCATCATAAGGCAGTGGTAGAAGAGCAGTTTGGAATTACCTGTTTGAAGGGTGAGCCTAAAATGCAAGCTTGTTTCATCAGAGTTCTAGGTGATTCTGAATCTCCAAGAAAGACAAAAGAATCAGTCAGCTGTCTGGCCCCCTTCCAGCGCTGGAGGGTCCTTAGGCGGATGTAGTACTTGGAGTTTTAAGCTGACCATGCTATGAGTACAGGAACAAAGTCTGGGGGTAGGGCACTGCACCCACAGATCTCAGAGGATTATTTACCAAGAGACGTTTGCTCATTTAAGAACTTACAGAACCCCTTTCAATTAGAAGCCACCCATGTGGGTCTCATTGTTATGTGAAAAAACTGACATGTCCTTCAATGTAAGCCTGGGTTCTCCAAGAGTTTTCATATGGGTAGCAGCAAGGTCCCACCAGAGTGTCCCAGATCCACACCTCAGCGTCTGGTGATTCTGAAGCCTGCTTGAGTTTCAGGACACTGTTGCCATCTTAGGTTCCTTTCCGGAGCATTCCTGCTGGGTACTCAGCCCTCCATGTTCAAGCTGGGAGAAGAGTTCCAAGGCAGGCCCCGAAGCAGCTCCCTCAAGCCAGCCCCTGCTCCTGGCTTGCTATTTTATCATTCACCTCGTTCTCATAAATCAGCATATTCCGGTGTACTTGCTGTCTTTGTGCGTTTGTGTATTTGTTTATTGGGTATATATACATAAATGAATTGTGTATCTCTCTGAAGCTGTTTTTTCTTCAGTTGTTTTTTTGGTACTTGATAAACTCACAAGTTTTGCTTTATAGCAATCTCTTCAGCATTCTAATGCTCTTTTAAAATTTGTTTACTTATTAATTTGAAAGAGTGACAGAGACAGCGAGAGCAAGAAAGAATTTCCATCCACTGGTTCTTTCCCCAAATACTGGGAACAGCAAAAATTAAGCCAGAGCAAAGGTAGGAGCTGGAAAACTCAGTCTCGCTCTCCCACATGGGCTCTTGGACAAAGTAGGTTAGAGATTCAAGGGCAGGTGAACTTAGAGTATGTCAAACAAGGCTATGCCAGGTGACACATCATGTATGTGTTGGTTCACTAAATACTCGCTACCACCCACATGTGGACACCTGTGAAAGTGAAAATCAGGGAACTGATTTAAAATCATATTGCGGTGGGGAGGGCCTTCAGCCTAGCGGTTCAGACGCTGGTTGGGATATGCATGAGTTCAAGTCCTAGCTCCATTTTTGACTCCAGTTTCCTGCCAGTGTGCATCCTGGGAGGCAGCAGCAGACAGGTCAAGTGAGTGGTGTCTGCCACTACTTGGGCTGCCTGGGTTGAATATCTGGTTCCTAGCTGTGTTAGGGTTCAGACTCAGCTGTTGCATTTGGGGAATGAATCAGCAAAAGGAAAATTAGTTTATCTCTCGCATTCTGCCTCTCAGGTGAAAAAGGATGGGAGTCAGATGGACAGTAGGATATAGGAATCTGGATCTTTTTGACCTAGGCTGTAGCCTGGATCTTTTTTTGAGTGGATAGCTCAGGTACATGTCACATGTACGTGTCAGCCGGTGCAGGTTGGAACCACAGGCAAAGAGCAGTTCCAGAAGAATGCTGGTGTGGTCTCTCATCGCAGGGTGTGTCTGGGGAGGACCCTGCCTGATGCATTGAGATGACCTCTGTTATTCCAAAAAACCACTGAAAGGTGGAAATGAGAACAGTCTTGCAAGCAGAGGATAATGAGTTTAGCTTGCCAGTTGCTCAGGGATGTTGCCTATGAAGCTGCTAACATCCAGGGACCCTAGCAACATTGGAACTGTGCTTGCTCCAGGTTAGTCAAACTAAAGAGAACTTCTAGAGTCCTTGGTGGTCAGTCTTCCCTCCATAAACTTTGGGGCATTATTACCACAATGTCGCAAATCCATTGGGATGGATGAGATCATTGGAAAGAGCATGGATTCCCTGGCCATTTCACATGTCCATGTGCGGGCTAACTCATTCTACCAAATATCTTGAGAAATGTATGAGGCAACAGCAGTTTTTATGCTACCAACCACTGGGGATCAGTAAATTGCTCTCCCTTTTCTGGGTTTAAATCTGATGATTTATCGCTGAGTAATGAGCACATGTAGATGAGGAGAGGACCAGTGCACCCTGGCACATTACAACCCCCTCCCCGCCAAGTAAATCGGAGGAGTTATGAATGTAAATTTGAATGCATGAATGTTTCTGTTTGTTTGATTATAATAAGTTTAAGAGGGAATGCAATGGTTCCATTGCTATGAAGTGCACCTTTAGTTCCAGAACTTTCTTTTTGAATTTTATTTATTTATTTATTTAGTCTTCTGTCCAAAGATTCATTCCTCATGTAACTGCAATGGCTGGAGCTGAGCCAATCCAAAGCCAGGAACCAGGAGCCTCTTCTGGGTCTCCAACGCAGGTGCAGGGTCCCATGGCCTAAGCCATCCTTGACTGCCCTCCCAGGCCACAAACAGGGAGTTGGATGGGAAGTGGGGCTTCCAGGATTAGAACCAGTGCCCATATGGGATCCCAGCATGTGCAAGGAGAGAACTTTAACCACTAGGCTACTGTGCCTGGCCCTAGTTCAGGACTTTCATTTGAGTTGTAAACCCCAATTCTGTATCCAAATTTAAGACTGATCATTTTTAAAGTAGGACAAATATGTAGCATTTAAAAATCATGTGGATAAAAAGGCACATCACACATCACACAATGGACTCAATGCAATTAGTGGCATTGTTCTCTCCTAGTTTCTTCTATAAACAAGTAGTGTGGTAAGAATATGAAGCAAGGAATGGCAGTTTTATGAGGCTGGGAGAACAACCAGGTCTTTCCTTTTTTAAATTATTGTTTTATTTTTGATGATTTTTTACATAGTTGATTACGGTACAAAGGGTCAAGGGCTACAGGAAGGTGGGTGAGACCACTGTTTCCGCATTCCTTTTTTCCTTTCTGTATCTGGTGGAAGGGAGGAGATAAGGGGAGAAGCCACACCCAGCTTCCCAACCACCCCCATAATCCGGGATGGAGGACAGCCACCCAACACCACCCCAGAGTCTCTAAGCCAGGGCATGCTCTGAAGGTCCTGCTCAAGAGGTCTAGCTAGTTCAACAATTCTGAATTACTGCCAATCTCACCATTTCAAGCATGATGAAATCTCTCTAGAATCCACTGTTGACACAGTCCATCTTAGAGTCTCCGTTTGCCCAGATATTCACTGCCACCGATTGGCTGGGGTGGTTGATCAATTTGTTCTGTCCTCCATCCTCTCTTATGGTACCAGATGTCCTCTGCAGGCTCCAATGTACTGCCATATCCACCATGTGCACCTGGATATGCCATCCACTGCTTTAACGCCCTAAGGAGGCCCAGCTCTAATATTTACACTCCACAGTCAGCTCATGGAACCTGCAATTCTCTCCATGGTTCAGGTTCTCAGTCCAGTGATTCAGTTGGGGAAATTCCCAAAGAAATTTTATCTGAGGTGATCCCAGACCTGATTCTTATGTGTGCTTGCCAATACAGGGTCCGGCACAGTTCATCATCCCAATCAGCTTATGTACATACTGGTGGTTGTAATTGCTGGGTCAGTTCTGTTTCTAGCCCTGTCTTTCACACAAACCAATGGGTGTTGTAGCTCAGCCCGATCCTGCCCACCATGCACCCAGCTCTCAAGCAAATGGGTCCACACCCACTCCCAGATCTTACACTTTTCAGGTGGTTCTGCAGTTTAACTTGACAGAATTTGAGCCCTGCGCCTACATTTGCCAGCTGATGCTGTGGCAAAACCCAAGCAACCCACTCCCTGTCTGGCTTATGCATCCACCAGTAGGAACAGTCAACCCAGCCTGGCTTTCCCCTGATTCAGCTCACATGAGGCCAACAGGTATTGTAGCCCTGGCCTGGTCTGGACTGTCCCTAACCCAGCCTTTATGATCACCAGAGGGAGTAGTGGTTCGGAAGGGGAGCCCCATGCAGCTCTCTACTGGGTTCTCCTATCACCCTCAGGTCTCATGTGTGCTTCTTCGGTGCTGCAGCCCAGTCTGGCATGCCTGCCTCACCTTGGCATTTGCAGTGGGTGCTGTAGCCTGGCCTGGCCCAGCCCACTCCCAGTTCCAGCTCATGCTGGTGGGGACTACAGTCTAGCCAGCCCAGCCAGCTCCCAGTCCTGACCCTAATGTGAACTGGCTGGTATTGTGGCCTGACCTAGCATGGCCCACACACCAGTCTGGTTCTCAGATTTGCCAATGAGGAAATGAAAAGGCCTAGCCTGGTTCACCTCTGACCTGAGCCAAATGTATGCTGATGGGTACCATTATCTGGCCTGGTCTGGGCTGCTTCATGTGTTGGTTCTTGCACTCACCTGCACGGACTGTGTCCCAACAGAGAAGTTCTCCAAGCTCTTCCTCAGAACCTCTCCTAATGTCAGATCTCTCGCCCACTGGTAGGTCCACGGGCCAGCCGTGCTTAGACCATCCCCTGTCCTGGCAGGAACAGTGGCCTTTCCTGACTGGCCTTCACCCATTCTGCTTTTTACTGTTGGGTTCTAGGGCCCAGCCAAGCCTGGTCCACACCCAGACATAGCTCACACATGGCTCAGCAGGGGCAGAGATCTAGCCTAGCCTGTCCTACACCTACCATGTCTCTCACGAGCACCAGTAGGTGCTAGAGTCTAGCCCAGTCTGGCGCATCCTAGACCCAGCCCACACCCATGCTGAAGGATACTGCAGCCACGTCCAGACCAGAACACAGCCCCTATTCTGGCCGCTGAGCTCACCAGAGTGACCCAAAACCCAGCCAGGGTGTCCCCTTTGCTCCCCAACCAGGCCTATTCCCAGCCACAGATCTTGTGAATGGCAGTGGTTGCTCACCTGTTTTGGCCTTTGCATTTGGATGCTGTAGCCTGGTCTGACCCAACCTGCCCCCAGTCCCAACTCTCCCTGGCAGGTGCTGAAACCTGGCCCTGCTCACTCTGCTCCCATCCCTGGCTCATGCAAACTAGCAGATGTGTTAGCCTAGCCCGGCATGACCCGTACTCCAGCCTAGGTTCCACACTTGCCAATGAGCTAAGGTTTGCTTGGCCCTGCTGGGCCCACCCCCTTCCAAAACTAACCCACACACTTGCCAGTGGATGGAACTACCTTGCTCAAACTGCCCAACCCCCAGGTCTGAACCACATGCTCACCAGCAGAAGCTATGGCCCACTATGGAAGTTTCCCAGGTTCCCACACCAGGCCCACTCCCACACCCAGATCTCGTGCATGTCAGTGGGTGTTAGGGCCTTGTCCGGCATGGCTTGCCCCTCCCTGTTCGCCTTTGAATAAGCTGGTGAATAAGCTGGTGAACATTGTGACCTGGCCTGCACCACACCCTACTTTAGGATGCATATGCAGGTGCTGCAGCCTGGACCTGCCCAGCCTATTCTCGGCCCCAGTACCCAAGGAGTGTTGGCAGGATCCAAGGTCATACCTAGCTCATCCCATCACCACCCCAACTCTTAAGCTACCCAGCTTGTATTTTCAAAGGTTTTGACTCCACATATGCCACACAGAAATACCCTTGAACCTGGTTCTTTCACATGCTGGTTAGTGTCAAATGCCCAGCCTAATGTGACCCATCCTGTCTCCTGTTCCTGCACTCACTTAGATACTGGGATCTAGTCCTGCTAGACAGTTCCCAAGCCTTAGCATGCGAGTGGGCTGGCGTGTGGTGGTCCACAATGTTCCATGCCAACAAACCCATCTCAGGACTCCCACGTGGGCTGCTGCATCAGTTTGACCACACAGTTCTTCCGGTCTCTCCCCATCAAAACACCTAGGTCTCAATCGCTGTAAGTACAGTAGCCCTGTTATTGGGAGTCCCTCAGCGTTCATTCCTCATTTACACACACAATGTTTTTATCCATGGATATCCCTAGGCAGTAATTCCACACATCCAAGTCCCAAGAGCTCACTGCCTTTAGGTATTGGGAAATTTTTCCAAAAATTTTATTCCACTTACCATGTCCTATTTAAAAAGCAAAATTAGGGGCCAGTATAGTGGCATAACAGGCTAATCCTTCACTTATGGCCCAGGCATCCCATTGGATACCGGTTATAGTCTGGGCTGCTCTGCTTCCAATCCAGTTCCTTGCTTACGGCCTGGAAAAGCAGTACAGCATGGCAAATCCTTGCCTTTGCACTGATGTGGGGGAACTGAAAGGTGCTCCCAACTACTGCTTTGGATTGGCTGAGTTCTGATTGTTGCATCCATTTGGTGAGTGAACCATGGATGAAAGATATCTGTCTCTCCCTCTCTCTCTGTGACTCTGACTTTGAAGTAAAAATAAATAATACATTTTAAAAAACGTATATCCTAGCACATCATGATACATACTTTTACCAAGTTATACTTACAAGGCATATCCAGGGGGAAAAGGAAAATCTGACCACCTCTAGTTGTGCCCATTGTTACTGGGGACATGATCAGCCAAGAAAGTCTTCTCCCGACAACTTGTATTTGTTGATGCACAGATGAAAATACGATGGATTAACTCACAGAAAATTCTGCTGTGGTTGTTTTCAGCTTTCTGAGTTTTGACTCGCCTCAGCTGTGTTCCTGTTCCTACCCTGCCCTGTCCTGGGGTCCATAGCTCTGCTTCTGACTCCCCTCCCACTCCTATCCCACAATCTAGGGGCAAACCATCTTTAATTTCATATCATCGATGCTTTCACAGCACTGAATTTTTCCTTCCAAAAGTGTTTTTTAAGCCTTCTTGTCTCTTTTCAAGTAGCAAAGGATTTCCCTTTCTCATCCTCATGAACCCAAAGGCATACCAGTCCTTTGAAAAGAAAGTTCTCCACAGTTCCTAGACTATTTTTTATCATGTTTTTTAAAAAAATGTTTAAAAATTGGGCCTGGCACCATGGCATTGGGAGCTAAGTTTCTATCTGCAGTGCCAGCATCCCATACGGGCACTGGTTTGGATCCCAGCTACTTCTTTTGTTGTTATTTTTTACATTTTCTTTGTAATATTGTTTACATAGTTGAGACAGATGCACAACCAAGTAGGTCTCCTCGGGTTGCAGTGGGGAGGGTCAGGTCCAGGAAGGTGGGTGGGACGAATGTTTCAGTTCTGGTTTTATTGTTATTGTTTGTTTGTTTTTTTCTCCTGGGTCTGCAGGGGAGGAGAGAGAGCGGGCCGCTCCTTGCTGTCAAATTGCATCAGCACTCAGGGATGAGGGGGTGGTCCTTTGATGACACCGTAGAAATCCCAATGTGAGAAAGGGTGTTATTTGAATGGTTCTGATAGTTCTGAGAAGTAGATTATTTTGTTGCTCCAAGTTTGAGAAAGTCTTCCCAAAGTCTGTTGGTTGACAAAATTTGCCCTGGTGCATCCATACATCCAGGAACATGCTGCAAAGCTTGGCCAGGAGAACTGGCCAACCTGTTCTACTATCCATCTTCTGATGAGGCACTTGATGTCCCCACTGGCCTGGATGAGCTGGCCGTCAACTACACAGACATCAGGAATTGAGGAGGCCCAGTCCCGACATATACACTACAAGGTTGGACAATACATCCTGTGATTTTCCTGGTGACTAGGGTCTGAGTCCAGCAGTCTAACTGGGGAGTCCTTAAATCTGGAATGACCTCAAATTTGACTCTAGTGTGTACCAGCCAGTGCAGGGCCAGATGTTGTCTATTACATGTACCAACCAATGCACAAACCAGTGGATGCAGCTGCCTGGTCAGTTCTGCCTCAGCCCATATATCATGTGAACCAGTGGGTGCTGAAGCCTAGCCCAGCCCAACCTACCACAGACCACGTCCTCACACATACCCAGTGGGTGCCATGGCCTAGTTGAGGTAACTCCCAATAGCCCCTACCAGGCTCACCGCAGCCCCAGTTTTTGGTATGGCCCAGACTCTTTCAGCCTAGTCTGGCCCAGCCTTCATCCTATCTGGCTCTCAGGCACATCCTTGGGTACTGTGGCTTAGATCAACCTGCTCCACCCCTAGCCTTGGCCCTCACATGCTGACAGGTGCCAACCTGGCCCGCCCCTAGCCCTGGTTCTTCTGCTCACCAGTGGTAGGTACAGCTTAGCAGGGGAGTGCCCAGAGTTCCTGTACCAGGTATATTCCCAGTCCCAGATTGTCCGCCTGCCAGGGGGTAATGTGGTTCAACTTGACATGTTTCGCACCCAGCCCTGGCACTTACCAGATGGTGCTATGGCCTAAGCTTGATTGACCTATATCCATTCTGGCTGTTGTGCATGCCAGTGGGTGTAGCAGCCTAGCTCAGCGCGGCCCACCCCCACTCCCAGTTCTCATGCTCATCTGTGCAAACAGTGGCTCAGCAGGGGAGTCCCGCAGACTTCTCAGCTAGGTCCATTCCCAGCCTTGTGTCTTTTATTTGCCAGCATGTGCAGCAGGCAATCTCACATGGTCTGCCCCCAGCCTTGGTATTCAGCAGCATGTGTTTCAGCCTTGCTCAGCCCAGCCTGCCCCCAGTTCAGCTCTCTCCAACAGGTGTAGCAGCCTAGCTGTCTGGCCAACTCCTAGCTCCAGTCCTCATGTGAACTGTTGGGTGTTATAGTCCAACTTGGCCTGGCCTGCACCTCATCCTGGCTCTCATTCATGCCAGTGTGTGCTGTGGACTGACCTTGCCTGGCCCACCTGAAAACCTGGTTCACATGGATGCCAGCAGGTGCTGTAACCCAGCCCAGTCCGGTCTGCTCACAGCCCCAGCTCTCAGGTTCACCAAATGGAGATGTGGCCTAGCAAGGGGATTCCCCAAATCTGTCTACCAGGCTTGGTCTAAACAATGGATCTCATGTGTGCTGCTGGGTGCTGCTACCCAGACTAACATAGCCAGCCCCCAGTCCTGGCACTCACCGATGGATACTACGGCCTAGCCCAATTGGCCTTCACTTATTTCAGTTCTCACTGATAGGTGCCACAGCCTAGCCCAGCCTGGTTCACCTCCAGTCCTGGCTGTTTGTGGCCCAGCAGGTGCTGCGGCCCAGCCTGCCCTCCCTCTTCCCATTTTGGCTTTTGTGAGCTTCTGAGGTAGGTGCTGGAGCCTAGCTGACTTCTAATCCAGCTCCCTGCTTATAGCCTGGGAAGGCAGCAGAGGAGGGCCCATATTCTTGGACTCCTGCACCTACATGGGAGACCAGGAAGAAGCTCCTGGCTCCTGACTTCTGGCTTCAGACTGACTCAGCTCTGGCCATTTTGGCCATTTGGGGAGTGAACCAGCAGATGGAAAATCTCTCTCTGGGTTTCTCCTTCTCTTTGTATAACTTTGCCTTTCAAATTAAAAATTCTTATAAAAAAATTTAAAATCCTGAATTTGTTTTTATTTTATTTGAAAGACAGACATAGAAAAAGATGAAGCAGAGAGAGGACTTCATCAGCTGGTTCCCTCCCCTCAAATAATCAAAGTTGTCAGGTTTAGGCCAAGCTCAAACCAGAAGCCTGGTACTCAATCCAGTACCCCTAGATCAGAAACCGGGGTACAAGCACTTGAACCATCATTTGCTGCCTCCCAGGACCCTCATTAGCAAGAAGTTAAGCAGAGAAGGCGGGACTTGAGCTAGGCACTCTGATGCAGGATACCAGTGTCACAGAAGACAACTTAAACCACTGTGTCAAAAACCACCTATAAACCCTTGTGAAATATTTATGTAAGAGGCAAAGGGGGAGGGAGGGCAGAAGAAAGGTGGAGAGAAAGACAGACACAGAGAGAGAGAGAGAGGGAGGGAGGGAGAGAGAGAGAGAGAGAGAGAGAGAGAGAGAGAGAGAGAAAGCGTACTTCCATTCACTGGTTTCCTTCCCAAGTCATGCTACTGGTGGGAATAGACCAGGGCTGAAGCCAGGAACTGGGAACTGAAACTAGGTGTCCTGCTTGTGTAGTGGGAACTCAATGATGTGAGCCCTCAGGGCTGCATCTGAGGTTCTGCACTAGCAGACGGCTTGCTTCTTTCTGATGAGGGCATGTGCTGACATCTCATCACTTGAGTAACATTTCTGGTTTACCAGGTTTCTCCATAAACCAGATTATACAGAGGAGATGAAGGTTACAAGGAGTACCCATGTTGCCACCTGTGCCTATGTAAGGGTGCACCACGCAGGGTCAATTACAGGGCAAGGCTGAAGAATGAACATCTGCAACTTCCCTATCCACAGGAAAAGTTCCTGTCTCTGCTTGAGGAGGTGAAGTGACGCCTTTTCCTCTGGTGGGGACATTCCACATGCATGCCCTTCTCTACTTCCTGGGGATCCTTGCAGGATTTGGTTCAAGCCCAAGTTTGGAGAACGTTGCAGCACCAGCTCCTGGCAGCTGAGAGGTACTTGGGATGATCACATCTACTTAAAATTTAGTCTTATAACTTCGCATCCAGCCTGACTCTACAACTTTAATTAAGGTATTTCCTATTTCTTCCAGGTTCCACTTCACAGTGACCAATCCTGCCCTTGGTTTGCTTCCAGCGGTGTTGGCTTTCCTCCCTGGGAACTCAGACATCATCCTTTCTCTGCTCACTCAGCCTTTTCACAGAGGATCCTGCTCCCACAGGATCTGCTTCACCCCCAAGCCCACGCTCCCTCCCCTCACCAAGACCCCACTCCCATCCTGAGCCTGCCACCCCTGCAAGAATCCTGTATGTGAGAGGAGAGTGGAGGCTGTACTTTCTGCTCTAACTATGCGGCTTCGCAATGCTATTTAAAATTTCACCTGCAACAGAACCAATTCTGAGTCTTTTTCTGCCTCTAGAGAATATCTGAACACATAGAAAAACACACTATCCAAGTTGATTGGATCCAAAAACTAATTAGATGCTGTTTGTGGAGTGGGTGTTTGGAGCAGGTGCCTGGGGTTGGGTCCCAGCTCCACTTTCGATTTCAGACTCCTGCATGTGTAAGGTGAGAGGCAGTGGTTAGAGCTCAAATAGTTGGCTGGCTGCTGCTTGCGTGGCCCAGAGGCAGCTGTTGGAACATCTGAGAAGTGAACCAGCAGAAGGAAGGTCTGTCCTTGTCTCTGTTTCTCTTTCAAATAAAAGTAAAAATTTGAAAACAAATAAAGGTACCATCCTTTCAAAATAAAAAAAAATAGGCTGTTATTTGTCCTCAAAAATGAAAAAGCCATTCTGGGAGAGGCATTTAAAGATGCTACTTGGGATAGCCACATCCTTATCAGTGTGCCCTGGTTGAGTGCTGGCTCTGCTTGCAATACCAGCCTCCTGCCAATGTGTGCTCTTGTGAGGTGGCACGTGATGGCTCAGTTAGTTGGGCCACTTGAGAAAACAAGATTGAGTTTTTGGCCTATGGATCTGACTTGCCCTGGCAGTAGCTCTTATGGACAATTGACATTTGAACTAGCATCTCAGAGAGCTCTCTGTGTGTCTTTCTGCCTTACAAATAAATAAAATCAGCAAATAATAATGTTTAAAAAAATTAGTCCAGTGTATAAGGACAATATGTCCATTCTTTAAAACATGTGTCAATACTAAAGTCACCCTATTTAAATGATGATGAAGTCACAGTCTTCATTCTATCCCTTTTGCATTTCCAACAGCCCCAATAACTTTTGACACAGGCAGGAGCTGAATATTTTGGGAACCAACTGTGCTGGAGCATTCTTTGTGTAAAACAGCCATCAGCCAGAGGTCCAAGCCCTCAGATAGGGACAAAGATCAGCAGCCAGAGAAGGGCAGAGGCAGCCCAGCGCCAGGTGTCTGACAATGAAACCTGTAAGGAGCGACAGTGCATTGACAAGGCTTGTGATGGACAAGGCCAGAACCACAGGCATCACACATTCCTAAAGACGATAGATACAGGACAGTATGCATCTCTACCCCCGAATCAAAGATAGACTTCCAATGAAATTATTAAATATATCTTGAAATAGAATGCCACACTTCTACCACTGTCAGTACCTACAATGTCATGATACATTTAAATAGCAGAATGATGGACTTGTGACTATTGCAGAGGGATTATACTATTATAGTAATATAGGGGAAAGCGGTTGAGGGGAGGATAAAAGGGAGGGTAAAGGGGGAAATCCCTGAGCTTATGGAACTGTGTCATGAAAATCAAAATTATATTAAAAAAGTGACTGACGATGTGCTGTGCTCTCCTCTTCCTCCTGGGCATGTAATGATCCACCTGAGGACTTCCTGATGGTGGTTAGTCAGTAGACAGAAGACCCATAGGTAAATCAAGTCAGCATGAGGTAGGATTCCCCAAGTAAATAGACGCTGCCAGGACAGGCATTAAGCTGTTGCTCTCTCTTGGAAAAGAATCCTCTGGCCCCCATCGCTTTCAAAAATGTCTGCTGTGTCTGTCTTTCCTTTGTTATTATGTGTGGGTCCCTCTTCCACCCTGGTCAAAACCTCTGGCAGTAACAACTTTAAATTTTTATGATTCAGATTGCAACTAGATGTTTTCAACCAACCTTGATTCCAAATGAACGAATTGTGTGTTGCAGTTAGAAATATTTGGCATATTTCAAAGAAAAAAGACAGAAATACAAGTGCTGGTGGAAAGTAGAATGGTAGCATTTATACATGAAAAGCAAAATTGTAAATACCCTATTTTACTATTTCTAAACTACATACAATCTTCAATGATTTCTTAGCAAAGAGCTTTATATGCACGACCTCGAAAATATTTACATGACATTTAACTGTAAATTATTGGGACTGTTTTTAAATGAATATGAAGGCATTGGAACAAAAAGAACATTGCTTCTTTTGATGTCACAGCTCAGATAACTTTGATCAGTCTTTTAAAGAAATTCAACTGCATATTAGCCTGGACACCAATGCATTCTAGCTGGATACCTTTCCTCTTCATTACATTTCTGGAATTGTCACCAACTATAATATGTGTCTTGACTGTGACTGTAAAGTTTGGCATTTGGTCATTTGGAAGGATATGCTACATATGTTTCAAGAGTGTTAAAAGATTTCCATTTTAGCCCCTGCTGGCCCTGTTGTTTCTTTGACTTTATTGTTCCATTTCATATTTGAGTTTAGTTGTCCTTCGGTAATGAAGTTTTGGTAAGAAGACCTGCAGATAATTGCTTTCTTCTTTGGTGGATCTGGCCTACATACAGATAAGAAACCTTGAGAAATAGACTGCCCCTCACCTGCGACTCCCCAGATGCTCTGATTGAAGTGTATTTGGAGTTATCATAACCTAAGCCAAATGGCATGATTGTTTTACATTTTCAGAATTATCGCAAAGTCTTCTTCTTGTCCAAAGTGGCCTGTTGGAGTCTGCTTTGTGAGCATCAAACTGTTAGGAGCCAAAGACTTATGGGCCTTAGACTTGGCCTACCTGACAGCCTGTTGCATTGCAAAAGCCTGCAGGCAGGGCTACAGCAAGCAGGATATTAGGCCAAAACATCCTCTGTAGAGCAAGCAGAATACAACCTCCACCCTTGTTCCTGTTCAGATAATTAGTTCCTCCCCTGTTTCAATATAGCTGATTAGTTCCTTCCCTGCTTCAGTGAAGATAATTACTCCCAGGAAACCCCTCCGTTTTTCCCCTCCCCTAGAGAAGAAGGTATATATATGAGGAGAAAAAAATAAAGAGAGAGGCACTCTTTTCCACCAAGTACGAGTGTCCATGTGTTTCTTGGGCCAGCAGCCCGGCATTCCCAGTCCACCCTCAGGGTTTGAGCGTCGTGTCCTGCAGGTCGGGACATCAAACCACTGCACAAAGTCAAGTCCACACATCTCAGTGCCCCAGAGCACTGTTTCCAAAGAGTAAAGTCACATTTCACAATTGAAAGGGAGGATCATCTTGCATGGCGGGCAGAGCCAGGAATGCCGTGGGGACTGGGACCGGATGTGGTATATACTGGTATATGTTGAGGCCAAGTCATGGATCTGGCCTCAACAACTTCCTAGAACTCCTGCTGGGACTTTGTGACTCACAGCCTGGGAATGATTAGAAGAAAGCATTTGCTAGGTTAGGCAGAACAAGACTTTCTACTCACCTGTTCTTGCTGGAACATTTCATTTCTGTTTCAAAACATGTTTGGACACACAAAGCCATAGAATTACCTTCAGAGATGCAGTTTGTCACACACAAAAAGCAAGAAGATAGGATTTTGGTTTCTTTATTCCATTTTATTGTTCTATTAACAGAAGAATGAATCTTTAATTTTGCCTCCAAATGTAGTAATTGTTCCTTTAGTTGGGTCATTAATACTCTCTCAAAGAGAAAGTTCTGTAGTAAGAAAAATAGCAAACATGACACTTCGCCAGCTCTCAGTGTTTTTATATACCTGAAGTCTTCAAAAGTTCACAGACAATGCATATATTTCAGAACAACTTAACCGAAACATCTTTTAACTCCATTACAGATTTTTAAATTCCATCCTCTCCAAAACTTAAAATATTTTTAAAGATTTATTAATTTTTATTTGAAAGGGAGATCAGATTTACAGAGGAGAGAGGCAGAGAGAAAGATCTTCCGCCTGCTAGTTCACTCCCCATATGACAGCAATGGTTGGAATTGAGCCAATCTGAACCCAGGAGTTTCTTGCGGGTCCCCCATGTGGGTTCAGGGTCCCAAGTCATTGGGCCGTCCTGCACTGCTTTCCCAGGCTACAAGCAGGGAGTTGGAAGGAAAGTAGAGTAGCTGGGGCACAAACTGGCCCATATAGGATCCTAGGGCTTGCAGGGTGAGATTTTAGCATTGAATCATCATGCTGGGCCCTGAAAAACTTTTAGAAGTATTTAGTTATTGCCTTCTTCCAACAAGTCAATGACATCAGCACTCTTTCCCCTGTAATACAGATGGGGAAACCAAGGCACAGAGCGGTTTAAGTTGATATATAGTTGGAGTTCGACAGAGTCAGGATTCAGACCTAGGGAGCAGGGTCCAGAATCTGTTTCCTTAAACATTAGGCTACCTTAGGATGATTGTGGAGTAGTAGGAAGAAAGTCTTATTTTTCCCTGGGCAATCACTCATCATTCTCTTGATAAAGCAAATTGCAGCCTATACCACGTTCTCAAATGTCAAATGTGGAGAATTAAATACACAGAGGGGCAGGTCAATGAGATACAGAGTGTTCACTCACTGCTTGGGATGTCTGTTTCCCACATGAACATTCCTCGCTGCTCCCTGCGAACAAATCCTGGAAGGTGTCAGTCAGTGGTTCAAATGTCACCCATGTGGCAGATCTGGACAAAGTTCTGGGTTCCCGGCTTTGACCTGGTGCAGCCTGACTATGCCTGGCATTTGGGGGAGTGAACCAACAGACCGAAAAGCTTTCTCCCTTTCTTTCTCTCTCTTTATTTCCATCTCTCCCTGTTCTTGAAAAATGTAAGAGTCTGAAAATTCATTTACTTTTATGGATAAATGGGTTTCTTTTAAAATCTATTTTTAAAGGAAATGCAGATTTTTACAGAGAGAAGGAGAGATGGAGAGATCTTCCATCTGCTGGGATATGAACCAGCACCTATGTGGGATGCCAGCACTTCAGGTAAACAGTTGAGCCATCATGCCAGCCCAATGAATTTTTTTTTTTCCTATGAAAAGAAAATACCTTATGGTTGTAATAAACAGATTTACAATTATTCTCACTTTTCGAAACTTAGCTGGCTACCCTGTGCTTATAACACCACTTCATTACAGCAACAACAAAAAATGGCATGTAGCTGTGTAAGTATTTTTTTTCCCCTTCTTCCTGACAGAGAAGACATTAACTGGAAGGTTAAATGCATCCCCGGAGTCAGCCGAAAAAGGAATCAGGAGGAGTCTGAAAACTGCTTGGTGGGATTTCATTTCCTCAATTGTCATATTTAACCACAAAATCAAAGTTAGGTCCCGGTTAGTGCTTTCTGGCAGTAAGCAGGACAGGCACCGAGCTCTCCTGAAGGGCTGGTGAACCATGATTGCTAAGTAAATTCACACAAATACTTAAAAGGGTTAGAAGCTGACTTCAAGAGGAACAGCAGACATGAGAAAAGCAGTTTAGAGTATCACACAGTCTGTAAATGATACCTGAATCACAAACACTCGATGAGTTTGCTGAACTATTGAACTCAAGAGAGAAAGCAAGTGACTCTCCTGTGAATTCTTTGCATGTTTCATTTCCTACACTCACTCAAGTTCAGCCCAGGCCTTGTCTTCTCACTGGTTAGTGGGAAAAACCAGTTTGAACAATCATTGTGAAAGGGAACTAAGATTAAAATGCTCAGAACATAAGTCTATAAAGGGATGTTTGTAATGTAATTATTAAGCTTATCTGAAAAACAGGATTCTTTTAAAGGATTCCATTTTAATGCATGAAAGAAATGGTCTATATGAAAGCAAAAGTGGTGTTTCCAAAAAACACTTTCATTATTTGTAGTTCTGTGTGTGTTTTCAGCCTTCAAGATCTGCCTTAGCATCAAAACCTATGCAGAGTTGTTCAACATCAAGTTTTGACCTTACCTGGCCTGCAAAGCAGCTGCAGACAAGCAAACCAACACCAGTGGCCAAAAGTGTTTTTTGTGACATGTATATGCCATGTTTATAAAACTAAGGTTAAACCAGTTTTGAAGCTGTGCACACTTCAGTGGAGATTAGTATTTTGCATTTACAAATACATATGTAGTCAACTAAAAAGGTTAACTTTAAATAATTCTCACCTGTGAAAAATACATACAATATGATAGATACAAACTTTAATTTGAATGCTTGTTTCACAATCAGTGCTTTAAAATATTTGGAAAAATAATTCCGAAATACATTCTGGTTGAAGACATTAAAGGGAGAGAAAGGAGACAGTGCGTGTCCAACGTGCTGTCAGTACGCAGACAAGGTGCGCAGAAAACTTGACATCTAGATGAAAATCTGCATAAATCAGAGAAATGGAGGACACAGTTTTTATCCCAGATCAATTTCACTCAAAACAGAATGAAACCAAAAACTGACGACAGGATGCACAATGTAAGTTTTCACCATGAATTCGTTCCACTTAGGAATGCAACAGTGACTTGCTGGAGTTCTTGGGGGACAGGCTGTGGCACAGACTGGTCGGATCCCACATCATGTCTACATTAGACTTCACTCGGGAGAATATTGCAGTGCGTCCTGTGGGAACCTTGCTCAACAGCCGTCCAAGACCAGCTGTCTCTCCAAGCATGACAGGTGTGCAATCCTTTTACCTCGTCTATTGCTCTAAAGAGCAGGTTCCACGGGATTCGGGGAACCTCTCGTCTGGTGCAGAAGGCGCTGCAGGGTGCGGGTCGGGCACGGATCGGCCCCTAGTTGAGGCATGGGCAGCAGAAGCAGCAGATGGTCCGGCAAGGGTTCCTCTTCTTGTACTGCACGGCCTTGCGCACCTGCGCCTTGGCCTGTCCGGTGTAATCGAGGGTCTGCTGCACGTTGAGCTCGATGACGTTCAGAGTGTCCGCCTGCTTCTCCACCAGCACCGCCATCTGCAGGAAGAGCTCCTGCACATCGCGTATGCGGCTTTCCAGCCGCAGCAGCTCGCGGTGGCGGCTCTCGATCTCGTTGAGCGCTGCCCGTGCGCCCTTCACGTCGGCCAGCAGGTTCTCGGAGAACACGTCCCACTTGCCCTGCTCGAACATGTCCTCGACCTGGTCGGCCGAAACCTCTTTGCCCATGATCTCCAGCTGCCGCTGGATGCGGATCTTGCAGTTGTCGCGCTGCTTCATCTCGGCCTGGTTATACTCCTGCATGGCCTGCTGGAAGGCGCGCGCCAGGGCGCCATACTGCGCGCTCGAGATGCGCGCAACGGCCGAATGCGTGCCATGTTGGGCCTCCGCAGACTCGCTCAGCTCCTTCATGACGCGCAGCTTGCGGTGGATACCCTCGCCCCGGGCCTTGATGGCCTTGGCGATGGAGTTGGTGTCGCGCTTGATGCTGCTGAGGCGCCGCATGGACGTGAGGAAGCGGGCGTTCTGCTTGCCCAGCCGCCGCACGTCGGCCATCAGCAGCTGGTTCTCCTCTTGAATATCTTGGATGTCTTGGTACAAGGACTCCAGCAGGTGGTCCGTCTCGAACACGATGTTCTCAGTTCCGTTAAGTTCATCACCTCCTTCTGGGAACTGCTGGTCATACTGTTTGGACAGCTCCAGAAGTTCTGCTAGCCGATCCTTCATTGTGCCTGCAAGTACAGACAAGGGGTTAAATTCCTATTGCCTGAGGCACACAGAAGACTAAGATATAAAAGAATGGTCAGCTCAGCACTCCCAGTTCTTTATCCTTGGGTATAGGCAATGCGTGCACTAAAGGATATAGAAGATCTATACATTGTGCTCACACGTGAAAAAAGTATATATATACAAAAGGCATGACCATGAGTCTTGTTTCATAGTTCGCGGGCACCTGCAGTTCACTGTCACAGATGAGAAGAGCTCAGTCAGCAATTTAAACTCTTACGTTGCTTTGGGAAACAAAGCTGCTGAGGCTTTACTGTCCAATCATTGCAAATCAAAACAGGCACCAACAAATTTAAATTAAAAAAAAAATAAAAGGTGCAAAAGTCAGGATTTGAGTCATGATCGTTTACAATGCTTTGGAGGCCTGCTGCGGGATGTTGCCTGTTTGGGATCTATTTCAGCGCTGGTTTACACGCCTTTTCTGTGCACAGTAACTTTTAAAAGAGTTCCCACGCCTTACCGCTGCATCATAGCTTTGACATATCTCAAAGGTCAATGTATTCAAGATTTGACCCCAAAAGTCTTTCATGTTAATGCTTCACATATGGAGAGTGGAGACTTGACCCAATTATGGTGTTCAGGAAGTGGCCCCTCTGGGAGGTCTTCAGGTCCTTCAGTTGGTATCCTGAGGAGGAAGTTCTTCAGATAAGGTTGGTGAGAAAGATCCAGTCACCTCTCTCCCCCAACCCTTTAAAATCTCTTTCTCTTTTTCTCTCTCCTGTCTCACCAGGCCATCCTTCCTGCATGCATTTCCTCCCCATGGCTGGCCTCCAAGAGTAACCAGGTTGGCTTTCTTTCCAAATCATGAGCTGAAGTGAGCCGTCCTTCTCTGTAAATCAAACTTCTCTGAGGCATTTGAATGTGGTAATGCAGAACTGACTAAGACACCACACAATTCAGGCTTTTTTTTTTTCTGTTACAACTACAAAAGAAAAGCTTGCTTGATGAAAAAGGACAACAAAATTAACAAAGACAGAAATCAACGAAATACAAAATTTGATCATGGAGATTTCCTTCGTCCACTCCTCTAAGCCTAAGGCTAAGCATCATTAACAAAACTGCTTTCTAAAAATCGGCACTCTTGGGGTGGGCACTGTGATTCAGTGAGTTAAATCCTTGGTTTTAACCAGCATCTCATGTTGGGGCACCAGCTCAAGTCGCCACTGTTCCATTTCCAATGCAACTCCCTGCTAATGTGCCTGGAAAAGCAGCAGCAGATGGCCCAAATGCTCACGCCCCTGTTCATGCCGGAGATCCTGATGAGATTTCAGGCTCCTGGCTTTCACCTGGCCTGACTTTGATCTGGGCTTTGTGGTCTATTTAGGGAATGAATGAGCAGGTGCAAGATCTCTCTTGTCTGTCTCTCCCTGTCTCATCACTTTCCCTTTCAAATACCTATTTTTTTAAATCACAGCAGTAACTTCTCAATTTTCAATTACACAAGCCCAACAGCCATGATACAACATACTCCCAATTATCCAAGCTGCAATACTATATTTGCCCCATTTTGAATCCTCACAGATCCGTGAAACAAATGGGGCAGAACAGGCAAAATTTCCATATTTCTCTAAGCTCAGTTTGATCATTTCCCTACTTAGCAAGGCAAAATAATGTTCTATATATACACATTTTTTCCAGTGACGTAAAAAATAAAGTTTCATTTTTAGTATCATGTATGCCAAATTAGAAAAACATTTTACCCATCGACATGAAACTTTAAGGTTAGAAAGGTCCTCAGTCTGCTATATAATTTGCAGAAAGCAGGGGGAAAATGATGGCACTCAATGGCTGCACAATCAGTCAGGATCTGATCTCAAATTAAAAGCTTCTTTCAAGTTGAGGTCATTAAATTTATCTAATGCCATGAATGGAATGTTGGTAAGTTGGATTTAATAATAAATGGCCCTGGAGACTTCCGGATCCTCACCAAGACTACCAGTATGGGCACCTAGGACTACATCCCAACTGCCAAAGAGACCACTGGGAATTGGAGTGCCTTCGGAGGCCAAGAACCCTAAGGTCATACGCTCCCACTTGAATCTCCCACATGGGAAAGAAGAAGTCCAAATCCTTCCTCGCAGAGCCCAATGTCACCGGAACAATAGCCAGGAGCCCTGAACGGTCTACAGAAACAGAAGAACAATAAACTCCCTCCAAGACCAGGGAGAGGAGCTCTCTCTGGTCCTTGCTTAGTTCCAGTACTGGATCCCCACCCTCCCTTGCAATGACCATCAGGGTCGCCCTGGAGCCCCTTCCTTAAAAACAAAACAAAACAAACAAAAAAAATTAGAATAGACAGAGAACAACTAGGAAAGCTTAGAACTAGACAGGAAATGATCAGTGGGGACTCGCACATATCTTACTAGGCAGGACACGAAAATAAACTACTCCTAACTAGGGTATGGAGGATTTCTCTGCACACCCCTCCCAACAGTGTTCTATGCCTCAACGGGTGTCACATGCCTTGCTAAAGGTATAAGCCAGTTTAGACTACCCTAAAATCTGTCAAGTTCAGTAAAAATTATGCTTCAACACAATAAACAGCTAAATACTAAAATGAAAATAGACATGAGATAGCTGATTGGTATCCTATAGCCAATTTAAGGTTGATAAGAAGCCAGTTGTATCCAAACTATAATTGAAATGTTAATGAAGTAGTCTCAGGATGTGGTTAAGAACTTGCATTGTCTAACATATCAGTCACTCAATACAATGTAATTAACATTGTATTGAGTGACATTTCCCCATAATGTTGGAAACTGTAGTTGATGTTATGTTACGGCATTTAATTGGTCGGAATGATATTCTGCCAGCTATGTCTTTGGACCAGAGTTGGTCTCTCCAAGAAACTGTTGAATTGAGCTGGACAATAAGATACTGGACTCTATGCATGACACATGCTTGCATTGAAAGAAACAAGACAAGATTTGAATTGTAACACTGCAATAAGGTGGAGCACTCCACTATGGGGGAGGGCACGGGAGGGGATGGGGGAACATCAGAGCCTGTGAAACATTGTTACAAAATGAAATGCAATAAAAAATATGTAAATTTAAAAATGAGTAAATTGAAAATGAAAAAAAAATAATAAATGGAAAATGGTGAGATATTAACCATGGTCTCTCATCTACCACTATGATCCTTTACATAAATTAACCAGAAGTTTTACTCTATGATGCGATTTTGATTGTAACAGGTATTCCTGACTACAGTGCCATTTCCCCTGTCTTGCGACTAAAATCAATACTGGACCTGCCTGGTGACAGGATCGGCGACTCTTAACAGTATGACTGAGAGGCAGAAAAAAAAACCCAATCTAGACTACAGCCTCAATGTCTTGACATTCAATTGCATTTTCCACTGTCAACAATCTAAAAGCAAGCCACAAATTGGGAGAGAAATTGCAACCTATGTTCAATATTGGCCTAAGGTATTATATGCATCATATAATATATATGTATGTATGTACATTAAAACTATGCCTCGAAAATCATTCACCCAAAGACAATACAAAGGTAATTCACCTAAGAGGAAAGTGACAACAAGCGTTAGCACAGCTGTATGCCGTGTGCATCCTGAACACCATTTATAGGAGGCCTGCCTTCACCTGTGTGTGATTCTGTGCCATACTCGCTGCCGTCTGCAGACTTGATATCAGTGTGTGAAGATGAAGGAGGTCACCTAAGGTCTCCAGCGACTGAACTTTCCAGTTTCAGAAAGCCCCACTAAACCATCAGGCAAATGTTTAACAGTGAAGTTACAAAGCACTTCACCATTGTACAAGGAAATCTAAAATTAACTGTTGAGACATCTTTTCCCAGCTAGTTATCAGGAGTCATTACAAAAATTTTTTTGGAACTGAGTAGGTTAGGCTTCCACCTGTGGTGCCAGCATCCAGTGTGGGTGCTGGTTTGAGTCCCACCTGCTCGACTTCCAATCCAGCTCCCTGCTTGTATAGGAAAGCAAAGGAGGATGGTCTACGGCCTTTGGCCCCTGTGCCTATGTGAGAAACCCAGAGCAACCTCCTGGTTGCTGGCTTAGGATCCACTCGGCTCTGGCTGCTGGGACCATTTGAGGAGTGAACCAGTGGTGGAAGATCTCTGTCTCCTTCTTTCTGTAAATCTGCCTTTCAAATATAAATAAATAAATTTTCAAAAATATATATTCATTATATTCGAAAGAAACAGAAATAAGCATGTGTACACACACACACACACAGATCTTCTATCTGCAGGCTTTTCCCCCAAATGTCCAAAATAGCCAGACCAAGCCAGGCTGAAGTCAAGAGTCTGGGACACAATCTGGGTCTCCCATGAGGTTGGCAGGAACCAGGTCCTTGAGCCCTCACCATTGCTTCTAGGGGTTTGCATTAATCAGGAAGCTGGAGACAGAAGTAGGGCCAGGATTTGAACCCAGGTACTATGACATAGAGTGTGAGCATCTGAACAGCAGCACCAAATGCCCAGATCTGGTAGGAAGACAAACTGATAGACCCTGTATGGAGGGCAACTTGTCAAAGTGTAGCTTTGCTTTGACCCATGTACATCTATAAAGGTGTGCGAGGTTCATAGCTGCAAATATTTTCATCAGCACGTGTTTTTTAAAAAAATTTAGAAGCGATTTAAATGAATTACAGGCTGCTACATAAATTACAGTGTTTAGAAGCCTACCTAATGGCGTGAAAAGCATAAATAACCTTCAAGGTAAAATAAGTAAGTAAAGAGAATTTGCAGTATTCCCAATTATTTATTTGGACAAAGGATTTAAATAATATAAAACAAAATATTAGTAGATGTTTTCTTTGTGTTGTAGAAGTATAAATTGATTTTTCCTAAATTTAAAAAAATATTTATTTTTATTGGAAAGGCAGATATACATAGAGAAAGGGAGACAGACCAAATGATTTCTGTCCACTGATTCACTCCCCAAGTGACCGCAATGGCCAAAGCTGAGCCAATCCGAAGCCAGGAGCCAGAAGCTTTTTCCAGGTCTCCCTCCAGGGTGGGAGGGAGATTTTGGGCTGTCCTCCACTGCTTTCCCAGGCCACAAGCAGAGAGCTAGAAGGGAAGCAGGGCTGCAGGGAATAGAACCAGTGGCCATGAGGGATCCTGGTGCACGCAAGGACAGGAATTTAACCATAAGGCTACCATGCCAGGCCCAATACAATATACTTTTAAAAAACATTTGAAGTGGAAATTGCTTCAGCCGATAGATATAATTCAACTCCATTTTAGCTAACCTCAGGTAGCATAAGTTTAGTGTGGTTGTAATTGTGTATACTTTGAAAAAGCAACTAAGGAGTTCCTTAAACAAATCATATTTCCATTTTCTGAGATTAGATTTATTTATGAACATAATTAAAACTTTGGAATAACAGAGAATCATAAGAAATAAGTAAAATCAGTTTATATAGGGCTGATACAATGGCTCTTCCTGCAAGCGCTAGTATCCCATAAGGGCGCTGGTTTGGCAGATTGGCACAGCTCCGGCCGTTGTGGCCACTTGGGGAATAAATCAAAGGATGAAGGATCTTCCTCTCTGTCTCTCTTCATCTCTGTATATCTGACTTTCCAACAAAAATAAAATAAATCTTTTTTAAAAAGTATAGCAAAAATGTGTAAATGTATAAAAAGTATACCAAAATGTAGATAGGGGCACAAAAAGAAACATCAAAGCAACTTATATGCAGAGTCTTGATTCTGCATGTGAGAGCCTAAATAGAGAACTACAATAAAAGAGAAAGGAAATGAATAATTTCATTGATCTCTCTGTGTCACTGTGACAAAGAATAATGTAATAACCTTGCTGAACTGCATTCACCCAATTGCTAAAATAAGCACTTTGATTCACACAGAGGTGAAGAATTCAAAATAAAATTTACAATCAACCACCAAGAATCTACTTTCAGTTCCTAATATTCTTCTCAGAATCACATCTCTATCCTGAAAACTAGGGTCAATAGGTAACAAAGGAGGACTGATTTAAGCCTCTCTTGTCCAAGCAGTACAGCTTTGTGTAAGAGAGAATATGAGGATAAAGAGACAGCAGTAGCTCTGTGCCTCTCGGTCACTAGGAAGAAAACAAACCATCAAAGAGTTCAATCATTCCAGGACCTGGGGCCCTTGAGTTTCTGATTTGGTAGAACTAGGGTGCTCTTCAGCTGATTCTAATGTACACCCAAATTTCTGAGCCATTCTCCAGTTACTGATTGTGGTAGTGTTTCAGTCACACATACCATTCAATTCTGGAAAACTTAATTCTCCATGCTAAGGGCCATCTTCTTGTACAAACAACTAATAGGGAGGGAAAGGGTAACTACTGTCTCTTCTCATCGGAAAGCTGGTAGCCTCCAGGAGCAACGTCTGCCAGCTGCGTGGGGTGGAAGTGAGACAAGAAATCCAAGTCAGCCAGGAACTCATGCTCAGTGTAGTGATGCCAAAGAGCGACTTGTAAAGTGCAGTAGGTGTAGTCAGCAAGAATGGTAAATCTCATCCCAACCCCTTCACTGCTGTGGCAGGCACTGGCCAAAGTGCAAAGTGAACAAAACCAAAGGCTGAGCCAAACAGTTATGTAGTCCCTTCAGATACACAAATGAAACACCCGGACAGCATTCACAGTGAATAGTGAACGGTCATTCCCACTCAGATTCCACAGTGAAGAGCCTCCTGTATTTGACAAACACAATCTTCATAATTTTCTCACCTATCAGGAATAAAAGATTAAGAAAATTGGTTTTTATCCACCTTAAAAAATCAATAACTGGGGCTGATAATTCTATAAATAGTCCAGTAGGTACTACAGATAAAAAAATAATAATGAAAAGTCATTGTTCCCAGCATGCCCATAAGGGAAACATTTACAAACATCGAGTACAAGTCATATCTCTTACCATAAAATAGAAGTTTTGTGCCCGCCTCCTCTAAGAGGAACAAAACAAAAACTGCTTGTTCATTGTTACGGGATGTTTTCATGTCCCACTCCTCAGCCCACAAATTCACATGCGGAAGCCCTAATCTCCAGTTTCTCACTGCATTTGGACAGAAGGCCTTTAAAGTAAAAGTAAAAATGATATTTTTAGAATGGATCCTCATCCAGTATGACTGATGTCTTGAGGAAATTTGGACACAGACCAGACATGCCCAAGAGAAGGAGCTGTGAGAACAGAGAGAGGCCATTCCCAAGCCAAGGAGTGATGGCCGAAGAACACAAACCTGCAACATCTTCCATTGCTCCCTGCTGACACCAGGTGGGAGAGCTGGGTGGGGTCCCAGGCTCCCCACCATAGAGTTCACTGAAGAAGTGAACCAGCTGATGGAATATGAAAGATCTCTCTCCCACCGCCCCCCACCAGTATGTCATTCTGCCTTTAAATAAATAAATAAATAAATCTTTAAAGAGAACAGAGGGTGACTAAAGGAAGAAAGCATACCCAAAAGAAGCATTACACAGACTGTCACAGGTGTCATTTAGTCATTTGTGAAGTAAAAAAGGCGTTGTCCCCAATATGTACATTCCAAATGAGAACCATCAAACACTGCCCATGTTGATTTTTCAGATTCTGAAAGTACATTTAATCTACATATAAAATGTATTATATATGCATCTCCTATGTCATTATATCTATATCTACATCTACATCCATATCTCTATCTGTCCCATGTCATAATTTCATAGCATTTTAAAAAGTATTGTTAGGGGAAATGGTAACTACAAGTTAGATTAGAGAGATGTACCTTGTGGTCCAGTGTCTTGTGAGCCTTTCAGTAGGGGTTAAATGAAGCTCGTGTCCTTGTGGAAAGAGGAAGATCTTTCCATCAGCGGATGCAGGCCTGCCCCGGGGCAGACAGCCTAGTGACGTGGGTATGGACGGATTGCCAGTTACTCTCCTCCTTGGTAAGGTCATACCATTTACTGTTCCATGTGCTTGTCCTCACACTCATCTTGTCCAGCCCCATCTTCCCACTCATCCCACTGTCTCAGGCATGTAGGAACTAGGAAATTGCACAAATACTGAGTCATGGTAATATACCAGTGATTTTCTAGTAGCACAATCACTAAAGAATAAGTGTACTTTCACAGCAGGTTGATTCAAATCCACAAATCACAATTTCAACTAAATGAGTATAACTCATTATTTCATTTTAATTCTTGGTTTAAAAATGGCACCTTGAAGCATAAATTCTTTGAACTTCTAAGGTTTCTAGGTTTAAAAGTTCCTAAGAAGTCCTTTATTTTTCTTGTTGCTCATAAAGTTGATTTAAAAAACAAACAGGGACAAATAATTGGTACCGTGGCTAAAACACCACTTGGGCTGCCTGCATGCCATATGGTAATGACTGGGCTTGAGTCCTTCCTCCAATTCCAATAGCTCTTCATACTGATACTCTTGGAGGTAGCAGATAATGGCTCAAATATTTGGGCCACTGCCACTCACATGGGAGATCTACAGTAAGTTCCCAGCTTCACATTTTGACCTGGCCTACCCCTGGGAGAGAAATAGTAGATGAGAGATCTTCGTCTGCCTTAAAAATTAAATGGAAATAGCAGATCAGAGCACATACAGCAGTTTCTTGGAGCTCTTTGCATAATTCAGAATTGAAGAATGCTGAGATAAATTACAATTCTGAAAGCCAATGGCTAGATAAAATAATAAAAAAAATAGATACCATTTCCTCTTCTCATAAAGCAAGAATGGTGCAAAGCAAGAGGTCTCTACTTTTCAGTATGTTTGCAGTTGGTGCGCCCTTGGAAACCACTCTTGGGTTCTTTCAATAAGATTTCCCAGCCAATGTGTGCACAGAACAAGGCATGTATGGTCAGTGCAACCAGCAAAGGGCAGTGTGGTACTAAAAGCAATATGCTTTAGCACGGGCTCTGTAGGAAGACACTACACAAATCCAAGCAATGGCCTCGGGCCTGTCTCATACATCCTGCCCTATAGCTAACACTCAGTGAGCACTTTGGATGTACACAGCACAGCACTGAGCCAGGTACAGACGTTAGCCCCTTTGTCTCTCCGAGACATCCTCACCACCCTCAGATTTTAGGGGCAGAACCGTGAGATCCAATGAATTCATGCAGCTCCAACATTCGGAGCTGGGATGTAAACTCCAAAAGCATGACAGAGATCATCTGCAACCCACAAAGCTGCGCCAACATTTTTTCTAGACTCCCCCACCAAAAAGTTTACAAAGTCTTTCATCTTATAGGGAATTCATGCCCAAACTGAGGCTTTGTATTTGGAACAATTACTCGCAACTATTTAATTTTCAAATAATTACTATTTTTGTGCATTAACCCTCCCCTCCAGGATAATAGGAAACAGCAAGAACTGAGCTGAGCTTCCTGAGAGAGAACTGGAAGGGCAAGGCTTGAGTCACCCACACAAGTCTTTCCACTTCAATCTTTATTTACAAACTGAAACAGTCGTATCTTATATCTGCTTTGGTTTTGCCCCTGGAATGTGAAACAAACATTTGCCCTTTGCAGGAAAACATAGAAGAGGTCTAAATTGCAAAAAAAAAAAAAAAAAGAAAAAAAGGGGGGGGGGAATTAAAATACCTACATGCTTTATTATTTTTTCAAAAGATTTATTTATTTTTACTGGAAAGGCAGGTTTACAAAGAGAAGGAAAGACAAATAGGAAGATCTTTCATCCACTGCTTCACTCCCCAAGTGGTCACATTAGTGGAGCTGAGCCAATCCAAAACCAGGAGTCAGGAGCTTCTTCCAGGTCTCCCACGTGGGCACAGGGTCCCAAGGCTTTAGGCCATCCTCCACTGTTTTCCCAGACCACAAGCAGAGAGCTGGAAAAGAAGTGGAGTAGCCGTGACACGAACCAGTGCCTATATGGGATCGTGGCATGTGCAAAGTGAGGATTCAGTCATGCGGTCATCATGTAGAGCCTGCACTTACATGTTTTTTAAATAATCTCTTTCTGTTCAAAGACTAGTTCATTGAATATTTTTAAAAGGAGAAATTGGGGCAAATGTTTCAATGATCAGACACTGCTGGAGATGCCGTGTCCGGTTCTGAATCGCCTTGTTGTTGAGCTTCAACCCTATCTCCCACCCAGCTTCCTGCTCATTCACACCCAGGGAGTGGGCAGGTGATGGCTCAAGTACCTGGGCTCCTGCCACCCACATGTGAGACCTGGTTGGAATTCTGGGCTCCTGTCTTGAGCACAGATCCAGCTGTTGCGTGCATTGGAAAAGTGAACCAGTAGGTGAAAGACCTCTCTCTCCATTTCTTTTTATCTCTCTGCCTTTTGAACAAATTAAAATAATTTTTTAAAAAAAATCAAATCAATGAATTTTCCCGAATCATCAATAAGCTGGTTTTTTTTTTAATATTGGCTTTTTGTTCCTTTCCTTTCAGACAATGTCCTTAGTATACTTAAAATCTTGTTGCCTGCTGATGTCTCTAAAAATCTCTAAGGAAACAAATGATTGTTACGGACTGATATTTTTAATGAAGTGCAGAAAGAAAAATTGTCCAGTTAGTCCAGCCTCTCTTCTCCTTCTCTGGGAAGTGGGTTATGCAGAGAACACATGTTCTCCTCTGCTCTGCTGCTGGCTGTGAGTGAGGAAGGTCAGCTCTGGCCCGGGCTAATGGGGAGGGAAGTCTGCCCAATTCTGCTGGGTTTAGGATCAAAGGTACAGATGCTCACACCCCTCCGCCACATTCACAGGTAGCACTGTGGCTCTGACCTTTCACCTTAGGATTGCCAGGTGGTATAGCCCGTGGGTGGGGAAGACGCAGTTCCTATTTCATTCTTCAATCAGTCCAAATTCACTTTCAGCCAAACCAAGAAGGTAAGAGTGGATTCTGCAATGTACCTGGCAAGGCCCACAGGATGGCTCACTGGAGGGCATGGGCCACCCTCATGGAAGACCATGATAGAATTCTAGTTCCTGGCTTTAGCGTGGCTCAGACCAGAGTGGTGAAGTAGTGGATAAAAGAATCTCTCTCTCTTTGTCTCTCATTTTACCTTTCTAAACAAATACACTTTTCTGTGAAAAAGAAGCGTGGAAAAATTCTTTCAGTGTCTTAATTTTAAAAACAAGAAAAGATGGGCCAGCATGGTGGCATATCAGACTAAACCTCTGTCTGAAGCGCTGGAATCCTCCTTGGGCATTGTTTTGAGTCCCAGATGCTTCATCTCTGATCTAGCTTCCTGCGTGTGGCCTGGGAAAGCAGCAGAGGACAGCTCAAGTCGTTATGCCCTACACTAGTGTAGGAGAACCTAAAGAAGCTCTTGGCTCCTGGATTTGGATTGGCACAGCTCTGGCCATTGCAGCTATTTGTTAAGTGAACCAATGGATGGAAGATCTCTTTGTGTGTTTCTCCTTCTCTCTGCAAATCTGCTTTTTAAATAAAGTAAATAAAAGCAAATAAATGAAAGTATATATTCAAAAAAGAAAAGAAAAGCTCATTGTATTAAAGTAACCTACAATTAGAAATGCAAAGAAAGTTATTAGTAGGTCCTGGCATGGTAGCCTAGTGGCTAAAGTCCTGGCCTTGCATGTGTCAGGATCCCATATGGGCGCCGGTTCTAATCCCGGCTGCTCTGCTTCCCATCCAGCTAGCTGCTTGTGGCCTGGGAAAGCAGTAGAGGACGGTTCAAAGCCTTGGAACCCTGCACCAATGTGGGAGACCCAGAAGAAGCTCCTGGCTCTTGGATTTCTATTGGCTCAGCTCTGGCAGTTGTGGCTACTTGGAGAGTGAACCAGCGGACAGAAGATCTTTCTCTGTCTCTCCTTCTTTCTGTAAATCTGAGTTTCCAATAAAAATAAATCTTTTTAAAAGAAATTCATTAGTATGGAGGGGAAAACTCTTACAGAATAGACACTCTGATTTGTAGCAATAATAATTTAATATGTGTATTTTCCAGAGTATGGCATATTTAAGGGTACTTCAAAACTTCACGGAAAAGTGAAATAAAAAGTTTATCTTGACGCAATTTTTTTTTTCAGATCTATGCTTGTAAAGGACCTTTAAAAAGTTTGTAGAAAATATGCATCATGAAAAAATTATGCATAGATATCTCAATTATTACTCCAAAATAGTTTTATTTTTAAATTCCATTTTCTTTGACCTTTCTGAAATACTCTTATATTGAGACTTTAATAAATGATGCTTATCAACATTTCCATTTTATCATCAGGTAGTATTTGAACTATGAAGCACTGAATTGTTGGATTATCTCACAATGTGGCAGTCATCAATTTACATCCTATTTTCTTAACGTGGCTTCCTAAGTTCCCATTTTTTCTTCCCCACATATGTGCACACTCTTTGTCAAGAGCTGCAAAACAAAGATTAGCAGACACTCTTCATAGCATCTCTGACCAAGGTACAGACAATTACTCGGTTCCTTGTGTTTGAATGGGACTGTGAGAGTGGCACTGGCTTTGCCCCAGAACCATTGGTAAATGTGAAGCAATCAGAGGCTGACAGCATTGTCCAAAAGGATTTGCTCCTGGGAACCTTAATCTAACTCTGAAGAAGGTTGGGCTAGCTACAGGAGGATGAGAGCCAGCCAAGCCAACAATCCAGGCTAGGCCAGCCCCCAGCTAACTCACCGTGTGGCTGAGTATGAGTGAACCGAAAGAGACCAGCAAAAGGCTCAGCCAATCAACACTATGGTGAGAAAGAACACATCGTGCTGGGTGTGGTTTTTATTTTATTAGCCACTAACAGGGTTAGCAGTTTCACTTACAATGAAAGCTCATGCAGACATGTGTACTTGAGGTAGCATACTACCCTAACAAACATCTTAAACTGTCCAATGGGAAGCAATAAGGTAGACAAAACCTGCGGACGTGACAAGCCAGCCATTACAGGAGGCTACAAATGGTGAGGAAGCTGCTAGGGCAGCCAGGGGGAAAAGCGACCCACATCATGGAGCGGTAATGAGATGGCTGGTGGAAGTGTGTGGTTGAAATGCACGGAATAAATTTTGGCTGTAGCTGCAAAGATATCCAGACAGATGCTGGAAGTGTTAATTGAGTGCTTCTAGTTACATATAAGCTTTTGCAATAGGGAGATGAGTTAAAAATGAGTTGTCCTGTTCATAACCTTGATTTATAGAAAGCAGAGAGCAGCCAGAATTCACAAGATTGCACGGGGCAGGGAACAAAATGCATGTTAACCTCTCCAGTCCCTTCAGCAAGAGGAAAATTCTCAAAAAAAAAAAAAAAAAACCACCCACTTTGCATAAAAATTTTTAATGAAATTTGCTGTATGCTTTCTTAGCTAGACACAATGGGATCCAAGATCCTTAAGGATGCTGTGCCTTAGCAGACTGACACCCAGCCCCACAGTCTAACTTGCAAGAAACTATCACTGTGGGCTTTAGGACATGAGTGTAATTGGATTCGTAGCAAATGCACAAAGTGTTTTAAGAGAATTTCATGGACAAGCACAAAAGCTTAGCTTACATAAAACAGAGAGGCCTTTAAGGAAGGGGCCTCTGGCTCTTCAACTTTCTGTAAGCAGTGACTGGATCAAGGCAGTGGCTTAGAAACAAAGTAAGCCATGAATTACAGGAAAGGTACTTCACAGGCTAAAGCCAAGACAAGTAAAGAACTATAAACCAGCAACCAGTTTCAAGGAGCAGAACTGGGACCTAATCAAGCATCTTTGCCTGGCCCAAGTACAGGAGGAATCAGTATGTCGGCCCAGTGTGAAGGCTCAATTGGTTAATTCTCCACCTCCAAGCACTGAGATCCCATATAGGTGCCAGTTTGTGTCCCAGCTGCTCCACTTCCCATCCAATTGCACGGGAAAGCAGCAGAGGATGGTGCAAAGCTTTAGGACCCTGTACCCATGTGAGAGACCTGGAAGAAA
Source organism: Ochotona princeps (assembly GCF_030435755.1). NCBI lineage: Eukaryota > Metazoa > Chordata > Mammalia > Lagomorpha > Ochotonidae > Ochotona > Ochotona princeps. Next base: position 20,380,001 of record NC_080832.1, read on the forward strand.
CTCCTGGCTCCTGACTCTTGGCTTCGGATCAACTCAGCTCCAGCTGTTGTAGCCACTTGGGGAGTGAAGTAGTGTATAGGAGATTTTTCTCTCTATCTATCCTTCTCTCTGTAAATCTGTCTTTCCAATAAAAATAAATAAATCCCTTTAAAAAGAAGGACCTAAAGCTGACATGAATTATGGAGAAATTATAATTTGGGGAGATAAAGTCTCATGCTTGTAAAGATCATGAAACACAAACATCAGCCACATATACCAAATACCTGTCGCAATGATGCCTGTTATCAAGGCATTGATTTTAATTCAGTATACATTTAGGAGATTCTGTGCCTAGGATATGGACAGGTAAATAGAAAGCATACACACTTAAAAGCACGTGTTTCCTCAGCAGTCAGAGGGCAGCCCTTCCTTTCCTTCTGAGTATTGTGGTCACAATCATGGTCGGGAGGAAAAAACTAGATGCTATTAAAAGACGATATCACACACAGCAGTAACCTGCAGCTGTTTGAAAGTGCAGTGTGCTAAACAGGAGCTTTTGGGCTGTGGGGTCAGGACAGCACAGAGCTACCTGGCAGTTTCAACTTTGGCTGAGAATAAGAGATATTGAGAACTTGACGAGCCAGTTTCGAAAGGGAGGAAGAAGGTTGGAAGTGTGTCACCAGTCTGCTGTTCAGTTCACCAAAACAAAGCGTGGTGAGTTAGCACAGTGTGACTTCCCATGGCGCACGTCTCCATGGCTGCAGCCCAGGCGGCCTTCCATCACCAAAGTCTGCACCAGAGACGTTTCTGGCCACCATACCAAAGAGAACAAAGAATCATAGGGAGTGAGCAGGGACTGTCAGCAGCTGACCGGCTTTGATAAGCCTTCAGATTTTTAATACCTCCTGAGCTCTGGGATCTCCTGAGAATTCCTCAAGAAAGAGGGGAGGAGAGTAAAGGTCCCACCTGGGGAGACTTACTCACTCAGCAGTACCGGAGTTCAATTCCAGACTCCGGCTCCTGTCCCTAGCTTTCTGTTGACACAGGTCCCACGAGGCAGTGGCGATGCTTCAAATCCTTTGTTCTGGCCACACCTACGGGACATCTGGACTGGGCTCCTGACTCCTGGTGTCAGCCACAGTTGGCATCAGGGGAGTAAAGCAGCTGACAAGCGCTCTTCCTCTTTCTGCCTTTTCAATTAAAGTCAACATTTCAATCTCAAGGGAGTTACCCTAATTTCTCACACCCCAGAGACTGAAAAAATCTTGAGGTGCGTAAGCTAATTTGGGGTCTGATATATCCAAGTCTTGACTTTTACAGTCAGTGGTTCTATATTTTCTTCTGTGATTACATTAGCAATTTAAACTCAATAAGCATCCATTGGCCACCGGCCAGCTAAGTGTGTCATAAAGGTTGGGCTTAGCCCTCTCCGCACCTGCCAATGAGATTCTATGCTTAGTGGTGGGAGACTGCCACACAGTTAGTGGTTTTCCTGTCAGGTAAGAAACAGGTTGGGGAAAAGCCTTGCTTTTCATTGAATGGATAGATGCCCAAAAAGTACCATTTCCTAACAGAGAGCAACAGTTACTCCTACTGATGCTGGCATCATCTGGAAAAAAAAGTGCTGCAGAAGAAAGATGACAAGGCAGGTATCAGTTTCTAAGTGGCTGACTTTCCCATCTGTAAGACAGTCACACAGCCAGGTTGCTCTGGAATCATCCTAAATTTGGGCACCACTGTCAGTTCCTACTGCTATGTGTCACATCTACTTTAAAAGTTATTAAGTGTGGGCCTAGCACGGTGGCCTAGTGGCTAAAGTCCTCGCCTTGAATACACCAGGATCCCATATAGGCACCGGTTCTAATCCAGGCAGCTCTGCTTCTCACCCAGCTCCCTGCTTGTGGCCTGGGAGGGCAGTCGAGGACAGCCCAAAGCCTTGGGACCCTGCACCCAAGTGGGAGACTTGGAGGAAGTTCCTGGCTCCTGGGTTCGGATCGGCACAGCACCGGCCTTTGCGGTCACTTGGGGAGTGAATCATCAGATGGAAGATCTTTGTCTCTCCTCTTCTCTGTATATCTGCCTTCCCAATAAAAATAAATTTAAAAAGTTATTAAGTGCTTCCAAATATCAAACTTACAATATTATTATTAATTTAAATCTGCTTTCAGCAGACACCAAATCTAGAATGGTGACTTTGGATCCTCACCCAGCTGGTAGTCCTGCAGAGTGAGCACAGCTCCCACTCCAGTCAGCAGCCACGAGGGGAGCCATTCTATTCTCGCCAGTCCTCTGTGTTGCTGAGCTAGGGTGTATAGTAGGCAAGGCGCGAAGAGTGCATTTTCCACTCAATACCTAAGAATTCCACCATTTTCCACTAAAGGTAGCCATCTTATCAAGACATGACCTCCTTCTAAGTCCAGGAGCACGCACATTTTTTTTTACCAATCATGTCCTTTCACCAAGATGTTTATCTCAGATGCTGACAGTACTACTGTTTCAGAGTTTAAGCATAAGCAGATCATGCATTCTAAAATGATCTTATAAAACGCGCTAATTATTTTATCATCAGTTTCTGTATTACTTCCATACCTTTAAAAATAAGATTCATTTATTTCTATTGGAAAGGCTGAGTTACAGACAGGAGAGCTAGAGAGATCTTCCATCCACTGGCTCACTCCCCAAATAAGCACAGCAATGAGAGTTGGGCTGGAATGAAGCCAGCATCCAGGAGCCAGGAGTTTTTTCAGATCTTCTACATTGGTACAGGGGCCCAAGAACTTAGTCCAGCCTGCACTGCTTTCCCAGGCCATAAGCATGTGTCTGAATTGGAAGTAGAATAGCCGGGACTAAAACTGGTACTCATTATGGGATGCTGGCATCCCAGGTACAACTTTAGTCTTCTATGTCACCACGCCAGCCCCTATAACTTGTTCTATAAATCTGATTGAAGAAACTGTTAATGAGTTTTTAAGGAATATTCACAAAACAGACTATCTGACTTACATACTTGCCCCTTTGTTTTGGGAAACATGTGTCTGCCTAGGCTACACAGACAGGGACTTTTGTAGGTTTAGTTAACGAACATTTTACTGAGTATCTACTTTGCACCAGGCTGGACAAAGGACACCTGATCTCAGTCCTTTTAAAAAAATCTTTCACCTTTCTGCTGGGCTGTATGTCCGTATAGTGAGCACAGGAACAATGACTGGGGGAAGACCAGGCTACATAAGGCAGCAAAACCTGTCAGCATATGTGTGGGCAGGGTGGAGTGAGCTAAGGCACATTCCTATGGTTGTGCCTGATAGCAAAATGGGATGTGGGCTGGGCCAGGATAGGCTGCAGCAGAGCCTGGCATGTGCAAAAAGCAAAGCTGGGTATGGACCTGGTAGGGATTATTGGGGATCACAGGCCACAGCACCTGTTGGTAGGTGTGAAGACCAGGTCTGTGGCAAGCTCAGCTGGGCTAAGCCAAGCAACAGCAGCCATCAGTTCATGTGAGCCATGGAGCTGGCACAGAACTGACCAGCAGCTACATCCACCAGTATGTACTCTGGCTGATGCAGGTGACAGACCAAACCTGACCCTGTAATGGCTGACACACACAAGTCAAATCTGAGGTCACCCCAGAAGCGGTTTCTTGGGGGATTCCCCAACCAGACTGCTGGACTCAGACCCTGGCCACAGGAAAAAAAATCACAGGATGTGTGGTTTGACCTTGGTGTGCATATATCCAGGCTGGGATTCCTTAGTTTCTGATGCCTGTGCATTGGTCTGCATGTCCAGATGCACAAGGGAGACATGACAGCCAGCTCACCTAGGCCAGCAGGAGATGTCAAGTGCCTCATCAGAAGATGGAAAGCAGAACAAGTTGGATAGTTCTCCTGGACAAGCTTTACAGCATGTTCCAGGGTCTGTGAATGCACTGGTGCAGACTCTGTCAACCAATAGACCTTGGAAAGATTTTCTGGAGCAATGAAATCAACAACCTCTCAGAGCTATCAAAACCACTCACATAACATGCACAACACTCTTCTTCACATCAGAGACTCTAAGGTGTCATCCAGGGACCATCCTCCTCCCTAGCAGACTCCACAGGAAGAAAAAAGCAAACCTGAAACAGTTATCCTATCCACCACCCACCTTCCTCTATACCTGATCCTCCACACTCCACTCAGAGGCCCACATGGGCATGCATCCCTCTCAACTACATAAACCATATTGAAAAAAATTTAGAAATCTTTCTAAATATGAAAATCAAACAACAAAAGCTGACAAAAGAACTTTTTTTTAAGAAGGAGAATGTTGGAAATATGAAATAAGACTGACATACTATTAAAACAAAAATCTGAAACTAAAACTGACTTACGCAACTTCCCAATTGTCAAATTCCAGGTAGAGGCTTACAGCACATTTAACGACAACGGTGAAAGTCACAGAACAAAAGCATCTTCAGTTTTCTGTGTCTTAATAATAAATTTCCTAATTTCAGTAATTGGTGTCAACTGTGACGCAGAGATAGGGGCTTAGTGCTGGAATGAGGCTGTGTCCAGTATGCCTGTCTGGGACCCCCAGCTCTGAGATGAGACTGACATGACCAGTCTCCAGTGTTACACCCAATGCCTGATGCCTTAGAAACTCATTCTGAAAACAAAGGCAAGTATCTTCTCAGACCTAACTTATATTTCTAGGTATGAGGGTGAACATGCACACTTTCCAGGAAGAATAAAAGGAAAATGTGTAAATGACAGTTACATGTGTTGGCCACTGCTTTTAGTCTGGCCTCTTCCAAAAGAAACCCCACTCTGTCTTGCTCTTCTCTGGAGGTACCCTTGAACTAGAGATGGACTTCACTCTTCCCCATTCCTCACCCCCATTCAAATCTGCCCATGGCACCAGCCCAATCCTGTTCTTTTCTTCTCTGTTGTAAAACAGTAAACAGGTATTTTGATTAATATACCCACATTTACATGCTGAAAGCTTAACATACTTTTCCACCCAGAAAATGTACTTGCATTTTTAAGAATGCCTCCTATGTTCCTGGTAATATGGTAACTTGAAAAACCTTTGTTCCTTTCCAAGACTCACCAAAGGAATTTTTAGCAGGCCTAAGAAGATCCTTTTGTAGAAGGAGGAAAGAGGGAAGGTGGAAAGCAAGCAAGCAAGCAAGCAAGGAGAGAAGGAAGGTAAGAGGCAGAAAGGAAGGAAGGAAAGAAGGCAAACATAAGAGAATAAAGAAAAGAAGCCTAGAGTTCGACTCAATTACATTTGAATTTCAAGTAATACAAATTCCAGGGAACCTCCTATGAGTTTTTGGAGAAGGAGACAGAAGGAAAGAAACAGAGACAGACACAGCACAAAGAGAGAGGGAGGGAGAGATGTCAGACACAACATATAAGGAGTCAGAAGCATTTGAACTTACACATGATAACACTGGAAATGAAAAAAAAATAGTAGAATGACACCTTTAAACTCATTTTATTTGAAAAGCAGAGAGACAAAGAGAAGGAGAGAAACAGGCAGAGAGAAGTATTACATTCATTGGTTTACTCTTCAAATGCCTACAGCAGCTGAGGCAGGGCCAGGTCAAGGTCAGAAGCCCCAAATTCAAGTGTCTCACATAGGTTGCAGGGTTCAAAGAACTTTAGCCACCACCTGATGCATCCCAGGGTTGTATTAGCAGGAATCTGGATCAGAGATGGGGTGGGAGCTCAAACTTGGGCACTTCATGTCAGTGTCCCTTTAAGTGATGCCTTAATCATTGCACAAAACACCTTCAATTTTTTAGGAAAATGTCTTTCCAATGTAAATGTAAAAATGTAGACAAAGGGAGATAAATAAAGCACTGAGAAACAGAGCAATTATATATAAAATGCTGGTACACGGAAAAGTAGTTATCAAAAAGAAGAGAGCAAATAACTTCAGCAATCAGGCCGATGTTGGCTAGCTAAAATCTGATTTTCTAGAATCCTTATAAGAGATTTCATAATATTCTTTATAATAAATGAATGAATTAAAAATACTAAATCCATGAGGGAAATACCAATAGAAAATAAAGCTGAGTATGTGTTAGTACTTAGAATCAAAGACGACATTTATGATATTTGAGAAAGTACAAAGGAAAAAAAAAGCCAAGTTTGCATAAAATTTGACAAAAAAGAGTATTATTAGTACTAAGAATTAAAGAAAAAAATAGAAAGCAAATATTGGGGGCTGGCATGATGGTTTAGTTGGATAATCCTGCACCTGCAAGTATTAGCATCCCAGTGGGTGTTGGTTCATGTCCAGGCTGCTCCACTTCCCATCCAGCTTCCTGTTTGTAGCCTGGGAAAGCAACAGAAGATGGTCCAAAGCCATGGGACCCTGCACCAGTGTGGGAGACCTGGAAGAAATTCCTGGCTCCAGGCTCCTGGCTTTGGATCGGCTCAGCCCCAGCCGTTGTGGTTATTTGGGGAGTCAACCAGTAGAAAGATCTTTCACTCTTTCTTTCTGTCTTTCCAGTAAAAATAAATAAATCTTTAAAAACAGAGAGAGAATATTTATAGCAAAACAGGCATAATGTAGGTAATCACTATTGTGTGAAGAAAAAAATTTTCAGCTGATAAGAAAATGAACTGACAATAAAATACAGGGCAAAATATAAAGAAAGATGATTCATGATTGACAACATATTCTCAATAAAAATATGAAATCATATTCATTGCCTGCTATTTGACAAGTAAATGCACTTTAAAATGACTTAATGAAGTAAATGTCTTCATTTTTAGTATTTCTTTCTAGCCATAGTAACTAAAGCAAAGGTAAATCTATTCTGATATTTTCTCTCATTTTTGGCCAAGAAACTCAGTCTAAAATTTTAAAATCCATGCAATTTAAAGTTAATTTTTTTCTCAAACTTTTGAAGACCTCTCATACACATACATTTCAAAATCCTTGCACAAAAATGGTTTTATCTTTCAATTCCTTTTTTTCCACGCACTTTTTGTCTATTTCAAGCATTCTAATTCAATGCTCACAGTAAAAACAAGAAAACAAATTACAACACAAATCAAGCTGTACTTGAAATGCAGCAAAGATTTGTCAAAGCATGAGCAGTAAGATGGAATGATCCATGAGCTAGGCAGTCATCACAGGGCACCATATATCCAGTCACTTGAAGTTACATAACGTACACTTCTACTTTCACTTGTGTTATGATTTTAGTTCTATTTATTGGTGTCCATGTTGTCAGGATGCTGCATGGTGTGCATGTTTCAGTTGGCTTGAATAATACATTTCTGCCTGCTAAGCTATGCCATTCCCTGGTGACATAATCCTTTCTTCCTTGTGGTCAAATAGGTGCTCTTCTTAGTGATCAAAGAAGACATTCAGAGACTAAGCATTCACATATTACCACACGGTACTTTGCTTGGTGAATTCAGGGTAAACCAAAGGTTTTCACTAGAAAATATATCTGGTCACTTTCTCAACTCAAGGATTTTGTATTAACTCAAATATTGAACTTTAAGGTTGCTTACATATTTACTATAATAAATGTAAGCAAGTTACTATGGAATAGCATCAGGGTGCAAAGACATAAAGAACCAAGAATAAAGAAAATGTGCTACATATACACAATGGAATACTATTCAGCCTTAAAATGGGAAGTGGTTCATTTGTGACCTTCTGGTTGACCTGAGAATCATGAAACAAGCAGTTTCAGCAAGACGAATACTGCCTGACCTCACTCACGCACAGTATCCAGTAAAGTAGAAGTACATACTAGAATTGTGGGGAATTTGTTCAAAGAATGAAAAATGTCATATAAAGGAAGAAACAGTTCTGAGATCTACTACAATAACTATAGGCAATAATATATATATGTGTATATATATATATATATTTCAAAATAACCAAGTTTCAAATAGCTTCTAAAAATTAAAGGTAAGGGAGGAACATGTTAACTAGCTTGATTTGATCACACTGTATTGGCTATCTACATTAAAACATTAATTGTATTACAAAAATGCATGCAATTATGATGTGTCAATCAAAAATCTTAAGAATAGATTTAAAAAATTAAAATTCCTAAAATTAAGAGTAAGTCAAGAAGTTGTAGTTTGCAGTGTGTAGGAAGAAGTAAGCAGGGACAAAAGTAAGCAAAGAGCAACAACTGGCCAGAAAAGAAGACAAAGCAAACTACCAACTGTGTCCTACAAAGGGTGGAGACGATAGATTGCACCACCAGTGCTACAACCTCTCTGCACCCGGTCACAACCCTGCACTGTGAAGACAAGAGGTCAGACTGTGTGCTACAACGAAAACCAAAGGCAAAGCACCTGTCAGGCTGAAATCATCATACTCTTTAAGTTAATTGTTAAAACAATCAACCTCGTGATCTAAAGAATCTTGTATTAATTTTCTTCCATCCTATGTTGAATAGTAAAATTTGAACAAACTAATTTCTAGCAACAGCACATTGAATGAGACACACAGAAACTTCCTTCTCTTCTTTGCTGTCTATGTTACTCAATAAACTCAAAAGTCATTTTCTTGTTCTCTTTGGCAACATTGTGCCTGCATATCATGTACACACACAGACATACAAACACCCAGTCTTGAACTCAGTAGACCAAAAGATCTTCTTGTGTTAAAAAAAAGTTCTCTGTCTTATAAGCAAATGGAAGCTCATAAATTAAATTTTGATATAAATGTGGTCTTGTAGGAAATGAACTCTGTAACTTTAAGGTAAGTTCCTAGCTCTGTGATTTTATACTTTATGGTAGTTCCTCTTTCTAATACCATATTCTGTTGCTAATTATTTCATAGCATAATATTTCGTTCATTATCTTCTCTGCTTTCCCATAAGCACCATCGACTCAGAGCTGTACCTGTTGTGTTGGCAATATCCTCAAAGCATTCAGTGCATTCAATAAATGTTTGTTGAATAAATATGCTCACCAGAATGGTTGTGTGTGTGTGTGTGTGTGTGTTTCAGTCTCTCTTATGAAAAGAGAAAGGGGATAGCCCTTCCCTTCACTTGCTGGCAGGGAGAATCACACAAATAAATAAATGTTAGCAGCATGCTTTGAGAGCTGACTGCAAGATGGGGAAGGGAAAGGGAAGGCTTCCTGGAGAACATGGTGTCTGAGCCAGTGCTAAACAGCTGACCAGGAAATGGATGAATAAGCAGGGGAAGAGAACCTAGCCAAGGACAACCCGAGAAGAGACATAAAGCTCAGAAGGTGTAGGAGCCACAGCAACTGGTGTTGTGGGAATAAATAAAACAAATCAAAAGGTCCTAGGCATGTATCAGATTATCCTGTAGGAGACAAGTTTCCTGCAGCAATCTAACTCAAGATTAGTAAGCTGGGGTAGATGCTGTGATGCAGCAACTTAAGGCTATCTGGGACACATGCACATATTTCAGTCTTGCCTTCACTTCTGATCCAGCTTCCTGATAATACATTACTCTGGAAGCATTAGTCAATAAACCACATACTTGGGCCCTTGCCATTCACATGGGACACCGAGATGGAGTTCACGGGCCTGGCTGCAGCCTGTCCTGGGCCTGGCTGCTGAGGGCATTTGGGAGTGAACAAGTGGACGGTTCCACTTCCGTGTCTTTCCCACTTCTTGGTCACCCTGCCTTTCAAATAAGTAATAGCTAAGCTTTTTTTTTTTTTTAACATCAATAACGTTGGATGTCCTTTTCCCTTTGAGGAAAAAATTTTGTCTATTACAATAAATCAAATATTTATGAATGTTTTACTTCCAGCGAAATTTATTATTTTCATTCTGTCAGACGGTCAGAAAATTTTACGACAGCACTTCAAAGCTTCATTTTGCATAAGGGCTTCTGGAACCTTCATATTCAGTTAGAAACTTTGCTGGTTCCCATAAGCTCACTGTTTTCCCTTCATCTACAATTATTTGAGGAATTCTGAGTCTCTTACTCTGCTCTCTAAGAGAGTTCAAGGCCAAGCCAGAGGTGCCTCTGTGCTTCTCTCTCTCTCTCTCTCTCTCTCTCTCTCTCTCTCTCTCTCTCTCTCTCTCTCTCTCCCTCCGTCTCTCTAGTGATCCTGGAAAGGAGCCAGTTGAGGAATGTGGGCTAGGCTCTCTTGACTACATCAGGAATTTAAGTGAAAACCAAGAGGTAACTCCCACTGTATCCAACTTACTGGGCTCTTCTGTGATCCTACAGCTCCCCTGGCTTCTTAATAATTCAATAAAATTACCAACAGGTTTGGTCACACCAGTAAAAATAATTTTTTGGGCAATGGCTTTCAAATTATAGTGTATTTCAGAATCACCTGAAGAAAACATGTTGAGACTATCAATCCCTAGGCTTGCTTCCAGATTTGTTTCAGCAGATCTAAAAGGTGGTGCTGGACTTGGATTTTCTTTCTCTTCATGTTTTGAGGTATCCTATATAATTCCAATGCTTACTGTCTATAGGCTACACACTGAGATTTATTGGACTTATTGGGGAGGGATGGGATAGGGAGATCTGGAAGGGAGTGTGGAAGAGTGGGAGGGATCGAGGAAGAGAGTGAAAGAGAAGTTGCGACCACATGCCACATAACCACCTTTTGGTCAATAGCCGACCACATATCCAACAGCAGTCCTATAAGATTAATATGGAGCTGAAAACTTTCTGTTACCTAGTGAGCACATTACCGATGAAGTGGCAAAAGGAAATGAAACTGTAGAGGAAGAAAAAGAACTCCCAAAAGAATCCACAGTAAAGTATTTAGTAGGAGCTTTTGCAAGCCTCACTACTAAGTTCCTTAAAAGATGTGAACACGTGGGCTGGAGTTGTGGTGCAGTATCCCATTTCCAATGACTTTGCTTCAGCTGCAGCTCTCAATGAGCATGGAAAGGTAGGACACAAGGGCTGACATGCTTGGGCACCTGCCATCATGGGGAGACTTGAATGGAATTCTTGGTTTCTGGATTCAGCCTGGCCCAGTCCTGGTTGTGCCTGCCATTTGGGGAAAGAATCAGCAGATGGAAGACTTTCCTTTTGGTCTGTCACTCTTCTTTTCAAATGATAAAATAATAAAATTTGTATTTGAAAAAGGGGGGGGACTGCAAATATGGAGCCCAATACTGAAAATCTGCATTAATGGAGAAGAAAGTTCATGGTGTATTACAGATTTACAAGCAAATAAATGATGGGACAGAGAAGCTCACCCCACAGATATATGTCTGAAAAGAATGACATCTCTTCAACAAGTGCCTCAAGGTCCCTCAGGAGGTGACATGGGAGATGACAACTTCATGTTTGGTATTGCCCCAAAGGCCTTCCAGAGGAACAGGCCTTCGACGAGGAGGAAAGGAATGATGAACCTGAGCATGTGTGGGACTAGGCTAACGTGTGCTTGTGCCTGAGCTAACAACACAAGGTTTAAAAAGTAGAATATGTAAATAAGCAACACTAACCATAGAAAAATTTCCAAAATAAGGAAATAAAGAAGATACGTTTGTACAGCTACACAATGTTGAAGTGCTGACAGGAGTCAAAACATTTTTTTAAGAAGCTAAACTTTTATAAAGTAAAAGCTGCAGTAAACTAAGGTTCATTTATCATGGAAGAAAGAACATTCATTTAATACATGTCGTAGAGTCTAAATGTGCAGTGTGCCTAAAGTCTGCAGGGGAGCACAGCAATGTCCTGGGCCTTCACATGGCTCCAACAGCTCACTCTTGGACTCACCCAGGGCAAAATCCAGTCCTGCAAGCCCCACTCATGGTGAGTGCCCTGTGCAGACTATCTTCTTGTATCATTGACAGCATCTCTTCTTAAAGATTCCAAAATAGTACTTTATTTATGTATTTATTTTCTTTGAAAAGCAGAGGACAAAGAAGACAAAAATCCAGGGCTGAAGCTGCAATGCAGAAACTCCATCCAGGTCTCTCATGCAGTGGCAGAGAGGAACCCATCTGAGCCATTAAGGGCTGCTTCCCAGGGTATGAATAAGCAGGAAACTAGCTTAGGAGCAGAGGAGCCCAACTGGTTAATCCTCCACTCCAAGTGCTGACATACCATCTGGGTACCAGCTCCTGTCCCAGCTGCTGCACCTCCCATCCAGCACTTTGCTTATGGTCTGGGAAAGCAGTCGAGGACGGCCCAAAGCCTTGGGATCCTACACCCACGTGGAAGAACCAGAAGAAGCTCCTGGCTCCTGGCTTCAGATAGGCTCAGCTCCAGCTCTGCAGCCATTTGAGGAGTGAACCAGATGGAAGATCTTTCTCTCTGTCCCTCCTTCTCTCTGTAAATCTGCCTTTCCAATAAGAAGAAATAAATCATTATTTTGAACAAATTAGGAACATATCTGGGTTTTAACATCAAGCCTCTGATTTGGGACACAAGTGTCCCTATGCCAAACACTCACCCCTAAAATATTTTAAAATCTATAGATTTGTTTGCTTTATATAGAGAGATAGAGATGAGGTAGAGATAGGGAGAGAAAGAGGAAGTGGAGGGAAGGAGAGGCGGAAATCCTATTCCCATCTTCTGGTCAACTCCTCAGATGCCCATAACAAGTTGGGCTGGGTTTTCGCTGTGCCATTTATAGAGAAAGAGGTCTTTAGAGATCCACAAATTTAATTGTTGTGCTACAATTGTCTATCGTATTGAGCACAGAAAATGTGTTGCATAGTTTGAAGTTTAGGAATCACAGACTATTCCAGATGTCCTATTACAGATTATGCATCTAGATTGGTGTGAAACATATCTTATGTTCACACAAAGATGATGTCTGATAGCACATTTTTTGAAATGTATGCCATCATTAGCTGATGCATGACCATTATCACAGAACTGTTTCGCATTTTGCAATGTTAAAGTTTCAGGTTACAGCAAAGACTTCATGTATTATACCTTAGTGCTGGGTCTGGACAGCTATGGATGCCAAAACTCAGCCATCTTTATTCAGCACCCTTACTGTACTCACCATGGCCTCTCCTCCCCTAACTATCTAGGAGAAAGGCTACTTTGTCTTCCTGCTGCCTGCACAGAGATTCTAAATCCTCACAGGCCTTGGACAAGACATCAGCTTTCTGGGTCTCGCTCAGCAGGGCAACAGGCTGTGCCAAACAAATAAAGGTAAGGCTGTTGCAGAGGAGACATGAAACTAGGCAGAGAAACATGATGGAGGACATATGATCCAGATCCTTCAGGAACTAAGGCCCATCTTCCTGCAGTAGCTGGCAAGTGTGGCTGCTACAGGCTCCCAGCGTCAGGAATGCCCATGACTGAATGAAGCTACTTAGCCCAAAGACACATACTCTGCCAGGGGCAGCCACACTCAGTCACTGTGCGGGGGACACAAATGCCCAGCCCCTTGTCTGAGGGTGACAATATAAGCCAGAATGACCAGCCACCTTCAAAACCATTTGCTGCTGAGGCTGCTGTGCCCATCCACCTAATCTAATTCCCCCACTTGGCAACCCCGCTTCCCTCCCTCAAGTTATTGTCCTTAGCACACCTGCAACTGAGCATCCTTAACACACACCTCAGTTGCACAGTCTGTTTCTCAGGACATTGGCCTGAGACCATCAGCTCACTGCTGTCTGTCAAGTAATGCAGCAAGGCCTGTGCACCTCACATCTGGGATAACATAGGGTGGTCACTTCACCTTCTGTTTTCTTCCTCCACTATAGCCTGTGAATACAGGCAACAAAAATAATCATAGTATCTGTGCCCTGCCAAGCTGCTGTGAAAATTAAAAGAGATCGATGTCCAAGAGTACTTTGTGCATAATAAAGAAGCTGCATAATATTGTCAGATAAACATTATTATATATTGCAATACCGTAATTACAGAAGAGGGAAAGCAGTAGTGGGAAATGTAACATAAAATTCTGCTGACACACGATAGCCTACTTTATCTCAAAACAAGACTCGTATCATTCATCACCCCAATGAAGTACAGAATGGCAGACCTGAGAGAAAGCTGTGAGAATGGTCGTGCATTGCTGTAGGGCTAAATGAAACTGAAACGGAAGACAGACCAACACTTGCTCACTCTCATTTTCTATATGAAGATAGTGATAGGGCAATTTCTGCTATCCTGAAAATCTGAAATTTACACTATCAACCAAATAGTGTACAAGGAGTAATGGAATGTTACTTAACATCTTGGAACAAGGAAACAAGTGAAAGAATTGGGTATACATGATGGGAATAAAAATGTTCATACTTTCTGGATTTTCTCAGTACTGTATCCACTGAAAGGAATATAGATATAGAAACAGATGTATTGATATACATAAAGTTTTAAAACCTCATGTAAAAATTGGCTCATTAAGGATAACTGAGAATTACCAATTCCCAAACTATGAATTATATGGAAAGTTACTATATTATTGATCCTTGCAAAGAACCTGGACAAGGTTCACAAATCATGTCTGGTAACAGTAGACCTGAGAGTGGCCCACAACTAAGTTACTGTGACATAAGGTTTCACTATCATCAAAACTCCCAGAACCGTTGGGGCTGAGCCTCAGAGAAGGCGTAAGGAAGCTTCCAACTCAGCAGGGCTCTGTTCTTACCGAAACCACGCAAGAATTGAGGGGGTAAGACAAACTCACATAAAGCACCAACCGAACTCTTCCCCTGTGCTCTGAACACTAAATGAATGATTACAGACAAGTATATAAGAATTAAAATTAATTAAGCAATTAAAATAACCATCGTGATTTCCTGGTAAGTCTGAAGAAATGCTAAGTGAAAATTGAAATCATGTTTAGAGAAAACATTTCATGAATTTAAGTTTTAGAATCTGAATATCTTGAAACTACACTCAATGAATTCACTGATTCAGTGTGGATAAAGCATTGGCTCAGTGGTTATAATCTTTCAATGGCCCATAATAGAGGTCTTTGCAGATAAGATCATCCAACTTTGCCAGTAAAACACAAATCAGTGTATTAACCCAGGTCAGGATAGGCTGACTGACCCAATGAGAACAGTGAAGAGTTGAGCTCAGATTTTTAGGGAGAGGGCAATATGGGGTTTCAGTCAAAATAGTTTTATCAGGACCAAAGGAATTCACCTGAATTCCCAAATAGAAAGAAGGATCTTACCTCAATTGACTCCCCAAGCTAAAATCAAGAGGACAACTAGAGTGGGGTCAATCTCACTTACTGAAGTCCTGGACATACAGGCAGGAAGGGCAGGTAGGGCACCTGCATCAGGGTAAAAGTACAACTAAACAGGTCTCCAAAGGCAGATGGTTAATCAGGAGTGTAAGTCCTGGAGTTTTTGCGTCCATGCTTGCTTCTGTCAGCTACTCTCCCACCATTTGACCCTGCTCTGTAGATTAATTAGCACCCTCACCCCATTGCTGGTCTTTCTCAGTCCTTAGGCTCCCCTCTGGGAGATTTTAGAAACAAGACGCTAAACATGGGGAACATGGGGTTTACTCATTAATCTTCCACCTCTAAGTGCCAACATCCCATGTGGGTGCTGGGTCATATCCTAGCTGCTCCAGTTCCCATGCAGTTCCCTGCTTGTGGCTTGGAGAAACACTGGAGTATGGCCCAATTCCTTGGGACCCTGCACCCAAATGGGAGACCCAGAAGAAGTTCCTGACTCCTGGTTTCAGACTGGCTCAGCTCCAGCTGTTGTGGCTATTTGGGGAGTCAACCAGTGGAGTGAGGATATTCTATGTCTCCTTCTCTCTGTAAATCTGCCTTTCCAGTAAAAATAATTTTTTAGAGACCTGTTTAAGAACACAAAGAACTGGACTTTCAGTGCTTGGGATGGTGATAACCAGGAGAGCTCTGTGGAACCACCTGTTTAAGCTCCGAGAATCTTCAGACACCACAAGTCTCCAGTAAAATGTTCTAATTCCCAGGAGAACATTTCAGACTATTCCAAGTTCGTTCCCAGATCACATATTTCTCAGCGTGAGGGTGGGGTGAGGAGCCCCCTCATCACTGTAGGTGGGTGCATCTAACATGTTGTGGGTTATTCCTACATGAGGATGATATGCCAGGATTAGGAGAAATTTCCTTTGTGCTAGCAACAATCCAAAAGCATCTAAGCAGATTTCAATCCCAACAACAAACTGTGAGAATGGATTTGCTCACTGAAACACACACAGCCATACTGTGTTAGAAAAGACTGTCTTAAAGCGTAGTAGTCTCCCCTGGCCAAAGGGGTTACATTAGAAAAGGGGATACATGAAATTGAGCATAGGACTAAACTCTTTATGAGCCGTTTTTTCCTTGTATAGGTGCTCCTCAACTTACAACAGGGTTACCACCTGATAAACTCACAGAAAGTTCAAACCGGGTGGAAAATGCTTTTAACACACCTAACCTACCAAACATCCCAGCTTAGCAATACACGCACTGCGAAGCCTTCAGTTATTTCGCCTGTGATGACTTGGCTGACTAGGAGCTGGCTCACCACTGTTCCCCAACATGAGGAGACAGGAACACACCACCTACCACAGCCTGGGAAAGTTCCAAATTCAAAATTTTTAATTTTGATTTCTACTGGATCCCTGTGTGTCAGACCCATGGCAAAATCAAAATACCCCAAGTTGAGCCATCGCAATTTGTTGATCATCTCTATAGACACATTTATACCAAAGTTTAATTTTTATGTTAGGTACAATAAAAGGTTAACAATAACAACGAGCAGTAAAATAGAACAATTATAATAATATACTGCAATACAAGTTATGTAAATGTTGTCTGTCTCAAAATATCTGATTATTTCTGGAATTTTCCATTTAGTACTTTTGGATCTGCATTGATCCTAACTATCTAAGACCACAGAAAGAAAATGTGGATTCAGGAGTGTTATAGGGGGCACCATTGTATAAAAACACTCAGGGACTGGTACTATGGCATAGCAGTTTAAGCCATTGCCTGCAGCACCACCAGAATCCCATATGGGCTCTGATTTGAGTCCTGGCCGCTTCACTTCCCATCCAGCTTCCTGCTAATGCACCTGGGAGAGCAATAGGAGATGGCTCAAGTACCTGGGCCTTGCCATCCATGTAGGAGACTCTGATGAAGTTCTAGGTTCCTGGCTTTTGCCCAGCCTAACACCAGTCATTACAGCCATTTGGGGAGCGAGCCAGGAGATGGACGCTCTGTGTGTGCACCTGTGTGTATGCATGTGTGCATGTGTGTGCGGTGTGTGTATCCTGTCTCTGTAACTTTGCCTTTCAAATCATCATAAAATAAATCTTAAAAAACACCACTCTGAAATTTGTCTCAATAAAATGTTAAAAAATTATAATCCATTAATCGGTCACTCCGTTTTTCCAAAGATACAGAAACTAAAAGTGCCCGCCATCATCAGGTAATAATAGTCTGAGTTTATTTTTATATGACTATTAAATAATAGGAAATATGGTTAATTCAAACATCTTAAAAATTATACCTTTCTAGCATCTATATTAAACTCCTTATCAAATGAAGAAGAAGCTTTCTAAAAAGGCAATTGGATGGCTAAACCTAAACTCTTCCTTGTCCCCCGCAATGATCCAGTCTGTTCCAGGTCACAGATGTGTGTTAACATCACTCCTGTTGGGACAGAAGCCTTTCCTGGGCATTCTCATTTTATGGGTTTTCCGGTGTATTTGCTGGCCTTGCATGCTCTTTAAAGATCCTGTATGACCTCGGGCGTGCAGACGGAGCTCAGGGGAGAGCTGGTGCAGGAGAGGTGCCTGGGAGCTCTGGTTGACGCTGACTGTTGCTCTTCCCCCGGGTGTTGGACTCCTAAGTGCAGCCCCTGCACCTGCAGACTCAGTGGCATCTGTCAGCTTCGCCACTTTATTTCCCCAGCTCCAACTGACAACAACCTCCAATTATTTTTTTTCCTCACGATTTTAGCATGAGATGAGTAAAGATAAGCTCTCTGATATACTCTTCTCTCAGAGTGGCTTATAAACCCTATGTCAAATGAGATAGGAGCTTTTCTGTCAGGCAGTGCAAACAGAAAGCAGTTATTGAATATGGAAATAAATTTACTCCTGGGAGTAAGCATTTAGCCTAGCAGTTCAGACGCCTGCGCCCCACATCCCGTACCCGGGGTTCTATCCCAGCCACTGCTCCTGATTTCAGCATTGCTGCCCATACAGACAGCAGCAGGGATGGTTCCAAAGTCCCTCCCTGTATTCATGTGCGGGAAACCCTGCATTGAGTTCTCCTGGCTTTATCCCTACAGCAACCACTGTGGGCATCTGGGGAGTGAACCAGCAGATAGAAGTGCCGTCTCCCTCCCTCCCTATTTTCCTCCCCTCCTCTCCCTCTGATATAAATAAAAAATAATTTAAGCACGTGCTTTCGATGGCTATGTACGAGCAGCCCAGTCACCCCGGCTGGTTTGTCACACCATGGGGCACTCTGGCAAACTGAAAACTGGAATTTTTACTCCAGACACCGCCTGCTCCGGTTTGGCTGCGCAGATTTCCCATCTGTAGTTTTTAAAATACAAACGGAGCAAACCTCACGTTTCAAAAGTGAGCTAACAATGTCTCACAATTAACAGAGCAGCCCTGTGAGTCATTTTTGGAAACCCGTGTGGAAATAACAACTCCTCCCTCTGCTGAGAAACTAGAGCTTCCACCAGAGTGTGCGCACTGCCGGAAGAAACGCGGTTCTCCGGGCGCAGCGAGCCAGAGACTTCGCTCCGGGGACGCTCCTGCCTCTGTTCTTCTGTGACAACTCATGTGGGCTTGCAAGGAACTGCTTCATAGCGCTATCACTTGGTCCGTATTTCCTGGCTCCTGAGTCACACTGTTAAGTTCAAGTCAAGAAGTCCGCATTCTGGTGTGTTTGAGACAATGCACCCCACTAAGAACTGAGCAGTTTTATCTGACTAAAGTCAATTAGCCTCCAATTAGCAAAAGTAGAATGGGTGGATCTTGATGAAGGCAAAAAGCAGGTGCCTCGGAAATAATTTCTACTAAATCCTCAGTTCCTCGCCCTCGGAAAAACGAAATAAGGTACAAGCTGTTGTATCCTACACGAGAAGCTCAGTGCCTTGTCTCTAAGTTGTTTGGAAGCAAACGGCGGACCTGGGCTAAATCCGAAATCCCCAGCCTAGCATCGCGTCCCCAGGTGAGCCTCCCCGCCCACCAGTCCAGGTCCCACACCTCCAGCTCTCCCGGTTGGGAACAGAAAAGGGGACCCAAGGAAGAAAAAACGAACCTGAACTTGGAGCGAGTATGCCAGCCGAGAAACTGTTTTCTCATCCGAACACCTGCTCCGCGCTGAGTGCGGGACGCGGGCACAGCCTGTTGCGCGCCTTCCGGACCCTCAGCTCACGGTGACTCCCGCAGCCACCGCGGCCTGCCTCCACCACGGCAGCATCTGGGCGCCTCTGGCTCGGCCCCCGCCGCTTCCGAGGCGACCACAGCTGGGGACGAGGCCCCGCCCCAGGACGACGGCGCAGGGGCGCGGCGGTCGCCAGCAGCCCCGCCCGCGGCCGGTGCGCTCCGGGCTGCCCGGAACTCGGGGCTCTAGCGCGCCTGCCGTGCGCCCCCAGGCGCTCCTGCGGGGTTGAGGGCAGTTTGTCTCCAGAGGCCACTCGCTTGTCCTCCCCACCTCTCTCTGGGCACACAAGGCAGGGCGCTGTGCCGGGTGGGAAGTGCTGGACTTTCCCGGGGAAACCCCGCCGCCCTGATGACATTTGCTGTCCGGTGCTTTTCCCTGGTGAGGACGTTAGAAACGAATTATGAGCGTGGGTGTGGCCGCCAGAAGCCAACGCAGACCACCGGGTTGCGGGTGACATGGCGTCCAGGTGTCAGCTTCCCAGAACTCACACTGTCCAGTCCCCTCCAACTGCGCCCATGCTAGCTGGGCTCATTCATTCGTTGAATGCCACGGACAACTTGCCAAGGCCCTAAGAACTTGGTGGGAATAGGTGGGCAGAATACAGCGCATAGGTATTGTGAGGGATGGTAGGAATTATTTTGGAAGTTACGGAAGTGCTCATTTAAAAAAGTAAATAAAAATTTAAAACCAGCCCCTACAATGATAGGAGAATGTCAAAGAAATACAGAAATTAGTTACAAGAGTTTCCTAATGGCAAACCTGGAGCTGTTTAAGCAACGAAAGTGAGCAAAGGTCCTTTATAGATAGTGGGGTGTTTTGTTTTGTTTTGTTTTGTTTTGTTTGTTTGTTTGTTTTTGGAGAAAAGCCTTTTTGGTCGAAGCCATTCTTGTGCAAACCTCAGAGAGTACTTACAGAGAACTGCACAGCGCAGCCCGCTGTTCACCGGCTTGGATCTTCCAGGGACAGTCTGTCCTTAGCCTCCAGGTCCTTCCACCGGTGTGACTAGGGTTGGATTATTCATGAATCCATACTGACAACACTCGAGTGACCAGGTAAGAAGTGGGAGAGAGCGGACAAGCCGCCCAGGCAGAACTATAGACTGTTTACATAGATATTCCATCTTTACCGAAGAGAAGCACGGACTCTCAAACCTTCAATATGAGCAGTGCCTAGTAATTTCCTTAAACAAACAACAATTAAAAAGTAGAGCCCAGAAAGGGGAGAAAAGCATAACTTTACAGTGGAGAGAGCTGACAAATACTGCTAGCAAACACTGCTTCAGCGGGTGCTCCAGCTGGACCTCAACAAGCTGAAATCTATTGATGCTGAAATCATATTGATGCTATGCACCCTGGAAATGATGAGATAAAAATGGCGCCCTGCCTCTGGGGCCTTCCTCCTCCAAGACCTATCACCATCACCATCACCATCACCATCACCACAATCCAATTAGAAAACTGTTACACCACAGCAATAGTGAGGCATCCTGCAAAATGCCCAACTCTGTCAAGATCCTGCAGAACCAGAGAAATCTGAAAACGAGCCACTGCCTGGGAAGCCACTGGAGCCAGGAAAGTGAGACGTAATGTGGAATTCTGAGACAGAAGAATATCGGTAAAAGCTAATAAAATCAGAACGAACTATGGCTTTTGCAAGTAATTAAGTATCAACAAGTGCTCATTAGTTGTGATGAATGTGCCATGCTAAAGTAAGACACTAACCTTAGGGGAGCCTGGGAACAGACCTGGTGGGGTCTTTCTGCCCCATGTTTGCCAGTTTTCTGGAAATGTAAAGCTGTCCTTCAGAAGTACAGTCTGTTTTCAAAGAAACTTGAATAAACGGGAGTAAAGGTGCTGTAGTTTTGAAAAATAGGCTTATTATAAAGGCCTCTGAGACAACAAAACCACCAAGGAAAGAAGAGCTGTGGCTGTTCAATTAAGAACGCTTCAGGTCGAGAGATGCGCAGATGTGAATCCCTGGCAGGTGAGGGCATGGCTTCTCGGAGAAACGTGAGTGTGAGCAGAACAAAGTGAGCAGGGGAAGAGCGAAGGTGGAGATGCTGGGGTGGAACATGGAGCACAGACTTCAGTGGTCGGGTGGTCTTTACATTCTACTTTGATTAAGATGGGAAGACACAGAGAAGCTTTTAGCAGGAGAGCAGTATGATGTGATGTAAACAGGCATACATTAATATGACTGCATACTTAGGGATAAATATGAGATACATCCATATGAATGAAATATCTCTGCCTTTCCATATGCCCTTCCTGTTGGTTGGTTTCTCTGTAGGAACCCCTTGTCAGGCCATCGTAGTGAAGCTGGTTAAGCTGGTGAGAAGTAGCAGCATTCTCGGTTACCTTCATGAGGAAAGACCAATAGGACTTGCTGACAAGTTGTATTTAGGACATAAAACAAGAATATTGACAAGTCAAGGATTTTACTCAAAACTGGTTCCTTTAAGGTGCAAAATACAAGATTGCAGGGCCTTGGAAGTACCATTTGGCACATTTTATGTGTGCAGTTTTCAAGTTGTCAAAGAAGACAGTTGGTCGGATGAGTGATCTCATCGGGATGGTGATCTAAATTTGTAAGTAGATGATGTGTAGATGGTATGCAGATGAAATTGAGAAGTCCAGCCCTGTGGCACCCTAAAGTTCAGAAGTCACAAAGATAAAGAATCAAAAAGGAGAGTGGGGAAGATTTGATAACTGAGATAGAAAAGCAACTGAGAGAGAACAGTGTCCAAGACCAAATGAAAAAAAAAATTCAAAAAAGACTAATCAGCTCTATCAAATATTGAAAAAGTGGGTAGAAATAGTACGAAAAACTGAAAGAAGGGATTGGCCACAGAGGGGTCAGTGGTGAATTCTGCGAGATTTTTAGTGGCTGGGGGAGAGCGGTGAACACAACCTGTTTGCAGTGGGCCTACAGCAAATGAGAAGAGTAAATGAAGACAGAGAAACAATGTAGTAATAGGAAGAAATATTATTAGAAATGGAGGCTTTATTGCTTTAGAAGATATATGTATTTGCTCATAGGCATGAACCAAGGGAATAACTTGCTACAATAACGTTCTGGAATATTTGAGAGGGAGTGGGATCCAGTGCTCTAAAGAAACTGAAGGCTAAAGTAGAAAGGAGAGCACATACCCTCGGTAGGAGAACAGAAGGCGGACTGTGGGGGCGCCAGGGCCGGTACGTGCTGAGGCAGGCACAGGTTTTACCAATGAAATATGGAGTCATCAGTTAACAGTAAAGAGTGGGGAGAGGAGAGGAAGGGTGAAATAACCACATAGGATAGCAAGACTGTGAATGAACTCTGAAACCCAGACGAATTCTTGGGAGCAGACAATATTACTAGAGGGTATTTGGGAGGTCAGGGGATGTGCCTGAAAGGAGGCCGCTAGGTATAGCTGAATGTTCTCATCAACTTCACTTTCTCAGTTGGGTGCAAATACAGTTAGGCAGAGGCCAGCTACAACCGAAGTTTGGAATTGCCAGGGGGGTGTGGTGGATAAGAGAGGGGTGATACTGCTGACAATGTGTGAAGAGGATGATTGCGAAGCAGCATGACATATAACCCAGTTAGGACAGAAGAGAGAGCATGAAAGACAAGTTTGGGCCAAAGTGAGAGAACACCAAGGAGTATGTAGATTTGAACTACCAGGGGATCAAAAAATCATGGCAGGGCCCAGCACAATGGTTCAGTTGGCTAGTCCTCCCTTTGCAAGTGCTGGGTTCCCATATGAATGCTGGTTTGTGCCCTGGCTGCTCCACTTTCAATCTGGCTTCCTGCTTGTGGCCTGAGAAAGCAGTGGAGGATGCCCCAAAGCCTTGGGACCCTGCATCTGCATGGGAGACTTGGAAGAAGTTCCAGGCTTCTGGTTGACTCAGCTCCAGCAGTTGCGGTCATTTAGGGAGTGAAAGAGTGGATAGAAGATTTTTTTTTCTGTCTCTCCTTCTCTCTGTAAATCTGCCTTTCCAAATGTAAATAAATAAATCTTTAAAAAAAATTATGGTAGTTGTGAGTCACAGAGGGTTGACTGGAAAAAATACAAGCTGGCTGTCAGAGAGTAGGATGTTTAAGAGTGCGATAGTGGCAGGATGCAGACAGGGATAACGACACTGCTTGCAGGCTGGCCCATCTGAGTTTTTCTCTTCAGTACCCATTCCCCTGTTCAATCTCCAGGTTGGAATTCTTGTTTAGCTCATTTTTCTAGAGATTCCAGTCTGGATTTGGGGGTGGGGGGAAGGGCGGGCAGAGGACAGATGAGAACTGAGGTTGAAACCAGATAAAAGCATGAACAGGTACAGAGGAGACATGACTGTCATGTGAACTTGTCAGCTGGAGCCATCATAGCAAAAGTCACTAGCATGCCCAATTTTCAGGGCTCATAAACGTGTCAATTCTCAGACTGCAAAGCCATTTAGCCCAGCTATCAGTTTGAGGTGTGGTGTGGCTCTGTCACTACCCTCGGTCACATAGTCTTTCCATATCCTTGTACCATGTGCTAATTACCAGTTACTATTTCTCTTTTATGTTAGTCGGGGAACACCTGCAGGACAGGGAATATGCTTAGTTGATTTTTTCATATTATTGTGATGAAATGTATACAACCTCAACTATGCTACTATTGCCATTTTAAGACATTATCATGTCATCCTCACCCCAAATCATGTCCAGGACCTTTTAATCTTCCCCTCCTGGACCTCTAGATCCATTAAATACTAACTCCCTAATTTTTCCCCCATCCGTTGCTGACCACCATTCTGCTTTTTGTCTCCACGAATTTGACAACTCTAAGCACCTCATATACGTGGAATTAATACAACACTTTTCTTTTGTGACTGACGTCCATTTAGCATAATGTTTTTTGCATTCACACATATTGTGGCAGATATCAGAATTTCCTTCCATGTAAATAATATAATAATACTGAATATAGTCTAATATATAATTTATTTACAAGTATGAAAATGTGTACTATATACAGTTATACAAGTGATGTAGTAATATTGAATAATGTCTCATTGCATGAATTACCAGGTTTTGTTTATTTATTCCTCTGTCAATGTACACTGGAGTCATTTCTATCCTTTGACTACTACCAATAATGCTACCATGAACATTGGTGTACAAATCTCTCTCTGAAATCTTGTTTTTTTTTTTTTTTTTCATTTTGTACTCAGTGGAATTTCTAGGCCACATGGTAATCCTATGTTTAGTTTCTGGTAGAGTCATCACACCATTTTCCACAGCAGTTGGGCTGTTTCATATGCAGACCAGCAGTGCATGAGGGTTCCTGTTTCTCTACCTCTTTGTCAACAACTGTTGTTTCTATCAGCCTGGTTTTTATTTCTCTGCACTTGGTATCTGTTGGAACACAGCTCTCTGTGTAAAATGAATACCTGACAGTAACCCTGTTCGAAAGCAAAGTTAAGGGAAATGACTTACGTTCCGCAAGCTCCAACTAGTACATCTTGTACTTCAAAGTCTGCTTTGTACTTTATCACAGCCACATGTGGCTGATTAAATTTAATTGAAGTTAAACAAAGTTTAGAATTTGGTTTTTTGGTGTCATTAGCCACAGTTGTAGTGCTTGATAACCACTAACTCAAGTAGCAACTATATTGGAGAGTGTTTTGTAGACTCTGGTAGCAACTACCTCTGCCTGGTCTCAACAAATGTTTTCCAAAATGAGACAGTTTAGCTTTTAATTGATCGGGATGATACTCTGCTGGCTCTGCCTTCAGACCAGAGAGGGTCTCCCTAAGAAGCCACTGAACTTGACTGGACAATAGGATGCTGGACTCTATGTTTGTTATATGCTTGCAATGAGGGAATCCCAACTGAACTTGAATTGTGGTTATGCAACAAGGTGGAGGAATCCACCATGGTGGGAGGGTTTGGGGATGGGTGGGGAGAATCCCAGTACCTATGAAACTGTGTCACGTAATACAATGTAATTAATGAATAAATTAAAAAAATAAAACAAAATGAGACAGTTTAAGTTTGGGCCTGTGTTGTAGCACTGCAGGTTAGGCTGGCATTTGCAAAGCCAGCTCAAGTCCTGGTTGCTGTGCTTTTGATCTAGCTCCCTCCTAATGCACCTGTGCAGGCAGCAGAAGTTTCTGCAAGTACTTGAACTCCTGCCACCCTTGTAAGAGACACAAATGGAGTTAGTCCTTGGCTCCTGACTTTGGCTTGGACCAGTCCTGGCTGGTATGCCATTTGAGAGAGTGAACCAGCAGATGGAAAATCTATCTTTGTCTCTCTGTGTGTGTGTGTGTGTGTGTGTGTGTGTGTGTGTGTGTCACTTTGTCTTTCAAATAGATAAGTCTTTTTCCAAAAAAGAATTATTTGTAATTCTTTAGCATGGAGATGGCAGCTCTCTAATTTTTATGTTTGGGTAGTTCATCTGGACACACAGCAGTAATGTTGTTCTGCTGCTTACACTCCCTCATCCCACTGACCAGTTTCAAAGGACAGAGAATATGTTCATTTCAATAATTATTTTTAATCCAAAGTTGAGTACAACGTCTAACACACTAGAGATGATCAATAGGCATTCATTGGCTGGTGGATGAATGACCGAGCAGAGTAAGCTCAGTGTCCTGAGATGACGTTTTACATACCTAACAAGTCTAATGAGTATTTATCTATCTCTCATACTGCAAATGCTTTTGTTTGTTTGACATTTTCAGGACATAGATTTTAAACTATGTGCTCTCCCTTGTTTTTCAAAAAATAGCTTACTTGTTAAGTACCATGAGGTTTTTAGTGTAGTGCGTGCTTATAAAACTATTTCATAAACCAGGTGCCAGGAGTGAATATAATCATGAGGAAAAGCAAATTCTAGATTCTTCTGACATCAGCACGTGTACAAATGTCCTCTGTTTGCCTTTGCAGGCCCACCTTGCACCTTCAACCCTACTCCTTCCCTGGTAGGTTTATCTAGATGGAATATTCAGGCGCATGTAGTCCATGACTTCCCTTCAGTTTGGCCAAGAGGGAACTCTGGCAGAATAGCAGAGACAAGAGATAAAGTTAAGGAGTGTATTCCACATAGAAGGGCTTCGTGTGCCTCAACAGAAGGCCAGAGTTCCACCAAGCTGCTCCCCTCTACAGAAATGTCTGTCCTTCTTGGTTCCCAAGATCTCCCCCAATTGGAGACTCCCCCAGCCCAATGTTTTGTTACAGTTTCCTACCTGCCCTGGCCTACACCTTCCTAACATTTCTCTTATTTATAAACCTTGCTTGAATGATTCTAATCTGGGTATCCATCCATTTCCCTTCAGGATCTTGCATCCTTACTTAGTAGCTAGGTCTAACCTCCAAGCCCAGCTCTGAAAGTTTTAGAATCACAGTCTTTATCTGAATGCTCTCTGACAACACTGTTCTGTCATTATATCAATATACTGGCTAGCTTTGTAAAGAAACTATATTGTGCATCAGGTAAATTGTTCTCTAGTACTCTTAGTCTTGAAAAACAATCTCAGCAGAACCTTTTGCACAGAACTTCTCTACATAAGATGAAGTGGCTGGAGATACATAAGTGAAAACTGGCAAGACAAAGAGATTACCTCCTAAGGTTTTAAACAGCTAAGGCTTTAATAGGCTGAAATGATCTCCAGAAACGCAGTAAACATGCAAAACTTCAGTTCTACAAACTATCGTTACTCAGTGTATGTAGCTTTACCAAAGAACACACGTGGTGCACTTGTGGACTCTTAAAGCATAATTAATAGATGCCAGGTTATTAGAAAGTATAAAACTCATAGTGTTAAGATCTATATTAAAAATAACCAATATTTACTGTTTATAGTGTAGCCAGCACTGTGTTGGCATTGTCATGTATCAGCTCATTTAAATCTCATCTCAAATGTATAAGGTGGGCACAACTCAACCTCATTTGACAGCTGAACCCTGAAGGCTCCTGTTCAGGCATCTGTAAGTGATACACACTACATTCAAATGATACCATAGGACACAAATGTCTGTGCTCTGAATCACTAGTGGAGAATCCAAGAACAACTCCACAGATTACAGAACAACAAAAACAAGAGGACCTTCCAAGGAAAATGATGCCTTTCACACTATCACAGCCAACAAACCATGACCAGCTTAGAAAACTTATTTTTAAAAAATGATGTAGTAGATTATTTTCATCGAAAAGCACATGTCTTGCGGTTTGGTAAGCACATTGATTTTTTCCGTGTGTGGTGCAAGGGCCTGGTTAAAGATGAGTGGTGGAAACTGTATTATTTTGGTATTAGTTAAGTTTCATCCCTGCCTACAATTCTTGAAATGACTATTTTTTATTTTAACCCCATTTCAATTAAGTGAATAATGTATTTGCATTCTTATTTTAAGAGGATTGATTTTTAACCTGTACTGGCTACTCTGTGTATATAAACAGAATAAAAGTCCCCAGCTATAGCCAACTGCCTAGCTTACCTTGTACCTTGGCAAGTGTTACACTGCTGGAAGAAAAGCAGCCAGTAGCTGGCAGGCACTCTGGCTAATGCCAAGTTTTTGTAATCTAAATCAGCATGCCAGCATAATTGCCTATTCTATTTTTAAATTACATTTTAAAGGTATGTGGGGAAGACAACCCCAGCGCTCTGCTGGCAGGGGTGGGCATGGCTATGCTGGCCCAGGGAAGGGGATTTAGTGGCGTGTAGGAGTAGAGACCACCAAGTACTTGATGGATCTAGAAGGACTTCTGCAAGCTCCCGAAGACTTACCCACTGCACTTGCAGATATTGAGGGAGCTAAGACCAGATGGTTTAGTGGGGAGGAAGCCAGAGGGCATGTATGGGTCAAGCCAACACACCTGCCCATGTGGGAGTCCTGGGCTGGGCTAAATAGCATTATCTGCTGCCTGCTGGTGCACACAAGAGCTGGGGCTAAGGGGCATGCCTGGCTGGGCTGCCCACAAGTGTCAGAACAGGGGGTGGGCCACATCAGGCTGGGTTGCAGCAATCCACCAGAACGCAGAACTGGATCTGGAGCAGATTCTCTAGAGAACTTGTGGGCTCACCTCTGTGGGACTACAGTACCCACTGGCTTACACAGGCTGAGTCGGTCTGGATGATGAAACTCAACTGACACTTGTGGGAACTGGGGCTGTGAGGTAACCAGGCTGGGCCAGGTTGTAGCACCCTCTGGCACATGCAAAGGCCAGGACCGAGGGCAGAGCATGCCAAGCAGGGCCACAACAGCACCTGCCAGAATGAGTGAGATTCAGGGTTGGGAGTTAGTCTGGTAGCAGAACTCTGGGCACTCCTCTGCTGAGCTGCAGCTCCAACTGCTGACCGTGAGAGCCAGGACTGGGGGGCAGGCCAGGCTGGTTAAGGCAGCAGCACCATTGGCATGCATATTGGCTGGGTGTGGGAATGGGTCAGATTGAGTTAAACTGCAGCACTCATGAGAGCCAGATGGACAGACCAGGCCAGACCACAGTACATGCTGGCACACTTTGAAGCCAGGAATGGGTGTAGGCCTAGTGAGGGTTATTGGGGGTCACCCTGACTAAGGTGTGGCACTCACTGGTGTGCATAGAAAGCTGGCTTGTAGCAGGCTGGGCTGGGTTAGGCCGCAGTATCCATCAGTTGATGTGAGTGATAGAGGTGTTGACAGAACTGACCAGATAGCTTTCATCCACCAATATGTGCCTTGACTGATGCCCATGACAGACCAAACCTGATCCTGCACTGGCTGGAGCACATAAGTCAAGTCTGAGGTCATCCAAGATAGGGTTTCTTGGGGGACTCCCCAACAGGATGGCTGAACTCAAACCCTGGCCATAGGGAAAATCATTATATGAGATTTGATCTTGGAGTGCATGTATTGGGACTGGGCCTCCTCAGTTGGCGATGCCTATGTATTGGACAGCATGTCAATATGCACAAGGGGAACGTGACAGCCAGCTCATATGAACCAAAGGAGGATGTTAAATGCTTTGTCAGAGGATGGAAAGCAGAGCAGTTTGAACATCTGCCCTGACCAAGCTTTGCAGCAACTGTCTGGGTCTATGGATGCACTCTGAGGTGGATCTGGTCAGCCAACAGGCCCTGGGAAGATTTTCTTGACCATGATCCAACTAAGCTGACAACATCTCAGGACTATGAACACCGCTCAAGCAACAACCTCGGAGCACTCTTCTCCACATCAGAGTCTGTAAGGCATCAGCGGACTGTCCCCTATCCCCAGGAGCCAATGTGGTTTGACAGCAAGGAATGGTGCCCTCTCATCTCCTCCCCCTCCCCAACCCAGCAGACACACGGAAGAGAAAAAAAATTGAAACATTTGTCCCACCCACCTTTCTCCATGCTTTGATACTCCCTGTCCTAATTGGAGACCCAAATGGGCATACATTCCTTTCAATGATGTGAGCAATATTGAAAAAATAAAATAACCAAATAGAACAAAAGTTCTGTGCAAAAGAGAATGGGTTTTAGAGAAAATCTGGTCTAGACATAACTTAATTATATCATACTTGCTCTGCTTAAAAACCCCAGATGAAAATCTACTTTTCTGCAACTGTGACTTTTGCATAACAAGTTGCAAAAGCATTTTTAAGATGAGACTATTACTCAATGTTCATTTCTGGTCAGCTCCTTTTTACAATATGGCTGTCTTCTGAGCAACTCAGAACCGTACAACAGTAAAGCAACAACAGAATGTGACAATCATGCAATGCCTTCTACACATACTACTTGCATTATAAACTTTTAAAGATCAGTTTTGAGCTTGAATAATTATCAATTCTCCATAAATGTGGTTTTCATACATAAGCCAAACATTTCAACAACTATATTTGGCTAGTTAGCCGAGTTTGTTCCACCTGCTGACAACAAATATGTATGTATACCAGAAGCCTTACTTTGGGCCTGAGATTTGGGTTTCTTCTCTTCTCCCTCTTCTGTATCCATTTTACCTCCTCGTTCCAGCTCCATGGCTTTCCTTTCACCCTTTCACATGCTCTTTGCTGGACTGATTGCTTTTTCATTGATGGTTTGTGATATCTGAAAGTTTATGGACCACAATCTGCTAGCATCCTGCTGCAATCCTGAAGAAAGATTAAAAGTACAGTCTTGGCACCCACAAAAGCAAACATTTTCCAAATGATGGAGTGATTGAAAGGTAAATGGAGGCAAGAGGTACACATCCAGGCAGTGGACTCACAGCTTCAGAGGACCATCTTTCTTTGGAAACGTCTGCTCGGGGAGGACGTGGCGAAGGCTGGCAGCTGTATCTCCGAGGCCAAAGTCCCATTCCCCAGCTGGGTACCCCACGTGGGAGATGCAGTTCTTGGTAGGGCTTGCTGGGCCTTGCGTCACTAGTGCTGGGTGTTGAAAGCAGGCTGCTCCAGCGCGTTTCTTTAAACCCAGTTTTCTACAGTTGGTGATGAACAAAGGTGAATTATGAAACAGGAACTTTTGCCAGACTCTGAGCCCTTAATCACAAAGAAACATTTGCAAAACAAATGGCTTCACATAAATTGCAATTCACAACTGATTACAATGCAAATGTACATGCTGGACATAATTTATTTACACCTTATTTCATCCAGGGACCTGGTACAGCATCTCACCAACTCAATTAATGACTGGACCTCTTTTCAGTGAAAAAGAAATATGTGACATCTGGTGTTGACAAATTATTTTTTGCTATAGTGTTACCTGGATATTATGACTATAATGTTACTAAAACTTAAACATGCTGTAATTCCTTAGAACTCCAGACTCTTTCAATAACTATATAATCCAAATCATTCTGCATATTGAAACTATGCAATACCTAACATTAAAATAAGCAGTATTGATCGAGTGCTGCTTTGACAAAATCTCCAAATTTTATTGTGAGAGTATTAAAGTACATCTCACTGCTTTGCAATTCACTTGCTTTATGCACATATAGTTCTTTCTTTCCACTTTTTACTTATTGAGAGACAAAGACATCTCCTATCCACTGGTTCACTCCCCAGATGTCAAGCAGGACCAAGGCCAGAAATCAATCCAGGTGCAGGGTCCCATGGCCTAGGCCATCCTCGACTGCCTTCCCAGGCCACAAGCAGGGAGCTGGATGGGAAGAGGGGCTGTAGGGATTAGAACCGGCACCCATATGGGATCCCAAGCGTGCAAGGCGAGGACTTTAACCACTACGCTATTGCACTGGGCCAGAATCATGTAATTCTTGACCGTTCTACTTTTATGTACCTTTCTCTTATTGTTTGGATAATAGTTATGCTGTTGCCCGAAGGTCCATGTGTTTGGTACCAGATTTTTCTGTTGGTGGCTTAAAGATAAAGCATAATCCAATAATGGTATCCAAGGGTGGGTTCCTGGGAAAGTGACTACATTGGATTAGGTGGCTGAGTTACACACTCCGATTGAATCCTGGGGACTTTAGAAGAGACACAGAGACGTAGATAATGGTGAGCGTCTCCCTGTCTCTCTGTTTCCTGACTCACATGTCTGAGTCAGGAAACTCTCTCTGCCAATCTCCCATCACCCACCAGCTTCATCACATGCAGGCTCAAGGAGCCACCTGAGCTTGGACCACGAGCCTCCAAAACTGCCAAAGGATAGGATAATTCTTTTCCTTTATATCTTCGCTCATTTAGAAATTTTAGGTATAGTAACTAATAAACTTTATAACTCTGAAAGTTTATAATACTCTAGAAATTCAAGGAAGCCCACTTTACAGCTTGGCTATTAATTGTCACTTTCCTTTCCCTAGGTTTAAGAAGTGAGTATTTCCATGCTTGGTAAGTGTTTGTGCATTTACTTCTGCTCCCAGAACATTTGAAAAACAGGAAACAGATTTGCCTCTTAAAATAATGACAATAATGATAATGAAGAAAGATAAAATATAAAAAAATACCAGTTCTGAGGGCTGATTGAATGGCTCAATTGAATAATCCTCTGCCTGCAAGCAATGGCATCCCATATAGGCACTTCTTTGTGTCATGGCTGCCCACTTCTCTTCCAGCTCCCAGCTTGTGGCCTGGGGGAGCAATAGAGGTTGGACCAAAGCCTTGGGAGCCTGCACCCACTTGTGAGACCAGGAGGAGGCTCCTGGCTCCTAGTTTCAGATAAGCTCAGCTCCAGCCATTGTGGCAATTCGGAGGATGAGCCAGTGGGTAGAAGATACTCTGGCTCTCCTTCTCTCTGTAAAATCTGCTATTCCAATAAAAAACAGAATAAATAAATAAATAAGAAACACTAACTTTTAACAGAATAAAAATCATCCAGTATGTAGTCTTCTCAGTCTGCCATTTTTCACTTAACAATACAAATTTAAGTTTCTTCTGTTTCTTCTACGGCTTAGTAACTGATTACTTTTCCTTTGTTTAAAAACTCTTACATTATGTGGATGCTTTGCAGGCTTTTCTCCTGTGCACCTGTTGAGCCACATCCTGGTTGCCTTCCAAGTTTCAGCAGTTCAAAGTATAGATGGGAACTGCACATTTACGTGCAGATTTTTGTGTAGGCATGTTTGATTCATAAAATATCAGGAGTGTGATTGCTGGATCGTATAGTAATCGTATGTTTAGTTTTCCGAGAAACTGCCAAGCTCTTCTGAAGTGATTGTGCTGTTCTGTGTTCCTGCTAGAAATAAATGAGAAGTCTAACTGCTCACATCCTCATCAGTATTTGCTTTTGTCAGTATTTTGGATTTCAGCTGTTTTTTTCTTCTTTAAGAATTTGTTCATTTATTGGAAGACATAATCACAAAAAGAGCGAGAAACATGCACACACAGAAATTTGGAGAGAGAGGTTTCCATCTATTGGCTTTCTCCCCAGATAGCCACAACAGCCAAAGCTGGAGCTGTTGGAAACTTAGAACGCAGATTCAGGAGCTTCTTCAAGGTCACCCACAAGGGTACAGGGCCCAAAGCAGTGGGGCCATCCTACTGCTTTCCCAGGGACATAAGCTGTATCAGAAGTGGAGAAGGTGGCAATCAAGCCAGTATTTGTATCAGATGCCACCACAATACTGGCCCCAAGATTTTAGTTGTTCTGATAGGTGTGTAGTTGTTTTCATTATCTTCATTGCCTTAAAATAATTTCAATATTTTTATATGTGGAATTCTTTCATTCACTTTAAATTGCAGTTTTTAAATAAAATTAAGTTCAACATAAGTTTTTCCTTATTTAAAACATTTTATTGATTTGAAAAGAAAGCTAGAGAGAGAGAGAGAGAGAGAGATTGCCAATCTGCTCATTCAGTCCTCAAATGCCCGCAGCAGCCAGGGCTGGGCCAAGCTAAAACCAGGAGCCTAAAACTACATCCTACGTGTTGACAAAAGCTCAAACGCTTGATTGATTTTCTGTTGTCGCCCATAGGATTCATCAACAAGGAGATGGAATCAGAACTGGAGCTGGGACTCCAATTAACCCAGGCTCTCCAATATGGAATTCAAGTGTTTCGTTGTCAAAATTATGCAAAATCTCACAAGAAACAATATTTTGCTGATGATTGAAGATAATCAAAACAAATTATATGAAATAAATGTGTAATAATGTATGAGTTATATTTTTATTCATCAAAATACTGATAATACACCAACACTCAAAACACACTTAGTAATAAATTTAGTCACTTTTTTTATATTTTGCCAGTTTGGAGTCACACATCTTTCAGTTTTGTGATAGGAAGGTTATGTTTGCCAATATAGAATACGGAGCATATGTAATAGTCTGCTACTCAGGTATGTGGAATGTTGACTTCTTTCTGAACTCTTGTTTGAAGCATTCTTGTTTGCGGGAGGGGAAATCACAGGTTTTCACAACCTACTGTGGACATTCTCAGTAGAAACTCACACACAGCCAGATACTGGCAAAATGCTGTGTACATTTCAGGAATTCTCAGACACTGTAGACTTCTTGGCCTTGGGAATCCACTCCCTATAGACCAATGGCTCCTGCTTTAAATTTCCTACACCTAACTGCCATTTTCATATCTGTGATGCACATTTCTAAGGTTGTCATCTTCCCATTTGTTTCACCAAATTCTTTCAGTGGCTTCTAGTTTCTTACCCAACAGTTCCTCAGCTCAGCATTTAACGTTGTCACCAATGTTGATTCAACTAACCTGACCCCCTGTACTCTATACTCTCTTCATGTAGTTGACGTCTGGGTGCCTTACTGTTCTCACAATGTATAAAACATTATTTTAATTGATCGGGATGATACTCTGCTGGCTCTGCCTTCAGACCAGAGAGGGTATACCTAAGAAGACGTTGAACTTGACTGGACAATAAGATGCTGGACTCTATGTTTGGTATATGCTTGCAATGGGGGAACCTCAACTGAACTTGAACTGTGGTTATGCAACAAGGTAGAGGAATCCACCATGGTGGGAGGGTTTGGGGAGGGGTGGGGAGAATCCAAGTACCTATGAAACTGTGTTACATAATACAATGTAATTAATGAACTAAAAATAATAAATAAATTAAAAAAATTATTTGGCGTGTCCACATCCATAATGAAGTGCTGACTTCAAGTTCAGGCTTTGCTTCGAATCTTACTAATGCCAATCTTGCAGATGCAGCAGATGGTGGCTCAAGTCCTTGGGTCCCTACCATCCATGAAAGAGTGCCAGATGGACTGAACCAGCAGATGATGGTCACTCTCTCTCTATTTTTCTCTGACTTTCAAATAAATGAAAAACCTTTTTAAAAATTCAATATTTATTTTATTTATTAGGAAGGCAGAACTACGCAGAGAGGGGAAGAGAAAGAGAGATCTTCCTTCTGCTGGTACACTCCTCAAATGGTGGGGACAGTCAGGGCTGAACCAGGCGCAAGCTAGGAGCCCGGTCCAGGCATGGCTCTCGGGTCATCCTATGCTGTTTCCCCAGGTGCACTAGTGGGAAGCTAGATCACAGGTGGAATGCCTGCCTGGGATGATGATGGTGGTGGTGGCGGCTTCACCTTCTACATCAAAATGCTGACTCCCAGAAGTTTTAAATATTTTCAGTGTTTTATTTTTATTTACCTGAAAGGCAGAGTTACAAGAAGAGGATGAAAGACAGAAAGAGAAAGAGAGAGAGAGAGATCTCTTATTCACTGGTTCATGTCTCAAATGGTCACAACTGCTGGGACTGGCCCAGGCTGAGACCACAAACCTAGAGGTGAATCTGGGTCTCCCACATGGGTGCAGGGATCCAAGCACTTGATCCATCTTTTCCTACTTTCCTAGGGACATTAGCACAGAGCTGTATCAGAAGCGGAGCAGTCAGGACTTGAACTGGCATCTATGTGGGATGCCAGGGTTGCAGATGGAGGCTTAACCTGTTAAATCACAACACCAGCCCCTAAAAAGTTTTAACAATAGTTTTATTTTAGTGCAAAAAGTTGAAACCCAGACATAATAAAAGTCTTCAAAACCTTCATGAAAACATTCAAATTTATGAAAAAATTATCTATGGATTTCAAAGTTTTTGTACCTAAACAGTTATTTCTAATTCCACTTTTCTACACATTTTTTTTGAAATGCCCTTGTATCTCTAGGCTCGCCCATATCTCTGACATTCTTTAAGAGTTTTTCTACTTGACATTCTTTTTTTTCCCACTTCTTCCTGTTGACATTTTATTGTTGTTCAAGGCTCTTTAGATAACTTTTTTTCTCCACCCCCACCCTAAGACAATCTCTTTTCCTAACCTCTCAGCACATTCATTTCTGTACATGAATGTTTTCACTCTTCTTTGCTCTCTCCCTTTCTTTGATCTGGTCTCTCAATTATTGTCCCATTTGACAACCTTGGCTGAGCGTGTATTCCTGGGCACTCCACTGGGACAGCTGGTCCTGCTCTGCCGAGTGTCACAGATTAATGGGAGCAAGTATGTAAGTGGAACTGACACAAGCTGGGTTGGGGTCCACCACTCACCAGGTGACCTGGGCCAAGTTACTACATGTCCCTCTACCTGGCTCTTTCTCTGTAAAATAGGAAGAGTAAACTTCGAGGATCCAAAGGAGGATTTAGTGAGCTTATTATCAACAGATACTAGAAGAGTGATTAGCAAATAGAAAAACCTGATAAATAACACTGTTGTTTCCATTGTGAACAGAGGAAAGAGGCAAATGAGAGTAGATTTTCCTGAAAAAACAAGTTAGCAAAATCTTACACAAAATCTTGTGCTCTCCAATACTTGTTGAAGATGAATGAACTCAGCTTTTTGATGGGACTTCTCCAATGAGCTGTTTAGTACCTTCTTTTGCATGCTTCAGGTGCATTTGATGACTTATGTCCTTACAGAAAATGCACTTTTAAGCAAGATTTATTTATTTGAAAAAGCAGAGAGAGAGAAAGAGAGAGAGATTTCATCTGCTGGCCCATTCCTGAAATGCCAACAATATCAAGAAGTTGGGCCAGGACAAAACCAAGAGTCCAGGGGCTGGTGCTATGGCATAGTGGGCTAATCTTCCACCTGCCACACTGCCATTCCATAAGGGCACTGATTCTAATCCAAGCTGCTTCACTTCTGATTTTACTCCTTGCTTATGACCCAAGAAAGTAGCAGACCATGACCCAAGTGCCTGGGCCCCTGAACCCACATGGGAGACCTGGAGGAAGCTCCTGGCTCCTGGCTTTGGATTGGCTCAGGGCAATATAGCCATTTGGGGAGTGAACTCTCTCTCTCTCTCTGAAACTGTACCTTCCAAATAAAAAAATAGGTCTGAGAGAACAACAACAACGAGGAAGTTAGAACACGGTCCAGATCTCGCATGTTGGGGGCAGGACCCAGGTGCTTGGGCATCCCCTGCAACCTTGCAAGGAGCACTAGCACAAATCTGGGAGGAAGGCATAGTACCTTGACTCAAGTCAAGCACTCTGACATGAAATGGGAACCATCCCAAGTGGCAGCTTGACCTGGTACATCATAATGGCCACCACAGAAAATGTATCTCCTCTAGACCTGAAGAGTAGGAATTAGAGCGCATTAATCTGAGGTATTTATTTATTTATTTGCTTTTATCACTGTGTTGCTACATTTGCAGTAAGATTCTAAAAAAATTCTAAACGCCGCTCTCTAAGGCTTTGTTAACACATCTCCCACACCTAAAGCAACACAGGGCACTTGTAGGAATGAAATCAGGAGGCTGATTTTCAGGATTCACAGTTACAGGTTACCCAGTCAGCAAGCAGAGACATGAGCCTTTAAGATATTGTAAGGCAGGGCCCAGCACAATGGTTCAACTGGTTAATGCTCCAATTGCAAAATTAACATCCCATGTGGGTGCCAGTTCATGTCCTGGCTGTTCCAGTTCTCATCCACCCCCACTGCTTGTGGTCTGAGAAAGCAACAGAGAGTTACCCAAAGCCTTGGGACCCTGCACCTGCATGCGAGAACTGGAAGAATATCTTAATTTCTGGTTTCTGTTCGTCTCAGCTCTGGCTGTTGTGGCTTTTTGGGGAGTGAACCAGCAGATGGAAGACCTTTCTTTCTGTCTCTTCTTCTCTCTGTAAGTCTGCCTTTCCGATAAAAATAAGTAATTCTATTTTTAAAAGCATTTGATTGAAGTAGAGAGACTGCAAAAGTAGGTGATCAGCTTTCAACTCATGTTTGTACCTTTCTAAAGTATAAGAGTAGGTAAGTTATAAACTCCCCAGGAATGAATTTTATTGGCCACATTCTGGTGATGACACCTCTCTGTTTATGCTTCAGTGCGACCGTGTATGTGGAAGTGCTTAAAAGCAGAGAGAAGAAAGGAAGGGAGAACAGCAAATAAGAAGGAAAGAAAGAGGGAATGGGTGAGTTGAGAGATACCCAAAGGGATGCTGGAGATACAGGCTTTACTCTGTAAACTTATATTTAAGGGCAAAAGTGCATGTGTAAAGGATTTTGCTGTGGTATTGACTGATCTTAAACCCATCAGCTTTTTGCTCTGAGTGCATTTAATGCTTTGTGTTGAGCTATTCAACTTCTTATGCTATATATGCAGAGAAACATGAATTACATACTAACCCATTTGAAATAGTTGAATTGCACTTTCAGTGTCTGATCATGAGTTATTCTGACTTAGAACCCTTAAAGAAGTTGACTAATGGGTAGATAATTGATGAATAAAAGTTAGAAGATGCAAAGATTACTTTGTATCAATTTCTTAAACTGGAGTCACTCATTGCTGTGAAAAGAAGGCATAGGGCAATGGTCCATTTGAGAAAAACT
This sequence comes from Ochotona princeps, assembly GCF_030435755.1. NCBI lineage: Eukaryota > Metazoa > Chordata > Mammalia > Lagomorpha > Ochotonidae > Ochotona > Ochotona princeps. The sequence goes on from NC_080832.1 coordinate 20,418,449, forward strand.
GGAAATAAGCAGTATTTATCAAGGTGATGATGGTGAATATGCTTCAAGATCAACAGAAAAGAACCAGCTTCACAGAAAACGTTAACCCTGCACGAGCTTATTTTCCATCTTATCTCAAGCTCTTCTGCTGGAAGGTTGAAGAAGGCGACTGAATTCGAGACCACTCTGCCCTTGCTGTTCGTGTAGATTCACTGTTAGCCAGTCTGTGCTGCTCTGAGGTGTAGGAGGCATTGGCAGGATGAGGCTAAGAAAGGGGAATATCTCTCCCTCTTCCGTGTACACCAAGGCTTGGGCAGTGGCTGTGCCCCTGCTCACCACAACACGGCACAGGCTTTTTGTTTGTTTTGCCACCTGGTGAGTAAGGCACAACAGTCAGATCTCCATGTGTTCTGCCTTCTCTAAGATCTGCCTTGCTTCTTCCCACTCCTGAGTCAGGAATGCATTTGATGCCATCACAAAGGCTCTGATTCTGTGGCTGAGCTGTGTTATCTTGGTCACTGTACTTCATGTATTCCTTCTACAGTTCTCATCTATGTCCGCCTAGGAAGGACTTCTGTGCAGAGGTCCAACCAGATAGCTGAGGGGACCTAAAAAAGTGTAAAACAGAATTAAAAGGTAGGTGTATTCTGAGCCAGGTGTAATGGCTCCATTGGCTAATCCTCCAGCTTGCAAAACCTGGAATCCCGTTTGCTTCCCATCCAGTTCCCTGCTTGTGCCCCTGGAAAACAGTACAGAGGGTGCTGAAGTCTAGACTAGTCTGGCACTCCGCAGACCCAGTCCACACCTGTGATGAGGGAGACTACAGCCACGTCCAGCCCAGCCCAGTGTCCCCAAATCCAGCTCTCACACTCACCAATGGGAATTCCAACCCAGCCAGGTCATTCCGCTTAGCTCTCCAACCAGGCCTATTCCCACCACAGATCTTGTGCATGCCAACAGAGATTGCTGTTTCACCTGGCATAGCCCACATACTCCCCCATAGATTGTACTCCTAGACCCAATTCACTTACATGTTTGTCAGCTGAATGACCCAGCCTCACAGTACTCATTCTGTGGTCCTACACTCACTAGTGGGTTCCATGTTCCAGCCTTTCATATGGAGTAGTCTTGTCCATGGTCCCTCAGAAGTCACTCCTCACCTGGACATGAGCCCTCAGTTCCCTGCTTACCCCCTCCTTGTACCATCACCCAGATTCCCTAACCCCACACTCTCCAGTCTCCAGTGCACATTTCATGATAGCCTGAGAGTTTTGCCTGGCACCATTGGCGCCTGGGCTGCCTGACCCAAGTTCCCTCTGCTGTAGCCAAGCAGCCAGAAGAGTTAAGCACCTGATGCTCCAGCTCAGACTCACTTGAGATGCACCACAGGATGACAGCAGTGGGTGGAGCCAAAATAATGAGTTTGAAGCCCAGTTTCGCTCAAGATCTGCCAACATTATGGCGGCCGTCGACAGAGAAAATTCCCAAGTGTAAAGCCCAGACTAGCACGACATGTGCACATGGCGTGGGGTGGTGTATGGAGCTAGAATCTAAGGCCTCAAAACCAACCTGGCCCAAGTCCCCCTGGCCGCAGCCACAATGCCATGGGAGCATAGCACTTGAGCCTTCAGCCCAGACTCACTTGAGATCTGCCCTCCGACAATAATTCTTAAGCCTATTCATACATGCATGCATTTTTGGGTTATATCCAAAAATGTTTCCCATTGGGGCCAACGCAGTGGCTTTATACACTAAGTCTCTGCCTGTGGCATTGGGATCCCATATGCAAGCCAGTTGTAGTCCAGCTGCTCTGCTTTTGATCCAGCTTCCGGCTAATAGTCTTGGAAAGGAGCAGAGGATAGCCCAAGTCCTTCGGCCTCTGAGCCCAGGTGGGAGACATGGGAGAAGCTCTTGGCTCCCAGCTTAAGACCAGTGCAACTTCAGCTATTCCAGCCGTTTAGGGAGTGAACCAGCAGATGAACGATTTCTCTCTGTCTCTCTTCTCTCTGTAATTCTCCCTTTCTAGTAAAAATAATAATTTTTTTTATAAAAAAGAGTTTTACATTCATAAATATTCCAATTTTTCAAATGACAAGTCTTTCATCCATCTGTCACTTGAGTATCCAAATGTCTTCCAAGTACATACGATTTAAGTTAGCTTCATTTTGGAGTATAATCCAATGAGAGTGAATCTAAATTTCTCAGATCCCGTACCAAATAGTAAAGTTCACATCAAGAGAGATCCTGTGTTGCATGTAATGCAAGAAATGTATTCACCTCCAATGACAAGGTCAGGGTCCCTTGGGACATGCCTGTCAGGAAGCCACCCCAGAGCAATCTTCATTTGTAATTTCACTGTAATCCTGGTCTTCAGTCTTTTCCCCTCATGGTGTTGTTTCTATAGTGTCTGTTGTTGGCACAGGTAAGCGTTCATCTGGCAGAAACCCTACCTCCAAAGGCAGGCTTGAGCCTTGCACAGGGCCCCACAAAATCATGGACTGTCACCCCGTTGCCCCCATGAAGCAAGCAGAAAGGCCCTGGTGGCGATCATTTTGGCTGCTGAAGCATGTTATTCTTGGTTGTCTGAGTCCCCTCATGGGTGTGAGAGTATAACAGGGCTTCCAACTGGGTCTTTGTTCCTAAGATACTTGTCATTTTTACTGCATTGTATCCTCACATCTGGATATGATGATTCACTCCCCAAGTGACCGCAATGGCTGATGTTGTGCCGATCTGAATTCAGGAGCCAGTTCTTCTGGGTCTCCCACGGTGGTGCAGGGTCCCAAGGCTTTGGGCCATCCTTGACTGCTTTCACAGGCCACAAGCAGGGAGCTGGATGGGAAGCGGGGATTAGAACCGGCACCCATATGGGATTCGGGTGCGTTCAAGGTGAGGGCTTCAGTCGTTAGGCCACCGTGCTGGGCCTGGAAATAGTGTTTTTAAAACCAATTTCAAAAATTTTTTTTTAAAAATTTATTCATTTTATTGCAAAGTCAGATATACAGAGAGGAGGAGAGACAGAGAGGATTTTCCGTCCGATGATTCACTCCCCAAGTGAGCGCAACGGCCAGTGCTGTGCTGATCCGAAGCTGGGAACCAGGAACCAGCAACATGGGTGCAGGGTCCCAAAGCTTTGGGCCATCCTCCACTGCTTTCCCAGGTCACAAGCAGGGAGCTGGATGAGAAGTAGAGCTACCGGGATTAGAACTGGTGCCCATATGGGATCTTGGCGTGTTCGAGGCGAGGACTTTAGCCTCTAGGCCATGCAGCCAGGCCCTAAAACTAAATTTTTAAAGAAGGAAAAAGGAGCTAGTGATGCGATCTCTGCCTCTGAAAACATTGATGGTTGCCATAGTTACCGAAGGAGGCGGAGCCTGCTTCCAGCCCCTCTCAGGCTACAACCCAGAAGGGATGACAGAATTCTGGAAGGCCCCAGAGGCAGTGAAATCACTGCTGCGCCAATGATGGACACAAGCCAATATTCCACACCAAGAAAGGGCCAGAGGGACCCCTGCTTCTCTGTTAAGAAGGGTTGAAAGCTCCGTTGCACGTCTCTTCTCAGCCTTTTTCTTTCTGTTCCCTTGTAGCCCCTTATCCACGTCTGTCTTTCCACTGCAAGAAGAAAGGCCAGTAAGCAGGGGTTTCTTTGAATAAAAGTCATCTATATTTTTTCTATACTTGATTGATTTATTCCTACACGAATGGTTGGAGAATCTAACAAAGTTATGCATTATGATCAACAGCATTAGCCATCGAGGACATATAAATTATTGTTCTTTAGAAATGACACCTTTGAAGAGATGAAACTGACAGAAAACAACAAAACCCATGTGATATAGTTTCTGCTGATCTTTGTTGAAGTGAGTCTCCTCTAGACAATAAAAAGATGGGTTTTGATTTTTAATCCAGTGTACTAATCTGTGACATTTGATTGAGCTTAAGCCATTTACATTCAGAGTTTAATATACATGGGTGGTACTTTGGTCCTGTCATTTTAGGAATGGGTTGTTCATTGGTTTAGTCTTCTGTTGTCATTTTACTGGGATGTTTCTTCCTGTTTGCCTTTGGTTTGGGTAGATGCTATTCCTCTTCTCTGTGAAGAGAACATCTTTAAGTATCCCTTGTAGGGCAGGTTTGGAAGAGGCAAATTCCTTTAGCTTTTCTTTACTGTGGAAGAATTTTATTTCATTTTCAAAGACAAAAGAAAGCTTTGCTGGATATGTTATCCTGGGCCGACAATTTTTTTCTTTTAGAATCTGGAATATGTCACTCCATTCTCTTCTTGCCTGTAGAGTTTTCTGTGAGAGATCTCCTGTGAGCTTAATTGGCTTTCCTTTATATGTCAATTGATTTTTTTCACTTGCACATTTAAGGATTTTTTCCTTATGTTCAATTGAAGAGAGCTTGAAGATCATATGTCGTGGTGAAGATCGTTTTTGATCAAGCCTGTTGGGAGTTCTGTGCCCCTCCTGGAACTTGTTTCCCAATTCTTTCTCCAGATTAGGGAAATTTTCCTTTATTATTTCATTAAATACATTTGTAAACTCAGCTTGTCTTTCTGCACCTTCTGGGACTCCCATAACACTTATATTTGGCCTCTTAAAAGTGTCTTTCAATTCTTGAATACTTTTTTTGGCCTGATCCAGCTCTGCTTCCAGCTTTTTATTTGCTTCCCCCTGATGACAGGAAATACCTTCCAATTCTGAGATTCTTTCTTCTGCTTGCTTCATTCTGTTTTGGAGACTCTCCACTGTACTCTTAATTTGCTCCATGTGTTCTTGATTTCTGATTACCAGCCTTGATTTGCTTTATTGCTTCCTTAAATTCTTTGAACTCTTGCATGAGCTTCTCATTGTTAATCAGAATCTTTAAAATGAGTCTTATGGGGGGGAGACTCGCAAGATGGCCGACATAGGAGGAAGACTGTGAGGGAACTCACAGACAGAGAGGGCTAGAACGCGACAAAAGCGTAAGTGGAGCAGCACAGAGCTACAGGGAGAAGAACGTGAAGTTCCCTGGACAGTGTGGAGCCAAAAAAATCCACACAACTCGGAAGAGCAACCAGGGAAAAACAAAACAAAGGGCAGGGAAGAAGACTTCCCGCTCCTGACCTGCTGAGTCACCTTTGAGTGCAGACGCTGAAAGCCGCAGTCGACCCGCAGACCTCGGGACCCGCAGACGCTGTGGCCGTGAGGACCGGCGGTGATTGGGACCCACTGGCACCTGCTCACCCTGGTCGCCAGGACCCGCCAGGATCTGCGCCCGCTGCGGACATCAGGACCTGGAGTCATCAGGACCTGCTGGCATCCGCCCACCCTGGTCGCCAAGCCCCGCCGGGACCTGCACCAGCCGCAGTCTCCAAGTTCCATCGGGACCCGCTGGGACCTGCACCAGAGGCAGTCGCCGGGAGACGCACCCGCGGCGAGGGTTCCCACCAGAGGAAGAGGCAGACTGCAAGAACCTGAGGTTTGAGTGAGTTGGGTGGGAACAGTGGTGGGTCGGAGGCTCTGAGAGTTGGCCCCCCAGGGGCATGCACAGAGCCTGAACGCCCTTGGTGCTCATCTCCACGCCCCTCCCCCCCCGAGACTCCAGCGTCTAGGGACACAGGGCAAGTGCCTTGAAACTGCCAAAACTGTGTCTGGGAGGTGACGCACAGTAGTCCTGTGCGCTGAGGAGAAAGGCAAAAGGCACACTGAATACTCCCCCGTGCCTTTGTGGTCTGGCACTCAGCTGGGCGGTGCTATCCCACAGGAACCCGAGCACGCCTCTTGGCTGGTCAGTCCCATGCTAGTGCTGGGGCGGTCGGTCCCCTGCAAGCGCTAGGGTGGGCGGGCCTGCATGGAAGGCGCTTCCAGAGAGTACCTGGAACACCCCACGCCCTATAGGCCTGTGCTTGGGAGACGCACCAGGAGAGCACTGCGGTCCCGCATGCAGGAGGCGTTCCCAGAGAGCACCTGGAACCTCCATGCCCTGCAGTCCCTGGCACTGGGGACACACCGAGAAAGCACCTAGAATCCTCCGAGCCCTGTGATCCTGCACACAGGGGGCGAGCACAGAGAGTGCCTTCACTCCCCCACGCCCTGTGGTAGCATACCTGCAGGGGACGAGCTGAGAGTGCGCTTTGAATCCGCTGGGCTCTGGAAGTGGCGCCCTGAGGTCCAGTGTTCTGGAGACGCACCAAAAGTGCCTTGAAAATTCCCACATCCTGCTACTCCACGCCTGCAGACTCAGATCTCTACAGGATAGTGCTTGGAGACCCCTCAGCACACTGGTGCCTAGGTCTCTCAAAAAAGAAACACTAACACAATGGGAAGAAATACCAGAAAAGGTAATGATCCAGATGAGAGAGCCAACACCCTACCAATAAAGGATCAAAAGCCAATGTCTATTTTGGAGATGCGAGATGAAGACATAGAAGATCTACCAAAATGAGTCTTATGGATTCTGTATGCCCCATTTTCTCGATGTCTTCCTCAGTTAACTCTGAGGTTGGCATAGGGTTTTGCTCCCTTACAGGGGAATTTTCAGGAATATTCATTGTGCTTTTGTCTCTTCTTTTGCTCTTGATCATTGTACTTCTCGTTGACAGAGTCTTCTCCTTGGGGTAGGTTTCTAAGCTGTGTCACTCATAGGTCTACAATGCGATTTTACTTATTGCAGTTGGTAGACACCTTTTTGCTTGCAGTCACTTGTGCTACAACCTCCAGCGAGTCTCTTCAAAACACTTCCTTCTGATTAAATCATTCAATGACTCGTAGATCATGCAGCAACATCATTTTCTTCAAGAAGGTTCTTGATTTTCATTTCTTCAGCTACACATTAGTCATTTAATAACATGTTATTTAACTTCTTGATGCTGTTAATTTCTTTTTTCTCCCAGATGTTGATTTTGTTTTGTGGCTCTTCATTTAAGGGGATGTATAGTAGCTGTGTAATGGAGACTGTCATATCTAGTAACATGTCATTTAACTACAGGCATTGTAAATTTCTATTTTTCTTTTCATTGTTGATTTTGTATCACGACTTTTCATTTAAGGGAATGTACAGCAGTTGTGTAATGGAGACTGTCATATCTAGTAACAAGTCATTTAACTTCATGGCATTGTAAATTTCTATTTTTCTTTCTATTGTTGATTTTGAATCATGACTTTTCATTTAAGGGGATGTATGGTAGCTGTGAAATGGAGATTAACATTCAGATGTGAGGATGTAGTGTGGCATGCATTTCTACTTTCAGACAAAGATGGACTTACAATGAAACTGCTTACTGTATCTTAACAATAGGATTCTGGACTCTCTGCCATTGTGTATGCCCGCAATGATGGACATATGACTGAGTATGAAGAACTATATGTTAGTAATGATATAGAGGATCTGGGGGGAGGGAACTGGGGAGAGGATAAGGGAATATGAAACTGTATTATAAAATAATAACAATAATAAAAATGTATTAAAAAAAAGAAATGACACCTTAACAAAAACTGTATTTTAAAGCTCACATTTTCACCATCAGTTACAAGTCAACATATTTTTCTTTTCACATCTTCACACAACAAAGGAAATACAAAACAAGGACATACGCCTAATAGAACAACTAAAATGCAAGGTAGTCTTGTTAACAGGAAAGGTCCACACCCAGCAGATGCATGGAGACACAAAGTGGGTTAGGAGTTGGCATGACAGGTGGGTAATGGAAATGGGGTTCCACTGGGGACGATTCGAATGTCCAGGAATGAGAGGTGATATCTGCACAACCTGTACATTTCACTGAAAATCTGTGAATTGCATACTTGAAAAGGGTGAGTTTTGTGATGTGTGAGTTATATCATGAAACACAAAAGGAAAAAAGTGATAGTGCTAAATGTTAGCAAAGATACTGAGAAACTGTGTTTTTATACACAGCTAGTAGGAATGCAAAATGATACAGCTACTTTGGAAAACAACGTGGAATGTGTCATGCAAAAAGTATGTACTTGCCATCAACCTCAGCAATTACACTTTTGGAATGTATCCTGGAGATACAAATATGGGGTTGCTTGTTTTACCTGCTGCTGCCGGGCTCAAATGGAACTTGGGGTGTTGGGCTTGCAGGTGGACTGAGAGATGGGGATCACTTGAGCAGGGGCACGTGGGACCTGGGGGTTCATGCTCAGGCAGAGCGAGCCTGGGGATTTCCCCTAGAGCTGATGGAAATGGCTGGGGAACCTATGCACTCCCTAGCACAGGGTCTGTGGGTTGATCAGGGAAAGATGGAGGAAGGAGGATCACTGAAGGAGTGTGTTGTACAAGAAGAAAGACTTCTGAGGGACTCCCACTGATAAGGCCACTGTACTTGCAGGTAAGCATGAAGGGGCTGAGACCACGGCTTTGGGGAGGGGGAAACCATAGGACTTTTGTGGGATGTTCCAATGCACCAGCCCACATGGGAGACCTGAGTTGGGCTAATTATCATGGATCACAGCTGACAACCTCTCACTGGCACATACTAAGCTAGAGCTGGAGACCTACTTGGCAGGGCTAGATCACAGCACCCACCAGTGAGAGTTGGAACAAGAGATGAGTGATGTTAGGCTGGGCCATGACACTAACCAACATGTGAGAAAACCAGATCTGGAGGCAGATTCTGTGGGGGATATGTGGGCCCACCCCTGTGGAATTGCCATTTCCATTGGTTTGCTTAAGAGCTGGGGGTAGTGATGGACAGAGCTGGGAATGACCATGGAATCCTCTGATACTCATGGGAGCTGGGGTCAGGAATAGGCCCAACTGGTCCACGCTGTAACACCTGCAGGTGCACCCAAGAATAAGGTGTGGAGCGGGTTATACCATAACATCCATCAGCTCATACAAAGGCTGAGACAGAGGGGGCAAACTATGTTGGGTAAGAGCCTAGAACCCACCAGCACATTTGAGATATAGGTCTAGGAGTGGGCTTGGTGGGGCAACTTGGAAAATTCCTCTGGTGGGCTATAGCTCCTATAAGTGAGCATATGATTCAGATCTGGGTGTTGGTCAGGCTGGACAGGGCAGCTCCACCCATCGGTAAGTTTGTGGGTTATTTCTGGCGGGGTTGGACCAGACACAGCAAGGCCAACCTTGGCTCACTGGCATGTGCAGAGCCGGGCTGGGGTATAGGTCATGCTGGGTAAGGTTATGACACTTACCAGTTTGCATGACCAAGGGTGGAAGAAATTGGGCAAGGCTAGGCTGTAGCACCTGCCAGTGAGAGTTGAGACTGGGGACAGGCCGGGACAGGACAGGCCAGGCTGTAGCATCTGATGGCAAAAGCTTAGGTGGGGATGGGCTATGCCAAGCTGGGTCAGAGTAAACACTGGCACGTGCAAGATCTGTGTCTGGGAACAGGCCTGGCTGGGGAGCCAAGGGAATGGTCCAGCTGGGTGGTGGCTCCCACTGGTGAACATGAGAGCCTGACTGGGGGCAGTGATTTGGGCTGGACAAGACTGCAGTATCCCTCAGCATGGATGTGGACTGGGTTTGAGGGGTGCCAGACTGGGCTAGACTGCAACACTTGCTGATGCTCGTGAGAGCCAGGGAGGGCTTAGGATGGACTGAGCTAGGTCTTCGTACCACTGAACCACATGAGAGCTGTGTCTGGGCATGTAACAGGTGTGGTTGTACTGGGCTGGGCTGCAACACCCAACAGTAAGAACCAAATTGGGTGTGGGCCAATTGGGCAAAGTCACTGTTATTGCCAGGACAGGAGGCAGACTAAGTCACCCTAGGCCATGGAATCACCAGTGTATGTGAGATCTGCCATTGGGAAAAGATATGACAGAGACGCTTGGTGGACTCCTTTGTCAGGACCCAGTTCCTGCAGGTGAGCACAAGAACCAAGGCTGGGAGCAGTCCAGATCAGGTTATGGTATTTACCAGCAAACATGTGGGTCAGGTCTGGTGGTGGGCCAGGCTGAGCCAGTTCATTATACTCACTGGCAGATCTGAGAAGCAGGTGTGCAGGACAGGCTGGGTTGGGCCGCAACCCCATCAAATTCACATTAAGGCTGGGACTAGGGACTGGCTGGGCTTAGCTGGGCTGCAGCACCCAGTGCAAGCTAGAACGGGGGGCAGACAGTATCCACCAGGCTACAGCACCCACTGACAAATGCTGAGGTGAGGAGGACCACACCAGACTGAGCCACAGCACCCAGCAGCACATGTAAGACCCAGGGCCAGAGTTCAAGCTTGGGCTCTGCTGGCTGAGCCACTGCTCCCACTGGTGAGCATGAGCACTGGGACCTGGGGCATACTACAACACCCACTGGTCTGAACTTATTAGGAGTTAGGGAGAGAACTAGACTGGACTAACCGACTATAAGTCAGAGTGATTGCAGGCTGGTTTGGCTTTGCCACAGCATCACCTGGCAAGTGCTGGGATTGGGTTGCAACTCCAATTGGTGAACATGATAATCAGAGCTGGGGATAGGCCTGGCCAAACAGTGGCACCGGCTGGCACGAGTATGGACTGGATAGTGCAGTTGGTTGGATTGAACTAGGCTTCAGCACCCATTGACATGAGAGCTGAATGGCATGTGGGACAAACTGGATCAGTCCACTGCATTTACTGGCAAGCACGGGAATCAGAGCTGGGAACAGGCCTAGTGGAGGTTATTGAGGGTTGCTCTGACTAGGCTGCAACTCCTGCTGGTGTACCTGATGGCCAAGTGTGTGGTGGGCAGGGTTGGACTGGGCCACAGTATCCATAGATTTATGTAAGAAACAGGGCTGGAGATAGAACTGAGTCAGCAATTGCAACTACTAGTATATGCAAAGGCTGATATGGAGGACAGACTGAGCCATACCCCATATTGGCAATCACACACAAGAGTCAGGTCTGGGATCACTTCAGACGAGGTTTCTTTGGGGGTGCCCCCAACTAAACCACTGGACTCAACTTCAACCGTGGGGAGAATCACAGGATCTGTGATCTGACTGTGGAGTGCATGTATCAGAACTGGGCCTCCTCAGTGGCTTCGACAGAGCAGTGGACAGAATACCCAGATACACATGGAGGATTCAGCAGTCCAATTGAGCCTACAGAGGACATCTGGTACCAAAGAAGAGAAAGGAGGGCAGAACAACTACCCCAGCCAAACATTGACAGCAAATTTCTGGGCAAATGGAGACTCTAAGGTGGACTATGTCAGCCAATGGACCTTGGAAATATTTCCTCATTCTTGGAGGAAAGAAATCAACACGTCAGAACTATCAAAACCACTTGAACAGAACCCTCAGACTACGTTCCACAATGTGGACCCTGAAATGACATCGGGTGGCCGTTCCCCATATCCAGGTATGGATGTGTTTAGGAGGCTGGGTGCAGCTTCTTCCCTTATCTTCCCCTTCCTTCAGATACAGAAAAAGAAAAGAAATTTTGCAAACAATGATCTCATCCACTTTTCAGTAATCCTCAACCCTAATAAACCATTTAAACATCATAAAAAAATAAAAATAAAAAACAGACCAAAATTCAAACACAAATGGTCACAGTAATTTTATTCATGATAGCCAAAAACTTCAGAGAGCCAATTAAGCATCATTGAATGCATGCTTCCATTAACAGGCGTCCGCACAATGAAATACAACTCACTAATACAAAGACATGAGCTGTTTAAAGTAGTTTTTATTTTTATTTGAAAAGTAGTGCAACTATGAGGCAGAAAGAGGAAGCATCTCTCCCTCTCTCTCACTCTCTCTCTCTCTCTCCCACACACATCTTTGATCAATTTATTCATTCCCTAAGTGCCTGGATGGCCAAGGCTGGATTAGACTACCGCCATCCAGGCCTCCCATGTGAATGGCAGGTATCCAAGTGTTTGTGCCACTACCTGCTGCTTCTCAGGGTACATGTTAACAAGAAGCTGGAATCTGGAGCTGAACAGAACTCAAATCTATGCACTCTGATATGAAATGTGTGCATTCCAGGAGGTATCTAACCAATACTTGCCCCAGAACTGAACAACATTGATAGAATTCCAAGGCCACATGCCTAGTGAAAAATGTCCCTCTCAAAAGGCTACATGAGGAGATGATTCCATGTATAAGGTTTTCTTAAAATGACAGAATGATAGAGATGCAGACCAGTGTTGGCCAGGGCAAGGAGAAAGGTGCAAAGAGGTGGAACCAGCTGGGGAGAGGTGTAAGAAAAACAGCCTGAGAGTGGGGTCGCTGCACTGCCTGAGTATGCTGGTGGGTTAGATGAAAGTTGATGTAGAAAAAGTTTGCATAGAACTGGGAAGAAAAAAATGCCAGATTTTTAGATGACGAAAAGCTGAATAATACTAGTTCGCCGGTGTCAGTTTCCTGACGTTGATGTTGTAAAAAAATGCTACCACTGGAGAAAGATGACAAGGAACTCAGAACTACTGATTCAACTTCCTGCAAGACAATAATTATTTTAAAAGAAAACAAAATTATCAGATCATATACCTGAAAATAACGGCTAATTCTGAGTTCACAAAGTCTAAATAGACACACATACACATAAAATTATGATATGTAACCAATAAGATATTTCACACCATGGGGGAAAATAGAAACTATTATCTTTTTAATGTTTGGTATTAAAATAACTGTTTAATCTATGAAAAATTAGAATAAAACAGAGTTCTTTTTCTTACTTTTTCTAACATAGAGCATAGAATGTAAATCCCATGAAAGGTGCTCAATAGGTAGATGTTGAGCTATGGGTCATGCTGTAAATATATTCAAGGACTAGAGTTTATTATTGTGGGTAAGGAGGAAACTGAAGACAATAGCCATTAACCATCCCAGACTCTCCCCTCTTGGAACCTCCAGCTGAAGGGACAGCCACATGCTCCAGGGCTCCTGGGAAACTTCAGGGCAGTGACAATAACGTAGGATGCCCAAGAGAGAGTTGCTTTGGGGAGGAGCACAGTGTGCTCCCGAGAGAGGCTGATCTCTTCATTGATAAGATTAGAGCAATCCTGAGAAGTGTAATCAGGACTTCACAGAATTGCTGGCATGCAGCAAGCACGCTGGGTCATTGCAAACCCTGGAGTGCTTTATCCGCCCTAGGAGTTCAAACAGCGAAGATACCACAGGGTGTGATTACATGTTGGAAAGAACATCAATGGCCTGGACAAGAACAGGAGTGGACAGCTCTTATGGGAAAGGAAAATTACCAGGAGTGAAAATGCACGTGTTGTTAACGGACTATGGGTGTCTTAGGGGAATGATTGCTCTCTGTCTTCATTTCTGCTGACCCATTTTGTTCCACACCTCCACAGGTATGTCTCAACCTCAAGCCCTTCACTTCTCCAGCTCTTTCAAAGCTTGGTGAGCAAACAATTTCCTGCAGTAGTTTGTATTCAGAACTTCATTCCTCTGCTTAAAGTCTGTGGATCTTCACAGTTTCTGCCTGCATGAGGTGAGGGCAGTATTCATTAGGAGTAAAATAAGCTACAAACACAGGAAGTCCCAATAACAATGGATTGAGAAAGACATGAGTGTTTGCATGAGCTCACCTCACAATCTGAGACAGCTGCTGTGATTCCAGACGTCACACTTGTATTCCAACCAACAGAAAGGAGAAGAGATAAAGAAAGAAAATCTCTTCTTTGAATGTCATTTCATACAACCTAGGCTGTTATTAAGCATGTTGTCTAGCCCTGGGCACATGTAAAGGGAGGCAGGGCATAATCTTTATTCTGAGTGGACATGTACCGGTGAGGACTGGGGGATGATAAGCTAAAAAAATGGATGTTGTGGGATAATACATTGTCTCGGCCACAGGTGCCGTTTCTTTAAGGTCATTGGCAATGTGGCCTCACTTCTCACCTACACGATTGCCACGATCATGAAACTAGTCTGCCTCTACTTTCTAATCTTCCTAAGTCACTCTCATTGGTCACTAATTTAAAATATTTAATTAAATGATTCTCCTGTCATCAATCTTCAGTGGGTCTGCACTGCTCACAGATAGGGTCAAACTCCTAGTAACAAACAACATGAAAACCCTCCAAAACTCCCTTGCCTCCCTGTTCTCCCCTGCTCCTCTCTCCTCCTCTTTCTGAATACAGCTGGAGTTTTCAGCACTCCCTGACTTTTCTCATGACAGGTCATGTGCAAGAACGCTCTCCTTAAAAGACCACCACCAGCTTCTGAAACACCGAGCAGACTTCCAAGCCTAGTGCCAAAACCATTTTGTTCAGAAACAGTTTCAAAATTACATTTGTTAGATCTAATCTATTCCTTCTTGGAACTATCAGTTCTTATGCTGCCTTTTCATAAAAATTTCACACTCACAACCATGATTCTATTGTAATTTACATAGTGGCATTTGTCTATAGCCCTAGGAGCTCCCAGTTCCTGAATGTTTGCCCAACAACTGCATAACATATTTATTGAATGAAGTCAGTATGTAAGTATTTAACTTACAGAAGCCATGAGAAAAACCTTAAGTCAGCTCTTTGGACAAAGGAGTCATTTAAATTGGATCATATACTTTATCAACAATCTATTGCTGTTCACTCACAATTCTAGTCTCAATGCACTTGGAAGGAATTGTTTTGAGTGATTTGTGTGAATGATACAGTCTTAAACTTACAACTTCTAGAAGCTGACGGCTTTCAGTTCTAACAAGGAAGTGACAGTTTTTCATTTTTGAGCAGAAGTGTTAAAACTTATCTCAGCCAAACACATGCTGGGTCATTTAGTGCGTCACGTCTATTATTTAACTTTCTATTTTAACCTCTTAAGCCTGTACAGAAATAAGAAAAAAAAAAAAGAAAGAATTGTTTCGATTGCTGCTAATTTTCTGTTGATAGAAGGCAGGAATGAAAATAATTTCAGTGTTGAATTGTTTCCTTGCTAACATGTGGCCACAAGATCTTTTTGCATATTAACCTGAAAGATTAATAGTTAGGGAGTCAATTTCCTTAGCACCTCATTAGGTTCAGGCAGGAAAAATAATGTCATGGTATTTCAAATAAACTACAGACTTTCAGTTAAGATTAGTACTCCATCTGAAAAGGCATCCCACAATGGCTGCATAAGAACACTTGTTTCTGGAAAACAGCACCGTGTGTTTACCCTTCTGTAACTTTGTATTGCCTGTCCCTTGGTTTGTACTTTCTTGTGCCTTCCCTGGTCTCTTGCTGTAGTCACATGTTTTTTTCTTCTGAGCTGATTACAACTATCTCATTCACTTGAATTTTTAATGCCTAGTATTTTTTTTTTTTTATTTTCTGAAAGGCAAAGCAGCAGAGTAACAGAAAGAGAAAGAACTAGAACTTCCCCCAAATGCTCGCCACACCTGGGCTTGGGCCAGGCTGAAGCGGGGAGCCCAGAGCTCCATCTGAGTCTCCCACATGATCTACAGGGATCCAAGCACTTGAGCCTGGCTATAGCCCAGGGTGCACATTATCAGGGAGCTGAACCAGAGGTGGAACCAGAGACTCCTCTTCAAGCCTAGCCTCAAAGTCATTTTGCTTTTTCATCATCTAATGTAGAACACAGGTGTCCCAAGTGATGACTTAACTACTGAACCAAATGCCCAAGTCTTGAGTCTTTTTTTTTTTCTCAATACAGAGGAAGTCAGTTAACTTTCTAGGGTAGGAGAAACGAAAGAAATCATCCAGGCAGTGACTCATATGAGTCATTCGGGTGTAAAGTAGAACATAACAGAAAAGTGTCCTTCCACAAAAAGGTAATTGTGAGCGCTAGGTTTTCTAGGTTATTTTGTCCTTCATCCGCTTTGAACAAATAGTTGCCTTTTGGCAGTTTAATAAAAAGTAACCTAGAGTTTGACAGAGATTCTGTCAATAAGTGCAAGAATCTTGGCGACTGTATCTGGGAGTTACAGGATTTCTCAGATGGAAGCTAAATTCTGTGTTTAGAGTGGAATCTTCAGGACGGAGAGGTCCCAGCGCAGAACTTGGAAGGAGGAGTGAAGTCAGAAGAGGCATCTACTAGAAGTGCTGCCCCTGCTGGGTGTTTCGGGCAATGTAGAGATGTAGTCACAGTTCCCTAGGGTTCATCAACCTGGCACCAGAAGATGGGGCCCTGAAGAATGTCCAAAAACTTCCTGAGAGTTCCCACACGTATCCATGAATATCTGCACCGTCCCTTACTGCCCCATCTTGCAGTCACTGCACCCACATCTACCCCCTAGTCCTTCACAGCTCAGCTGCCTCTCACTGCAGTGGAGGCAATGGTGCCTTCCAGACGACAAAGCTGTGGGCATTCTGCAGTCTGTTGCCCCATCTCCCATCCCCCTTCCTTGTTTCAAGACATTGTTGGATGAGTTCCTGAATTCTATGCCTCGATAATCTCCAAGTTTCTTAGATATTGAGGAAAAGATCCCAGGCAGTTCACTTGCTCAACTGCCACAAGTGTAAACCAGTTAGAGCATTCCTGGCCTAGCTGAGTGCTAACAAATACAGAGCATTGTTTTAGCCTGGGTGGCACTAAAACAAACAAACAAACAAACAACAACAAACACTACCGATTGGGTAATTTAGAAACAAGATAAATTATCTCAAACAGCTGTGGAAGCTAGGAAGTCCAAAATCCAAGTAACAATAGTTTTAATGTCAGGCGGACTAGGCCCACTTTCTCATAGACACCTTTTTGTTGTGTCCTCACACAGCAAAAGAGATCCCAGTCCTGTTCACAAGGATCTCATTGCCTCCCAAAGTCTCCACATCCTTAGGCCACCACACTCAAGATGAGATTCCAATATGTTCATCTGGAGTGAGGGGAGTTGCTGAGCGTCGCTGATACACCAAGAGAGAACAACGCTAGGCTCTGATATATTAACCAGAGATTTAAAGTAAAGGGTTAGAGGCAGAGGACCTCATTGCAACATTGCAGATCTTTGTCTCCTTCAACCAGAGGAAGCAAAACTCATAGGATTTAATTGTAAAAAGAGCAAAACTTCAGAGAAAGCTGATTCCCAGCCTATTCCAGTCTCTTACTCCAGGAAAGGATAGGGATCCTGAGACCCAGCACAGAGATTTCTGGAAGGATTCACTTGAGTGCCTCGAGCCCAAAAACTCTCCTGAACTCTCTGGGTCTGCATAAGTAAACCTAGGTTTTCTTTGTTTAAAGATAGAGATTATTTCTTAAAAATTCGGCTACTGCTGCAGTGAGGCAGGCAACTTACATGAGCGTTCCTGCACCCTTAGGAGCTGTGTTTCCCCACCTGCTCCTTGATCAAACTGATAACAGGAGCCAAAGGTCAGCACGAACTACCTGGTAAAGTGTAGGTCTTGCTAAGGAGTGGGAGAGACTATACACCCAAGTTACTAGGTATATTGTGCCTAGAGGTGGAAGTAAATCCGAAGGGTCTTAGGTCAAGGCATGTGTTGGTGATGAGTACCAAGCTAATTAAGGGAGAGGTCACCATAGAGGTTCTTTCTCATGATATGTGATTTCATATTCTCATATACGCCCTAATGCATTTCTGAGGTAGACAGGCATTTGGGGAGTGAAGTAGCAGATGGTCTTGCATATAAGTGTGTGTGTGTGTGTGTGTGTGTGTGTGTGTGTGTGTGTCTAAGTTATGAGCAAACTCTAAGCACCAACTCTTCAGTTTCTCACCTCCCTATCCAAGTTCACAGTGAAACTACACAGCCCCCAGCCATTCCTGGGTGCTGCAGTCCAGGGTGTGCGTATCATTTAGGAGGAGAGACCTGGAGAAGAACTGTGCACAAGCTTGCACAGGTCCAGGTGCACATGTGCCTCTCATTCATGGACTCCAGGTCAGGCAAAGGTGTGATGAAAGAGGAGCCAGAACGGGCGAGCCTCACATGTCTAGATCTCTAGGCAGAGCTAAGGTAAGCTCGGACAGAACTCAAGGGATTTTCTTATCATCAAATGATTTTCTCATCTTATTTTTTAAACTAAAAGGAGTAAGCTGAGGTAAAAATCTATCTTAGTGAATTAAGAGATGCATAGAGATAAAAAGGATGTCAAAGGAAAATGTTGCTATCTTCAGGGCTCCACAATGGCACTTCGGATGAATCTGTTGCTTAAGCAACCCAAGCAGGTAACATAGAAGCTCATTATTAGGGCCACCCCTCCACAGTCAAGTGCCAGAATGCTTTTATGAAAAAGACCGAGAGGTTGATACACACTTAGATGTAGAGACTTGGCGCTGCTTGGCATCTGGGTTTACGTAAGAGGAAGAAAATATCAAGAGAATGGGTAGCAAAAGGAACCATCAGTATTATCTACGAGGGTGTGTGCCAATCTCTTCCACCCCCAAATTCCTTGTTAGCACAAAGCTATCAGAAGTAAATTAACAACACTTAAAACGTTAAGCTTGCATCTGTGTTATTGTCTTTTGGTGCCATAGAAGACATGTTAAACACAGATGGTTCAGAGACTTCTAAGATAGGAAATAAGGTAACACATGAAGGAAATATAATATAAACGAAAACTTGAAATATGGTTGTCTTCTGAATAAAGGCAGGGCTTATGGAAGAAACTACGATCTCATAAGGATATGGAAATGATCATGTTTCTTGTATACACATGCCTATTATGAAAACTAAAGATGAGAGGCAGGCTTTATTTAGTGCTGGCTAAAGACACCTCCTGAAACAATGACCAGCTGTTTTTCTGGAGACTTATTCCTGACGTCCACCCCAGGCAGACTCTAACAAATGTCGTTTTTATTCACTTATCTGGAATGTCCAGTATTTTCACAGAAGATCATCCCAAGCACTTCCCTTCCTGGTCTTAAATTGCATATTCCTTTCTGTAATTAATGCTATTCAAACACCTTGGCACACCTACCTTTGCCAAGACTATTCCAGGTAATCCTTCCAGAGAGTTCATGAAAACAATTACAATTAGTATGTTCATAATTTTGTGAAGCTCTGTCGTGGGCCACTTTCTTTGACGTTATCTCCATAGGAAAAATTGTTCACTTCAAATTCTTTGTGCTTAGGCTTGGGATAAAGGCTGGTAATTAGTCTGAAATCCTAGGGGATGCCTTGAAATTTTAATAATCTTGCCAAGTCCACTGTGAGCAGTAAATTCTAACTCAACAGCTAGCTGTTTTATTCTTGCTATAGGTGGGTCATTATGTGAATACACAAAGAAAACAGTTCAACTCAAAGTAGTTCAGAAAATGAACAGGTTTAGGAACATTTAGAGAAGAATCAAGCAAGCTTTCTATGAAAAGAGCCATATTGAAGTAGGGTCTATGAGGACAACTAGAATTTTACTAAGTTCTCCAAAAATATTCAGAGCATGACAAAACGTTGGGAGTTTTGTGTGGAAATAAAGAAATAACGTTGTTGGTTCTCATTGTAATATTAATTAAAGTATAACATATACACAGAAAAGTGAACCGACTATGTGTATGATTTGATAAATTTTATTTATTTAGTTAGGTAGGTACTTCTTCTTTTTTTAATGTATTTTAAAGTTTATGGTACAATTTCATAAGGTCTGTGATTCCCCCGACTGAATTCCTACCCCCTGACTATTTTCCCCATATTATTACAATAGTATAGTCCTTCATAAGGAGTCATAAGTTCATCAGTCTGTTATTTAAGTGTGCCACGACATTGCTGGTACAATGTCAAAACAGTCCAGCATCCCATTGTCTAGATATGTCCAACAGTTTCATTGGGAGTTCATCTTTGATTTGGAAGTAGGGATGCATACTGCATTGTATCTTCACATTTGGATATGATAGTCTCTACTACACCATCACAATGTATTCCCTTAAATGAGAAGCCAAAAAACAAAGTCAACAACAGGTATGAAGTTAAACAACAACAAAAACAAAATCACAGCACCATGGAGTCAAAGAAGTGTGCCACACAATAACCAATGTATGGGTGACGAAAAGAAAACGCGAAAGGCTCTTGGGTAAAATGATGCCACCATGCAGTCCATTAGCCAGCAATGAATTTGACAAGAGCAAAAACAAATCATTTGGAAGAAATGAAAATGAAATAAAAAAACATCAAAACACATGGGATGCAGCAAAAACAGTATGGAAAGGGTTACTGATCTTACAATTTCCATGATGGCTTCCTTATATTAGGGAGCACATGTGGTATTTGTCCTTTTGGGATAAACTTATTTCACTGAGCATAGTGGTCTCCAGTTGGAGCCATCTAGTTGCAAATGTTATATTTTCATTCTTTTTAATGGTTGAGTAAATATTCCATGGAGTAGATGCACCACAGTTTCTTTAGCCACTTCTCTTTGAACTGGCATCTGAGTTGTTTCCATGTCTTTGCTATTGTAGATTGTGCTGCTGTAAATATAGGATTACAGATCCTTTTCTCATATGCGGATTTCATTTCCTTTGGGTATATTCCTAGCAGCAGGATAGCTGGGTTATATGGCAGGTTTATTTGCAATTCACTAAGCACTCTCCATACTGATTTCCACAGTGGTTGCACTAGCCTACTCTCCCACCAGCAGTGAAGGAGGGTACCCTTCTCCCCACACCCACACCAGCAGTTGCTGTTAGTGGAGTTCTGAATGTAGGCCAACCTCACAGGGGTTAGGTGGAACCTCAACGTGGTTTTCATTTTTATTTCTCTGACAGCTAGGGAGCCTGAGCTAGCCATTTGAATCTGTCCTTTTGAAAAATGTTCATTTCCTTCACCCATTTCTTCACAGGGTTTTTTTTTTTAACTGTCCCTGGGTTTCTGAAGCTCTTTAGTATGCAAAGATTTTCTCCCATTTTGTTGGTTGCTTCTTCACTTTGTTAATTGTTTCCTTTGCTGTTCAGAAGCTTTTTAGTTTTATGTGGTCCCGTTTGTTCATTTTGGCTTTGACTGCCTGTGCTTTTGGCGTCTTTTCTAAGAAGCTTTTCCCCGTTCCTATATCTTGAAGAGTGCTTCCTATGTTTTCCTTTAATAGTTTGATGGTTTCTGGGTGTACATTTAGGTCCTTGAACAATTCAGAGCTGATTTTTGCATTAGTGTGACAGACGTGGGTCTTGCTTCTTTATTCTGCAGGCTGCTATCCAGTTGTCCCAACCACATTTGTCGAATAGACCAGGCTTTTCCCCTGGATTGTTTGCAGTTTTCTTGTCAAAGATTAGTTGGCTACACATGAGTAGACTCCCTTCTGGTGTTTCTATTCTGTTCAACTGATCTTCTTCTCTGTTTCTGTACCAGTACCAGACTGTTTTGATGACCACTGCCCTGCAGTCCGTCTTAAGGATTCCTCCAACGATACGGAGTGGAACTGGAGCAGCTAGGAATTGGACCAATGCCCATATAGAATGCCAGCACTCTAGGTGGTGGTTTTACCTGCTGTATCACAGAGCTGGCTCCTTAGTGAATGTTCACAGTGATCACACCAGAGAATACGCAAAGAATAATCACGAAACAGAACAGGGACCAGAATCACGGTGTAGCAAGTTAAGCTTCTGCCTGCGACGTTGGAGTCCCGTTTGGGCACCAGTGTAATTCCCAGCTGCTCCACTCCTAACCCAGTTTCCTGCTGGTGTGCCTAGGAAAGCAGTGGAAGATGACCTCTGACCTTGGACTCCTAAAAACCATGTGGGGCCCTAGAGGAAACTTCAGGCTCCTGGCTTTGGACCAGCCCAGCTTCTTACCCCTTCATCTTGCCAATATGTGCCATTTTAACATTTTACATTGTAATTCACTCTGGTAGGTGTGGGGTGGAATAACTTTTTTTATCATAAATTATATTTTGATTTGGTTGACTTCGCTTTTGTTTCAAAAGCAGTACATGATTTTTAAAAAGAATTTTAAAAGATTCAAACAAATGCCTTCCATCACCTCGTCTCACTCCCCGGAGATCTGCTATCCTTCCACTGTGCAGATACAAGGGTGTATTTTGTGATATGTCTAAGTTTTAAACAAATGGATAAAATAAGATATTCATGTATAAGATTCCTAAAAAGTACGCGCTGTGAGGACATAACAGTTTGTGTAATTATTCCTTTATTGTTGGCACTCAAGTTGTCTCCGATCCTTTGTTAACACTCAAAGACCATCATTTATTCTTTCATTCAAGAACTAAGCATTAATTTAGCACTTTTGCTAGTCATGAAATGTAGAGTTAAGGCAAAGCTGTGAACTAAACGCAAAAGTCCTCATCTCGTTGATCTGTTATTGCAACTGAGACAGACAATAAGCAGAAACAATTAAATGCATGGTGAGTGTGCACATGTGTGCGCTGAGTCTGAGAGCCACATTATTACTAAGCACTGGAAGGAAAATAAAGGCTATATAGTGGAAAATATCAGTATGGGATCCACAGATTTACAGTATTGGAAAAACTTTTCAGGAAAGACCTCACGGGGGGGCGGGGGGATGACATTGTGAGGCAGACATTTGCGCCGGTTGTCAAATGCCCACTTGGCATGCCCATATCTCATAGCAGAGTATCTGGATTCAGATCCTGACTTTACTGCCAGTTCCAGGCTCCCAGTGCCCAGCCTGAGACACAGCAGGGATGTCTCAAGTCATCTGGTCTCTGCCACTTATGTGGAAGAGTGCATTCAGTTGCCAGCTCTGGGCTTCCAACTGGTGCAGCCCCAGTTGTTAGAAGTATTTTCTTTCCTCTCTCTCTCTCTTTCCTCTTCCTCCCTCTCTCTCTAATAAATACACTAAAAAAACAAAAATAAACTTTTTAAAGCAAGACCCATCCTCCTAAGGCTACTAACAGTGAGGGGAAAAAACACTGCTGGCAGAAGAGAGAAGGTAAGAAAATACACGGAGGTGCAAACCTGCATGGCCAGTGTGCCCACAGCAAGGGCTGGGCAAGGGCAAGGAGCAGAGCCTGCCTGCAATTATCTGGATCCAAGGTTTGACGTGGGTTGGGTCTGGCGCGCTCTCTTCACTCTCCAAGCGCCTTGCTGCGTGTGGGATGTGCCCTCCAACTCTTCCTCTGCTCCCAACAGGTTTAAGGTCACACAAGGTCCGGCACTGTCTGGCCACTGCTGGCCTCTCCCACCCTCAGCCAGTGTTTTCTCTGTCACTCTGCTCCTATTGTCAAGCAGTTGCGAGAATCCACTGGGCTTCTCTGCATGTCAGGGCTTTTGTTCCTGAGCTGCCTGGAATGCAGTTCCAGAGTTCTTGGCGCAGAGGGCTTGCTCTTAGCCTCAGCACACATGTGAGCATCACTATGTAGAGCGGCCTGGAACCTCCTTCTGCTCCCGGCTGCTCTTTCGCTCCTACATTCCATCATGACACCTGCTTATGCCCGTGGCTGGAGGTACAGAGGGCCTTAGATCAGGTCTCCTTTTTTATTCTAGAAACTTCCGCCTCAATTTACATTTAATGGTTATTTGGCTCCTAGGAAAAAGATGCTTAGTTATTACGCATTGTCCCACCTCCCCCAAATCCATCTGTAGAATCTCAATCACTAAGGTGATGGTGTTGGGAGGCGGGGCCTTAGGAGGGGGTTGGGTCAGAAGGGCTCCAGCCTCACCTGTGGGATTAGGACGCTGTAACAGTGGTCTCAGAGAGCTGTCCTCCCATGTGTGAGCCAGGAAGTGGGCCCTCACCAGACACCACATCTGCTGTCACTGGGAATCCCTACACTCAAAGACTGTGAGAACTCAAGCTCCCTTGTTCCGAAGCCACTCAGACATCTGGCAGAATTTCAATATGGGAGCCTGCCTGATGAAGACACTCGCTCCCCTCACGATGCTACAGCAAGGTAACTGTCATAAAGCTGTGACAAATGGAACATGCAGGCAATGCTCTGAACCCCTTTATGAAAGTTCTGTCATATCAGCAATTGCTTAAAATGTGTACTAGCTTGTGATGTAATGCTATCATTAAAGACAGAGAGGGACTAGCCCACTAAATGTCAAACAAGCTTTGGAATAGACCCCTGGCAGTAGAAAGTTCTATAAAAGGTACAGGCAATTTATGTGCAAAGAGCAAAACACTCCAAAGTGTGAGAATTGTTCATCTGCTGAGATACATGAAATCCATGCTGGCTGAGAAAGGAAAAGCTAAACACATCTTAACCAGAGAAAAACAAGCCCAGTTACAAAAAGGTTCTTGGAAGAACTTTCTAAACTCCATATCATGTAAATTCCACGTCACCAATTCTTTTTGCTTGCTTTTCTTCTATATGGTCAAAGACTTAGCTGCCTTTTAACATACAGCAAGCAGGGGCCTGGCGCTGGGGCATGATGGGAAAAGCAAGCATCTCCTATGGGTGTCTATTCGAGACTTCCGACCCAGCTCCCTATTAACTGCATCGGAAACAGCAGAGGATGGTCCCTGTGCTTGGATCCTGTACTGCGTGTTCCTGGCCATTTGAGAAGTGAACAACAGATGGAAACTCTCTAGCTCTCTCTCTGCCTCTGCCCTTCTCTCTCTCTCAGTGAGTCTGTCTTTCAAATAATACACCTTTACACACACACACACACACACACACACACCCATCCCAGTCTTGTATCATGAAAATACTTCAGCGACCTCTAGTGTCCGCTAATGTTTCAACACGTGCATTAAAAAGTCCTGTTGTAAGAAGATCCTTCAAAAGAGTTATGGAAAAATGGAACTAAAAGGTAAGTTTGATTTTGGTGCAAAAAAAATCTTAAAATGCATATATAGTTTTCTCATAATACACATTTCACTAATCTTTTAAAAGAGATAACAGATCTTGTTTGTAGACAAAAATGGAATCTAAAATAATTTCTCACCAAAGAAAATGTGAGCTTAATTTCCACTTACAGTTCATGTTTTTCTGAAAACATAATAAAATTTGAATATTACACTTTCAAAAGCATTGGTTAGAAAGTCATGAATGCATGAAGATGCTCACAATGTTTTCGTTTTTTAAGTAATGTTCTCTCTACTTCCGCTACTAGGAATTTGCCCAATGAATATACTTGTGTGTTAAAAAGAGATGTGTACAGTTCAGTCATCACTGGGCCCAGCATGGTAGCCTAGCGGCGAAAGTCCTCACCTTGCACGCACTGGGATCCTATATGGGCTTCGGTTTTAATTCCAGCAGCCCGGATTTCCATGCAGTTCCCTGCTGCTCAGCTCCCACCTCCAGACCTTTGGGGCTTGAACCAGCGGACAGAAGATCTCTCTCTGTTTTCTCCTCTCTTTAAATCTTTAAAAATAAGTAAGTCTTTTTTTAAACAGGTAAATGTTGAATCCATGCCCCTCAGCTGTCGCTTATGGGAACACAAACCTTTCACAACTGGGAAACAGAATGTTTTATGTTCAATTCAGGACAGTATCTCCAAATGAAGAGAGAAAACACTTTATTTTGTATAATCTCCTTTCTTTAAAAAAAAGCTACAACACAAATGGCAAAATGCCAAGGTTCGTACACCTGGATAATGAATCCACAGACAAGCCTTACGGTATTCTAGGAGGAAAACGCTTAACAAAGTTAGACAACAAAATAAAAATAAGCTCTCTCAGTAAGAGGTTCCTCTCGTTGACTGTAGCAGTGATTTTATTCATTATTTACCTACTTATATGTTAACCATTAGTATTTATCCATTTACTTATTTTTTGGAGAATATAATCTGTCGGCCTTGTATCTTAAAAGCACCACAGGATTTTTTTTCCCTCAAAGTATTTTCTCCTTGCGTGAATAAATCATTAACCATAAAGTAAAAAAGGTAAGGGGAACACGAGTAGATGCTCAAGGTGCAAAGGACACACACTGCGTGCGTCCCGGGAAGCGGGAGCCACGACAGGCCAGCCGCGCCGCCCAGGAGGCCTCCGGGAGCGCCATCGGGCAAGGGCAAGCGGAAGGCCGCGTGGGTGAGGCCAGCGCCGGGGGCGTCGTCCACGCAAGCCTGGGGACGCCAGAACGACTCCGCGGATCGTCCGAAGGTCACCCAGCAGAAGACGGCGGCCGTGCTACAGCCAAATCAAAGCAAAAAGGAACGCAGCTGACTTCAAGGGCCGGCTCCGCTCACTTCCAGATGCATCCTTCCGGGACGCCCACAGCCCAAGAAAGCCTAGGCCCGCGGTCCCAGAAGAGACTTCAAATCCCGGCATGCAGCAGACCCAGTGGGTGAAGGGAAGACACCGCCCATCACGTCGAGCGCCGTGCGTTGCTCCCAGGGGGGCGGGGCGGTCTTTGCGTTGCCTAGACAACTCCAATCCCGTTTCAAAATACGCCTCCGCTTCCGCCTTTGAGCCCAATGACTGAGGATCCCGGCAGCCGTGTCTGCATTACGCCATTTGTCTGCGACGGAGCGAGACCGGAGTTCCCGAGTGGCGGCCACTCTCCGGCGGGAAAGCCTAGATCGCTCGCTCTTCGCCATCGGCTTCTGACTTGGGAGAAGAAGGGAAGGCTCCAAGATGACCGACCGCTACACCATCCACAGCCAGCTGGAGCACCTGCAGTCCAAGTACATCGGCACGGGCCACGCCGACACCACCAAATGGGAGTGGCTGGTGAACCAGCACCGCGACTCGTACTGCTCCTACATGGGCCACTTCGACCTGCTCAACTACTTCGCCATCGCGGAGAATGAGAGCAAAGCGCGGGTCCGCTTCAACCTCATGGAGAAGATGCTGCAGCCCTGCGGGCCACCGGCCGACAAGCCCGACGAGAACTGAGCCGGCGCCTTCCTGCCCGGGCCGGGAACGCCTCCTCCCGCCGTCCTCGGGGATGCGCTTGAACCCCCGTTGAGCCGGGCCTCGTGGCTCGCCGACCCGCCTTGACCTGGCCTCGGGGTGTGCCGCCGGGACCCCCTGAGACCCGCCTGACCTGGCCTCGGGACCCCCTGAGACCCGCCTGACCTGCCACCGGGACTCCCTGAGACCCGCCTGACCTGGCCTCGGGACCCCTGAGACCCGCCTGACCTGGCCTCGGGGTGTGCCACCGGATACCCTAAGATCCGCCTGACCTGCCTTGCGGGGCTCCCTCGGAACGTGCCACGGGACCCCCTGAGACCTGCAGGTGGAGAGGGGTGAGGTGGGACCCAGAGGTTGCTTGTTCTATGACTTTTCCCATAAAGTTTAGAAACTATTGTCTCTGTATGATGTGTTTGTGTTCCAGTGGATGGGTGACTCTGGGGACCCAAGTTTTGTGAGTGTGTGGGCAGGAGAAGGTGGGTGGAGGGCACAGAACCCTAGCTCAGAGCCAGACCCTTTAGTCTGCCCCGCACACCTGTGTAAAGCCAGGGAATTCAGAAAGTGCCTAGAAATTCGACACTTACCCTTTTCCCCACCAACTTTGTGGAGCCTTCCCGTGTTCACTGACACAGACCCAAGAGAAAGTGTTCAGGCCCCAGGACCTTCAGAATGGAGGTTTTGGATTATTCCACTACCCTTCCCCCACCCCCATTTTAAAGCCTTCACTTTCATTGTCTTTGATTCACTGGGCCTTTGTGTGTGTGTGCGTGAAGATTTCATTTTTATTGGAGAGACAGATTTACAGAGACAGAGCAGGAAAGATCCTCCATCCAATGGTCCACTCCTCCACTGGCCACAGCAGCCAGAGCTGAGCTGAGCTGGTGCAATGCCAGGAGCTTCTTCTGGGTCTCCCATGTGGGTGCAGGGTTCCATGGCTTTGGGCCATCCTCAGCTGCTTTCCCAGACTACAAGCAGGGAGCTGGGGGAGAGTGGAGCAGCCGGGACATGAACTGGTGCCCATTTAGGATGCTGGTGCTTGCAGATGGAGAATTAGCCTGTTGAGCCGCTGTGCAAGGCCGATGGCCATTGTTTAGTAACAAGAAACGCGAACAAGCTGTTTCATCACTCAGCACATTTGTTGGGTTTTATGTGATGGGATTTTTCCCCAGGTTTGATAAGCTGCTAAGGGTGCAAACGAGGCCAACCAACTATAGACACACTAAGTGTTAGAAGATGCTAAGGTTACGAATGTGCATCCTAAAACAGGTTGTGGGCAGGGCTGCAACATCACCAGCTCATACAAGGCCAAGATAGAAGGGAGGACTATGCCGGGCACTGGCCTAGCACCCACTGGCATGTATAAGATCTGGGTCTGGTAGTGGTAAAGTGTGGGAACTTGGGAAACTCCCCTAGTGAGTCTTAACTCACTGATGATCACATGATCCAGGCCTGGGGGTTGGACAAGCTGAGCAAAGTAGCTCCAACAGCTGGCTAATGTGTGAGTTGGTTATGGAAGGGGGTGAACCAGGCAGGGCCTAGCAAACCTTAGCTCACCAGCAAGAACAGAAATCAGGCTGGAGCACAGATCATGCCGAGCTAGGCTGTAACATCTACTGGTCTACATGAACCAGGGATGCTAGACCTCAGCATCTCAGGCAAAGGCCAAGACAGGTGAGGGGCTATGCCAAGCTGGGTCAGAGAAATCTTGGCGTGTGCATGATCTATGGCTGGGAACAGATCTGGTTGGGAACTAAGAGAACATTCTAGCTGGGTTGGGGTTCCCACTGGTGAGTGCAAGGGCTGCGTTCTGCTCTGGATATGGTTGCAGTGTCCCTCCGCACAAGTGTGGACTGGGGCTGGGTGCACCAAGCCAGGCTGGACGTGGCAGGTACCATTAGGACATGTCAGAAGTTCTTGATTCAGTACAACGGGAGGCAGCTGTTGATCTTGTTACAGAACTGCACTGATGAAGGAAAGTGGGAGGCTATCCAGAAGTCTGTCAACAGAAGCTGTTTACTAGTAGAGGAATCATCCGGGGAGGAAGAGCTTCCTGACAGTGGAGGTGAGGAAGCTGCTGAGGCCATGGCATGAGCTGACCACCCAGCAGACTTCACTGTGTCCAAGACCTCCTCAGAGAGGAGGACAGTCAACTGGAGGACCATCCACAGCTTAAAATGGAGGCCACGCTCACTGGAAACACCAAATTAGTGTTTACTATGTTTCTGGCTAAGTAGTTATACTAGTTGGAAAGGTTGAGTATGTGTAGATATTCCTGTGTCTGTGTGGCTAAGAGTAGGCTTAATAAATGTATTTGGTTTCTGTAAAAAAAAAAAAAATCTGGTGCTCTGGAGGACCAAGGTAGGTGTAGGATGGACTAGGCTAGGTCTGTGCCCCTGCTGAGCCATATGTGAGCTGTGTCTGGGTATGGAGCAGCCTTGGCAAGGCTGAAACATCCAATAGTAAGAACTGGAACGGTTCTAGAGTGTTGCCCTAGCGGTTAAAGTCTTTGCCTTGAATGCGCGGGAATCCCATATGATTGCCGGTTCTAATCCCAGTGTCCCCACTTCCCATCCAGCTCCCTGTTTGTAGCCTGGGAAAGCAGTCGTGGATGGCGCAAAACCTTGGGACCCTGCAGCTGCGTAGGAGACTCGGAAGAGCTCCTGGCTCCCAGCTTCGAATCGGAGCAGTACCAGCTGCTGTAGGCACTTGGGGAGTGAACCATCAGACAGAAGATTTTTCTCTCTGTCTCTCCTTCTCTCTGTATATCTGACTTTGCAATAAAAATAAATAAATCTTTTAAAAAAGAGAGAACTGGAATGAGTTGAAGGCCAATCAGGAAAGGTCGCTATTCCTACTAAGACATGAGGGGGACTAAGTAGGGCTGGCCCATGGACCCACCGGTGTGCTCGAGATCTGGCACAGGGAGAGGTTCTGATGAAGGCGCTTAAGAAACTCTTCTGTCAGGACACAGTCCCTGCAGGTGAGCACAAGAACCATGATAGGGAGCAGCCCAGACCAGGCCAGGGAAAGGTACCCACTCTCACATTTGGCATAGGTCGGGGTGGACCAGGCTGAACCCGTTCACATTATCTCCTGGGCTGGGCTAGGCTGTAACCCTCACCAGCATCAGCTGGAATTGGGGTGGGCCAGGCCGGGCCAGGCCAGGCGACAGCATCCACTGGCAAATGCTGAGGTAAGGTTGGCCATGCCAGACTGGGCCGCAACACCCAACCAGCACACATGAGAACCAGGGGGGAGGGGATAAAGCTGGTAGGGGAAATGTGGAGGGCTCTGCTGCCTGACCACTACTCCCACTGGAAAGTGTGAGTTGGGATGGCAGCAGACCAGACCAAGCAGGGCTACAACACCTGTGGGCCTCATGTGAGCTGGATTGGAAACCAGCCAGGCTAGGTGTACTGTACCTACTGGCGCATGTATATGCCACAGGGGGTGTGGGTTGGATGTGCTTTGCTGCAGCATCAGCTGGAAGATGCTGGCACTGGGAGCTAATCCTGTCAAGTTAAATTGCACAACCATCTAGAGAGTGCATGATCCGGGAGTGGAAGTGGCCCAGCATGGAAACAGTGGGCACCTCCCTCTTGGGTTACCACTCCCACTGGAGAACACGAAAACCAGGACTGGGGCAGCGGTGGCTGGACAGAATAGCACCCACCAGCAGTGTGGGCTGGAAAGTAGGGCTGGTTGGGTTGAACCAGGCTTCAATGCCCGTTGACGTGTATGAGGGCTGAATGGGATGTGGGACAGACTGGACAAGTCTGCTGTACATACTGGCAAGTACGGGAGTCAGGGCAGGGGGCAGACCTGGTGGGGTTTATTGCACATCGCTCCGACTAAGTAGCATCTCCCACTGGTTTGTATGAGGGCTGAATGTGTGGTGAGCAGAATCAGGCTGGACTACAACACCCATTGGTTCCAGTGGAATGCAGGGCTGGAAACAGAGCTGACCCAGGAATTGCAACCACTAGTGTATACATAAGCTGATTGGGGGTGACAGACTGTAGCAGACCCTGTACTGGCATCTACACACAAGAATCAGGTCTGGGATCACCTCAGGCGAAGTTTCTTTGGGGATCCCCCCAGTCGAACTGCTGGACTCAGAACCCCAACCATGAAGAGAAGTGCAGGTTCCATGGTCTGACCATGGAGTGCATGTGTCAAAGCTGAGCCTCCTCAGAGGCTCAGACGGAGCAGTGGACAGCATATCCAAGTGCACATGGAGGATGTGGCAGTCCATCGGAACCTACAGAGGACACCTGGTACCACAACAGAGGACAGAAAAAATCAATCAACTACCCCAGCCATGTGTTGACAGTGAAAATCTGGGCAAACGGAGACTCTAAGGTGGACTATGTCAGCCAGTGGATTCTGGAGAGATTTCATCGTGCTTGGAATGGTGAGATTGGTGGCAATTTAGAACTGTTGAACTATTAAAACCACTTGAGCAGGACCCTCGGAGTATGCCCCACATCAGGGACCTGGGATGGGTGCGAGGCTGGGTGGGGTTTCTCCCTTTAATCTCCCCGCTTACCCCAGATACAATAAAAAAGCAGAAATAATAGTCTTACCCACTTTCCTGTAGCCCTTGACCCTTTGTGCCCTAATCAATTATGTAAAGATTATCAAAATAAAATAATTAATACAAAAAGAGAGAAAGAATAAAAAAGAAGATGCTAAGGTTGGATTTAAGGTTGCAGCTTTTTTTTGTAATTTTTTATTTTTTAAATTATATTGTTGACAGTCTTTACATAGCTAATTATGGTAAAAAGGTTCAGGGGCTATAGGGAAGTGGGTAAGACTATTATGTCCATATTGTTTCCTTCTTGTATCTGAGGTAAAGGGGGATATTGAGGGAGAAGCCCCACCCAGTTTCCCACCCTCCCCAAGTCCCGGATGTGGGGCATGCTCTGAGATACTTGCTCAAGTGATTGTAATAGTTCTCCAGTTATGAATTGCTGCCATTTCTGCCACTCCTAGCTAGGTGAGGTCGTTGAAGAATCCACTGATTGATAAGAGTCTTCATTTGCCCAGTATTTCGCTGCCCAACGTTTAGCTGATGTGGTTGATTGACCTGTTCTTTCTTCTGTCTTTTCTTGGCTAGGGTTCTGAGTCCAGGATTTCAATTGGGGAGATCCCCACAGAAACTCTGAGGTATTCCCAGACCAGATTCTTGTATGTACTAGCAAGCACAGGGCCCGGCACAGTCCATCCCCACGATCAGCTGGTGGTTGCAATTGCTGGGTTGGTTCTGGTTTCAGTCCCGACTTGCACTGGAACCAATGGGTGTTGCAGTCCAGCCTGGTTCGGCCCAGCATGTACTTGGCCGTCACATCAACCAGTGGGAGCTGCAGCCTGGTCGGAGCGACCCACAATAACCCCCACCAGGCCCGCCCCCTACCCTGGTTTGCCAGTATGTGTAGCAGACTAGTCCAGTCTGTCCCACATCCCATTTGGCTCTTGTACTTGTCAATGGGTATTAAAGCTTAGTTCCATTTAACCAGCCCTCACGAATGTTGTTGAGTGCCTCTCTTTGTCTAGCCACCCCAGCCCCCATCCTAGTTTTCATGCCCTCCCATGGGAGTAGTAACCCATGAGGGGGGAACCCACTATTTCCCTCCTGGGTCTCTCTCAATCCCGGTTTATGCACTCTTCGGGTGGTTCTGTGGTTTGACTTGACAGAATTAGCCTCCAGTGCCAGCTTCTGCCATCTGATGCTGTGGCTAAGCCCAAACAACCCTCACCCACTCTAATTTATGCTTGCACCAGTAGGAATAATCAGCCCAGCCTGGCTTTTCCCTGATCTAGTCCACATGAGGCACAGGTGTTGTAGCCCTGCTTAGTCTGGTCTGTCCCCATCCCAGCTCACGCTCCCCAGTGGGAGTAGCTGTCCAGCAAGAGGACCAACCCCTTAATCCCCCTGCTGGCTCTGCCCCCTCCCTTCCTGGTTCTCACGCATGCTGGTTGGGTGCTGCGGTCACATCCAGTACAGGCAACCTCACCCTGGCATTCCATATTGTGCACTGCGTTTTGTCACGACCAAAGCTGGCTCGACCCACACTCTGTTCTGGTGTCCGGATTTGCCAGTGGATGGACGACATGTACTGATTCAGCCTGGTCTGCCCCGACCCATGCCAAATGTATGCCAGTGGGAAACTTTCATGGCCTACTGTGGGCTATTTCCTATCATGCTTCTTGCACTTACTTGCAGGGATTGTGTCTTGCCAGAGGAGTTGCCCAGGCTCCTCCATCAGAACCCCTCCCAATGCCAGATTTTGCGCATACCAGGGGGCCCATGAGCCAGCCCTACTCAGTTCATCTCCTGTCCTAGCAGGAACAGTGGCTTTTCTTGGCTGGCTTTCTACCCATTCTGGTTCTTGTTGTTGGATGTTTCAGCCCAGCCATGGCTCGTCCATACCCACATACAACTCACACATGACTCAGTAGGGGCAGAGACCTAGCCTAGTCAGTCCCACATCCATCCTGGTTCTCCAGAATACCAGACTGTGTTGGAGTCTGGCCTGGCCTGGTGCATCCAATCCCAGTCCACACTTGTGCCACGGGAGACTACAACTGTTTCCTAGTTAGAACTCAGCCCCCATTCCAGCACATGCGTCCCTTGGTGGGAACCTCAACCTGGTGCCAAATGGCGCACTGGCCGCCCGGGGACAGTTCACAAATGCACATGGTGGCTGGAGTCGGGATCCGAGCAGGACACCCCATCCTAGGGCCCACCAACAGCCTCCCAGCTGCTGGAAGCTTAAATCCCCAGGCCCAAGGTCGCGCCCCTCCCCAATCCATTCACCGCCCAATGAGGGCGGTGGGTGGGCCCCAGACCTACCCAGTCACAGAGAAGGTTGCAGCTTTAAATATGATCTTTACATTACTCAGATGGGAATGCATGAATAGGGATTAAGGAATTCAGGGAAGTAGGCAGGCCAAGTGAACTGCGCATGTGATAGTCCTGTGTTTGGGAGTGTGCTGGGCTTCCTGGAGACAGCTTGAAAGGCTGAAGGTGATGAGGAAGGGGAAAGAGAAACAAGGCAGTAGAGGCAACAGAGAAGCTAGCTTTGTTGCCCAGTGTAAGGACACCCCAGGGAGATGAGGAAAAAAGCATGCAAAGGTTTTTGAGCAGAGAATGGTGGCATTTTGAAAGCTGCTTCTTCATTATTTGGGAAGCAGAGAAGACATTTCCCATCCTTTGTTTAACTTCCCAAAGGTTTTCAAGATCCTTTGACTGGGCAAGGCTAAAGTCAGGAGCCCAGGACTTAGTCTGGGTTTCCCGGGTGGTTGGTCCAGTTAACTTGAACCGTCACCTGCTGTGTTAGCTGGAATCTGAGTCAGGACTTGAGCCCTGCTGTTACAATAGGGAATTCAGGCGCCCAAAGGGCCTGACTGGTGTCAAGTTCTTGCTCCTGATGTATTATTTTGAAAGGTGAAGAGAAACATGGGTCTCTCACCCACTAATTTGTCTCTCAAATGCCTACAACAGGTAAGGCTGGGCCAGGCTAAAGCTAACCCAAACTCAATCCAATAGCTTGAATCATCACCTGGTGCCTCCTAGTATACAATGGCAGGAAGGTCTGATTAGGAGTCAAGCCAGGAGGAGTCATGGAGAAGGTGACAGGAAGGGATCTGTGATCCGCTGCGTCACTGCCCAAATGGCCACAGTAGCCGGGACCAGAGCAGGTGGAAGCCAGCAGCCTGGAACTCCACCCTGGCCTCCAATGTGGGTGGCAGCAGCACTAGCTCTTGCCTCATGTTCTGCTTGAGGTGCATTAACAGAGAGCAGCTAACATTTGGTGCTCCAGTGTGGATGCCAACACCACTGCCACACCCCGCCACACAACCTACCTTAGATCGCTAGCTCTCAAAGATTTTCCTGTGGGGCTCCACTATATTCTGGAGAATCAGTCCTTGAAAACCCTAGCGACCCTTCGTTATGTGGGTGATAACTGCTGAAATTCGCCACAGAAAAATTAAAGCAATATTTTAAAAAACTCTGCTATTCATTACAAAGAAATTTCCAGGCTAGCAAGCTGTGTGTGTGTGTGTTTAGAAGAAAATTAGCTGTTTTCAAAAGCAAATAATTTAGTGTGAAAAAATGGCTTCAATTATTTCTTAATCAAGGGGTGGGCGTTGTGACATAGCAAATCAGATTGTCACTTGGAATGTCCACATACTATATGGAAGTTCGTGGTTCAGATCCCGTCTGCTCTGCACTTCTGACCCAGCTTTCTGCTATTACACATGACAAGGCAACACATGTCCCAGATACCTGGGTTCCTACTGTCATGAAAGATGCAGATGGAGTACCTCGTTCCTGGCTTTTGCTGTTGTAGCCATTTGAGGTGTGAACCAGTGAATGGAAGATGGATCTCTCTCTCTCTCTTTCTCTGCCTCTCTTTCTTCCTCCTTTCCTCTCTGTCACTCTGCCTTTCAAATATTTTTTAAAGATGTATTTATTTTACTGGTGAGGCAGATTTATGGAGAAAAGGAGAGCAAGAGAAATCTTACATCTGGTTCACTCCCCCAATGACTACAATGGCCAGAGCTGAGCTAATCTAAAGCCAGGAGCCTGGGTCTCCCACATGGGTGCAGGGTCCCAAGGACTTGAGCCATCCTTTGCTGATCTCCCAGTCCATATCAGCACCTGGGAAGCAGATTGTTTTTTCAGTCCCTGATGTGGGGAAGAGTGTCCCAATGGTGTTACTTGAGTAGTCTTAATTGTCCTGAGTGATCATCAGCTTTGTTACACCAGAAGTGAATATTTTTTCCTAAGGCCTGGTGACTGTCTACCTCAATGTGCCCACAGGCTTAAATGCTTGTTGTAGAGCCTGGCCTGGAGTGTTGCTCAACCTGTGAGGCACTCCATCTTCCATTGCCTTTGGTGAGCTGGGTGTTTCATCCCTGATGTGTGTCTGGGCGTTCTCCATTCTCGTGCAAGGCTCAGCAACAGAGGTGGCCTAGTCCAGCGGCATATGCTCCAAGATTAGATCACATGTCTGTGATGTTCCTGAGGTCAGAGATTGAGTGCAGTGGTCCAGTTTTGGAGCTAAGAAACCTCACCTGGAAGGTCTTGAGGCCTTGCTCTTATGTGTGCCAACTGGTGCAAGTTCGGGTTCAGTCTGCCCCCTACAGCAGCCAATGAACATACCAGTGGGTGCAACTTTCTGGTCAATCCCACCTCTAACCCTGGCTGTCGTGCAAACTAGTCGGTGCTGCAACCTAGCCCAGCGCACCCTGAGGTCTGAGTTTTGAGTACAGCAGGTGCTGTGGCCTAATCAGAATGACCCCAAAGAATCCCTACCTGGCTGGCCTCCAGCACAGTTTCACGTGCGTTAGCAGGTGTCGAGGCCTAGCCAAACCCAGTCAGATCCCAGCCCCACTTCTTGCATGCACTAGCAGATGCTGCGGCCTACCCCAGCCAGCCCACACCCAGTTCCAGTTCTTATGGATACCAACAGGTGCTGTAGCCTAGTTGAGGCGATCCCTATGAATCTGCTATGCCCACCACTGGCCCTGGCTCTTGCATGCACCAGTAGGTTCTGTGGCCTAGCAGGGGTCTCCCCAAAGATTCACTAACTAGGACCTCCCCCAGCTCCAGTTCTCACTTCTTCTGGAAGTGCTGTGTTCCGTTTAGCATGGCCTGCCTGTGACCTGGGCATTTACTGATGAAGGCTATAATGAAAGACAAAGTTTTACAGAAAAAGAAGCAGAGACATCTGTTGGTTCACTCCAAAGTGGCTGCAATGGCCAGAGCTAGGTCTCCCACATGGGTTCAGGGGCCCAAAGACTTGGGCCCTTTTCTGCTGCTTTTCTCGGCTATAAGCAGACAGCTGGATCGGAGGTGGAGCACCTGGACTAGAATTAGTACCAATATGGGATGCCAGTGCTTGCAAGTGGGAGTTAGCTTGCTATGCCACTGCACCAGCTCCTAAACAAATTTTTAAAAAGCTATTTCAGGGCCTGGCGGCTGAAGTCCTCGCCTTGAAAGCCCTGGGATCCCATATGGGCGCCTGTTCTAGTCCCGGCATCTCCACTTCCCATCCAGCTCCCTGCTTGTGGCCTGGGAAAGCAGTTGAGGATGTCCCAAGGCTTTGGGACCCTGCACCCGCGTGGGAGACCCAGAAGAGGTTCCTGGTTCCTGGCATCGGATTGGCGCGTACCGGCCCGTTGCGGCTCACTTGGGGAGTGAAACATCGGATGGAGGATCTTCCTCTCTGTCTCTCCTCCTCTCTGTATATCCGGCTTTCCAATAATAATAATAAAATCTTTAAAAAAAAAAAAAGCTATTACAAATGTCTTCGATGCCTGGACTAATGGAAGAACACTGAATTATGTTTGTTAAGATTTATTTAATTTTATTGGAAAGAAAATGCAGATGTACAGAGAGGACAGACAGAAAGATCTTCTATCCGCTGGCCAATTCCCCAAATGACCCCCAATGGCTGGAGCTGAGCTGATCCGAAGCCAAGAGCTAGGAACCTCTTTTGGGTCTCCCATGTGGGTGCAGGGTCCCAAGACTTTGGGCCGTCCTCAACTGCTTTCCCAGGCCACAAGCAGGGAGCTGGATGGGAAGGGAATTGGAGTATCTGGGAAATGAACCAGCACCCATATGGGATCCTGGCACATGCAAGGCAAGGACTCCAGTCTACCGTACCAGACCTGGAATATTGAATTCTTTAAAAGCTTTGTGAGATAACATTTTTTAATTCAATTATAGCTTTAAGCTTATTGGTTCTAGCAGATGAAAGTTTCACCAAATAAAAAGTAAGGAGGATAATAGTTCAGCAAGAAAATAGGTAAGGGCTTTCCCAAATAATCAGAGGAAACGATGTGCAACTTTGCTCATTTAGGGCAAAACTTTTAAAAAGGATTTATTTATCCTAAAGAGAGACAGAAGGAGAGACAGATCTTTCATCTGCTGATTGACTCCCCCAGTGACTGCAAAGGCCAGCTCTGGACCAGGACAAAACTAGGGGCCAGGAGCTTCTTCCACATCTTTCACAGAGGCCCAAACACTTGGACCATCTTCCAGTGCCTTGCCAGTGCATCAGCAGGGAGCTGGATCAGGAGTGGGGCAGCTGGTATACGAACACCTATGTGCGAGGCTGGTTTCCAGGCAGCAGCTTCACTTGTTAATGTTGACTTCTAAGGAGAATGTTTAAATTGTCCTCAGATCACTAAAACTATAGCGGTAAAGCATTCCTATAAATTTGTCTGACACATTTTTTAAAGACTTATTTATCTTATTGGAGAGGCAGATTTACAGAGAGAAGAGAGGCAAAGAGAAACATCTTCCATCTGCTGGTTTGCTCCCCAAGTGACCATAATGGGCAGAGCTGAGAAGATCTGAAACCAGGAGCCTGGAGCTTCTTCTAGGTCTCCCATGTGGGAGGCGCAGGGTCCCAAGGCTTTGGGTCATCCTCGACTGCTTTCCCAGGCCACAAGCAGGGAGCTGGATGGGAAGCGGGGCTGCCGGGATTAGAACTGGCACCCTTATGGGATCCTGGGCATGTGCAAGGCAAGGAGGGATTTAGCTACTAGGCCACACCGCCGGGTCCCAGGCCCAAATTTTAAGACAAAGTCTCACAAAGCCTTACAACAAAACTGAGACATGAAAGAGTTTCTTTTTTAAAAATTCTTATACCTACTTCTACATTTGAATTGCTGGGATATGAAGTTTTTGTTGAAGTAGGAAAAAAATCCACTTGTGTTAAATATGTAGTGTAGGAGAAAGCAGTCTTTTCAAATACAAGTGCAATTTCTTCTCTGATATCTGACAAAACCCAGCAAACGGTGGTTTCTGAAAGGTGGATTACAACATGGAATCTGAAAGTAGATCAACAGAATTCATTCATCTGCTTTGAACTTGTGGAAAGTAGTAATTATTAAGTAACAGGCTTTCTGAATGTTGAAACATTTCACTAAACATAAAATCAAAATATATATCCAATAATACCCCATTGTCTCATCAGAAAAGTATTGGCATATTATGTTATATGTTGTGTATAAACTAAAACTGAATTGACAATGAGGTGATCACAGAAGATGGTTAAGAAATTGCAATTGTTTTTAACATACTGGTTACTCAATACTATAACTATTAGTTGCACAACGAAGTTAATTGTTGCTGAGGGTACGTTGGAGCCTTTTAATTGATCGGGTTGATAATCTGATGGTTCTGCCCTCAGACCGGACAGGGTCTCCCCAGGAAGCTGAGGAACTAGATTGGACTATAAGATGTTGGACTCTATGTTTAGTTTATGCTTGCAAAGAGGGAATCTCAATTGTACTTGACCAGTGGATATGCAACAACGTGGAATATTCCACATGGGGGGAAGGCGGGGGGAGGGATGGGGTGATTCCCAGTTCCAATGAATAAAAAAATAATAATAAAATAAAATAAAATAAAATAAAATAAAAAGAAAGAAAAATATTGGCATCTGGAAAATTTGCAGGTTTTGCTGGGAAGCTCGAACTTGAGTTGTTTTCCCTGAAGTTACAATTCATTTATTTTCAAGAAAACATCTGCCAAATATCCACATGTAGGTGGCTATATTTTGTTGTTCTTTCATGTAGGAATCACGTGCTTTGGCAAAGAGGGGCAGGCACATGCATTCGACGCTGTAGTTAAAGTGCCTCTTGGGGGAAGGCCCTGCTCCACTCACCAGCCAGCTTCTTGCTTATATAGGCTCTGAGAGGTCACAGGTGATGACGGAAATAATTGGACCCTGGCACCCACGTGGGAGTCCCAGATTCAGTGCCTGGCTTCAGCCCGGCCCAGTTCTGTCTTATTGTAGACATCGGGGGGACTGAACCAGCGGGTGGAAGAGAGCTCTTTCGTTCTTTCCTTCTCTCTCTCTCACAAATAGATAAAACCAATAAATCAGTTCAGCTTGCAACTCACATGTCCACACATGCTTTTCTTTGAGAAAACCATCCCTTCTTGTTAGGAGGCTGGAATGCTTTACGCATACTACCGACTTCATGCTGCAGAATGTGTTTTTTAAATAAAAATGTCCCTTGTTTTCAAAGGCTTTCAATAAAGTCAGTGCTTTCCACTGTTTGATCACGGACAGGCGACGTGAAACTCAGGCTTGTTTTGGTTTGTTTTTCCTGAGACGCAGCAGAACACGTCACATCTAGCACCATCCAGGATGGCTGGGCTGAATGGCTGTGGTTTCACTATTGTTGCTTTTGCGCCATCCACACAAACGTTAACAAAGAAAAGTAAACACAATCATAGCATTATTATCCAAGCAGTTTTGGCTGCACAGATTTCCCGAAATCCCTTCCTCGCCATTTTTATTTGAAAGAATGACAAAGTGCGGATTAAGTTATAGTTCTTAACACTTGGGTATTTGCCAATATTTTCTCAACAATGAATGAAATAACTCTTCATTTGAAGGACACCGACTATTTAAAGGATTCCTCTGAAAGCCATGTAGAGCATAAACAGATAATAACAAAGGAAATAGACTCAAATTGTCAGCAATTAAAAGTAGAAAAGTAATTTTCTACTGGCATCGTGGCGAGGAAGCAAAGTCACTCGCTATGACACTGGTTCATGTTCTGCCTGCTCCACTCTTTTTTTTTTTTTTTTCAAAACAGGTTTATTAGTTTTTATTGGAAAGTTAGGTTTACACAGAGAGAAGGAGAGACAGAGAAAGATATTCTGTCTGCTGATTCACTCCCCAAGTGGCTAGAGCAGCAACAATCCAAAGCCAGGATCCAGGAGCATTTTCTGGCTCTCCCATACGGATTCAGGATCCCAAGGTTTTGGACCATCCTCTACTGCTTTCCCAGGCTGCAAGCAGGGAGCTGGAAAGGAAGTGGAGCAGCCAGGGCGTGAACTGGCACCCATATGATATCCTGACGCATGCAAGATGAGGATTTTAGCCAGTGGGCTGTCATGCCAGCTCCCCCAGCTCCACTTCTGATTAAAATCCCTGCTACATGGAAGAACAGTGGAAGATGGTTTGTATTTGATATCTCCATGGAAGATCCAAGTGAAGTTCCTGGCTCCTGGCTTCCAGCTGACCCAATCCTAACTTCAATGATCATCCGACGTGTGAACCTGCAGGTGGAACATGCATTACTGTCTCCTTTTCTCTCTGCAGCTCGTTCAGATATATAAATAAAAATTTTTTTTAAAGAAAAAGTAATAACACTTATGCATTTTCTTCCTTTTCTTGAAGGGTAGGGCAATCTAAATAAGAATCCTTATTTTGATGTCATTGGCTCTTGTCCCTACTTAAGAGTCTGTGCAAGGTACCAAGAAAGATGACAGCCTGCACTGAGGACAGACAGGAAAGGGCTGTGCAGATAACACGGGTCACATTTACAAAGAATTCCTATAAGTACATAGTAAGATTCCCATGACCTAATTAAGACTTGTATTGTTAGGGTTAGGGCAAGACTGCTGTCTATTTTATTTCATTTAGATTTTAGCCTTTGACTTTTTTTCTTTTAATTAATTAATTATACTTATTTTTATTATTATCATTTTTATGTTACAATTCCATAGGCCCTGGGACTTCCCTTTTCCCCTCCTCAATTCCCTCGCCCCTCACTGAGGTTCCCCCTATCATTATATAGCATAGTTCTTCATACACAGTCGTATGTCCATCATTGCGGGCATGGACAATGGCAGAGAGTCCAGCATCCTATTGTCAAGATATTGTAAACAGTTTCCTTGGGAGTCCATCTTTGGAAGTAGAGATGCATACTACATTGTATCCTCACATCTGATATGTTAGTCTTCATTACACAGTGACTATACATTCCTTTAAGTGAAAAGCCACCATACAAAATCAACAACAGGAAGAAAAATAGGAATTCATAATGTTGTGAAGTTAAATAACATGATACCGAATGACTAATGTGTCACTGAAGAAATGAAAACGAAAATCAAGAACCTTCTTGAAGAAAATGATGCTACTGTATGATCTATGAGTGACTGAAGAATTTAATCAGAAGAAAGT
The DNA here is from genome assembly GCF_030435755.1 of Ochotona princeps. NCBI lineage: Eukaryota > Metazoa > Chordata > Mammalia > Lagomorpha > Ochotonidae > Ochotona > Ochotona princeps. The sequence goes on from NC_080832.1 coordinate 20,459,997, forward strand.
GTTTTGAAGAGGTGAAACTAAAAAAAAAAATCAAAATCCATGAAATATAGTGTCTGCTGATCTTTGTTGGTGAAATGTGTCTTCTGTGGGCAATAAATAGATGGGTTTTGTTTTTTAATCCAGTTGACTAATCTATGATGTTTGATTGATGAGTTAAGCCATTTACACTCAGGGTTAATATGAGTGGGTGGTGATTTGGTTCTGTCATTTCAGCAACACTTTAGTCTTCGATTGTTATTTTACTGGGATGTTCTTCGCATTTGTCTTTGGTTTTGGTGGGTGCTATTCCTTTTCTGTCAAGAGAACATCTTGGGCCCGGTGGCGTGGCCTAGCGGCTAAAGTCCTTGCCTTGAATGAGCCGGGATCCCATGTGGGTGCCAGTTCTAATCCCAGCGGCCACGCTTCCCATCCAGCTCGATGTTTGTGGCCTGGGAAAGCAGTTGAGGACGGCCTAAAGCTTTGGGTCCCTGCACCCACCTGGGAGACCCGGAAGAACTTCTGGCTGCTGGTTTGGCTCAGCACCGGCCACTGCGATCATTGGGGATTGAAAAATGGGACAGGCGATCTCCTTCTCTGTCTTTCCTCCTCTCTGTATATCTGACTTTGCAATAAAAAAATAAATAAATCTTTAAAAAAAGAGAGAAAACCTTTAAGTATCATTTTTAGGGCAGGTTTTGAAGAAGTGTATTTTTTTTTAACTTTTCTTGACTGTGGAAGAATTTTATTTCATTTTCAAAGGTAAAGAAAAGTTTTGTGGGGTACATTATCCTGGACCAACAATTTTTTGCTTTTAGAATCTGGAATATGGTGCTCCATTCTGTTATTGCTTGCAGAGTTTCATGTGAGAGGTCTCCTGTGAGTTTAATTGGCAATCCTTTATATAACAATTCATTTTGTTCACATGCACATTTCAGGATATTTTGCTTGTGTTTGAGTGAAGGGAGCTTGATTATCATGTGTTGTGGTGAAGATTGCTTTTGGTCAAGCCTGTTGGGAGTTCTGTGCCCCTCCTGGATCTTGTTTCCCAATTCTTTCTCTAGATTAGGGAAATTTTCCCTTATTATTTCATTCAGTACATTTTTAAACCCAGTTTCTCTTTCTGTACCTTCTGCGACTCCCATAACTCTTCTATTTGGTCTTTCAATAGTGTCTTTCAATCCTTGAATACTTTTTTGGCCTGATCCAGCTCTGCTTCCAGATTTTGGTTTGTTTCCCCCTGGTGACAGGAAATTTCTTCCAATTCTGAGATTCTTTCTTCTGCCTCCTTCATCCTATTTTGGAGACTCTCCACTGTCCTTTTAATTTGCTCCACTGTATTCTTCATTTCTGATATATCAGCTTTCATTTGATTCACTTCCAATGTGACATATTCCTTGAATGCCTGCTTTACGTGCTTCTCATTGTTGATAAGAAGTTTTATAACAAGTGTTATAAAACTGTATCCCCCATTTTCTCGATGTCTTCCTCAGTGAACTCTGAGGTTGGCAAATGGTTTTGCTCCTTTGCACGGGAGTCTTCAGTAATATTCATTGGGCCTTTGCCTCTTCTTTTGCTCTTGGTCATTGTGCTTCTGGTTGTTAGCAAATTCATCTCCTTGGGGCAGGGTTCTAAGCTCTATCACCCACAGGTCTACAGGTCAATTTTACTTATTGCAGTTGGTACATGACTCTTTGTTGGCAGTCACTTGTGTCATGCCCTCCAGCGAGTTCCAGGTCTGGGTTCTTGTGTTACATTTCCACCATGGTCTCCATAGCCACAGTTCCTGGCTCACCACTCTCCACCTCCTGTGATACTGTGCTGAGGCTGCACCGTTGTTTGTGCAACCTTTTCCCCACTTCAGGTTGGAGCAGGTCCCAGGATTAGAGAGACACCAGGTGTCCTAGATAGCTAGGTTGTTGGTGGTGCCGATCTTGCTGGAACCTCTTGACTATTAGGTCGGGGGGCCACATGGACCTCTTTTGATCCATACAATGTCAAAGTAGGTATTATTTTCCCTGTGGGCCAGGGCAATGCATTGAGCTCAGTGAGTTTGCTGTTAGCTCAGTGCATGCACAACTCATTGTTGTCCCTGCAGTCTTAAATTCTTTGCCACACTGCAAGAAATGGTGCCTGATGTGCCACTAGTAGAGTTCTTGATCTGCTGGCTGTCATGTCTGAGGGCTACCAGGACCTATCTTGATTGGAAGCTGTAGAATGCCACGTTGTTGCAGTTCACTGAGTCAGGAATGAGTTCACTCCCAGCTCAGAGCATGTGCACAGTCCTGTCCCATAGCCCTTGCCTCCTTAAACAAAATGGTGCTTGATATGGCTCTAGGAGGCAGACTGGGCTGTGAAATCCACCCTGCTCCTGTACCACCAGTCTGGGACCTGTGTTTCTTTGTCCAGGTTCACTTCTGGAGTTCCCGGCAAACGTTTCTTCCCACCTTGTTGCTGGTGGAGTTCCGGCTGCCGGTACAATTCGGATCGCCACTCGCTGAATGCCACTGGGGTATCAGTTACTGGGACACAACACTGATGTGTCCGCTGCTTTCCCATATCTGTCTGCTTCCAGGTACCTCTTTGCTGTTCTGTCCTCTCCTATTAAATTATTATTGAAAGAATATTGGGCACATGTGAAATTTTGTATAATTCTAAGTAAAAAAAGCAACTTCAAATATGGAATCAAAAAAATCTTACTAGGAAAAGTATCCTGTGGTGCAGGGGGAAAGGCTGTCCAAGTGTCTCAAAATGCCAATGTAATTGAACTGGTCATTGTTTTCTGGTGTAAAACAATATCCTCACTGACCACAAGATGGCAGCAGATGATAAGTGGAAAGAAAGTACTCTCTGCAGGTGCTCTAACCCTAGAGATTCCTACTAATTCCAAAGGAAAATAAGTTGTTCTACTTTTATTTACACCTATTTATAATTAGGAAGCCACTTAGTGTACTTTGAACTAATGAGTACGTTTTCATTTGACAAATCTTAGAAATCACTGTTATGCTTATGTATTAGGTGAACATATGCAAACTACTTTTAGAAAAAAAGTAGCAGACGCTGGGCACGGCTTATAAGTTGTGAAAAATATATTGATAAGGTGTTAACAAGGAAGGTGTGATAAGCAGGGTAGGGGGAGCCTCTCAATTTTTGTTTTATAAATTTAAAATTAATAATAAAACAAAAATATAAAAAATGCTCCTAGAGTTGGACACAATAATCCAATAAAATACCTGTCTTATAATAAAAAATGGATCCTACTCTTGAAAAGATGCCAAGTTATGGAGAAGAAATACAAACATATCAGTACTGCAGTGGCTAGTGGTGATTGCTACTGATTTTAAGATAATAGTTTACCTGAAGAGATAGTTGCAAACTGTCAGTAGGGGGCGTAAGGGACACGCTGTTGAGAAGGACTTGGGCGCAGACCTTCAAAAAAGAAGTCAGGGTTGATACCCAAGAAAACAGGAAAAGGCGCAGGAACCTCTGGGAATCATCAGGTGCCCTGGCAAGTAGCTTGATCAAATCTCCCTTCTTCTTTTCTTTTTGAAAACCTCTTCATTGGTCCCTACTAAATTTGTTATGGTTTACAAGCTCCCCCATCCCGCTTCTCAGCCGCTGTTCTAAGTAAGGGAAAAACCAAGATCCGAAGCCTAGGATGAGAATAGTGACTGTGCATGCTATGCACTTAAAGATTTACATAAATTACGTACTTAGTCTTCACCACAAACCCAGAGATTAGGACCAGCATCATCCCTGTTGAGTAAACATACAGGAAAAATTGAGTCACATGACTACATTACTCGGCAAGGAAGGGACAGAGCTGGGAGGATGTAAATATTGGTCCTTTTCCAGCAGCCAGATATCTTTATGGGAGAGACAAGATTTTCAGAACCACGTTTTTGCAAAATTCCTTTTCCTTGGGAATTTGTTCATGGCTTTCTGGGTTTTCTTTCTTAGCATTAAGATAAGTGGAATATGTTCATAAAGTGAGTTCCAGAAATGCCACTGTAAAGTTTTATGTTGTAAATTTTTGTTCAATCCATAGTTCCCTAAATTTATTTGCTCTTGGACTTCCTTTGTCCAAAAGCTAATTTCCTGAGTCATTCAGATACTGATGTTGGGGGCAGCGGAAGGAGACGTTGATCTTGCAAATGAAATGTTAAGATGGACAAATGATGTGTTCAAGCCTGCCCTGTGGCGGATCCGTTTGGCAGAGGTGTGAGGGTTGCAGCCCGCAGCCGTAGATAACGTCGATTCTGCAGCTTGAATTCTTTCTCTGAGACTAGCAGCTCACAGATAGTAGAAACAAAGAAGATATCAATCATATTGCAAAAGTTACTTGGGAAACAAGCTTGGGTTCACTCCTTCCAGAACATGACAGAACACACAGTGTGTTGAGGAGTTTGACCGCTTGTGTCAGAATCTGGAAGATGCAATCTGACGAAGAGTTAGTAGGGAATGAGTTGGCACCAACAGCTGGTCGGCTTCAGAGAGCTGACAATCTGTGCGCTGCCCTGCCTTGGTTCACACAGCGCCCGCGTCTCCCTTGTCCCGCACTGTCCTTACAGTCACTGCACACATGCACAGTTCTTGCCCACGAGTACTTCACTCCGAAACATCACAAACTAGAAAGGGAGAGGGGTGCTGGTGGGAAAGAAGACATGGAAAAATCCACCTCATTTCTTACACAAATGGCCAGCAACAAACGGCCCTTTGAAGCGCCATCTCTTTGATCTGGGTTGCCTCAGGATCCTTCCTTCCCTCGCCTTCCCTCATTTCCTACCCACAGTTCTCAGCCGTTATCCTGTCCCCCAGCCTCCCTTCCTACCACTCCATCTTCCGCCTTCGCCGAGCCTGATCCTTGCTTCCCCTACCCGCCCCACAGAAGCAGTGGCCTTCACAGCAGAAATGTTTTTTGCAACATTGAAAGTGGAGACTAGAATAGAGGACTGGAGGACTTAAAGTACAATGCCAAGTTCAGGGTGTTCCAGCTCTTCAGCGCCCTGATCGCAAGCCCTTGACCTGTGTGCCCACTGGTGTCTATTTCGGACCTCATCCTGGGCACTCTTCCGTTGCTCTCTGTCTCACAATTACACTCTTAAAAAAATCACATCGCTAGTATTATCTCGTCATCTGTTTTTTGCCATGAGGAATAAATTATATCCACTTGTAAGAAAAAATTGATAATTTCTCATTTTTAAAAAAAACAAGAAAGATACAAAGAATATAAGTGGAAAATTCCTTCTCCCTTGAATTGGCAGCCGCTTATCTTTTATCAAATTTCCTACCCCTTTTCCTATTTTTAAAATAACTTTGCAAATACTGTAGGTATGCCTATATGCACCTTTTTAAGTGAAAGGAGGTGTTACAGGTAAATGAACGTCTTCTCTAACCACTCCTCAGTCCAGTTTCCCTCTCTCGATGCCCGTCTACCCACACCCCCAAAGTCATCACTTCTGTGAGTGCATTTTTTCCAATATACCCGTTAGACTTTTATAAACATGTTTTTGAATCCAAGAACCATACAGTGTCTTACTGTTTTCTTTTTTAAATACACAATTAAATCCATTTGAAAATTAAAAAAAAAAAAAAAGCCCTGAACATAGTTACCATATGATTCTGCAACTGCATTCCTTGGCTTACACCCAGAAGAGCTGAAACCTGAGACTTGCATAGATGTTCACATGCCAATGTGCAGCACAGCGTGATTCATGTTACCCAAAGGTGGAAAATAATCCAAGGGTCCAGCAATGTGTGAATGGATAAATAAAGCTGAAACACGTACAATGAGTTTATTATTCAGCCGTAAAAAGCAGTGAAACTCTGATACATGCTAAGACATAGTTGAGTCTTGAAGACGTCATTATCTTAAGTGAAATAGGCCAGGCACAAAAAGGAAAAGCTTCCATGACTTAACATGGCGTGGCTAGTATATGTGCATTCTCAGAAACTGAGACTCATAGACGCTTCTAGAAGCCAGGGATGGGCAACCAGGGAGCTGTGGTTTAACAGAGGATTTTTGTTTAGGGTAATGAAAAATGCTTTGAAACCAACTGTGACAGTGTTTGCACAGCACAATGAATATGATTAATGCTACTCAACTGTTCACATTAGCATGGTTGAAATGGCAAACTCTGTATTACAAATATTTTACTGCAATTTATAAAAAATATTAATGACATGAAAAAGAACATTGAGTTGTACACTTTTGGCGAATTGTTTTGTATGTAAATTATATCTCAACAAAAGTATTTCAAAATATATGTGTGTACACACATAAATGAAATTATACACACAGTTCAATATTTTCCTCACATGTATTTTTGAGGTCAATCCAAACTGACTGATAGAGCTGTGAAATTCATCCATTTTTATGCTATGTCATATGATTATACCACAATTTACATATCCATTTTATAATTAAGAACCCTTAGATTATTCCAGGTGTTTTGGTAATGTACATGCTGTGGCAGTGACCACCCTCCTCTCTATGAACAACACGTCTTCTTCAGGGAGACAAGTGTGCATCATGTGCTTCAAAAATTATACTAAACAACAGACCACAGCCGTGGAGGGTAGTCCAAGGTGTGGGGAGGAGGCAGGCACTCAGCTAAGAAGATGGTGTGGTACCTCCCTATGCGGCCCTGCCACTCTCCAGCTTTCCTCTGGCCTTCTCACACTCCCTTCCCTCCGTTAGCTGCTTTTCCCTCCAACTCTTCCCATTTGATACCTGGTAAAACCCCATCTGTGTTCACTTGTGCCTAACATAGATGATGAAGTATTACTAATAGGGCAATGATGTTAGCTGCTACCACGCATCATGCTGCTTAGTGGCCAACACACTTACAGGTACTTTTAACGTTTTTGCTGACACACAACACTAGTCATTTTTTTTCCTTGATGCTATGTACAAGTGGTTGTAGGCACTCAAGAGATGCAAGGATAATATAAAGTCCTGCACTTGCAATCAATAAGTAACATGCAGAGCAATGACCTTCTAGACTCTGGAACACTACATGTACCATAGACACTGTTAGCAGGTGTTGAAGGATGCAGAAATGAGTGAATGAACAAAGAAATACCCATGTAGATGGATAAGGTGGAGATAGGACCTGGAAAAACTGTAAACATAGTCTTACAGATCTTTTCACCCTTCAGGCTCAAAATGGGACTTTGATGTTTTATAATGCATTTGAATCCTCATCCAAGTCACGATTTTAGTTTCCCTAAGTCTGAGGAAACATACTAGTTTTGTGACTTTATTTTTTTTTAATCTCCATCTCTCAAAGAAATGCAGACTTCTTCCTATTAGCGAATGCATAAAAATACATAATTGCACAAAAGTATGAATAACTTGATACTTTCACATAAAATGACAACCTCAAGCTAAGTAAACGTCAAAATATATTTTTAATTAAACGAAAGCATCGCAGCATCCACTTCCATCGGATCATAGGGGAATTCTTGCTGCTACTTTCTTGAAGAAAGAATATTTTGCTGGAAACCATATCTCCCATATGCAGAAGAAAACAATTATTACTTTATGGAAAATGAAATCTGAGATCAGCTTATCTCAAGAGGGATTCGGTTTGGGGATGATAGATGTAGCAGCAGTAACTCTGTACCAGTTAACTTAAATAGACCTGCAGTTTGTACAGAGGGAGTTGTGGACAGTCAGTGTGTTTACTCTCTAGTGGCTGAAAGCTTATCAGACATTCATTTTTTTTTCTTTGTTTCCTTCAGCCCTTCGATATTCTCCCGGGCTTTTGTTCTAGCTCCCTTCTCATTTTTCTCCATATGATTCGTGCTGTTCTGTGATAAGGACCTTCACAGATAATTAGTGCAGTGCAGTCAACATAGCTTCGGCCCTTCACCCGAGAACTTCTTCAGATTTCACGAAGTAAGCTATGTGGTGCTAGTTAAATGTCATGTACTCTTGAAGTTGGCATCCTCGAGATTGGAATTGTGGGGGTGGTAAGCCATTTATACACGAATCATCCATTGTTTGATAGCACACATTTATTCCAGCAAAATAGGTATCATTTGTGGAAAAGTGGATTTCAAACCCTTTTCATGGGGTAACTTTCATGCAGCATGAACATCTCGGTATAGATTTGAGCCACTGATTTATGGCTCTGTAGCAAAAGTGAAAAGAAAATACGGGTGGTAAAGTTATTTAATAAAAATTATTTCTCGAATGAGACCATAGTTGTAGATTAATTTGCTCCTTAAACCAGGAACTTTCCTCACTACAAATTCTGTGATGAAATACAAAGTACATCTCTATTCAGGCCAGAAATTTCAGAATGTTTCCAGAAAGAAGACAGGGAGGTATTCTGGATGTTGTGAGAAGAAAGCCTGTCAAAGCACATGTCTTTCACGTCTTCCCACTGTATGACGTCAGGATTGTCCCAGGATACTTATTGTGTATAGAGTCAAAATTTTGGAAGAAGTGTTTGTTGTGTGTCAGGTTTAGAAATACAGGCATTGACATATGCATCAAACATGCAATTTTCAATATTCAAATCCTACACAATTAAATTAGATTTGTTGTCAGATTATGAATTCCTCATGCCTTCAGGAAACTTGAATGCATTCAGCTTAAATTCATCTAAAGTGAAGAGCTTTCTATACACCCACATACTTTGGAAAATCTTTAAGATCCCTTTAAATTCTAATGTATTACTTCTAGTTTATACAAAAGTCCACTTTAGCCTCAGTCACAGGTCCTAAAGCATTGATGGTAGAAATGGCTTTTCCTTGCCTATCCATTTATAAGTTTTGAATAATATTAATGAGTCACATGCACAGAATCCTCTAATAGTTTATTTTAAAAATTATAATTAGTATCAGTGATAACTAATTATTGTCGAGTATGTGCTTGAGGACACTAATTTTTATGAACTTCTAAATCACTGACGTCTTTTGGTGTCAGAGTATTTATGAGGGTGCTGCAGTGGGATTTTATCTGCCCAGAATATTAACCATTAACATCTAGTTGGTGTGTCTCTTCTCTATTACGCATCAAAGTGAGTATGTCATTTTTTGTGCATTCATGTTTTCTTTGCTTTCAGCCTAATCCACTGATTATTTTGTTCCAGACTCCCACCAAACAATCAAATCTTGAGTATCAGTATTGCATAACACAGAAAGCTAAAAGGGATTTAAAGTCTCCTGTACTTCCCATATGAATGTCTTCAGTAGCGGCTTCTTTGAAATACAACTGCTGGTATTGAAAGATCTTAAATCTGTGTTCTAATTTGTCATCATGTTTTAATTTTTTGTAAACAGAGATTGTGGTAGTGAAAAATATGGAGTTCATCACAAATATGTGGTTAACAAAATTCTAAACTATTTATTTTTAAGAGATTTGTTTTTTTCTTAATTGAAAAGGCAGATATGCAAAGGAGATACAAAGATCTTATGTCTCCTGGTTCACACCCAACTGGCTGCAATAACTAGAGCTGAGCTGAGCCCAAGCCAGGAGCACAGAGCTGCTTCTAGGTCTCCCATGCACGTACAGGGTCCCAAGGTTTTGGGTCATCCTCGACTGCTTTTCTGGGTCACAAGCAGGGAGCTGGATGGAAAGTGGCATGCCTGGGAATCAAACCAGCACCCATATGGTATCCCAGCAGATGCAATATGAGGATTTAGTCACTAGACTATTGCACTGGGCACCAAACTATGTATTTTTTAAAGTTATTTATTTGTTTATTTATTTGAAAGTCAGAAATAGAGGGAAAGAGATGAATGATAAACATATTCCATCTACTGGTTAACTCTCCACAATGGCCATGGTTGGGTCAGGCTGAAGCTGGGAGCTGGGAGTTTCTTCTATGTCTTCCATATGGGCTATCTGTGCTGCTTTTCCCAGGTCATTAGCAGGGAGCTACATCAGAAATGGAGTAACTAAACCAACACCCCAAAGGGATGCCAGCGTCACAGACAGTTGGTTTACCACCATGTCACAAAGCCAGCACTCAAATTGTATCTTTTACATAGAACATTTATAAAAATTCCTACCTATGAGGCCACTTGTGCAAAATTAGCTGCTCTAATAGAGGGCCGAACTCACCTGGTCAAGGCTGTGGAAGGGTTTTCTTTTCTGCCCTAGGAAGAGTTTGCACACAAAAAAAGTACTTTAAGCAATGTTTTACAGCCTGGCATTTAGCACAGTGCCAGTGTGTATCTGGTGAGTGTTGTCTTCATGCCTAGGGATTTATCTCTGCTCTGCTGGATTGCCTAAGTTGCAATCAAGCTGGCAGAAAACCAGGGGCTGTGCTACCATTCAGTCTGGGTGCTTCACTCTTGGCTCTTCAAGATCCAGGAGTCAAATAAATGATCAGAACTTTGTTGTTCTTTCTTTTGATTTCTTCTAACTGTTTTTCTTTTGATTTCCTCTAACTATTCAGTGCTGTCTTCACTTCCTACAGGCTGCCAATAACTTTAGGATTTCTATAAATCCTCACAGACCAGATATGGCCAACCATTCTGGCCAGGGGCATCAGACACATTGACGATCTTAGCCTTGAGCATGTATTCCACCCCTGGATCATAACGAAGTCAATGCCTCTAGGATCTGAGCCCACAGTAGACATTTAGTGAAATGGAGGGATGAGGGAGGGGGCAATTGAGAGAAGATTGAATAAATGCTGCACAAAAATAAATCATATTTGTTTCCTGGACACTTACCTTGTTTATTAAGCATTAATTTAGCCAACTGTAGGTGATTTACTTTATCTCACTTACTTTAAGACACCCAGTCCCCACCTCCCCACTTTTAAATCTCTGAAATCAGGTTGCATTCCTCAGTGAACTCTGAGGTTGGCAAATGGTTTTGCTCCTTTGCACGGGAGTCTTCAGTAATATTCATTGGGCCTTTGCCTCTTCTTTTGCTCTTGGTCATTGTGCTTCTAGTTAGCAGTCTTCTCCTTGGGGCAGGGTTCTAAGCTCTGTCACCCACAGGTCTACAGGTCAATTTTACTTATTGCAGTTGGTACATGACTCTTTGTTGGCAGTCACTTGTGTCATGCCCTCCAGCGAGTTCCAGGTCTGGGTTCTTGTGTTACATTTCCACCATGGTCTCCATAGCCACAGTTCCTGGCTCACCACTCTCCACCTCCTGTGATACTGTGCTGAGGCTGCACCGTTGTCTGTGCAACCTTTTCCCCACTTCAGGTTGGAGCAGGTCCCAGGATTAGAGAGACACCAGGTGTCCTAGATAGCTAGGTTGTTGGTGGTGCCGATCTTGCTGGAACCTCTTGACTATTAGGTCGGGGGGCCACATGGACCTCTTTTGATCCATACAATGTCAAAGTAGGTATTATTTTCCCTGTGGGCCAGGGCAATGCATTGAGCTCAGTGAGTTTGCTGTTAGCTCAGTGCATGCACAACTCATTGTTGTCCCTGCAGTCTTAAATTCTTTGCCACACTGTAAGAGATGGTGCCTGATGTGCCACTGCTAGAATTCTTGATCTGCTGGCTGTCATGTCTGAGGGCTACCAGGTCCTATCTTGATTGGAAGCTGTAGGATGCCACGTTGTTGCAGTTCACTGAGTCAGGAATGAGTTCACTCCCAGCTCAGAGCATGTGCACAGTCCTGTCCCATAGCCCTTGCCTCCTTAAACAAAATGGTGCTTGATATGGCTCTAGGAGGCAGACTGGGCTGTGAAATCCACCCTGTTCCTGTACCACCAGTTTGGGATCTGCTGCTCTGTCTCTGCTCCTGGTCAAATCAAACAGACCAGCAGGAGGGGCAGCTCTTTGTCTGGGATCACCTCTGGAGCTCCCAGCAAAGTCCTTTCCCACCTTGTTGCTGGTGGAGCTTTGGCTGCTGATGCAGTTCAGATAGCCACTTACTGAATGTTACTGAGGTATCGGTCACTGCAACACCACACCATTGTGCCTGCTGCTTTCCCATGTCCGTCAGTCTCCAGGTGCCCCTCTGCTGTCATTCTGTCCTCTCGTATTTCCTGGAATGTGTGCTGTCTGCTTCACACTGGCTATTGTTTCTTCTTCTGTTTAAACATGTCTTTACCCTATTCTGCCATCTTGATTGTATGGGGACTCTTAAGAACTTGTACATCACCCACACTCTGATAGCCCACAGGATGAGTGACAATGCTTTGTGTACCAGGTTGAGAATTTATATTTATATTCTGTATGATATAAGCAATAATAGTGTATCCTGCAACTGATGGAGTTTTAGATTTGATGAAATAAAATATCTGCTGAGGAAAGAGAGGGAGAAGAAGAGGGAGAAGGGGAGAGTGAATGGAAGGAGAGAAAAGACAAATTTCAAAAGAAAGAGAAAAGAGCAGCAAATGACACAGTCCTTGCATTAAGGAATTTATTTGCTAACTGAAACATGAAGGCATCTGTTTGCTGTGTTTGTACAAGATAGCAGATGGCACAGGTCAAGTGATTGGCTTAAGTTTCTCAAGAGCCTGTGATAACTGGGGGAGAACACTCCCCTGGAAACAAATCAAGGACATTCTTTTGAAAGAAGGAGATCTTAGTGTTTAAGTAAGGATATGACTCAAGTAAACAGAACAAGACAGAGTATTCTATAACAGAAAGAATGTATGGTAAGAGAAAAAGGGAGGTGACATGTACATTAGAGAAAAACCAGGCTAGAGAAGAGGATTCTGAAAGCAAACTCTGTTAGGAAGCAGTGAGTAAGAGCAGCTTTTGGGCTGCATCCTGTGACACTGCCATCCCTTGTGGGCACCAGTTCTATTGGACTTCATGTTCTGAAGTGGATATCCAGCACCCTATGAGTGTTCCTGGGAAAGCAGCAGAGGATGACCTAAGTGCTTGGGCCCCTGCATCCATGTGAAAGATCCAAAAGAAGCTCCTGACTCCCACAGCCTAGACTCCATATAGGGGAAAATGGGATTTTTCCACGGATGTTTTCTTATTTTTCAACTGTGCTGTTAGGAACTGAGCCTGAAATAAATGGACAGGAAAGACTGGATAGAAGGAAAAGAGAAGAGGAGGTAGCTGGAATTGGTACATAATGAAGAAGGAGCATGGGTGATCATTAGAGAGCGCAAACAATAGCAAAGAACCCAAGAAGTGATGAAAGCCCAGTAGTAGCAAGAAAAAAATAGCAAAACATTAACTTAACAAAGAATAGTATTATAGGTTGAAATGTATGCCCCCAACACACACAAAAAGGCTGAAGTTCTAATCTGCCATGGCTCAGGATGTGATCCTGTTTGGAAATAGGATCTTTACAGATGTCATCAAGTTACAAGTGAGGTCATTAGGATAAACTCCAAATCACTAAGACTGATGTTTTGACTCAAATTTGGCTGCAGAGACCAACACACAGTGGGAGCACCATGTGTGCACAAAGTCAGAGCCAAGGAACACCGAGGCTTATGAGCAAGCCACCAGAAGCCAAAAGACAGATAAGCAACAGATTCGCCTCACAGCCCCTTCTCAGGACCCAGTCCTAAAGACATCTTGCCTTCTGGCTTCCTGTCTGCAGTACTGGGAGCCCATGGACCTCTGTTGTACAAGCCTCCAGCTGCAGGACTTGTTCACACCATTCCCAGGATCTAGCATGAACAGTGTAAGCAGCAGCCTTCTATGGGGTATGATGCTTTCAGATCTAGACAGATGTGTTCTCAGGCAATAAAACTCAGCCATCCCAACGGGAAATTTCATACAATGTCTACTTCTTTTTAAAGATGTATTTGTGAGAGAGAGAGAGAGAGAGAGAGAGAGAGAGAGAAATCTCTCATCTGCTGGTTTAACCTCCAAATGGCCACAATAGTTGGGACTGGGGCAAGCCCAAGCCAGGAGCCAGGAGCGCCATCCAGGTCTTTTGCATGGGTGGCAGGGCCCAATCACTTGTGCCATCTTCTGCTGCTTTGCCAGGTGCATTAGTAGAGTACTAGGTCAGAAGTGGAGCAACTGGAGAGTAAACCAATGCCAATATGGAATTCTGGAGTTGTAGGCTGAAGCTTCTCCCTAAATGCCACAATACTGGCACTCATATGATGTCTTCTTGATCTACAAAGACTTCAGAGAAATCCTTGCACCTGTAAGGGAGCCTATACTTCATACTAGAACAGTGAAGTGTTTAGAGTAGGCATTTGACGTGAGAGTTAAGACATTGCTTGTACACCCTCATGCTATATCAGAATGCCTGGTTCGAGTCCTGCCTCCTCTGCTTCTGATTCTGGTTTTCTGCTAATGGGCACCCTGGAAGGCAGCAGGCAGACTCAAGTGCTTGGGTCCCTCTCACCAACGTGAAAGATCCAGACAGAGGTCGAGTCTCCTAGCTTTGGCCTTGCCTAACTCTAGCTGTCGGTATTTGTAGAGTGGATCAGATGGAAGATCTTTCTGTTTCTCTCTCCATTCAAATGAAGTAAAAATAAGTAAAAATTTTAAATGATAAGGTGAACACTTCAGCCTGAATGACAAAAAGGCATGTGTGACAGACGACATCTCACCTAAGTCATATTTCTCCTTTCTGATCTCCACAATGCAAAGTCCACTCTACTCAAGATTCTTGGATGATGGTCCAGGCAATGTGGCCTTACACAGCCTTGGTGTGGATTTCTCCAAGAAGACTCCTATATTCTTGGTAAGCTAACCAACTAGTTCTGTTGGGCAATTAAGAAGGGAAAATATACCTTTTAATCACTCCCATGGCAAGGGAACTCCACAAACTCATCAACAGTGTTCTCTGTGGCTCTGTGGCTCTGTGGCTCTGTTCAAATGGGGCTTCCCACAGCTCCTCCATAGCTGCAGCAGTCCCCTGGGGCTACTGTGCAAATGTTTGCTGGTCTGCACAGCTGAGAACTGATGAGCTGCTTCCGCCTGCCTCCTCAGAGAGGCCATTCTAACCCACGCTCTGCACAGTTTGCAAGCATCAGGCTAAGGCTCAGAGCGCTAAGTTACCTACACACAAATCAGCCTCTGTCATTTACCGGTATGAGAAAGGCCTCATGTACCCAATAAATGTGTGTGGTTATGATAACGGTGCTAGATCTTTTGTGAAATTTCCTTGACACTGAAAAGCTCTCAAATTTAGAGAAAATATTTAGAACCTGAATCTTTATGAAAAGTTCATATATATACTTATGATTAAAGCCATGACTGTATGGGTGAAAGCCAGGAACCAGGAATTCAGATCTACCATGTTGGTGCAAGGAACTTCATTATTTTGAGACATCACTGTTGCCTCCCAGGTCTACATTAGCAGGATCTAGGGTCAGGAGCAGAGCTAGATGTCCAACCCAGGCACCTTGATATGGGATGTGGGTGTTTTAGCTGGCATTTTATCCACCAAGTCAAATTCCTACTCTTGAGGTCAAGTTTTTAACTCATAAAACACAAGATTACTCACACTACTGCACATAGTGTGTCTGTACAGATGCAAGAATAATCTCCTTAGTTATGTAAACATAATTGTTTATACCTAAAACCTTCAAAACCCAACACTTATCTTTAATGATAAAATATTTAAAGAGAATATTCTGATAGTAGAGAATATTGAATCAAAGAACATCACAACATAAAACAATGATAATCACTTCCTGAGTTTCTTCTGAAATGATTTTCTTTAACCCATGTTTATGTATCTTCAGATCTTGCATTAATTCTATCATTAGTCTACTGTTAGGCAAACCCCCAGAAGAACAAGATCAACAGCCAACTAAGATGAACCCAGAAAAAAAAGACATTGCTGAAAGACATGTGTCTTTATGAGTGATTCGAGGATAAGCAGAAAATATACAAATTTAAAAACCACAACATGTATAAGGAATTTACAGGAAATATGAAACTTGAATAAATATGGGTAGGAACCTTCTTTTCTGCCAAAGTGCATTTGTATATTTACAAAATCATTTGTGGGCCACACAATATTATAAATTTAAAAAACAGCCTACTATGGACTTATTGAAGCTTGAGTCCAACCTGTAGCTGCATTGCCAGGGCCAGCCCAGATGATTTTACTAGCTTTCTATGGCCCAAAGTCCAGACATCCCCTGCCCCTAAATCAGGAAGGAAGTAAATAGACAAATGCAGGCTTTGAGACATGGAAAATAAAAAGACTAAGAAGGGCATAGGAGGGGGCCCGGTGCGATAGTGTAGCAGTTAAAGTCCTTGCCTTGCACGTGCCAGGATCCCATATGGGCACCGGTTCTGATCCCAGCAGCTTTGCTTCCCATCCAGCTCCCTGCTTGCGGCCTGTGAAACAAATGAAAATGCAATGGGTAGAATTTGTGTGGCCCCTGGTTAAAACAAAGCAAAATAAGAGCAAAGAAAAGTTGTGAAACACATGTTTTAGACAAAGTTTGGATGCAAACTGGGTATTAATACAAAACCAAGTTATGACTGTCATTTTTGTTACTGTTATAATAGCATTGTGATACTAGTAGGTGTTTCTGTGCTTTCTAAGCTGGTATGGAAAAGCGTGCACACTTCTGTGTGTTAACTTGTTCCAATGGCCTATTGAGAAGACTATGAATGAAATAAGCTGGGACTTACTTTAAATGCTTCAACAAAAGAATGAATGAGAAGAAAAGGAAAATATATTTTCAAATGCGGAAAAATCCTGGTAGTTACTGAATATGCTGGGAGATTTCATTTTAAATTTTCCCTTTGCATATTTAAAGTTTCATAAGTAAAAGTGCTTTTCACGACATATATGTTTAAAATGCCACTGTTTTGGTAGTCAGAAATATATCAGTATGCAATTTTAGCCTGTTAAAATTGAGTTACTAGAGGTGTAAGTTGAATTGTACATCTTGAACCTTTTTTTATTCTGCAGACTAAAAAGCAGCATCGATACAACACTAAGTATCTAAATATTTTTTTGAAATTGTCACTTCCTGTCATTTAAGATCAGATAATATAGGCCTCAGAAGAATATGTATGCCAAACGTTCCTAAATACAGTGGTGATAGAATTTGGAACATACAATACAAAGAAGCAATGGGGCACAAGGTTGCAAGACATGAATGTCTGGGAGCATTTCAATGCTGCTAGAATTGTGAAAATTTAAATAGCAAACCAGTCACGCTGAACTCAGTTTGGACAGACGTTAAGCAAGAGGTCCTCACGGGCTTCTTAGGAGCAATGCTGGGCAGGCACTGAGACAGAGATGTCTGTGGTTCCACGTCTCGCAGGTCTGGAGATGTGGGGTCTATGATTGATAATCACTTAGTGAGCACATTGATGGACATGAGAATGAGAAAGGCCAGAAGACAGAATATTGGAATACCATGTTTGTGAAAGGAAGAGGGGAAGGATGGTGCTAAAGACGAATTATAAGGATTGGGAGAATACAGAGATACAGAGAAACACAAGCTAAGGAAGGAACTGTTTTCTTGATTTCCTCAAGATAATAGCTCTGAATGGATAGATAACAACATACAGAATGTCCCTTTAGTTTCTTGGTGTTTGCCTTGCTGCTCCTTAGGGATATTAGATACATTCCTGGAGTAATTTACAACCTTTTCTTACTCACCCCTGCAAGTGTGTAGCTAGAAAATGTTGAGAGAGAATGAAGAAACTTGAAATGGGAGAACTTCAATGCACAAAGTTTAAAACCCATGCCCAGTTTTCTTTCATAATATGCAGTTCTCGTGAACTTACTGAAGAGTTTTTATATGTACAATTCATCTTAGTTCAGGCTAATACAATAAAATATCACGCACTAAGTAGATTAGAAAAAAAAAAAAACATTTTTTTTCACAGCTTGGGGCCTGGGGGCATCTAAGACCCAGGGTGTCAAAAGGAGGTGAAGCGAGCGTACTTGTTGACACAGAATTTCCATTGCTATAATGAAATACTCGAGACTGGCTATTTATGAAGGTAAGAGTAACTTGCTATCTCTCAGTTTTTGGAGACTGAAGGCCCACATGACAAGATCAGGAACTGCTGAAGACCTCTTGGCAGATGGTGGTGGGACAAAAGTGGAAAGCAGGATGACATGGTGAATTGAGCAGCAAAGAGCTGGTGTGGTCAAACCCAGGCTTTGATAACAATAACCACATTCCAAAAGCTCATTTGCAGTGACCCAAGATCCTCCCACTACTCCCTGCCTTTGAAATGTCCTACCACCTGTTTCCCAATGGCACCATTGTGGAAACCAATCTGGGCTTTGGGGAGGCATTCAACATTAAAATTGTAAGTTTCTTCTTTTTTCTTTTTCTTAAACATTTATTCATTTATTCAAAAGGCAGAACTACAGACAGAAAGGGAGAGAAAGAAAAACCCTCCTTCTGTTACTTTGCTCCCCAACTGGCTACAAAGCACAGGAAAGGGCCTGACAAAAATCAGGAGCCTAGAATTTCTTCCAGGCCCCCCACTTGAGTATCAGCCTCCAGTGCTTTCCCAGGTGATTAGCAATGGGCAGGATTAGAAGTGGAGCACTCATGGCCCAGTGCGGTAGCTTAGTGGCTGAAGTGCTCACCTTGCACACACCGTGATCACATATGGATGCCAGTTCATGTCATGGCAGCCCTGATTCCCATCCAGCTCCCTGCTTGTGGCCTGGGAATGCAGCCAAGGAGAGGATGGCACAAAGCCTGGGACCCTGCACCCGCGTGGGAGACCCAGAAGAGGTTCCGGGCTTCTGGCTTCAGATTAGCTCTGCTCCAGCCATTGCAACCACTTGGGGAGTAAATCATTGGAGAGAAGATCTTCCTCTCTGTCTCTCCACCTCTATGTATATCTGACTTTCCAATTAAAATCAATAATTTTTTTTAAAGAAGTGGAACAGGTGAGACTTGAACTGGTTCTCACATTGAATGCTGAGGTTGTAGGTGGTGGTTTAACCCTCTGCACCATAACACCACGTGCCCTCTACACTCTCCTCCCACAGCCGGATTCTTCATTACAGGCTGCAGTTTTCTGCTTGCTTCCTCACATACAAAGGCAGCAACAGGGTCCTTTGGGGTCTCTTTAGAGGGGCACTACATCCCTTCTTGAGACTCACTCTCACAGCTTATCAAGTTCCCAAAGTCTCCGAACTAAGTAATACCATCACCTTGAGGGTTAGAACTCAAAATATGGATTTGGAAGTGTTGATAAATAGTCCATAACAAATCCGTATAATTGAGGGTTATAGATTTATGATATGAGATATCCAGGAGTCTGGCTTATTTTGAATTGTTCCATTGAATTATCAACGGAACCAAAACTCTAAAGAAGGGTAACATTAGGGAAATGTCATGTAGCTGCTTGAAAAAAGAAATCTAAGTTTCCTTTTATGTAAAGAGCCCAGGGAGGCCAGTACTGCGGTATAATGGGCAAAACTAACACATGCATTGGCAGCATCCCAAATGGGCACCAGGCCATGTCTCAAATGCCCAGCTTCCATTCCAGTTCCCTGCTAATAATCCTGGAAAAGCAACAGGTGAAGGCCAAGTGCGTGGGCACCTGCATCGACCCGAGGAACCCACAGGAAGCTCCTGGATTCTGGCTTCACACAGGCCCAACCCTAGATGTTGAGGTCAACTGGGAAGTGAACCAGTGGATGGCAGGTCTTTCTTTTTAAATTAGTTTTTAAATTTCATTTTCAATATTGTTTATATAGTTGAGAGGAATGTATGCCCATGTGGCCCTCCAACTAGGGTGGGGAGGATTAAGGCATTCAGGAAAGTGGGTAGGACAAATGTTTTAGTTTTATTTTGTTTTGTTGTTTTGTTTTTGTTTTTCTCCTGTGTCTGCTGGGTGAGGAAGAGGAGAGGGCTGCCCCTTGCTATTAAACTACATCAGCATCCGGGGATGGGGAGACAGTCATTTGCTGATGCATTAGAGACCCCAGTGTGAGACAAGTGTTCTGAGCGTGTTAATTGAGTGGTTTTGATAGTCCTGAGGCATTGCTGGTTTTGCTGCAACAGATTGAGAACTAAATTTTGTTCTTAAGATTTATTTATTTTTATTGCAAAGGCAGATATACAGAGAGGAGGAGGGACAAAGCGGAAGATCTTCCAACTGATGATTTACTCCCCAAGTAACCGCAATGGCTGGAGCTGAGCTGATCCAAAGCCAGGAGCCTGGACCTTCATCCAGGTCTCACACACAGGTGCAGGGTCCCGAGGGTTTGGGCCGTCCTCAGCTGCTTCCTCAGGACACACACAGGGAGCTGGATAGGAAGCAGGGCTGCTGGAATTAGAACCGGCACCCAAAGGGGATCCTAGCGCATTCAAGGTGAGGACTTTAGCCACTAAGCCACCATGCCAGGCCTGAGAAAATCTTTTCAAGGTTGGCTGACCAGATATGCCTTAGCATATCCATAGACTCTGACATTTACTGCAAAGCTTGCCAGGAGAATTGTCTAACCTATTCTGCTTTTCCCGACAAAGCAGCAGAGGGTGTTGAATACCTTTTTAGAGAATGGAAAGCAGAATAGGTTGAACCAGTCTCCTGGCTAAACTTTGTAGTAAATGCCCTGATGCACACTAATGTGGACTTGGTCAAAGAGTAGGCCTTGGAAAGACTTTCTCAACCCTGGTGCAACAAAATATCCTCTGCTCGCCTGGATGAGCTGGCTATCATGTGCCATGCATGGATCTGGACTTGCTGTCCACTACACAGACATCAGCAGTTGAGGAAGCCGGTCTCGACAAATGCACATACCTTCCGGCTCCAGTTTTCCTGTGTACTGGTGGGCAGCAGGTAATGCTATAGCCCAGTCAGTCGAGGTCTCCCACATGGGTGTGTGCCCTGTTCCAACCCAGACATGCCCTCCATTTCCCCCAACTCCAAACCACCTAGTCTCAGCTCCCTTGCCTGTCAGTATAGTTGTCCAGTCCTTGGAAGTACCCAGAAGTTACTGCTCACCTGTTAAACATGGCCATGGTTAGTCCCTACTTCAACATGTCCTCAGACTCCCTTCCCTGAGCAATCCGCAGCCCATTCCCCACTTTTCCCGCCACCATGTGGTGGCACACAGCATGCCTGGGGGGCCGGGATGGCATGTCCTAGTTGGAATCCTCCACCTTCTGCCACGCTCGGTGGTAGCATGCAGATTGAGCCAGCTGAGCAGCGTTTGGCCTGGTGGTGAAGCTGCTGCTTGGCAAGCCAGCATCCTGAGTCAGTGAAGTGCCTGGGATTGCATCTCAGCATTGCTCTCAATTTCAGCTTCCTTCCATTGTGCACCCCAGAAGGCAGTGAGTGAAAGCACATTTGAGCTGCATCCCTGAAACTCACATGGACTCTCTGGATAGAGTTCCTGTTTCCTGCTTGACCTGGCACAGCCCTATCTAGTACAAGCATTTGAAGAATAAACTGGCAGATGGTAGAACTCTTTCTGCCCTTCAAACATAAAGTATAAATTTAAAAAGTAAGGAGGACGGGACAAGGAAAGAAAAGGAACAGATCAACCTGACAAATAGCTCAGAGAGTCAAGGAGGCTAAAAACTGAGCCCTGTGGTTTGGCTGTTAGAATGTCACAAGGTTCTGAAACAGGCAGATTTAAAAATACTTATATTCCTTTTACTTGAAAGGTAGAGAAAAACGTAAAGAAAGCACTTGCATTTGTTTATCACCACCCAAATGCCCACAGCAGCTGGGTCAGACCAAAGCCAGGAAGCTGGAACTCATTCCAGTCTCCCATATGGGTGGCAGGCACTCAGCCTGGGCCAACACATGCTCCTCTCAGAGTGCAAGGTAGCTGGAAGCTGGAATCAGAAGTGGAGCCTACACTGGAACCCAGGCACTCCGATAAGGCTGGCTAGGTCTTAACTGCTGCTGCCAAACACTTGCCCCCAAGGTGGTGGGGTGGGGGATGGTTCTAGGTGATTTCACAGTGGGAAAAGATCAGCACCTGAGACAATTGAAAAGAGATCTTGTTGACAAAGTTTGATGGTGAAGTAGTACCGAACTAAAGGTCAACAGCCTGAAAGAATTGCAGAGTTGTTACAAACTTCTATTCTATCACTTGTTATAATTCTAAAAATAATAGAGACCAAAGCTTAAAGGCAGGGACTCATGAGTCAACAACGTATAGGATAAAGTAAAAGGTGGTAACTGGTAGACTCCCTTCTTGGACACAATGGAGATTTTGACTTTCTGGTGCAGGGATCCATCTCTGTAAGGACGATCAGCTTCTCAGGGAAAAGATGATGCAGAAACACTTGTGAAGGCTGCCCTGGGAAATGCTCTCCTGAAGGCCATGCACTCTGTTTTGAGTAACGAGGAAGTTGTGGCCTCCAACGGAAAGCACTCAGAATTGATGAGGTGGGAAATGCCATGGAGGTGATGAAATGGATCCTCAAGAACGGTTATGGGCACCTCTGAGATTAATATTCTCTTTCGACATCCCAGAACCTTGGAATGACTCAGCAAAATATCAAAGAAAGTGGAAGGGGCAGGGAGTTCCTGACCAGGAATGGAGGGAAGTCAGGCGAGCAAAGAGCCGCATGGTGATAAGGCAAAAAGTGCATTAGAAAGACCTCCAAGACCACCGCAACAAAAATACTGACCGAAACTGGCTGGAGAGATAAGGCAGTGTGAGTGGAGGTAATGCGCTGAGAAAGTAGGAAAAGAGTTCTGAGGATTAAAGACCACACAGGAAAAAAAAAAAAGGAAGCAGAACCGGGCAGCACAGGACAGGAGGCTGTGATGTCACAGGGAGTTCTGTTTCCTTGGGGTAATTTGTTCGCTGAGGCAGTTGCTTACACTGGCAGCTAATGAGCTGCTGAAAATGAGCTCCAAAGGCAAATGCATAAGTGGGGAGAAGGCACAGATGTTACAAATGGCTTTCATTATTAGACATAAACAATGGTTACAAAGGTGTTCATGACAGTTTCTGTAAGTCCTGACTCCTTCAGGCTTGAGCAGGTGGGACCGAAGGCCTCCTGGCTGCTCCCCTGCAGCCTCAAACAGGGCCATCTGTGTGCTAGCATCAAACCCTAGGGCACAGGGGAGCAAGATGTGTTTCACCAGGGGAAGGGGTGGAAGCTGTCTGCCAGAATAAACAAGGCCCACTCCCTCAGGTGGTACTAGGCCCTGGGACGGGATCACGAGCCTACTTTCTGATTGCTACCTGGGGATGTTGGCAGAGGTCAAAGAACATGGTTCCTGGATGTGGCGGTTGGGCAGCTTGCACTACTTCAGTAAGCAGCTAAAAGCACTCCCTCCCACTCAGGAGCTGGCATCATCTTCAGCAGATGATGACTGAAGTGGAATCTAGTGTAAGAAAGATAGTGCAGACCGTATGCAGCTAAGGATTCTGCCCTTGAGAGTTCAGGGCTGCTGGATGTGCCATTTGCATAATTCGCAAATGATGGTTGTCCTGAGTGGAACACTGAAGAAGGCTGTGCACTCCAAACGGCGCTGGGGTAGGAGTTTGCTCTGAAATTCAGCCTCCAGAGTTCTGACTTCTGCGCAACATCTCACAAAGCAGCCAGAGTTACTTCCTCTGCCCTTTCTGTTCTGTGATTTTCCTCTCTAATGTTGATGGTCTAATTTGCTCAGGTGTGGAGTCTTAATTACATGGGCTAGAGAACCTGGGCTCTTGGTATCTGCTTGCCTGGATCAACACAGAAACTTCTGCTACTCCTCTACGATTGGAGGCTCCAGTTGGCTCCGACCCTCCAAACTTCTGCAACAAAAAAAAAAAAAAAAAGAAATTTATTCCTTGAAAGTTGTGTGCATGCCCCCTCTCTCACTTCCTTTATGCATTTTTTTAAGTCTTTGAAATTTTCACTTACTGCATGAATGCTCCCCTGCCTGAGGGAAAGGGAGTGAACTTGCCCTCACTCTCTAAGCAGAGCATTCTCCCCTCTGCGCCACATCCAAGCCACAGGGGGACTAACATGATGAGGTGAGGGTGGGTGGGCACAGGTTCAGGTTTTATTTTTCTGTCTTAATAAAATGCTATTGCTGTTTTTACACTAGTACCGTAAAATAAGCTGCGGCTTCCATTTCACAATGCAGTTTGGAAATTCTAATGCACTTTTGACAGTTCATCACATTTCTGACAGGTACAAAATCATCTCCCTCCTCATTCCCAAAGCCCTGATCCTTTTCTCCTCATCTGTTCTTTCCTTCTTCCACTCTCCTTTTTAAAACTGGGTTTTCCAGTTCATTGTTCAACAAGTGGGGGAAAAAAGAGGAGGAAGACTTCCTCTGGACACTCTCACAAGAATCGTGTCTATTGAAATGTAGTGACTTAAGAGGCCAGTGCACGACCATTGCAGGAATTCTTTCAGGAACCCATCCATTCAGTCAACAAAAATCCCACCACGTACCTGGCACTATAAAAGGAGCTCTTCCTTTGTCATCCTAGAAAACTGAGTTGCGAATCTCAGTTGTTTTGTTTTTAAGAGTTATTCACTTATTAGAAAGGCCGAGTGACAGGGAGAAATGGAAAGACAGAGATCTTCCAGTCTCTAGTTCATAAATGACCACAACAGCCAGGGCTGGTCCAGCGAGAAGCCAGGAGGTCAGGACTCCTCCTGAGCCTCCTATATGGGTGGTAGAGACCCAACTACTTGGACCCTCATCCCCTGCTTTCCCAGGTACATTAGCAGGGAACTGGGTGGCAAGGAGAGCTCCCAGGACTCAAAATGGTATTCAGGGTAGGATAACGGCAATGGCTAATCGACTGTGCCACAACCCACTGGATCCAACTTTATGCTTAGTCATCTTTTAGAAATTTAGTACATACTGACAATTCCCTCAGTTTGTGTGACATAAATGACTTCATGTATTTGGAGGAGCGTCTTCTCTTCCACTCAGAGTCTAGAAAAAAAAAGTACCAACGTTTACAGGCTTTGTGTGTGAACCTAGACAACTTATTATTCCTTTGAGCACTCACCAGGGAATTGTTAGCTAGAGAGGTGACAAGCAGGTGAAATCAGAGTTTCTGTGCTAATATCAAGGTCTGTCTGAATCTCTAATCCCTTCAGAGACAAACTATAAGCCTATTCATCGGAACTGTAGGAGTATTAATAATCAATAGAAAAAGTAAACACAGCACTAGGAGAGCAGGCAGTTGTGGAACAGAACCTGGCCAAATGCCTCAATGAAAGCCTGGTATTGATTTGCTGCAAGATCTTTTGCATGCAGGGCAATCCTTCATTGGCCCTAGCATGCTGAGCCCCAGAAGTTTTGCAGGGAAAATTCAGAAACAGGAAATTCCAGAGCCGGTTGTTCTTCTCATGGGGCATTTGTTCTTCAAGAGAGTTGTGTGAGGCACCCCCTGTCCAAACAGATCAGAGTAATGTAGTTATCTACCCTTGGGAACATTTATATGTTGGGGGCGGGCATCCCATGTCAGGGCACAGTGCTGGAGATCCAGCACCCTGTTAAACACTGCCTGGGAAAGCAGTTGCAGATGGCAACCTAAGTACTGGGGACCCAGTCACTCACCGCAGCCATGAAGGAGGAAGCAGCAGATGGTAGGGGAGGCTCTCTGTCACTCTGCCTTTCAGATTGATCACTTTTTTGAAGATTTATTTATTTTTATTACAAAGTTAGATATACAGAGAGAAGGAGAGACAGGAAGATCTTCGTCCGATGATTCACTCCCCAAGTGAGCGCAATGGCCGGTGCTGCGCTGATCAGAAGCCGGACACCTGGAACCGCTTCCATGTCTCCCACGCGGGTGCAGGGTCCCATTGCTCTGGGCTGTCCTCGGCTGCTTTCCCAGGCCACAAGCAGGGAGCTGGATGGGAAGTGGGGCTGCCAGGATTACAACCGGTGCCCATATGGGATCCTGGTGCGTTCAAGGCGAGGACTTGAACCGCTAGGCCATGCCGCCGGGCCCCAGACTGATCATTTTTATAAAGACATGCATATGTGATAAAATTGTGCAAAAACGGGACTTGCAACCGGGATTGAATTGGGTTCGGGGCGAGCATGCCATGACATGCTGAGTCCTCCGAGCTACAGTAGTGGCATCCTGCTCATGTGCATGTTGTGTACAAATTAAGATCAACCCGTATCTCAACCAGCTGAATGCATTTGACAACCAAGGTCATTTCCTCCTCTTTCAGGCCCACCTGGCAGGTATGGTAAAATGATCCCCGTCTCAGCACCTGCCAAACCGGCTAGAGGGCGGGCGCAGTGCTAGGCCCACCTCGTTTAATTCTCGCAGCACCCTCATGCCGCAGGCAGAATAGAGGCTACCTTAATTTCTCTGATGCCTTCTGATTCTACTTTTCTCTTTAAGACCCGTTCCGTCCCTCTTTAAAGCTCAGGACCTGCACCTGCAGAACAGACAGGCGGTTACTGGGCCTCTCCTAGAAAGAGGGCCAAACACGGCCTCCGCCTGCACACTCTTCAATGGCGGGAGTACAAGCCAAAATGCCCAAGCCGAGGGCACACACTCTCAGGCGCGGTAGGTGATGACACCAGTTCGTGGAAGACCTTAGTGAAGTCGCCAACGCGGGGGGGGGGGGGGGCAACCAAGGCAGGCTGTATCGGAGGGGCTCCAGTCCCTTCCTCTTCTCTATGCCTTTGGTCGGGTTTAGCCAAGCAGCACACCCCGCCACCGGGGTTCGGGCCTTGGAACTTCCCTAGTTGGGGCCACCTGGGTGGCGCGTTAGGAGAAAAGTGAATGGGGTGCGCGCAGGCTGAGGAGTCCGTGCGCCTGCAGGTGCGCGGCTGCAGTGCCAAGCAGCCTGGGCCCCGCGAGGCTCCCGAGGCGTGGGCTGCGCGGTTCTCGTCGGCCTCATTTTCGACGGAGCCGGACTTGGCCCCTCCTGTGCCAGGGTAGCCCACGCCCCAAGGGAGCGGCCCAAGGGAGACAGGGGAAGTCCCCCGCAGACTTGGCGGAGAAGGGACTTTGGCAGGTGCACAGCCCCATTGTTTCTGTGCTGGCTCAGGGCACGCCTCGCCGAGGCAGAGAACTTGCAGGGTTGACAAATGTGTTGAGCTCTGAAAGCACGCCGTATTAAAAACACAGCAAATGAAGCGGTGATTGCTGGTTACGTCTATGTTGTGTTCATTTGGCCACTTTGAAAGAAGAAATAACCCTGGTATTTGCCATGTGGAGGTGTGTGCAACCAGGGGAGTTGGTCCAAACGCACCGTGAGCCCACCTCCGGAGACCTTGAATCTGAAACCATGGGTGAAGCAGAGCCGGTGTGTTCAGTTGCTTGCCAAGGATTTTGCTGGGGACTCCGCGGTTAACAGCCAAGAAGCGCGAGATGCGGCTTCCTGCGGGTATGCCCTTGAGTACGCGTTCAGCATCTTGTTTCCGCCTCTTTGAGTGGTTCCTGAGAACTTGCAGAAGAAATCGAATAGTCTTGAGTGCAGACAAGTGTGTGGAAAAGGAAGGATAATAGCACACAATTCCGCTGTAGGTGGCAAAACTGGACTTGCGGTTTGGCTCTGCAAGGGCTGTTGGCAGGGTGAGGAAGATAGGGGCAGGGATGGGTGTGTGTGAGGGGTGGTGAGGCTTGGTTTTTCAGGAGATCAGATCTGTGACAAAGCCACTCTAAACCGTGACTCGGAAAATAGCCGGAAGCATGTAGATGAGCTGGGAGCGGCTGGAGCCCCAGGACGCTGCTGGGGAGGGCAGCAGTAGGAGTGCACTCTGGGAACCCAAGGCTTTCGATTATTTTGCTGTAGGCAAATCGAGAGCCAGTCACCCAACCCCCACCCCGCCCTGCCCTGCCCTCTAGTAACCTTCGTGTGTCTGAAGGCTAGGTGCCTTCCTGCTAAATGTGAATTTATGTTCCGTTGTCTGACAGAGACGTGTTCGGGTACGTCATGTACCTGGCGTTCTCAGAATTCAAAGAAGGAAAAAAAAAAAAAAGACTGGCTTGTTTTGCCTGAGCCCTCTGTCTCCTAGGGGAGACAGCTGGGAAAGCAGACCACGACATTCATATGGGTTAGGAGATAACTGAGGTCTGGGATGAATAAAATGCCATGTGTTCCAGAAAGGGGGGCAGGCCGTTTGGGTGGGGGTGGAGGCAGGCGTCTCCATAGAAAGCCAGCGCACTGGCCCTGGACTGGGCCCTTCAGGGGACCCTGCGTGTACACCTTGGGATCCTGTGTAAAATTCTAGTGTAATAGTACACTGATAACCTAAAATGGAAACAACTTTAGTTTCAGTGACGACCGTTTAAACTCTACTAGGCATTCTGTCTTTTATCAAGCATATCTAAAGTGAGCACCAGGGAGAGATTATTGGAAAAAAAGTTTTAAAGCTATCCTGCATTCTTACCATACATTTCACTTCCCTTAAAAATATTCAAGTACGTTGTTTCAACTGCATGAAATTTCTTAAGTTATTTTATTATTTTTAAAAGATTTGTTTTTATTGGAAAGTCAAATATATAGAGAGGAGAAGAGACAGAGAGAAAGATTGATTCAATCCCCAACTGGCTTCAATGGCTGGAGCTGCGCCAATCCAAAGCCAGGAGCCAGGGGCCTCTTCCAGGTCTCCCATGTGGGTGCAGGGTCCCAAGACTTTGGGCTTACCTTGACTGCTTTCCCAGGCTACAGGCAGGGAGCTGGATGGGAAGCAGGGCTGCCGGGATTAGAACCGGCATCCATATGGGATTCCGGAACATGCAAGGTAAGAACTTTAGCTGCTAGGCTACTGTGCTGGGCCCTTAAATTACTTTATTTCAAAAATTAAATAGTTGCTTTTTATTTCGTTTTGTTCTGATTGTGTCCCAAAGGCTTAAAATCACAATAGATCAGGAAGAAAATGCTAAAAGAAATAAGAACTAGAAAAGGATGGGAGGAGAAAGGGGTTTGATTAAACTGAGACTGAAAGAGAGATGAGTGAATCAACCCGAACTGCCAGGTTTCTTTCTTGTAGATGTGTTGTCCCGTACATTTTTTTTTTAAAAAAAAGATTTGTTTATTTATCTGGAAAGGCGGATCAGATTTATGGAGAGAAAGAGAGAAAGATCTTCCATCTACTGGTCCACTCCCCAAATGGCTGCAACAGCCAAAGCTGAGCTGATCTGAAGCCAAGAGCCTGGAGCTGCTTCCAGGTCTCAAGTAGGTGCAGGGTCTCAAGAACCTGGGCCATCTTCTGCTGCTTTCCCAGGCAGGAGGGAGTTGGATGGGAAGTGTGGCAACTGGGACATGAACCACCCATATGCAGTCCCAGCTCTTGCAGGGTGAGGATTTAGCCATTGAGCCATCGTGCCAGGCCATGTCCTGTACATTTTTATTAAATATGTATGTAGATCTTTAATAGTTAAAAGTTCAAAACAGAAGCAGCATAAAATGATGGCTAAAACATGAGCCAACTGGCACCAAGCTTGAATAAGTTACTAGCTGGTGAACATCCTAAGGCCCTTAATTAGCTGTGTCTGCTCGTTTGCACATGGGGGTAGTAAGATGATCTACGGTGGACTTGTGAGGATTAACAGTTCCGACATTTCCGAGACACCTGCCTGCCATAAGGCCTTGATCAGTGTGGCTGCTGCTGTTGTTCTCATCTTACCTTATCTGATCCTGCTGGAAGCATTAGTTGGCCGCATTGAAGAGCAACATCTTCCTTTCACAGTTGTCAGAGGCAACTGGAGTTAGGAGACATTGGCTGGCTGAACTCAATGTGGCTGAGTAGCTGGAGCCCAAATGGGAGCCAGGATTTCAGACACGCAGTCCTGGTGTGTTTTTCTTTCTGCTCCATACTATGGTAGATTATGTTCTACTCTGTGACTCTTGCTGGAGCTACAGGAGGCAATTGTCGGACTCCCAGTCACCTGCTTCAGCTCTGGCATTCAGACTGTCATCCCATCCCTCTCTGCTTCTGACTGATTTCTTTGAAAATTCCTTTTTTCTTTTTGAAGTTTATGAGTGGGTGAGGGGACAGTTCCTTCTTGGTGGAGGGAGATGGTGGGAAATCATACACGAAACAGCTTCCAAAACTGTGTTCTAATATTACTAGAAAAAATAGCTTCATTGCTCACCAGCTTAGCTGCTTTCATCTGCAGCTGGTGACTGGCGTGAGAACCATTTCCTTGCCTATCTGCTTTCACAGGAGTCCCAGTCTGTCAGAAGGATGGAGAAGGGTGGGAGAAGGTCCATGGATTTGCGCAAAGAGCTCATGGATGTGGGTCAGATTTTAATTACAATGATAATTGACCATTTGCAATGGAAAAGCATATCCAAGAGACTCTTCACTGAAAAACAAGGGCAAGGAAGTATGAAATTTATTTTTGAAACGTGGCTCCCATTATTGGTTCAATTTTTACTCTGCGCATGCTTAATCTACATAAGTCACCTTCCCCTTTAGATCCAGATGGCACCCACCTTCATGTCTTTCAGATCAGCATTTTTAACCTCATCAACTAATCAAGCGTGCTCTGTGTACTAAATGTATGCCTGGAATGGTGTTGTGTGAAGCAAGAAAACACAAAGTCAGCATTTAACCCAGAGAGCAAAAAAGGAAATCAATGGGTGAAACATATTTAGGTCTTCAGAAAGTTCATGGGAAATGTGCACCATGCAAAACGTATGGCTATGTGAAAAAATGTTTGCATCAAAGTGATCTTATCTTTTAGATACATTTTCCCATGAAATTTTTAAAAAGATTTGCTTATTTATTTAAAAGGCACAGTTAGAGACAGGGAAAAATGGAGAGCACTTTAATCCACTGGTTGGGGCTCAAGCACGTAGGCCATTTTTCACTTCTTTCTCAGGCGTATTAGCAGGGAGCTAGATTAAAAGTATAGCAGCCTGGACTAGAAATGGTGTTCACATGGGTTATCAGCACCATAGATGGCAGCTTTACCCACTATGCCATGATGCCAGCCTGCCCATGAATTTAAAAAAATACCTTCTTTAATACTAAATGTTGTGGTAGTCTTAAGAAGAGGTGTTAAGGGGCTCTTGTTAAGTTTGACCTTCATAGAGGAGGGGCAAGGCTTCCCCTTGCTAGAGAATGACCTTTCAGTGTCTTAGTCACCTGGAGATGTGGGGACAGTGAGGTGGCAACAGGGGACAGAGACGTAAAAGAATAAAGAGGTTCATTACCAGGGACCTCAAGACTGATCTGCTCACATGGTGCTAGGTTCCTTGGAAGGTTTCAGCTGGTTTCCCTATTAGGCAAGCTCAGGGGTAGGAAAATATTAGCAGCAAGGTGAAGCCTGGTCAGCCAATTACAGGGCTCCCTTCATGGTTAACCGTGCTTCATGGTTAGCAGAAGGCTTTGCAAGTGACTATAAAAGGTATTAGCTGGCTGCTGAACACATTTCCTAAACAGGTTTAAAAGAGCTGGGGGATCTATAGATAGGGTTCAAGTTAAGGCTGTGAAAAAAATGTATCAAGTCTAGATGATTTTTTTCATTTTGCTGGAGGGGGAGGTGACAGAGCATGAAGCCATGGGATCCCAGGGTAAAGAAACTGGGCAGAGATTGGATGGGAGTCCTATTAAGGGACACAGAGGTGCTCAATTCCTGTACAGTGGATGGAAAACTCTTAGCAAGATCTGTGGATCATAATCATACTGTGTAAGCTCATAAGAAAGGAACACATTCTGCATCAGAAAGATTACATTTCCCCCTAAGGCTGTTGTGTTCTTTTAAATTCTCCTTTCCCCCAATTTTTTATCTACTTGAAAAGGAGAGAGAAGGTGGGATGGAGGGAAGAAATCAGTTTTCCATCTGCTGATTCACTCTGCAGATGCCCACAACAGCCAAACCCCGGTACCAGGCAGAAGTCAGGAGCCCAGGAACTCCATCTGAGTGTCTCATGGGAAGTGGCAGGGGCTCAAGGATTCGAACTATCACCTGCTGCCTCCAGGTATGCATTGGTAAAAAGCAGGGTCAGAAGTGGAATCACCAGGACTCAACCTGACACTTGCATTTTGGTATGAGGACCTCTCAACTGGTGCCACAATTCATCTGTCATGCCACAAAACCCCCTTACCTATGTACTGATTCATGACAGGTCTAGGCATTTTCTTCATGATGATGAAACCAAATAAAAGTTGGAGAACTTGCTGAGACATGGGTGGGATGGGGTGGATCTGTCCGTTTGGCAGCAGGTTGCCTCTTTCTTGCACAGTGGAGATGCATGGACTGGTTACTTGCTGGTCCTTAAAGCTCCCTTTCTTGGACTCTCAGACCATTACCAACCTTCACTTATACAAGGAGATCACAAAAGATTTTATGGGGAAAGTGGAGTTAAGCAAAGACTTTGCGGTGAGGCAGATTTGGCCACCATCTGGGATACGTGCCCAAATTTGTGTGGCTGGCATAATTCCAGGCTACTCTGCTTTTTGTTTTGATTTTGATTGATTGATTGATTTCAAAGAGTTGGAGAGAGACAGATTGATTGATCAGTTGATCCATTTTCCATCTGTTGGTTTATGCCCCCAAATGGCCATAACAGCCAAGGCTAAGCTGGCTGAAACCAAGAGCCTAAAATTCCATTTGGATCTACCATGTGGATTGCAGAGGCCCAATTACTTGAGCCATCCTCCTCTGCTTTACCAGGAGCATTAGCAGGGAGCTGGATCGGAAGTTAAGTTGCTGGGGCTGGAACCAGGGCTCATGTGGGATGTTGGCATGCAGGTGGCAATGTAACTTGCTATGCCATAATGCCAGCCACAGGCAACTCTGCCTCTAATATAGCTCCCTACTAACATGCCCAGAATGCAACAGATGATGGAGCAAGTGTTTAGGTTCCTGCCACCTGCCACAAAGACCCAGACGAGTTGAGATGTCAGCCTCAGCAAAGCTTGGTTATTATAAGCATGTCGGGGTGAAGCAACAAATGGAAGGTTTAGCCTACTCCCATGCTTGATTCTTCCCCTGACCCCCTCATCCGCTGTTATTCCTTCAAAGAAAGGAAGGAAGGAAAAATGAAGGTCAAAACCGTTTATTTCGATGCAAAAATTTTGGAACCCATGCAAAAATTTTATTTTCCATGAACTTTTGGCAGACCACTCCTAATACTTGCATATCAGATCTCCAATTTTCATGTTTTTTATTTAATAAATTCTGATAGCCTCTATCAAGTGGAATGTCACTCCTGTTAAATCCTAGTAGCTGTAAATTTACTTTTGAGTACTATCTTGGAAATTACACGAATGTTATCTTCAGTGTAGGAATGTGAATTTAGTCAATTTATGTGTAAATATGGATGGGGAATTGGCATAAGATACAACTACAATAGTAACAGGTCCCTTTGGGCATTACTTCGCATGAGTCCATTCATCTGAAGACTTTGTGTTGAAGGAAAAAGAGGTCTGTATCATTAGGAAAAATAGGAAGGGATGAGTGTTGTGGTATAGTTGGTAGAACAAGGATCACTCCCATCCCATACTGGAATGCTGGTTCGAGATCCAGGCGCTCCATTCTGAAACCAGCCTCCTACTCATGCAGCAGGTAATGGTTTAAAGTACTTGAGTCCCTGCCACCCTCATGGGAGACCTGGATGGAGTTCCAAGCTCCTGGCTTGGGCCTGGCCTAGACCTAGCTGTTTTGGCTATTTGGGGAGTGAACCACTCAGGGATGGAGTTGTTTATCCATCTCTTTATGTCACTCTGCCTTTCAGATATGGTAATGATATGGAGTCCACTTCTAACAACCCTGTTTCCTGGAGCCCAATTGTCTATATTAGCCGCCTAAGAAGGGCTAGAAGTAGGAGTTAGTTTTTGTGGCACTTTAGATTGGAGAGAACATTGTGTTTGCTGACATCCTGAAGGTTTGGAGCCTTTGAGGTGCATTGTTAGATAGAACCTGAGGCAGGAATGAGTCTGATTGTAAGGGGGATCATGTGCAGCAGCTGGAGCAGAGCTAAAGCAGGATTTGCATCTCCTGCTGCTGGGCCAGCCACTGACTGGTTGTACAGGTGGGATGCCTTAGTGATCAGAGGAAAAGTGATTTTTAATATTGCTGTCATCCAATTTAGGACAAGATATTTATAGATGGCTTGTTAAAGTTTGGGAGAAGTAAGAACATGACAATCTTAGTAAGCAAGCAACTAATAGTACAACATTACCATTACTACAAACTTGCAATATATCAAGTATAACTTACCAAGCATTTATGTCATGACATTGTATAATGAAAGTGAATGCATCTTTGGAAGGAAATTTGGCGGATTTTTTTTTTTTTTTGCTTTTTTACAAAACTTAGTATATTACATGTTGTCCTACAGTCATGCCATTAGCTATTTATTCATAGAAGTTCCAAAGTTATGTCTACACAAAATCTGCACAGGTGTGTTTATGGCTGCTATATTTACAATTTCCAAGACTGAAAAGCAACCAGAATGCTGTTCAGTAGGTGGGAGAATCACACACTGTGGTAATCCAGGTAAGGGATATTGCTCAGTGCTATAAAAAAAAAAGGCTCCCAAGCCATAAAAAGACACAGAACTTCACTGCCAATTACTAAGTGCAAGAAGCCAGTCTGAAAAGATTGTTATGTGGGGTTTTTAAACAGTTTATTGAAAAATTGTACTGTGCTCGCTTCGGCAGCACATATACTAAAATTGGAACGATACAGAGAAGATTAGCATGGCCCCTGCGCAAGGATGACACGCAAATTCGTGAAGCGTTCCATATTTAAAAAAAAAAAAAAAAGAAAAATTGTACTATGAAAATAAGCCTGGACTTAAGCTTTAAAAGAGTAAACTTTAAAATAATCCATTTTCCATGAATTTTTGAAATATCCTAGTCTAAATGATTGCAGCCATATGATATTCTGGAAAAGTAAAAAATATGGAGGCTGCAAAGAGATAAATGTATTCCAGGATTGAGAGGAAGGGATAGATGAGCAGGTGAAACAAAATTCTTAAGGCAGTGAACTGCTCTCCATCATGCTACATTAGTGGCTACATGATGTTATGCAATTTTCTGTACATATCAAGTGAACACCACAGTACCTTCAGACACTGGGTGGGGGTGATATGTCAATCAATGCGGGTTCATCAACTATAACAGATATACCTCTCTGCTGAGGGATGTTGATAACAGAAGGAGTTATTCATGGGTGGCAGCAAGGGATATGAGAGAAATTTCTTAAACTTCTCAATTTTGCTATGAACATCTCTAAAAAATCAAGCCTATTTTTTCAGATTTATTTACTTTTATTACAAAGTCTGATATACAAAGAGGAGGAGAGACAGAGAAGAAGATCTTCCATCCGATCATTCATTCCCCAGGTGACCGCAATAGCCAGAGCTGAGTTGATCCAAAGCCAGGAGCCAGGAACTTCTTCTAGGTTTCCCACATGGGTGCAGGATCCCAAGACTTTGGACCATTCTCAACTGCTTTCTCAGGCCACAAGCAGGGAGCTGAATGGGAAGTGGGGCTGCTGAGATTAGAACCGGCGCCCATACGGGATCCTGGTGTGTGTAACGTGAGAACTTTAGCCGCTAGGTCACTGTGCTGTGCCCCCAAGTCTCATTTTTTGGAAGTGACTGTTTAAAAGTAGTTATTCTTACACTGAATCTTCGGCACTCTAGAAGTCTTCAGTGATAAGGTAAGATGGGTATGAGTTAGTTCAGGAAGAGTGAGGAAGTCTTGCAGCATGCTGCATTTTCTATTTATTTGCTGTATTTTTCTCTGTTCTGTTGAGGTTCCAATATATAATTATGAAAATAGATGCACTGACTTTCAAAATACAAAAGTACCCTGTCATATGAGCTCTCATAGATCATATTTCAGCCCAAATTATAGGATTGCTACACGTGGAATATTAATCCATCTCTGTGAGTGAAGTCCCCAGATCCATCCAGTGGTAGTCTAATTACTTGCTGGGATCCGAGTCTTCCCCCCAGGCCTTGTTACCATTCACAATGTAAATGGTACACTTTCCTAGGAAGTGCCGGTAGTTAGATTTATCTCTGACAAGTGTGGCTGCACATTTGGAGAAAAGCTTGTGCTCATTTACCTCTGTGCGCCTCGGCACTTTACAAGGTAGGGGAGTGAAGGCAGGGTTAATGACAGAGGGTGCTGGATCAGCAGCAGGGTCCTTGGTAGAAGGGACTTTGGAACTGAGCGTGCAGCCAGGAGAATTGCAGGTTCCCAGGCGTGGCAGGATACAGCCTTCAGAACACTAGGGCACTAAATGTGGGGATAAGGACCATTTAGGACACATTGAAACATATTGATGATTCAAAAATCTCTCTTATGTAATAGACTTCCTGCAATGCATAGTTGTGGGTAGCAGGCCTGCGATGAGCTGGTGGGCTGTGGCTCTTGCACAGCCTCTGTTTGTGACTTTGTGACCTTAGTCTACTTCCTTATACGTAAACCAGGGGCCTAGCGAGTGTTTCTATGCAACTCCGGTTTTTGGATAAATGTATTTTCATGAATATCTATGGCTATGAATATTTGTGAATGTACCTTAGTGTATGGTACATGTTTCTTTTTAAAAAAGGCTTAATTTTTACTGGAAAGGCAGATTTACCAAGAGACGGTGAGACAGAGAGAGGTCTGCCATCTGCGAGTTCACTCCCCAAATGACCACAATTGCCAGAACTGAGTTGATCAGAAGTCAGAGGCCATAGGCTTTCTCCAGGTCTCCCACGTGGGTGCAGGGTCCCAAGGTTTTGGGTCATCCTCCACTCCTTTCCCAGGCCTTCAGCAGTGAGCTGGATCAGAAGTTGGTGCTGCAGGCAGAGAATTAGTTTGTTATACCACTAAACTAGCCACATTTCTTTTTAAATATGTGGTACTCTAATACTACTATATGCAAAGGATGCTTTTCAATAAAAACTTGAAGTTTTGAGCTTCAACAAAGCTTACATCGAATATTAAAGCAACTCAGGTTGAAACAGAACTGGATTAATATATTCTCCTGTGTTCTAATGTCTACCCTCCCCCCAAATAAGCCATGTTGGATACAAAATAAATAGTATTGAAATTTGTATTACCATTCAATTATTAGTTGAATATTTGTTTTACAAATTTAGGGTTTGTTAGCAACAACTACGCAAGGGCCATTGTGGTAAAGCAGTTAACTTACCACCTGCAACACTGTCATCCCGTATGGACACAGGTTCGAGTCTCAGTTGCTCCACTTTTTAGAAAAAGGTTTATTTTTATTTGAAAGACAGAGTTCCCAAAGAGAGGAGGAGAAACAGTGATCTTACATCTGCTGGTTCAGTCCCCAAATGGCTGCAATGGCCAGAGGTGAGCTGATCTGAGGCCAGAAGGATCTTCTTTCCAGGTCTCCTGCGTGGGTGCATGGGCCCAAGAAACCACTCAACCCTCTTCTGCCTTCACAGGTCACAAGCAGGAAGCTGAACCAGACATGGAGCAGCCAGGGCTCAAACAAGTGCCCATGTGGGACTCTGGCACTGTAGAGGAAGGATTAACCTGTTAACGCTACCATGCTGGCCCTGTAGCTCCACTTTTTTAATCTTTACTTATTTTTTGAATTTTTATTGAAAAGTCAGATATACAGAGAGGAGGAGAGACAATCTTTTGTCCATTGATTCACTCCCCAAGCGGCCTCAATGGCTAGAGCTGTGCCGATCTGAAGCCTGGAGCATGGAACTTCTTCCAGGTCCCCCACACTGGTGCAGGGTCCCAGGGCTTTGGGGCATCCTCTACTGCTTTCTTAGGCCACAAGCCAAGGAGCTGTATGGAAAGTGGTGCCCATATGAGATCCTGGTGTGTTCAAGGCAAGGACTTTAGCCACTAGGCCACTGCACTGGGTCCTGTATCTCCGCTTCTAAATCAGCTCTCTGCTAGTGACCTGAGAAGGCAATGGAAGATAGTCCCTGTACTTGGACTCCTGTCATCCACATGGAGAATCTGAATGGCGTTCCAGGATCCTGGCTTTGGCTGGCCTAGCAACTACTGTTATTGGCCATTTCGGAAGTAAAACAGTAGATGAGCGATTCTTTCTTTCTCCACTATCCCCCTCCCACCCACTCCCTCTTTGTAGTTCTGCTTTTCAAAATAAATATTGGTCTCAGTTTGATGGTTCAACCTGCTAATCTCCCCCATAAGCACTGGCATCCACATGGGCAACAGTTTGAGTCCTGGATGCTCCACTTGCTATCCAGCTCCCTGGTTTGTGGCCTAAGAAAGCAGTAGAGGATGCCCCAAAGCCCTGGGACACTGCACCAGTGTGGGAGACATGGAAGAGCTCCTGCTCCTGGTTTCGAATCAGTGTAGCTCTGGCTGTTGCAGCCTTTTGGAGTGTGAGTCAGTGGATGGAAAATTTTTCTCTATGTCTGTCTTTTGTAAATGTGCCTTTCCAATAAAACTAAACCTTTTAAAAAGTTAGTTCTGCGATATTTTTAAAAAGAAACTGGCCCTAATATTCCTCACATGCACCCAATTTGGAAGAAGATACACACGACTTGATCCTGGCTATTTTTAAGAAATTAAAGGTTAGAGAGTCTGGATAAGTTCCTGTTTTTATTTTCTGTATTTTTAATGTGTTACAATGAACACATATTTTTAAATTTCATGCATGTGATTTATTACACATGGAACCTTCATAATTACAAAGGCTTTATTGGATTTACGGACGCAATTACCATTTAATATAATTTAAGACCTGAAGTTAAATTGTATTATTTGGGGGAGTTGGTGTTTGGCCTAGCGGCTAAGACACACAGTTAATTCTCCACCTGGGAATATCTGAGTTTAATTAGCAGCAGCAGCAGCTCCATTCTGGCTTCTTGCTAATGCAGACCCCGAGGGGCCGCAGTGTGATGGCTCATGTAATGGGCTACTGCCACTGATGACCAAGACCGGGATTGAGTTGCTGGCTCCGGCTCTAGACTTTGCCCAGCCCTGGCAATTGCAGGCCTTCATTGAGTGATCCAATGTATGTGAGCATTTCTCTGTTTCTCCGTGTCTCTGCCTCTCTAATAAATAATAATAAATTCAACAGCTTTCTTTATTAGACTGCAGCAAGAAATAACTTCCTTGTCTCATGTCTGTATGGAGCTGAACATAATCTTTTCGGTATGTACCTGGGCAGAATTCATGAGATAAAGAAGTTGAACCAAGAGCTGATGAATCAGTTTCACCATATTAGTTGTGGCTACTTAGAAGGATGTCCTGAGAAGGATCTGGTAGTCCTATCTACGTTCACCGGACAGGGATTCCCTGATCATTAACTGGACAGATGTGGATAACAGAGAGGGTGATTATTTTCTGGGCATGCATCTGCCATTCTGAAGCCTACACTTTTAGATGATGTTTGCTTGTGAAAGTAGATATCTATCCAAAGCTCTTGGATCTATTGTTTGTACTGCTGTATTTATTTAGATAGATTCTGTGTAATTATTTTTTTAATTTATTTTTAATTCATTAATTACATTGTATTATGTGACACAGTTATATAGATACTTGGGTTCTCCCACCCCTCCCCAAACCCTCCCACCATGGTGGATTCCTCCACCTTGTTGCATAACCACAGCTCAAGTTCAGTTGAGATTCCCCCATTGCAAGCGTATACCAAACATAGAGTCCAGCATCTTATTGTCCAGTCAAGTTCAACGGCTTCTTAGGTATACCCTCTCTGGTCTGAAGACAGAGCCAGCAGAGTATCATCCCGATCAATTAAAAGCTCCAAAATACCATCAGCAACAATTGACATCATTATGGAATTAATTGACATAGTAATGAGTAATCAATACGGTAAAAGTAAATGCGAGTTCTTAACCACCTTCTGTGACCATCTCATTGACATTTCAATTTTAGTTTATACACAACATATAACATACATAACATAACATGTTATACATAACATCATATCATCTTAAATTAAGGCAAACATGTGGTATTTAACCTTTTGGGATTGGCTCATTTCCCTTAGCATTATGGTTTCCAGTTTGGTCTATTTGGCCACAAAGAACTGCATTTTGTTTTTTTTAATAGCTGAGTAGTATTCTAGCAGAAACCAAAAGATAGACCCACATCTCTCACCATACACTAAGATCAATTCTAAATGGATAACAGATCTAAACCTACATTCAGAAACCTTCAAACTTTTGGAAGAAAATGTTGGAAATACTCTGCAAGATCTAGGGGTAGGTCCCTACTTCCTAAGAAGGACACCAAAAGCAATAGAAATCAAGACCAAAATAAACAAATGGGACCTCATCAAACTAAGAAGCTTCTGTACAGCAAGGGAAATAATCAACAAAGTAAAAAAGCAGCCCACAGAATGGGAGAAGATCTTCGCGCACTACATAGGTGATAGAGGGCTAATCTCCAGAATATACAAAGAGCTACAAAACAACCAAAATGTCAAAACAAACAAGCCACTCAAAAAATGGGCACGGGAAATGGGCAGACACTTCACAAAGGGTTCTGTGTAATTATTAAGATTTTATGCAATCTGGTCAAGATGAAAAGAACTGGGATCATTTGTATCTTTCATAGATGCCAGTAACATATAATATCAGAACAAACTCCTCAAGAATTAATAACCAGTTGAATAAATGACTCGTTTTTGTCATTTTGTAGTGATAGGTGATAATGATAACTTTACTATATATCAGTTAAAATAATTTCATACTTATTTATCAAAATATTGGTGCTAAGATGAAAAATTGAACATTGTGATTCTGTTTGTGTGTGTGTGTGATCTCTTTCATTCATGATACCAAGAAAGAGTTAACTGGCTTAAATATATAAAGACCAATTACATTTTTGTTTCTTTTGGTTTAAAAGGTCACCAATGTTATATGCATCCTTGATATGGGGGCAAGGGTATACGTGCTCTTTTCACGTAGACTAGCTTTTTGAAAAGCAAAAAAACAGGTCCTTCGTTCACCCTGTTTTGGTCTCGGTGTGCTGGAAACAGAAAAACAATCACAGTGTAACGTCAACCTGCCAGCAAATGGAACTCTAGCCATTTCAGACTGAATTTTAAAACAAAATTAAGCATTTGTATGATATCCTGCTTGCAGCTGTGAGGACAAGGTATTTATTCATCCATTCATTTATTTAATAGTATCTGTTAGCCACCTGCTCTGTGCTGAGTACTGTGTGGGCTCTGGAAACAGTGGTAGACAAGAAACAGAGCTCTTGCCCCAAGCTAATCATTACAATTGAGGAAATTAGATATCTACATAGTATCTTGCCTGAAGTGGCAGAATTGGGACTTTAAGTAAACATCCAGATTGCAAATTTAGTGCTCTGTTCTCTATATTCCAGTGCCCCCTATAATTTCAGGGAACCCTGGCTAAAGACCAGAAAAACATCCTACCATTTCTTTGCTACTTTCTGGATTGTGGTGGAGTCTTTCCTGTACTAAATGGAATACTATGGATGTTTGTAGAGGAGAGATGTTATCCACGGAGATGACTTTTACCCTTTTTCTGGTCCTAGGGTAAACCAAAGCTGTTTTTTGAGTAGCAACCTAAAATCATGTAATTAAAATATATTTCTAAAATAATTTGAGAAATGTTTTTGTTGTTGTTTAAAAAGTTATTTATTGGCTTGAAAGAGAGAGATAGTAAAGGGAGTATTCCTGGTTGGTGGTTCACTCCAGATGTCCTCAATGGTTGTGCTAACTGAAGCTGGCAGTGGGAAACTCCATCAGGTCTTCCATGTAGACAGTGGGAACGCAAGGACTTGACCATCATCACTGCCTCCCAAGGTCTGCATTGCGCAAAGCTGCAGTTAGGAGTCAGAGCCTCATTTATAACCTGGGAACTCCAGTGTGGAACCTTAACTGATGCTTGAACCACAAGCTCACACCCTAAGTGTTTTTTCAACTTCTTGAACCAACATAAATTGCATTTTTCATACATTTCTGAAGATCTCTTATGCATGCATATATTTCAAAAATTTTGTACCAAAACAATCTTATGATTCTGTTTGCCACACGATTTTTAAAGCACTTTATATGCAAATTCTACATCACCTTTCTCTAAAAAATAGGCATCCACAGATCTTGTGTTCATGAGTGGTTCAGGAACCAATCTCCACTTAAATGCAGTTGACTGCACAGTTAAAACTTCCCCGTCCATGTGCCCATCCAGGGCATGTGTCCGTCTCAGTCATGTCCAGTCCTTTCATGACTTCTCCAGCGCTGGAAACAGTTTGTGTCCTACTACAGCAGAGTTTCAAGCTCTCGCTACCAAACAGCCATCATGATGGGTAGGCTCCTCATCCCTTCTTTCTCAGTGGTTTTCTGGAATAAGCAAACTTCTGTTGTGTTCTCTTTCATGCAAAGATGATTCTGAAGACAAAGCACACAGTTCCTATAGTTGGCCTCAACTGACCTCTACATTCTGGTTCCTACTCAGGGTGGGCATTGCCCTATGACATCAAAGTGGGGGGTGTGTCCCCTTCTTGTTGGGTACGGTAGGGAGCTTCTGAGGGAATATTGCACATGGGCTCCAGTTCTTCTCACTACATCAGTTTGACCATCAGTTTCCCCAGGATTTTGTAGTAACTCTTGTAGTTCCTAAAATAAAAATGACAAATAAATAGATTCGGTGGTATTTCATTACAGCTGGGCAATATGGTTGTCATTCCTGGCATAAAAGCCTTCTCCTAAGGCCACTGGTGAGTCTGAACAGAAGGCATCCTGGAAGACGAATACAACAAACACATGGGTTTCCGGTTGTGTGTGGGTGCTTGTAGGGAGTTCTTGAAGCACTTCCTCAAAGTAGAGACCATGAATGAAAGGTTTCTAGTCTTAGCCACCCCAACCTGGTGGGCAGAGTGAAAGGCCAAGGTGAAGTTGTTCCCCACTGCTGACTCCAGTGCAAGCTGACCTGCATTTCTTCCCTCCAACACTGCTCAGGCCACTCTGCATTTGAAAGTCTCTGGAATCACCATCAACATTCTTGATTTTGTTGATAGCAATTGTTTGATCTCAATTACCTGCACTGGACAAAGGCAGTGTATCAGGCAGTTTGTTCCTGTGTATCAGGCAGTTTGTTCCTGTCTATCAGGCAGTTTGTTCTGGTCTCTCAGCTAGTTTGCAGTGGGGATTTGGCTAAGTTTCTTTGACACAAAGCCCTTTCCTTCCCTCCCAACATTTTGGTATGAAAAACTTCTGGACATGTAGAAAAACTGACTTTCACAGGGAACACTGTTATGTGCATCTTTAAGATATATCACAAACATTTAACTGTAGTTGTTTGATTACACATCCATCTGTTCTCTCTGTTGGTTCACCTTATTTCCAGGGTAATATTCTAAGACAGTTGACTGAAACCTGAAAGCCTCCAGTGGAGGCCTGACTTGTATTCTGAGAAGGAGAGCTGTCATTCTGCATTTGGGATACTGCAAAAATCTAGGGGGGTCAGCACTACGGTGCAGCACGTTCAGATGCTGTTTGAGAGACACTGGCATTCAATATCAAATTGCCAGTTTGAGCCCTAACTGCTAT
The DNA here is from genome assembly GCF_030435755.1 of Ochotona princeps. Lineage (NCBI taxonomy): Eukaryota > Metazoa > Chordata > Mammalia > Lagomorpha > Ochotonidae > Ochotona > Ochotona princeps. The sequence goes on from NC_080832.1 coordinate 20,503,204, forward strand.
GCAGTCTACTTGCTTGTTGATGTGCCTGAGTGGGCAGCAGAGAATGGCCCAAGTACTTGGGTCCTTGTCACCCATGTTAGGCTTAGATGGCATTCCTGCCTCCTGGATCAGCATGACCCAGACCCAGCTATTGTGACTATTTGGAGAATGAACCAGCAGATGAAAAACTAGCACTCTCCATTTCTGGGGTGTGTGTGTGTGTGTGTGTGTGTGTGTGTGTGTGTGTGTGTTGATCTGACTTTCAAATGAATGGAAAATTCTTTTTTAAAAGCTGTGGCAAATTATGTAAAACAATGACTACTTCCAAGCAGAAGTTTTACAAATCATAAAAGCTAGGGGGAAATCCCAATTTTTACAATCAAACTCCCAAGATGAACTCCATGTTTTACATTTTAAATGACATTGTGTCCAAGGTTAGTTCATTGTGAAGTGACAATTCTTTGATGCATCTCCTCAGGACAGCTCCCTCTGTTGCACCCTGGTACACTGAGGGGGTGTTTCTTTATACCAATTGAGGAGGATGTGAAATAAAGAGAAACTGAGCTGCCTGAAGCTTAGTTATAGCAGAGCTTGGGAGGCCTAAGTCAGCACTATGGACGAGAGGGTGTGTGCAGTTCATTCTCAGGTGAGTCTTGAGGTTGTGTGCCCAGTTGGCCCCAGTGGGTGGTCCTGGGGGTCTGGAGGCTTCAGCCTAGGTTTGGGGGGAATAGAACAATCATCCTCACCTGTCATCTGGCCCAGAAAGGGAGACCAAGGCATGCATTGCACTGGTTTTCCTCCCTCCAAATAACAGTTTTATTGAGATGCTCTTGGACTTCTGTTCGGGTTGTATCCTGGAAAACCTCAGTTGAAAGCATTGTAAGCCAAAGATGTTGACTCCACCTCTCCTATCAAGCACCATAGCCCAGCTGCAGAGCACCGTGTAGATTATCCATTGTTTCCCTTGCACCGTGACCCCTTAGATGCCCGGGCACTGCAACTCCTGCCACTCTTCAGATTTATTCAGCATTACTAGCCAGGGAAAAGGGGATATTAAGTGTGATTTCTACTGAACAGACTGCTTTCTCACTATCATAAAGTAGAAACTACTAGCTAAGTCAACCCATTGTAAGTCAGGGACTGACTTTTCAGACCTACATGCTTATAATTAGTAGTATATATTACCACAGGAAAATTTGTAACCTCCATGACCTCATGGAGGTAATTTCCTGTAGTGTGGTGCAAGCATTCCTTGTGCTTCTCTGCCTTCTTGTGTGTCCCAGGGCTTTAGGCTGACCTCAATTACTTTCCCAGGCCATAAGCAGGGAGCTGGATGGGAAGTGGGGCTGCCGGAATTAGAACCAGCACCCACATGGGATCCCAGTGCATGCAAAACAAGGACTTTGGCCAGTAGGCCACCATGCCAGGCCCTGTAGAATATATTCTTAAAGGTGGAATTGTGTTGGCAAAGAGTCCATGCATTTATATTTTTGATAGATCCTGCCTGGTTTTGTCCATAAGGCTGCAGCAGTTTATATTCCTGCTAGCAATACACAAGAGACTGAAATGCCTCTTCCCTAACCTGTGTCAGCATTGTAAGTGTTAAAAGTTTTGAATGTTTGCCAATCTGATAAGGGAAAAATCCCAGCCATTTTAATTTGCATTTCCCCTAGGATGAAGAGCATCTTTTGAGAGATTTAAGAGCTGATTCCGTGTACTTCACCAAATGAGATGTGTCTGTTCATATCCCTTGTTCATTTGTTGAGTTGCTGGTCTTTTCCTCACTGATCTGCAGCAGCTTTCCTTCTATTAAGGAAGTTAGCGTTTCAACGTGAGTCACAGTTCCCACCCCCACCCAGCAGCGTGTTGTCTCTTGACTGCACTTACGTTGTGTTTTTGTCGTGCACAAAATTTGATTTTGTTGTACAGTTGCATTTTTCAATCTGTTCTTTTATGGGCTTTGGTGTTCATCTCAAAAAGCACCTTCATTAATGAGGCTGTTTTGACACAGAGAATTGAGCAACTGTTTGGGACATCCACACCCCATATCAGTGTGCCCTGAGTCCTGCTCCTATCTTGACCAGCTTACTGCTAATGTGTCTGGCAGATGATGGCTGAAGTTTCACAGTTTCTTCCAGTTACATGGGAGACCAGCATGGAGTTCTAGGCTGTGGCATCTGCCTGGTCCAGCCCTTGCTATTGTAGGGATTTGGGGAGTGAACCAGCAAGTGGAAGATCCCTTTATCTATTGCTCTTCCTTTCAAATTAAATTTTAAAGTATTTTGAAATTATATGCCTTTTTAAAATTTCCCTGTCTGGATTCCTTTTATTATTATTATTATTATTATTATTATTATTATTATTATCAATTACATTGCATTATGTGACACAGTTTCATAGGCTCTGTGATTCCCCCAACCCCTCCTCGTACCCTCTCTCCATGGTGGATTCCTCTACCTTGTTGCAGTATTACAGTTCAAATTCAGTCAAGATTCTTTCATTGCAAGCATATACCAAGCAGAGTCCAGCATCTTACTGTCCAGATAAATTTAACGGTTTCTTGGGGAGACCATTTCTGGTCTGAAAGCAGAGCTGGTAGAATAGTATCTTTAAATGATATGCCTTTTTTTAAAAAGCTCTAATTACCTCAGGAAATAATTATAAAAATAGTTAAAATATATATTTATAGATCGCACTCTTTACAAACCTAAGAACTGATACTATAGGAGTTCAATAATTCAAGAATGGTGTTCTAATGGTGATATAGTTACTTAGGGCAGAATTATATAACTTGTATAAATACTACTTACAAGAAGTTTCTCAAACATGTAGCAAAAACAGGTTCACAAATCAGTGTTCTAGAAGTCGTTTGTTCAGGCTGACATCATTACTGTATCTCTTCCTTATCCCAATTATATGAAAATTGGGGAGAGGAAAATGGAAGGCCACATTTATCATTGGATTGTGTTCTTTTTGCTTGTAAACCTCTGGAGTAAGCATATCTTTCTATGTAACCAAAAAATGCAACAACATGGAAGTCATTGTCCCAATAGGTATCTAATTCGCATATGCATGGGATCTGCTTGCTTTGGAAACCTAGTGTTCTCCACACGCTCAGCTTCCATCCCAGAAGCGGGGCAAGAAAACTAATGGTTGTTTGTCCAGAATAGAGCTAGATTATCCAGATTTTCTTCTTTATAGTCCGATAGCAGGGTCTCCAGGAATGTTCTTTTTTATGTATTTCATCTTGGACTAGGTGCAGCTCAGATTACAGTGGTCCGATCTAACAGTAGCATGTAATAGTCACATTTAACTTCCTCTTCTTCAGTGGCTCTTCATTTAAAATTTTGTTGGTTCTGGATCCCTTGCCACCCTGTCCCACCTTCAGTTTACTCAGTGGACTCTTTCCTCACCAATGGTATTGAGTTACAATTTACAAACAACAAAAAGCAACCAGTTTCAATGTACTGTTTGAGTTTTCACGAATGCATTTATCCTGGGGGCTGCCACCATGATTCAGATAGGCATCTTCCATCAGGCTTTACTTTTTAAAAGTAGAAGTGAGAAGATAGAATGTGTTTTATACCATTTTACACTACTGCACTGTGTAAAAGTAACAGTTAATTTTAGACAGAGAATTCAAAAGAGATACATGTTTGAAAAGTTAATGGCTTATGCAGTAACAGTATGCAGGTAAATTATTAACCTCACAAAGGAGACCTATTTTGGTTAAAGCATAAAATTGCAATTAATAAAACTGATAAAGAACGTGGGAGTCATTGGTTGCACTCCTTGAGTTGCTGGAACTGTAAAGAGACAATCCTGTGCATCTGAGGATGGAGGAGGGTAGGCAGAGAGTGTTTGCTTGCTTTGTTTCCTTGTCTTAGCGTGGCAAAGCATTTGCGTATTTTTTTAATGCTACCCAGAATTTGTTTATTATATCAAAGAGAATGTTACTCTGAGACAGCACAGTTCCATCAGCAAACTCTTTTCTTTATGACCTGATTGCGTATGAGTTTGTGCATTTGTTAGTAAGACAGGTGAAATCAAGATGATCAGAATGAGCCGAGTTCATATTTGCTACATGTACTTCTTGACTGAGCAAGACCTTTCCCAAGACCTTCTGTTGGGTCGTGGCCCAGTGTTTTGAAAATGGTGGTTTACAGGGTTTTGAATTCACAGAACCTTGTGGAGTCCTGGGGCATAGAAGGTAGCTGGTAAGGGTTTGTCAATGACATGAACAAATGATGGAATTGAGCGAATGATGAGGAGCCAGGGTCAACTGCAGAAATTCTTTACAGGTGGATTGTGTGTGTTTCTGTTGTGGCTCAGTGTTCCTGTAGCTTCCCTTGGAGCAGGTGCTCTCAGTCTGACACTAGTGCTCGTGCCAGTGGAGCTCAGGCAAGTTGGCATTTTCTTCTTAAGTGCCCTTCTAATTTTAGAATTCTTTTGGGTTTGTGAAAAGTTGTGATGCTGTTGTAGAGCCAGACCAGAAGGACTCAGTTTCCCTTTTTGTTAACTTCATGCATCTCTAGGGTACATTGGTCAATGAATCAATCATGCTCTATTGGTATTAACTAAACTCCCTATTTTATTTGGATGTTATGTGTTCTCACCTTCTTTCCGTTCTCTATTCCAGGATTCCAGCAGGGACACCCCATTACATTTACTTGCAGTATCCCTGTAGGGGTTTCTTGACTGTACTAAGCCTCTTATACTCATTTTCTGTTTTTGGCTGGCCTTGGCAGTTTTCAAGACTATGGGTCAGATGGCTTTCAGAAAGTCCCTTGGTTTCAGTTTGGGTTTTTTTGTTTGTTTTGTTTTTTTTTTTTTTTTTTTTTTTGCATGATTCAGGTTGGGGCTTTGGGAAGAAAATGAAAGATAAAGAAAAGTTACCTACTCTGCATGTGACTTATTGCAATTGGTGTCGAGGTAACATTTATGTTTTCTTTACTGCAAGGTTACTTCTCTTTTGGTGCCTGTTCTATGCTGCACGCTTTGGAAGGAAATCACCTTAATCAGTCCTTGCTTAGGGAGTGGGTGTTGTGTTCCTGTCTCTGACAGTGGAGTTTATGTATGTGTTACCTGGAATTCTCCTGCACAGGATTTCTCTCCATTATTTACTCGGTTATATATATCATCATCAACTAGTACTGACAAAAATGGGTATTTGTACTTCTAGCTTAAGTCGGCATTACAGAAATTACTTAATTGCTTACACTATTCCAGTGTAACCGAGTGTCAATTCCAGTTGGTTCCTGGGTCCTTCTGACAAACACCATTATTGGTTTGTTTCTGAGGATCTTCTTACATTCCTATTTCTTACTTTCTGATTCCATCTCATATATTTATTCCATGTCCCAGCCCAAGAGGAATTCATTTCTCCAAGAGTCCTGGAGAAGGGTATTAGAAATGAGAGCCCTGAGTGCAGGGTATGCCTGTTGCTAAAACTGTGTTATTGTACCTAGACTTGCTTAGCAAAGGAATAAGTGTGTATATACGAATGTGTGCAGGCATGCACATTTATTATTACTTATATGCCTATATGTAACTTTATGAAACTAAATTTATAACGTGTCAGAACTGAATGTGCTGTTACATGTATCTTATTCTAGTATTTTCTTAGTTTCTTCAGCCTCCCTTTGCGGCAGTGAAAGCAGTCTGGCTCCCACAGTCTGTTTACTCATTTGTTCAATACTAATGTGCGTGGGACAGTGTTTTCAGAACTGTTTCTGTGTACCCTCCTGGGAAACCACTCCAGCCCCAGAAGGCAATGCTTTATATTCAGTTTCTTTTTCTCTTTAGTACTTCCAAAGTTATGAGTGTTTCCTAGGCCTCTCAGATTTTTTTTCAGGGGCTTGATGATATATACCAGTAACACAGGTTCCAGATATGCCTGAATGTAAAAATATTATCTTGATGGCATCATACAAAATGGGCAGTCTTTGCAAACTAGCTAATGTCGTTTAACAGTATGAGTTAAGATCCTTTCACATTGCATGTATTAGTGGTTCATTAGTGCTCCATGTTGTGGCAATATCCTATTTTATTTATTCATTAAAAGACATCACTGTTGCTCTCATGTTCTGATCATTATGAATAAAACTGCCATAAATATTCAGGCTCAGGTTTTTGTGTGGATTTCAGTTGTCAGGCCAATTGGCTTCATATGGAAGAGTGTGAATGCTTAATAATATGGTAAATCTACCTTTTACCTTGTGGTGAGCAACCAAATTGTTTCCGAAAGTGGCTGTACTGTTTTCAGTTCCCACCATCAGAGAGGCATGGTTGCTCTGCATCCTCATCAGCACTTGCTATTGCCATATTTGGGGATGTCAGCCAAAGTTACTACATGTGTAGTAGTAACTTACAGGTGTTTAATTTGCATTCTCTGAAGGTAGATGTCCTCCTTACTTATAATCCATCTACACATCTCCTTTGATGAATAGGCTATTTCTCTATTTTGTCCAATTTTGAATTGGGTTGTTTTTTGTTTTTCCATTCTTTCAGTCTTAGTCTTACATATAATATAAGCTTGAATATAAGCCTCTTACTCCCATTTATTATCTGCAAATTTTTCCCCGCGTCTGTGGTTTGTCATTGGCTTGAGAGTTTTTAAAACATTCTTTGGCTGATTCTGAAACTCCAACTCAAAGTCTTAGGTCTGTCTGAGACAAGAGAGTCGATCTCTCTTCTTCTTCCCTGTCTCCTTTATGTTCTTACCAGTCAATCTCTCTGGCTCCTGATTGCTTCATCTCTAAAACAGGAATCTTGGGTTACTTCCCACGAGCAGATGTCTTTCCCAATCAGCTCTGTGATTCTGTGACCACTTGACATTTTGAAATCTTGCTGGAAGCTACCAGTGCATAGTTAGAGGTGCTTAGTTGTCTAATTGCTTTTCACAGAGGAAAAAGCCAAGGAGCTTTAATTTCCTTGTAGAATATATTATTTCCCCAAAACTGAACTGTTAGCATGACATCACAGAGTAAAATTTATTGGTAGTTTTAAATTTAAATCACAACAGCACAAAAAACAACTGATCCTTCCTCCCAGATGCTGCTCACCGAAACACTGCGTGTTGATGGTGTATTACAAAGCTAGCAGGTAATGGTTACTCCATCACTGAAAAACAGACTCCAGGAGCCTGCGTGGTGGTATAGAGGGCTAAGCCTCAACTCGTCTCTGTTGAGCTCTGTCCCGGGCACTCCATTAGTAATCTGGCTCCCTGCTGCTGTACCTGGAAAAGCAGCAGAGGATGACCCATCTTCTTAGGTTCCTGCACCTTTGTGGGAGACCAGGAAGAAGCTCATGGCTTTGGACTTGCCAAAGCTCCAAATGTTGTGGCCATTTGGGGAGTAAATCAGAGGAAGGAAGATGTCTCTCTCTCTTTCTCCTCTTTTTTGTGTAACTGTCTTTCAAGTAAATAATCTTAAAACAAAAAATGTTCACAGAGTAGGGGTACAGTGCCTTGAAGATTATATATGGGTAGAATAATAAAATCAGAATACAGAAATAACTGCTAAAATTTCCTGACAGAATGGAATCTGCAGGGCTCTTGCTCACTCTGGGGTGTTTTTCAGTAAACCCAGAGCATGACAGCTTTCTTCAGTTTCACTTAATACTATATTATGGACTCAAAGTCAGAACGACCTGTTATCCACTTAGCACCTCTGTCTGACCTGCGCATCATGCGTGTGTTCTCTTCATGCAGCAGGAGGCACATAGCACAGGATGGGGAATCGGTTTTCATGCTATTCTCCTTGACATTTTATTACTTTCTAGCTGAGACATTATTGGCAAGTTCCTTAGCCTCCCAAAACTTTGTCTCTGTATGTACCAGGTATCCTTTTTTTTTTTTTCCTCGCTCTCTGCCTTGTTTGAAAGGCATGGGGAAAAAGAGAAGTCTTGTATGTACTGGTTCACTCTAGAAATGCCTACAGCAGCTGAAGTTGGGCCAGGCAGAAACCAGGAGCCTAGAACTGCATTGGTGTGTCTCAGCTGCACAGCAGGAATCCAAGGACTTGAACCATTGTCACCTACTACCCAGGGTGTGTGTGCGAACAGAAACTGGGAATGGGAACAGAGCAAGCACTGAAACCCAGGCACTCCATTGTGGGATGTAGGGTCCCCAAACGGAATCTTAAACTTCTGCCAAATGCCCACTCCACACTTTGCGTCTTAACTCAAGCTACTAAAACGCATAGAGAGACAGGATGACTTCTTCACAGCCTCATGGTACTGCCAAGCCCATTCAGGGTCTAGTAAGGATCTTCCTCGTGAGTCAGTCTATGGTGTCTTGTTCCCTCCATGGTGGGATAGGGAATAAGCAAGCTGTCTGGTGCCTTCTTGCACACAGACACAGATTCCGGCATGAAGGCTCTACACTCATGACCTAATCATTGGCTCACAGCCTCATCTCAAAATACCAACATACCAACACGTTGGAGATTAGGGTTTGAATATATGAATCTGGCAGGAAATAGGGAGGAGCAGTCACAAACATTAAGGAGAATTTCTGTACAATATTAATCATAGCTTGAGTAAAAGCTGCAACATTTAAACTTGTGGGAGTTTTTTTCTAGACTTCTCAACGGCCAGAATAAAGAAATATCATGATGAAATGGTTCAATCTGACTAGGAAGTTGGGTTTAGGTGTGTGTCTGTGTGTGTTTAAACCTTTTCAAAATATATAGAACAGTGTGACAAACTATCCTTCCTTTCACTAAATTTAGTGATATATAACACCTATGTATTGTTCTAAACCATGGGTATGTTAGACTCATGGTTTAACCTCGAAAGTGCTAGCATTTATTTTCTTAGACTATGACATTCTACAGCATAACCACAGATGAGTTGCATACTCTGAAAATTTAATATATACAAGAAGATGACTGTTGAATGTATAGTCCATATTAAAGTTTATCCAGTTCTCAGTATCTTTATAGCATTTATTTAAACTCTAAGATTGATTTTAGGATAAAGTATTGTGATCTAGTCTCATTCAACAAGGAATCTTAGCCTTTTAAAAACATCTCACAATGTTGATGTTTTTGCAACATGCAGTCTAGTGATTTCTTTCCAAGTCCTTTGATTATGATTTGCTTAGTTCTTCTACCATGTTGTGATTAAGGTTCTGTGTAGCAGCAATATTGCTGAGGAGATAATACATCTTAGTACTCAGCATTGGGAGACAACTTGTGAATTTATAGCATGTTTGGTCATCCTAGCTTTTTAAGGAAATTTAAGTGTTAGAGTGAGCTTTATTTTTATTTTAAATGGAAGATTTTATGCATGTTACAAGACAATGTGGTGTTTAGCTATATGTGTACATTGTGGAATGGCTAAATAGAACTTTTAACACATACCTTACTTCACATTCTTGTCATGTTTTTACAGTGAGAATACTTAAAATCTACTGTCGACCATTTTAAGAATATATGCTGCACTGTTATTAACTGCAGGCACTATTATGTGCAATTGGCTTTTGGAATGTATTCCTCTTATTTAACTGAAACTGGTGTCTTTTGACCAACTTCTTCCCCTTCTCTCACTCTTCCAGTCATCAATTTGTGCTCTGCTTCTGGAAAGTTCGAGATCTCTATTTATGTTTCTATCTAATCTGTCAGTGCTTGTTGTTCATTGCCTGGCTTTATTTCCTTTATTTCACTTCATGTCTTCCAGATTCATCTGTATTTTTGTGCATGACAGGGCTTCCTTCTTGAAAGCTGACTAGTATTCTGTTATGTATATAGGTCACCTTTTCTTTATTCATTCATCCATTAGTGGGCATGTGGATTGGTTCTTTATCTTGGCTATTGTGATAATCCTACAGTGAACATGGGAATGCATATAGCTTTGTTACATGTTAATTTCCTGTCCTTTCAATATATTTAAAAGTTAGTGTGGCTCTAACTATGATAACTTGGTTAAGGTGGTATCTACTAGATACCACTTCCTTGTAAAGTTATCATTTCCTTTAAAAAAAGATTTATGCATAGTGACAGAGAGGAACACACACACATTTTCCATCTGCTGCTTCATTCCCCAAATGACCATGATGGCCTAGACTTGGCCATGCTGAAGCCAAGAACCCGGAACTCTGGGCCCGGCAGCATGGCCTCACAGCTAAAGTCCTCGCCTTGAACGCACTGGGATCCCATATGGGCACCGGTTCTAATCCTAGCAGCTCTGCTTCCCATCCAGCTTCCTGCTTGTGGCCTGGGAAAGCAGTCGAGGACGGCCCAATGCTTTGGGACACTGCACCCGCGTGGGAGACCCGGAAGAGGTTCCGGGTTCCCGGCTTAGGATCGGTGCAGCACTGGCTGTTGGGCTCACTTGGGGAGTGAATCATCAGACAGAAGATCTTCCTCTCTGTCTCTCCTTCTCTCTGTATATCTGACTTTGTAATAAAAATGAATAAATCTTTAAAAAAAAAAAGCGTAAGCATGTTGAGAAAGAGATGTGCAAGTCAGAAAATTTGAGAAAAAAAAAAAAGAACCAGGAACTCCATCTGGGTATCCTATGCAAGTGGCAAGGGCCCAAGTCCATGAGCTGACTTCCTGGACACATTGGCAGAGAGCTAGATCTGCGGTGACCTGAGCTGTCACCTTGACATGGGATGCTGACATCACAAATGGCAGTTTCACCTGTGCCATGATACTGATCCCAGAGCTACTCCTTTCACCTTTGCAATTAATAAGCACCTTCCTAAGAATTAGATGGCTTGGAATGGTTGACTCTGAAGTTATCTTATACTCCTTCAAGAAATATCCTGGTTTTAGTATCCACTGGGGATTCATGTGTGGATCAGTTGTTATCACGATGTTTCCATAACAACATATTTGTAATGATTATTTCTGTGTTTGTTAGCTGGCTGGTGTGCAGCTTTGGAGTTTGATTCGATGTCAAGGATAGGGTGTTAAAATCTGAAGACACCCGAGAAAATGATGACAGGAATGAGCTCTGCAGTCCAGGTGGAGTGGGGGGAAACTGGAATAAGTAGGGAGTCAAGAAGACAGAGGGGGGCCCGGCATGATAGCGTAGTGGTTGGAGTCCTTGCCTTGCACTCATTGGGATCCCATATGGGTGCCAGTTCTAATTCCAGCGACCCCGCTTCCCATCCAGCTCCCTGCTTGTGGCCTGGGAAAGCAGTGGAGGACGGCCCAAAGCTTTGGGACCCTGCACCTGTGTAGCAGACCCAGAAGAGCTCCTGGCTCCTGACTTTGGATTGGCTCAGCTCCAGCCGTTGCGGCCACTTGGGGAGTGAACCATATCTTCCTCTCTGTCTCTCCTCCTCCTCTCTGTATATCCACTTTTCCAATAAAAATAAATAGATCTTAAAAAAAGAAGAAGAAGACAGAGGGAATGAAGGAGTCAGAACAAATATCCTAGAGGAGAGAGGGGGAACAGTCTGGAAAGGCAAGAAGTTATAATCAGAGCTATAGACTCCAGAGTAGGATTCCCAGGGTAGAACATGCTCTTGGCTTTTGACATCTAGGGGGTTACCATCAATTCAACAATTTGTTTAGTACAAAGAGTTTGTTAAGCAAAGTGAAATAATTCCAAGACCAATGTATAGAGTAAATCATCCACCTGAATGCTGAATTAACCTGTGGTTAGGAGGCAACTCTCAGAGAAGTAATTTAATGAGCCAATGTCCAAAGTCTTCTATGAAGCAGGACCCACAGTGAGTCTGTGGATGACAGTGAAACTGCGGTGGGTTGAGGAGCTAGAAATCACCAGTGAGTTTATTAACAATTATGTAAAAGAAGGAATAGGGCATTAAACCAGAGCCATCTTTCCCGTCTCTCCAGGGTTGAGTGGATTTCAGGCAACTGTACTGCTGCCTCTCAAGAGACCTAGAGAATTGAGTAACAGCAGTCAGGTTTTTTTTTAGTTAATTTATTCATTTGAAAGAGTTACACACAGAGAGACAGAGATTGATTGATCAATCTTCCATCCACTAGCTCATTCCCCAAATGACAACAATGGCCAGAGCTGGGTCAGTCCGGAGCAAGCAGCTTTCCAGGATGTCTCAGGAGGGAGCATGGGCCCAAGCTGCTGGATTATTCTCTCCTTTCCCAGGTGCATTAACAGGCAGCTGGATCAGAAGTAGAGCAGCTGGGACTCGAATTGGCACTCATTATGCCACATTAATGGTCTCTCATTGTTCATTTTTAAGTTTTTAATAAAAGCATGTGGTATATTTTTAAATCAAATAATACACAATTAACAAGTTAAATTTTTAACTGTCTAGTGAGTCTCTTGTTAGAATTCTCAATTCAGTGTATCTAGATAATAAATCTCTAGTTCCTTCTATACCAGAGAGGTGTGGTTGCTACCAGAAAAACCTTGGTTTTTTTGCTCTACAAAATACTTTCAGTTGATGCTTTCCTAGCAACCTGCTTCTTTACTTCTTACTCCCTAGAACTGTTGAGTCCATCTTAGATCAGTCACCAACCTTCCTAAAAATTCGTTATCAATTGTGTTTGTTTCCCACAACTTTTTTTTAAATCCACTGGACTCATTTAATTGCTGTTCATATCTCCTCCTGAAAAGGACAGGAGAAAAATGGATACAGCAAACCACCAAATCCTTTTATTTCAGAAAATAGTTAGCACTTCTACCACCTTCCCGTTTTTCTTATATCTTCTTACATACTGCTGCTGAATTTTGTAATGAAATTTTAATTATGGTAGATAGAAAACCAGAATGCCTAGCAATATTTGGCATCTGTAAATGACTTTTGCATCCCTGTTTCAAAGTCCAGCATTTGATGAAAATATTGTCAGCTTTTTTTTTCATGCCACATGAAACAAGAATGAAGATTGATGTCATTGATTTTATTTTAAATTCACTGGTCCTAGCTGCTTATTTATAAATGCTGAAGATTTTTCTTTTTTCATTTTAAATCTAGTATGGAGTTTTCAGCTAGATAACTGAATTCTGAAAAAAATCTAATGTTCATGTGTGCACCTCATCTGATTGGAGTCACATGCGGATCTTCATGAAACGGAAGGCACAAACTGTCTGCTGTCGTTTGGTCGGAGTTACAAACTACCTTGTTCTCTGCTCTCTGATCCTTGGTGTATGACTAAGTGACCCAATCATCTTGTAACATGCATGTAGCAAAGAAACAGTGTCTCATCTATAGCATACTGTTTCAGCAGAGATTACCTGTACCCAACTTTGTGTGCCTCCTGGATTGGCCAGATGTTACTCAATAGAAATGAGAAGCAGATGGCAGTCTGTTCTGCTTAGGGAAAAACAATTTGAGAAGTCACAACAAGTAATGGCAAGCTTGGGAAGGGACGGGGATCTCGTGAGACTAGATAGGGTCTCCAATAAAGGAGAAGAGGAGACTTGGGGTTTGGGAAAAACCAATTGAAGACCAGCAGGAGGAGTTGGTTTGGCTAGAAACCATGATCCTCAAAAGAACGATACATGCATGCAGGCTTTAAAGTGTTACATTTCAATTAGGAAAAATTACAGCTAGGTGCTATATATTTGTTGCATTTATTATTGTTTAAAATCCGGACAGCACAATGTGAACCATCACATGATCGTTTCAATGGCTGCTGGCTAGTGTGGCAGAACTCTGGACAAAGACTGCCTGGAGCTTCATCTCTGTCTCTGAGAAAATGTACTAACATTATACCAGGGAAGGTTACTAACAGCTGTAGCAGCAAATAAGGCAAATTTTAAAACTACTGTGAATGAAGATAAAAGTAGTCTTATCTCGCTTCTCTTTCCTCATCCTATTGAACTGAGATCAGAGACATTGTTAATGAGCTCCACTGAGGCTTAATTTATATGTAATGTGCACATTGAACGTGGAGCATTTAGGAAGCTGTGGGGACGGTCTGGACCGTGCAGTCTCTCAGCCCACAAAAGCCCCAGAATTCCTCTGGGATTGCGCCCATCTACTCCCAGAATACCACTGCTCTGCTTCTCGTCATATAGATCAGTCGTCCTCCCAAGTTTATGTGGATGGGATTATGCAGCTTACCCCTTACATTTCTTTGACTCATCACAATGTTTGACTCATCTATGTGATTGCATATATCAACAATTTGTTCATTTTATTACTGACACTGAGATCGTTACAGTCTGGGCTAACTTGGATATTTGTGTATAAGCTTTAGCATGAACATGGGATCGTTTCTCTTCAGTAAATACCGAGGGGTGGCATTTCCTGGGTCATATAATCAGCTAGCTCTGCTTTGGAACCTGACATGAAACTTTGAAAACAGTTTTCAAAACTGGTCGTTTTATGTTCCCTTGGTGCGAGTTCTAAGTTTTCCACACGGTTGCTGTTCCTTGGTCTTGTCAGACTTATTATTTTCAGCCATTCTAGGGGGCTATTTTTTTGTGGTTTTAGTTTATGGCAATCATTGGGAAAATATTATTAAATGTCATTCATATGCTTGTTAGCTAATCATGTATCTTCTTGACTAAGCTTTCTTGAAGTGTTTAGAACATTCTAATTGCATTGTTTATTGCACTATTGAGTTGTATGGGTTTTATTGAACCAAATATTTCTAAAATACTATTATTTCAACATATAATCCATATACAAATTATGGGATATTTTACATTGCTTTTTACCATAGGTCTTGAAATCCAGACTACATCTTGTTATTGTAGTACAAGTTTGGGCTAGCCATGTTTCAACCATGCAACCATCACCCATGGGTAAAGACTGCTCTTTGGAACAGTAGAAGTTTTGCTCTTTCTTTTGATTTAGATCTGGAATCTAACTGTGTGTGTGTGTGTGTGTGTGTGTGGTGTGGAATATAGGTAAAAGTTCATTACTTGTAGACTCAATCTACCCTGCTGGTTATATATAGTTATATGCCATAGAGTCTTATTTATTCTAGGTTTGGAGCAGGTCCTATAGCAGGTAGTATAGGTCTCACAACACTTTTTAGTTAGGATTCCTCTGAGTCTTCTCACTTCTTTTCCATATAAAGTGAAGAATCGGCCTGTCGAGTTCTAAAACAAAGCTAGTAGGGATTTCCCCCTTGTAGAGGATTGAGTTATGCTTCTCTCCAAATAGGCCATTATCCTAACCCCCCGGAACCTGTGAATATCATCTTATCTGAAAAAAAAGCGGGGAGAATGGGGGAATCTTCACAGGTGTCATTAAGGATCTTGCATGAAATGAAGTTACTCAGATAGAACCTAAATACAAGCGCAAGCATCCTTTTTTAAATTGATATTATTATTATTTCATTTTATGACACAATTCCATAGGCTCTGGGATTCCCCCAAGCCCTCCCCCAATACTGACTACCTCCACATTACTACAGTAGTACAGATCATAACCAGTCATAATTCCATCACTGCGGGCATGGACCATGCAGAGAGTCCAGCATCTTATCGTCCAGATAAATTCAGCAGTTTCATTGGGAGACCATCCTTGATCTGAAAGTAGAGCTGGCAGAAAATATCATCCCCTCCAATGAAAAGCCACAACACGAATTCAACCACAGGAAGAAACATGGAAATTTACAACATCATGAAGTTAATTGACATGGTACTGAGTGACCACTGTGTTAGAAAATCAAGTCCTTAACCACATCCTGTAACTACTTCATTGATGTCTCAATTTTAGTTTATACACAACCGACTGCTATAAGACTTAAAATGGTTGTAGGGTTCTATTCAGCTGTCTCGTGTCTTTTTTTCTTCATTCTTATATTTAGAAGCTTGTAGTATTCAAGAATGATTTTTACTGAATTTCATGGATTTTAGGGTAGACCAAACAGGCCCATAACTCTAACAAGCCATAAGGTAGTGACTGAGGAGCAGAACAGTTTTAGGAGGGGTGTGCAGAGAAATCTTCAATACCTTAGTGAGGAGTAACTGATCTTTGTGTCCCACCTAGTAAGGTATATGGGAGTTCAAGCTGACTTTTTCTTGTCTGTTCTAAGCTTTCCTTATTGGTCTCTCTCTCTCTATCTGATCTAATTTGGGGGTAGGGGGACTCCGGAGCAACCCTGATGGTCATTGCAGGAGAGGGTGGGGAGCCAAAGTTGGAACTAAGCAAGGATCAGAGAACGATCCTCTCCCTAGTCACAAAGGAAGTTGACTGTTCCATTTCTGAGGACAGCTTGGGGCTCCTTTTGTCGTTCTGATGTCATTAGACCTTGTGAGGAAGGATCTGGACCTTTTCCATCCCGTGTGGGAGATCTGATAGGGAATGTATGACCTCAGAGTTCTCAGCCTACGAGGGCACTCCAATTCCCTGTGATCTCCTTGGCAGGTGGGATATAGTCTTGGTGCCCATACTGATAGTCCTTGGTGAGGTACTGGGAGTCTCTGGGGTTAAGATACAAGTCTCCTCCTGTCCTGTTGCACTCTGGGGTCCCCTCCGGTGCAGGCATCCTTATAAGATATAAACACACAGGAGAAGAAATGGCACCAGCAGACAGAGGAGATGGTGATGTGACGGTAAAGGCAGAGATTACAATGACGTGGCCACAAGCCAAGGAAGCCAAGGAAACCCTGAAAACGGACCAACCACAGAAAGTGGGACGTGAGAATGAATTCCCTTTGATGACCACTAGAGGGCATGTGTGGTCTTTGCTGATCCTTCACTTTTAGCCTGGACTCCGACTGTGAGAACATAAGTTTCTTATTTTAAATCTCCGGTTTATGATCACTTACTACGGCAGATATAGGAAACATATGCCTTTTATCAGGCTGGAGAGGATCATTCCATTCCCAGCTGTTTTTTTTTTCTTTAAGAGTAAGAGTTAGATTTTATCAGATGCCTTTTCTTGTCACTGTTGAAAGACGCTGTTTCCCCCCTTTATGGTCCTATTCCGTGTGGGCTATCCCATCACATGCATTTCAGTGAGATCACAAACGTCTCTCTCAGCATCTGTTTCTGAAAGGATCAGGTCCTGGGACATTGTGTTAGCTGGTAAAAATGCCAGCCTGTATTCTTTTGAGTTCTAAGAAGTCGTCAAACGGTCTGTAGAACAGAACTGTATCTGAAAATGTTTAGAGTGGCAAAGCAGAACGTATCCCTCCTGCTTCTCCTATCGGGGCAGCACTGGAACCCGTGGAGAGGAGGGGAGGCACGCAGGCCTGGAGAATGACTCCGTTTGGCCTCTGCCGTATTTCCAACATCAGGAGATTTCATATGGAAGCATTACGTATTAGGTATCTTAAGGTAGAGATGATCAGATCAAGGCATACGCATTCTCGCTGCCGTCCAGCGATGCTCAGAATGGGCAGTCACCTCCCTGTGGAGTCTCAGGATGTCTCTAGGTAGCACAGACAGAATACTTTTGCCACTTTCCCGAGTGTGGTGCTGGATGGCCACTTGCAGGCAGCGGTTGGCCTGTGGCCAGCAGGAAGGTGAGCGGCAGGAACACTTCAAAGTCCCCCACCCCCAGAGGGCTGAGAGCCCCCAGCAAGCTCCATTCCCCACTTCACCACCGCGTCTTGCTCTCTTCCTTGTCTCTAGCTTACAGAAAAAATAGATTGAAACAACACTCAGACCTAAGACTGAAGCCTATTCAGACATGTAATGGGTGTGGAAAATTACCAGGGGAAAAAATCTGTAGGATGGAAGATCATACTCTATTTATGGAGGGGGCATTTAGGCCAAATAATTGCACTAAGAGCTCACATGAGGTTAAGCGGTACTCTGATAAAGAATCCTTCAGACATCCGAGCAGGAAAACCAAGCTGCCCCTCAAGGGAAAAATTACACAAAACATAAATCTCCACACAGAACTCTCTGGCATCAGAAATGAGGGATGCAATTGTGTTCTTGTTCTGTTGGGTTTTTTGCAGGAAGGTGTGAATTCAAAATATTTACCCAGCTCGGTTTTATTTACATTGAGGGGGGGAGGTTTTCTCAAACATGAAGAGACGCTATAAGCCCTCCTTAAGAAAACAACTAGGAAAAGAAATCCGTAGAGAGCTAAATGAGTGCATTTAGGGATGGATGTGGTATGGGGAATACCCAAGCCACTGAAATGCAGAATTGAAACATTCGAGAATAAGGCTACAGAGCCAATTTCCTAATTACTGGGAAGAGAGACGTAACAGGCCATACAGACTTGAGGAGACTGGGTGGCTGCAGGTGTGCCCAAGTGGAAACTGCTTCCCAGTGTTCCCTGGAACTGAAATGGAAACACGCGGTAAACAGTTCAGACTGCCTTGGTCCCTGCACTCCATGTTCCCAGGCCCCTTTGGGGAATCATGTCTTGTAGGGGAGCAAGTAGCCATTAACTTTAGGTTCTTTTACTGCAAGTCAGATAACGTTGAGTGAAAGGATATGCCAGCCGTGATTACAGAATGACTCCCTACCCCACCCCTCTGTCTGGGGGCCCTTGCCTGGGGGACTTGGTCCTGTTGGCC
This sequence comes from Ochotona princeps, assembly GCF_030435755.1. Taxonomy (NCBI): domain Eukaryota; kingdom Metazoa; phylum Chordata; class Mammalia; order Lagomorpha; family Ochotonidae; genus Ochotona; species Ochotona princeps. The sequence continues at coordinate 20,521,564 of NC_080832.1, forward strand.
TGTGTGGCACTTAGCACGGCGCATGGCTCTCCACCTGTGGGCCGGTTCACAGCTGCCATGACTTCCACAGAGTGGAGCGAGCGCGCACAGCAGCCGAGTTTGGCCTGACACTGGACGTATGCCTGGAATCTGTCGTGCTTTCCGTTTATAATCAGGCTCCGGGCGGCTCATCCCACAGGGAACTCCGGTGACCAGTTTCTCATGCGGGACTTGGGACTGGTTCGGGTCTCCACCTGTGCCAGCCGCTGCACCTGGGCCACCCTGGCTTTGCCTACAGGGTTGACTCAATCGGCCGGGTGCGCCTGTCTTCCTCTCCCCTCCTCCTCCAGTGCGGGAGCTGCCGACCCCCAATTCCCCCAACTGGGCCTCCTGCTGCCACGTGACGCCTCCGATAGGGGCCCCAACGCCCTCCTCGTGGACGCGCTGTTCCGGCTCCAGGGCTCCGCCTGCGCGCGGCCTCCTCAACGCAGCCATCCTCTTGGCTGCCGCGGGCGGCAAAGCCCACGGCATCTGCCATTTGTCATTCAGCCCGTCGGGAACGCCCCTGAGCCTTGATTTAGATGCGTCGGAGCCGTACTCTGGCCTCACTCTCGCGGAGAGCGCGCGAGCGGGTGGACGGACGCACGGGGCAGCCGTGCTTGCAGCAGCATCGCAGTGGAGCGCGGGGCACTTCTCTGGCTTGCAGTCATGGCTGTGCAGGCGGCACGCTTGGCCTGAGTTCCTGGGGACTCCGTGCCGCGCGGGGTAGGTAGCTGGGGCCGTGGCCGCGCTCCGGGGCGCTGCGGCCTGGGGACGCAGGGTGGCGGGCGGCCGTGGCGTGACTGCACTGGAGAGGGTGTGCCCGAGCCCAGTGCCACGGACGGGGCCAGGCCGGCTGCGCGCGGCAACGAGTGCAAACTCCGGGACTTGGCACCGCGCACTGGCCAGCTGCCGCGCGGGTGCCTCCAAGTGCCGCGTCGGGCGGTTTGGTCACCACGGCAGTGTGGTCTTCGGACCGCAGGGAAAACCTGGGTTTCTAGCCTGGCCTGAAGGCCAGGAGGGAGAAAGGAAAGAAAGTCTTCGGGAGGTGATGATGTGGCTAGGTAGCCGCGGCTTGCGTCTCCAGCCGTGATGGGGAAGAGGTGGGTATTTTGATGCTTTCATATCAGGGGCTGCATCCGATGGCTCTCAAACTTATTTTCAAATGTGGGCTCCGAAATTGAAAATGCCTCAGACACACATAATTGATTCGTAACTCCCACAGTTACGTCTCTGCTTCCAACTTTATGGTGTGGACTTTTTTTTTTTTTTTTTTGCTTTTGCTTTGGGCTTAACTATATTCCTGTAACTTTGAAGCGTGTGGGGGGTTGTTTTTGTTTTCACCAAATGTGTGGCTCTTTTGTTTTAGGAAACCAATAAAAATATAAAAATAAAAACACCACGTTTATGTCCTGCTTCTTCTAAGAATCTTCCCTCCAGGACCCCCGCCCAAAACTTTCTGGGGGCCTAATGGAGGTCCTGCTCGCTGACGTTCCCTCTCTCCCCAACCTTGTCTCCCTCTCGCTGCCTCTGCTCCCCCAGCCCTTCGTGCCCTAACGCATCAGGCATCGGGCATCGGGCGGGCGCGCCTGGAGCCGGATGCCCGTGTACTTGGCACAAGGTGAGCAGTTGAGACTATTTCAGCAGCAAATGAGAAGGTAAACTAACCTGATGCCTCGCACTTTTCACTCTGCGGTTTACATAGTGTAAAGTGTATATGCGCTTAGCTGGGAACATTGTTCTCAAAGTTCAGGATCTAGGAAAGTTGACACCGCGGGACTTGAGCGCTGCGGGACCCGGGCTCAGGAGTTGATCTCTGTAGCGATGTTTTCCGAAGCCTGAAGCTCACTTTGGTGGGAAAAGGCGCCAAGTGTGTAAAGACATGAGTTAGCAGAGAAGAGAAAATATCTGAAAGTGTCTCAAATCTAAAGCGTTTGTTGTCAGACATTCCCCCAAACACTTCAGCCCCCCTAGTTTCATGCACAGATGTGATTCGTGATGAAAAGCATCATTCCTGGGCATAAGTCGCACTCAGAAAGGTTTGAAAGCCACGACCCTAGAGAGACTTTCTTCGTGTGCAGGGGTGGATATGGGCAAGGAGGCGCATCTTAAGGCCAAAGGGCCACCTGCGCGTCCACTCAAAGGAGAAATGTGAATTTTTCGCTTGTCGAACGAGCTGGGAAATGCTCTACATTGGCAAATGAGGTAATTTGTGTTTCCATGTTGAGCTAAGTGAAAGAAAAGCAAGTGAAGAACCCCGAGTGAAGTCATGTATGTGAAATTCGGAACCTGGTAAAGCAAGGCTGTTATAGAGGGGCGCACATAGGCGCTGTAGCAATGAACATGCCAAGAAGCGATTCCCACCTTCCTTGGCAAGGGAAAGGGAGATTCGAGCGCACCTTCGGCACTACTGGCCTAGGTGACTGACAGCAGAGTGTTCACCTTGGGGGGTCTTCGTCAGTAGAAACATGTAAGGTTGTGTGCCAATGTCTGCCTAAAATATGTGAAGCTGCAGGCGTCACAGAATACGGAAGCTTGGAGCCAGGGCTCTAAGTCTATTATTATTCGTATTTTCCACCTTAAAAAAAACTTTTTTAGGAAAAGCAAAGCCTTGGAAAGGGAGAGGTGGCAGAAGAACTTAACATCGCTAATAGTTTACCTTATAAATTTGAACATGAACTCTTCCAAAGTCATTAAATTATTCCCTCTAGATTTTTATAGCTTTTAGTACTTAAAGAATTATTTTAGAAGAAAGTTATCATTTGGTGTATCTCATTTTCTAAAAACGTACAGAGTGGAAATTGTATTTCATGTTTTGACTTAAGCTAGATTTATGTTGTAAAAAACTTAAATACTGAAAAAATATGAAAATAGAACAACTTGGTAAACCATCACTTAGGATTTAAAAATTCTAACCTGTTGTTCTAACCTGTTGTCACATTTTTTTGGTGCAGGAATTTCAATTGCTCTGTCACACTACACCACGTTTCTAGGGCTCAGTTGCTCTGTGTTGGTTTTCATATTTTCTGTTGTAATATTCCTATATTACAGAGCAGAGCATTTCCAGTCGTGTAGACGTTTCTATCAGAAAGCAATGTACAGCTACTTTGTCAGTTACGTAAATTTGCAGATATTAATTAATGCATACACTACTGGTTTTCTTTTTCTTTTGTATTTGAAAATAGTCTTCTCTCGTATTAAATGGATTTTGAAGTATTTTCTGAAGGTTATAAAGTTTGTTTTGTCTGTATTTAGTTCTTTATTTGACCCGAAAAGTACATGTATATATTGTGTGCTTATGTGCGTATGTTCTAGTTGTGAGGTAAAGGTTTATTTGCTTTTTCTTTCCCATGTGCCAAGGTGATTGTCTCATCCCAGTGATTTGCAAAGCCACATCTGTCACACACACTATTAATACAATCTAAAATACAGAGGTGTGAATAAATTTGTTATCTGAAAAGATGGAAAAGTTTTGTTAATGGTTGCTTTATATGTAGCCGATTGTTTCATTCTAAGAATTATAATTTTTTTTCTTTTCCTGTAAAGAATTTAGCATTTTTAAATTCCTATCGGGAAGGTTTTGAATATGAGTCTGTGGCTGCTGGCTGCTAATTTGCACTGTTTGCAAATGCCTCCGTGCCTGGGATGCTTTGAGATTCCAGGATGGCTGAATGATCTCAATTGCTGCTTGTATGTCCAGGACAATGTGTACTCCTGGAATTTGGGAGGAAAATATGCATTGTGTACATGTATTTTATACTATATAGAAACACAAGTAATATGCATGCATGTGTATTTATACATGTATACCTATGTGTATAGATGACACAGATGTCTGGCTCTCTGCATATAATATACATGTAGATATTATATAAAATATATATATGTATATATTAGGGGGCTCCAAATATGTATGTTATAGGTTGACTTCACTTTCTGGGAACCGTTTGCAGCCCCCCCATATCTATATACTGTCTTTAAAGTTTTATATTCCATCAGTTCTAGAAACTTACATGCTTCATCTCTTTCCTATAAAAAAACAATGCTTGACTTTTGTTCTTAACTTCTTCATGCTATCAGTATTTTTAATCTGCTTTTATTTATATGGACCATTTATATGTATCTTACGTGTGTGTGTATATGTGTATATATACACATATATATAATCCATGTTGAATTCTAGATCATTTCTAGAATTATATTTACATTGAATTCCATATCTATGTCCCGATCATTGTCCAAGTTGAGCTTTGATTTTTTTTTTATTAGAACTATTATTTTATTTTTTATTTATTTTTTTTTAATTTTATTTTAAATTCATTAATTACATTGTATTATGTGACACAGTTTCATAGGTACTGGGATTCTCCTCACCCCTCCCCAAACGAGCTTTGATTTTAATGTAGCAAAACACAGAAAGTCTGTGGCTTAATAAAATTTGCATAAGTCTGCATTCGTGTGATCCACTCAGAAAAAGAAAACATTTTCATCCGTGTATAAGTCCTCTCCTTTTCTTTCCCGTCAATGGTCACGCCCTCCCCCCAAGTCAATCATTGTCCTGTTATCACTATGGGTTATCTTGAAGTATTTTTGAACTTCATGCAAATGGAACCACACACCTTATTTTTTTGTTCATGTTATGTGTATGAGATATATCCATATAAGATTTACATATATATATATAACTTTTTTTTCTTTTTTCTTTATAAAAAGGGTTGGCAAATTATGAGCCATGGGCTATAGACGAAATAGCTAACATTTTCTTGGAACATAGCCATACCCATTCATTAAAATTGAGTAGTGATTATAGAGGCTATATGGCCCACAGAGCCTGAACGATGGATTATAGGGCTACTTGCAGAAAACGTACATTAACTATGAATCTGTAGTATTGTATTATGTGGTTATGTCAGCCATTGTCCATTCTTTTGTTGATGAACATTTGAGCTACTTTAATGTTGGGCCATTATGAATTAAAAGGTACAAAAGCTCTTGAAACTCCTGTTGAAGGATGTGCGTTTGTCATCTCTTGAGTATATTTCATGGAACTGTTGATGGTTGGATAGGCTAGTTGCGTATCTGTGAACAGCAGTAATGTTGAACATGGATTTATCTGTCATTTGGATTTCTTTTGTCAAGTTTCTGTTTGGATTTTTTTTTAACCCGTTTTAAGAATTATTTTTTGTTAATGATTTTTTTTCAAATTATTATTTATTTATTTGAAAGGCAGAGTTAGCTAGAGATGCCTTCCATCTGTTGACTTATTCCCCCAAATGGCTGCAGTGGCTGGATCCAGGCCAGGCTAAAGCCAGAATTCAGAAACTTTGCTGGGTTTTCAATACAGGTAAAAGAAGCCACCATCTGCAGCCTCCATCACACATAGCAGGAAGCAGAATAGCTGGGACTCAAGCCCATGCTTTCCGATATGGCATGTGGGTGTCACAAACAATAGATTAACCTGATTTGCCAAAATGCCTGCCCCTAAGTTTTAAATTTTCCTTAAAATTGTTATTTGGACAGAGTGACAGATCCCATTTGCTGATTTGCTGCCCAAATTCCTACATAGATAAGGCTGGACCTGAGACCTCCATCCAGGTTCCCTCCATGGGGTGGCAGAGAGCCAGTTACTTGAGCCAGCACTGTCTCTCAGGATCTGCATTTGTGAACTAGAGGCAGGTGTTAAATTCAGGCACTCTAGTGTGGGACAGGAGTGTCTTAACCAGCATTTAAGCACTAGGTGAAATTCTTGCCACTCAGTATCAGTTTTAGAACGAGCTTATCAACATCTGTTGTTCAAGTCTACAAGTCTTGTGGCTGACATTGTGGCCCTTTAGGTTACACTGCCACCAGCAATGCCAGCATCCAGTATTGCAGTGCTGGTTCAAGTCCCAGCTGCTCTGTTTCCAGTCCAGCCCCTGTTCATGAATGTGGGTGGACAGGAGAGGATGAGTCAAGTTCCAGGCTCCTGGTCTCAGCCTGGCCCAACCCTGGATGTTGCAGCCTTTTGGGTAGTGAACCAGTACATGGAAGAACTATCTCTGCTTCTCTTAAATAGAAATACAAATGTACTCTTGATTGAAATTGAATTGACTCTATAGAGTAATTATAAGAAAAAAAATGAACAATCTATATACAACATTGTGCTTTGTTGTCATTTTTCCAGTTTGCCTCCAGCCTGGCACAGTTTCTCAATTTTGGTAAAGCTGTTATTCATGGAGAGTACTGACAAAGTGGGAGGGTATTTTTTTTAAAGTTAATGGGAATATGGGATTAAAGTATGTTTATTTGAGTGTCAACAATTTTTGAAATCTGTATATGAAGAAATCTTCAAAAAGTTCACCAAAATACGTGTAATGAAAATGTATGCATAGATTTTACAAACATTTAGTACTGAAACAAATTTACCTTTTTAATTTCGTTAAAGCAGACTGCCATTTTGCTGAATGCCCTGTCTGGGTTCATTTTCTCAGACTCAGATTGTGGGTTTTCATGAAAATGTATCACAGAAGTGTTGTGCCCGTCTGACTGCTGCCTGTAGAGGCATGAACAGGGTTAGAGAGGGAGGTGGCACACAAATTCAGAAAATAAAAAATGAGACAGACACAGATAAGATTATTTACAGAAGTGCTTAGAGAGTCAAATTACAGGAATCAATGTGGCACGAACTTTTATAGCAGTGTTCTGTATTGTATTAACCAGCCACTAGTTGACCATGAGGAAGCAACAGATTGCCATGTACAGAACTCGGTATGTGACTGCCTCAAGGATATCTTTAAGCACACAGATCTGTGGCCTTGGACTGTTGCCCAACTGCAGACCCTCACCTGCAGGTGTCAATCTTGGTCTCGGATTTTTGCCCACCTGCGGACCATTTCCTGCAGAGTTTGATCTTGGTTTCCTGCCAGCAGTCTGTGAACTGAAGATTCCAGATACAATCCACCCTGCTTGTCAAGCTGCCTTTTTGTAGACTTCTTGCACACTTCTGATAATGTCATTTCTAGGTACAATGATAGGCATCTCATCCATGAGTGACATCAGCCTGCCTTATGTAGTTAAGATGGCGTTCGCCAGGCTTCTCATTAAAAGAGTTGCTTTCTTCCTCTTTCTGAGTTCTGTTTGTTAGGGGAAAAAAGTAGAGTTGCAGCGTAAGGGAGGAGTGCCAAGAGATTTGAGGGCCTGAGGCTGGGATTGTCATAGCAGGTTAAGCCACTGATTGCAGCTCTAGCATCCCATATTGGAGAGTCAATTAAGTCCTGACTTGCTACTTTTGATCCAGTGCTTCATCCAATAGGAAGTACTCATTTTTGGGATTTTTTTAGCATATGATGAAATTATTTCTGTATAAATTAAGTTAATTATTATTAATCTTGTTTTTTGGTGGGGGGTAAATCTAACATATATCTCTGATTTGGGTCTTATGTATTATTTTAACAAAAAGTATTTTAATATTCATGAATCATAAAACCACTGTTCTTTTGCTATCATAAAGAACATGATGAATGACAGATTCCTAAAACACCATTACACAAAAGCTTAGCGAGGTGGCAGCATTCCTAACTTTTTTGAGTGATTTATATTTGAGCTTTTCTTTATAAGCTACAGATGAGATACCTCTTACATGAGCAAATTTAGAACTTGACATGTGTGAGGGGAACTCCTAAAGTTTGTAGAAAAAAGTGATTGAAAACTAGGTTTGTTTTGATGCAAACGTATTTTGAAATCTATTTGAATTTTATAGATACAGTACCTTTTCCATTCAATTTCCTGAAGACCCTTTATACTGTGGAAAATGACCATTTCACAGAAAGGAGAAATCTTGGCTTTTTAACTTGTTTTACATTGCATTATTACCACACTATGTTATTTGGCTTGTATATAGAAGTTTCAGTATTTAGAAACTTTAGAAGTATCTACTTACCAGCATTATACTAAGCACTTCTGTGTGCCAGAAAGTGTGTTTTGCTGGTTTGAGGTCTATCAGTGCTTCTGTGTCAATCAGATGATCCAATTGAACTTTCCCGTTTCTTGATCATCCATCACCTTGGTTTAGGCCCTTGTCAATCTATGCTGTTTCTCCCTGTGTGAGATTTTCCTTCCTTCCTATCATGTGTAATGATTGCCAGGCTCAGTTCTCCCCAAAAGACTCATTCCTTGGGACTTCAATTGTGGAGAAAAGAGGACGGTGTGGCCCAACAGTGGTCTCCCTTTGGTTCCAAGTTGATTGATGGGCCTTATAGTCTGATTCTCCAGAACTAGCTCCATAGAACAGGTGGTTTTACCACTCATAGATCTCTACGCTTTCACTCTGCTGCTTCTGCAGTTTGATTCATTTCATTTCCTCTCCCTTAAATACTTTGCTAAAACTTAGTTGGAAGCAAAAATGGCTCAGCCTTGTTCAGAGGATACCTACTGTATAATTCTACTAAACTAGGTAAGAACCCTACAATTCATTATCTACAACCCTGTTAAATTCTGCTCTTTCATCACCAGTCTTTCCATGTAAATGTCATTTCCAGATGGTCAGGTTCCTAGAGTTAAAGTTCTGGTACCTGACATGACACTTTTCAAACAAAGAGCATTGCCAAAGAGTCACCCCTATTAAGTAGCTGCTATAATTGTGCTACCAAGTAACTATTACATCTCTGTTTTAAATTGTGAAGAAATTTGGTATCAAAGAGATTAAGAAACTCACCCAACAACATACAGTTAGTAAGTCGCCAAACGGGTTTCTCTGATTTAGAAGCTTTTACTCTGTTCTGTGTCGTATTGCCTTGGTGACAAAATAAGTACTTAAAATCATTAAGCATAGGTGTTTATGGTGCAGCACTGTGAGAATTGCCTTACATCCCCTCCCAGCACACTCCTTGGTATCTTTGCTGTGTTGACGATGCTGGTTATTATGGACTAACTGGTGTCCTACTTTCTTTGATTTTTCCTCCGGAGTTTTAGGATTTCTTTATAGGTTTATTTGAAAGGCAGATTTACAGAGAGAGAAAGAGGGAGAAATGGAGTCCCAGAGACAGAGTTCTTCCCTCTGCTCTTTCACCTCAAATGCATGCAGCAGGCTTGGAGCTGGGCCTGGCTAAAAACCAGGAGACTAGAACCCCAAACTCCATACAGGTCTCCCACACGAGTGGCAGGAGCCACAAGGGGAAAAATTTCACATCTGACTTTTATTACAGATTTTACAGTCAAAATGTACGTACACTGAAAATATTAAGTTACCTTCAGGTTGTACATATAAATGTAGGTAAAATATAAATGGATTTCAAATTTAGATTTGGCTCCCATCTCCAAGACACCTCATTATATATACATAAATATTCAAAACTTGGAAAAATCTGAGATCTACTTCCCAAAAATTTAAATTAGTGGCTATTCAGCCTGTACCTCTTATCTGCACATTTTTCTGTTCCATGTCTTGGCATTTGTACCTTTTAAAAGATCTCTGCACTGCTTTGAATCTATGCTGATTAAGTTCATCTGGACCCAATGATCATGCTTAGGAGAAGGTGCTTAAGCTTGGTTGTTGGTTTGAATGACTGCCTTGATCTAATGGGGTACCAACCTAGGCTTTGTAGGTCTTTTTTATAAACAGATTAATGATGATTGCTATGCTTTTAAAAAAACACCCTGCTTTATGGAAGTGTGTGTTTGATACACAAAAGCTGTAGACGTTTAATGCACACAACTTGATACGTTTGAAGGTAAGAATGCACCCTGAAACCAACCGTCAGAGTTCTTGGTACTTTGATCACTCCATCAAAAGGTAAGCATAGATATAACAGCACTTGGCAGCCTTCCCTTGTCTCTTGGTTTATTTGAAGCCATCAAATTGAGGTCTTATTTGTTTAATTACAAGAACCATATCCAATGAGAAAGACTTCCTGGAACAGGCAATGTTTTTATGTATTTTCATCCAAATCATCAGCAAAGTCCTAAATTATATGCAACAAGTGAAACAATTGTTAAATACTAAATCAGGGCCCGGCGGCGTGGCCTAGTGGCTAAAGTCCTCACCTTGAAAGCCCCGGGATCCCATATGGGCACCGGTTCTAATCCCGGCAGCTCCACTTCCCATCCAGCTCCCTGCTTGTGGCCTGGGAAAGCAGTCGAGGACGGCCCAAGGCTTTGGGACCCTGCACCCACGTGGGAGACCTGGAAGAGGTTCCTGGTTCCCAGCTTAGGATCGGCGTGCACCGGCCCGTTGCGGCTCACTTGGGGAGTGAATCATCGGACAGAAGATCTTCCTCTCTGTCTCTCCTCCTCTCTGTATATCTGACTTTGTAATAAAATAAATAAATCTCTTTTTAAAAAAATACTAAATCAGAGTAGTACTAAGCCAGAAGAGTTTATATATGAAAATCAATCAATAATATGAGGTTTTTTTAGCTGTGTACTTGAACTCCACGTTATAATTTTTATCAGAATTTCAGACACGTTAAAATGTTTGTGATAGCCTATTTTGAATCTGTTTTATCACAGGAATTGTACTTGGAAACAATGGGAGAGGGCTTTTTGTTTGTAATTGTATACTGTCTAGCATATGCATTCATTTTTATAAGAATTAGCAAAAATTTCCCTGCTCCTGGGGGTTCACAAACTGCTCATTGGTGTGTCTTGGTTTAGTGTGGCATTCTTGCTTAAAAAATGATGTACTTGTTTCCAATCCCTTGGTTGGGAATCCAGCTCTGTCTGATTATATCATTCCTGAGGGAATCTCTATGGTGGGTGTCTGCCGCACTGTAGCTCCACAGACTGAATAGTTTAAACAACAGAAGCTTACGACCTTGAAGCTCTAGTGGTCCAGAGTCTGAACTCAAGGGGTCAGCATGTCCAGTTTGTGATGAGGGGCGCTGCCTCTGGCTGGCAGGTGCCCTTATCATTGTGTCTTCCCATGGCCTTTACTCTCTATGAATCTGAAGAGTGCAATTTCTGCCTCTATAAAAACATCTGTCCTGTTGGATCTCATTAGACTCTGTTAACCCCCTTGATGGTCTAATTGCCAAATATAGTCACACTGGGGATTGGGGTTTTATTAGGGAATTTTAGGGAGGAGAGATTGAGCAGTTCGGACTGCAACAGTGCATGTTCTAGCAATGCATGCAGCAGTATAATGTTGGGGCTCAATAAGAGGCCGCTTAGGGTTCATGCTGCTGTCTCTGATTCCCTGCCATGTATTTAATGAGAAAATTGTTAGTAGTAATGTCAGTAGTTTAACTCCTGCTTGAGATTTTAAGAGCTTGTGTGAAGTAGAGCTTTTGTTAAATCTGTCTGCACTTCTGTGATGTGTGAAGTGTCATACACTTGAAGGATAATGCCTTGTCACACTTAAGACAGCTACAATCTAGAAAATTGCTTGTAAACAGCTAGGGAAAGATGTTCATGGTCTCAGAGGACGTGATTTGGATCCGATGGCTATGCCATTCTCAGTGAGGTTTTAAAACCTATGCTGTATAGGGAAAATGCTGTTTTTTTTTTTTTTTTCTGACATGTGTCTGGTTTTCTCAATACAGATACATGCCTAATCTTTATAATGTTATAGAGCATAAATTTCACTAATGTACTCTAGGGAATCACTGCTCCATAGCAAATTTGAAATCCTTCTCTGGATTTCAGGAACCTATCTGGGGAATAAAATATTCCTTGATTAGGCCCTGACTCTGCTGTTTTAGTTCATTGTTTTAAATGAATGTCTTTAGGAGTCCTTCCTCCCACCACCTTTCTTTAAATACATAAGAAATTAAGATTATGCAGTATCCATGAGGGAACTGAGCACCTCATTCTGCCCACATCCAAAGAAATAAGGGGGCTACAGGTGCATTTCAACTGATGATATGCTTTCCACTTCAACTAACAAGATCATCATAACTGATGACTCATCTTTGACTTCAATGCCACAGGCTCATTCTCAGTGGCAGCACAGTTCTCTCCAAAATGTAAATGGTTTTGCAGTTGTGTCCAGTCTGTGTCCTAGTAAGCAACCCATCTTCTTTTTCTTTTCCTTGGAGCCCAAGTCTCAGATCTACTGTACCGATTTGTTTTCTGGACCTGCCAGTTTTCTGGCTTCTAGAGGAAGGTGTTCTCCTTAATCTGATGGCTCCCCATCATTTTATCCACAGGAAACGATTTAATGGATACATTATCTGTCCCTGCCTGAGGCAATTCAGATTTTTCCTGAGCTAATGATCTTCCAAGCCTTATCTTAACTGTTAGTTGAGAAGTTAGTTCCTCTAACTTTGCCAGATCTGCAATGCCCCAAAACTCTCCATTCCTCTTCGCTTCTTTAAAACTGAGTACTTCATTTATGAGCTCATCTAAGCTCATCACTTTGTAAAGATGCCTTGCCAGAAACAGCCAAAAATATCCAGTACACATGCCAAGCATTTTTGTTTTCTCCCATACTGCAAGTTCCTTAGGTAGGAAATCCACCTCCCAGGGAAATCCGCCATATTTATAACTAGTTTCCACCCTGCTTTCTGACTGCCAAGCCATATTCATATACGTTAAGGTTTTTCTATCTGCTTAAGAATTCCCATGGTTTTAGAACCTGAACTGGTACAAGAGAGGCACCCTACACCCCATCACAACCTTGTGTTTCTCACTCTGGATGGACAAACAGCTAGAGAAGGCTCAAGACAAAGAATGGGTTCCAATGCAGAGCTTCAGGCAGCACTAAGTCAGAACAATCTCTGTGTCTTGAAAGCTGAGGTAGGATATGGTGTGAGCACATGTGTGTCTATCACACTTGATGCCTTTCATGTGGCCTCCCAGGAAGAACTCAGGAGGAAAAATACCCTGCTCACCAAAACTGAACTCCATGTCTTAGCAATTAAAATTCTTACCATTAACTCCCATTTTAATTCTTGTCAGTTTCTGATGTGATTGCTCATAATGAATCTAAATCATCTCTGGGCTTTCTGACCTCACAAGGTAATCAAACTGTGTCATATCTGTCACTGCAATGCTCTTTCTTACCATCATCTAATAGGAATGACTAAGAAGCAATGAGATATTAGCGGCTTGGGATGCGGAGTCCAGATGATCTGAGCTCAAATTCTTCCTCTACAATTTATGAACGATCTGATATTGGAAAAATGGTTTATTCTTCTTCAACTCAAATGTTATTTGTGCAAAGAAGGTAAAACCACCTAATCTTATGTTGTTGAAACAGTAAAATAATTTACACCTTGGAGTCACAACAAAACAAAAAAGCACAGATAAAGCAAAGTATCTTTTTTTCAATTGCAAATAAAAACAGTGATATCCTAAAGAGAAAGTCTGAGGTTTAACAACAGGGAGGCTGACAAAGGAAAAGCAGGTGAATTCTTGGTCTCCTGTGCTGACAGGGTGCTTTGGCGTAATACTGGCTCTTGCTTCTCTCCAAGGGAAGACTTGTTTTTCCCATATCAATCTAGTAATCTCTTGAGCCTCAGTGTCCTGGTTTTTGAGATGAGGATAAGAATTGCTCTAATGACCTTGGTAAGGATCTTTTGATAGAGCTGTAGATATAAGGGTATTAGGATTGGGTTGGAAAGTGGATTGGCTATAAGGAAATGAGTAGTAAAGTTGTTATTCTTGTTCCAAGTTTGGCTGAGGAGAGTGGGTAATGTGAGAACTGGACAGTAATAGAAGTTATGTTTTCTACAAGTTGGGAATGTTGAAACCTGCTCTTATTCTGAACTTGCATCATCAGTGGGAAGGGAGAGGAGGAGAATGCAAGGGAAACTTGCAAGGGAAACATGGAGTTGGCTGTTGGCTCTCAGAGTTGGAAAGATGAAATGCCCTATCCAATAGCTTTGAAGCATGCAGTGAAGGTGTTGGCACGGAGATGTATGTGCAAGTCCTGGAAGCGATAAGACACTTAGTAGAAAACAGTGAAATATGGACAGTGAGTGACCAAAGCGAGAGGAAATGTTGCATGGTTGTTGGGAGATCTTTAGAAGCTGAACAAATGCGAGGGACTAGATGAGTCTGGGAGGGTGTATGCTGAGGCACTTCCAAAGGGTCATAGAAAAAATGGAATTAAATATAGGGATTTATTTTGGTGCAAACTATTGAAATTCCCATTTTTTACTTTATAATAATCATCTTTATAATATAACTTTATAATAATCATTGCACTAAAAAGAGCGCTAAAACAGCAGCCTAACCTGTAGTATTTTGAGGTAGGGTCTTTGGAAAAAATATGAGATCAGGAGGATGGAGCCCTTTTGAATGAGATTAGTGTCCCTGCAAAAGAGGTCGAGAGCTGGCTTGCTGTCCCCACCACGTGAGAGCAAGATAAGAGTCAGCAGTCTGCCACTCAGAAGAAGGACCTCCTGGATGGTGTTGGTGCTGTGATGTTTGATTCCCGGCTCCCAGAACTGTGGGAAATAGATACTGAGCACCACCCAGATCTATTGTACCTTGTCACTTATAGCTGGAACCAGCTACAGTGGGCATAATTAGTTTTTTTTTTTACATCCTAGTATTATAGCTACTATAATCTGGATTAATTAGGTATCTTCCTGTGTGTGCACCCACAGTGGTCTCTGATGCTGAGTACTTCTTTCATTGAAGGCCTTATATTCCTTCTTTGTCAAGGTCTTCCCTAGAAGCTAGAACTTCTGATAAAGTAGAGCCAACCTACCTGTTGAGTGTTTGGCAGTGATGCTGCAGGTCTTTGTAAATGTGTCACATGGGTTCACAGGAGAAAACACCTGGTAATCCCTAGAGATAATGCTGTATCACTAAGCACATAACCCTACAGAAAGCTTTTCTACTAAGTTACTATGAACATTATCTTTGGAGTTTGATGTCTCATTCTGTCTTTAGGCCAATTTTGATGCTTTTATCTACAACCACAATTTTCAGTTCTCCCCTCATCTTCTTGGCCCAGTTGAATGTGCTTTTCAGGAGTAATCATAACTGTATAAATTGCTGCCTGACAGTCCTTAATCATGTTGAAGACAAGCTGTTTGGGGCTGGCAGGAAGTTTACTGTGATATCAAATTTTTCCTATGTATTCCGTCTTTGATTTCCTGATTGTTTCACTTCATTTAATGTTTCAATAATGTATTGTTTCTGTTCTACAAATGATTGTTTTGGGCATTTTCCTTATTCAATTCCTGTATTTAAAGTGAAGTTTACCCATAAATCAGATGACTTGTTGCATGTAGCAATGGATGGTGGCACAAAGCAACTTAATTTTCCTTGAAGGTTTCATTGAAAGACAATATATTTTAGGTGCCAAGAGCCTGGTCCCAGGGGCCAGGATCTGCCATTTGCTAATTTTGTGACCTCAGTTTATTAAATCTTTTTGTGCTAATGGCTCCTCCTGGGTTAAACAGGAATAATACTGGTGCCTATGCCCCAGGGTTATGAGGATTAGATGAGAGTATATTTAAAAAAAAAATACCTGGATGATCCCATGGTAAGAGAAATACTGAAAATACAGCATCCATGAGGTCAGACATTCTAATTACCTTACCTTTCATCTTTGTTTTTTTTGAAGAGCATGGCCTGTGCTATGAGAATAGCATAGAGAAGAAACTTCTTCTCAGATCATTTTTCCTAAAACTTTTTAACACACAAAGGTAAAACTATTTGTTCTGATCTATAGCTGGGCAGTCGTCTCTTTAGGTACAATCCTAGTTTTTTGTAAATAAGTGTTATTTTAGTGTTAAAAATAGATGTGTAAGGTATTTCGGGCAGACAGGGACTGTGCTGAGGTTGAGTGTGTTTATAAAAGGCCACGTGAGGGAGTGTTGTGGTGATGGAACTGTTCCGTGTCTTGACGGTGGTGGATATGCGATCCTACACATGAGCTAAAATTGTGCAGAACTAAATACAGGTACAATTAAACTAGGAAAATCTCAATTGTGGATTGTGTTACTATGAATACACTGGTTGTGATATTGTGCTGTAATTTTGTAGAAGGTTGCTATTGAGGGAAACTATGTAAAGACCATGTCAAGACTGTACATGAAGCTCCAGTGACCTCAAAATGGTTGTTTAAAACTGTACCTGTACCAATTCTATAAAACTAATGAATAATTATTATTTTTGTTTTCAGATTGTTCCTGTCTCATTTGTGCACAGCCTTTGGCTTTTGTAAGTAACATTTTGATATTTTTTAAAAGATTTATTTATTTTTATTGGAAAGGCAGATATACAGAGAGGAGGAGAGACAGAGAGGAACATCTTCCGTCTGATGGCTCACTCCCCAAGTGGCCGAAATGGCTGGAGCTGAGCCCATCCGAAGCCAGGTGCCTCTTGCGGGTCTCCCAGGCGAGTTCAGGGTCCCAATGGCTTGGGCTGTCCTCAACTGCTTTCCCAGGGCATGAGTAGGGAGCTGGATGTCAAGTGGAGCTGCTGGGATTAGAACCGGTGCCCATATGGGATTCCAGCACACTCAAGGCGAGGACTTTAGCCGCTATGCTATCATACTGAGCCCATACATATATATATATATATAATTATATATTATTTATATTATATTATATATTATATATATTATATATAATATATATTATATATATAATAAATAAATCCCCTCCCAACATTTGTCTTCACTGATCAGATTACAGTACATTTTTCAAGGTCCTGGAGCAAAAAGGTAGAGCAAAATGATGTACCATTTACATCTTATCGCTCAAATCTGTTTCATCTATTCTGACTTTTTTATGTAGTTTGTAGTTTGTAGTCCAGGACACGTGTGTCTGCGAGGTGACTTCCTGTCTGGGTTATGATTAGTTGGAGTGAGAGGGCCACCTGCAGAGCTATGGGCTATGCTCCTCCTTCTCCTTTCCTTTCTTTTTTGTAATTATTTAAAAGGCAAACAGAGAAATTTCCATCTGCTGATTCACTCCCCAAGTGCCAACAACAGCTCACCCTGGGCCAGGCCAAAGCCAGAAACCAGGAATTCTGTATGGGTCTCCTTTATGGTTGGCAAGGAGCCAGTTACTTGAGCCATCTTCTGCTTGATCGGAAAGATGGAGTAACTGGAACTGAACGAGGCACTCTGACATGGTATGTGGGTGTCCAAAGTGCTGGCTTACTGCCGTGCCGCAATGGCAACATTTGGCACATTTTTTTGCATCTTTGTTTTTGATTTTAATACACCTATGCACATAAATGTGTATATCATTTTGTGGGAGAATTGAAATATACTAACTTCATATTAAGGGCAGCTTTAAGAATTATTGTGTGAAGATGGCTTTACTTTTCCTCTGACAGTAGTCAAGGAAAAATACTGTTGTAAGGTAATATGCATTCTCTATGTAACAAATCAACATCATTTGTTTATTGTAGTAGTCTTCTAGCTGCTCTGCGTACTTTTCCAGTTTCTCCCCTAGAATTCATTCTCCAAATGGCAGCTAGATAAATTATTGAGAGCCGTAACTCTGCTAGGGTTACTTTTCTACTCTGATGTCTGCGGTGCTTCCTGGTCTTCATTACAGAGCCTTATCAGCTCCTACATGATAGGAGACCCTGTTAACTCAGGCTCCCCTTTACTGACTTTAGCCATACCGGTGTTACTGTTTCTACATCATGTCTTTGTGTTCACCCTTCCCACAAATAGCTGTATGACTGGCTTTCTTATCTCCTTACAATCTTTGTTAAATTATCTTCTCACCCACAGCCTTCCCTATTTTAAGCTGGCATTGTTTCCCCTGCACCACTTTCCTGTCACTTGGTATTCACTGGATTTAGTTCTGATTGCTGTTTGGTAAGCATTTTACTTGTCTGTCTCTCCTTCACCCAAAGGTAGGTTCTACCAGGGGAAGCTGTTTCATGTGTTTTGCTTACCCTGGTGAATTCCTGATAATGGCAGAAAAACAATTAATACAATTAATGAAAAATATTTTAAAATATGTTCATTACAGTTTGACTTCCAAGCTCAGTTTGAAACAGTCAATAAACCATGGAACAGATCAGAAACTAAAAGAGTGCTTAGAAACAAATGTATAGTCTTCATATCAATTTGATGTTGGTTCATTAATTGAACCCCATAGAGTTCTAGATTTCTGTGGTCCATCTCAGTGCTAGGGGGATCATACCACCTAGATCCTGCAAGTTAAATTCTGTGTCCCATCCCTGAAAAGAGACAGCTTTTGTGCTTTTAGAAACAAGTTTTATATTGCTTTGGTTTTTCTTGTGGATAAATAGTAGTTACCCCAAGTGAGCATATGTTATATGAGCCTACACGGGTCTATGTGCTCCATAATTTTAAAATTATATAATTTATAGACTCTGTGAATGGCTTTTTCTGGAAGAAAAATTGAGGGTCTGAAAATACTGCTTAATGTATAAAATTACTAAAAATAATGCTAAAATTAGGCTTTGAGACACTACCTCATTGAAGGGAAGTGTTACAATACACTATTGAACTTAAAAATGCATTGTGAGCACCTATTTAATATAGTTATAATGAAAGAGCTTCAGTGAATGATTACATGCACAATGCACAATAGGTAGGTGTAATGGAAACAGTGTGATATTTGCAGACAAAAAGTTGAATTTAAAGTGTTCACTTGGCTGGTTAGTTCTCATTCACAGGTCTGTTTAGTTCATGTGAGCCCCTTTTTACCTCATCCAAAACACCTTCTCAGATGGTTGTGAGGGAGATGAATCTGAAAATGTTTCTAAACACCTTGTAAATGCTCTCAAAAGATATAGAATGAATTGACAGGAGTAGTCATTTGACATAGACTCTCTTTAAGTAATAGATTTTCTGAGTGCTTTCAAAAGATTATTTGATTTATAGCAACTCAGTTTCCAGAGGAAAATGGATGAATCAGAGTCGTCTATTACACAGGAAGTTGTACTCAGAAGGCTAGCCCTCTTCCACGAGATCCATCATTTTGGAGGAATGGTGGTTTCCAGCATGTTTTAAAAAGAACTCTTGACACACATTTCCATCTCCTTTGGCAGAGAGGACAGAGAGTGGTTAAATGGGATCAGTTAAGTCAGTCAGTCCAGAGCTGAATTTTACTGTCAGGGTTCCTTATTTAACGATCCATACCACCTTTATCACAAGCTGATTTTCCTGTGCAGCTTTGAGTTGTACATTTTCTAATTTCACTTCTGTCCCAACTGAAAAAAACAAGCAAAACCTCTTCTTTGCACCAGAAGATCTGTTAGTTCCCTGTACAAACTGGCACCTTTGGCAATCCAAGGTGAGCATAAGGCTCTAAAGCCAGCCATATCCATGGTCCCTTCCAAGCCCTTAATATGGGCACCGGGGAGGTGGTGTAAAGTGTCGAAGACTGAGCTCCCCATACCTTTCATTCCAGTATTGGTTTTTTCTTTGGGTTTGGTTTGGTTTAGGAGTTTTAAAACTTAACTCATCTCTTCCCCTGTTTACTCAGGATGAGTAATAGAAATGGGGTGGAGCTCAGAGAGCAGAACCCGTTTTTTACAGGTTTCCAAGAAGGTTGTCTTGAGGGAGGGAGCACTCAGAATTAATTGAGTGGCAAATTTGGAAACATTTTAATTGTACTTGTTTGGCTTGGGTAGCAAGTCCGAATAATTCGGTTTTTTTTTTTTTCATGTTCCGCATTGTTCCCCTTTCCTCTGACGTTCCTGTTGCCCACAAATATATGCCCACACAGCTCATTCAAACACTGTCCTGTAGGAGCTTGAGTTGCCTCATGCAATTACAAAGCTAGTTGTGATCTCAGTTGTATTTTGCAACCAGAATTTTCACAAATGAACTCTTTCCTAAAGGTGTGAGATTTTTGCTGGGGACAGCCCTTGGGGGAAGCCCAAGGAACCTCAGTTGTTAGTTCATCATGTCCTAGCTTACTGGGTATGAATAGATGAGCTTTAATATGGTGAACTCAGGAAGAACAGATCTCTAGCCCTACTCCTAAGGCCATGGCACTGTTACATTGAGAATAAAGTTGCCGTATCATATGGGTACCATGACATGAAAGAAATCGCAGACTGGTAAGTGAGACCATCACTTCCAGGATGTGGAAAGAAAGCGAGGGTGAGAGAGAATCTTGTATTTGATGGAATGCCAGGGGGCCCTTGAGGCTCAGCAGGCCCTAGAAGCAGAGGACTTCCCTCAGGGCTTGGTTTTTCCCTCTGACCTTGGATGAACTAGGGAGCAGTATATTATGCTGGGTGATTGTGCCGGCTTGTCATGGTTAGCATTCTGGACTGTCACTGGAATGTAGCAAACGGATGAATTTGAATTGAACCATGAGGTGGTCTGCTGGACCCTCTCCTTGTCTCAAGGAGACCTGTGGCTGTTTGTCTGGGCTGGGCCTAATGAAAGCAATGGAGGGAGAGAGAGAGGTGGGCCTTTGATCTCTTTGTTGCAGCTGCTCCCTGGGAACTAGCTGAAATCAATGCGCTGTTTTCCTGAAGGAATGAATGGCTCTGCCTAACTAGCTTTGTGAAGCCCTGGGGAATTCACTGCCTCTGTTTATTGACAGCTGAAAAGGAGCGCATGGGGCGGAATGGACCTTCTTGTGAAAACCAGGCACAGGGGAAAATTAGACCCCAATTTAACACAGAGGAATTTGGAAATTCACCCCAAAGGAGACGGGAGTTTCTCATGCTTACATTAGAATGACTCAAGTTTGGGGCTGGTGTGTAATGAACAATGGAGGTTTGGTCACAACTATGTTATAAGTAGGAATATGGTATGCAAATGCTGAGAAGTTGATTCAACACCCCTCTTTTTAACACTGAAGTGCAGAAAGAAATATTTAATATATTCAAGTGATTCTTTTAAATTTTGCTTTAAAGAAAAAATATTTGAAAACAAAGATGAGATTTCTAAACATCTGTCATTCAGTTATGTTTCAAAACATCTTTGAACTTGGGATCCTAAATTCTGCTCTTGCCAGTGACTCTTATTTTTCTGGACTGTGTGCCTCACATGAGAATACTACTACAATAATATGATGTTTTTAAAGTTTAAATTCCTGGTGTGTTATAAGTGGGAGTTCATGTCAAATGTAAACAAAACTGGCTAATAGACTAAGATAGTGTCTGAAATTACAACAGTTCATAAGTCCTATAACTACCACCTTCACTTTTAGAACGCAGAACAGAAAGTCTTGAGTTTGTGACAAGAAAGTATCAGTATCCATTCTTTAACAGATCCCCTCTCTTGCTTGATTTCCCAGGAAGAATTTATGGCCTCTTCCTTTGGCCCCCAGACCATTGTGCATACCTCAATTATAGCACTTAACACATTGCCCCTTAGCTCTTTATGTAGGTGTATTTGCGTAGCTGGAAGGGAAGCAGCTGTGGTGTATTAATTTTTATATCTAGCAGAGCTCTTGGCTCAGCAAATGCTGAGTGAATGGGGATTGATGGCTCCCTGAACATTCCTTTGAATGTGATTGCTTATCCAGACTTCAGGGACAAATACTAAATTTTAGGAAAGCCTGATTAATCTTGTTGTTACCTGGCTGGTGCTGTTGCTTTTTAAAAATCCTTTCACTGTGTAGAATTGCACTTGTCTGCTCTGGCCATCCCATCAGCTTCGAAAAGGGGCCAGACGAGGCACAAGAGGTGGTGGCGTTGTCCTTTTTAGAGCCAGTCTCTTGGCTCTATTATTCTTTCCTGACTGGAAAGCCTCATTGTGATGAAGATGAAAAGTCTCTAGTGTAGAATTTTGTAGACACCCACTTCCCCAGATTCAGCAATGGAGGTTGGTTACAGCTTCCAGATGACATGATTGAATTCACTGAATGTTAAATAATGCAAAACAAAACATCCTCTGACCATATTTTTAACCAGATTTACTACCACTGAATTCATGGGTCCCTTATCAAAAGCAGTAAACAAACACCTTTCCTTGTCTGTGAAAAGTGGAAGGAAGATTTTGATTCTCAAAGTTTGGCTGCTCTGGTTTCTGAGGCCCCGGGACAAACCCAATTTCTGAGCTGTTCCCAAATTACGATTTATTTCTTTTCTTCAGAGAATAGTGTCAAGTTTTCTAAGAGTCAAGACTTTAAAATGGGGTTGAGATTAGACCTGTGAGGGGTGATCCAAATAATTAGTGGAATAAAATTTCTTTTGGTGCAAAACAAAACTTACATCCATGCATTTGAAGAGGTTGGCAAAAAGTTTATGGGAAATGACATGCTGTAATAAAACTGCACGAATTTTAAAACTTTGCAGCAAAATAATTTTTTAAAAAATCTGTTTCCCACAAACTTTTTGAAGTACCTACAACATTAAGACTCCATGTTTACATGTGTGTTGAACTCTTAAGATACCAGAACTAACTTTTTGAAGTACCTACAACATTAAGACTCCATGTTTACATGTGTGTTGAACTCTTAAGATACCAGAACCTTTCCGCTTAGGGTAACTTCCTATTCATCCAGATTGGCCAAGGAAAGCAGCTCTGTAACGACTTGGTTCATCATTGAAAATGACACAACTTGCTTACCACTGGTTGAAGTGCAAAAGAGTCTATCTTGAAATGTGAAATTATTTCGTGTTAAATAATGTAGAAGTTGTATGTAAGGTCAAGTGTTACTGTTATAAAGATCTTCTGTGATAATTGGATATCTAGTCATTTGCAGTTAATCACTCATGAATTAGTAAGACTGTTAATTAGTATGTTTCAAGTACTTTACATGTTTTCTTGTCAACATTGTCATGTTAGGGTTACATCCTTCCATGAGACATTTTCAGCAAAAAAACACCTCAAAAAGAAACAAAATTTCTGGCTTATCTCATACCTAAGTTATTATGGCTCTAATAGTAGCAGGATTCACATTAATATGGGTCTGCTATTTTGCAATAACAACAAAAAACACAGCCTTCTCAGTCAGAGCATAAATATAGCCCGCCCCAGAAGAAATGGCTGTGTACGCTCAATGCTCAAATATTCACCAATTGGATTAGACTAGAATTTATAACTGAGAAGGTAATGGTGGGTGGGTGGGTTTGAATTATTACTGATTTGCTTTTTGTCTTCAGTCTTTTAGTGAAGAAATATATTTAACCCCATTTTCAGTGTTGTCTTCCCTATACTTGTTGTCCCTGACCCTTCCCTATCTCAAGGTGAATAATGGAGTGCTTACTGTCAATAGGTTCTCTGTGGAACCTATCCTTATCGATGAAGTATTGCCCTTGGGGGAAAAAAAAAAGAGTTGATCAGAGCTTGGATGTTCTCCTTCTTGTTCGTTTCTTTGCTCCTTCCCTACCTGCGTCATGCCTCGCCCTGCTCAGGGTGCATTTCCTTTTCCCGGTAGTGTTCTTCATAGTTCATTCTTAACAAGGTTGATTACTTTCTAACTTTTGCTTGAGTTGTGAGGTGTTTATGCTTGATGTCTTTGAAAAAAAATAATTGCAAATATGCACATATTTCTCAGACACGACGTTCAACAGCTGACTCTCATCGACTCCTAACCATCCTCAGAACGATCTTGAGCTGTGAGGTATATCAACATCTCCGGTAGAGGTGGGGTAAGGGTTTCTAGGTGGTTCCAGATAGCACCAAGATTTGAATTGGAACCTTCTGGGAGCAGAGAGCTGCTCTTTAAGCACATCACTCTCCTCTGAAGGACTTACATGTGTGCCTTTGAGATGCTGGGATACAGCACTGATGGATGTGGAAGGGGTCAGGTTTTTTTGCCGTGGCATCCCCATGCTACACATACACATATATGAATACACACACAGTGTCATTGGGATTCTCCCATATGCTTTCTTTTTTGTTGACCCTAGGTTTTTGTTTCCCTTCTAGGCTTTCCCTCCATCCGAAGTGGTTCTGCTGCTCACTGCACCTAAAACCCGTCGGTTCCTCGCTTAGGTATGTGTGTCCTCTATCTGAGTCCACTTGTCTCTCCCATGGTTGGTCATGACTCTCTCCTCCATTAAAGCCCATGCCAAAACCCTCTATCTGCCTATTCCACAGCAGAAAGCAGTGGAAGAGGGAGGCAGGGCAGGAAGGCATCAAGTTCCAGAAAACACCTGCTGTTCATGGATTTGAATTTAAGGGACTTTTTTGGAAGGTGGGCACACAGGAGATAGGATTGGGAGGGAAAGGTTGAGAATTTATGAAAGCCTATTATTTTGTTCTTAAATCAGTACTATACTCTAGTGATTATCATTGAAATAATGGGTGTTATCATTAGAAATAATGGGTATTGTGCATTTGATTTTTATTCATCATGACTTGCTTACTAGACACTGCATGATTGCCTTTCATTTAAAAACATGATTTTGAACTGTTGCATTGCAAAACTAAAAAACACCAGGAAAAACAAATCAAGGTTCTTATGTGTTTCGAGTCAGATCTATTAAGTAACATATAACTATAAAAACATCTAAATCCTTCTAACATTGTAGCATGGAGTCATTCTCAACTTGCATATGTTCTCTCCAGGTTTCCTAAGGTTGTGAAATAGGTATGTCAGTAAGCCCAGTGTTTATCTGAAGGAATCTGTGGTCGACAGGCTCTTCACTACATATCAGGAGTTTTTGATTTCATATATTCCACCGACTATGTAGAGATGATTCTTTTTTGTTGCATTTTATTTTGAATTTTTGGGTACAATTTCATATAGACTTGGATTCCCCCTCAAATTCCCCCCTCCCAACAGATGTTCCCCATGTTGCTACAACAGTAAAGTTTTTCATACGGAGTCATAATTTCAGAGATGATGATTCTTTTTACCGTCCATTCCAAGGTAATGATTCCTAATTCCAGTTTAAGTTTCCTACCTCACGTTTTCAGCCGTTTTCCCACAGCACCTGTTCACTCGTCATTTAGTTCCATCCCTCCAGACTGCAACCTTCCCCTTGTATTGCAGCTTCAATGCTAATTCTTGCTCAGCAGTAACTCTTGGCCCCTGGCCACAGTTTGCGAAACATCCTTGGCTGCCACGCTACTTTTTTGCAGCCCAGTCTTCCTACTAAGTTTTTTCCCTAATTACTTTATAGATAAACCACATCCCAGATTGTTCTGTGATCTTAAAGCTGATTTCCAGTCACCTCAGCTGAAGAGCATTAGGTGTGCAAGTTTGAACTGTTTTCCAAATGATTCTGATTGAAACATGTCTGCTTGCTCCACTGACTTATTCAAAATGCGAAGTTAGGCAAACTCCAGAAATGCAGGGATCATTTCACTGTTCTTTGGAGTAACTTCCTGGCACCCATAAGACCAGTTTATGCCAGGACCATTTGTAATTGTTTTTGATGATTGAGCTGGATGTTGTCAGTGAAGGCACAGCAAAAAGGACTGAACTACTACTTCAGAATTTAGGAATGTTTCAAATGCATGAGAAACCAAATGGTGCACAACTATGTAGGAGATAAAACTGTCACGATGATACACGTTAAAGAAGGGTGATGGAAGTGAATCAGTCATTTGTATTCTCTCTTTGGTCTTTGGAAATCAGTCACTAATGTTTCCTAACTGAGATCTTCCTGCTGGGTCAGGATTTCTCTGGGCGCTAAACTCCTGGGCCAGAAACTTGTCTTTGTGTTTCCATCTGTACCTATGCAGCGTATCCTCTTATAACAGTCCTGCAGGTTGGATAGGCATCTGTGGGTTTATGGGGGAGGAGATGTGAGGTCATAACATTTCAAGTAGCAGAGCTAGCACCCCCAACCTAGAATTAGATGTCCCCAGATACTGTAACACCCCACACAAAAGTCTTTCCTCCACACTGTGGGGGAATTCTCTTATTTGGTTAGTTCTTTAACTGTCAGAACCCCACCTAGTATGTAGTATGCCTGCCACATAGTGGAATGGAACAAAAGTCATTATCCTTCCATTCTCAGGAAAGTTATGATCTAAGAAATGGCTTTAAAATTTCTTTACTTTCCATCTCCATGAATGGAGAAAATGAAGTTAGGGGATTATAACATAGGAGAGTGTTAGGTATTAATGTCATCAAAATCAGTAAATTAAATTTTATTCAATGTTTAAAATGCTGGAAATGATGCGTGTTTTTACTAAAACAAAGCATTTTGTGGGGGATAACAATCTATTAGAAGGGGTTCATACAACTTACATACAGTCACCATGTTGACTGGAACTATATAAAGATCATAATTAGGTTGTTTCCCCAAAATGCTTCTCATTTGTCCCATATATTCAACTCTAAGGGTGTAAGAGTGTTGTGTTAATTATGATTTGGGGAAAAATTAGAACTCTCTAAATAGTTTTATAGAGAAGTTACAGAGTTCAGTTACATTTATTTTTGTACATAATCTTTGCTTTTTGTTTTGTTTTGGGAATTTCTGTTTACCCATGTTAATGTGTAAAATTGATAAGTTGGGGGCATAATCTGCCTGCTGTCTGAGGTCTTGTCCTGCAAGAAGCAGAGACAACTTGCTTTGGGGATTAAAAACTTTCCCTGTTGCTGAGACAGATCTCTTAATTGCAGTTTATTAGAAACAAATGAGACCACTGAGGAGTTCCAAACACTCAAGTGTCAGGAATGTATTCACAGTGTTGGAAGACTCCTGTGACAGCAGCATTGTCATTAGGTTGAAGGGAAGTTGATCCCAAATCAAATAGGAGGACCAGCACATGATCCAGTCTTCAGCATGTGAAAATACACTGGCCTGCTAGAAACCCAGTTCTTCACTGAGATGGCAATGGGTTAGAAGGAAGGCAAAAGAAAATTCAATTTTGGCCAATAAAGTGGACCAATTCTCCATTCTCTCATACCCCTCCTCACCTCCACCAAGCGTTGGGGCATCAGAGCTTGGACATTAGCTGCCTCTCGGTGGTTGCCCATGCTTAGGTGTGGACTGGGGAGGGTCATTTGAGTGCTCCATGATGGATCAATCCCAGTCTCTCTCTTCCCTTCTTGGATTCATCTGTCTGTAGTGACAAGGGAAAGAAATACTCACAGAGAGGCTGGACCCTTGGGAGACCAAGGAGTGGCCCCACTCTGGACTTGCCCTGTTCTCCAAATCTCTGTTTGTTCTGTAGCTTCCATGTTCCCAGTATGAATTCTTGGGTTACCATTTAACAAAACACATATAACCACAGCAGGGATGGATGGTGGGGGCAGCATTAGGCATCAGACTCTTGGGTGCCATCTAGGGTGTTCCTCCTACGGAGAGCTCCTCTCCCAGACCATCAGTTCTTTGGATGTGGCCCAGGTCCTTCAAATTTAGTGGTGTGGCTGTTTTCAGCCTCTGGATGCTATGCTGACCAGAGGTCTCTGCATTCAAAGTTTTAATCTCTGGCCTTGGTCGCAACTATCTCAATCCTCTTTAGTTCCCATCAAGGCCTTTTATGAGCCTCTTCAGCTGCAGAACTGATGTAGAATTTGCTTGGAGGACATGATTGACCTCAAAATCTGATCTCTTGTAGCTATTAGTGCCCCCAAGGACCCACCATGATTGCCATGTCTATGAGTCAACACATCTATCATGAGGATTTATGTCTTTCTGTTAGGGTGGGAATCTCCCCTCCTCCAAAGCACCTCTGTTTCTAGCACACCTTCATTCCCATCTGCAAAACCCACAGCCCCTGTCTCAGTGTGTTGGCCTGGAATACACATTCAGGCTGGGAATACAGTGGGGTCCTGGCCCCCAAGACTGCAGCAACCCTGGCCTCTCTTTCCTTTTCCAAGTAATTCTCCCCACCACCCCGCCTTTTTCCCCCTTCATTTGTTTGTTTGTTTTTAGCAATTCAGAGTTTAGAGATAACCTTGTTTGCCTCTCCCTTTCTAGGTGTTTGCATAGGAATCAGAGGTGTTAATCTTGTGAGTACATTGTTTCCTTCCTTCCTTCTCTAACTGCCCCAGGGCTCTAAAGCTAGGGCCTGCCCCAGGTCCCAGCAGTGCTCTGGGCCTCTCCGGTTCTCTGTTCTCTGCTGCGAATGAGTGGGAGCTTTTTGTGCAAAACAAACGGATGCTAGTCCTCACGGTTGTGGCTGCTCTTCCAGCACTGTCAGAGTTCCGCCTCAGAGAGAGGCATCCCACAGAGACTCACTGCTCCAGGGGAGACCTGCAAAGAAAATTTGCTTCAGCAGTTCACCGTAGCTTTCTTCAGCTCTCAGCCTCATCTAGTCAACGGGAAGGCAGATTTCTTCACCGCTTCTGGGTGCAACCCTTTTCCATGACATGGGTCATTGAGTCTGAAGGTTTCCGTGTCACCTGGAAGGTGTGGTGCTGCTCACCTTCTCTGTATCGTAGCAGCAGTCTTTCAAAGAGTTGCAGCTGTCTGCCTCAAGGCAAGGGAGAGAGGCTGAAAACCTCTTGCCCTGTACTGTGGGCCTTGCAAGCAGGAACCCACCCCCATGCAGCTGTCTTCTCAAGGGCTCCCTGTCCACTGCCCTATGGACCAGAGCAGTGCAAGGGCACCCACCGGCCCCACTGCCTCCGCTGCCCAGGGTTGGCAGGGAGCTCCTTTTTCTTCCTGAGCCCTGGGCCCAGAGTAAGAGCAAAAGGGTGGAGAGGAGATCTTCATGCCACCCTGTTATCCAGCCTCTCCCCTTTCCCTTCCCTGCTCCAGAAGTTTCGCAGAATTTTCTCATAACACTTGGATGTTAACCAAGATGAACGTCTTCAAGCTGCGTCTGCCTTTGATTGAGCTGAAATATAGGGACAGCAGTTATAAAACCTGCCCCCAGCTGCCCATCAGCCAGGAAGGGCCTTTGTTGGGAGGACAAGGTGGGATTCTGAAGCTGTGTTGCCATGCTGATATGGAAGCTGTTGTAAGGGTGAAACATCACCCAAAGTGTAGGCAACCATGGGAAGTAAGAGGAGGAAATCAATTTTGGGAGACCATAAGCTCACAGAATAGGTTAACCAATATAGTAGGAGTGTCTGACTTTAAAAAGGTTACAATGTGAGGGGGTTGACTTTGAAATCATACATTCTGGGCACACAGCACAGTTTCATCTGGTTGTGGGAGCATGGACAAAGTAATGTATCATCTAAGCCTTAGTTTCTTTCAAAGTAAAATACAGTTGGCACTCCCTCACATATGTTGATGGAGGGTGTTAACCCAAGTGCTTTAAACCATGGTTATTACCCGGTAAACACCTGAGAGCTGAAGACTGCTGTTGCATGATGATACTATGAATTGACACAGATGTGCTGGAGGAGGAGCTGGGCTGGAGGGCTGGAGTGTGAAACCTGTGCTTTAGACTTTGGGAGCATGGTGAAATACCACGCTGTCCCCAGTATGGGAGAAAATGAGACACATTTGTTGGGAATTTGAATGAAAGCTGACCATTGAAGAGAAAGACTGGGAGGTTTCTGACGTCAAGAAATAGTTGAAACCTTGGGTTGTCAATGAGTCTTCCAGGTATTGTATATAATGGGAGAGGGGTGAGGGCCAGGTGCTAGACCCACAAATCTATTCAAACTCCCCATCATCTTTAGCAGTGTGCCCCTCTGTGGCATCTTTTAAATGGCATTGTTATTTGGAAGTGACTCTGAATGCTCCAGTTAGGTTGTCCAATTCAAAGATACCACCATCTCCTTGCTCACCAAGACCCACTCTCCTGAAATAAGGTTTAGTGATTGGGAATCTACCAAACTGGGTGAGCTCCTTCCATCCAGAATAAAAGTCCTCAAAAGACAAAATAGATTTGAGAGGCTTTTAAAGCAAGCTTTGTACATCTTCCATCTAGAGGCTTTTTCCATAGAAATCCAGGGCAGACTTTTCAGTGTTTTGGGTTTGTTACCCAGTTATTTCTATTCAGATCATTAGCAATAATAGTAAGTAATACAATCATAAAGAAGTCAGTTTGAGGAATTTTTCTGAGTAAAACCAGGAGGAGCTGGAAGTGAAGCGGCTGGAGCTGGAAGGAAATCCCTTTGTTCAGAGTTTCAGTGCAGGCTCAGTAGGCGGCTAACCCAATTCATGAACCAAGAAAAAGACTTGTTCCTGAAAGCTATTCTCCAAACTAAATGCCTAGAAAAACATACTCATGAGAGCAAAATGGGTTCTAGAAAGCATACACTCTAGATTCAAGAATCTTTTTTTTTTTTGGTCAATGGATGGTTTCCAAAAATGTTTTCCTGTTCATTAAAAACAAGTAATCTGTTTACCATTTGCCAGTCTCCATTGATTAAAAAATGTGCTTTTTTTAATTCCTATTGATACTCTGGAACACAAAACATTAAAGATTTTTCGATTTTAATTTCCCCCACATACTTCCCTGAAAAACAAAATGACAACATTTTTCTCTGCCTTTGGAACTTAAATTCTGACCCAAAAAGCAGTTGGCAGGTAACATGCTGTCAAAGTGCACTGTGTTATTATTTTCCCTGTCATGGCTATCTTAAATGGCCAATAAGTGCATGTGCCTTCTTCCCCTGGCTGGGCCTATTAGGCCCTTGGTGGCATTGTGAGCTGTTTGCCCTAATAGCAGATGGGATGCATAGGACTGCACTTCCTCCTGCCAGACCTCTCTTCTTTCACTAGGACTATTGCTGTATTGAACAGCTTCAGAGTAAGTTCCTGGGTGAGCCCTCAGAGGCCACAGAGCATTGTTGAATGCCGAAGAGAGTCGCTTTCTCTTAGTGATCATTTGAATACATGGACAATGCAGCTCAACTGCTCCCCTGCCTGGTTTGCGTACCTCCTGGTCCCTGTACCCTTTCCTGTGAAGCAGGGGAGAGAGTCCCTGCCTCTCTGAACACATAGGTTTGTGTTGTTTGTTGACAAGATAGGCAGGTGCAAAGGGAAAAATCCTCCACAAGAACTAGATTTTTTTTTTGCTTTAACATTTTCAAAAGCTCTCAAAAAAAATTAATACATGCCTCTGGAGACCACCCAATTAAACCTCCACAACAAATGGTGAGCACTTAGAGAGGAAATGGACCATGAAGATGATTTGTGAAATGTTCATAGATGCAAAACAAGGAATACATTGAAAACCAATTCTCTGAATGGTTCCAATAGATAGCCAGCTCATCTCAGCTTTTTCTTCAGTTGTAATAGGGTATCTTAAAACTTTAGATAAAAATGACCTTACTTTTTCCCTTCTTAAAAAAAATGTTCTGATAAAAAGTAAGTGGGCATAGCTTTTTTAATTGCAATTTGTTTTGTTTGATATTAGATTTAACTCTGTACTGGTTAAGAAAGTCCTGAAAAGCTCTCCTCTTAAGAGGAGCAGTTGATTGGAATAGTCTTAGCTGGAAGATGTCAAGTTTATAATTAATTAGTGAGCAGAGATGATAGTTTCCAAATACCTGCTATTTCAGCCATATAAAGCTGACCATAGACTTGGCCCTGAAGAACTGGCTGAAAACATAAATTCCTGGAGCTCAAATCATGCAGTTTGCTTGCCCTGTGGCCTACAAATCTATATTTTTAAAAGGTTTCCCTGCTACTTCAGTGCATAGCTAGGTTTAGTAACCATTCAAATAAATATTCAGTTTAGAGACTATAGAAGTATATCAAACTTGTTGAGAATGAGTGCCAACTGGTTGCTGTTGACTTTCCGTTTATAATCTGTTTCAGGTTCTGTTACTGTTGGTTTAAAACAACACGATTTCATCTGAGTGATGTTTTGAATATCTCCTGTAAGCAATTTTATATGTTGTGTTTGTTTTTACTTGCAGAAAGCAGGGAAAAACTTGAGAGTTCTAATCCAGTTGCAAGTAGGACAAAGGAGATGACATTGAGTGAAATCATCTGTTAAAATGCATAATGGAGTGGTGGAGCACTGTCACCATGTGTGTGTTTTATGTGTGTGCGTGTGTGTGTGTTGTATGTGTGCACATGCATGCGCACGCTTCAAGAGGAACTCAGGTTATAGCAAAATGGGGGCTAGCGTTTCATTCATTGAAGATGTGCAAGGTCTCTTACAGGTTGGAATCTTCAGACCCACTTGTGGGAAGACACCGCACCTGCCTTGCAGCTGACGTGTCCTGTCAACCAGTAGGTGTGCATGCTTTTAAATGATTTGTACTTGGTCAGTGTGTTAATAATTGCTTGGAAACATGTAGCAAAGTTAGTTATGAACGTAATGGTGGTTTGAGGTCCTTCCAAAAAAGTGGAAAACAAGTGCTTTCCCCCCTCAGCAAGAAAATGCCTTAGAGCAGGATTCTCGTGGCCTTTGGTAAGTTGTTGGTACACTGTACGTTTTAGGGAATCTGATGCAAGGAGCACCTGTCAGTGACAGCTGCTGTTCCGTACTCCACCATACCTGCAGACCCATGACATTTTCTGCTGATGACCATGTCAGTTGGAAAGCTTGAAAGTGTACCTGACTACATACCTTGCTTGTTTCATAAGAAATGTGCCAAGGGTTGTCTTGCTTTGTGGAAGTTGGTGACTGATGAGCCTGAGGCTGAGCACATCCCACATGCACTAGAGAATCGTGTCTGAATTTGAAGGCTGTGTGTGGCCTGAGTGGAGGAAAAGCTATTGCTGAAGTTCATGGCTCATGCAGCCAGCGTGGCTTAGGAGGGTGGCAAGGGAGAGGCAGAAAGAGCACGAGGCATCCATACGTCATCATTAGTGATGGGTGCTAGAGGACACTGACATTTTTGGGGGTGGCACTTGGTATATGCTAGGCACTTTGTGGTATATTATATATATATTAGTTGCAGGGTTTTTTTTTTTTTAAATCAGGGCCTATGTGAAATGAACCAAGCCTTAGTCTCTTTATCAAGTAGGGATAATGATGCCTTTTTCCTATCCTGTAAGACTGTGAGATGGAAATTATTAGACCAAAATGGCATGAAATGGCTTTATGAGCCAACTGTTACATACTGAAGTATGACATTGTTACTCAGTATCATTTTAATTTGTACAATTGAAATTGTGCTTCGATGGAACCAGCATATCTCCTAGGACATGGGGCAAGCACTAGCAATTCTGACTAGATTTGGGAGTTGTAGGGGGCGGGAGGAGGTAGGGAAGGTTGCATAATATCTAGTGTGGGGAATTCTGGGTGTAAGACCCTGGAATGTGGCTGCCAGTATTTCCTGGGAAGTTCACAGGCTACAAGCAAATAGGGGAGGGGGTGGGAGCAGCCCAGCCGGCAGTGTCTACTATCTCAGGAGCTGAATGGACAAGCCCAAGCAGGATGGACAGTATAACGGTCAGGCAAGCCGAGGAGGAAGCACAACTTGAGACTTTTTGCTACAGACCACTGAGAAGGAGTGGCAAGCATGCATGGGGGGAGATTGGCGCTCATTGTGAGCAAGGTGCCTGGCGTCCAGGGCGGGAGGAGCATTGGGCCGCACTGTGATTCCGCCTGTGGATGGACTGGGGGATGGACCACACATGTGGATTCCAAGGACAGCTACTTAGCGAGTTCACATTCCTCCCTTCATTGAACTGGGTATGATTGTAATGGTTTGTTAAACAAACAAAAGGCCTGAGGGCTGTGAATGGGGGGAGAAAAGACTTAAGGTGGAAAGAAGAGGCCCTGCTTGCTAGTATTCCACTCGGTTTCAGTTCCTCCACCCCCTTATTTCCTTAATAGTCATCTCACCCTTTCAGAGAGGCCAGTGTAGCAACCAGGAAAATCGCCTTGTCTCTTCAGAGCCACACTGTTTCAAAGTGGAAGCCATTTAAAATTTTTAAAAAAACAAGATAATTGTAAAGAGTCAGGGAAATTATCTATTTAAAATGAAGTATTCTGGAGGAAATATTTGCTTTGTGGCATTTGATTTGTTGGATGGGACATGGGAGGGCATTTAAGCTTGGTGCAGTCACTTTGTTGAATAAAATAAGGCCTATAGCTGGGATGGAAAACGCCAGGCTGGTAGGCTGTGGATAGAACACAGCCCTCAAAATCATTTGATATGGTCCTGCCACGGCATCTATAAGCAGGATTCAAAATTCAGTACATCTGTGGCAGGCTCATTTTTAAGTTGGTAATTTTGTATGGCCCCTGAAGGAGGTTATCAACATTCAAGTGGGTCTGGGCAGAAGGCTCATAGAGACCTTTCATGCCATTTTTCGTCTAATAATTTCCATCTCACAGTCCTATGGGATAGGAAAAAGGCATCATTATCCCCACTTGATAGGTAAAGAGACTAAGATAAAGCCCTTGACTGTGGCCCGAGAGAACAGTGGACAACCGGGGGTTCAAAGAGCCCCTGGGAGCAGGTGCAGCGGTTTCACAGCTCTCGCTGCATGGTCGCTAAAGTTCTGGAGACTCTCCTGATGGGAAAATGTAAACAGTCAACATTGTCCTGGTCAACATGCCCATCACATCTAAGTCCAGGGTAGTCGTATTTGGTCTTGGGTCATGTATGTGAATGGAACCATTCAGGCTTTCAGAGCAGCGTCTTTTAATCAACTGTTTCCTCTCCACAACCCAGTCCTCCATGGGTCAGGAGAAGTGGTGTCCTGTAGCCTTCCTTCTCTCTGTAGTACGATCTGTGGCCCAGAGGACCTCACTTCCCTATGGCATAAACCCACTTTCTGCCACCCAGTGCATTGTATGGTCTCTTCCACAGTCCCTCCCCCGAGACACTCCTGTACACCACCACCCTCGGCCAGACCACTTTGCACCACTCAGGCCTCAGAACTTCCTTCCCTGTGTTCTTTCCTCTGCCCCCTCTCTTTTGCCCACTTAGGGCATAGGTGATCATTATCAGCGTTGAGAAAGCACACATACTCAGAAACAAACATGTGTTTTGTTGTTTGTAGTCCCACTACCCGGTCATGCCCTGGTGCCATGGTCTGTGCCTCTAGGCCTTTCTCTGTGAGTTTGATCCAACCAGTACACTTTCATCCTGGTTGGCCTTTGTAAGAACTCCCAGCCTTCAAGGTTCCCACAAGTGATTTCAATCTACAGGTCTAGCTTCCCATTGTCGGTGTGACTAGCATGGTTTTCATGGTTTTCTTTCTTTTCACAATTAAGAGCTTATACCTTCACTACTTCCTGGCAAGAAATCAGGCTTTCTTTCCCCTAGAATGGTGACCTTCTTGGGACAATAGGTCCTGCTGCTAATTAGAGTTGTTTCCTCTGTGCCCTGCATTGAGAGTCTCAAGCAGAGAGATCACTACTGTCAGCTATTGGAGCAGACCCTAACGGAGTGTCATTGAGGGTTTACAGGGAGGGAGCAGGGGGATCTGTATTCGGCTGTCACAAAGGAAGCATCCCCGTCCTTGATTTTAATGATTACAAAATCCCCCTCCTAATATCAGAGGCTTTTGTTTGGATTTGGGAGGCAAAGAGGAATGGAGACCCTGACCATGCTTCAATACTGCCAGGCTGCCTCAGAGCTTCATTAATCAATGGTTACCTTCAAACCTGAGAGCCAGCCCTGGCCTTGCCACTTGCCTCTCTGGACGCACTTGACTGTTTCGCACCTTCATGGCCATGTACCTGGCTCTTCTGGAATGCTGCTATCTGACAGTAGGGACAGCTCCATTTCCTTTTGGGGAGAGCAGAGGGAACCAGAAGGGACACGGGTCTTCAAGGTACCACCTTCCCACTTTTCTCCTTGAGGGTTTGCCGCTTGGTACTCTGTGGGGTCCTAAGCTGCCCCAGTTCCCTGCTCCCAGGCTGTGCAATGAGGAGGGGGAGGTTGGGTGACTGAGAGATGAGCTCCATCTGTGGTGTTGGATCTGCCTTCCTGTCAGAGGTATCCTCTCTCCCAGGCAGTTTTCTTCTCAGATTTCTGTGGCTCTGAGGTTCATATTCATCAGTGTGACCCTTTCCAATGGCTTCTTAGGGTTTCTCCCCCATTCTCCTTTGTGCTGTTTTTTATTGGCCTCCTCTGCTTTTCTCTCCCCATCTCTCTCTCCCTTTACCTCAATGGAGATATGGAGTTGCTGGCCAGCCTTTAAGGTGCTATCTGCCATCTACTTCACAAATTATAACAGAAGACCCTGGAGGTGGCATTGTGGCACAATGGGTTACGTCCCTATTTGCAACATATTCTATATAGGAGCACTAATTCGAGTTCCAACTGCTTCTCCCCTAATCCAGCTCCTTGCTGAAGGCCCTGGAAAGGCAGCAGATGATGGTGGTCCAACTGCCTGGGTCCATGCCATCCATGGGGGAGAGCTAGATTGAGGTCTGGACTCCTGGTTTTAGCTTGATCCAGCACTGGACATGACAGACATTTGAGGAGTAGAAGGCAGAAGATATATCTCTGTCATTTCTGCCTTCCAAATAAATAAACTTTTCATTTTTTTTTAACACTCTGATCTGTAAAAATTCCACCTTCTAGTAGCTTAAGCAATCAAAAGGTTGTCTTGTTTGTTTTTGGTGTTTTCTTTTAAGCACTTGGGGGTCTAGTTTGTATAATCACCATCCAGAAATTATGTAGGTATCAAGTTTTTTGGATACAAGTGTATTTTTCACCTGGGTTATTTTTCATTACCATAAACCTGTAACTGCACTATCTCACTCAAAAGGAAATAGGGGGAATGTAGAGGAGGAAGGTGCCTCTGTCCTTAGACTCTGAAGCTGAGCGTCCCCACAAGCCTTCCAGTATCACTCCCTCAGTGTGCTGATTATCCTGACTGTGGTTTAGCTGCATCCTGCTGTAAAGCAAGCAGATGCCTCCTTCCCTCCAGGGTTAGCTTCTTAACCATTCTGGAAAGAAAAAAAAAACCACTGATCTTGATCGAGGCTGGTCATGTGAGCTTACCTACACGATGTGAGTCCACCCAGGAAGAGCTCAGAGTAACTTTGACCCAGAGAAAGGAAGTTGAGAATAGCACCCCTTTCCTTGAAGTCAAAGAGTATCAGTGTCCTTTGGCCCAGGAGAGCACCTAGCAACTGCCTACTGTAGCTCTTGCTGGCCTGAATGTCTGTTAGGCACCGTTGAACCTAAGATGTCTAACACTGAACCCCTAACTCCAATATTTTTGTTGGAGTTTTCTGCTAAGTATGATTGCTGTTTCCCCCTCTGCCATTACTGTCACCATTTCCCTGTAACTCAAATCCTAATGTTACAGGTCTGCTTCCACAGTATAACTTACACCTGCTCTCTTCTCTGTCTGTAGGTCTGCTGAGACAGGGTAGGAGTGTAAGTGGTGTCACGGCCCCAAGTCTTGCCATTCTCCATGTTGCATCCCTTTGCCAGCATCACAAAATATCATCTAATGACAAGTTCATTGCTTAACATGAGTTGTTGCGTGTTCATCCTTTCTCTGGTGGCTTAGTACCTCTTAATTTTACATGACTCATTAAGGCCAAGTCATGATATATACATTTCTTGCATATCCCAGCCCTATTGAAATACTCATTTAACAAGTGCTCCTAAATTGATTCATTTTTCCAGTTCTAAATTATCACTTCCTGGTTGAATACCTGGCAAACTTGAACTTGAACTCCCTGAAATCTTTCTAAAACTCCCAAACAGAATGATCAATCTCCAGACAAGACCATTCAACCCACAACTGTCTCGATTTTTATTCATTCTTTTGTTTGATTACTTTTTATTAATGTGTAAGTCACCAAAAAGTAATTTAATTGAATCAGCTGACTCCTAAGGAAGATAATCTCTGAATACATGTGTTCTTATCCATGATTCCAGTCTTCTATGCTGTCCATTCGGTTGGGCATTTCTTAGATATCATTGTTTAGTAGCTAATACATATGGTATTATGAATTAGATTTATATCTGCTGGCAATTAGGAATGCAACCGATTTGTGATTCTTTGCCAAAATTCCTAATTATGTTCTTCTGCATGTAAATTCTTCTAGGTTTTCTATGTAGATAATTTTGTATCCTTTTATTTCTGCTTATTGCCTTATTGTACAACTCATGACTTCTGGTACAATAACAGAATGGTTAATAGAAGCAGCAGTAATAGGTAACTTTGTCAAGCAATGTAGACAGTAAACTCTGTTTTGTTCACTTAAAAATCCTCTTTCACTGCACTTCTTAACCACTTAACCTATAAATGATTTTGCTTTAAAATAATTTTTTATGTTGTGCTCATTGAGTTATGAAAGTTGACTTCCTGGTGGTAAATCACTGTGATCATTAGGTGTAGCCAACCTGAAAAACATAGGCATCCTGAAAGTAAGCCACCCTGTCCAATGTGAAGGTGTCTACGCCTCATCAGTGTGATTGTTAAAACTCTAGATTCTCAGATATGGCCCTGGTAAGGCTGGTACCTGAAACAGTCCCAAGGATCTTGCCTGGGTCTCAGCCCTTTTGTCAGTTGTTCTCCTATTAAGCAAAAACCCTGTTCTTTTAGGGATCTCCTTCTTCCCTTTCTGGCATATTAATGATGCTTGTTTTTCAGATTTTCCCCTCTCTAAAGAGTCTCTGTTTTCCCTCTGAAATGCTTTGGTGTCAGTTTTTTTCTCACGGCTGATTTCTGCTGGCCCTTAGCTGCCTACTGCTGTACGAGTACAACCATGACAAAACGCTGATGAAAGCTTTGTACACCAAGGGCCTCTGTCATATATGAAGGAGAGTCCTTGAGGAGCCCTCACTTGTCCTTCTATGAAGTTTGCTTTTCCTGGGCTGGACCAGCTCAGCCACAGCCCCCCCGGGAGGATGAGCCCCACATCCCGCCATGAGGGTCCAGGCCTGGTTGTGTGGTGCTGCTGAGAAGGGGGCTGGCTACCAGGTTTCCGAAGATCAATGCCCTCCAGTGTGCTCTCTGCAGGGAGAAGCTTCAGAGCTTGTCTTAGGCAAGGATGTGTAGGGAGTAGCTCCACTGTAGGGCTTCATCAGTAGACTTCAAGCTGCTTGTACTATTTTGTTCCTATGAATCTCATTTCCAGAGGTGTGCAGTATCCTGAATTTCTGTGACTTTTACTGTTCTGCTAGATAAATCGGGTTGCTTCATAGATTTTCATTATGGGCTTAGAAACCAGCTTTCTCAGAATAGCTTGTTTACTGGCTTTCTGCTGCCAGAATTCATTGCCACTTTGTTATCATGGGTGTGATTTTCAAAAACCCCACTAATACTGTTTTAGTGGGTTTTCAGGAAAGACTGGGGCTGTGTCCATCTTAAGATATTATAGTGTTCGTGAACACAGGGTGCCCTGTCCTTTATCAAATTTTACATGAGTGTGTAGGTTTGATGTTCTAAAGCTATGGGCGAAGCAACTGGACATATTTCTCAAATCCCCTCCCTGAATATTAGATAAGTTATTTCACTGTGGCTTTCTTGCTTATCTTAGGGCTCACTTCTAAGAAAATAAGAGCTTAGTCACTAGAAAATGAATCTTGCACTGACTGTTCAAAAGCTCCCCAGAGCACAGCTGAGGGGTGGAAGCATTTGGGGATTCTTTCCAATGAGCATAAACCAGAGAAAAGCTATCACTAGGACAGGAATGTAGAGGTGTTTCCTGCACTTTAATCACCCTGCCACTTGGAAGAGGAGTTTATGCAGAATCTGGGAGATAGGGGTGGGGTGACTTTCTGATGGATCCAGGGATGTTAGGCAGACTGACAAAGGGAGCCACATTAGCATGAGAGGTTGTAACAAATTAAGGAAGTGGTGAGTGGCTTGTAGTTGGTGCCATGTGGAGGAGGAGGTCTGCAGACAGGTAGGGGGACGGGCCTGGGGTTCAATTTACCAGGTCACCCCAGAAAGTTCCAGGCGTTAACGGATCCTAATGATCAGACTGAAGGCAGAGATTTCCATGGATGGTTTTTAAAGATACTGGCCACTAAATTCCTGCAAGTTTGAGGGCAGCGTGCCTTCTAGTAGTAAGTGAGATTGTCTTATGTTACAAGACCTGATAGATCTATGTCTATGCAAATTTAAAGTGAAATTAGTGCACGTTCCATACTACCTGAATTTCAAAACATTTTAAAACTTGTTTTTAGTTTAATCCAATGAAATTCATACACAAAATGCATAGCCTATGGACTAGGAAATATCAGCAACTTTATGAAGAGTTGGGAGGCTGGCTGAGAGCACCAAGAAGTTCTTCAAGTACTTGAATCTAGGACCCTTTAGAACATCTGAAGAAGGCTGTGGTCCTACTCACTCCCTGCATAGGAGCTCCCTCATGTTTCATGCTCCATAATTTTCCACAGCATTCTAGAGAAATCTCAAGGCTTCCAAAGTCTTCCAAGGGCCCCACTTATGCAACCCTGCTGTGAACCAAGGTTGCTAATCCATCCACAGCCAGCTGTGAGATCCTCACCACACATCTGTACTCTTGAGCCAGGTCTGCCTAGTGCCATGTGCACATTTTTGATTGATCAAATTATTTAACCCAGCTTTTCTAAAACGTGATTTACTCAGATATAACAACTAGCAGATTTTAGAATACGTAATAAAAAGGAAGCAGTACCAGAAGGTCCTGCACATCTTGTTTCTCCTGCTGGAATTTCTGAATAGTTTTTTGTTTGTTTTTCAAATTTGATGTTGAAAACATGGTACCCAAATCCTTTAAGGAACTGATCCTGAGAAAATGACCACTCTAGAAGCTTCCTTAAAGCCAAATCAACAACTCCCATGTATCCTTTTCCACTACTCAATGTTGCCTAGT
This sequence comes from Ochotona princeps, assembly GCF_030435755.1. Classification (NCBI taxonomy): domain Eukaryota; kingdom Metazoa; phylum Chordata; class Mammalia; order Lagomorpha; family Ochotonidae; genus Ochotona; species Ochotona princeps. The sequence goes on from NC_080832.1 coordinate 20,561,918, forward strand.
TTACAGGTCTTAGGGACCTTCTTAAAGTCAGCCTTAGTCATTAATTTTTTTGTAAATAAAATGCATGTGTCTTGGAGGATGAGGGACATGAATGTTGGATTGGAATCTTTCTTAGCCACAGAGTGATGATGAATGCAGGTGGGAAAAAAAAAGAGCAGCAAGAAGTTACAGCAGCCAAAGTGGAAGACCAAACATGGAAATTGCATTTCCTCTCGGCGTGGACCTTGCATTGTGTCACTGGGGACAATGGAAATAGAAGCCAGAAATCCGAGTTTATTTTGAGAATGCTGTGGAACAGTTGTCCACTGTGAGATGATTGTGTTAGGCAGCCCTGGGGAAGTCCTGGAGCTACACTAGTACTCTGACCTCCCCCCTGACCATTGTATCCCCCCATTCCCCAAGGAGCACAGGCTTCCCTGAATGATGCCATATATATGTGTTCATATTCCAGTCGGATTCTCTCCTAACCTCAAAATAATTAGTAGGAGCAGAGTGAAGCAGATGGCACAAGCCTTCTTTGGCATACTGGCAAATCTGTATCACTCATTCTGTATTTTTAGAATCAAGGAAATTTATGTTCTGAGATGGTTTGGGGGGAAAACGTACTATCTTCACAGAGTGACAGGTGTTGAGATAGTACTGTGCTTGAGAGGCAATTGAAATCTGTGTGTCAGGTCACGGAACAGAGTGACTCAGAAGCATCGCTTTGTCAGTTCTCCCTTGGGACTGCTGGTAATTTGCCAGATAATGGAAGGTAATCATGAGTCACTTTATAGAATATGGACAGAAAGTGCATCATGTTTCAGCCCAAGATTGGACTAATTGGCATCCAGCCAGTACTGATCAAGTGCATTTGTAAGATGTCTTCTTAAATCACAACCAGTTTTTAGGTCCAGCTCATTTCCATATATATCAGGTGAATATCCCAAAAGAGGAAATGAAAATCTAGAAAATAGCTACCATAGGGAAGCTAGAAATGGCACTGGGGAATATTTCCAGTGTGTCTGTAAAAACAAGTGACATCAGAGTCCTCCTGTGCGCAGGAAAACACCTGAGGGTGAATCAATAGCCCTGCCAACTTCAGAGGAATTCCTAATAAACTCGGAATCTGCCTGTGTCATCCAGAATTGCAACCCTTGCTATATGTGGTAATGTTAAGCCAAAACTGGTTTCTAAGCACATTTTTGAATGTTCCTGTAGCTGTTTGATATACCTCATTTCCATCACAGAAAATTCTATTGGCCATCCGTGTCATTTCCCAAAGTACAAATCAGGAAGCATAATTTTACTGAAATAAAAATTTAAAAGTGTAGATGCAGGGAATTGGCAAGTGGGTGGCAGAGACAAAACCCATCCCACCCTCAGTTCCTTTTCCAAAGTGAAGAGTGCTATGTTGAGTTCAGCAATAAAGGAAAGAGGTGGAAAGGATGCATTTCAAACTTATGAAATGAATGGGTGTATTTTAGAGCTGGGCCAGTATTGTGGCCAGACTTTGGCTGGATGAGAAGTAGGACAGATCATGAGATCTGGCAGTACAAACTTGGCAAGCACCATAAAATTCCTAGAAGGAGCTTTCGATTGTGGCCAGGGTTGTTGGGGCTGCCTCAAGGTAGGGCTTAGACATAAACGGGAGTACTGGAGGCAGTCTGTGTGGGAAGGGTTTGGGCAGAGCCAGAACAGGAGCCCAAAGGAAGAAGGTCATGCACATAGCTAGAATCCAAAACACCAGAAAAGACACTGGGAGCCATGAGGACTGAGGAGTTAGCGTGCCCCTGGCTTTGGATCAGTGCCAGACCTCTGGGTCGAAGAGCTCACGTCAGCTTAAAAGATGCCAAGTGGGTGAGGCAAGAACTGGAGAGGTGTTTTGTTTGCTGGTGCTTTAGACTCTGACCAGATACAACCCACAACTGAGACAGAAGATGAGGAATTCAATGCCTTTGTAGCCATTTTTGTGAATTAAAAAAGGATTATGTTTGTCTTTGCACATGTGAATCTTTAAAAATGCATGAATTATTATTACAATAAGATTTCATCTAGTTAGACTCCAGATTTATAATTTGAAAACCACTGAAAAGGTGAATGAAAATTAACCCTCAACAAGAGCCAGGCTTGGCAGTAAGTGAATGACGGTAGGGAACAAAGCTTTAAGAGATGCTGTGCTTCATCAGTGTACCGTGGGTGCCTTGCTTCCTTCACAAATCAGAAAAGGCTGGCCTACAATCCAAAGCTGTTTTTTTTTTTTTTTAAACATAAGATACTGGTTGAGTATCTATGATTTTTGTTTGGAAATGGAAATGTTTCAGATTTTGGAATATTTGCAAATACTTAATGTTTCTTATACATGTTGCCTGGTGGTCACTTTATATATCATTGTTTTATATATAATTTTTAATGCACCTGCATTTAGGTGGCAACTTGTCATATGAGGTCAGGTGTGGGATTTTCCACTTGTGTCTTCATGTTAGCACTAATAACATTGTCAATTTTGTAGCATTTCAGATTTCCTATTTTCTTACTAGGAATGCTTTGCTTTTATTCTAAGTATCGGCTCTTGAAAAGTTCATGTCACCCACCTGAGGAAAGCATAGGATTGCAGTGATGCAGAGTTCCAGTGTATTGTTCATAATGTTGCCTCAGGCACCTATCACTCCTCAAGTGATGGTCCAGTGATAGGCCAAGGAGAGGCTACTTTTGTGGTAACTGTGGGTTGGAAGCATGATAGCAGTTTGGGTTTGAGATGAGTGGGAGGAGGCAGCAGGCCTACCCCTTAGAAGTGGCCTACCAACCTTTGCTGCACTGACCTTACAGGCTGGGGCAAGGGCTTGAGCAAACGTACCCCAACTAAAGGGGAAAGGATGAGTACAGATGGTCCCTGTGCATGTGAGCAAAGCCTGAGCTTTCGCCTGAGCCATCAGCTTTATTGTCCAGAACAGCTTTTGCCTCTGCTGAGGGCATTGGTGCCCCTGGAATAGCTTTACTTGCCTTTTGTACGTATCGATTCTTGTGCATAGTGATCTTATAAACAAATTAACTTAGGTCTATACAAATGATTTCTTCTCATCCTCTGGAAGTTTAAACAGGTGTGAGCAGCAACTTATGCTAACAGCCAAGTGGAGAGGAAAAGCCATGGTTTGAATAAGCCGGGGTGATTTTTGCTTATGTCCCAGAGAAAAATGCACTAAGGGGTGGGTATGAGTGAGTGTGTGTGTGTGTGTGTGTGTGTGTGTGTGTGTGTAATCTTCGAATTAGTCATCTGAGCTGCACACTGACCTGCAATTGTGGTTTGAAGTAGATAATAGGGACTTTGTGGGAAGAACTGTGCTTATCACAAAGGAGAGGCCATCAGAATACAGTGCGTGCTTGACACGGTTGCACTCAGGAGTGGTGCAGGTGGGCGGATTTCCACGCAGAAGGACTCTGAGAGCACCCAGGAGAAAGGGAGAATGGTGCTGCAGGAAGAGCTCTTTAGCAGACATGTTGGTTCTCAAGTGGCACAGGAGGGAAAGCATTGTTTGCAAATGACTAATGCCAGAAAATCTTCTCCCTGCAGGCAGTCCAGTGATCCAGGACGTGTCCCAGTGCTCACGCTGGTGATACGAATGACCTTTCTGTTCGTGACTCTCACCTGCGCTTCTGACTTCGTGCACCAAGCTTGAGACTGCATTAAATTGGGATGAGGTAAAGGGAGGTAGAGCCCAGCCCACTCTGCTGCCCTGGCCTGAGGTCCAGCTGCGGGGTCCTGCTGATGTCCTCAGCCACCCCCCTTCCACTTGTGCTTAAATGGCACAGCATTTAGTGAAAACATCAGAAAAGGAAAGTGTGGGAGGTAAAACCCATGCCATGTCGCCCTGGCAGTTATGTCACAATGTGTTTCTCGTCCTGGGGAAGTTGACTATCATAATTCTTCTTACTTTAGGGAGCGGCTGTTCAAGTGCTTGCAGACTGACTGTGGCAAAGCCTTTGTTTCCAAATATAAACTGATGAGGTGAGAGGCTTTAAAATGGGGATGCACTTTCCAACCCCCCCGTACTTTGAAATGGGTTTTCCAGTCTTCAGAACACTCACTGCAAACAGTGGGGGGATGGGTGCAAGATGGGGATGCATTTTATCCTTTTAAGGATACGGCAGAGCTGTGTCTTCAGGGATTATGATGGTTTTCTGTGAGAAGTTTGCTGTGTGATGTCAGTTCTTTCCTTCTACAAACACTTCTTATGGCCTGCAGTACTCCTGGTCTAACACAGGACACCTTGTCATGCAGGCAAAACCTAAATGCAAGCTCACTTAGTGCTTTGGCTGAGCTGTGCAGATGCAGGAAGGTGTTCCTCAATGCCTGATGATAGCTGGGAAGGCTGCTCAGAAGGGGACAGCCATAACCTGTGAGAAACAATGAGCAGGAATAAGGCAGAAAGAAGGTTCTGGGAAAACCAAAGCCTTGTCTTTTAGGTACTTGTATGTTGAGGGGATCCTGGAGGAGAAGAGGTGGGCAGGGTTGAGGCCAAGAAGGAGAGAAGGAATGAACTCTAAAGATATAGCTTTCAGGCTGTTCACATAAAATGCAGGGTGATGGTCAAAAGTAATGAGCATGACTTGCCATTTCAGTGGTGCTTATATGGACCATGTTACCATTAAATCTTGGATGCCATTGGAGGAAGGCACTTGAAAGAGTTGAAAACAATGCCTAAGTTATGTTCTTGGCCCCTAAGAATATGAATTTTTAAAATATAGGTTGATTTTTCAAGGGAACTTATAAACGCTTTATTATCCTAAACTTCATCTGTCTTATCCATAGGATTCTGTAACTCTCATAAATAGAAGTCCTGAGTGCCTACCATGAAAACCCAATTTTTTATTACAAAGGCTCCTGGTTTTGCATCAAGCTGCTTATGTGCACACGCAGCCAAATACCCTGTAGTTATATGGGAAAAGATGGAAACACATGGGGAAGATACATATTTAAAAGAGACAGTAGAACCAACAGATTGGAGTAGAATCGGTTTGGGTTGCTGTGGTAAACCACATTGAATAAGATAGGTAATACTTATGAGGCGGTTATTCAAGGGAAATGACTTGTCCAAGTAAAGGGGTGAGAAGGGAAAACAGTGAACTTGATGCCAGAACCACAGTCCCTGCCATAGCCTTCAGTGTTTCTCACCTCTGACCTGAGCAATGGTCTCCTAAAGGAACAGAGGATGCCAGCATGCCATCAGAAAAGCAAGCAGCACTCCCATTCCATTTCCCAACAACTGTGACATGAGCTGCAAAGTCAGGCTGAAGGAGAAAAGTTACATGCTTAACCAGAAGAGAGAACATGGGACCAGAAGGCAAACAGTGAAGCAAGCGAGATGCAGACATCCAAGTGCCAGGCAGATTGAAGTCCGTGCTCGGATACTCTGATGAATTCTAAGGGCCCTGACACGAGTCAGTTGACTCCCAAAGACAGTGGCCTCCTAAAATGAGTGGTCTCATGAGTTTGGAGGGAAGAGGATGAAGATGAGTTGCTGGAGTAATTTCATTTACACAACAAATTTTCTAGATGGGAACTGTAGGAGGCATATGCAGAAGAAAAAAGGGAAGAGAACTAAATGCTATGCAAAGGAAAGAATCAAATATGGAGGGAAGGGAGCAGCTGAAATTTGAAAGTTTTTTTTTAAACCTTCAAGGACTGTGTCAACCCATGCACACTCCTGGTAGTACAGGAGCAGGGAATAAAAGAGTGGATAGGAAGTGTCAAGTTTAACGTTGTTAACCTGGGTACTGATCTGCTCACGGCTTATTAAGTAAAGTCAAATTGGATTAAAACCATCAACAAGAAAGGGGGGGGGAACAGGAAGAGAAGACCCAGGACTCTCAGGTCTTAATCACTAGGAGTGGGCCAAATAGGAAAAGTCTGAATGCCAGGTTTTCAAGCCAACTCTGTGTCCCCATCCCCTTGTATTAATCTGTGCTATAAATGTGGATATTCTGTGGAATAGTGTGGCTGTTTGCCCGCTAATAACTCTTCGGCAACCTCTGAATAGATTTTAAATTCGAGAATGCAGAGGTAGAGCATATTTTAGGTGTGTCCGATGTGTCTTGCATTAGTTCCTCTCCTCAGTACCCACCATGTTATATGCATGCCAAGCTGTAGTGGTCTGGGGGAAGAGATAGAACCAATGGTTGTTTTTTTTTTTTTTTTAAATAACTGAAAGCTCTTCTTTGTAAAGGGAAACAGGAAGGAGTTACAGAATTTTTCTTTTTAAGAAAGCAGTCTGATTTTGGTTAGCTTTATGTTTTTTTTAACTGGTTTCCAGTGTGTCCATGAGTGATGACCGCCTCTGTTTTCTAAATAGTAGCTACTGGAAACCCTTAACCCAATTATCCCACCTCTAGAGAAGGGGAACCGCTGGAACAGATAGAGTTCAAGGGTGAAAGGTGTAGGTATACATGTGACTTACTGCCTGAACAAGACCTTTTGCTGTTGTTGTTGCAAAATGAGTTGTTACAAATTCCTCTGTATCCAGAATCACAGGCTCAAAGGTACAGTTGCTTTTCAGTTGTCAGTAGAATAAGCTTTAGCTTCTGAAGATAAAATACCAAAGCAAATACACATAGTACGTGTTGTCTGAAGCCTTTTCAAGTTGAAGAATGTTAAACTCAGATCACTGCTGTTTGTGTTTTAAACTGGGTCCTATTAAACCCATCTATGGACTGAACTGTCTCGGGTGATAGTGACCTCGCAAGAACTGCATCTGGAAGAGTAAATGGAGCTCGTGAGAGTCTGTGAGGAGGGTGATGCCCACTTAATCCCTCCCCCCCAGAACAGTTTTTATGATCACATTTTTAAATATGTGTACTTGCTTGGAAATCATGTTGGAAAATATGTTCTAAATATTTTTTATTATAGACTGTAAAACTGCCTTAAGCCTTTAGAAATGCTTAGTTTTTCAATTACGGTTTTTTCAATGTATTTGGAAAAATTCAGAAAAGTAACTCAATGGAAAGTTAGACCAAAACCCATAGAAAATGTCGAACCTTTCTTCAGCTCTTAAAGCAGTCTCTTGCATGGTTTTCCCTTCTAGGCACATGGCTACCCACTCGCCCCAAAAGACTCATCAGTGCAATTACTGTGAGAAGACGTTCAACCGGAAAGACCACCTGAAAAACCACCTGCAGACCCACAACCCCAACAAAAGGGCCTTTGTGTGTGAGGAATGTGGGAAGAAGTACCACACCACGCTGGGCTACAAGAGGCACATGGCCCTCCATGCAGCCAACAGCGGTGACCTCACCTGTGGGGTGTGTTCGCTGGAGCTGGAGAGCACCGAGCTGCTGCTCACCCACCTCAAGTCCCATTCTGAAGAAAAGCCGCCCAGCACAGCCCGCGAGAAGAAGCACCGGTGCGAACACTGTGAGCGATGCTTCTACACTCGGAAGGATGTGCGTCGCCACCTGGTGGTCCATACAGGATGCAAGGACTTCCTGTGCCAGTTCTGTGCCCAGAGATTCGGGCGCAAAGACCACCTCACCCGCCATACCAAGAAAACACACCAGCAAGAGCTGATGAGGGAGAGTCTGCAGGGTGCAGAATTTCTGGGCACTTTCCACCCTATGGCGCCTGCCTTTCAGCTGCAGGCTGCTGCCCTGCCTCCTTTCCCCATAGGAGCGCCAGGTCCGAATGGGTTTGTAGGTGGTATGCCGGCTGAGATTCATGGCTTTACTTTTGGCCCCCCAGAGCCATCCGTTCAGCCAATGCCACAGTTGCCAGAGCCCTTTATGGCCATGCATCCTTCTGTTGCCCCAGGCTCTCCACCTCCAGGCTTTCAGAATCCTAAGTATGGTGCTGGTCCTACCTCTTACCCACCACTTGCAAACATGCCCCTCAAAGCAGATACTAAGGGGTTTTGCAGTATCAATATGTATGAGGACTTGCCTCTGCAAGAGCCTCAGTCACCTCCCAAGTTCAATCCAGGTTTTGATATGATGAAGGCAGGTCTACCAAAAATCAACCTGCCCAAGGAGCTGCCTCCAGATACTGTGAACCTAGCAATTTCTGCCTCTCTGGATATTTCCACTCTGTTGAGCTTCTGGCAGCTGCCTCCACCGCCACCGCCACCTCCACCCCCACCCCCACCACCTCCTCCTCCTCCTCCTCCACTTCCTCCTCCTCCTCCCCCCCAAAATGCCTTTGGGAATAACACTCTCACCCTGGCACCTGGGGAACCTGTACCCCATGGACTGACCTGTTTGGAGCAGCAGCAGCCGCCGCTGCCGCTGCCGCTGCCGCCGCCACAGCCGCAGCAGCAGCAGCAGCAGCAGCAGCAGCAGCAGCAGCAGCAGGAGAACCCCACAGCTGTGGGCACAGTGAATCTGGGCCAGCTCCCTCTGCCACCGATCCCCCATGTTTTCACGGCTGGCACCACCACTGCTATCCTGCCGCATTTTCATCATGCATTCAGATAACTTGGTTATTTGAAAGCATGTTTTTTGAATTCTGGAGGATGTTTTGGCAAGCATTTTGACCATGAGTTATAATACGAAAAAAAAAATTGGGAAAAATGGGAGAGGGAATATGACTTATTCCTTGATGAGTAGCTTGAGAAAAGAATTCTGAAACTGCATGTATCGTGCCAATCTGCCCTGCGTATTCATGCTCTGTACTGCCTTGAATGGACGTGTGTAGTTTAATAGAACTGCAAGTCTTGTTACAACCAACATCCATAACGATGGCTGCTACATGTATACCCGTGTTTATCATGTTGAATTTAATTGCAAGCCACGATCATAATGTTCACAAGATAACTTTTGTGGCATAGTAAGGGGACTGTGGAAAGGTTTGGATTTCTACAAGTCAGAATTTTTTAAAAGGAGAAAATTCCCTTTGTGCGTCACAACTAAGCACGTGTTTCTTTTCAGGGATTTTTTTCTACCTTCAAGGTTGGGCATAGTTTAATTACAATCACCATAGCCAGCCTGTAGTTTTACAGAAATAATTCCTTGTGGAGCAATAGAGTGCTCTATTTAAAAAAAATTTTTTAATGTAGTTTGAATATTTTCCATAGGATGCTACATTGTGAGTTATCACTTCATTTGTCCTAAAGGCTGAATTGATTGTGTCAGCTGCATCTGACAGAAAAACATCACTGTGTAGCCAAACTGAGTGGTCATCTAATCAAAGCATCAATCAAAGGTGTTTTGCTGACTTTAATACTGATTATATTTTTAACAGAATTTAAAACTATTACTGGAATTTAAAATATATATATATATTTCACAAGAATTTACTTCACTTTATCTTGCTTAAACTGCTGCTCCAACTGCTTAAGTTCATAAGTATTGTTTGCAATCACCAGTACATGCGTGCATTTGTAATCCATCAGATTTTCTTATTAGCTTTTATTCAACGACAATTACATTTTACAGTGTAATGATACCTGAATTCTCTCTTCAATATCTTACCAAATGAGTTTCTAAAATGTAAAACCTAACCTTTTTAAAGTTTTTTGCCTTTCATGTTTAGCAACTTCCCTCTCCATAAACATACCTTACACATATCTTACATATAATAAACTTTACAAATCTTGCAATATGGTTTGATTTTTTGATGTACCTACGTTGGCGTCGGTGAGAACACCACCTTGATCACCCATGTTCCGGGCTCCCTCACGCCCCCTCCTGGTCATCACTTCCCCCACAGAAGCCACTGTTCTGATCTCTACTCAACATCTACTACACATTTTACCTTTTTGGGAGTAAAATAATTATCATTTAAGGTAGATGCTTCTATATTTCAGTTAATTCACAGCTCTAAGAACTTAGTTCTAAGAATACTGTGTACTATTCTGAATCCTTCTCAAAGGATCTGTGGTTTATTTCCTCTGTCTAGGTCAGAATACTGGTTGCTGGAGTTAAATTACTCTGGTCTGCCATGATCCAGTTTTATGACAATAGTATTTACCATTACTTTCGAGCACAAATTAGAAAATTAAGCATTACTGGGATTTCTTTATAAAGTCTGCTGGCCCTTAAACCTAATAGGCATGTGTATCTTTGTCTTACTTCTAATTAGATTGGACGTGGGCAGAGAAAAGGGACACTCTGAGTTTGCTTGCTTAACTGAGAAGCCAGTTGGATAAATGTGAGAAACCCTGATAAGGACCAAACAAAGTATACTGCTGCCCAGGGCTAGGCTGTAGCAAGAGGAACTGACATAATGAGGGTAATGTAGCAGCAGGAATGCACCACTCTGGGATGTCCAAGTCAACCCCCATTTCCCTGTCACGTAGGCATCATGGCTGTCTCTGGAAACCAGAGCAGAGTAGCAGCCCACTGCAGCAGAAGCCTCCCGAAGATGTGTTTACCCTCCCTACATACTCACATGACTTCAGCCAGCTTGCAGCACACACACCTGATTTTCCTAAGCAGGAAGTGTAGCATTTGGCATTTCATCTCTAGGATATAGATCATAGGAGTTCCAGGCGTCTGCTGCATTCCAACAGGTAGTGTGGAATTCTCCTTAAATTCAAGACCAGAAACAAAAATGGCTTCATTGTCCTAATTAAAATTCTCATACTCAGCATGCACCACATTGTAACCCTGGGTTGATATTGGGCGGCCTTTCCCCATCCTCAGTTACTGCGATGATTGGGAAGCTGGGTATGGCCTATCTTCTTGTCTCTCCCCTCCCCCAAGAAATGGAAAGAAGAAATAGAGTTTGGAACCAATGACCATACCCACTTCTCCCCAACCCTGGATCCTTCCTACCCTGATCTACGTAACCATCATCTAAAATAATTTTTAAAATTCCCTGACCTTAAAAAGTTCTGACATACAAAAATATAAGTATAATTAACTACAAAATGAAGTTTACTGGCCCTGACTGCAGAGAAGCAGCCAGGTGAGTCACCTTCCTATGGTACTAAGTTCCAATGGCACTAAAATGAACACTTGACTTCTGACTTACTCATGATGAAGTAGAGCATTCTTCCCAGAGAATGGGAAATATTTTTATGCCTCCCACCTCCAAAATACATTCTGATGGATTTGTGTATATGAGGTAATTCTATATGGTGATTAGAGGAACATTTGAATAGGAAAAGTTACTACTTACAGTACTTACAAGAAGCAAACATCAGAGCTGAGATTTCACAGCTATTATGTAGAATGAAGCTAGTCACAAAACAATTCTCCAGTGAGCACATAGTAAAGGTACCCCAATGGCCATTCCATTGACATACCCTAATATCAAAGCAACATTACCTTTAAAAGTCTGTTAGGAAGCAGTCCCCATCATAATACAGTTGGTAAGCCACTGCTTGAGATACTGCCAGCATCTCATACTGGAGCCCAGGTTTGGGTTCTGACTGCTCCAGTTCGACCCAGCTCCCTGGGAATGAAGGTGGGAGATAACCAGCCTATGGTATCCAGTGTCCCCTGCCATCCATGTGGGAGATGTAGATGGAGTTCCTGCTTCCTGGCTTCAACCTGGCCAAACCCTAGCCATTGCAGCCATGTGTGAAGTCAACCAGTGGATGGATATCTCCTTTCATCACTCTGCCCTTCAAATAGTTTTAAAGCCTATTACATGTCCACTTAAAAAAAATCTTCAAGTGAATCTTTAAGCCAAGCATTATCAGACAGATTGATGTGTTTAATGATTTTGTCAAGATAGCAAAGGATGGAAGTTGAAGCTAAGTTTTACTTGTTCTGGATGATGCCTTGAAAAGAAATCAGGGCCTACATAAGACATCTCCTTCTCCTGTTGTGGCTTCTGGGGACATAATAATCCAGGCTGGTGACTTGTAGGGAGCCAGTCTGAAAGCAGAAACAAAAGGCATTGGCATTTCACAATTCCCACCCTGAGAATGGAACATCATATCAGCCTCTTTAGATCTTTATTATTTTACGAATAATTCACAATCTTGAGAAATTGTCTTTTTGGGGACTGGGGAATGTGTCCAGGAAAGGGACAAAGCAGCCTTCTGGGCCCAAAGTGAGGAATCCTTCCACTTTCCTATTCCTTTCAAACAGTAAGTCTAACAAAAGACTAACGGGTTCAAGAGAATACATTTCATTCATTCACTTGAGATTTGCCCAAATATTTCTTTAGTTTGTTACATATCCATTCAGTGAAAGGTTTACATTGGAGAAACAACAACACCTGAATTCAAAGTAATTTTTTTTCTTACCTGGCCTCCAGGAGTTAGTCTTTTTTAGATTTACTGAATCCCTGTTTGAGTTTTGCCCCAGAAGCAGGATCCATAGATAATCCTTTGCAAACATAAACAGATTTGTAATTATGTCAAAGCAGGAAATTTCCAAGAGTAGAGGAAGAAATGACTGTGAAATTCCCACATTGGATTCAAAATTCTCAGTTTTGAGGCTAGCACACACAAATGCCCACTCTCCTGCCTCGGCCAAAGAGTGAGAAAAACAAGAACCATCTCAAGTGTTTCTGCTTTCAACCCCATCCCTTTTCTTTACCCATTCAATCTGCCATCTTAGGTGACCCACCAACTGTACAACAAAATTCTCAATATCCTGTCCTGATATTCACAAACGCCCTGCAGATTTGGTGTTTTCATGACTTTTTCCCAGCTCTCATGCCACAAAGGGTGCGGTGAGCCTTCAGGAAGCATGAGAGGCCTTCCCTTCAAGGACTATTTGCAAAAACTGTCGTCTTTTCAGCAGCACTGTTTGAAAGGCGATGTAGGGCTTAGGGATGGGGCTGCTGTTTACAACTGGGTGTGACCATGTGATGCAGGAGTGGGGGATTCCCAAGGAACTCATTCTTTGTAAAAGACACAGGTTCCCACGGACTTAGAGGCATCCTTCCCAATCAGACAGCCTCTCATAAAGAAGCAGAGAAAAGAGAGCCCAAGGATACAGCAAGAGCCTTCAGTGCTCCTTTTATCTAAAGACACAGTTACTTTTGCTAAAGATGCACCAGCCGACACTATGGTACTTCTTAGATGTGTTACACAAGTAAATTAGGCACAGGATGGAGTGCAAATGCAGATCCAATTATAAAGTGAGGGATGGACCTTGTAATGCATGATCCTGGCTCTTGGCTTCAGCCTGGCACAGTCCAGCTGTTGCAGACATTCGGGAAATGACCTAGCAGATGGAAGATCTTTCCCTGACTCAACCCTGCCCACCTTTTATTTTAAGCTTTAAATTTTTCTTAATAGATTGTTATCTAAAAGGAAAAAAATGGTTAACTTGATAAAACCCACTGGTTCTCAAAATTCAAGCAATACCCACACCCACATTGCTATAGAATGCAATTCATTGCATGCAGGCAGAAACACAGGTTTGGATTCCAGAGCCGCATTGTCCTACAGAAAGGCGCAGGAAGAGCTGCTTCTTGGCAGTGGCTTCCCAGGAAATCAGTGGCTCCTATACAATTTGTACATACTTCCTTGAGAAAATAGCCACAAGGAACTATTGGCTGACCAGGCCATAAGCTCATTTCCCTCAGAACATTATACCTTTGTGGGGATTCACAAGAGCCAAGTCTTTTCCTGGAGCAATTTCCTCATATAGACCCATAACCTTCATGTTTATATTTCTGGTCCATGTGTGTCCAAAGCAGACAAAACTTAGGGGACCTGCTCCACAACTTCCTATCAGCTTGCTAGTCCTGGGAGCTTAGTCTCTCTTGGGATTTCCTCATCTCTTACATAGGGATATGAATACACATTGAACTCCTCTTGGTGTGGTGATCACATCAATCCATACCCAAATGCATGCGATTGCTCATGAACAAAAGACTTCTTTATAATGTTAACAGTCCACCTAGGTAACTTCAGGAAAAGAGCTGAATGACTTCTCCATTTGCAGATACCATGTTTTCAAAGAAACTCAACTCAAAATATGTTAGGTGGAAAAAACCAAACGTGTTAGTGTGTATATAGTCTGTGATTCTAGGATGATAAATGGAAAGCAGTAGAAAAACCTGGAAAAAACATTAATGCTAACTGTAGTAATTTTGGGGTGGTAGAATTATGAATGATTTTCATTTTCATGATACTTTTCTCCCCCATTTCCCAAGATCTTCTACAGTAAACATGAATTTCTTGCTTAATTTTTAAAACTTCCGTTTCTCAAAACAAGATTTTTGGCAGGGTGACTTGCAGTGGTCAGGAACAGGAAGCTGCTAGGCCGTCATAATGGCTTGACTTCCCCAGATGTGAGTCCAAGAGGACGCAATGCCAGCTGTGCTCGAAGTGTAGCCAAGTCCAAATGCTTTACCCAGCATCCCCTGCCCTCCTGACTCTGCTGTTAGTCTTCCCTCCCACTATAATTCCTCTCCGAACCCAACTTCTGCCTGCACTTTTGCCCAACAAGCCTCCTTCAACTTTTCTCCACTGGGCAAACCATGTTCATTTTTCAAACTCCCTTCTAGGAAGCAGCCACTCTTTCACACTGACATTGCCCTATTATGCCTCTCAAGCAAAGTCAAGCTCTTTATTGCATTCATTGCCCTTGGGATTTTTCTATCCCACTGTTAATTATGATTTGAACGTGACAGTCTCCTCTCCCAAGACTGGAAGATCCATGAGCACAGAAACCATAACTATCAACTCTGTGTTGAATGAACAAATCTTGTGCATCAATTTTTGTCAGCATCTTATCATATCTCATAGTCTCTTGTATTGGAGACTCATCTGCAAGCCCTAATGTCTCATAGGATTTTGAGATGGGAGGTACCAAATACTTGTTTTAGTCAGGAAAACGCAAGAATAGAGTTGTAGGAAGTTAGCTACAACCTAGATGACCCATAACAGTTGGATTTATAGGACACCATCTATGGCCATCAATAAAAAAAGAAATGATACCAAGAGGTCTAAATAAATGATGGTTGATCTAGAAATAGCAAAGCTCAAGAACAAATTCAAAAAGACTATATTAGTCTGTTTTATGCCTCTACCACAGGATAGAGACTAATTTCTTACCATTCTAAAGGTTAAGAAGTTCAAGGTCGGGGGCTGATTTACAGTGAGAATCCTCTTGTCACACCATCTGATGGTGAGGGTGACAGGCAAAAGAACACATGCTCAGGCAGGAGAGGAAGGGGGAGCAGCCCTTTGGGTTTAATCTCTTCTCAAATGTCTAGCCTCTCAACACTAGTGCGTCGGAGATGACATTTCCAACTCATGAACTTCAGAGCACATTTGAACAATAGATTTCTACTAGATGCCTCTGAAATGCATGTCCTTCTCACATGTAAAATACAGTCATTCCATCCCAAAGGTCCCTGAGTCTCAACTTGGCCCAGTATCAATTTAAAAGTCAAAAGTTCAGAGTCTTGTGTAAATCCTATATGAGTGAAACTTGAAACACAGTTCTTCCTTGAGTAAATATCTCTCCAGTTTGGCCCCAGGGAATTAAACCATTATCTATTTCTAAATAACAACTATGGGGTAGGCATAGAAGAAAACATCCTATTCCAAAAGACAGAAGCCAGAGGAAAGGGTTAACTAATCCCTAGTAAGTCCGAAATTCAAGGAGAAAAACGTTATTAGACCTCAGTATACCAAAATCATCTCCTCTGACTCCGTCTTTCACATCCTGGGCACACTGTGGTGGGAGTTGAGCCCCCAACACCTCAGGCAGCACACCCTTAGCGCTTTATTAGGTTTAGGCTCCCAGTGGCTCATGTGAGTTAAGGTCTCCTGACTGCAGCTTTCCCAGCCTACAGTTGTGCTTGGCAGTCCTGCTGCCACAACAATGGCAGCTGTCCCACTGCCACAACTCTCTGTGGCACAGCCTCTGTAAGGGACTCTTTGTGGTGTCCTGCCACTGGGACAAGTCTTTGCATGGGCCATCAGACTGTCCACAACACTCCTTGAAATCTTGGTGGAAGTTGCCATAATTCTACAGCTCTTGCATACTAGATGCCTGAAAAATGCACACGACCTGGATAGAGCCAAGATACATGACTTGTACCTTCTGAAAGGTTGAATTGCACTGCCCCACTTGCACCATGACTGGGGTGGCTGAGAGGGCACTGCTGAACTTGAGAAGGGTGAAATTTTGAGGTACAGGGTAGTAAATACTAAGGTTTTATTAGCACCTGTCTGCAAACATTACCCTTAAGATCCTAGCTTCACTAGAAAAACTTTGAAATGCCTTTGGGGTCATTTTTCCATTATCTTGATGAACAGAATCTGGCTTCCTCTAAGGCGCATAAATCTCTTTCAAAATGTTTGTATTGGGGCTAGCATGGTGGTGTAGCCAGTTAATCCTCTGTCTGCAAGTGCTGCATACCCTATGGGCATCAGTTCGTGTCTCTGCTGCTCTACTTCCTATCCAATATCTTGCTTATGGCCTGGCAAAGCTCAAGTCCTTGGGTACCCGAACCCTCCTGGAGCACATGGAGGAAGCTCCTGCCTCCTGGCTCAGCTCCACTCAGGCTGCTGCACATCTCTGTCTCTCCTCTCTCTAAAATCTGCCTTTCAAATAAAAATGTATAAATCTTTCTGAAAATTTTTACCAGGCGAAACTCTTCACATATTCTCACAAACATGTTCTTTAATTGCATGTTTATTTGAAAGGCAGAGATACCAGGAAAGGGGAGTGACACAGAGAGAGGAATCTCACATATGCTAAGTCTACTTTCCAAATATTGGCAATTGCCAAGGCTGCACCAGGATGAAACTAGAAAGGGGAACTCAATCTAGCTTTCCCACATGGGAGACAAGGATTCAGTTAGTTGGGACATCACCTACTGCCTCCTAGGGTGCGTGTTAGCAAGCAGCTGGAATGCAACTAGAACCAGGATCCAAATCCAGGCACACTAGTCATGAGTGTAGGTGTCCCAAATAACCACCTGTAAGTGGCAAGACTGAGGGCTTTTCAAATATTTCTATTCTGCATTCCTTTTAATGATAAATTTTATGTTCAGATACTTTCTCTTTTCTCATTGTATTGCAGACAATCAAGAGAATCCATGTAATACACCTTGAAGGCTTTTGTGCTAGACATTTCTTCTGCCAGATATTCTGGTTAGTTGATCTTAAATTTGACTTCTACTAAGTCTTAAGACACAGATAAGATAGTCACTGCCAAGTTCTTTGCAATTGTATAACAAGAATGTCCTTTACTCTAGGTTTCAGTGTCTTACTGCTCATTTCCATTTGCAACCTTACGGATGGCTTCTAGGTCATGTTTTTTACCAACATTCTGATCACAACCAGTTGAGTAACTCCAGGAAGACTCAGGTGCTGTCCACAGCTCATGTCTTTTCTGAACCCTCACCAGAATTGCTCTTCATGCTCCCCATTCATAGCAATCTACACTTTTTCTAGGCTGTCCCTCCAAGGGTGTTACACATTATCTAGTTCCAAAGGCACTTCCACATTTTCAGGTATTTATTACAGCATCAGCCTCACTTTGAACCAATTTTCTGTCTTCCTCCATTTTATGTTTCTGTAATAGGATATCTGAGATGGAGTAACATAAAAATCTGAGATTTATGTCTTACAGCTTTGGAGGCTCAGCAGTCTCAGGTTGAGGGACTCATTCTGGAACAGACCTTTTTTGCTACATCATCCCATAGTGGAAGAGAGAGGGTGAGAAAGGAAGGCACTTGGGATGTGTGTTTGGTACAGTGGTTATGACACTGCACGGAATACTTACAAGTACCTGTGCCATCAACTGCTGCCTCCCAGGCATGTTAACAGGAAGCTGGACAGGAAGCAGAGGCAAGCCTCTGCGGGATGTGGGTGTCCTGAGCAGTGGCCAAGCCCCTGTGCCACAATGTCCATAGTTTTTGGCATTACATCTGACTAGCTGTTTTTTTTTTTTCCTATCCCTAATCTCTTTCCTAGTTTATTGCATAAAATATTGTGGTTCTAGATACAAAGATTTGAACTTACACAGTATTAAAGATATCTAATTCTGATAAAGAAATATTCCTCCCCTGATCCCAGATACAGGGAAAAAAATGATGGTATTAGTGTGGAAACAGTTGTGTTATCCACTTTCCTGTAGTCCTTGACTCTTTGTACCCTAATCAACTATGTAAGATTATAAAAAAAAATAAAAGAAAAAAAGAAATATTTCTTCCTGGCAAAACCAAAACCAAAAAAAAAAAAAAACCAAAAAACCCTTGACTTCAAACTTAAAGGAATGCTCTTCATCTGTTTAAGCATTATCATACATTCTCTGAAAATTAAAAAAATAATAATACAAAGTAGCTTTTTTTTCCTAAAAGACACTAACCATTATCTTCAAAAGAAAATCTTGTTGGTGGAAATAGTATCAAGTGAATTTACACACATTCTGCTTTACCTTTCCTCAGTGAAAGCCAAATTCAACCTCATTAAGTTTCACAGATCAGAACGAAGCTAATGACTGACCAGAATTATGGCAATAGGGGCAGAGTCAGAAACTCAGCCATCTGTGACTTCCAGAGCACTTAAAGAACTAATGCCTTTCCCCATTCATTTGCCTTTTCTTCTCTTCTTGGGAACTGGATATTAAATAACTGGATATTAATAACTAAAACTATGCATATATAAGGAAAATCAGAAAGTGACCATGCATGCTCAAGGAAGGCCTTAAGCTTACAACTCAGGATGTTTTTTGGCACAGAAGTAATCTAAATATTTTAAAATAAACAAAACAAAGCAAACCCTGGGAAGGGCGAAATCTAACTTATCACACTACTAAATTCAAATGTTGACTCTATTAAAAAAAAAACCACAAGACATAGAAAGAGACAGAAACGTATGGATCATTTAAAGGAAAATGCCCAGATAACAGCTCTGCTACACAGATCTTGTGGATAATGACTCAACTGACTGTCTTAAATTAGCTCAATGAACTAAAAGAGGGATGTGGGAAAAGCTAAGAAAATGATGGCTGGAAAAAAAATAGTGCTATTTATAAAGGAATGCAATTCCTAAAATGAAACTCTGGAGCTGAAAAATACAGCAACTGAAATGAAAATTTCACTACTAGATTCAAGGATGCATTTGAGCAAGCAGAGGAAGAATCAGAAACTTTAGATAGAACTTTGGAAATTATTACCTCTGAGGCTATTAAGAAAAAGGAAGAACAAAGAAAAGAAAAAGAAAGAAAAGAAAACACAGCCTAAGCAATCTATGGGATATTATCAAGCAGAACCAACAAATATATGGTGGGAATTCCAGAAACTGGAGAGAGAAAAAAGGAAAGATGATTTTTTTTTTTTATTGGAGAGTCAGATATACAGAGAAGAGGAGAGACCAAGAGGAAGATCTTCCATCTGTTGATTCACTCCCCAAGTGGCAGCAATGGCTGGAGTTGAGCCAATCTGAAACTAGGAACCTGAAGCTTCTTCCAGGTTTCCCACATGGGTGCAGCGTCCCAAGCCTTTGGTCATCCTTGACTGCTTTCCCAGGACACAAGTAGGAAGCTGGATGGGAAGCGGGGCTGCCGGGACATGAACTGGCACCCATATGGGATCCTGACACATACAAGGTGAGCACTTAAGCTGCTAGGCTATCACACCAGGCCCCAGAGAGATGATTTTAAAGAAATAATAGATGAAACTATATCATTAAATATAGGAGTTATAAAAAAGAAATAATAGACGAACACTTCCCAAATGCAGTGAATCATGACTCTAACCACCCCAGAGGTTCAAGATGCAAGACAGATGAACTCAGAAGACCACCCTGAGATATATTGTAATCAAATTCTCAAAAGCAGCAGCAGCAAAACAAATCAGCACAAACAAGTTATCCTCAACAGCATTGTCAACATTACCATCAGAAAATTCAGAGGCCTAAAGACATGGATTGATATACTTTAAATTGCATCTTTTTTAAAAAAGCAACACTAAAAACCAAGACATCCCACTGGCCAAACTGTCCTTAAAATGTCAGGGAGAGTGGTTAGTAGTTGATGGCTCAGACACCAGTTAAAATGTCCGTGTCTAACATAGGAATACCAGAGTTCAGTGCCTGGCTCTGGTTCTGCCTCTACTGTTTGATCAGGCAGACCCTGTGAGGAAGCATGATGATACAAGTAATTGGCCTCCTGTCTCCTCTAAGGATTAAACTTCTGGCTCCCAGTCATTGCAGATATCCAGAGAAAGAGAATAATCCCTTAAAAAAAAAGGTGGAAAAAAGCAAGAGTTTTACAGAAACACAAATGAGAGATTTTGCTATCATGAAACTCCTTTGACAGAAAATATTCCAAGGAACCCTGCACAGTGAAATGAAAAAACACTACATAGTAACTCAAAGCTGAATGGAGAAATACACTCAACAAGAGTAAACGCAAAAACCAATCAGAGGGCCCGGCGCAGTGGTCTAGCGGCTAAAGTCCTCACCTTGAACGCCTCGGGATCCCATATGGGCACCGGTTCTAATCCCGGCAGCTCCACTTCCCATTCAGCTCCCTGCTTATGGCCTGGGAAAGTAGTCGAGGACGGCCCAATGCATTGGGACCCTGCACCCATGTGGGAGACCTGGAGGAGGTTCCTGGTTCCCGGCATCGGATCGGCACAGCACCGGCCTGTTGCAGCTCACTTGGGGAGTGAACCATCGGATGGAAGATCTTCCTCTCTGTCTCTCCTCCTCTCTGTATATCCGGCTTTCCAACAATAATAAATCTTAAAAACAAAACAAAACAAAACAAAACAAAAAAAAACAATTAGAGCTAGCACTGGGGCCAGGGTTGTGGAATAACAGATTAAGCTGCTGCCTGTGAAATTGGTATCTCGTATGCACACCAGTTAAAGTCCTGGCTGTTTCACTTTCCATCAAGCCAACTGTTAATGTTCGTGAGAAATCAGCAGAAGATGGTCCAAGTCCTTGGGCTTCTACACCCATGTGGGAGAACTGGATTACACTCTTGGCTTCAGCCTGGCCCAGCCCCAGCCAATGAGAACATATGGGATCTGTAATAGCAGACAGGGAACCTTGCTGTCTGTCTCTCATTCTTTCTTTTAACTTTGCCTTTCAAATAAGTAGAATTTTTAAAAACTAACATTTTAACTTTGGCTCATAACTTTATTTTCTACATAAATTAATAAATTTTAAAGAATTATTAATTCATTGAGATTCAGTATGTATAAAACGCACTTTTGGATACCAACAAACAAAAGGCATGGAAATAAGACTTGTACTAAGTAGTAGAACTTTTGTCTATTATAGAAGATAAACTGGTATATGTTCAAATTACACATTAGGATGCTAAATGTAGTCCTTATGCTAACCACAAAGAGAATAACTATAGAATATACACAGAAGGATGAGGATTTAAATGTTTCACTACAAAATGCCAACTAAATGCAAAATATACTAATGCAAGAAAGGAAGAAACAAAAGTTCGGAGAGGGGGATCTAAGATGGCTGAATAGGGAAGACATGCTGATCTTGACCACAGGAAGAAAACAGAAAAAAGGCAGAATAATCGCATTCCCAGGAGAGAAGTTTCCAGTGCAAATTCTGCAGAAAGAAGAGGCACATTGGGGAGACGTACAAACAGTACGAATACAGCAGTGAGTGGAAATACCACTAATGATGGCCACAGCCAGGGGCTGGTGGAGATTCACCTGCTTCGATAAAGATGAGAAGAATCTGTTAGTCATGTCTCTGAAGATACTGTGTGAGGGAGAATCTTGCAGGCCACACTGAATGAGTTGGACCTGGAGCATTAGCAGGGCATGGGGAGCCAACTTAACCCCACGAAGGGAGAGCACACTGGCTTTTTCCCTCCACAAGCACTCCCAGCAGATAGCAGGCAGGAAGTGCCACCTTAAGGCAAGTAGAGACAGCTGGAGCTGATGCATGCCTAATTAGGGGATTTTATTAGAGGGATAAATCCATGGTCCCCATTGACTGTGTCTGACCTGGAGGGGTAGCAGGGGGCAGGGCAGCAACTCAGGCCTGTGAGGTGCTCCCCTCCCCTCATTCTGTCATGGGCACCCTTGACTCAAATTGTCAAGGCGGAACATCAAGAGGCACTTGGGTCTGGGAATACCAGGGCTCTCTTTATAAACGGGATAGGCTTGTAGGGCTGAGTGGATGCCCTGCTCCTTGAGACTGTGGGAGCCTTGCTCACTATGAGAATTCTTTGACTATATGACAGGCATTGGAGGATAGCTGGATTACCTGGCAATTACTATGAACGGCTTCAGAGTGCCTGGGGTTGGTCACTGCAGAGATTCCATACTTACACCTTGAGCACCATACCATTCCTTTTTGTGGTGCATACAAATAGTGCATGCCTGAAAATAATGTTCAACATTTATGGGATACAATCAGCCTAACATAGGCGTATTACTAGTTCCTGAAGGTGGGCAAAGAGAAAATGAATTAGAAGGTCTATTCAGTGACATAATGGAAAAGTTCCCTAATTTGGAGAAAGATAAGGAAATCTAAGTACAGGAAGAACATAGAACTCCTAATAAATATGACTAGGAAAGACCTTCACCGTGATACAATAAAGTCAAACTTCCAAACATAAAGATTCTAACATAAAGATTCTAAAATGTACACAAGAGAATTATCAGAATCTCTTCAAAGGCGCTGCAAATAGATGGCTGATTTCTCATGAGAAACCCTATAAGCTAGAGAGAATGGAAGCCATAAGGGGGAAAAAAAACACTGTCAATCAGCAAAGTCTGATTTATACATGAGGGTGAAATAAAGAACTTCCAAAACAAAAACTGAAAAAACTTTGTTATCATTTGTCCAGCCTCACAAATGATGCCTAAAGATTTGCTACACAGAGAAAAGTAGTCATCATCTTGAGTGAATGTGACTACACATTAATGAAGCTAGAAATTAACAACTGAAGAAACTAGAAAGTATGAAAACAAATGGAAACTTAATCATTCTCCTGAATGAACAGAGAGGAAATAAAAAAGGGAAATCAAAAAAAATTCTGGAAATGAATGAAGATGGTAATACAACATACCAAAATTTATATAATACAGCAAAAACAGTGCCAAGAGGGAAGTGTTCAGCAATTAGTGCCTACATGCAGAAACTCAAAAGGTATCAAATAAATGATCTAATAATACATCTAAAGGACCTAGAAAAACAAGAACAAACCAAGTCCAAAATTAGTAGGAGAAAATAAATAATTGAATTAAGTAAGCAGTGAACAAAACCGAAACCAGAAAGCAATACAAATGATCAGCAAAATACACCATTGGCCCAACTAACAAAAAGATGAATCATAAGTAATTAATGCAAACAGATATAAGTGAACAAATTGGAAAATATAAAAGAAATTGATAGATATCTAGACACCATCTACCCAAATTGAGTCATGAAGACACAGAAAATCTAAATAGACTAATAACCAAGACAGAGACTGTATAAGAGACCCTTCCAACAAAGAAAAGCCCAGGACCAGATGGCATCACTGCTAAACTCTACCAAACATCCCAAGAACCAATTCCAATACTTTTAAATTATGCAAAACAACTGAATGTAAGCAATCCTCCAGAATTCCTCCTACAAAGCCAATATCATCTTAATTTCAAAATCAGAAAAAGAGACAACAAATAGAACTATAGACCAATAAACCTGATGAATATACATGCAAAAATCCTCAAAATGATGCTACCTAATCAAATTCAACAACAACTCAGACAAATCATTCATTGGACCAATTGGAATTTAACCCAGACACACATGAGTGGTTCAACATATGTAAATCAGTACACATGATACATAACAAATATCTCGATGGGTGATGGGAAAGCATTTGATAAAATCCAACAGCTTCTTATGATAAAAACCCTAAGCAATTGGGTTTAGAAGGAACACTCTTCAATATAATCAAGGCAAAAAAATGCAGAACTCATAGCCAGCATATTAAATGGGAAATTTTTGTATTTCCATTAACATCAAGAACCAAAGGTGTCTTTTTTAGTACTGCTATTCAACATGGTTCTGGAAATGCTAGCTAGAATGATTATGTAAGGGAAAGAAGTCAAAAGGATACAAATTGGAAATGAGAGGTCAAATTATTCATGGTAGCAATTGGCATGATCCTATATACAGAGGAGCCAAAAGACTCCAATAGTTTGGTAATGATGCAGCATACAAAATAAATACACAAAAAATCAATAGCCTTTGTATACACAAACAATGCTATTGCTTAGAAAGAAATTATAGGATCAGTACCATTTACAGTAGCTGCAAAAAATTTGAAACTTCCATGTTGATGGGCTGAAAGAACTAATATCATCAAAATGCAAAATGCCCATATTATCCAATCTAGTTTCAACATGATCCCAATCAAAATACCAACATTATTCATAGATCTAGATAAAATGATGTTAAAATTGTTATGAAAACAGAATAGCTAGCACAATATTAAAGAAAAAATAAAGTCAGAGGCACAGAATCAGATTTCAAGACATACTACCAGACAGTTTTAATAAAAACAGCCTCATAATGGCACAA
This sequence comes from Ochotona princeps, assembly GCF_030435755.1. NCBI lineage: Eukaryota > Metazoa > Chordata > Mammalia > Lagomorpha > Ochotonidae > Ochotona > Ochotona princeps. The sequence continues at coordinate 20,586,316 of NC_080832.1, forward strand.
AAGTAGAAATGTAGACTAATGAAACAGAATTGAAACGCAGAAACCAGTTCACGCAACTCCAGTGAAGTAATCTTTGACAAATGAGATAAAATGAATCCCCGGAGAAAGAAACACCTCTTCAAAAAATGGTGGGAAAAAATTAGATCTACACATGCAGAGATATAAACAAAAATCCTACTGTACTCCTTCTACAAAAATAAACTCAGAAAGCATCAAGGATATAAATCTATAACCTAATACTACCAAATTACTAGAAGAAATCATCAGAGTCTGCAAGACTTTGGAATACGTCAAGTCTTCTTGAAAAGGACCGTAGAAGCACAGTGAATAAAAGTAAGAATAGACAAATGAGATTATATCAAGCCAAGAAGCATCTGTACTACAAGGGAGACACTAAACAAACTGGCAGAATGGGAGAAAATATTTCCCAACTAGACACCTGAAAAAGGATTTATAAATCCTATGAAAAGCTCAAGAAACCGGGCTTGGCAGCGTGGCCTAGTGGCTAAGGTCCTCACCTTGATCCCATATGGCCGCTGGTTCTAATCCTGGCAGCTCCACTTCCTCTCTATCTCTCCTCCTCTCAGTATATCTGACTTTGTAATAAAAATAAATCTTTAAAAAAAAAAAAAAAAGCTCAAGAAACCAACAACTACCAAAAGAAAAACAGGCACTTTTCAAAGGAGGAAATTCAAATGGCTAACAGACATATATAAAATGCTCAGGGTCACTAACTATCAGAGAAATGCAAATTAAAATCACACTTGTGTTTCACCTTACTCCTGTTAGAATGGCTATTATCCAAATATTCAAAGGCAATAAATGCTGGTGATGACTTGGCAGGAAAGATACCATAATACTCTAATAATGGGAATGTAAACTAGTACAACCATTATAGATGAGAGCATGGACATTTCTTAGAAATCTGAAAATAGATCTGCCGTATGACCTAGGCATCCCACTTATGAGAATTTATCTAAATGAAATTAAATCAGCAGATGAAAAAGATATCTGAAAAAAAAGATTAATTATACAATTATGCAGTCCCAAAGTGTAATCAGTAAAATTCTAAGCAGCAGTAAAGAGTGAGCATTCACATTTACTAAAAACGCAAAAGCCTGACTTAGGATGAGACTTGCTTTGCAAAGTCATGGAGGTCTACAGAATAAGGCCTTTCCAATAAAAATATGTACCAACTGTATATCCAGCAAAAGTCCAGGGATTGGTAGTGATTTCACAGTATTGAAGAAATAATGATTAAAGTTCGCAAGATCCATTCAGTAAAAACCAAGGTAGAATATTGAAAAGTCAGAAGAAAATACGATTTTGTAAGTAGAGGAGGAAAAAATAGATTTAAGAAACAATCTCATGTAGTGAAATGTTACTGTGTTGTTTAATGCAAACATTGTTTTGTAAAGGCAAACATTAAAGTATTAAAGGGAATATACCAGGATAGAAATCAGAGGTGACAAATGAACTTTGAAGGCCAGTAGTTTCTCTCTCAGGCCAAAGGGCATGGAGCATACAGCCCAAGCGACCAAGAACATCTCAACGCTCACTGACAATGGCCTGATCTGTGTATCTTGTGAGTGAATGACGATGACTTCTCCAGAGAACCAGACCATTATATCACACTGGAGCCAGGTTCAAAGTTAGGCACTCGTGAGTTTAAGAGGAGTATGGCAAAGTTTTCACTATCCTGGACAAAATAGTAATCAATTTTTTAAATCATTTATCCTAGTTTTAGACTTTGCTGTCACTGAGATCCAAACCAAAAAGCCCTTTTGTCCGATTCCCTTACCATTATTGTGTATTTGCTGCTGTAATGAGCACTCCCTTGTCGTTATTAGAAGACAGTCACCATGTTCCCCACCCTGCCTCTGCTTTCAGACTTCCCTTCTCCAACTGCAGGTTCTCATTTTAATGCATGCATTTTTTCATTTATTGCCTGTATACTTCAAATTCTTAGATAATAAAGGCCTAATGCTAGTCATCTAAAAAAAAAAAAAGATATCTGTATCCCCATTCTTATTGTAGTTCAAGTCATAATAGGTACTATATGAAAATCAACCCAGATGTTCTTCAGTAGATGACTGAATAAAGACAAAGTAATTTATATAGACACACACTATGGAATACTACTCAGACATTAAAAAAAAACAAAAACAGAAGTCCTGTGTTTTGCAACAAAGGATGTTGAATGCAACTGGGAGCCATTATGCTTAGTGAAATTAGCCAGTTCCAACAAGACAACTGTTATGTTTTCTCTGATATGTGACAGTTAATATAGAATTTTAAAAGTATAGTAATGACACAGATCTCTTGTGATAAGATTTTCATTTTAGCTCTTTTTTACATTCCTGAGGAACTCTGGTCTTCCTCCTTTTTAGTTGTTCAGTTTTATGGTTAGTGATAAAATAATCCTGTGATTATACAGTGGACTGAAAGCACATGTTCGAAAAAAAAAAAAAAGATGAAAAGAAAAGAAGGAAAGAGGGCCTGGTGCCGTGACCTAGCAGTTAAAGTTCTCGGCTTCAATGTGCCAGGCTCCCATATGGGCGCTGGTTCTAATCCCTAATCCTGGCAGTTCTGCTTCTCATCCAGCTCCCTCCTTGTGGCCTGGGAAAGCAGTGGAGGACAGCCCAAAGCCTTGGGACTCTGCACCCACATGGGAGACCTGGAAGAAGTTCCTGGCTCCTGGCTTCAGATCGGCATAGCACCAGCTATTGTGGTCACTTGGGGAATGAATCATTGAACGGAAGATCTTCCACTCTCTCTGTCTCTCCTCCTCTCTGTATATCTGACTTTCCAATAAAAATGAAATAAATCTTAAAAAAAAAAAAAAAGAAAAGAAGGAGGGGGAAATTGAGAGCAGAGGAGAGAGAGGAGACATGATTATCTTAGAAGTGTATCTGTGAAATACATGAACTTTGTTCTTATCAAATATATATATATGGAAAATCAGTTCTCTTACAAAAGGTTACAATATGCAAAATACAAACAGCAAACTGATAGACATCCCTCCATCCTAGTAATAACATTAAATGTAAATGGATTAAATTCTTCCAATCAAAATACAAAGAATGGCAAAATGTATAAAACATGGCCCAATTATATCCAGTCTACAAAGTACTCACTTTAGATCCAAAGAAACAGATGCACTGATAATGAAAGGATGTGATGCAACATGCAACAGACGAAGGAATAAACGACCAGACAAATGTTAGACAAATTAGAGTTTTAGTCAAAATATATTATAATTAATGAAGACAGATAGTATGGAAGAAACTCACAGAAACATATATTACAAACAACTACAGTTGTATTTAAAATTTTTATGCTAAACTTTAAAAAAATTTCATTTTCATATACTTACTGAATTACTACCATTTCTTAGTTAAATATGCAATATAGCAAGAAGATGTAACTGTACTGAACCTAACATCGGACCCCCAAATTATATGAGGCAAAATGTGACAGAACTGAAATAAGAAAAAGCTCAACAACAGTTGGAGACTTTGATGCTTTACTCTCAATAATGAACAATCAGATAGAGTTGCAAAACCAGAAAGACTTCACATATTAAACAAATTGTATCTAACAGATACATACAGAGCACTATCTAACCATAGCACACATATTCTTCTCCAGTACACAGAGTGTTTTTCAAGGTAGAGCATAGGTTAGGTCACAAACTAGTACCCAGAATATCCAAACCAAGCTATCTTGGCTGTATCTTAAAGGACTCATATATGCCAATGTTGAAACTTATTAGAAACTGTAGTAATTAAAACAGTGTGACACTTGCATAAAGACAAAGCTATAGACCAATGAAATAGGGATCTCAGAGATAACCCTTTAAATAAAAAGGCAATTGATTTTTACTTAAGAATGTCAAAAATAGTTGATTGGAAAAGGACAATCTTTTCATCAAATAATGCTAGGAAAACTAGATATCCACATGAAAAAGAATTAAATTAGACCCTTACCTAATACCATATGTAAAAAATAATTCAAAGTGGATCAGAGATCCTACATGTAGGTCCTAAAATTATACACACGAATAACCTCTATGTTCTGATCAGGCAATGATTCTTGGAAATCAAAGGCATAGACAATTAAAAAAAAACAGAAAAATTAGACTTCATAAAATTTTTTAAGAATTATGAGTCCAAATACAATATCATGAAGCAAAAATATAATGTTTGACAGTATTTGCAAATAATACATATGAGGAGATTAACATCCAGCAAGTACAGAACGCTTAAAATTCATCAACAAAAGCATTTTAAAAACTAGCATAAATATGTTTGGTGTGATTTATTAATAAACTATGAGACTCAGTTTTTACTCTAGTTCTGGTAAAACATTCAAAATATGATTATTGATTAGAGGTGTCCCCATGGCCCCCAAATAATTCATACTGTGTATACAGTACAGTCTGCTCATACGGAAGACTGCCATAGTCATGCGGGATTGAGGAAGAGGGTCACAGTGGGTGTCTGCTCCAGCTCTGCCACTACCAGCTGTGTGCCTTAGAAAAAAACACGCATGCTGCATGAGACTCAGTTTCCCTTCCCAGGAAATGCTGATCAAAATATTTGCATTATCAGGGAGAGTAAAATAACCAAGCACATAGTATAGATTTTGATGATACTTATTCTTTGATGCTACTTTGAGGATACTACTTATTTCTAGAAAGAAAAATTTTGCCCTCATCTTAAAAACAACACCTTTGATGACCTAGTCTTCTGTATTCAATCTCTTTTCAGTTGTACCAGACAGCAGAACAGTGGTTCTAGAATTCTGAAGCTGTGACTGGATTTAACTTTGTACATTGTAAAAAAAAAAAATTGTGTAGTCCTGATAAATTAAGAAATATTCCCTCTTGGCAAATAAGTTTTGACCTCAAACAAGCCCACACATGTTTAGTTCCAAAAGCAACAATAGATGTCATTATGGTTTTTACCAACTACTGACGAATCACAAAGCCGACAGTGATCCTCTTCGACTCTGCCATTCAGGAACTGAGCTGCATCCTCTAACTTACCTGGTCTCATTGAGCTCCCCCCATTCATGGCGGCCTCCAGGGCTCGGTTCTGTAGCAAAGCTCCCACAGCACTGGTAAGAGTTGGCTCCTTTTTGGGACCCATCTGAATCTTACCCTACAGAGAGAGACAGAGTACACAGTCCTGTAACTTCAAGTACTACAGGAAGTGAGTTTCCGTTCAACCAGCAAGAGACTAGGAGCTGCCCCTTGGGGAGCCTATTTCCCTCATCTTTGCTGATACTCCAAGAACTTCATCTGCTTGGGGACAGTTTCTTCTATAATAAATCTGTGCAGTTGCTCTAGTCTATAGAATTACTAATACAGAAACAAGAAATCACTTAATAAGAACATGGTTAAAGGGCATTTTACTTCTTTCATTACACTTGAAGATGATTTTGTTTCCTCACACCAACAGAGAAGAAAAGCAGAGATTGGCAGGCCACAGATTTTTCCAACATGTAATTCCTACACCCTCAGGCCATGTCCACCCCTATGGAGCAGCAGGAGAAGTCATAGTAAAACAAAGTAGGGACCAAAAGATTTGTGACAGGCTCCTTTTCACTTTGCTGCTGATCCCACCTGTCATTCCATATAAACTGCAGTACCAAGACACGTGTGGAGAACACTTCACTTGGGCAAGGACAGCTCCGATGGTAGCAGGCAGCTCATCTTCATCCAAAGAAAGCTATTTTCAGAGGATCCATAGTTGATCTCTTTTGGTTAGGGTATGGCACATTTTTCAAAGTGATTTTGTTGAAAATAGAAGCACCTTTCAGCTTCATAGTTAAGAGCTCTTCCAAACAAGCAAAAAAAAAAAAAAAATCCTCCCTTCTTATTTCATTTCTGAAAATGCCTTATTATTAGGCAAGGCCAGAAAGTGGTGAAGCTGGCACAGGTGAAGCAAACACATGCTGTTTAGACATATTCTATAGTGGGAATGTTCCCAATCACCACTTAGCCCTAGAAAAAAAGGAGAGGAACAGGGCCACACTTGGGACAGCCAGCTGGCCTTCCTGGGGGGAAAAAAAACCCACTCCCATTTGCTGCTTGCCAGTGCTCTCTTAGGGCCAACTGCCAGCTAACTTCGAGAGGTAGTTAGAAGAACCTACTGCAGAAATGCAACTCAACCTGCACCACTTTTTCAGAGACTAATGTGGTTTTTTTTTTCAAACCTTTCCAAAATTAAGTTGAAGACCAAAGTAGTCACATCCTTCCAAAATTGATGTGCCATTGTTTCCAGGAAGAAAGACCTACTGGAGAACAGGAGGGGTGGGGTAACGTGAAGAAAGCACAGAGGAACCTTCTGTACCAGGCACTCAACTTATGTTATCAACAATTCCTTCCAACTCTTCAGTTAGATTAACATCAGTTTATAGGTACCTTGCTCAGGTTTGCATACAAATAATTAAAGGGTTGAAGTTCAAACCCTGACTCCTTATTGCACCATCCTTGCTTTTCCCACTTTGTAATTCTTCCCTTTGCCATCTCATCAATAATAATAATAAAAAAAACCTCTTAAACCATATTTATCATCACCCCTACACCCAGCACACACAACTGCTCCTGTTCAGGCTTCTTTATCCAGATTAATAGTACACATTGAATATTACTACTTCAAAACCTGAAGCATTTTGAATGTTGGCATCATATTTCAACTGGAAAGATCCACACCAGCCCTCACGTGATGGGTTGTAGCTAACAGATGGGTGCATCAGGAATAGTCTGTAAAATTATCATCAGGCTACATGAGTATGGTCTGTTTGAAACAAAGATAAATTTCATGTTTCCCAGTACATTCTAGTATCTGAAAAAAAAATCTTGGTCCCAAGCAATTCAGATAAGGGATAATCAATTTACATTATCTTATTTAAGCTCTAATCTCATTTCACCCCACAGCCAGTCATTTTCTCAGCCTCATCAGTTCTTTTAAATACTCGCTCTCCCTGGGGGGCAGACCAGACTGGGCAGGGCTACAACACCTGTGGGCCTCATGTGAGCCAGATCAAGCAAAAGCCAGGCTTGGTTGACCTTCCCTACTGGTGCAAACATAAAGCTGAATGGGTGAGGTTTGATTGGGTTTTCCCACAGCATCAGACAGCAGATGCTGGAACCGGCGGCTAATCTGTCAAGTTAAACTACAGAACCATCTGGAAAGTGCATGACCCAGGAGTGGGAGTGGCCTAGGAGGCAAACAGTGGGCACCTCCCTCTTGGGTTACCACTCCCACTGGAGAGCAAGAAAATTAGGACTGGGGCAGGGGTGGCTGGACAGAATGGCATCCACCAGCATGTGTGGGGGTGCTGGATAGTGGAGCTGGTTGGGTTGAACTAGGCTTCAATGCCCATTGACATGTATGAGAGCTGAATGGGATGTGGGACAGACTGGACTAGTCTGCTACACATACTGGCAAGCAAGGGAACTAGGGCAGGGGGCAGGCCTAGTGGAGGTTATTGCATGTCACTCCGCCTAGACTGCAGCTCCCACTGGTTTATGTGAGGGTCGATTGTGTGCTGGGCAGAGTCAGGCTGGAGTGCAACACCCATTGGTTGCAGTGGAAGACAGGGCTGGAAATAGAATCAACCCAGCAATTATAACCACCAGCTGATTGGGGTGATGGACTGTGCCAGGCCCTATACTTGCAAGTATGCACAAGAATCTGGTCTGGGATCACCTCAGACAAAGTTTCTTTGGGGATCTCACCAATCAAATTGCCGGACTCAGAACCCCAACCATGAAGAGAAGTGCAGGTTCCATGGTCTGGCATGGAGTGCAAATGCCAGAGCCGAGCCTCCTCAGAGGCTCTGGCGGAGCAGTGGACAACACAATCAGGTGTGCATGGAGGATGTGGCAGTCTATCGGATCCTGCAGAGGATACCTGGCACCACAACAGAGGGCAGAACTAATCAATCAACTACCCTAGCCATGCGTTGGCAGTGAAACACTGGGCAAATGGAGACTCTAAGATGGACTATGTCAATCAGTGGATTCTGCAGCGACTTCATCATGCTTGGAATGGTGAGACTGGCAACAATTCATAACTGCTGAACTATCAAAACCACTTGAGCAGGACCCTCAGAGCATGCCCCATGTTAGGGACCTGGGATGGGTGTGAGGCTGGATGGCGCTTCTCCCTTTATTTCCCCATTTACCCCAGATACAGAAAAAAAAAAAGAATGTGGAGATAATAGTCTTACCCACTTTCCTGTAGCCCTTGAACCTTTGTGCCCTAAGTAACCATGTAAAGACTGTCAAAAATAAAGAAAAAAAATACTCCCTCTCCCACAAGTCAGATTTGTTCTCTTATTTCTGGCCCCCATTCTTCTGTTGCTGTCACTCCTGCCTGGCTCCCCGAGAAACCCATTTTGAATGATAATTGAAAGAATAAGTTTTCTATAAGCTAACTTGATGTCACTTGGGTCTCCAGTGTTTAACACATCTATTCTGCCCAAGGAATGGCACGGGGCCAGGTACAGGCAATTGTACAGGAAAACCAAGAAAAGCCAACGTACAGCTGGCAACAGAAATCTGGCAGGAGGAAGACGCAGCACATCCATGCTGGACACAGGACTGCCAGCCTCCCTGGACTTTCCAGTCCCTGCTCACAGGCACATGCCCTGGCAGTCCTCAGATTTCTCACCTTTATCCAATCAATCCTCTCCAAATTGGCTTGGATTAAAGCCTTTCTGGATCTGCTGCCCACTTTGTCTGTGCCATCCTGATATTCTCATATGGGCTTTCCCTGCTTTAGCTCCAAAGGTGGACACCTCAGGCTACAAGCTGGCATTCTGTGCATAAGTCTTTCCTGAAACCAGCTGTAAGCTACAAAGTTTAATATTTAAGGAAAGAAATGTATGAAACCTTGGAAGACTCGTTGGAATCACATAGTCTTCTTCTAGGACCCTCCTATACATCAATTTTATACTATTTTTTTCTGAGTCAACCTTCTTTCTTTGAATGATGAATCCTTGACCAACCTGTACCTGGCACGGCGTCATGTGCACAGCAGATATTCTGTAAATTTCTAACTAATGTGGAGGCAGAACTTGGAATCTGCAGTCTGGAGGATATGTTATTGTTGGAAAGAGTCCCACAACCATTAGAATCTAGAGGTAACAGAGTTCTCTAAAGCTATGTATGCTCTTTAAGGAGGCACAATAATTTGATCTTTTAGTCTGAGATGTGATTATGAAGTTAGCAGGGTATCTGCTATACAGTAAGCAATGTTATTGGGACTGCTGAAGCTGTTTGCTGTTTCCATTTTGTGTTTATCAAACTGTTGTCTTCCAGCTCGTGTTGTTGCTTCACCTATTTGTAACATCTGTTTGTATTCATTCACATCCTTTAACTTGCTGACTGTGTAGCTTTGAATAAAAACCTGATGACTCCTCCTCTCCTCAACAGAACACACTGCCTGGAGGGCACTTTCCTTGACTTTCACTGCAGATTTGTGATTCTGCTCTGGGTAACAAAGGGTGACATCATCACTGGATAAAGAGTTTTTCCATAATGCTTCAAAAACATTATTTTTACATTCATATCTTCATCCTAGCATGCTTCAGTTCAGATTTTTTTTGTGTGTGTAAACAAATAACAAAAAATTAGAATACACAGAGAACAACAAGGAAAGCTTAGAACTATACAGGAAACAGTCAGCGGGGACTCACACATATCTTACTAGGTAGGACACGAAAATAAATTACTCCTAATTAGGGTATGGAGGATTTCTCTGCACACCCCTCCTAAAACTGTTCTGTGCCTCAGCTGGTGACATACGCCTTGCTAAAGCTATAAGCCAGTTTGGACTATCCCAAAATCTGCCAAGTTCAGTAAAAATTATGCTTCAATACAATAAACTGCTAAACACTAAAATGAAAATAGACACAAGACAGCTGAATAGTATCCTATAGCCATTTTAAGGTAGATAGAAGCCAGTTGTATATAAAAATGAAATTGAAATGTTAATGAAGTAGTCACAGGATGTGGTTAAGAACCTGCATTTTCCAACATATCAGTCACCCCATAATGTTGTAAACAGTTGTTGATCTTATGTTATGGCTTTTAATTGGTTGGAACGATATTCTGCCAGCTGTGCCTTTACACCAGAGTTGGTCTCCCCAAGAAACTGTTGAATTGAGCTCGACAATAAGATGCTGGACTCTATGCATGGTACATGCTTGCAATGAAAGAAACAAGACTGGATTTGAACTGTAATACTGCAATAAGGTGGAGCAATCCACCATGGGGGCGGGGCACAGGGAGGGGTTAGGGGAACCTCAGAGCCTATGAAACGATGTTATAAAATGAAATGCAATAAAAAAGAAGAAATCTATGAGCCTACCGGTCACTGGGTTGGGCATTTCCTCAGACTATAGAATCACTGTGGGATTTAGGTGCTAAAGTCACACTCCGTTAAAACGTTAAACTGCGGCTCCTCAGACAGCCATGTCAGCCATTTTCTGTTGTAAGTCTTCATAAAATTTCATTTATGTATTAAATCAATGATTAATTGTGAGAAAATAAACAGAGCAAATATTAAAAAAATATATATATATTAGCTAGAAACCAGTCCCCTCCAAGCAGCCAATTCCCTGGATCAGTTCTTTTTGCCTTAGGCTTCTTTGTAAATAATTGAGGCTCCTTGGCAAGTTCTACCTGCCCACTCCAAGCATGCAAGCACACAAGTGCCAATACCCGGGGAGACAAAGTTACCTGAGCTCTGGATGCCAGTTTGGCTGCTGTCTGGGCAGGATCGAAGACTCGGCGAGAAGACTGATCTTTGCAGAAATTAATGTGTCGTTGGGCTGCAGTTTCATTAAACCTCCTCATGCAGTAGGGGCATTGAATATAGTCTGCATGTAAAGATAACAACAAATTTCTATCAATATTTCAACAACCACCACAGAATTGATTGTGTGACGTGGAATTAGAAGATTATGAGTTGTGCTTGGACATAGATGACATGATCCCAAACTCGGGTTGGAGACTGTCTATTTCAGAGGAGGAAGTTTGGAAAGGCTGAAATCAAGGGGAAATTTTTACCACCTGTGCATTCATTACAAGTAAGAATGTGCCCCCAAAATGTTTACATATATTTTAGAAACTAAGTTAATTACGCTTAAGAACTTCCCGATTAGATGCATTGTTAAGTGAATCCTTGTGTACGGAAAGTAGTGCTGGAATTGCAGAGTGTTAGCGCAAATGGCATGGGAGGGCAGAGATGATCCAAAAGTCCAGGCTGGGACACTAGGGGAGACCGAAGGCCATGCACAAGTTAGCAGTCTATAGAGAGGGGGTGAGATGTCCTTTCAAAACGTCGGTTTATGCACTGGGATTGGAAGCCTTGTGTCCCCAGCAAAAAGGCAGAAAATAGCATACTTCTTCTCCAATGGTTAGATTTTTTTTTTTATTCAACTACGAAAAAACGAGGCAAGTGATATGATGAGATTATCAAATTTATAGTATGTATGTATATATTAGAAAATTCTGTGGGTGAACTCCTAAATTTTTGCACCAAAAATAAAAAATGATCTTTTAATTTCATTTCCATATACTTTTTGGAGTCTCTACCCCCACCCCCAACATACACACACACACACACACACATTCAGGAAGGAAACAGGGAAAGAATAAAAAAGGCGGAGTTGAAAAAAACAGGAAAGGAAATGGGCAGAAGTAGGAGTGACCCAGGTGCAGGTTCAGCTTGCAGCCGTGCCACACTCCAGTCTGTGAGTGCTACGTCCGCGGTACACCTGTACACACGCTTGTGTTTTGTTTTGTTTTGTTTTGGTCAAACTTTTCTTTCATTTGCAGTTACCAAGTGTAATTGGCTACAGAGAGAAATGCACAGTGGGAAAGATGTAAAGTCTTGTTAGAACTTGTAACTGCAGGCTAAAGTCCTCGCCTTGCAAGTGCCAGGATCCCATATGGGCCCTGGTTCTAATCCCGGCCACCCCACATTCCCATCCAGCTCCCTGCTTGTGGCCTGGGAAAGCAGTGGAGTATGGCCCAAAGCCTTGAGACCCTGCACCCACGTGGGAGAGCTGGAAGAGGTTCCTGGCTCCTGGCTTCGGATCAGCACAGCACTGGTCGATGCGCTCACTTGGGGAGTGAATCATCGGATGGAAGATCTTCCTCTCTGTCTCTCCTCCTCTCTGTATATAACTTTGTGATAAAAATAAATCTTAAAAAGAACTTGTAGCTGCTACAGCAAAAACTGGGGTTTGGGAGGCTTAAGGCCTAGTCTCCAGCAGGGATTGCATCGACTGTCTCAGTGGTCTTGCAGAAAAACCAAGGGGAAATGAGTGACATTAGCAGAGTAACATTCCCCTTAGTAAAACTCAGTATGAAAGTTGGGATTACTATAAAGTCAAAATTCTTACATATGTAGATATTTAATGTAATGGTGTTCTCAAAACTGATCTCTTTCTTTCCCTATTTGAACAAATCGGATCTTAAAATGACTATCCACAAAATTCTATGAATGAGTAGCAATGAGGTAGGGATGTAGTGTTGTTGATGAAACAACTGCTTGGGAAGATAACATCCCATATCTGACTGCCTGTTCCAGTCCTGGCTATGCTGATTCCAATCTTGCTTCCGGCTGGTACAGATGACAGCTCAAGCTGTTGGCTCCCTGCTACCCAGGAAGGAGACCCAGACTGAGTTCCAGTCCCCTGGCTTCAGAGTGTCCCAGCCCTTAGGTGTTGCAGTCATTTGGGGAGTGAGCCAGTAGGATCAGTTTTCTGGTGATAGTCCTCTTTGCTCTCTCTTCTCTTTTCCTTTTTTTTTTTTTTAAAAGATTTATTTTATTTTTTTATTACAAAGTCAGATATACTGAGAGGAGGAGGGATAGAGAGGAAGTGGAGCTGCCAGGATTAGAACCAACGGCCATATGGGATCAAGGCAAGGACCTTAGCCACTAGGCCACGCTGCCGAGCCCTTCTCTTTTCCTTTTAAATAAAATGAAATAGAATTTTCTTTTAAATGTTAGTGCTTAGAAATTGTCTAATAGCCTTAACCATTATTTTTCATTCTGGAAAACAGTAGCATCAGTATGTTGATACTTACTGAGTCCTTCATATATGCCAGGCACTGATATATTCCTTGAATTGCAATATCTCCACAATCTAATACAAACTTCACATGGTGATAAATACCCAAAAAGATTTCAAAAAGAAAAATAGGCCAGCACAAAGAGATGATGAACAGTGCAGGTGTTGGAGTCTGTCTGACTGGTTTTGAACCCAAATTCCCCATTTGCTGTGTGTATAAACTTGGGCAAGTTACTCAACCTCTCTGGGTTTCCATTTCCTCTGTACCCATATATCACTTGTAAATTGGATTGTGAACATGAGGGCCAGCACTGGGGGCAAGAGGGCAGGCAGGAGGGGTGCCAGGGGCTGATCACCTTCACACTAGTAATTTATTTTTTTGCAACAATTATCTGAATACAGCATGACTGAGGAAAATGTCTGAACTCTAGTCTCAATCAGTCACCTTCCTTCTTCTATCAACAATGACTTCATAAAACCACTATGTTAAAAATAAAAGATAAATGAATAAATAAATAAATCCACTATGTTCCTTTTCAATTCAACAGGCAATGACTTCAAAAGTCTTATGAGGAAACCAGAGACCAGATCTCATAAGAAATTAACATAAAAACCACAATTTTAAAATACAAACATTGTGTTGCACAACCATGTCTATGCAGCTGTATGAAAATGTTGACCAACTATCCCAAGCCTCACAGAATAATCCATTATTGCGTAGCTCTGTGCCCCCACAAAGTATCACAACATCCTAGAAGTATGGATCATTGCAGATTCAGTTAAACAAAAACCAGAGTCAGCATATGGATGTCAGGAAGACAAAAAATAAGGAAGCATGCAGGAAAAAAAAAAAAAACTTGCAAACTCGTGCATGTTATGCTGCATTGTGTTTAACTCTAGCTGCTGACACGCAGGTATAGTTTTGATACTTGCACCCAAAAAATATAAAATCTCTGTAAAATCAAAATAATCAGATCATGAGAAAAATATGCTCTTATTTGCTTGTTATATAAAATTATAGTTAAGGGCATAGGAAAGAAATTCTAAAACCATATTGTGGCCTAAGTATAAAATGAAAAAATGTAAGTTGCACCTTTGATTAGGTTTTGCAAAGGGTTTTTTTTTTTGAGAAACAATAATCTCTACACTTTAGATCCAACTTGCTAATGAGAGAAATCTGCACAGCAGAAATTCTGAGATGGTTTCACTTAGTCAATTAAGGAGTCATAAGTTAACCATCAGCTCTGTAGCTTCTGATCTTAACATGAAACTATTTCTCATAAAAGATGTTTTTTGTTATATGAAGCATCTTGCCAAAGCATGTGCAAGCTACCAAACTCACAACCACAGATTTTTCTGCCTAACATGTCTTAAGATAGTTAAGCTAGATTTTCTTTGGTACCCAGCAAAAGCGAAACCATTATGAAGGTTATTTTCTAGTAAAGAAGTTCAGATGATTTATTTCTTAGGTAATTTTTGTGTTATGCCTACACTATGGCAGTTTAGTTTTGTATTTTTCTAAATTAAACTTTTTGAGATTTACCTACAAAAGAAATATATTGGTTTTAATTTTCAACGAACATGTACATTTATACAACCGTCCTAATTAAAATATAAACATTTTGGTCATTCCAAGTTCTATCACGCCCCATTTCAATCAATATTCCTCCAAACCCAGTTTCAGGCAATCAAAAATCTAGTTTTCTATCACTACAGGTAAGTTTTACTTACTCTGCAGTTTCATATATTAGAACATTCATATTGCTACATGTATAGCACTTCCTTCTTACTGTTCAATATTCCAGTTTGCAAATGTTCCCATATTGCTTTATCAATTCACTTATTGATGAGTACTTTCAGTTGGTGTTGTATAAATAAGGCTATGAATATTTATATAAATCTTTGTGGACATTTTCAGTTTATACATAAACACAGGACAGTAGAACTGTTGTGTAGAATTGTTGTTTAGGTTAATTGTAGAACTGTTGTGTATGTTAATTGTACGTTGAACTTAATAAGAAAATATCAGGGCAAAGCAGCTGTTCTATTTTACACTTCCATCAGTGACATGAGACTTTCAAGTGCTTCATGATCTAACCAACAGCTGCATTGTCAGTCTTTTAATTTTAGCTATTGAATCAATGTGTAATGGTATCTTACAATGCATTCTCATATTCATTTATAATTCTCTGACAAACAATGATAGATATCTTTTTGTGTGCTTAATGGCTATTGTTTTATGATGAGTCTGTTTAAGTATGTATCTTGCTCTTTCCTTGTTGGATTATCTCGTTGAGTTTTGTTAGAATTCTTTGTGTGTTCTTCATATAGGTCCTTTTAAAATATATGTATATGTATATATACACACACACACACATTATGAATCTTTCTTAGAACAGATTTAGTTTACTTGAAAGAGCTGCAACAAGAAGACAGAAAAACATTTTCTACCTGCTAAATTGCTCCCCAAATGGGTGCAATGTTCAGAGTGGGTTGGTTTTAAACCAAGAACCAGGAGCTTTTGCCAGATCTCCTACATGGGTGCAAGGATCCAAGGCCTTGGGCTATCCCTTGTTGCTTTCCTAGGCCACCAGCAGGAAGTTGGATTGGAAGCGGGGCAGCTAGGACTCTAATTGGCACCTATACGGGATGCTGGAGCATGTTATACCACTGAACCAGCATGCTACATTATGAATCTTATTTCACAGCATGTAACTTGCTTTTCCACTTTCTCATGACATCTCTGAAAACTATAAATTTTAGATTTGGTGAGGTTCAAGTTATCAATTTTCTTTCAAAAATATTAGTGCAACATGTACCTTGTCAGAGAGTGTTTTTATTTTGCTTTACAATTTTTATATTTGTAGCACTTATGATAGGTCAATATCCCATCTTGAATTAATTTTTATATGCTATAAGGATCAAAATTCACTTTTGACTATATGGGTACCAACCCATTCCAGCATTACTTATTTATATGGAAATCTTCTTTCCCCTATAGAGTTACTATGGCATCTTCTTAAAAAATTAATTCCTGTAGGCAGCCTGGTGGACTAGCAGGTAAAGCCCCCACGCAGTGATAGTGTCACCTTCTATGGGTGCCAGTCTGTGTCATTGTAGCTCCAGTCTCTGACCACCTCCCTGCTAATGGCCTGGAAAATGCAACAGCAGATGACTTGAGTGCTTGGGCCCCAGCAATCCACTTTGAAAACCTGGTCCTGTGTATGGTCTATTTTGGGTGTATACTCTGCTGTTATTGTGTGTCAAATAATAAGTATAGATGCTAATTAAGTGAAATTAGTTGATACTGTTGTTCATGTTTTTTTAATATATTTATAAATTTTACTGCTGTATTTCCTTTAAGTGTCTGAGAGGAGCAACAACAAAATCTCCAAATGTATTGTGAACTTGTTTACTTCTCTTCCTAGATTTGTCAGTTTCAGTTCATATTCTCTGCAGCTGTTACTAGGTACATAAACATTTGGAACTGATAGATTCTAGATTCTAGTGAACATATCTTTTGAATCAGTATCTGTTAATACTTGCCCTTAAATTTACTTGGCCTGATATCAACATGTCTACTTCAGATTTATGATTGCTGTTTGGATGTATATCTTTTCCCATGCTTTTAACTCATTTATATATTTATATTCCAGTATGTTCATTGTGAAGAACATAGTTGGCTCATATTATTCAGCTTGATATTTTGTGTCTTATCTGTAGTAAGCAGGTCATTTGAATATGATTATTCATATGATTAGATTGAGTTATACCATCTTTCCTCTTTTAAAGATTTTTTTATATGAAAGATTTTTACAGAGAGAGAAGCAGTGACAGAAAAAGAAGTCCTCTATCCATTGGTTCACTCTCCAGATAACCACAAAGGCTCGAGCAGCGCTGATCTGAAGCTGGGAGCTAGGAGCTTTCTTCTAGCCTCCCATGTGGCTGCAGGTGCCCAGGGTCTCAGGTCATCTGCTTTCATAAGCCCCAAGCAGAGCTGGATTGCAAATGGAGCAGCCGGGACATGAACTGACATGTGTGGATGCTGGCACTTCCACATGGGGAATGACTGTGATATGCTATCGCACTGGCCCTCAAGCATTTCATCTTATCATCAGTATCCCATCCGATTTTTGTTTCTTTATTCTTCTATTGGATCAGGATGGGGGCTGGCTTAGGTGGAGAGGGGTAAGCCACAACCTGAAACACCAGTGTCTCATATCAGCACCAGTTCAAGTCCTGGCTGCTCCACTTCCAATTCAGTTCCTTCCTAATGCTCCTGGGTAAGCAGTGGAGGGTGGGCCCAGTGCTTGAGTCCCTGCACCTATGTGGGAGACCCAGAACAAGCTCCTGGTTTCTGGTTTTGGGTTGCCCAGCCCTGGCTGCAGCAGCCATTTAGGGCAGTGAAGCAACAGATGGGTAGACCTCAGTCTCTGCCTGTCCCTCTCTGTAAACTTACCTTCCAGATAAATAAATCTTAAAAACAAGGAAAAAAGGATTAAACTGTCTTTTGTGTTACTTGGTATAGTATTACTAGTATGCCTTAATAATTTTCAGTGCTACTTTAGGGTTTATAATAGGTGTTTTTAATGTTAATATTCTGCCATCTAATAATATTATACTTATTCATTTATAATGTAGAAACCTTACAAAATGCATTTTTTTCCTTATTTAAGTCCATGCAACCTTTTTCATAATTTTCATTTCTACATGTTATAATCCTTACAATATGCTACAGTCTATGCTAAAGATAACATTATATTTAATGAAAACAAGATAGGGATGTTCTTTTTTGGCACTAGTATAATGTTGGACATTCTAATACAGTTCAGCATAGAGCTGGAAGTTCTAACCATGATATAGGTATGAAAAAGAAATAAAAGGCATACACTTGACAAGGAATAAGTAAAATTAACTTTGTACATTGACATATGTAGAATATCCAAAGATTTTACACACACACACATACACAAAAGTATCTGAAATATTAAACAATTTCAAGAAGGCTTCAGGAAACAAAGGCAATGTATGCAAACAAATTACATTTTTGCACAAAATGTAACATGAAAAGAAAGAGACCAATTCTATTTATAATACCAACATAATAAAATACTTAAGAATTAGCCAAGGAGAAGAAAGACTTATATAACTGAAAACTATGAAACATTACTGGAAAGAATGAAAGAAAACATAAATAAATGGATAGACATTTCATATCATAGAGACCTTAATATTGTTAACACAACAATACTATCCAAAGTGATCTACAGATTTTAAACATCCAAAGTGACATTTTTGCAAAAACAGACAACAATCCTAAAATTCTTAGGTATCCTTAGAATACCAATTTTGGGTAAAAGTTGGAAGCCTCAGAATTTCTGATTTCAATACTTACTATTATATCATAATAATCAAAATATTGTGGTACTGGCATACAGACAGACATATAGGCCAGATATATAAAATTATATTCCCAAAAATAAATCTTTATATACATGATCAGTAAACATTTGAAAACATGATCAATTGATTTTGATATGAATGTCAAGACTGCTCATTTCCTAAGAAAGCATCATTTTTCCTTAACAAAAAACATTAAAAAAAACTGGATATCTACACTCAAAAGAGTGAAATTTAACTCTACTATATGTCACACACAAAAATGAACTCAAGATTTATCAAAGACCTAAACTATAAAAAGAGAAAATTGAGAACAAACTTCATGGTACTGAATTTGATCATGCCATTTTAGACATGATACAGTATACAGTACAGGCAACAAAATATAAGGAATTTCTTCAAAATCAAAAGCTTTTATGCATGAAGGACCATTATAAATGGAGTGACAAAATAGTCCACAGATGAGACAAAACATTTGCAAACAGAATATTTAATAAGGAATTAAAACTAATCTCATTGTGCCTCTAGCTCTAACCTACAATTTAGAGAAATGGGATAGAGTAACAGGTTAAATATTAATATGACTAAGCAAACAGGCACATACAGACAGGAGGCATTTTAAAAGATAAATAGCCTGGTGGAATATTGTATAAGATTAAAAAGACTGAATAGGCTCAAAAATAAAATGGTGAATGGGTCCCGGAGTGCTGAGGGTTGCAGAGTAATGTGAGAGTTTCAAAAGACATTCTTAACAGAATTTTTAAAAATACGAGTTTATATAATAAGTATGATATTATTACGGATATCCAGAATAATGTACTTAGGCCTCAGAGATACAAAGGTTGCTTTTAACCCCCAGCTGCAGGCAACTACCTAGATTGTCTTTATCTAAGTGTTACATTGCTAGGGGGAAAGCAGCTAGTAGCTATTGGTCATTCTGGGCCTGGTTAATGCCAGATCTGTGTTAACTGTACCAGAGTGCCAGCAATAGTGGCTTTCTTTTATTAAGATATGTGGGAAGGAATCAAGATGATAGATTAGGGTAAGGACACATTTAAACAGACAGAGAAACATTAGCCAGTGTGAAGTAAAGAGGACACATCCTACGAAATAGGAGAGGACAGAATGACAGCAGGAGGAGGTGGCGCCTGAAGACTGACAGACACGGGAAAGCAGTGAAAACAACGGTATGGTGCTGCAATAACCAATACCCCAGTGGCATTCAGCCAGTGGTGGTGTGAACTGCACAGGCAACCAGAACTCCACCAGCAGCCAGGTTGGAAGGGACATTCACCGGGAGCTCAGAGGTGATCTCAGACAAAGAGCTGCCTGTCCTGCTGGTTTGATTTGACCAGAAGCAGAGACAGGCAGTGTGGGAACAGGGTGGATTTCACAGCCCAGTCTGCCCTCAAATGCCGAATTGGGCATAATTTCGTGTTGAGAAGCAAAGGCTATGGGAGAGGATTGTGTATGCACTGAGCTGGGAGTGAATTCATTTCTGGCTCAGTGAACTGCAGCAACATGGCATCCTACAGGTTCCACCCAAGACAGGTTCTACCCTACACCTCAGAACTGATGACCAGCAGAATAACAGAGATAAAGGCACAATGAATATTACTGAAGACTCCCCTGCAAAGGAGCAAAACCATTTGCCAAACTCAGAGTTCACTGAGGAATGCATCGCGAAAATGGGGAATACAGAATTCAAAACACTTGTTATAAAACTTCTTATCAACAACAAGAAGCATGCAAAGCAGGCATTCAAGGAATTCAAGGAATATGTCAGACTGGAAATGGATCAAATGAAAGCTGATACATCAGAAATGAAGAATACAGTGGAGCAAATTAAAAGTACAGTGGAGAGTCTCCAAAACAGAATGAAGGAGACAGAAGAAAGAATCTCAAAATTAGACAATATTTACTGTCACCAGGGAGAAACAAATAAAAAGCTGGAAGCAGAGCTGAATCAGGCCAAAAAAATATTCAAGAATTGAAAGACACTATTAAAAGGCCAAAAATAAGAGTTATGGGAGTCGCAGAAGGTGCAGAAAGAGTAGCTTGGTTCACAAATGTATTTAATTAAATAATAAGGGAAAATTTCCCTAATCTAGAGAATTTAGAAAACAACACCAAGACGGGCACAGAACTCCCAACAGGCGTGACCAAAAGCGGTTTTCACCACGACATATGATCATCAAGCTCTCTTGAATCGAACATAAGGAAAAGATCCTTAAATGTGCATGTGAAAAAAATCAATTGACATATAAAGAAATGGCCTCTCACAGGAAACTCTACAGGTCAGAAGAGTATAGAGCAACACATTCCAGACTCCAAAAGTAAAAAATGTCAATCTGGAATAACGTACCCAGCAAAACTTTCCTTTGTCTTAAAAAATGAAATAAAATTCTTCCACAGTCAAGAAAAGTTAAAAGAATACGCCTCTTCCAAACCTGCCCTACAAATGATACTTCAAGATGTTCTCTTGACAGAGAAGAGGAATAGCACCCACCAATCCAAAGCCAAATGTGAAGAACATCCCAGTAAAAGAACAAGAGCAGACTAAATCAATGAACAACCCATTCCTAAAATGACAGGATCAAATTACCACTCATTCATATTAACCCTGAATGTAAATAGATTAATCTCATCAATCAAACATCATAGATAGACTGGATTTAAAAAAAAAAAAAAAACAGGGCCTGGTGTGATAGTGTAGCAGTTAAAGTCCTCACACTTTGAATGCACCAGGATCCCAAATAGGCGCCGGTTTTAATCCCAGCAGCTCCGCTTCTCATCCAGCTCCCTGCTTGTGGCCTGGGAAAGCAATTGAGGACAGCCCAAAGCCTTGGGACCCTGCACCCATGTGGGAGAACCAGAAGAGGTTCCTGGCTTTTAATTAGCTCAGCTCCAGCCGTTGCGGCCACTTGGGGAGTGAATCATCAGATGGAAGACCTTCCTCTGTCTCTCCTCCTCTCTGTACATCGCCTTTCCAATAAAAATAAATAAATCTTAAAAAAAAAATCTATGTGTTGCCTACAGGAGACATGTCTCACCAACAAAGATCAGTGGAAACTACGTCTCATGAATTTTGATGTTTTTTGCTTTTTAGTTTCATCTCTGCAAAACACTTTCTCGTTAAATTCTTCACTGACGCATACATCATACAGCAGCAGCATTTTCTTTAAGAAGATTCTTGATTTTCTTTTTCATCTCTTCAGTGACACATGAGTCATTCAGTAGCATTTTACTTAACTTCATATCATTTTAATTTCCTTTTTTCTTCCTGTTGTTGATTTTACTGTGTGACTTTTCATTTAGGGGAATGTATAGTAACCGTGTAATGGAGACAATCATATCCAGATATCAGGATACAATGCAGTGTGCATCTCTACTTTCAGACAAAGATGGGCTCCCAATGAAACTGTTAACTCTATCTTGACAAAAGGATGCTGGACTCTCTGCCATTATCCATGCTCACAATGATGGACATGACCGGCTGTGAAAAATTACACTATAGTAATAATATAGGGGAACTCAGGGAGGAGTTGAGGAGGGGATAAGGGAAATCTCAGGGCCTATGGAACTCTATCATAAAATGATGATGATAATAATAATAATAGAAGTGAGGAAGAAAGAAAGAAAGAGAGAGACAGAGAGAGATAGAGAGAGAGAGAGAGAGAAAGAAAGAAAGAAAGAAAGAAAGAAAGAAAGAAAGAAAGAAAGAAAGAAAGAAAGAAAGAAAGAAAGAATCTAAAGAAAAAACAAGGATATATGGGGAAGGTAACGCTGGACCAGCACATGCATCCTGGCCTCCAGGTAGGTGTGCTGCAGATTCCCCAGGGAAGGGGGACTGGGGACATACTGCAGTGAGAGCAGTTGAGGGAATATCTGACAAGAGAGAGGAATGACTTCTAGGGGCTTCCACAGACTGAATTACTGTACTTTTGGGTAGGCGAGGGAGCTGTGGATAGAGTGTTTAGAGGCAAGGAAACTGGAATGCATGTCTGGGTCAGCTCAGGCACCCAACCATGTGGGAGACCTAGGTTGGGCTAAATAGCATAACTTGCATCCTGCTGGCACATGCAAAAGCTGGGTCTGGTCACGGGGAGTGCCTGGTGGGCTAGGCCACAATACCCACCCACAAATGTTGGAACAGGGACAAGCCATGTCAGGCTGGGCTGCAGTACCTCCATAATACAAAAGAACTGGATCTGGGGGTAGGTTTTGCAGGGGACTTGTGAGCTTGCCTCTGTGTAACTGTAGCAATTGCTGGTTTACACAGAGAGCTGGGAACTGTGTCAGATCAAGCCAAGCTGGACCACAGAATTCACCTGAGAGGAACCCACCTAAAAGTTATGGGAGCTGGAAGGGATCTGAGCAGGGTCAGGCTACTGCACTCACTGGCACATGCAAAGGCTGGGACTGATGTCAGACCGTGTCAAACAGTGCCGCTGTACCTACTGGCACGCATGGAATCTGGGGTTGGGAGCAGCCCTGGTGGAGGAACTCCGCCCATTATGCTGCAGCTCCCACTGTGGAGCACAAGAGCTGGGGCTGGGGCAGTCCAGGCCAGGCCAGGCAGTGCTGCAGCATGCATTGGCATGAATGTGGGCTGGGTTTGAAGGCAAGCCAAACTGGCCTAGGCTGTAGCATCCATCAAAGAGAATCAGAATGGCTGCTGGTCAGCAGGACAAGCCTGTAGTACCTGCAGTGAGTGCCAGGACTAGGAACCAGCAATGTCAGTCAGGGCAGGGCAGTAGCACCCACTGATACATGCAAAATCCATTGCTAGGAGCAGACCTGGTAGGGGTACTTGGGGAACTCCCCAACTAGGACACAGCTCCTGCTGTTGAGTGTGAGAGCTGAGGCTGGGGGAAAGCCAGACCAGGATGGGCTGCAGCACCCTTTGGCATACACGTGGACCAGGTCTGGAGGTAGGGTGGAATGTGGCAGTCCATGGCACATATTGGCATGAGCAAAAGCCTGGACAAAGTGCTGGCTGGGCCTGATTGGACCACAACATCCTCTTGTTCACATGAGGGCTGTTACTGGGTCTGGGCCAGGTTGGGATAGGCTACTGCACTTGTTGGTGAGAGTTGGACTGGGGGCCAACATGGCTGAGCTAGGCCAGAGCACATGATGCTGAGTGCCAAGACTGGGGGTCGGCCATCTCAGACTGGGCCAGGGTACCAGCTGGCACATACAAGACCGAGGGCTGGAAATGAGGCTGGTAGGGGAACAACAGGGACTTCCCTGCTATGTCACTGCTTCCATAGGTAAGCATGAGAGGTAGAACTGGCAGTGGGGGGTGGGGGCAGAGACAGGCTGACTAGGCTGTTGCACCCTCTGGCACACTCAAGAGACAAAATGGGTGCAGGTAAACTCAACTAGGCTACAATACCATCTGGCAAGAGCCAGGATTGGGTGTGAGTCATGTAAGGTTCACCACAGTACTCCCTGGTAGATGCAAGATCCAGGGCTGGGAGCATGCCTGACAGGGGAACTGTGGGAACTTCTCTGGTAGGCAGTACCTAACACTGGTGAGCATGACCACCAAGGCTGGGAATGAGCCAGGCTGGTAGTGGCACCTATAGGCATACAGAGGTCTGCGTCTGGGAGTAGGGCAGACTATGCTAAACCACATCTTTGGGTTACACAAAAACTGGATGGCATGTGGGCTGGGCCTAGCTAGACTGGAGTAGAGGCTGGCACATGTCAAAACAGGCTGGAAACAAACTTGAAGGGAGTTACCGAGGGCCAGTTCAACTAGGCAGTGGCAGCCCACATTTGTGTTAGGCTGGCTGGGCTGGGCTGCAGCACCCATCGGTTCCCATGAGATATGAAGTTGGGGAGGAATTGACCAGGCAGCTGCAGCTATTGGTATATGCATTGGCTGGTGGAGGTGACAGACCACACCTGGCCCTGCACTGGCTGGTACACACAAGAGTCAAGTCTGAGGTCACTCCAGGTAAAGTTTCCTAGGGGTCTCCATAAGTGGACTACAGGACTCAGACTCTGGCCACAGGGAAAAAAGCACAGGATGTCTTGTCTAACCTTGGAGTGCATGTATCAGGACTGGACCTCCTCAGCTGCTGCTGCCTGTGCAATGGACAACATAGACAACGTGCCCAGAGGCACACGGGGACATGACAACCAGCTCATCTAGGCTCTAGGGGATGTCAAGTGCATCATCAGAGGATAGAAAACAGGACAATTCTTCTGGTCAAGCTTTACAGCATGTTTAGGGTCTAAGGATACAATAAGGTGGATTTTGTTAACCAATAGACCTTGCAAAGATTTTCTCAACCCTGGAATAAGGAAACCAACAAGCTATTAAACCATTCAAATAATATGCTTAAAACACTCTTCCCCACATAGGGATGTCTAAGACAGCATTAAATGACTATGTCCCATCCACGGGTGTTAATGTAGTTTGACAGCAAGGAGCAGCTCCTTCCACTCAGGCCTTGCACACATAGGGAAAAAAAAAAAAGGAAAACATTCATCCCACCCACATTCCTCCATATCTAACTTACCGCACTTTAATCAGAGGCCCACATGAGTGTGCATCCCTCTCAATTATATAAATAATATTAAAAAGAAAATAAAAATATTCTATTGTATGAACAAAAAGCTACTTTTCAATGGATCTATTTAATATATGCAAGCTAATAATATGTATATGTGTAATAATGCATATAAGATAATGACACATGTAATAATGTGTGTAAGAGAGAGGCAACAATGTCAAATTTTTGTGAAATGCATGTTTGCAACCATCGTACTAGTCCTTCCTTTTTAAATATACATTCAAAAATTTTTAAAATAAAGTGTTTGGATTAAATAGCGATAGGTCACTAAATTGTATAACTTCAAGTGATTAACACAGTGAACTTCATGTTACAAGAATTTTATCTATAAACAAAAAAGAGCTGTTGAGTATCTGAAGCCATGGAACTACTGCAGAGCTTTCTGGTTTGTTCTACACGTGTCAGCAACGGCAGGAAGGGCTCCCACAAGTTATGTGATCCCATGGCATGAGTACAATGGCATCTTCATGTTGGAACAGAGTCAAAAGGAAACAGAATCCAGATGCATACAATTTTTTAAAGAGAATAAACTACTTTTTATATAACAGATAAAATTACTTCTTATCCATTTTAGAGTATATAGAAGGATTATAATTCAAAAATTAATAAATTCAAAAGCAAAACAAAATGGCTACACACCTGGGTTGATGGACGGAGGGGGTGGAGGTGGAAGGGGCTGTCCCTCTTTAATGGCTATTGTACACTGTTTTGCTGATCGAATTGCATTGATGAAGTCTTCATGTTGCTGTCTCCAATTAGATTTCCTCACAGGTTGAGTCTATAAAAAAAAAACACCTTGGGCCCGGCGGCGTGGCCTAGCGGCTAAAGTCCTCGCCTTGAAAGCCCCGGGATCCCATATGGGCGCCGGTTCTAATCCCGGCAGCTCCACTTCCCATCCAGCTCCCTGCTTGTGGCCTGGGAAAGCAGTTGAGGATGGCCCAATGCATTGGGACACTGCACCCGCGTGGGAGACCCGGAAGAGGTTCCAGGTTCCCGGCATCGGATCGGCGCGCACCGGCCCGTTGCGGCTCACTTGGGGAGTGAATCATCGGACGGAAGATCTTCCTCTCTGTCTCTCCTCCTCTCTGTATATCTGGCTGTAATAAAATGAATAAATCTTTAAAAAAAAAAAAAAAATCTTTCTCTTTAAAAAAAAAAAAAAAAAAAAAAAAAAAAAAAAAAAAAAACACCAACAAATACTATTCTAGATTATAAGCCTCTCAATGATCAATTTTCTAAAGCTGGATTTGAACTTACAAGAACTAGGATTATGGAATATGGAGCAGAAGAACTGTGTTACTCAGGTGATTCGGAAAATTCAGTAAGGAAATTTACATGTCACAAAATAAAAATCAGAATACTGAAACTCTAACAGCTAAAGGAAGACAAGTATAACAGCAAAAAGCTTCCCTCCAAAGTTAATTACTAGATGTAAGCCAACCTAATGAAAATATAAGCAAGATCCCTTTTGCTCTATCTGGAAAGTGTCTGAAATATATTTGGAAATTAAGTGAATGAGATTAAATAGAAAACAGCAAAAGTGAATTTTCATATTTACATAACATTACCCAGTACTCTCAAGGTTGAATCAGAGAGCCCACAAACCAGCTTCCATGAACATGTTAAAGACGGACATGAGAGATACCAGTAGTACCTGGGATGGAGGCGCCTTCTTCACCGCAGGTATATCGGTGCCCTGTAATCTTTGCTTCAGGGAATTGAAAGGCTTACGCTTTTTGTTGAAGAGTTTTCTACATATTGGTTCATGCCTTTCCTAGAAAAGGAAGAATAGGGGTTGGAATTTTTAAAATGACACATCCATTAATGTCTAGGTGTACAAGCTAGATTGCACCTTCAGAGCCTCATTCACTCTCTCACAGACCAAAGCAAGTAAATATGCCTGCCTACCCTCATCATGCTGCATATAACTTGATTCCATATTTGGGTACAGTCAGTAGAATGCTTTAACAGCTAAAAAGACTTCAAGTTTGGTTGTGCATATTTAATTTTAAAACAAAGGCAGTAGGGGCCTGGCGCCGTGGCCTAGCAGTTAAAGTCCTTACCTTGAACGTGCCGGGATCCCATATGGGTGCTGGTTCTAAGCCCTAATCCTGCCCATTCTCTTCCCATCCAGCTCCCTGCTTGTGGCCTCAGAAAGCAGTTGAGGATGGCCCAAAGCCTTGGAACCCTGCACCAGCATGGGAGACCCAGCAGAAGCTCCTGGTTCCTGGCTTCGGATTGGCTCAACTCCAGCTGTTGTGGCCACTTGGGGAGTAAATCATTTGACAGAAGAGCTTCCTCTCTGTCTTTCCTCCTCTCTGTATACATCTGACTTTGCAATCAGTATGAAACAAAGGCAGTATACTCTTCAATCCACAACCCTTTAAATATTCAGCATTTCTGCCTCCAACATGCAGAGTTTCGCCTGTGTACCTATCTTCAGGAAGCCTTTTACTGCAACACTTACGCCCTCTTCCTTGGTGGATAGGAAACAACTATTATTTATACCATATCAGACAAAATGTTGGTCATATAAAAATCTCTGTACCTAAGAACCAGGCGACCTAAGCTAAAAAAAGAAAAAGCAAGTAAATCAGTTGACCAAATGTTCTCCATAGGAACTAGAGATAAGTTTAGGGAGCGACACTCCAGAGCTCACATACTCACTTGACACTTAGTGATTTCTTTTCCAATGGTACCTCTCGGGTGTCAACCATATTCTCTGGTACAGGCAGGGGAGCACACTGGTGAGTTACAGGGCCACAACAGGTAATGTGAACGCTCCTATTTTTCAGGAAGTCCTAGTTACAGTAAGCTAAAACACATATTTCATTTTTTTTGATTCTCCAGAACAATAAAACTTGCAATCTAGTGTTTTGCTCTGATATGCAGTCAGAATAATAGTTTCAAGAAGTTTAAGTTCAATATAAGTTTACTAGTCTTAAAATATCCCAATTAACAACAGCATTATGCTTTTTTTTCCCTTTCTCTCTCTGTGAGACACAGAGAGTGAGAATCTTGGGAATCCTTTTTAGAACACTGGAGTTGTGCACCTGTTTGATACCCTAATTTTTAAATAATAGAACTTTTATTCAGCCTTATAGCTACCAATCAGGGACTTGACATGCTGTTAACTTGAATCTGGATGAAAACTACATCTTGGAACATGTCTAACAGCCATATATTATTTTGTTCAGATGGTATAAAATCCCTGAAATTGGAGGGTTTTTGGATACGTGGCAAAGCAGAAAACAGGAAGGTTAAAGGACCTGTCAGAATTAGTGACAAATTTGTAACTAAAAGCCAAGTTTCCAGATGCCTGAAATTCAATGCTCATTCCTCTTGACTAGCTAATTTCCCTGGTGCTTTGGCCTTGAAATTCAAATTTTTGATGCTTAAAGAAAAGGCGGAAGAGCCAAAATTTCTCGAGGGATAATGGACGGTGCCAAGACCCTTACATCTGGCATCCTTTTAGGAGGACCATGTTTAATAGGGTCAGTTTGGAGGGAAGCTGCATCCACCTGCCTCGGTGTCCTGCGGGCCTGCCAGCCACAGGTTAGGCACTCTTGCTCCCATGCTTCTCCTCCACATCTGTCTTCAATCTTTGCACCACCCCTCCTCACTGACTTGACAGTTCATTTAACTCCAATGAAACACATCTACAAAACGTCTTTACGTTTACCAGAACATCTGCTGCAAAGCGTCTTCCACAGACTTCACAGGGAAATAACTCCTGATTGCCATCTGCATTAAGATTCAAGAGTACATGATGTTAGTTTCATGGAATTGCCTGGCCCAGAAGAAATCACTGACTGGAGGTGACCTCAACAGCCTGATATCTTCACTCTTTCCCCCTCTCCACCAACTGTTTCCCACTTCTGGTAAGATCCTATGTAAACTTCCCTGCTTTCCTTCCCCCTTCACTAAACAAGTAAATTCTATATTCTTTAGGCAAGCAGAGTACGATTACTTAATTCAGTACTTAATATGTTTTAAAATGAGATACATCACAGTCTTGTTTTAGATGCAGCTACAAAGTTAGTACCTTAGTACAAACTCACAAATAATCCAATCGCAGCACCTTGAGAATCTCTACCAGCATGGAAGTTCAGTGAAGATGGAAATTTCCCTACTGCATCTGCAAAACAGCTAAGTATTTGACCTTGTGCTAAGGTGCTTCAAGCACACTGGTTGAAAAACTGAGGTTGTGTTGCAGCACGCTAATCTGTCTCCCACACAGCTTCCTGCTACCACGCTTGGGAAGGTAGCAGCTGATGGCCCAAGTACTTCAGCTTCTGCTACCAATGTGGAAGACTACGATGGAGTTCCTGGCCCCTGGCTCTGGCTTGGTTTAGATTTAGCTATTGTGGCCATTTGGGGATTGAAGTAGCAGACAGAAAATCTTTTTCTTTCCTGTTTCTCTTTTTTCTCTGCCTTTCAAATAAATAAGTAAATCTTTATAAAAATCCAGATTGAATGTATAAGCCAAACAAGAATTGAGTTGCTACCGTAGGAACAAACATTCCTTCTGTTTAAACTTGTTACATGAAAAGATATGGAAATTAATTTTGCAAGAAACCATACAAGGGCCCAGCATAGAGAAGGAAAGAACAGAGCCCACAGAGGTGGCATAGCAAGCTAATCCTGCAGTTGCAGCATTGGTTCATGTTCTGGCTGCTCCACTTTTGATCGAGCTGATAAAAATAAAGGTTTTTTTTTTTAAGGGAAGAACATATGCAAATTATTTTAAATGAATTTATGAAAGTGTCATGAGAAAAGTAAAGCATTACAGAATTCTGAAAAAAAGTTTAACTTGCTACTTCCTTTCAGTTCATCTGGAGTTGAAAACATAAATTTAAATAGGTCAAGGGCTTGGTGTGGTAGCCTAGCGCCTAAAGTCCTTGCCTTGCACACTCCGGGATGCCATATGGGCACCGGTT
Source organism: Ochotona princeps (assembly GCF_030435755.1). Lineage (NCBI taxonomy): Eukaryota > Metazoa > Chordata > Mammalia > Lagomorpha > Ochotonidae > Ochotona > Ochotona princeps. Next base: position 20,616,347 of record NC_080832.1, read on the forward strand.
CTAATCCTAGCAGCCCCGCTGCCCATCCAGCTCCCTGCTTGTGGCCTCAGAAAGTAGTTGAAGATGGCCCAAAGCTTTGGGACCCTGCACCCACATGAGACACCCAGCAGAAGCTCCTCGTTCTTGGCTTCGAATTGGCTCAACTCCAGCTGTTGTGGCCACTTGGGGAGTAAATCATTAGACGGAGGACCTTCCTCTCTGTCTTTCCTCTCTGTGTACCTGCCGTTCCAATAAAAATAAGTAAATCTTGAAAAAGAATAGGTTGAGATTTTTGAGCACAGGATTTGCAGTACAGGGATGATTGGGATTTTACCAATGACTAACTCTGAATAGTGCTGTAGGTGATTTGTGTAACCAAGGTGAGAAACCATGAATGGATAGAGGGGTGTGTGTGCACAAAAAGGGGTGTTTAGTTAAAATGCTGAAGACAAAAACATTTAAATGGAAAATACAGCAGTAGGAGACTCTGTCAAAGAATCTACAACATAATTGATTTGTGGGATTAGTTTGCACGGGTAAAAAGAGAATGTTTGAGAATAATATTAAGTTTACAGACAGAAGGATGGAGACCACAGTAGGTCTGTGGATAGAAATAAGGAACTTGCAAAGATAGTCCACCTCAAGAATAAAAATGATCTCAGCTTGGAAACACAGAGTTAAATCGAGTTGTCCAGCCAGCAGGATGGAAAGGAGGGAGGTCACGGTTGGAGTCCCAGATGTAGGCTTTGAGTAATGAGGTAAAGGCATGATGTTGCCAGTGAAGAAGTCATGGAAAGAGAAGTGCAGAGTGGATCCTTAGGGAAACTCACACTTCAGGGCCAAGAAAATGAGGATGATAAGCCAGGAGAAGCAGAAAACAGGGTCATGGAAACTGAAGGAAAGCAATTCGAAAAAGGAAGGTCTAGTTAAAAGGAAGCAGATGGTAGCTCGCTACAGACATTGTTGATTTAAACAATTTCTTCTCACACTTACTGATTGGAATTGTATTTTTAATACAGGTCATTCATCACAGCACACAGGAATACCTGACTATCTTTTCCTTCGGCCTTCTGTCTTAAATTAGATTTTTTTTTTTCTGCAACTACCCCAATCCCACATTTTACAATCCTACATTTTGTTAACTTACTTGTTAATGAAAACACTCATCTTGATTATAAAATTGTGACTGCTTTTTTCTAAAACATTGATAAAGTATAACCTACCCTTATGAATGTCAATGACATCTGCATGGTGCTTTCTTATGTCCAAAAAACATTGCACATGTTTTCGCATGTTTTTCACAGTAACTTTGCGACCCAGTTAGTACTATTTTGATTTATCTGATAAGAAAAAAATGGAGGCTCAAGGCTAGGTGATTCTAAGAGTATGTCAGCACCAACCTGCAAAGCAACTGGAAATCTCTAGAGGACCAATCCCTCTTGCTGTATATGAAAGAGTTTTAATGAATTCATGGAGCTAAAAATGACAGACATAGGGTCAAAATGACAGACGTTGTGGTACAGTCGGTTAACCTACCACTTGTGACCACAGCATCCCATATCAGAGTGCTCTTTCAAATCCACCTCCAACCCAGGTCATTGCTAATGTGTCTGGGGAAGTAGCAGATGATGCCACCCACACAGAACACTGAAGCAGAGTTCCAGGTTCCTGTTCTCAGCCTGATCCAACTCTAGCCACTCTGAGCATTTGCAGAGTAAGCCAGTGGATGGAAGCTCTGACACTCCCTGTTTGTCACTCTGCCTTTCAAATAAATAAATCTTTTTGAAAAATCAAATGAAATGGGGCCCAGCGGCGTGGCCTAGCGGCTAAAGTCCTCGCCTTGAAAGCCCCGGGATCCCATATGGGTGCCGGTTCTAATCCCAGCAGCTCCACTTCCCACCCAGCTCCCTGCTTGTGGCCTGGGAAAGCAGTCGGGGACGGCCCAAAGCTTTGGGACCCTGCACCCGCGTGGGAGACCTGGAAGAGGTTCCTGGTTCCTGGCATCGGATCGGTGCGCACCGGCCCGTTGCGGCTCACTTGGGGAGTAAATCATTAGACGGAAGATCTTCCTCTCTGTCTCTCCTCCTCTGTGTATATCTGGCTGTAATAAAATGAATAAATCTTTAAAAAAAAAAAAAGAAAAAGAAAAATCAAATGAAATGACAAAGATATAATATGGTTCAACACTGGAATACAGATATATGACCACATTTTGAACTATGTTCAACTTGGAAGCTTGACTACAAGGAAATTTTAAAAAGCACACTTCCCTAGCCAGCTGAAACCAAATTCAAAAGTCAATGAGGTGTCTATGTGATCAATAGACTCTTAAAAGAACTCTGAAACACAATACCCTTCAATAGGCAAGTGGTTAAGGAAACTTACATGTTCATACCCAGGGTAGTAAGAAGTAAAAAGAAAAAAAAAATTGATGTATGCTGCAACCTGGATGGACCTTAACTCTGAGACTAAAAGCTAATCTCAATAGGTTTCATCCTGTAGGATTCCTTTTGTGTAACAATCTCAAAAGCACAAACTATAGATAATGGAAAGCAGATTAGAGATTTCCACAGAGACTGTTCATTTGTAAAGGTAGTTGTGATTATACTGGGGGCAGAATGAGGATGATCTTTGTATGATGGAAGTGTTATGGGACTATCTTTGTGGTGGGTGTTAATACATGTTGTGAAATGATACAGAGCTGTGAAGACACAGCTACCAGTGTCAATTTCCTGGGTTTGATAATGTACTACAATTTTTAAAAATAAAATGCGCTGCTTGCTCAAATAGGCTGGTTAATTAGAAAGGAAAAAATAGTATAACTTGAAAATACACTAGGTGTGGGAACACATGGGATCTCTGTGCTACTTTATGTAGTTTGTGAAAACAGAATGATTTCAAATTGAAAGCTTCAAATTATTAACTGGGGCTGGCACAATGACTCAACTGGTTAATCCTCAGTCTGTCTTACAGGTGGTATCCCAGATCGGCACTTGTTCGTGTCCTAGCTGTCCCATTTCCCATCCAACTTCTTGCTTATGGCCTGGGAAGGCAGCAGAGGATGGCCCAAAGCCTTGGGACACTGCATCTACATGGGAGACCTGGAAGAGGTTCCTAGCTCCTGACTTCAGATTGGATCAGATCCAGCCATTGCGGCATTTTGGAGAGTGAACCAGCAAATGGAAGATCTTTCTGTCTCTCCTTCCCTCTGTAAATTTGCCTTTCCAATACAAATAAATCTTAAAAAGAATTTTTCTTTTAACTGAGGATCAGCAAGCCATAGTTAATGGGTCAAATCTGGGCCTATTTTTATATAAAAAAAAGTGTATTTGATAGACTATTTCATTTTGATAGACTATTTCCAATTTCCTATTTATTCAGCAGAGATAAGCAGTTTTCATGGAGACCACATGACCTGCTAAGCCAATAATTGTGCTTCTTGGCCCTCAACAGGAAGAGGCTGTCAATAGTTAAATGAGAGTATAGCTATTAAAAAATGACTTGTGGGAGAACATGGCAAAATGTTAATGGTAGAAGCCAGCATTGTGGCACAGTGGGTTTATTATGGCACTGCTTGTGATGGCAGCAGCCTACATTAGAGAGCTTGTTCAAGAAACAGCTGCCAACTTCCAACACAGCTTCCTGCCTATGAGCCTGAGAAAGCAGTGGGTGATGGCCAAAGTACGCCATGTCCTGCCATCCAACTATATGGAAAATCAGGTACAAGGAACTTCACCACCCACAGGGTGGTAACCCCAGAATAGGAAACTGACCTTCCTCTCTCTAGCAGAAGTCTACTCTCCAGAAATGGTAAAAGGTGTCTGTGCATTAGTCAACATGAGGTGCAGGGAAAGGAACAGATACTAAAGACAGGCAGGTAGGTCAACATGGAGATAGAAGCACAGTCACTTTATTTTTTTTTTAAAGATTTAATTATTTTTATTGGAACAGCAGATACAGAGAGGAGGAGAGACAGAGAAGATCTTCTGTCTGATGGTTCACTGGCTTAACTGGTTCACTCCCCAACTGGCTGGAGCTGAGCCAATCCAATGCCAGGAGCCAGGAACTTCTGGGTCTTCCATGCGGGTACAGGTTCCCAAGCGTTGGGCCGTGTTAGACTGCTTTCCCAGGCCACAGGCAGGGAGTTGGATGGCTAGCGGGGCTGCCGGGAATAGAACCGGTGCCCATATGGGATCCCCGGCACGTTCAAAGTGAGGACTTTAACTGCTATGCTATCACGCCGGGCCCCATTATTTTTGCAATATCATTGCAAACACTCAGTTAACAAACACCAGACCAATTAGTCCCAGGGGGAATATAGGGTTAGTTTCCTCTCCATTTCTGGTCACACACTGTCAACAGATTGATACAAACCTTGCTTTACATGCTTCTATTTCAAGACAGTGTATTTTATATATTGTTGATTTGCTAACATTGAACTCAGACCTGAATGTCCACCTAACAGTTTCTCCTTGACACATGTCATAGCCTTGTGCTTAGCAACACTAGATGGCACTTCAACATTTTGCTTGGCAGCAGTTTTAAACAATGAAGTAACCAGTAAAAACACAAAAGAATGTGACACAAAACTCTCTGTGGAAAGAATGGATAAGAAGGCGAAGTATCACCTTGTTCAGCCTCAGCTGGGAAATGTGCATCAGACTACTCATGACAATTTTCTGTATGCCCATAATCACTGTACAAATACTGCAAGTCTCAAGATAGGGATTGTAAGTAGGAATTAGTAAGTAGGCAATTTGCAAAAAGGGCATCCATTAATAACTACCATATAAGCAGATGCATGTATATTTACATAGGTATGTGCATAATCCAGTGGTTAATCTCGTGAGCAGTGATACTTAAAGCAGAGTATACTGCCATGCCTACCTTATCCCAAGTGGCTCCCAGAACTCTATGGGGCAAATAAAAACTTCCCTGGTAATCATCCCACTAGACAACATGTAAATATAATATCACTGAGAATTCAGGAACAAGCCACTCAGATCGCCAACCTACAACAAAACCCATTCATCAAATGTTACTTGCCCTTTCAGAATTTCCAGTGTTTTTTTCCCACTCTCCTTCAATTTTAATCATGGGCAAACAGATTGGCATTTCCAAAGAGCTGAAGAACACCTCGGCATATTAAGTCCAAAGCAAACCAAAAAGTAATTGAAAGAACAATGAGAGCTTTTGGAAATTAAAAAAAGGCTTACAGGAAAAATGAAAAACTCAACAGAAGGTTCAAAGGTAGTACTAGGACCCTCACAGTAGGGCAAAATGGCATAGAAATGGGAAAGAGGGTTTGTTATCAGACATTAAAGCTCTCAAAAGGTTATAATCCATGTACTCCACCTCACTGAATTACAAAAGCATAAATAAAAGAGGACAAGGGAACTCAACGTTGGAGTTTCCAGGATGACAACTGGCTGGAGGCACATGAGCAGAGACGGATGTTCAGTTACTGTGCGCAATACATTCACCGTCTGCACTCCTACGGTTTCCTAGGCAAATTCTCTCCGTGGCTGATCTGATCATGTTCCAGATGTCCCACAAGTGCCTGTTCATTCCTCCTGTTATAGCCTACTATTTACATTGGCTCTTCGTCTCTTCCCTGGAGGACTGCAGGTAGGGCATGGAGAGCTTAGAAGGAGGGAAGTCCAAACAGGTCCAGGAAGGCCCACCTGTGATGACTTGTTTCCCAGTCACCCTGCTGACACTGGCACTGGGATCTGAGAACTTAAGTCAGATCTAGGACTGTTAATCTTTTCTAGGCTCTCTTCACCTAGCAGTAGCAAGTATCTCCCCGAGTTAGGTTTATATTCATTTCCGTTGTTCAAAACTTGGCAAGATGTGCATTTGTAAGTACAACAAGGGTGAGACAGAGAAAGGTCATGTTTAACCTAACAAACGGGATGATACTTTGAGTTGCCCAAAGGGAAAGAGTGGAATCAGGGACTGGACTCACAGGGCATTTCCATTTCTTAGCTTGAATAATAGGCATATGTTAACTTTATTGTACCTTTCACCATGATCATTTTTACTTTCTTTTGCCTTTTAACTACAACAAGCAAGCGTTGTAGAACGTAGGTCAATGCACATGAAGAAGCTCTATGAGGCCAGCAAACAGTAAAGCTACAAGGTGGCTAGAGCCCTGTCCTTCAGCTAGGAAACCTGATGACATCACAATGGAGGAGTAAATACTGTGCTTCACAGGCAATATTTGCAACAGCCTTTAAGATAACGTACTTAGAGTTGTAAAAGGACAGTTTGACTAAGATTATCTGGTAAAAATGGTCTCACCAATGGATCATGCTTAAGTAAAATACATTCTAAAATGCAGCAAATTCTTCCCGATCTTGCACTCCACCTGGGATGTCATGGATCCCATTTTTGTTTTAACTTGTTAATCCTGCGAGCCCAGGTTGTGTTTCCTGTTTCTTCTGAATGTCTTCCTCCCATCTGTCCGTTCATTCGCGCACCACTTACAGATTGTTTAGGGCCAGGTACTGTTTCAGAATCTGGGGATGGAACAGTAACCAAAACTTCTGCTCTGAGTGTATTCTATGAAGGAGACTGAAAGTTTGTATGCCAAAAGGTGCTCTAGAGAATGGAGAGCAAGGGAGGGAGATACATGCTATTACTAAATACGTGCTCACGGAAAGGTTTAGAGGGAAAGTGGCCATTAAGTACCAACCTTACGGAAGGCTCACCTGCAGTAAGAACAACAGGACAACAGCAATGGCCAAGATCCTCAAGTGGCGAGTATATTCTACTGCGCAGGCCTGGCCTTGTCAGATGCAACTGTAAAAATCCTAGTTCTGTGATCTCTCAACATTGAGCATGCAGCTCATATTAACACCAACTACTGGTTATAGATAACTAAAATACAAAAAAAACTTATTCAAAATACTAGTCTCTACAATAAAACAGGTCTTTAAATTGCGGATACAATCAGCTTAAATGACAATCTACTTAGCAACATTTCCTGGATTGCAAAATGTTAAGACACGCTGATTTAGGTGAGTCACTCGTAGGGCAAATTAGCACCTCATGAGCTTTTGAATCGCATCAGAGCAAAGTAATATCCAGTGTCTACCAGACCTGCCCATACTGAGAATCTTCAAACTGAAAACGCTATCAAAATAAAGTGTCACTGCTTCTAAGATTTACCTTTCTAACACTAACGACCACCATCTGACCCTCTGCCTCTACAGTACCTTATTTCTACAATGACAATAGACTCTACCTTATTTCTATACTGACACTACACTCCTAATTATTTTTAATCAGTTTCGATTATCTAATCCTGATTTTCATAATTCTTTTATTTAAAATTCTGTTAACTTACTGAAACTGATTAACCCTTGCTTAACACCAACTTTGGAAACACCATAATCAAATAATTACAGACGAGGATACTTTCTAATAATTTAGATATAAATGTGGCTCACCTGCCAAAAATGGCTCTGCCTCAGCCATTCTGTTCCTCAGATCAGCGCTGTCTCAGTCCAGTCCAGGTAGCAACATATTAGTCAGAGGCACAAGAACAAGGACCACTAACTCACCTGCTGCAAGAAGTCACAGTTTACCAAACAAGCAACAATTGTGATGTGTCACTGATTATACCTTGAAAAGTTTAAAGAAGTTTATGTGAAAACAACTTGTCAAAACCATGGAACATTTTCAACTCTGTATTTTAATCAAGTATGAACTGTTCCAAGCATTTAAAAAATATTGAAAAGACAAACTCAAGTAAATGTTCCTGATTTTAACCTAGGGATTCACTGAAGCCAAGTTACGTTTTCTTGATTATTCCTTCTACTATTCTGTTTCCTGACTTCAGTTTCCAAATCCCAAAAGTAAGTCATCCAGCAATATTACAGGAAATCTGAATCCTAACAACCTTAATATTCAGTTTTACCATATTTTTGAAATCATCTTTTGTATACAGCAAGGGAAAACTTAGCTTCCTACCAGTGGAACTTTCTCAGGAAAATTCTTCTCACCACTGAGAATAAATGCAGCATTTCAAAATTGAGTTTAACCAGGCCACTTTTCTACACACAGCAAATTAAACCATGTAATTCCTGAAAAGGCGTGGAAAGGATTCAAAGAAATATTCGAGAACATCTGCTGAAAACAACTATGACAACCATACAAATAAAGGAATACACCAATTCCATTCAAGTTATGAAGGTATTTTCCTTTAATTTAAACAAACATTTCACATCCATGAAGTCATTTCAGAGTAAATCCAAGTTTATAATATTAAATTTAAAAATATTACAGTATCTACAAGATGGGACAGTTGCTGCTATAAAAATAAGACAAATATTATCTTTTTCTCTTCAATACCTCCCAGTAAAAATGGCAAACACGTTCGACTTTCTGAAGATGTTGGTTACTTAATACAATGAATGAGGGACTCATGGCAGCGAATGTCTTGTTCCAAATATTCCATTTCTATAACTTTAGGCCCTCTACGTTTTTCTTCAAGTTCAGCAGCTCCTTTTCCTGTCGCCGTTTCTCCAGTTTGAATGCTAACTTGTTAGCTTTCTTCTCCACTCTTCGTTCCTGTTCAAGAGTATACTTTTGTTATTTCTAACCTTTAAACTAGCTTAGATTACTTTTATAAATAAAAGTTTCCTATAGCTTTCCTTCTGCCTGGCAGGGAACAAGTGAAAAACAAGCCTTACCTTGCGTTCTTCTTTGATAGCCTGCTTTCTTGCTCTTTTATCTTCCCTGCTTTCATTTTTGGAGCGTGGCTGGGTGGACACCTTTGGCAGATCACTGCCATTGATCATCTGCATTCGTTCAACTTGCTTTGCTGTGAGTCCTTTCACAGGTAAGACATCGAGAGGTATTCCTGTTTTAGAAGACAGTCGGATTTGTTTTGGCTGAAATAAAACAAAACAGTATGACAGTTTTTTGCTATTCATAGTTAAAAAGCAGCTGAATGACAAAATGTTGGTGCTTTTGCTAATACGCACCCTAGTCACAAGAATATAGGCTCTGAGAAAATCCATACATTTCACTCCCTGCACTGCTTTTAAGAGCTCAAAGCACTAGACTTACCTTTGGTTGGTACCTGATAAGCTGCGGGTGATTGTATAAGTTTGAGTACGTGCCTAAAAAAGAAAATAAAAAAGAGACCACATATTAATATGCATACTTTCAATTTAGCAAAACATCAAGTTCCTACTATATTTCTTACCTCGCTGTTTTCATGGTACAAAATGATATTAGAGTCTTTCTTATAAATGCTTAATCAGAATTCAGTAATAGGAATACTTTCCTCCAAAATAATTTTTTCCACAATTCCCTAAAGCCTAACTTCTACTACAATATACACATTTTGGGGGCTGCTATTAGGCACAACAGCCGAGTCAATACTTGGGATGCCCACATGCCAAGTAAGTGTTCACTTCAAGTCCCAGCCACTTTGCTTTGGCTCCAGCTTCCTGATGTGTATGCTGGAGGAAGCCCACAATGGTTCAAGGATGTGACTCCCTGCCACCTATGTCCAGGAGCAAGACTGAGTTTTGAGGTCCTGACTGCAGCCTGGTCTAATGCTAGTTGGTGAAGGCTTTTGGGGAGTGAACCAGCAGAAAGAAAACCTCTCTTTAAAATAAGATAAAAATAAAAATGACAAATGTTGAGTGCTTCCTAAAGTTGATGTGCTTAATTTCCATTAAAAATGTTACCAGAGCCCTTTGGCAGTCAAGGGGACACGAAGATACTTACTGCAGATGGATTCACAATCCCACTTCTCCTTAGGTTCTTCAAGAACAACAGTAACAAGCTCTTCCTCCTCACACTCATCAAGCTCATTCCTGGTCAGGTCTTGATCTTCAAAGGGCTCCAGAGTGGTCAATTTCACACAACTTTTGGTTGAATTTTTAACAGACAGAAGAGGGGAAAAACATCATTACTCTGCGTCACTACAGCTGCACTCTGAGCTACGGAAGCAACAGTAATCTACATGCATGCACTCCTATCCCATGCTCCTTCTTTTTCTGTTCAACTCCACTCTACCCAGGCCTGCTCCCCTGTCACAGTGGGTTCTGGACATTGACTCTGCTGCCAGGTACGGAAGATTGTAAGACACATTAAACAGGCGGGCACTTATCCTAAGAAAATCGGCTGTTTTAACGCCCAGAAAAGCATTAGCTCATTTGTTTTTCCAAAAATATTCATTCAAAGACCATAGCTTCTTTTCGCACTATGGGTTCTGTATAGTACAGTAATAATGGAAGCTCAGAATTAAGCATCTCAGTAGTTTCCCTAAGAAAAGATTTATCTTAAAACAGATGTGCATTTGCCAAATAACTGGCCAGTTCTGGTAACTGGTTGGAGAAACAAATTTATTTTTCTAAAAATACAAGTACCCACTTCTCAGAGCACCTGATATTTCAGAAAGATGAAAGCAAAGCAGATATTGGTAAGTCAGAATACTTTTTTAAAAAAACTGACCAGCACTATCATCTTTTATTTTAAGATTCACGTCAGAGATGGAGGAAGTGGCTACCTGTGGTTACAATCAGCATCAGAACTCCTCATATAGAAACAAAAACAAAATAAGGAGCAGGTGTTTAGCTTAGCAATTAAGACATCCATGATCCACATGGGAGTTCATGAGCTGGATTTCCAGCACTGACTCCACGTTCCTGCCGGAGCAGACCCTGAGAGGCAGTGGTAATAGTTCAAGTAATTGGTTGCCTGCTACCCATGCGGGACACCTGTATTCAGTTCCTGCTGTAGCTGCCTTGGTCGTGGCCCAGCGCTAGATGTCATGTGGGCATTTAGGGAACATACTAGGCAACCAGAAGGTGGGAAGTCTCTGCTTCTCAAGGGGTGGGGAGGGGAAGCTAGAAAAAACAGGCAAATAACATATAGCACAGGATGTGACATTTTCTTATTATGATGGATCATGAGTAGGCAGATTTTCTAGCAAACCACTTGTCAAACTAGACTTTAGTGAGAATAAAAAAAGCACGTAAACAAGAAGTCACCATACTTCTCTGCTTTCTCTTTATAGTAGTCATTCAAAACCTCCTGTAAGCGACTACTGTCTACTTGAATGGAACCTTCCAACTCAGCGTTGTCCAGAGCTCCGATTTCATCATCATCATACTGTTCATAAAACTTAAAACACAGAGAAAATTCTGTAAGAGATATTCTCAAAACTAAAGCATCCAAACATTATTTTCACAGTAATTTCATTCCTAACAATTATTTAAGCAGTATTCTAAAACCACACAACTGATACACTATACAAAGGACTTCACATCATAAACAGTAGGTTGTAGAAGACATCTTAAAGATTTAAGTAGAACATTAGTGAGAAGGAGAGAGAAAAATCTTCCACCCACTGGTTCACTCCCTAAATGGCCACAATGGCTAGAGGTGGATCTGGGTGAAGCCTAGAGCCTGGAACTCCATCAGTCTTCCTCCAATGAAGGTAGCAGGTTGGGCTTTCATTTGCTGCTTTCCCAAGTACCACATCAGGGAGCTGGACGAGAAATGCCACAGCCAGGACTAGAATCAGCACACTAATACGGGATTCCTGTACCACAAATGCCAGCTCCTGTCATAGAAGACATTTCTGCCCACTGGGTTGTTTTATTTTGTATTTAGACTGAAAATAAGCTTTCGCCAAACGTGAAACTGAGAAGCAATCACTCATCAGTTTTGAGCAAAAACTGCTAAGCAGATCTTTCCCCGAAAACATTTTATTTATTTTTAAATCTTTTACCCACAACTTGAAAACTTTATTTTATTTGAAAAAAGCAGAATGACAGATAAAGTGGGGAGATGGGGAAAGAGATATCTTCCACCTGCTGGTTCAGTCCCCAAATGCCTTTAAACAGCTGGGGTTGGATTAGGCTGAAGCCAGAAGCTTTGGAAAGCCATCCATGTCTCCCATGATTGTGGCAGCCACCCAAGCACCTGGGCCATTCATCTGCTGCCTCTCAGAAAGCATTAGCAGGAACTGGATCATAAACCCCAGGAGTCAAAACTCCAACCTCACTGTTATGGGATGTGGAACTTCCCAGCAGCAGCCCATTCTAGTGCACCTTCATCATTGCCCAGCTCTCTTCAACATTCATTTGTTATGCAAACTTGAAGACTGTATAATTGAGCAGCCTCCTATTAGTGTGTAAAATTCACTCCTGGTTAGATGACATTTACTGCTCTACTCAAATACTGTTAGCACTCTCAGAATACCCAGGAGGTAATGAATCTCTTGGAGTAAAGCGATGTGTAGAAACAGTCTGCCTGTCTGTTGGGAGGCTGAGGAAAGCAGTGAGAAGGTGGCAACATGTGGCACAGTGGTTAAGATGTGGACTGTGACAAACACATTCTGCATCCAAATACATGGATTCAAGTCTTGGCTCTCCTCTCAAATGCAGCTTTCTGCTAATGCTCAATCTGGGAGGCTGCAGGGAATGGCTCGAACACTTGGGTCCCAGCCACCCATGGGAAACTCCTGGACTATTTCTGCTTCGTGCTTTCAATTTGGCCCAGAACCAACTGTAACAGGCATTTAGACAATGAACCCATGTTTGGGAGACCTGTTTTTTTCTGCCTTTCCAAAAGAATAATAATTTTTTTTTAAAAAAAGTTACATCCATTATTAGCCCTGAGCGGTCTGCAGAAACAGAACAATAAACTTCCTTCGGGACTAGGCAGAGGAGCTTTCTCTGGTCCTTACTTAGTTCCAACTCTGGATCCCCACCTTCTCCCGCAATGACTCTCAGGGTTGCCCCAGAGCCACCCCCCCGCAAAACAAAACAAAACAAAACAAAACAAACAACAAAAAAACAAGGAAAGCTTAGAACCAGACAGGAAACAGTCAGCGGGGACTCACATATACCTTACTAGGTAGGACACGAAAATAAGTTACTCCTAACTAGAGTATTGAAGACTTCTCTGCACACCCCTCCTAAAACTGTTCTGTGCCTCAGCTGGTGACATATGCCTTGTTAAAGCTATAAGCCAGTTTGGACTATCCCAAAATCTGCCAAGTTCAGTAAAAATTATGCTTCAATACAATAAACTGCTAAATACTAAAATGAAAATAGACACAAGACAGCTGAATAGTATCCTATAGCCATTTTAAGGTAGATAGAAGCCAGTTGTATATAAAACTGAAATTTGAAATGTTAATGAAGTAGTCACAGGATGTGGTTAAGAACCTGCATTTTCTAACATATCAGTCACCCCATAATGTTGTAAACAGTTACTGATCTTATGTTATGGCTTTTAATTGGTTGGAACGATATTCTGCCAGCTATGCCTTTAGACTAGAGATGGTCTCCCCAAGAAACTGTTGAATTGAGCTGGACAATAAGATGCTGGACTCTATGCATGGTACATGCTTGCAATGAAAGAAACAAGACTGGATTTGAACTGTAATACTGCAATAAGGTGGAGCAATCCACCATGGGCGCGGGGCACAGGGAGGGGTTAGGGGAACCTCAGAGCCTATGAAACAATGCCATAAAATGAAATTCAATTAAAAAAAAAGTTATATCCATTATTTCAGAATCACTCCTACTATATCAATGCCAGACACCGCTTTGGTGCTCACCTTGGGATGTTCCAACGAATAATAATACACCGGGCCCAGCGCTGCGACCTAGTGGCTAAAGTCCTCACCTTGAAAGCCCCGGGATTCCATATGGGTGCCGGGTCTAATCCCGGCAGCTCCACTTCCCATCCAGCTCCCTGCTTGTGGCCTGGGAAAGCAGTCGAGGACGGCCCAAAGCCTTGGGACCCTGCACCCATGTGGCAGACCTGGAAGAGCTCCTGGCTCCTGGCTTCGGATCAGCACAGCACTGGTCGATGCGCTCACTTGGGGAGTGAATCATTGGATGGAAGATCTTCCTCTCTGTCTCTCCTCCTCTCTGTATATCTGACTTTGTAATGAAAATAAAAATAAATCTTTCAAAACATAATAATAATACATCATGAAGACAAACAATCCTACATGCACATAAATCACAGTTGATTAAGTGGGAAAGAGAACCTGCACAAACATATGGCCTACCAAATAGGATCATCAGCCCCACAGTCAGGACAGAACGAAATTCAGCACATAATTCAGGTTTTTTGGTGGCTGTTGCTTTTTTTTTCCCCCTTAGGATTTTATGCATTTGAAAGGCAGAGTTAGAGAGTGAGAGAGAATAAGGAGAGAGATTATCCACTTACTAGTTTACTCCCCAAATGGCAGAATAGCCAGGGCTGGGCAGACTCAAGACAGGATCCTGAAACTCTATCCCAGTCTACCACAAGTGTAGAAAGCGGCAGGTGAGGGGGTGGGGCAACTTCTGCTTCTCTAGTACATTAGCAGACAGTTGTACTGAAAGTGGAGCAAATGGGACCAGAAACAGTGCTTATGTGGGATACCAGAACCACAGGCGATTGGTTCATCTACTACGGCACATCAGACCTCAACAATTCAAGCTTTTAAACTATTTTATTCTCTTAGTCCTCTCTGTTCTTTAGCATTAACTATATTTAAAACTCCAGATATGAGAAATGGAAAAAAATGAAATTTCACCTATGCTCAAATGCATGATCACATCTATGTGTTGGTATCAGATTCTAAATCAGTGTCCAACTCAAACAAAACTTAGATTAATTGCCTAACGCTTTTGACCTACACACACTCTTTCCAGAATTAAAATCAGAATTGTTTTCTCTCTTAATAAGAAAGAGATTGGGGGCAGCATTGGGGTTTAGGGGTAGTCACTGCCTGCGACACTGCTATTCCATATGGGAACTGGTTTAAGTCCTGGCTGCTCCATTTCCAATCCCGCTCCCTGAAAAATGGCCTGGGAAAAGTCAAAGATGGCTGAAGCGCTTGTGTTGTCTGCTCCTGTCAACACGAAGTGTTCGTGATCCTGCTAACCACACCCAGGACCAGGAGCTTTAAGATGCGTCTAGTTCCTGGCTTCAGCCTGGTCCAGTCCAGTCCTGACTGTTGTGGTCATTTGTAGAATGAACCAGTGGATGCAAGAGCTTTTTCCTCTGATTCCCAAGCAAATAAATAAATAAATAAATCTTAATTTAAACAAGAAAAAGAAAAGGAGGGGGGATAGTGTTGTGCAACAGAGTAAACTACTGCTGTGACATGGGCATCCCGATAGAACACCAGTTCAAGTCCTGGCCACTCCACTTCTGACTCAGCTTCTCGTGTCTGGGAAGGCAGTGACCGCCAGCCCACGGGTCAAGTCTCCTGCCACCTATGTGGGCAACCAGGAGGGATCCGATGGATTGAATGGCTGTCTCTCTCTTTCAAAAAATGTTTGAAAGTTTAAAATAAAAAGACAGTCTGTTTCTAACAGTTTGCATTCCGGCTTTTGGTCTCAATCCCTCTCTGTTTTTTAAATGAATTTTCCTAGTTGACAGTATTAAAATGTCCTCCATTTTGAGAACTTACCTTCTCAAACCTCTCATCATGTAGGGTCAACTGTTCATTTCTCCTCATGACAGAAGAAGTTATAGAATACTCGGTGAAGCGACTTTTTGTTTCCTCCTCCCAGAACAAGTGGTTTTCTATGGACTGACGCCTCCCAGAGGCAATCACATGGTCTTCATCGGAGGAGAGGCCTGCAGAGACGCAATCATCCCCAATTCTGCTGTCTGCCTTCTCGTCATCCACATCTTCCCACTCACTGCCATCTTCACTCTCACACCTCCTGTAAGTTAATCATCAAATTCTCTCTCAGAACAACTTTAAAAACAACAGAACAAAAATCTATAGGAACAACCTTTGTGGAGCATTACATTAGGCCTATAGTAGAGATGCTTGTATCCTATACAGAAGTGCTTGGAATCCAATATCACCCCTGCTTCTGACCCAGTGTCCTGCTAATGCGCACCCCAAGAGGTGGCAGGAACGGCTCCAGTATTTGGGACTCTGCCACCCACATGGCAGACCAGGACTGGGACCTGGGCTTCTGGCTTCCGCTCGGCCCAGCTCTGATATCACACACATTGAGAGAGTGAAGCAGCAGATTAAAAATCTGTCCCTGTTCTTCAAACAAAATAAAAGTACATAAAACTTGGGGAGGGTATTTCAGCATGGGTTCTTGTTTGGGCAAGACCAGTGATGTTGCTGATCCACCTGTCATGAAAGGAAAAACAATGAAATGATAATTAGGATCCTGGGACTTCGCCCCTCAACCCTGCTGAAATGCTGGTAAAGAATGCATGCATCACATTTTCTGTTGAAAACCTGTAACTTACTCTGGTTACATCTCACTGAAGAAGCAGTCATCAGAGCATCCCTGTTTCCAAACAACCCACACATACCATGAATCCATTCCATCTTCTGGGGGTTTATTGGCCCGAAGAATGAAGTCATCTTCAAGCACATTATCAGGATCATCAAAGTCAAAATCATCATCCAGAGCTGCAACAATGTCAGGATCAAAATCCAACCGAGGTCCTAGAGAAAGAATAAAACCTGAGCAATGGCTCCATTCACTTAATTAACAATCTGAATACCAATTATGTCAATTTTATTTTGGTACTGTGAATACCAGAATGATCAAGAACTTCAAAACTTTCAGTCTAATGAAGCAACATAGAGATGGGCAATTCAAGAATCAAAAATGAAAACACTGCCCCCTCTTCCAATACAGATATCTGAAATGAAACTGTAACTGGTAAATTTCAGAGTTTTCACCTGCAGTTAGAAACTGGGCTTCAAAGTCATCTGTCAGAAGCACCCGCATACAGACTTATTTGCAGACTTATTACACTTTCAGCCTTTTTCACACCATAAAGTTCTATCCTATACCGCCCTGTTCCTCCAGTTATATTCTCCTCTAGTAAAAACACTAGAGTGCAACAACAACAAAACCCTTCTGAAGTAGATGGGGTTCCTGGAGCCTTCTACTATGGCCACGGCTGGACTCTGTCTCCATCCTCTGCGCTGTCCCCCATCTGGAACACTCATGTTTCTCCAGCACTGAAGGAATGGACTAGATCCCTGTCAATTCCTCTGGGAAGCTGGATTTGGGCATGCTCACCCCACCCACCTTTATCCACCTATACTATCAATTAAAGATTCAGCTATTATTTCCCCTTCTGGGATAAATTCCTTGAGGTCAGGAACTATGCTTTGCTCTGCTTTATCCCATGTTGCTGCCACACAGGGGTCAACTCAAAAGTCTGTAGGAGAAAAATAAAGGGTGACATTTCTGTGCAATAGCATGTTAAGCTGCTGCCTGCAGTGCCAACACTTTGGGCACTAGTTAGAATCCTGGCTGCTCCACTTACAACCCAGCGCCCTGCTAACATGCTCGGGAAAGCAGAAGATGCTTCAAGTGCTTGGATTCCTGCACCCACAGGGGAGACCCAGAAGCAGCTCCTGGCTTTCACCTGGACCAGACCCAGCAACTGTTGCCATTTGGGGAGTAAAACAGCTGATGGAAGATTCTCTCTCTGCTTCTCTTTAACTTTGCCTTTCAAATAACAAATCTCTTTTTTTAACATCTGTGGAATAAACCAACAAATGCCATAGTGCAACTGCTCATCAATTAAAGCAACAGTGGCAGGAGTCTGAGGCAACAGTTAGGCTGGCCATCCCTGCAGAGTGAACATCTGGATGGAGGCTTTCCCTGCCTTTCAAATGAGATGAAAACAAAAAATTGAGGCCACTTAGGAGAAAATATCAAATACCATTTCTGTGGGCTTTTTTGTGTGTGTTCTAAAAGTATAAATCCAGTACTGGAAAGAAATTTTTATACTGTATTCTGAGTGGATAGAAACACTACATGTTTTGGGAGAAGTTCGGAAAAGCAAATTCTTCAAAATCACTTTCTTGGTAATGATGACTATCACTTATCTCCAAGAAATTAGGTGAAGGTTAAAATTCCTTTTGCATAATGCCAAAAATTGATTTCCCACTTTGCTCTTCAAATAAGATCTCTCAGAATTTGGTGGCAGCCACAAAAGCCCACGACAACAGCTTTCCCTGATAATCTCTAATCCAAAATCCAGGCAAGGTCAACACTTTACCAGGCACAGGAGTATTCTACATCATCACTTTCTCTGTTCCAAAACACAAACTGATCCATGAGAAAAGCTAAAGAAATCAAGCATACCTGAAACTGGAGCTGCTTTATTCAGTAATCCAACATCTTCCTCAAACTCCGATGCAAACACCGAGGAAGGCAGTTTAATTGCAGTACTCTTGTAAAAGAAATCACACAATGGTTAGGGCAAAAAGATTCCTGAGCTTCTACATTTGGCTAAAAAGTCCACTCCTTAAATTCATGTGCAGCAGAACCTCAGATGTCAGTATCTTCCAGAGACTTTAAGGCTAGTGTTGGGGTTTAGTGAGTTCAGCAACTGCCTATAATGTCAGCATTCTGTACAAGCTCCAGGTGTGGCAGAGCTGCTTCATTTCCCTGTAATGTGTCTGGGAAAGTAGCAGAAGACAGCTCAAGTACCCCCACGTGGGAGGCGCAGATGATGCTACTGGCCCCTGTCTTTAGCTTGCCCAGCCTGCTGTAGCCAACTGGGAAGTGAACCAGTGGATGGAGTGTCTCTCTCTTTCTCTCTTTCTCTCTTTCTTCTAAGTCTGCCTTAAATCTTAAAAAAAGAAAAAACACAATAAGAGCATACCTGAATCACAGTCCATGCAAGCATCATTAGTTAAGGTGAACTCATACTGGATTAATGTGGGACTTCATTCTCTGAACTGGTCCTTGAAAGGCCACACACACACACAGGGACACTCGGGAGAGCATCACACGAAGAGGAGGCTATGGTGCACCCACCTACAAGCCAAGAAGCCCTAACGACTAACAAGTCAAAGCATGGCAGGAGAGAGCCTCCCTCCCGACCTCCACTTGCTGGACTTCAGACCGCTGGGTGTCACACCTGTGAGAGAACACATCTCTGCTGTTTGAAGTCACCCAGTCTATGGTCACTGTCACCACAACCAAGGAAACTGTGACACCTCCAACCATGAATCCCCTCTCCTGCTCCCGCTATTTTAAACTGTTACATTCCATCGGGCACCTCAAAAGCAACTTCCCTGCTGTATGTCACAATGCTTTTCCTGCTACTCTACTGCCACAAATCCTCAAGGCTTTTAAGGAAATGATGTGTTTCAATGAAAGAACTTAAGCCAAAAGGCACACAATGGCTTAAGACTGGGCAAGGCAGCTTTGTGGGATTCAAATCCAGGTTCCCTAACACTAACCATGCTCAGGCCAGCTGTAGCAGAAAGCTGGTTTGGACATTTCTGGAGGTTTCCCAAGAGCACTGCCCACGAACATGAGGAAAACACCTCTGCCACACATGATCCCATTAGCACAAGAGACCACGCCACAACTTTACACAGCACAGCAAGTACGGCCTCCAGAGTGATTCGCTCAGCAGCATAAACATGAGCAAAGATCTGAGTTCCTTGCCACAGAGATTGACTTCTAAACACAGGTTTCCGAAGATACATTTCACATACAATACAATGAACTCATAAAACGAGGTGGATGCTTGACTTCATGCTAGAGACACGCACATTCCACCCTGGAATGCTGACATCTGCCTTTGGCTCCCGATCTCATGCAGCCCCTGGGAGCAGCAGGCTTGCTTACATGCTCAGGGCAGACCTGGGTTGATTTCCTGGCTTCTAGCTTTGGTTCAGCCCAAACTGGCTGCTTTGGGCATCTGCAGAATGTACAAGTAAGAGTTATTTCTATTCCTTGAATTTAAAAGCTCGGGGTAGGGGACTGCAATGCTGACATCACATACTGGAGATCTGGCTCTAGTCTCAGCTAATCCACTTCTGATCCATCTGCTGCAACGTGCCTGAAAAGCAGTGGAAGATGGCATGAATGCTTGGGCCCCTGAAGCTATGTGGGAGAACCAGAAGGAGTTTAATTCCAGACTCCTGGCCTCAGGTTGGCCGAGTTCCAGCCACAGTTCCCACCTGGGGAGTAAACCAATGGCTGTATAAAATCTGTGTAATTCTGTATGAAAAGCAAATAAATCAATCTTTAAACAAAGTAGGCCCAGTGTGGCCAGCTGAGTAAGCCGCTGCTTGTGAACCAGCAACCCTTTTGTGTGATGGTGAGTCTTGCTAGTCCAGCTCTGATCCAGCTTCCAACATGCCTGTGGATTCACCGTGGAAGCCAAGAGTTAGTGGCCCAAATACCTGGGTTCCTGGCTTCAGCTTGGTCCAGGCCTCAACAGGCCAACGGGGGAGCGGATTGACACATGCAGGCTTCCTCTCCCCATCACTGTCCCTTTCAAATAAATCAATCACAAAAACCAAAAATAATGTAAGCCTGTCAAAAGGCTATGACTTCACACCTGCTGCCTACTTTCTTGAGACACAGATGCAAAAACACACACACACACAACGTACAGTGGGGGCTCAGCGTATCTCTGGGCTTGTAAGACACCATTTCTTGCCCAGTTCTCTTGATTTCCAAGTGAGGGTTTCTGCACTCACTCCCACCCGCTCACTTACAACTGTGGAAAAGGCTTACTGGAATGACTAGAGTTTCTTCTTTTTCCTCTCTCCTGCTGTGAGCACTCCAAGCGCTTGTGGGGATGAGCTCTGAGGGCCCCGATGGCTCCTTCAGGTGCTGCAGGTAGTCATAGTCATCATCGAAGAACACTCCGTACTTCCTCTGTTCTGCTCGCCTCTCCTCATCGTTGACCTTGGGATACGAACAAAACGGAATCAGTAGCCACTCCAAGGACAAGGCATACACATGTGGCAAATACAACTTCAACTTCAAGACAAAAGGCAGACAACACACAAACAGTTGGTGCCATCTGGACAAACTCCGAGCTTCCCAAGCAGAGGGCACATTGACTTACAACAGAAGGAAAATGACTTCTCCCCCCCAGACACAGCTATGCCGCAACTAGCCAAGAAACACACAAATATTGCATACAACGGTATTTCAAAACGTCATGGGATACAAAATTGAAAGCAGTTTTGAGGCAAGAAATTTGGAAAAGCATGTGTATACATTTTTCACAAGCACTGAAAGAATGCTTCCATTATTACTATTTTATTTTAGTATTAAACAGAATTATAATTTTCCATGCAGTTTTTGAATGATACTTGTATTTGAAGGATTAAAAGATTTGAGGGCCCTGAGAGATACATATAACTTCTTGTATTTATATGCACAGAAATGTCTCAACAGATAAGCTAATTGGCTTTGCTGGAAAGATTCACCAATGTTTCCCATCATCCCCTTAAGCACAGTCCACACTTAACAAGCACAGTTCCACTGAATCCAATCAGCCTCTTCCAAGCTCCCTGGCATTTCCTAACACTAACCCAGGAGCTCAGATGTGCACTGCTTCACAAGGGTGAGTGACCAGGAAGGCGGCAGAATGCAATGTATGGTGAAGAGATGGCTGCATCTGGGGGGAAGAGATAGGAACATGCGATCGTGCTCAAAATAACATTGGGCAACTAGGTAGCTGTTTAGTAAATTTACCATTACTCTGCAAGAACTGTTCAGATAAATATTTCAAAGAAGTTTTACTCATGTCAAAGATGTAAAAAGTTGGCAGGTGTATTATGCAGGGGCCCAAGTGCTTGCGCTGTCTTCCCCTGCTCTCCCAGGCATGTCAGCAAGAACCTGGAACAGAAGCAAAGCAGCTGGGACTTGAACCTGTATTCCCATCTGAGGCGTCAGCGGCTGTGCACGTCACAAGCTTCACTTGCACCCTGACAGACTACCTGTTAACTAACAGCCTGTGCACAAACTGAGCAGCTGCAGAACGGGACTTACTTTTTGGGTTGGGAGAAGAACCCTTTGCGGTGCCGTTTCATCTGCTGCCAAAGGGTCTCGCTGGCTCCGGTGAACCAGGTGGAAAGACACAGCTTTCTTCTTCTCTATAAACGGCTTTTTCTTCCGGTGAGGCTTCAAGAAAACAGAATTGGAACACGGCATCAATACAGAACCCCACCACAAGCAATCTGCCAGTCTAAACACACATCGCCAGTAAGTTTGGAGGAAGGGTTAACACGGTTTTTAAAAACTCTACACCTGCAGGGTGGGCAACTTTTCGCTGTGTTCTAGGGAAGTCCAACTTTTTTTGCTTCAACAGACACTGGCTGAGCAACTAACTGCTGAGTGAGGCCTTGCTTTGAGAGCTGGGGCCACAGCGTGAGCAATTACCACATCGGGTTCCTGTTGGCAATCCAGTAAACCAACACGGAGAACGACTTCACGTGAGGTGGCAATGGCTGAAGCATTCCTTACACTGAGTGTTCCCAAAGCTCCCTGACAGGTTGAACCACAAGGACCAGGAAGTTTACGTACAGTACAGCACCAATTAGCCACCGTTTCATTAACACGAGTACTCATCTCTCGCTCTCTTCAGCATTGGCTTTTTTTCAAACGGAAAATCCAATCAGTACGCTGCCTTTAGTTCCAAGCTGACGCTCCCACCAGGAGCCCCTTTTCCCAGATCGGACAGGGAGGCGACACCTGCCCGACCCCGGGGCAGCACTGGGAGTTTAGGTGGCCGGCGTCCCAGCGGGGCCCCGGGAATGACAGCGGGGTCCTGCTCCTCCCGTCACTGCCGGGACGCTGGGCCGTGGGGTGCTGAGAAGGAACCGCTCCGGGGCGGCCAGCGGCGTCACCCAGCCAGTACCAGGCCGCAGGGGCCGCCGCCACTCCCGCCAACACCCCGCCTCCGCCCCGCAGCCGAGGCCCCCGACGCCGGCTCACCATGGCGCGGTGAGGAGCCCCAGGGCAAAGGCGACCACTACACTCTGCAGTTCAGGGCAAGGCCCAAGTGACCGGCAGCGCCCCAGCTTCTCCACACGTGCGGCTACAGCACCCGACGATGTCGTCACGCGGCACGCGGTGCGCAGGAACCAATCGCCGAGCAGCGGCTGGATCGCGGCCGGAAGTACGTCCCCACCGGCTCCGTCTCAGCGCTCGCGAGAAGCGACGGGGAGGTGGGGCTTCCCACCCCGCGGGGGGCGGAGCGCTTCTGGTCAAGGCTTGCCTATAGAGGGGAGAAGGATGGCGCCGAGGTGCTGCAACCGGGGTAGGGGTTTTGCTCTTCCGTAGCCTGTTGTACATCCGGTAGAAGACGGGAATGCCTCTTACAGGTGCCCAGAGAGAAGGTGGCCCGGCTCCCATCCCTGAGCTGGCCTCGCTGTGGATGCGGAGAAAGTCTGTTTCCTTCGCCACGAAGAACTGGGCCTTGCTGCTTCAGGCTATTCCAGACTCAACCAAGGTCTTCCTTTATCGCTCTGAATGAACCGCCTTTGTCTGGTAGCCTTGTTGGCCACAGAGACGTTTGGATTTTAAAAACATTCAGGTGGAGCTGGCACAATAGCTCAACAAACTAACCCTCCATCTTCAAGCGCCAGCATATCATCTGGGCGTCGGTTCGAATCCTGGTTGTTCCACTGCCAACTCAGCTAACTACTTATGGCCTTGAAAAGCAGTGGAGGATGGCAAAAGTCCCTGAGACCCTGTACCCACGTACAGGGGACCTGGAAGAAGTTCCTGGCTCCTGGCTCCGTTGTGGCCATTTGGGAAGTGAATCAGTGCATGGAAGATCTTTCCGTGTCTTTGCTTCTCTGTAAATCTATTTTTCCGAAATCGTCAAAAAAAATTTTTTTTCAAGTTCTCTATATTTGCATACCTTATCTTACAAAATGGAAAAGTAATCTGCTTCTAAGTTATTTCTGAAATGCTTCCCTGTGATTTAAGCAAGTAGGCTATGTAGGCATACCTTGGGAAAGTTGGGCAGTTGCTGTTCCACTTTCCTAGCTTTTCTTTGGCAGGAGATATAAGTACATTTCAAAAATATATCAGTATACTTTTTCTCAAATTTGTGCTTCTACCCCACCCGCATTTCTGTTGCTTTCTCAACATCTGAGTTATCTGGATTCATGCGTTTATACATATTACTATTATAAATATTGCGAATTCTTTTATGATTTGTTTCATTTGAAACACAGTGATACAGAGTGAGAATCTTTTGTCCACTGGGTCACTGCACAGACGGCCAAGTGCAGCATCCCAGAATGCCGTCTGGCCTCCAAGTACCTGGGCTACGTTCCTAGGCCTCCTCGGGTACCTTAGTAGGGAACTGAATTAGAATTGGAGCAGCTGGGACTCCAATTCACATTGCAATATAGGATACCAGCAATCACACCTGGTCGATTAACTTGCTATACCACAACACAGGCAGCAAATATTCTTTTATTAAAATAAAACTTGAAGAAATGATTTTGATTAGGACCACAGATTTTGTCTTGCTTTGTAATACAAGGACAATGACATATTACTCTTCTTTGTTATGTAGAATTAAGGGCAGATACTGATTTATTTCTGCCTGCTTTGTTTACTCCCGTGTGTCTTCAGGGACTAAAGCAAATGAATGTTCTGGCACTTTACCTGACTCACCTCGTTTATTCCTGCCAACAACACTGTGACAACAGTGTCATTATCTTCAACATCTTGCAGCCACTAAAAGTAAGACGTAAATTGGGATTTTCTTATGACCAACCAACTAATAAATGGAAGATAAGGAATTAAAACCCAAGGTTTTAATATAAAACCCAAGGTCTGAATATAGCATAGCTGCCTAATCACATTGCTTCCGCCCTTTTTTTAAAGATGTATTTATTTTTATTGCAAAGGTGTATTTACAGAGAGAAGGAGAAGCAGAAAGATCTTCCATCTGCTGGTTCATTCTCCAAATGGCTGTAGTGACCACAATCAAGCCAATCTGAATCTAGGAGCTTCCTCCATGTCTCCCACATAGGCGCAGGGTCCTTAGGACTTGGAGCATTGTCTACTGCTTTTCCAAATCACAGGCAGGAAGCTGGATCAGAAATGGGTCAGCTGGAGCACGTACTAGCGCTATAGGGGATGCCACACTCACAGGCAGCTGAGCCACTGCACTGCTCCCAGCCTTTTTTCCCTTTTGGAAAATATCCATTATATATTTGTTGACTTAAACACTAAAAGCAAGTGGTAAATACTTTGTATTCATTATGTCATCTAATTCCTCCAACAAGCCTGTGAATGACATGAGTTAGCATGAAAGCCAATCTCCCAGGTGCAGAATCCAAGGCTCAGAGAGTGAAAGTTTTTACTTTGATCACACATTAAGTGGAAAAACCTAGTATTGTAGCCCGCCAGGCCACTTTAGGAAGTCCCTTCTGTGTGTTGTAAAGCTTCCTTAAAGGATTCAACCAGAAAACTACCTCCTACAGGCCCATTTTATTGAATTACCAGCCTAACCACTCTACTTAAGTCACTCCCCTGTATAAAATTCTTCATTACCGTCTGGTCTCAGCATAAAATCTAAGTTTTTTGTTTTGTTTTGTTTTTGTTTTTGTTTTTGTTTTTTTACTTAGCATCCAAGATTTTATCTCACCTGGTTTGCAGGCATCAATTCTGGTGCCCCAATAAACCTCAGCTTTCGACCATCAGTCAGAGTCCAAGCATGTTATTATCGGCTCCATGCACCAAGTCCATCACTGCAGGACAGCGACACACAATGAGGATTTTGGAATCTATAGGAATTGCTTAAGGCATTTGGCTCAAGGTTGCAGTTAAATTCTATGTGTTTAACCACATGTTTTGATCTTTCTGTTTTAGGCAGTAACTAACACAGCTTTATCAGTGCTTGGAAAGGTTCATGGATCCTGCTTGGTTTCAAACTTGCAGAGACAAAAAACAAAACAAAACAAAAAAACTTGTGGCCAGCCAGGTCAAACAGCAATTGAGACACTGCTTCACTAACAAAAATAGAGGGAACAGGAACTGCATGCCATCTCTGCCTTTCAAAAACTCTCATACTCATCAAAACTGCAGCCTGTTCTGTACTGCTCTCACTGTATCTTGTTGTTGCCCTGCTCTGCTGCATTGCACTACACAGTAATTCCCTCTTTGCATCTATCTGTAGAACCAGACCTCACTAACCTACTTACAAAGCAAGGATCTTTGACTTGTTGACTTTGCGTCCACTAGGCTTAACTAGCACAGTAAAGACTCGGTAATAATTGCATCTTTCAAAAAACTTTTCATATCTTAACTCATTATATCCTTACATAGGATTAAAGTAGACATAAGATTATAATCCTTTTACCAATTAGAGATTGAGGGAAAGAAAGGTAACTGACTTTTGCCCATGGCACAAAGGTAATAGAAGATAAAGACAGAATAAGAATTTGAGTTTAGCTTGATAGTCACTTCCTTAACTGTTACAATATATTCTGTTGAGAAACAAGAAAACTTCCCCATTACATGGTGGCAGGTGCTAGGTCCCTTAAGGAAGACTCCAGTTGAGTACCTTGCTCCCCATATTGTAGTGCATGTATTTGAGTCCTAATTGCACTCCCCATTCTGGTCCCTGCTGATGTAGATACTGGGAAGCAGCAGGAAGTGGCTCAAATAATTGGGTCCTTGTCACTTGCATGCATGGGAGATCTGAATTGAGTTCTCTACCCCTGTCTCTGACCTGGATTAATCCTGGTTAGTGTAGGCATTTGGGAAGTGAACAAGCAGATAACAGCAAGAGTCTCTCTGTCTCAGAACAGATGAGCCTACATGTGTTGAAGACTGTTCTGAGTGCTGGTTTGACCTACAAAATGTTTAGTTCCGGTGATTCAAAATACCCATAACTGAGCAGCAATGATACTAAATTTAAGCCAGGAATTCCTACTCCAGTTATTGGTACGCATTTAAAGTTCTTATTTAGGGGTAGGCATTGTGGTAGAGTGTGGTAAAACTGCCACCTGTGGTGTTAGCTTCCTTTATAGGTACTGGTTGATGTCCTGGCTGGTCTACTTCCAATCTATCTCCCTGGTAAGAGCTAGGAAAAGCAATATACAATGGCTCGGGTGTTTGGGCTCCTGCCACTCTCACATGACAGACCCAGATGAAGCTGCTGGCTTTTCTGGCCCAGTACTGCCTGTTATAGTCATCTGTGAGGTGAACCAGTGGATGGAAAAACTCTGTGTGTGTTCTTCTCTGTAAAACTTTCAAAATAATAAATACATCCTTAAAAGATAAATAAGTGAGGGCCTGGCGCCATGGCCTAGTGGCTAAAGTCCTCGCCTTGAAAGCCCCGGGATCCCATATGGGCCGCCGGTTCTAATCCCGGCAGCTCCACTTCCCATCCAACTCCCTGCTTGTGGCCTGGGAAAGCAGTCGAGGACGGCCCAATGCTTTGGGACACTGCACCCGAGCGGGAGACCTGGAAGAGGTTCCTGGTTCCTGGCATCGGATTGGCCCGTTGCGGCTCACTTGGGGAGTAAATAATCAGACGGAAGATCTTCCTCTCTGTCTCTCCTCCTCTCTCTGTATATCTGACTTTGTAATAAAAAAATAAATCTTTAAAAAAAAATAAATAAATAAGTGAAATTCTTATTTATTTATTTTATTAGGAAGTTCTTTAAAGAAAGAAGATCAGAGACACAGAGATCTTCCAGCCCTGGTTCATTACTCAGGATGCCTGTAATGGCCAGTACTCAGCCAGACCAAAGCCAGAAGCAAATAACTCAATATGGATTTCCTATATGGGTGTTAGATACCCAAGCAATTGAGCCATTGTGTCCTGCTTTTCATAAATGTTCACTAAGAAATAATAAATGGTGGCTAACACAATTGCTCAATTGGCTAATCCTCTATCTGCAAATGCCAACACTACATATGGGTGCCAGTTCATATCCTGACTGCTCTACTTCCCATCTGGTTCCCTGCTTATGGTCTGGAAAAATAACAGAAAATGGCCCAAAGCCTTGGGACCCTGCACCCATATGGGAGACCTGAGAGAAACTCTTGGCTCCTGGCTCCAGATTGGCTTAGCCCCAGCTGCTGTGGGTTTTTGGGCAGTGAGCCAATAATGAAAGATCTTTCTTTCTGTCTTTTCTGCCCTTAGTAAGATTCTGCCTCTCGCACCCTCCTTCAACTGCTGGTGGGAGTGTAGGCTAGTACAACCACTGCAGAAATAAGAATGGAGAGTGCTTGGAAAATTGCAAATAAACCTGCCATATGACCCAGCTATCCTGTTCCTAGGAATATACCCAAAAGGAGTGAAATCTGCATGTGAGAAGGGGATCTGTAATCCTATGTTTACAGCAGAACAATCTACAATAGCAAAGACATGGAAACAAAACAGATGTGTGTCCAAGGAAGAGTGGTTAAAGAAACTGTGGTGCACATACTCCATGGAATATTGTTCAGCTATTAAGAAGAATGAAATTATTCTATTTAAAACCAGGTAGTCCCAACTAGAAACCATTATGCTCAGTGAAATGAGTCAATCACAAAAGAACAAATACCATATATTCTCTCTCATATGAGGAAGCCAACATGGAAAGTGTAACTCCAACAGGCCAATCTATGCTGTTTTTTTATTGTCTGTTTGCTTTTTTGGCTGTATCCCATGTGTTTTGATGCTTTTAACTCAGTTTGGTTGCTTCCAAATAATCTCTTTTCTCTAGTAGAATTCATCACATGCTCATGAAGTATACAATGGCATCATTTTTCCCAAGAGACTTCTGTGTTTCCTTTTTGTCACACATGTGTTGGTTACTCAGTGGCGTGTTATTTTTTCAGGGTGCTATAATTTGTTGTTGATGTTGTTGTTGTTGCTGTTATTGATGTGGCTGTTATGAAATTATGTCAATCCGAAAAACAGTAATATTATTTCAATCCCAAACAGCCTGTATCTCATGCAATAAGATATTGTGAAGTAACCAATGAACCAACAATCGATATGAGTCAGATTGGTTATGATCTACATCAAAGAATTGTAAAACCTAATATACTTGTAAGGCCCTATGCTACTCGGAAATGGGGAGGGAGAGCAGAGAAATCTTACTTCACCCTAGAAGGTGTGAGGAAGACGGGAAATATAACCTATGAGGATCATAACTGGTAACTCATAGACAACAGACTCGAATTAGCATTAGACAATAGCAAAACTACAAAGGCATATGGGGGGGAGTCAGGAGCAATCCTAACAACCTCTTAACAGGCGGTGATATGCATAGAGCAGGGGGGGACCCCAGAGTGGAGCAGGCGGACAGGAGGAGGATTGTATCCTAACCCTGAAGACTCCCAGATCCTCACCAAGGACTATCAGTACGAGCACCGAGGACTACATCCCAACTGCCAAGGAGACCATAGGGAAATGGAGTGCCTTTGGAGGCCAAGAACTCTGAGGTCACCCACCTCCATTTGGATCTACCACATGGGATGGAAGAAGCCCAAATCCTGCCTTGCAGGATCCAAGGTCATCAGAACGACAACCAGGAGCACTGAGCAGTCCGCAGAAACAGAACAGCAAGCTTCCTTCGGGGCTAGGGAGAGGAGCTTTCTCTGGTCCTTGCCTGGTTCCGACTTTGGGTCCCCACCCTCTCTCGTAATGACCACCAGGATTGCTTCAGAAACCCCTCAAAACAAACAAACAAACAAACAAACTAAAACAGATAGAGAACAACAAGGAAAGCTTAGAATCAGACAGGAAACGGTCATCGGGGATGCACTTATAACTCACTGGGAGGGACACAAAGATTAGTTACTCCTCACTGGGGTATTGAAGATTTCTCTGCACAGCCCTCCTAAAACTGTTCACCTAAACTGTTGACATATGTCTTGTTAGAGTTATAGAGTTAGACTACCCGAAAAAACAGCCAGGTTCAGCAAAATCATGCTTCAATGCTATAAACTGCTAAATACTAAAATTAAAATAGACATGAGACAGCTGAATAGTAATCTATAGCCATTTAAAGGTGTATAGAACCCAGTTGTATGTAAACTAATAATTGAAATGTCAATGTAGAAGTCACAGGATGTGGTTCAGAACTTGCATTCTTTTTTTTCTTTCTCTTTTAACATATTGGTTACTCAATACCATGTCAACTAATTCCATATCGTTATAAATTGTTACTGATGTAATGTCGGAGCTTTTAATTGATCGGGATGATACTCTGCGGCTCTACCTTCAGACCAGAGATGGTCTCCCCAAGAAACCGTGGAACTTATCTGGACAATAAGGTGCTGGACTTTATGCTTGGTAGATGCTTGCAATGAAAGAATCTCAACTGAATTTGAGCTGTGGCAATGCAACAAGGTGGAAGAATCCACCATGGGAGGGGGGAGGCTTGGGGAGGGGTGGGGGGGAAATCCTAGTGCCTATAAAACTGTGTCACATAATGCAATGTAATCAATGAAAAAAAAAAGAAAAAAACAGAAAAAAAAAGAATCTGCCTTTCTGTTAAAAATGAATAAATATTTTTAAAAAATAGTTAAATTTCTGGTTTAAGTTTTGACTTATTAAAAAATATTAAATGGACTCATCCATTGAAATTGTGTTTGTCATTTGAGCTTTGTTTCTATCATGTACAGTGTTTCTTCAGCTTAGGAAACTACTTTCCATCCACTATTGCTAGGCACCAGGAAATCAGTGTACACAAAAATAGAGAAAAAGTGCTCAGGGGTAGCCAGACAAACTAGGCCTCACAGCAGTAACTTAGGGGAATTATAAATTACATGCTTGACACCATTAATAGAGTTTATGAAGGAACTTAATTTACAAAAAGGGAAAATGGATCAAGATGGTTGTACCAGGACATTCAGTGTAGCACTTTTTGAAACAAAGGAAATTAAAACAATTAAAAATTTCATTAATAAGGAGTTAACTGGAAAAAATATAAAATGTTTGTACAATGGGCTACTGGGAAGCCATTGAAGCCAGTTGACATGAATAATCTCTTCATTGTAGGAAAACAGCAAGTTAGAGAACATCAGTGTGGGGGCATCTTTTGCTTTGAAAATTACAGAAAAGAAAAACATTTTTTTTTTCCCCAGAGAAACATCATAGTGCAAGCATATGAACATGTCTGGGAAACTGGGCACTCAAGTGACGGCGTGAGTAACCCGAGGAGCTGGGACAGGACTGCAGTGCACTTTCTATGCTTCTGCTTTGGTCTTTCTTCCAAGCATCCCTGAAGTGTTGCATTTGTGATATATAAAAAGAAGATACCTTGAAGACTAAAGGAACAAACCAGAATCTAATATTTTCTAGCTTAATAAATATTATCAAGGGGCTGTTTTAATGGTAAAATTATGACTCTCATGCTGAAGATTTTATTTTAGGCATGACTATTAGGAGAACTGGTGAGATGTTACAACTAGATGAAGGACAATCGAAAGAACAAAAAAAAAAAAGGAAAAAATGGAGACACAATTGGCCTTTTCCACTGTTGAACTTCCCCTGGACAGGATTGATATATATGCCTAGACATAAGGGTTATTTTTCCCCATGGCCAACTTTCTACAACATACAAAACTGTAATAGCTAAAACAGTCAGAAAAGCAGAGTTGCATCAAGTCAGAGTTCCTAGGATGTTTGTCCATCTACATCTTTTCCCACTCAAGTGAAACATTTTCTCTGCAATACTAGATGGTCAGGGTAACATTCATTAAACACTAGCACAAGTTAGTTTCTAGAATTTGTATCATTCCTATTGTGTAACTTGAGACATATTTACAAATGTGTAATTTGAGACCTCTTTGTAAATGGGAATAGCAGTGGTATTACCACTCACCGTTTGGTATTGCTGCTGGCTTCAGTGAGCTAGAGTGTCAAATGCTTGGCTCTTTCTGACTTTCAGTGTGTATGTGATGAACTTGGGCTCTTGTCTTCTTTCCAACTAACTGAAGTTATTCACCCAATTGCGTTGTGCTCCTGGCTGACCAGCTCCTGCACCTTCACCATGTGGGATTGGTCAGGGGACATGCAATTGCCTTTGAATCAGATTTACATCATTAGAATCCGTTCACTTGAACATTGACTCAACTTGTTCATTTTGCTATTGTCTGCTTTTGCTTTTCCTAAATTTCTGGAACGTTTTAGATTATTTATAGTGCACACAAAGATTCAAAACCATTTACTTGCTTCTAGTCACTGATAACTGTATGTTTTATGAAATTCTTAACTGTATCACCCTTTCATACTACTTGGCTGTTTATTGATTCCTGTTCTTGGTCAAAAGGACAAACATTTCATTGGTGAATAATCTTGGAAATACTAATGCAAATTTTCTCTTCTGTGCTTTTGTATTTATAAAATGAATTTTAAGTTTTCTTTAGTATGCTTCAGTTGCAGTCACTCTGGCTTAAGATATGACAAGCTCATAAATCATTAAACCCACCCCTTTCCCTTGAGTAATGGACACTACTGAAATATGAAAACATTTTAAAATTATGGATTAGTGACACATTGTATCCATGTAACTTATAACTTTAATTCCATGATTATCCTATGATATTAGCTGTTCTGTCTGTCACTGATTCCATAAGCACATAGAATATGGGTCACAGAAGACATTAATAAACTTTCCCTGTAAAAATCAGGTTCTGAAACTTGCATAAACTTTCTCTTTCCTGTGCTGTGTAATAATTTTTAAAATTTTTTATTTGAAAGGCAGTATATGGAAAGAAAGCCTTCATCTACTGGTTCACTCCCCAAGGAGCAGAAACAGCCAGGGCGAGGCAGGCTGAAGCCAGAAGCAAGGACCTTCATCGAGGTCTCCAACATAGTGAGATGGGTCTAAGTACTTGGGCCATCTCCTTCTGTCTTCCTAAGGATATTTGACGGATGCTGGGTCCTAAGTGGAGCATCCAGGACTTGAACTGGGCACTCATTGGGATGCTGGTGCTGCAGGCAGTGGCTTAACTCTGTGCTACAACAGTGGCTCCACCCTGTATTTCCTACAGTGTGAACATCACTATGTTGACTGTAATCTTTTGCTCCAAGAGTGTATGTAAAGTATATGTAAACTAACCTATTCAACTTTGGTCATGTTAAAACAACCAACCACCAAATTCCAATGCTGAAGTCAAAGTAGATTGTGTCAGACTTGTAAGTCTAGTAGTGTGTCATATAAACTTTCCTGGCAATCTAAGAAATTTTCAAATGTAGTTCTTGCTTTATGACTTAACCTAATATGTAAAGTGGTATTCCATTTTATTCAAAACTAAGATACACTATGAAGCCCAATTAAATTAAAGCAAGGGTTTGAGGCACTCAGAAGATGTGTTGATTTGATTGTATAGCTTTGGACAAAGGCAATAAAAAATGTTTATTAAATTTTTATTATAGTAATTTCTTCATGGTCTGAAGCTTTGAGATACTTATTGATGAAGAATTTGATCCATTTTCACAGCTTCCCTTATATGTGGTGATGATTCTCAATTCCCCCTTTGTAGCTTTTCTTTTAGACTCATGTATCCAGCTATCTACAGTACATCTATCACAGGGGAAACTCCCAATAACAGGAAATTCAAACAGTTAAATTATGTGATCATAATTTATAGACTCACTTCTGCATCCTTCTTACCTTTGCTTCCCCTCTCCTCTTGCCCTAGTCTTCCACCAACCTTTCCTCCGCTGCTCTCTTCTATTTTAGCAACTGGTTTCATTGCTATGCTTCTAAGCCATGGTAAATACAGTCATAACTTTCCCATTTCCTCTGTTTCCTATATGCAACACTGACTTCTACTTCACAGCTGTCCTTTAGGGATTGATTTTAAGAGGCAGAGAAACTGAGGGAATAGGAGCTACTGTCTGCTGGTTTACTCCACAAATGCCTGAAATGGCAGAGACCGGGCAGGGGCTAAAGCTGGAGCTGGGAATTTAATCCAGGTTTGCCATGTGAGTGACGGGAGCCCAGTTGCTTGAACCATCACTTTGTCACCCAGGGTCTGCATTAGCAGGAAGCTAAAGTCAGCAGCCAGATAGAAAATCAAATCCAAGTACTCCAAGGTATAAGCACTTTAGCTGCTAGGCCAAACACCATTCCTTAGAATTGTCACTTGATTTCATTGTTTCCTGTTCCAACAGTCAGTCTCTTGGTTGGGGCAGCCATCATTCACAGTCAGATTATGGCAATGGTAATGGGTCATTAGGCTGCAATAGTACCACCTCCAGCCCTCTAATTCTATGCATGGCAGCCATGTTGATTAGCCTAAATCTGATGACAGTATCCCTGAGCTTAACATACTTTGATGGATTCCAATTGCTTTAACGATACATTCAAAATTCTTTGGAATAGTTTACAAACACCTTCAAGACTTAGTTTTTGCCTACCTCTTTAGTCTCATTACAGGTTTCATATTCAGTTCAGTTTTAATATTTCATTATGCCATCCTGAACACAACTGCAGGGATCTATACTCAGGATAGAACCAGAACAGACTTTGCTATGAAATGAAAGAATCTAGTTGAATGTCATTTCAATGAGTGTGTCTGGACTTTGAGAAACAAGACAAAGAAAAAAAAAGAAACAGCACAAAATTTCAAGAGACCAGGAAGAGTACTGAAGTAAATTAACTGTATCTTGGGAGTGCAGACCTCCTGCTTATCACAAAAAAGCATTGTTTAGGATGGAGTGTGAATCTGGTTTCACAAAATTAAGAGGGTCAATTCAGGCTGTGCCAAGTACCCCCATTTGTGCATGAGATCTGTGATGAGAGGTGGCCACATAGAGGAGTTTGGAGAACTCCTTTGTCAAGCATTGTTCCTGCTGATGAGCGTTAAGAACCTGTTGGGGTCCGTGCAGTGGATGTGGGAGACACGAGGGTGTGAAGACATTGTTCCATTGCTGGCAGGGCTGCAAGGAATATCCCGCTGAGGCAGGGCCTAGCGGATATCTACAGTCACCTGGATGCAGCTCCACTTTCCTTTGCATGGATACCGGATCACCCAGTGGACCACCCTGCGGAAGAATTCTAATCTATCCAGGCATTTTTGCTACTGTGAGACTGGCTTTTTACACAATGTGAGCTTGGAGGTTAATGTCAATAATAATGTCTTACAAAAGGGCCTTCTATTATTCCTACTGTCTTGGCTATCCCCATTGACCTTATGCTAATCAAGGGACCTGTATTTAGGGTTTCATTCTTTCCTTAATCTTTAGGTTCTCCTTTTCTTTGTGATACAAGATTAAGTTGTAGAGTAAGAATTGTAGCAGGAACTTCTATTGTTTTTGGGTGAAGCAGGTGGCAGGGTTGTCCTTAGAAACACCCACTTGACCATGACGTGGAAAGTCTGAGCCAGAGTTTGACTGATTCTGTATAAATAAAGCAGACGGCTTTATTGCATAGTCCACTATCATCATGGAATCCTAGTGGTCCTTCTCTTTCTTTCTTTGCGCCGACTCCATGCACACTTCACGAGTTCTGAACCCCGGGCCGGAGCTGGACTCTGGCAAGTGGCGCCTAAAGTAAGTGCTCGATGAAGGTAGGTCTTTTCTTTTGTTTGCGGCGTGGATAGGACTTCACCCAGGGTGCTGCAGACCCCCTGACAGAAGGTCAGGTTAGGAGGGGTGAATAGTCAGAACAGTTTTTGAGAAGTCTTGTACCTTCTGTGCTGTAAAAATGGGCCAGAGTGATTCTAGTGAAAGAAGTTTATATGCTGATATTATTAAACATACCTTACATAGGAAGAGCATTAAAGTTAGCAGAAAGCAACTATTAGAGTTTTTACAATTTGTACAAAAAGTTAGCCCGTGGTTTATTGAGCAGGGCACTTTAGACTTACACACATGGGATCAGGTAGGGAATGATACGAAAAGGTGGTATAGAAGTAATGGAAGAGTGGGCATGCCATCCTCCGCATATGTCATTTGGAATGTTTTACGGCAGGCACTAGATGTGGGACCTGAGCCTTATCCCGCGCCTTCAGCCCTGACGAGAGAACATACTCCCCTTCTTAATCTTGAGAAGGGAGGCTTAGGCCTTAGTTATGGCTCAATAGAAAGTGTCTGTCCTGAAGATAATGTAAAATATTGTAAAACTGATCAGGAAGGTTTAACAGATGAGGAAGATTTTTTTAAACCAGAAATTTTTTTTTTTTTAGATTTATTTTACTTTTATTACAAAGTCAGATATACTGAGAGGAGGAGAGATAGAGAGGAAGTGGAGCTGCCGGGATTAGAACCAGCAGCCATATGGGATCAAGGCGAGGACCTTAGCCACTAGGCCATGCTGCCAAGCCCTCAAACCAGAAATATTTGAACCAGGAGTTAGAGATTGTGAAAAGAGGCAAATGGCTGAATTACATGATAAAAGGTCTCCTGCTGTTAATGATAAGCCTTCAAGGTATTCGGCTAAGCAGTGTGAGCCATTTCCAGATAGACCAGATGTAGCAAAAATTGGTTTTATTATTATTTTTATTTTTTTTTTAAAGGAGCAATGCAGCAGGCACATAAGTAAGGCAATTTTTTCTGTCTTCCTATTTACGAACGGGATGAACTTGAATGAGAACCATTGCCTTATAAACTTATTAAAGAACTAAAGCACGCTGTGTAAGGAGTTATTCCAATAGCCTTCCCTGGACCCGGCGCGCCATTCCTTCTTCCTCACAGCTCATGAAGTTCGCGCCGGCCTAGCTATCCACCAATCGGATGTAACCTGGCTTTCCACCTGAATCCCACCTCCCAATCTTCCAGCCCCTTCCCCAACCCCGCCCACTTGCCAATCATCCCTAGGCATTCACCTGCAGGCGCCAATCCCCTGGGGGGGGGCCTGCCCTCAATCCCTCCCAATCCCCACCCCCTATACCTGGCCGACAAAAGGCTCCCCCAGGTGCGGCCCGCTCTCTTACCCCTCTCTTATCCCGGCTCTTATCCCTCCCCCTCTTACCCCGCTCTTCTCCCTCTCTTCTCTCTCTCCCTCTTCTCTCTCTTGCTTTTCTTTGCTCTCCCCTTTTTCTCCTGGTTTTCACCACCTCTACCCGTTCCTGCCCCGTTGAAATAAACCTCCTAAGATACCTCGTTGCGTCTGGTGTTTCAGCTCACGGTAAAGAACCAGGTTGTGGGAATTAGCTGCGTGTAATGGTGTGTTTCAGCTCACGGTAAAGAACCAGGTTGTGGGAATTAGCTGCGCGTAATAATAGCGTAAAAATATCGTAATATCGTATGAACTAGAACTCTAACATCTTTTTAAATAACTAACACGCTGTCTCTGACTATGGGCCAAACTCCCCGTACACTATGGCAATGGCAGAGAGCCTAGGAGCAAAGTGGATGACTCCTTACGACTGGTTTCAGACTGCCAAGGCTTGCCTCACAGGAGGAAACTTCCTTTTGTGGAAAGTGGAATATGAGGAATTAGCTAAGGCAAAAGTAAAGTCTCAGGGATCTGTGAGGCGGGGCAAACCTTCTCTTACCTTAGACATGCTTTTAGGACAGGGCACTCATCTTGGCGTTTCAGAACAACTTAATCTGCCTAAGGAGACATTGCAGCTAATCTCCTACATGGCAATAGGAGCATGGAACGCCTGCTGTCTCCAGATCAAAAGTCTTCAGGTTTTGTAAATGTTAAACAGAAAGCTGAGGAGCCTTTTGAAGATTTTGTAGCTTGACTCACAGAAGCAGTGAGCCGGACAGTAATGAACAGTACAGCTACAGATCTTATAGTTAAACAGTTAGCTTTTGAAAATGCTACTTCAACTTGCCAAACCTTAATTCAGCCAGTGAGAAGGACAGGAAATTTGTCAGACTATGTTAGAGCTTGTGCCGAGGTAACTCCATCTTACATTCAAGGGTTAACTATTGCTGCAGCTCTTCAAAGTCAAACTGTGATTCAGACTTTAAAGAACATAAGAGGCAATCAAAGACGTAAAAAAAGAAACAATTGCTATTCTTGTGATGGAGTAGGGCATTTTAGCCACAGTTGTCCTGCCAGAAACTCATCTCAAAATTTCAAACAGGAAGAAACTTATAAGGACACTGCTAGACCCAATTTAAATAATCCTCGCACTGTTTGTCCACGGTGTGAGAAGGGATTTCATTGGCAGAAGGCTTGTCAGTCTAAATTCCACAAGAATGGAACAGTTCTATTGCCTCGCAGTCGATCTAAATTGAGTAATCAGTCTATACAGGATCAGAAGCAGGGGAATAGGAGGACCCCATCCTGGGCCCCCCAAGTAATGGGGTCATGTATGGATATTGTCTCTGAAAGGTACAAAACTAGAATGTTGAGTGCTACCTTAAGCAATGGGTTAAAGCAAAATAGATTTAAATGTCATAATTTTGGCAAATTGGGACATATGTGGAAGGATTGTAGGGAATCAAATGCCCAGAAATCTGGTGAACAAGTTGTGGGTTATCTAAAGGCCTGTGGTAGCAGGGGGCGTTTCAGGCATCCTGCTCACCTTGCAGGGTTTCAAGCCACTGCTATTCAGAAGCAAATGTATGCTATAACTTTTAATTGTGGGAAACCCAGCCACCTTCCAAAAGAATGCCGAGCAGCATCTCTTTTAGCTCAAAAATGTGGCACCAATACTGCTAAGGATCAATGCCCCAAGATAAGACCTAAGCGTCATAGGGGTGTTTATTGGGAAAAAGTATGTAAATGTAAGTCTAAAATTGATCCTGATGGCCAGCGCCTGTGGTCAGGAAACTCCTGGCGGGGCCAGTCTTGGGCCTTGAACAATCAGAGGTTTAAAAGACAGCATTATCTTACCCAAGCTGTGCCTGTAGAAGAGTAACAGACTTAAAACCTGATATTGACTGTGGATATGCTAATTAAAAATTGGTATCTTCCTTGGCAATTATTTACTACCTTCATATCCCAACTGGATGCTTGTGGCAACAAGGGTCTTTAGAGTGGCTACATCTCTTTTCCATGTATAAAAAAGTTATTACTCCTTATTGTGCTTTGAGCTCCACCTTAATTACAAAGAGATGTCATAAGAATAAGGAGCTTTTTTGGCAAAGACGTAAACAATTATTCCTTATAGCTCTAAACAGCTTGCCTTTTTAATATCCAAGGATGAGATAAGACAAATAGCACTCTTAATCCTCGCAGATGCAATTTCAAACCAGTTAGCAAAAAATTCCATTTTACGTTTTGTTAAAAGTCATTTGGTTATATTTCAAAAGATTTGTTTCTTAACTCCTTTGCTTTTAACCCTTTTTGCTTCCTTAACCTGCTTCTTTAGTCTTTACAGATGGTCATCTAACAAAACAGCTTCTTTAATCATAGATTTGAAAGCGTCCTTACAGGCCAATGGGAAGGACACGGTTTCCTGGTAACTTTTGGAGGAGGGAATGCTTTCATTTTTCCACAGGGCTTGGACTTGCTGACTTGGGCTCCAGATCTTACCCAATTTACATTTCCACCCCCCTACCATTTCGCAGCAGCAAGCATCCTCTACGGAAGTTCTTCCTCCTGCCCAGCAACTTCAGGGTTAAATTCTCTTCTCTTCAGCAGGTATTTTGTTTTCATTCCTTTGTCAAGCATTCCTCCAACCT
The DNA here is from genome assembly GCF_030435755.1 of Ochotona princeps. Taxonomy (NCBI): domain Eukaryota; kingdom Metazoa; phylum Chordata; class Mammalia; order Lagomorpha; family Ochotonidae; genus Ochotona; species Ochotona princeps. Next base: position 20,655,635 of record NC_080832.1, read on the forward strand.
TTTTTAGCCAAGAGCAGAGTGATGGGAGATAAACTAAACTGGGCCCACAGAAGAATACGCAGCCTCTTGTACTTCATAAACAATGTTTTTCCATAATTCACATCTCCTTTTTAACTCTATTAAATTTTTATATTGAATTTTTGAATTTTATGAATGTAACTCTTAAGGTATTAAGGCATTGCTTTGAAAGTGTAACATTTACATCAAATATAAACTGTAACTGAATATAAAGGTAACATTTAATTCACTGTTAAATTTTTTCCGGGTATGGGATGCACCCATGCTTTTATCTGCTAGTCTTTATATTTATAGATATAGTCTTTAACATACTGTTTACAGCGTTTTCTAATATATTCATTATTGATTCATGAAATTAAAATCTGATCCTCTGTTATAACAACAAAGTTTTAAAACCAAATATTATAATATCTCCTTAACTGTTTTTATCTAATTAATGATTAGATTTTTCTAGTTAGCTCCAGTGAACTCCAGACCTGACCTTGCTGAAGTGTCTCAGAATATAAGATTCTATATTGAAGTGATCTTTGTGTTTCCTGCCTTTCAGTATGTTCTCACTGCTTAAGGTTGATGAAAGTTATGTACTTATTTTATAGGTATTTAAAGTGATCACTTAATGCCAATAATTACATCTAATCTATATTGTGTTACATAAAGAGTGTTAGTTATTTAAAAAGATTTGGAGAGTTCTAGTTCATACGATATTACGATATTACGATATTATTACGCGCAGCTAATTCCCACAACCTGGTTCTTTACCGTGAGCTGAAACACACTATTACGCGCAGCTAATTCCCACAGCTGCACCTGGGGGGGGAGGGGCTTTTGTCTTCCAGGTGTAGGGGGTGGGAATTGGGAGGGATTGAGGGCAGGCCCCCCCCAGGGGATTGGCGCCTGCAGGTGAATGCCTGGGGATGATTGGCAAGTGGGCGGGGTTGGGGAAGGGGCTGGAAGATTGGGAGGTGAGATTCAGGTGGAAAGCCAGGTTACATCCGATTGGTGGATAGCTAGGCCGGCGCGAACTTCATGAGCTGTGAGGAAGAAGGAATGGCGCGCCGGGTCCAGGGAAGGCTATTGGAATAACTCCTTACAAAGAGATTCTATTTCAACTAGATGTTATAGATCTTGACATCCTTGATATGCATTTTAAAAATTCAAAAGTTTTATTTTATAGATGCAACTGAGTAAGCATTTGGATTGTATTAAAGATACTGCCAGATGCCAAGTGGGGCAAAATTTTGTCATATCAATATACTACTATAAAACAATTTTTTTTTACAGAGGTTAATTCAAATTTCTGTATTTCCAAGAGTTCCAGGACAGGTAATGCTTAACAACAAACAAGCCAGAAAAGGATAAATGTTTACGGTTTTATAAATATGTCTAGGCTGTTGACTGCTTATCTCTTAGGCTAATTTATATTGCTCAGATAACTAAAATCAGGGTCTTCAGTAATGACCAATTTTTTCCTGTCAGGGTTTCAGTTCAGACTGAATTATCATTATTGACTTATCACTTAGTAATTTTCTAATGGATACTGCTATCAGCAAGCTTGGTTTATAAAGGCGCCTTAATAATCCTAAATTTATCTGACATGATCTCTTGTGCACTTTGTAACATCTTGGAGGCCTCAGTCAGAGGGTAGTAGCCATCCTGAGTTCTAGAGTCTGACTTGGTAGTCTGGGGAGGCCACCGTGATGATTAACACGGCCCCACTGCCAGTCCTGGCTTCCTGGCTCGCAGGATTTGCACTGACCTCTGCCTATATACAGGTACCTCATCATCCAAATTTGCTTGTTTTGAGTACTCATCTGGGACTTGAGAGGACTGGATGCAACACAACTTCTTGAGTCAGGATATGAGAAGTCATGGCTCATTAGCTATTTAAAACTGAATGAGTGTGGTGGCCACGTATGTCTGTCTTGCTGTACGTCTTTTTGTTAAAATTGTTTGAAATTTTACTCTTATAATCCTCCATAGTCAAAAAAAAAAAAAAAAGAGGGAGAATGTATGTGTGTGTGTTTGTTTTATTGTTTGTCTTCAATGTTCCTTGAGATCAGATGAGAAATGGGTACATGATAGATCTTAGTTTTATGCCATTTTTCCCCAGCTAGTTATTACAGAACAATTTTTAATTGCTATTATACATTACTGCATTTGCTAGTTGGGAAATACTATACTTTTAACTAACTCTTAAAGGTTTTGTAACAAAAAATATTTAAAGAACAGATATACTTGTCTGATATATGTTTCCTAAGCCATCTTGGTAAAATCTTTACTATAATCCATTTTCTAGTCTATATTTGTAAACCATCTGAAGAACCATGCAAACTTATTTTACTACAAACAATAGGGTAATTCTAACCAATTTATAATTTTAAATGTCTAAAGCTCTTAGATCATTACCAAAGCTACTTTATTGTGCTGTCCTAAGCTAATATTGTTTTTTTGGCTCACTTAATCTAAATCTCAGACTATCATTGAAAATGTTTTTTAGCCACCCATATGCTTTTGCTTAAGTTCACTTATAACCAGGTTTCTCATGTTATACTCTCATTGCCCTTTTCAATGTATTACTTAAGTATGTACCTTTATTCTAAATTTATAGCAAACATTAGACCTTTGGGCAAATATATTCTAAAGCTGTCATTTGATAGTTTTCACCTGATATTGTTACTGAGAGTGATCTATATAATTATTTTTAACTTTTCCTTCACTTCTCTTATACTTCCTCTCTAAAAACTCCAAAAGGCCTCTCAGAATATTCCGTTAGAATTCCAGGATTTGTATAGGTATGACTAACTTATAAACCTGACATCCCAAAGACTGCCTCTACAACCCACTTTCCCAGAGGCCCAGAGGAAGAGTAGTGAGCTGGGTACCAGGGTGCTATCTCTCCTTCTTGCCTCCCTCTGGCCATAACAACAGAAAGAGTTTCTCTAGCCTCCGTGCTACGCTTGCTGAGATCAACAGATACTTCCACCCGGAACTGTTTTAAACGCTGAGTCTGAAGATCAACACCTGCCATGAGGACACGTCATGTGTACATCTGCTGACTACCCTCTACCACTGAAGACATCTCTGCACAGAACCGAAGCTACTTTCAAAAGGACTGTTGATAAGTAACATTCCTCCCTTACAAGATGGAGCCTTAAGCTCCTTCCAGCTTCCCTGAGATGGCTCTGTATACACTGTAATTTGTACTAAGTGCATTGTTACCAACTGTCTTAATTGTTACTTGATGCCTGATACTTTTGGTGTCTTGAGAAGGTCCTCATATGTAATGTTACCTGTGAATCTGCCTGAACCATGGTATGATGCTGCTACCGTTTATGCTTTGGAATTGTTTTCAACAACTTTGTCCATGCTTTGTGGGTTATCTTTGGGTCTCACTGCATTTGTTACCCTTATTGGACCTCTTACAGCTGGTGCAATAAGTTCATAGGAAAGTATTGAGAGATTTAGGGGCTAAGATTAATGCATTAGAAGAGGCAGTGATTTATATTGGCAATGAAACTTAGCATTTAAAAACCAGATTTGGTACCACTTGCCATTTTTATATCTTTTCTTTGTGTTTGGACCCCATCAGCCCCTCATATGTAACACTTTGTGTTATGCTTAAGTATGTATTATAGCTAATGTGACAAACTACAATCTATTTGGCTTGAAAGTGTTTGTAATTAAAAAAACTATTTTAGAATCTGACCCAATCACATGATTGTTTAACTAATTTTATCTTTTTGAAGTAAAAAAAAAGGTCATATCTTTACAATGGTAAATAATTCAAAAATATTTAAGAAAATTTGAATCACTACACTTATATCAGCTTTAACTGTTAAATGCATGTAGGTCACACTGGACATTTGAAATTCTTAGAGAAAACCACATTGTTTAAATTTGCTTATATGTAGTCTGTTTAAAGAAATGCTATAAAGAAATGACAATGCAAAGCTGGCAAAGACATCTGGATTACGTGTGGAATGTTGACACGCAAAGAACTCCATTTGGAGGGCACGGATTAAACACAGCTATGATACAGAATGAGTAATGTATTTGGGGAATGGCACGGTTCATTTGAGTTGATCCAAATGAGGATTATAAGGAGAGCTGTTTGGAACTGGGTACAGTTTGACTTCAGAAATTCTTGGGAACTCTTCAGTAGGAAGAGGGAATTTACTAGAAAATTTTGGAAAGAACTGATGTAAAGGCTTACTATAGGACTAATGTAAGCAGAACCCAGACAGGGTCAGTTGGGGAAGACTGACAAGTAGTGATCAAGATTTCAGAAGTCATCAAGGAATGAACGAAAGGGGGCATGTAAACTGTGAGAAAAGACTGGTCACTTCAGTTTGCTGAGTAGTTGGCTGAATAGCAAGCAAACTCCTGCTCATGCTGAGGGCCCCTAAACTGATTTGTCTGATGAGCTTACTGGTATGGGGTGCGAGTGAGATCACACCAGACATATCTAAGGTTTTATTACGGAGTCTTTATTAACCAAGCTTGGTGATAATAAAGCATACTAGAAATAGCAAATCACAAGTCCATATGGCAATCCAACCAATCATTTCCCAGCTTCCCCAACAATATGTTATCATAGGAGACATGCAACAAATAACCTGGACACACTTACAAAGCTGCAGACATTCACCTTTCCTTGGCTTCTCTGCCCACATTCCACTACTACTAGGCCTCACCTCTCCTGAAACTCCTGATAGTACATAAACCAGAAACAACATTACTATATCCATTGTCCAATCTAAGCAGTATACAGGAACCATGCTCAGGGGACTGTCTTAGGTCAGCCAAGAGTTGGGGTGCCAGAGTAACAGAAGCACTGACCAGAAAGAGAGTGAGAGCCCCTGCTTCACTAGCCCTTTAAAGGGGCTTGTGAGGGAAGTGGTTACACAACAATGCAATACTGTCCCCTCTCAGTTGATAGGTGAGTCACAGGTGGGCAGGAGCGAATACCTAAATATTGTGGGCTAAGGAGTTGATTAGTGCTCCTTGTGATGGGCAGGAACGGGAACTGGGCGTGTAGCTAAAAACACCTAGACTAATTAGACTGATCTGCATCCAATATCCTGGCTAAATTAGAACGTTTGGGGGAAGAGTATATAAGGAGAGGTGAAGGAGCAACAAAGCGAGACTTCGCAGAGACTTCTACCATCACTGGCTGTATTCCACAATACTTATCAAGATAAACTCATCCAGAGTCAAATCCTCAGGCTATTGATCTGAGCACCAAAAATGTTGGTTCTTGCCTCCCTAGGAATTTTACTTAGAAAAAGCTAGCATCTGGGGATTTTTCCTACAAAGCTTTACATACTTTTGATTATGTCTTGCATAATCAAAAACACGTTCACACAAATTTAAGGCACATAGCTTTTCTCTACATTTTATCTGCTCTTATATTGACCTGTGATTCATGGGCAAAGAGTTCACAACTCCTTCACGGAGTAATGACTCGGGTAGTCTGTGGGCAGCAGGGTTACCAGCAGCTACTCCATAAGGACATCTAGGTTGAGGTCCAGCAAAGAGTAAAATCACACTGACTCAGATACCATCAAATCCTCGTGCACTGTGGAACACCGTCCATTTCTTAACTTGCACTTGGTTTCAGAAAGAAATGTTTCAATTTAGAATCCGGTTTGTCTGAGAAAAAAAAATGAAATGGTGATAACCACCTGCACCTGCTTTGGAGTTGTCCTGCATACTTTAAATAGCATCCATGGGACCAGTTTCCAAAGCTACTTTTAATTTTTTGGTTCCTATATTTCTGTTTGAAGTCTTATGTCGAGAACAATAGTCCATACATTGCTTTTCAGCTTTCCTATCTACAACCTTGTCCTGAAGTTAGGGAAAGTAAAGCTTCTATTTAGAATTAATATTGAGAAACACAGGAAGTGTATTCCTTGTCTGGTCAAAATATACCCCCACCGCTCTTTTTGCTTATAATACATTAAGTAATAGACACAATGAGACAGTCTATCATAAACTCTATAGGGACTATCTCACATGTTTATATATTATGAGGTCAATACAACATGAATATAACATAGTCTCCCTTGTATAAAAGATAGCCGATTTAAAAAACATACTATATGCTGTTATTAAAAATAAAACACAAAGCAAAAATCCTTATGTATAAAAAAAAACCTGAAAGGTTAGTTAAAGCTGAAAAAACAGGCAACTAATACAGCTGTCCCACTCCTGAATTACATTTGAGGATCCTGTTAACTTCTGACTTGGAAGGACTGCACACTCCGTGTGAATGGCAGATATGAATAAACCAAAACCAGGGATTTCCCAATGATTTTATTGAGGTAATTTTTTTTCAATTTTATACATTTATGCACTCTATATACTTAGGAAAGCTAAACAATATTCTAAGGCACTTGGAATTGTGCACAGCAAAGTATCCTATTACGGTATGCCACTAGATAAGAGCATAATTTTGCTTTTTAAATAACACAAACACCAGTATGGAATAAAAAAAAAAGATAATTCATAGTCTTTCTTTCAGGGTATAATAGTGGAATACATATACATGTGTGTGTAGATATTTATACTCACATATTATATATCATACAGTACAGATAAAGAACAAAAAAAGAAATTGTCATGTTAATCAGTGTACAGTTCCAGTTACACTCACAGATAGTACACCTGTGTAATATGTAGGACTAGATCTCTCACTGGAAATCAGGAATTGTTCAGTCAGTCTGACAATGACCCTAGCTTAAATCCTGGTCACTTTACAGAAGATTGAAATTACAAAAGAATACACTTAGCCCATTAATTAAAAATCTATTTTACATAGCAAAAAAAAAAAAGAGAGTAGTTGGAATTTTTAGCAGGTACTAAATCTGTGGAAGTTGGTGTAGGATAGTTTGAACACACTGATATGTTTCTAAGCCACATACAATTTAGAAAAAGAAAACTTAGTGCCTACATTTTAAGTGATGAAAGTGGTTTGACCCTTGATTCATTCTGATAATTCCCAAATGCTAGTGAGCGCTGCAGTGGCAACAACAAAATAGTGAAAGTATAATGAAAGCTTCCAGGAAGGGAAAAGCCCCCCAAATTGACAAGTGGTGCAAATATTATTGGCATCTTAACACAACATAAAATTGACCTGAGGGTGGAGTGGCACTCTGCCTCATTTACTCCTTTCAGTTTATTCTCTTAAAAAAAAAATACTGCTATTTAAAAAAAATTCTTCAGCACCATCTATAAGTTTACAATGTAATCACCTTAACTGATTCTGCTTTGCTGTGCCTGAAAAATAAAAACCCTTAGGAATTTTAATATTTTTTAAAATTACGGTGACTATATTAATCCTTTTCTGTTAGCTACAATTTGCCCAAATAACTTCAAGACCTCTTGACTATATTCAGTTTTGGGGACAGGGAAAAAGAGACGAAGGATGTTTCTGCCTTATTAGTACAATTCAATATTTCCAAGAAGTACAGCACATCTCACTTTGTGCGTGACCATCATGGAAGAATGAACAACATGCATGCAATCTGTAGTTAATCTACATTTCCTTCAAAATGCAGTACGCAAAATCTTGTTAGAAAACTTGAACAGCATGACTGTATTTGTACAAGGGGAACCATAGCCTTTGCATGAGAATTAAATGCTCCGTTAATCGGATAAACATGCCATTCGTTGGGGATTCCTGGAACACAGTTGTCATCAGGTGAAAGCTACAGGCGATTCCCAAAGACCATGTAGTTTGCTTATGTGGAATGTTACGGCAGTTGTGTTTGTGTTTAACCCCTTGCGACAACCTTTAAGAGATTGGCAGGGATTTTGATCAACGGTGTAGTCCTGAAATGAAATTGTGAGCCTCAAAGTAAAAAATCAAGGCAGAAAAGCTTGCTTCATGTGAAATTTGTCCTTTCAATACATCCAGCAACCAGATCAAGTTATAATGCCCATTGGAATTTCCAAGGCTGCCTGGTATCCTTTGCTCTGAAGAACTGGCAAAGTAAAGCTACCTGAAGTCCAGCAAAATGCAAGGCAGGAGAGACAAGACTTTGGAGCTTTTACTTTGCATTCTCAAGCTGCAGTAGAGAGTAGAATTCAGGTAACGGGGCACCACCCTCCAGGGAAGGGCATCGAACCCAGGGGGAGAAGGTTTTTTCGCTGTTGGTTTTTACAATGACTGGAAAATCTGCTGGCATTTAGTCAGCAGGGGCCTGGGACATTAAACATCTTGCAATGCGTGGGACATTTCTGTACAACAAAGAATTTCCTGGCTATAATGCCAACAGCACCCCCACTGAGAAACATTGATCAACAGCGCTCTGCTCACACGTGCAGCTGTGTTCACAATTTGACAAACCAAGGGACATCTGTGTGTGTGCAGTAAATCCCAATACAGTTGAAAATGACTGTTTCTAAGAGCTGGCTTTGGATGGACATAACTACTGTGGGCTTTCCATTTCTTTGCCAGAAAATCAATGCATACAATGGGAGTTTTGAGGATGAATTGGCCTTTTAAAAAGGATAGGTTTTTATGTTACAGCTGCTTTCTAGAAGTGTTAATGGTGACCTGCGTTTCTACACCAACCCTAAAGCTACTGATTACAACATGTAATGTTGTAATGGTTTGGGAGTATTCTATCATCATCCCACCTCCTTTTGGTTACTTTCTGCTTTTATAGGAGAGCCCTAGCTCCTCTCTGAAATTTGGGTTTAAATCTGGACATGAGCTTTCTTGAGGGAAAGATGTTCCTATTAATTTGATGATTACCTCTGCCATTGCTTCTTGCCTCTAGGACATATTTGAATTGTAGAAGCTCATCTGTTTTGCCTAGTAAAATAATTTAAGTACAATGAGTATAGATAAAATTATCCAACAGCGAAAGATAAACCATTTCAAGACGCTAAGGGACAATTTTGTAGATGGATTGCATCTAAATGGATCCTTAGGACTTAGAACATACTCTGTGATCTGAAGAAATTAATTCTTATCTGAAAGTACATACTTTTACTGGTAATGATAGCCTCAATATGGTTAAGTTCTAGGAAGGCTTTCATAGCCATATTTGAGGAAAATCACATAAATAAATGTATCTTGAGCTAGTTTCACTCCATCTCATCTCTGAGAATGAACTCTGACACTGTGAAGTTCGCTACAAGGAGTATTTAGCAGACTAAAGAAACTGTGAGCAAAAGAGGAAAAATAGAGCATAAAAACAACTGAAGTATGGACATACCACCATTACGTACTAGAAAAGATCAGCTGTTCCTATTGTGAATTTAGTATAATTTTTCAAAGTTATATGCATGTGACTAATAGTGTAAAACAAGTATCCACTACGTGATAACGTGATACCTCTTAGGACATGTAGTAGCTTCATAGTTAATGTTCCCCCTGTAAGTGTAAGCTGTTGCATCTTTAAACATATGAGCCAGTGCAGCACTGAATTAAACTGCAGAGTGTAAAACCTGAGCTAGAGAACTTAAAGACTCATCTCGTTTTCAAGTGTGGCAATTTGGAAGGGTGTATTAGATTCTTTCATTTTCTTAAAATATTTTCACTTAAATTTTAGAATTTTCTTCTAACAAAATACATTTATTAATGTATTGAAAAATGGTTGCTATGTCAACCAAAGATATCAGGGTGAAACCAGAATGTCAGCTTTTATGGCAAGTCAGAAGGCTAGAAATGCTTGCTCTTCCCTCCCTTTAAAATAGCTGCTCAAATGCCCAAATCATTCTCTATTGTAGATTTCAGTTAAACAATTTAAGGATTTAACATAAAGAACAATTACGACCAACACAAAAACTACTAGACACTTCACCTACACAGCGCTATTACACGAGCTGTCTTAAAACACCACTGATCTGCATGAATGAATTCTGTCATATTGATTGGTAATGATCAGGAAGATGCTGATAAAATCCATTGAGCAGCCTGTTACTCTCTTAATAACCCTGCGGTTTCCTCCTTCCGTCTAAGTCAGAGATGGAAATGGTCAATTAATTTTCACAGTCTTTCTAGCTTTTTTTCCCCTTGCATGGGACCTTCCTGGAGATGAGTTTGTTTTCATCCTTAATCCCATCTTGGGGATTCAGGAAAACCCACTCACTTGCTGTTTGTCATCTAATGCCACACTTTAAAAAGTGAAAAACCTAGAATGGTGTTTCAATGAAAACCACACAGGTAATCCACTTCCCACACACATTGTCTCTATGGGACATAAGCTTAGCAGGGAGACTGCAGCAACATGGGCCATTCACAGAGATTTAATGACCTGAGGGCATCTGCTGCCTCTGCTTTCTCCCAGGGTCAGTAAGCCCACTTCTGGATGCCCTGGAGAGGGGGAGGGCGCGGGGTCACGGACAATACTTCAAGCAGTGCCTGTGCCTTTGATAATTATTTCATGATCATTTTAACGAAATAACTGGTTCTGATAAAGTAACTTATTCCACTTACATACATGTTAGATTAACATTGACTAATTTGTTTTGACTTTTAAACTTCCTAACATAAATTTCTCTCTACCTATCAATCAGTAATAATGTAGAAGTGTGGGTATTTGATAAATCAGACATCTTTGCTTTATACAAGGCGAACAGAATGCAAAGGATCTTCAAAAAGTTCATGAAAAATAAAATTAAAAGATGCGCATATTTTAGTGCCAATTTAAAAAAATCTCATGCATAATTTTTGATACTAAGCATTTTCATGGCCTTTTTTAAAAATCCTTCAGCTGTGTGGATATCAAAATCTTTTATTTCCATTTTATATGGAACTTTTAAAGTATTGGATCTTTATTTTTGTACTGGCTATATCTCATTATAGAACAGTAAACAACTGCATCATTTCCACCACTAGCATGAAAATATTTTTCCTTTGACCAACCAAATAAAAATTTTCTACAATATGTATCTTGATAATCTCTTATATTTACCATTACATAAAGACCTTGTGATTAGAAATTTAAAAAAGTTCAAAGATTTTAAGCATACAAAATGAAAGAAAAAATTGTCCCTTGGCACTTTTTTTTATGACACTTAAACGATAATAAAATAGCATAAGGAAAAGGATGATTTTGGAAAAATAATTAGACCAACTGTAATTTTTATGGCTGTACTGAAACACTATAAACATATAAAACCTTGGCCAGATACAGACACCTGGACAGTTAGAAAAGAAGCATTTAAAGTAAAAATATATCTAACTCTATCAGTGAAATAACAACACTGAAGAACGTATGATAGTTTTGAAAAATGCATAAGGCTGAATGGAACAACAGGTTGTTTGCTTTCTTAGTTATAAAAATGGCCCCAAATTTTGTAGAACAGATCAACTTTTCATTACCCGGTTTCCATGGTCTTACAAAATATTAATGAGCAGCAGGATCTAAATTTGTCCATCAGATTAAATGGCCCTTTTGGATTGGAACTGGAAATTACTGTCTTCTATTACTGTGGACGAGAAACACCGTAGAAAATTCTACTCCAAGCTTTTGGAATACAATAAAAATCTATTTAGGTATTATCTTTTTATCTCTTTCATGTGTTTTTAGTAAAAGAGGCACAAAACAATCATGAAAGAACAGTTAAATGACAGGCTGTATTTACATATGGCCATAAGTATTTGGGAGCAGAAATCATACTGTACCTCTGACTCCATGGAAAAATAACAATTCAATAACAGTGTAAACAATGCTGACTATAGGCTCACAGGGAAATATTTTATAACTTTATCTCGGTGATGCTTTTGCACTAAAAGCAATTACTATGCTTATGGATGCAACCTCAAGACTTTTAGGAGAGAAGATGAGGTTTTTCTCACACGTAACAGAAATTTTCTGTATTCTTTTAAGCTTTTGGATGAGTATTTTTAGAACCATGTGCTTTCTTTCTTTCTAACAGCAGCAGCCAAACTTTTGCTAATGCAGTAGTGAACGGCTCTTTGCACTGCTACTCAGAACTAGCGCTGGGCAGAACATTCGGATACTTTGGAGTCAGGTTTTGAAGTAAGATGTCATGATTGTTGAGATTGTCTCCTCCAAGTCAAGTGCAGTTGCTCTGACTTTGTAGATAAGCAAGATAGGAAAAGGTTAAAAGGTTTATTTTTGAAGCCTGCTACATTTTGACAGGGTCACATGACATCTGACTATTCCCAGTCCTGTTATCCTGTGGCGGCTTTACTGATACACTAAGAAAAGAATATAAAAAATGCCAGGCGTGTAGAGCTATGCTACTTAAAGCATGCAACAAAATTTGGATAAGCATGCTTGCTGAGAGTCCAGAGAAGCCTTCTGCATTTATGAAAAAGATGCATGAAACATTCAGACTTAATTCTGGCAACTGGATTCACTGGCACAACATAAAGTAGTGGTAGTATACTGTACCAACGTAGTGGTGAAACAAGAGTAGTTTTCTAGGATCAAGTCAAGGAATCCTCGTTGGGTGACTGGATTCCCAACCCCCTTAATGAGTTTTCAACTACCAAATAGCCTCTTCAAAAATATATTTTTGCTTCCATTTTCTCTCTTCTTCATTAACATAATGAAATACTTCTCTTTTTCTTTTTTTCAATTTTCAATTCCTACCCCTTTCCAGTGCCCAGCAATTCCAATCACCATTGGTCCTGAACTTGCACTATACGATTTGGCTTGCGGCTAATATAGGAAGCCAGCGATTGTCTTCTGCTCTTTTCTTTGATCGAAGCTGCCGACAAGGAATAACTGGTGCCCCTTAGCATCAGTACACATTTTGGCAGGCAAGAGTCACAGCATCTTTTCCTTGGCTCGCCAGTCCCACTCGGGCTGTACAGGTGAAGCGCTCTTTCGAAGAAGGCTGTCACATGTTTCCTTCACCACAAGCCAAATGGAAACACACACATTCAAGTCCCAGTGCAACTTTGGGTTTCTAGGAAGCAGAGCTCCCACCAAAGATGATCAATCCAGGCTTCCACTTCATTAAGGGCGATGAAACCTGGAATAGGAAATACAGTGCTGTAAGCCTACAGTCAAAGAGCACACTCCATACCTGGAAAATGAAGGCATGGCAAGGTTTACAATGAAAGGCTGCTTAGGCAGCCCCCACACTGAGTTACTGGAAAAAGCTGTGGTTATGTGAAGGCAGTTTAAAAAATCAATACAAAATGAAATTAAATGTTACATTCACTTGATGTAAAACAAGCAAACAAAAACAAGCCCTGGGGCAGGCACCAGGGTGTAGAAGGATCAGCTTCCATCAGTACCCTTATGGGCACCTGTTTGAGTCCTGACTGTTCCGCTGCTGATCCAACTCCCTGCTAACGAGCCTGGGAAAGCAGAAGTAGATGGCCCAAGTCCCTGGACCCCTGCACCCATGTGGGAGACATGGAAGAAGCTCCTAGCTCCTGCCCTGGACTGGCCTAGCTCTGGCTGATGCAGCTGTTTGTGCAGTGAACCAGTAGATGAAGATTTCTCTCCGCCTTTCCTTTTATCGCTGTAAATCTGTTTTTCAAATAAAAATGTGTATTTAAAAAAAAATAGTATCACTCTTTACCAGAGTGACTGAATCATTTAAAAAAATGTAAGTATGAATTTCAAGCATTTTGGCACCAAAACAGATTTACCTTTTAATTTAAATTTTACAGGAATATTTTTGAGTTTCCTCAGACATGTGACGTTGGACAGCAGAGAGAACCCTTCTGTGGAAAATGCTGGCTTTATCATTCAGGTTATTAAGCCACAAAGACAAGAACATTGCTGTTCTTGAGGGTCACGTTCTAACTCCTGGAGAGCAGAACGAGATGTTCCATGAAAAAAATGACAAATAACCACCCTTGTTTAGTTTCAGCCTCGTGCCACTCCTCCTGATGATGCCATCTACTTTTCACACTTGATTTTCCAAACACCTGTTGTGTGTTTTTGTCCAGATGGTCCACATATTAAGCATGTCCACAACCAGCCGAAGTTTTTCTAGTTAATTTGTCATTGCATTTTCTATTTCATTTATTCTTCCACTTCTAAGAATGCTTTTAGTCTACAAGCCCCAGATTTGCAATTTGCTTCTCTCCTTCACCCTCTGTTTCACATTAGTCATCTAATGCAGCGTTGGTTGCCTGTATCTGACTCATTAAACCCCTCGCCACCTTGTGTTGACACCGCTTAATTGCCAGCCAGCCAGCCAGCTTCCTTCCTCTCTGGGCCAGTGCCTGAACACTCCTTGCATTTTCATCACTCCTTTGGACATGCTGTCCCTTAAAACAAGAATTCTCACCCGTCACTTTCCCATCTATGCTTTCTTTCTGAAGGTCAAGGTCAAAAGCTGTCTTGTTTGTGACATGCTGCTTTTAAAAAATGTAACTAAATTTTTAAACTGTTCTAAAAACATCTCTTTTCATTTTATTTGAAAGGCAGCAGAGAAAAAGAGACAGAACTCGTCTATCTATTGGCTGATCCCCAACAGCCAGGCCTGGCCCAGACCAAGGTCTTCATCCGGATCACCCAACATGGATCATTGAGACCCAAGCATGGAGTCATCCTTGCTGCCTCCAGTGTACAGACCAGCAGGAAGCTGGATCAGAAGCGGAGGAACTAGGACTTAAATCAGGTTCTCTCAATGGAGGTTCAAAGTGTCCTAAGCAGGCATGTGGTGCGGTGGTTAAGGTACTGCGTGGCAATTTAGGTATCAAAAGGCCTGGGTTTGAGACCTGGCTCCTGATAATGTGTACCCTGGAAGGCAGTAGAGGTGAGCTGATAACAAAGATACTTTCATGATCCTCCATGTACATTGAAGCATGGCTTGTTTACATAGAAACCTTTCAGACTATTACCCAGCCAGTCCAGAAGCAACAAGTACCTGTCCTTATAGATAGCCCTCTGGTTTCCAATTTCCCATCCCATCTATTGTTCTACCCCTTTTATCTATGGCCAATGTATGTTCAATGGAAATAATTTCTTGTTTTCTCCCCGTAAGTTCTGAACAAATATTCTTAGCTCTGGCTCTGGTAGAGAATTTCCCAAGAACCTCTTTTTGATGCTGATGATCTGGAACTTGTCTCAGGTAGTCCTGTCGGGCTAGCATCTGAAAGGGCACAAGCAACCCTTTCACAATTTTTCTTTGCTTTAGAGACAAAGAAAGCTCCTTTCTGCTGGTTCTCAGCCCAGGCCAAGGCCAACAGGTGAGAGCTCAATACAGGTTGTGTACATGGCAGGACATTATGGGAGCTACAGTTTCTGTTTCCTAGCATCCCTACAAGCAGAGAGCTCAAGTCAGGAGTGGAATGGGAACTTGAGGCCAGGGCCTCTGATACAGGATGCAGAAGTCTTAACCAGCCTCTGTACTGCTTGGCTGAATGCCTGCCCCAATAAGTAAACACTTCTAGTTCAGAGAGTTCTCAGTCTCAAGTTTCGGCTTAACACAGACTGCTCAGTTTTTGGTTAAAACAAAACAAAAACACCCCCAAACAAGTACCCGGTATATTTCTTGCTCAGTTTCATTAGAAAAGGACATTAATAGCCTGTTTAAATTGGGCATTTTATCACTTCTAAACATTTTATAGTTAGAAGTTCTGAAAATGCAAATGGGTCTTTAGTTCCCACTCAGTGGTTTACATTCATTTGAAAATATGCGAAGTTCAGCTTTAGCTCCTGAGAAGTCTGCCTGTGTGACAGGATGACAGTTTTGGCTTTAGGCTGTAAGTTGGTGGAGCAATAAATAGATTCACTATACCCCAGGATCCTTAAGCTTCTCATTCACCCTCTTTTCAGAACTTCCCTAAGACTCAAATTTTCATCTTCTTTTGAAAACTGTACTACATTTTTTCCATTATTTCTTATACTGTTGAGAGGGAGTGAATGGAGAAACAAAAGCTATTGTTAAAGTCACAGAACTTACATAAGGATAACTATTTCCATAGAGATGGGTTGCAATCTTTAAATATTTGCTCATCTTCCTATAAATTCATCCTAGCATTATAGAATCATAATTCCTCACAAATGTAAGTTATTGCTTTTCCAGGCTTCCCTACTTGACATATGTAGAAAGCCTGGATAATTTATTTCCCCTTCTAAAGGGATGTGCATTGTTATAACCCTGATGCACTTGTGTTAAACATGGACAGGCTCTCTCAGGAGTTGGGCATAGTGATATTTGGGCTGGATAAGGCTGGCAGAATCATTTGGTTGGGCATTGCCAAGGCAATCTCAGGTGGGACTCAAAATTCAATAAGTGCATAGCAGGCTAATTTCTCAGCTGACAATATGATACAGGCCATGAATGATTTGTCAGCATCCAAATGGTCTTGGAGGAAAAAGGTCATCTCTGTAAGTACCACAGCCCTCTGTTGGACGGAGAGGCCAAACCACTTGCTGGCCAGGCTTTTAGTATCCTCAGCACTAAGATAGGTTTTCTCTCTTGAGAACCACAACAGCATCCTGCAACTCCGTTTTGTTTCTGTCCACATATCAAGTCAGTGGAGCATCCAGGAAAGATAGCACCAGACAGAAGCCACCTTCACATTCCTCTGGGGGAAGACTTTCAATCTTCATTAATGTTCCAATTAGAGTTCCTACCATGTCACATTTTGATAAGCCATCTAGGAGCCCAAAGTGTAGTTTGTATGGTAAATCCACATATGATAGAATTAACTCAGGAAGGCACAGAATGAAATCACTGCTTACAAATAAATACAAGAGGACTTTAGAAAATCCTTGGAGAGTGGAATTAAAAGAGAAGGCATTTTCTTTTTTAGTGGGACAAAATTGAAATCTACGAGTAATTTTTTCATAATTCACATTTTCATGAACATTTTGGATATCACTTGAATGTAGAAATAGCAACATTTTTTGCACAAAAATAAATTGGTATTCTAATTCAATTTTCTACACACTTTCTGCTATATACTCAAGTATGTGGCTATGTGCATAGGTATGTGTCCCAATCTCAACATAACCACATTAAGAACATGTGAAGAGTAGAAAAAATAAGAAAATAGGGGCTAGCGTTGTGGCTTAGTAAATTAAGCTTTTTCCTGCAACACCAGCATCTTGACTGCTATAGGTAGGTTCCAGTTCTGGCAGCTTCAATTCCAAAATCCACTTTCTCGTAATACCCTTAAAAATGGAGTGGAGGATTGCTGGGTTCCTGCTACCCAGTAGGGAGACCGGATGACGCTCCTGGCTTCTGCCCAGCCTAGCTCTGGTTATTGTAGACATCTGGGGATTGAGCCAGTAGATGGAAGATCTCTCTCTTTTTGTTACTCCCTCTCTCTGTAACTCTTTCAAATAAATCAAATTTTAAAAATAATTCCACTCTGTAAATCAATGAATTTTAATGTAATTTGATAATACTTCTTCTATGCATTTGATTTTAAAGAAAAATACCACTGCAATAGGCATATTTAGACAATATTATGACTTTTCCATTCAACATTATGTGAATGATCACATGGGGGCCATTATAGCTGCAAAATTTCAGTTAATGATTCTATGACTCTCTAATATGTCTCTTAATATAATAAGCAGATAATTTATATTAAATTGTTATACATAAAAGAACTTTGCACATTCTAAAAATGCTATGATTTACAAACTTAAGTTTATCTTTAGTAACATTAAATCTGATACAAGTTAACACTTACAAATTGCAAGACTATCTACAAGATTAAAATTATAATCTTACCATTTAGTCCTAACAATTTTAAAATACAGCTTTAAAAATTTGACCTTTCATGCAACTTTTCTTTGAAATTTATACAGCTACTTTATCTTGTAGAAATTTTATTTGCTACTCAAAAAGAAGTGTCTTTGTCTGCCTGGTGGCCTCCTTCAAGAACTCAATGAGCCTACTTGTATCTACACAGTTTTTCAAAGGAACTTGAGCAGTGGTCAAGAGAAGGAGAGCTGACAAAACAGGATGTGACAAGACAATCATCAAGTTCTCTGCCACAGGATGGATTCCGGTGGGAATCACTTGTCCCCATGGTTGTTGCAAATCCCTGGAATGCATTCTAATTTCAGAGAATGCTCAGAAAATTCTGGGAGACACTGTGAACTTCGATTCACTTAGATAATTGAGATGCTTCATCTGATCAGATCCACCATGTTTCAGAACATACTTCATGATGGGGTGTCACGAGTGTCCTCTTCTTGCACAAAAAACGGGAGTGTCACAGCATTAGGGCCAGTTCCTTATTTAACAGAAGCTGCCACATTGGACTCCTCATTTATGCAAAGACTTAAGGAATGAATTGCTTTGTTTTTCTTTTAAATGTCTGCATAGAACTACATCATAGGTTCTAAGGTTTTGTTTCAAAGGATAAATTGAGAAAAATCCTCCTTCCTGTGCTGAGACCATTCTTATCAGTTCTCCTCCTCAGAGGCAACCAAAGCAGCCAGCCTTTTGTGAATCCCTGCAGAGATGCCAACGCAAAGCAGTGCCACACGGGAACAGGTGCTTCCAGTGTTCATCAGCAGACAAGTGCCATCTCCACAGCAGAGAGAGCTGGGCTGTTTCAACCCCTTTACTAACCACTCCACATCTGCAGGGAGCAAATGGACTTAAATTCTGAAGGAAAGATTATGTCTCGTGCTAGTAAGGAGGGCTGCTGCATATTCAGGTTGTATTTCAGGGATGGGCGGTGATTCATAGGGTGTTAATGCTCCCCAAGAGTGGCAGCTGCTAACAGAACCACTATCTGTTACATGAGTCATTTTCTGATTGCAAAATGTTAGCTTAGTTTCATTGTGCTTGGATTAGAAAGAGTAGTGTTTACCAAAACTTCTTCCACTTAAGAGAAAATACTGACGACAATTGAAAATCATAAGCATCATGTTTATGTCCCAGGGCCAAAAATATTTGTCTACTGGAATGCAGTTCTAATGATGTCAGAGAAATTAATGGGAAAACAACAGTGGATATTTGCTTTATTGCCAAGTTTTTAAGAATACTTACGCAGGCCGTATTTAGTATTATGAATATTTAATTTTTTCTTATCTGGAGAGACATTTTAAAGAGTCTTAATCAGTATCTTTTTAGAAAACTTTTAAAGTTTATCCTTAATATTAGCTACTACTCCCCCAAGTTTACCTCTATCTATTAATATTTATTTAAACAAGGAAGATATTGATATGCTGTTTTGTGAAACACAACAAGTATATTCCAATTTTCAATATTCAAGATATATAAATATAGAAAAACAGCAAATAGAATTTGGAAGGTCAAACTATACTCCATAATCATATATAAAAATGTACTACAAATGCTTTCTTTAAAATTAAAAAAATATTTTCAGGTATTTGATAGGCAGAGAGACAGTTGGAGAGATATTCCATTTTCTAATCCATTCCCCACATGACCATAGCAGCCAGGGATGGTGCCAGGATGAAGCCAGTGGCTGGGAACTCAATCCAGGTGTCCAGGTGGATGGCAAGGACCCCAGTACTGAGGCCATCATGTGCTGCCTCCCAAGCTTGGTGTGAGCAGGAAGTTGGAAAAGAATGGGGTAGTCAAGATTCAAACCAGGTGCTCTCTTGCTGTAAATGCAGCTCCCTAGAAGTCCTTGATTCCAGTTTCCTGATAAAGTAGACCCTAGTAATCGAGTCCTTGCTACCCATGTGACTCTTGGGTTGTGTTCCTGGTCCCAGCTCCTACCCTGTTCCAACTGTCTGTTGTGGTCAGTTGGGGAGGGAGCCAGCAGATGGGAGCTCTCTCTGTCTTTCACGCTGCCTCTCAAATAAATAAAATGATAAAAAATTTACAACTAAATAATTATTTTGTAATAGTGCATTCTTCCCATAAGACACAAGACAAAAAAAATTAAAAATTTTAAATCTAGACATATTTGAAAAAGCAAAAATGTAAACAAAATATCATTAAAAAATGAAAAGGTTTGGGGCCAGCACTGTGGGATAACAAGTTAAGCCTGTGCCTGAAGCCCCAACAACTCCTAGCAATGCTAATTTTAGTCCCAACTGCTCCTCTTAGATCCAGCTCCCCGTTAGTGGCCTTGGAAAGCAGCAGAGACTCGCTTCAAGAGTTTGGGCCCCTGCACCCACTTTGAAGACCTGAAAGAAGCTCCTGGCTTTGGATTGGCCCAGCTTTGGTTGTTGCAACCATTTGGGGAGTGAACCAGGAGATGACGAAAGCTCTCTCTCTCTGTCTCTCTCTATGCCTCTCCTCTCTGTGAAAAAAAAAAAAAAAAAAAAAACACCTTTAAAGAGTCCCTTAATCTGAATGAAATATATAGAGAGTACCCGTCAGCTTATCCCCCCCAAAAGCCTACAAAGCCAGGGCTGAGTCAGGTTAAAGCTGGGAGCTGGCAATTCAATCCAAGCCTCCCCCTTGGGTGGCAGGAATCTAATCATTTGAGCCATCCCTGCTGTCTGCAAAGTGCAATAGCAGATAGCTGGAATCAACAGCTAGAGCCAGGGGCTGAACTGAGGTACTCTCAACAGACAGCTAAGCACCTCAACTGCTATGTTAAACTTATGCCCCATTCAAATTTTTAGGAACACAGTTGTTAAACAATTGCGGGACTGAGATAAACAGAACATCTGTGATGTGAGGGCTAGATAGTGTGGTCCCATGGATCCCTTCTGGTTTTAGTAGCGTGTGAAACTAAAGGGTACCAGGAGGAAACATGATAAATTGCTGTGATCTTGCATAGTATCAGCAAACTAGATTCCTCTAAGCTTTCTCTTCTGATAACTGGGCTTCTAACCTAAGCTGTATGTGCCCAAAGCAACACACATGTGCCCACACTAACTCTTGTTGGCATCTGTCCTGGTAATACAACTTCAAGAGTGTGTTCAACTGTGAGACAAATTATGTTGATACTTCTGGCCCAGAATATGAAACTAAGAAAAGAACCAAATGCTTTCCTTTGCAATGATTCAAATTTCCTTGAAAGAAATAAAAAATAATTTTAGAAATTCTTATTCAGCATGATTCATCTTACTGTTCTTAAAAGAGATATCTGAGCTCATTATGAAATTCTAGAAGTTAATCATCTTCTCTAGTTATATCTTTATTTTACTTAGAAGCTTACTTGTTTTAAAGGCAGCCAGCATCAGAGAGAAAGAAACTGAGAGGAGAGGGAGAGATTTTCCTTCAGCTGATTCAATCCCAACTGTCTACAACAGCAGGGCTGGGCGAGGCCAAAGACAGGAACCATGAAATCCATCCACGTCCCCTACATAGATGGCAGTGGTTCAAGCACTGTAGCCTTCATCCACTGTCTTCCCAGCTACATTAACAGGAAGCTGGATTGGAAATGGGCTAAGTCACTCATCAGCATCCCGTATCACAATGTTGGTCACCAGTCGTATTCTTTAAATAGCCATATTTAACATTAGCTTGCAAGTCAATGTGTGTAATACTCATAATGTGGCTGTGAGAGAAGCTACAATGGTCAGTGGATAGGTACATGTTAACCCATAATTTAAGAACTTTTCAGGTGGGGTTAACAGTGTCACAAAAATTTACTACCTTAAGCATTTCAGTATGCCAAACTAGATTTTGTGTACCTACCTTGTAAACTGTCGACTCTCTTCGTGAACTTCCATTTCTGTGCTTTTAAATTCATTTAGTTCTTTCCTTATTGCTGCCTGAATGGGAAAACATAAACAAATCTGTTATTTCAGTCATATGTTTCTCCAATACATACAACATCAATGAACAATCTCTTAAGAAATTCTTGTAGATACAAAAGGATTCCTAATTTTTACCAGGCAGTGGCATAACACATATATTGTACTACAGGCTGAATATTCCTCATCCAAAAGTCTGAAATGCTACAAAATTTAAATTTCTGAGTGCCAACACCATACCACTAGTGGAAAATTCCACGCCTGTCCTAATGTGATGAGTCAGTGAAAGTACAAGTGAAGGACAAATTTCATATAAAAATACCTTCAGGCTACACGTGTTCATGGCACACACATAAGCTGCATGTATTGACATGTGTTGACATGACATGTATTGATCCCATCTCCAAAATATTTTGTTATGCATATATGCAAATATTATAAAACCAGAAACCTGAAATGTCTCTAGTGCCAAGCATTTCAGGTAAGGGAGACTCAAATCTGCAAAGCCAGACTAAAATCAGGGTGAACACCCTGCTGGGGGTCTGGAGCAGAGGAGAGAAGAGGGTCTTTGTTCAACTCATCCTGAGGCCGGGTCTAGGAGGCACCCATAGATTTTATGAGAAATAGTAGTGTTGTCCTATGACTGCCCTGCATTTAGTACCACCCATGAGAACACGCCTTTGACTAGCTGCTACAGGCCGCAGAGAAGTCAGTGGCTGTTTATTCTTTAATATGGAAAGTTTAGATAAACAGAAATTATAATTTCAAGCCAACACTGAGAGCAACTCAAAGAAAATATGAACAGAACACCATTGCTATGCAAAGAGCACGCTCAGTGCCCTGTTTGATGTGGGAAGGTTTGTATCTGCCATTTAGCTGAGGAGCTGAGAAACTTGAAACACATCAGAATTTAACATCCACCAGCTGATGAACAATAGGGCCAGAATCATATGGGTATTGGTTTCTATGTTCTATATATTTTTATTTCCCAAATCTTCTACATGTAAAAAAAATGTATAATGTCCCCCTTCACCTCTATGCAAATGGACTCCAGAAAAAACACAGACACAATACAGAGGAACATCACTGAGAGAGATAAGAACATCCACTTTGTGGGTAGGAAATAATGAATTTTAGAAAAGGAAAGACAGAAAGGAGCCCCAAGACCTCTCCTTGATTCTCTCCCATTGCTAAGCACCACGCCACAGTCCCCAAGTTTATCTCCAGCGCTTGTCAGAGGCTGTATTTGAATTCTGTGTAACTGATTGTTTCTGTTACTCTTACATGTTCCTGTAGTTTCTGTGGGTACAGGAATTGGGGCCATCTTTCTTGCTACTGATGTCTGCAGGAAGGGGCATAGGCAGAGAGCTGTGTGCCAGTCTGAAGCCCCGAAGATTGGGCTACAGAGCTCATCTCACACCTCAGACTCACAGCGAGACTGCTTTGCTTTGCTTGTTCTGAAAAACTGATGTCTAGGATCAGAAGCGGAAACAGTAAAGATGCCCTACGCCACCTGCCAACCAAGTTTGACAACAACTTTTTCCCTAAGGGAAGTATTTTAAGAATATTTTTAGTTATTTATTTCTAGTTCACATTATCGAGAAAGAGGGAAAGAGAAATTGATCGATCTTCCATCTGCTGAGTCAGTTTTTAAATGGCTGTAAGTGCTGGACTTAGGCCAGAACAAAACCAGAAGCCTGTAGCTCCTGCTAAGTCTCCCAAGTGGGTGGCAGTAACCCTTGCCCTTGAATTATCACCTGCTGACCCCCAAGGTTCAATGGCAAGAAGCTGGAATTGAAAGTGAAGCCAGGATTCAAACTCGCCTGCTCTGATAGGAGAAGCAGGTGTCTCAGGCAGCATCTTAATTGTTGTGCCAAATGCCTACAAAAAGGAGGCATTTTAAGCTGAATAATGGCAGAGAATCCTGTCTCTACATCCACTTAAATTTGTTTTCCAAATGTAAGGTTTCAGTAGAGGAGGGAAAAGGCAGCACAGTTGCTGGCAGAAGACATGGATTCTAGCACTGGCTGTGTGTGCCCTCTGTGAATCACATGGCTGCAAAGTCTCCATTTCCCATCCCCATCCTTCGTAACACTAGCAATTAGATAGAAGCATGTTTGAATGTGCCTTATCCACTGTAAAGTCCCCAATAAGATGCTACTATTATTATGAGGCTTTTGAAAAGAACAAGTTTTTAAGTTAATGTTTGTGACTCAATTCTTTCATTTATATTTACAGAGAGTCTGGTACAGTGCAGAGACATAGTATCATCAAAGGAGACTCAAGTAAAAATAAGAAAAAAATTATTTGCAATTGTAGGTTGCAAGACTTGGGCAAAAATCAATGAGCACATTCTATGAAAATCAGCAGGGACAAAACCACACAATTCTAAATTAGGTACTACACGTCCTTTAACTTCAATGAATTTTAGTCTTGTAGTGACCATGCACATATGCACAGATTTTTTTTCCTCCCTAGAGAGCGAGTTAAAGATCTACAGGCACAGTCACAGGTTTGTCAAAGACCTTGCCATTCCCTCATCAAGAGGCAGAGCCCATCTCTCCAGGACTGAATGTGCGTGAGTCTGTTAAAGTGCTCCGAACAGAAGACAGCCGACATGGCTCCGAGTCTGCGGCATGCTGCTCCTACCCAGTGCTTCTTGCATCTGATCTGACTTCCTGGAAGCCAGCAGCCTTGTAAGACAGAAGTAACTGTTCTCAGGAAACCACACTGTGGGAAACACTAGAAGGAAAGACTCTGCGGGGTGAGAGGTCATACGGATGCTAAGAGAGAGCGGCCGAGGACAGAGCAGCCCAGCCATTTGCAGAAGCTGCCTTGGGAGTGGGCTTTCCAGGCACCACCTCAGCCATCGTCCTGTTTCTAATCAGAAACACAGTGGGGGCCAAACACTTCTGAAATTGCCAACTCACGAAGTCCTGAGAAAAACAAGTTGTTGCTTAAAAGGCACTACTTTTTGGAGCAGGTTTGTTATGCAATAGTTGATAATGTGCTATAAGATGTCCATCCACACTACAGATGAAGAAATGGAGGCTAGAGATCAGCGACTTGCTCGCTATGAACTGGACATTCTGAGACAAAGATTGGGATTCTATGGAGGCCTTCCTCCTGCAAGTCAACACTGAGTCTGATAAAACGAACTTCAGGACCTAAGTCAACCATATAACTGCCTCCCATCTCTGTGGCATGCATGCTGGTTTGTTATTAAAGTCAGTAATATGGACATAGCAACCAGTGTGGTGTGAAGTTATAGAGACCAGTGTTTGAACGATATGACAGGAGGGCATGGCTCTTGGCAGATGTGGGCCTGCAAAGGCGGGCAGAGGAGGTGGGCCAGGAGCCCAATGCGAAGGTGCTGCCCAGAACCACTTCAGGCATTGCCAAAGCAGAAGTGGTAGCATTTGTTTCCAGTAGCTTCAGTTTTTAAAAAAGAGTAGATAGAGATCCAAAGTTCAAAACCCTAATTTCTTAACATAACAAATTACAAGCTTTTTATCAACTAGCTTACTGAAAAGAAATCCATTATCTTAAATCTAATGAAAACAGTATGAAGTGCTTCAATTTAGGATTAAAAAAAAGAGTAACAGAAATCTAGAACTGATAAGTGTAAATAATGATGATTACTATGTGATATTTTCATCCTAAAATGAAAAATATATTAAGACTATTAATAGTTTTAGAATCTGGACAACAAATAGTATTTCTTTATATTCCTCCTTTAACAATTGAAGGAAACACATAATTTATTTATTAGATAAATAAAACTTTTTAGAAGTAGTTTTTTTTTAAAGATTTATTTATTTTATTACAAAGTCAGATATACAGAGAAGAGGAGAGACAGAGAGGAAGATCTTCCATCCGATGATTTACTCCCCAAGTGACTGCAGTGGCCGGTGCTGAGCCGATCCGATGCCAGGAGCCAGGAACCTCTTCCAGGTCTCCCACGTGGCTGCAGGGTCCCAGTGCTCTAGGCCATGCTCAACTGCTTTTCCAGGCCACAAGCAGGGAGCTGGATGGGAAGTGGAGCTGCCGGGATTAGAACCGGCGCCCATACGGGATCCCGGCACGTTCAAGGTGAGGACTTTAGCCGCTAGGCCACGGCGCCGGGCCCAGAAGTAGTTTTTTTTTTTTTAAAGTACAACACAGGAGGAAAGAGGGCAGAATAAATGGGACAACTCTTCCAGCCAAGCAAATATCTGGATGATGGAGATTCTAAGGTGGACTTTCTGAGCCAATGGACCTTGGAATGATTTCCTCATCCTTGGATCAGTGGGACTGATAGCATTTCAGAATCATCGAAACCACTTACACAGAACCCTCAGAGCATGTTCCACATTGCGGACCTTGGGATGACATCCATTGGCCATTCCCCATCCCCGGGTACTGAGGCATCTGGGAGGCTGGGTATGGCTTCTCCCTTTACCTCCCCCCACCCCTACACTTCCCCCAGACACAGGAGATTAAAAAAAAAGTAGCACACATTGGGCTCAGCATTATGGCACAGCGGGTTAAGCCACCGGTTGCAATGTCAACATCCCACACACGCACAGTTTTGATTCTGGATGCTATACTTCCAATCCAGCACCCTGGAAATGGCCTGGGAAATAGTCAAAGTGCTTGGGCTCCTGCTACCCATGTAGGAGACCCAGATGAAGCTCCTGGCTTCAGCGTTGGCTCAGACCTGGCAGTTGCAGTTATATGGAGTGTGAGCTAATAGATGGAAGATCTCTCTGTCTTTCCCTTTCTCTCTGTAACTGACGTTAAAATAAAAAGATAACTCTTAAAAATAAATGTCACACATTTATGTGCATTGTAGTTGTTATCCTTTTGTAGTTTCTTTGATGTTTGCCAATTAGTAAGTGTAATTTGTTTATATACAACGTAGTATACGAGGTTTCTTGCGGTAGCCTAGTGGCCAAAGTCCTCATCTTACATGCACCAGGATTCCTTATGGGTGCTGGTTTGTATCCCAGTGGCCCTGCTTTCCATCCAGTTCCCTGCTTGTGGTCTGGGAAAGCAGTCGAGGATGACCAACGGCCTTGGTACTCTGCACCCACATAGGAGACCTAGAAGAAGCTCTTGGTTCTTGGCTTCAGATTGGCTCAGCTATGGCCATCGTAACCACTCGTGGAGTGAATCATCAGATGGAAGATCTTCCTTTCTGTCACTCCTCCTCTCTGTATATCTGATTTTCCAATAAAAATAAAAATAAATCTTTAAAACAAAACACAAAAAGAAAAGATCATGGAAAAATAGAATTAAATTCAGACCCATGTATAGGTTTGTATAACATTAATTTTGTAGAACTTTCTGCAGGTTCACCTCCCATGCCTCTTCTATCTTTAATCCCACACTGGGGTGACTGGCTTCGGATTCTCTGCACTCCTGTTCCCAGAGGCGGCAAGGCAGTGCTGAAGGGGGTGGGCTCCACCACCCATGTGTGAGACCTGGATTTATTTCAGGCTCCCAACATGGCCTTGCGCCAGCTGCTGTGGAATAAACCAGAGGAGTAGATTCCCCCCCCCCTTTTTCCTTTCTTTTGCTTTTAGGGAAACATACATTAAAAATGCAGCTCTGAAATTATTGCCCTTGTGTGGAAATTATGATGCAGTGGATTAAGGCATAGTTTAGGACATCTGCACTGCATGCTGGAGTGTTGGTTGTGGCCTAACTCTTCCACTTGCCATCGAGGTTCCTGCAGTAGATGATGACTTGAGGATCTGGGGCCCTGTGACCCATGTGGAGAGCATGAACACAGTTCCTGGCTCATGGCTTGAGTCTGATCTTGGCCTACCCCATGTTTTTCCAGTCATTTGGGAAATAAACATTGGATGGAAATCTCTGGCATTTTGCCTTGCAAATAAGTCTATATCTATATCTATATCTATATCTTTATCTATATCTATCTATCTACATAAAAGATGGAAATGTTGTCCTATAGCTCTTAAAAATTAAACATGGAAAAAAACCCCAAATATAAAAAAATTAAACATGGGGAGAAGTGTGACAGATGTTGTTGGAGGGAGAAAACGGGCTCCATCTGTGAGCTGGGGGATGGTGCATGTTCTGGGGCTGTAGGTTCTATTTGCAGGGCAGAAGGGAAAGTCCTTGTAAACAGAAATGAAGCCTGCAGGAGGAAATCCTGGCCCAGCCCAACTGCCCTGACACGTGGAAGGCCAGCACAAAAAGCCATTTTGGTTTCAACACAAAACTAAAAAAAAAAAAAAATCTTCTGTGCTTGTTACCAGGGACAGACAAGCCTCACCTCCCAACAACAAAACATTTGATGAAGCAGTTACGACATGACTTGGGACATCAACAGCTCCTATCGGAACACTTAGACTTGATTCCCAGGGACACGAACATCTCCTATCAGAACACTTAGACTTGAGTCCCAGCTCCACTTTCGATCCCAGCTTCTTTCTGATGTACACACTGGGATAGAGCAAGTAAGGACCCAAGCAGGCTTGTCTTTCTCACCTACGGGAAAGGCCCAGATTGAGTTTCCAGCTCCGTAGCTGTGCTCCGCCCCAGCCTCAGCGGTTTCAGGTATTTAGGCAGTGAACCGTGGCTGGAAGAATTCTGTCAGTTTGCCTTTGTTTCTCTTAGTCTTTGTGTTTTTCAAACAAATAAAAGAAATAATGGTAAATGTGGCACCTTACATTTTCTTAAATGTGTTGAACAGCTGCTAAGAAAGTAAAACCTACTATGATACATAGGAATAAAATGAAAACAGAACCCAGAGAAGTGAGGAAAGTGAACATTGAAACTTTTTGACATTGAAGGCACTTGCTGGATTAAATCTGGTGAATTTCAGCAGTCATGTTCATTGCCTGTTGAGAGATGGAAGAGAAGGGAGAAAACCAACAAGTGTCAACTACTCTTACACCTTTAAAGTGGGGACCACACGGCATAACCTGGGCTAAGGGGGAGCCACAACTGTCCACCTCAAAGGACAGTAAGAAACTTTCAAGTTGGTGCTTAATAAATAAGTAAGGGGGTAGTGGAGGGAGATAATTTCAAACCTGGGAACTTGGGCTCACAAGTGAGCTAGCATATAGGTTTGCCAACTGAATTTATAACACTGAGGTAAGTGTAAAATAAACTGACTTGAGAATCCAGTTTAAAAATAGTGGTATCAAATAGCTGATTCTATAAGCTTTACAACACAAATCAACTATTGAGATGGACTCTCAACAACAAAGATTTCATCAGAGAAATGTAGCTATTCCTAACTTACACATGTCTGGTAACACACCTCCGAAGACAGGAAACAAAACTGGTAAGAGATTAGGTTGAAGGGAAAGGAGTTCACAAACACATGTGTAAACTGAGAGATTAAGCAAACAACCAAGCATACAGACATCTGAATGTGTCTAACCAGCTTGCCCTTAGAGACATATTTATAATACCACATTCCCAAGATATAGAATACATACTGTTATCAAGGATCTACAAGGCATTTATAATTACTGACCACATGCTTTAAAAGCCCCAATTCCTAAGGCTCCACTCCAGGTCAATTAAATTAGGAACTCAGAGGAACAAAGCCAGATATCCACATCTCCAAACATCCCTAGGTGATTACATTGTTTAGCCATGGCTGGCAGCATCTGACACACAGGGTCATGTTTGGCCTTCAGTGTTATATTAGAAAATAAGGACGACTGAGAAATAATGATCTAGAAAGTCTACCTTAAGAAGAGCCTAGGGCCCGGCGGCCGTGGCCTAGCAGCTAAAGTCCTCGCCTTGAAAGCCCCGGGATCCCATATGGGCCGCCGGTTCTAATGCCGGCAGCTCCACTTCCCATCCAGCTCCCTGCTTGTGGCCTGGGAAAGCAGTCGAGGACGGCCCAATGCATTGGGACCCTGCACCCGCGTGGGAGACCTGGAAGAAGTTCCTGGTTCCCGGCTTCGGATCGGCGCAGCACCGGCCCGTTGCGGTGCACTTGGGGAGTGAATCATCGGACGGAAGATCTTCCTCTCTGTCTCTCCTCCTCTCTGTATATCTGGCTGTGATAAAAAAACGAATAAATCTTTAAAAAAAAAAAAAAAAAAAAGAAGAGCCTAAAAGGAAACTCAAAAATTACGAGGGGCAGATACAAAAAGGAAACATAGCAGTCCTTATGTCAGGGGATAGTCTATAATAGTAAATGCCTGAAATCTCAGGACAGAACCGTATATGTACCGTATTTTTCTTATACCTATACAATAATGGTATAGGTAAGGTTACTGTTAATAATAACTAAGAATAGGACAGTTATTAGGCTTATTATTAAACAAGAGTTATCTGAACACAGCCCACTACATTGCTGCAACAGCTATTCTGATAATCCAAAAGGCAACAAAGTAAATAATGGTGGGTAGCATATACAGTTTGGATCCGATGGAAAAAGATTCACTTCCCAGGTTGGACTGTGCAGGACAGCTGGAGATTTCCTCATGTTTCTCAGAATAGTGTACAAGAGAAAGCTCCAAGTTCTTTAATTCTGGAGTTTTCTATTTAATATTTTTAGGCCATGTTGACTGATACACAGGAAGGGAAGCTGTGGAAAGGGAAATTGCAGATAAAGGAATACCACAGTAATGACACAGAAATAAATGTAATACAGATGGCCAAATAAAGCTAATGCATATCTTATACCTTCCAAAGCAACTAACTCCAGCCAAATAAAAAACTCAAACACAAATGTGAAACATAACCATTTTTTAGAAGACAATATAGAATGAGCTATTCATGATTTTGGTGCAGGAAGAATTTTAAAAAATTCTAAAATGACAACCACAGAAGAACGCTTATACATTTGACTGTAATTCATTTAAGACTCTTTTTTAAAATCAAAAACACCATAAACAGAATGAAATGTTGCCAAATGGGAAGAAGATGCAACATATATAACTGGAATGCCTGAAGAACACTTATAAATCAGCCCAAAATTGCCAACTAAAAAGAAAATAGACTCACCTCGCAGAAGTAGAATTCAAGGACACTGCACAGATATGTGAAGATCACTCAACATTATTCACAAGGAGAGACAGAGTGGCAACCCTGGAGATGTATTTCACAGCCGCCTCCTCCAGGGACCATCTGTGAGCTCCCTCCAAGCCCAGGGCCTCCTCTCTGCCCTCTCCACCCAATGAGGACCCGTTGCTGCTCCACAATCATGCCCTGCTCCACCGTTACTCTTTCCTCCTGTGCACTCGACCTTTGGCTGTCTTTTGGCTGGAATCACATAGCGTAAAACTGCTTGTGTATTTCCCACAAACTGAGGAGAAATATCACTCCCTTGGTAGCCTCTAATGCTTTCCAAATGTATGTCCCTGAGCTTAGAGCTGCCACGATCACCACCTCTGCCTCCTGTGGCCGCCTCAGCATAGCCCTTCACTCCAGGGTCAACAGTCCCAGCACTCTGCTCGGCCACAGACTCCCACCCACCAGTCCAATAACACATGCCCTCTTGCCGTGCCCTAAGAGCATGCTTGGCTGTTCTCCTGGACATCGTCCACACATGCCACAAAGCCCCCGTGTCTCCACCTGCTAGGGCTTCTCCTTGACCTCCTGCTACATCTCCTCCTAAGCGCTTCATCCCTGGGGGACAGTTTGCAGCCTCTTCCCCTTCTACTCTGATTCTGAAAATTTTTCCTAATTCCTTCCTTCCTTTCATTTTGCTTATGAGTTATTCATTTCCAAGTAAATATCTTCGTTATGTAGTAGACACACAGTGGGTGCTTTAGGGGACTCAATTTCCTATTAAAAAGTGTCAACACAGGGCATCACTAAATATGTAGTTCAGCATTAAGACTGGGTATAGCACGAGTTAGTTCAACATCAAATTTTGCTTAGAGACAAACATGAACACGTTACTGGGGATAATGGAATCCTGGTACTTACTCCATTACAGTTTTTCTACACTGACAGAACTCTCTCTATACTGAATTTCTTTTGAACTGTGAGCATTAGGAGAGAAGAGGAGTGGGTAAGCCATAGCCCACAGGACAAGTAAGGCCCACTCTTGTTTTTGTAAGTAAAGAACTCTCAGAACACATTCACATTCCTCCAATTATAGATGGTCTGCAGCTGCTCTCCTGCCAAATGTCAGAGCTGAGCAGTTGCAACAAAGATTTTATAGCTCACAAAACCTAAAATATTTACTCTGTCCATTTATTGAAAAAAGCAGGCCATCCTCGATCTAAGTGAGTATCCTTTTCACTATTAACATCCTCCTTTAAAATAATAGTGAGTTGTGTAAGTTATATTCTATGAGTGTATGGATAAATCTTGGCTCTGGGGAGGCCTTCCTCATCTAGATTTGAATGCAGGCAGGATACAGCGTAACTAAGAAGCATCTTCTCTGAGATTTCAGTAAAGCAACCACATTGGTATCACTAACTATATCATTTAAAGTGGCACACGTCATATGAGTCAGCATATAGGAATATGTGGTAAGATCCAATCTCGTAGGATGACTAAGTGGAGAATAAGTGGTTTAGCGGAGCTTTTAGAAAAGCATCCCGACTGACGTCACAGCTACTGGGGTTCTTGCCTTGTCTGCAGGTGTTAACCTGGCCCAGGGTTTGTCTGCTCGGCGGTCGTAGTCAGGAGAGTCAGTGACTTCTACATACTCATTAAACCGCAGGATCCTTCGAGCCTGGAGCTCTGCGACTGTAGGTCTCAGGCTGAGCTGCAGAAGACAGGAGAGAAAGGCAGAATCAGTAAACCATGGACTGCCTCAGGGTGGCAAGTTTGCTGCACAGAACTCTCCAAAGTTATGGTTAAACAGGGTCACTTTCAGGAATCCATAAAAGAGGCAGCAGCATCTTGGGGATTTGTAATGAGAACTCGAAAGCAGTGTGCCCTAATTTTTGAGACTATAAAAATCATCCTTGTTAGATAGGTCACAGTCTTGGGCAGCCTGCTGCATTTTGCTGCTCATCTTGACTTGCCTGGCACTGAGGCGCAGGCTGTCTGTCATCCTTGACACAAGGAGCGTGCAGGGCCACAGGTGCCATGCTAGGTCATCCGCGTACAGGAGGGCTGTTCTTGTGGTCGAATGATTAGCACAAAGGACATGAAATAACTGAAGATGAGAATAAAAGCCTTTGCTGCTGTTACATAAAATCTACATCTTCAGAAAAAAAAATAATCACAGCTTTTCTGGATAGATAGATCCTGGTCTCCACTCAACCTGCAGAGTTAACTTTCAGTATTGTTTCTTGCTCATCAGTCCTCTGGAAAGAACTGGACTCTCCCTTTTGGAGGATATTCCATATTTTCATAGTCTCAAAAATAGTATACCATATATGTACTCTCTAGTCAAGAGTAGTCCCTTCCCAGAGCTTCACTTTTCGAGGTTGAATTAAGTCAGAGCTCTGAGATCAAAGACATTTAGGGATTCTCAGAATGTCCGACCCTGAGCCTTTCTGCCTACTACAGCTCCATCTGTCTTCATAGAGCTCTAGTAGGCAATGGAGACAGGAGGGAATAATGCATGTGGTTTGTGTTCTCCTAAGTGCTGTCCATTTGGATGGCAGGTGGAGGTAGGGACATAAGAGAAGCACTTGTCCCTGAGGACAAGTCAGAAGGCAGCTAACCAATGGCTACACAGGCAAAAAATTCTTCATTCAGTCTTGCCGCTGAGGACGAGGTCAGTCATTGAAGAGCTCTCAGTGTTAGGAGCTGACTTGTATCTATGGTAGGGAGCTCAGTTCAGTGTGATTAAGTTGGAGGAAGGGAGCAGGGCAGGCATTGTTGCTTCAATGTGGAGGGGCCCAACTGGATTGAAAAAAGACTGTGTGTGTGAGGAGGGAGACCTGAGCGATGAGAGGGGCAGCTTGAAGTTCAAGGGCTGCTGTCTTCCAGCAGAGCCATCTCAGACACAGAGACTACAGAAACGTTCAGCTTCATCATTATTTGACATTTAGGAACTTTGAGAAAACAAGAAATGAATTAGGATCTTTTTTCCCTGAAAACCAAAAATCTTTCCAAATACAGTCCCTATAACTTTTCCATGGAAATGGAGTATTTCCTGAACCCACCTTAAAATGCTTCTGCTCTGATCTCCCCAGCCAGCCCACAAAAATGTGGGCCAGGCTGCCCATTTCACTACAATGTCATATTTTAGTCACTCTGTCCTTTTTCTAAGCATGAAAGGTATAGCTGAAGAATTATTGCAAGAATTTATAATACAAATATAAGCTCCGAAAAGGACTTAATTTTCCAAAGACTGTTATTATGTTTTCATAGAAAAAATGATAGTGTTGGATTCAGTTTTATATTTTCAAAAATAAGTGGAAACAGTTGTCTGAGTTTTGGAGGTAAACCATTTGTCAATTTCAGTAGGGCTGTAACCAGAAGGCTGGATGATCAAGCTCACTTAATAAATTATTCCCCTAGCTCTCAAATGGAATAGTGGCAAATATTCACTGGTACCAAAATATTTATCTTATGTTTTTAGAACTAAAGGTAAAGCGCAAGCATTTTTTAAACAATTTTCAGAAATGGAAATGTATTCACCAAAATGCTAATGATGGCTGTCTCTGAATGGAAGACTTTTGTGTTATTTTATTTATTTATTTTTCTTGCAGCTTTAAAAACTTCAAAACACGTCAATGCAACTCAAAAACTTTGATTGCTAACTTTTCACAATTAAAAATGTACTAAATTAACTATGTAAAGATTGTCAAAAATACAATAAAAAAAAGAAAAAAAAAGAAAAAATGCACTACACAGATTTTAATGCCAATGATTGTTTGGTAGATTAACAGGAATAATTAGTCCTAAATATGACATTCACATACAACTTGTATTTTTATAAAGCAATACACATCTGAAAACACACAAGTACATTAACAGTCATAAATGTGTCATCACCTTTCGGCTGAGTCTACGTTTAAGTTCCATTTTTGCTTCTTGCTCTTCCTCTTCATTCTTTTCTGCTTATTAAAGAGGGACACACATGGTGATTTGGTTACTAAAGACAATTTTATAATCAGAAGAACGTATCAGGCACAAATATCAGAGTCTAAGAGAAACTGATCAATACTCCACTAACATCTCAGAGAAGCTGCCAAAAGATTTTGTAGAAAGATAATTTGTATACGATTTTTTCCTTCACTGATTCTAAACCTTTTTGCATCCTGACTTCTTGCTCCAGTCTGCAAAAAACACAAGAGTGCTTCATACTTGTAATGCTGATCAACTCAAGGATTCATCTACACAATTTTACCCGGAATCAGATAAAAGCTTACTTCTGGATCTGGCCTTCATGTGAAAATCTGAGACCGATTAAAAGAGCAAATTAGAACCATGCAATGCCTGTCTGAGCTGCTAATTTCCATTCAAATCCAACCAAAATATTTGATTTGTCTTCCTCAGTTTCCATAGACGCAGAATCTAAGCATCTCTTTAGGCTTCACTCAGACATCAGCACGTTCCAAATTGGCTTATGCTATACTGCGGGTAGAAATTATTTATTTTCTTGTGACTTTAACTTTCTGAATTCTCTTTCTCTAGTGCGCCACCACATAGTACAATTTAATGCTGCTCAACAGGTGGCATTAAAGGAAAATAACGTTCAGAATTTTTAATGAAGCCAACAGCTCCCCAGGTTTATGAGTTGCTGCTCTGAGCATGTGTCACAGTGGTTTCATGTGGCCTGTCCTTACTTTGGTACATGGGCACAGAGTCTAGTCCTTGAAGGCAACACTAATGGAAGGTTATCTTTTAGCAACTGCTAACACAATGTCGACTCAAGGAAACTCACATTCTACAGGTTCAACCAAGTCAACGGAAAATCAAAATTTTTCCTATGAAAAGATAATTCAATTGCTTTTAGTTCAAAGACTTCTTGCCCCCAAGATAATCTGAATTAGAATAAGATGCTAGTATGACATACTTGTAACACCTATATTTCCTTGTTGACAGATTAAATTCTCTGTCAGTTTTCCTTCTCTGCACAGGGAAGTTCCTACATTCTTCTGAACTATTAGCCTTAATTCAGAAGAAAGAGAATGATCAGTCTCTTTAGATGAGTGGACACAAATTTAAATAACCCATAAAGTCAGAAACACCTGGTTCACACCCTTTCATGAAGTGCCTGTGAGCATTAAATTGGAACATAATAGTATACATTTTTTTGTATCACAAAATATTGTACCTTTTCGTATCTTTACAATACATACTTAGATTCAGTTACTTGTAAGCTAGATAAAGCACCCTGATTGTGAGTACTACATAAGACATATATGCCAAATTGTGTGGGTATGATTCACACTAAAGCTCTACAAGGTGAGGGCTTTGATATTATTAACAAATATTCAGTTCTGCCTATGCAGTGATCATGCTGTATTTTTAAAGATATTTTTTCAAAAGGACAAAAACAATGGCCATTTAATACATCCAAAACCAAAAATGTTTCAATTTTCATAAAAAATGCAAACTGTCACCTCCTTTAAGGGAATATGAGACAGTTCTGCCTTATTAAGCATATTGTACAATGAGGTAACAGCCTCACTGATGTTAGAAAAAGAAGGGCCAGTTGCAGCTATGAGTTAAGTAAACAGGATTTTACTATCTGGGGACTCTTTTTTGGCATTGGGAACTGACTTCCTTATACTTCCCATGTTCAAAACGTCAACATAGTTAGAGGAAGAGGGTGAGAGGTAGAGGGAAGCTGACATGGCTTTTCCTCTGAGTTTTATTGAATAATCATTATAAAATCTCGTACAACCTCAAGGTTAAACATTACAATCAATACTGTAAATTCAAAGATTTAGCATGTCTCTTTCACTTTTGATTCCTTATCAAGTGGCATGAAAACTTTCTGGTCACTGTGGACAGACTGGAGCGGAACGTGTGAAGGAAGCGACAGAGCTCATTGACAGTCCTGCTCTCAGTAACACCCATCAGAGCAGAGAGGGGTGACGTTTCAGTACAGCCATAGGAAATGTTTCCTATAAACTCCCAAACAACGCATGCGCTAAGTTATACGCAAGAGGTACTGTAAGAAACTTGCCTGGCTGGTGAGTGTTGCCTAGACCATGGAGTGGATGATTGGAAAGGAGAAGAAAGAAATGCTAGAAATACCACAAAACTATAGTACGATATTCTAGAGGCATCAATTCCAATCAATGGCTTCAAAATAAGTTAAATAACTTTTGTGGCTTTTTTTGTGCTGTTTTTGCACATTTCCATGTAGCTATTTTAGCAAACGAAAATGCAGTTATAAACTACTTTGAAATGCCTAAAAAATAAACTGGATCAACAAATAGATATGTGATAAAGAAAGACATTGATAGAATACAGATGATAGACAAATGAGTATTGCAAAATTCCTCCAGCTTTCTTATAGATTCAAACATTTTTTTTCATATTAAAAGTTGGGGAAGCATAAATGCAGAAACCAATGACTTAATCCATAGTTTCTTTGTAAACAACAGAGGACATATATCTTGGCTGAAGATTGCTTGGATGCGGGGTGTGTGTGTCTTATCAAATCCAGCCCTATAAAAGATATTCCATACACATCACCTTTCCTGGTTTGTTTAAGTTGAGCTTTCAAGCAAAAGTTTCGATTTTATGCTTTTTAAGGAACTAGTTCTAAATGTATAATTAAATTTAACTGAACATTCATGCTGTCTCTCATGTCACCGAAATAGCTGGGAAAGAACTCAAGTGAGGAGCAATAAGGGTAACGACTCCAGCCAGCAAAATTTGTCCTACGGTGTCCACTGAAAGCTGCCAATAGTTGTACCATCTCATTCACATCTGTTCAGTTAGTGATGGGCTCTGTTGTGAGAACTCCTCAATGTTTTATGTTGTTAATTTGTCTCCTAGTTGGTCCAGAAAAGATGACCTAGTTACTTTAAAACCACACCAGGGCACAGATACACTTTTCTCTGAAGAGATCATTCTGTTGCTTTTGAACAAAAGCTGGAAGTGAAATACACAAAAATACTCAGGACTGCAAGCTACTGTGGAAGAACTCAGAGGCAAAAGAGGAGCTGAACGATGTTAGTAGTGAAGCCACTTAGTTCCCTTGGCCTGCCCTGCACAAAGCCTGGGAGCACTGCTCAAAAACCTCCACCGGCTCTCCTGGCTTCCTCTGGCTATACAATACTGTGTCAGGAGATCACAAGCCAGTTATCAGCCTAACCAGACTGGAAACAGGCCTTTTGTTTCCAGAATAAATATTCTTAGATGTACTTACTACTTAGAAGGAAATGAAAAAAGGGCTGGAGTGAAATCTAAAGTTGACTTTGGTGTTTCACTCCTTCCCAAACCTCCAGGAAATCAGGGGGTCTAGAAGCCAACAGAGCACTTAAGATCAATGTGTGATAAATTTATGGATCCACGAGGCAGTTCCTCAAACAACCAAACTCCAGTGTGGTTTGGCACTCTTTGTCTCACAGGAGCAGGAAAGAATTACCCAGAGCATGCTCAGCTATATTTTTCCAGGTATTGCACCAGAGCCCAATAGGACTTAAACTCTTTAGGACTTTATGGATTATATTTGAACTTCCTTAAAATTTAATTCCATAACTTTCCTCAGAACTTATTATTGAAAGCAATGAACCTTTAAAATTTTTTTTTTCTATTGAAATTAGCTGTTGCTTTCACCCTTCCTGAAAAAGTGAAAACACACATTTTTCCTTCTCTTCAGGTCTTGACTTTTCCTCCTCCAAACAAACTTGTCTGTACACTGACAGTCACTTTGGTTCTCAGGTTTGACTGAAATTATGTTCACAAAGCAGTAAGAAAAAAATGCATGGCAAGCATAAAGATCCGAGAGGTGCTGCCCTCAGTGTTAAGTCTGCTTTTCTGGGTTATTTCAGTAAAAGCAAGCAGAGTGAAAATACGCCACTAAAATCTTTTGTTTCCTTCAGGAAGGATAGCAGCTCAGATGGGCTTCCAGCAGGCCAATTCAACTGGTTGAGAAGGTTTTCCACATGTTAATGGCTCTTTACCATAATAGTAGCGCCAGAAATTCTTTCCATCCTGTTCTTTGGTTTTTCATATAGTAAAATGTGCTGATGAAGCTAGATTAATAATATATAAAATACCAGCTAAGTTTTGCTTGAAGTTTCTCTTTCTGAACTCACTGCAGTTGGTGGTCACACTGACATACAAGCGTATGATGGACTGCCTTTCTGCTAACCTCAGCCTTTAGCCCAGAGATGCCAATAAAAACTGCTGGAGTGGTCAGTCAAATCATCAAAGTACAGAGGGAAAAGTGAATGAGAACATAACGCAGGAGAAAGAGCAGGGAACTCCTTAAATGCTGAGAAATGATCACAACAAAGGAAAATGAAATAGACTGAAAAATTCCTTTTTCCATAGTTTTGTTTTAAATGGAGTCATTTGTTAGGCCAAGCAACCAATTGTATTATTAATAACAATATAGGAATTTGGATTTATATCTTTGTGGATTCTCTGGCTTTTCTTTGACATTTAATTGCAAGAAGACAAAGCCATTTTCTCCTACTTAACATTTGGAAGGAAGAAGCCATAGAGTATATTTCATCTTTTCTACCAGTTGTTCTGACTGTGAATCTAGTCTGGTAGATATCAGATTTGAAGATCTGAAGCAAAAAAACAATTCAAGAGATTTTTTTCTGCATATGAATAACTATACATAATTGTCTTATAAATGAGCCATTTCAGCCAGTTGTGAGTAAATTAATATATTATGGTTTCCTACTGAGAAATAGATCATGCTTAGAAGCATTTCATTAATGTTTATAAAGGAACCTTTGAACAACATAGAATACTCACGTTTTAATATATTTCTTTGTTCTAATTCTTCAGTTGTGGGTCTCTGGCTGAGTCTCCTATGAAGACAAAGGGCACAGTGCAAGTTACAAGCAAGGACCCTTTAGTTGGAGATAACAAAATAAAAGAATGAACAAAGCAATTAAAAAGATCAGAAATAAAAATTACAAAATAAATGCCTCCTTTGTATTACTTTGGAGATCACAGATGGTGGTTGGGAGTGTTAACGCTCCCCTTCTCCACTGTTCCCCTTCCCTGCAGAAACAGAACTAGAACTACCCGACTTGCAGCGAGGTGTCTGGCAACAGCCTTCTCCCTTCCCAATAGCTGTGTACGCTGATGTGACTGAGTTTGGACCATGGATAGAAAAGACTGATATTTGTAACTTCCACTTTTTATCCTTATAACGACTGCTTGTGTGTTCTCTTCTTTTTCCCTTCTTCTCACAGATTAGAACTTAACCTTGGTGGCGGGAGTGAGCACTGCTCAAGCAGATGAGAATACCCAGAGGGAGGAAGAGAAAGGAGAGACAACGTACCTGTTACTCAACCATATTGGATGGTCCCCTCCTCCTGACTGCCATGTGAAAAGAAATAATCATGCCTCAATTGGACCCCTGTGCTTTTTTGGTTCACTTAATGTGCATATTATTACAGTTTAAAGTAGGCTGTTGCTCTGGAAGCCATGCCAACTCAGAGAGATTCAGTCTACACTGTACAGTAAGTACGGTAAGTGACTTACTGCTATGGGGACCCTAAGTGAACATATTGTAGCCAAATTTGCCTTGGGCTCTATAGGCTCTTCCCATCTACTCTCAAGAAAACCTAGGCTCTTTTGGAATTAGATGCTATATATCTGACATGAGATCCATATGTCATAATAACCCTTTATAATCTCCCTATTGGTCATGTTTATGTGCCAAATTTGTTGTGAATAGAAGAGAAACATTTCCTTTGGATGTAGCTTGAAAAGGTAAAACTAATGTATATGAAACATAATATTAAAACTCAGATGTGGGCCCGGTGTGACAGCATAGCAGTTAAAGTCCTTACCTTGACCGTGCCCGGATAACATATGGGTGTCAGTTCTAATCCCAGCAGCCCCGCTTCCCATCCAGCTCCCTGCCTATGGCCTGGAAAAGCAGTTGAGGACAGCCCAAAGCTTTGGGACCCTGCACCCGCGTGGGAGACCTGGAAGAGGCTCCTAGCTCCTGGCTTTGGATCGGCTTAGCTCCAGCCATTGCGGTTGCTTGGGGAGTGAACCATTGGATGGAAGACCTTCCTCTCTGTCTCTCCTCCTCTCTGTATATTTGCCTTTCCAATAAAACTAAATATATCTTTAAGAAATCAGATGTGATACATTCTAAGTATTTATGGCTAGACAGAAATGAGATGAGGAATTGAAATTAATACTTTACATATCTCATTAAAAACACTGTTGAAGTTTAATCTTTATCATAGCTAATTTGAACTCAGTTTAAGCACTTGAGTTCACAAAAAAACCTCGGTGAATGTCTATGCCTATTCTAGCCAGATTCCGTGCCACCCACATACACATGTGTCCTATCCCCATATCTGTAATTCCAATATATTGGACTCTCTATCATGTCTCAAACACATCATCTTTCTTTTACTGTTGGACTTTTCTTCCTCTGGAATGCCTTTTTCAACTCACCATGATACTGAGATCCTACCAATGAGTTCAGAAGTACCTTGAAATTGTTTGTTCACTCCTGGAAATGAGAATTTAGACTGGGGTTCTTTGCCAATACCCAAAAGCTATTGTTGTGGGCTGAGGAGCTGATTTACATTCCTTTAGCTGAGCACTCAGGAATCAGGCCCACGGCAGTAGCACCTGGCCTTTGCAGACTCATTGGCGTCCTATTGTCCTGTTAATGGGCTTGGGGGAAAGAGGATATAATATGGTAATAAAGAGGCTTGTGGGCAGATGGCTCCCAGCCCTTCTAACACCATCATGGTCTCCGTGTGTGGGTACTTTTTGCTCGGACATTCGCCGTGCTTACTATGCCGGCTCAGCTAGGCACGACAAGCTATCATTTATCAGACTTCTAAGATTCCAGGTCCTGTGCGAGATGCTGAACTTATGTTGTCCTGAATCCTAAAACCAATTTGCAAGGCAGCAGATAACTCCCATTTCACGGAAGGAAAATGAATACATCGTTACTATTTTATTAAGTACAATTTCCTGTTTTTTTGTTCTGTTTTCTTACTATGTGTCAGTATCATATAAATATATTGATTGTTATAGATGGATCATACATCTGTAAACCTGGAGTGAATATGTAGCAATTTTTTATAATTTTTCAAAGCTTTGTAGTACACAGTTTTGTATATCAATAATATTTTTCATGTTTTGTATTTTTCACTAAAATAACTTTGACTGAAATTTTAGTACAAAATTGTTTATCTCTGTTTAATAAAATACTGAATTTAGGATATCTCTACATACTAAAATATTTAGTACTGTTTTAAAAAAATCCCTGCTACTGATTAGCGTAGTGCTTTAAACAAAGAAACATGAAATTTTATTTAATGCCACTTCAACTTTTATTGGGACATAGATATGAAACTACTTTTTAACCCCTTACTGTGATAAAATGATGATGTTCTTTGTTTTTAAGGGATTCATCCTATTTTGCGCTCTTTTACATATTTTTTTTGCACATTCTTACTCACTGTAACAATAAGCAAGGACAATAAAACCATCCAAAAAACTTAGCACACAAAGTACAAAATAGAAGACCATATGCAAGAAAGAAGATTGGGCAGAGAGCCCAGGAACCGAAATTCTAGCCTTGGTTCTGCTACTAAGGAACTGCACGTCCTTGAAAAATTTCCGTAATCTTTCTGGGCCCCAGAGAGCCCAGTTTTTACTTGGTAAGATTACAAGTTTGACTTGTAAGATCTTCTCAGCTCCATACCGTTAATCACTTTAGTTGCTGAAGTTAGGAAACGGTCAAAGTTTAGGGCTGCAGTGAGAATACTAGAGTTAAAAAAAAATGGTCATTGGCAAACTCTTCTTGAACTTCTTCCAGTGGTGGGAGTTTCAGAGAGACCCCCAGAGCCTTTTCCAGTCTGTCCTTTAGGCAGAGTTTTCCCTTCACCCGATGTCACAGCGGCCATCTGTGAAACCAGCCTTCACATCTCACCATGTGGTCTCAGTCTCACAGGGGCCATTCTCCCCATGGAGACCGTGCAGAGAGGCGTGCAGAACCCTGTGCCAACCCTGCAGCTATGCCAAAGTTGGGCAGGCCCCTCATTTCCAAGCAAGGACAGTCTAAATCCAGGCTGCTTCCTTCTCCTAAGTATGCACTTTGCCTGATATGTACGAAGAGCAGAAGTCTGCAGAGTTACTGATATTTAAATGTACTGAAAACTGCTAACCAAAAATAAGAGCTTCAGCATGAATGAAAATTCACTTTCATTGTGAAGTTCCAAAGTTATGAATAGCAAAAACAGAAATCCTACGGAATGGCTTTTGGCAGGAAGAGATGTAAGGTGACCCATTTATTTGAACTTAAGAGGGCAACTTTGTATAGGGCGTATGATTACCTGACTTGATGGAGCTAACTAGGAACATTTCCACAGTCTCACAGCCCACACAGCAAACCTTGATGGAGTCACAGGATGGCTTGTGAGATTACAAATGTAGTTGGGATTTGGGCAAATTGTGCTCTTTGAGCCAAGTCTAGCCTGCTACCTTTTATTGGCATACTGCCATCCTCCCTTGTTCACATAGCATTTACACCTGCTTGCATGCTGTCCCATCATATCCAACAAGCTGCAACAGAAATTGTCAGCTAGTAAGGCTCAAAATATTTACTAACTGGTCCGTGGTAAAACAGCTTGTTGGATCCCTGAGGTAGGTGTTGGGAACCTCAGAGCCATTGGCTAACTGGAACAGCAGGCTGATTGGTTCAGTGGCTCACCATTCAAGACAAACTCTCAAAGATTATGTGAACCAGTTGCGCCCATACACATGGAACCCAGTTAGGGTTAGGAATCTTGAGAAATGCAAGAGATAGGCAGTGCTGGGTCAAAGGAAGGAATCTTCTAGAGGAAGAAAAGCATGGAACAGGTAGTGCTGGGCAAACATCTCAGCAATTACCTGACTAGCTTGGTTCCAATCTGCTGCCGGATTTCCTGCCTCTCTTCCTCCGATGTGCGCTGCAAGATGTTTTTGTCCTCTAACTCCTTCTTGGATGGTCTGTTGCCAAGTTTGATAGCAAGAGTATCCCTTCGTCGTATTTTACTTGCCAAAGCACCTGAAGATTTAAAAAGGGCAGAAATGTAGGGAAAGCAGCTCTTAGGTAGTGGTAGTTGGGTAACACATGGCACGAACTTGTACAGAGCCCAGATGAAATTCTTTATTCTCATGCAAGAGGAAAAACTTAATTAACCTAAGAGGAAAAGGCCTTTGAGTTGGATGGAGTTCATTTTGAAAAAGACTGAGATTTTTTTTTTTTAATTTGAAGAAGAAGATTGGGACACTATGAAATACTTGGAAGCATCAGCTCATCATTTGGAAAGTGAGTTTTGCAGTTTGTTTTTGCTGAGATGGTGGATGATGGAAATCACTGGTTGCACAATGCCTTTTGGTTTTCAAGCTTTACAAGTCAGTCCCTTGACTTACGTTGTACAGTTAATCCTTGTCTTGCCTTCTCCTTCACTCTGACACCACACTGGTAAAGACCCCATGCTGCAGAACAATATCTTAACCCCCAGCGGTCCAGGAATCCCTAAAGTCTCAACAGATGATAGTTAATACCAGATGGATAACATTTTTCCCCTGCTCTGTGCAGATTACAAGGAATTGAACAAACTGCTGATTAAGGACTATGACAGTCTTTTTATATTGCTTTTTCATATTCTATCAATTCAATCGTGCAGGTCGTCCTGCTCAGGGATTTTAGTAAAATCCAGCACAGTCCAGTTCCCTGAGTTATCCACGTGCAGCAAGATCTCCCCACTTTAGCATCACTTCTCATAGAAGGCATGCTATCTCCCTTACTGGGAACCAGTGTTTGTTTTAAATTCTATATATGGTACTTGTCACTTTTGATTGACTTTCCCTCCCCTTCAACTGTGGTAGAAGAGGGAGTCACATTCTAAATGCCTTCAAGCAGCAAGCCAAGGAGGCCTGCACTGAGGTTCTTCCTTTGAGAACAACTTCTTGTCATTCTGAGAAAGGTCCCTCTGCCTAGAATGCACTGCTTCTCTGCACCAGCACAAACA
The DNA here is from genome assembly GCF_030435755.1 of Ochotona princeps. Classification (NCBI taxonomy): domain Eukaryota; kingdom Metazoa; phylum Chordata; class Mammalia; order Lagomorpha; family Ochotonidae; genus Ochotona; species Ochotona princeps. The sequence continues at coordinate 20,700,246 of NC_080832.1, forward strand.
CACCTGTCCACCTCAGAAGGGAAGGCTGGACTGGTCCTGTGACATCATCCTTGGAAGGGCCTGTCTCCAAACATTTGACTCCAGGACACCCATGTCTCTAACTGGCAACAGGCCTTCGCTCCTGGGGAAAGGCACTTTCTTCCATCACTGCCCACTCCTCCCCTGGTCCCCACCCTGTGAAAGCAGCCTTACTTTCTCCACTGCCATCCTCATCCTCGTCCTCTTCCTCATCGTCATCATCAGTGTACAAGATGGGTCCATCTGAGTCCGAGTCGTTGGCCTGGTACTCCCGTGGGCTCTCGTCCTCTGGGGCACTGAAGGACTCTGAAGGGTCTCCCATCAGTCCAGGGGTGAGCAGCTGAGGTGCTGCCTTCCCCAGTTCATCTTTGGTTGTGAAGCTGTTAAAGGCATAGAAATACAGGAGTGAGGCAAAGGCACAGAAGAACCCCAAGAGCAGTGGGGAAACACCAATGCTGTGAGAAAGAGGCTTCATCTGGGTCTGCCACGTGGGTGCAGGAGTCCAAGGACTTGGGCCATTTTCTGTTGCTTTTCAAGACACATATTCCTTTTTAAGGAAGCTGGGTCAGATGTAGATCAGCTGGGATTTGAAACAGAAGAGTGCAATAATACTGACTTCTTAGGATTTTATATAAATATATACATATATATGATTAAGATTTATTTAATTATATTAGAAAGACAGATTTACAGAGAGAAGGAGGCATGGAAAGATCTTCTGTCTTCTGGTTCAATCCCCAAGTGGCTGCAACAGCCATACGCCAGAGTTGAGCTGATCCAAAGTCAGGAACCAGGAGCATCTTCCGGTCTCCCATGTGGGTGCAGGGTCCCAAAGCTTTGAGCCATCCTCTACTGCTTTCAGGCCATAAGCAGGGAGCTGCGTGGGAAGTGGAGCAGCGGGGATACAAACCAGAGACACCCACATGGGATCCCGGTACGTTCAAGGTGAGCATTCAGCCCCTGAGCCATGATGTTGGCCCCCGGATTACACATTCTTTACTAATAAACTGAAAAGATTCAACTAGATTGCATCTAACATTCAGCAAATGAATGTAATCAAATAGTATTTGGAGAATTTATTTTTCCATAGAATATGGGAGTCCAGTGGAAAGAAAAACAAACCAGAAACTACTGGATATCTGACTGCATTTTTTAACCTTTAAATCTCAGTAAAACCTTGGTTCCTTGAGGAATCTTCTAGGGGCTGTCAGTTTAGTTCCTGACTTAAGGTGACTCAGAACAGTCCACAGGGGACTCACAACGTACTTGGATCACTGACAGTCTATCTGCCTTCCCAACACCTATGAGTTCCTGCACAAATGGACTCCTTGCTTTGTAGCCCACTAGTGGCAATGGAAAGTATACCTTCTGGAGCCAGTACTGTGATACAGTAAGTAAAGCTGCTGCCAGGAACACCAGCATACCTATATGGGCTCCAATTCAAGTCCCAGCTGCTCTGCTTGTGAGCCAGCTCCCTGCAAATGGGTCTTGAAAAGCAGCAGAGGATGTCCCAAGTCCTTGGACTACTTCACCCATGTGGGAGACTCTCATGAAGTTTCTGGCTCCTGGCTTTGCCCTGGTACAGCTCTATACACTGTGGTCATTTTGGGAGTGAACAGTGGATGGAAGATCTCTTTTTTGTTCTCTGTCTCCTCCTCTTTTTCTCTGTAACTCTGCCTTTCAAATAAATAACAGATCTTAAAAGAGAAAAGTACACTTTTTCGTTAATATAGGAATTCATCCTGTTTTCATCCCGGCCAATGTATCACCACAGAAAGTTATGTATCGTCTATCTGTTTTCATTTCTCCATTTGTAATACTTCCTCGCAGGGCTATTATAACTCATGAGATGGAAAGTCTGAAAGTTAAACACTCTTTAGAAGGAAGGCGATGTGCAAGAATGCAATAATTTTCTATTATTTAGCTTAGTAAGAGTGTCTGGCTTAACGTGTTTCTATAAATATAAAAAGCTTGGCAATTTTCAAAGGCAAGAATAAAAAATATATTTTACGTCAGAAGCATATGATATATTAAACTTCATGTGATGTGCATCTGAAGATACAGAAGATCCCCCAAATTACTTTCTGATATAAATAGAATAACCTAAATTTAGACATCACACTTTTGAAAGACTTCCTAGTACAAAAGACGTGTCTGCTGTTCTCATTAACAAAAACAAAAAACAAATAAAAAATCAAGCATTCTTTGAAAAACAAACACAGGTAAATGTTAGCAGAATATGAGGGATTTAAACTTTTGCATTATGGTTATGCATGAACCTGAGTACTCTCAAAATGATCCATTTTTCACTTAGAAATCCCAATAGCCTAAACTCTCGTTCTCAAAAGGGAAATAGGAAAGCCTTTACATGTAACATAGAATTATCATTTTGTGCAATTTTTACATGAACGATGTATTGCATGCACACTATTGTATAATTATGATCATTTACATGCAGCACCTTTTAATCTCATCAAACTGAAACTCTGTCCCCAGTAACTCCTCATACCTTCTAATCCTCAACTGTTGGGAAGCACCATTATACATTTTATTCCTATGAATCAGTTTCAGGTATCTCATGTAAGTGAAATTGTGCAATTGCCCTTTTGCGTTTGTCCTACTTTACTTGGCATGGTGTCATCTATGATTCGTTCATGTTGTAGCATGTGTCAGAAGTTCCTTTAATTGTGTGACTGAATGATCTCTCTCTCTGTATTTACGGCACATTTTGCTCCTCCTTTCATCATTCAATGGACATTATCTCTCAGCTAGTGTGAATAACACTGCTGTGACCTCTAGAGTACAAATTCAAGACCCTGCTTTCAAAGCTTTTCATTATACAAGTTCTACTTTTGTAAAATCGTTGGCTCAACTGGTAATTCTATGTTTTTTGAAGAGTCATTACATTGTTGGATTACAGATCCATCTTATATAATGGATCAGTTATAATAGAAAAACTTATCTATGATCTGGAGTTTTACTTGTTGCCACTGGAAACTCCTTATGTTTAAGTCTATTGAGTTACTATTGGTGACATAGCAAACTGGAAAGACACGCTCAGCATTGTGGGTAGCAGAATAAAAGGGACTTTATAGATGAGCTCTGATATTCGTCTGTGTCATTGTTTGCTAATTTGTTATATCAGTTAATGCTTTATTCTAGTAGTTTTCAGAGTTCAGTATACATTTATACCTTACAAATGTGCTATACTATATAGACAGGTCTTCTGATGTATAGTTGATGGAACTGGAGATCTTTGGTGAGTTGCTGAACTCCAACAGCTATTCCAGCCTAGAAACAAGGCTGAAGATTTTTGGTCTACATACTAAATGTCGTATCATAGGATGTATGTTTTTCACTAAATCTTATCAATTAGATTAATATAGTATAGTTAATATTAAATATACTCCAAATTTGTAGCAAGCGATTTATGACCTTGCTTTTTTCCCCCCTGCTCAATTCCGGGACAAGTTGAACAAAACACACATTTTATAAATGTTTGTGTAAACAGACTGAATAGAATCAAGTCACTGTTGGATATGGCCTTAAAAAAGTTTCTGCCTTACGTTATACCAGACATATGTGTTATTGATGAGGCTGCCAATGAAGAGAAGTCTACCAAAGAGTTAGTTCACTGCCATATGGGAACAGAGGTGGGTATTTTTTATAAACAGCAACTTGCCCTCTGTAAAGTTTTGATATTTGTATTGCAAACAGAAGTCTCTTCATAAAATGACAGAATCTTCACACATTACTTGACTAAATATAACTCAGGGAGAGTTCTAAGTAGAGCAAGTGAGTGAGAGCCAAAAATTCTAATTCAAATATTCACTTGAAGAAAGGATCTGGAAAGAAATCTGAGAGACTACCTATTTCAGGTTTATTAATTCAAGAGCAAACACAAAACACCCTGAGGATGAATTAAAGTTTCAATTTTTAATTCTGAAGAATATACTAGAGGAGGAAATTTCTGCACAAGCATAATAGCCTGACTGGCAGGAAAATCTATGAAAATTATGATGAAAATCTAGAAAAATATGCTCTAACAATGTCCTAAGTGTGTCCCCTCTGATGACAGCCACAGGAGACATGGAGAATAGCTATTTGCTTCTTCCACACAGTGTGATGCTTAACCCAGTAAAGTGTGGTTCCCAAATGTTCATGGAAATGAACTGTACAGTCAGGTCATCTTTGGATACTTGTTCTTGGCATGCTTAGGACCATCTCTGGGAAACATTTTGTATGGCATACCATGCTCTCTTTGGTACACTGAATAATAAGCCTATATTCAACCTATTTCCCCTAATTCCTATGTTATCTCAAATATTTATTGTTTCTGTGTGTACTGAACAACATTTTGTTAGAAACCATCACTTAGGCTGTCTCATTCATTTTTGCATTCTTGCTGCTTGGTATATTGCCCAGCATAGAGAAGGTAAGCAAAAAATAAATGCTGGAAGGAAGAATATTCTGTTCAAAAGACTGGAAGTGATTGTAAGGCTAGAAAACACTCATGAGAATTAAAGGAAAGTACTTGCTACATGCTGGAAGTTTTAAAGATACTATGATGGATTGAACAGTTCCCAGAATTCATGTGTTGAATTTCCCAATGTGACAGGGTAAGGAGGTAGTGTATACTGGGCAGTATTTAGGGCATGAGGGTTCTGTCCTCATGAATGGATTAACACCATTATGAAAGGGTTCATGGGGATGTGTTTGTTTTCTTGCACTTGGTGTCTTTCACCTTCTACATACACATAATGAAGCAGCAAGAAAGTCCTTCCCCAACTGCCACTGTCTGTACTGACTTTGGGCTTCCCAGCTTCCAGAACTGTGAGGCAACAAATTTCTTTTCCTTATAAATTACCCAGTCCCAGAAATGCACAAAAAGCATTCAAACCAGCACCATAACCACTCACTTCAATATCTTCTTTTCCCATATCTTCTTTTAAAATGCCAACCAAACTAATGTATAATTTAACATTTATATATCTTTCCTTGGCATTCCCCCCAAATTTGGCTCTATAACTGATAAAAACACAGAACTATCAGGAAAAAAATACAGAAGCTCTAGAAAACTTAACAAAAATTATTCAGAGAATATAAGTTGCTGTACGATGCTGGGTTTAAATTCTGGCTTTGCCAGTTCTAATTAGGCAATCTTCGCTAGGCTATGTTATTTCTCTCAGAGCCAGTTTTTTTTAATCTATTAAACAGGAATACACCAGGGAAAATTTGTGTGAATTGAATAATGCATATATAACTAAGTTATATATATATAACTTAGTTCCTTATATTAAGTAGGTATACAGTAAGTAAAGGTTATTATTTTCAGCATATAAATATAGTTGATATCTCAGACTCTTGATCAAAAGCAACTTAATGTAATATTTTCTTAAAACTCTTATAACCATTTTTGGAAAGAGGACCTATTAAATAATTTGAAGAGTGAATATAGGTTTTATTCTTAAAAATGGGAGAAAAGAGGCTGAATTTAAAAGTTCTAAGGCTTACTCGGATGAAAATGACAATTGCACCTCCCATACACTTAAAATCTTTCTTCACACTTGTGGGATAGGAGGGCAGACCTACCTTATTTACCTTTAATGGACTATTTGCAGTACTTTATGAATGTTTAAAGTAAGGAATGAAAAGGGCTGAAGACTCTAGGATGAGCTGAGGCCACTAACTCATTAAGTGCGCCATCCACTTCCTTGGCCCGTTTTGTTGAATTACCTCCTTCAAGCAAATACGTTAAGACTAACTACACTTTTTTCAAGATATTCCTTTATACTCTTTATAAAATTAAGCATCAGGGTCATTTATTTTCAACACTACTTCCACCATACTGAAGTAGGCTGAGTTTACACTTTTAAGTAATTTAAAAAATTTATAAGGGGACTCAATTGCATGTATTTTATATATACAGTTTTAAGAGCATAATGATACTTCCCGACATATCCTTCCTCCCTTGCTTCTCCCCACCCCTCTCCTACTTCCTTTTTTCTCTTAAAATATTTATTTGCTTCTATTGGAAAGGCAGATTTACAAAGTAAAGACAGAGAAAAAGATCTTCCATCTGCTGGCCCACTCCTCAAATACTTGTAACAGCCAGAGAAGAGCCAGTCCAAAGCCAGGAGCTCTCCCAGATTTCCCATGCAGGTACAGCATCCCTGGGCCATTTTCCAATGCCCTTTGCTTTTAAATTTTATGACGACACATTTTCAGTTAACTTTATAATCACAAGTGCAACTTGTGATAAATGAAGAATTAAATGAAGAATTCAACAAATATTTACTAGAGAAAAGCAGTATTTCATAAGTGTATAGGTAAGGACTAGAAATAATAATCAAATCTCAAAATAAAACTTTTTTATAATCAGTTTGCCTCATGCTTTTATTTATATTCAGTGTTTCAACGAGCATCCAGAGTGTCTGCAACCTATTTTTGTTCTACTGGGGACATATAGTTAGGTAGGATCTATTGGCTACTTCTGTCCCAAAGACAGGAGGAAAAGGATTGACTTAGAATAGTGGATTAATCAGTAATTCTGTCTAGAAGTATTAGAAAACTTCACAAAGGAGATAAATGTTGAGTACAACATTGAGGAAACATGAAAGGTGGCAACGCTGTGGTTGGAAATAAGGAGTCAGAATTTGGCAAAGTTCTTTCCTGATGGCTGGCTATTTTCTTGAGGGAAATAGAAGGCTAAGTGAGTTCTTAAAAGTGAGTAGGAGCCGGTTAGCAATCTTGATATAAAGGTGCTAAAGGTCCAAAATAAGCTAAGAAAATGAAGGGAACGGTCCAGGGAGAAGACTCAGAGTACTGACACAGAACCTAATCAAAAGGGAGATTTTTCTGTCTTACCAATGTGAATTTTATAAACAGTATAAAAGAAAGACTATTCTAGTGATCTTTAGTATGCAGATGGAATATGAGCTTTGTCCCAACTCACCATTTTGCATTTTCTCTGCTAACACTTAAGCCAGTGCCTGAGGGGAGGGTGGTTCTGTTTGTTGGTTCTTCAGTCCAAAGGAATGGACTTGGTTCTAAGGCAGAGCCAGGCAGGTCAGATCCGCTGCTGACCAGGACAACTGGAGTGTCTGAGGCAACAATGCATTGATCCTCAAGAGGAAGAGAAGGGGCCGGGGGAGAAGGTGGTGGAGCCATGGGCGACGGAGGGACAGAAGGCTTGGGCTTGCTTGTACTCGGCTCCTCCGTCCCCGGGACAGTTGGCTTGGGTTGGATACTCTCCATTCTGGTTTCTGGAAGCTCTCCTGTAAGGTCAGCTGTGCCAGAAGTGGTAGGTTCGGAAGACAGTCGAGATGTCGTTGGCTGCTTGCCAGCTTTCTTCTTGCCTTTTGCAGTCCCCAATGCCCCTGTTTTGCTAGCAACTGTCTCCTTTGAAGCTCTGGGACGAGATGAGGTGGATGAAGTAGATGGTGAAGTTGATTTGGAGCCACTTGATTTTTTTGAATGAGAGGAACCAGCTAAAACAGAGAGATTCTGTATTAAAAGTCAGAGAACATGTTACTTTTTAAATAAAGCAATCAAGTTACAAGTGTCAATATTTAAAATATCCTCCTTAAACCTGTTGGATAAACCAATGCAATGAAGTAAGCCAATAATGATAATGGCTCTTTTTTTTTTTTTAATGCACTGCTTATGTAAAATCTATGGTACAACAAGTGGTACAACAAAACTAGGGGCAAAAGTCCTCTGTCTCCACCTGCTTCAGTCTAAAGCTGGACAAGCCAATAGGAAAACCCTCAGCTCCTCATCCTGTGGGGTACCTGACAAAGCCCCTGTAATGCCCCAGAGAAGTGAGCTGCAGTGTGTAGGGAGGGTACGACACCAGCAGCCAGCTGGAAGCAGCACATAACTGGGCTTATCACAAATCATAAATACTCAATGCTATCTTTCTGGGAGTGAAGTGGTGGCCTACATTCTGCAAAGGCCAAGGTGTATGTTCCAGTTCCTTTCTGGGTCAGTAGTAAATTCACTCAAATCCTACTGCTTCAAAAGGAAACTCTAAACCCTAGTGGCTGAACGAGCAGCTCACCATGCTAACCTATACTTCCATGTGTGGTAGTGATGGGGTAAAAGCAGAGTTACACAGGAAAGACAGGGATTCTTCAATGCCAAAAGGTGGACAGAAAGAAACAAACCTCTTTTCCCGCACAAAATGTATACATGGGTGGCACCTGAATAATGTGGCAGAAAAGCATATCATTCTGAGAACACTGGACTCCATCTTTGCAAAGCTCTTCCTGATCGTTTACGTTCCAGCAGACCATTCCTCAAAGGATGCGGTGGTGTTATCTAACGCTTCTCGGAAGGACTGCCTTCAACCAATCCATTTTCAGGAGGATAAAACGTTAACTAGCCCTTTTCTTTAAGTTCATCTTAGGAAATACATGTGAACTCCCAAGATAATCCTGTTTCATGACCTTTATGATCTATAAACTTCTCTTAGTTGCTTCTACTCTCATATTGTATATTTCCTCTTTCTTGCATGCCTGTTAGAAAATATTCTTTTAGTGTTGAGGAGCTGACTCATACTGCAAACAGATGTTACTGTGACTTACCTCTGGTTACAACTTTATTGATGACAATTGGGAAAGTTAATGAGGAAGAGCAGATAAAGGAACATGTGATGAGATGCAAGATTCGTTGATCCAAGCAATACAGCAAAGAACCCAATCTCATGTATTACTAGATCAAGGAATCTATATTTTAGGTTCTTTATTATCTTGGACATGTATAGCTAGATTTTTATCTCCTCAAATCTAAACCCATTGACACATATTTATAATTAATAACCTTCATTGACTATAAGTCAAACTCATTAAGCATATTCCTTCAGTCTAAGTCCATTCTAAATTTATTTTTCACAACCAGGACACTAAAATTTGATGCCTAAACACATCCAAATATTTTCTTAGCTCAGTTAAACAGAATACATCCTGCATATTAACTCTATTACTTTTTTAGATAACTTTTTTTCTAAAAGTTTAACCTGGCTTACAGAAAAAGATATTTTACCCCAACATCTGGAGTACAAATTCAAGCTATGTAATACTTTTGTTTAAATGCTTTCTAAAATGACAGGACTTTACTGATATCAACTATGTTGCCTTGAATAGATGCCATGATGAAAAAAAAATGTGATCTTTCCTCAATATGAAATTTTGTTTTGTTAACAGTACATCTAATAAGAAAGGAAAAAAAAAGCAGGATTTTGCCTTCCCTTCCTGGTTAAGCAAGGGAATGCTATACACTAACATCTGGCAATCTGGAGGTCTATGCTAATTTTAACTGATCACTGTTCTAAGAATTCAGTAGATGTGATGGGAAATGAAGAGCTACATATGGACTATTCCAGTCAACATTTCTATAATAATACAATGTCATGATGTGGCGAGTTCTCCATGGTTATAAACAGAGTGTCTACAGGATCCTGAATACTATCAATACATGATCTTTGCACATGAGTTTATTGGTGTCTATGTTGCAACCCTTCATCTTCGTGATAGTCCCTGGGACAGCCTGATGTGTCTCCATCCTAAGGGTTTGTCAGCTCTCTTAGAATACAGTGCACACAATGACTGCACTCTTCCCTCTTAGGAGCATCGTGAGACCATCTGGTAAGAACTCAGAATCTCTCAGGAAAGCTGTTCCTGGGCCTTTGTGTTAATCATCAGCTTTCTTTTGATAGTTGAAGCTGAGTCCATAATGAGTCACCCGCACATGTGAGTGAGGCAGGACAGGACCACAATCCCCAGAGGCAATATGACAGTCTGAAACTCTGCTTTGAGAAGTGGATCAGGGTCTGTCTCATTCCAAGCAGCATTCTGGGGCTTTGTAAGGCCATCTGGGAAACACGCACAAGAATGAGAAAGGATACTGACATGTGAGGACAGTTGGTCCCTGTGGAGATAAATGGTGCTCCAGCACTGCTGGCAGGCGCATCATTCTGAGCCATTTCGCTGGAGAGCTTATTAGAAGAGACCCAGACGCTACAGGTCAGAGAGGGAAAGAGCAACACAGGGAGAGAAACATCTCTTTGCATTGAGAGAGCTGCTATCCTGTGGATGGACCATTCTGTGAACTGAGGATTAACGGTATACATTATGAGGTGGTGGAGAGATGGATACCAGGACAAATCCTAGTATGCTAGACAACTACTGCTGCTTATTTTAAGGAAAGTAAGATTTTCCACAGCACAGGAGAATTTTCACACACACGTCAACAGGGAAAAGCCCTTGAACATGTGGTCTTTGATGTATGATGCTTTGAAAGCTAACCAACATGGCAGGCCTCTTCCTTCTACCTCACTAGAAGAAGCTAAGTTCCTCTTTGTATTAAGCAATCTGATTAGAAGAAAGCTACTATAGATGATGCAACTACTGGTGATTTGTAATAGCATGTCATAAGTGCATCACACATATAACAATACGAATTTTCTTGGGGGAGGAAATGGAAGAGGGTCCTGAGCATTTAAATTTCAGTTCCACTGAAGCCTTTCTGACTGCAATAAAGGAATGTGGTGGAGCTGACACTTTGGATACAAACACTTTGTCATTTACCAGAAGGGGGATGACTATGACTGCTGGAGATTTCACATGTTAAGATCCAGCAAATATGTCAGAAAAGAAATCCAAGCCAAAGGCCACGCATAAACTCAAACAGGTAGGTCAGTTAATGTCTGAAGAATGTCATTTCAGATCAGCATCATTCCTTGGGTACACTGCTCCCTCTGGCCTGCAGCTGGGTCTTCTCCAAGATGAGACTAAATAGGTGACCGCAGGCGCTGTGGTGCAGAAGGTAAATCTGCCTTTGCAACGCCCACACCCCATATCACAGTGCTTTGCTCAAATCCTGGCTCCTCTGTTTCCAGTTCAGCTTCTGGCCACTGGATCATGGCAAACTGTCGGTGATGGTTCAAGGGCTTAGGCCCCTATCACCTTTGTGGGAGACCCAGAAGAAGTTCAATGCTCATGGTTCCAACATGGCTTAGCTCTGGTTGTTGTGGGTAGACAGAAGACCCCCTCTCTACTTATGCCTTTCAAATAAAATAAGAAACATCTCTTCCACCCCCCGACAAAGGAAATATAATGAGTGAACTAATCAACAGACAATTTCCTTTGGTAGACAGAAACAAAGAAATCTCCTTTGTGTGAAAGTAGAATCCTGATACTAAATTCTAAGACACCAAAAAACCATCACATGTGGAAGAAACAAGTAGCCCCGTCCCAGAGCCACACATCCTGGACTCAACCCCACAGCTCACTGGCGCCATACTCACCAGCCTCTCGGGTCGTGTTTCGGCTTGTTGGCTTGGGTGGAGGGACAGGGGCCTGCTTACCGGGAACCTTGGCATTTTTTTTAATGGGAGGCACTTCGTCACCCTTGTGGCTGGCCCCAGCGGTAGCCCCTTTTGGAGGCACAGGTGTTTTTTTGGGTTTAGGTTTGGGTTTAGGCTTAGGAGGAGCTGAAGGAGGTAGAACAGGAGCTGCCGGAGTTTCAGAGTGGTTTTCAGAGTTCTCTACAAATGAGAAATTGAACAGAGCAGACTGATACAGACATACACCATAGAAATACATGGAATAAGACATGGTGACAGTGATACACATATACGGCGGCTTGGCCCCTGGGAATCAGGTGGAGTTTGGCATCACACAGAGCAAAGTATGGAGTGAAAAACAAAGGCTGGAAGGCAAGCTGGGCTGCATTGTGTGGGTCCTTTAGTCACTCCTTTGATAAAACTGGGCCACACATGTAATGACTTTGTAAAAGGTTTACTGAGGGTGGTTGTTAAAGTCTCAGGTGAGAGTCCCTAATTGCAGGCCTCTAACCTGCTGCTAGGTCACTAGATGACAAAGGGCAGAGGCGATTTAGTGCTAAATTGAATGTTAAGAGACTTAACAAAATCCAAGGCCTCTCCAACAGGGGAGACTTGTACATTCAACCACTGGACTCAGTTACCTTCTAGAACTCAAGCAAAAGGGATTCATTGTGGGCAAAATCAATGATATTCTAAACTAAGGGAGACTCTGCATGATCGCTCACATGGGCCACAATGTGCTGAATAATGGCCTGTACCCACTAGTGACAGTTGCAAGCTCTGCCTAGGAACTCAGGCGGCTTCCTGATCTACTGTTGCAACTGTGGGCCCCCTAGAATGACTAGATTAGACAAAGGTTAAAACTCAGCCAGAAGAACTCATACTTAAAACAGAAGTGTCTCAGAGGATTTGCATGACTGAGGGAGGACTAGAGCTAGTCTCTCATTACAGAAAACAGAGATCCTGCACATTCATTAATTTATTCATGTCTCTTTATTTTCCACTAGTGATTGACTGAAATGAAAATAATTAAAACGCAGTCCTGGTCCAAAGAGTTAAGTAGCATTCCTTTCAAACAGAGAACACAGTAAAAAAATGTGAGAGAGTGCTAAGAAAACACTAAGTCTGCATATATATCCTTCCTGTTACTGAAGAACCAAGAAGGGATTGGAATACTAAATGTATTCCATTGTATTATTTTCATTTGGCTTCTTATCTGAGAGAATAGGAAGTGAAAACTCTGCTCTGTTTTTATCTTTCTTTAATCAATATGAAGCCACATCTCTTATTATCGTAACAGCCACCTGACCCCTGTTATTCAGGGGATAACCAATAAAATATTTCTTGTAAAGTTCACCCTTCATCTTGATAGAATCACAAACCCTCCCTGCCTCAAGCCAATGTGGTCCAAATGGGCCTCTTCCATCCGTGCATTCAGCCTGATTGTGTGAACCACTTACTTGGTCTTATCAGAGGCTATTTTGTGTTTTTTGCCTTTGTTTCTCATGTCTTCACCTCATTTAAGCTGCTTATTATCTTTAATGCAGCAGTGTTCATGCCCCAACATAGTCTGAACCAGAAGGCCTTTTAATTTCAAGAGTCAGCTGGGGCTGAGAATGATGCAGGCTGATGTCCAACCTCACATTTAATTTTGCTGTAAAATATACAAATGTACATGATTTGCCACATGACACAGGCCAAAAACATTTTCCTCAAGTGCATCTTTGTAATATCAGCCCTAAGCATTATGCAACACATGGAGACCAGGTCCCACATCACTGTCTGTGGTGATGGCAGGTAGATCTCCAGTACTTGGTATCTTGATTCTCTTTGTGCTATGCACCCTATGTGTCCTAGCCTTTCTGTTTATGGCATGGCCTTAAAAGAATTTTCATTCTTTCTACTCAAAGTTTTCAATTCTAAAGTTATACCCCAAAGATCTGAGCTTCTGGGTTTGGGAAATACCTGGCTCTCTGTGTGACGGTTGGGATGACAATGCCTGCTGGGAGTGCAAGGACACATGTTGCACATAGATTCTCCCTGGCCTGTGGAGAAGCGCTGGTAAGATAAGGAGAATTTCTTATCTTTGATCTCTACCAAATATTTATGAGTATCTGCCACTGTGGTGTTATGCAGGAGTTGTGAACATACATGTGAGTGTGCAAATTGTTTGCTGATTAGGTTATGATCATTCTCTCTCTGTCTTGGGTGATAGTTTATTATCTCATTAAACACATTGTACTAAAAGCCATATCCATTCAATGAGCATGACTGGTTAATATTTACACAAAAATCCACTGAAAGCAGACTTTTCCTATCACAAAGGTAATGAGCGAAGTCCCAGTGCCTTTTGTGACCATGACTGTATGAGCTGAGCACATGATATAACTGATGGTGTAGGGGAGTGCTATCTTTTCCAGAGGAGGTGAAGAAAGGGCTGCTTGTGCATTCTGGTTTGTTTGCTTCACAACAATACAATCTGCAAGACAAGCTATTTGTCCCACAACTCCTTTTAGCACATGAAAGATTGACTCCAATAAACGTATAGCAAGTCCAGGGCTGCAGGCATTCTTCACTCCGCCAAGAACGCATTCGCCACTCTCAATGCTTCTCCATCACCTGACAACTTTTACATTCTTCCTTTGGGTCTGAGTGTGGAAAAATCTTCTTATAAGAAATGTGTCCTGGAGCCCTCTGTAAGCTCTCTGGGCTAGTTTCTCACACTCTGGCCTTCCATAGAGCTTTGCATTTTGTGCTGCAATGGCCAGTTGGTGTGTGGAAATCCTGAAGACCACAGTTTCCTTGAGGGCAAAGACCATTTGCTTTCACCACTGTTTTCCTGGGCTCCCAGAAGAGTATGATCCTAGGTAGGTAACAGTTATTTGTGGAAGAAATAAGTGGCTATCACTTAATAGTTCATTGACAGCCCTTTAAAAATATTTCATTGTTAATAAAATCGAATAGCTTTCAGATTTCTCATGGTTAACATCAAGCTGTATTTAACAGACTGAAGATACATTTGTCTGCCTTTTATATATTTAAGCACATTTACTGAGAAAGAATAGCAGGAGACTCTGAAGACCTTGAGGAAGAAGTCTCCAGTATCAGGCAAAGGAAGTAAAAAAGGGAGGTTGCATGCCAAACATCTCACTGCAGTGAATATGGAATCTGGAACCTTCGGGAGGCCCAGGAATACGATTGTGAGCTTAGGGTGGACGCTACCCACAGAGTGAACACAAAGGCCATCACTTGCCAGCTGTTTTGCTTTCTTCATCAATTTTTCAAATTAAAAAAATTGAGTTGCTGTCTTAAAAGAGATTAACAAACACATACGACTTTAAAGGTGTATTATATAATTTTTCAAATGTAACTACTTGATACATGAACTAATGTTCTGGAATAAATGTACTCAATGCAAAAGGCAAGGGAACACACACTACACTCCAAAATGAAGGATGAATGAAGAGTATGAATTGGGTTTGCACAGCAGTGAGCTTACAACAGGAGCAAAAGCAAATGTTGAATTAGCTTTCAGAATTAGTGATATTTTTCAAGATGTTAATCTGCTGGTTTTTGTTCAGAGGTGTGTTCTATTTAACACAATAGTCTAATACTGTTTATGTGTGATGTTCCTTTTAGTATTAGGAAGTGGCTTCATACCCAATATTTCTCTTCATCATAGCCTGGCTTCGGTCTTTGCTATGGGTACCCTCGGCAAGAGGGAACTACACAACCCTGTTGGTGGCATAAAGCGTTCCGGCATGTCCATTTGCTCAGGTCTCCACTAGCCAAGCAAGATGCTTTCTTGGACCTCATTAGACCACAAATAACTCAATGTACTAATTCTAAACAAAAGACTAAGACATTTCTCAATTATTCATGGACCTAGAAGGTCTACCCTCTTTCTATTTTCTTTTTAAGAACACCAAGGGTTGTTACTTTAAATAACATAAAACTATCAGCAAATATTTTATTAGCTGATAAGGAAAACATTCCCTTTGAAATGTAGCCAGTCCAGAGACTCACACACATGGGGACCAGGCAGTCACTGAAGATGACACTATTCAGAGTGACTGTTTTGCTTTTGTTTAGATGCTTATGCTCCACATCTGGATTGCATTCCTACATCCCAGATTTAGCCTGGCTCATTTCCAGCCAGTGTGGAATTGGGGACGTGAATTGGTGCACAGAATATCTGTCTCTCAGGTAAATAAACATGAATTCTTAGAATAAAAAAAAGATGGCACTGTGACTTAATGAGACGTGATTTTAAATGTGAAAGGGTTGTGTGTCAAGACGAATCAGATGGATTTGAAATTCAACCGGTTGGACAGGAGAATGATATTTAAACAAGAAACATCATTAACTTGTATTAATGTTTTCAATCCAATCTCTTTAAAATGTATTTTAAATCTCTTTTCTCTTGATAGTCCAGGAATAATGTCACTAAAAGTTTTAGATAGTTGCTCAAAATCAGTGTTTATTACTTTAACCCAGGGACCTCCAAAGGAAAAAGCCTGAGTAAGTCTGCTTAATATTTGAATAAGGCAAAATAATTTTTACTAATTAACACAGGCTCCTCCAGCTTTTAGAGGCTAATCTGTATGTAGACAATTAAGTGCTATGGAATTGCAGAGCAGATAACTGGTACAATACCAAGTATATATAGGGCCATTAAATGCTCTTCTTGTTTCCTCTGACGCTGGAGAATTTGTGTCAAGAACAAAAGAGGGAAGATCGATTCCAGTACTTTCTAGAAGTTTTTTTTTTAAAAGCTCACCAAACTTTTACTAGGTTTGACAAGTTGTTGCCATCACACTTGGAGGCAGACATTATAGAGGAGAAACAAGTAACCTGTTCCTGAGGATTCAGTTTTACACTGCTTGTGTTGATCCAGAAACTCCTAAGAACATCTTTCTCTATGTGAGTTCCAGTTCACATTTCTGTAAGTGCAGGACCTGCAGGTTCCTACGTGCAAGAGTGGTGTTGAGATGAAACCAATCCACAGTGAGGAATTTGTGAATGTCCCAGTGGATCCTAGATTTTGCAGGCTTCTCAAATCTCTAGGATATTAATTCCATAAAACAAAGTCTCTAAAATGGTATTCAAGAAACCTTTCTAAAGCACCTCTGGCACTTTTCTCCTTCAACTGTACAGAGAAATCAAGGTGCAGCAACTGTGGTGGTGAGCCAGCAGAGCTCATCCAGAACTGCCTCTCTGAAAAGGGTCTCAGGTTTCTCTCAGAAGTGTCTAGAACCTACACTACTGACTGTGTGGACCCCAGCCAAGTCCCACCACCACACAGACAGTGCTGGGCTGAGCAAATCCTGTAGGTTTTCACATTTCTCCCCTAAATGTGCAAGACGTAACCAGCAGCTAAAGTGTTAAGACTTCTTGCCTTATCTGAAAGTTCCCAAGAAAAAGATAATCGCCCCAAATATCTCTGAATGAAGAGGCCACTTCCGATGGTGATTACCTTTAACCAACGATAAAATAATAAAAAAAAAATAAGAACTCAAAACAATGCGCTTACATGATGGAAGCCATCTTCACTACAAATGATCACTTCCCCTTCTTTAAATTTGTAAATCTCCTCTCTGCAGATGTGTAGGTTTAACGCTCACTTTTTCAATTCTAAAACCTGGCCCATACTAACATACATAATATCGTGTTTCTCTTTATTTTACCTTTCTGATCTTCTGCCTTTTCCTCCAGAGGTGGCGTTTTTTCAGATACAGAGCCATTACCTTCTTCAGACTTTCCTACATTTTCCTCTCGGGTAGACTCCTCGCCGATGGGTATCATGTGACCGTTTGAATTTTCAAAGTTAACTGTTACATCTCCATCTAAAATGGGAAAGAAACACCTAGATGTCTAACTTGATGGCTTTTTGGAAAACCAGTTTCCCTCTCTCTGGGATGGTGGGATCTGGGCTCATGCTTCAGCCCCTAAAGGCATCAAGCTTGTGATCACAGGTGTGAGGAGACTTGGAAAAGTTGGTGGGAAATGGAATTTAAAAAGCAAACACATTGGTGCAACAATTTTTGAAATCCATGCATATCTGGATGTGCAGGAAAGGTCAAAGGTAAAATCCATTGCAAAAAACTATACATGGATTTAAAAATTGTTTTACATCAAGACATATGGACCTTTTAATTCCATTTTCCAAGAACTTTTGGAAGTACCCTGGTATTACAGAACAATTTACTTAAAATAAAAGAGACAGAAAACTTTTGTTAACAAGGGAAAGCTGCTGTGGAGAGAATGTGTATGTGCTGATCAAGGCAGTGGGAGCAATGGTCTGAATCGCACACCTCCCTGTGCCCAGGTTCTATGCTTCATGGTGAGACACTGAGTAGTAGTGATGGAAATACTCTGGTATATGGAATAAACATTTTAGTGAGCATCCAAGTCACAAGATGAATGCAAATAGACAACTAATGAGATATATGATTACATAATTTGTGAGAATATATGAAGATTTCTGAGCACAACTGTCTTCAGAGTACACATTTTAATCTTTCATAGTAATATACTACATCTTCAGAGAAAAAATGGTACCAGTGTTAATCTCTTAATTTTATGTTTACAGAAAGATGGCAATGTACCTAGGCTACTGCTCATAACCAACCAAAAAGTTCTAGGGTAAGATTTTACAGAAACTTATTTCAGTGACACTTTAAAACGTAAACTCAGTTCATATCTGGAAAAATTTAAGAGGTTCTGCTATCATCAAAAGAAAAATCAGTAACTAAAGTTTTGATTAGAGCTATTCCTAAGCAATTTTTGATTAACATTGTTTTAGTAATCTTTACAAAACTTAAGAACACTTCTAGAACTTTCGTTGCTGAGGTTCAATTTAACACACATTGGCCTTCTTAACAAAAACAAGAATTACATTTTAAGAAGTAAAACACATATAATGGAACTACGTTATACTTAAAAAGAAGAAATTATTATTAAGTTGTATAACTCCCAACAACCTGTAATCTGATTCCACAAAAAGTCAAAATAGACAATAATTAACTGTAATGTCATTCAAGTGGATTTTAATTATTTCCAAAAAATTAAGCAAACAATTTTAAAGAGTATGTGCAAAATAAAAAAAAATAACTTATATGATTCTTAATTCATATTATTGGATTTTAAGCAGTTAACCATAGAAAAAAAATTCAGTACAATATACCCAGACAAAATCAAAATCATGTAAGAATGAACAATTCCAAACCAAACAAAAGCATTTCTTCAAATAGAACTCCTCAGTTTCCATGCAAATTATCACAAATGTATGTTTTCTTTTAATTAGTTGATAATAAAATATGTTGAAATCATGTTAATGACAATTTAATCTTAAGCATTATTGAATTAAAATCTTTAATAGGTTAAATGATTGATTTTTTAAAAAACTTATAACAAAGAGAAAATTTAATAGCGTGGCACAAGAAGAAATTGGATCATTTCATGATAAAGAAAGATAATAATGTGGAAAGATACTTACTTTGAAGTATGTAATAAAACTAACTCATTAAAAAACTGTAGAAAAAGAGATATGTTTGTGAGAATAGGAAATTCAATAGAGAACTGAAGGTATTAGTTGATAGGTGTACTGTAAATTTATCCTAATATTATGTGTTAAGAAAATTGTTTTAGAATTACGATAAATCCTTAATGTCATATACATGTGTAGGCAAAATAAAAGCACAGCAAAGGAAAGTGTGGAAGAAGTTGAGCCTGTTTGGAACAGCGAGTCCCAGGGCAACGAAATTAACAGCAGGAAAGAGAAAGTGGAGCAATAGTTACAAGCTCACAGCAGATTCAAGCAAAGCACACACAGAAGTGGTTAAATGGTGAGTATGAGAGTATTTGAAGGGAGTTATTGCTTTCCGGGAAGCAAGTGTATGAGGATCAGATTAAAGACAGAATAGACAGGTGGAGAAAATCATGGCGACCAAAAGGTGAGGGGCTCATTGGAAAGATTGGTACCCGAAAGAAGAAAAAGAAAGAACTGTAGATAGCCAAAGACATCGGTAAACTCTCATGGTGAAGTGAGAGACAGAAAAAAAAAAGGAAGAATCAGAGGAACTTGGACTAGAAGGTGGACTTCACAAGAGGAAAGACTGCTGAACTTCTAGGCTGAAGTTAGTTCTTGGTGTACAAAAACAAAATCATCTGAAAGAAGTATCAATGGTAATAATAATACCTGGGAGTGGGGCTGGATGGGTAAGGTTCTGCCCGGAAGCTAAAGGGATAAGCAGACAGAGCTGACAAACACTGTCAAGAGCTGAAGCTAGGGCCAGAGGTCAATGGAAGCAATACAGCTTTGGCAGAAGAGAGCAGAAGGCCCTCAAGCATGGCACCTTCCAGTCTCTCCACGTAATTCCCAAGACAATGTTTTGGGTTTTTTTTGTGTGGTGGTGGGGGGTGATGGCAGAAAACTTCTTTTCTCCAGCTGTTGGCTAAAAAGAGAAAAGGATTTCATTTATAATAGGTGTCCTTGGGAACTTCAAACATTAGATGATTCTGTAGTTTCAAATAGGTAAAAGGCAGAAAATAAGTCTCAGTAACTAATGACTTCTCAACTATCAAACTTATCATGTTATATTTAGGTTAACGACTTTTATTATCTTATATTTTGAAACTTTTACTGTTGGCCTGAAAAAGTGACATATAAAGATCAAATAACTGTCAGAGTTCTTGGAAATAAGTATATATTGGTCATGGAACTGTGACTTTTAGGATGTAAAAAGTCAGGCAGAATAATTATCAAGCAATAGGAAACATTTGTTTAAATTGACCATTCCCAGTTATATTTGCAATAAGTAAAATGTTTCTCTATTGGTATTGTTTAATTACGAAGTAAATGGCTCCTCAATCTTTACCTTTAAACCCATTAGCATTTTAAATCATAAATTTTTCTATTTAAAAAAAATACCCTTCTAATAAAGGATGTCAAGCAATCGTTTGGGCCCACTCCATAAAGCTTACGACTTGGTGGTCAGCTTTGGAGATCCACAACAGCTTTACTGGCCCTCTGCAATCAGATGAAAATATGAATTTTGATTTTGTAAGCCAATGTTTCAGTTTAAAAAGTCTAGGTGTGTATTATTTTATTTTCAAATGTCCAAGATAGGAAATATGCAGTCTTAATAGAAAATTAGGAGAGACATAAAATTCACTCATAAGGTAGAGTGAAGACAGTTTGACAGGTTAAAAATCGAAGTAAAATATCTAAGATTGTGAGGACTTAAGACAAAAATGGTATTATTCACTGCAGATTTCCCTATATTCTTTGAAGCAGAAATGAGAGCATAAAACATTTCCAAACTCCAATCTGGAATTACTCAGATATTGGAACAAGTATATTATTTGATTTATAAACAGTGAATGCCAAAACCTGTTAAGCTTTTTGCAAGGAAAATATGAGCATATATCAGGCAAGGAGAAAAATACTATTATTCTGATTTCAAATTAATAGCATTTGTTCTCATGAAAGTACAGTAATAGTATTTTATTCCAGTAAATGTTGGGGCCAAGGAGAATAAGATAAATCAATAATGATGCCACAAAATATCCTTTAGTTTTGATAGCAGTGGGAGGAATGGAAATCATGTGATATTATTTATTTGGAGAAAAACCCATTGCTGGTGTCTTGTTTCTAGGGCCAATCTCAGTTTCAATCTGATCCTTATATTTTCCAAGCAAGATATTTTCTTGGGAAACTAAAACAAAGGTGGAATGAGAGGGGGCTGACATTGCTGTGAAGGTTAGCCACCTGTAGCAGTGTGCAGATGAAGTCCCAGCTGCTCTGTTCTCCGTCCAGTTCCTTTCTGATACGTTAGGCAGTAGATAATGGCCCACAGACTCGGGCCACTGACCCAATATGGGATGGCATAGCTCAACCCTGGCAATTACGATGATTTAGGGAGTCAATAGCAAATAGAAAATTTCTGATTTCTGCCTGTCTGTCTCTCTCTCATGTGTGTGTGTTTGTGTTAAGTCTGCTTTTCAAATGAATAAATACACCCCCCCCCTTTTTAGAAAAAAAAATAGAGTAATAGTAAGTAAGAATAGAGGTAGTAAAAAAGTACTTGGAATTAGTCATTGTTAGTGAAAAGGTAAGAGGCAACTAGATTCAAAGAAAAGAAAGAAAACAATACTTGAAAGAATGCACAAAGCAGGAAATCTATTAAGAAAAAATTTAGGAGAGTGTATGAAGCAGATTAGTTTAATTTGCCCATACATGACTTACTGATCATCCATTTCAGTGTATCATACAGTATAAACAACAAAGAGTGGGTGTGCCACATCTTTCTCTTACTGGCTGTGTTAAGTAAGGCATGGATCTAGCTGAAAATTACTGCAATGATAGAATTTAACTTCAACAGAAAAACAGAATTTCAGAGACAGAGAAGTTAAGAAAACCTTTGTATCTTTATCTGTATCTCTAGTCTCCAAAAATGTAGGTATCTGTGATTCTATTTCAGAGTTTTGGGTAGAGAGTGGCATAGAGGACGTGCCAGGGAAAATTCTGGGTCTTTCTCCTGTAACACCTCAGTCTCTTAAAGCAAGATTTTTGGTGTGTATCACTCACTGCTTTATCTGAGAAGGACCAGGGTCATCTTAAATTTCAACAGAAAATGAAAGAAAGACCAAAGAGTGAAGGTTCAAATTATTTTAAACATATGATTAGTTTCCTCACCTTGATCAGGCAATTCCTTAAGAACTCCCCTTCTTATCAGCTCCTCTCTACTTTGTCTGGTGGATATCTTCCTTTCTAACACTTTTAAAAAGAACAAGCACAGGTAAGAATCAAGTCATTGCTTAAAACAATTAAGAAAAACACTCTAAGCAGAATTGAACACATTTATTCTGTTCACATGGGGGCTCAGACTCACCTAGCAAAACATGTGGCTGAGGTTGAATCAACACAGCCATGACAAGGGCAAAGGACTAGTCCATGGTGCAATACTCCAGTCATTGTTTCTGGTCTTCCAAGCGATCATCTCTGACTTAGACTCCAGACCTTTAATTTCACACCCACCAAAGAGCATAGAGGCCACTACTTGTTTCAAAAACCCTCTTTGTAATGTTGTATTCTAAAACAAACCCTTGTATGGATGTTCAGCACACGTAGAACCTGGATGTGCTTATATTGAAACCACCACTACACACAGGCTTTCAGAAAATATTCAAATAACTCCTCTGCTTCTTGAACAGTACAAATTACTTCCCTGGTGTGTTCACTATCACATCGCCCATTTCCATAAGTCCAACATATCAGATTTCTGGAACTCTTTTTGCAGCCATACTCATAAACTCTATAGTGTTCTGACATATTCCCTGACAATCCTCAAGACTTAGCAGACTGGAGAAAGCAGTAAAGAATGGGCAGTTTTCACAAGCATGGAAAAGGATGGGGATCTCAACAGATTCTTCATTCTCCTGGAAAAAAAAATTTTGAATTCTTGGAACAACTTCAGAACAGAGCTTAGGAGTCCAGGGGCAGGGCTTGAGTAGCATTAGCCTTGTCTGTACATAATATTAATTCATGAACCCTACATGCCTATGTAAATGCCAGCTCCACTCCCCACTTCCAGGAACTGAGAAGGTGTGTAAATCTAACACATGATGATGTCATGTACTAATCCTTTGAGTCAACATTCCCCTAAGTATGTTCTTAAAAAATGTATTCCTTCCAGACTCTGTGTTCCAAAACAATATTTTGACCTAGCAGAAAAGGGCTAGAAAACTTTGAGAAGGTATGTATGAGGGGAGGCTGGGCACCGATGATAGAACTAGATCTCAAACCTCCGTGAGATTCCAATTCCTGCCCTCACCTCCACAGCTACGCTAAACAACATAAATCAAACTGAATTAAAGTCCACTTCCCCAATGACACCCTGACCCACATAATGGGAGCTCATGACACTACTAAAGATGTGGTTGATGGAAACTGGGATCCAGGTAACCTGGAGGAAAGACACTAAAGGGAGAAACGGGGAGGGAGGCCAAGTTTTGGGTGACAATCATTGTAGTAAGTGCATGAAGGTCTTCAGCAATTGTTTACCAATGGCAGCAACCCCAGAAGACACACATGTAACCTCTCTTGAAGAAGTTGGATCCTTCACCTCAACTTCATGATAACTGGTAATTTTGGATTTATTTTTCGTCTTGGTTGTTGGAAAGGTCAGGGTAAAACCTGATACTGGTGTTGTGGTTGAGCAGGTAAATTCACTACAGTATATGCCGGCATATCATATGGGTGCTGCTTCATGTCTTGGCTGCTTCACTTCCCATCTAGTTCCCTGCTAAAAGCAGTGGAAGATGGTCCAGGTGCTCAGGCCCTTGCATCTAAAATGGGAAACCCAGATAAAGTGCCTGATTCCTGGCTGTAGCCTGTCTCAATCCTGGCTACTGTAGCAATCTGGGGAGTGAACCAGCAGATGGAAGACCTCTCTGTGCCTCACTCTCTCTTCTTTTCTGACTTTCAAATAATAATTGTTTGTTTGTTAAAAAAAACCCCTGAAATTTAACAGAGATTTGATCTAACTCATGTTTTCTCCTCCATATTCTAATTTTACTTATTTATATTTTATGTGTTAAAAACACGTTCTTTGTTGTAAGTTTTGTCACACACTGTTTGGATAGAGTCAGAATATCAACAAATAGGAAAACAAGTGAATGAATGTTCAAAGTAGGATAATAAATGTGTTTTAACAGGGAGCCACACAAAAGTCTCCCCTTTTCAGGTCACTCCCATCTCCACTCCATAAACTCTTGTTCAAAAGTAACAATAACTCACTGAATGGTTAGCAATTCCAAAGGACAAATTTAACTGAGTTGGGGGTAAGGAACTGTTTATGCAGGATGGGTTATTTTATCTGAAAGGGATGTTCTTAGTGAAATGCGGTTTGGATTTGTTCAAGTCCTTGTCTCAACACAGGAAATCAAACATCTATCCACAGCGGTACATAAAAGAACCCTGCCGAGATTCCTGCAGGTGGTTTAGAGGGATCCAGACCACTGTTGCCTCCCATGGACGATCCAGACCAATTCAGGCTTGACTGGGCAGTGAGGGGTGGCAGGACTATGGAACCTTCTTAGAACAGTTGCCTCAGTCCCCACCCCTGGAGACAGGCCCATCAACCAGAAGTAGCTCTAGCCTAAGCTTGAGTATAGATTGTATGAGCAACCGTCCTTGGCCACAGGCATCAGCCCAGACTCACCACCAATATTGTCACCAAGGTTGTGTTTTTCTTTCTTCCTTTCCTTTCCTTTCCTTTCCTTTCCTTTCCTTTCCTTTCCTTTCCTTTCCTTTCCTTTCCTTTCCTTCCCTTTCCCTTTCCCTTTCCCTTTCCCTTTCCCTTTCCTTTCCTTTCCTTTCCTTTCCTTTCCTTTCCTTTCCTTTCCTTTCCTTTCCTTTCCTTTCCTTTCCTTTCCTTTCCTCCCTCCCTCTCTTCTACCTTCCTCCCTATCCCCTTCCTTCCTTCTATCCTTCCTTCTTTCAACATTCTTTGAAATGAATTAATTAATTAATTTTTGAGAGGCACACGTACAGAAAGGAAAGAGAGTGAAAAATATCTTCTATCTGCTGGTTCACTCCCCAAATGCCTGTAATGTCCAGAGCTGAGCTGATCTGATCTGAAGCCACATGCCGGGAACTTCCTCTGGGTATCCCACGGGGATGCAGAAGCCCAAGGATGTAGGCAATCCTTTGCTGCTTTCCCAGACTATAAGCAAAAAGCTGGACTGAAAATAGAGCAGACTGGACACAAATCAGCATCCATCCTGTGGTACTGGCACCACAGGACGAGGTTTAGCTTATTACTTCATGGAGCCAGTCCCAGTTGCTGTCTTTCTTATCTGTATCTGCCTTTTGTTTACATTCAACAAAAAATGTAATAATTTGCTGCATTTGTAAAAATGTTTGAAAAAGCGGTTTTCAGGGGTCTTGGTTTCCAGTCTCAGGAGGAGTTGGGGTGACTTTGGGCAATCACCTTGTATTCCTATGCCTCTAATCCATGCATGAACCGTAGAATTACAGCACAAGATCCAGCAGTCTCTGAGGACAAGCTCAAGCTCAAGAGTCAGGGGACCCTATAATGAATCAAAGCTGTTCTATAATCATTGCTTTGAGCACCTTTAAAAAAACCTTCTTGCACTTAAAAAAAAAAATCACTTGAGACTATACCCAGTTTATGCTTCTGCCTTTCCCTAGTGAACCCCTGCAGGATTCTTTAGATTGAGTTTTTCTGTTGCTTTAATTCTAATTTATTCTCAGCTAAAAATTTCTTTCTTTTCCCTCTTGATAACTCCAGAGGAGTGTGGGGTTCCAGCCAACAATCTCAACCAGCAGCTTTGTTCTTTTGCTCTACCTCCTTATAAACAGGCTCTGATAGGAAAATGTCATAGGCTATTTGTTTGGTCCTTGGCTGAGAGCATTTTGTACACATAATCCAGATATCTGTGTATAGGGCCAAGAAGAACAAACGACAGGTGACTGAGCATGGAAGGTATGTTGCTGGGACACAAAATTCCAACCACTGCTCTCACTGAAGGACAAGTATTTCATTCTTTACCTTTTAAAATATTTGTCTCGTGTTGATCTTAGTGTCTGTCTGTTTGTGGAGCATATTCACTAGCCACTCGTTCATGGGCTCCAAGGGGTTCGACATGGGCATGAGCCAGAGGGGTCATTCTAGACCAATCTGCCCTGCACAGCAGGGGCCATCTCAGAACATTCCTGACACATGCTCACCTGCTTCAAAACATTGAGAGCAGGATGCTGAGTAGGCAGCCCAGCCACTCCCAGTATCAGTCACCCTCATTTTTGGGAAAGGGTTTCTCAGTGGAGTCAAAATCACATTCCCTTGCACTTGTATATATTAATCAAACTCAAGATCTCTGGCACTCCTGACTGAGAGAGGGAGACAGCTGGAGGCAGCAACACGTGTTCACTAAAAGCCAAGCAGGTTGTGGGAACCTCCCAGAACCTGGTGCCAACACTCCTCAGCTACTCTGAGTTTGAACTTCATTCTCCTCTATGCAGCAACATTGCCAGTGTTGGAGGAGGCTCTCACACAGCTGGGGTATAGCCAAAATATCGTCAGGGCAGAGACATGTGGGGAGCCACAACGCAGGCTTTCCAAGCAAACTGTATCACCTGTTGGATACATAAATGGATCCTGGCTACTCATTTTCATGCCAGTTGAGAAAAACAGGAATGGTTTTAGCACAAGCTGAAGCAAAATCAAGAACTGGCTTCACTTTCCACCTAGGATGAATGTCAGCAAGGACACACATTGGAGTTCTATCTGGGAAGTAAAGGAGGCATTATCACATTTATACTCTATGTTATCAAGTGTTGGTGAGGACTAATTTGCCAATGGTTGCAGCATCTGAAGAGCTCAGTAGGATCTGCAAGTTGCTTCCATCTAGACATTCCCTCCTCTCACCTGCCTGTCTCTGGATCCACGGCAGGACTCTGCATAGAGGCCTCTGTGTATGCCTAGGCACCATTTCCCCAGACACTGCTTGGCTTACTCTCCACCGTGCTCTTCAAATCTCTGTTCAAAGGTCACTGGACTAGAAACATGTCTGATGTGGAATAGCTCATTACCTTTCATATGCAAAACCAATTGCTTTCCTGGAAGACACCAAGCTCTGACATGTATGTCATCTCTATGAGAACCAAAATTCTGCTCAGTTTACCATTGTGCCTCAAAAAAGACTTGCAGATTATTGGCATTCAAAAATATGTCAAATAAATGCATTTTAAAAAAACAGGCTAATGACGATAAAGTCTTATTTTTCTGCTCTTTCTCAGCCTCTAATGCAGACAGTCAGTGAGAGTTGTGGCAAAAGCCATAAGGAACAAGAGGCTTCTGTCTTCCCCAACCCACTCCTTTACATTTGGCCAGGACAGTGAGAAGCAAAATTCTCAGCTTTCTGATCTATGGATCATCTGAAAAAAGTCTCTGTATGCACCAAAGAAGGGAGCCCACAGTGTATAGAGGCAGACAAGTAGCAGGGTGCAGCACTAGCCAAGGTTCTCCATAAATTAGAAATGATTTATAATGTCCTTCTGGCTATGGCGTGGTGACTGTGGAGTCTGCATTCAGTAAAAGAGTCTGAAGCATATGCCACTAGCTCCTTTGAGCCCAGACTTGGCCAGGACTGCATATTGCTCTGGAAGTATCTGAGAGTAAATCTTATAGTCAACAAGTCATTTGTGTTTGTATTGGGCGAGGAAAAAGAGTGCTAATTCTCAATTCCAATACTTTTTTAATGACTGAATAAAATAGAAGAGCAAATAGGACAGCATTAAATAAGTGTGCCATGTTATCTTCTTGTTTCTGAGTGGTGAATGGTCTTACTGTCCAACTGTGACCAAAACACAGAAAAGTACTTGTCCTGTGTACAAAGTGCTCTATAAGAGCTGGCTTGGCTCTACCTCTCTTCAGTGCCAGATGTAGAAAACAGAATGTCAGAGTAAAGCTCCCTTTTAAAAGACTTTTCATAAGGCAAAGGTTGCTAAGTCATTTAAAGAAATCTACCAGGATGCCATCCAATGGGACACTTGCAAAAACCTTCCAAAACATCCCAAGAATGTAGGGCAGCACACTACAATCAACACCCCCACCTAAAAACACTCCAGGGCCTGGCCATTTTCTTGTTTATCAGATGACACTACTGCCCTATTCAGACATCCTTAGACCACAGAACAAGGTGAACTCCTTGGATCAACAGCTAGGATTTACAAGGAGTCCCAACTAACCGTCCTCTCCTTTACTTTTTTATTCACCTCTGTATTACAAGCTCAAGTCAAATTTTACTTCCTGCCATTTCCTAAATACCATCTGTCCCTCTCCAGCTCTATTCCTTCACATACTGTTTATTTTTTTTAAAACAACTGATTTATTTTTCTCACAGTACAGTCACAGAAAGAAGGGGAGACAGGGAGAAGGAAAAATGGAGAGAGGGAGAAAGAAAAGAGGAAGAGAGATCACATTGGTTCACTTCCCAGATGGCTTTGACAGCCAAGTCTAGGTCAAGACTAAAGCCAGAACTCCAGCATTCCATCTGGGTCTCCCACATAAACGTCAAGGGCCCAGGCACATGGGCCATCATCTGTTGCCCTCCCAGGCTCATTAGCAAGAAACTGAATCAGAAGCAGAGCAGCTAGAATGAACCAGTGCACGCACAGATAAGATGATGCTGGCAATGCAAGTGGCTACACAATGCCTGCACCAACTTAATGCTTCTTCTTAGAAATGGACTGTTTCCCTATTCCTCTCTGATGAAATTTTTGCTAGAAGTTTAAGTCTTCTTCAAAGAATATCCCCTGCATGGCAACCTCACTATCCCAAATGGCTGGAATTACAGACTTTCTCTGTGCATTGAATCAACTTCAGCTTCTTTAACTGCAAAACACAAAAACAGTTGCTACTTTTCTGATTCTCTTATATATTAACTGACTTTAGACTAGTACCTAGAATCTAGCAAGCATCCAATAAATATTAGCTATTACTATTACTTCGACTGTGACACACATGTGCAAGGTTCATTTCCATGTATGCAGTCATTTATTAACATTACCGACGTCTGAGTGCACGAGCTCTTGTTTTTCATTTCGCTTCCATGATGCTGATATATCATATTGCACAGAGTAGATACTGGGAACTTGAACATCTTTTTGGAGGGATCTTGTGGGAAGGCATGTCTAACATTATTTTCCATGTCTTTTAGAAACAGACCTGATTTTTTGGCTTTGGGAAACCACCTTCACCTTTCCTTCCTCCATGTCATTTCTGCAAGGCTAACCCCATGCCTGGGCTCTACCTTCTAGGCTTCAGGGCTCCTGGGCTTAACCAGTATCTCCCAGGTATCGGTGATTAGTTCAGAGAGGGGCACATGACCAAGCAATAAGATCCAAGGCTATGAAGTTTGCTGGAACAATAGGCAAGTAAGGATTCCTTTTTCTTTGAGAGATTATTAAAACTAGCTGAATATGAGCCTAGAGTTGCAATGATACTTTGCCCTCACAAAAGGAGAGCTTAAGTCAGAAAAAAAGAAAAAGTCAACTTACAGGAATATAGACTCAAGATGGAGAGTAGAGTCCTGACCAGAGCTCCTGAACACCTGGATCCAATCATGTCTGAAGGTTGTGTGCCCCTGGGTTTTCCAGTTACATGAACCAATAAATCCCCTGTCTGCTTAAGCCTGTTATGATTCATCTGCAGTGAACAGCCCTGACAAATCATAAAGGTATCCAATAAATGTTTTTAAATTGAATTTTCTCCCAGCAGAGATCAAACATTCTCTGGGCTTGCAGGGTAGAAATGTAAAAGAACTATGTAGGCTCTTTTCGCCCTTTGAGAGTTTGAAACTTGGTCAGGCCTTAAGAAAGAGGAAGATGGGGAGATCTATGTCTCTTCCTCCTCTTGGGAAATTAATGTCACAACTTCCCTCCAGAAACCTGATAGTAATCATCTATTTATTTCGTGCTTAGAGAACATGCTCATATTTCTTTTTTCAGCAATTCCTCCCAAGTGTCCCCGAAAGATTGGCTAAACAACTACTTTCATTTCCCTCCTACAAATAAGGATATTGGGAGTTAGAGATACTCAGTACACTTTCCAGTCACATAGTTGGAATGGGAGTGAACACAGATGTGTTTAACCATCAATGTTGTCTCCGATCTGCATTGATATTTATAAAAGTTTTGACTTTCCCATGATATGTACAATGCTTTCTAATTTTCCTTCAACACATCAGACGGAATAACTTTTTTAATCTTCAAAGGTAGTTTTCAGATGTCAGTGAATTCTCACAGTTCAAATTGTCAAGGCTAGGTAAAACACACTCTTGTCCTGTCCCCCATCCACTCCAATGAAACTCTAGCCTTACTCCATAAACAAATAAGCACTTTTATCAATATTTCACGTGTCTATCCTTCCTGTGTTTGGCAAATTTACATATTCATTTTAGCTTTTGCTTTTGATTAATATAACAGGTAGGAAGGCTTGGAAACTGTTCAGGGTCACAGTCTCACTGAGCTGTATGAGTACATGTTTCAGGTGGTAGGGATATCAGAAAAAGATGAAGAGCTGGATGGAGGAAGTGACTGTCTTTGATCTGTACAAACAGCACAACCCCAAATCACTGCTGTCGCCGCAGGGGACAAGCTAGGTATGGTGAGGGCACATTAATCCTAGGGAATTTATGGCTTTTCTTCCCAAGAGAGCAAGGTTCAGGACTTAAACAATGGGAAGTCCTCAACTGCAGAAGAGCCAGGAAGTGCAAGTGACGCAAAGATAGGAATTAACACACAGGAGTTGTATGCTACGTGAGCCCCTGCGTATTCTTCCTCCTTGTACTGTCTCACAAAGAAATACAAACACCCAAGAGATATGGTCTTGAATGCATTCAATTTGATGAAAACTTGCATGTTTCCATTTCCTATTTCTTCCCAGCATATGACAGTAAACTCCAGACACAATGAGACCAGAGTGGATGTTTGAAGAAAGGGTCATGACAGTCATCTTTAAAGTAGCTATGTTCTAACTTCACACCAGGAAGAACAAGCTAAAGTAGTGGCCAAAAAACCAAATCTCGACTCCAAATGGAGCTAAGGTTTTACAGTCTAGAAACAATACCTGTTACGGAAAAGGAGCCCAGGTGAGTGAGCATCTAAGTGACACCATTGCTCAGGAATTGCTCTGGGACAACACTGCACATTTCAGGGACTCCATAATTTCAATGGTGATGGGACAACATCTCATTTTGCTTGGATTTGTTAGCAGCAAGGCAAGTTAGAGAGGAAGCAGATTTTAGTGCAAAATATTCTAGATTAAGACATTCTTACTAGTACCCTGAACTAAAAAGGTTTTGACTTCATCACTATCTCATGTTAATCTAGGGGAGGGAGAGCTGGGAAGGAATGAATAATGATTAAAATCCTGTGTTTATTTAGTTAAGCCATGGATAACACACACTCAAACTAACAGGTAGGGCTAACTAGTCTAAGTTAGTAAGAAATTTGGAGTAGAAATTTCTGCAAAGCCATGCGTACTACTCTCATACACACATCTCTCAAGATGATTAGAATTTTTTGGTGAACATTTTACTCTCCTCTATCTACAATGTTATACAAGAGAATGCACCAAAATTTGCCCAGGTCTAGACTAACCCAAAGGACTGACTCAGGGAACTTCAACTCATTTTTATTTGTTTGTATTTTTAATTTACTTCCATTTTATTTGAAAGGGAACAGACATGGATAGAGATTTTCCATGTGGTGAATAATTCCCTAAATACCTACATGGCCAGGCCAGGCCAAAACTAGAAGTTGGAAACTGAATTCACATATGTTCCACATACATGAGGGACCCAAATACTTGAGTCATTACCCACTCAGAGAGTGCATTTGTAGAGACTAGATGCCAAGTACATGGGCCAAGCCTCAAAACAGGCACTCCAGAGGGAATGCAGTGTCCTACCAGTGCAGACTAAACCTCTGCACACAACACTCAATTCTCAGATGAACTTTTTACTTTTCTGGGTGAATGTAAAACTATAATGTGTCTTTTAACTGTATCTGAAATCATAATGTTAAAAGTTTGACAGCCAAGTTAACTTCCTACTTTGATATATACTATTTTCTTTTTAATAGCCTCTACTCTTTCAGATTTTCTGATGTCACTGTGTCATCAGGCTGTCATCCTTTTTGAAGATTGAAAGATAAGCAAGTAGAATTGAGTTGGGAAGTACATACGCTAGTTGATATGTCACATATAGTAGTATACAATAGAATAGACATTTAAAAAACAAAGACAGGGCCCGGTGCCAAGGCCTAGCGGCTAAAGTCCTCGCCTTGAACACGCCGGGATCCCATATGGGCGCCGGTTCTAATCCCGGCAGCTCCACTTCCCATCCAGCTCCCTGCTTGTGGCCTGGGAAAGCAGTCGAGGATGGACCAATGCATTGGGACCCTGCACCCGCGTGGGAGACCTGGAAGAGGTTCCAGGTTCCCGGCTTTGGATCGGCACAGCACTGGCCGTTGCGGCTCACTTGGGGAGTGACTCATCGGATGGAAGATCTTCCTCTCTGTCTCTCCTCCTCTCTGTATATCTGACTTTGTAATAAAAATAAGTAAATCTTTAAAAAAATAAAAAAACATAGACATACATAATACATATGACATACATCATTAAGAAGACTATACTGTATACTGGGTCAAAGCATTCTATACACAGAAATCTAAGATATGTAATATGATTATAATAACCCATATATATTTGATTAAGAAATATTGGTTCTAAACACCTATATTGAAACTACCATATCACTGTTATTATTACTATGTATTCACATTCTTCTTATATTGTTTAGTCCTAACTTCTAATAACAGAAATAATCCCCTTCATTAAAAAAAAAACAAATGCTATCTTATTTTAAAGTGCTGCACATGCAGCAAAACACAGAAAAAGAGTATTTTTCAAACCTCATGGGGTGGAAAGCAATTTGAACTTGAAGAATTCAACAAAAATGACTATGTAATGTCAAAAATGTCAATGGCCAATTTAAAATACACTCTCGTTGATGTCACTAATGTTTTGCACTTGATTGATCCAAGGTTTTCTTTAAAAACAAGTAGCAGAGGCTGGAAGAGTGGAGAATGGGAGTTGCTATAAATAGGTACATAGCTTTAGTGTTGCAAGATGAAAAAGTTCTGAAGTAGATACTTTATAACAACGTGAGCCAATTAACACAGCTCAAATCATACTCTAAAAGTTGCTTAAAGTGACACATTTTATGTTTTTTTGCATCAAAAATTAAATCATAAAACATTTGCTCTGAAGAGTTCTACACAAATATTGAATGAGAAGTAAATAAAAAAGTTTTCACTGTATTGGTACACAATGATTTTCTCTTTTTTTAAAGATTTATTTATTTCTATTGCAAAGTCATATATACAGAGAAGAGGAGAGGCAGAGAGGAAGATCTTCCATCTGATGATTCACTCCCCAAGTGACCTCTACTGCTGGAGCTGAGCCAATCTGAAGCCAGGAGCTTCTTCCGGAACCTCCTCCCACATGGGCGCAGGGTCCCAAAGCCTTGGATCATCTGGACTGCCCTCCCAGGCCACAAGCAAAGAGCTGGACTGGAAGTGAGGCTGCCAGGATTAGAACTGGCACCCATATGGGATCCTAGCATAGGCAAGGCGAGGACTTTAGCCACTGAGCCACCACGCTGGGCCCAATGATTTTCTAATTATTTTCATATATACATTCTTTCCAAGCATGATTTTTTTTTCTATTACGCCTTTTTTTTGGTAGAATTTCTTATGCTCTATTTTGCAATAGGTAACTAAGTAAATTCTTATTTGAAATAAAGATAACTTAAAGAGAACCATTTTCAAAATCTGGAGAATTTGATTTTGGGAAGTAGTTGAAGGAAACTCAAGACAAAGAGATAAGAAACTCCTTTCACATAATAAAAATGAAATATGAATTGAGATTGCAACTTTTATTCCAAGTTGGAAACAAGTCAGGAGAATATATAGGCCAAGAAAACAGGACTTAGCTTCTCAGTGATAAGGACCAGATAGTAGCACAGGAAAGAGAAAGAAAGGAAGAAAGGAAGGAAGGAAGGAGGGAGGAAGGAAGGAAGGGAAGGAGGAAGGAAGGAAGGAAAGCGAGAGAAAATCACAAAGTAAATAAAATAATGGACTTTCCTGACACCAATTCTCTGACCCAGGCCAGAAGGGGCTCTGTAGTACCTTTAAAAGTGTTTAAAGTGGAGTCACTCCAGAGGAAAATGAAATTAGGAAATTATCCACCCAAGGAAGGGACATAAACAATTAAACGCTCTCTTAAAACAACGCAATCACTGTGTCTCACTCCAAAGGAAGCATTATTTTATTAAGACATAAATGAGAACACTGTTCCTTTTCACAACCAAATGTGATGAAGAATAAATGGAAAAATAAGTTAATAATAAATAATACATTTCATTCTAGTGAGTGGGATATCTTGAAAACGTTATTGATAAGGAAGAATCAGTGAAAGCAGGAGCAGGCATGGCTCATTTGAGAATATTTGCACAGAATTCTCCGTAAAAATGCCTTGCTGCTCTGAGCTCACCTGTGCTAGAAGGCCGCCCCTTAGGGTAGAGATTGAGACACTGGTCAGCTCCACTAGGCAAAGCTCAGCTCCCATTAAGCAAATGATATACCATTCCCCAGAATGCATTTATCTGTGCACAATGCACCCTGATGGATTTTCCACCCATTGTGCAGCTGGCTATTTTAAAGTTGTGATGGGATGCCCCTGTATTTATGAACCCATTCATTTCAATTATGACAAATGTCTGAAGAATAAGGATTCATATTCTATCACTCCCATGAATGAGCTTTACTCTATAATAGACCTATAATGAATAAATGGATACTGCTCAAGTTAAAGGTGGGGCCCTAGTGATTCTTCCCTTCCACCTATGGATAGAAAAATATTTTCTACAGGAAGATTCAAAGACCAGGGGTCAAACAAAAGAAGCATCATCATAATAATATGTCTATTTAATACACATTAAATATTAAAAGGAGATCGGCTTTAACATCATATATCTTCACAAAAACAATGGAAGAATTATTTCTAACACTTACTTGATCTGATTAGGTTCAGCTATAAAACACACTGATACATAAATGAATGAACTGCAACAAACAGGCTTTTATTTCAATGATATTCC
Source organism: Ochotona princeps (assembly GCF_030435755.1). Taxonomy (NCBI): domain Eukaryota; kingdom Metazoa; phylum Chordata; class Mammalia; order Lagomorpha; family Ochotonidae; genus Ochotona; species Ochotona princeps. Next base: position 20,735,365 of record NC_080832.1, read on the forward strand.
CACAGGAACCTTTAAAACGCAGTCCGCACAAAAATGGTCATAGTTACTTTGGTTCATTATCTATTCATGAAAGAAAAGGTCCTTGCCTTCTCCATTCAGTGAATGAACCATTCATTTTGTCTAGGATGGCTTTGCAGATTCTTTGAGGCTGTTTTAGGTGACTATGAGTGATGTGAATACTAAAGGATAAGTCCAGCATTTTCCAAATCACATCAATCCATTTGCAAATATTCCTTACCTGAGATTGGAAAAGGCCTATTCATTCAACAAACATGAATGCTAACCCTAACCTAACACTACTCTGGTCGCTCAGGCCTCTAATCAGAGAAGAGGAAAACAAAATTCTCCATCCTCTTGGGATTTTTGTGCTATTGGGAAGGATAGCTTAATAAAATAATACAAATATTTTTTAAGCATTAGAAGGTAAAATGTCCCAAAAGGAAAATGAAAAAAGTGAAGTAGAATAAGAGGGATCTGAGGTGCAGGAGTAACTGGTTCACACCCATGGTGTGGCAAAAACAAAAAGGTAGATGATAACATATGTTGGCTACAGAATAAAGAAATTCTACTGCTCTTATATGCCAGTTGGAACATGTAATGGTATAGCCTCATCTGGCAGTTCCCCAAAATATTAAATATCAAATCACCATATGACTCAGTTATTCCAAATCTAGGAAAAGAAATCAGAGAAGTGAAAACATAAATCCACAGGAAAAAAATGTGTACAACTCTTTATATCATGATTATTCATAACAGTCCAACATGGAATGAAATCATATGTCCATCAACTGATAAGTAGGGAAGTAATTAGACCGTGATCTATTCACACAAAGGAATACCATTCAACAATGCAAAGAAAAGGTACTGATACATGTTGTAACATGGATAAACCTGGAAATAACTATGTTACATACAATTCAGTTGTAAAAGATCCCATTCCTATTGTGTACTCCTCTGGAAATGGCTGAAAACAGGCCAACTTAGAGATGGGAAGCAGAAACGGGGATAATGGAGGAAAGCAGGGAGTTAATGTGTATGGGACATCTTTTTAGGATAATTAAAATGTTGAAAATTTCAGCAGTGGCTATGCAGCTTCTGAATAACACTAAAATCATGAATTACATGTGTTAAGTGGGTGAATTGTATGTTTACGTACTAAATCTTAACAAGACTGCTTACAAAAATGCTCTTGAAGAATGATGATGTTGGAAATAGGGTGACTGAGACAGATCTCACAGAGAAAGCATCACCTGAAGATGGACTTCAGGAGAGAAATCTAGAGGAAAAACTCTAGATTTGTTTTCCATTTAAAAAACCAGAAGGGGAACCGCAACTAACAGAAGATAAGAAAGATAAACCGAATGGGCCTAAAAACAATCAAATAAACCAAATTTTCAGTGTAAAATTATTTTAAAAGAGAAAGCTTCAGCCCCAGATTTTCACTGGTGAATTCTACTACTTAAGAATAAATAACATCCATTCTACAAAATCTTTTCCAGTAACAGAAGATGAAGGAAGAGTTCCCAAATCATTTTAAGAGAACAGGGTCACCCTGATACCAAAATCAAAGATAGTAGAAGAAAACTGCAGACCAGTATCATGAAATGTCAAAAAAAAATCATCAAATAAAACCGGGAATTTAAATAAAAATCAGATGATGATCATTTACAATAGGTAAGCAATAAGAAGATATAGGGTACTTAAAACCTAACATTATTTTCTAAAAACTTCTGAGGCCTAATGGAGAAATAGTGAATTAAATGCAGAGGATTACTAGTTCATAGATTAAAAGATTCACCATAATAAAGATATCAATTGTACCCTTAAATTACAGTATAGATTTAATGCAATTCCAATAAAATCCCAATAGGTACTTAAAAAAATAAAGATTATTTATTTGAAAGGTAGAGTTACAGAAAGAGAGTCAGAGAGAGGGAAAGAGAGACAGAGGGAGATCTTCTGTTACTGGTTTACTGCCCAAATGGCCACAACAGCTGAAGCTGGGCCAATTAAAGACCAGGGACCAGAAGCTGCTTCCACGTTTCTCACGTGGATGGCAGGGTCTCTAACAGTTGGGCCATCTTCTCCCTTCGCAGCCACTTTAGCAGTGAGATGGATTTGAACTGGAGCAGGTGGGACTTGAGATGGCGATCACGTGGGATGCCAGCAGCACAAGCGAGGGCTTCAGCTTCTGCCCCTCAACACTGGCCGCAACAGGAACTTCTTGAGGAAAAAAATTAAGCTGATTCTAAAATTCACATGAAAAGCGAAGAACTTGATCCATTAAAAGTTTTAAAATAATTAGTAAAGCTGGAGAAACTACATTACATAATGTTTATTTTTATAAAGCTACAGTAGTCAAGAGAGTGTGAAAAGATGCATAGATTAAGCGAACAGAACAGAGAGTACAGAAATAGACCATACACACATTCGGGGCCAATTAAATTTTTCACAAAGATGCAGAGGTAATTCAAGAGGGAAAGGGTAGTCTTTTTTTAAAAAAAAAAAGGTTTCAGAAAGGCCTCATACAAGACTTCCAAACAGTCCAGGAATGGCCATTTGATTCAGCAGTTAAAATCTTGCTTGGGAAGCCCACATTCCTTATGGGAGTGCTTAGATGCAAGTCCCAACCCCATTTCCAATGCCAGGTGCCTGCTGCTGGGCACCTGGGGAGGGACCAAGTGATGACTGATGTGCCCTGTTATCCATGTTGGGGAGCCAGATTGAGTTCTCAGCTCTCAGCCCTGGCATGGCCAGCTCTGATTATGGCAGGAATTTGGGGAGTGAATCAGCAGATGCAAGATCTAAGTCTATCTGTCTTTTTTATTTATTTATTTATTTATTATTTTTTATTGCATTTCATTTTATGACATCGTTTCATAGGCTCTGAGGTTCCCCCAACCCCTCCCCGTGCCCTCCCCCACGGTGGATTACTCCACCGTGTTGCAGTATTACAGCTCAAATCCAGTCATGCTTCTTTTATTGCAAGCATGTACCATGCATAGAGTCCAGCATCTTATTGTCCAGCTCAATTCAACATTTTCTTGGGGAGACCATCTCTGATCTAAAAGCAGAGCTGGCAGAATATCGTCCTGACCAATTAAAAGCCATAATATAACATCAACAACAGTTTACAACATTATGGGGTTAATTGACATGATATTGAATGAGTGATAAGTTAGAAAATGCAAGTTCTTAACCACATCCTGTGAAAGTGTATCTGTCTTAATGCAATGTAATAAATAAAAAAAATGTCAAAAAAAAAGAAAGTGTATCTGTCTCAATCTTATGGTTTTCCAGATAAATCGATGCTGATAAAAATATAATGCCACTTTGAAAAACAATCCAGACAGAAAAAAAGATGAATTATATTTTATAAAAAGTAAGAACTTGTGCTTGATAAAAGATATTGCTGAAGAATGAAAAGACAAGTTACAGTCCGGCAGAAACAATCCCTCAATGACTTCTCTAACAAAGATCCTCAGAGGATACAGCATACTCTCAGAAATCAATGGCAAGAAAAGAAACTATTCTATAAAAATTTGCCAGAAGATTTAATTAGACCTTTACCAAAGAGGATAAAAGAACAAAAAAAATATAGCTATTGATTTGTAAAATGATGCAGTGCAAAGGCAATTTAATAGCAAAAGGATAGTCTTTTCAAAAAATGGTATTGAAGCAAATGAGTACTCACATCTTATACAAAAATTATCCAAAATGAGCCATAGAACTAAATATAAAGCATAAAACTATAAAATTTTTTGAAGACAATATGGGAGAAAATCTTGGTGACCTGGAGTTAGGTAAATAAATCTGACACTTGATATCAAAGCAAATCTATTTAAAAAAAAAAACCTGCTAAACAAGGTTTTACCAAAATTAAAGTTTCTTTTTCCCCCTGTAAAGAGCATTTTTTAATAGGAGAAAGACAGGCTTCAGACTGCAAAAAATAGCTGCAAATAAAATAGTCAAAAGATCTGAAGACAAAGTTTACCAATGAGACTATATGGATTCCAGACAAACACAAGAAAAGAATTTCAACACTGTCAGCCATTGTGGAAACTATGCTAGTTGAAAACGCCAATCACAAAAAAACAAATACCGTATGATTCCACCAACATGAAGACACTTCAAAAAGTTTATGGAGACACATACTTTCCATGAACATTAGAAACTATATATTGATACCGAAATATATTGAAATATAAAATAAAGCTACATATACAAATAAAAATGAAAGGAACTGGCATTGTGGCATAGCAAGTAAAGCCACCATCTGTGATGCTGGCATTTCATATGAGCACCAGTTTGTATCCTGGAACTAACTTTCAGTTCAGTTCCTTGCTGATGGCCTGGTAAAGCAGAAAAAGACGGCCCAGTATTTAGGCCTCTGCCAGTAGCCTGACCCAGTATTGGATTGTAGCCATTTGGAGAGTGAACAAGCAAATGGAAGACTAATTCATTCATTCATTCTTTTTTTTTTTAGGTTTATGCATTTTTGTAGAAAAGACAGAAGAAGAAAGACAGAGAAAAAGATTTTTTTATTCACTGGCTCACTCCTCAAATGGGCACAATGGACAAAGCTGAGCTGATCTAAAGCCAGCAATCAGGAGCCTCTTCCAGGTCTCCAACATGGATGTAGGGTCCCAAGGCTTTGGGCCATCCTCCATTGCTTTGTAAGGCCACAGAGCTATATGAGAAGTGGAGCAGGCAAGACATGAGTCAGCACCCATGTGGGATCCTGGCACTTGAAGGGGAGGATTAGCCAACTGAGCACTGCACCAGGCCCTTACTCATACATTCATTCTTTCTCTCTCTCTGTGTAAGTCTGCCTTTCAAATAAAGAAATATTTAGAAAATAAGTAAAAACTCACCTGATTGAAAAAAACAAAAGAATTTATCTTTTTTGAAGCAGTCACAATTGTATACATAGCAAATGAATGTTCATACAGCTTGCATATCTGCTTCTCACATAAGCCACTCCACAGCTACTTTTAAGAATATCTTAAGAATCTACACCAGAATTGTCAAAAAGATTAAACATATTGGAGCTGGCATTAGGGTGCAGTGGGTTAAAGTCACAGCCTGCAATATTTGGCAGGTGTTAAAGCCCTGGCTAACTCACTTCTGATCCAGAGCCCTACAAATGCCCCTGGAAAAGCAGTAGGAGATGGCCCAGGTACTTGTGCCTCCGCCACCCATGTGAGAGAATGAGATGGAACCGCAGCCTCCCGACTGCAGCCTAGTCCAGTCCTGGCCACTGTGGTCATTTGGAGAGTGAGCGAACATATAGAAGATCTTGCTGTCTCTCAGTTCTCTCTTCTGTAACTCTCTTCAAATAAATAAATAAAACTTTAAAAAAAGTAAAAAGAGTAAATGCATCTTCTTGAAGCCTATAAATTCATTGTCCTATGGAGAGGCCAAAAGGTTCATTGGTTCATTAACCAAAAGGAGAGGCAAGACAGGAAACAGCTTTGGAAAAGTCAAAAAGGTATTTGTGTTTTTTGAAAGGGCAAGAGTTTAATATAGCTGCAAAAACGATGCTAGGGTCCATGCTTGTTTGGGGCCAGTTTACAGGGAATGTTTTCAACCAGGGCTGCCAAAGATGACCACAGGTCTCATTGAGATGCCGAGGTCTACAATGCTCAGAAATTATTCTAGTAAGCTCTCAACTATGATCTCTATTTTTTTTACTTGTAGAAGAGCCATGATGAGGCAATTTATAAGTATAAGCCAGTTTTCCTACCAAAAAGGAGGGTGACCAAAATTGGGAAACTTTTTTTTTCTGGAAAAGATAAAAGGTAATATACAAGAGTGGGAAAATAACCCACAAGTCAGAAAGAGCAATGTCTTGAAGAAAAATCAATGCAAAACTGCAGTGCCGAAGTTCACACCAGAAACAAAAAGAAAGACAAAACGGAAGGAAAGCACATGATTGTGTCTGTCTGCACAACAGCAAAACAGACAGGCAAGAACGGTAGTCTGCTGCAGACACCAAGTCAGTAGCCAAGGCCAAGGGCCTTCCTGTTGCTCACCTACTGCTCTCAGGTTCCAGATATTCTCCTGTTTCCCCAGTCATCATCTTCTCCTCCATGGAATGCCACCTTCATGAGGCTGAAGACCTTGTCTTGTTCCTGGGCTGAGAATACAGTGAATACGTGTTGCACGTTCAGGTGACAAGGACTCCTCAGAGCCAGAAAGAGTTGTCCAATAGCAGCCACCTCACCTTAAGGTACTAGAGATGACAGCCTTGTACAGACCCCAAGGTCTCATCAGAAGCAAAGATGTGTTCTTGCTCTGTGCTTCTGAGGACAGGAAAGAGAGTGCTAAGACCCCTCCACCACCACCAGAGTCCTCCTCCATGGGCTATAAGAAATCAAAAGGACTGCTTCCCCAGAAGCAATCTGGAAGGTTCAGCTCATCAGAAGCTCTGAGCCGAAAGGGAAGGGGGAAATGATCCGACTGCTCTGGTTGAAGATCACAACTCACCAGGAGAACAGGTAAGGAAAGTGAAAATGTATTTGAACTGATGACGTTGAAAACAAGGTATGATTTTGTGGACAACAGAATTCCTACAACAATGTTAGATGGAGAAGACATGAGGCCATTACATGAAAAGAAAAAGTATGTGCCAAGAGGACACCCATGCCTTTGACCAAGTCATGAGAACCTTGAAGCTGAATTAGGGAGGAAGGATGAGTCCGTAGATCATAATATAATAACAGATATCATGAAGAAAAGCAGTTTGAACATAGAAACAAACAAACAAACAACAACCCAGTGTTAGACTTCTAGTTGTTTCAGAAGAAATAGTATTTATGACGTTTGGGAGTAATAAGATGCCTCAGAGTTCTTTTTTTAAAGATTTATGTTTACTGGAAATGCATTTACTGAGAGGAGAGATGGAAAATTCATCCATCCACTGGTTCGCTCCTTGAGTGGTCACAACAGCCAGAACTGAGCCTATCCAAAGCCAGGAGAGAGGAGCTTCTTCCAGATCACCCATGCAGGTGCAGGGTCCCAAGGCTTTAGCTAATCCTCTACTGATTTCCCAGGCCACATGTCGGCAACGCCCGCGTCACCGCGTACCCCGAGCCGAGCGGAGGGGCTAGGGTTACAGACAGACAACACATAAGACAACACAAGACAACACGCAGTGGGTCACTCTTGTACACAAAATGCCAACTTTATTTGGGGTCCCCCTGCATCTTTATAGTCTGCTTGGTCCCTCCCAGTATTATCCCAATGTTCAAACAACACATAAGCCCCCTGAGGGCATCTTAACAAAAGGCAAGTAAGGAAGAGGGAACTTGCAGTCAAGCCAGGGGCTAAATGCATTAGGCCAAGATTTCCCACTGTGTTACCTCTTAGAAACAAGCTAAGCTGTGGAGTTAACCCTTGGGAGACCAGGGCCTACAGCCACAATCAAGGAATTGGATGGGAACCGGAACAGCTAGAACACTAACTGGCACCCATATGATATCCTGGTGCATGAAAGGTGAGGATTTTAGCTATTATATTTCAGCCATTTGGGCCCTCAGAGTTCTTTAAACAGAATTAAGATTATAAATAAAGGGAGACTTGAAATATCAGTACAAAAAGTAAGTCATGGAGACACAGTGGGACAGATCTGGCAGATTAGAAGGGACAGATGTGACACACAGTGTTGGGAGTGGTGTCTACGGTCAGGAGGGAGCAGAACTACCAGGGTCTGTGAACGAAGGTGGATATGCACAGGGAAGTGTCTGGAACAGAAGGCCCAGGAGCTGGAGAAAATGCAGGAGTGGGTGCACAAAAAGAGTATATCGAGCATATTGCTAGCAAGGACTGACACTGCAGTAGACGAGATGCTTTCCGCATGAATTAGGGATGGGCAGAAAAGTAATGGAGAGAACTGACAGAAACCCTCAGCTCCCCAGACGTTGATGACGACTGGTATTGGCAAATTCTAATTTCATAACAAGGTAAGTTTCTGTTCTGGACTTGATTCTAAATAGTGAATCTATGGCTGGTGCAGTACAAGTTAGAAGATCACGGGAGAAAACACAATGGCCTGAACAATAAGAAAGAGCATGCAAAGCAGGGCTAGATACAAGACCACCCTGTTGGCTCCAGGACAAGGGGAGCGTTGATAACTGTGCCTCCTGGCACAAGCCACCTAGGTCCAAGGACTCAATAAAAACAGGTACCTGGGCAATTGAGTGGCTCCCAGTGAAAAGAAATTCTGAAAGTAAAGACAGAAAAAGAAGAAACATATGTAATGGATGGATTGTCATGCAATCATCAAAAAAATCACAGAAAAAATAATTAAAAGATAAGTTTTGGTGCCAAAAATTTATCGAAAACCAAGTATAGTTTTTTCATGTTTCCCAGGAATAAGGAAGTTCTTAAAGACTCCCTCATATATCCTGGTACAGTTAGGCGTCACTCAGTAATGGGGGCATGTTCTGAGAAATTCACTGCTTAGCGGTTTTATCACTGTCTGAACAAAGCAGAGCATATTTGTAAACTACGATATCACTATATCATAGAGTTACAACGGCCACTGCTGCATACGTTATGCATCCCTGGCTGAAATGCAGTTATAAGTTTTTGCTGCGTTTGGTAATACACACACCTCTAAGTATATATGTGTGTGTGTGTGTATGTATTCATGCACATACCAAGCACAAATTAGAAAAAATGGAAATAATTAGTTTTGGGCCAATATAAAAGAAAATGTTCCTAACCAAGCTGGGAATTAAGAGGCTAGGAAGGAGCACAATGACTGTGTTTTCAAGGTTGCTATAGAGGGTTGATTATGTCCTGACAATCTTAAATTCCAATTTCAATGAACAAGCAAGTGTCTCATTATAATTACAATAAATAGTGCTGGGCCCAGCACAGCTAAAGTCCTCACCTTGTACATGCCAGGATTCCATATGGGTGCCGTTTCTAATCCTGGTGGCCCCACTTCCCATCCAGCTCCCTGTTTGTGGCCTGGGAAAGCAGTCGAGGATGGCCCAAAGCCTTGGGACCCTGCACCCGTGTGGGAGAGCCGGAAGAGGCATCAGGCTCCTGGCTTTGGATTGGCTCAGCTCCAGCCATTGCGGTCACTTGGGGAGTGAATCATCAGACGGAAGATCTTCCTCTCTGTCTCTACTCCTTTCTATATATCTAACTTAACAATAAAATTAAAGAAATAAATAAAAAAAGCAATAAATACTGCTTGGCTGTATTGGGACCAATATTAACAGCAGCAGGTTTCAGACGTATTATGGGTTAAAACAGATTTTGTGAATTAGAGTAACTTGTAAACATTCTCATTATTTCCAGTAATATGAGTGGAGAATGGGGACATTACCAGTATGTAAGTTAAGGACTATTTGCAGACAAAAGTAAGGATGCATTATATCAACGCTAATGGGCATTCTCTATAGAATTTGCTATTCAGATCTATCAAATATATTTGAGGGACTACAAATGTGGACTCCATGAGGCTAACTTGCTGACGTTGGGTTTGTTGGCCTTTTAGAGTCTGGCTCTTGGATTTGGTTTGAAGAATGAAAGCCATAACAAAATGTTTATATTGCAGAGTTAATTCCTTTGCCCCTCTTCTGATAGAACTGTAAAGAGTACAAGTATATGATTTATTAGGAGCCATGGTGCTGGCAATATGTATCAAAATCAACAACCATGAGGTTCATGAATGTGAGATGTTTTAAAGTTTAGCTGTTGGATAGAGCAAAGTTTATAATGGAGCAGAATCATAATGTATCCAGACCACTATTGACAGAAGGAAATGCCTGCTACATTGAATTCATGTGATCCCTTCACAGAATTTCTGTCTGTGTTCCCTTCCCATTCCTCCTTCCTGACTTTCCTCACTGTTGCCTTTCCAGGAAAGCTGTTATGACCACCGTACTTGAAACAGTAACCTCTCTCTCCTACTCCCTAGCCCAACTCCTAGCTCTGTTTTTCTCTTTCCACTTTCTAATGCACGATCTGGTTTATTTGGATTTTCTTTCTGCTTCCTATCTCTACTAGAATATAAGCTCCATGAGAAAAGAAGGTATCATCTTTGGAGAATCACTGAATTTTATAACTAGGGTCACAAGGGCAAAGAACTTTGCCTGATATTGAGAAGATACTCAGAGAAATTTGCTCAGAGGGCAAAAGAGCACTGTCCAATGTGTAAGCCAGGAATCCCATGTGGACATGGATGTGCTGTGTGGTCTTAGGCCGGTTATGTAATTTCAAAAACAAAAATATACTTCACTATAGGACAGAGTTGATTAGCAGATAAAAGCAGTGTCACTTTTGTAGTGAACAAGACAGGTAAAATGAAACTGTTGTCAGGCCTTAATGCAACCACAGAGGTTCATAACAAATATCACCTTGGACAGATCTAACTTCTTTCCAATTCCAAACAGCAACCCTATGCCTCTATGGCTACAGAAAGTATTACTCTTTAATGGTACTAAACTCAATTTTGGTCCTTGTCAACCATTTTTCTACACATATATTGCTGACATCAGGCCTATGAATAAAATAGGTTTTGTCAGGCCAAATCCTTCCTACACCAAAACGAGTATAATAAGCAAACCCATGTGTTAGAGTCATCTTTTAAGGACCACTCCTCACTGACCTGTATTTCTTCTAGAGATACAATATAATGGCCAAAGGCATTGGCACTGACACATTATTGCGTGGGACCAAGTGCTGCCTCTGCCACTTGTGTGTTTCTGGCCCCTCTTAATGTGAATAAAGTTCTCAAAGCAGGATCCTGTACATAACAGTATTTAATTTAAAAAAAAGCAGCCATTCTTACAAGAAGAGAATTGCAGAGGACAAGCAGGGGATTGACGTCTCTGGGTCTCTGCAAGCCAGTCTGGTTCCTAGAATGCTAATACTTGCAACAATGTTATCTGAAAATCTAGGCAGGCATTCCTGTCTCATTACTAATAGCACATATAAAAAAAATCACAATCTCACAGAAGATGAATTGCATTGATTTTCTTTGCTTATGAATATGATTTGCTTTTAAGTAAGTGTGGGAGACAGGCAGAGGATTCTCTTATTATTGGCTTTTTAACAGTAGTACATAGATGTCATTGTGAAGTATATATACTTTTGTTTAGGATTTTAACCTGTTACCTCTTTCTTTTCCATTACAGTTTTAAATCTTAAGGACTTTTATCCAATCCTCAAGGATGTGGTGCTGTAGTCCCAGCAATTCAAGGCACATATTTTTTGAGTATATATACTCCTTACTCTGTTTTTTTTTTTTTCTTTTTACAAATTATCTAGGCTTAGGTATCTGTTACAGCAACAGAAACCAGTTGAAGACACAAGAATAGCTGGGTTGGCAGGGGTTCTGAGGTGGCTGGAATGCATTCGAACACAGGATTTTTCCACTCCCTCTTCCTTTACTCCCTGAGTCCATGCATAGCATTTATCAGTACCTTACCTAGAAGAAAAATTCCATGCAGTCAGTTCCTTGCTTGCTTATTTACTGCAGAATACCCAGCTTCGAGAACATGGTGTGGCACACGATGTGTTTCCAAAGTAGGCAGATACAGACTAGATGAAAGGATTAGAGTTAACATGCTGTGTTCAGGTCAGGATACTCTTGAGGGGCCTCGGGAGGTGTGCTGGGGCATTGACTCAAGGCTGGACCAAGACAGGAGATGTAGACATTGATAAGAGAACCTTCAAAGACAGGGAAGGGTGGCCAAAAGAAATGAGAAGAAGACAGGGGGCAAAAGAGAAGGGGAAAAACATCAAGGTCAGCTTTCATCTATTAAGGAAAGACTACTGGGGAATGTTCAATGTTGAAAAGGTTGAAATGGATGAAAATCGGGATATGACATTGAATTACATGATGAGAAGACTTGGAATAACCTCAGTGGATACAGACTGCAGTGGGAAAAAGAATGAGTAGGGGAAACAGTGGAAGCAGCAGATACTGACTGGATTTTTAAGATATTTGGACTTGATGACAGAGGATCATAGAAGTTGGGTAACAGCTGTTTAGAGAGGGTCCTTAGCTTCGAGTTGATGCAAACATATTTAAGGACTCAGAGAAAGAAATCTCACCTGTCCCAAGCAAAGAAAAGCAAAACAAAACAGATTACCCAGGACAAAAGGTAAAAACAATATTTTGAATTCAAAAGATAGGGAAGAGATAGTCTGTAGCATAGGTGGGACTGAAGAAAGGCCTTCTTGCTATTTTTTTAAAATAAGGTTTATTTTGTTTTTATTGTAAACCCAGATTTACAGAGAGAAGGAGAGGAATGACAGAGAGAAAGGTTTTCCATCTGCTGGCTCATTCCCCAAATGGCCACAACTTAAAACTGAGCTGATCTGAAGCCAGAAACCAGAAGCCAGGAGCTTCTTTCAGGTCTCCCACTCAGCTGCAGGGTCCCAAGACCCTATGCCATCTGCTCGTAGCTGGAATGGATGGGAAGTAGAGCAGCCAGGACATGAACCAACGCTCATATGGGATCCCAGTACTTAAAGGTACAGTATTAGCCAATCAAACCATTACTCCAGGCCCAGCTTTATGCTAGAAAACAAGGCCAACGAACTGGAATTCAGGCACAAGCCCCATCTACCTTACAGGATAAGATCTTTTGGGCTTAATTCAAGCATCCACAACCAGAAATGACTCAAAGATCACCAATACAAGCAAGAACATTCCTTATCTCCCACCACAACAGAAGGGTTATTAAAGTGGCAATACAAAGTCAGTGTACCCTTCTATCTACCACTCTTTAAAATCTCTTACAACAGAAACTCAGACCAGAAAATGTGGTACAGTCCTAATCACTGGGTAGCAGAAGTCAGTAAGATTCATGTCTACATGAATGTCAAGTCAGGAGTCAGAGCGAAGGACAAACACAAAGGAATTATTTTTCTTGGAAGAATTCAACCTCTTTCTTATCCCCATAACTGTTGTCTTGTCTAATATGTACTTCAACTTGCCAAACTGCACATGGCTTAACCAAACAGAGCAGTTTCACTGACTGAGACATATCTCTGGAGAAGAAATACCTTTTTACCATTTTTTTCAAAATCCATGGGTTTTTTCTCAACATGATATCTTTTTTAATGATAAAATTTATGATATATTCTATGTATCTCATCAGCAACTTAAGAAGGTGGTGATAAAATATTTGTTCATAGGTAATTGTATAGCACCTTATGAAATACGAGTAAAGCATTAGCATCAAGGATTTCAAATAAATGGTACTCTCCGTACTGACTTTCAAAGTTGTATGTACATGAACTGTACAAGGGATACTAACATATCAGAAAGTAAAAGTACTATGCAATACGTGTATCTACTTCCAAGTAGAAGGACTTTCAATGAAACTTTTAAATATGTCTCTAGAATATGATATTAGATTTTCTACCTTTCTACATTAGTACTTACCATGTCATGATATATTTAAATGTTAAAAAATTAAACTTGTAACTTGTACTAAGGGACTATACTATTTTGACAATATGGGGACAGAAAAAAGGATAAGCAGGGAAGAACAGGGAGGAAGGAATGAATTCCTACACCTACAAAAATGTATTATGGAAAACCAAAAGAAAAAAAATAAGTAAACAAAAAGATACAACAAACATAACAGGCAAATTCAGAGTATTGTTAATACATCCACTTCGTTTGTGTTCATTTCATTATGTAGAGATTTTGATGCACAAATAGACAATAAAGCATTTAATGATTTTTGGGGGGATTTTGATACAGTTTGGTAGTGCTTAGTGATTAGGGATATAGTTTTTACAAATAATTTTTGGAGCTGAACTTATGTAACATTTTGTAAGAATATGAAAAGAAACCAAAGATCGGCTATCCTTACTCTTCATAAATACGGAACCACACAAAATAGCATTGAACACTACTGAACATGGCTTTTTAAAATATTTAGGATTAGCAGAAATGTATCCAAGCCTCCCTGTTATTAGAATAATTAAAGAGTGATTAGAAGCAAAGGGAAGTTGTCAGAGGTAATCAACAGGCAAGAGAGGCAACTTTATTTTTTTTTTATTCATTGATTACATTGTATTATGTGATACAGTTTCACTGGAACTGGGAATCACCCCACCCCTCCCCCCGCCCTCCCCCCATGTGGAATATTCCACCTTGTTGCATATCCACTGATCAAGTACAGTTGAGAAGGGCAACTTTAGAGCCCGCTGCCTTTCATCTTATCTTCACGGCACTGCCCAGAGCCCCTCTCCCATGTAAGTAACCCCAGAACTTGAAGGGCTAGTTTTCTCCAATGTTTAGGAAAACAGCACTTCAAAAGTCTACCCTGGCCCCATGCAGAACTGAAGAGTGAGGAAGAAACCAGGCATTTAGCCAGGATGCGACTATCGTCGGCCATTCCCTGAAGCCCCACCGCAGAACCTGGAACTGAAGCATACCCTGGGACCCAGCTCCTGCCGGCCCTGACTTCGCACATGAGAAAGCTGAGGCCCAGGAACTGAATCTCACTGTTCAAAGTCACCTGGTGTCTTGGCGATGTCCTAGCACCATCCCTCCTCCAACTGCCTCCTCATCCAGGAAGGTCCCTCTACTCACAGACCACTATTTTTCCCTAAGCCAAGACTCTCTTTTTCTCTGTACTTTTATTATGGAAAGTGTCAATATAGATAGAGATATGAGAATAATAAACCCCTTTATTTAATTATCAACTCCCTATACTTTCACTCATCTCAACCCTCCTACAGGATGATTTTGAAACAAATTTTTGGTATCATAAATATTAAAGACCCAAGGAAATTATACAGGAAACGTATCAGGGCGTTATCCTCAGGAAATTGTGATGTTTCTGATCTGTATCCTGGTGCTATATGTAGTATTCTTTATTTGAGATCCAAAAGCCAGCCTCATCTCAGCACTGCTACAGATAAGACACACTCTGCAGCCCTGTACACACACTCACAATGTTAGACTGTGATGCAAAAAGCTATTTTCATGCTGCTATTGTCTGGGGCAGCAACTAAGTGTGGATAAAGCTGATTTTAGAGAGAAGCATCCTTCTATGTTAAAACAAAAATACCACCAAGTACTTATTTAAACTGGGCCTCAATTACTCTAGCCTGAGATTTAAAGGCATTTTATTCTATGAATTCTTATGATGGGCACTAAACACTGTAATTCTTACATTTAACAAATCTACAAGGTAAATTAGAAACTGAAGATGTTTACACCAATAAGGTCACTGCCTTCCTAGGACAAAGATACAGGAAACACATCAAAGAGTTACCCTCAGGAAATTGTGAGCATCTATGTGTCTTAACAACAAGACATTAATTTAAAATTAAACACAAATCTGGCAACATTTTTTTAGGATACAGCCACTGAAATCATGTCCACAGAATAAAAAAAAATCAGAAAGGACATTTAAAATAAATTATAATTAACAAATGAGATTATTCTTCTAGAAGCAGGAATATAAAACAGCTGTGTGTGTCTGTACGAATGGGATTCCTGCCACCACAATGTTTATGAACAATATTACTATCTCCAATTTTACACTACTTCATGCCCCCCGATTCATGTCACACTTCACGTGAATTTACAGATATATACTTAACAACAAAATTACGTTAGAAAGGCAAAACCAATACAAAACAAGGGTAAATCTAAGTTGTTTTGTATTTAAGTGAGATAATATTACTTCGACTACAGATTCACTTTTCTTCTTAAATAGAATCTCGAAAAATCGAACATTCAATTTTTGAAAAATTCAACCATTTATCCTATCTTAAAACAGGGTTAAAAACATACCTGCTGAGGTTTCTCTAAATTTGTCACTGGTCTTCTTTTTCCTCCATTTCCAAGGCTTGAAGATCTTACCGATGGAGGACAGCTTCCCTTTTCTCTTGAAGGGAGGTGTTTGGGAACCTGTTGTCGGGCCATCTGAATTTGCTACAGAAGCTTTGTCCAGTCCGTCAACTGTTCAGAGAAAAAAAAAAAGTCGGAAAAAGGCTTTAAAAAATGTTTGAACCAACATTCAACATCTTCCCCTTCTGGTCTATTGGCAGTGAGCACGCCTTCTCTCGCTGTCCCATTTTACAGCTGGTAGGAACCTCTTGGTACATCAGTAAGTCAATCAACCAGGAATGAAGAGTTCCCTAAGAGAATCATTTCGCAGAACCACAAAACTAACAAGAGTCTTACATAATAGGTAGGACCTGATACACGTGAACCAGTGAAACCAGACGAATCCACGTGCAACAGCATCAACAGTTTGTGCTGAAAAGTCCAATGATTTCTGAGGTAGGAGGTTCCTCCAGAAGCTAGTTCGGTATTCTCTGTTATGAAAATTATAATTACGGTGTACTTAAAGCCATGGGTTCCCCTTCACAAAATAAAATTTGATGCCAGGAAGAAAATTCTATTTTTACAATACTAAACTATAATTTGCCTTTATTACAAATTAAATAAATAAATACTAAAAAAGAACCCCGAAATACAGTGTTCTGCTTCAAACGGAAGGATAGCCAATACTAACAACAGGAAATATCTAGAAAATGTGGGCACTGTGTGTGATCAAACAGATCTTTGTATGTCCTCATCATTTTATTAACTAACAAAAAAAGGTACAAAATTCTTAAGTTGCTTTATATCATGTTCTAAGCCAAAGGGAGATAGCATATGACCCATATTAAGCCAACTATCAGATTTTAATAGCAAAGAAATGGAAAGACCTGAGAATGGATGAACTTTGAAATAGCTCTGAATAATTAAAAAGAATAAGACAGGACCACTGATAACACAGCAATGCAAACATTATCTCCACACACCCTAAGATAACACAGTGAAGAGTATGTGCTGTGTGGTTCCATTTATTTGAAGCTCTTAAAGTAAGAGAAACAACATTGTAGGAAGAAAAAGAAGAAAGAAAAGGAGATTAAAAAAAACAGTAGTTTCCTCTTGGACTGAGACAGAAGTAGGAATTAATGGAGAAAGGCTCAAGGGAGCTTGCAGTTGTAATTGAAATTATGGAAATTATCTCCACAATGACTGAATTATACAAGACTCATCAGATTTTATTTTTGATTTTGTGCATTTCACTTTATGCAAAGTTACCTGAAAAAAAAAAAGGCATAAACAAGGACCGTTAAGGATTGAGAAGCATGCTGAGCCATTTGGGTGTATAGTCATATCCATAAAAAAATAGAGATGGAAGAGGCACATGGAAACACACATGGAATTAAAGTATAGCAATAAATTAAATGTGTAATCTAGGTGGTAGGCAATTGGAGATACTATCCTTTTGCCTTCTCTTTACTTTTGAAAACTGCCATAAAGAAATCCCGGGGAAAATACAACAAACAAAACCAAAAGACTTGGGCTTCCAGGAAAGCAGAATGAACAGATTTACACTTTCCAATTTTCTTGTTAAGTACAACTTAACAATTACTGGATGTCATATTCTAAAAGAAAAAAAAAAGTGAAAGAACTCCTTACTCTGTGAGGCAAAGAGATCTTACAACACAAGAGACAACACGGTCGTTCCTTGGGTTTTTTTGTGCGTTACAGACCCACACCCACAGCTCAGGTCAACAACTCAAAAACGTCAATGGGCAGAGATTAAAACAGTTTCAACAAAAGCCTGCCTTTCTGTAGACACAGGATCAGGACAGACGCAGCTTACAAAGACAGAAAACCTTCAGCCACTAACCAGCCAGACCCCTCGGAGCACACAACGGCCTTCCATGCCAGCCAAGTCTGAGTGGAGGCACTAGCCCTCCACTTGCACAAAGTGTCGACAAGGAATCCTAATACCCAGAGGCACAAGTGAGGAAACCACGTGGGGAGCCAAGACCTTCAGTGCCTGCAGGGTGACCAACTGACAATGAAGCATCCTTCCCCACCCCTCACGGCCCACCCACCCACCCAGGAAGAAGGACCACCACCCCTTCCCAGCAATAGCTTGGCATTTTTTCCTCCTGCTAACACCAGGACAGACTCAAACCACTGCTCATAAGGAACCAGGCCATCTCCATCATGGTGTCATCAGGGCACCCAACACACAGTAATGTCAAGAGAGGACAGGTAGGGAACCCCGCCTTTTACTTCCACAGTAGAGTGACAAGTTGGCATCCACTGATTGTTGCAGAGGGAAGCTATCAGATAATCCCAATTACAACAGAGGGTTTCAACAAGATATATAGGCTCTCATAACTTAATACAAAATCTCAAAGTTTCAGCCAAAAATCACATAGTATATAAAGCACCAAGACAATCTCGGAATGAATGAAAAGCAACAGTAGATGACAACTCCTAAATTCTTCTGAGGTCTTGTCCATACAAGCATATGAGAACTCCCATTCCTTGTACAGGTGATGACCACGCTAACAGCAGGTGCTGTTTGGACAAGAGGCACCCAGAGTCTGCACGTTACTGAGGAGTAAACTGGTGATGCAAATTCTACACTGACTGATTCTAAATGTGATTCTTAAACACTTTCATCATAGGGTAACAGAGAGATAAGGAAAGACAGGTGGATTTCCAGGCTACAGATGTAAAATCCTTCTGTTAAAAAAGTCAGTTTGCATGTTTGTTTATTTAAAATGCAGAATTACAGAGAGGGAGAGACATATATAAAGTGGGGGTGGAGTGGGTGGGGATTGCAGAGATCTTTCCATGTACCGTTTCAACTCCTGAAATAGTCACAGCAGCCAGGCCAAAGCCAGGAGCTTCACCTGGTCTGCCACGTGTGTTCAGGGGCCTAAATACTTGAGCCAGCTTCCAGTGCTTGAGAGGTGCACTCGCAGGGAGTGGATCATCAGTGGAGTGGATGGTACTCCAGCTCACACGGAAGGCCAGCATGATAAACAGCAGCTCTAGCTATTGCAGCCATTTGGGGAATGAACCAGCGAATGGAGGGTGTTTGTCTCTGTCTCTCCTCTCTGTAAGTCTGCCTTTCAAATTAAGAAAAAACAAATCTAAAAAAAAATCTAAAAAAAAAATTTCTACTCCTGTTCAGTTATCTTCCTTGAACCAGGAGCACACCTAGGGAGGCAGAGAGCATATGGCTATTGTTCAGCTAGACTTCATGCTGAACTTTCATGGAAGGGCTTAACATTCAACAATGCAAATGTTGTGAAAAATATATAAGGGACGACTGTTAGAAACACAACTTCTAGAGTTACCATCTCAAATTTATTTTTATGGCAATAGACACATGTTTAACTTTCCTTTCCTTACAAAGGAACAAGAGCTTCATCTCCCAACCCTTAGATCCAGTTTTCTTATACTCTAAAAAGTTTCTATTCCCTCTGAACCAATGAAGCACAATTCATTTTTCTTCTGAAAATAAGAAGAAACAATTATACTAAACAAACAGTTTCCTAGATGACAGAAAGTGGTAAGGGGTGTGGGTAATTGATGAGTGAAAAATTATAGCCTGAATGTTAAAATTCATAGCTGCATATGAAATTAACTGTCATTGTCTTTATTGTACATTTATCTTAATCCCAGCTCTGGAAGGGGCTGGTCAGTGTCAACGGCTGCTGTGGTGGACACACATTCACATACCCTTTTTCCTGACAATGAATCCATCTGCAGTTTTATAACTGTCAGGCAATTATAACCATACTTGCAACTAGATACCGTATAAAGGACACTGTTGACCAAATTGCCATTGAACTTTTCCTAAAGACTGTGAAGAGAACAGTTTCCTGCTTTAAGGTGTATGAACAAAACTTTTAACTCCTTTCTTCTTGACACCCATTATGTTCGAAGTAACAGTGACACACTTTCCTTTTCCTTTAATTTATATGATAATCCCTTTGAGTGGTGGTAATTTACTCAAGTTATCAAGTCACTGGCTAAGATACACACATCCTGGGGTCAGCATCATAGTGCAATGGTTTAGCAGGTGTGGCTTACAATGCTAGCATCCCCATGACAGAACATCAGTTCTCTGCTTCTGATTCAGCTTCCTATGATTGCACCTGGGAAGATGGTAGAAGACACTGCAAGTGCTTTGGTCCATGTCAGCCGCATGGGAGAATCAGATGGAATTCTTGGTTCCTGGTTTCAGCCTGACCCAGTCCTGCATATTGTTGCAGCCCCTGGGGAGTGAATCAGCAGATAAAAGATATATAACCCATCCCCATAAACAAATAAATCTTAAAAAAAAAAAACTAAAAAACAAACAAAACAGACACCAACATCCAATATTAAGTTGGCTTTTAAACCTGGGCCTGGCTCTTGCCACCTACTATCTACCACGTCATATCCTAGGAGGCAGTAGTGATGGCTAAAATAGCTGAGTTCCTGTTGCCCATGTGAGACATCTGTATTTAGGTCCTGGCTCCTGGCTTCAGCCAGTCCAGTCTCCATTGTGGGTAACGTGGGGAGTGATCTTACCAGTTAAGAACATTTTTCCCCCTCTATTTGTCTCTCCAAAAGAAAGGACAAAAGACAAGGAAACAAACCTGCATTTGAAACTTTTTATAAATTCTGTCCCTGTATTGGTAGTGAATTTTGCATTTACATATAGACAAGAACAAACTGTAAAATAAATCTCAGCTGAAGATTGAAATTTCCTGTTTTTAAAGTTGATTTCAATCCACTTTCACGTTATTAGAGTAACTTATTTATGAGAACTTTCCTTTTCACATTAAAATCCATATTTCAAAATGCATTACATTTTGAAACACAGTAACTGATTATTTCAATATGGACATTGTAAATGACATAGCTCAGTCTATTAACCCACTAAGCCAAGTTCATACCTCATAGGACTTCTCCACGCCAGCTGATAAGAATCTAGTGAACGCAAGCACATCTTATTTTTCATTTAAGTAGAAATTCATCAGTTACACAGTCCCAGTGCAAATTCGACTGTACATGGTTGCATAATGTCACATAAAATAAATTACAGATTTCAATAATCTTCCCTTTGAGACCTGAGAACTGAATGATGGGAATTCTTCAGAAATTGTGTCTAACACAAGACTGTGCAGTATTTAAGTATGATTTTGTGGTTATACTTTCTTAGATGTCCATTTTTCTCCACATATAATTGTTTCAGTCACTTGGAAAGTAACACAAACGTGGCCAAGCAGACCTGGGGACTTAATACGGTGTAGTGGGCCTGATGCTACAAGCTAAGCTGCCACCTGGGATACCTGCGTTCCTTATCAGCTACTCTGCTTCCACTCCAGCTTCCTGGAAGGCAGTGAATGATGGCTCAAGACCTTGCGCCCCTGCTTTCCACATGGGAGATCCAGACGGTGTTCCTGGCTCCTGGCTCCTGGCTTTGGTCTGACCCAGCCATGGTTGTTGCTGGGACTTGGGAAGTGAACCAATGGATGAAAGTTCTGTCACCCTACTTTTGAAACAAGTAATTGAATATTTCAAAAGATACAATTTGGTACTGTTAATGGAATCCTGGACCACGAAAAGAACATTAGGGAGACACCGGTAAAATCCCAAGAAATGGTGGCGTTTACCTAACAATAAGGAAAAATGAATGTACATACATTGTAGCAAATGCAACACTGACACAAGACATTGACCACAGAGAGTATCTGAGGACCATCTGTGCTATCTTTTCTGTTTTTATCCAAATCTAAAACTCTTTTAAAAAGTGAGCTTGTGTTGAGAAACGTGGCATTAGCTAGAATAGTAGTGAACTGAAGATGAAGATTTTGGAGACTCTTCAGGAGACAGGGAGCTGTTGTTAGAGATCTCTTGGGGGTACTGGTTTTTATCAAAATCAAAGATTTATTTTATTTATTATTACTATTATTTTCCATGATACAGATCTGTAGGTATAAGAATTCCTCCATCCCTCTCCCCTTCTTCCCTCGCCATAAGAAAGACTTCTGCTCAAAGGAGTTTGAACGTGATAATGCTTCAAAGTTGCGCCTGTTCGCCCTCTTCCCCACTGATCCCTGCTGCCAGTCTCCCTTTTATATGAAATGCTTCAATTTTCAAAATGTTATTATCAAGAGAACACCTACAGTTCGTCAAATGACTACTCAATGCCTTTTAGCACATGGCACACCCAACTGAAATGGCCTTCAGTAGCACAGGAAATGGAAGCCGATGGGCCCACTGCACCTGCCGACGGCATCAGGAGTTCCTCATAGTTACTGTGAGACTACACAGAGAAGAGACTCCAAACTCACTCTACAGTACACTCCGACCAGCACCCACGCAGGCACGTGTGCTGCCCTGCCAAGGAAGAAGCACCAAGCTGAGGACAAAAGGACCCCTTGTACGGTATTTTGAAATCACTGAAGTGTTTTTCAGCAATCTTCCTGGGAAATCAAGATGTCAGTTAAAGGGCTGAAAAATTTAAATTTATCTGAAAAGGAGGGTGGGTGAGGGAAAGAAGGTTAGAGGGGATCAAGGGGACTCTCCCATCCATTGGCTCACTCCCCAAATACCCACAACTTAAGCCTTTGGGTAAGGGTGAACACAACATCTAGAAATCCAATCCAGGTCTCTCAGGTGGGTGGCAGTAACTCCAGTGCTTGGGCTGTCACCTGCTGCCTCCCAGTGTACGCATTAGCATGAAGCCAGGATAGCGAGCAGAGCTGGGACTTGGACCCAGGCACTCTGCTATGACACTCAGCATGCATAAACTTCATGCGAACTGCTGTGGCCCCTAGAACTGACATTTATTACCTAGCAATAGAGGATGCATTTCCAAACTCATCTTTTATTCTTCTGAACTTATGTGGATACAAGAATGCAAAAAAATCAGAAATGGATTATCCCATAACTCCTGCTTGTATGAAAGGCCCAAAGAGTGGCACTCAGCAATCTACCCTGGGGTTCACTCTCTCCTGAATGCTGAAATCATTGAGTGCTTTACTAGTAATACAATTAGCAACGGTTAACATTTCTGGAGTATGCACTGTGTGCCAGGCACTAGGCAAAGTGTTCTGTCAGCATCAGCTAATGCTAACTTTCATAATAGCTCCAAGACAGGTGACATTATTACTCCCATTTCTGAGATGAGAAGACTAAGACTTACTGAGATTGAGCACCTACCCAGTACCTGCCATATGGTATATGTATGTGTTTATTTATCCATCAAAAAAGAGTACATATTTAATCACATGCTACGGGCTGGCTCTGTGATACAGTAGGTAAAGCAACCATTTATAACACCTACCTACATCTCATATGAACACAGTTTGAATCCCAGCTGTTCCACTTCCAATCCAGTTTCCTGTTAATGGGTCTGGGAAAGCAGCAGGAGCTGGATCAAGGTCGCTGCACCCAGGTGGGAGACCTGCTTTGGCCTGGCCCAGTCCCAGCTACTGAGGCCACTAGAAGGGTCTCTCTTTCTCTGTCTCTCCCATTCTCTCTATAACTACATCTTTCAAATAATCAAATCCGTCTATCTGTAAAAATGGCCCTCTCTCCTACAAGGCCAGTGTTAATTCAGGGCTGTGAACCCATGTGTGACGTGCAAGATGATCACAGAGAGACAGAGCTGTGTGATTTTGCTCTTTGGGCAGTCACAGGAAGCTGGGGACGTGATATTATTACTGATCCCCAATATAACCAAAGAACAAAGGAGGATGCAAAGAAGCCCGGGGAGGGAAAACTAAGCTCCACTGAGGGTGACTCAGGAATACTTCCCAGGGGTCGGGAGACTGGAATTGGGACCATAAAGATGAGTCACCTACCAGGTGGAAATTTAAAAGGATCTGGCCCACAAGTGGCAGATCAAGAACAGCTGACATTTTAAAGCAATGCTGAGAAAAACATTCTCTTCATAGTGCTGTGCTCACAATAAAGACATGAAACATACTTATGCAAACAATTAAAAATCTATACAGTCATCTGCTATGACATATGAAATGGTTAACTATGAAAATTATTAAAGTAGCTTTAGAATTATCCACATAAATTTGTATCACTACTTAAATATCTGGCAACATAATTTTAAATTAGAAAAAAATCAAAATTGGCCCCAAAGAAAATTGTTATATATCAATTGATAGTTTTGTAAAAACACGATCAGTAGGACCAGCTCTGTGGTTCACTGGGTTAAGCTACTGCCGGTAGTGCTGGCAGCCCATATGGGCACTGGTTGGAATCCCAGCTGTTCCACTTGGAAACCAGCTCCCTGCCTGGGAAAGCACCAGAATGTGGCTCAAGTACTTGGGGCCCTTACATCAATATGGAAGTTCCTGATAAAGTTCCTAGTTCCTGGCTCCAGTTGGTCCAACATCAGCCATTGTGGCCATTTGGGGAGTGAACCAACAGGTGAATGATCTCTCTTTCTCTCTCACTTGCTCACTCGCTCCATCCTTCCTTCTGTCTCTCCTTCTTGCTCTTTCTCTAACCCTGTCTTTTAATTAAATATTTTAATCAGCATTAATAATCAGGAAAAAAGTTTTAAAAATTACTCAGCCACTATTGTCTCAAATTCTCAAGAATAAAAAAAAAATAATAAAACATAAACAAGAAACCAAATCCAAAAAAAAAAAAAAAAGAATAGGATGTGAGGACCACTACTAAAGTAGAGTACAGTGAAGGTACTTGGGATCCCCTGGAGAGAGACCTTTCCTATAGTGCCACTATTCATACTTGCCTCCCAAGGTGCTGATTTCCATTCATTCTTCACAAAGAAGAAGCTATAACTATCTAAAAGAACTTGGGCTAGGATCAGTACTTTTCACTGCCATTAAAATTAATACCATGGCTCAGCATGTTAAGTTACCCATTTGTGATGCAGGAATCCTGTACCAGAATGCCAAATGGAGGCCCAGCTACTCCCACCTTTTTTTTTTTTTTCGATTGTACCACAGCTTTTTTTTTTTTTTTTTTGTAATTTTATTATTTTTTCTCCATTAATTACAATGTATTACGTGACACAATTCATAGGTACTGGGATTCTCCCCCCTTCACCCCAAACCCTTCCCCCGCCCCCGGTGGATTCTTCCATCCTGTTGCATAGCCACAGCTCAAGTTGTTCTGGGATTCCCTCATTGCAAGCATACACCACACATAGAGTCCAGCGTCCCATTGACCAAATTCAACGACCTCTTAGGGAGGCCCTCTCAGGTCCGAGGGCAGAGCCAGCAGAGCGTCACCTCGATCAATTAGAAGCTCCAACATATCATCAGCAACAATCCAGGTACGATGAGGCTGGTGCAGAGTCCACTGATTGACATAGTCCATCTTAGAGTTTCCCCTTGTCCAGTTTTCCGCTGCAAACATATAGCTGAGGTGGTTGATTGATCTACTCCATCTTCCATCTTTTCTTGGTTAATGTTTTGATTCCTCCATTTTGTTCAGGGGAATCCCCAAAGAAACTCTGAGGTGTTCCCAGTCCAAGCTCCTACATGTACTACTAGTAAGCACAGTGCCCACCACAGTCCATCACCCCGATCAGCTGGTAGTTGCAACTGCTGGGTTGGTTCTATTCTCAGCCCCGACCTCCGCTAGAACCAATGAGTACTGCAGCCTATCCTGGTTCATGCTTCACTTAAACCAATGGGAGGTGTGCTGGTTGGGTGCTGCATTCCTGACCGGCACAGGCAGCCTTGCCTTGGCATTTTGTATTGTATACCTTTTTTTTTTTTTTTAATCGCAACCGAACCTGGCCAGACCACCGCACAGCTCCAGCGCACAGACTTGCCAGTGGATAACGCAAGCTAACTCAGCCCGGTTCGCCCCCACCCTGAGCCAATATATGCAAGTGGGTTACTTTCCAACACCTCTTCTGGGTTGTTAACCTCCTTGCTTCCTGCGTTTATTTGTAGGGTCAGTGTCCTGTCAGAGAAACTTTTCAGGTTCCTCCACCAGACCCGTTCCTGGTGTCAGGCTTCACGCATATCAGCAGTTCCTTGGGCCAGCTCCGCTCTTCAACCCATTCTGGTTCCTGCTGTTGAAAGTTGGAGCCTAGCCACAGCTCGTTCATACCCACATATAGCTCTTACATGGCTCAGTTGAGGTTGAAACCTAGCCGAGTCCGTCCCACGTCTGCCTTGGTCCTCCAGAGCACCAAACTGTGCTGCGGTCTAAACTGGCACGGTGCGTCAAGTTCCAATCCATATTTATGCCAAAGAGCTACAACTGTGACCCGATCAGAATTCAGCCCCCATCCAGTTCCTGCATTCCTTAGTGATAGATTCCACCCAGCCAAGGCCTCCCCCAAGCTCCACAACCAGGCGTGTTCCCAGCCAGTATTAAGTATACCAGTAGTTGCTCTGCATCAGCTCAGCGCGCCCCATAGACTGTTATACCTCCTGCATTGTCTCCACCAGCCCTCCTAAACCATCCAGTGGGGTCAGAATTTCCACGGGGCCTGGCCCACACAGCCTGACACATTCTAACCCAGGGTATGGAATCGAATGCCAATCAGTGTCATGGTCTTGCCTACTGTGCCCCCTCTGCTAACTCATCGTCCTATCAGCTACTCCACTTCTAACCTAGCTTCCTGATAATGCATCTGGGAAAGAAACAGATCATGGCGCAATTGCTTGGGTCCCCATCACTCATATAAAGGTCCAGAGGGAGTGCTGGGCTCCTGGCTTTGACCTGCTCAGCCCTGTCTGTTCAGACATGTAGGGAATGGACTGCCAGATGGAAAATCTCTTTCTGTATCTCTCCCTGTATGTGTCTATTACTCTGCTATTTACATCAAGAAACAACTAAAATAAAACAGCACAAAACATTTACAAAGAAATGTTTGGAATATAACATACGTATAATAGATATGATACAGTTTGTATCATATACACAATGATTTGGAACAGGCACTCCACATCCAGACCAAGGTATTAACATCACCAAGCCCCATAAAGCTTCCTGTACTTCCTTCCAATCAATATCCACCCTCTCTCCTCCATCCTCCCAGATAACCGCCACCCTACAGCCACTGATGGTTTTGAACTGCTCTTGAAATTCAACTTAGTGGACTCATAAAACACACTTTTTTTAAAACACACTTTTGTGTATCTCTTTCGGTGACCATTATGAGACTCAGTAATGGATCTTTTTGTTAGTACATGAGCATTTCAAAGCAAATCAACCCAATTACAAAATCAAAACATGAAATCTTAGCAAGACCTCAGCTGATAGAGTACTTAAAAATGATAAGCTTATACACGTCTCCTTTTGAGAAAGAGCATCATTACCACTCTATCTGGAAAACTGAAATAATACCTCCTTTCACTTACTGGGGTTTCTAGGGAAACTAATAATCTACCCTCCTACCTTCTGTTGAGGTTGCCTGAAGCTTAAACACAAGTAACGGTGAATAAGCAGTTTGTTTTCTGTAAATAATGACAAGTTTATATTTTACTTGAGAGACATATAAATAAGGAGGAGATAGGGATAGAGAGAACAACAGAGCTTCCATCTTCTGATTCACTCCCCTAAGGCCCATAGTCACATAGGCCGAAGTCAGGAGGAGCCAGGCACTCAATGAACATCCTTGAGAGCGGCAGCCACCTGACCTCTTGAGCCTGCTGTCTCAGGATAAACGTTAGTAGGAAGCTGGAAATGGGAGAAGAGTCAGGACTCAAACCTATGTCTGACATGGAAAACAAGCATGCCAGGCGGTGCCACTAGGCCAAACGTCTGCCCTTTATTTATCCTTACTCTGCAAATGATAGGCTGTGGTTCTGCAGTACAGTATTGTACACTGAGGAAACAATAATCCTGTGTAATACAGAAGTTCACATTATCCTGTATAAAGAAAGCCTTCAATATGAGAAAATGAACACCAAAAAGGCTGTGTGCTTTCCAAATTGTTAACTTGGTAGCAGAGGCAAGGGTTTGGACCATCTGAGTCCTAAATCAAAGCTACCCCCCTCTGCCCAGGCTGTCTTCACAGGAAAGATTGCTAAACTCATGGCAAACCAGCAGCAATGCCTAAGAGTTCCAAAATAGCAGAAAGAATCTTTAAAACAAAAAGCAAAGACATTGCACAATCTGGACAGGCAATAAATCTAATTTATTGTTCTGGGGTTGGGACCACCCAATTGGGAATGAGAACTGTAAGCCAAGAAAAGAGCTGGATCCCAAATCCAACTGTGCTACTTCGCTAGCCCTGTGACCTTAAGACCCCAATTTTTTTATTGCTGAAATTAGGACACTAGGTTAAATGATCTTTTAGTTCCTTTCCAACTTTAAAAATTCTATGATTCTTCACACTGCTGTGTTGTGATTATATCCATCTTACAGGTTAGGTTGAGAACCACCTGGAGTGCTTTATGAATATTGCCTCAATAATCAGCACCACAGGCAGGTACAGTAGGTGCTATTAATGTGTTCTGATTTTAGATTAAAAAAAGTTGGAGTTCAGAGAGAGCAAGAAGCATCTTGTCCAAGCTCTCATAGTTCATAAGTGGGACATAAATTCAGGTGATTTGCCTCCAGAACGTCCTTTGCACAAAATGGAAAGAATGTATTGGGTGGAAGTGGATTGCTAGTTCATGAGAATGTAACAATAATCTCAATGAATAATAATTCAAGTCTAGCAAAATGATTTGTGAGGACTGATGCAAAGAACAAAGGTAGGTGGTGTTTTGCCTTCAAAAACAATGCCAGTCGCTGCCCCAGCCAACATCATGCTGGTTGCAGCCACAGTACAGTTTTCACATTTTATAGACTATAGTCACCTGAAGGTACAGACTCCTTATTTAGTGTAACATTAATTTTAGAAGATTGATACTATCAGTTTTTAAACTCGTTCTTCTAAAACAGGCTGCCATTATTTTTAAACTCCCAAAGAGAAAAGCTACTAAAGACTTCCATCTGCCTCGCGAGCACTAAGAGAATTCCAGAGTTTAAACTTGCAGCCAACAGGCCTGAAGAAGGAGCATGTTTGTGCAGCTGGATGACATCCTGATTCAGGGAACAACAGTCCCTAGACTTGCTACAGGATATTTAACAGATGAAATGGGGAGCTCAAGTTTGAGGTTTAAGGAAATTCTGGATGGGTAAGTGAAGGGTCATCTCACAAATGGAAAATCACTTTTAATGTAAATAAATTCATCTTAAGTTTGGAATACCACTGTTATCACCATAAGCAAAGACTGCTCTCCCTGAACTCATAGGATGGTTTGGCTTAGAATAATAATAAGTTTGCTACAGGGAAGAAAAACAAAACAGAAACCAAATTCCCACCTTGGTCCTCTTAGATGCTAGTCATCTCCCACAGCAACTCCTGGGGTTCACAGTGGGAGCAGCTCACGGTATGTGGAGTGTGTGCTGTGATTGAGAGAAGGAGTCTACATCTCCCTGGTGGACAATAAGTCAAGTGAGAGAGAACTTAACCTCCTCCATGTTAGAATAATGATCGCCCTGTTTATGCTCAGCATACACGGGGAGTTGAAATTTGAGGGGAGAAACTGGCAGGTCTTACATATAAACTGCAAAACAAAATTCAAGAAAATATTTTTAAGTAAGTGACTAAGTTTTGCTTTAGACAGAATTGTGAAAAATGCACCACAGAGGAGAACAGTAACAGAAACAGTATTAAAATAACACACAGAATCTGCAAGCAAGAGCTTTAAGTTTAAATGCTGGTGGAGAAACAAGAGCCCTGAGATCTGTACTTAATGTGACTCACCCTATCTGTACATCCAGCAGTCACACCAAGTCCCTAAGCCTGGCCTCAGTGGAGCGATGGGTCGCCACCCATAGGATTCTAAACCATTACCCCAAGGCAGAGATGTAGATTTCACACACAACAGAATACAGGATTCTGGCAGACAAACCCACTGAGTTGGATTTATGTCAGTCAGAGAAGCGTTCCCAAGAAACTGAGCTTTGTAGCTTTATCTTTCAATTAAGAGGTGACTGCAATAAGGCAGGGATTTGTACATGGAGAGAAGCAGTGACAAATGATGGAAGACACGGATACAAATGATGGAAGACACGGATACAACTGAGGACACTGCAGAGGAAGAAAAAAAGGATGCAAGTTTCAAGCAACAGGTTAAACTGCTCTTGGGAAACCCATATTGCCATATCAGAGAGCTGGTTGGAGCTCCAGGTACTTCACTTCAAATCCAGCTCCCTGCTGACATGCCTGGGATGATAGCTCATGTTCTTGGGCCCCTACCACCCATGAGGGAGACTGGAGTGGAGTTCCTGGCTCCTGGCTTCAGACTGGCCCAGCCCTGGCTGTAACAACCATTTGAGGAGTCAATCAGTGAATTTCTTTCTCTCGATATGTGTGTATCTATATGGTTGTGTGTGTGTGTGTGTGTGTGTGTGTGTGTGTGTGTGTGTGGCTTTGCCATTCAAATAAATACATAAAACAGGATTTTCTTTTAAAAAGAGAGAAGTTGTGGAGTACTCTGCAAGGCCATCATGACACGTCAAGAGAAGACTTGAAGGATAGACCTTTAGTTTAGACACCATGAACTTCAGGTGTTGGCAGGACATTCAAGGAAAGATATCCAACAAACAGTCAGAAACACATTACTGGCACACTAGCAAGAAGCTGGATTCAAGTTTATTTGGTGCAGTCTTCCAAACAAAAGCAGCTGTGCAGGGCCAGAGGGAACTCTTGAGAGACGGATTACACTCAGGAGCAAATGGGTTTTGCGCAACAAAAAACCTTGAACTTTTTGGCACTGAGAATGAGCAAGTAAAGGAAAAGGTTTTGTTAGCTGCTTGTCTTAAATTCACAAAATGGGAAGGACACGCAGGCATGCTTTAGGGCTGAGGATAATGAGCCTGCAGGGAGGGGAAAGTTGAAGATGTAGGCAAGAAGGGCTATAGAATTACACCAGGAAGGAGGTCAGACCAAGTAGTATGGCAACCACATGGGGCCTCAAGTCCTCACTGGGTACCAGCAAAACATGCAGTGGTCAGGGCAAGCCTGAATGTCATCTGGCGACTGAGTAGGTGAGCAAGAAGCTGGGCGATGGCAGTGGTGAAGACACGAGCACTCAACAAGCTGGTATGTGCTTCTAAGGGGGCTGGGCACAAAACTGGAACAAAGCAGGTGGGAAACAGCACTGGGGAGCTGACAGAATGCCAGTCCTGCCCATGCTAGGAGGAATAGAGGAAAACATAGCTTCCATTAAAGCAGCTAGTTTTCCAAGTACAGCTGAGATCTAGACAAACTAAGAAAGGTAAGAAGGGCAAACAAGGATGAGGATGTAGTATCGTTGTTTTGGTACAATGGGTTAAGCCTTTGTCTGCAACTCTGTCATCCCATATCTGAGTGCTAGTAGGAATCCTGGCTGCTCTGCTTGCAATCCTGTTCCCTGCCAATGTGCTTGGGAAAGCAGTGGAAGATGGGCCAAAGGCTATGGCCACTGTCATTCATGCGAGACTTGGATTGAGGTCCATCCTCCTGGCTTTGGCCTGGCTCAGCCTTGGATATTGTCTTGGTGGAATGAATCCACAGGAGGAAGATCTCTTCTGTCTCTATATCTCCCTCTCAGTCATTCTGCCTCTCTGACAAGTAAAATAAATCATTTCAAAAGAGGAAGGTGATGATACAGAAAAATGGCTTACCATCATTTGGAGACATTCATCTACAATTTATTTATTAAACAACCATTAAGAGGAAGATCTATAAGGGTGAGCAAAAATGGATTGAGTCTTTACCCTGGTAGGCTTACAGTCAGCATGAATGAGAGGTTAACATTAGTCAAGAATCATCTCTGGAAGCCACCAATACTGTGACCTCAACCAATTAATCGGCTGTTGGTGACGCCTGTATCCCCTATCATAGGGCCTGGTTCAAGTTCCAGCCAGTCAATTTCCAATCCAGCTTCTGCCAAATAGGCCTGGGAAGCAGTAGTTACTGGCTCCAAGTATCTGAGTCCCTGCCACACCCATGGGAGATCAGGAAAGAGCTCCTGGCTTCTGCCTGACTCTTCCCCCAGCTATTGTAACCATTTGCAGCGCAACCAGCAGGTGGAAAGCCCTCTGTCTCTACGCCTATGTCACACTGCCTTTCAAATAAGCAAAACTTCTTTTCCCTAAAAAAAAAAAAAAACACTCCATCCCAACATGGCTTCAAAGTGTGTGATGACAGCACGGAGTATGATCGCCTTTTTAGGATCTCACAGTGGCAGCTGAGCATTAGTTCTCACGTCAGGCATTACATGGTGTGATCTTTAAATTAAGAATTAAAATGTGGGGTGACGTCACTTGAGGACTACAGAGGTTCAGCCTGGTTTCCTGACATTGCCTAAAAGGTAGAAACACCTGTTCTAAATTCAACAAGAAACCATCTAAAAGTTACTGCAAAGCAAAAGATGAGCATTTCTTGGTTTGTACAACTAATTCTCCAGAAAGAGAAACGAGCTTTTTTTTTCTTCTTTTATGTAATTTTATAATAATGACACTACTTCCTATTCTCTCCAATAGGGCCAACAAGGATATCCCACTTGCACGATGTTGTGTTTTGGTTTCTTTTTTTCAAATGCCATGTGTGTCAAGCAAGCATTCCAGAAAATGAGTTGTAGCAGCCTGGGGACAACACCATGTGGCAAAGCTGCTGAATCCAGTCAGGGCACCATCCAGTCAACTAACTTATTCTAAATTCTTTTCCAATATTATTTTTTATTCAGATTTTCAGTACCGGCCTGAAGGAATGAAAAACTCTGCAGGAAAATTCAGAAATAGCTTTCTGCAATTTACCATTTCTCCAGAAATCATAAAAGAAACTTTCAATTATCATGGTTAGTGAATACAAATGAGAAAGACTGCCTCTTCAAGTACATGGAAAACATCATCATTGTTGCCCTAGAATTAGTAGTCTCTAAGGACATTGCCCCTCGGCCTTTTGGCCAACATCAAGTGTAGTCTCTGAGGACAAATGTGGCTTCATTCGTGCTCATGCCCCCATACTGCACCTAGGTCACAAAAGCCCTACCCTTCACCAATAGTTGCAGGACAAATAATTAAGCCATGGAGTAATGTGCAGCAATCCTTGGCCTGACTAGGTTATGGTTTATTTGAACTGGTCTTTGGATTTTTTCACACAGAGGAAATTGTTTGCAAAAGTGCCTTCTTACAGAATTCCAAATAGTTTGCAAGCTAATGTAACAAATACTAGTGTCTGAAACTGGGGTACTATCAAAAGCAGCAGTAAGGATGACTGACACGCACAGGATGACACAGACATTTCTGACACACATTTCAGGTGGGCAGTTGCTTCTTAAGACGAAACTGAAAGACCACTCATCAAGGCCAAAGCAGTGAACAACAGCTGGAACGATGCATGTGGAATCATCTTTTAAGAAGTCTTTATTTTCCCAAGGTGATGAGTGGTGAAAATTAATTTTTTCAAGAGTTTCTTTACTACCTAAACCCTACTGTCATTTCTTTCTTCTTTCTCTAAACACACCAATGAAGCATGTAGATTTTTCTCATCTTTACCATCTTTTATCT
Source organism: Ochotona princeps (assembly GCF_030435755.1). Taxonomy (NCBI): domain Eukaryota; kingdom Metazoa; phylum Chordata; class Mammalia; order Lagomorpha; family Ochotonidae; genus Ochotona; species Ochotona princeps. The sequence goes on from NC_080832.1 coordinate 20,768,729, forward strand.
TACTGGAGACATCAGGAAGACAATTTAGTTCCATGAAAAAGAAACTGGAAAAGGCAAATTAACTAAACGGGGACAAAATTTGGTCTCTTTTAAAAAGTCCATTCTTGTTAGGCATCACACATGAGAAACTGAATCTCAGAAACTTTTGAAGTCATTACAAAACTATAAAAGTGTATTGCCAATCTGAAATTGAATCCTTTGATATTATAGTGGTAATACAGATGTTTGATGATGTCTCAGTATGTTAGACTTTCATTTAATTAAATGCACCAGAAAATGGAAGGAATGATACGCTTTGTGGAGTAGCCCAAGGTTGTGGTGGCCAATACCTGGCTGTATAATGACTGGCAACCGACAACCAGTGTTTATTCCCATCTGAGCAGGTGCAACAGCTCTCCTCTGTCACACGTCAACTGAGAATTGAGTATCTCCCTTCGCATCAGTTTCCTAAAGGGAGCATATACAGAGAGATGGCTTAAACTCATGTACCACCATTCTAAAACATCCATTTGTAGGAAGAAATTGGCTTGTATTTTTTTCTTTCACATTCTCTAGCTATTTAGCATTCCTGTAGGACTCTGTATGAATTAAAAAGAAGTAGACATTTGAAACATAAACACAGACCTGTGAGGACTGCAGAGAAGAACATGGGCTGAGTGGACCAAGCCACCTTCCTTTTGAATATCCGTTCCTCCACAGGCTTGCAGTTCACCTTTGCAAGTAATTCAGCCTTTTGGAGAGGGTCAGAAGAATGGGGTCCTACAACTTACTCACCATTTCAGTTATGACTAGGATTCACTGAGATAATACATTTAAGTGAGTAGAAGCAGCCACAGAAAAAGGGGTTTTAGAAAATAAAAATAGCGTGCAGATTATTTATCGAGAATGGAAGCCACAAAATTTCTCTGAAAAAATATTTTTCTGGTTTTCCAGAGGTTTCCAGGAAAACCAAAATACCTCCTAAAATAGAGTCCTGTATACCCACTCAAATTATATAACTGTATTTGCCACTGGTCTTGAAATAATTGCTGGGAGCTGCTGTGATCAACTGGCCTGAAAAGGAGTTTGCCTGCCCTTCCTAACAAAAACTCCCTGGATTAAGGAATGAAGGTTGATGGATGTCACCTTCAAAAATAGGAAAGGAATAATTAAGAATTGGATTTGGTTTGGAGGTTTTGCTGGAAGCTTGCTGCATTCTATACTAGTACCTATATAAAAGTTTTTTTAAGTAAAACAAAATATAAATTATCTTATTCAAAATATTGTTGCTACCTTGGTTAAGACAACACGTTGGAGAAAACGTCAAATATCTGATTAGGAACTGCCTACAGCTGGTTGGATACCAGTCATTGTTGTTCTTGTTTTTGAGAAACCTGGACTACAAAACGCCTTGCTAGATCTGCCAAACACAGTAACTTACCTCTTACTCTCATTTCCAAATACACCTGAAGTCAAAAATTTCAAGAGAGAGAGAAAGTTCCTTTTCATGATCCCACTAACGCTGGGGACTTTGAGATGACCTTGACACTCACCACCAATAACCAAGACCTGAAAGAGTCTTCACTATGAAAACCTTCATCTGCTGGATGGTTCAAAAAGGTCACCATTAAAGCGACTTAGTCTTCAGTCTTCTTTCCTTAAGGCCTATGAGGAACTTTTCACCCCCAGGCCTGGAATATCCAGCAACAAAAACAAGATTGTGCTTCTACTGCAGAACCACAGGAATTATTTATGAAGTCCTTATAGTCATTCCCCTTGTATGTACAAGAATTCCCTTTTAGGCTTTAGGATATTAAGTCTTGAATCTAAAGCAGGGACTTGGATCCAAGTGAAGTGTTCTTACTTGGAAGAACACCAACATTCTGTGACTTATAACCCTCTTTAGATTGAATGTTCAGCATATCCTAATCTGAAAAATGCCTTAAAGACCAAAATGACAAAGTCGTAACTAATGGGTGTGGAGATTTGGCTAAGGGTTTCTGCACACTCCCGCTCCCATGTCCGCCCTATCATTCTCTGGATTCAGACCAGGGCCCAGATGAGTTGGGTTTTGGATGCAGCGTTTTGGGACAATGTTGAAACGCAGCCATTTCAAGGTCAAACGTCCATCTAGGCAACGCCTGGTCCAAGAGATGTCTATAAGCTGAAATAATTCCTAAAGTTTCTGGAGAGCTTTAAATTATTTTACAAAAGGATCTAAGAATGTTAGATTGCAGTACACCCAGATCTAACTCAAATGCTTAAACACTGCAGAGGTCTGTTCCATGTAAATCCAGGAAACGTGACCTTCAAGGAGGTGGCTGTGCTTTTGAGCCCTATCTTCCTGTCTAGCGACAAGGTACTAAGTAGTCTACCCAGAATGTCCAACCAAGGTAACAGCTTGCAGGAAATTTAAGAGATGGGAGAAGCCAGCATTGAAAGCCTCAACAGTGCTTTACACTGTGTGCCAGCTAGCATACAAATGCAGTTAGTCACACATGAATCACCTGTGAATTGCCAACCTGTCTCAATGAGGCTGCTCTATTCTCCGGAAAAGCATTCTCACTCTGGCTTTGCTTTGACAGGTGTTTAAACACCATCTCTCTCCAGCGTCCCTATTCATTTTCTTTCTTATTTTAGCAGTTCTTTGTGAAGAGACATGTCCCTCTGCTGGGGATCAAGCACACTTGAGACAATTAAAGCACACAGAGCAGGAAAAACCAAACACAGAGAAGGAAAAATAGATATGAAGCGACATCTGGGAACAAAACTTGTCTCTAAATAGCACACTGCACACCCAGCGACCACAAGGCAGATTGTAAAACCGATCATGCTGCGATTAGAACTTTGATTGGCATTTAAATTTTTTGTCTCAGCATTGCTCTATCAGTTTGCCCCAGTCACAATATCCTGGTAATTGTTTCTTACCCAATATGGGAGAAACACAATTTTTATATTACCATGTTCTGGTTTTAGCGCACATACTGTTTAGCTCTTGCACTTCACTTACGTGACACTGCCTGGTGACACCGGTTAATTCTCATTGCTGAAAATCAGGACACACACTTGGCACAGTGGGTAGCCCTTGGGACACCTGTAGCCTATATCAGAGTGCTGGACTTGAGTTCCAGCTTGCTCTTCATTCCAGCTTCCCGTGTGCCAGGGAGGTGGCAGATAACGGTTCAAGGACTTGGATACCCGCCACCCACAGGAGGGACCTGGATCGCATTCCAGGCTCCAGGGTTTGGCCAGGCCCAGTCCTGGCTGTTGCAAACATTTGAAGAGTGAATTAACAAGTGGAAGATGTCTCTGACTTTCAAATGAAACATTTTTTTAATGTGAAGATTTATTTATTTGAAAGGCAGTTACAGAGATAGAGGAAAAGACAGAGTGAGAGACAGAACGAACGAACCATTTGCTGGTTCATTCCCAAAATGGCTGCAAAGGCCAGGATTGAACCAGGCCAAAGCCAGAAGCTTGGAATTCTACCCACAGCTCCCATGTGGATGCCAGGAGCCCAAACACATTGGTTGTTTGCTGCTGTTTTCCTAGTTGCGTTAGGAGGGAGCTGGACTGGGATGCTGGCATTATAGGCGGAGGCTTAACCTACAGGGCCACAACTCTTGTCCTCTGAAATTTAAAAAAAAATTTTTTTTTTTTTGGTGAAGTAAAATTACCTTTAACACATCCACTTACGTAACTGCTATGTACAGAACATCTGGTTGCCTTAACTGCTGTTTGTCAGCACTGTGCCCTGTGCATACCGGGCTAGAGAATATCACTATGGGTTGGATCGTGTGTGTCCTCCTCCTTCAGATATTTGTGTTGATGTCCTAATGCCTGGTACTTCAGCATATGATGGTGTTTGAATATAGGGTTTTAAAAAATCGTAACGAGGATAAAGTGACATCAAAAAGGTGGGCCTTAACCCGGTGCAACTGCTGTGTTTATCAGAAGGAGAAATACGAACACAGATGCAGTGCACAGAGGAAGGACCTCGTGAGGACGTGCGGGAAAGGGGCGAGCCGGCCCTAAAGGGGGGCCCCACAGCAGAACCATTGGATCTCAGACTGGCTCCCTCAGAGGGGTCAAGGCCACCTCACGAGGTGCTGGGGAGACTACCTTCACTGACCAGTCCATGGACTATTATCTGCAGGGTTATTTATTAATATGTTCCAGGGAGGATGAAAATGTCACAGTTTTCAAACCCACTCCCACCCAAGCCCACTTGAAAGAGGGGAGAAAGAAAGATTCTTCACAGCCTTTCTGCTAGGAGGACTTCAAACGGCTTCAGAAATGAAAACATCCTTGTTTGGAAAATGAGGTATACGTGTTTTCTGACATTCTGTGGTTGGATGACTGAAGGGATTCAGTTTTTCAAAAGCATACATAGCTCTAAATGCTGTTTTAAATCTCCTGTTTGATTTTATTCTTTTCATATTTGCTTTCAAACATTGGCAGGCGAGGACTTTCCAAGCAACAGAGTGCTGGTTGTGCACATATGTATACAATTCCACCTCAGACGCCGTTAAGGAAAATGGAGCAGCCTCATCCGGGCACCAGCAACACCCGGCCAGAGTTCAGTGAACTCGTCCACTTCAATTTTCCACCCCCACCCGCCGGGCAGGGGCTGGACAGGTTGGCAGGTCAGTCCGAGTTAACTTGACAGAAGCAGGACACATGGTGAAAAACAAAAGTCCCCTTCCTAGATGAAATTGGTCATTACAACCCTGAAGAATCCCATAGCTCCTCCACTGCCATCAGAATCCCTTGTTTACAAGAAGGAGCCAGGCAAGGCAAGACTGCAGAGATTGGGGGCTCCAAAACCCTGCAGAAAATGCCAGGAGGGGATGGCAATTAAGACCGAATGAAATTTACTTCACACCAGGCACAATGTCCTGCAAATAGGTCCAGAACCTGAAGGAAAGGCACCCCCCAAAGTGCAAACACAGGTGAAAATAAAAAAGCCAACAAGGCCCACGTGAAAAGGATTTTAAAATAAAAGATTGCTGCATTTTGGAGTCTTCAGAATTTCCTGCCCACATTGCCACAAGTGCTCAGCCTCCTTTCCAGCATGTAGTTTACAACAACCCTCCCTGCAGTTCCTCCCACTCGCTATTAAACACCTGTTTTCATCTGGTGCCCTGTTCTTTGACTCTGCTTCTGCAGTGGCATAATTGGCAGCCCCACCACACACAGTTCGCATGGGGTTTTCCTGAAAAGGCCCCATGTTGAAATTCAGAGGCCTCTCCTTAAGCAGTAATTACCATTCTGCTGAAAACTTCTTTCTCTTTGCATTTAACTATATTTAGTTCAAACTTAGTAATTGTGAAAAATGAATTATTTTCCCGTTTGTACTATTAACAAAATAGACATAAGAACAAAATGTTTTACGGCAATGGGAGTCGACTGGGGTCTTAAACTTGTACTTGCTCATGGGGATATGTGTTCACGAACAGTCAATACGAATGGCTCAATTCAACACGGTATTGGGAATGGAACAACACACCCACTGAACTGGACATCGTAATTTTTACCTCAAGTAAAGAGAAAGGAACATATTATCAGAGAAGAGAAATTTTCATGGGATGCCACCTTTCAAATACTGTTCATCTAGAATTTAATTTCCCTAAGACATTTTCTCACATGAAGAGACTTTTGGAATGCTTGTTGTAAAACACAGATTCCGAGGTTTCTCTCCAAAATATTCTAATTTTGCTGATCAGGAGGAATATGTAACACACTGATTAGGATAAGGGAATCTCAAAAAGTTCATAGGAAGTACATATTCTAAAAACACAATGCATGGATTTTAAATAACTGTGGCACCCCAATTAATTTACCCCTTAATTCCATTTTTCCACATTTTGAAGTACCCTCATACTTTTGCTAAGCACACTAGGTAATTTTCACAACTGAGTGAGGTTGTAAAATGTCAACATTCACTTTGTAACAGCTAGGATTGAGACACAGTCAGTGTCCTATAAATACGGCACATCTTTCAAATAAAAACATACACAAAAACAGAATCACAGTAATTATTCTACTCAGACATTCAATATGAATATTTTTTAAAATGTCAGCACATGATTATCTCAGTTGACATATTTTTAAATTAGTCTACTTACCCATAAAACGTTTAAATTTTCAAAAATGTGGTTTTTTTTTTTTCCAGACCATTGCAACAAGCCAGGTCAAAATGTGAAAATCATCCAAAATAGTCTTTGGAAATGAATTAAAAGCTATTTGCTAAAGAGAAAAAAAAATAAATCTTCTGCAGAAGGGGAAAATGGTAATCATGATTCATTATAAGTGATGGTGGGTGTTTGTGCTTATTACAGCAAATTTGTTTCGCTACCTTAAGGTCCAGCCAAACTATCAACCAAGCATGAAGCCAGAAGAAAGATACTTTCTAATACAAGGACTCAAAAAACTATATGCCCTATGAGCTGTACTCAAGAAACTCCTTGTGTGCTCTGCCAAAATAAAGGAATAAATTCAGGAGGAGTGGAGAGAAAAAGTCACAGGATCCAGGAATCAAGGGAGCCAGCACGAGAGCAAGGTGGAAGGAATCCCCAGGGCACAGTGTGGGAGGCCCACGGCAACAGCTGGCCACGTCGAAAGAGGGCAACGGCTATGGAGAATCTTCGCAAAGATGAACTTGAAACACAAACTCAAGTGTCTGAACAAAGAGTGGAGAGATTTATGAAGCTGGGGCAAGAAGTGAGGATGAGTCTGTGGTTCTCTCATCATGCAAAAAGGTCGGGTGGATACAAGACAAACTGCACCAAAGGAAAAGCATTGGGCTTAGCCGCTGCTGGCTTTCAGACAGCTCCCTCAATTCTTGAGCCAGTCAAAAGTACAGGAAAGGTGAGGAAATGGGAGGATGCAAAATGTGTGACTCGGGGTGCAGGTGGGATGAAAAACAGAGCTCGGTCTTAAGTTTCCACACTGTGAGGTCAGTGAATAATGTATCAAGCCAAATAATCAATAAGTAACAATGGAAACATGCTCCTGAAGACAAATTCTACAATCTATTTAAATTATATTTATTTATTTATTTAGAGAGAGGCAGAAAGATAGAGACAGATCCAGAAAAAGAGAGCTCTTCCACTTGTTGACGGCCAAAATGCTTGCATTGGCCAGGGCTGGGCTGGCGCTGAAGCCAAGAGCCCAGAATTCAGGGTAGCTCTCCCAGGGCTGATAGACATCCAGTTTCTTCAGCCATTCTCATTGCCTCCTAGAATCTACATCAGCAGGAAGTTTGAGTTAGGAATGACGTGGGGGGGAGGGGGGCAGTGTAAAGCCTGGATACGTCAGTGTGGGATGCTGTGGCGTCTCACCTATGAGGCTAACCACCCACTCCGAGAACCAATTTAGTGGCCAGCATAGTGACGTAGGAGGTAAAATGGCTGGCTGGAGATGGCAGTGTGCCATATGGGTGCTGGTTCCGTTTCTGATCTAACAGTATGAGAAAAGTAGCAGAAGATGGTCCATAGGGGAGACCCACGTGATGCTCCTGGCTGAGGCCTGACTCAGTCCTACCCTTCGTGGCCACTTGGGGGATGAACCAGTGAATGGAAGGTCTCCCACTTTGTTTCTTGCTCCATGCCTGTAGCCATTTCAAGAACAAAACAAAACAAAAAGAATCAAGTTAAAGCACTCTACATTTCTTAGATGCTATTTAACTTTATAGTCAGTTCCCAGCACTCTATTAATATATGACCTGGACAAACAAAACCACTCATTTATATGTTTAGGAATAGGTGGATACAAAGGTTCACAGATCATGAACCTTAGCTTACGCTTCTGTCCTAATGGAGGGAGACAGTAAACAAATGAATAGAAGCAAGACATGCTAAGGGACGAGCACATGAAGAAAGAGCTAGGACTAGGGGTGAACAACCAAGAGTGGATCAGGGTGGGCAGGGAAGGCTCCAGGAACTGCAAATGCCTCACAGGTAGGAATGAGCCAGGCCTCTCTGGGAAGAGCACCAAAACTGGCACCTGAGGCAAGAGCAGGGGGAGCTGAGGTGTGTGTGCAGGTGGAAGGGGGGAGGGATGGAGGGCATGCAGGATCATGGAGAGCCTGGAGGGCCGTTTCATAACACCTGGATTCCAATCTAAATGCGATGGGAAGACAGGAAGGTTTTCAGTCAGGGAATGACATGATTTACGTTTTAAACATTAGCTTCAGTTGTTGCATAGAAAATGGATTGCAGAAGGGCAGGAACCTAGAAGCAGGGACCAGTGACAGTCTACACAGGTGTCCACACAGTAGATGGCCAGGGCTTGCATGGGGATAATAGAACCAGATAGAGTAGAATGAGATCACACTCTGGAGGGGGAGATGGACAGGACATGCTGATGGATCCCTGTGGAGGAAAGTGGAAACCTAAGGATGCGTCTCAAATACGGGGCTAGAATAAGTGAGTTGCTGGGGTCAGGGAGTATCACTTGATCACATACAAAAGTGGAGAAAAAGAAGGGGTGGACATTTGCCCTTGCAATTAAGACAGAGTTTGGGGGATGGGTCCCATGGCTCAAAAGGCTAATCTTCCACCAGTTCATATCCTGGCTGCTCCACCTCCAATCAGTTCCTGCTTTAGGTCTAGGAAAAACAATGGAGCAGGGTTCCAGCCCGTGGGCCTCTGCACCCATGTCGGAAAACCAAAAGGGACTCCTGGCTCCTGGCTCTGAATCAGCTCAGTTCTGTCCACTATGGCAGATGAAATATCTTTTCCTCCCTGTCTCTCCTTCTCTCTGTAAATCTGTCTTTCACATAAAAACAAATAAATCTTTAGAGGAAACAACAAGAAAAAAGTTTGGGAATCTACACCTCACATCAGAGTTGCTGGTTTCAAATCCCAGTTCTGTTCCTGATTCCAGCTGCTGGCTATGAACAACCTTGGGAGAGGTCACAGGTGATGGCTCTGGTAATTGGGTTCCTAAGCCTGTGAGAGTCCTACGTCAAGTTCCCAGCTCCCAGTTATAACCTGGCCCAACCCAGTTGCTCTAAGACATTTGGAGAGTAAACCAGTTAATGGGAGAAATCTCTCCCCCACACTCTTTTCTCTCCAACCAAATAATAAAGTCAAGAGAAGAACTAATTTGGAGAACAAAAATCAAGCCCTCTGCTTATACATAACCTCTAAGATGCCCATGAAGTTCACATGTAGTTGTGCACCAGGGCTTTGGAGTGCAGAGAAGTTAAAGTCAAGGGCACCAATCTGGGAGACACTCCACTGCTATTTCTCTAGCATCCTGACCTCTCCCTGCCCCATTTCACCTGAAGACTCATTACAGTTGACCTCCTGGTCCCAACTGTACTAACTCCAGAGAATCCTCTGTTGCATGTGGCAGGCACATTCATCCCAATGAAGCAAAAACAATAATCACTTCTCTGGCATGATAACAAACCTCTTCAGGGTTTCCCACTACCTGTATCTTTAAGTATTACCTTGCTTCTCAGGGCCTGAATTCTTGTGTGTATATGTGTATCTGTGTGTGTGGTTATATATAGTTTTATTATAATAAAGCAACTTGTACACTTGTAACATTTAAAAATTGAGCATCACCTTTTCTCTTCCAGTGAAATGAAAAGAAAATTTAAAAATAAACAGGAACCAAATTACAATAGAGAATGTCAATTCCAAATAAGATCCTATAGGTTCTGCTGATTCTCCCATAGAGTGGCACGGCTCCAGTCATCATTAGGAGAGGTTATTTTTTTAAGTGCGATCTTAGATTGCAAGGAAGCCTGTTAAACATGCCAAAGGAGAAACCATGTTGTCAGGCTGCCCACAGGACCCACCCAAACATCTCAAACCCACCCTTTTCTGACCTTCTAAGACTCCATTATTTTTAAGTTTTTTTTTCCTTTTTTAAACAAGAGACAATAGACAGACACACATTAGTAAATGCTAACTGTCCATATTCACATAGAGACACAGTATAATCTTGGAGCCCAACATACAGAGAAAGGAGGGAAAAGCTAGAATTCTATGCCCAACTGCACAGAGGCCTAGCAGCCGCCAGCTCCCAACCAGCCAAGGGAGCAAGTGGTTTCTTTTTCTTATAGAGCACATTGGTGTTAATTCCAAGCAGTTTGTCGAGACAAGGAGGAGTGAAAACAAATTCGAAACAGCAAGGAGTAAGAGATTATTTTCCCTTTGTATTCCATTTAAGGTATTTTCCCCACAATAAGGTGAGAACCATGGTGTAAAGAAAAGAGACCTCAGAAACAAGGAGACAGAGTGAGCACAGGAGGGGAAGAAGATAAAAATAAGAAGACAGCAAGGGACTGGAGAAAAACTGGAAAGAAACTGGAATCAATCAGTGCTATTAGTCATCAGCTCCTTCATCCACCTCTCCTTCTTCACCTTCATGCTCATCTTCATCTTCCTCACCTTCAAGCTCATCCCCTTCTTCATCAATGTCTTTCAATCCTTCATCATCATTATCATCTTCTTCTTCTCCCTCTTCTCCTTCCCCTTCCTCATGGTCCATTTCTGGAGCCAAGTAGTACCGCAGTGGGTTCGGCCAGATGTCGTCCTTGATGACCTGGCCCAGCGCAGCAGCACCGGGGTCCGAGTGGTCGCTGAACCAGGTGAAGAAGCTCTCGGGCTCCTTGCGTTGTCTCTTCCTGCTGGCTTTGTTCTGTGTTGGACTTGACCGTTTTCTCAAGTCCTTTCTGGATTTCCATTTGATCTCAGTGGACTTTGAGGATGGACTCCCACTCTCATTCACATGAAATTCCTTGGAGAGAACTTTATTTTTAAAGTAGGGATTTTCATCAAAATAAAAATCTATTCTGTAACCTGATAAAATCTCTTCAAACTCTGTCACTTCGACTCTGGTCAGATAACGCAGCACCTCTTCATCCTCCTCTCCAAGCTGTAGAGATACTCGTGGATGCTTGACAAATGTTGTTACCCAAAAATGGGGGATTTTGGCAATTAGTTCTGACCTCTTCTGAAAGAATGGTTGGTGGAGTTTGTTATATTTCTGCTCTACTTTCAAAATCTCCTTGCTGGCTTGCTCATAAAGTGTGTCTACTTCATTCTGTATTTCATCAATATGTTCCATTGCTTCTTGTTCTTTTTCTCCCTTGGACAGACCCTTAGAGGCCCCTGTGTCTGCCAGCTTGGGGCCTGGAGCCAGTCTAGGCTTCTTTGCTTTAGGCAGGAGCGAAGCTGGGCGTTTGGGGGCCATGTTTCAAGGCACGTCGTGCGCAGCTCTGCCAAGCGGGAAGGAAGCGGTGAGAACCAGAAGAGGGAATTCTTGCGCCTATCCCGGACCTGCCTGCCTTCCTGAGTTTTGTCTCCACAGTTCTCTAACAGGCTACTCCATTCCACTCTGATTTCTGCACGTCTTCATAAGCTTCTTCACAGCCAGAGTGTGTGTGTATGATTTATCTTTTATCTCTGAGTTTTGCACAGCCAGCACAACACCTTACACAAAATAACTTCAGTGTAGGAGCTGTTTGTGTGTGAGGAAGGTGTCACTCTTCTCCTTCTTAATGGTCCCTCATAAAACAAATGTGCAGGAATAGACTCGCCAAGCACATACCAGCACCGCTTTCCAGGATATTCTTAAGCAAAATAGCACTTCAGTCTTTCCCTTGGCAACCAAAATTTCCTTCACATTAAGGGCTGCAGTGTTACACTTGCCAGAAGTTTATATGAATAGAAACATCCAGCCCCTTGAAATGAAAATAAATGGTGGGTCAGTTTATAAGGATAAATGATAATGTCAGACCAACATTTAGTAAGTCGGGTTATTTGCCTGTTCTGGGTTACTGTGGCTTTTTGTTTTTCTTTCTCTGCCTCAGATGTGTGTGTGTTTGGGGGCGGGAGGGTTTGGCGGGAGGGAGGAGACCAAGAACTGTTTATTTTCTGAAGACTATTTTTACCTCAATATCACTTTTGCATCAGTGGAGTCTCCATTAAATATTAATCTTTCCTCCCAAGAACAGAGACCAGCAGTTACCTTTATTACATTAAAGTCTCCCTAGTTTAAAAAAAAAAAATCTGTTGGGATTTTTTTTTTTCTTTTTTAAAAATAGAGGCTGATTCATGAACCTTAAGTTCAGGCTATCTCCTTGGGTGATATCATTAAACAGGAAAAAAAATGAAGTCTGTCTTGTCTACTGCGTATCATGTTTTGAAAAATCTTACAGGTAAAATAGATCTGAGTTTAAACTTTGTGACACAGCACTCACTGATCAGACTTAATGAGCCATGGACAAAGGACAGGCAGGTGACAGCACATTTTTCCCTAATTTTCTTTCTTTCAAAACAGATGATATTTGCATTATTAAGAAAAGTAAACCTAAAAAAAGAAGAGGTTGGGGTTTTAAGTCTTCATCATTAAATTCATCAGAAAAGACTGTGGCTGAGAAACAGCCATTGCACTGAAAGCTCCAAACTTCTGCAGGAGGCGGAAAGACTGCAGGTCAGCCAGTGGGTCACTCCAGCTGAGGCCCAGGTGGACACAGAGCTTGGCAGCTCTGACCACATCCAGAGGTAAGGAAATCAGGACTGTCACACTGCCTCTGGATCAGCAGGTTTCCTTACACACATCACGAAAAGAGAATCAGAGTACTTTGATACACTATGATTCAAATTATCTTTCAAAAATATGTTTACATCCTTTCCTAATGGATTAACCTGTTACACGATTCTCAGTTAATTCAATAATCTTTTGAATACTGGGTGATCTCTAACTTTCGGCTTTCGTGGACTGATCTAGTGAGCAATGAATCATTTGCTTTACAACACTAGAAGTGGAACTGTGGGGTCTGAGCGGGTGCACATTTTAAGCTTTTTCATCTATATTATCGCCAAACTGCTCTCTTCATAGTGCTCATTTCAACCAACACAAGGCAATTATCTCTGAGCAGCCCTTCATGCTACTCTGCCAAAATCATAAGTGATCCATGACATCTGATTTTTCTTCCCCATGCATTTACTTAATCCTTACTTCAAACACCTGTGGGTCACTGATGTGCCTGCTTTATTGAGTAACATGGACAATTTGCTTAATCACTGTGCTGCATTTTTTCTAAAATGGAGATATTAGTACTAGTAGCCCCATGGGGATGCTGTGAGCATGAAAAAAATGAATTCACGTAAAGAATCCCCAGTGGTTCCCGGCCCAAAATGAGTTCTCAGTTACATACATTAGATGTTTTGAAAATTGCAGGTTCTTGACGTGTATTCTGGGGGGCAAAGGTAGGGCATGTTCCGCTTTGACGTAATGATTTTAAGAGCTCTGATGGCATTAATAACGTGAATCATTGTTTCCTGCATCTAATACAGATAATTTCTGTATTTTCTGTATAGCTCTTTTCAATTTATTGATAATGGCTTTTGTCAGTTATGTAAGACTTTAAATATTCCACATCATTTATCTTAAATAATCAATTACAGAGGTCAACTATTCACCTATGAGAAAAACAGCACATGAAAGCATGTTTTTAAATCACAGTTTAAAAAATAGAAAAGGATTAATCAATTCGACTCCATAAAAAGTTCATATTTTGCATGGAAAGACTATTATATAGAAACTTACCATACAAGAAAAGTGGAGAAAATTTATCTGCAGCAAATGAATGACTTAATCTCCTTAACACGTAACTCTATGAAACCATAAAAAAAACACAAAGACTAAAATAGGTAATTCAGAAAAAAGGAAGAAAAAAGCCATAAATGCCCTTGAATTCATAGTCCCAAAAATAAGATATTTGTTTTTACATAAGAAATTACAAAAATTCTAAAAATATGTCTGTGTACAGAGCCTTGTGGGCACGCGCAGGGGAGGCCCCTCAGTGCACAGGACAAGGGGCACCATGAGTGACAGAACTGAATGCCTGCTGAAGCTCTGCTCCGTAGGCCAAGACCTGCAGGGCTGCCTCACCCAGGTGGGAGGATGCTGTCTCTTACAGAGCTTCCTAAGGGCTGGCGTGACTCTGACACGCATGCATTGTTAATGAGGGAGTGCAGAACTCTCAGTGATTCTCAGAATAGGAGCAGACACAGTGACTTTGTTTCCTTGAGAGTGATTTGGCAAAAATTTATCAAAATCAAACACATAAATTTTGGTGTAGTAACTCCACTGCTGCGATTGTACTGGCACGCAGAGCTCAGGATGTGTAGATAAGGCTGTTCATGTCAGCACTGCTCGGGAGAGTATACATGCATGTGCGTGCACCCAGACACAAAGCCAGAAACAAACATAAAACATAAAAATAGAAGAGTTCTGTTACGTTTCATCGATTTGTTTTTATTTCACCTAAGAGGTAGGGAGGGAGGGATAGACAGATATACACTGACAGAGTGAAAGAGAATCCCTGAACTTGCTGGGTCATAACAGCCAGGGCCAGCCTGGGACAAAGCCAGGATTTAACTTGGGTCTCCCATGTAGGTGCTTGGGATGCAAGTACTTGAGCCATGATCTGCCTTTTAAGATGCATGTCAGCAGGAAGCTGGAATACGTAGCAGGGGCAGAACTCCAACCCCGGCAGGCCAATATGGCAGGTGGGTATCTTCAGTAGGTTTTAACCACAGTACTGCATACTCACACATGAATAAAATTCTTTATATGAAATTTTAGTACATCCACACACTGCACTGCTGTTCGCATACAGGATTAAAAATATCAACTTTCCAAGTTATATGAATTATACTACATGAAACACTCAAAGTATAAAGCAATAATTATAGTATGTCTGTTTCAGTTGTGTTTTGATACTATACAAAACGTAGTAAAAATTATTCATACTGGGTTAGAAGTGGAAACTAAGAATAGGGAATCTGGGACAAAACAAACTTCTCTCCCAAACCATCTTGTACTATTTGACATTTAACCATGAGCATAGTGTTATCATGTTGTCATTAAGGAAAATAAATAAAGTATCCATCTCTGCCCTTATGATTTTTCCCTATGCTTTTTAAAAACAACAACATAGAAACAGATAAATAGTCTAAGCAAAACAAATACAAATACGAGGTCCTCAACCAAATCTGACCTGACACAGTGGTGAACACACCACTTGGGACACAGGTATACCATACTGGAGTGCCTGGTCTTGCCTAGCCCTGGATGCTGTGGGGAGCTAAACCAATGGATGGAAGAACCCCCCCCCCCCGTATCTCTGCATTTCAAATAAAATGAAAATAAATTTTAAAATTCTGAAACTTGGAAACACAGAAACATAGATAGAGGTTCTATCACAACCTACACGTGGCCCTACACACTTTATTCACCTGTTCTCAATTCCAAAAAAGAGGACACTGGCATTAGTAGTCCCCTGGGCTAATGCAAAGCAGCCAAGAGCTTGCCATTGCCACGCTGGGGATGAGCTGAGGTTGAAAACGACCAGAAGAAATAGGAATGAGAGTCAGACACTACCCTTCAGATAAAAAGTCAGACTAGCATGTAACTCTAACGTAAACAATAATAGTAATATATATATCTTACTCAAATATTCATTAGCATGAAGTAGCCAGCTGTTCATTGAGGATACTTGTTCATTCAGATATTTATAACAAATACACATTATGTCCAGTCCTACATGGCCTTACATTTGGCAATGAAAATAGCCACTCTAAACCATGCTAGAGCCTAGGCTACAGGGTACTGGAACCTATTCATAGGTACACCTAACAGGCATTTGTTTGGGAGTAATGAATTCAATCCTCAAACTAGTAATACATGATAAGAATTAAATGCCACACTCAAATGGAATTTACCCTAAGAAGGCAAGGTTAATTTAATCCCCAAAGTCAATTAACACAATGACATACTAACAGAATGAAGGACAAAAAAACATATGATCATCCTGACAGAAAAAGCCTTCAACAAAATCCAACACTTTCATGATAGAGATACTTACAAACTAGAAAAAGGAGGAAATAATAATTTTTAAAAACCATGTATACAAATGTAAAGCTTGGGGCCAGTACCAGGGCATAGCTGGTAAAAGCACCATCCACGTAGCCAGCATCTCATATGGGTGCCGGTTTGAATCCTGGCTGCTGCATTTGCGAACCACTCCTGTGGCTTCCACTTCTTTGTGCCGATGAAGGCAGAGGGGGATGGCCCAACTCCTGGGGCCCTGCACCCACGTCAGAGATGCAGAAGACGTTCCTAGTTCCTGGCTTCGGACCAACCCATTTTTGGCTGTTGTGGTCTTTTGGGAAATGAACCAGAAAATGGAAGATTTCTCCCTCTGTCTCTCCTGCACTCTGTAACTCTGCCTTTCAAATAGCAATAAAGGATTTAAAAAAAAATTCAAAAATTAACATAATACTTATAATGAAAAACTCGTTTTTCCCCTTAAATCAGAAATAAAACAAAAATGTGTACTACTGAAATTTCTTTTTTTTTTTTTTTAAGAATTTTTTTTTTATTTATAAAATATTATTTGATCTTTTTTTTTTAATTTTTTTTCTTTTTATTGTATTGTTGTTGACAATCTTTACATAGTTAATTACAGTTATAGGAAAAAGAAGGAAAAAAAAAGGTTTAGGGGGATAGGAAAGTGGGTAATGCTATTATGTCCATATTGTTTCCATCACGTATCTGAGGTAAAGGGGAATATTGAGGGAGAAGCCCCACCCGGTTTCCCGCCCACCCTAAGTCCCGGATGTGGGGCATGCTCTGAGATATGTGCTAGAGTGGTGTTAATAGTTCTGCAGTTATGAATCGCTGCCAGTTTCGCTCGATGAGGTCGTCCACCAATTGATATGGTCCATCATAAAGTCTCCGTTTGCCCCATAATTTGCTGCCAACATATAGCTGAGATGAATGATTGTCCTGTTCTGTCTTCTGTCTTTTCTTGGTTAGAGTTCTGAGTCCAGCAGTTCGATTGGGGAGATCTCCAAAGATACTTTGAGGTATTCCCAGACTAGTTTCTTGCATGTTCTAGCAAGCACAGGGCCCGGCACAGTCCATCACCCCGATCAGCTGGTGGTTGCAATTGCTGGGTTGGTTCTGTTTTCAGTCCCGAGTTGCACTGGAACCAATGGGTGTTGCAGTCCAGTCTGGTTCGGCCCTTACATCAACCAGTGGGAGCTCCAGCCTAGTAGGGGCGACCCACAATAACCCCCTCCAAGCCCGCCCCCTACCCTGGTTTGCCAGTATGTGTAGCAGAAGACCAGTCTGTCCCCCATCCCATTTGGCTCTGGTACTTGTCAATGGGTATTAAAGCTTAGTTCTATCTAACCAACTCAACCATCCAGCCCTCACAGATGTTGTTGAGTGCCTCTCTATCTAGCCATCCCAGCCCCCGTCCTAGTTTTCATGCCCTCCCACGGGAATAGTGACCCAAGAAGGGGGAACCCACTTTTCCCTCCCAGGTCTCTCTGTCCCGGTTTATGCACTCTTTAGGTGGTCCTGAGATTTGACTCGACAGAATTAGTCCCCAGTGCCAGCTTCTGCCAGCTGATGCTGCGGCCCTGATCTAGTCCACATGCAGCGCACAGGTGTTATAGCCTTGCTTGGTCGGGTCTGTCTCTATCCCAGCCAAAACTCTCCAGTGGGAGTAGCTGACTGGTGAGGGGACCAGCCCCTTAATCCCCCCGCCAGCTCTGCCCCTTCCTTCCTGGATCTCACGTGTGCTGGATGGGTGCTGCATTCACATCCAGTACAGGCAGCCACGCCCTGGCATTCCATAATGTGTACTGGTTGTGTCGCAACCAAACCCGGCCCATCCCACACTCTGTTCTGGCGATCGGATTTGCCAGTGGTTGACATGAACTGATTCAGCCTGGTCTGCTCCTGACCCATGCCGAATGTATGCCTGAAATTTCTATTTAACATTGGACTAGGTGTTCTAGCCAGGGATTCTAGACAAGGAAAAAAATACAAGTCATTCAAGTTGGAAAGAAAAAAAAAATTTTCTCTTTGCACATGACCTTATATATAGATCTTGTATATAGATAATTCTAGTGAATCCACTGAAAACTATTAAAGAGAAAAAATGAGTTCATCAGGGTTGCCAAGTACAAGATCAATATATAAAAATCAATGTTTATGTTCCTAGGCATTATGGATACTCTAAAAATGAGATAAGAACACAACTTCATTTACAATAGCATAAAACCAAATAAAATAACTTGGGGTAAGCATTACAAAAGAAGACAAGATTTATTCACTAAAAGCTACACATAGTTATAAAAAGAAATTTAAGAAGATATAATTTGAAATACACTCTTGTCCATGGAGCTGACATATTATTAGGATTGGCAATATTACTCAAACTGAATTATACATTCAACATAATCCCTATCAAAGTTTCAGTTAGCTTTCCTTTTTTTTTTCAGGAAATTAACAAACTATAAAATTCATATGGAAATATAGGCCCAATACTGGATCAATGGGCTAATTCTCCCCCTGCAACCACCATTCATATATGGGTACTATTTCCTGTCCCAGCTGCTCTACTTCCCATCCAGTTCTCTGCCTGTAGCCTGGCAAAACAGTGAAGGATGGTCCATAGCCTTGAGACTCTGTGCCCATGTGGGAGACCTAGAAAAAGCTCTATGCTCCCAGCTTTACATTGGCTCAGCTCTGACCATTGTGGCCATGTGGGGAGTGAACCAGGGGAAGGAAGATTTATCTACCTTCTTTTCTTTGTAAATCTGCCTTTCCAATAAAAATAAATAAATAACTCTTTTAAAAAATTCATATAGAAATGCTAAAGAATCAGAGCAGTCCAACAAATTAATCAAAAAGAACAAAATTAGAAGGTTCACAATTCCTACTTTTAAAACTTACCACAAAACTACAGTAATCGGGCCTGCATCACGGTTCAAGTTAAGCCACCACCGGCAATGCTGGCATCGCATATGAGGATTAGTTACAGTCCTAGTTGCTCTGTTTATGATCCAGCTCCCTGTTAACGCACCTGAAAAAGCACCAAAAGATGACCAGGGTGCTTGGACCCCCACCTTCCTTGCAGAAAGCCAGGATGGAGTTCTGGACTGCTGGCTTCAACCTGCCTATTGTGGGCATTTGGGGAATGAAGCAACAGATGGAAAATCAGTCTCTCTTCTCTCCACTTCCTCTCGCCTTCTCCCTCAGTAACTCTGCTTTTGAAATAAGTAAGTATTTTTTAAAAACTACAGTAATCTAGACAGTGTGATAGTGAGGAATAAAAGAGTAGAAAATAGACTAGAGAGTTCAGAAACGCATCTTCACATGTAAACTAATTGTCCAACAGGGATGCCAGGACATCTCAGGAAAGATCACCTTTCCAATAATGGCGCTGAGACAACTGGATATTCATACAAAGAAGAATGAAATTAAAACCCTGTAATAATAATATACAGACAAGTCAACTCACAGTATATCACACCTAAGAGCCACAAACTATAAAATTATTTGAAGAAAACAGGCTAAATTGTGTTGAAGATATGAAAAACAAAGGTAAAGAAAAATGAAACTGGACATCATCAAAATTTAAAACTTCTAAGCAGAAAATCATACTATCAAGATGGAAAGACAGACTAGGGAATGAGAGAAAACAGTCACAAATCCTGACTCTGGGAAGAATTTGCATCCAGTATATAAAGAACTTAAGCCTAATAAAAGGAAGTCAAATTATCCAGTTCAGATTAAGCAAGATCTGAGCTGAACTGTTTCCACAGAAAGAAAAAGGAAAATAAACCCATAAAAGGATGCTCAAAGTCATCAGTGATTACGGAAAAGCAAAGAAAGTCACACAGAAATGGAACTTCACATCACTAACACAGCCATTATCAACAAGTCAGCAACAGGGGTAGGATTTGTGCCGTGATGAAGCCACCCCTTGGAGTGCTATATCCCACACGGGAGTGCCTAGTTCAAGTCCTGACTCTTCCAGCTCCCTTCCAGCTTCCTGTTAATGCACACAATGGGAAGAAGTAGGTAATGGCTCAAACACTTGGAATCTTGCTTCTATGTGGAAAAACCTAGACTGAATTCTGGGTTCCTGGTCTCAACCTGGCCCAGCCCAGGCTGTTGCTGGCAGATGGGAAGTGACCTAGAGAATGGGAGCTCTCTCTCTTTTTCAGATAAATAGATAGAAATGTTAACAGACAATAACAAGTGTTGACAAGGATGTGGAGAAATTGAAACCGTCATATTGATGGAAAATAAAATGCATAGCCTCAGGGCCCAGTGCAATGGTTCAACTGGCTAATGCTCCACTTGCAAGCACTGGGAACCCATATGGGCACCAGTTCGTATCCTAGTTGCTCTACTTGCATTCAAGTTCCCTACTTATGACCTGGGAAAGCAGTGGAGGATGATCCTTAGGACCCTGCACCATGTGGGAGACCAGCAAGACGCTTCTGGCTCCTGGCTTTGATTAGTTCAGCTCTAGACAATTTGGGGGAGTGAACCAGTAGATGAAAAATCTTCTCCTCTCTCTGCATAAATCTGCCTTCCCAAAGAATATAAATAAATATTTTTTTTTAAGTAGAGCCTCTTTGGAGAACCATTTTTACTGCATTGGAAGGTTAGACCTAGAATTACCTACAATATGACTCAGCAACTCCACTCACAGATGTATACTCAAGAGGTATTAAACACGTTTTCACCAACAACTTACTCACAATGTTTACAGAAGCACAGTTAGAATAGCTCCAAAAGTAGAATTAATGAATGGATAAGCAAAATATGATTAATTCAAATAAAATAGTTTGTCAATACAAACAGAGGAAGTAGTGGTACCTACTACAACACTGATGACCTGAGAACATTAACTGAGAGAAGCAGGTCACAAAATGACCCATCATGTGATTTCATTTACATGAACCGCCCCAGATGCCCAAATACACAAATCTATGCAGAGAAAGCAAACCAGTATTTAATTAGACTGGGGGGGGGGCGGTGTAAATGGAATCAAATAAGGATGAATAGTTCATAACACTATGAATACCAACGATGAACTGTATGTACATTTTCAATGGGTGTGTTTATGGTATATGAAGTGTATGTCTGTAAGACTGCTTTTGCAAACCCAAATAATGAGTCAAGCTGCATATTTTCAAAACTAATAATTAATAGTTCCCTCCTGCCCCCACCCCCGCTCCAGAACTCAAAGTATTAGGTGGAGACCAAATTGAAAGGTTTAAGAGATTCTGAGGTTAAAAGGAGAAGCAAGCTAACTTCTGATCTCACACTGAATGATAGATATGAACTACTGGGCACTGGGCTATTGATTCCTTAGACTCAAAACAGATTGCCCCAAGCAAGTATTTCTGATGGGAATCACCTTTAACGCAGTAATCCCAAGCAGCTCCTCCAGACTTCCACAATCAGTAGATAGCTGAGATCAGACAGACAAGGATCTTCAGGCCATTTGTAAAGCCAGAGTTAAACATTAAACAAGGGGTGAACCAAATGCTTGGAAGGGTAGAGAAGCTGACATTCCTGGCCTTGGAATAGAATACAGAACATGAACAGAAAAGGGCCAAACATCAGGCTTTTGCCTGTTTTCATTTAGAATTTCAGGATCAAAGCTCTGGAAAGGGAGTCACTCCAGTGGACACAACCCATCCTAAGTGGACACCCAAAGGAAACGGTTCCATTTTTACAACCCCGCAGTCATAAACCACCATCATGCCTCAACTGACAAAAACAAAACCCAAAATGATCTACTAACGATGTACCACGGGTCACTTCAGTTTACACAAACTCCCCATCAATGAAACTAAGGATCTCCAAATTAAGCACAACACCCTTTGTGAGCTACTTCTCTGAAACCACTTTTTCAACAGGTGTACTGTCTCCTGAAAGGACTCGTGAGTTTATGAAGAATTAAAATCGAGTATTTCTCTGCTGTACTATGACATAGCTCAGTCACATTTTAGTAGGTCACTCACTTCTTCAACATCCTTGATTTTCCTAAAGATAAAATTCATTTTTCTAGCAGTCACGCCAATAATATTTCTGTGACAAAACAGCTAAATTTGAAACAGTGCTTCAGGTATACAAATTATTGTGACAACTGATACCTTCTAGCTTTGCCACTGCAGAAATTTTGTATTAGATTATTCCTTGAGATGCAAGGAAAGATGCCACACAAAGGAAACTAGTTCTCATTTGCACCAAATCCTTGACTCAATTTGCGAAGTCAGTCAACATAGCTAAAACCAAACAACAAACCAACCAAACAAAAACCAAAACAAAACACAAAACTTCAAAGAAACCTTCAAAAGCACTCTTTCAGATGCTCAGAGGGGCTAAAAACACATCAATAACGGGGGGGGGGGGGGAATCATCTTTCCCCTTTGCAGTTTAGTCACTGTCCCACGGCTGCAGTAAGTCTTGTTAAATAAAGCTTGCATCTCGGGGAGCAAGCTTGTGCAGAACAAGCAAGCCCACTGGGGTGAGGTGGGACCCAAGACGCCCTCTCCAGGAGCCATCCTGGAGCAGAGTTTAAAACCTTCCTCCCGTGTCATTTCCTTTTCCCAAGATCCTGTTGATGTCTGTCTACACAACTCACAGTGTCCCAAACACTTCAATAGATGGCCTAAACGGTTCCTAGTGTTTCAGAACACATTGCTGAAGAAGACCCAAAGAACACCTTATCCAACCCCACAACACGCCAACAAAACAGTTCTTCACCCAGACCCTCTGGGGAAATGCCAGCCGCACCTTCCTTCCCTTTTTGTTGTTTATTAGAAAAAAAAAGGGGGGGGGGGGGAGAGTAACTCTGAACCCAAGGCACTGTAACTCAACTGTTTCCATTAAACGAACCGGAGCCCTCAGGAACTGAGTTCACAGATTAGTCTTTTCCTTCGTTTCATGGATTGTGTGTCTCACATAAACAGAACACGTCTCTTTCCAAAGAACTGCACATCTATCTGGGGGCGGCGGGAAAGGGGAAGGCAAAAGGGCGCTCCTTCCCCTGCGAATAGCAAACCATAAATCAGTGGGCGAGCCCCAAGGCTCGAGGGCTGGGCAGCTCGGGGGGCCAGGCGTCAATAGAGGGACCTGTTGGCGAGTAGCTCGCGCCCGCTCTAGAAGTTTTGCGTTTGAAAACCCAGGCAGAAGCCAGTGCGTTTCGCCTCTTTCTGACTCTCCAGGAGTTTGGATCCACACCCTAGGGGAGGCATCTCGCCCACTAAAATGGAGCCTGCGCCTTTAAAGTCGCTTCGGCCGGCTCCCAAAAGGCATTCCACTGCGCACAACCGGGAGTCTGGCGGGCGCGACCTCCGGGCTTGCTCCCCGCGCCGGGGCCGGGTCCGAGCGGAACCCGCCCAGCCCGACGGTCCCCAGGGCCCCCGCAGCTCGCGTCGCGCGCGCGTCCCGACTCACCGCTGCCGGGCTGCGGGGACAGCGTGGAGACCGAGGTCTGGCCCATGGCTGGGGTCGCTCACCAGGCTCTCTGGGTCCTTCGAGCAGGGGGCAGCTGCCTCCGGGCTGGGCAGGCGCTCATTTCGCGGCCTGTGGCCGAGCCGCCCGCCCGGTCCCCTCACCTTCTCCCCCGCGCGGGTCTCCCAGCCCGGCCGGCCGCAGCCGGCGCGGCGGATCCAGCCCAGCGGATGCCTGTCATTCCTCTATGCAGATTAGCTGGGGTCAGAGGTCACCGGGAGGAAAGAGGGGGGCGAGGGACGTGGGGAGGAGGAGGGGTGCAGGAGGGCGAGGAGGCAGCGGGTGGGGGGTGAACACGGGTGCAGGGGCCCAGGGCTGGTGCAGCCCGTGGCACCCCTGGGGGTTGGAAGCGCAGCCACCCTTCGAGGAGGTGAAAGAACACAGGCTTTCAGATTACTCCGCTTTCATTTAAAAGGATTGGTGTCAAATGATCCTTCAGTGCTGGGGAATTAAAGTACTTAGTCATGGTCCTTAATTTAAGAAAATTTGCTTCTTTAAAGTTAGCTCCTGTGTGAAGTTCTAGTCGTAGTATTGCCCACTGCCAGAGGTTTGTTGTATGAGGGGGTTTGCCCTGGCTAGAAAAACGATCTTCCTTCCTTGAATAATTGTAGTTTCAACCACCATCACCACTACCACCGCGTGGATGGCCTTGGTGAGACTGGGCGGCAAATCTTCAGGGTTCATCTACTGTGGCGTGGGCGAGTTGCACCGCCTGCACCACCTTATTCCTGCCAGGGATACTACTGGCCTCTGCTGCCGCTTAGATGGGCCCTGGGAAGAGTTTAGAATGCACAAAACATGCCTGCCTGATCAATCACATAGAAGTTACCATTCCCTGGAAATTAAATTAAGCCTTACCATGACACCCTTTGAAATCTCAGTGTTCTTTTAAAAGCAAATGTGAATACAGATAAATGTTGTTGGTGCTTAAAATTGCTGACTGCCAAGCCCAGTGCAGATGCACCATCCGCCCAGTGGCACGCTGGACTGGACGGTGGTCCCGTGTACATGTTCACTGGATGGAAACTCAGAAGCTTTCATTTCTGACCTTTTCTGAATGCATGCATTTCATGAAAAAGTAAAAAAAAAAAGTGCAATTACTTATCCTAAACATTCAACCTGAAACTATTTTAAGTGGTATCTAGTATGCATTTTTTGAAGACAATTTAAGCAAGTTTAGAATCATGGAAAACATGGGGTTTTTTTTTTGAAAGTTAGTATTGCGATCATGGAGTGCCTGGCTTTATTGGTTTGAAAGACACTTGGCAGTTTCATCACGGGCAATCACCTGCCCTCTTTTCTTGCACTCGGCAGTCTCCACTCTTTGGAGGGAAGACAGTCCCCTAGCAGAGTCTCATCAATCCTGTTTCATTTTCCCTGATTCACTCCCAGGAAGTCCTGATTTTTTTTTAAATGTCTAAGGATTTTAACCAAAATGTGAGATTTTTTTTCAAAGATTTCTTCCATTTTTATTTGAAAGGCAGAGTTACACCGTTTGCTGGTTCACTCTCCAAACAGCTGAGCCATTCTGAAACCAGAAGCTTCTTCATGGTCTCCCACACAGGTGCAGTCACCCAAGGTCTTGGGCCATCCTCTGCTGCTCTCCCAGACTATAAGTAGGGAGCTGAATAGGAAGTGGAGCAGCTGGGACACAAACCAGAACTCACATGGGATATGGGTGCCTTAGGCAGAGGCTTAGCATGCGTCACCAGGGTCTTGATCCCACAATGTGAATTTTAGATAGGACAATGACATGAATCCTGGCTGTCCTTACAAAGCAAAAAATGCTGTGTTTGGGGAGCACATTCCACCTGGGGGTACAGTGATGTAAGCAAGTGGCTGCCTTACCTGGGATGGGGGTGGGAAGAGGGGAAGAAAAGTGCCACTCTTTCAGCATTTTCAGAGCCTGATACAAGCAGGAATTGATCAGAGGAAACAGGTAATAAATTTGCACATGAAAAGATGTAAACTTGTTTAAATAGATGCAACTGTGAAGTCCAATGTCACTTTTTGCATTTTCTTCTTTTCCTTGCAAAGTGCATTGATTTTTTACTTCTTCCACAAATACTTATTTTGAGCATTAAGAGGCATTCTGTGGCTCTGGTCTTTCAGGCTTTGCCTTATATACCTGTTGGCTTTCTTCAAGACCTTTCATGATTTGCTGGTTAATGTAAGCTCTAGCCTCACCTGGGACCCATAGTTGCTCCTACTCGGGCTACTGAATTCTCTCTGCACCTCTCCCAGGTCCCTGGAAGCATGGCAACCCAAACGGCCCCAAGGGTGCACTAGGTTCTTGGTGAGGGTGGGAGCCTGGTTCTACTTCCAGGTCTTCTGATTCTTTGAGGGGACTCAATGTTCTTATTTATCAGTGCTAAAAAGCCACCCTAACAAACACAGAAAAAGTCTACAGAAATCTCCACATTTAATTTCTAGGTCATAAAATAAAGGTTAGAAAATAACAACTCACAAACACATTTTAAAATCATTTTCCCCCTAAGCTGCCTTAGTGTTGCCTTATTATCTCTTACACAGTTTTAATAAGAGTTCTGGCTGTTCTTCCCTTAGGTACATAGTTTAACTCTGAAAACATTTAACATCATCTGAAAAATATGGTCATTTCTCTGTGTACTGTTTCTTTCTAGGGAATTTATAAAAATGCTGAACAAGACTATTGCCAAAAATCTAGCCCCAGGAAGACATCTGTCCATAATTGTCCAGCAGTTATCTTTTTGGTTCTGTTCGGTGGTATGTTCCTAAGCCAATCTTTCACCCAGTAGTTTCTTGGTAAGTGCTTAACAACCAATTTGGGCTGTAAGGAGCGAGGGGCAAGCACTAGACTATTTGGTGATTTGTACTATTTGCCAATTCCCATGGTGTCAATACTGTCACAATGGGAGCTTCTCTGAGCTTCCAACCTAGAGCGAAACTAATGTCAACTAGCTCCCAAAATGTCGCAAAACTTAGCAATTCGGCTAATGAGCCTATGTAAGCTGCCTTCCTTACGTCACTCTTGTCAGTCTTTAAAAATGCATTTCTTTCTGTCTGTTGTCTCATTCCCCACATACTTAAAACAGCCAGGGCTGCGACAACCAATGCAAGAGCCCAGAACTCAAACGAGGTCCACAACTAGTGTGGCAGAGACCTAAGTACTTGAGCCATCATCTAAGATTTTACTTGATATTTTCATTCCAGAGTGCATATTAGCAGAAAGCTACAATTGGAAGCAAACAAGAGGGCTCAAACCCAGGTACTCCCTGAGATATTGGTGCCCGGTGCCCCAGCAGCATCTTACCATCACTGCCAAACACTCCCCATCCCCTGCCATGCACCCAACACTGCTTTTATAATTCACTGCTCTTATGTTATGTCATGACTGAACTTGAGGGATAGCTCAGATTAAATTATCCTAAAATATGTAGAATCATGACATCAACTGATTTTTCCACCGAAAAGTCTGTTTCGTTCCTGAAAGAACTTCTGTGATTTATTCATGAGGTTTTCAAGTCATCTACCCTACCACACAGAATGCATTGGTGTTCTGATGTGGCAGTTATTAAGCTCACCCAGCTGGGGAACTCAAAGGGATCCTGGCATTGATCACATTCTGTGTCTTTTCGATAAAAGTTAAGGCAGACATCAATGTAAACTTTCACTGGCCTTTTATATTTCCAGTAAAAGTTCCGGATATGTAACTAGCATTTACCTTTTCACATTGTATTATAATGAATTTTCAAGTAAATATTTACTCCATCTTTCAATAATACTAATTTTAACGTAGTAAAAGAGAACTTCAGTTAAGAATGACAACTCTGGACATTCTAGTTTTATGAAGCATTTGTAGAGAGCAGACTGCATTCCCCAAGTATTAGACAGCACAGGAAATGAACCTGCGAGACAAGCTTTTCTTTCCTATTGTTCTCATATTTTTATTTGATTTATTTCCTGAGTTTTCCTCCTCCTGCTCACTCAAGCTAAAAGGATTAAAAAAATACCTTACTCTGCCCCGCCCTGGGTCAGCCCTTGCAGTGGGTGTGGTGTGGCTCACGTGAGCTTACTTAGTGATTGAGTGCTGAAAAATAAAGACCTCAAGGGGAGGTGCTGGAATTTCCTTTTCCAAAAACTTTCCCTTCACTAGGAAGAAAACTGATAGTAATTTGCTATGCTTCATTGCATAAGCAGGGTAACTTATTCATCTGCTCTAAAACAAATTATCATTCATTTACCCTTGCAAATCTATAAAAAACAATCGTTACCAATATCTCTAACCATAATTCCCAGTTTACACAAGATAGTTGCTTAAAGTAAGGTCACAATCACAATCTCTGGCACAGACAGACACTCAATGCATGTGTGTAAATAAAAGACTAAGCCTTTATAATATCTTCTTCAGGATACCAATTTCAGGAATGAACCAAAATACCCACCTGCACATGTATATATGATTTTTATAACAGTAGGCCAATTCCAAAACAGGAGAATCTCAAGTCTATTAGTAACCGACTTTCCTTTCTATACCACTCTATTTTTTAAAATCTCATTATGCAACTAGCGTTGTTTGAAGATTTCCCATGAACATGCACCTTATAGGCATGAGGATAAGTGAGAAAGAGACCAACACGGGTTGAGGAGATGCTGGGAGGCTGGTGGAAGTTGAGAATTGCAACTTACAGGTAAGTGACTAACTTAAGTGATGACTGTGATGGACACTTGTCCCTCCAAGTGTTAAGGATGCTGGGTGGGCTGGTACAGAAGGCTCTGAACATTATCGATTACTAAATCTATCTCTTTCCCACACAAGGTTGTCAATTCCTTCTGAAGATATCTCAATAGTTGAAACGTTTCCTAAATTAAATATTAAATGCTGACAATATAACAGTCAGGATGAAACGTATTTCTCTATTGCTTGTAACTTTTCCAGGAATAAGAGCCCTAAAATGTACATTCAGGGAGGCAGCTCAACACATTTTGGTAAGTAATGTGGTACAATCACCACCATAGTCAAGTTTTCAGAAAACTCTGAGAATCCTATAGCATTCTTCTGCACTTAATTCCCATCCCAGCTCCAGCACAGGCAGCCACTGACCTGCTTTCTATCCCTAGCATTTTCTCTTTCCTAAAATTTCATATAAATAGAACAACACCATCTGTTTTTTTTCCTAATCTGGCTTTTTTTTTTTACTTCATGTTTTTTATACTTCTTTAAGTTTCTTTCCATACCAGTATTCTCCTTTGTGTTCTCAGTAGTCTTCCATTGCTTGGCTATCCTATGAAAGCCTGTTAGATATATATTAGATATGATAGCTCTATATTAACAAGAATTCATTTATGCATACATCATTCATTCAGAGACCGTGTACCAGTCTCTGTTCTGGGTACCTGAACATTTTGGGGAACAAAAACCAAAAACGTTGGTCCCGGCACGATGGCTCAATGGATAAATTCTCAACTTTTAAGCACTGGGATCCCATATAGACACCATTACCATATGGGGTTCCTATTCCAGCTGTCCCACTTATGATCCAGCTCCCTGCTTAGGGCCTGGGAAAGCACAGAAGATGGCCCAAGTGCCTGGGCACTTGAACCCACATGGGAGACCCAGAAGAAGCTCCTGCCTCCTGGCTTTGGACCGGCTCAGCTCCAGCCATGTGGCCATTTGGCAAATGAACCAGCTGATGTAAGATCTTTCTGTCTTCCCTTTCCTCTGTGAATCTGCCTTTTCAATAAAAATAAATCTGAAAAATAATAGCTGCACTTAGAGTTTACATTATAATGAAAGAACATAATATAAATGATGAAAACAATTAAACCCATAATTTTTATAGCACATTAGGAGACAAAAGTTGCTAGGTACCTCCTGTAATGCCTGTGTCCCATATGGGCACAAATCCCAATCCTGGTTACTCCACTTCCAGTCCAGCTCCCTGATAATGCACCTGGGACAGCAGTGGGACAAGGGCCATGTGTTTGGCTCCGCTTACCCATGTGGAAAACACAGATGAATTTCCTGGCTCTTGGCTTCAGCCAAGCTCAGTTCTGGGCATTGAGGCCATTTGTAGAATGAACCATTAGATGGAAGATCTCTCTCTGCATCCCTCCCATCTTCTTTTTCTATAACTCTGACTTTAAGTAAAATCTAAAAGATGTATTGCTTAAAACAAAACTGAACCTCAAACCTAGGTACTATCACATGGGGTACAAACATCGCAAGTGGCTTCTAAACTATTGCATCAAACACCCTCCTCACCATGACAGTATTGAACAAAATAATGAACTGAATTGATCTGAGTTTTAAGGTCTCTGTGGTTTCTAAGGACAGAAAGACAAGGTTGGAAGAAGAGAACAAAGGAGAATTCAGGAATAATCAAGACTAGATGAGTGCTTAGAGTGAAGTAGTGGGGATGGTGAATGTACCTAGATTCTGGATAATTAAAAAAAAGCATATTCATTTATTTAGAGTGGTGCAGAAAGAAAGAGATCCTCCATCTGCTGTTTCACTTCCTAAATGCCCTCAAAGAAAAGGGCTGGCCAGGCTGAGGTCAGGAGAGGTGATGTGATCAAGAAAACAAACATGTTTAAACATATGGATTGGAATAATCCAACTGACAAGATTGACATCCTTAGGAATTACTGACTACCCATTGTGTGACTACCTGATCAGGGAAGAAACCTCAACAAAATTGAAAAAATTTTACATTATGGAGTGCGACCTTGGGGCTTGGGTGGCTAGAGCTTCCAGCAGTGCAGTGGCTGCTGGGGGTGCCTGAGTCAGGTGAGACTCAATGTTTGGATCACTAGCCCCAGCCACCGCTGCCAAGCAGTGAATGAATCCTGGGCTTGCCTAGGCCTGAGAGTTTCCTCCCTCACGGCAAATACACTGTGAAGGCCTCAGTAGCTCAGGTCCCTGGCTCCACTGGCTGCCTGGTAGAGAGCTTTGGAGACTTGAGGGTGTGGAATTACTGCCTAGAGACATCCATGGATAAGGCCACTGTATGCGTAGGTGAGGAATGAATCCTGAGGGATTCCCAATGACAGGGCCTTTCAGGTAAGCCAGAGGACTGAGATCTGGTGGTTTGGAGGGGAGAGTCCAGAAGATCTGTGTAATTCAGATTGATACACCAGCCAACATAGCAGTCCTGAGTAAGGCTTGTTAGCATGGAACATGGCTGAGCACCACACACCAGTCCATGCAAAAGCTAGGGCTGGGGACCTGTCTAGCAGTGCCCGATGCGAGTACCTAACTGAATGTCAAAACAGGGGATGGGTCACATTAGGCAGGGCCATGATACTAACCAGCACATGAGAGAACCATGTCTGGAGGTAGATTCTGTGGGGGGATAAGTGGGCCAAACCCTGTGTAAATACTAGTCCTACTGGTTAGCTCAAGAGTTGGAGTGGTGATGAGCTAAGCTAGGGTTGACCATGGAACTCATGAGTACAGGGACTGTGAATACTCTGGGCAGGTCCAGGTTGCAGCACCTGTATGTGTATTCTAAAATAGGGTGTGAGGTGGGCCAGGCCACAACATTCACCAGCTCAGACAGGGCCAAGATGGAGGGGCAGGCTATGCCGGGCAAGGGCCTAGCACGCACTGGCATGAGTGAGATCTGGATCTGGGAGTAGGCCAAGAAAGGAAACATGGGAAACCTCCTACTGGGTCATAGCTCCCACTGGTGGGCACGTGTCAAGATAAACTGCAAAACCACGTGGAGAATGCAGGATCTGGGAGTGGGAGTGAGTCCAGTAGGGAAATCAGGGACACCTCCCTTTTGGGTTGCCACTCCCACTGGTGAGCATGAGAGCCAGGACTGGGGCAGGCATGGCTAGACAGAGAGTGGCTGCCACTGGCATGTGTGTGGGCTGGGTAGTGGAGCTGGTTGGGTTGAACCAGGCTTCAAGGCCCATTGACATGTATGAGAGCTGAATGGGATGTGGGACAGACTGGACCAGTTGGCTGTGCATCCTGGCAAACATAGGAACCAGCATATGAGACAGGCCTGGTGGGGGTTATTGCAGGTCGCTCCAACTAGGCTACAGCTCCCACTGGTTTAAATGAATGCCAAGTGTATGGTTTGCAGGATCAAGCTGGGCTGCAACATCCATTTGTATAGATGACAGAACTGACCTAGAAATTACAACTACCAAC
Source organism: Ochotona princeps (assembly GCF_030435755.1). Lineage (NCBI taxonomy): Eukaryota > Metazoa > Chordata > Mammalia > Lagomorpha > Ochotonidae > Ochotona > Ochotona princeps. The sequence goes on from NC_080832.1 coordinate 20,800,221, forward strand.
ATATGCACAAGCTGGATGGGGCAATGGACTGTGCCGGACCCTGTATTGGCAAGCACACATAAGAATCAGGTGTGGGATCACCTCAGATGAAGTTTCTTTGTGGATTTCCCCCAACTGAATTGTTGGACTCAGAACTTCAACCATGGAGAAAATTTCAGGCTCCATGGTCTGACCATGGTGTACATGTGTCAGAGCTGGGCCTCCTCAATGGTATAGATGAAGCAGAGGGCAACATATCCAGGTGCACATGGAAGACATAGCAGTCCACTGGAGTCTGCAGAGGACAGCTGGTACCACAACACAGGACAGACGACAGAACAAATTGGTCAGCTACCTCAGCCAAGTGTTGGCAATGAATATCCGGGTAAATGGAGACTCTAAGGTAGACTATGTCAACCAGTGGATTCTGGAGAGATTTCATTGTACTTGGAGTGGCAAGATCAGCAGTAATACAGAACTGTTGAACTACTGAAACCTCTACAGCAGGACCCTCAGAGCATGCCCCTCATTGGGGACCCTGGGATGGCTGGAAGTCTGGGTGTGGCTTTTCCCCTTATCTCCCTCTTTCTCCCAGATACAGGAACCCTTAGCACCCTAATCAACTATGTAAAAATCATCAAAAAATTAAAATAATTAAACATATCAATATAAAATATTCACATTATACAATACCCACATCTGACAATAATATAATTAAATTAATAATAAACCAGAAAAGAAATCAGTAAATACAGAAACAGTAACCCCATCACACATTGCTGGAAACAAATAATAATGAAAAAAATTATACTTCTAAACTATGTGAAAATATCAAACTAGAATTTACAAAATATTCAGAAGCAAACAACAATAAAAGTACTAAAACAAGGCTAAGATAAAGTTAATGTGATAACTCCACATATTCACAGCCTTAATCCCACTTATTTTAAAAAAAGAAAGAAAATACATTCAGGGAGAAATACAATCACACGAAAGAATTATTCAGTTTTAAGTAAAAAAAAATTAAAAGAGAAAGAAAAAAGAGAATAAAAAAACAGAATGAGAAAGGGCATAATAAAAACCAAGAATAATAAAAAACCAGAAAGAGGAATGAAAATCTAGTGAGGCAGTCGGTCCATTTATCCGTATGAATGACAAGCAAGGGCTGACTTAGGATACGGAGAGAACTGGACTAAGGTGAAGACAATTCATGAGAAAAAAAAGAGCTACCTGATTGGCACAAGAACTCAAAGGAGAATTTAAAACTTGCTATTCTGCATTCAGGGAGAAATACAAATTTGTTTTTAGCGTGACTTAGGCAATTTTCTTTCTTGTTAAATAGCTCAGCATTCTACAATGGAAAGCAGACGCTCGGCTGCTTACTCTTAATTTCCTGCAGAGTAAATATCTCTCTGCCACATTTTTATTTGTAGTACAATGGTATCTTTGCAGTTCCAAATGCCATTTTCAGGGAATCACAAACAAAATGAGAAGTTTCTTATCATTTAGAACACAGAATTTCAACTGTATTTATGTTTATGTTCCTGGTATTTTAAACCAGGAAAAAAGTTATACGCTTATTTCCTCTGAACACACTTAGTTTGATTAGACATACACTTAAACATAAAAAAATGCCTACAAGTAAAATAGCGCACAGGGAGGTTTGCAAATATTGTGCACATTGAAGAGGTTTCTAATATAAAATGGATTTCATTAACTGCAAATCACTTCTCAATTAGGGAAAGTTGACATATTAATCAGCAGGTGATAAAGATGGGAGCTGAGAAGGGGCGAGAGGGAACCATGTAGCTTATAGGTGTTCTGGCTTAATCTTGCAGCAAAACAAGATTTATTTGGGGAAAAGTCATATGATCGCACAATTAAGAAGTAGACACATAAACTTGAAATATTGGCATTTAAAGGCTACACATCCTTGCCAATCCAATGCAGCTCTTTTACTGAAGGATTTTCTTTCCCTTAAAATACACTTTCCTTAAAATTTTTCAAGTAAAGGGCTTTCAATTTTTAGAACATACAATTGAAATTCTTACAAGCTATATAAAGTTCCCATGTACAATAAAAAACAATTTCCACCTGAAATATTTTTTATTTTACTGGCCAGTGTTATACTTTAGAAGGTAAGGATGCATTTCAAAATTTAGCTTTTAATTCAATTTTCTAGAAACTTCTGGATGTATATGAGTGTGACTGTACATGTGCATGCCTACACATGCACAGAAGTGTGTGTGTGTGTGTGTGTGTGTGTGTGTACATTTGCAGGAGAAATGCTGTTGATTCTGCTTTGCTGCAAATATTCCAAAATCTACATCAAGCCCCAAGGGCTCCACTATCTTTTCAGAGTATTTGATTTCTTCTGAACGGGTGTATACACAATGTTATTTTATGAACCAATGACCTTGTAAAATTTAGATCTGTGAACCAATACTGAGTACAATATTCCATTACCTTTATCAGTAAAACAGTCAACATTAGTACAGACTTCCCATTGGAGTCTGCCAATTCTCAGGTGATAATTTCTCCTCCTTCTTAATCTTAAATAATGCTTTACTTTATCTAAAATTGCTCATTTTATGCAAAATTACTATGAATATTTCAATTGTATTTCCACTACTTATGATACTATGGAAATGTCTCAGACCTGAAACCTGGTACAGCCATCTGAAGAGGGAGGCTTTACTCCATGGCTTGCAGTCACTTAAAATGTAGGACTTATTCTCTTCTCACCTTCTGTCTAGATTCACCTAAAGCCTTGGTTCTTAAGCCTCTGTTTATCTCCACTGACCACTCATCTTCCTGCCAAGTTTTATATTCTCTGTTGACTAGGGTCAATCGACTCTCAAGTAGCATCTGTTTAGATGCTAAGTCCTCTGGCCTCTTAATTTATCTATTCTGATAGCAACCTCCTTCTTCCTGAACTTACTCTGTGGCTCTCGCTGTTTGTTGTTCTCGCAGAGTCTTTTGGCAGCTAGGTCTGATTCAACATTATGACCCCAGGAAGGAGTCGACACAAAGCAGGTGCCCCGTCCTCTGTGTCAGAGTGGACCTGCTCTGCTTCAATGCTGGATTTCCTGCTGTGGGTACCAGAGCAGACACGAAAAGGAGGCTAAGAATGAACCAAAAGTGCTGTGGGTAGGTGTAGTGTCAGGCCTGCCAGTGGGCAGTCATGTCAACAGTATGCCAGAGGACCACTTCAGTTTTTTGATACAGTAACTGAGAAAGCATGGAATCTGAAAACCCACATAATCACATTTAACATCCACCTACTAAACACTCACATATAACTTTTCAATGTTCCAGTTAGAGCTCTCTTCAGTTTCCTTTTGAATTAGCCTATGGCTGTCCTGCTAAAAATTCATTTGGCTGAAATGTGGTAGTGCTAAAATGAATCTGGGACATTCATTAAGCAACAGATCACTGCATACAAACAAGCAAGCTGGAGAGAGGGTTTCCATTTCTCTGCATGTGGAGGAAGAAAACATGAGTAATTGAGGTACTATAATAAATGCATCTCAGCATTGGGCTGTGATGGTCAGCTACTGAAAGGAGCCCTGGTAGTCACATCCCTGTGTGACCTCCTCCTCTTGAGTATGAGAGGGACCAGGGACTTTCCTCTAACCAACAATAGTGTGTGCATATTTGTGGAGTCAGCCTGCCAGATCCTAGAGCACTGCATCCTCAGAATCAACCAATCCTGGATTAAAAATACTAACAAGAGAACACAAATGTATTTCCACTGAGCGCTTAGAGAGTTTTGTCATTATTCCCTGAACACATAGCATAAGTATTTGCATAGCATTTACATTGTATTAGGTATGACAAGTCGTTTCGAGATGATCTAGGATAGACAGGAGAGTGTGCACAGGCCATATGCAAACACAGCACCACTTTACAGAAAGGGTGTGAGCAGCCTTAGATTGTGGTCCTGACAGCAATCCCTGCTGTCAGTGAGGCAGTGGCTGTATGTGGTTGTGGTAAGAAAGACTGTAACATCAGTCTCACTCAGGCTAGCTCCCTTCCTGGCTTTGCAAAAGCAAGTTGCCCTGTGGTGAGATGCCACATGGAGAAAGCCATGAGGTAGAAGCAGAAGACAACCCTGGCTCCCAGCCAGCCAGCAAGCCAGCCTGGTCTAGCACTCTGCAGGGAACAGAACACTGCCTCCACGACAGAGCTTGGGACTGCGTCCTCCTTCGGTCAAGCCTTGGAGGAGATGCAGCCCTGACTCGGTCCTTGATTGTAGTCTCATGAGACTGACACCCTGTTAAAGTTTATGTTTCAAATGACATATGTGTGCTTATTTTTAAGCTGCCAAATACAGAGCCATATTATTTTGCAGCAATAGATAACTAATCTAGGGGGGATTAAAGGAAAGGATAGATATTGAGTGGAAATGGAGAACCAGAGGGAGTTGGAGACATGAAAAGTCCCATATGAGCCAAGAAAGAGATACAGCATGGAACAAAAAGACATCTCTGCAGCTCAGATGGTCAACCCAACCCTTGTCCCATGTGTTCAAAGAGGGCCAGGGCCAGAATGGTAGAATGCAGCCAAAAGCTAAAGGAAAATGTAGTACAGATGCCAAAAACTGTGGCTTTCTGAACCTATATCATATGTCATTGAAAAATATTATGCTTGCAAGCCCAAAGTGCTCACCCCACCCAACATATGGGAATTGCAGAAGCAGTTCCTGGAAGCCACTCAAATCTGTTGGAGCCCAAAATACAAGCCCAAGCCCAGAGGACTGTGAACTGTGATCAATCCTTGACTTGCAAACAGTCATCTGGGCCCAAAGCTACAGCTCTTGGCATCCAGCTGTGGGTAGTACACATCATCAGATCTTTCTAATTACTATCCCAAATAAAGGTTCTGGGCTGAAAGTTCACCAAGTGTCTCTCGATACACAGATAATAGATCAATCCCATCTCCTACTATTGTTTCACAAGAAAAACACATTTTTTTTGTTCACTGCTTTATCCTCTTGCATGATGATAGCAATCACAAAATAATTTGACTGAAATCAGTTTCATCTTTCTCTATCATGGAGTAACTGATCAGTAAAATTTACTATTAAATCATGCTACTTAAATGCTAAAGAAACCAATTAGAAAAATAATCTGAGTGCTGCAATTCATTTTTAAATCAAGAAGAACCTTAAATCATTTGAGTCTCAATTTCAGACTGTTTTAAATTATTGTACAGGTTTAATCGCAACTTTAATAATTCATACTGATTTTGAAATAAATTCAGATATAGAGGTACACCTCCAAAATAATAAAGAAAGTCAGTGGGTTAAGTGTGAATTTTTTCTACTGAAATTTATCTTACATTATGCTTTCCTTATACTTTAAATTCAAATTCCATTTACTCCAAACCCTAACCCAATCAGAAATACCTTATCTTTAAAAAATAAAAAGATTTATTGCCTTTCACTTTAAAGGCAGTTGTACAGAGAAAAGAAAAGACAGAGAGGGAAAGATCTTCTAGCTGTTGGTTCACTCCGCAAATGGTTACAACAGGTGGCGTTGAGCCAATCCAAAGTAAAAAGCCAAGAGTTTCTTTCAGGTCTCCCACGTGTGTGCAGGGTCCTAGGAAACTGGGCTACCCTCTGCTGTTTTTCCAGGCCACAAGCAGGGAGTTGGACTGCAAGTGGAGCAGCTGGGACAGTGCTTGGAGGTGAAGGATTATTCTACCAAGCCATGACACTGGCCTCAGAATTTCCTTCTCTTGTTTCACTCTAACTGGCTGGGAAACTTCCAAGTCTTTCCTAAAAGTAAAAAAAGACTGACTATACCAAGTGTTATCAAGGACATCTACCTCTACATTCACCTACATTCTTAATGGGGTTTAAAATGAAGGTCTAGAATTTGGAGATTTAGTGCAGTAGTTTCTGTACAGTTAAGCATGTACCTATTCTTTGTGTTGTCATTTATCCAAGAAAATGAAAACCTATACCCAAAAGAAGACCTATCAGGGGGTAGGCATTTGGTGTAGCCAAAGTCATTGCCTGGGACACCCACGTCCTGTATTAGAGTGCCCAGCTATACTCTCCATCCCAAGTTACTGCTCATGAATGCCCTGAAAGATGATGCAAATGATCACTCATGTGGGAGACTTGGATTGAGTTCCTGGCTCCTTGCTTTGACCCAGCCAGGCCCTGGCCATTGTGAGTGTTCGCAGAGCAAACCAGTGGAATGAGAATTCGTTGTTGTGCAGACTTTTTAAATGTTAAAAACATTCTCCTTCAGCAATGTTCATAGCAGCTTTAATGATAAGAATGAAAGACTGACACAGATCAAATGTCTAGTAACAGAATAAGAGATCAGTAAAATCTCGATACATATGTTCATGGAATACTACTCAGAATGAAAGTTCTGTACTGTACTACCCAGATCCCTGCATGAAAAGAAAGTGGGCAGTTTCCTTCAGGTATTTGGAGTGTTGCTGCAAGAAAGCTATCATGAGTTAGTCCTCTTCAGGGATATTTCTTTGTCTAATCCATGAAGACTTGCCCAAGGTACTATGGTTTCTTGGACCAGTGGTCCACACACCAATATCTGATCCACATAGTGTTGCAGGGTGTGAGAGAGATCACATCATACAAGTCTAGGCTGTATTGAGGAGTCTTTACTAACCATGCTTGGCAACAGCAGAGCAAACTAGAGCAAATGAAAAGTTGATCCAGTCTGAATTGAAACCCTGAGAGGAACAAATGGTCATTACTATGAGGTTCATCCATTAGACTGAAGATCTATGTTCCAGTTTCTCCAGCAATATAAAATATCCTAAGAGACATGCAGTGAACAACCTGGACACACTTACAAGGCTGCAAACATTCACCTTTTCCTGGCTTCTCTGTCCACATTCCATTACTGCTAGGCCTCACCTCTCCTGGAACTAATGAAAATACCCAAATTAAAAATACAAAGCATCTTAGCATTTGCATCTTCACTGACTTGCCCAAGCATGAACAGAGGGTGAGGAATATAGACATGTTCAGGGTCTACCTGTCTTCAGAGTCTGTCTGTGGGAAGCCAGAGAGCAAGTGGGTACCAGGTAGACCAAGAGTCAGAATGCAAGAGAGCAAAAGACTGAACCCCTCCCTGTCATGGTCCTTTATGGGCGCTTTGCAAGGAGAGTGGTTACACAACAATGCAATACCGCCCTCTCTCAGGTGAGGGTGTTGACAGTGAGTGTCAGATCACAGGACTCACAGGTGGGTGAAAGGACCACGTAGGTGGGGGAGGTGTAGCTTCCAAGCTTGTGATCTTGAACTATCTGCCTAAAACCACAACACTAGGGGGTGGGCATAAACAGTCTGGGGTACCAGTTTGTAGGAACTTAGAAAGGCCTTTAGGCATGAGGTCTCGTGCAGTGGGATCAGAAGGGGTGCTGGAGCTGCCTCACAATTCTGCCTCTCGCTCTGCTCAGTCCTGTGTCCTGCTGCTTCCTCCTAAAGCTGTTGCGATCCTTAATTCACACCCTGAATGCTGAACTTTGTTGCTTCCCATTGGTTCAACCTGTGAGAAACCACTGGGAACCCAATGAAGGGAACCTTAAAAGCTCATTTACCAAGGGGACTGGAACCATACACAAAACAGTACATATTCTGTGATCCCAGAAACCACCTATGGCACTCTGGGCTTGAAAAATCTAATGTGTGGTCAAAGAACTCAAAGCAGAGTCTACCTCTGAGTGGGGACTCACTGAGGTGAGCCATGGAGCATCTTTTTGGGGATGGAAGTATATGAATGAGGACTGCAAGGATTATAAACTATTATAAAACTCATTGGGTTGTTGTTTTTAATAGCTTTGTACATCCTTTATATATGTAAATTATATATATACTTTATATACATAATTATATATACTTATATAATATGTGTTATATATAATTATATATATATGTAAATTAGACTATAACCTTATAAAAAGAGAGAACCACATCAAATTTTATTCAACTGAACTTATGGTCATCTACCATTCAAACTATTTAATTTTCTTAGTGGTCATCTAGGCATCTCTTACTCTGGCAGCTAATTTTTTGGACCTAAATTGGTGGATTAACATGTCTGCCATGTTATCTTTTTGTGGATTTCAAAACTAATAAACACGTTCTTTTGATTTGAGTTGCTAATTAAAAATGTTATGTTAATCAGTTATAGTTCCAGATACTTGTGAAAAAGTCATGAAATTAGGTCTGGTGCAATAGCCTAGTGGCTAAATCATCACCTTGCATGCCTGAGATCCCAAATGGGTGCCAGTTAATATCCTGACTGCTTCACTTCCCATCAAGCTCCCTGCTGGTGGCCTGGGAAAGCAGTGGAGTATGGCCTGAAGCCTTGGAACCCTGCACCCACGTGGTAAACCTGGAAGAAGCTCCAGGCTCCTGGTTTCAGATTGGCTCGGTTCTGGCTGTTGTGGCCATTTGGGGAGGGAAACATAGAAGATCTTGCTGTATCTCCTTTGTTCTATATATCTGTCTTTCCAATACAAATAAATAAATATTTATTGAAAACTCATGAAATCGATGTTTTCTATGATGATGTCTATTCATTAATCAACTCTTTGAGTGCAATATTCATTCATTCTCTTTGTATGCTCATTTAGCATGGATCTCCTAAGTCATCAAATCTGGAGTGTTGTAGTTGGAGGGATTTTAAAGCTCCTTCAGATGGCGGATGAGCATTCTACGTGCACAGGACAGTCACTGAGCACGGCAGGACATGAATGAGAGCAGTCCACGGTCTAGACAGGAGAACACCGACCACACATCCAGGACACATGCCACAGCTCTGCCAGTGTCTCTGTGCCCGTTGTCTCCTTGCAGCTTTCTTTGCCACACACTGGAAGGCAGCAGCTTCTCTGCCACCCCTCTGCTCTCTTTCTCCTCTCAGGGGGCCATCCGTAGGAAACAACTCCAGTGAAATCTACTTTTGTCTAGCAGTCAATAGGTCTGGCCAAGAAACAGGGCATTTTACTAAAAATTCCAAAGGCTTTTCCTCTCTTTGGAGAGAGAACAACTATTCTGTAGTCACTAGTACAAAGTAAAAAGCTAGATCTGACCCTGCACCCGCATGGGAAACCCGGAAGAGGTTCCAGGTTCCCGGCTTCGGATCTGCGCGCACTGGCCGTTGCGGCTCACTTGGGGAGTGAATCGTCGGATGGAGGGTCTTCCTCTCTGTCTCTCCTCCTCTCTGTACATCTGACTTTGTAATAAAATAAATAAATCTTTAAAAAAAAAAAGCCAGATCTGAAACACAAAGTAAGAGAATCAAATATAACTTCTTGGTGATTCTGTATGTTGCTGCTATGAACTTGATGGACAAGTATTTGGTTAATACATAATCTTATTTCTTTTTGAATAGAAACATCTTTAAGGTTTATTTATTTGAAAGGCGGAACTAAAGGAAGAGCGAGGGAGAGAGAAATTAGAGACTTCTTCCATCTGCTGGTTCACTCCCTGAATGGCCACAATGGCTGGGGTTAGGCCAGGTGGAAGCCAGGACCTTGGAACCCTGTGTGAGTTACCCACATGGGTGGCAGAGTCCCAAGCATCTGAGCCATCGTCTACTGCACTCCCCAGGCAGGTTCAAAGTGCAGCTGTCACTCACATAGGATGCTGGTGTCGCAGACTTCGGCTAACCCCACTGAGACACAATGCTAGTCCCAAGTATAAACTGAAGAGTGGAATTGTTGATATACTGACAGGAATCTGATTGGTATAGGATCCATCAAAGTGTTTCCTGTCATCACTGTATTATTCTGCATTTCCACTGGCAGTGGTTTCCACTTAAATATCTTTTTTATACAAAGGCAAAAGCTTATTCAGGTCATTTACACATTTTTGTATTTGTCTTTCCACTGTTGTATTTCAGTTGCTCCTTATAAACTGTAGATAAGCAATTAACAGATTTTAAATTACATTTTTCATGATCTCTGGATTGTCTTATTAATGATGCACAAAATCTTTCAGTTTGATGATTCCTAGATTATCTATTTTTGCGTTTCCTATGCTTTTGGCATCATATTTAAAAAAAACATTGCCGGGCCCGGCGGCCGTGGCCTAGTGGCTAAAGTCCTCGCCTTGAAAGCCCCGGGATCCCATATGGGCGCCGGTTCTAATCCCGGCAGCTCCACTTCCCATCCAGCTCCCTGCTTGTGGCCTGGGAAAGCAGTTGAGGACGGCCCAATGCGTTGGGACACTGCACCCGCGTGGGAGACCCGGAAGAGGTTCCAGGTTCCCGGCATCGGATTGGCGCGCATCGGCCTGTTGCGGCTCACTTGGGGAGTGAAACATCGGATGGAAGATCTTCCTCTCTGTTTCTCCTCCTCTGCGTATATCTGGCTGTAATAAAATGAATAAATCTTTAAAAAAATAATAAAAAATACATTGCCTAAACCAAGATCATAAAGATTTACCACTGTTTTTTATTCTGGGCAGGTAATGATTTTAATCTTGTGTTAACTTTTTAAATATGGTATGTGAAGAGTTTCTTCTTAGTTTGTTTGCACATGGGTATTTGGTTGCCCCTGATCCTTTGCTGATAAGACAGTTCACTCCACATTGAATTGTCTTGGCATTCTTCTTGAAAATCAATATCTGAATATGAGAGTTTATTTTTGCACTCTCAATTCCATTCCATTTATTCCATTTATAAACTATGCCCCAAAATAAACTCTGCATGTGGGAAGCTGCATGACTTCTCTCGAGCTATTAGTAGACTGCATCTTCAAAACAGTACAACAAGCAGCCTGGAGAAGAGTTCTCCTTTAGCCGTCTCCACAGGCCGTGAAGGTACAGGATTTAGCATCACCAAGTGCTGTGGGAGAGAAGATGGAGTTCACCCACAGGAGGCAGAGTAGCGCTTGTAAAGCAAGGGCGGAAGACCAAGCCACTCTCTTAGGAGCAGCTTTACACCAATCCAGAAGGAAACCACAAAGCAGCCTGTGTTTCTAAGCCCAGCCCTCCTCCCTGTCATGTTCTGGGGATGCCCTCGTTTCTGAAGGTGCATGCCTCAGTCAGAAGAGCCACACCTGGGACCAGTGAATGCAGGCAGCCACACAACATGCAAGCCGGTGCAGCTCTCCTGTGCCAGTCACGACTTGCAGTGGAAAAAGCAATGGCTGCAGGAACACCTGGTACCTTTTCTTGTCTGCCAGGGGGCTTTTGCTCTATCTGGCAGGAAATAAAGTGGCTGTTCTGACAAAGTGCTGTGTCTGCCTAGAGCTCACAAAGTATCCACAGAGTGGCTGCTAAAATTGGCTTTCATTGTGCTCCACAGCACTATTTTTCCTTCTCTTTCTTCTCTCTCTCTCTCTCTCTCTCTCTCTCTCTCTCTCTCTCTCTCTCTCTCTCATACACACACACACACACACACACACACACACTGCTCAGCCCTATAAGAAAAATTGAAAGCTCACCCACTTTGAAGGAAACCCATCCCATGGACAAGCCAAAATAAATATGCATCCACGGCCCTCGGGAATAACTTCCAGGTGACTTACACAGGCCACAGGGAAAACTTGGCCTGATGCACTGGGGTAAGATATGACACATTCTGGCTCTATGACTATCACCTAGAAGAATCCTGCCATTGGGGCTAGACTTATGACACAAACTTATAATCCATATCACTTCATTATTTTTCTGCATATAACTTCTAATGCTCCTGGAAAAGCAGAAGATGGCCTAATACTTGGTCCCTGCCACCCACCTGGTAGTCCTGGAGGACTAAGTCTGGACCTGGATCAGGTTAGAATCAGGATGGAGTTCCTGGCTCCTATCTTCCACTTGGACCAGTCCTAGCCAAATGGCTGCAACAGCTGGGACTAGGTCAGGCCTAAAGCTGGGTCTCCCACATCACTCTTTGCTGCCCTTCCAGGCCCTTTTTCGGGAGTTGGATTGGAGCTGAAGCAGCCGGGACTCAAACCAGCATCCACAACCTGCTACGTCACAATGCAGGAATTTTAAAAAGAGATTCATTTATAGGAAAGGTACAGTTACAGACAGAGGTAGAGACAGAGAGATCTATCCACTGTCTCACTCTCCAAATGGTTATAACAGCAGGGGCTTGTACAGTCAAAGCCGGTAGTCTAAAACTCCATCCAGGTCTCTGATGTGAAACTTTTTTTTTTTATTGGAAAGCCGGATATACAGAGAAGAGGAGAGACAGAGAGAAAGATTTTCCATCCGATGTTTCACTCCCCAAGTGAGCCACAACGAGCCGGTGCTGCCAATCTGATGCCGGGAACCAGGAACCTCTTCCAGGTCTCCCACGCGGGTGCAGGGTCCCAAAGGCTTTGGGCCGTCCTCAACTGCTTTCCCAGGCCACAAGCAGGGAGCTGGATGGGAAGTGGAGCTGCTGGGACTAGAACCGGCGCCCATATGGGATCCTGGGGCTTTCAAGGCGAGGACTTTAGCCGCTAGGCCACACCGCCGGGCCCCTCCATAAACTTTTGAGGTACCTTTCTACATGTCAAGAAATGAAGGACATATTCCACCTTTGTGTTGAAAGAACAGGTGTTAGATGTATTTTGTTCCTGGGTGCCAATGTATTTTAATTTTCCTTCTTCATGTTTTATCGATTCACACTAAAAAGGTTCATCCAATCATCATATTCAGATGGTTTGTACAGTCCTGATTGTATTTTTGAGTTTATCCTGTGCTCCTTGAGTCCACAGTATTTCTACAATGGAACAAGAACAGGGTTGCACTGTATCATAGGGATCTATTCATGGAAAATTTTTATCAATTCTTAAATATATCCTGCTTAAAAAGGCACAATAAAATTGTATCTTAAAGACTATAAGCAATAAAACTAACTATAAACCTTATTTAACAAATCATGTTTACATTCTTTGCTTTTGAAAGACTCTAGCATATCCAATAGTTTCTGGGATTTCATTTTAACTTTTAAAAACAGTGACATATTTAATTTGTAAACTCTGATTGAGGCAATACAATTTAGGAAACCCATAAAGGTGCTTTGTTGATGTGCGTATGCCTTTGTAAAGCTCAGAGCTTTTCTTGCATGTATTTTTAAAAGTTTTAAAAGCACATACCACTAAGAAGAAGAAGAAATGCAGCACAAAAGGGAGTGGCTTTCAATGCTTTTATGGCCAAATAATCTCATGTCTTATAAATAAACTCTTGATATTCACTCCCAAATATACACCCCTCCCCAACACACACACACACACACACCTCTCACTTTCAGTATGAGTGAGAATCATTAAGGTTCAGTAGCATCTAAAACCAGCAAAAGTTTTAAAGCCTCATTCCTGCACCTGTGATATTGCCCCTGCTCTGAGTGTATTTCATATCCTCCCTATCCACTCCATGCCTACCACCCTGCTTGAACCTTACTGACTGCAGACAGACACAGAAAAGAAAAGGAATTGATTCCTTTAGGAGAAAAAGCCATGGACTTCAGAATGGTGGCTGATCAAAAACAGGTCTTTTGGAAACCATGACAGATGGCAAGAGCTAACTGACCTCTTTGGCAGGTGCAATGGAGAACACAGATACACACAGAGAGATGTTCTAGCAAGAAGAAGCATTGTGGTGCAAGTGTTTGAAATATCTGTGCTTTGGAGAATTCTCTCCATTTGGCTCTTTCTCCCTCACACTCCAGCCCTTGGGATGCTGAGCAGCGAGCTCTCTTCATCACTCTACCTAGGCAAGTTTCTTTTCCTTATGCACTGAAACCAAGAACATAACCTTCTCTCTACATCAGCCCTGCTGCTCCTTCCTTATTCCTTTTTGGAATTTTTATTCATTTGATTTTATTTGAGAGGTGGAGAGAAAACAGAGATAAATACAGATCAATCACATGCTTATTCATTCCCTAACTTCTTGTTTCTCTGTCTTAACAAATAAATGAATACAAATAAAAGCTTTTTATAAGCCAAAAATTACTGCAAACTGAGTTGCCTTGAATATGATGTTCCCATTGTTCAGATGTCCTCCTGGCTTCCTCTTTTCTCATTTTATCCTAACCAGGGCAACCCCCAATGACTCCCACCAGGTGTGCCCCCCAGCCCCAGTTTCTGCACGTGCCAGCTGTGCTGCAGCCTAGCCCAGCCCATCCTGTATCCCATCTGACCTTTGTGCACACTCATGGGTACTGCAGCTTAGTTCAGCCTGACCTGTCCCTAGACCCAGCCCACATGTATGCTGATCAACGCTGCTGCCTTGGCGACTTAGTGCAACTCAGTGTTTTGGACTTCTTAACTCTTTATACAACAGCTGATGGTAAAGTGAAGACCCAATTTTTTAGAGTTTTTGCTAAACAGACATGAAAATTCCTTAGAAAGAAGACTTAGCCCACTGTGGAGAATTAAGACATGTGGCGTATAGAAAAATATTACTACTGATTACAATACTATGCTTTTGTACAAATATAACAAAGGTGGGGAAAATATTCTTTGCAAATCTAAAACTAAGCTTTCACACTATAGTTAGCATACTAAACATAACTTCGCGTTAGAGAGAATGACTTTTCTTGCATATTTTTTGAGGTTATTTGGACAGTAGTCCTCGAGGGGAAATTCCTTGCGAAACCTGTTGAGCAGCCTCACATCCCCTCATGTATTTGATGATGTGTAAAGCTGAGGTGAGAGTGTGCATGTCCTTCTTGACATGTTAAGAAAAGTGGAATTCAAATTATCTTCTTTGTTCCATGAACCTACCTGGTTCAAAAAGAAATCACACAAAACAGAACACTGTCTTTTCAGATGTATGGGAAGATCAGGTTCTGTTTAAACATATATCAAGTTCTTACATTAAAATACATCTGTGTGTCTGCTGAACAAAGTGAATTAAACCTTAGAGGTCTGTAACTCAATATTCCATGGATAATTGAGACTTGCAGAATGCAACGTATTTAAAAATTTAAATATTAGGAGCAAAGGGAAGGGCGGGGTGGTAAATTTGGAGGAGGGGAGAGAGACAAAGAAACAGAAAGAGAGAAAGAAACCCCTCCATTTTCTAGTTCACTCTCTGAACGGCCACAGCAGCTTGAACTGGGCAAGGCCAAGGCTAAGTGATCTCCAGAAGGGTGGTAGGGCATAAGCATTTGAACCATCACCTGCTCCCTCCTGCATTATTATATGGTTTAGGACTAATGTTCAGTTTTCTTTATGACTTTTGATATTAGTGTATTTTAAAGAATGATACAGCTTCACTTCTGACCCAGCTCCCTCTAATGGTAGAAATGCAGTGGAAGACAGCCTAAGTATTTAGGCCCTTGCAACCAGATGGGAGACCTGGAAGAAGCTCCAGGCTCCTGGTCCTGACATAGCACAGCCCTGGCCATTGCAGCCATTAAATGAACCAGTGGAGGCATAAGCCTCTACTCTGTGTCTCTCACTGTCTCTCTCTTTGTAATTTTGCCTTTCAAATAAATTAAAAATAAATCTAAAAAAATTTTCCTTCTGGTATTATAAATCTTTAATTTTGTGGTCATTTATTGTTATGTTTGGTGTTAGGGGCATACATTTTCTTTTATGTTGCCAAGTGATAATGCCAATGCTACTTATTAAGCAATTTGTTTTTTTCTCTGATAAAAACATTAATGTATTATAAAATATTATCACAAGCTATGCATCTATATTCTAAAAAAAGTAGGAAAGACAAAAAATTAAAAATGCTAGTAAGTCATTCTTGACAGAGTTACCACAAGTTTTTTGCTTGCCGTGAAAAATTTCCCCATTAGTAATGCCACCTTGTTAAACAACTTTCCTACCTCACGTCTTTTTCTAAGCAGAACTTATAAAATTAGAAATAGTACTTTCCAACACTAAGACTAACTTTAAATAACCCATACCTTCAACAGTGAAAACAAAGTTAAGCCTAAAGTACTCAGGATTTCAAGTTAAGGTCATTAACAGTCATCTCAACCTAAATTCAATAATAATAAAGCATTTATAATTGTGCTATTGAACCATGTTCCAGTGTATTTGAAACATTTTCAGCAAGTAACTTCTACTAAGATTACAATGAAAAAGATATGTATATATAATAACAGGAATTGTTAGCTATTCTACATTAGCTCCCTGCCATTCTATTTTATTTAGAATTCATTTGGGTTCTTTTTCTTTAATGAGAAAAAATTAAAAATGTAAAAGCCCCAGGATAGGAAGATACTTATTCTTTGGTAGAGGTCATGCTGCCTCTAATCTCTTTTGATATTCAGCAACCACCAAGACATGAAACATGCAGTGATGAGGTTTGTACAAAGGAGGAATAAGTTATAATAGATTATTTCTTTCCCATGCTTTGTTTAATGTCAATGCATCACAGAAACAGAACACTAAATTGTTGCTTGTAAACTAAATGTGCATTTTAAGTAAAACATTTAACGTTGTAAAGAGGTAGATTAATGGTACCAAAAGGTTTGATTTTCAGTGGTAAGCAAAAATTGAAATTAAATGTCATTATCTAGGGCCCGGCAGTGTGGCCTAGTGGCTAAAGTCCTCGCCTTGAAAGCCCCAGGATCCCATATGGGCGCTGGTTCTAATCCCGGCAGCTCCACTTCCCATCCAGCTCCCTGCTTGTGGCCTGGGAAAGCAGGAGAGGATGGCCCAATGCATTGGGACCCCGCACCCACGTGGGAGACCCGGAAGAGGTTTCTGGTCCCGGCATCAGATTGGCGCGCATCGGCCCGTTGCGGCTCACTTGGGGAGTGAAACATCGGACAGAAGATCTTTCTCTCTGTCTCTCCTCCTCTCTGTATATCCGGCTTTCCAATAATAATAAAATCTTTTAAAAAAAAATGTCATTATCTAAAATTAAGCATTTGTGAGCCATATTTACAGTGATTTTTCCCCTTTTATGTCTAACACTTCTAATAATATCACTGCTTTGTACAACTAAGTTTCAAAGTGCACTGAAGGAAAGTACATTATCTTTCTGATTATTTATGATTTACACAGGATAGAACAGTTAATTATACCCAGTTGCTAGAACATTGGTAAAATTACTTGTGTCCACAAAGGAATATGACTAAAATGTTTTGAATCTCAAATCTAACCTAAATATTTAAATTACTTTTGGACTCTCAACTAACCGATTTTCATGCAATTTTTTCACAATATTAGTCCATTCATTAATCTTTTCAGAAAGATTTCTGAACTGAGCCACGATCCACTAAGTGAGTTGCATATTTTGTGCAGCTGTGATAACCCCAATGGGGATGTCCACATCCTATCCAAGAGTGCTTGCACTGGAGTTCTGGCTCCCCTTCCAACTTCAGCATCCTGCTGGTGTGTACCCTGGAGGCCACAGATGATGGCTCAAATGTTTGGATTCCTGGAAACCATATTGGAAAGTAGGAGTGAGTTCTGGGCTCTTGGCTTTGGTCTGCCCCAGTCCTTGATGTTGCAGGTATTTAGGAACAGAACCAGTATCTCTTTTGTTCTTCAAATCAAAATTTTACATTACTCTGCAAATAGAATGTACCTTAAATTTGGTTTGAGATAAGTCTGTTCCAACATACTGTGAAACAGATCAAGAAGACAGATTATATGTAAAATATTCTACACAGAAATATGAACAAATTTGCTCATAAATGATGTGTTTAAAAATGATATGCTAAATTTACTACATGTAAATATTAATATTGAGACATTAACTCTTTTTACACTTTAGTTAATTCCAAGATGATTTAGGATGACATCATTTGATGTATAATTCAAAACAAGTATTCCCCTTTCTATTGCCATAAGACATCTTAGTACTCATGAATCATTCCCAAGTAAATTAACAGAGAACAGCCAAACTGTATCAATGTGTTTCCTGTGGCTGGATCAATGGAGTACCACACTCTGGGTGGCTTAAAGTGCATTAGTTTACTTTCTTCCAGTGATGTGGGCTGGACGTATATGATCAAAGTGTGGGAAGGAGGGCTGTGAAGTGGAAGCCTGTGTCCTGGCTCTGGATGTCTGCAGGCAGTTGGTGGTGGTTTCTTGACTTACAGAGCCTCACTACATTTCCGACCTCATCCTAACATGGTGCTCTCCCTATGCAGATGTCCCCTGTGTCCAAATTTTCCCTTTTTTATAATGACTTCATCTTAACTAATTACATCACAATAAACCTATTCCAAGCTTCTAGCGGTTCAGTCTCCAATGCATGAATTTTGAAAGGACACGGGTTAATTCATTATGCACACAATCAACAAGTTGTGCCCCAACCAGACACTCAAATTGCAGCTCTAATGTGAGTTTTGAAGATAGAAAGATTGCAGCCTTCAACGCCAATGAAATGTTCGTTTTACGGAGTGATACGAACAGAGTTGTTCATTGCTATTGCTAGTTGCTTTCTCTTTTAGGTTCTTAATGTGTTCTCAAAGCAAGTCTACTAAAAGCTCAGAAATTAAATAATTCCCCATTTGCTGATGTTTCAATATCCCTACCAAAACTCCTGTTAGTGTTAAATGCCCATGGTGACATATTAAAAAGCTGGAATTGGTGGGATTATTAAGAGGCAATTAGAGTGAAGTTCTGCCCTCGTGAATGGATTCATTTACTGATGGACAGCTGGATGGATTGTTTATTGTACAAATTTATACATTGGTTGTAAAAGCCAATTTGGTTCTGTCCTTTGCCTTGTGTCCTATGCAGCCTTGGGATTCTGCAAAGGGTCCCCAGTAACGATAATAATAAAAATGCACCTGTACTTGGAACCTCCCAGTCTCCTGAATCACGAACGGAATAGAATTTTTAAAATAAATTATCCAAATTCTGATATTCAGTTACAGCCAAAAAAAAGGAAGTACATTCTTCTTCTTTTTTAAGTCAGAGGGAAGGAAGGAAAGAAGGGAACAAGAAAGGAAGGAAGGGAGGAAAGAAGCAATGAGATACAAGGAAGGAAAGAAGGGAGGGAGGGGAGCAAAAAAGATGGGAAAGAGAGAGAGAAGAAAGAGAAAGAAATCTTCGATTCATTGGTTCATTCCCCAAATGAACACACCATCCAGGCTCAGTCAGGCTGAAACCAGGAGGCAGGAATTCTATTCTGGTCTCCCACACACAGGCAGCAGGGGTCAAGCACTTGAGTCATCTTCTGTCTTCACAAGTGCCATGCTGGTCTCCAAAAATATATTCTAAATGAAGACTCTAGTGAGGGGGATGGACTGGCATTGTGGTTCAGTGGATTATGCTGCCTCTTGCGATATGAGCATCCCAGATTGAGTGCAGGTTTGAGTCTTCCAGTCTAGCTTCTTACTAGTGTACCTGGGAGAATAGAGGGAGACATTTCAGGTGCTTGGGCATCTGCCACTCATGTGGGAGATGTGGGTGGAGTTCCTGGATCCTGGCTTCAGCATGGCTCAGCCCTGGATGTTGTGGTCATTTGGGGAGTAAACCAGTGCTGGCAGATAGTTTTTCCTTTTTATCTCTCGCTGTCTTTTCATCACACTTCCTTTCAGATAAACTAGTTTTAAAACATGAAGTGATAGAGAGGTGCTACAGTGTACATAATCTTAGAGCAGCTGTATAGGAGATCTTCAAGAAGCTCATGGAAAATGCATACCATGAGAACACTACAGGTATCTCAAAAACTTTTGTACCAAAACATATTTTCCATTTAGTTTCATCATTCATGAGCCCATTTTGGAGTTCTTCTACAATTCATTTTTTAAAAAGATTTATTTTCATTGGAAAGATAGATTTACAGAAAGAAGGAGACACAGGATAATCTTCAATCTGCTGGTTCACTTCCCAAGTGGCAGCAATGGCTGGAGCTGAGCCAATCTGAAGCCAGGAGACAGGAGCTTCCTCCAGGTCTCCCACATGGGTCCCAAGGCTTTGAGCCATCCTCTACTAATTTCCCAGGTCACAAGCAGTGAGCTTGATGGGAAGTGGAGCAGCCAGGACATGCCCATATGGGATTCTGGTGCATGCAAGGGGAGGATTTAGCCACTAGGCTATTGCACTGGGCCTTATAATATTCATTTTTATGTATATGTTGGCCACAAATAGGAGGTATAGACACTGTTGCCCAGTTATAGATCTGTGTACAGCCTTCGTGTGGCTGTCTTCACAAAGGATCTCAATCCTGGTGACACAACGCAACAGTACTGGAGGCCAGAAGTCTACAAGCAAGAGCTCAGCAGGACAGTGCTCTCAGGAAGGCTCTAGGAGTGATGCCATGCTCACCTCTGCCAGCTTTCAGGATTCTAAGCATCCCTTCATTCGTGGCTGCAGCTCTCACATCTCTGCCTGTGTCTTCACATTACTGCTATGGTCTGAGTGTTGCCTCCAAAATGCCCACTGAAATTCCATTGCCATTGTAACAGTGTCAACGTGTGGCTAGGCCACGAGGGCTGCACCCTCAGGGACTGGATGGATGCCTTTCCAAGAGCAAGTCTGTCCCTTTGTTGCTCCTCTTTGCCTTTCTACCACATGATGCCTTTCTCCACATTAACGAGGTGTCAGGAAGACCCCGTCAGATGAAACCACCTTGATCTTGCACATCCCAGCCTCTAGAATTGTAAGAAATATGTTTCTGTTCACTTTAGGCTACTGTTTCCAGCATTCTAGAGTAGCCACCCAAAGCAGATGGCCACATGCCTTTTTCTCTGTGTAGTTATTCTGGCACTCACTATTAAACTCAGGAGTCATGTGGGTAGTCCAGGAGGTTCTCATCAGCCATCCTTAACTTCATTATCCCCCAAAAGAATCTTTTTCCAAATAACCTTTTGCCTTTTTTTTTCTTCCCATGGATTCTACAGAGTAGGACAGACACAGGCCAGTCTTCTGGGGATTACAGCTACCTAGGAATGCTTCTTGTATGGTAAAAATGACTTTAGCATTTTTCAAATTAGACAGTGATATACTAATGTGAGACTAGCAGTAAGGCAAGTGTTCTCTGCAGAACTCAACAGAAAAACAAAATTCATTGGTGTTTTACAGGTGTGGACCATTTCTGTGAGGTTTACTTTGCTTCCTGCAAGATCCTGGGGTCTCCCTCCCATCTCTGCACTTCAGCTGGAGAGTAGGTTATACCCCAGGGCCTTTGTCTTACCCTACTCTGTGAGACTCTGAATGTTCTAGTTAATTTTGCTCATTTGTCCATCTTTTGGGTTTCAGGCCAATAAGCATTTTTCTAGGAAGTGTTTCTAGCTCAACAAATCTGAGTCAGATGTCTTTCCTGTGGGATTCATACACCATGTACTAATCTAGCCAGACAGATAAATATAAAATGAAAGTCTACTGAGTAAAATTGGGATATTAATAACAAGTTGACATCCAGTCTAGAAACCAGAACATATTGCCTAGGGTAGCTATGTTGGCTTCTAATTTAATTGTATTACAGGCAGAAAATATTTTCTGCATTAAATCAGCTTCAGAAGTTCTGAAAACTTCTTGTGTCAATATTTTTACATGTGCCATTTTTACTTACAAAGTTTACATTTTTAAAAAATGTATACTTTTTTAGGTGCAGAGTTCTTGATCAATTGGCTAAATCTTGTCAGAGTTTCTCAAATTATTTCTCTTTAAAAAAGATTTTTAAAAATTTTAATTTGAAAGACATTCAGAGAGAGAGAGAGAGAGAGAGAGAGAAAGAGAAACTTCAGTCTGCTGGTTCACTCCCTAAATAGTCTAGATGGCCAGAGATGAGCCAATGGAAAGCCAGGAGCTTCTTCCAGGTTTTTCACATGGGTACAAGGACTCAAGGACTTAAACCACCCTCTACTGCTTTCCTTGGCCATTAGCAGGGAGACTGGATCATACGCGCTACAACCAGGACACAAACCGGTGCTCACTTGGGATCCTGGCACCACAGACAGAAGTTTAACTTTCTCCATCACTGTGCTAGTCACTCAGATAAGTACTACCTTTTTGTTTATATTGAGGTTTATTTCATCCATAACCTGATGGGGAGGTGATGATCTCTCTTACTCTGATTCAGGTTTTACCATCTCCCAAATGATACTTCCCCACCTATATGCATAGAACACAACATGGTCATTCAAGATAATAATTCTCTTTTACTTGTGTATATGTTTTCACTTGGCAGTGTTTTAAATGTCTCAAGCAATGATGGCCTCGCTGGCATCAATACGAATTCCCAATGTGATGAACTCAGAGATTAAATCTCTTTGACTATATAAAGTTCTGTTACATCTATTTGATAATACATTACTATATATACAGCTTCTCCATTAATTGCCTCAGAAAGATAAATGGTACTTCAGAGTACTTTGCAACAGGCATTTTCATGAGGCATATCACTGATGGCTCATAAAAGCAGAGGCATATTGTGATTCAACAATTATTCAGGAGAAGAGTGGACATTGTTTAAAAAGCCATGGATAATTATGTAGATTCAATTGACTTCAACAGCCCTTGGCTGAGGCTTTTGATGCTACACAGAATAATTTTATTTCTTGACAACTGGGCAAAGAGAAGATTATAATTAAAGACATAAAGTCATTCATAGCAGTTGTGGAGGTTTCAAACAATCTAAATTATGCTTTTGGAACAAAATAAGATGTAAAATACTGATTGCTAAGGACAAATATGCAGTTGAATAAGAAAATGGACAGAATAGAACAATGAGATTTGGCTAAGCTATTAGAAAAGAGCAGCACACAATAGACAATTCTATTTCCCTACATGCAACAAATGATATCTGTGGATTGGGCGTTCTTAATACCTTTCAAGGAAAGGTACAATGAATCTGCCTGCTAAATCATAATTCATCTTATAACTTGTTTGCTCTTTTTTAAAAAGAGTATACTTCTTTTATATCTTAAAGCAAATATACATTTGAAGGGATTGCTGCTTAATAGTATTTGAGAAATTACCTTGGAATTGGCAAGGCTTTCAATGTTTTCTTTTTGCATTTGTGACAATCCGGGATATCTTGAGGACGTATTCTGTTATTCAGACACTATAACCTGGCACCTATTTTTGGTTTTGGTTTTTGTCATTGGGTATTGTCAGAACTCTCACAGAAACCCATCATGGAGCATGGCAGCGTCTTCCCATGTAATCCACAGTAAAAGATGTCCCAGTGACCTTCAAAGCTTTACATGAGATCCCAAACTTGCATCTTTGAATTCTCCCTCTCAAGTCTGTTCCTGTCTAGTAGCCTTTTTGGATGCTCCCTAGAGATGGCATTCCATATTCAAGAGCTTTCTAGTGGCCACTCCTCTTTCTGGAATGCTCGTTACATTATTAAATTACTACTAAGGGCCACTGCAGTGGCATAGTAGGCTAAGATTCTGCCATGCCTGCATTCGCTATGGGTCCTGGCTGCTCAACATCTTTTGTTTTCTTTGATTTGTTTATTTTTATTGGAAATGCAATTTACAGAGAGAAGGAGAAACAGAGAGAAAGATTTTCCATTCCTAAGTGGTCACAATGGCCAGAACTGAGCTGATGTGAAGCCAGGATCCGGGAGGTTCTTCTACATCTCCCTCGTGGGTGCAGGGTCTCAAGGTATTGGGCCGTCCTCTACTGCTTTCCCAGGTGATAAACAGGAAGATGGATGGAAAGTTGAGCATCTGAGATATGAAAGGGCAGCCATAATTGTATTCCTGTACTTGCAAGAGGAAAATTAGCTAATTGAGCGATCACACTGGGCCCACTCCTCCACTTCTGATCCATTTAAATGCCTATAAACTGGGTAAGTAATATACTAGTCCAGATCCTTGGGCCCCATGCATCCATGTGGGAAACCTGGAAGAAACTCTGGGCTCCTATTTTCAGACCAGCCCAGCTCTGACTCTGTGGAGTGAAAGCCGAGAGAGAGAGAGAGAGAGAGAGAGAGAGAGAGAGAGAGAGAGAGAGAGAGAGAGAGAGAGAAGCACTCATATCAAGTGATTGAGTCCTCAAATGCCCACAGACAGGAAGTGGTGGCTCAATCCAGGTCGGCCATGTGGTGACAAGGACCCAAGGACTTGAGTCATAATGTCTTCCTCTCAAGACTGAAGCAGCAGGAAACTGGAGTCTGGAGCCGGAGTCAAAAATTAAAGCCAGGTACTCTGATGTGGACTGTAGGAGTCAGAAATCCTAACTGTGAAGGTAAATTACCATGACCATGGCTAGTAAAAGAATTTGAAAACACATTCGGTTAACATTTGGAAGGGTGAGGGCGAGGGCCAGGGCCAGGGCCAGAGCCAGGGCCCATATCTGGATCTCTCATGTCGGTGGCAGGAACTCAACTAACTGAATTATTACCTGCTGCTTCCCACAATGAACATCAGCAGAAAGCTGGAACTGGAGCAAATGTGCAACTCTAACCCAGGCACTGATAGGAGATGTTATCACTCTAACCAGTGTTTTTCGGTTATGCCAAAGGCCCATGCTCAGGAATTTTTTAAGTAGCATTTTCCATTTCCTTTGTTTTTATCTAATTAAAAATCATTTTTAACCACCCTTTGTGCTAGCAGCACATATAAACAAGTCATTATTCCTAGTATTCCCATTTCTCTACCTTTTTAAAACCATAGTGATCATTGAATGTATAAACTGCCCACCAAGCTCTTTGCGATATGAAAAGCCTTCATTCATGGAAAATTTATATTATACCAAAAATATGTGATTTCAAAAAAATGTTTCACCAAAATTAACACATATTTTAAGTGTATCTTCCATGAATTTCCTGTGTTTGCCTCATACTATGACTTAGATAACCTCTGCTATAGTAGTAAAAACCTCAGCTTTGAGGTGTCTTCTCTATCTTTACTGAAATAACCCATCATACTAAAAGTATTATTTTTAACCTGTTTTGACATCCTTTGATTATTTTCCCAGCAATGCAACCTTCTGAAATCAATATGCAGACTTTGTGGTAGATATTGCCATGGTCCCCACGATCGCTGCCTTTGGGTGTTTGTGTCATTGTGTAACCCTGTCCAGTAAGTGCAGGTGGGGCCTGTCCATGCCTGGCTTCTAATCTGTAGAACACAGCAAAGGTTATTGAATGTCATTCCCATCAACTATGTTCTCTTATTTGCCAAAATAAATGGAATGTTTCTGCTAGGATTATGTTATGTCCTGTTATATTATCTAAGAAATCTTGTCATGACAATAGATTTGCTTGAGAGTATTGCTGGCTTTGAAGAAGCAATTGGCCATGAATCCTACAGCTGCAAACAACTTGAATTCTGCCAACAACTGAATAAGGTGGGGACTAGTCCCTTTCCCCAGCCAAGCCGCCAGATGTGAACCCTGCCCCGACCGTCACCCAGCTTATAGTCTTGCAAAGGACCTAACTAAATTGCACTTGTACTCTCCACCCATGAAAACTGTGAGATAATTAATATGTGTTGTTCTAAGCTGTTAAATTTGTGGCAATTTGTTACGCAGCATAGAAACTGAATATGCTTCTATTTGGCAAAATCTCATTACTGAGAACATATTGAGAAAAAAGGATGAGATACACTCCCAGGCCAAGAAATCTAAATATCATTATGTTTCCTATGCTCTTTTTTTTTTCCTTTTGGCTGAAAACAACAAAAAATAATCACTTCAACAGAAAAGAATCAACTGCAATGATGATGGGTAGCTTATGGAATTGAGGTTAGGAAAAGAACAAAGGAGCAAGACATAGCAAGGATCCCTTAGCGGAACCACCTGCTTAAGACACTGCCATTTATGACACCAGCTAAGGACACTGGCCCAAAGTACTGGTGCAGTCCGCAGGCCCGGAACCCACCTTGTCTACCACTAAATGCTCTGCTCTGTGCTGGCTACCACTGCTAGTTTCTAACAGAAAATGAAAGCCCTTGTGGTTGTGACTTGGATAAAAAACATCTGATGGCAACACCTAGGCCACATGTCCACCCCAACTGCTGACTACCAGGGAATGTCAGAGGGTGCTGTCAGCTCCACTTTTACTTAGAACTGTGTTCCCCCAAATAAGGAAGGCACTAAGATACAAGATAGGCAGAAAGACTCTATAATCCTATTTTAATGGATTTCTTGGAAGTCATTCATGTGTGTGAAAGAGAGAGAGAGAGACAGAAAGAGAGAGAGAGAGAAAGATTTGGGTACCTATCATAAGTAACCCAATAAAATAAGAAAAAATATTTTGTAATAAAAATGTAATACACAAATGATGTGAAAATTCATTGTACAGGATAAAACACACCCATAAAATACCTGTTAGCCACAATGAATTAACACATGGGCAATGCTTAATAACACAAAAATGCTTAATTAAGAATGGATTCTGTTTTAAACTTGTGAATTGAGTAATCTAATTACATTTTTCTTCAAAATCAATGATTTAGGTACTGCCTGCTGATCACCAAGAAGCTTAAGCAATCTATTGGCTCCTCTTTGCAACATACTAACAAACAGATTTCAGAAATGGAGACCAACATGCAAGTATGTGGGATGTATATGTACAAAAGATGATTCTTCAAATGAATCAGAAACTTAATGTATGGTGTATGGAAGTTCGTTGCCAAAAAACAAAATGAAATGAAACAAAATGAAACCTCACTTTTTAATATAAATGACAAACTACACATAACAACTCATGGACAAGTATTAACAAAAACTATAGCATACCCATAAACACACAAAAATATCCTAAGTGCTCCAATAAAATAGACTATTCACATATCTTTGAGTATTTAAAATATCCACGCATATTAATATAGATAGATAGTCAATGACTAGTGAGTCAGAAGTTACTGTAGTTATAATAACATATAATGGTATGCATATCATTATAATAACTTAATATTATACATATAATCCAACTTGGGATAAAAAGATGCTATATGAGAATGAGGTAATATTTGCCATCTTCAAATAACAAGATAGAGAAAATAAATGTCATAATTTTCAATATATTAGGACCCTATTATCAGGATAACTGTGAATCTAAGAAAGATTCCATTTCCTGCAGGAATAAATAGATGTTCTGTGCATAGAGTTATTTCAGTTGCCCAGACAATCTAAATTAGTCTTTCTTCTTAAAAAAAAAAAAAAATCAGTTAGTGAGCCCAGCACAGTTGCCTAATGGCTAAAGTCCTCATCATGCAACTGTTGGGATATCATATGGGCACCTGTTCATGTGCCGGCTGCTCCATTTCTCATCCAGCTCCCTGCTTGTTGTGGCCTGGGAAAGCAGTAGAGGATTGCCCAAAGCCTTGGGAACCTGCACCCACATGGGAGACCCAGAAGAAGCTCCTGGAACCTGACTCCTGGAACAGTCAGTGCAGCTCTGACTGTTGTGACCACTTGGGGAGTGAACCAGAGAATGAAAGATCTTTCTCTCTGTATCTCCTTCTCTCTGCAAATCTGCCTTTCCAATAAAAATAAATAAACCTTAAAAAAATCAATCGGTGGTGTTTGGTATGATAGGTAGTGGCTAAATCCTCCCTTTGCATGCACCGGGGTCCCTTACGGGGACTGGTTCATGTCCCAGCTGCTCCACTTCCCATCCAGCTCCCTTCTTGTGGTCTGGGAAAGCAGTAGAGGATAGCTCAAAGTTTTGGGACCCTGAACCCACATGTGAGATCCAGAAGAGACTCTTGACTCCTGATTTCAGATTGGCTCAGTTCCAGTTGTTGCGGCCACTTGGGGACTGAACCACAAGACGGAAGATCTTTCTATCTCTTCTTTCTGTAACTCTATTTCTTCTTTCTATAAATGATTCTAATAAAAATAAATAAATCTTTTTTTAAAAAAAATCAGTTGGTGATGATCTTTAAATTTATAATGACCTGATTAGTGGTTAGGACATCTCATGAAACAATGCCAGGTTTTTTCCATTTGTTGTAATATCTTTTCATTTGCTAGCCATATTCATTGGGCAAACATTTGTGGCATGCAAATTACCAGGGCTTGCCTGAAGCAATTTCTATGCCCAGCTGTACAGTCATCAGCTTAACATGTTAGGACATGGATACTGTTGTCCTTCATCTTCTTGGGCATATTTCCAAAGCTCATTCTTCAATGCAACAGACAAAAGATAAATGATCTGACTGGCTGAGTCTCACTATCATCACAGTACTTTGTTGTAACACTTATTATACAAGGGACACAAACCAATGAGTAATATAAGTCATACCTGACACTGAAACCACAGGACAAAAATCTGACCAGTTCTTTTTCAATGGCTTCTGCATAAATAAATATCAATTTTAAATACATATAATACACATTTCAAAATAAAAAATATATGCAAACATATCTAATACCCTATGCCAACATTGAAAATGTTCATTTTCAATACAACTGCTGTCCTTACTGAATGAGCAGGGCTCAATATTCCTATCCTAGCATAATCAGACAGTGGTAAAATGTGTTGGATTAAGTACAGTTTTTGTCGAGAATGGTACATTCTTAGGCTGTAACTTTCTAGAAGATACTTCAGGAAAGATACAGAACATACTTTAGGACCTTCCTAGAAAATGGTTGCAATTCAACAGTTACATATTCATAGGAATGTCAGGAAGGAAAGATAAACTCTTATTTTTAAATTTATCACACAGATGAGGACAACATGAAACTCGGAATTTAAAATTTTCTAGTTAGGCCATTTGGCACATGCCGTTTTTGTATTTTGGGGAGCAGTTTCCCTTTTTTTTTAAATCTTATAAAAGATCTACTGCAGTACCATAAAAATAAAGTCTACAGGCAAATCTGAATGGTAAATGAAATATAATAATCTTAGTAATTTCATGATATTGCCTTCTTAGGTGAACCATTTGCCTCTAAAATAGGACTGTTTGTACTCTAATCTTAAACCTATATTTCATCTTTAAAATTTCAAGTTAAAAAGAGTAATTTGATATTCACATGCAAATAAAGGATGCAAATCTCACATGCCTCACAAAAACTAACTCAAAATGAATAGTAGGCCCAAATACAAACTGAGAAATTATATAACTCATAGAAGAGTTCAGTATGGTCATGTTCTTCAATGTTCAGTATGGCCATGACTTCTTAAATATGACACTAAAGGCATGATAAATGGAAGAAATAACTAATTAGCTGAATTTCATTCAAATTAAAACATTCCACTTTGCAAAGACAAAGTCAAATGATTAGAAGTCCAGCCACAGCCTGAGAGAAAATATATATGAAAAATACATACTAAAGATACAAAGAACACTTAAAGCCCAAAATAAGAAAATGAGCAACTCTATTTAGAAATGGGCAAAAACTAAACAGACACCTCACCAAAGAAGACACAAAGATGTCAAATGAGAATATATATATAATCATTACTTGTCAGAGGGAAATTTAAGTTTAAACAACAAAAGGATACCACTGCACATCTGTTAGAATGGCCAAAATCCAGGATACTGACAACACCAAATGCTGTAAGAAAGTGGTGCCATGAAACTTTTATTTACTGCTAGTGGAAATACAAAATGGTACATTTGGAAGACTATTTGGCAGCTTTTTCTAAGATTTAACACACTCTTACTATACGATCCAACAATTATATCCCTTTGTGTATAACCAATGAGTTGAAAAATTATATCCACAAAATGCCTGCAGAGCGATGTTTATGGCAGCTTTTAATTGCCAAAACCTTGAAGCAACCAAGACTTTCTTCAGTAGATGAATGAATAAATTGGCACATTCAAAAAACTTAATATTCAACACTAAAAGGAAGAATCTAAACGCAAATTACAGAGCGACAGAGGTCAATCGGGAGAGGATACATACTCTAACTTCCAATTTCATGACACTCCGCAAAAGGTAAAACTATTGAGACAACAAAGAGCTCTGTAATTATTGGGAGTTGGGGAGTTAAACAGTAGGGAAGGAATGAACAGGCAGAGGTCAGAGCATTTCCAGGGCAGTGAAACTAATCCGTGTGACATCGTAGTGACAGATTGTCATTGTACATTTGTCAACATTTATAAAATGTACAATGCCAAGAATGAACTCAAACAGAAACTGAACTTTGGTCGACAATGATATAACAGTGTGGCTTTAACACTTATTTAAAAAGCACTATATCTAGGCATTTAGCACTTATTTAAAAAGCACTATACCTAGGCATTTAGTCTACTATTTAGCCTAGCAGCTAAGATGCTTGCAATTCATGTTTAAGTGTTCACATTGGATTCCAAGCTCCAGCTTCTGACTCCAGCCTCTTGCTGATGGAGACACTGGGAGACAGCAGTGATGGCTTAAGCCATGGAGTTCCTGTCACCCATGAGGGGACCTGGATTACATTACTGGCCAGGCCCAGTCAGTGTTGGCATTTAGGAAATGAGCCGGCAAATGAGCATTGTTTCTCTCTATGAATGCATACTTATGTGTGTATGTGTGACTCTTTAAATAACATTTTTAAAGATTTATTTATTTTGGCTTGAAAGAGCTATAGACAGAGAGAGACAGAGTTCTTCCACCTACTGGCTCACTCTGCAAATGACTGCAATCCACAGTTGAGCTGGTCCAAATCCAGGAGTCAGGAGCTTCTTCTGGGTGTTTTGCGTGGGTTCAGGGGCTTAAGACCTAAGCCATGCTACACTGATTTCCCAAGACATAAACAAGGAGCTCAATCAAAGTGGAGCAGCTGGGACTTTAACTGGCACCCATATGGCATGTCGGCACCACAGGTGTGGGATCAGCCTGATAAGCCACCCCACCACCTCTAAATAAGTAATTTTTAATGTACATTTCTGGTGATGAATGTCAACAGTCAGCAAGATTGTATGTGAAAAGGGAAAGAGGTATAAGGCAACCCTATAGCTTGTGCAGTTTTGCTATAAGCCCAAAATGATTCTAAAAACAAAGCTTAATAATTTTTAAAAGTCATATTCGAAAACATTTATTTGTCTATACTTGAGCATTCTAGCTCAACCGTCTAAAAACTGGAGGAGTTATGTTTAAAAGATACTAATACTTAAGTGAAATATAAATATTCTAGATGAAGTATTAAAATATTTATTCTCAAAATAGAAGTCATCTCAAAAATAATACAATGCAGATCTTAAAGATGAATTTTAGACAGAAGCGTCAGTTTCACCAACAGTCAGCTAACATATTTCTTCTTCTTCACTTTTAGAAGGATGAAACTTGAGCATTGACATAAAGTCAGGCCCAGGGAGGACTGGGCTTGGGAATGGAGGCCAGGTCTGGAATTGCAACTACATCAATTCCTTAACTTCATCCATAGTTATGATCACATATTAGTTTCAGCTTTCTGGTATGAATGGCATTGTCCCATGGCAGAGATGAATTTATAATCCCAGCCATGGTACACATTTTATTGAACAAGAGACTGCAGGATGAAGGTGGGGTCTCAGGGCTCACATCACTTGTGCTTTTCTGCTCTGTCTTTTAAGGGTATAGTTTAAAGTGCTCTGTGAGAAACTCAACGTTTCCAAGATGGTCTTATTTTTCAAAGAGAACATGAGTTCCAAAATTATTTGTTTTCATTGGAAAGGCAGATTAGATTTAGACAGAAAGAAAGATCTTTTATCTGCTGGTTCATCCCTCAGATAGCCATAATGACCAGAGTTTAGCCAATCCATAGCTAGGAGCCAAGAGTTAGGAGCTTTCAGGTCTCCCATGTAAGTACAGGTCTCAAGGCTTTGGGCCATCCTCCACTGCTTTCTAGGCCACAAGCAGGGAGCTGGATGGGAAGTGGAGCAGCTGGGACATGAACCAGTGGGTTGATGGCACTTATAAGGTAAGGATTTGAGCCATCGTGCTAGGCTCTAATGCATACCTCTTAAATTTCATTCAAAAATAGACAATTACTGTACCTCCCTGTTATCTTAGGTATACTTTCCCCCCAAGAATGCTTGCATCCATACAAAATAAGAATGTTTAAAATGATAGCAGTGGTCATAAAATAATATTTTTATTTTCAAATAAAGAATATTTGTAAACATTTGCCTTAACATTATGCAGAAGAAGAAAGACTAAATCCCCTTACTGAAGTTACTTGATTCCTGTGTTCAATACTTTCATCTTCCTCTTGTCACTAATATCATTTGAGCAGAAAATGTTAAACCCACAAAGATAAAACATAGAAGTCATGACACTGCTGATTGCTGCCCTGGGCCAGCTAGAATCACGCTGTCTGCTCGCTCACAAAGCCGATGATGCCCCTTGTTGCAGATGGCACACTTTACTGGTCGTTCCCTGCAATGAATAACGTACGATGGAAAACACTTCGGCTAAATCTGAGCAGCAGTCCCAACCATGCTTTCATTTCCATTTCATCATTGCTGGGCTTAGCATTGTCATCACAGAAAGAGCACACTGTTTTGGGCTCCCAGTTTATCTTCCTCTCCTTGGGATTTTTCCTTCCCTTCACAGTACAATCAGCGGACAGTGCCATGGACTCACTCACAGGCAGTGACTGAATTCCAAGCTAATGGCCACCTGCATAGCGGGAACCTATTTGTGTCCCTCAAGCAGCCAGTGGTATGCTCAGCCTGTTCGCACCTACAGTTTTCACTCATCGCATCAGGTTCCACCAAATACTCAGGCATTTTGTTGAAGACCCTTGTGGTGCCAGCATTTCTCCATCACAGAGAGGTACTTGTGAGTTTGGAATAAATCCCAAATTACCTAACTTAATAGTTGATTCCTTGCCAGATGTATGGCTTGATAATAATAAATGCTGAAATGTCACTTAACTTAAAAAAAATACCACTGAAAGGAAAATGTTGGCTGGGTATCAGAAAAATGTTCTGTTCCTTGTGAGATGGTAATTTCTGTCCTCTTAGCAGAGCTACACGGACATCATCCACATGTTTTAATGTTGTTCCAGAAAGATGTCTGGGGAGAAAACCTATAAGCAAAGTGCTTTCACATAGCAAAACTGTGTTCACACTTAGAGGCTCTTATTTTTTTTTTCATAAATATCTTCAAGTATAGAATTACATATTTCTCCTTTTCATAATAGCAGCATCATCTTCTACACTTATTGGACACATTCCTCAAACTAAGCAGCCATATCTATGCAATCAAGAAAGGTCTCTGGGGTGGGGTGGCTATTGCCATCCTCCACACTCATGAAGATATTTCTTATGTGGCAGAAGACACTTGGCTGATGTGATTTGATTGGTGATGATTTTGAGAAGAGCCTACTCTCCTGAAGGATGTGGGTAGGCCCTGTGGAATCAAGGGGTGCTTACGGGAGAGACAGCAGGATTAGGGTCCTAGTGACAGGATGTAGTTAAGGAAGTCTGAAATGACAAGACACCTGCTGCTGGCTTGGAGGAAAAGGCCATGAGTCAAGGCAAGTGAACAACCTCTCACAAATGGGTGAAAGTAAGGAAACAGATTTTCCTCCAAAGCCTCTAGAAGAAATGCAGCGTTGCTGACTTAAGTTAGAAATGCAGCTAATACATGTTAGACCTCACACCTGCAGAACTACAACAGGATAGATCGTTGTTGACACAAACCACTGAAAATATGTCAATCTGTTAAAGCAATAATAGAAAGCTAATGACAATTTTGAACGAATTAGAAACCACAGCTGGTTCCCAACACAGAAAACATCAACTTGGATCCTGTAATTCCCAGTCAGTGTTCAGCCCTGGCCTATTTAATTTTACTTGCTCACTTGTTTAAGAGACAGAGAAGACTCCCATCTGCTGGTTCACTTCTCTCCTACTGCTGGCAGTGGCTGGAGCTGGGCTGGAGGAAGAGTTTGTAGTTCAGATCCCATTCCAGGTCTACTTCCAGAGTGGCAGGAATCCACCTGCTTGAGCAGTCACTGCTGCCTCCCACGGTCTGCACTGGCAGCAAGCTGTAGTAATGAGCCAGAGCTGGGAGGCAAACTCAGGCAAGCCAACATGGGAAGCCAGCAACTCAGCCACCAGGTTGCATGCCTGCTCCCACTGGCCTGAGAACTTACCTCTTACCACTCGGCTTTGAAATCTCACCATGCTGATCATTTTAGCCTCAAAGCTATTCCTTAAGAGAGGGAAGCCTGCCCTATGACTATTCTATTTCATTTTTTTCCCCTGTTGCTATAACAGAGTACTTGAGACAGGGACATTTAAAAATGGAGAGTTTTTCTGGCTGAGGGCTGTGGGAGCTGGGAAGTTCAAGATTGAGCAGCTGCAGCATGTGAGGGCTTCATGTAGAAGGGCAAGCTGATGTGTGCAGAGGAGAAAATGGAAGGGGCTGGGTTCACTTCGTAACAGATGATTTTTTTGTAATAAGAAATGCCCTACCCTAGGAATGTTATTCGATCTTCCTAAAGACCTAATTGCCCATCCGAGGGCCCACCTTCCAACACCACCACGATGGCAGTCAACTTTCTGCATAAGCCTTGAAGGGGCCAAACCACACTCAGTCCTAGATCCTTTGCACATTGTATTTCCTGCTGCCCAGCATTCACACCACTTGTGTTTCCGGTTTTTCTGTGTGCGCACTGCCACTGAAAGGCTTTCCTTGGCTGCCCCATTCTACAATAGCAGCCATGCCGGGCCCTTTGCACTTGTTTTATTTTGCTTCAAAATGTTTGCAACCACCTGATAAAATTGATAATTATCCTGCTTTCCTGACAGAATATACATTCTGTGTTTTATTCACTGCTATGCTCCCAGACCCCAGACCTTCCTTGTACACTGAGGGTGCTTGATGCAAAAGTTTTGAATGCATGAAAGGATCATGGTGGATACTGGCCACTACAGCAAACAATACTGTAGACAACTCTCTTCCTCTAGAAAAAGAACATTCGCTCCAGGCCTTTTGTGGTCCTGAGTATCAAATCTCTGTATTTCTATAAACGTATGGGGAAAAATGAATAGAGATTTCTAGTATCTCTCACTTTCTACAGGTTAATCTTTCGGTGATGCAACAGAATAAATAATACTGTATTGAAATTATTATTGAATTGAATTGTTGAAATCTAAGTTCAATATCCTTCCAAGTCTTAGAATATATATATATATATATATATATATATATATATGGTTCTCTCTCTTTGTAAATGTATAACCTCTCCATATGTATAATTTCACAGCCAAAATCTATCACAACATCTCAAAATACTATGAAGAAATGATCATAAATCTGGTAGAAAATGAGTAATTCCTTATGAGACCACAGCTAACAGTTAGTGGAAAGGATTATGAAGGTACTCATGAGTTCATACATTTTTTCAAAGATTTATTTACTTGAAAGGCAGACTCACAGAGGGGCAGGGACACACAGAGAGAGGTTCCATCTGTGGATTCATTCGCTATTTGTTCACAACAGCCAGGGCTGGGCCTGACTAAACCCAGAAGCCAGAACTACAACTGGACCTCCCACATGCACATAGCAGTTCAAAGACATGGATGGACCATCCTCTGCTGCGCTTCTGGAGCATTAGCAGGGAGCTGGAGCCAAGTGCTACAGCAGGCACTGGAATGAGTGTCCATAGGAGATGTTGGTGCTGCACACAGTAGCTTAAGCTGCTGCACCACAATACCATGCCCAATTTCCATATTTTAACCAAAATAACTATTGTTCACATAGTTTACAGAGTCAAGTTACCATTGTCTGCCTAACAGCAGTCTTCATGTGAGGTAATTACTTATTCTAAGTAGGTTATCAATTCTCCTAAAATGTTATATTTTGTTTGGAATTTCTATCAAAGATGGGGGAAAGGATATATAAACATGTACGACAGGCACTTGAAAAGAGGTCATAGGAAAACAGCAATCAAAACTAGAATGAGATACCATTTTACAGCCAACAGGATGGCTGTTAGAAAACAAACAAAACACCAAAACCCAGAAAATAACAAATACAATAATGAATTTGGTGCTTCTTCATAAAACTTGCAAATCACATCAAACTTGCTAAATACTAATTACACAATAAGATATAAAAGGATATAAAAATTTACACATAGCAGCATATGGGCCAGAAATTCTGCTCCTATAAATGTACACCAAAGAATTGAAGACAGGTATGCAAACGGGTCTATGTACACAAAAGTTCACAGCAGCTTAATTCACTTTCTAGCATCAGAAATGCCACAGATGGCAGAATCAACATAAATGTCATACATGTCTAGCAACAGATGAATGGAGAAACAAAATGTGATATATTCACAAAATGAAAGAATACTCTTTCTTCCAATGGAAGGAATGAAGTATTGCTACATGCTGTATCATATATGAATCCACCTTTCCCCCAAAAGAATATACTAGAAAGAGAACAGACAGAAAAGGACATGTGTTGAACCAGGTGCTATGGCTCAATTGGTTAATCCTCCTCCTCCAAGCACCAGTATCGCTTATGGGTGCCAATTCATGTTCTGGCCATTCTCTTCCCATCCAGCTTCCTGCATGTGGACTGGGAGAGCAGAAGAGGACGGCCCAAAGCCTTGGGACTCTGCACTCACATGGGAGACTCAGAAGTAGCTCCTGGCTCCTGTGGCTACTTGGGGAGTGAACCAGAGGATAGAGGATCTTTCTCTCTGTCTCTCCTTCTTTTTGTAAATCTGTCTTTCCAATATAAATAAATAAATCTTTTAAAAAGCCATGTATTGTATTATTGTATGTATATGAACCATCCAGACTAGGTAAACCCACAGGTAAAGAAAGCAGGTTGATGTATGCAGGGTCTGTGGGGGAAGGGAGAAACAGGAAGTGACTGCATAATGGGTACAGGATTTTCTCTGGGGATGGTGAAAATGCTTTCGGATCAGACAAAGGAGGGACCTGACCAACATCATGAATGTACTAAATGTACTGAATCACCCACTTTAAAATGGTAAATTTTATGTTAGATACACTTTACTTCCTTTAGAAACATGACAACAAAAGCTACCTAACAAGCTTACAGGCTTGATAAATATCTGTGAAATCAAACGGTGGAAAGTATTGGTGTCTTCCAAGTAATTTTACTTCTGGTAATTGGTCAAGCTCTTTGCAGGCCAAGTCAGCTGAATGGACTAGGTTAATAAACTGGGTAGTGCCATCTTGAGTTTTAAAAATACTCATGTGGGAGAATCAAGATGGCAGAATAGGGTAAGGACACGTTTAAACGGATGGAAAAACATTTAATCAGGATGAAGCAGAGAGGACATACTCCAGGAAATAGGAAACGACAGAACAACAGCACAGGGGTACCTGGAGACTGACAGACACAGGAAAACAGCAAAAACAACGATGTGGTGTTGCAGTAACTGATACTCCAGCAGCATTCAGTTAACGGAGATCTGAACTCCACCAGCAGCAAGAACACTACCAGCAACCATGTGGGAAGGGACTTTCACTGGGAGCTTGGGAGGTAAACCCAGACAAAGAACTGTCTGTCCTGCTGGTCCGTTTGATTTGACCAGGAACAGAGACAGAGCAGAAGATCCCAGATGGGCAGTGCAAGAACAGGGTGGATTTCACAGCTCTGTGAGTCCCTTAGAGCCAAATTGGGCGCCATTTTGCCGAAGGAGGCAAAGGCAAGGGAAAGAACTAAGCATACGCTGAGCTGGGAGTGAACTCATTTCTGACTCAGTGAACTGCAGCAACGTGGCATTCTACAGGTTCCACTCAAGACAGGTCTGGGTAGCCCTCAGACCTGACAGTCAGCAGATCAAGAACTCTAGTAGTGGCACGTCAGGTGTCATTTTGTACACTGTGGCAATAGCTTTAGGACTGCAGGGGACAACAGTGAACTGCACATGTGCTGAGCTTGTGAGAACTCACTGAGTTCTGTGGATTGCACTAGTCCCGAGGAAAATAATACCGACTGTGGCATTGTTTGGGTCTAAATAGGTCTGTGTGGCACCCAGACCTAACATCCAACAGGTTCTGGCAAGATCAGCATCACCAACAACCTAACTATATAGGACACCTGGTGTCTCTCTAATCCTGGGACCTGCTCCAACCAGAAGTGGGAGAAAGGTTGCAGAGACAACGGTGCAGCTTCAGCATGGTATCACAGGAGTTGGCGAGTGGTGAGCCAAGATTTGGGGCTGTGGAGACCACAGTGGAAATCTAACATAAGAACCCAGACCTGGAACTTGCTGGAGGTTGTGGCACAAGTGGCTGCAAGCAAAGAGTTGTGTACCAACTCCAATAAGTAAAATCACATTGTAGACCTGTGGATGACACAGCTCAGAAACTTGCTCCAAGAAGAGGACTCTGTTAGCCTGAAGTACAATGACCAAAAGCAAAAGAAGAGACAAAGGCACAATGAATATTACTGAAAACTCCCCTGCAAAGGAGCAAAACCTTATGCCAATCTCAGAATTAACTGAGGAAGACATCGAGAAAATGGGGCATACAGAATTCATAAAACTCATTTTAAAGCTTCTAATCAACAATGAGAAACACATACAAGAGTTCAAAGAATTTAAGGAAGCAATAAAGCAAATCAAGGCTGATATATCAGAAATTAAGAACACAGTAGAGCAAATTAAAAGGACAGTGGAGAGTCTCCAAAGTAGAATGAAGCAAGTAGAAGAAAGAATCTCAGAATTGGAAGATATTTCCTGTCACCAGGGGGAAGCAAACAAAAAGCTGGAAGCAGATAGATCAGGCCAAAAAAAGTATTCAAGAATTGAAAGACACTATTAAGAGGCCAAATAGAAGAGTTATGGGAGTCGCAGAAGGTACAGAAAGAGAAACTGGGTTTAAAAATGTACTGAATGAAATAATAAGGGAAATTTTCCCTAATCTAGAGAAAGAATTGGGAAACAAGATCCAGGAGGGACACAGAACTCCCAACAGGCCTGATCATCAAGCTCTCTTCAATCGAACATAAGGAAAAGATTCTTAAATCTACAGGTGAAAAAAATTAATTGACATATAAAGGAATGCCAATTAAACTCACAGATCTCTCACAGGAAACTCTACA
Source organism: Ochotona princeps (assembly GCF_030435755.1). Taxonomy (NCBI): domain Eukaryota; kingdom Metazoa; phylum Chordata; class Mammalia; order Lagomorpha; family Ochotonidae; genus Ochotona; species Ochotona princeps. Next base: position 20,838,972 of record NC_080832.1, read on the forward strand.
GGCAAGAAGAGAATGGAGCAACATATTCCAGAGTCTAAAAGCAAAAAATTGTCGGCGTAGGATAACATATCCAGCAAAGCTTTCTTTTGTCTTCGAAAATGAAATAAAATTCTCCCACAATAAAGAAAAGTTAAAAGAATTTGCCTCTTCCAAACCTGCCCTACAAATGTTACTTCAAGATGTTCTCTTGACAGAGAAGAGAAATAGCACCCACAAAAACCAAAGGCAAATGGGAAGAACATCCCAGTAAAATGACAACAGAAGACTAAACCAATGAACAACCCATTCCTAAAATGACAGCACCAAAGTACCATCCATACCTAATAAACTCTGAATGTAAATGGCTTAAGCTCAATCAAACGTCATAGATTTGTAGACTGGATTAGAAAACAAAACCCATCTATTTATTGTCTAGAAGAGAAACACTTCACCAACAAAAATCAGCAGAAACTATATCACATGGATTTTGTTGGTTTCTGTTAATTTCATCTCTTCAAAACATTTTCTTCTGATTAAATCATTCAATGACTCGTAGATCATGCAGTAGCATCATTTTCTTCAAGAAGGTTCTTGATTTTCATTTCTTCAGCTACACATTAGTCATTTAGTAGCATGTTATTTAACTTCATGGTGTTGCTCATTTCTTTTTTCTCCCTGATGTTGATTTTGTTTTGTGGTTTTTCACTTAAGGGGATGTATAGTAGCTGTGTAATGGAGACTGTCATATCTAGTAACATGTCATTTAACTTCATGACATTGTAAATTTCTATTTTTCTTTCTGTTGTTGATTTTGTGTTATGACTTTTCATTTAAGGGGATGTACAGTAGCTGTGAAATGCAGACTAACATCCAGATGTGAGGACACAATGTAGTATGCATTTCTACTTTCAGACAAAGATGGACTTACAATGAAACAGTTTAGTATATCTGGACAATAGGATGCTGGACTCTCTGCCACTGTCCATGCCCGCAATGATGGACATTTGACTGTGTATGAAGAACTATATTTTAGTAATGATATAGAGGAACTAGGGGGGAGGGTGGGAATTGGGGAGGCAATAAGGTAAATGCCAGGAGCCTATGGAACTGTGTCATAAAATGATAGCAATAATAAAATGTAAAAAAGAAAAAAAATACTCATGTGTAACTACAAAGTTCCAAAATTGTTTTGAATAATATCAACATTCTGAAATTAGTTTCTGCCAACTTCACACTATTCTTGACAGAAGATTCTTTTGCTGTTTAATTCTAGCGTCTTTACTAAAAACCAACCACCGTATAGAACCCTTTGTGGTGACCGGCCTGCACAATGCACCCAGGCAAATGCTCAGAAGACCAAAGTTTTCTAGAAATAAACATGTGTTCACTTGTTCACAAGAGGAGTAAACAATCATTCTTTGTCATTAAAGGAGAAATGTTTTAATATTTGTGTAATCAAGCTGCCACCTCAAATTTGCCAGGCGTTTCTTATCTCATGGGAACATTCCCTGATAACAATGGTGTTTTGTGCTACATTTCCAACAAATCTGGGCCACTGTAGCTTTGGCAGGGCTAGGGAGAGTGTGTAATTATGTGGCTTCATTCTGTTGTCACACAAAACAAGGTGAAATTCTTAGCATTTTTCTTTGACCTTGAACCACTTTAGGAAACTTGAAGCAGTCTGAAAGCTAAAAGGTTCAAGCCAACTGAAATAAGAAATAGTGTACACCTGAAACTTCACCGAGCTGATAAAAGAAGATTTCACAAAGCTCTGCTGTGTTACCAGTCTCCTGGGCTTTATAAGGCAGTTCCATTTAGATGACCAATCACTGGGAACAAGCCCCATTACAGGAGTCTCCTCTTGTCCTTAGAGGATATGTACCAATACTCACAGTGCATTTCCTGAAACCATAGTGATGAATCCTATACATGCGATATTTTTCTCTACATGCACACTTATGATTCAATTTATAAATGAGGCACAGTAAAAGACTAACCACCATTACAATAAAGTAGAATGATTACAATAATATGTTGCAATAAAGGATATGGAATATAACTTCTTCCTCTCTCATCTTATTGTACTTACACATTTTCACCTAAAGAAAATGCATTGTGGCTTTTCTTCAGCATATCTGAGTTGCCAATATCACTATTCTTATACTTTGGGGCCATTATTAAGTAGTATAAAGGTTCCCTAAACATCAGCATTGTAATACTGGACAACTGGCCTGATAATTGAGGTGACTACTAAGTGACTAGTAGGCAGACATCACATACACCATGCTTACAATGGATGAAGGGCTGATCCACCTCCCAAGCAGGATGGTAACAGTGCTACTCCAAACACTACAAAATGAAAAACTTACTAGTTCTATTTCTGAAGTAGAATTTTTCTATTTAATATTTTCAGATTACAGTTCACCCCACATGTTCTTGAGACCATAGAAAGCAAAAATCATAGATTAGGAGGAACTACTGTACAAAAGTAGCATGTCTGTTATCCATTAGTCCTACCTGACTACTCTGCTCTACTTGTCTTTATGAGTCTTCACACCTTTTGGCATTCTATTCTACCTTGACTTGCTTTGTCTATTTACTGTCCAGTGGCACTAACAGAAGGCAAGCTTCATGAGAGCAGGAACTTCATGTCTCCTCATGATTGCATTTTCTGGACCTGGCAGAGAACATGACCCCGTGGGATGCAATTTATATTTACCAAAAATGCCTTTTGTCTTGATCATATCCTAAAATGATGACAAAGAAAGGAAATAGAAGAGGTATGTTTGAAGTAATTCAACCCAACACACTTTACCCAGTCATTTTTAACAAGCATTAAATTGAAACACTCACCAGCGGAACTCAATCTTTTAGAGACACTGTAGAAGATGAAATTGAAATCACCATGCAACATATACTTTTTGGATAAGTTATCAAAGTTGATTTGGATGAACTGTGCAGGTAGCATGGTTGACATTCTGAATCACCTGAAAATCTTTGATATATTTCATAATAAGCAATGCCAGCAAAGAAATCATCCAAATCAATTATACATATGTGTCTAAATTTTTTAACAAGAGACACATGATATACTCAGCAAATTAGTCATAATAAGAAATCAGGACAATCCTGAATTTGTTCCTGCCATGTTCCTTGACTCCCGGTTCACTTTTTTTCCCGTTTTTACTGTAGTCTCCATTTCTCAATTCTGCTACTGACTGTGTCTAACTCGTAGGCATGATGACAAACTCTGTGTCACCTCCCTGGCCAAGATTACTCACTCACCCTTCTGGCTTCCTGGCTCAGTTACAGCATCGCATTCTGACCCTGAAGTTCCTCAAAGGCACTTTGAACAAACAGCCCCAGCCAGCCAGACACAAGGTGGAATCAAGCCTTCTGAACCCAGCTATAAACAATAGAAATCACCTGCTTCTCGCAAGTTCTATTGGAAACACATACGTATTTCAAATTGCATATCTTATTTATAACTTTCAAGATTTCCTTGACCTAGGAAGGTAGAAGAAGACAGTAAAAATGTTCATGTGGTGGTAACATCATATGTGAATGCTAATTAACTGCTTTGAGTCTTGGTTAAAAGAATTAGATTCCACAGCTAGTTTTGATTGATAAAGGAACAAATTCACTAACAGCTTGATTGGGCAGGAAGAGTGGGTGGGGAGGCAGCTCTTTAAATTACTCTTCCCAAGTGATTTGGGGTGAGGACTATGCATCAGCATCAGCATCTTGATAGAAGAGGATGTGTCACGGCTAAGGCATTTAATTAAAAGATAAATGACTGGCCTTTTAAACAGCTCCAGTGCAGTGCATGCTTACTGTAAACAAGCAAAGCAAAACAAAACAACAACCAACCAACAACAGAAAAGTACCAAGTAAAACAGAGACACTTCCATTTTATTCCCTAGGGATTGATGACCACTAATGGCTTGGGATATACTCGTTCTGGATGGTTCTCTGGGGATGCACGTAATGTTTTACAACAGAACCAATTTTCTGCACTCACTTGAGCTGATCTGTAACAGTATTTCAGAATTAGTTCGCTCTCATTCGGGTGTTATGACAAAGATTTTCCTTACTTCACATTACTAGGACAGGACAGTATATTGCATATATTTCAAAAAGAATTTCTTTTAATAGGGAATGTGATTTCAAATGTTCAAAGCAAATAGGTAAATTGTACCATAAGATAGCCATTTTCAAACTAAAGGCAGATTTCTTTCTGGTCTTCAACTTCTGACCCAAATTTTATAGACTTCATTTTTTGATGCCATGAAAGAAAAAAATTAAAGCTGTATGATACCTCCTCCTTCATGAGATAGCAAATTTAATACAACTTTTATTGTATTTATTACATGTTTTACAGGGTCCTGTAAGGAACCAGCATTTAGTCTGGTGGTTACGATATTCACTCTGTTGGAGTCCCTAGGTTGGATTCCTACTTTCCTTCTGAAAGCAAATCCTGGGGTTGCTTTGTGGTACAGTGGGTTTTCAAATAAATAAATACATTTTTAAAAATTAATTAAAAAAAAAAAAACAATAAGAGCAGACCTTGGGAGGCTGCAGTAATGGCTCAAGTAATTGAATCCCAGTCACCCAGGAAGCTTGATTCTCACTGCAGACTCTGCCCCAGTCACTGTGAGCAGGGAGCAGGTGAACCCTTACTCTCTTCATAAGAAAAAAATATACATTTTTTGAAAGTTGTAAATTTGGTTTAATGTCAAACAGGAAAAACATTAAGAAACACCAGAAGTATTTCTGGGCTGAGAAGGAGTTTATCAGCATCACGAGGCGGCATTTCGCATCTTGGCACTCCACTGAATTTTCTCAAATAATCCTTTCTCCTTAAATATTCTTAAAGACTATATAATGAGATGGCAACAATACATCACTTTGCTTCACACTACATTATGCAGCTTGGTAACAATGGCAACCAGCTGTGAGTCAGGCAGCAGTCATCATACAGAAGGCCACATACAGGAAACCCTGAAGCAGTGGCCTGGCTGGAAGGGAGGCTGGCTGGAGGGGAGAAGTGTTTGTAGCAGACCAAACAGCAGGAGCACATAGTATCTGGGGGGAGGTGAAGAGCCATGCAGCAGAAGCTGAGGACTATGCCACCAGAGATGGTCATCACGTCAGAGACATAAACGTAGTGAAATAGACAAGAGCCCTAGTTGAGATCCGGGGCAGGATCTTTGAAGATTTTAATAGGCTGATGAGGCAACTTTAAAAGATGCTACCTATGGGACAGGCACTACCTATGGGACAGGGTCTAAGGTTAAGATGTTGGTGTGCTCCCCATGCACACTGAAGTGCTTGGGTTTGAATCCCACCTCTGGCTCCTAACGCCAGCTTCTGGCTAATGCAGACACGGGGAGCAGTGGTGACGGTTGAAGTGGTTGGGTTTGTCCACCCATGTGTCTCTGGGCCTTTGGGAAAATGAAGAACAAATGGAAGTTCTCTCTCCGCCCCACCCCCACCACAATCCCATAACTCTTGACCCTTCCTCTGTATCTGGCTTTCTGTGTCTCTAAAAACAAAGCAAAACAGAAAGCTAAGAAATAACTGAACTAAGATTTAGTACAAATAAATGTAAGAAAGTCACCAAGTCCATCCCATACATGGGAATCATGTGGTAACTAGTCAGGCCCTCACTGGGGCCTGTGAGCCGTTATTGTGGGTAAAAGCATACCATTCTCAATTATCTGCTTTCACAGATTGCAACAGTAAAGAACACAACAATTGAAAACAAGGGAGGCAGCTGGTGCCAGAAGCAAAGGGGACAGCAAGCTGTGAGAGCTGGGGCTATGGACCCAGGAAGGAGGCAACTGAGATCATAAGGTTGTGGTTCAGCATGGGGCCTCGTGACCACCATGGAGGCCACTGAGGTGACAATGTTGTGGAAACAGAAAATGCACAGAGGCACTAAAGGAACCAGCTAGGCCTTTACACTTATACAGAGACCAGTGTAGCCCACCAGACACTGCAGATGAGGCAACTGAGGCCCAAGGGGACGCCCTAGGCCCCAGGCCGGCTAGTGGAATTGGCTCAGCCAGAAACTACCTGTGTTTCTTTATACTCCTCCACACTTTTCCAAGGGCTGTACTATGCTCCATTGGAGAAAGAAATCAATGAGACTCTTGCTGCAATGCAAGAATGATTGGCATGCAAAATACAAATTAAGATGAAGTGTGGGTGGCTGGTGGTGAGCTTCTCATAGCTGTTGGCTTCCCTAGACAGACTGGAAATATAGCCTAGAGCATGTGGGGATTCATCTATACCCTACTAAATTTTATTTGCAGCCACTGCACACAAAATTGAATAACATGTGGGGTCCTCCAGACATATATATTTTTTTTAGATCTATTTTTTTTTTATTGGAAAGGCAAATTTCCAGAGAGAAGGAGCAACTGAAAGGTCTTGCATCTGCTGGTTCATTCCCCAAGTAGCTGCAACAGCCAGAGCTGAGTTGATCTTAAGTTAGGAGTCTCCTGCAGGTGCAAGATCCCAAGGCTTTGGGCTATCCTCTACTGCTTTCCCAGGCCACAAGCAGAGAGCTGGATGGGAAGTGGAACAGTTGGGACAGGAACCAGTGCCCATGTAGGCTCTGGGCACATGAAGGCAAGCCATCATGCCAGGCCCCTCCTGACATTTTCCATTAGCCTGTTTCATGAACAATGCATCTGTCTTGGCTTCTCTCAATTTGTTCAAATTCCCTACCCAAGACTCCAGTCCCTACTGTGGAACTGGGTCTCCAGGCTCCATATCCATGTGAAAGTGCCAGGGCTTCCCTAATTGTCCCATTCCTGTCCTTTTCTGGGAGATCTGTACTGTCACCCATCTGCCATAGTTGTATCTGCCGTTTTCACATGTGTTATCCCAATTAATGGGCCTCTATTGGAATTTCTGGTTAATTCCCTGTCCTTGCTCATCCACGTGTGTATCTTTGTACAGACAGTTCCAATGGATTGGGATAGTTGTGCTTTGTGGATGCTGTGACCAAGCCATTTGTCCTCCCCTGGGATGGACTTTGTGGCTAGGACAAATACAATCAAATTTCCTTGAAAAACAATATTACATTCAACCCAAAGGGTAAATTGCATTTGGCTTTCCTTCTGCATAAAAGTCAATGGGAATCAGATTTGGCATGGCCCATAGCTTGTGGGTTGGCAAATGCCCAAGCATATACTCAACCAGACATGTATTTTCTATGTCAATACAACATTTTCCATGTGACATTAAGCTGTGTATGAGGTTGTTTTCAGTAAAAAAAAAAAAATAAATTCTTTGCTTTAGTTTCATATCTATAAAAACAGAACTGATGATTTAAAGTGTTTACATAATTCACTGGATAACTATGAGAAATAAGCTATATTTATAAGCATTTTTGAAATGAAAGGGCTATTGTTGAAGTATGCACAGCATTTTTTAAAAACTTCATTTTTTCTAGTCCTGCATTTATAACATAGTCTTGTGCAGCTTGTGTTTGATTTAAAATAACCCAACATACAAAAGTACATTGGAGGTTTCTATAGTTCTGAGGCTCCATGAACCCTTCTCTGAGACTGCTGGAGACAAAGTTCACATCTGTTCACCCAAAGACTCCTTTGTTTACACTGTGTTAGGCTGTGACCAAAAGTTGCCATCATCCAGGAAATGTAGAAGTTAAAAGTGGTACTTCATTCTAAATGCATGCAACAGAGCTCCTGGTTTTCCACCAGAAAACAAAGTTGCTTTTAATTTTCAGCTCTCTGGTTTTTTGCAACTATCATCAGTCACACAGTTATTTAAACAAATGTCTCTGAACTTCCTTAATTTAAGAAAGTGACCCCTGGGTTAATGAGTGTTGTCAGATGCTTGTCGTTCGAGCAGTCACTGGCTCCCGCACCTGTGACTGTTGCGTGAGCACCTCAAGCTGGACAGTGCTGTGCCGCACAAGCCAAAGTCTCACTCAGAAAACTCAGAATCCTTCCAAGCTTTAACCCTGCAGGCCCTTCCCAGAGGCCAGGACTGGCATGCTCTCCTTTCAGCCTCCCTATTTAATAAAGCGCCCCATGGTAAGCTGCTTCCAAAACCAAGTGCTGGATAAATTTCCATTACTAAGAAAAACAGCCAGGACTATGAAGAGTAAACAGAAGCACAGGGCAGGTAATAAATTATGGGCAAGTGGGGTGCACAACATCTTATATGACCCCTAATTAGTGACACAGACACCCCCCAAGTGGGTGTCTTGCCATGGTAAGCAGAAGAGAATACAAGATTCTCATGGTGGGCGATGTTTCTTTAATTGCAAGTCGATGTGAGCCGTTGGTAGGATGTGGTAGAGCATTTCTGCCCATAAGACCCTGACGACGTTAATATCATGTGCTGTGGCAATCAAGAATGCCACTAACTCGCAAAGCAGTAGAAAGCGCGGGGTCTGAGAGCCTTCCATATGCTTCCTTAGACCAACAGTGGATCTAACCAGTGTGTGCAACAGAAGCATGTGCAAAGTAAGTTTTTAAACTACAGCTACTCTTTTTCTTTTCCCCAAGGAGGATTGAGCTACCAAGCACGGAGCTGGACTGGGATAATTCTCTCAACAGATAGACAGACAGTAGGTAGGTAGGTCGATGAACAAAGGATGGGTAGATGATTGCCAGATAAGTAGGAAGATAGACAATAGGTAACTAGACAGATAGAGATAACAGGTAATAATTAGGTACATGAATAACAGATGCGTAGATGATAGGTAGGTTAAGTACCAAGATGAATGATAGAGTTTAATTCTGCAAATCTGACAGGTTCCCCTATGTAAGAGTCACTGTTGGCATAAGTGGCATGCAACCATCATTCACTTGTCAATTAAAATTGACTGCCGGATCGCAGGTAAGTAATAACACACTATCAGGTGCAATTTGGGCTGCATTTTAGTGAGTATCCTCTCCAGGCCTGGGCGTGGGGTTCATGAAGATGTTGTGACTAGCCAGGCAGCGGGGCTGGGAGGCAGTGCTCACAGCAACACATGGCCGGGTTTCCAGCAAGGCTGGGGCAAATTCTGTGGGAAGCAGAGGGATACTACAGATGCCTTCCCAGTGGGGCATCTGAGCTTGGTCTGACACGAGCAAGTGGTTTTCCCATATGGCACTGGGAATGTGTGAGTCAGAGGAGGAGGGCATTGGGCTGGCATAAGAGGGTGCACAGGTGAGGCTGTGGGCATAGCCAGGATCAGGAGCCCTAGAACACCTTGGCAAGTCCTCCAGGCTCCTCCCAATACTAGATACCTCATTGGTATACACACTTAGAACTAAGAATTCTCTGCAATTCTCTCCAGTGATTCTTAAGACCAAGAGAGGCCATTAAGTAGAAGAGAAGAAGGACAAGGAGGAGGAAGAGCCGCAGAAGGAGAAGGAGCTATGCCTTTTTGTCTCCATTATGTCAAGGACTTGAACCCACATATTCAGTTATGCATTGTGGGAATCCCAACTAGCATCTTATCCTAGAGAGAGGTTGGCATGGTGGTGTAGCAAACAAATCCTTTACCTGTGGCATCGATATGCCATATCAGTGCCAATTCAAGTTCCAAATTCTCCACTCCTCCACTGCTAACTCAGCTCCCTGCTAATGGCCTGGAAAAGCAGCAAAGTATAGCACAAGGCCTTGGGACCCTGTACCCATGTGGGAGATCCAGAATTCCTGGCTCCCGGCTTCAGATCAGCTGAGCTCTGGACATTGCAGCCAGTTAGTGAGTGAACCAGTGGGTGGAAAATCTTTTGTCTTTCCCTTTCTCCCTCTGTAACTTTGACTTTCAAGTAAAATAAATAAACCTTTAAAAAAAATCCTAGGAAGTTTTAGACCAAATATCAAACTTCTGACATCACTGCATAGTGCCTGATTGAATCTGTCTAGGGTGGGAATCAGAGAGCGGAGTTTTTAGAAGGATTTCCATGCAAATTTGCTGGATTAAGTTGAGAACTGCTAATCTTCAGAAGACACAAATAAGTCTTTGGTGTGTCACCTATCTTTAAGAATTTAAAATCTTCTTTTGGGGGAGAAAAAAAAACTCAAGTGAGGGGAGGGAGAAACTCTGACAGACATCAGTTAAATAGAAAATGGGGTGAGAAATTCTATGAATGCTCTGAGGAAAATCAAGATGTGGCGAGCAGGTGAATCCATGCCGCAGGATGGGATGTGTGGCTGGAGATGCAGCAAGTTCCTTCCCCACCTCATTGTCTCCATCAAGGACCTTCCGCAAGAGTTTCACGCTCAGGGGCTTCCATGCCTGCTTCTTTCCACTCACTAATCGTGGACAGTGAAAACCTCCACAGGTCCCTGAGAGCCGTAGAGTAGCAGCCAAACTTCAGGGCCTTTCGCAAGCGGTCTGTGATGTTCTGCACCTGCCTCCATCAGTCTTCAGCTGTGCCAGCCTGGTTTCCTGTTGCTCAAACAGCCAGCCAATTTCTCTTGTGTGTTTGTAAAGGCAGCTCATGAAACCCTTCCCCTTGCTGGTTCCTTTGCACTCTGAGGTCAGTTCCCACACTTTTCAGGAAGTCTTCCCTGATTGTCCAGTTTAGAGTGGCCCTCCTGCTCCCCCTCCTTCTCCGAAATGAACAGCTTATGATCTTTGCAGTACTACCTGCAATCCAAGAATTCTGTCTAGTCATGATTGACATTGAATTTTTCTCATCCTTCATTTCCATGCTAATGAGCACATTGGTGCTGGTTTGGGTGGTCTGCATCCGGCACAGAGAAAGGCACCTGGAAACATTTCCAAGAGGTGTACACAAAGGAACGGCTGCAGGGTGAGGAAGAGAGGCATTCTACATGGAAAACCAGCAGAAACACGGATGAGAAACACGCATGCTTTGTGAGTGTAGAATGGCCCAGGGAGAGCAGATATGAGAGGGCAAGCAAACTGGAGGTGTCGGAGAGCAGGTCAAGCACGGTTGGTTGCTAATAGCAACGAATGTCAGGATCTGACTTTACACTGATGCCAAGACTGCATCATTCAGGTCTCAGAGAGAAACTCTTGCTTCTAACGTTCAGCCACAAGGTATAAGCTAAATATGTGGAGCAAATGCGAGGAAGTCCAAGTTGTTTTGGAGGATAGCTGGCTGGTGGACATAGCTCTTAGAAAGATGATTAAAGTGCTGTTTTCTCAAAACAATTCTGAAGGCCTTTGCTGTCAACAGCAGGAGAGCCAGCCGGTCTGCTGAGAAAACCGGGCTTCTCCTGGCGTAATTTAGATGAAATGAATGCTTACTGGATGTTTTTCAGGCCTTCGGAGTAATACAGAATTTGAAGAGTTATGAGGAAATCTAACGTGCTAAGTATTGATGAAAGAAACAGAAGCCGTCATGCACAGTTGTGACAAATGAGACAAGAGACCACCTCTCTAACCCTGATCTCACTGCAACATGAAAGAAGGTACATGTTCTTCTGGATTCCAGAAAGATGTTTTCTATCAGCTCCAGCTACTGTGGCCATTTGGGGAGTGAAACAGTGGATGGTAAATCTCCATGTCAATAAAAGTAAATGGTAAATCTCTCTGTGGGTCAATATAGGTAAATACATCTTTAAAAAAAAAAAAACCTCTGGAGGGTTTTTTTTCATCATTTCTATTAATGATCGCAATATTATCACACCCTTCAGTGAAAATTTTGAATGATGTTTTTATAGTGGTAAAGTAGTGGGTGGAGTACTCAAAAGCATTCTATTCTGTAAATTATCATAAATGTGTGAATGCTTATGAAAGAAGCACTTCACACCTTACTCATGAACTGACTTGTTGCTAATAAAGTATTTGCATATGTGATTAGATCACCTTTGACACTGATATTTCAAAATTAATTTCCTACTGGAATAATTGCTGCAGATTAATTCAATGCCTGATCTGAGTTCAATTGAAAACATTTGTTATGCTTTTACTATAGCTCTGGCACTGTGCTTGATGCTTTGAAAGATACAAGAATGTCCACTCTCAAAGCAACATGATAACATGAAAAATGCAGGTAGAAAGGCTTGATTAATGAGCACCAGGCAACAACCAGCTAGGAGTAAGAAGTTTTGGTGTTCTACTGCATAGTCGGGTGACCGCAGATAATGTTCATGTACAGTGTGTTTCCTTATAAAAGCAACCTAGAACACAGGATTTTGGACATTTCACTATAAAGAAATGTTAAGTGTTTGAAAGGATAAATATATTTACCTTGATTGAGCAAGGTACAATATTTTTACTTAAAAAAATCACATAGTACTCCAGAAATATGTGCACGTTTGTATATTAGAGCTTTTTAGAACTAAAAATAGAAAGATGGCAAGAAAAAAGTACTGAAATTTGTTAATCACCCACTTATTTATCAGGTAAGCTCTTGTTTAGCTTTACTTCCCTCCTGTGTAATTTGAGAAAAATAATACAGGATAATCACAAATATGAAAGATGTGATCCGTAAAATACTATTTGGTACCTAGCTCGTGGAGCCATTAAAAGAAAAATTGCCTCCCTTTCAAAGCACTTACTATTTAGTTAAACATGACTAACCTTTGTTAAATACGCTCTTGGTAAAAGATTTGTAAAAATAGAACTTTGAGATTTACATTTCATAATTTATTTGAAATGTTACTTAGAAAAGTAAAATCTGTACATTGTTCCTCTAAACTTATTGCTACCATTGAATTTCACTCTTTCACAAAACAGGTAAAAGTCTTTCCTCACTTCATCGGATGATAAGGCTGATGAGCAATGAAATACCCCACAGGCTGTGGAGGAAGACAAAACTTGGAAATGAATGAATGATACAGATATTTAATTTCTAAATAAACATTAACATGCATGAAAGTGAATAGTTTGCTGGTTACCAAAATTGGCTTCCTGTGTTAGGTACCAGGAAGTTGAGAACAATTTGATTGAAGAAAACAAAAGTGAGCATGGAAAGCAAAAATAAGAATGAAGAAATTCTAACAGTGATTCCCAGGTATGAATTAACTGCCTTATAAGCAAGTACTCCTTGGAGAACCTATTAATATAACAGAAACTTGTTAATATAATTAAGAAATATGGGGAGCAGTGTTCTAGTACAGTGGTTAAACCACTGCTTGCAGGGTATAAAAGGGACATACGACATCAATTCAAATCCCTACTATTCACTACCATTCCTACCCCTGCCAATGTGTTTCAGAAAGAGGACGATGGGCCAGAGCATCGTGGCAACACACCAGGGAGATGCGAATGGAGTTCCAGGCTACTGACGTTGGCTTGGTCCACACCCCAGCTTTTGGGGCCATTTTGGGAAGTGAAACTGTGGATGGAAAATTTCTCTCACTAACTTCTTCTGTCTCTCCCTGTGTGTTACTCTGCTTTCCAGTAAATAACTCATTAAAGCAAAATCAAGAAATAACCACATTCATTCTGTAGTGTAGCTTAGTAATGCAAATATTAGTACTGACAAGGAATTTTATAAGCTACTTTTATGGGTTTGTGTTTTTCAGCATGCTAAGAAATCTACGGTTATGCTCAACAGTTCTAATCAGGTCTATTTACTAAATTCTTAGAATTAATATTGAATGACTCATAACTTAGAAAACTCTGGATTATTGATTTCCCTTTTCTGTCACCAAAATGCATCCTTGCTGGTTCTCTCTCTTCCTATGGCTCTTTCTGATCAAACCCATTTGACAAACATTCTTGCTTTATCTTAAAAACACACAAAAATCAGAATTTCTTTTGTCTTTGGAAAGATGAATGGTTGTGCAGAAAAAGGAAAAAAAAAAAGAAAGAAAGAAACACCCAGGACAAATTCCGATGATCTGAAATCTTGTTTTAAAAACAATGTCTTTGTTCTGCTTCTGCAAGCTTGTGAACCAGATCTGCCAGTTGAGTCACAGGAGGCCAGGTCACTCTACAAGCAGAACAAACTTAGGAAGAGGGGGCAGCTGTGGACAGTAATGGATAAAGCTGTTCCCTGAGATGCTGGCACTTTGTATCCTGCTTGGCCCCCATTCCCATCCAGCTCTCTGCTAAAACAAAAGCAGCAGAAGATGGCCTAAATGCCGGGGCCCCTGCCAGCCACATGGGAGACCTGGAAGAAGCTCCTGGCTGCTCGTCTGGATTGTTGCAGCCATCTGGAGAGTGAACCAACAGATAGAAATCTCTGTGGGTGTGTTTCTCCTTCTCTTTGTATCTCTTTCAGAACGAATAAATAAATCTTTAGAAAGAAAAGAAAAAGAAAAAAGAAACCTAAGGAGAAATTTAATGCCACTTTTAGAGTAGATTAGTGTTCTGCCCTGAGCATACTTTTCCTTCTTATTTTAGCAAATATAGATTTCTGCAATAATATTAGCATTTTAAAAGCAGATATTTATTTTTATTTATTTTATTTTTCATGATATCTTTCCATGGGCGCAGGGCTTTCCCCTTCCACCCCCACATTTTCCCCACCCTCACTAGTTTCCCCCTATTATTACAATATTTTAGTCCTTCAGCAACAGCCACAAGTCCATTGATGTTTCAAAAGACGTATTTATTAAATTTTAATATTTTGCACAGAAAAATGTCTTTGACATGAATCCCGGGTGCTCTAAAAATAGTTATTTGATGAATCATGAAATGATAAGTTGGCAAAATAGACTTTACAATAAATTCAAAGGAAAACATTGCTAGTGTTTTTCCAATAGTTAATAAAATGCCCAGGAGCAAGCATTGTGGCAAAGCATGTTAGGCCAGGATCCCACGTCATAAAGCCGAGTGCAGGCTACTCCACTTCTGATCCAGCTCCTTGCTAACAAAACTGGGACATAAAAGATGGTAGTTCAAGTGTCTCAGCTCTGCCACCCAAGTGGGAGACTCAGGTAGAATTGCAGGCCCCTGGCTTCGGCCTGGCCCATCCCTGGCTGTTGTAGCCATTTAGAAAGTGATCCAGCAGAGGAAAAATCTGTCTCTCCCTCTGTCATTCTGCCTTTCAAATAAATAAATCTTTAAAAATAATATTTATTAATAAATACCAGGGCAGGCATTTGATTCAGCTGTGAAGATACCATTTGGGAGGCCCACCTCCCATCTGGGGGTTCCTGGGTTCAAGCCTTAGCTCCACTTCTGACTCCAGATTCCTGCTACTGCAGACCCCAAGAGGGAGCTGTGATGACTCAAGTCCTGGGACCCCTGACACTCATATGGGAGACCCTGTTCGAGTCGCTAGCTGCAAGCTTTGGCCTGGCCTGGATGTTGTGCCTGTGGACATTTGGGGAGTAAACCAGCAGATTAGAGTACTCTCTCTCTCTCTCTGCTTTTCTAATAAATTAATTTTTAAAAATATTTACACTATAGGAAAAATTTCAAAGGATAAATTTTTAATTAGAAAATAAAAATCCATTATAATTTGTATTATATTTATTAAAAGAGTTAGCCATGTCACATTTCCTGTATCAAAGCTGAGTACTCTTCAACCAAAGAATACACACAAGCACAATTATAAAGTATACACCTGCAAATGTATACACGCATATTATGTATGTATCTATATAACATGTTTCTCCAAAATATCATGGTTTATAGAATCACATACACTGATATGATTAGAGAATCATAGGTACTAAACCCAAGGTGTCATGACAATAGAGAATTAGAGGAAAAACATAAATTGAACTAAACATAGTTTGCAAACATAACCAAATGTTCTAGATGTTATCCTCCTTCAAACAAGTTAATTCACATGGCAAGCCTGCTCCACTAGGCGATTCTCCTGAGTTACTCTCCTTAGCTGCTTGGGAACTTTGGGATGGCAGCCTACTCTGCCAAGCTGGATTGTCCTATTAAAGTGTGAACCAGTTGGAATGAAGTCATTGTGTGTATATTTTCTTATATAACACTCTGGCCTCTACCCAAATTCTTTCAGTGCTTAGGACCATGTTTCTCTGGGCCTGGTTTAATTTCCACCTGTGTAGAAAGATGAGCCATCTGAAAACCTCCTTTCTCAACATTAGCCTATCTTATCTGCCACAGGCTGGGGGCAAGTGTCAGCTGTTATTGGGCTTACTGGGCTGAACAAAGTGTATATAAGAGAAGATGTTAAACTGGGGATAAGAAACCAAACAAATAACAAGCCTGTATAATCCATAAATAGTTAGGGATTATGTGTGGGTGGGTGTATACATTTTTCAGTAAATGAAAGTTACTGGAACAGACATTTTATCTGACAGCTAAAATCCCAGTTAGGATGGAGTGCCTGGGTTTGATCACAGAGTGACTGTCAACTCCAGCATCCTGGTAGCACAGCCTCCAGGGAGCAGCCATGGGGCTCAAGCATGGTTTCTGGCTGCTCATATGGGAATTTGGTATGTCCAGCAACCAGCTTCAGTTCTGGCCCCAGCCCAGTACCAGCCATTGCATGCATGTGAGAATGAACTAGTGGATGGAAGCTCTGTCTTTCCACCCATCTCTAATAATTTTTTCAAAAGTTATCACTGTGTAGCTGTGTGACTAGTAGGCCAAAACAGAATTCAGGTTCTTTCCCTCAAAACTTATACTGTGCTCCATAATGCAAGAATACTGTCTCAAACTAGAAACCTCAAAGATTTGCTCTGGCTGGCCCGGCTCTACCAGACTCCACACCCACTCATCAGGCTCCACAGATGTGTTTCTGTCTCAATTCCATCCCCATGCACCATCCACACCCACGTCCAGCCGCACTCATGGGACCGGATCGCTGGCTCAAGACTGCTTACTTGTGAGCATTCTCATCAGCGTTGCTTTCAGAGTTGACCTGCCAGTGCATAAAGTGGTTCCTAAAGCAGCCTGCTTTGATTTTCTCATTGATTTTCCAAGTATGCATTGACCATTGTCATTTGTCACCCATTCTACCAAAATCTTTACACATCTTACCTTATTTTCACTTCACAAGAATGTTAGGACATAATTACTGTCACCATTTATACAAGAAAATCAATGCATGCACAGTTGATACAACTTGTTCATGGTTATCAGAATGGCAGCCTCATCTAGCATGATCTCATGCTCTTGACAGTCCCATTATAAACTTTTGTCTAATGTGCCTCCAAGTCACCAGCAGTCTCTTACGTAGCAGCTACTAGGCAGTGAACTTCCCAGAGCCAGTAACTGCACATCAAGAGGCAAAAGCACTTGAAGCACTAGAACAGAATGTGAAGGGAAAGAATGGGAGCTCTCGGCAGCGGTCACTTCTGCTGCAAATGAGTGTGCCCTGTATGACCCGCACATGGTAACTGAAATATCACAGTCTCAAGCAAGGAAAAATAAACCTGAGAAATGCTGCACAATGGTTTACAACATTCTGCCCTTGTAAAATGTAGAGTAACATTTCAAAACACCGTCATCACATACTGCCAATCAACTCTGCCTTGCCAGCTCTTTTACAACTCATTCATGGGTAACCACTTGATGAAATTCGGGTGGAGAAAGTACATACAGACATGAATGCTCCGGCAGAATAATTTGGACTGTCACTGTGTCCATGGGTATGCAATGACCAAGGACCATCTCTCTGCTCTGTTATATAACTTCTAGGAACAACAGCCACAGTGGTGTGGGAAGGTTGGGAGAGCAGCAGAGGGTGGTGGGGATGGTGGGGGGTGGTTGAGATTGCTAAGATTGCCCTGACATATTCCACATACACAATTTGATAAATATTTTATTGTTATTCCAGGAAAAGCTTTTACAGGAATACCTAAGCCAGCAATTACGGGGAAGGGATGTCTCCTTCTCAGAGCGAGCAGGAATGCCAGCTCCTTGCTACTACAGGAGACTAGACAGATTCAGAGCAGCACAACTGTGAAATGTGCACACCCCCACCGACAGGGCAGAGTCCCCAGTGGCTCCTCTTTCCTTACTTGTTAATAACAGAAACCACACACAAATATTTCTGATGCAGTGTTCTATGTGATTTGAATACATTAGAAGCATTTGGTTTGTCTGTACCCATTTCTGTGTTTCTAACAATGATCTAAACCTACAGCAAAAAGCTTTGTTGGAAGTCAGCCTGCCTCCTCAGGACAGGTGATCGGATTGTGGGGACTGTCCCTCAGTTCTGACTTGCAGGCTCTTAAGCCCACTGCCCAAACCCATTTCTATTACAAGAAAATGAAGGCAAATATTCAACATTTTTACATTGTTTAAGTTAAGTTGGTGAAACAACAGTGTTCCAAGATCATTGGGTCTCTTGGTTTAATGTTAAAAATAATATATCAGATTTCTCCTTTTTTGGCAACTTATCACTTTATCTGAAATGCATTCAATACACTTTATTGAAATGTATGTGTACATGAGAGAGAAAGAAATAAAGAGAGAGATAAATGGGTGTTTCTATCTCCCTCATAATAAAGAAGTTGCTTACATCATGGGAAAAAACATGAAAGATGATTATTCACAGCCAATGATAAGTCATTAGAAGATGTTATTTCAGAAATACACAGGCAATATAATTTAAAAGCCTGTTTTTCTGTTCAAACACAAAAGTGTTTACACACTCAAACACACACACACATATGTACATATATATATATATGCAGTGTCTAAAGCTGGGGTTAAAAGTTAAAACTCAAAATTATATAGAAATTGCTGCCAGTGTATATTTGTCAGCTTGTCAGAAGCAGAAGTATCCAGTTAATGGCATTTAACAAGGTTAAGCAATATAACCACAAGTTGTACCAACACTTAGCCAAGAAAAGGGGTGATGACCCTCCATTGCTTTTTAAACTTCCAGAGGCTACTACCAAGTTCCTTTCCTTTTCTTATATGGTCTTTAAATACATACATGAGTCAGTCAAGAAAGGCGTTTACTTGAATTAATGTGATAATTCTTTCAGAACATCAGTATAATTAATTGTGGGTGGCAGAAGTTTTAAATGAGGCTAAATTGGGGTTCTGATTTACTTATTTATTTTTTACGTGCATAACTGCTGCAATTAGAAAAGCTTTCAGAAACCCTTCAGATTGTGCCTTGTTGTGGAATACCATCCCTGCATGCTTGGATGCTAAACCTGATGGTATTGTTGTTTAATGACCCAGATGGGGGCAACATGGATCTACCTGAATGCAGCTACTGCCTACTACTGTTACTACAGCACACCCCTTTCCCTTACATCTCCAGCCCCGACATTATACTGCTCCAATTTACTGCAAAGCCTTCCAGCTCAAAAGACAAGATTATTTTAGACACAGAATTTCATTCCTCGTAAGCTTGTCCTTGAAAAAAAAAACCTGAAAACATGCTGCCTTCAAAATCTTTGCTTGCCCATGCCACCTGCACAGATACCGGAATAGCCCAATTTCATCCACAAATATGGTTTAGCACTGATGGGTGGTCTTTGGGCACAGAAGGATCTCCATGATGGAGCTTCTTAGAAGAGCTGACAAGATCTCAAGGTTCCAGAGGCCTCACTGCACAGCTGCCAGCAGCTGAAAAACCTCAACTAAGGAGTTTCAGGAGCCAGAGAATCAAGAACATAGCCGGGTGGAAAGGGGCATTGAGCAAAATGCTGATCACACCAAAAGAGGAAGCAATCTCACTGAGTTATCCTTGAAAACTTCAATCACGCAAAGGGAGAAGGAAAAAGTCCCACCAGAGAATTGCCTTTGTGTTAACCATTTGATCAATTAATTCATAGAAGGTACCTGATCTGTTTTCCCTACCTGACGGTAAAAGTATGAAAAGCAAATAGACTGTCCAAAGGCACATGACTGACCACCAAGGTCCACACTCTGAAATTGAAATCTCAGAGGATACTGAAACATTTTTCCTCCACATTGTACCCTAGAATAGAGATGCAAGCATCAGATCAAAGGATTTTGAAACTAGAATATGGTGCATAGTATAGTAGTTTTTGGGGGGAAAACACTGTTTAGTTCTTTACTATTAACTTCATCTACCTCTTGCCATCCCACAGAAATAGTTTTTCCATTAACCAAATGCATTTTCACCCTCTGAGCTGAGCACAAAAGGATCAAACAGCACGCTTCCCACAGTCTAAATAAAAACAGTGCAGCCTTCCAAAAGGTGAATTTGGCATGATAATCTGCATTCCCTGCTCCTAAACTTCCAAGCAGACACCAATCGACTCACAGACAATACATCAGGGAGAATGCACTGCGTGTCCCCCAGCCTTGACCATTCTGGGGCAGGAAGGAAGCAAAACACAAGCAAAGCTGCAGCAGCAAGGGCTGCAGACTGCAAAGGGAAATTTGTTCTACCTACCGGCGTGGTCCATGTCTCAGCAGTGTCGAGGAGAGTTCTGTGTGTAGCCTGGCAGCCGGCAAGCCCTGGCTCTTCCGGCTAATGAAGCACCCTGCCCTTCTGCTGATTATCAGCGCTTGCTGGCACACAGAGCATCCTCCATGCACTGTCTGCAGGAGACACCGCCAGGAAATTTATATCTCCAAGGATGACAAACAGCCATTAGCTCCATTACAGGCTGATTAAGAGAGACTGAGCCTATCAAGTGGGTACTTGAATCCCCTGGGATTTCCACCTCTGTTCTAAGCAAAGGAAAAGGGGGGGGGGGGGGGGGAAGAAAGAGGAAAAAAAAATCTCTGCAATGTTGAGACTGCTGCACATTTCAGGAAAAAACAGAAAAGTGCACAAGCTATGCAAAACAGTGCGTTCCAGAAGATGCCAGAGCAAACAAGAGCAGGAAGAGGCACAGATAATGAAAAGGTAAAAGAGAAGCTTTCAACATACAATAAGTCGTGCTTTCTTTGGGGCCAGTCTAAATACGGTCCTGCCTTTATCACTGACATCACTGAATGACTGGGCAAGTTTTCAAATTAAAATTTTAAAGTGTTTTGATTGTTGGTGGTGGGGAGGGCAGGGAGCAGCAGATAAAACATTTAAAAATAAAGACTCAATTAACATCTCTTCCTCTAAACAAATGCTAAGGAGCTGAATATTGCCACTTCATTTTGGTTTTCATCATGACTCATTTTCCCATTTCTGGCCCGATTTTCTGCCCTCTTCTCCCAACACAGAAATACAAAGGACTTGCACTAAATGCCACTGTAACACAAGAAACAATCATCAAAAGAGGCCAGGGAGATTACAGCAAACTACAATTCACAGCTTTCTAACTCATAAATTTGAAGATGAAGAAACATGTATTAACTCAGGAAAACCCATTTCACATTTTTTTTTAAATTTGGTCATGTAAAGATGACCCTGAAAGGCAGCAAAATTCCTTTCTGGTATCAGAGCACGGGGCTAAGCTGGGAGCTGCAGCCCTGTGCTGACTCTTCTGCTGTGACGACATCAGGCCAGTACAACTCCGTTCTCTGCATTCCCAGATTATCTGATTTACAATATGATGAATTCACAGTACATGAGGGCAAGAGGGTTCTACAGGTTTTTAATTTTGACAAGTTAAAAAAATCAGTTCAAAGTGTTACAAAAGCAACTCATTGTTAAGCATTTGTGTAAGCACTGAATTCCTTATAATTTTGTCTCTATTGCAGCAACTTCTAACAGTAAGTCTTTCTGGTTTTGATGCCATTTCAGGTTTTCCCATAGATTTGAGGTTCTTCTACAGTTTAAGTAAAACCTTTCACGTATTATGTCCATTTTAGTTTAGAGATGTTTCCTTCCAAAAAAAAAAAAAAAAAAGCTGAGTTTCTCAGTGATTTTGCCCTTAGATTTTTATCCTTGTGATGTTAAGTATGCCACAGAATTAAAGAAATATCACTCATGATTTTTAAAAAAAATTTCTCATATTAAAAACAATTTCTTGGCTCTCATAAAACTAACATCACTCTGAGTTACACTCTTCAACTACTTGCCCTGATTAAGACTTGCCAACTACCTTAGAGTGAGTGTCATCAGCATGAAATCTAGGGCAAATTAACTATTTTTGAGGAAAAAAATACTTGGCAGGGAAATAAGTATGAAAAACAGAGGGAAGATATATCATCAGATCTGAGAATTTTGTTAAGGAACAGTAAGGTATCAGCTCTTGGAAGTACAAGTAGGAACATATTTATATTAGTTTTGTCTACAATTCAAAATGTAACTTTCAGGTTTTATTAACAGTCCCTAATGACAAATGAATTGCAGGTTCTAAGCAAAATCTATGCCATTTTTAAAAGAATCTTGAGCATTCTTCGATTTGATAACCAAGACAGTGCAGCAGTGAGGATGGAGTTCTGGATGCCTACCTCCCAACCAGATTGCCTGAGGCCTAGCTACGCTGGATTCCAGCTTTTCACCAACGTGCCCCAGGAGGGCAGCAAAGGATGCATTCATTAGTTGCATCTTTGCACCCACGTGGGGACCCGGATCTAGTTTCCAACTTTGACCTGGCACTTGGGGAGGGAACAAATGGATGGAAGATAGGTCTTCTTCATCCTATTTCTTATTTATTTTTATTTTTTAAGGCAAAATTACAGAGAGATGAGAAACACACACACACACACACACACACCAGTCTTCCACATGATTGATTGCTCACTCCCCAAGTGGCAACAACAGTTGCTGGAGCTGAGCCAATTGGAAGCCAGGGTCTCTGGGTCTACCATGTAGGTGCTATAGTGCCGACCCCATGACTTTCAAATAAAAAAAAAAGTTTATTTTGTTGTCCCAAAACCCATTTCAAATCCAGTTTTTAATAAGACTTAAATTCCAGAAAATTTTGAAAACTTATATATACCTCAGCTTGCTTAGAGTCAGGTTAACTTGTTCAGGCTAGTACGGCTTGAAGGACTGTTTGCAAAGTACTCCTATTGCCCCTCCCTCCTCAAAGAGAAGTACCCTCACATCCGGTATGTTAGGAGACTGCCCAAGATGCCAGGCCTGTGCAGCTAAGGTAGCAACAGCAAGATTGACCATGGTGTCCCGCACCTTCAAATATACCATCAAGCATATTGTTACCATCTTTCTCCATAAGCTCTACTACAAACACTGTCTCAGTTTCAAGTAAGAGAAGTACCTCAGCTTCCTAGGGAAGTTCTGCTTGTTTTCATTTTCCTTTTAAATTTTCAGTTATTTAAAAGTCAGACTGACAGAGGCGAAAGAGCAAGAGATTTTAGATCTGCTAGTCCATTCTCAAAATGGCTGTAATAGCTGGCACTGTGCCAGGTGAAAGCCAAGAAGCTGAAACTCCATCTGGGTCTCCTAAATGCACGGCAGTGGCCCAAACACATTGGCCAGCATCCAATGCCTTCCCAGGTGCATTAGCAGGATGCCGGATGGCAAGTGGAGCAGCCAGAACTCAAAATAGCACTTAAATGAGATGCAGATGTTGCAGGCAACAGCTTAACCCACCATACCACAACACCGCCTCATTTTTTATAACTTCCTATGAGACACTAGCACTTGTTGGGGGACTCAGAAAAGAGCTGGCAACAATAACACTCTGCCTTTCCTAACTGAAATCCAAACCCAGGGAAGCAAAAGGCAGCGCAAGGGGATGCTACGGACCACAATCCAGAAACCCTGTCCAAGGGTCAGAAGAAGTACGAAATCAGTCTAAAAATAACGTGCTTTGGCTTTCAGAGAATGGGTTGGGATCCTTCTCTACCAAGTCAGACTCCTTCCTTAGAACAGACAAACTTGGCACACAATTTGCCCAAATAATTTTATGGCGTGGCCTCGCAAATCCCTTGGGCATCCAGAAAAGCCTGTCTGATCTCTCACTTTCTGATTCAATTTAAGAAATAAAGATGTGCAGGAATATTGGCCACCCATGAGAAAGCTTGCTCCCAGTTTTGGAACAAATTTTACTGGAAATCTGTTCTGAAAACACTCAGCCATGGCTTTTTATACACACAGCTACTGGATACAGATTCTTTGATGAGCAAAGTACTTGGATTTGTAATTCTCTTAAATATGACACAAAATCCTTGAAATATTAACAACAAAAAATATTTTGCAATAGTCTTTCCAGGAAGGTCTGGGCAAAGAACCATTGGCCATTATTCTGGTGCTCTACTTTGTGAATTTTAGGACAAGACTTACTTGGCAGGCTGTGTTTTCCACTGCTCCTAACCATTCTCCTCTTGAGGGTTCTCTTCCATTGTAATATAGCGGGACTTGTAAACATTTCTTTCTATTCCTTTGTTGGTAGTCCTTGGATTAAGACTTCTTATCTCATTTAACGCCTTAAACAACATCTCAATGCAGAGGCCATGACACTCCTCAGTGTACTTCAATGGCCCGGTGTGTCTAAACCTCAATAGAACACTGTCTGCTGAACACACTCCCCCGGTGAGTTTGGGCCTTTGGTCACAGTGGTATGGCAGGTAGGTATCGGAATGACACCCGCTATGACTTCAACAAGATTGCTCCTAAACACATGTAGATGTTTCAACACTAAAATCTGGTGCTGTGGTAAAAGAGGGTTAGTCTCTGCTGGCGGCAACCGCATCCCATCTGAGTACAGCTTTGAGTCCCAGCAGCTTTACTTCCAATCCAGTTCCCTGCTAATGGCCTGGAAATACAGCAGAGGATGGCTCAAATCCTTG
Organism: Ochotona princeps; assembly: GCF_030435755.1. NCBI lineage: Eukaryota > Metazoa > Chordata > Mammalia > Lagomorpha > Ochotonidae > Ochotona > Ochotona princeps. Next base: position 20,863,417 of record NC_080832.1, read on the forward strand.
GACCCCTGCACAACATGGATATCTGGAAGAAGACTCTGGTTGCTGACATCACACTGGCTCAGGTCCAGTGCGCTGAGAGTCATTTGGAGAGTGAACCAGCGAATGGAAGGTCTCTGTCTCTCTCCTTCTCTCTGTAACTTTGTCTTTCAAATAAGAATAATAGATTTTAAAAACTTTGAAGTCATGAATTAAAAGCAGTAAGAGGATAGAAATTTAATCTAGTCATGGTATTTCAGAGGTGGACCAAGTAAAGCTCCTTAGGCCATGGAAGGCAAACTCCTAGAACATAGTTCTCACAAGAGGATTGGTTCTACAAGACTGAATCAGATAGAACCTCTTTACCTCCTGGCTCACACTGTGATCCTCCTGCAAATGCCAAACTAACAGGACCATCTGATTCTGGACTTGAACTTCCAAAACTAAAAGGACCATCTGATCCTTCCAAAACTGTGAACTAAATCAACCTTTTCTCTGTAGAGTTACTCTACACTGTATTTCACTGTAGTAACAGAAGCAGATGAATTACAGCATCCCATTGCTGTGAGCCCATAGCAGTAAGAGAGAAAATGTTCAACAGGTAGGTCACAGTTGGGCTCAGAAATTTCAATAACCATTTCCATGAGTTATGAAGGGGGGAAAAAATTCAAAGCATCAAGTAAGCTGTTGGCTGGGTTTACCATGTAAACACAGACACAAAGGCTGGAGGCCAAATGTGCAGCTCCCGGGCAGGGACGGGTTTCAAAGAGCTCCACAGAAGAAAGGAGAAAGACCAGTTCAGCTTGAACAAAGAGCCCTGACCTTGCTGTTCCCAGATGAAAAAAGAAAGAATAAATATTCATTATCAAGTTATGCTTTGGCGTTTATACCGGATCGCTAAGATCCCTTCAAAATGCAACAGCAGCCTCCAAGTGTCATCAGAAAATCTCACTAGGGGTCATCATCTTGGCACACAAGTTGAGTCATGGCTTGCCAGCATACCACATCTGGGTGCCAGCTAGTTTTCCAGAGATTCCACTTCTTATCCAGCTCTATGATAATACATCTTGGAAAGCAGCAACAGATGGCCCCTGTACCCATGTGGAAGATTCCAATGTAGTTCCTGCCTCCTGGTTTCAGCTTGGCAGTTGCAGTCTTTCTGGGAGTGTACCAATGTATACAAGATTTCTCTTTGACTCCTTTCTCCCTCTCTCTTTCTTTCTCTCTCTTTCCATCCCTCCACCCAACCACTCTCAAATATGCAGATACTGCTATACTAAGATTCTTCATTTTTTAAAAAAAGTTAATACTAAAGAGAAAGAGAGACTTTACTGTAGGATCAGAGACACAAAGGGAGGTTGATTTCAAAACTGTGAAACTATCAGAGAAGGAGAATAAAAATCATAAGCAAAGGCAAACAAGCCTAATGCACTAGCTGAATCCCCAAATATCTTGAAATTGCTAATATTAAAAATAAATAAATATCATAATCAACTAAATAAGATTTCAATCTTCATGATAACAATGTTATGGGAGAGTTTAGCAAATATTTTTAAATTAATATTTTTCCCCAAGAGATGAGTGAAGGCATGACATTTATCAAAACCAAATAGGAAAAAAATTAGGTGGACATGAGATAAGAAGAGATGCTTATGGAAAATAACTGCCAGAAAAAAAGGAAAATGAAATAGAAAGTCATGACACTGAGACCAACATAGACGTCTCAGGAACAATTACAGATGCCAAGGACAAGCTCTTGAAAGCAACTGTCAATTTTCAAATTTAGATTCTGTTGGGACCGCCATTCGTCAGCAAACCCGAACATTTTCATACTTTTTTAAACACAAAAAGTAAACATTTTTTTCAGTATGTGCTTTACTAAGATGAAAAGAAAACCCAGAATAAGGTAGATGATGAAGAAAGACAAATGCATTAATATACACTAGTAATTATTGATTGTGAAACAGTTTCAAAATTAGCAAAAGCAGCCAGCAAAAAAAATGGTAAAACTAGGTGACCATAACAGAATTGGACCAGGTGTCCAAAGTGTGGAAGGACAATAGAAACACTGCGCAGCCTTGGGCATAGATATAAGCCTGATGAATAATTTTGTACTGAAATGGGTAGACAAATTGAAAATCATGCATCTGTTAAAATTAAGAAGAACCACTAACACAATGGAAGTAATTTGGTTACTTAAACCATTTTTCTCTAAAATGTTTCGAATATTTGCTGGTACCACTAAAGACGGTACAGGCAATCAACTGTTGTAAGGAAAGAAAATATGAAAGCTTCTATTAATCTTTATGGAAAAGATAAGAAGCCATCAAGACATAAGAACATTAATGGACAAAGCTCCATGACCCAACACTGTTTCTATGTATCAGACTTGAAATCCACTGACAACAGCTCCCATAGCAGGAAAGCAGATAGAAACCAGGAAACTGAATTTGTAATCTGATTTGAAAAGCTCTGAAGCAAACTGAAGAATTCCAGTGGATTCTTAACTAAAGAAGCAACCATACTGATAAATTTTTTTTTTTTAAAACGAGGTCAACACTGAGAAAGCCTGTACTAGCAGAATTCCAACTAAGAGAACCACATGCAAAGTCAGTGGGATGAATTACCATTTAGCAAACTCAGGCAATCCTGTATTGTTCAAGAAGACATCATTTTCAATCGTGTCATGAAAAAATCAGCCACCAACATAACTTCACTGACAACCAAATCATGGACTTGCTATTTCATGAATCACTAAAACTGGTGATATATACTCAGTCCTTGCCCCCCTTAAAATTACTCATTTTTCCATATGGATTTTGTTACTAAAACAATAATGTCCATTGTTTTGAATTATTGTTTCATCTTGATCTTGGTTGGCTGTCAAACTTTCATTTTTATGCTTTATAACATATATACTATACTATAAAACAGGTAGTACATGTAACCTCTAGATTAATATATATTAAATATATTTATATATCAAACTAAATCTAATCACAAAAAGTTGCTCCAATCAATTAATTTGAACAAAGTGAATGGATTAATGAAATACGTTTATAAAATGTAATTGAATATATGTATGTATGTGTGTGTATGTATGTGTGTGTGTATATATATATATATATGGAGAGAGAGAGAGAGAGAAAATGTGGTGATTTTTTTTTGACAAATTACTGCAATGCCCTGAGCACGAGTCATGCAGCACAGACTCCTTCATCAAACTTCTGTTTGTTCTTCCTCCTGACACTTCTCTGTGTAAATGCCTATTTTTTGTAGGGTTCACTGCTATTACCGTGGAGAAATCTATACATCCTCCTCTCCATTGGGCACTGAACCCACAGGCACACTCAACTCCTACTCAGTCCCTGGAACACTTTCCTACCTTCAATGAAGAAATGACATCATTCTCACCCTAACAAGCCACAGGCACAGCACACACAACTTTCATTACTCTACTCATTATCACCCTGCAAAGCCAAATGACTCCTCAGTTTGTTCATGCTAACATTACATGTAATGTCTTTAAAATTTAATTGTGGGTAAAGCTCTTTGGGTTTTCAGTTTTTTTTTTTCTGGATCATACAGTCCTCATTTTACTCATTGTCTGGTTATCGTGGTGCAAGTTAATTTGATAAATGCAGCTACAAGGGGACATAGTTGTCTTCTGCTGGGACCCATAATGACTGGAGCTAGACTAGACCAAAACCAGGAGCGAGGGACTACATTCAGGTCTCTCCCTCGGGTGTCAAGAATCCAATCACTTGAATCTCCATCTGCTGTCTCAGGGCCCACCTTACAGTCAGGAATTGAGGCCAGGAATTGAATCCAGGTGCTCAGTGTGAGACCATGTTTCAAGTATGAGACCAAACATCCACCCCCTTGTGCAAAGGTTTAATGTCAAAAGGATTGGCTTCATGACAAATTTCAGCCAGCCATATCAGCTTTGCCTTTTAAGCACTTCCCAGAACTCAGCTTGTCCTTTCTCACTTTCCTCTTAAATAACTGTCAACTCTTCTTCCACGTCTTCCCATTACTCATTCCCTTACTGACGACTCCCTGTAACTCACAGACCCGTGCCCCTATGGAATGTTAAAGATGAATCCCTTATCTCCCAGTGTGACCCACCAAGGGTTTCTCACATCAGTTTCACTTAACTTCCTTGCCTACCTTTTTTTTTTAAGATTTATTTATTTTTATTACAAAGTCGGATATACAGAGAAGGGGAGAGACAGAGAAGAAGATCTTTTGTCTGATGATTCACTCCCCAAGTGACTGCAACACCTGGTGCTGCACCATTCCAAATTCAGGAGCCTGGAACCTGCTTTGGGTCTCCCACACGGGTGCAGGGTCCCAAGGCTCTGGGCTGTCCTCCACTGCTTTCCCAGGCCACAAGCAGGAGCTGGATGGGAAGCGGGGCTGCTGGGATTAGAACTGGCATCCATAGGGGATCCCGGCACATTCAAGGCAAGGACTTTAGCCACTAGGCCACCACGCCGGGCCCTCCCTACCTACCTTTCCTGGTATAACTCTTACATTCCCATAAAACATTTTGGACAAATAATAGCTACGGCTGTTCTTGCTATTGTAGTGAAGAACTATGGTTTCCAATTATGCAAACTAGGAAGGTAATCCTAAATGGAGAGATTCCTCTATAGCCATAAAATGAAACCCTAGGGATACAAAGTGCTTCAAAAAGTTCAAAGAAAATTGAATTAAAATAATAGAATTATTTTGAAGCAGAGACAATTTAAATTTGTTTGAAAAGTAGAGTAACAGAGAGGGAGGGAGAGATAGGTAAAGAGATCTTCCACCTGCCTATTCATTCCCCAAAAAGCCACAAAAGTTGAGAGTGGGCCAGGATGAAATCAGGAGCCCAGAACTGCATCCAGATATCCACATGGGTGTTTGCACCATCCTCCATTGCTTTCCCAATTGCATTAACAGGAACTGGATTGGAAACAGAAAACCAGGGACACAAACCAGTCTTTAAATATCAATTCCGGCATCACACGCAATGGCTTAACACATTCTGCCACTATGCCAACCCCTGGGGCAAATGCTTTTGAAAATCTATGCATAAGATTTTCATGATATGTGTATTCCAGAATTTTTATTACCCTTGTACTAGGAGTAAAACAGAATCAAAGAGCATAGTGGTCACGTGGGATGCAGGGGTTTTACAAGGATAGCAGTTCTTACCAAGGAATACACAAGTGAGAAGGTACTGTTGGCCAGAAAGGTTCAAAAACCACCAACCCATCTCCGTGAAAGCCATGAAATGAAGCTTGATATAAATGGTTCCCCAAACACAAAGTGTACTTTCCTTTTTGCAATAAACCTGGGCCAGGTGTAGGGGATGCTCTAAGAAGCAATTCTAACATCTGCAAGGGTGCCTGTCCAGGGAGTTTCAGTACTGGAACTGTCTTCCTGCACAGACCTGAAAGCACTTGTGTGAGAAGGAACTCAACTTTGACCTGGCTCTACACAAACATGCCAGGGAACGCTGCACCAACTGCCTCACAAATTAATTCAACAAACAGCTTGATGAACAAACTTTTCTGGTCCAAGATCCCAAGACCTTCTTCAGAGAATTCTCATGAAGCAAAGCCTTTCATGAGCTTTGTTCTTTCCCTTCCAGAACTACATCCTGCAGCTGACATCATCCAAGTGTCAGGCAGGGGACTACACAGCTCACACGCTGGGCACTGACCCCAATTCTTCTCTTACACGTTACCTTGTTTTAACCTACTAGCAAGACTGAGCTGGGGATTATTACTAGGTCCTGTTTTATAGATGAAAAAAGTGAGACTTGGAGAGGTCAAGAAATGTGGAATGTTCATGTTCGGATCTGGGTTCAAGCCCGTATCTTCATCCACAGTCTCTTGGCATTCATCAGGTAAGGCGGACCCAGTTCCTCTTTATAAAATCTAGTCTTGTTGAAGAATAAGATCTTTGGAAGCTGAGTCTGTGCTTAACCCAACAAGTAAATGTTAAAAGCTAATCCTCAGTACTTCTACCATAAAAAAAATTTTAAAAACCTCTTTATCTTCCATAGCGCTCAGAATTTCTGCCGACAATGAGAATGGAGATGCAGACTTTTTCTTAAGTTTCAGGAGACAGCTACTTCAAAAACTATTTCTGAAGGAACACTAAATTATAAATTACATATCATAACAGAACAATACATACCTACTAGGACCCAGATCAATGTATTTATCATTTAAAGGATAAAACTAAAAATAGTTTTCAGGAACTGTGCATGTACTTTATGATGGCCAATGCTCTAGAAGTATTGAGTCAGCAGCAATACAATCAGGTCACTGTAATGTAGAGGAAGGCATCCATCTACCTTAGTGCTTGATAACTGGCAAAATAGGAGTTGTTCAAGCTTCTTGCTCAGGACGCAGTGCTGTGCAAACCAACAGGCGGTGGGAAGACACTGGCTCAGCAAATGTGCTGCAGGAACATTCAGCTTGCACAAATTCTCTGTCCAAGCCACCAATCAGAAGAACGCCTAGTGGGTACTTGCCCCACCCAACAGCAGCGACAGACAAAGGGCAGGCCCGACTGTGGCAGCATGCCATCCACACACACTGAGAAGATTCTGTCCATGGGGCTTTAATGAGGGACCACACCACTCTTTTCTCAAATGAACAATCAATCTATGGCTGGCAATGTGCAGTCTAGCTAAACCATGGTTCTTGGATCATTTGGTCAAGCCAGATCTTAAAAGCTTCTTAGAAGGCACATGTGCTGGGTTTGCCAAAGTCTCTACCATTAATCTCTTACATTAATCTGCATATGCCTGCAGGGTTAGCTAGCTACAAAAACATTTGTGCCAAACCAGCATAATGGACTGATGGTCTTCTGAGTTTCTTCCTGATTGAGGAGATTATAAAGAAATAGCAGCATAACAGCTACCTGTGCACCATGGAGAAAAGGATGGATTGAGGCTGCATTGTAATGTGCTAATCCCATAGCCTAGCAAGGGAAGTACCATTTTTTAACTAAAAGGAGAAAAAAACCTTTTAACACAGGTCACCTTTCTGGAATTCATCAAACTACATAGTAGAGGCTGTGGGAGACTTAAAGTTAAATTGATCAACATTTACTCAGTAGTAAGAGGTCGTAACAAGGGCAGTTTCTTGTCAAACATACATTGATTGACTTTGCAACAATACATGGTCACTAAAAGAACGAATTTTAGTCCGTCTTTGCTCCTGTGACATCACTGAGTGTGGAACAATTTGAATATTTATTTGTTTGAGAGTCAGAGTTACAGAAAAAGAAAGACCTTCCATCTGTTGATTCACCTGGTAGACGATCATAAAAGCCAGGTCTGAAGCCGGGAGCCAGTAGCTTCATCTAAGTCTTCCACATGTGTGGAGGGGCTCCAACCATTTGGACTATCTTCTGCTGCTTTGTCCTGGCCATTAGCAAGGAGCTAGATTGGAACTGGAGCAGGCAGTTCATGAACCAGTGCCCATATGGGATGCCAGCACTGTAGGCCATGCCTTAACCCACTATGTCACCACACTGTCCCCTGGAGCGTGTGTGTGTGTGTGGGGGGGTGTCTTTAAAATGAATTCTTGACCAGCTAAGTGACAGATGAATTGACAAAGACTGTGGTGCAGATTAAGCCCATTCTTACCTTGACCGTTTCACTAACCCTAAAAATGCCTTCAAAAACACTGGTTGTCTCTTTTCCTCCCACTCCACCTCCTCAACTTATTCATGAATTTCTGCTTGATCTCCTTAAATAGTCCAATAAAAGTTCAGCTTTTTCCTGCAAAAGTATATTTTCTATCTATTAGCAAAAAAGAAGTGGATATTAATAATCAGCTTTCAGATTAATTGGGAAAATGATTCATTTTCACCTTTCAGTTTTTTATCTCCTTATTCAGACACTCATTGAAGAAAGAAGTGGAAGTGACCTGGATCTTTCTTGTCAGTCAAACACATGTAGAGCAGAGAGCTGAGTGCACAGGGAGCAATTAATCAATGTCTAGCTGACTGGAACGGGGCCTGAGGTCTCAGACTTCTCCCATTGCTACCCCCAGTGCTGTCAGGAACAAGGTCCTTTCTGAGTGTCATTACGAAGGATCAGTCTACTGCACTCTACACAGAGGGCCGTCAGGATCAACACCAGCCCCCTGAACGGTTCTAGAAGGACTGGTAAGGGCCACCATGAATGTTTAATAACTCTGAGGAATATAAGGTCAAATGATCCCTCCAGGTAGTTGTAGGAAAGTTACTGGGGGAGGGGGTGGAAGCACATAGGTAAGGAGAGGAACTGGGTGACATCAAAGATCTGGTCACATTTTGACCTAACAGCAGGAACAAGACACAGAGCCCATGCTGTTGTCCTGAGAGCAGTGACTGCCATGTCAAGACTGCTTTCTCTGCCCAGATCACAGTGCTGTGCTCGGTTTTCTTCTGTTGTCTTCTCATTGGTGTTCATTTCTAGCAGCAGTGATGGCACCAAACAACCCAAGTTTATTCTTCCATGTCTTCAGCGGTCTGAAACAGGTCTTCCAGGGCTGACGCTGGGGCCTTACTGGGGCTGTGCTCCTTCTAGAGGGATAGGTGTGCTCTCTTCCAGCAGCTAGGTGTCATCACACTCTGGCCTCCTCAGTTGAACACGGGCCTCTGTTGTCACCCTTCCTGCTCTGCTGACATTCTTGTCTCCCTCCTGGAAGGACTCTCATGATTAAATTAAGCCTTGTTAAATGAGTTATCATTCTATCCCCTGCTCAACATCCTTAACTTACACCTGCAAACTCCCTCTCATCATGTAATGTAACATATTTACAGATTCGAGGGGCCTTTATTCAGCCTACCATAGCATCATTGTCTCGACAAATGACATGGCATCAAGTCTCCTTCATAAAAAATCCAGCTGCCTGGCCTGGCAGTATGCTTGATAGTTGGAGGCCTACTGTGTGCTTCCACTGGTGCACCTGAGGTATGGCATGTTGAAGAACAACCAGAAAATGCGACTGATGGCAGGAGAGTTAGGAAGGGCAAGACAGAGAAGTGACCAGGTCATGAAATAGTAGTTAGCCAGAGAAAATGTCAACATAGCAGACAGGGGAGGCCTGCAAGACTAACTGTGCATGGCTCCTAAGGCTAACACCAAAGCTGCGCAGGCCAAGGCTGAAGGAAGTCTTTAAAAACTGCAACAAGAACACAACTGTAGCAGTGTTACAGGAAGAAGATGGGGAAATCAAGTCCTCTTACTCCTTTATCTCTGACTCTGCAGCAGAAAAACAAAATCACAGATGAGAAATCCAAGGGTTTGGATAACTTACATTGAACTGTGTAAGACGACACGTGCAGCAGTTCCTAGTCTCTCCGACTATCCTCGCATTTGGTTTGTGGGGATAGTCTATGGCCATACCATCCTGAACGCGCCTGATCTCGTCTGGTTTGTGGGGATAGAGATCAGAGGTTTCACAGGATTGTTAGGGAAGTCTGTGAGCAGGGAAGTCCATTCACCTTGATTCAATCATGCTCCGTTACTTAATGAAAATGCCCGAGGTCTTTGCCACATACATGGTATCCATCTATTAGGAACCAGGACAACTGTTCAAGGTGAAAGAGAAAAGCCACGGAATCACTTCCAGCTCTGCAGCCTTCCTTAGAGGAAGGGTTACTCACTCCTTGGCAGCTGGGGTGGGTATGTGCCTTCCAGGAACTCATTCCTGCCCCTCTTTACCTCCTTCCCCCTGCCCGCATGCCCTAGTTTTTTCCAAGAGGAAAATGAATGTGCTCTTCCATGATACTGAGAATCAGAAGATAGAGGGAACTTTCATGCCAAGAGAAAGATTCAGAGTATTGAGCATGATGATATGGCCTGGATAGGGATACTGGGAGCAAAGGTGCAGCTGGAGAGCACCCCGGAGCGCTGTGCTGAGTGCTCTGGGGCTGCTGAGGTGAGACACAGGATGAGGGCAGGAGCCATGGCTGCCGAGTGAGCCCAGAACACTTGCAGAAAGCACTGCACAGGCCTAGCCACAGCCTGTGATTTCTGTGGAGGGATTTGGTGCTTTTAAAAATTCCCTTACTGAGCCCTACTATATCTATTTAAGAAAAAAATCGGTTGTTAACATTCCTTTACAGAGACAAGCAAAACAACAAACCCTGAAGTGAGTTCCTTTCCTGAAGACATTCAGGTAAGTGGTCAGAGGACATTGAACCCGTGCTACAGGGACACAAGACAAGGTGGAAAGGATGAAGGAGGAGCCAGATTCCCAAGCCTAGCTTGCTACACACAAGGAAAGGACTTAGCATGGCTAAGTTTGTAGTACTGAGGATCAAGATTCAACAACCACAAGGGTAGTGCTCTAAAATAGCTAGGATGCATTTGAGATAGTTAAAAGTTACTGATAAGCTTGATGACTGGTAAATTGTCTAACTCTCTAAAATCTCCACAAACTGAGTAAGTCTCAAGCAGTATCTTTTTCTGTAGAATGCTATTTTTAAGAGTCCCCGGTAGATACAGCTTCTAGCAGAAATAGAAAACTAAATAGTAACTAAAAGCTAAACAGAAAACTAGAACTGAGTTTACCTATAACCCACCCACTCAGTAGATAGAAAGGGAATAGGAAAAGGTTACAGAATTAATGTTAAAATAGAACCATCACCATGGAATGATTCACCAGTGTGTTTATCTTTGGAGGGCTAAATTCAGTAGAGCATTCTGGTAACACTAACTTTCTTTATTCTAACTAACAGCATTCTTTTTCTTTAAAAATAACAACAACCACCACCTTGAGTCCTCTTCATGAAAGCTCTCTCTGGGGCTAAAACTAACGCAGGCCCTCGTTCTCCTTGAAAAGTGGGAACATCTTTTGATTTGTCTTTTAAAATGTGAAAATAAAGATAAAATACAAGGCATAGAACTTGGTGTCAACACTGGCTTATCACAGCAGATCTTGCAGCTTTCTGTGTGGAAGTCTAAATTAAAAATATGTTAGCTCATCAGTCATTTGAGTCTGGAAACATCTAAATAATTAAGCTCAAACCCAGTCAGCACTACAGAATGTTCACGACCCTGAAGATGCCCCAGGTCTGTCCGCTGTGTTTCAACAGAGCTGAGCCTCCACTCCCCACAGGGCCAAGCAGGTGTGGATCAGAACCCTACATGTTAGTTTTATGCCAGAAATGAAAATGCATCTTTATTTTAACAGCAGAGGCTGTATCATTTTTCCTTTACCCAGTTAGACTTCAGAATGTCATTTGACATACTTACCTTAGCTCATATAAATGTTAGTGCTCATCTCTAATTGGAATTAATAACCCACATCATTCCCTATCCATTTGTTTTACATCTAATGTATCTTGCCCTTAAAAAAAGTCTCTAAATTGCTTCTTATTGTAAGACTCTAAAGAGGTCTTGCTTCTAACATCTGATTTGAAAGTGTAAAAGAAAAAAAAAGGTTTTAACGAGCTGTGTGTTAGTCCTGAAATCATTATATAACAGTGTTCACATTAGAGCTGCTCCTTGCCTCGGCTGATGTGTTTAGTCTAAGGTATTCTGCTAAATCAAGCTGATTGGAATAAGAGAAACCCTAGGATGTCAAACACTCCCACAGACCTGACTCAGCCTACCTGACAGCGACAGCAGCCAGCAGTTCCGACCGCGTTAATCAGAGCAAGTGAGGCCCAAGGTCTGATGGCTCCAGCCCAGTCTCTGAGCACATGGGCGGCAGCTGGGACTATTGGCTCCCCATGAGCAGAGGGCTGACTCTAGAGGAAGCCTCCAGGCCAGCCAAGCCAGTCTCCCAGACCAGCACTGAGGAAGTCCAGACCTGCTCTCTGGACCCTAAACAAAACAGGAGCTTTTCATACTTCATGTTCCCATGGGCAGCAGCGACACCCAGTTTCCATTTAGAAGAAGAGTGAGTAATGTTCAACCCAGCCCCGTCCCCAAGCACTGCTCCGTCTTCCACCACAATGCTTTAATTGGGTCTAAAGGTGAGAAGTTAATCTTTAGTGGCTTTTTAGGCAAACAGCTGTCAAAACTACCACTGTATTTCTCAGATTCATTCCTTCAGTACTCACTGAGGGCCAAGAAGGGCTAAGCACCAACTGCATTGACAAGCGTTCAGCAGTGAGTGAGAGGAAGCTGGGCTGGGCAAAGCCCTCCTGCAGAGGGCTGCTACAGACCAACATCAACGACTCAGACAAGTGGAACACTCTAGAGCAGAAGAGCAAAGAGCTGCAGTACAAATAATGTCAAATGTAACAGCCTGGAAAAGTGAACACCTATGTTAGGGTAGAACCTGCATGTCACTTTTACCTTTCTGAAGTGAGCTAACACAGCAGAAGTGTTACATCACGGGTTCGCACCACACATATTATTCCCCTATAAACTGCTTACAGGGGACTGGTAGTGAACAAATCGATGATTTAGCTCAACTTTAACCAAAAAGCGTAAGAATCATTTTATAAACATTACAGTGCTGCACTTTTACACAGTTTTACTTATTTGAATGAAAATTAAGTACGAAGAACTTTTATAGGAACTTCCTTGGATAAAATCAGCTTTTCTTACATTGCTACAGTTTTTTCTTATTTTGTTTTTACAAATGAATACACAGTGACGTTATGAAAAGGATGGGTATATTTCAGCAAAAAATAAACTTGCTGTGCGGTGAGTCTCCTCTGTAATTATCCGAGGCGGTAATGAAGAGATGCCCATCATCGCCAAGGAAATTTCTCCTCAATCACTTCATCCTTACCAGTTTCAGCTTAGCACAATTTTTTTTCTAGAAAGTCTTTCTAGGCCTAGGAAGCTCAGAACCCTTCTGACGCCTCCTGGGAAACCTGTTCTTTCATTAACTTAACACCCTGTCATTTAGCAAATGAGGACAGGATCATAACCGGCTTTGAATCCCCAGCATCTAACACACACTTGACATCAAACAGGTGTTCAAGAAAAACTCAATGAGTTTATAGATTCCTATGTATAAGATACAATCTTTTTTTCTTCCAAATAGTTAACAACTACATGAACTGGGGATTTTTAATAATTGCTAGTTTGTATTATACAGACAATAGATTAGAAAGGATTGATGAATTCTAAAGATAGTAAGACAAACAGACAAATGGAGGGACATGACAAGATTAATGGAAGCAGGATACGTTAATGATTAGAAATCGCGAGTGGCCAAGTCCAGGAATGGGCCTGGACAGAGTTCTGATTTATGCAAACAGTGCTCCCTGGAGCACAAGCCCAGTGTGAATGGTAGAGCTCAGAGTTGGAATATTAAGAGGGCTGTGATGGAAATCATCTCCTTTCATTTGGGCTTTTCTACCTTGATTTATGCCTGTCTTTCCCTGGAGGTGAGTAAGGTTTTAGAGAATTTACAAAGTAAAAGGAATATATTGAGGGGACCCAGACTAGGGAGTTTGGTTCATCTTATTTTTTTAAATTATTTTAAGATTTATTTATTTTTATTACAAAGTCAGAAAAACAGAGAGGAGGAGAGACAGAGAGGAAGATCTTTTGTCTGATGATTCACTCCCCAAGTGACTGCAATGGCCAGTGCTGCACCGATTCAAAGCCAGGAGCCAGAAACTTCCTCTAGGTCTCCAACACAGGAGCAGGGTCCCAAGGCTTTGGGCCGTCCTCAAGTGCTTTTCCAGGTCACAAGCAGGGAGCTGGATGGGAAGTGGAGCTGCTGGGATTAGAACCGGCATCTCTATGTGATCCTGGCACATTCAAGGTGAGGACTTTAGCCACTAGGCCACTGTGCCGGGCCCTCATCTTATTATTGTTCTTCAAGCCTAACCATGACTTGTGGTGACTGGGGCAAATTGTACAAATACTATTCATATTTTAATGTATACATATTTAAAGGTTATAAATCAAACTAACAGAAAGAATCAGTGCTCTACCTAGTAAAGGCGGACATGGGAAGCAGATAGTCTTAGAGGTAGGCTGAGGACTGTTCACAGGGATTGCTAGGATCTCATGGAACCAAGGCATGGTATATAAAAGGGATCTGTGTTCCATGGGGCACATTGCCTTAGCTCACATTCCCCACGTTGGGAGAGATGAGTAGCAGAAGGAGGCTAAAGTAGGGCCTGGAGCAGGGCTTCTTGTCGAGAGGTGGCCCTGGGCATCTCACCCTTCTCTACTGACCTCCTCTGAGAGATATCAATCCCATTTGGTCCTCATTAGCCTCAGGCAGGAGGTCTGAAAAGTCACTACTCGACCTGCCAGTCTCCCCAGTGCTGTGGTCTCTCTGGGCCATGCTTACAGTACTGCCATGCAACCCCAGGCTGCAGCAAGGCTGCCTCAGGGCCCCCTTCCCACCCCTGATCTCACAAGCTCACCATCTGTCCCGTGCCACACTGTGAGACAGGAAACATGATGACATTCTCAGGCCACCGCCTCAAATGCCATGTGGAGGTTCTCCTTTCTCAACAGGCTCAACACAAGGTCATTCCAGTGCCCTAAAGGTGTCTGGAATCATTTCCCTTCATCCTTACCCCCAAGAACTCTTCCCCATCTGTTATCTTTCGTAGGCTTAGGCTTCTGAAACTCAAACGTTAGGAGCTGGCTTCATTGCCCCCTCCACACTGCTCTGTCACATTCCTAGGGAAGTGAATTTGGAATGTCCCAGGTAACTCTGCCAGAGGCACAAAGAATTGCAGGGGGGAAAACTCTATTAACATTTCAAAATGCAGCCTTAGCCTTTGGATAAGATTGTCTGAAAAACAGGCATCATTCACATGCAAACATAGTTATCGTTGACCTACTGTAGTACATTACTGATATTGAGTTCTTCTGACACTGCACATGTTCTATAGGCTGAACATCTCTAATTAGAAAATCCAAAGACCAAAATGCTCTAAAATCTGAGATATTTAGAGTACTGACAGGAAATCAAAACGAAAATTTCATGTGACCTCATGTGGAAAGTTGCAGTCAAAATACAGATATAGTGAAAATACTGTGTTAAAGTTACTTCTGGACTATGTTTATAAAGGAATTTCATGTTTAGATTGGGGTCCTAGCCCTAGAATAGCTCAAGATGTATATATACAAACACTCCTAAATCTAATATGCTTTGGATAGATACTCGAGGAATGCTTCCTTTAGGATCTCAGCCAGACACGCAGCATGCACAGGCAAGATGGCCATGTGGGAATGAGAGATTGCAGGATGAGGCGCAGGACAGGGCAAAACCAATCCGTCTGCAGGAAGGCATCACACTGGACATGCCTTCTCATGACCTGAATTTCTTTACCACAGTAACGCCCACTCATTTGACATTACCAATTCCTTCTTGCAGGTGTAGCTATAACAAGTAGGACAGGTTGTTCTTGTTGACAGACAAGTAAATAAATAAATAGGAAGTAAATAAATAAATAGAAAGTGGCTGCACTCCTGGAGCGAGGTTTAAATCTTAAAAGTTCACTGAATGACTATTGCTCGGTAAAACAGATTGGTACAGAAACAGAGTAAAAGATCAATGGAACAGAATAGAAACACCAAAAGGAAGCCCACACATGTACAGCAAACTAATCTTTGACAAGAAAACTGAAAACAATCCAGGGAAAAAGCCTGGTCTCTTCAACAATGCTGTTGGAACAATTGGATAGCAGCCTGCAGAGGTAAGAAACAAAACCCCCACTTATCACTTCACACAAAAATCAGCTCTATTGGATCAAGGACTTAAATGTGCACCCAGAAACCATCAAACTATTAGAGAAAACCATAGGAAGTTCTCCGCAAGAAATAGGAATGGGGAAAGACTTCTTGAAAAAAAATATACTAAAAGCACAGATAGTCAAAACCAAAATAAACAAATGGGACCACATGAACTAAAAAGCTTCTGTACAGCAAAGAAAATGATCAACAAAGTGAAGAAGCAACAATGGAATAGAGAAAATTGTTGCATACTACACAACCGACAGAAAACTAATATCCAGGATTTACAAAAAGCTTCAGAAATTCAGTGACAGCAACACAAACAACCCTGTGAAGAAACGGGCATTTTTCAAAAGAACAGATTCAAATGGCTAACAGACATATGAAAGGTGCGCAGGCTTCCTAGCCATCAGGAAGATACAAATGAAAACCACATCAAGGTTCTACCTAACTCCTGTGAGGTTGGCCTACATTCAGAACTCCACTAACAGCAACTGCTGGTGTGGGTGTGGGGAGAAAGGTACCCTCCTTCACTGCTGGTGGGAGTGCAGGCTAGTTCAAACACTAAGGAAGTCAGTATGGAGAGTGCTTAGTGAATTGCAAATAAACCTGTCATATGACCCAGCTATCCTGCTGCTAGGAATATATCCAAAGGAAATGAAGTGTGCCTATGAGAAAAGGATCTATAATCCTATATTTACAGCAACACAATCTACAATAGCAAGAACATGGAAATAACTCAGATGCCAGTTCAAAGAAGAGTGGATAAAGAAACTGTGGTACATTACCTACTCCAGGGAATACTACTCAGCCAATAAAAAGAATGAAATTCTACTATTTGCAACCAAAAGGTTCAAATTAAAGACCATTATGCTCATGGCAATAAGTCAATAAATACCGTATGTTCTCTCTGATATAAGGCAACCTTCATGCAAATTATAAGATTAATAGCCTTTTCAATATGCTTTTTGCTACAACTCATGGGTTTTGATATTTTTGTTTTAATTTTCAATTCTTAAAAAGTTTCTTTTCTCTTATTAAATTCTTTACTGACTCATAGATCACACAGCAGCATCACTTTCTCCAAGAAGTTTATTTTGTTGTTGCTCACTTCTTCATCGACACACTGGCTATCCCGTAGCATTTTATTTAACTCCATGGTATTGTAAGTTTTTGTGACTTTATTCCTGTTGTTGATTGTGTTTTATGGCTTCTCAATTAAGGGAATGTATAGTAATTGTGTGATAGAGACTATGATATTGAGATGTGAAGGTGCAATGCAGTATGCATCTCTATTTCCAAATCAAAGATGGACTCCCAATGAAACTGTTTACTGTATCTTGAAAATCAGATGCTGGACTCTGCCATCGTCTGTACCCACAAAGTCAGGATGCACTTAAGGTAGCAGGATGATGGACTGAGGACTGCTTATGCAGGACTATACTATTGTAATAACAGAGGGGAAATCAGTGGTGGGGAGGGAATTTGGGGAGGGAGTAAGGGAAATCCCAGAGCCTATGGAATTGTATCATAAAATTAAAATAGAAGGAAAAAACTGTTCACTGAATGGTGCTTGCTTAGCAGGGTTTTCTTCCTTTCTTTTTCAATAGCACCCACTTGTGATTAGAAATGCTTACGTACCCCACAATCCTCGATCTGGGATGCTATAATTAGCTTTGCAGCACAATTTTACATTTAGATATGTCAATAACATGGGGACAGTGAAACACTATGTTCCTTCAGATTAGCGTCTGAAAAATAACAGACTTAAAGAAGTGCAGTCTGACAGATATTTGCTCCAAAAGCACACTCAAAGTCACAGACCAGCCTTCACCGCTGAACAGTTCAGCTGGCAGCTCATTCGGACGTGCAAGAAACACGATGAGGTTATTATCCATGTGACTTCAGGATGGTGAGTTCCTCCAGGGCAAGTGCAGCACATGGAACGTTTTAATGAATGTAAAACCAAAGAAAGAGACAATGCCAAAGTAAAGGTTGTATTGTAAAGGGACCTGGAAATTTTCATGAACAGTAAGGCCACCCAAGAGTCTGCTTCTTATGTAAATTGAATTTCTTCTCAAAGAGGGGCATCCCTCATCCTTAAGTCCCAGGAAGCTAATCAATGGTAAACCCCACTATGAGGATTTTTTCAATTGCTGGGCATAGAGTTCTCTGGACCGCCCAATCCTGCAGTAACTTGCCCTAGGCATAGCTGTTATAGTTTTAAATACATTTTTGAGTTGGGTTACACATTGTCTAGGGATTTTTCCATCTATTGCTATGATTGAGATTGGTTTGCCATA
The DNA here is from genome assembly GCF_030435755.1 of Ochotona princeps. Lineage (NCBI taxonomy): Eukaryota > Metazoa > Chordata > Mammalia > Lagomorpha > Ochotonidae > Ochotona > Ochotona princeps. The sequence goes on from NC_080832.1 coordinate 20,881,366, forward strand.
TTCTCTTCTCATACCATAAATACCTTAGAAGGTTATCATAGGGCATTTAAAGTGATGAGGAACCTAAAACATGGCTATTCGGTGGACCCCATCCAGTCTGGTTGGTATTTTTAGAAAATGGAGAAATTTGGCCAGATCAAGCAATGTCAGAAGCAAAAGAACTGAAAAAAACCATATTATACAAGGAACAGCAAGAAAGCAGCCACCTGTAAGTCAAGGAGAGAGCCCAGAGAAGAAAACGCACCTGCTGACACCTTGATCTTGAACTTCCAGCATCCAGCACTGTGAGAAAACAAATTTCTCTTCCTCAAGACAGCCTGTCTGTGCTGGTTTACTGTGATAGCCCAAGTAAACTCAAGCGATCAGCTCGATGGCTCTGTGAACCCTCGCTGGAGCTCACTGGAAAGATCTGAGCTGGCAGACACCTGCAGCGGTGATCCAAAGCTGTTAAGAGTCACAAAACTCCTTAAATTTTTACTTCTTTTTTAAAAAAAGTTTTATTTATTTTTATTGCACAGGCAGGGTTATAGAGTGAAGGAGAGACAGAGAGAAAGGTCTTCCTTCCAGTGATTCACTCCCCAGGTAGCTACAACAGTAGCTACATCAGAAGCCAGGAGCCAGGAGTTTCTTCTGGGTCTCCCACGTGGGTGCAGGGTCCCAAGGCTTTCGGCCATCCTCTACTGCTTTCCCAGGTCACAAGCAGGGAGCTGGAAAGGGAAGTGGAGCAGCCAGGATATGAACTGGCACCCATATGGGATCCCAGGCATGCAAGATAAGGACTTTAGCCACTAAGCTACCCTGTCAGGCCCAGTTTTTACTTCTGATTAAGCCAGGTGGGTCAACGTACTTTTTCTTTAGAACATGTACATACATTTAATTTGCTTTCAGGCTTATAGACAATAAATTGTCTATCATATCCACTTTTTAAAAATCAGTTGAAGTAATGTAGAGTAGAGTTATGGAGGAAGAGGGCAAGAAAGAGAGATCTTCCATCCACTGCTTCACTCCCCAAATGCCAGGGCTGGGTCAGACTGTAGCCAAGAGCCAGGGGCGCCATTCTGCTCCTACATGGGTGGCAAGGGCCCAAGCACTTTGGCCATGATTACATGCCTTCCCACACACTGGCTAGCAGAGATCTGGGTCAGAAGCAGAGCAGCAGGGTCTGGAAATGGTACTCCAATGCGGGACACAGGTGTTTCAAGCAAAAACTCAATCTGTGCAATGCCAGTTCCATTCACTCACTGTTTTTAATCTCTGCACATTCTTTGGTCTGATGCTTGCTTGTTTAGTTCTGATGCTATTATTCAAGCTTTGCTTCTCTCTCAGAGATAGCTCTAGGGTTGTCTTTTTTTTAGGATCTTTTCATGATTTTTATTTTAAAAACAGATTTACAAAAAGAGGGAGAGAACAGAGGGAGAGAAAGAGTGAGAGAAAAACATCACATTTCACTCCCCAAATGGCTGCAATGGCAGGAGCTGAGCTGATCCAAACCCAGGAGTTGCTTCTGGGTCTCCCACATAGGCACAGAGACCAAGGACTTGAGCCTTCCTCTGCCACTTTCCCAGTCATTAAGTAGGGAGCTGGATGGAAAGTGAAGCAACCAGCACATGGATAAGTGCCCTTATGGGATGCTGGGGCTGCAGGTGGAGGATAAGCCTTCTGTGTCACAGCGGTGGACTCATAGTTTCATGGAAAAATAAATGAAAATGACACAACTGTCGCTTTGTGGCTTCTCAAACATTTGTCTTCTGTTTCATATATTCCTACATTTCCTTTTACTGTTTCCTTTTTTAAAAGCATTTATTTGAAAGACAGACTGTCAGGCTGAGGGAAAGACTGTGAGAAGATCTTCCACCCCTTTGTTCTCCAAATGCCTTGCAATAGTCAGGGCTGGTCGAGGCTGAAGCCAGGGACACCACCCAGGTCTTCCTTAGGCGCTCATGCACTTGGGTCTCCTGCTGCTGCATTTCCATACACAGTGGCAGAGAGATGGACTGAAAACAGGAGCAGCTGGGACTGGCTATGGGATGCTGGTGTGTCACAAGCACCTGTGTGACAACAGCAATCACCTTTAGTATCTCCCTCTAGGTGTTTGTCTTGTAAATTCTGGGAAAACCTCACTTGTGACATGAGCGACATCAGGACTAACTGCTGAAACTCTTCTGCACGGGCCTCGTGTAACCTTTGGGGGTTCTTCAAGGTTACTAAGAAGAGCCATTTACACCCACAGAAAAGCCTGGATGTTTTAATCTAAGCAACAATTTGGGTCATATTATATGTTAGGATTACTATAAAACCAAGGGAAGGAAAATGGCTCTATCTTCTAAAAGAAAAACGTTTTCTAAAATTTGAAGACTATTGAACCAGCCAGTGTGATCTATTCTCCCATTAATTTTAGCACTCACAGATACATATATTTCTATTGACAATATAGTGAGTGAGTAAAAATTGATAGCCAGGGAAATTTTCCCACGTTTGTCAATGCCAGATTCCTTGCAAAGTAAAATCCTATAATTCTAGCTATGTACACAGAAGATCAATTATTTTATTACAGAAAATCTTGAGAAGGGCTTTCACTGCCAGTAATATTTAGAATTTGTGCTGAGTACTGGACTCATTTTTTTCTACTCTTAATACTGTCACAGAGTTCCTATGGGGGGATGGATTTAAAAAATAACAATACATCTCAATTCCAAAACAGAAAGTTCTTGTTTTTAGGTATCTTGCTAATTTGTTGAATACCTCCATGAAAAGTATCCTAGCCTTTTCAAAACAAACTTTAGACTTGGTCTTTTCATCTAAACTTATAGCAGGAGCTTACCGGCTTTCAATACAACTATCCCATTATTGATTACTGCCATAAAAAATTTCATGTTATTGAGAGATAAGTTAAAATATATCAGATTGTATTTCGGAATATAAAACTTGGGACACCAATCTAATATTAGCTTTAATTCTATGGGAAAATCTGTGTAGTTTGACATAGTCTACAAATGTCTCTTAAATATCAATAGTAATTTCACTACCAAGTTTGTGATATAAATAATATAATCAAAACTCTAGCACTGTGGAGCAGGGCCAAGTCTCAATCTTAGTTCTCTCTCTCTCTCTCTCTCTCTCTCTCTCTCTCTGTTAACATTGCAGCCAAGTAATTTGATTTAAATGTACAATAATTATCATGGCTTTCCACCATGGCAAATAAATGATCGTCTGTCTTCACCCTCATGATGTGGACCAGAAGCACTAATTAGCTGAACTTGCTAGCTAATTACCATCAGAAAGAAAGAAAAATGACTCAACAATAACAAGAATCTCAATTGCTGAGATAAAAACTTGTCTTCCACTTAATAGGATGCAGAAGGCCAGGGTCTCATCCAAGCACAAGATAATGTTTCCAAGGTTTATGTTTTGGTTTATATTAAAGAAGCGCTAAGGAATTTGTCCCTGCCCCAAAGTGCTGTGGGCCCCAGCTCACAAGCCCATATTCCTGGCTTGTCTTCCCATTGAAACATCCAGCATTGCATGAATTCCCTTACCACATCTATTCCGAACTAAAGATTACCTCAGAAGTATCATTTTTCCATATTCCTTTGAGAGATTTGGGGTGAAAAATCCATCACAAATACATATATTTTATACATCAGTTTCCACACCTGCTAAGAACTAGGGCTTGCACACTAGGGGTTCCACACCTGCTAAGAACCTGAGCTTGTTCTAGAGTCCTGGTTAGTTTTTTGGGAAACACAGTGTTTCCAACATAATGCCATCAGATGTCCATGTGTCACCGGGGCTGGAGGGTGCTCTGTTTTCAGCCAACGTGGAGGCTCTAGCAACGCTTCCAGGAGCCCGTTCTCCATTTCTCAAGCGAGAGGGTGACAGGGGCCTTTGTGCCCTCTTGTGGTGCTTTGTCCCACTTGGTCTCAGTTCCTACCTTGGACTGAGATGCTATCTTGGCCAAGTAAACCTATCCAAATAAACCTTCCAGCTCCTTCCTAAGATGCTGACAATCTGCTGGGATGACCAGGCCTACTTCCTGGCAATGACTTCCTACTTGGGTTTCAAATGTCTTCCCTCCCTTAAATTCCTCATTTTCATTTCACCTGCATTATAATGCAGTTGTGGTTTCCCTGATCTGAGCCCTCAGTCTAGTCCCTGTGATGGTTAGATCTGTGTACCAGTTCCCTCCGATGGGCGGCCAAGTGTCAGGCTCTGGTCCTGCCCATCCCTGGATCTACAGTTGTGATTCATTAGTTACGTGTTTCCCAGATTAGTGTTATGGCAGGCTGGCCTATGGAAGCAAGCCTTCTGTGTGGTAACTGAAAGAACTGAGTTACCAGTTTTGAGAAAACTGGAGCACAAGGCAGGTAATACCTCGCATGTCCACGTTAGCCTTCACTCCTGACATTAAGACATGCTGCCTCTCAATCAAGGCTCAAGGATACCATCCTTTTCTTCATACATGGTTCGATGGCATTGTTTTTTCACAAACATCTTTTCATCGATTCTTGCTAGATTTCTTGCCCTTTTGATTAAGTAGGAACATCTTGTGGTGTCACTAGACATCTATAGGAAAGGAGGGTGTGAACCAATTTTCCAGCAATCACAAAAGTAAAATGGATTGCATTTCTGTTGTAGAAGGATGTGTGTGGATGACAGTGATGGGCTTGCTGCTTGTATGTGTCTCACAATCCTTCCCCTGTGGTATGAACAGTGCTTTCAGTATCTAAATCACTGTTTAGTAAAAAGACTCCAATCTTCTCAACTCAGAGTTGGAAGGACAATGGAGGAATGTTCTTTACTGCTAATGAGCACCATGGTGAAACCACTGGTACCTACATGGCCCATCTCCTGGCTATTATGGCAAGAATAATTGTCACATAACCACATTCAAAAGCAGGAACAGCTATTTAACTAACTTCTCAATTCTCTGAGAAGTCTTTATATCCAAAATAGAATGACTCACAGTATGGTATTTCTAATTAAAGTATGTGAATGTTGACTGCATGTTTTAAGTGCATTAGAGTTGAAATGAAATCCTACTTGTAGAAGCTATTGTTTATATAGCTTTATACCGACAGTCGCTGAAGCCTTTTTTTTTTCTCATTCAATACAGTGAAATTCCTAAAATCTTAGTAAGGCCCTATATATATACTCTATATCCATATCTGATGAGTCTTTAGGAAAAAGTGGCGGAAATAAAATAGCTGAGTGAAAGGGAGTGAACGTTTTTAAGATTTTGGACTTAGCAAGCAATTTGTTCCAGGCACCTGCCGCCAGGTCAGGTACTGCGCTTCCTCTCCAGCTGGTATACTGGCTAGGCCTAGTAACCTGCAACGCCATTTTCTGTTGCTTTACTTCTCTTTCCCTCTTCTTGGGGCTGGTTTCTCAGGATATTATTTTCAATCTGCACATGTGAGCTCCTGTCCAGTTGAGCTATGTAATAGGAACAGCCTGAAACCTGGGCGAAGGTTCCATTTCCACCAAGGATCTGCTCAGGGTTGTACTGAAGCATCCTGGCTTCCCAGTCTGGACTTACCTGGCATCTTTAGATTGGATAACATTTATGGACCTAAATAAGAGGCAGGAATTCTAGCAGTGAGCCTGAGGAGAGACTATGGTTATGAACTTTTGTAGGAGGTTTTTCTTCTAGGCTTTTCTTATACTCTAGCCCAGAATAAGAGAGAGAGAGAGAGAGAGAGAGAGAGAGAGAACGCTTCAATCTGTTTGTTCACTTCCTAAATAGGTGCAAAAACCAGAGTTGGCAGGCCAGATTTGACCCATGAACCTGAAACTACATCTGGGGCCAAGTTTCCCACATGGGTATCAGGGAGCCAAGTATTTGGGCCATCATATTAGCAGACATTAGCAGGGAGCTGGGTGTGTGTGTGTGTGTGTGAGAGAGAGAGAGAGAGAGAGAGAGAGAGAGAGAAAGAGAGAGAGAGGCAGGCTCTGGTGCCTGGGTGGCCAGTGGAATGAGGCTTTGTTCCCATTGTCTTCACATCCCAAGGTCAGTTAGAGACAACTGCAGGGCCTGTGAGAGGAGAAACCAGAGGGCCTCACCCTATCCCTGTAGGGCTCAAGGACTTTACCCAAACCCTCAGACACCCCACACAGCCCTGAGGTTGGTGGGTCTTCAACACTTGCTTACCACTCTGCAATCCAACTCTTTTTGGTTTGGTTCCTGAGGAATTTTCCCTACTGCTCCAACATTTCTGCTGCACACTGGACAGGATGTATCTATGCTCGGCCCCCTTATCTGTGGGTGTTGTGTCCCGGAAGCCTTCTCCAGGGTCACTCGTGTGCTGTGTGGCCGGAAGCAGCCTTTTCTGTAATCTCAAGAGCTTGTGCTGCTACCCCTCACTCCCCAGGAGAGCAAGCACCCAGATGACAGTTCACTTCCGCTCGTGCTTGCCTCAGTGTCTCTGTGGGTCACAGCCCACAGCTCAGCCTCTCGGGTCATTGAACTGACCCCGGTGACCTCCGTTTGCAGTGTCCTTCAGCCACCACCTCTGAGGCACCACCATGAAGACATTTTGATTTCAGGAGGTCACTCTCGGATCCATCATATGCAATTTTCGTTTCTAGTGACCAGACAGGTAATTCCTGCACCCCACTCCTCCAAATCTGGCCCTGCAAATGACATCAGCCTGAGCCCAAACCCCAAATACTGTGGATCCAACCATATGTGTTTTCTTCTGGGAGCACCTCCACAGCCTTGCAGGCTGCACCTCTTGCATCCAAGTGCTGCCCTGGTGTCTCCAAGTGGCTTATCCATTCTTTTAAGTCTCTCTTCTGTGAGCCACACACCCCGCTAACACATTATGAGAGGCCCTGAGGAGAGATCCCTTTGGCCAAAAACTGTGGGTGGTTGCGATTGGCCAACTCCAACTGAGGAGCTGGGGTCTGCAGGCCAAGAGCTCGCAGAACAAGACTCGGCTAGCAACGACATGATGTGCCTAGAAGGCGATAGACTGGGCCTGGCACAGTGGCATAGTGGCTGAAGTCCTCGCCTTGAACATGCCGGGATCCCATTTGGACGCCGGTTCTAAAATGGCCCAAAGTTTGGGACCCTGCACCCGTGCGGGAGACCTGGAAGAGCTCCTGGTTCCTGACACCAGATCGGCACAGCACTGGCCGTTGCACTCACTTGGGGAGTGAATCATTGGACCGAAGAACCTCCTCTCTGTATATCCAACTTTGTAATAAAAATAAATACATCTTAAAAAAAAAAAAAGAAGGCGATATACCGCCAGCTCAGGTGGGCGATGATGGCTAGAGTCCTGACAGAGGTATTGGCTGCAGTCTGGGAGGGGTCCGGAACTAGAGCACTGAGTGAGGCCCAGCCTGGATTTTTTGGTCACAGAAATAATCAGAGGGTGTTTTCAGAGCAGCTTCTCATTGGGGTGATTCGTCACAGAGCACTAAGCAATCGACACACACGCCCTCACTCGCGCTGGCTGCTCTCCCCTCCATGGCCTGGGGACCAGCCCCCTACCACATCACCTCAGGATTTGCTGTGCTCCCCAAGCAAGTCTTGCTGGAGACCTGGCTTTGCCAGGGCACTTGACCACCTGCCTCTTCCTGTGCCTCCCCCACCCCAGGGCCTACAGTAAAAGCTACTACACAAGGGTGGGACCCAGGCAGCTCTGCTCTTCCCTTATCCCCGATTCCAACAGTGTTTTTAGAACAAAGATGGCCCTGGGTACTTGCAGGATGCCCCCCCAGTGCCACCAATGGACTCTGACATGTTACTCAGACACAGGCTAAGTCTTCTCACAGCACCTGTTTCAAACATATTTTGTTCACACATGAAAATCTGGGGAGAAACTGCACACATAACAGGGTCGTTTGCTGAACTCTGTGTTTGCTAACTTTTGGGGTTGGAATGTTGTTGCTGGGCTAATTCCTCCGTTTCTCTAAGATTCACCTCTCCTCTCGAATGAACATATTTTCCTTCCTTCAACCAAGACCTTCCCAGCCCACAAGGTCCCTTTATGCAGACTTTTCACAAAGGTGCCTTTTCCTCTTGGCAGAAGTCCTGTGCTAAGCTTGGCAAGCAAGGCACAAGCTGGATTTCAAGCCCCACTCTCCCTCCTCGACTAATGATCTTGGGCAGTGCACAACCTATACCTCTTCACTTTGTCACCCTGTTCAACTCTTTCCACAAATTGTCCCAGGGCCTATTAGGTGCCTCTTCTCAAGGAGAGGCAAGAGCCGCACGAATGAAAGTCCGATCACCCAGCCACCCAGCACAACGAAAGGCAGGGACTATCCTGGATGTGGCTACAACTTCCTGACCTAGGGTGCATCTCCAGCAGCAATCTCGGTGGGCTGTGAACGCTCACCAGTGAAGGCAGCGCCTTGCTCCTCATGCTTGGGCTAGCACGGACTGAGTCCCCGAGATGGGAAGGGGCCCCGCAAGTGGAAATCTTGCCGCTGTTGGCAAACAACCGGGAGTCGGGGCGCCGGAGACCAGACTTGATGAATGTAGAGAATAAATCACAGCCATGAGCTGCCAGCACATTTCGTCACACCTCACATCTGTATCCCTCCTTCCCTTCCCACACCTCACACATGTCCCCAGCTTTGGGACCTCCCCTGGACCAGGCCCAGGGCCCCGGGGACTCTGAGGGTGGGGGGAAGCTGCCGGCCCAGGCGCTTCATGCCTCTTCCTGCACCTCTGCTCTCGCTGTTTTTGTCTCCCATCCACACTAGCGTTTCCAGATGAATCTTTCTCAGGAGATCACTCTGGTACGCAAACGTTTTCCACCATTCCTCTGTGATGCGCAGCTGCAGTTCAAACAGCCAAGGCCTTGCACAACAGGATCCCAGCTTATCCATTTGGCTTCCCCTCCTATTCCCCCAACCTGTGTGTACAGCCAAACTAAAATTCACCTGGGGCCCTGCTCATCCTGTTTCTTCTACTTGGGCTTTCCCATACCTTTTGATTGTTAAGTCAGGGGCTTACACAATCTTTCACATCTGTTCTATTCTTCCTTTCTCATCATGTTTCTGCTGACTCCAAGAAACCCCCAGAGCCTGCCTCTCTGCTTTTATAATGATCTTTGGCACCCCGATTTTATTTCTTTGTTTTATTTTAAATAAAACATGCCCTTGACGGTGAGTTTCAAGGACAGGGACCAAGGTGTCCTGTTTGTCTTCCACACTCACTGGAATGAGGACCACATTCACACAGGCCAGCATCCAGGGAGCCCACACTTCACCCTAGCCAAACTGCGTTTTTAAAATGTGCATTTTTAAATCAAGTCTTTAACAAGCCAGTTAACTTCTCAAATAAAGGTCACCTAATTGTATTTTCCAAAGACTTATTGATTGATTTGAAAGTCACAGATACAAGAGGAAAAGGGAGAGGAAAAGCAGGACACAGAGAGAGATTCCATCTGCCATTTCCTCCTTGAAATGCCCGGGATGGGCCCAATCCAGGAACCTAGAACTATCTGGTCTCCCACATTGTTGGCAGGGACCAAAGCACTGGGGCCGTCTTCTCCTGCCTTCCCAGAAGCACTAGCAGGCAGCTAGAGCAGAAGTGGGGCAGCCAGGGCCAGGGCCGATGTCCGTGCGGGAAGCCAGTGCTGCCGGTGGCAGTGGCTTCAATACACTGTGCTTTAATGTCGGCCACTAGGACACTCAAGTTTAAACTGCAAATTCTGAAATGTGTATCTGATTAAAAACAACAAAGGATGGAGGGGGACAGGTGTTTAGCTCAATAGTGAAGATGTTCACATCCCACTCGAGGTTGCCTGGGTCTGAGCCCTGGCTCCAGCTCCGACCTTCAGCTTCCCACCAAGGCAGACCATGGGAGGCATTCACAGACTGTTACTGCCATTCACGTGGGAGACCTGGACTGGCGTCATGGTTCCCAGCCTGCGCCCTGGCCCAGCCCCAGCCACTGAGCCCATCTGGAGAGCGATCCAGTAGATGGGGGTCTCTTTCAATAAAATACAAAATTAAGGGCTTGGCATGCTGGCTCAACTAACTAACCCTCCCTTTGCAAGGGCCAGCATCCCATATGGGTAATAGTTTGTACTCTGGCTGCTCCACTTTCCATCCAGCTCCCTCCATGTGGCTTGTGAAAGCAGTTGAGAATGGCCCAAAGACTTGGGACCTTGTACCAGCGTGGGAGACCCAGAAGAAGCTCCTGGTTCCTGGCTTTGAATCGGCTCAGCTCTGGCCATTGTGGCCATTTTGGGAGTGAACCAGCGAATGGAAGATCTTTCACTCTGTCTTTCCTTCTCTCTGCAAATCTGCCTTCCAATAAAAATAAATAAATCTTTAAAAAAATATAAAAATAGGTAAAATTCAAATGAAGGGGGAGATATATGATCTGATACAGATCATCGTTTTGAGTTGTGTCACAGAGCTGTAAGCTGAGGGCACCAGCAACATAAGCCATACCACAGAAAACATGGTCTTTTACAACAATTGCTCAGTTTACCTTTACAAGCAGCAACTGAACTTGAGTTTTGGAGCCAGACAGCTAAGCATCAGAAATGAAATCTTTCCCCTTGAAGCCATTTAGATAGTCACAAGCACCACGTTCAAAGTCAATATCTGTAAAACATGCTGAGCGGGTGCTTTTCTTACATTTTTAAGCACACTTTCTTTTGGAATTAATCTATTCCAGCAGAGTCGCTTTTTCAGGAACAGAAAATCTTGTGACTTGTGAAATACGTAGTGTCCAAAGTGCGTGAGAAGCAGGCCCGTCCAGGGCTGTCACGAGAGGCTCCTGCCGGACAAGGGCAGCTCCTCCGCCTGGCCCCTGGGTGTTATATAACACAAAGGTAATGAAGAGCTTCAGGCTTGGATTGCAAATTCTATCACACGCAGCGATCCAGCGCAAAGACATCAAGAGGCCAGATGCTCCAAATTCCCAGCCAAGATAAAGAACAACTCTTTTGGATATATACATCGATGTTATTGCTGTTGGACATCAGTTTAGAACAGATTCAGCTCGGCCAAGGACATTGCTTTTTTCTTAATGCATCTCATTCCAGAAATGTCAGTAGACTCCATGGACTGAAAACAGCAACTCTTACAAAAAAAAAAAAAAAAAGCTTCTTTCTAAAATCTCTTTAAACATTTGTTCATAGAGTAGAACACAGATTTTTTTTTTTGCCAAATTGAAAACAAATGTCCACTTAGAAAGACTTAATGTACTTAAGCATTAGTTGTATTCAGAAAACAATTTGCCCCAAGAGAGACCAGATTTTTAAAGAAAACAGCCCAATCACAGATTTAATAGATTGGAAGATAAACATAAAGTAGTTAATAACAAAAAGCAATTCATCTAAAACACCACAGCACTTAAAACACCACAGCACTTTGCAAGAGAAATGGTCATTTAGAATAAATGTAGGTCTTAGCGAACCTCACAGCGCCTGCAACTGGCGCGGCGTTGTATTTGCTTAGTGTGACCACTGCACCACCTAGTGTTCCAACTAAAAATAGCAACTAGAAAGACTTTTTTTTTTTTTTTTTCTATTTGTTTCTGAATGCTACTTTTATAAACTGGTTCTGAAACCATTTTTTTAGCATCAAGCACAAAAAGAGAAGACCACTTATGTATGAAGTATTCGTCCCTGTAACATTTAAAAGCTGATGCGTTTAACGGGTCATACAGACTAGAAAACAATCATTTTTAAGACACTGGTAAACAAAGGAACAAACTAATCATGTAAGGTCTTCGGTGAAACAGACCTTCATATTTCTCCCTGAACTATGGTCAGGGTTCATGACTTTCACAGATTATCTGCGCAGAGAAAATGGGGAAGCTAATGAGCAGATAGAAAAGCGAGCAAAAACCTGGAGACCTATACAAGCTACTAATTTAATTTCTTTTGGCTAGGAGTGTTTTCAGAGTTGTTGATTGCTTATTTATTTGCCTGCTCATACTTTTAATTAGGCTTCAAACAGATCGTGGTTGTAATTAGCTCTGGGAAGTCGAACATGACCTGACCGTCACATCTAGCCTTTCTGCAAAGATAATGTCACACGGATGCCTGTTAGTAATGTGAATCTTTGCTTTTGTTAGCAAATTGTGGGTTTTTTTCTTTCCCATCAGCCTACTGGAGACAAAGAGTGCCCAGCTGTGAGTCTTAGAACAGAAAGGAAACATGTGTAGGGTCAGTGCCTGCACCGCCATGACTGTTTGGGGGAAAGAGCTTGTTTTGCTTGGAAATATGTTGAATTTCCCTTTCATATCCACTGGTTCACTGTCCAAATACCAACAAGAGACTCTAGCACTTGATTCACCACCTGTTGCCTGTCACCCAGCAGCTGGAATTGGAAGCGGAGTCATGCTGGAATTCAGGCACTCTGGTGGGGGTACAGGTGTCCCAGGCGGCGTCTCAAATACCTGCCCCCAGAAGGAGGATGAGGCAGGCTCTGGCCCAGTAGCAGCCTTCCTGTGAGAATATAGCCCAGTCAACACCTTGACTGCAGCCTGATAAATCCTGGAACACATCAGCTTAGCGGTGCCCAGGCCTCTTACCCATGACACTGAGTCATTTTTAGTCACTACATATGTGGTTGCCTGTTATGCACTCCCAGCGACTGACACAGGTGGTATATTAAGAAAAATTCACAACTCCATAGTCACCAAGAGGTAGACCTACCTCCAAGCCTGGGGGAAAGTCAACCCTGAGAGAGCGGCCAAGTGGACGTGCTAGTCCCCACTCGTAGCCCGGAGTTGCAGGCGAAGTGACAGCCTTGAGAACATCACAATCCATGAGGGGACAGACAGACATGCAGCCTTGTGTCTTAAGCAAGTTAAGCTGCTTCCTACCATTCTGGCATCCCGTGTGGGTGCCGATTCCAGAATTGGGTGCCCTGTTTCAATCCAGTTCCCTGCTAGTATGCTGGGGAAACAGCAGAAGATGGCTCAAGTGCCTGGTCCCCCTGCAGCAGAGGGGACCTGCCTGAAGGTCTTGGCTCAGCCCAGCTCAGCTCTGGCTGTGCAAACGCCAGCAGAGTGATTCTGTGGATGGAGGCTTGATCGTTCTCCCTCTAAACTCTGCCTTTCAAATAAATAAAAACTCAATTTGAAAAAACACATATTTGTTATAGATTTGTGAATTTTAAAATGAAACATCCTTAACAATGTTGAGCTTAAGACCAGTCTGTATAATATAAACACCATTAAGGGGGGAACAGAATGTGGTTGTGATCCATTTGATGGAGACATTTAGACTCTCTAGCTTTGGTCAGGGAACTTTTGAGTCCATCTTAGTGTTGACGCCGTGTATATTGACCAAACTGACTGGAAAACTGGCACAAGGGCCAGAGAAGCAAAGATGCTACAGCAGGTATTCAACAGAGTGGAGGGGTCAGGATAAAACATGAGGAGAAGAAAATGTAGGCCAGTGAGAAGCGCAATTACAGAAAGGCAATGGAAGGGGAAAATGGAAAAGATGGCAAAAAGTTCTTTAGCACGAAAAAGTCTCAGAGATACTGGACCATGTGATTAGGTGTTACAGAGGCAGAACCAAGGATGAACAGAGCATCCTTTGGTGAAAACCCTTACGAGTGGTTTCCCCTTTTTTCTTACCAAATCAAGCACAATATGTTCTTAGTAATCTGACATGCTGGTTGTCCAGTGCTTCATTCTACAAGGAGGTCCCCCATGTGGCAAATTCCAATTTTCTAAGCATATGAATAAAATGTCACAAGTCTAACATTAATACTGAAAGCAGGGCTCCGAAGTGACAGAGCAGACTCTAAGGACAGAATGAGCCTGGAAAGTCCTGTGGTTCCAGAAAGTAGGGAAATTCTGTTTTAAATCATGGGGGAGTATCCAAAGAATGCAGGAGCATAACTGAACGGAACCCTCAGCAGCCAGCTATGCAGCATTTTATTCAACCAAATCAGTACTGACAGTAATGGGTTGCAGCATGCTAATCATTGCTTCAGAAAGAGCTAGCGTTGTGGCACAGCACGCGAAGCTACTGCTTTCAACACTGACATCCCATATCAGAGTAAAGACTTGAGTTCTGGCTTTTCCACTTCTGATCCAGCTCCTACTACCACATCTTGGAAAAAAGGAAGATGGTCCACCCACACAGCAGGAAGGAGGACCCTGCTCCTTACTTGGGCCTGAGATCTGCCCCTCCTGTTGTGGCCATCTGGGGCAGTGAATCAGCAGATGGGAGATCTCTACCCACTTCCTTCTGTCACTCTGGCTTTCAAAGAATAGTTGCTACCTGAAAGCCATTAGTGGGACATTTGATGAATTCTGAATAAGTTCTGCAAGTGATTGCCATTTTATCAGTGTTGATTTCCTGGTCTTAATAATTGTCTTATGACTTGGTAAGATGTTGTCCTTTGTAGAAGCCAGGTGACAGTCTATGAGCACTGTATGTGCTGGTTTCCCAGCAGTTGAAAGTGGAGTTACTTAAAATCAAAGTTTCATGAGAACCATTTGCCTCTTCGGGCCCAAGGGTCATGATCAACAGCAATCATTGCTTTCAGAGTGATGCCTTATGCCAGGGACAACAGGGCATTGGTCTCCAATCTGGACTTGTGACGTGCTGGGGATGTCCTGAGAGGGCCTTGGCAGCTGAGCAGTAACTGAGCCTGAGAGGCACCTGGCATGACCTACTGTGGTTCAGGGCAGAGGTCCCTGGCCATGCAAGTGGATGGCTCTGCTACTGCTCAACTCACACCTGCGCCTCCTTTTGGTCCCAGTGTGTGGATTCGTTCTTCTAGTGTGGTTATCACTGCAGCTGTTGCCAACATGGGTAATCCTCATGAACCTATGTGGAGATTAACTGACAGGGAGGGAGAGCCTTGCAAGAGGGTGCAGATACCAGTGCCAGTAGTGCCCAGCACAGCCACAGCCCTGGTGGGGACACTGGAAGAGCAGAACAATGACAATCAATCAAAAGCTCTCGAGAGAACATGGTGTTTCTCACCCATGGCACTGACGAACATGTTACTCTCATCTCATGTGCTGCACAGAATGACCGTGAGAGCCAAGACATTTGGGGTGTTCAGGCCAGCATGGGTAGGAGAGTGGATGAATGGAGAAACCAATGGGGTTGCCTCTTTGGCATCATTTAGACCAGTAACAATCTCCCTTCTGAATAGGATCACAATTAATGGTTACAAAAATGTAATGTTTAAACACCCTAATGCCACAGTAATCTTTTGATTAAAATCTGACCGACCCTAAAATAGCTACTGGAAATGGAACTGTTGAAGAGAAGAAAGAATGAGAAAACAAGCTGACCTCAAGGGACTCAACTGGTACTTCAAGTTCCTCGGGTTTAAAAATTACATTAATATCCACTCAAAGAATCTATTCAATCTGACACCAAGCACCGAGAGTCAAAAATGAAAATTTCTCCACCTAGTGGACGTTTTCTTTAATAGACACTCCATGGAAAGATTTCCCAGAATATTCGTTCGCCGACAACTTCTCCGGTTTTTGCTCTACCTGCATACCAAGTATATTTTTATCTAGCACATATTTCTTTTCAAGTCACTGCATTTTTCTCCAAACTTATGTTAAAAAAGACACTTATGCAAACACTAAAAATGGAAAAGCATCCCAAGCCATTGGTTTAGAAGAAAATTATAAACATCAATATCCAGAAGCAGTATACCTATGTCCCATGTAATATTTTAATCTCACATACTACTGGGTGACATGATGCATGCTGCAGCTTGGAAAATATTTCAGCATGATTTTAGAAATGAAAACATACTACATCATATTTGGGGGACTTGCTATCCATTTCCAGGAAAGGTTTGAAGACTAAGGTGAGGCAATTTTAGGGATGGAATGTAGCGTACTCAGGATGAACTAGATTGTACGACCATGACAAATAACCCACAGATCTCAATTTATTTCTCATTCATCCACTGTGACCCAGGTAACTCTTCAAGGAATCTGTCCCCAGTGGTGACTCAGAGTCAAGGCCAAGGAAGGTTCTTCCAGACACATGGCTGCAATCTCTTGAACTTGGGGCCTCTCACTTGATGAGGTTAGGAAAGGAAGCTGGGAGAACTTTCCCTAAGCTTTTCAGTCTTCACCTTGTGACTGACAGCTTTCTCTCACAGCTCACCTGCTGGGACAAACCACACCATTATATCCAATCACAAGGGCCCTGCAGCCTTCATTTCATTTCCATCTAATCCCTCTAACATAAGAGATGTTGTACCTGTTTACTGGAGGAACAAACTTAGAAATTAGAGGATGGGCTTCTGATTATATATCCTTTTTCTTTTTAAATGATTTATTTATCATTATTGAAAAGGCAGATTTACAGAGAGAAGGAGAGACAGAAAGAAAGATCTTCCATCCACTAGTTAACTCCCCAAGTAGCCACAATGGTGGCACTGAGCTGATCCAAACCCAGGAGCCAGGAGCTTGTGTCTGGATTTTGAAGACCCTGCCTTCCCATCTGCCTCTCCCCGTACAGCATGCCTTAAAATGCCTTAAATGGCTTAAAATGCTGCCCCCAAGGGCCATGCTGATAGGTGGAAGGTTTGATGCTGCAAACCACAGAAAAGGGAAATTTGACCTTGATCACAGTGTCCAACTTACAGGGTCCAGATGGCCTCCCACAGGGGACACTGTGGCCAAAGGTGACTGCACATCTGGCTCCCACATGCATACAGAGGCAATGAGCA
Source organism: Ochotona princeps (assembly GCF_030435755.1). Classification (NCBI taxonomy): domain Eukaryota; kingdom Metazoa; phylum Chordata; class Mammalia; order Lagomorpha; family Ochotonidae; genus Ochotona; species Ochotona princeps. Next base: position 20,898,019 of record NC_080832.1, read on the forward strand.
GGAGAAGTGTGCCTTGCTCCATGAGTGCGAGCAGAAGGGACCAGGAAACCTGACTTTGGGGGTTTCCAAAAGCCAAACAAAATTAAACCACATCTGCCACTTTCAAAATGACTCCTGAAGACCTACCTAGTGTGCAAAAGCTGTCTTCATGTTTAAAGGCTGAGTGTGGGAAGAAGCGAAAGTGTTAGGATGAGTGGAGAAAGTCCATCGTTCGGGAGAGGCACTGAGGCAGCAGGGAGGCAGGGATGGTGAGGCACCCAGGACTCAGGGCGAGACAGCTGAGGATGTCAGACCAACAACCACAGGTGCATTTCACAAGGAAATGCTGAGCCAAGTACAGGGACCATCCTTGCTTGGATCTTGACTCAGTCACTTCTGAGACATTGAGGGGAACTGGAGCACTTGACTGAGCAGTCAATGGCATTTGTGCTGAATTTTTTTAAAAATGATGATATTGTTTTTGAAGCACCTTTATTCTTCAACATTACATACTAGAACATTTACAAGAAAAAAGTGACATGGTGTCTGGAATTTACAATAAAATACTCCATGGGAGGAGGAAGGGGAGGGAGAAGAAGAAACAAATTGGACCCTGAGTTGGTAATTGAAGCACAAGAGGTGGGCATGCGAGAAATCACTGCACTACCCTTCCTATTTCACTAAAAATAAAAGTCAGAACTTTTTTCCCCACTGAGTAGGTGAAGCCCTGGAATTGCTGGTAAAGCATGTGTCCATTCTGCAGTAGGGCAGAGCGACCTCATGCAAGAGACCTGGATGACAGAACGATAGGTGATGGAAAGGCAACAGGTGGGAGTTTGTAGGAAGAGAATAACAGTAATCACCATGATGATTTTATGCCTCTGGATCTAGTGTCCAACTCCACTCTGTCCCAAGTTGTGAGAGCCATGCATGTCACCTTAAAGGACTTTAAGTGCCAGCTGTCCAATCCAACCTGAATCTCTCACTGAGTGCTCAATGTAAAGAACAAGGTCAAACACAAGATGGGATGAGTGCCTGGAGAGTGAAGGCAGGCCCACTGTAACCATCAAGCATCCTGCTCAAGAGGGCTAGAGTCTGGAAAGGCAAGGAACCGAGGCTAGCAGGCTCTTACAGGAAAGAACAAGGAGCCCGGGAACTTTCCAAAGACCGGGAGAGGCAAGGAAAAGCTCCCACCTGCTTCCCCACCACCAGAGATTCAAGAAAAAAAAAAAAAACCAGCATGCTAACACCTTGATTCTAGAACCTCTGACTCTACAACTGTATCGTGATAAATCTGTGTTATTTTAGGTCACAGAATGTGTGGTATTGTCACCATAGCCACAGGAAACAAATTCACCACCAGTCTACTCAACATCTTATCTCCAACAGGGCACTTTCTAAAAGTTTGGGGAACAAGAAATAGAGACTATTTTTGTACCCCCAAAAATATTAGAATCTGTGCCTAGTGTTTCTTTATCCTATGCATTTTTCATGCAGCATGAAAAATTTCTTTCATGGAAAAATAAACCCATACTATTTAATCCACTTCTGCAAAATTTCACTGAAGTCGTCTCATGAATATCTCCAAAATGATGTATACAAAGTGAATTTCTCAATCTTCACTCAAAGCCGCTACACTCACATTTGTTCCTGCTCAGGGCCAATGTCTCGGGCCTGGCCTGGGCTCCTACCACTTCCCAGCAACTCCATGGGAAACCACAGAGGTAACACTCTCAATCAACACCAGATCTGAGTCCTTCCTTAAGGACACCTGCAGCCACTACCTGACTGACCTTCCTCCATGTCATGCTTTGAACACAGGAGTGGCTTCTTCACAGCCTTTCCCCTGCAGCCTACTCCCCGACAGAGAGAGCATCTTTAAAATCCAGCAGGTCAACTGACTGTCCAGCTCCGACTGGGCTCCCCTTTCCACAAGGACCTTTTCCCTGGCTGATTCCCCCAGCTCACTCCACAGCAACCACATACCACCCAGCCCCAGCCTGGCAGGCCCTGGTTCTGGGATCATTGCACCTCCTTTTATGGGATGCTCTCTCTACCAGCTCCAAGCCTTTGCTCCCTTCTCGTCATCCCAATATCACTGACTCTGGTTGTCCTGCAACAGTCTGCCTAATGCACCTGCTTCATGCTGGCTTCCCTGTGGGACTTGAGTTTCCTTCTGTGACACTTACTATTTTTTTAGCATGTATTGTTGACTTACGTATAATGTTAACCTATATTTTTCATCTTTCCTATCATGAGCTTCACAGAGACCTTGATCTTGGCTTGGTTCACTGACATTTTCCAAATGCTTAGGGAAAAACGCCTGTCCTGTTACAGATGTTCACTAAATATGAGTGACTGAGACAATGAATGCAGAACCTCTGATTTTGGTTTCATCCCATCTACTTGCAACTAGAAAATTCCCTGGGCACACCTATCGGCCTGAGCCATCAGGCCTGCTGGAAAACTTGGCCGATGGCAGTCCGTGTTTACACCACCAGCCTCCGTGGAAAGTGATCACTACCATGTATCTGGATAAATACACCAATCAATACACTTCCCATTATGCTTCCCACACCAAGGGCTCTCATTGTGCTGGGGTTGCTGCTGTTATTTTTAGAACCTGTTACTGTTTGTGACTTTGCCATCTAGATTCTTCCGAAGCCTCTGCTTCTCATCAGCAGCCCTTCCGAGAATCTCCCTCGGGTCAGCCAGGGTCCTTTCCCAGGCTCCTTCGCTTGCCGTGCATCCCCGACCTGGACCCAGAGGCGCAGGACTCATCTGGGCTCAGCACTCAGGTGCTGTGTTGTGTCCCACACAGTCTCCCTCTTCGCAGCAACTGTTTCATGTGCTGAAATCTGACATACGGGCTTCCCTTTAATCGGTGCCCCTTTGAAGACTCAGTGAGAACGAACAAATTTCACACAAATGTTATATACAGCAGGATTCTAATCCAGAAAACAAGAATAAAGAACCCTGCTAATCTTATTGTGTTGGCTTATTCAACTCCTGCCTACTGTGTGTGTGTGTCTCAACTCACAGATTAAAAACTGAAAGTAGCCAATCTTTAAATTGTCAAGGCCATTTTGATAATCCCATGTGGCCTTCTTCCAGCTTATCTGCAACAGAATATCAGAGAAACATAATTTAATGTTGGGGAAAAGCACTTGCTGCTGACTTTACAGGAAGAGGAGAGACTAGGAGGCTGCTTTTGATGGAATCTCATTCTTTAAGAAGAGTGTCAAGCGGCACTAACAAGTGACCTAACAGATTATACCACTGGCTGTGATGCTGACATTCAATTCAGATAGAAGTTTGTGCCCTGACTGCTCCACTTCTGATCCACCTCCCTCCTAGTGGCCTGAAAGAGCAGTAGAGGATGGCCCACGTGCTTGGGCCCATGCCAACCGCATGGAAGACCTGAATGAAGTTCTTGGGATCAGATTGGCCTGGCTCTGGGTGCTGCAGCCATCTGGGAAGCGAACCAGCAGATGGAAGATTCTCTCTCTGTCTCTCTCTCTCCTCTGACTCGGAATTTCAAATACAAACATACATACATAAATTGCATTTAAATGCTGAGAGAAAAGCATACATCTGTTTATTTTCTTGGTAAGAAGTGCAGTGATTGTACCCCATTTCCTCACCCCACCTGCTTCTGCGCCATTCTCAGCATTTGGGGCACGGGAACATCTTGCTGCCAAGTCCTCCACTTCCCTACTTGTTGACTAAAGCAAATAAGCACTTTCACAGGGGACTGCTGTTGTGGCATGGCAAGTTAAGCTGCTGCCTACCCCTGGAGCACCAGTTTGAGTCCTAGGTGCTGAGTTTCTGATTCAGTTCCATGCTAATGCACCTGGAAAAGCAGTACAAGATGGCATGAGTAACTTGAGCCCCTGCCACCCCCATGGGAAGTATGAATGGGGTTTCTGGCTCCTGGTTTGGACTGGCCCAGCCCAGCAATTGTAACCATTTAGGGAACCAGCAGATGAAAATGCTCTCTCTCTCTCTCCCTCTCTCTCTCTCTCCCCCCCCCTTCTCTCTTCCTCTCTCTCTCTCTACATATATAAGTATATACTTGTATGTGTGTATATATATATATATATGTATACGTATATATATGTAAATATAAAAGGGACCGTGTTCTTCTTGCATACCTGCCAAGTTGCCTACTCAGGCGTAGCGTTGCCTTTTGGCGAGACCCTACACAAAACAATGAGAGGACTGAGAGCAACTCAACATCTTCCTGAATGAATCACAAATTAACATCTCCTTCTCCAAATTAAAGCAAAACTTTTTAAAAAAAGACATGCTACATAATATTTCATAATAATATTTCATAATATGCTCAAGTCATGAAATATGTTCTTTCACATTCTTTTTATTTCTCTACTTGTAACAAAAGGCAGTAACCCAAAAATCATAGCAGGAAAACTCTCCAATGAGTCATGGCAACTTCTTCCTGCTATTTGGTCTGTGTACTCGTGTGAACCGAGATTGTGGCCTCTGTGGCAGCCAAGAGTCCTCCTTTGGTGGGCTGACCTTCCCATCCTGCAAGCTCAAAGTCAGCAGGTGCTATAAGGATAGCCTCATTGACCAGCACTGGACAGAGCATGACACCCGTTCTTGATGGATCAAGATCCCCAAGTGCTGAGATTCATCCCACACTGCTCGTGGCCAGGACCTCCTAAGAAGGACAGACTGCCTCAGCAGCAGCACACAGCCATCACCAAGGTCAGAGACAGGCAGCTGTCTGCTGCAACGTCTTGTCCTCCAGTTCTTTCCTGGCCCAGGATGACAACCAGCTAAGTCAAACTGGGTCCAGGACCAGTTAACCCAGCCTGGTACTTGGGCCTTGGAGTCTGGCCAGTTCATCACCTAAGGCTCCCCTGTGTCCTCACTGGTCCTAAGCCTGGACCTCCTCTCAGCTCTTGACATCATCCTCAGCCTGCTCCTCATGTCTGAGCTCTACTTTTCTCTTCCCTTTCCCAGCCTCCTCACTTCCCACATCCCTCTACACCCTACACCCAGGTTCCCATGGTCTTTCCTGGGTAAGCTCTCATAGCATACTATGCTATGTTAAAATGTAACTGAATAAACTAGTCAGGAATCCATATGTGCCACAAAAATGAATCCTAGACACAGGGACTAATGATACATCACTAATTTTCATGCCTCAAGAAGCTTCCAAATAGATGTTTCATTTGGAGTTGATTAGATGAATACATGGGCAAATCAAAGTGAGCAAATACATGGAATCAAAGTGAGCAGGCTCAAGTCAATTGCCACAAACTTGGTTGTATTTCTTCAGATCTTTGACTACCAGTTAATGTGACTAGCAATAGACACATTCATCTAAACATATAGAATTGAATATTTTAGCTTCCAATCAATGAAAACTCATTCATTGGATGGATCCACTGGAAGTATAGTTTGGTAAATACAGAAACTGTATCACACACTTTATCTCTCGCCATGAATAGTAAGTTATTTAAATAATATACTCATTTGATATAAAAAACCAAGAATTTGTTTCCTAGAACAATTTCCATATGTACAAAAAAATCTATATTGTGATAATATTTTCATAATTCTTACAGTCTCTGTTCTCAATTTTTCTTCTTAGTATTAAAAGAAAACTGGTATACTTATCAATACTTGTTCCAGGGGACAAATAAGAGAAGAAATAGAAGAAGAATTTATCTGACATACTCATGAATGAATTATACTAGGTTCCCTCCTCCATTGTCTCTTGCTACTTCAGACCCAAGAGTTAAGAATAAGGTCGGAGGGTAGGAAGGGAGATGTCAGGATAGAGTTACCACTGACAATCCTACTACCATCAACTAATAAGTAACTCATAAATCATCTGCTCCTCCCTCTCTTTTTTCCTTACATTGTCTCATGAGGATCAATGACACTTTTGAAACGAGTCAATCTAACACTAGGTACAGGGGCTTGCAACTCTGAATTCTGAATAACTTGAGAGGCATAGCTGAAGCTAACCTACTTAATCTGATGCAAATCAAAAGCAGACGCCAGCAAGGAGACCGTTGTAGCTCAACTCCAAAGCCAACCCAAACAGTAAAAGCATTTGCTCATGTGAGCAGTCATGTTTCCTATAGGCAGTGAAAGGCCTAGCCCCATTCCCGGAAACCTCCACAGCCCACTGAAGATTGGGTGGTCCCGAACGTGCCCCAGTACCCTCCATGTGTCACCACAACAGGCAAAAGCTAGAAATGGTTCTAACAGATTGCAAGTTGCCAGGGCTGCATGTAACTACTGACTGTCCTGGGAACTGCTCTGTCTCAGGACTTCTTAGCAAACCCACACTCCTCCAGGGCAGTGGGGGTGGCAAAGTCCAAAGCCATATACTTCACTTTCCAGCAGCGGAATGCTCAGGAAGGTGTTTACCCAGCCACTTGATGACCAGCACGAGGTTACCGTTTCCAACAAAGGCCTAAAACGATCTTCAAAGGTCTAAAAATCCAAATAGACATACGGCAAGGCTGTGGAGAACCAAAGGGCAAGGACTCAATGTTGGGAGGGGAGCTGTCAGTTTCACATCAGAACACCATGACTCCACCTCCTCCCTTCACAGTTTGCTTCCATGTTCTCCTTGTCAAGCCTCTATGCAGAATATTACAAAGGACATAACAGAGGGAATATAAGGAAGTGAGCTAGTGAGCTTCCTGATCTCTTCATCATATCACCTTAAATCTGTAAATAGACATTTACTTAGATGGAAGCATTTAACCTTTATATATAAAGATCTGATCTCTGCAATTTAGTTTTTAACGTCTAAGTACTATGACTATATATGAATTTAGAAATTTAATATTTCCAAAACAGGAGAAGGGTTGAATATTTTGGAGAGAAAAATGATAGATATCTCTTCTTCTCTCAGAAATATTTTAAAATGTAGATAAAAGAAAACCCTCCATATTAAAACAAATAAAGCAGGACTACAAATTTATACCTAAAACAATGAATTTTAATTCCTTGCTACATGTCAAAGACCCAGTATAAATTGTTTAAAATGGCTTTTTGGAATAAGAATTCATAACAATCCCATCCATTTGGATGCTCAATGTTTTTCTTAATTCTTCTTTTTGGTTTACAGGTTACCGAGTCAGGGCCAAAACAAGATGTATGAGACATCAAGTGAGGCAGGTAAGAGAGATTCCCTTTCACTGTCCTGAGTTCTTACAGGGAATCTTCAGGTGGGTTTGGAACCCAATTAATATAAATGCTGAATGATAAGAGAAAATAACACACATTATATTTGTACATTGTAATTGCACAAATGTGGGAATCTTCAGAAGACCAAAATCTGGAAACATGACCAAAATGTGATGCTTTTATGTTTTCTAATTAAAGAACAATACATTTGTGAAAGAAAGGCATGCCGAACTGTGTCCCAGGGTTGTAAATTCTAGAGATGCTACTAAGAGATTTGTGTGGGGATTGTAACAGAGTGGAAGATAACGATTCCTTCAGCACATTTGCTTCAAGAGGTTCATTTTGACCCCAATTACCAGACTCTGGTGATTAAGGTTATTTTCTGGCAAAGGACATTCCTTCCTGAATTATCTTACCAGCTGAATGTATGAAAGGAAAAACCAGGCAAACGATCCTTTCTTAACATAACATTCCTTGAGTGATTCAGCTTGAAATAATCAATGCACCTGTCCCACCTCTTCTAAGATGACACATCCTTAACTCAGTAACAAGGAAGTTGCACTAAGACAGCCAGGGGACAGACACACGGACAGGAAGGGCCCTTGTAGCAGGTGATGTGGACCTAGGCTAGCCCTATCCCATTCATCTTGCAATGGTTCTTCTGAGGTGAGGAGGAGGCAAGCAGCTCTTGAAGTCGGGAAGCGGTTCCAGTTTATCCCATGATCATTGGCCCAATCTGTAGCCATTCAAGAACAAGACCTGCTTGACTTCTGCTCACAAGGTCCCTACTGGAGTCCAAAAAAAGAAACAACCTGGCCACATGTCACGCACTGTGCTACCTGGAGTGAGGTATGTAGGGCCCATGACAAGATCCCTGGAGGGAGAAGTCAGCCAAAGATAACTGGGAAATTGATCGGTGTGTGGGAGAGCCAGACGGAGACTACTTCTGTAAGTCAGTTTCCCAACAATCAAGACTCTGGGGTAAGCGAGAGCCAGGGTCCTACACGCTCTATCTACCTTCCCTGCCCACACCTGCCTCTGAAATCTCCATATACCTTCTTCCTTCACCATGCACACCCAAAGTGTTCTGTCCCTCCACAGGTGACAACATAATGAACTTGATCATCTGAGCTGTCGTTACTGCTAGAGTCACCCTGAACTTGGACTCAGGACACTTAGGTTTGGCGTTTACCCCTCATGGCCTGCAGCTGTGGAGTCACTAAGACTTCTATCACATTCACAAGCAACAAGAGAACCTACTGAAGCTTTTCTACAATAAAGGTTATGGTAATGAAAACTAAGGTGATTTTCAGACACGCAATTTGTGAAATTTGTGAAAGGCTGTTACGTGGCCTTTACCCGTATTAATCTTTATTCTTGAAAATGAAATGTTTGTCCAATTCACTAAGTCTGTTATTGGGGCAGTCCATGGAGGTGCTGTTTCTGAGAGGTGTTAGGCCAGCTGTTAACTGCAGCTGGCACTGGGAAGGCCCTTTCCTTTTGGCCTCATTTTAATGTCAAAGAGAAATGAACTGTCTTGTAAGAAAGATGGCAAAATAGCAGTGCACCCTCCCAGGTCTTGGCACACCATTTTTATTAGTTCCTGGCCCAAAAATTTTTTAAAAAAGATGTATTTATTTTTATTTTTATTGGAAAGGCAGATCAGATTTATGGAGAAAAGAGGAGAAAAAGATTTTCCATCCTCTGGTTCACTTTCCAAATGACAGCAACAGCTGAAACAGAACTAATGCAAAGCCAGGAAGCAGGAGCCAGGAGCCTCCTCTGGGTCTCCCATGTGGGTGCAGGGTCCCAAGGCTGTGAGCTGTCCTCTGCTGCTTTCCTAGGCCACAAGCAGGGATCTGGATGGAAGCGGAGCAGCTGGGACATAAACTGGCATCCATATGGAATCCTGCTGTGTGCAAGATGAGGATTTTAGGTACTGAATCATTGTGTCAGGCCCCTGGCTCACTCTTTTTTAAGCAAAATAAAGCAAAAATAATGTACTTTTTAAAAAAAAAAAAGATTGATTTTTATTGCAAAGTCAGATATGCAGAGAGGAGGAGAGACAGAGAGGAAGATCTTCTGTCTAATAGTTCACTCCCCAAGCTGTCACAATAGCTATAACTGAGCCAATCCAAAGCCAGGAGCCATGAGGGTTTCCCATGGGGGTGCAGGCTCCCAAGGCTTTGGGCTGTCCTCGACTGCTTTCCTAGGCCACAAGCAGGGAGCTGGATGGGAAGTGGAGCTGCTGGGATTAGAACCGGCACCCATACAGGATCCTGGCACATTCAAGGCAAGGACTTTAGCCACTGGGCTATCCCTCCAGACCCAATAATGTACTTTTAAGTAACCCATTTTGGGGCTGGTGTTGTGATATATCAGGTTAAGCCATCACCTGTATTGCCAGCATCCCATATGAACCTCAGTTCAAGTTTTGGTTGTTCCACTTCTGATAGAGCTCCCTGCTAACACATCTGGAAAAGCAGAAGGAGGCCCAAGTGCTTGGGGCTCAGTCACCCACATGGCAGACTGAATGGATTTCTAGGCTCTTGGTTTTGTGTTAATCCGGCCTGAGATGTTGCAGCCATCTGGGCAGTGAATCAGTGAATGGAAGCTGTTTCTCTCCCATTTTCTGGCACTCTGCCTTTCAAATAAATGTGATAAATCTTTTTTTAAAATTAAATGGCCTACATTTATACATGAAATGCTTATCTAGAGAGAAGCAGTTGGCTCACAGTGTGTTCAGAGGTTCCATCTGAAAATCCTTGAGTGTCCAACGGCCTGGGACTAGCGCAGTGTACAACATGACCTCTATTCTAACTTGGCCTTCTGCTGGCTGACAGGTTTAAATTGGACAGCACCTGGAAAGTTCTCAGCTTCCTACCTGCAGTTTCTTTCTCTCTCTCTCTTTCTTCCTTTCTTTCATTCTTTCTCTCTTTCTCTTTCTTCCTTCCTTCCTTCCTTTCTGATAGAATGACCAGTTCAAGCTTTTTTATTTATTTCTCATTTTTCTAAATGTTATGGTATAGTTCCATAGGGTCTGTGATTTCCCCACCCCAGCCCTAATTCCCAACCCCAGACTGATTTTCCCCATATTGTTACAATACTATAGTCCTTCATAAGCAGACATAAGTCCATCAGTCTGGTATTTAAGTGTTTCCTGACATTGCTAATACAGACAATGTCAGACAGTCCAGCATCCTATTGTCTAGATATGTTCAACAGTTTCATCGGGAGTCCGTCTTTGATTTGGAAGTAAGAATGTATACTGCACTGTATCTTCACATCTCAATATGACAGTCTCTATTACACCATCACTATACATTCCCTTAATGAAAGGTCAACAACAGGCATGAAGTTAAAACAAAAAATTACAGTACCAATGAGTTGAAAAAGCATGCCACTAAATAACCAATGCATGGCTGACAAAAAGGAAACACAAAGCCTCTTGGGTAAAATGATGCCACTGTGAGACTCATGAGCCAGCGATGAATTTGACAAGAGAAAAGAAAGTATTTGGAGGAAATGAAAATGAAAACAAAAGCATCTGGACATATGGGATGCAGCAAAAACAGTAGGAAAAGGGTTATTGTTCTTACAATTTGCATGATGGATGTCTTATATCAGAGAGAACATATGGTGTTTGCCCTTTTGGGATTGATTTGTTTCACTGAGCACAATGGTCTCTAGTTGGGACCATGTAGTTGTAAATGGTATAATTTCATTCTTTTTAATGACTGAGCAATATTCCATACAGTAGATGTACCACAGTTTCTATAAACACTCCTCAAAGCTTCTGTACAGCAATGGAAATAATTAACAAAGTGAAGAAGCAACCAACAGAATGGGACAAAATCTTTCCATACTACAAAATCGATAGGAGACTAATATCCAGGATTGACAAACAGCTTCAGAAACTCAAGGACAGTATTAAATAAGTAGATAAATAAATAAATAACAACCCTGTGAAGAAATGGGCATTTTTCAAAAGAACAGATTCAAATGGTTAACAGACCTATTAAAGATGCTCAGGCTCCCTAGCCATCAGGAAGATACAAATGAAAACCACATCAAGGTTCTACCTAACTCCTGTGAGACTGGCCTACATTCAGAACTCTACTAACAGCAACTGCTGGTGTGGGTGTGGGGAGAAAGGTACCCTCCTTCACTGCTGGTGGGAGTGCAGGCTAGTAAACCACTATGGAAGTCAGTATGGAGAGTGCTTAGTGAATTGCAAATAAACCTGTCATATGACCCAGCTATCCCGCTCCAAAGAATATACCCAATAGAAATGAAACCTTCATATGAGAAGGGGATCTGTAATCCTATATTTACAGCAGCACAACCTACAATAGCAAGAACATGGAAACAACCCAGATGCCCTACAGCCCTTTCAAGATGGGGAATCTGAACTCTGCCATGGAGGCACATTTATTTCCTCTTTATTTGTTTTGATAGACAAAGAGAAAATTGTATGTTTCTGTCAATTTTCTGAATATTATCACTACACAGTGGTCCAGCTAGCCATATCTTAAAATATTGTTCTCATCTTTCTTACTTTCCCCTCTCTAATTTGATACATGGGAGTTTTAGCTTTTTTTCAGTTTTGTTTTATTTATTTAAAAAAATGTTTTTCATTGAGCTGGTTGGCTCTTTTTCCTCTATTCAATAAAATGTTTCTATCACAACCTGTAGCTCCCATTCACTATCCCCTGTTCTTGCTCACTTCTGACCATATCCAAAATGAATACATTCATGCCTTGAAATAAATCAGTGAATTTAAGGAATAAAATCCAAAATAAGCTGGGGCTGGATTATGGAATTTGGTGTCACATGATTCTCTTAAAAGCTGCTGAGTTTGGTAGATGTCTACAGTGAACAGAAACTTGTATAAAGTCCTACAAATACACTCCTACCTTTCTTATTTTCATCAGCCCTCCTGCTACTACTTTCAAGGCAGCACTGCAGATTCCTTCACACAAGAGTGAAAGCTGTGGTTGCTTTTTTTCCTTTCCATTTTTTTGTGCTTTATTAACTATGAAACAGCAACTTTAAAAACACACCTTTTTAAAAAATGTAGGAAAAAAAGAGCTAAAGGTCAAAGTGCTCTAAATTCTTTTGTGCCTGTGATTTGTGCCTGTCAAGAAACCATTTTGAGGTGATAATTAGATTTTATCTGCAAATGAAGGTGGGAGGAAAAGAGTGGGCGGCGGCATCAACATTTTGCCAAAACAAGACAATTCACATGACTGGGTAGGAAAAAAAATTTACTCTGGCCGTTAGGGCTGCTGTCTGCTGTCTGATCACATCACGACACTATAATGAGATAAGGTATGTGTATGTCTTCCTTTCTTCTCCACAAGCAGACAAGGATATGAACCGGGCCAAGAGGAAAAGTGGAAAAACAATCTGCTATGGAGCCACCTGCCTCTCCATGTGCGATCATGGTGGAAGAGAATGTACCAGATCAGAAGGCTTTCAGGCCCCTCAGGTTTTCCACAGATGGTTCCATGAGTTGTTTCAAAATTAGTCAGGCACTGAGAGTCCAAAATGATAAAGATGTTTTGGCTTCAAGTAAAGTCCCCAAATCTGTCCAGGGAAGACAGCAGAGCTTTGTTCCAGGCAGGCTTCTGTCCCACATTTTCCTTTACTCCCAAGGAGATGTCCTCGATGTAACAGGTGATCACAGTGGTGCAATCTGACTGAAAATCTTCTCTTTCCCCAGGTTAAGATGGGGTCTGCAGACCAAGCAGGCAAGAAGCCTCCCCAGGAGACAGGGAAGAAACACAGAAGCTGAGATGGTGGGTTCGGAAGGGCATTTCAAAACCAGTACAGATGTAAATGGCAAATTTGTAAATCCTCATTGAGCATTCCTACACAGGCACATGCACACGTCGAAACTGGATTTGTTCCTGAGCCAACAAAAAACTGAAAGCAACTGTACAACAGAAAGTAAGCAGCAGACAATTAACCTCCGTCAAGACCACAAGAGCTGAGAAAGTAACTCAACAGAAAAATGGGCAAAGGACATCCTAAGATACCTCAGCCATTTGCCACCTCCCATCTCCTAGCCTACTCTATGGCTGTGAGTTCCCACTTCTCCTGGTTGAATTCCGAGTTGAGCTGAGTCTCTCTCCTGTGCAGTGGGCCTGAGTAAGATCCACTTCACATTCACACATGTCATAGAACGTGTTTTCTTTCAAAGCAGAAGCTAGAAAATAATGGTCAGCAGAAAGAAACAGACCCTCTCACACACTAATGGGTGCAGAAATTCACACGGACTTACAGAAGAAAAGAACTCAATAGGTTGGAAAACAGCCATTCATTTGATAATATTCTTGTGGAATTATGTTCAGAAAAACATACATATTCAAGGGTCTTTAAGTGTGCTTTATAGTGCTTCAAGTTCAGGGGGAAAAAGGAATTTTTCAACAGAGAAGTGTTTAAATAAATTACTCATATATACATATTTATATATTTACATATATTTATATTTTTATATTTACATATATTTATATATAAAATACTCATATATATATAGGTCATAAGTTATGTATATTGACATGAAATAGATTCAATAAATTATTCAGCCAATACTTTAGTTTGCAAAGAGTATAGGTAGTATAATCCAAAATTTGTAAGGGGAAATTTTTCTTTTTTGGTCTGTGTATCTATTCCCATAGAAGTATTCTGAAAAGACTCAAATGGAAGTTTGAGTGCAACTGTGCATGAGTGAGATTGGGAGAACATGAAAGCAATTGTACTTTCTTAACTTGATTGATGACAGTGGAAGATCTATGTCTATTTGCCTCAAAAATAAAAACATGAATTATTTTATAGATATCTGTATTGGATGACCTTTCTATTCTAAGAATGTATCTAACGGGCAGGTTAAGATGCTGTTTGTAATGCCAGCATCCCATATCAGGTGCCAGTTTGAATCTGGCTACACTACTTCCTATCCAGGTCCCTGATAATGCACTTGGGCAAGCAGACAAAGAACACAAGTACCTAGACCCCTGCCACCAACGTGGGAAACCAGGATGGAGTCCTTGGATCCTGCCTGAACCTTGCCTGGACCTGGCTGTTGCAGCCATTTAAGAACGACTCCCTGGATGGAAAAATGTCTTGGTCCCCCATCCCTAACTCCCATCACTCTGTCTTTGAAACAAATAAGCCATAAAAAAGATGGTATCTAACGACAGAAGAAAACATATAAACCAAGTTTGCTGACTCTGGCTAAGTGGAAATTGGCTATCCTATAAGACAAATTGTGGGAGGTTAATGACATCTCAGAACATCTTCAATTAGTCTTGCTACTTCCACATAATGTTAACTTGAGTACCCACTAATTTGCACTAATTTGCTAATTACTGTCCATTAGTTAGGAGACAGTGAGAAAGGGAAAGCAAATACTTCAGCCCTGTAAAACTTGTAGATTCACTCAGATGCGATGAAAGTTACCTCCCAAACTTGGCTTTCTTTTTTTAATTTTTTTAAAAAATACTTATTTTTCATTACACAGTTTTGTAGATATAGGGCTTACCCCAAATCCCTCTTGGAAAGTTCTTATGTGGGAGCATCACCATTGGAAAAGATTGTGAAGGGAGATCAATTAGCTCCCAGACAACTCCCCTAAATCTCTCTTCTGTATTTGCCACCTGCCCATATGTCTGCCTCACATGCCCATGTTCTCACTATGATGCTATTACCATACTGCGATGTTGCCAGACAGCCACATAGAGCCTGCTCTATCTTGGACTCTCAGCCTCTGAATCTCAGCTGAATAAACCTCTCTCTTTTTTAAAATTTCTTTTTATTATTATCATTTTGTGATACAGTTCCATAGGCCCTGCCATTTCCCTTATCCCCTCCCGAGTTCCCTCCGCCCACACTGAGTTCCCTTATATCATCACTATAGTATAGTTCTTTGTACACAGTCATATGTCCATCATTGCAGGCATGGACAATGGTAGAGAGTCCATTATCCTATTGTCAAGATATAGTAAACAGTTTCATAAAGGGATGTATAGCAACTATTTAATGGAGACAATCATATTTAGCAGCATGTAATTTAACTTCATGGCATTGTAAATTTCTCTTTTTCTTCCTGTTGTTGGTTTTGTAGTGTGGTTTTTCATTTAAGGAGATGCATAGTAACTCTGTAATGGAGACTGTCATATCAGATGTGAGGATACAATGCAGTATGCATCTCTACTTCCAGACAAAGATGGACTCCCAATGAATAAACCTCTTTTATTTATAAATTACGCGGAATCAGGTGTTTTGTTACAGCCACAGAAAATGGACTACAATACCACCTCACATTCTTCTGTGTGCTGTATTCCCCCATGGCAAAGATTTTTCCTTGACCCAATGCTTACAGCCTCCTCTAAGTCCTCTTCTCAACCCTCACTCATAAACTCGAACAAAACACTGACCTGGTTTCTAACGGCGTGAGACTGCATCCCTGGAAGTCGCAACCCACACTACAAACACCTAAGAAAACCCACAACTGTCAAAATTTGACATTCATCCAACACTTGAAGATAGAGGCTCCCCAGCTCTCAGCCTCTGTGGGAGGAAAAGAGTACAACTTTGATGAGCCCTGGTTAACAAACTCAAATAGGCTACACGTAAACCAAGCCTCCCGATCCTGCTTTTTCACAATTTTTCATTTCCTTGACCTAGCTCTACTTACTCTCCTCCTCCTCCATCATTCTCTTTTCAAAAAGTCCTGTCACCGTTGAACAAATTAGAGTTCAGTTCACCCTGACCCTCCATACTCCTGCCACAGTAAATTACAGACTACAATCCATCCTTCCTGCATTCACTAGTGTCCAGTGTGAAGGCACTCCCACTAAACTGTAGGCCTTCTGAGCTGGTCTTCTCTCATTAATGCATGGTAGAGACCCATTCCATATTTTCTGAACATTGCTGATGGATCAACAATTACAGATGGCTTTGAGTCTCTTATCAAACATTCAGACTGTCGTAACCTTGTTTAAGCATTTGGATGAAGCATCATTGTTCATTTCACTACATAAATACCTGGACGGTGCCAAGTGGCTGAACATCACAGCCCTGTGAGTCTCCTTAAACTCATCTTCAATTTGTTTCTTATCTTGATACAGCACTATCTGCTTCATGAGTAATATCATCTAAAAATATACACAACAGAGTACAGCATCCCAAGTTAATGAAAGAGTATGGATAGGAGCTGAATGAAGAGTATTTACTTCCCAGAAACAATTTTCTTGTTGTTATTCACCCTGCACTCTCCGACCCTAAATAAAGGTCTTCAAAAGTTCATGAAGAACATCCCCTACAGAAAAAAGAAAAACTATGCAGGAATTTCAAAAATTTAACAAAGGTTTATCTGGAAAAGATGGACTATTTGAGAAGTAGAAAGACACTGAGAAAGGAGGAGATAGCAGAAGCAGAGAGGGAATATTCCATCTGTTCACTTCCCAGATGTCAATAACCAGGACAACCAGGACTGGGCCATGCCGAATTCAGGAGCTAGGGTCTTCCACGTTGATAGCAGGAATCTGGACACTTGAACCATCACCTGCTCCCCTCAAGGTCTGCATTAGCATGAAGAGGGGGCGGGTGGTAGCCATTACTGGGTACCAAATTCAGTTGCCTAATGTAGAGCTTGAACATTTTAACTGCTAGGTTGAGCACTAGCTCTCAAGTTAACTTTAAATGCCATGTTCTCTCAAGAACTTTTGAAGTACTCTTCTATCTCCAGCCATGACTTCAATGGCGACTCACCAGAGGTCCTCTGGGCTTCCACTTCCAGAACTTCACAGGAGTCCAAGACTTCTGTCACATGCCTTTTCAGCTTTTATTCTTCAGGCTCTCTTAGGAGATGTGGGTGCTAATCTCCCTCAGCATTTCCCCTCATGCCCTCCTTATTCTTATTTCTTTACAGTGCTGACTTCTCAGCACTTTCAGTTAACTACAAACTGCCCCAGGTCTAATCAATCACTTCCAGCAGATGTGTCATAGGCAACAACTCTGGGTGCAGTACTGTGGAGGTTTCAAAAGTGTGATTCTCCAATGTATTCTCAAATGATGCACTCTCAGGTAGGGAGATGGTCTAGTTTCATATAGAAAGAATCTACTGGATAACACTGCTTGGTAAATACGGTTGAATGATGTGACTACCTGAAAAAGTCTGCTAATATCCAAGGCAGTGATAAACTGTCACACTACTAACATAATCAGTAAGTCAAACTTCTCCATTTAAGACTGTAACTTCTTCCCATTGTTCAAGATATTCTCATTTAAAAAAACGCCAACCAGAGTCAACCATTTTTAACATTTATTTTATTTTTTAATGGAAAGGCAGATTTGCAGAGAGAAGGAGGTACAGAGAGAAAGCTCTTCCATGCACTGGTTCCTTCCCCAAGTGTCACAATAGCCAGAGCTGAGCCGAACCAAAGCCAGGAGCCAGGCGCTTCTTGCATGCCTCCCACATGGGTGCAGGGTACTAAAACTTTGAGCCATCCTCCACTGCCTTCCCAGGCCACAAGCAGCAAGCTGAATGGGAGGTGGAGCACCTGGGACACAAACCAGCACACATATGGGATCCTGGTGCATGCAAAAATTTAGCCACTAGGCTATCACACTGGGCTCCAGTGTTAACTATTCTAACATGTCTTTCTGTTGCACCTTCACACCTTCCCATTTCCCAACATCCTCACAATTACTGTTGGCACTGCCAACACATGCAGATAGGAAAGTGCGTCTCATCCCCCGTGTCTGCTGGGAGGGATTCCCATTCCCACTGCACTGAAACAGTAGTGCACAGGGTCTCCTTTTCTCTCTGGCTTAAAATCATCCGCTTGATCTGGACAACAGCCTCAACTTCCATCTCCTTCAGTCTCTCCCTCTTATGTTGAACAAAAAACATCATAGACACTAAAAATGCTCCCCAACTATGGATCTTTACAAAAGTACAAATTTATCATTTAGTCTCATCTTTTCATGTTTTGACTTCCATCATCTTAAAAGATGGATTGGATTTTGAGCTTCTAGTGAATAAATTAATTTAGTTATGGATTAAAAAAAGAATTCAATTCATAGGGTGGGTATTTAGCATAGCAATTAAGATGCTTACATCCCAGATGAGAATACCTCGGTTCACATCCTGCTCTGGCTCCTGACCGCAGCTTCCTAATGATGCACACATTGGAGGGTATCTATGGTGACATATGTAGTAGGGTCCCCTGCCGGAGTCCAGCTCCGGCCAAGGTTCAGAACTCGTGAAGTGTGCATGGCGTTGGCGCAAAGAGAGAAAGAAAAAGATGGACCACTAGGATTCCATGATGATAGTGGACACAGCAATAAAGCGTCCGCTTTATTTATACAGAATCAGTTAAACTCTGGCTCAGACTTTTTACGTCATGATTAAATGGGTGTTACTAAAGATAATTGTGCCGTTTGTTTCACCTAAGGCAGGATGTTATCCATGCTGGCGCCTATCAATCAGTAACACATTCCTACTACAATCCTCATTCTATAACTGGTCTTGAATCAGCTAAGGGAGGAAATGTAACACAGGAGGCAGGACCCAAAGATCAAAGAAAGAGGGAAAGAATGGGTTTCCCCTATACCTGGAGACTATCACCCTTGATTAGCATAAGATCAATGGGAGAGGAAAAGCCCTAAACACAGGTTCCCACCACCTGGGGACAGAACACCCTTGATTAGCATATAGTCAATAGGTGGAAAATCCTAAGAATAGGTTTCTGCTATGCCTCTGATTAGCATAGGATCGAAAGGGGGAGTTAACACCCCTGATCAGTATATTGCCAATGAAGGCAGCTGTGACAGCAATAGGTAAAAAACTTTTTGCTAAAAGCGAATATCAGTAACATCAACTTTCAAGCTCACATAGATACTACACGTTAACCCCGCAGGGGCAGACAATGCCTAGGTAGATTACTGAAAACTCAGTGGGGAAGTCTGGTGTCTGGCAATGGAAAGCGGGCTGCATTCAGGTGATCAAAGCAACATCCCTCCATAGCCCTGCTCAGCGGGGGGTTCCTTCGTGGCCCTGACTGCAATGAAAGCAATGCTCCTCACACCTTCCTGTCCTCCACATCCATCACACGGACCCCGGCAGTCCCCAATGCCAACATGGGAGACCCAGATTGAGTTGCTACATTCTGACTTTGAACTGGCCAAGCTCTAGCTGTTGTCAGCACTTGGAGCATGACTCAGCAGGCAGAAGCTCTCCATCTCCCTCCAATTTAAAAAATAAAATGAAACTTTAAAAGTTACCTATAGAGCTTTGCTCCTCTCAAAGTGTGATCCTTGACCAAGAGCATCGACAAAACTTAGCTAAGCAAAAGTTCATTCCCCTATCCCAAACCAACTACATTGCAACAAGATTCCCAGGGACTCACAACCAACATAGGCTACCCTGGATATTTTTAGTGACTGCCACTAAAATCTTGTGAACTCGGAGCACTCTGATCAACAAGTCATTACAATGGATTTGAGGAATCCACTGATGGATTGAAACATCACCCCAACACACATCTACTGAAAACTATCTATTTGGTGCTTTCTCATCCTTTGTGCTGGGTCTTTGTTGCCTGTTGCCTTTTAAAGCCATGGTCAGAAGCTAATGGCTACAAGCCACAGCCTGGGATTAAGGGCTTCCTTTGAGACACAGGGAGCTGTTGAATCATACCAAGATACCCTAGGCTGTCTACTTGCACCACCAGAATAGGTGAGAACTTGCAAAAATCATCAAGGGGAGAAAGCTCAAAGAGCAACTGCTCAAGTGAGAGTATACAGAAGGAGGAAGAGAAGCAGCCAGGCAGCCCAAGAGGGAAAGAGATATTTGCATGCTGATTTTGATGTACCGGGCTGGTTTCTGAGCACTAGGAAGTTCAAAACAACTCTCTCCTTTTATGCAGCTGTTGGGCTCCTCTGGTATGTTCCAATTCTCTCATTTTGTCATTGCCCTAGGCCACAGACATATCCTTCTGCTCTGCAAATTTGTCTGCTGCCAACAGTTGAATAAAAGTGGCTCAGATGTCACCATGGTAGTGGATACTGTCACAGAGCTGACATCTTGATGAAACTACACAGTTCTGTCTCGGTAATCATCAGTGAGCTAACCTAACGTCAACTCTAAGCACTTGGCAAGAAGCATTTGATCAGACTGGACCAGAGGAATGTCATCCCACAGTTCAAACGGGCCCCTGAAGCCAGGGTCACCACGTGGGGGCACACCATTCCCAGAGAGTGAGGGTCTGACTCAGCATCACCACCATGTTGTCCTACGAGAAAGAAACTGTAAGGAGTTATTCCAATACCCGTCGCCATTCCTTCTTCCTCACAGCTCATGAAGTTCGCCCCGGCCTAGCTATCCACCAATCGGATGTAACCTGGCTTTCCACCTGAATCCCACCTCCCAATCTTCCAGCCCCTTCCCCAACCCCGCCCACTTGCCAATCATCCCCAGGCATTCACCTGCAGGCACCAATCCCCTGGGGGCCTGCCCTCAATCCCTCCCCAATCCCCACCCCCTATACCTGGCTGACAAAAAGGCTCCCCCAGGTGCGGCTCGCTCTCTTATCCCGGCTCTTATCCCTCCCCCTCTTAGCCCGCTCTTACCCCTCTCTTCTCCCTCTCTTCTCTCTCTCTCTTCTCTCTTGCTTTTCTTTGCTCTCCCGTTCCCCTCTACCCATTCCTGCTCCGTTGGAATAAAACCTCCTAAGATATACCTCGTTGCGTCTGGTGTGTTTCAGCTCACGGTAAAGAACCAGGTTGTGGGAATTAGCTGCGCGTAATAATAGCGTAATAATATCGGGATAATATCGTAATATTGTATGAACTAGAACTCTACAATCTTTTTAAATAACTAACAGAAACACAACTCTAACCTTCTGTGTGATGCTTTCTCTGAATGTTCCTAAAGGAATGGGAAACCTGAACGCTGCCCTGAATGGAATCAAAAGGGGCCTTTATGGCATCATAGCAGTGGCTCTGCAGACAGGTGTGGCAGTCAGTAAAAGGGAGCACACCAGATGTCCTTTCTATCAAGGGCAAAACTTCTTCATAGACAAACCTTCTCCCTGTGTTCTTCATACTTCTCCAACCATAAGATCATTGTCTTGTGAGCCATCACTCTAATATGGACCATAGCCTGAAGCTCATCCAATGACTTCCATCACCCTTGCTGTTCTTATCTTGCTGTTCCCTAGGAAAACATCCCATCCTCACTAGTCCCCCAAACTGCTGAAACAGCCCACAGTGCTACAGAACATCCACTTTGTTTAAACACATATTTACTTATTCCACATGGTTTTCTGACTCCACCCTTTTTCCTCTTACCTTCACAGACATTTGGCCTTTCTCAGGGACATCTACCCTTTCCAACAGTCCAAGAAATGATTATTTTCTGAGTACTCTGTACAAGGAGGTGATGGAAACTCTGGGCATGTTCCCAATACCTCCACCTGTCATCTAACACCCAACTCTCCACACCTACACGATAATATTCCAGCAGCCTCAAGGGGCCATACACTGGATGTAACTGGTTACAAGAACAACTACCTTGCTCAGGTTGTGTTTAGAACTGAGATCCAAGAGCACCAATGATTCTCTCCGCTAACTTGAACCCAAGACATGTAAATTTGGTGACTCTGAAGGGCAGAAGCAGAGAAATATGGGTTGCAGTGATGGGCAAATGGGTGAGTAGATTAGGATACATAGATGGATGAACAGATAGATTGGTGTTATAGACTGAATTTACATCCCCTCAAAATCTAGACATTGAAACTCTGTTTCTCAATATACTGCTCTTATAAGCAAGGTCTTTGAGAGGAACAATGAGAAGACATCAGCTATAAAACAGGAAGCAACTTTCTCCAGATAGCAAATCTGTTCATACGTAAATCTGGGATTTCCCAGCCTCCAAACACTCTGAGGAAATATATCTTTGGTTTTACAAGCCATTCAGTCAATGATATTTTGTTACAGCCTCTAAGTGGACTAAGAAATGGATACTCTGTAGCATGGCAGGTAAATAAATTGATCTTGAGAAAGAAGAAGTGTCAGGTGATAGCACGGTCCTTGGGCACAGACAGCTTCCCAGGCCCGGCTTCACAATCCGCAGGTCTGCCTTGGTTTCAGACTGCTCCTGTAGTCTTACTAAAGGTTGAATCAATCCAAAACAAAACTCCCTTCCCTCAAACATGGGAGCATCTACAACTGGCTTTGGAAATTTGTTCATTTTGACCAAAACTTTGCTATTAATAATCCTTTTGCTCCTATCATATTGAATTATCCTGAGAACTCTCCATAAAGATTCTTTGCTTATTTGCATTATTATCATCATCATCATTTTATGATACAGTTCCATAGGTCCTGGGATTTCCCCATCTCTCCCTCCCACCACCAGTTTCCTTATTTCATTACAACAGTATGGTTCCAACAGTCATAAATCCATCACTGCAGGCATGGACAATGGCAGAGAATCCAGCACCCCATTGTCAAGACACATTCAACAGTTTCACTGGGAGTCCAGCCTCGATCCAGAAGTAGAGATGCACACTGCATCGTATCCTCACATCTGGACATGACAGTCTTCACTGCACAGTCACTATACATCCCCCCAAATGACAAGCCACAAAACAAAATCAACAACAGGAAGAAAGAAATTTACAATGCCATGAAATTAAATAGCATGCTACTTAGTGACTAACGCATTGCTGATGAAATTGAAAAGAAAATGAAGAACTTTCTTGGAGAAAATGATGCTTCTATGTCATCTTTGAGTTGGTGAAGAATTTAATGAGAAAAAAATTCTGAAGAAATGAAACTAAAAACAAAAACATCAAAATCCATGAGATATAGTTTCCACTGATTTTTGTTGGTGAGATGTGTCTCTTATAGGCAATAAATAGATAGGTTTTTTTTTTTTTTTAATCCAGTCTGCTAATCTATGATGTATGATATTGAGGAGCTTTACATTCAGGGTTAATACAGGTGGTAATTTGGTCCTGTCATTTAGTAATGGGCTGTTCACTGACTTAGTCTTCTGTTGTTGTTTTACTGGGATGTTCTCCACATTTGCCTTTGGTTTTGGTGGGTGCTATTCTTTTTCTCTGTCAAAACAACATCTTGACAGAGGGCAGGTTTGGAAGAGGCATATTTTTTCAAATTTTCTTTACTGTGGAAGCATTTTTATTTCATTTTCAAAGACAAAGGAAAGTTTTGCTGGGTACATTATTGTGGGCCAGAATTTTTTGCTTTTAGAATCTGGGCTGGCCAATAGAGTTTGCTCTGAGAAGTCAGGTGTGAGTTTGATTGGGGTTCCTCTATAGGGTCCTTGATTTTTTTTTTTTCATGTGCACATTTAAGAATCTTTTTCTTATGTTCAACTGAAAAGAGTCTGATTATCATGTGCCATTGTGAAGATCACTTTTGATCAACTCTGTTGGGAATTATGGGAACCTTCTGTATATTGTTTTTAAATTCTTTCTCCAGATTAGGGATTTTTTCCTTTATTATTTTATTGAATACATTTTTAAACCCAGCTTCTTTTTCTGCACCTTCTGGAACTCCCATAACCCTTATGTTTGGACTTTTAATAGTGTCTCTTAATTCTTGAATACTTTTTTTTAGCTTAAGCCAGCTCTGCTTCCAGCTTTTTGATTGTTTCTCCATTGTAACAAGACATATCTTCTAAGTCTGAGATTCTTTCTTCTGCCTCCTTCATTCTTTTATTGAGACTTTCCACTGAATTTTTAATTTGCTCTATTGTGTCCTTACTTTCTATTTCTTTTGTTTTTTTTTTAAGACTTATTTATTTTTATTGCAAAGTCAGTCATACAGAGAGGAGGAGAGACAGAAAGGAAGACCTTCCATCCACTGATTCACTCCCCAAGTGACCACAATGGCTGGTGCTGAGGCAATCCAAAGTCAGGAGCTCTTCTGGGTCTCCCATGTGGGTGTAGCGTCCCAAGGCTTTGGGCTGTCCTCGACCACTTTTTCAGGGCATAAGCAGGGAGCTGGAAGGGAAGCAGGGTCACCAGGATTAGAACTGGTGCCCATATGGGATCCCTGTATGTTTTAGCTGTTAGGCCACCACGCCAGGTCCGAGTCCTTCATTTCTAACAATTTGGCTTGATTTTGTTTCAGTGTTGCTATTTCCTATGTGACATATTCCTTAAATTCCTACATGTGCTTCTCTTTGTTGATAAGAAGCCTTATAATAAATGTTTTGAGTTTGTATCCCCCATTTTCTCAATGTATTCCTCAGTGAACTCTGAGGTTGGCAAAGACTTTTAACTGCTTTGCAGGGGAGTTTTCGGTAATATTCATTGTGCCTTTGTTTTTTCTCTTGCTCTTGGTCATTGTAATTCTGGTTATAAGATTCTTCTCTTTGGGGTAGGTTTCCAAGCTCTGACAGTCTCAGGTCTACAGTTCAATTTTATTTATTGCAGTTGGTACATGGCTCTTTGTTTGCATTCACTTGTACCACTCCCTGCAGTGAGTTCCAGATCTGGGCTCTTATGTTAGATTTCCACCAAGGTCTCTACAGCCCCAACTCCTGGTTCACCACTCTCCACCTCCTGTGATACTGTGCTGGGGTTGCATCACTGTCTGGATAACCTTTCTCCCTCTTTTGGTTGGAGAAGGTCCCAGGATCAGGGAGACAGCAGGTGTCCTAAACAGCTAGGTTGTTGGTCTTGTCGAAACCTGCTAGCCCATTATATCTGAGGGCCACACAGACCGATTTTGAGTGATAAGAAGCCAAATCATATTATTTTCAAAGTAGGACCAGTGCAGTGCATTAACATGGAAGTGATTTTGCTCCCAGCTCAGCAAATACACAGCTCACTGTTGTCTCTGCAGTTTCACAGCCTTTGCCATACTATACAAAATGGCACCTTACGTGCAACTTGTGTAGTTGTTGTTCTGCTGACCATTAGGTGTGGGGGCTACCTTGACCTATTTGGGGTGGAACCTGTAGAATGCCATGTTGTTGCTATTTACTGGACCAGAAATAAGTTCTCTCCAAGCTTAGTACATGTGCAGTCCTGTCCCATGACCTTTCCCCCCCTACACAAGATGGTGCCTGATTTGGCTCTCCTGGGGTTCTGGGCTGTGAAATCCATTCTGTTCTCACAGTGCCTGCTGGAAATCTGCTTCGGTATCTCTGCTCCTGGTCAAATCAAACAAACCAGCAGGATGAGTAGTTCTATGTCTGGGTTCACCTCCTGAGGGCCCGTTGAACTACCCTTCTCATCTAGTTGTTGTTGGTGGTGCTGGTCAGTGTAATACCTCACTGTTGTCTCTGTTGCATTCCTGTGTCCGTCATATTCCAGGTGCCACTTTACCATCGGTCTGTCCTCTCCAATGTCTCTCTGTTAAAACGTGTCATTACCCTATTCTGCCACCTTTTTTTCCCTGGTTTTTAAAACAAACAAACAAACAAAAAAAAACATTTCTTTGAGAAGCAAAAAGTCTGAGTCAGAGAGATCTCCCAACTTCTGGTTCATTCCCCAAATTCCTGCAATAGTCAAGGTTGGCACAGGCCTGAAGTCAGGAGTTAGGAATTCAATCCATGTTTCCCACATGGATGATAAGAAGCCAACCATTTCAGATATCACTGCTGCCTTCCAGGGGCTCATTAGCAGGAAGCTGGAGACAGGAACCGGAATTAGGCATTTTACTTAGACACACTGATGTGGGACACGGACCTCTTAACTAGTCTTGCAGTCACTGCCCTGTGTTAATAGCTCAAATGGATTAGCATATATTATACAAGGTTATATGTTTGGGTGGTCTGAGGTGTTATAAAGTCATGTGTGTGATGCAGGTATTCAAATGATTATTATTCCTACTCAAATAATCATGATAACAGACAATAAATCAGCTTCCACAATATGTCCACTGTTATCGCCATCTCTGGAATGACCCTTCAACACCTCTCACTGACCGTAAACCTACATTTCTTCAGATAGACATGATTTTTATAAAGAGCTTTAACTCAAGTGTTATAAGAGTGATCATATGCTTTAGTCAAATTTTTAAAGCACTGTTTTGTTCAATAAAGTTAAAGTTGGAATATGACAATATTGAAAGACAGCTTTATTTTGAACATGTGAATACTATTACATAAACCGTATTTTGCATCATCACATTTTTTGTCACTGTATTAAGCATCTAGATAATGCTCACTTGGCTGCAAAAAAGAAGGGTTAAAATGCATTTTTTTTAAGACAGGCATAGTGGATTAAGCACCACTTAAGACATCCTCACTCCATATTGAAGTGCCAGTTTCCATTCAAGTTATGCTGCCTCCAAACCAGCTTGGGGTACAGTGGAATATGGCTCAAATATTTGGGTTCGTGCTGCCCACATGAGAGACCCAGAAGAAGTTCTGGATTTGTGGTTCTTGCCTAGGCTAGCTAGCCCATGGGAAGAGTAAACCAGCAGAAAGAAGAT
This sequence comes from Ochotona princeps, assembly GCF_030435755.1. Lineage (NCBI taxonomy): Eukaryota > Metazoa > Chordata > Mammalia > Lagomorpha > Ochotonidae > Ochotona > Ochotona princeps. The sequence continues at coordinate 20,924,662 of NC_080832.1, forward strand.
CTTTTGCTCTATCTGTTCTTTTGGCTTTGACATATATAAAAATAAAATTTAAAAACATTGAAAATATTTGTGATTGGTGTTTAACCTATACGAATATATGCCAAGCATTCAGACAGGTTAGATAACCAAGTCCAGGGCAGTATTTGACATGTTGTTAAGATGTCAGTTGGGACACCCACATCCCATATTGCACTGTCTGGGTTCAAGTCCAAGCTCAGCTTTCAATTATATCTTTCTGCTTACGTGTCCCTGGGAAACAGGATCCAGTACCTTTGTCGCTACCACCTATGTGGGAGACCTGGACCTAGCCTCCTGGTTTTGCAGGAATCAAACATTTATGTGAACCAGTGGACAGGATATCTGTCACTCTCATATAGCTAAGTTTAACAAAATAGAACATATATGAACAGATGATTACAGACAGATGTTGATGATCTAAGTCATGACCGTAAATTCTACATCACACACTGAAAATATATAAGCTGTTGATGGAAAAATGAACTGTTGTACCTATTACCTCCTCACCCTAGCTGTAGTCTGTGGCAGTGGATATAGATAATGTACTTTTTTGGAGTCACAACTTTCTTCCTATTATGAGTGATAAGCCACAACTATTTTTCTCAAGACTTCAAGAAAGTGTGAAATAAGATACATAAATGTCAAGCCATAGCCAGTAGGTCACTAAGGGAGTTAGCACTCAGAAGCCTTTCCAAGGCAGGTTGGTACAACCAAGTTCAGGCAGATTTCAGCCTGTGCGATCAAAGATAATGAGTCATCACGCACAGTCCTTTGAAAACACTAGACAGCTTCAGTATGTTTTCCTGAGCTTCACTCTAACTGAAACTACTTTGAGACAAGAAATGTTTCTTGTGCCTGAACTATGCTCACAACTCCAAGGTTAAGTAGTTTCTGATTTTAAAAAAATGCATGTGGGCAGTTAGAATTGAAGCATGCCAATCTGAAAATACTGGTAGAACTGTACATCTCAGAATAGTGAAGTCTGCTGTTGAGACAGGAAATCTGAAGCCCATGCACCCTAAGATGGACAGGCAACCGAAAGCTTGACAAAAGCCTTTTGACTCTGATGATCTCCCACCTAATGACATTTGCAACTTTAAAAAAGATGCAGTTTCCTCCCTGTTGGTGGAGACACATGAGTTATCTGCACCTGATGGAAATACACGCAGCAAGCTAGCATGGGGTAACAGAGGAGTGTGAGCTTTCAAGTTAGACAGATGTGAGTGTTGGTTCTGCTACTTTGCTGCTGGCTGTGGCATCTGTATGTTACTCTACCTTTCTGAAGTCTAGTTTCTTACCTCTAAAGTGGGGCTGACGCATGGTTGGATCACACAGGTGCTATGAAGATGTAGCATGATAATATATTTAATAATCTAGGGCAGAATTAGCTTGATTTCACTCCCTTCTAGCTGCACTTGTCTGCACCCTTGTACCCAGCACCCAGTGTGGACATTCCAGGCAAGCCACAGAGGAACCCCTGCCATGGTGACCCCATTGCCACTAGCCTCAGGCTGTGCTCACAGTCGTGACTTCCTCTTCACAAGCGTTACAAGTGATGTTTGCACAACACGCAAAGCTCTAATGAGCTCATGGGAAGTTCTTGAAAGACACTGCAAAAATCCTGAGTTGGTTATTTTTTAAATTCTGAAACATTTGGAGCTGACCATTTTTATGTAATGTGTGTGTGTGTGTGTGCAAGGCTGTGGACTAAACCCTGAGAATACGAAGATAAACATGCTTTATGTCCCCTTCAGTTTCATGGTGTAGGGAAGGAGACAACGCCATGAACAATTTCAACATGCCACCGTGGGTACTACTACAGAAGAATGAAAAAGAGCCCTTCCCTTACACATTACTTTGAAGCTCAAAAGCATTTTCCACACGCGTTAGCCTGACAAAAAGTAATCTGATGAGTGAGGGGAAGTGTTCCTGTTACTCATCATTTCCAGGGCCGACACGAGGAAGTCAAACACAGGGAGGTGAAGAGAGCCAGCCAAGACCACAGCAGTAACAACCACACATCTGGGTATCCATCTCTGATGTCTGTGTGCCCTCCAGGATGGTCACGGCCCACCAGGACTTCTCAGCACACGTTCTTCCCAAACCTGCAAATGCCTTACAAGAGTCACCTACAACATAGCTCCCAGGAAAAGGCCAGATATGGCAGCCTGTCCTCAACCTAGTTCTCTATTCCCCCTGCTTGTGCTCTCCCATAATACCCCTTCTCAAGAGCCAGCCAGTTTCCCTGTTGTGCTGGATTGTTTGGGAGCACTAATGCTTTTGTGTGTACTCTTTTTCCAGATTCTCTTCTTTCACCTCACTCAATTCCATTTTCCCATTTCTCCTCTAACTGAAGAGGGCCCAGAACTGAGCTACCTGAGCATGAGGACAGGGCACTAATCACAGCCCGTTCTTCACTGTTATTGGCCCATCTCTCACCACTAGACTGTGGTGTCCTTACAGCCTCTGTGTTTAGTCCGCTGGCTGTTTGTGCATCAAATACATGAAAATTTAAGACACACTTCCTGGCCTAGAGCACCCTCTGTAATAGTGGGGCCCAGACTCAATCCAAGTTTTGCCATCAGTCCCACAGTACCATGCAGGCACCACTGTAAATTACAAGTATCCAGAAAAACGAGAGGATCATGCATCTTTTGAGAGTATCAACAATTATTGTCAATATCGTTTCATCACTGTTGGCATCGCACGTGGTATATGGCTTACGTCACCAGGGATACTGAGCTCCGGCCCGGCCATGCACTTTCTGAGTGAGCTCTTTGCTTGCAGTCCTCTGTCTGCTCACCTCCGACACCTGAGGCTTAGTACAGCATTCCACACATGGCAACTCTAAGGATTAGTTGACCGACTGAAGCAATGACATGCTGCCACTGCTTGACTTTGCTTTCCAAAACTGACTTTGGCTTGGGGCCTGGGGCAGGGAGCACAGGGGAGTGGGGGTATGTGATCCAAAGCATCAATCCTTAGTCTCTGTGACCTTGATCCTGCAGTCTGCTGGGAAAATAGGCTCCACATGATAGGTCTTTTGGGGGAGTCTCAACTATGAAGAAACTTTCCTGAAGTCAGACACAAAAGCCAGAGCTAACAGGAAGTGAAGACCATGTGGTCGGTAGGTGGACAGGGGATGTGATGAGCTGTTTGTAAGGAAGCACCTGATGGGGGAGAGATTTGGTTGGGATGAGACAGTGAGAAAGCTGCCCAGTAAGGGGCAGACCAGCCCCTGTCAGCTGCGACCGCAGCAGCCTTAAGAAAGTGCTGGGGAAAGAAAGAGGAAATTGGTTACCTCAGTGCCCAACAACTTTCTGGTTTCAGCTCTAGGGCAGACATGACCCGACTTAACAGGGATCCCTTCACACTATAAGTAGATCTGAGCTTCAGGATGTAGTCTCTGCTATAGTGTAACAGGAGTCTGACAGCCTTTGTGGGATTCAGATACAAGCAGCCCATTTTAGGATGGAAGCCTGATCAACACACTCCTCACTGGGTGAGAAGTCCAGGACCTTAGTGCAAGAGGGAGTTCTCCTTGGGGAAGGGGAAACACATGTCCACGCCATGTGCACAACTTCTCCAGGGCAGAACACAGGCTGATTGGAGCCTTAAAGCACCTGCTCCACCTGGCACCCTTTTGCTTTGCCCAAGCTGGCTGTCCTTTTCTGGCAGAGTGGCCTTACTGTCCTATGAACAGACAGTCATAAAAAAGCAAACTTAGAGCCAGATGGTCCTTGTTTGGAGCAGGTGTCCAGTGTTCCTGGCCTAGGGCACCTCCAGTCTAGCTTATGGCCACACTCTGGCACAGCGTGTACTCTGAGGAACAAAGCATGGACAAGAAGAGTTGCAACCCTAGAGGTCGATGAGAGGCACTCTGGGAGCATTAGCAAAGTGTTGTTAAGAAGGGCTTTCTCCAACAGGAGAAACTGAGAGCAGAACTGATCTTAGCTGGCAGCTTGTGGCAGTGGCCTGGTAAGAGTGAGGATGGGCTGCCAAAACACCCCAGTTTGCTGGATTTCTCATTCCACTCGGCACAGATCACACCAGGGATTAAAGACTGAAGAAAAGGAGCCTGGAATTGCTATTACTTGTAACCCTTGACATAACAAGGCACAGGTAGACAGGAATCAGAATAATGAAACTGAAGGGTGTTCAACAGGTTCACAAAAGATGGCATTAAAAGATGAGTTTATTTCGATGTAAATGTTTTAGAAATGAGAGCCTGGAGCAGTGGTCCAATGGCTAAATCCTTATCTTGTACGCGCCAGAATCCCATATGGGTAACAGTTTGTGTCCTGGCTCCCTCACTTCCCATCCAGCTCCCTACTTGTGGCCTGGGAAAGCAGTAGAGGATGGCCCAATGCCACATGATAGACCTGGAAGGAGCTTCTGGCTCCTGGCTTTGGATCAGCTCAGCTCTGGCTGTTGCAGCCACTTAGGGAGTGAACCAGCAGATGGAAGATCTTTCCACTCTGTGGCTCCTTCCTTCTGTAAATCTACCTTTCCAAAAAAAATTAAATTTTTTTTAAAAAGTTTTTTAAATCCATGCATGGTTCTCTCACCATATGCATTGTCTAAGTACTTTTTTGAAGACTCCAGATGCTCCTTTTTGACTGAAGTATTTCTCTGTTCTACACAGAACGCACATGGTCAGATGCCATCCCCCGAATACTGTGAATACCTCTTGATCCTCCCATAGCCCTTATAGTTCAGAATAGTGCCTGGCCCAAGCAGGCCCACAGCCAGTTCCTGCTGGATGCTTCCAACAGAAACATGCCTGCAGCTACATTTTATTTGAAAAGCAAAGAAGGGCAGGCAGGCAAATTGAGAGGTTCCATCTTTTGGCTGCTTTCTCAAACACCTGCAACATTGAGTGTTGTTTCAGGCTGCAGCTAGGAGCCCAGTACTCCATCTGGGTTTCTCAGTGAGGGGCAGAGCCCCAGTGTAATCATTAGCCATCATCTGCTAAACCAGGACCTCTGACAGGGGACACATTTGTGCCAAATGGTAAAAAATGCTAGGGTTCCTTACCTGCTGAAAATTGGGATTATCAAAGGGATTTATCAGAAAAATTAAATATACCAAAGCTCCTAATACTGTACCTAACTCTGATCTAAAAATTACAGACAGGCTAAGTCAGCCTAGAGATGAAATTACCCCTTTGGAACATCCATGTTCGATTACAGTACTTAGGCTTGACTCCCAGCTCCGCTCTTGATACCTGCTTCCTGCTAATGCACACCCTCAAAGGCGGCAGGCAAGGACTCAAGTGCTTGGCTTCCCAACATCTAGATGGGAAACTTAGATTGAGTTCCAGGTCCTGCTTCACCCTGTCCCAACCTTTGCTGTTCTGAGCATGTTTGGAAGTAAACTGGTTGATGGAGGATCCCGCTCACATACTCAAATAAATAAAATAAAAATTGCAAAGCATAAAACTGAAGAGAACATCTCACTATATACTTTGTTGCAAATTGTAAAACACCAGTTTACCAGGACTATTAAAGTTTTGAAAACCTAGAACTTTTATTGAATTCCGGGAGTTCAAAAACCATAAGGCAAAAATCAATCTGTGGTTTTTTGCAGCAAAAATGATCCCAGCTTTCATAAGATCAGGAAGACCACTTATTTACTTCCAGTTATTTCAACTTTATTTTAAAAATGCACCTCTTTGACAACAGTTGAGTTTTGTTACAATTTTGATATACAAAACTATAAATGCATCATATTATGTAAAAATTAATTCCTCAAACCACAATTTAAAGTCCTTGAAGTATCACATGCTTTTTTTTTTTTTTTTAAACAAAGCAAACAAAAAAATCTAGTCATCACCTAGTAGAAAAGGAAAACTGGCTTGTCAAGGTGGTTTAGTCCCACAATGTTCACACAGTGCTAGCACTGAGCAGGTCTTTGAAAACATGTACTGTATTAATCAGATCTTTATTATAGCAGTTGGCTAAATGTAAGAAGCCAAGTCGCAATTTTATTATTTTAAAATTCTGAACAGCAAGAGAGGGAAGCAGACAAAAATCTACCCCTTTGTTCACTCCCCCAAACCCTGCAACACCAGGACTGGCCCAGGATGGAGCCTGACGGGCGCCAGGACCTCAGTTCTGGTCTCCCGTGAGAGGGAAGGACTTGAGCCATCACCTGGTACCTCCAAGAGACTCGTTAGCAGGAAGCTGGACTATGGCACAGGGCCAGTACGCAAAACCAGGCATTCTAATACCAACTGCAACCATCCCAAGCAGCATGTGAACTGCTGCACCAAACGTCTGCCCCACGAGTTTCTGCTGTACTTCAGTGGAAAGAAGGATGGAGGGGAACAAGCGTGGGAAGTGTGGGTGGCAGTATCCCATCTTTTGGAGTGACACTACTCTGTGACACCCCCTGGACAGCACACCTTTCACCCTCTCGGGCCACTTGACTTTGCGGAAGATGGTTTCCCTTCCTTGTGAACACTCAAGAACTCACAGCAGACAGCTAACTCACAGAAACCACCCGTTGGGAGGAACTACGTCTTACAAGACTTGGAATCAAGAACAGGGCTGAGAACGGTCCCTGGGGTTATTGAGGTGGGGAGAGCACCAACAGGGCTTGAGCAGATTCCACAACCAGCTCTCCAAGGTAACACAGGTCCAGGCCATCCCAGGCACCGGATTGCAATTCCCCAAGCAATGAGCCAGATTAAGATATATGACATAAAACAGTGGTTCTCCAGCTTGGCCACCCACCTTAAGAATCACCCAGTGCCCTGACAGTCCATATAGGCCGCATAGCAGAAAACAAACGGTGGAAACTTACTGCATCTGGTGAACTTTGACAAAACCAGCTCTACCATTCTTGGAGAACGTAGATGAATTATTTGATCTACAGGACAGTCCCTTGTGGGGCTTCCTTATTGTCATTCCTACTTTGAAACCTGCACCCTGAGAGACAAGATGAAGTCATTTTCTCGCAGCTACACAGCACAGGTGGCCCGCACAGGGTCTCGGCTACCCTTCTTCTGGCTCTGCCAAATGCCACTGCACCTGGCAGCTTAGAGGACCTGCCGTGTCCCTAGCGCACAGGTGCAGGTTCCGGGACTGCTTCAAGTCGCAGCGGAGGGTGATGCACCAGCTGCCCAGCCAAGCTCTCATCAACACCTGCATAGGTGTTCATAAAGAAGAAAAACTCCACATCCTCTTACCGGTACCCCGCGAAAGAACTCTCAATGTGCGAAGCCCGAGCAGTTTGCCTGGACTGTCAAGACCTACACTGGCCCATCCCCCGGTGCCAAGCGACCGCACCCTTCCAAGGGACCAAATTCGCACTCGAGACACAGAAGGCTCTTCTAGGTGACAGACAAACCCTGAACCGGGGCAGCCAGCCAGCGCTGCTTGGCGCCCTCAAGCCGAGCAGCCGGCAACCCGCACAATCGCCGCGAACGCGCACCCCGCAGCGGTGCTCTGACCTGGCGCGGGCATCTTCCGCCCGGGGTCCCCAAGCCTTTGCAGCCCAGCAACGGTGGCGGGGGAGGGGGCGCGTCCAATCTCGGCCTCCCCGCCGGCAGCCGGCCCCGGCCGGTGTCTGCGCACGTCCTGGCCGCCACCTGCCCGCGCACGGCCCTCCCTGCCAGCGCCCCAGTCTCCCTTACCTGAGCCGGAGATGTGGACGCGGAGTGGGCGGCCCCGGCTCGAGGACGCCGAGAGGTCGCTCTGGGAGCGGCCGCGGGGGCTCGGGTCCCCAGGCAGCCAGCGCAGGGCCGGCGGCGGGGCGGGCTCCTCGGGATCGGGGACCGGGGCCGTGGGCGCTGGTGCAGCCAAAGACTCGCCCGGGGGCCCCGGGGGGCGCTTGCCCTCCTCTGCCATCGGCTCGGGCGGCAGCGGCGGGCGCGGAGCACCGGGTGGGGCCGGCGCCGAGGGCTGCCCTGCTCGGCGCTGCCCCGTGCGCGGCCACCGGGAGGCCGCGGGGAGGGCGGGCGGCTGGACGCCGGGCGCCGCGGAGCCGGTGGGGAGGGCGGGAGGAGGAAGAGGACAGAAAAGTTTGCACAGGAAGGAGACGCCTACAGCCGGCTCTCGCTCCCGCGGGCGAAAGCCACAGGGCTCGGAGCTGGGCCGCCCTCGGTGCCCGCCAACCTGCCCGGCTGCTCCTCTTCTCCACCAAGCCCAGTCGCTGCCCCTTGACAGGATGGCAGCCGAGCGGGCCTCAGCAAAGTGGAGTTTGAGCTTTAAGAAGCCGCGTTGGTTAACCGTGTCCTGTCCACTGGGCTGGGGAGTAAGTGTCTTGGACACACCCTTGACCCGCCCCAGGGTGGCACAGGGATGAGCGTACCCAGTTCACACACAAGGGAATTCCAGCGCCAAAGGGCATTCATTGGCCTTTGTGTTTGCTGCACTGATAGATCCTGGCGGCGTTGGTAAAGTTAAACCCCTTGACAGTCCACCCCAATCCCCAGTCCTCAAAGCCCATCTCTACCTGTTACTGTGGCCTTCTCCGGTTTCTGCCTGCTGGATCAGACTCAGAACTCGCGTGTAAAAGGCCAGCCGTTCAGAACTCGATAAATATCCCCGGCTTGAGGGAAAGACGTCCACGTGGATGGCCAACATGCCACACCTTGCAGCAATTTTGCAAAATGGGCCTTGGAAATCCTGCCAATTCAGCGGTGATTTTACAACCTCAGCTTGATCAGTATTGCAATTAGGCACTCACTAGTGATTTGCCCAGGATTGTAAATCAGGCTCAGGAGTCCCCAGTCCTGAAAACCTGTGGTGAAGGAGAAACAGCCCTGAATTTACCCACAGGCCATAGCTAGCTAGCAGGTGGAGGAAGAGGGGTGGGGAGGCTGGGATTCCGGAAAGGGGTCAGAGCTGCCTGCTGAGACGCACTGGTCCACGCTCCAAATGCGGTGCCACACGCTTTGTGCCAAATGCGTTATTTAACAAAAGAAAACCAGAGGTTCAGGGAAGCTGGAGAACTACTTGGATGCCCACCAATGCCCTGGAAATAGGGAGGTTCTAAAACGAGCTCCCCTCAAGTTCAGTGAAGGGAACTTTCCTTGTCAATCTCACAGGCACTGTGCGGGAGGATAGGATTACTCCAGGTTTGGGGAAAACTGTCCAAATATGGGCCTGTTTCCACAGAGTCAGCCAAGGTTGCCTGCTCTCGCTCTGCTTGTTACTAATAAACCTTTTAAATGTGTCCTCCAAATGTTACTCTATTTTCTTGATCTTCAAGGAGTTAAAAAAAAAAGAACCCTCTGCCATCAGGGAACGGATTGGTCTGTGCTTTGCTGTAATCAACAAGTCACTCCTTAAGGATGAAAGGGCTCTTGGGGATTTGATGCCTGAGCTGAATAATCAGCAATAGATTATGTTGATTACATTCCAATTAAGTTACAGTGTTAGAGGGTAGCCTGAAAGCTAGATCACAAGGCTATTTCTTGCCACCCACAGCCAACCAGTAAACCCTAAATCAGTCCTATGTCCTCTGCTGTTTGCGCTTCCTCAGCAGTTAACACTCCACTTGCAAGGCCCTCTTGGGGCCTGCACCTGAGTCTCACCAGGATTGACTTTATGGCTGACTACATGAGTGTAAACAACTTTTACCCCTTTTTGCAAATTGCATGCTTCCCTAGTCTCTGGTTAATGCTTAGGGTCATCTCTTGGGAAGAGAAATAAATGAGTAATTAAATGTTTCAGAACTCAAGAAGGTATTCATCTCAACTTTTATTTGATCAATGCATATTTGAGTCCTGTGCTGGGGACTGTTGCCAAGTCCTCCATGCCCTCAAGGAATCTCTCAGTCCTGCTTCTCCTTTCACTTTCGTCCTCAGTCAGGCTTCTAGAAAGAGTGGCACCCACCTGTGACTCCCACGTTGAGATCATGCTGCTTCCTACTCATCCCTTGGACTTCTGCAGTGTTGTGACTTCCACTGTTGCAGGGAGCTGCTTGGCAATGATCATTGCGAGTGCCTTGGTGCCAAACGGAAAGGGAAGCTGTCAGGGCTTACTTAATCTGTCTCTCTCTGCAGCCATAAGCACCCTGGACCACTTCTTTTCTGCAGGCCAGTTTCCTGGTTCCAGGACACTTCATTTCCCTGGCTGCTCTAGCAGCCTCTTTGCCTCCTCTTACCCTCTTCTCTTTTCCTTGCCTGTATTTAGAAAGTGCTTTCCAGGGATCCAGTATCAACCTTCTTCTTTTTTGTACTTGACATACTTTTCATTTCACCTTTTACATTGGACTTTGTACAAGTGAGTCAAATCTTTCTTCTCTCCTGAGCCCCAGAACCCAGTGTCCAACTAACTAGTGTTTGACCCTTCTTTTCATGTCTTTGTTTTAAATTCTACTTCTTTATTTGAAAGAGAGAGATACCATCCCTTGGTTGATCTCTCAAATGCCTTCAATACCTGAGGCTGGGTCAGGCTGAAGTTGGGAGCCAGGAACTCCATCTGTTCCCATGAAGGAGGCAGGAACTCAAGAACTTGGGCCATCACTTACTACTTTCCAGGGTGTGCGTTAGCAGGAAGCTGGAATTGGGAACTGGAGCCAGCACTTACATGGTGACATCACTGTAGGCTTCCCTTCCTGCTACGTTTGTGACACTTCACAAACACCGCCACCAGACATGAGCTCTTCCTCCTCCATGAATATGTTCTTTTCATCCTCAGTGTTGAATCAGTATTTTCAGAATCAGCTTCCTCTGTTCTTATTCTGACATGTTTTTAGTGTGTGTTTTCATTTTTTTTCTCTCTTTCTCTCAGGCCTTATTTATTTTTAATGGGAGGAGATTTTCAGAGAACATATGACAGAAAGAAAGATCTTTAATCTGCCAGTTTATTCCCCAAGAGGTTGCAATGGCCAGAGCTGAGCCAATCCAAAGCCAAGAGCTGGGAGCTTCCTTCATAAGCAGTCATAAGCCCATCAGTCTGGTATTTAAGTGTGCCCTTACATTGCTGGTACAGACAATGTCAGATAGTCTGGCATCCCATTGTATAGATATGTCCAACAGCTTCATTGGGAGTCCATCTTTGATTTGGAAATAGGAATGCATATTGCATTGTGTCTTCACATCTGGATATAGCAGTCTCTACTACACCATCACTATACATTCCCTTACATGAGACTCCATAAAATAAAGTCAACAACAAGTATAAAGTTAAAACAACAACAGCAAAAATTACACCGCCATTGAGTCGAAAAAGTGTGCCACTAAATAACCAATGCATGGCTGACCAAAAGAAAACACAAAAGCTTCTTGGGTAAAGTGATGCCACTTAGATATCCATGAGCCAGCAATGGATTCGACAAGAGAAAAGAAACCATTTAGAAGAAGTGAAAATTAAAACAAAAGCACCTGAACATATGGGATGCAGCAAAAACAGTATGGAAAAGTTTATTGGACTTAAAATTTGCGTGATGGTGTTTGCCCTTTTGGGATTCACTTATTTCATTGAGCAATAAGATTAGCTCATTTACTTGTGTGTATCTAGTTTCTTAACATAAGCATTGATTGAGATGAACTTTCCTCTTAACACTGCCTTGATTGTGTCCCACTGCCTTGATATGTTGTGATGATGCCTTCATTTGTTTCAACCAATTTTTTAATTTCCCCTTTGGTTTTCTCCAACCCATTGCTCAGTTAGTAGCATATTATTCAGTCCCCTGGTATTTGCATGTCTTCCTGGGTGTTTTGACTTCTTGGTCTCTAGTTTCACTCCATGATGGTCTGAGAAGATGTATGGTATAATTTTGATTTTTAAAAATTTTGCTGAAGCTTGTTTTATGGCCTATAACATGGTCAATTCTGGAGAAGATTTCATGTACTAATGAAAAAAAAGCTTATTCTCTGTCTTTAGATTGAAAGGTTCAGTAGATATCAACTAAGTCCATTTGCTCCAGTATTTGGGTGCACTCTGTTGTTTCTTTGCTGCGTTTTTGTCTCATCAATCTGTCCATTGATGTTAAAGGGGTATTAAAGTCACCCACTATTATTGTATTGGAGTCTATTTCTACCTTTAAATCCATTAATATTTGCTTCATGTAGCTAGATGCTTTGGCATTTCGTGCATATACATTTATTATGGTGTGATCTCTTCTTGCCAAACGGATCCTTTGATCATTATGTAATGTCCTTCTTCATCACTTTCAATGTTTTTCACATCAAAGTCTATATCATCTTATATAAAAACAGCTAGCCTGCATGTTTTTCCTTATCATTTGCTTGGAATATCCTTTTCTATCCTTTCACTTTGAGTTTCCTCTGATCTTTATTGGTAAGATGTGTTTTGAGTAAGCAACAGATCAATGGGTTTTGTTTTTTGATCCAGACCTCTAATCTATAACATTTGATTAACACATTTAAGCCATTTACATTCAATGTTAATATGGATAGGTGGCAGTTTGGTCCTATAATTTTAGCAATGGGTTGTTCTTTGCTTTAGTCTTCTGGTGGCCTTTTACTGGGATGTTCTCCACAGTTGCCTTTGATTTGTGGTGGGTGCTATTCCTTTTCTCTGCTAAGAAAACATCTTTTAGTATCATTTGTGGGCAGGTTTGGGAGAGGCATATTCTTTCAAATTTTCTTCACTGTGGAAGGAGTTTATTTTATTTTCAAAGACAAAGAAGAGCTTTGTAGGATACATTATTGTGGGCTAAATTTTTTCCCTTTTAGAATCTGGAATATGTCATTCCAGTCTCTTCTGGCCTGTAGCATTTCCTCTAAGAGGTCAGATGTTAGTTTGATTGGGGTTCCTCTATAGGGCCCTTGATTTTTTTATGTGCACATTTAAGAATCTTTTCCTTATGTTCAACTGAAAAGAGTCTGAATATCATGTGTCATTGTGAATATCACTTTGGATCTTATATTCAGCTTTTAATCATATCTTTTAATTCTTGAATATTTTTTTAGCTTGACACAGCTCTGCTTCCAGCTGTTTGTTTGTTTCCCCCTGGTGAAAGGAAATATCTTCCAATTCTGAGACCCTTTCTTCTGCTTCACTAATTCTATTTTTGAGACTTTTCACTGTACTTTTAATTTGCTCCACTGTAATCTTCATTTCTGATGTATCAGTTTTCATTTGATTCATTTCTTGTGTGACATGTTCCTTGAATTCCTTGAAATCCTGTATTATGCACTTCTCATTGCTGTTCAGAATGCCTTTTCTGAATTCTGTGTGCCCTATTTTTCAGTGTCTTTCTCTGCTAACTCTGAGGGTGGTAGAGGCTTTTGCAGGAGAGTCTTTGGTAACATTCATAGCACCTCTGTCTCTTCTTTTACCTTTTGTTATTGCGATTCTGGTTGGTGGATTTTTATCCTTAGGGCAGGTTTCTAAGATGTATTACCTACAGGTCTACAAGGCAATTTTTATGTTCAATCAGTAACCTGAATTAGGAAAACACCAACTGTCCTGAATAACTGGGTTTTTGGCACACTGATCTTGCTGACATATACTAGCTGTTAAGTCTGAGTGCCACCTGGAATTATTTTGGGTGGACTGTGTAGAGTGCCATGACAGAGCTGTTTTCTCTGAGGTCCCTGTGCAATGCTCTAAGCTGCAAGTGATTTTGTTCCCAGCTTAGCTCTTGTGCAGCTCAGTGTTCTCCCCTCAGTCTAACAGTGCCTGGTCCCATGAAAATTGCACCCGGCGCCTAATGATTTAGTGCTTGTACAGTTTGCAGTTGCTCCTACCATCCTCTGGGCCCTTGCCTCTCTATGCAAGATGGCTCCCCACAGGGCACTGACAGAGATCTGCTGGCCATCAGATCTAGGTACCACACAGACCCTGCAGGATGCGAAGCTGAGGCTGCTTTCCCTGTGGACTCAGCTTAGTACAGTTAGCTAGAAATGAGCCAACTCCGGGCCATCCCTTTAAATTCACACGCTCTACCCCACTATACAAGATGGCACTTAGTGAGGCACTTATAGAGAATTGGGGTTACTGGCTTTCAGAGCCAGGGACCTCACAGACCATGCAGGGCACAATGCTGGTGCTGCCCTCCCAGTGGGATCAGCTCAGTATGATCAGCCAGAAACAAGCCCACTCAGAACCATCCCATCAGATCTGCACTCTGTCCCACCAAATAAGATGGTACCCAATCTCTGTGCTGTGAGAATCACACTGACACTGATCTGCTCCCTGGAGTGCTCTGCTCCTACTTTGCTCATTGCTAGGCCAAGGAGCAGGTTGGGCAGGTGTTAGTCTGCAATCATCTTCCAAGCTCCTCGTGTGAACTTATGCTCCCACCTGGCTGCCACAAGAGCCATGGCCATCACTGGATTCCTGGCTGCCACTGGAGCCTGGATTACTGGAGTCTGGATTGTTGCTCACCAGCTGCTGTTGGGTTTTCTGTTTACTGCAACACTGCTCCATCATTGCTGCTACTTTCCTGTGCCCAGGGGGTCTCCAGGTATCCCTCTGCCAACTGCCTGACCTCTACCTTTTCCTGCTATCTGCTTTTAGTACTGTACCCTGTCTAATGATTCTCCATCATCCCAATGTCTGCACCCTATGCCACCATCTTGCCTCCAGCTTCTGTTTTCTGTTAAGTGGACTCAGTTTCTGCTGCCACTTTCTGCAACTGTGCCCTTATCTCATTCCTAAAATGATCTGTCCAGAGAATCCATATAATTTTGCTGCTACTTCTTTCACTTCCTCTGAAGCAAGCAGCTTCCACAACACAGAGAATTACATGTATATTCCTCAGGGCTTCTAGCCCTTTGCCCCAACTTCTCTCCTCTCTGCCACCATAGTACACTGTCTTGCAGTCATACACACCTATTTATAACTCCTTGAACATAGCCTGCTTCTCTTCTCAGAGCATGTCTGTATCCCCGTATCCCCATATCCCTGTGCTCTGTGCCTGCAGCATCACTCCCCATCCTCTCTCATTCTGCCCAGCTGACCACCTGTCATGCTTCAAAGCTTGAGCTACATCTTTCCACATGTGAGGTTTGCTCACAGCACCGGCAAACCTCCATAGGAGACTGGGTACCCCTCCTGAAAGGTAACACCATCCTAATGCATTCCTCTACTGCCATCTTTCACACAGGAGAACTGCTGGCTGCCAGCTGCCTCCCTACTCCCTCTGCACTACAATGAGTGAGACGGTACTGATCCTCACCCTGCTTCCTCCAGTACCACAATCTACTGAATAAATGAATAAATCAGTGAAATCTGTGGAGACAGATGTTCACAGAGAATTTTCTGGCAGCTCACAGCAACTGAGAGACCTAGAGAGCAAGCATCTAACCTTCCTGGAAAGGCTTGCTGGGGAAAATGGCACAGGCAATGTGAAGCACCCAGGATGAGGAAGGTCAACAGGAGGACAGACGCTTGAAGGACTGGGCTTTTTGGCACACTTTAATGAGGGGCTAGAGAAGAGGCAACTCAATATTGAACCTGGAAGAGTGGACAAGAAGTGGTTTAGGATTCATTTTCAAATACTGTCATGCCTGTGCCGTTCTAGAGAGATTCAACCATATTCTTTAGGGCTTTGTTTTGTCCCAGCTTTGTTTACTCCATTCTACCTATACTGTAGTTCTGATTCCTTAGAAATGTTCTTTGACACTAAGGACCATGCTTCAGCCTGTGCCTATGTGACAGATGGTTTTAAAAGAGGCATACAATTTATTTTTTCAAAGTAAAATGTTTCTAAAAGCAATTGGTTTATCCAATTTCATTCAAAATCAGTTATAAATAAGACTTGCTTTTAATCATTTAATTGTAGTGTTAGGACACCAAAATAAAGTCCACCTGATTCTTTTATCATTTTTCTTAAAATAATGTTTTATGAGACATGAATGAAAGGCTACCAATTATTTTGTGCTGTTAATTCTGAGAACACTGTTTAAAATTTATGTATTTATTTGAAAGTCAGAATTAGAGAGGCGGAGGAGAGAGCTGCCAAGACATAAAGTCTGAGTTTTCGCTACCCAGATGCTTGCAATGGCCATGGCTGTGCTGCGACTCCCGTCCAGGACTGCAGGGATCACCTCAGCGGTCATTTGCTCCCCCCAGGCTATCCACTGGCAGAAGGCTGAGACCTGGAGCAGAGCTGATGTCTCAACCCAGGCCATCCAATACAGAATAGAAGCATCAAAACTAGTGTTTTAACTTCCTTTCATGCAGAATTTCCACCACTGAAGTTTACTTTTAAATAGACATGGTCTTCTTTTATTTTTAGAAAACTTGCCAGCACTAACTCTCTTAATTCTGATGTATTATTTATTGCTAAAGATTTATACAAGAGCTTCTTCCAGATCTCCCATATAAATGGCAGGGACCCAAGCCCTTGGGTCATCTTCCTCTGCTTTCCCAGGCCATTAGCAGCGAACTGGATCAGAGGTGGGACAGCCAGGACAGGAACTGACACCCACATGGCATACTGGCATTATAGGCAGCAACTTAACCAGCTCTCTGCCACCACTCTGGCCCCAGATTATTTCATAGTCACAGCTTTCTTTTGCTGCCTCCTCCTCCCTCACAAAAAAGAGTAATTTACTCTTATATGAAGAGTAATATTATTTATTTATTTATTTATTTTATTTGAGTCCTGAAGTATTGCTATTGATTGACTGATTGACTGGGGAATCAAGGAGAGACAAGAGAATACTCCCATCCACTGATTTATTCCCCAAATTCCCACAACAGGTGGAATCCAAGAGCCAGTAACTCATTCCAGGTACCCAACCACATGAGCCATTAGCACTGCTTCCCAGGCTCTCTGTTAGCAGGAAGTTGGAGTCAGGACATGGAGTCAGAAATCAAACCACGGCATCGTAATGAGCACCTCCATGGCGAGCACAAATACCCACTCCCATTAAGCATTATCTGGAAAGCACATGTACAAAACCACAGTGGCATTTCTTATGAAACTTGGTTCTAAAATACATGGCATTAGAAATAAGTATCTTCTACTGACAATAGTGTTTCCTTAAATAGGTAGATAAAACCACTGTGGGCTAGGGAAAGCAGATCAAAGTAATATCTGAAAAGAAGTGGTGGAGATCAAAACTGATGATATACAAGCGAAATGAAATAACAAAAAGACCAAAAATCTAGGCAATACATAGAGCTTGGTAGCATAGGAAATGCAGAGAAAGTACCATTATTCGTAAAAGTAGACCTGCGCCTGAAGTCATGTGAAAAAGACACAGGAAGCCAATATCAGTTCATGGTAGTTGTAACGATTTGGAGGTGGTTTCAATGTTCCATGGGGTTTCATGTGTTGAAATTTACCCCTTGGTGTGAAGGAGGCCGGAAGAGGATGGGAACCGCCCTGACTGGAGTTCAGAGGTAGGGAGACAAGCAGGGTCACGCAGGGTTGTTACGGTAGAGCCCATGACTGAATCCCCGTGTCTTGGCAAAAAGAGGGAGAGTCACACAGACACACGGGCTCCTGTGCGCTCTGCCTCTGTGCTCCCCTGTGCTCACTTGGGAAGCTGCCAGGATAAAGTCCCTCCCTGCTAGGCAAAGCCCTTAGCTCCTGTACCTCCTGAACCCAGCCCAAGTAACTCTCTTTGTAGAGTATCCTGCCTCAGGCACCTCACTGAGCAGTGTTGTGAAGTGATGCCACCCGGGAGTGGAGGGCACCAGGATGATGGCTAGCGGTGGAGGGAGGGTGTGTACAAGGCAGACAGACACAGAGCAGCAGCTGTAATTTCACTTGGAAAGGAGAAACACACTCTAGCATTTAACTACACAATGTGGTGACTGCAGTAAATGATGAAGCGGTTAGAATTCAAAATAGCTGAAAATTCTTGCCACAATTATATGATAAATGTTTGACATAAGAAATATGCTATTAGCCTGTTTTGATTATTTCATAGAATACATGCATGCAAATATCACATTGTACTCCATAAATATATAAAATAAATACATGTCTTTAAAAATAACATATGGTGGCCTAGCAGATAAAGTCCTCCCCTTGAAGGTGTCAGGATCCCCTATGGGCACCAGTTCTAATCCTGGCAGCCCTGCTTCCCATCCAGTTCCCTGCCTGTGGCCTGAGAGGGCTGTCGAAGATGGCCCAAAGCCTTGGGACCCTGCACCCACATGCAAGACCCGGAAGAGCTCCTGGCTGCTGGCTTAAGATCGGCTCAGTTCTGGCCATTGCGGTCACTTGGGGAGTGAATCACCGGTTGGAAGATCTTCCTCTCTGCCTCTTCTCTTCTTTATATATATCTGACTTGGCAAAAATAAATAAATAAATAAATATTTAAAAAAAAAAACATAGAAGCAGAAATTTGGCCCAGAGATGAAGATTCCAGTTAAGACGCCTGCATCCTACAGTGCGGTATCTGGGTTTGATATCCGGCTCTGACCCCCACTCCAGCTTCCTAACACAAGCTTTGGAGGGCAGTGCTGACGGCTCCTGCAGCTGCATCCCTGCCACCCAGTGGGAGATCTGGATTGAGTTTCTTCTTCCCAGCTTGCCTGGCCCAGAGCCCTTACAAGGTATTTGAAGAGTAAGGGAATGAATGTGAGCGCTCTCTCTCTCTCTCTCTCTCACACACACAGACACACACACACACACACACTTAACTGCCCTGTCTCCCTCTCTTTCCCTTCCTTTTCTTTACTCTCTCTCAACTTCTCTATCTCCCTCTCTAAAATAAATGAATAGATAAATAAATAAGAAAGAAGAAAGAAATCACTGAAAGGTTTCTTTTTTTTAACATATATTTTTATTGCATTTCCTTTTTTTAAAACTAATTACATTGCATTATGTGATACATTTTTTTATGCACTGGGATTCCCCCCGCCCCTCCCAAAACCCTCTCCCCACGGTGGATTGCTCCACCTTGTTGCATTTCCATAGTTCAAATTAATTTGACATTCTTTCATTGGAGGTATTTACCAAGCATAAAGTCCAGCATCTTATTGTCCTGGTAAGTTCAATGGTTTCTTGGTGAGACCATCTCTGGTCTGAAGGTAGAGCCGGCAGAGTATCATTCCAATCAATTAAAAGTCCCAACATAATATTTCCAACCATTTACAACATTATGGCATTAATTGACATGGTATTGATTAACCAATATGTTAATAGGAAAATGCAGGTTCTCAACCACAACCTGTGACTTCTTCATAGACATTTCAATTTTGGTTTACATTCAACCGTATTCTATACACCTTAAAATGGCTTAGATTGCTATTCAGCTGTCTCATGCCTATTTTAATTTTAGTCTTTAGCAGTTTATAGCCTTGAAGCATGTTTTCGCTGAACCTGGCTGTTTTTCAGGTGGTCTAACTCTATAATTCTAACAGGATATATGTCAACAGTTTAGGTGAGCATGTTTAGGAGGGGTGTGCAGAGAAATCTTCCATACCCCAGTTAGGAGTAACTAATCTTTGTGTCCCACCCAGTGAGGTATAAGTGCATCCCCGCTGACTGTTTCCTGTCTGGTTCTAAGCTGAAAGGTTTCTTTTTCCTTCTTTTACACCCAAGCCAGCCTAATTCCCTTGTGTGAAGACTTGGAGAAATAGAGACCTACTTAGAGATTGTTCTGGACCTTGGACCTTCTCTAATGTGAGGACCTTGAACTCAGATACAAACTGTTCTTGTAGCTTCCAGGAGGCGAAGGTCTGGCTGCTGCTTTTTTTTTTTTTTTTTTTTAATTTTTCAAGTATTTTTTTTTATTTTTTTAATTATTTTTTAATAATCTTACTTAGTTGATTAGGGAACAAAGTGTCAAGAGCTACAGGGTGAAAATGGGTAATACCATTGTTTCCACATTAATATCATTTTACCCTGTATCTGGGGTCAGGGAAAAAAACAAAGGGAAAAGCCCCACCCAACCTCCCACCCATCCCAGATCCCCAAGGGGAGGCGCGCTCTGAGGTTCCTGCTCATACAGTTTTGATAGTTCATCAGTTCTGGATTGCTGCCAATCTCTCAGTTCCAATCGCAATGAACCCTATTCAGAATCCACTGGCTGACAGTCTCTTCATGGTTGGGGTTCTAAGATCAGCAGTTCAGTTGGAGGGATCTCCAAAGAAACTTCATTTGAGATGATCCCAGGCCTGATTCTTGCACGAGTTTGCTAGTACAGAGTCCGACACCGTCCGTCACACCAATCAGCTTATGCTCATGCTGGTCGTTGGGATTGCTGGGTCAGTTCTGTTTTCAGCCCTGTCTTCCTCGTGAACCAACGGGTGTTGTCGTCTAGTTCAATCCTGCCCACTTCATACTGGGTCCTCACGCAAACCGGTTGGAGCTGCAGCCTAGTTGGGGCGACTCCCCATAACCCCCACCAGTTCTGCCCCCTACCCTGGTTCCCATGCTTGCCAGTATGCACCGCAGGCTTGTCAAGTCTGTCCCACATCCCGTTTAGCTCTCGCACATGTCGGTGGGCATTGAAGCCCAGCTCAACCCAACCAACCTACTATCCAGCCCACACACCTACTGCCAGGTGCCCTTCTGTACAGCCACCCCTGCCCCTGTCCTGGTGTTTGTGCTGTCCAATGAGAGTGGTAGCCCCGAAGGAGGTGCCCACTATTTCCCTTCTAGGCCACACTCACTCCCAGATTATGCACTCTCCAGGTAGTTCTGGCATTCGACTTGACAGAATTAGCTCCAAGTGCCAGCCTCTGCCAGCTAGTACTGCGGCTAGCCCAACCAACCCTCACCCACTCTAGTTTTTGTTTGCATCAGTCGGAATAGTCAGTCCACCGTGGCCCTTCCCTTATCTAGTCCACATGAGGCCCACAGGTGTAACAGCCCTGACTATTCTAATCTGCCCCTATCCCGACTCACGCTTTCCAATGGAAGTAGTTGTCCAGCAGGGAAGCCCACATTCCCCTGTCAGCTTTCTGGCTGCTGCCTTTCTGAAGGGAGGCAAAGCGATCTCCCTTGCTTGATGTACCCCAGCTGCAGGGGAGAGCAAAGAAGCAAACAGAACACAAATCAGGAGTCAGTGTAGGGGTTATTTGGGGGCTTGGGATTTCTAGTTTATCTTTGAGTTCGAACTCCCCAAAGCAGGAAGTTCACTTAAAAATTACCTTTAATTCCTCAGTGAAACTACACTTGCAGAGAAAGAAGTCAAAGTAGCTTCTTGGTTCCTGGCATGACAACATAATGTTTAAAGTCCTCACCTTGAACGCGCCGGGAACCCATATGGCCACAGGTTCTAATCCCGGCAGTCCCGCTTCCCATCCAGCTTTCTGCTTGTGGCCTGGGAAAGCAGTTGAGGATGGCCCAAAGCCTTGAAACCCTGCACCCACGCAGGAGACCTGGAAGAAATTCCTGGATCCTGGCTTCAGATTGGCTCAGCTCCAGCCGTTGTGGTCACTTGGGGATTGAATCATCTGACGGATGATTTTCCTCCCTGTCTCTCCTTCTTTCTGTATATTTGCCTTTCCAATAAAAACAAAAGTAAATCTTTTAAAAAAAATAAGAAATAGAATGAACCTAACTGTGCCCCAACAGATGCATAAAGAAAATGTGTTGCATATATTATACAGCACTGAATGCTGCTCAGCCATACTGAAGGAAATCCCGCTGTGACAGACAACATGGATGAACTGGAGGATATTACGCTACGTGAAGTCAGCCAGACATAAAGACAGATGCGACAGTATCTTACTCACATATGAACTCTAAAAACAGGCAAATTCACAGAAGCAGAGTAGAAAGGCAGTTGCCGGAGGCTAGGAAATGAGGGTAAATATGAAGACAGTAGCTAAAGATACAAATGTTTGGTGACAAGATGAGTAAGATCTAGAGGCCTAATAACAGCATGAGGACTGTAGTGGATATCCTATAGTATGTCCTAGAAATATGCTGAGTAACTCTTTAAAAAAGTAATTTCTTCATGTGTTTTCTGCTATGTTCTGTATCAGAACAAACGGGACCACAGGATTGGTTCTGAAGGCACAGGTCTCTTCCTGGGGAGGGAAGGGACAAGAGAGAAAGCACAGGGGGCTCCCAGTTCCACGGGGAGGGCAAGGGAGACAGAAAATAGATACGCTCACTGCTCACAGTTCTAACTGCTTGGAAGGAAACACCTGAAAAGAGTGGCTAGGGAGGCCCTCTGTAAAGATGTGATCTTTGAAAAGAGTTCAGAGATAAGGTTTCTTGTGACAAGGGCATAAGAGAAGCCATTACAGGCTGAGGAACCAGCAGGGACAAACTGTGCTGTGAGAGTCACAGAATGGCAGTGGATGAGGTTGGGATGTCATGAACCCAAAGGTGGTGACCAGGTGGCACAGCAGCCAGCTGGTGTACAACCTCCACCTGTCAGATGGAACAGTGTTGATGAAGGGTATCACAAGAGAGATTGGCATCATATAAATCACATTTCCAAAATGTGTATGTATTTGATGGGCAGAGAGACAACAGAGTGGCTGGGGAATGGGAAAGAGATTTCTGATCCATTGGTTCACCCCTACCCGAAAAATAACTGCAACAGATGAGGCTGGGCCAGGCCAAAGCCAGGAGCTGGAAATTTCAGCTAGGTCTCCAACACAATCAGCAAGAGCCCAGGCACTTGGCCCGTCTTCTGCTCCTCCTCAAGCTCATTAACAGGGAGCTGGGTCAGACGTGGAGCAGCTGGGACTTGAAGCAAGGCACAGATAGGATGCAGGTATCATTGTCAGTGACTCAACTTGCTGTATCACAGCACTGGCCCCTGAAATACATTTTATTTATTTATTTGAAAAGACAGAGTGATTTCCTGTGTGTTGATTTGCTTTCCAAAGACCTGCAGCAACCAGGGATGAACCCAGGTGAAGCCAGGAGCCGGGGACTCAAATCTGTATCTCCCATGTGGGTGGTGGAGACCCACCTATCATCAACACTGGCTTCCAGCTCGAAACAAGGCACTCCAGCGCCATACGCACATTTCCCAAGCAGCATCTTAAGCTGCTATGCAGATGTCTACCTCAGAATTACAATTTAAATGTTTTTTGCTTTCTGGAAGTTTTTAAAAAGAAACTATTGGTGTATTGGATATGGAGAATGAGGAAAACAGAATTGAGTATCATATCAGGATTTTTGGTTTGAAATTAATTAGCTTATTTTTGTGAAGAAATAGATATGAAAAGGACTTTAATCCAAAAAATTAAGAATGATACAACTAAAGCCAGTTTAGACTATCCTAAAATCTGCCAAGTTCAGCAAAATTATGCTTCAACACTTTAAATACTAAAATGAAAATAGACATGAGACAGCTTAATAGTACCCTATAGCCATTTTAAGGTGTATAGAAACTGGCTATATATAAACTGAAATTGAAATGTCAATGAAGTAGTCACAGGATGTGGTTAAGAACTTGCATTTTTTTAACATATTGGTTACTCAATACCATGTCAACTAATTCCATAATGTTGTAAATTGTTGTTGATGTTATGTTGTGGCTTCAAATTGATTGGGATCATATTCTGCCAGCTCTACCTTCAGACCAGAGATGGTCTCCCCAAGAAACTGTTGAATTTATCTGGACAATGAGATGCTGGACTCTATGCTTGGTATGTGTTTACAAAGAAAGAACCTTGATTGAATCTGAACTGTAATACTGCAACAAGGTGGAGGAATCCACCATGGGGGGAGGGCATGGGGAGGGAGCCTATGAAACTGTGTCACATAATGCAATGTAATTAAGAAAGAAAGAAAGAAAGAAAGAAAGAAAGAAAGAAAGAAAGAAAGAAAGAAAGAAAGAAAGAAAGAAAGGAAGGAAGAAAGAAAGAAAAAGAATGATACAACTATAATAAATAAAACTCTGAGATTGCCAAGTTAATGAATTTTTAGTGACTTAATAGTTTGAAATGAAGTGTTAGAGAGATAGATTCTTCTATCTGCTGGTTCACTTTCTGCTGCATATGATGCCAGTAGCCCATATGGGTGCCAATTAGAAATCCAGCTGACCCTGCTTCTGAACCAGCTCATCTTGGCAGGCAGAGCAAGACAACCCAAGTACTTGGACTCCTAAAACCTACGTGGGAGTTTCTGGCTCCTGGCTTCAGCCTGGCCCCCCTGATCATTGCAGTCGTGTGGGGAATGACCAGAAGTTACAAGAGACCTTTCTGTCATTTCCTCTGGGACTCTGCCTTTCAGATAAACAAAATAAACCTTAAAACAGAATGAATAGTGTTTTCATTTTTTCCAAATTATTTAAAAGCTAGTTAGAAATTATCTTTTTGTCATGCTCATTAACAAAGACCCACCAGCTAAAAATGGATGTAAAAAAAAATCACAAACTATAAAAAAACAAGTTGATGAAATTGTGGTGTAGCACTGCTGATGCATTCAAGGGCCAGGACTGAGGGTAGACCATGCCAAGCAGGGCTACTGCCCCTGCTGGCACATGTAACATCCAGGGACAACTTGGAAACTCTCCTACTAGTTCACAACTCCTTCTGGGGAGCCAGGAGCTGGAGCTGGGGGCAGGCCAGGCCAGGCCAGACCAGGCTGCAGGTTCATCAGCATTTGTGTGGAATGGGTCTGGGGATAGGCCAGGCTTGGCCAAGCCTTGGCACATGCTGGCATACATGAAAGTCAGGACAGGATGTAGGCCATGCCCAGCTGGGCTGTATTGCAACACTCGCCAGCAAGAGCTGAGACTTTGGGCCATGCCAGCCTGGGTCAAGGGACCTACTAGCACACACAACCAGAGTTGGGAATGGGCCTAGTAGGAGAACTCTGGGGACTCCTCTGCTGGGTTACAGCTTCCACTGGTGAGTGTGAGAGCCAGGGATAGGGGTGGGCAAGGCTGGGCAAGGCTGCAGCACATATAGGCATGCATGTGGGCTCAGTCTTGGGGTGGGCCAAACTGGGCTGAGCTTCAGTACCCACTGGTTCTTATGAGAGCCAGAAAAGGTGTAGAACAGGTCAGGTGGGCTGTTCCACCCACCAGGTCACCTGAGAACTGGGTATGGGGGTGGGCCAGGCTGGGTGATTCTGTAGCACCCTGGTGAAAGCCAGAATGGGTGTGGGCCAGTCAAGCTAGGAAACAGAACCCAACTAGAAAGTGCCAGCACTGGAGGCTGGCATATCAGTCTGGGAACGGAACCTAATGGCACACGTGGGATCCGGACATGGGAGCATGGCTGTCAGGGAAGCTTGGGTAACTCCCCTATTAGACACAGCTCCCAATAGTGAGCATGAGAGCCAGGGCTGGGAGCAAGCTAGACCAGGCTTGGCTGCAGCATCCATTGGCATGTATGTGAGCTGAGTTTGGGGGTGGGATGTTGGACAAGGCCAGTTCACAGCACACACTGGCATGAGTGGGATCCAGGATGGGGTACAGACCAGGCTGGGTTGGACTGTAACATTTGCCAGTTCCCATGAGGGCTGAGGATGAGTCAGGCTGGACTAGGGTGTTGTACGTGCTGGCAAGAGCTGGGCCTGGGGGTGGGCCAGGCAATGCCAGGCTGTAGCTAGTGAGTGCTGAGACTGCTAGTGAATGCTGAGACTAGAGGTGGGCCACCTCAGACCTGGCCATAGCACTTGCCGACACATTTAAGACCTGGGGTTGGAGCAGGCTAGGTAGGGAAACTTCAGGGACTCCCTTGCTGGCTGCTGCTTCCGTTGGTGAGCTTGAGAGCTGGGACTGAGGGTGAGCCAGTCTGAGGGCAGCCCAGGCTAAGTTAGGCCACAGCACAAGCTGGAAAGTACTGGGGTTGCATGTGAGTTCTATCAGGTTGAACCAAGTACCCTGCGGCAGGCTCAAGAGCCAGTGCTGGGAACATGCCTGGCAGAACTGTGACACTCCTGTACCTGTCACTGGTGAGCACAAGTATCTGGGTTGAGGGCGGGCCAGGCTGGGCAAGGAAGCAGTACCTGTTGATATATGTGAGGGCTGGGTCTCAAGGCAGGTCAGGTTGAGTTAAGTGCAGCACCTACGGGTGTTCATGAGAGTTAGATGGGATGTGGACTGGGCTGGGCTAGGCTGTAGCAGAGGCTGGCACATGTAAAAACTGGGACTGGTTACAGGCCTTGTGGGGGTTATTGGGTGTCATCCTGACCAGGCTGCAGCACCTGCTGCTATGAATGAAGACCAGATCTGTGACTGGTTGCCTAGGCTGGGCCACAGCACCCATCAGTTCATGTGTGAGGTAAGACTGAAGCAGAACTGACTAAGCTGCATCCACTGGTATGTGTGTTGGCTGGTGCATGTGACAGATGGCACTTCACCCTACACTGGGTGACACCCATAAAAGCCAAATCTGAGGTCACCCGAGACTAGGTTTCTTGGGAGATTCCCCAACTGGAACACTGGCTTCAGACCCTGGTCACGGAGGGGAACCACAGGATGTGTAGTCTGACTTTGGAGTGTGTGTATTGGGACTTATCCTCTTCAGTCACTGATGCCAGTGAAGTGGACAACATTCCCAGATGTATACAAGTTACATGACGGCCACTTCATCCAGAGCAGCAGGGAATGTCAACTGCTGTATCAGAGGATGCCCAAGCTTCGTGGCATGTTAGGTGGATTTTGTCAACCAGTAGAATCTTGGAAAGATTTTCTCAACCCTGGAGCAATGAAACTGACAATATCTCAGGTCTATCAAAACTACTCAAGTTAACACCTTAAGAACACTCTTCCCCAGATCGGGGCCTCGGGGAAATCATCAAAGGATCATCTCCCATGCCTGGGTGCAATTGTAGTTTGATAGCAAGGAGCGGCTCTCTCCCCCTCCTCCCCTGCAGACACAGGAGGAAAGGGAAAAAAGACTGAAACATGTGTCCCATCCACCTTCCTCCTTACCTGACCCTCTCCACCCTGATTGGAGGCCCCCAGGGGCATGTATCTCTCTCAACTATGTAAACAATATTAAAAACAAAATTTAAAAAAAAACTGTGGTATGGCAAAGAACCTTTAGAAATGAAAGAAATTACATACAAAAAAACCCAGCAAATTTTTCATAATAAAAATGAAAGATGGCTAATATAAAATAGTTCAGAAACCAAAGTAAAATCTTTTTCTTAAAGACTGTGTCTGGTTCCACTGTGGCTCACAGAATTGTTTCCATCATCCCTTTTGCTTGCAGAAGGTGAGCGTACACACCACACTTTGCTCACATTCAACAATAACATTCAAAAAAAAAAAAAAACATTTCTGAATCAACAAGAAGGAAGAGAGTAACCATTGCTATAATTAGCATTATAGAAAGTCTGGTGACCTTGAACGTTAGTCTGATATCTTTATCAACTATTTGTATTTCCTGTTTGTGAAACGGTTCTTGTGTTCACCTATAGTGAGATCAGCCTTATAGATTTGATGAGCGCTTTATAGATCAAAAGAGTACAATTATTTTTCATACTTGAGAAAATGAATCTGCCCGGCTTATTGCTTGCCATTTAGTTTCCATTTTACATTTTCACTGCTACTGTTAATGTTTCTTCTTTCAGATTAGTTGTATACACAGTGAAACTATTTTTCACATCTTTTGGAACCAAGTATCTTATCGTTACTATTTTTGGCTCTAAGAGTTTTTTCAGCAGACGCTCTTGGTTTTACAGTAATACAATCTATAAAAAGGAGTGGGTAGGGGGAGAGGGGGAAAGGGAGCGTGAGAGAGACAGAAAGAGCAAGGAAATGCCTTTTCTCCCTTGCTAGTAATAAAATATGCCCCTTTTTCAGCCAGGAAATTGTTTATAATAAATGTAATGACCTTGGGGCAGGCACTGTAGTGCAGTGGCTCAAGCTCTACTTGGGATGCCCACATAACATATTGGTGTGTCTGCAATCTGGTTCTAGTTTCTATACTAATCATCCAGCTTTTGGCTAATGTGTCTGGGAAACTGGAATGACAGCTTAAGTTCTTGAGTGGGAAACAGGTGGGATTCTGGAAGCCTGGTTTGGGGTGGTCTCGCTCCAGCTGCTTCAGACGCCTGGGGACTGAGCCAGAGGATGGAAAACTTCTCTCACTTTGCCCCTCTGTATTTCTTCTTCCTTTTCTCTCTCACTCTGTGTTTCAAATAAATATATCCTTTTGAAATGATAGGGTGTTTTTTTATTCAAATGTCTCTAGAATATTACTGTGGGTGAAGTCGACCCTTGAATTGGTGTGAATATTAGTGATTATCTTAGTAATTATCCTCTTTTAAGATGCATTTTTTTAAAGATTTATTCATTTTTTAAAAGATTTATTCATTTTTTTATTACAGTCAGATATACGCAGAGGAGGAGAGACAGAGAGGAAGATCTTCCGTCTGATGATTCACTCCCCAAGTGAGCCTCAACGGGCCGATGTGCGCCGATCCGAAGCCGGGAACCCGCAACCTCTTCCAGGTCTCCCACACAGGTGCAGGGTCCCAAAGCCTTGGGCCGTCCTTGACTGCTTTCCCAGGCCACAAGCAGGGAACTGGATGGGAAGTGGAGCTGCTGGGATTAGAACCAGTGCCCATATGGGATCCCGGGGCTTTCAAGGCGAGGACTTTAGCCGCTAGGCCACGCCGCTGGGCCCTTAAGATGCATTTTTAAAGCCTGGTATTGTAGGAGGCATCATTATCAAAGACAGAAACAAAAATCAACGTAAAATCTGAAGTTTCCTGCAGAAAGCCCACTAGTAGCACGCATATTCACTCAGAGAGAGATAAATAGCCCCATAACCTTTTTCCTCAGTGCTCTAGGACAAGTTCATTTGTTTGTTTTAATACTCCCTTGATTTCACTTTGGGAAATCCCTTTTAAAGAATTAACTTGAGGGTTTAGTGCAATAGACTAGTAGCTAAAGTCCTCGCCTTGCACACACAAGGATCCCATATGGTCACTAGTTTCGTGTCCCTGTATGCCCGCTTCCCATCCAACTCCCTGCTTGTGGCCCCAAAAGCAGTTGAGGATGACCTAAAGCCTTGGGATCCTGAGCCCGCATGGGAGACCCGGAAGAAGCTCCTGACTCCTGGCTTTGGATTGGCTCTGTTGCAGCCGTTGGAGCACCTTGGAATGTGAAACAATGAATGGAAGATCTTTCTCTCTGTCTCTTCTTCTCGCTGTATATCTGACTTTCCAATAAAAATAAATGAAAATCTTTTTTAAAAAATTAACTTCATTAAAAATTAATTTATATATAACAAATTGTATTTGTTTCCCTGTGCAATTTGATCAATGTTGACGGTGGATGCAGCAGAGAAACTGGTCATTTCCATCATCCCCAAAATATTCCTCCTGCTTCTAGAAGTCCTTCACTCTTTTTCCGTTTTGTACACAGCCCTTGATAGCCTCTGTGCTGTCTCTGATTATTAAAAATTAGTTTCTATTTCCCAGAATATGCCATACAGGGAATTTCACTGTTTGGACTTCCACATCTTGCCTCTGACACTTTGCTCTATTCCCAGCTTAAAGACAGTAGATGTGACACCTTGTCTGTGCTATTGAAGGTAGCATCTTTCTAAATGAGTCACAGGGTTCTCTGAAATCACCAAGGTTAACCTCCTTCAGGAAATTAGAGGTTGGCCCGACTGCATTTTGAGAATTTGCAGGGAAGAGGGTTCCTATCCCTGGCACTGAGTTCTTATTTCCTTGGAAATAAAGATCAGATAATCTGGGTCCAGAAGGGAGCTGATTTCAGAACCAATTTTGCCCCAGTGCCCTGGGACTCTGGAGGATAACCATGCAAGTAAACGCAGAGGACTGACTCTAGAGACCTGAGCACCTCAGGTGTTCGGGGAAATGGGCTCTCATATGGCCCCAAATTGTCAGCCACAAAGTGGCATCACCCTAAAGACAGAGGGAGGAGTCCTGGAAGGTGGGGAGTTCATGCATATACAAATAATCACAAATATAGTGGCTGCAAAGAATGCACTTGTATAGTTCTGAAGTTTTGAATGTCAAAATTTTGATATCTTACTGGGCTACAATAAAGTAGAGCTGTGTTTATTCTGGAAGCTCTGGGAAGAGTCTCTTACTTATTTTTTGCTTCATTCAGGCTGAAACTAAGTATTTTGAAAGCACACTCTGCTGGGACGCTCTGCATGCAAACCAAAGCCCTGAGGTGCAGGTGGGAGTTTAGATGTTGGAGGTCACAGGGATAGATGTCAGCAATCAGAGACAGATCAGATACCCAGGTCTGTAGGGATGTAGGAGTAGGAGTACCATGGCCTTGACAAGGTCTGTGGTAGGCAAGGGCAGAACCTCAGGCAGCATACTTGCCTAAGGTAACTGACCACACTGTTGTTCTCTCCTCTCTGTGGGCGTACAAGGATCCACATGCAGACCTCCTGCTGAGGTATAGTTATTAGTCAGTAAACAAGAAAGACCCCAGATAAAATGTGCATGGTCCCCAAATGAATAATGGCCCAGACAGGTCTTGAATTGTTCCTCTCTCTTGAAGAGGAACCCTCTGGCCACCTGCTTTGGAAATCCTCTTGTATCTGTCTTTTCTCAGTAGGTGTTGTCCCTCATCAACCCTTGGTTGATGCCACACTGGCTGTGGCAAGAAGCTACCAATGTTGTCTTGGGACCACTTCCATCTTCGAAGCCAGCCACAGTTGACTAAGTCTTCCCATGATGCCACCTCTCTCTTTCTGATCCTTCTGCATCACGTACTCATTCAGGGCTCCTTGTGAATCCATTGGACCCTCATGGACCACCCAAATTGAAGATCAGAATATTAACAACCTTAGTTCCATCAACAACTTCAACTCCACTTTGTCATTTCGCGTAGTCATCTATTTCAAAGAATAGGGGTGAACAGCCCTGGGAAGAGACATCAAGTTGTCTTTCACAGCATAGGAACTGAAGTTTCCAACTGCAAAGAGCAACTGTTTGGAAAATGCATGTACATGTAACCTGTGCATAAAAGAGTTGGCCATCTCAAAGGTAAGTGAGCTAACCAACAGGGAATGGACACAGGCCTGGCCACCCTGGGCACTCACAAAAAGCAGGAAATAAAGAATGTGGCACACTCTCCCTTTCAGAATCAGGAGGCCTGCACCAAGTGTGCCACAGCACAGACCCAGGGTGGCTTTGGAGCGTTCCCCTTCAGGGTCTTCCCCATCGGGCTCTGGAGATTAGATCCACTTCTGGTCCCCACAACCACCCAGAGGGAGCTGGCAGCTTTTCTTGCTGAAAATGAAAGTGCTTGAGGCAGAATTAATAAAAGCAAACAAAATAGAACATGATGAACAAAGTAGACAAGATCTGACCCTTACCCTGCACAACTGGTTTTATTTACTGGAGCAAATATTCCAGTCCTGGTAAAACTGTATTTACGAAAGTGGGTGGCTGACCAGACAGCAACAGTTTGGCGAGTTGGTTGTTTAAAATAATGCATTGAAGTGTTATGTATCTGGATTACTGAAGCATTTTGTGCCCCACCCTGCCTTATGTTTTGCTCCTGGGTGAGGGTTTCCCTTTGCCTGACTCCAATCCCTACCTTGTATGAGTGATTACTTGGCAAGAAGATGGAGACCTGATTGAGTTTACTCCCCCAAGAGCATAGAGTGAGCTATGGTTGCTTCACTACTGGAGGCTTTCATTGTAAGCAGCCACTTCCATTTATACTGTAGGACAGTGAAGGGTTCCAGTGCAAGCACGGGCCTCCAAGTGATCTGCAGCTCAACTCTCCCTCTTACAAGCCCTGGGACCCTGTGAAAACTTTCTCATTTATGGAAAGGGAACATTGGGATCCAACTCCCAATGATGTGATATTACAAAGATTAGAAGAGTTCATCTATAAGCAGCTAATACTAGGGATTGCACCTTGGGACGCACTTGATAAATATCAAATATTGGGCCTGTATCTCTGCCAAAATTATTCACATGGTGGAATGTTCATATTTTTAAAAGGTAAAGGGAAGCAATACCAGCAATCTGAAAAACATTGGCGAATTACAATATGTTATACACTTGGGGACTCGGGAACTCCTGGGATGTGGAGAGGAAGCCAGAGCAGGTGTGGTGTTAAGTGTAACTATAGTTGTTACGTGGCTGTTGGCTGGAAAAGAGTAGTACTATCCATCTTGCCTCTCCACATGGGTGGGATTTTGTAGCCAGAATAAACTTCAAATTTGCACTGGGATTCCAGAGTTCCAGGTTTAGAAAAAGATGAGACGAACTCAGGAAAGGGACATCTCTGGGACTCCTTCAACCTGCTCCTCTCTTTTTCAGGAATGAGAGTTGAACTTTAACACTCAACACCTTTGTCTAATCTACTGGTACCAGTTCTGGATTTTGTAAGAATTAATTCTTCAGCAATTGTGGCATCTAGATGACTCACTGCTTGGCTCAGAGCTGACACTTGCTACTTGCACTATCTGCTTAATATTCCACTGGGATTTGGTAGGGAAGAATGAGGGGTCCGGGGTCAAGCCTTTATCTCACCTGAACAGACTCCCTCTCTACTCCCTGAGGCAGATTGTCTAATGGTCAAAGTTGAGATGAAAGACCTTGGTGTGAGGTGGTCTGTAGAAAGACTGTCCATGTAGTCAAAGTACATGTGTGTACTTGTGACCTTCGAATCACAGGATAATCTGTAACTGAGTAGACAGGGTCCTGCTTCAAAGGAATTGGAAAATTAGAAGGTTTGACTCTGTCTGTAGTGCTGTCTTCAGCTTCCGCTGTAAACAGTCCTTGTTAAAATGGCTCACATACTCTGTTTTTCACTTGGGGAAAATTAAAAAATTCCTCTAGTGTGTCCTACTTTGCTTCATTGATTTGAATATTGCTTCTCCCTCTCCAGCTCTTTCTCTCCCATTGTCCGCACACTCCACCCACCTGCCTTACAGCAGCGCTTCCTCATTGCCCATCTCTATGTGGCTCTTCTTTCTTCACATTGGAAACATCCCGAGGCCTGGTCTTCTATTCCGTTCACATTTTCCTAGAACATACTCTCACTGTTCAGTTAATTTCTCTTCCTTGGGAGGTTTGCGTTTTAATTCAAGATTAATACAGAAGGTTAAATTACTGCTTGGAATGCCTGCCATGGAGTGCCTTGCTTGAGCCCCACCTCTGCTTCTGATCCAGTCCCCTGCTAGTGCACATCCTTCGAGGCAGCAGTTGTTGGCTCTAGTACTCAGGTTTCTGGAAACCTATGGGCGATCCGTTCAGAGTTTCCTGGCTCCTGGCTTTGTCCTGGCTTTGTCCTGGCCCAGCCCTGGCTGTTGCAGGCATTTGGACAAAGAATCAGTGGACAGAAGCTTTCTCACTTGCTCTAGTTCTTGCACATAAATAAATCAACTTTAAACCTTTTTGATTCCTTAGGGAAGCCTCCCCTAGTGCCATCTTGCATTAAAGCCAGAAACCCTATGCTGTGATTGTGTTCTGTGTTTAATAACAGCATGAACTCCAGATTCTCATGATATGTTTAAGAGGCATTTATTCAACATACATGTTTCCACTACAGAGGAAGGCATTTCAGGGATAAATTTATATCTGATTTCTTGCCATTGCAAATTGGGGTTTTTTTTTGGCTTATATCCTGGCACAAAGTAGATGATGAACAAATGTATTTTTACCTTTGAAAATGAAGAAATAATGATAAAATGAATGCACTGTTTTCACTCACATAATAACTGCCGGACTACAGGTGATTCTCTTTAGTTTGGTGCAATGACTGTAACATGGGTCCCAGCAGTGGGTGGTTGGTTAGAATGGCTGCCTCCCACAGTGGAGTAGTTGGGTTGAGCTCTTAATTCTGCTTTCTGACTCCAACTTTCTGATACCACAGATCCCAGAAAGCAGCACTGATGGTAATAGTCATGCACCCAGGAAAGCAGCCGGAAGATGGTTCAAGTGCTTGGGATGCTCTCATCCATGTGGGAAACCCAGATAGAGTTCCAGGCTTTCGCTAGGCCCAGCTCTGGTTGTTAATGACTTTTTGAGTAATAGAATAGCAGATAGATCTTGCTTTTGTACTTTGTTTTATTCCCTTCCACCCTTAAGGCCTCTCTCTCTCTGTGTGTCATTCTTTCACTAAAATAAAATAAATTAACAACTCCTGAAAAAATCCCAAATCCTTGGATCTCCAACTCTCTGGGCAAGTTATCTAACTCTCTGTACTTTTTGTCCTCATCTGTAGAATCACCATGATAAGTTAGTTTTAATATACTTTACAAGCCTGGAGGTTTTTAATGAGGATTTCATGCAAGCAAACATTACTTGGAACAGGATCTTGCCTAGAGTGAACACTACACAGTGTTCACCAGTACCTTAAGAACCACCTCTCCCAAAGATATGATTAAAAGGTCTAACATAAGAGTTATGGGTGTTCCAGAAGGTGCAGAAAAAGAAGCTGGGATTAGAGGCATATTCAATGAAATAATACAGGAAAACTTCCCTAAGCTGAGCAAAGGATTAGAAAATAATATATAGGAGGGCTATAGAATTCCCAACAGAGTTGACCAAAAACGAACTTCATCACGACACATGATAGTCAAGCTCTCTTCAGTTGAACAAAAGGAAAAAATCCTTAAATGTGCACGAGAAAAAAAAATCAAGTGTCATATAGGGGAACCCCAATCAAAAAAAAAAAAAAAAAAAAGAACTACCTCTCCCTGGAAATGTGGAATTCCGATGATCAATGCATCCAGTCATTGCTATTCCAGTGCACTTAACCCAGATCACATTAATATAAATATTTCATTTAAGCTCTTTGTTTATTTTTAGTACTTAATATTCTGTGTTCTCTAGAGATGACTCATCAATCAGGGACAACTGACAACAACGCCCATAATACTTTCAAGAGATCTAAATATATATATATATATATATATATTTCTTCTAAAGTCTGCACATGTTTATCTGTGTGTCAGCAAAGCTGTAAAATACATTTTGAAAAATTTTTTGTGTTTATGTAAGAAGGAAGTGGCCGTGAAAGCCAAGGTGTCTGGGGACCCACAGAAGTGAATTACAGTCCAGCAATTCTCCACCTGTCTTTCCTCAGTGAAAGGAGAATATGGCTTTACAACATTCACATACTGCTCGACTCGTGGATGGTAAGATGGAGGGGAAGAACATTCAGCACTGTTCATCTGGGTGCTGCCCCTCACTCCCCTGCCCTGCCCCACCCCAAATCACACACACTGAGCTCTCACTAAGCTGTGAGGGCTCCTCTTGGCTTCCTCTGCTTCTCATCCATCTGTTGTTTTGGCCTTTGCCCTCATCCCTGGTGTCCTGCACCTGCCCACACTCATCCTTATCCGTCTCTCCTCGTTTGTTTCCTTGTTGTCCACACCACCACCCTCCCTCACTTTCAAACTCCCAATCCTGGCAGGATGGATTCTTTCTGATTTTAAGGTTCCAATTTCTTCCTCAGTCCTATTGTTCTTGAGTTTCTCATACTGCTTTGTATTTTTTAACATGTCTTTTTGATATCTCCATCTGTGCCTTTCTTTTTCTTTTCATTATTTGTTATGGTTGCACACTGTCAGCTTTTTTTGTGTTTGTTTTGATTCCCACATTGGGGCATTGTCTTTTGTGGCACTCCATTCTTTTGTATTCTTTTTAAAAGATCTCCTTTCTCCCTCTTGTTCAATCCTTTCTCCCACGTGGATCAGTCCTTTCTTGGCTCTCTGTTAGTTCCTTTTATTTTGCTTCTGCTTCCGGGTGGGACATGGTCTGTTACCTCCCATTCCTAGTAGCCAGCACCGTGGATACTGCCTTCTGCTCAGATCGCCTCCATCCAGAGGAATCAATGCCTCCCAAACCCACAAGGACCCCTGAAAAGACTTGCTGAGTGACAGAGACCTCTTTGCCCTGAATTGGGCCTCCAAGCACAGGCACTCATTTGTTAAAAGAACTTTAAAGTGGGTTCACTGGGAAGGAGAAGACCCAGTGCTAAGGTACATACATGTACATCAAGGTCATTCCAAGTGATCACCTGCGATTCCCTGCTGGGATGCACAGAAAACCCAGCTCCTTTATTTGATTCATCGCCAATCTGCTTCTCTGAGCAGCTTACTCCTCCTGCCCTGTACACACTGGCTGGTTGCTGATGGTTCCATCCAGATTAGCTGTAAACAGTCTCATGTCCCCATGAACTTTTCTTCCAGAGACTGATTCTCCCTACTGAAGATGTTCCTTCCGCACAGTCATCCCTGCTTCTCCCTAAGGTGGAGTTAGGGATAGGAAGGGGTCTTTGGGTGTCCTCCAGGTTCTGTGAGCAACATGATACCTGCTGCTGCTCCTGGTCCTGGGTTGCTGAGTCTGATCCTCCTGTCATTCCCAGAGGAAGCCTGAAGCAGCAGTGGTTTCTGATTCTGACTGCACCTGACCCACCTCAACTTCCTTGGGTACCCAGGGTTTTTCTAAGGCAGGTCTATGAACCCCACATCCTTGGTCAGCATACCTGCCCCAGACAACCTCTCAGGTCAGACTTCTACCAAGTTCTCAGTTCCTTCTGGGGTTGTATCTGTGTCATTGGACTATCAAAGTCACCTGGGAAAGCTGAAAGGCAGCTGTTTGATTTGACCCCAGAAGCTTCTTTTGGAGCCCTCAAAGGCATCAGGGCAGATCTGGTCCTCACTTTGGTCCTCCCCAACACACACAGCAGCAGCGTTAGTACGCTTAGACAAGGCTTGTGCAAAGTTTGCACAATCGAGTTCTCACCACAAGCCCACGAGGAAGATGTGCCGTTTTCAGCTGCATTTAACAGGTGAGGACAGACACAGGGAGGTCGAATGCCTTACCAGGATCCTCTGACCTGTGGTGGAGGGTGGAGCCAGTCTGGGAGTTGCAGTGGCTTGGCTGCTGTCAATCTCCGCTCTGGGAGGCTTCTTGCTCTTATGAAACCCTTGACCTTCTCTCTTCTCCTTCTCTTTTTCTCTCCCAAGCCATGAAGTGTTAAGATTTTTTTGTGTGTTTGTTTTTATTTTTAACCCTCACCCTAGACTCCACTACCATGTTGTCCACTCTGCCTTGCTACTTTGAAGCTGGCTTATTTTCCCTGCAGACTGGACTGGATTTACTGAAAGCAGACAACTCTTCGTCCTCATTTTCAGACAGGGCCCGAGGAATGTCAACTGTAAGGTGAGTGGCTCATTCCTTCCACCGTGCACTTCAGAAGAATTCTGGGAAGTGCTGAGCCATGGTTGGCAATCAGCCAGCTTCCACGCAGGGAGGCAGAGCGTGTCACATGGATATCAGCTCCACTCTTAACGGTCCATGATCTCCCTGAGGCCCAGTGGCAGGGCTGCTTCCCTGGCAGCAACCTGGAATTCAGCAAGAGCTAGCTCCCTCTTCTCCCGCCTGGGTGCCCTGAGTCCTGGCAGTGTGCCCGGTGTATGGCAGCAGGCCATGTGGCTCCAAAGTGAGGACACCAGAGCAACGGCCTTGTCCTCTTCACCTGCTTCCTCATGGGTGGGCCTCTGCTTGAGCAGGAGCAGTCAAGGCTCTCTTGACAGAGTTCCCCTTTTAGGCCCGCGGACCCCAAATGCCTTATAGATCACCCAAGTGCACCTCGGAGAGTTCCTTTATCAAAAACTTCCTTATTTTTGTTTTTGTTTGTCTTTGAAGGCAGAGAGACAATCAGAAAGTGATCTTCGATCTACCAGTTCACTCCCTCAAAATGCCCACAACAGGGTCAGGTTGAAGCCAGGAGTCTAGAACTCTATCCAGGCCTCCCACGTAGGTAGCAAGGGTGCGAGCACTTAAATCATCACCTGCTGTTGCCCAGAGTGCACACTAGCAGGAATTTGCATCTGAAGCAGATTAGCCAGGACCAGGTATAGGCACCTCAAGCAGTGACTGCACAGCTGCATCAGTGTGTTAAAGATGATCAAAATTGGGCCGAGTGCAGTAGACAAGCGGCTGAGGTCCTTGTCTTACACACATGAGGATCCCATATGGGCACCAGTTCTAATCCCAGTGGCATTGCTTCCCATCCAGCTCCCTGCTTGTGGCCTGGAAAGCAGTCGAGGATAGCCCAAGACCTTGGGACCCTGAATGAACGTGGGAGATCTGGAGGAGGCTCCTGGCTCCTGGCTTTGGATCAACTCAGCTCTGGTAGTTGCGGCCACTTAGGGAGTGAATCAGCAGATGGAAGATCTTCCTCTGTCTCTTCTCATCTCTGTATATCCAATTTTGCAATAACAATAAATAAATCTTTTTTTAAAAGATGATCAAAATCTTTCATTTTTTTCTTCATTTATTTGATTTCGTTTTATGTGACACAGTTTCATAGGCTCTGGGATTCCCCCATTCCCTCCTCAAGCTCTCCCCTCATGATGGATTTCTCCACATTGTTGCAGTAGTACAGTTCAAATACAGTCATAGCTCCTTCATTGCAAACATGTATCATGCATAGAATCCAGCATCTTATTGTCCAAATAAATTCAACATTTCCTTGGCAGACCATCCTTGGTCTGAAAGTGGAGCTGGCAGAAAATCATCCCCTCCAATGAAAAGCCACAACATAATATCAACAATAATTTACAACATTATGGAGTTAATTGACATGGTATTGAGTGACCAACATGTTACAAAATGCAAGTTCTTAACCACATCCTGTGACTACTTCATTGACATTTCAATTTTAGTTTATATACAACTGGCTGCTATATGCCTTAAAATGGTTATAGGGTACTATTCAGCTGTCTCGTGTCTATTTTCATTTTCATATTTAGCTGTTTAGAGTAAAGAAGCATAGTTTTTACTGAACTTGGCGAATTTTAGGATAGTCCAATCCGGCTTATAACCCTAGCTAGGTATATGTTAAGAATTGAGCAGCAGGGCCCGGCGGTGTGGCCTAGTGGCTAAAGTCCTCGCCTTGAACGCGCCAGGATCCCATATGGGCACCGGTTCTACTCCCAACTGCTCCACTTCCCATCCAGCTCCCTGCTTGTGGCCTGGGAAAGCAGTCGAGGACTGCCCAATGCATTGGGACCCTGCACCTGTGTGGGAGACCCGGAAGAGGTTCCAGGTTCCCGGCTTCAGATCGGCACAGCACCGGCCCGTTGAGGCTCACTTGGGGAGTGAATCATCGGACGGAAGATCTTCCTCTCTGTCTCTCCTCCTCTCTGTATATCTGACTTTGTAATAAAATAAATAAATCTTTAAAAAAAAAAGAATTGAGGAGCAGAACAATTTTAGGAGGGGTGTGCAGAGAAATCTTCAATACCTTAATGAGGAGAAACTAATCTTTGTGTCCTACCTAGTAAGGTGTATGTGAGTCCAAGCTATCTGTTTCCTGTCTGGTTCTAGGCTTTCCTTATTGGTCTCTATCTAATCTAATTTTAATTTTTTTGGGGTGGTGGGGACCAGAGCGACCCTGCTGGTCATTGCAAGAGAGGGTGGGGATCCAAAGTTGGAACTATGTAAGGACCAGAGAAATCTCCCCTGCGTCCTGAAGGAAGTTTACTGTTCTGTTCATGAGGACTGCTCAGGATTCCCAGCTATTGTTCTGATGACATTAGATCCTGTGAGGAAGGATCTGGTCTTCTTCCATCCTGTGTGGGAGTTTTGAAAGGGAGTGGATGACCTCAGAGTTCTTGGCCTAGAAGGGCAGTCCAATTCCCAGTGGTCTCCTTGGCAGTTGGGATATAGTCCTTGGTGCCTGTACTGATAGCCCTAGGTAAGGATCCAGGAGTCCCCAGGGTTGGGATACAAGCCTCCTCCTGTCCTCCTTCTCCAATCTGAGATTCCCCCTGCTCTGTGCATATGACCTCCTGTTAAGAGGTTGTCAGAATAGCTCTTGATTCCCCCTGTATGTCTTTATAGCTTTGCTACTGTCTAATGCTGATTCGAGTTTGTTGTCTGTAAGTTACCCATTATGTTCTTAATAGGTTATACTTAACGTCTTCCTCACACATTCTAAAAAGGTGGAAGATTTCTCTGCTCTCCCAACCCATTATGGAATAGCATAGAGTATTGAAAATATATTAGGTTTTACAGTTCTTTGATGTAGATCATAAGCAGTCTGACTCACATTGATTGTTGGTTCACTGGTTACATTACCATATCTGAGGTTGAAATAATATTACAATTTACAGGATTGTAAATTTTCAGATTGACATCCTTTCATCTTAAATTAAGCAAACATGTGGTATCTAACCTTTTGGGATTGACTCATTTCCCTTAGCATAATGGTTTCCAGTTGGGTCCATTTGACCACAAGAACTGCATTTCATCTTTTTTAATAGCTGAGTAATATTCCATGGAGTAGATGAACCATAGCTTTTTTATCCAGTCTTCTGTTGATGGGCATTTCAGTTGCTTCCAAGTTTTTGCAATTTTTGATTGTGCTGCTATGAACATGCGGGTGCATGTAAGTTTCTCGTTTAACAGGTGTTTTGGATATATTCCTAGAAGTGCTATTGCTGGATCATATGGTATGCAGAGTTTCAGTTGTTTGAGTGTTCTCCATACTGCTCTCCATAGAGGCTGTATCAACCTGCAGCCCCACCAACAACGGAGTAGGGTTCCCTTTTCCCTGCATCCTTGCCAGCAAGTGGTGTTGGTGGTTTTTTGTATGTGGGCCATTCTTACTGGTATTAGGTGGTACCTCATTGATGTCTTAATTTGGATTTCCCTTATTGACAGAGAGCTTGAGCATTTTTTTTTTCATATGTTTGTTTGCCATTTGGGTTTGTTCCTTTGTGAAGTCTCTGTCCATTTCCCGTGCCCATTTCTTGAGTGGCTTGTTTGTTTTGGTGTTTTGGTTGTTCTGGAGAGATGATCAAAATCTTTACCATGCAGTTTAAGCCTTGGTGCAATATGGTCCCATTACTCGGGAATAGTGGCTGTAAGTGCAAAGTACAAAGTACTCTGTAAAAACTTACGTTATAAAATGTGAAGTGAGAGCACTGTGTGGAAGGCTGTCCATAAATGAACATAATTTCACATATTGCATTGATTTCGTTCTTTCAAAAGACATTTCTTCGAGGGGAATTTTTCCTTTCTCTTCCCTTTTCCACCTAACACTGTTTGCTATTCCTTCCAAATCTAGTATCAAGGGTTCCTGACTTGGAATTCTGGTATCTGTATATGTACGCTTTGGGTGTTGTGTACAAAAAGCATGCTTTCCTGATAAGCTCGTGTTAACTCTCTTTCTTTCTTTCTTTCTTTCTTTCTTTCTTTCTCTTTCTCTCTCTCTCTCTCTCTCTCTCTCTCTCTCTTTCCTTTCTTCCTCCCTTATCCACCTTCATCTTTCTGTTTCTTTATTCAAAATATTTATTTTTACTTAAAAGATTTACAGAGAGAGAGGAAGGGAGGGAGGGAGACAGAGAGGATCTTCCATCTGATCATTCACTTTTCAAATGACAGCAAGGACTCCAGTGGGCTGATCTGAACTACAACAGGATACAGTCCCATCATTTTTAGTCTCTCTCATCTGTTAGCAGAAATGCGCGGTGGGTTCTTTCCTCAGCTTAGCATAGAAATAAAGAGCCGGGAATCTGTTGCAGATAGAAAAGTTTATTTGTGAAGGGACCAGGTGAGAAGGGAAAGGCGAGGGAAGGGGAAGCACCTCCGGAGAGAAAGCCAGGAGGTGGAGTGACTCTCAAAGGAAAGGGGAGGGAGAGAGAGACACCCAAGGTTTGAGGAAGGGTCTTGGGATTTTAAGCCTTCCCTGATCCCTCCTTGTTGGGCGGGGAACCTACAGGTAAGATGTTCCCCATTGGTGGTCTCTTAATCAGTTAGGAAATGGGTGAGCAATGCTGGTGCCGCCCACCTGAAGGTGTGGCCAAGACCTTAGCAGGCCAGGATGGTCTCACCAACTGTTGAGCAGGTTCTAGTTTTTATACAACTGAACTGTGCACAGTGAGAAAGTAGAAGAAGCCACCTGTGTGAGCACAGCTGCACTCGCAGAATCAATGTGGTGGCTTAAGAAGTGTTGGTTTTATCTTTTTCCCGTCCCCTAAGTTACCCTGCATTTTTCTATTATTTGAATAGTGAAGTTGACATGAATAACTAGATAGTGGTGCAAAGAAATGTGATAGATAATGTGTCGCTGTCCTGCAGTGAACAACTTGGTGTACAGAAACGATGATAACACGCGTGGACTACTGACTGGTGGTCAATATCCAAAGTTTATTAGCAGCATCAGACTTTTTAAGGAAAGTTGTCATGTAAGCATCCAGGGAGGAAGGGCTTGAGCCATTTACATCTCAACTGCAAGGTGCAGTTCCCCAAAACACAGCTTGTTCCTCTAGCAGGTTCTTTACCCAAACCTGTGAATCAAGATGTATACTGCTCATTCTATGCACCTGCGGGAGGCGATTCAACTGGCTATTGTCTCCCACAATAATAAAGATTCTGAATGTCCTTCTACAATAATGTTTTTTTTCCCTTTTTTTTTCTTTCCTCCTCCCTCCCTCTTTTCTTTTTTCCTTTCCCTCCCTCCCTTCCTTCTTTCTCTTTCTTCACATTAAAATAAATGAAATTCTATTTGTATTTTTAAAAAATCTCTCATCACAGCCTTCTTTGTCAGGAACCCTGGCTCCTGGAGTCCTAGGGGCTGCTGGCCCCCGGGGCAGCCGCCACTCCCACTGCGGAGGCCC
Organism: Ochotona princeps; assembly: GCF_030435755.1. Classification (NCBI taxonomy): domain Eukaryota; kingdom Metazoa; phylum Chordata; class Mammalia; order Lagomorpha; family Ochotonidae; genus Ochotona; species Ochotona princeps. The sequence continues at coordinate 20,967,042 of NC_080832.1, forward strand.
GCTGGGTCAGGTGACCGCGGCTGGGACAGCCCGGCAGGCGTCGCCCAGTGAGTGTGCTGTGCCACCCGGCCTGGCTGGTGGCGGGGCCATGGTGCCCGCCGCGCGCGCCCTGCTGCTCCTGCTGCTGCCGTCGCTGTCGCCGCCGTGCCGCGCGCGCTTCGACCCCACCTGGGAGTCCCTGGACGCCCGCCCGCTCCCCGCGTGGTTCGACCAGGCCAAGTTCGGCGTCTTCATCCACTGGGGCGTGTTCTCGGTGCCCAGCTTCGGGAGCGAATGGTTCTGGTGAGCACAGGCACGCACGGCTCGGGTCCTCCCCGGGTCTGGCCGCCCCGGCCCACTTCCCGCTGCCCCGGTCGGAGCCCCGGCCTCAGGTGGCCGGCTGTCCCCCGTGTGGCTTTTCGTCCCGGCGCTGCCTAGGCGCTGGGTTTCTCTTCCGTGTGACAGCGAGCATTTCCGGACTCGCCGCCCGTGGATCCGGCTGCCCAGCTTTGTGATGCTCCTGCGGATGGAGGTGTCTGAGTGTTCAGGGACTGGTGACTCCAGCCGCCCAAGAGTTAGTGGCTGTATGGGTCCAGACTCCACAGTTCCCGCCACGGTTCCGCCCCCAAATGTGGCGAGGAAAAGGGAAGTCGCGGGCTTGGGAAGCGTCTGCCGACCTGAACACGCGTTGCGTCTCTAACGTTAAGAATATCGCGGGTGTGGCTCTAAGGACTTTTAATAAAGTTCTGGCGTAGCACACTAAAAAATAGCTAAAGCCTTGAAATCCATAGATTAGTGCGTGTAAGGTGCTGCAGAAAAACTCGCGCCGTGGATTTTTTCTTGAGATCTGTGTACAAGTGTGCAGCAATCTCGCGAACCAGAACTCCCGTCTTTCTGGTTGAATGCCTCAAGCATTACGTTCTTGAAGACAGAAGTGTTATGAAATGAATATGTGTGTGCATGTGAGGTTACACCCATGTGTATGCAGGTTCACAGGTATTCAAAATACAATATATTCCCAAGTCACACAAGGAAGCCCAGTGTTTAATGTACTTTGCACTATGTGCAATATACATTATATAGTATACCAATTCAGTATAATATAGACACATTAGTATGTACCAAGTATATATTGCATTAAAATTATATAATATACACTGAACCACTTTCTAGACAGATGTTGACTTCTTGTAACTAGTCTCCTTATTAAATCAACCCACTTGGTGTGAAAGAACCATGTAAGTTAAGTATATGAATAGACATACTCTTTCAATATAAATTTATAAAATAAGAAATTCTTTGTACCTTTATTAGCAAACATATTTACTTCAGCAAGATGTTATTTGTTAACAGCTAAGCAGTGTTTTTTTGTCTTTGAAATGTTTGTTTCAGATTATCTAGGCACATAAGTGAAAAATTTCCCCTAACTTGTACCATATTTTGTATTATCATTTTGTTCAACCATAAAGACTAGTGAAATACTCCTGTGATGTCAGAATAGCCGTGAACCAGCTAGGATTTTTAAAATTATTGATTTGTCGTAGTTGTTGATTTCCTACAAGCCTTTGGCTCTTTGTTATGACAAAGAGCAATAAACGTGCTTCTCACACACAACAAAATCCAACCCAGAGTGTATTTCTACGTATTTATGTATTTACCTAGTCTCATTTTACTTAAAAGAAATACAGATTAAGAGAGAGGGAGAGATATCGTCCACTTGCTGTTTCATTCCCCTAAATGGCCACAGAGTCTTGGAGTTGAATGGACTCTTCCATGTGGGCGGCATGGATCCAGGTACTTGAACCATCCTCCTCTGCCTTTCAAGGTGCACATTCATAGGAATGTTGGATGGGAAGTGCATTCCCACCAGGCATTCTAACCTGGGATGCAGGTGTCCTGGGTGGGAACTGAACTGGTGAACTAGCTACTCACCTGACCCTCCGTTGTCTGACAAGCCCTGTGGCCGATTCTATCAGAGTCTGAGGTTTTTCATGGAACCCCTTCTTTTCTTACCTTTTCTTTCTTTCCTTCCTTTCTTTCTTTCTTTCTTTCTCAATGTCTCTTTCTTCCTCTATGTTTCTTTCTCTTTTGTTTGCTCTGTCTCTTTTTCTCTTTATTTCTATCTTCCTTCCTTCCTTCCTTCCCTTTCTTCCCTCCCCTTCCTTTCTTCTTTTACTCTTTTTAAGCTTTTTGCTTTATTCTATTTTATTTTTATTGGAAAGGCCAATTTACAGACAGAAGGAGAGACAAAGATCTTCCCTCCACAGGCTCATTCCCCAAATGGCCACAGTGGCTGGTGCTGAACGATCTGAAGCCAAGAACCAGGAGTCTCTTCTGGGTCTCCCATGTGGGTGCAGGGTTCCAAGGCTTTGGCCCATCCTCTACTGCTTTCCCAGGCCACAAACAGGGTGTTGGTTGGGAAAGTGGAGCAGCTGGGACACAAGCCAGCACCTGTATGGGATCCTGGTGCGTGCAAGGCAAGGATATAGGCACAGAGCCATTGCACCAGGCTTGTGGTGTCCTTTCTCGGTATCTGCTCCCTATTCCACTTTGGCTCAGTCGAGAACATAGATGAGTGTCTCTGACTCTTCTCAAAGGCTATTTAGACCCAACTATGTATCAAGGAGTCTATGGTGTATCTCTTATCATTTTTATTTGTAATTTAAGAAATGACAGTAGCATCTATTGCAGAGACTGTGCAGATTAAATTAGATAGGCCTTCCTATAAGAAGACAGGGGAGTTTCTGTCCTTGTTCTACTTACTGATTGTCCTATTTCTCCTTAGTAGTTCAATTTAAAGGTAAAAGTGCATCATGGCCTGCCTAGTGGCACAGCACCCTAATTCTCTGCCAACATTCTATAATGGGCACCAGTGTTTGTCGTAGCTGGTACACTTCTGATCCAGCTCTCTACTTATGGACTGCAAAAGCAGCAGAGGATGGTCCAAGTCCTTGTGCCTCTGTACCCATGTGGGAAACCCAGAAGAAGCTCCTGTCTTGGGGTTTAGGCCTGCCAGCAGGCCCCGAGGTCATCGAGAGTGAGGCAGACGGTGGCCTTCGGCAGCAAGAACGACCAGAGACAAGCTAGTGAGGAATGTCTGCTTTCTTAAGCACAGGTTACAGGTTTTATTTATTTATTTATTTAATATATATATTTTTTATTATATTATTTATGTATCTGAGGTGAAGGGGGATATTGAGGGAGAATCCCCACCCAGTCTCCCACCCGCCCAAGGTCCCAGATATGGGGCATGCTGAGATACTTGCTCAAGTGGTCTTAATAGTCTTCCAGTTATGGATCGCTGCCAGTCACATCCCTTCCAGCTCGATTAGGTCATTGAAGAAGCCACTGATTGTCACAGTCCATCATGGAGTCTTCGTATGCCCAGTATTTCACTGCCCAACGTTTAGCTGAGGTGGTTGATTGACCTGTTCCGTCCTCCGTCCTCTCCTAGCCAGGGCTCTGAGTCCAGCAGTTCGATTGGGGAGATCACCAAAGAGACTTAGAGGTATTCCCGGATCAGATTCCCGCATGTTCCAGCAAGCGCCGGGTCCAGCACAGTCCATCGCCACAATCAGTTGGTGGTTGCAATCGCTGGGCTGGCTCCGTTCTCAGTCCCGACTTGCACTGGAACCAAGGGTGTTGCAGTCTAGCCTGGTTCTGCCCAGCATGCACTCGACTCTTTCAACAACCAGTGGGGTCTGCAGCCCAGTCGGGGCGACCCACAATAACCGCCACCAGGCCCGCCCCTCACCCTGGCCTGCCAGTATACATAGCAGACGGGTCACTACTCCCGCGAGAGGGCATGAAAACTAGGACAGGGGCTGGGGTGGCTAGAAGGCGGGGCACTCAGCAATATCCGTGAGGGCTGGATAGTTGAGTTGGTTGGAGGGAACTAAGCTTCAATACCCATTGACAGGTACTGGAGCCATATGGGAAGCGGGACAGACAGGTTACAGGTTTTAAAGGGCAAGGAAGGGGAGGGCAGGAGGGTGTCCAGGAGGGCAGATCCCCCTGTCCACCAACGACACTGTACTTGGCTATAAGGCACATCTATCTATCTTGATCTTCCGGTCATATTCCATCTGTGTTGCCCTTGACCTTCTAGCCATGTTGGAGGTCACACTCCATGTGTAGGCCTGGGATTTGTCCCTCAAGCCGTAGGGAAGTAAGCTTAGGCCACACCCTCCAGGTAACAGCATTTCCCACACTCCTGGCTCCTGGCTTTGGATCAGCTCAGCTAGCCATTGAGGTTATTTAGGGGAGTGAAGCAGGGGATGAAAGATCTTTTTCTTTGTCTCTCCTTATGTCTATGAAATCTACCTTTCCAATAAAAATAGGTACAGCTTTAAGCTTGCATCTTGGCTCAGTTACAATGTTCCTTCACTTTCAGGTGTCAAACATTAAAATGAAATGTTTAATAACAGCGGCTTAGTATCTCACATAAGAAGTTTAGAGATAGATGTCTTCTAGTGAACTCAAAGATTAGACTTATCCTCAGATTGTGGCCTTGACCTTCCATTGCCGCAAGCTGACTGTCAGGCACCAAAACTTCCCACAACCTTGCTCAAAAGCAGGAAGACCAGTTTCTCTTTGCACTACAAAGGAAATAATTCCTCACATCCCCCAAGTCACCTTCCCTTTGTGTTCTGTTGATTGGGAAGCTGGGAGAAGTAGGGATATATGACCTTTGGCCAAGCTGGCAGGGGTGCCTGTCACGTCTTGTTTCCTTCAGTGAAGTCTTAGCCCGAGGAGCTTCCTGTTCCTGGTGATGCATTTATTCATCCTGTGGGGGTCCCTTCATGAAAGGAGGGGTTTTAGTAAAGCAGAAGATGGGTTGGAATGGGACTCACACGTGTTTTGTGAGGAAAGTGACTGATGGCTGGTCTAAGCCATCCTGAAGAAGTTTCAGCTCAATGCACTATTGGTTGGAATTGATGTATATTTCAGGAAATCCTTGATGGTTGAGTCACTAGCATCCTATTAATTCTCAGTTGCCCCCCCATGCTACTCTATTCTTTTCCACCCCACCCCCATTGTGTTCACTGCTGGTGGGTACAACAGCTACAGGCTATGCTTTAGACATGCAGTCTTCCTTTTTGAAGTCATTCATGTAACAAAGGATTTAACCGGTTGACACATACTGTGTGTTGTTATTTCAAAGTGAAGAATTAAGACAGAACAAGTGGCTGGATTCAGAATGTTCTAGATGGTGAGCTGGGAGGATTTCAAATCACAGGGGGGTATGCGGCCAATGAGGAGGGAGGTTTGGTTCACATAAGTGTTCTGCAAGGCCGACTCAACCGGAGGGATTAGTGGGAAACAATCTGGATAAGGGGGGAAGCATTTGAGGAAAGAATAAAGAGAAACAAGAGCTGCAGCAGTGAGTTCAAGTTTGTCCGTGTGCTGCTTCCCTCTGTTCCCTAGGTGGTATTGGGAAAAAGAAAAGAGGCCACTATTTGTGAACTTTATGAAAGATAATTATCCCTCTGATTTCAAATATGAAGATTTTGGACCACTATTCACAGCCAAATTTTTTAATGCCAACCAGTGGGCAGATCTCCTTCAGGCCTCTGGTGCCAAATACGTCGTCTTAACTTCCAAACATCATGAAGGTGAGTAACAGAATGTGCAAACATGCCGAAATGGTTGGCTAGCCTAAAGTTGTTCTTTTGAGAGAAGAAGCCAAAGCAAGTCCCTTCACAGGAGGTCAGCTTTCTTTCAGGAGCGACCCTAACAGATTACCTGACATTTGCTTGTAATTGAAGTGCTACATGTCTCATCCACATTTAAAGCATTAGGGATACAGAAAGATCATAACCTCCGTGTACCCAATGCTTTTTAGCGATGTTTGCAGAATTTAAGTGAAGTAATTTGAAGCGGGACATGGATCAAATACTGTGACGGAATGGCACACTTTGCTTTCCATCCAATGCGGTCTGTGAAGGTGTCAGTGGATTGTCTCTTGCATCCTTGCTGACACTACGCTTAAGTGATAAAGAAGCTGCTTATAATGAAAGCAACTTAATCACCTAACAGGAGAAGGATTATGGAGTTGTAATGGGGCCCAGAAATGTGGGAGATGTTGGAATATGAAAAGGGAAACAGTGTGGTTTCATAACAACAGGAGTTGGTCTGCTAATTACCACTCCAGTATTCATAACTCCAAGTAAGCGAACAAATTCTTATTGCTCTGACTTCATGTGAACTCAGCAGTTCCTTTGCATGACCTTCTAACCTTCTTAAAGGAAATTTTGCCTCATTCTTTTCTCCAGAGATATGGGGGAGGAGCGTGGGTAGCAGGTGAGAATTATCTTTAGATAATTCCAAAAGGCTGGAATTATCTTCAGATTATTTTCCCCTGTTGCCATATTTGGATAGCTTCGTGATTTTTCTCTCATAAGATGCTTCTGCTACTGAGAAGGATTTTTCTAAACTGCATTTGCTTGAGAACATGTTGGTTTCCTCGTGTCCAGGAGTCTCCCCTAGCTGTGTCATAATGAGTTCATCAAACAGAGAACTCAGCAGAAAGCCACAAAACGCTTAAACTGTGAGGACAGATGATGTAGCCTACACTTACACAGTTTCTGAACCCTGTGTTGTCTGATGTGTTCATTGCTTATGGGGCAAGTGCTTCATGAATGAAGAGGAGATCCCTGTGAGACGATGGGGGTGCGATTGCATGGAAGCCTCCCCCGCCCCTGTTTATTTTCGTTTTAGCATTGCCTGACATCAGGACTGCTCAAGTTGCAGAACTTCAATTAAGACCTTATATAGAAACACTTCTCTTAAAGCTTAACACACAATCCTTGGAATAAGTATAAACTAGTTCAAAAAGTTTGTTGAATTTAGAGTGAGTTATTTTATACTTGTCCTAGTTCTAACTGTAAAGTGTTTCACCAAAAGTGCCTCACACTTGTTGATATAGAGTTTGGTGCAACAGTAATGATGCAACTAGGCAGTAACTGACATTTTTGAGTCTTTTATGATGTTTTTATGCAGTTAAGTTTGCATATCTCTTCAATTATTTTTATAGGACAGCCAGTTATCTAAGTGAAAATTTCTATTAAAATATGATTAGTTGAAGTTCTCATGTACTGGTTTGCCTTACCTTTCTGACTCATTTAGTTAATAGATCATTCACTTCTGGGCAATGTATTTTGTACTTTATTTTTGAATGTTTTAATTTTTTTATATCTTATCTAATTGAGGGAGAATGGAGAGAGAGAAACAGATTTTCCATCTGCTAGTTCATTCTTCAAATGCCTTCAACAGCCGGGACTGGGCCAGGCTGAAGCCATGGACCTGGAAGTCTCCCTCCGTCTCCCACGTAGGGGCAGGGACCAAACAACTTGAGCCATTGATCTGCTCCATTAGCAGGAATCCAGGGTCAGAAACAGAAGTGAGATCCAAACCCAGACACTCCGATAACTTGCCTTCTAACCACTGTACAAATGACCGCTGTGCTTTTGGGCAATTACAAGAGCAACTTCCAAGTTTGTGACTTTAGAGTAGGGTGAGATTACAAATGGCGGTTATTTTAAAGTGCAGAACCATTCACCTGCTCCCTTCTGCCGCATACCCCAACTCCCACCCTGTTAAATAGATAATCAGGCTAAAAGAGATTCACTATCCATAGGTCACCAGTGTTCTAAGACTTACATTCTAACAAAATAGAGAATCCTAAAAAACAGGGAATAAAATTTAATCTTCACTATAAATGATAGGACTATTGCGGAGGATGTCTCAGGACTTCTACAGATGAGTGATTGCTACGCCCACTTTGATTGTTGCCACTTGTTTATTTTGTGCCAGGCCAGAGTCGGCAGTTGCCTGTGTGCTTAGCAGGGGACACTGCTAATCCCTAAGATCCTTTAAGTATAGTAGGGAAGTAACTGGAAGTCCATCAAACTAAGTAGCCTCAAAGTCGCTTTTGAAACCTTTGGTTCCATCTCATTTCAATTTTCATTTGTTTCTTATAAGACAAAAATATATACTAGGTTATTTCGTTTCTTATACACAGTATGTACATTAAATACAAAATACATACCATTGAGTGCCAGTATGGCACAGCGGGTCAAGCTACCTATTGTGATGCTGGCATCCCTTGTTGGAATGCTTATTTAAGGCCTGGCTGCTCCACTTCTGATCCAGCTCCCTGCTACTACTATGCCTGTGCAGGCAGTGGAAGATGGCCCAAGTCCAGGGCCCCTGTTGCCCATGTGGGAGACCTGGGTAGAGTTCCTGGTTCCTGACTTCAGTCTGGTAAGTTCCATTTGTTGCAGCTGTTGGGAGGGAACCTACAGATGGAATACTCCTTTCTCTCTGTCACTCTGCCTTTCAAATAGACAAATAGATCTTTAAAAAATACATACATATAAATATATGCATAATGAAAAATATTTCTGCAACATAGTTGCTTTAGAAGCAATTATTTTGCATATCTCAGGCACCACTGAATTTGTATTGGTGTTTCTACCTGTAGAAATTTTCTAAATTGATATTACAAGCAATATGAATATTTTTTTAGGCTTCACCTTGTGGGGTTCAAAGTATTCATGGAACTGGAACGCCGTAGACGAAGGACCGAAGAGGGACATTGTCAAGGAACTTGAAGTGGCCATTAGGAAAAGAACTGACATGCATTTTGGGTTGTACTATTCTCTTTTTGAATGGTTTCATCCACTCTTCTTAGAAGATCAATCTAGTTCTTTCCATAAGCGCCAATTTCCAGTTTCTAAGATGTTGCCTGAGATCTTTGACTTAGTGAACAAGTACCAGCCCGAGGTCCTATGGGCAGATGGAGATGGAGGGGCGCCAGATTCTTACTGGAACAGCACTGGCTTCCTAGCCTGGCTATACAATGACAGGTGTGTCTACATACCTAACATGTATGACTATGTGTAACACTAATTCTCTTGCTTCTTGAATTACTTCCTTGTAAGGTCATTGGTGGTGTGCTGGGAGGAAGTAATTGAAAATAAGGCATGTTAGATATATCAATATTCATTCAACATAATCAAGAGTAAATACATCAGGAATCAAAAAGAACTGTAAATTATAGGGTCCTGGAGTTTGAAGGCATTCATTTTGTGGGTCTCCCTTTTCATCTCTTTCTCTGTTTCTTGGTGGCCCTCATTCTTGGACACTTGTTCATGTGCCATTGTTTCTGATGATGTGCTTCTGCATTCCGCTAATTGGTCTTACCTTCTGATCATGTTTGTTGCCCGGGTAGCATTGGTCTGTTTTGACTCCTCTTTTTCTTCATCGTCAGCATTCTCCAGTCTTCCTGTTCTTCCTCTGGCTTCCCAGCATGTTCAAGGTTGCTCCAAGAGAACAAAGAGTTCTGGTTGAGCTCTCTCACTAGGCTTGAACTGCAGGGATCCTGTTAACCTGGGTAACTAGACAGCACTTTGCATGGTGCTGTGAAGCCTACTTGTGCTTCTGGGGCCCACAAAAGACACAGACACAAATACGCTGGAGAAGTCTTGACACTGGAAACAGCGATGTGTTCATGTACTCCTTCCAAGGAGAGACTCTGAGCCATCCACTTCCAGGTGTGAATCAAAGCAGTCCTAAGTGGTATGGAGTCCTCTGTGTGGTACCATTCACTGTGATTAGTAATGCAGATTTTTATATAATATCAGCACTAAATTTGTTTAGATTCTTCAGAAGTAAGCACAACTGGCAAAGAAAGGGGAAAGCTACACTATATATATATACACACACATATATATATATATATACATATACATATATATACACACACATATATATATGAGATTATTCAGTCATTGGATAGGAAAATGGGTTGGTAAATTCAGTTTTGGCTGTCATTCAGTATATGGGAGGTGGCTTTAAATAAAAGTGTAATATTTTTCTAAATGTAGTGAGTTCTGAGTACTGGGCTAAATATTTCATATCCAATATTTTTGTTCTAATAAAAGACCAGGAAATTCATTCTTCAGAGGAGTGAGGTAATTTGCTGCAGGTCTGAAAGCTAGAAAATGACAGAACCAGGACTCCACTGAACTCAGATCGCGGTGGCCTCAAAGCCATGGGCTTTCTACTATGAGCTGTGATCCTTATTCAGGAGTGAGTTAGCATTACTTCTTTTCAGTGACATTTCCTTTTTGTGTAAAAATCCTACCTTTCTTATTTAAAACCAAAACTCTCCTTTTCATTTCAGCCCAGTTCGGGACATGGTGGTCACCAATGACCGTTGGGGAGCTGGTAGCATCTGTAAGCATGGTGGCTACTATACCTGCAGTGACCGTTACAACCCTGGACATCTTCTACCACATAAATGGGAAAACTGTATGACGATAGACAAGTTTTCCTGGGGTTATCGGAGGAATGCTAGAATTGGTGACTATCTTACCATTGAAGAATTGGTAAAGGTACAGTGAACTAGCCAATGGCAATGATCGTAATGGCCTTGGTGAGATTGTGTTGGAATTATTTCTTGTGATTTGTGCAGCCCAATGGGCTAAAACACAGGGCTCATATCTGTCCTCAGTGCTTGTGCCTTCCAGGTGGTGATTGTACATGAACACATAAATACAATTTATTAGCACATTGAAGATGGCATTGTTTATCCACCTAAGGATCTTTATGCTTTGTGTTTTAGCAACTTGTAGAAACAGTTTCATGTGGTGGAAATCTTTTGATGAATATTGGGCCTACACTAGATGGCACCATTTCTGCAATTTTTGAAGAGCGATTAAGGCAAATGGGGGCCTGGCTAAAAGTCAATGGGGAAGCCATCTATGAAAGCCACACGTGGCAATCCCAGAATGACACCATCACCCCAGACGTATGGTAAGTCATTCTTCTTGCCATGGACTGTTGGATAGAAGGAGGGAAGTTTTTCAGAGCGATACAAAGGAAATTGGATGGATGCCAATCTATACATAGTATTTTCCAAACTTTATTTAATACAAAAGAAAGGAAGACATTGTTTACCAAATCGAGCTTAAATAATCTCTGATTATTTCTAAGCATTGGATAAATTTCAGCTACAGTAGTCAGCTCTTATAAAAACTTCAAGCCATTCAGCTAACTGAAAAATGCTGACTATTTGATCAAAATCAGCTCAGTAAATTCTGCCTTTTACAGGTATCACATCCATGAAATTAGCAAGCAAGAGAGAACAGAAAAATAATAGATTAAAATTAGTCTAAAATAGAAAAAATTGTGGAAAGACGGCCAAATAGGAAGCACCAGGAAGCTGACTCCTGAGCTAGACAAAATTGCACCAGTAGAATTTGAGGGCCTATAAGCGTAAGAAAATATACTGAACTTCAGTGATCAGCAGAGAAATAATCAGAGCTACAAAGAGATACCACTTAACATTCATGAACTTTCAAGATGTTATACTAAGCCAGTCACACAAAGACATACAAAATGCTTGCATGTACATGAAGTACTCTCCCTGCTGACTGGTGATTGTCAGGGGCTGGGGGAAGGAAGGAATGGAGAATGGATATGGAATTTGATTTTCAACAAGGTAAAGGTTATAGAGATGGTTATGTAACATTATAAATGAATTTACTACTGTTAAACTGTACATTTGAAAACAGTGCAGATGGTAAATTGTTTGGTACATATATTGTGACATAATAATGAGAAAAGGCTGAAAATAACAGCATTTAGAAATTTGCTTAAAAATATATTTTTTCACACTGTTGTAATTTAAGCCTTCAGTTTCATTACATTATCTTAACTTGTTTTCTGTAAATACTATTTTCTTTAAAAACCCTGCTTTGGGGCAGGCATTTGGGACAGCAGTTAAACTACTGCTTCGTTTGCCCTCACTCCACAGTGGAATGTCCAATTCGACCCCCTGTTCCACGTCTGACTCCAGCTTTAACATTCCTCTCAAGTGCTCCTTGGGAGGCGGTGGCTGATGGCGCAAGCACTTGGATCCCAGCCACCCATGTAGAAGAGTTTGATGGGAGTCTCCTGGCTTTCGCCTGGCCTACCTGTGACTGCATTTGGGGAACTAAGCAGCAGGTGGAAGGGCTTTCACTCTGTCTGTTTCTCAAACAAAATGGAAATAAAAAGAAATTTAAAAAGAAAAAGGGCCCTTACATTAAAAACAAAACAAAAACATAAGAAAGAGTGTTGCCTCAAGCTGAGATTGGGAAAGTTCAGTGTTCTAATGGATACCTGAATCAGATTGGAAATCTATGTCTTCTGGTATGGATTTTTCACATATATGAAAAAGGATGATATGAATGAAATTTTCAAAATTTACTTTGTATCATCACCTAAGTTAGTACTGCTTGATTACATGTAAATCAAAACAACAAAAATTTGTCATGCTTCCTTGATTTGTAACTTAAAACATCACTTAATAAATTAATATGAAACGAGCTTCCCCAGTGGTAAATAATAGAGGCAGATAATAGCAATAATAATAATAAAATAATAAAGACAGTAATATTAGCAGTAATAAAAACAAAGGCAGCTAAGAAACACGTATAGGGCACAATGTGATGGTTCAGTGGCTAAATGGTCGCCTTGCCTGCTCGGAATCCCATAGGGGTGCTGGCTGGTGTCCCAGCTGCATGGCTTCCCATCCAGCTCCCTGCTTGTGGCCTGAGAAAGCAGTGGAGGACGGCCCAAAGTCTTGGAACCCTGCATCTGTGTAGGAGACCCAGAAGAAGCTCTTGCCTTTGGACTAGCTCACCTCCAGCGGATCGATCTTCCTCTCTCTGTCCCTTCCTCACCCTTGCAGGTGGTTGCTAGCCCAAGAAGCCTGGAGCCCTGTACAGATTTGGCTCTGTGCAAGGAAAGCTCTCCAGCTCTCGCATCCTATTATCCTAGATCAACCCCACCTTGCTTTTCAGCCTCGTGAGAACAGGAAGATGAGAAGAAACTGTACCCCCCAAAATGCTTTTCTTTCAAGAACTCACTGTTAACAATTGGAGAATGAGGGAAAGATTATTTTGTTATCACCAAAGACTACTTTTCCCTTCCATTACCAAATGTTGGTAAATATTTGCTGCATGGAACTTACATCTTTTAAATAATTCCAGAAGAGATTATTAAAGTGAGAAATACAGGCTCTAACTTGTTATCATACCTTTTATGTTTTTTCTTAACTAGGTACACATCTAAACCGGAGGAAAAATTGGTTTATGCCATTTTTCTTAAATGGCCTACCTCAGGATCGCTGATTCTCGGCCAACCCAGGGCTACTCCCAAAGCAACAGAGGTAAGAGGGGATTTCTTTGTTGATTTTTCCTTTCAATTGTCTGCCAGAGTGGGTGGTGCTGTGGCATACTGGGTCAGGCTTCCACTTGGAATGCTGACTTTCCATGTGGACATGGGTTCCAGCCCTGGTTGCCCCACTTCTGATCTAGCTCCCTGCTAACATACTTGGAAAAGCAGAAGGCCACCTAGCTGGAAGACTTGGATGGAGTTTCAGGCTCCTGGCCCAGTCCTGGATGTTGCAGCCATTTGGCAATGAACCAGTGGATGGAAGATCTCTTTCTTTTAAACAAATAAATCTTTAAAAAAAAATGGTGACCAAAATATCCTGATTAAAGTAGCCTTTTATACATGTTCCTCTCATCATATCATTAAAGTAAGTTTATAAAGCATATTCGTTTTTTAAAAAAGTATTTATTTGAAAGGCAGAGTCACATAGCGTCAAAGGGAGATAGAGATATGCGCTGGTTCACTGTCCAAATGGCTGCAGTGGCTGGGGCTGTGCAAGATTAAAGCCAAGAGCCAGGAGCTTCTTTTGAGTCTTTCAGGAGTTTAGGGGTCCAAAGACCTGAGTCACCTTCCACGGCCTCCCCAGGCACATCAGCAGTGCACTGGATAGGAAGGAAGTGGAGCAACTAGTACTCACACTGGCACTCATAGGGGATGCTGGCACTTCAGGCGGTGGCTTTACCTGTTGCTTTACGATGCTGGCCCTCTGTAGTGTACTCTGTAGGAAATCGACAATTCCTTTACATGCAGACGAGTTGTCCCAAACGGTGTCCTTTTGTCGTCTTTCGACATTTCATTTCAAACACTGAATTGATTAGGTGGAAAGAAGGCAGAGCTCACATCTAATGTGAAATGATACCTGAGGAGCCTGGATATGATATGGGTCATATTTTTATTTTATCTATCTTCATTTTTGGCACTATCTACATTTGAGCTCTAATTTTTTTAAGTTTTAAAAATTTATCATCATAAGCCTACTTCCATGGTTCAAATTAGAATATGCACATAATTACTTATTTGAATGCATTTAGAATGATCAAGACTAAGAGTATAATCACATCAATAATTGATTAAATTTCTTATTGATTAGTGGAGTTTGTTGGAAGATCTGGAGAGGAACATGGAGTGACTGGTTAAGAGAGGAGAGGCGTTCTCTGGCCTCGGCAGGCCTGGGTTCTAGTGCCCCATCCTGTCTTCAGCACCTTTTCTTTTCTGCAGTCCATTGAAATGACAACTTTTCCCCTAACTCGTGCACATGTTTATTTCCTTTTTGAGAATAATATGGGAACACACGAGATGTAATTACTCCATTATATGAACAGTTAAAACCTTTGGGGAAGCATTCAACTAAGATACAAATGAGTCTCCTGAAACGAAGCACTTTCCAAAAAACAATCAGCAGTAACCCCTTCCAAATAGACTGTGGGTGAGTTAGAGAAGCATCTTGAAGACATGGATGTTCATATTCTTAATTTCAGGTAAAGCTACTGGGACATGGACAACCACTTAAATGGATTTCTTTGGAGCAAAAGGGCATCATGGTACAATTGCCACAGCTGACAGTTCATCAGATGCCCTGTCAATGGGGCTGGACCCTGGCACTAAGGAATGTGAGCTAACATGCAGCAGAAGGAGGGCTAGGCAACACCAGATTTCTATAATATCAGTCAGTACATGGGGAAAGCAAATGTAAAATTGATCAAGAACCATCAAGGAAGTACTTTGGCAGTTTAGCTCCTTTTCCTTCTGTCACCCTAAATTCTTTCCTAAATTACTCATACAAACATTTTAACTTTCCAGTGCATTGTGCCATTAAAGTCTCTTCCCACTGAACATGTTTGCATGTGTAACTTAGAGGGGGAATTTTTTTTTAATAATAGCTAGGAATGTATGGTATTATGGACAGAATTGTGTCTGCCCCAAATTCTGACTTTGAAGACCTGGGAAACAGGGTCGTTGAAGACATAATTCAGTAAAACGAGGTCCTTAAAAGAAGGGAAAGAGAAGGCAGGGATACAAGAATACCAAGGGAATTCACGTAAAGGCACAGCAGGAAGCAGGCCTTCTTGATGCCAACCAGAGAGACCCCAGAAGAAACCAGATCTGTGAACACCTTCGTCTTGCACTTTCAGTTTCTGCAGTTGCGAGAAAACAAATTTCTGTTATCTAATCTACCCAGGCTGTGGTTTTTGTTATTGCAGTGCTAGCCAACTAACAGAGGTGCTATATAATAAATGTGGCCTAATTTATATTTGCAATGCATTTGATAACTTTCTTCTAAAAATTCCTTTTAATTATAAAACCCATGTACGTGCAATGTATATGTAAAATCACTGTCAGATTATCACTATTAATGTTGTAGCACATGTTTTTCCAGTCTAGTGAGATGAGTTAAAGGTGATACAGTACTGGAGGTGTGTTTTTTCAATAGATGAGCGAATTAGAGGTCTACCTTAAATTCAGATATTACTATATTTTCCCTCAAGCAAATTAAAGTTGAAAATCTAGTTGAAAATTAGTAAGTCTATTCAGATTGTCCTTTATAATAAAGCAAACACACTACCTATTTTGATGCAATTTTAAAGAATTGAAAGAACTTACTCTCCTCAATTAAAAGAAGTTCAGCATAGCCAAATTTTTATTTGAAGTGCCACCAGATTCCATTTTGTAACATTTATTAACTGGAAACATTTCACTATTTCAAAACACTGATCAAATGGAGAGTGAAATAAAACAGTAGTTTCTTTATTTCTTAAAATCATGCTTAGGTTGAAAATCTTAAAAAAAAAAATTTTTTTTTAAATACCAGTCTTTGAAGTTCCAGCCAACAAAGAATGCCAAAGTATGTCCTTCGATAAATGCTTTAATAGTCCTAAATCCCAATTAATACTTTATCAGAAATCCAATAAGCATAGATTTACATGACTGGAAACACTAGAATAAATAAAGAAAAAAAAACCAACAAGGAAAATAAAGCAAAAATCAAACCAGAATTACAGGAATTTTAACACAAATGTGGTCACCTGTTTGAAGAAAATATTTCTGATATTAAAGTATCATAATCATTTAAATCCTTATTCTGACATTTTTACCTGTCAAGATTGAGAATAAAGACAGAAAATGGAAATACCTAATAGTACCATGGGGGTTTAATCAGTGGTTGTAAGGGAGCTAATATGACATACTTCAAATCAGCAGCCATCAGTGCTGATAAAATGGCTAATAATCAGACACAACGAAAGGGAAAAATGAAGGCTTAAATTTAAACTAACTTATGATACAGCTTGATAACAGGTGAATTGTGCCACAACTGTGTCCTAATGAGGGTTCAAAAGCACTCCAGAATTCTTATACTGTATGGTCTTGATGACAGGAACTATAATTGGATAATTAAAAATCAGACCTCCTGTTACCTAAGTTGATCATTTTATCCTCCAACCAGTTAGTCATTTTCCTCGAGTTACTATGAGATCAATTTGCCTTTACATTTCAGTGACTACAGAACTATTGAAGGCAAACCAGGTTAGATTTTTAGACTGAATAATATAGGCATTGGTATTGATTTTTTTTTACTATTTTAAACACGGAAATCACTGGTAAAAATTTTATCTCATTTTCTTATATGTACAGTGTTGAATAACTACTCCAGAACCTCAAGCTATAAAAATAAACATGAATGAGGACAAAAGTAAATGTGACAGATATTTTACTTTTATTAATTTCTTTTTTTTGATTTATTTATTTTTATTAGAAAGTCAGATATACAGAGAGGAGGAGAGACAGAGAGGAAGATCTTCCATCCGCTGATATACCCCCCAAGCAGCCATGACAGCTGGTGCTGAGCCCATTTGAAGTCAGGAGCCAGGAGCTTTTTCCAGGTCTCCCACGTGGGTGCAGGATCCCAAGGCTTTTGGCCATCCTTGACTGCTTTCCCAGGCCACAGTGAGGGAGCTGGATAGGAAGTGGGGCAGCCGGGACACGAACTGTTGCTCATATGGGATCCTGGCACGTGCAAGGCCAAGGACTTTAGCCATTCGGCTACAGTGTTGGGCCCTCATTTAATTTTTGTAACAAGGCAGAGTTAGGTAAGAATCTTCTGAATTTCTAACAAATGAATATCAAGTTCATATCAAATTTGGAGCCAAGTACACAAGTTCGTGAAATAGAAACATTAGTAGCAATTATACGTAGTTTTCCATTACATGAATTCACTAGATTAACTGATGCTATTTCCTTGCAAAACCTGGGGACTGACGCTGAAGGTAAGCTGTAGGTTTTTGGTGAGTCAGCAGACCCTACACAGCCACCTTTACCTGCTGCCATCCACATATGGCAGGGGGTAGTTGAGTTTATAACTATGGTGGGTAGATTAGCGTTCCCTAACATTTATGTCCACCTGGAACTTTGGAGTGTGATCTTACTTGGAAATAGTATCTTATAGTTGTTATTAAGGTAAATATTGAGATAAGGTCGTATTATAAGACACAAAGACACAGAAACACAGAGGCACTGTGATGACAAGGAAAGTAAGGGACTTGCAGAAAATTGGTAAAGAACATAGATTTACATATATATGTATAGACCAAACACATCAGAATATATATGTATTAAATGACCTTTTTGATTAACGAAACTGCTAGGAGTCTCCGTGAGGGGGTTTTTACTGTACTATTAGAAAGCTAGGGAAGGCCGAAGGCCAGTTAGCTTCAAATCGGTGTTTACCCTGTTGTCTCACTGCCACAACTCCACAGAGGAAGAGGATCGTGAATGATCATGTTCGAACTCCTATCCTTCAAACCGTATTTGTTCAGTCTCAGATTTTCTCTGGTTGAAATCCTGGATTAATACTGTTGGAAGAGATGCATGCCCTATTATACTCACATTCCCTAATTTTCCAAACTGCAAGTTTCCTTTCAATTATCAGGATGGATAATATGATGAAATTGTCAAGCTTTGAATTTTTCTTTTTAAAATTTATTTATTTTTATTGCAAAGTCAGATATACAGAGAGGAGGTGAGACAGAGAGGAAGATCTTCCGACCAATGATTCACTCCCCAAGTGACCGCAAGGGCTGGAGCTGTGTGGATCCGAAGCCACGAATGCAGATCCTTTTCCGGGTCTCCCACTTGGGTGCAGGGTACAGGGTACAGGATACGAACTGGCACCCACATGGAATCCCGGCACGTTCAAGGTGAGGACTTGAGCTGTTAGGCCATGGCGTTGGGCGCAAGCTTTGAAATTTAGCACTCGTCTTTCATTGCATTAAACATGTAAAAACTTATTTTTCTTCCATCCTTCCTTCTTTCCTCCATCCATTTCCCCCATCCTCCCCTCTTTTCCCTTCAGAGGAGACAGACACTGAGGCAGCACGCCAAGCAAGCTCTCACTCACTGGTTCACTCTCCAAATGCCTGCAGTGCTAGTGGGGCTGAAGGCAGGAGCTGGGGATTCAATTAGAGGGTCTCCTGGCCTCCCCAGTGGATGGCTACCATCATGGATGCCTGCAGGTCTATCAGCAGGAAGGAGTAACTGGAAGGCGGAGCTGGAAGTGAAGCCCTGATACTCCCATCTGGTATGCAGAGTGTTAGTATCTACATCAAATGCCCACTCCCATGCACCTGTGTTTGTGTTTTAAAAAATTCTAGCTCAGACTCCCTATCAGCTCCCGGCATAGCAAGGCCTTAGAAGACACTTCATTATCAAAGGTTAGAAGAACACCAGTAATTATACTACCACTTCAATAAAAAACATAAAACCTAGCATGCTCTCTACTAAAACACCAGCAAAAATGTTATAGAGGAAGAAATTAATAGAAAGTATTACTTCAACACAATCTTATTTTATTAAAATAGTTTATTGCGATAAGATACCCAGTGTACTCAAAATCAATACAAAGTAACTTATTAAAATTATTTACACCAAAATAAATGATGCAATTAATAACAGCTGTGAGGAAACAGCATCAACACAATTATAGCTTGTAAATCAAAAGGTGCCCTTCCAACGCTTTTAACAAAGCCTTAGAAAATACAGCAAAGAAACAGCAAAGAAAATAGTTAAGGAAAAAATACCTGATAGTAGAGGTTAAAATTCACTGATTTCCATAAGAAAAGTGCTCCATCAAGATATATTTGAGAAAAATAAATTATTCTTGTGCAGGGTAACTGGTGAAAAGTCTGATTTCTCCTGGCTACCACTCTGCAGCGAACTGTAGGATTACTTAAGTAGCATGTTTCCGAGGCTTCACACGTCCTGTACCAATCTGTCAGATTGTCTTCGTGTGTGTGTGTGTGTGTGTGTGTGTGAGCATCTATATCAGTTTTTAGTCAGTGTGGAACATATATCCGTGGTGTAAGAAAGTATTAACACTTCTCATATTTGTACTCAGTGTGTACTCACATACGTACACAAAAGTGTTCTGTTGACCAATTTAAAAAACATATTAAGATGCCAAATAGATTTATTTCCTTATGAAATGAAGTCTTTGATTAAGAATATACTTTTATTAGCTGTTTTGGTAACAAACTGTCATTCTAGGTATAGTTGATTTGTTCAGTGTATATTTAAAAGTAAATGAGTCCCACTGTAGTTTTTCTTGAAGGAAAAATCACTTCTCCAGTTGTTGAGGGGTACTAAAAGCTTCATATACATTAGCAGCAAAATCTTTCACTTGCTCCATCATCAACAGATCCTAGCAAAGACGACAACAGAACATTACAGTTAATAAGCAGATACCTTGAATTCTTTTCTGCAGTCAAGTGATGAATTTGGCACTACGTTTTGTCTCAGATAAAGCCAAGAAGACAATCATTTATGATATATTGCTTCTTGTAATATGTTGCAGGGGATATTTATAATGTAGATTATTGGTTTTCAAATATAAGTGTGAGAAAAAAATTCAAACAGTCTTCAAATGGATTTCTGTTCATAGTCAAGTACTATGTAAGAACTATTACAGTACTAAAACATCTAAGATTAAAGTTTCTTTTTTTCCGGAAGCTGTTATAATATGATTGAGGCTTATTATTTTCCAGAAAATCTACATATTACATATCATATGTATGTATTTTACATATATATAGACACATGCTGTAAATCACACATAAATGCTTTTTAGCAATAGCTCTTAACCCCCTCAAAGGATTTGCAACTGTAAAGGAAAGGAAAAATAATTATATCTGTACTTTCACTAACCTGATTTTAGCATTTCTACCAGTTACGAATGCAGGCAACACATACTATTAATAGGATGTGTAATTTGTCTTCAATAGAAATTTCAGACATTTTCACATTTTGACAGTTAGGGAAGTTATTGAAATTCCCATTACATCTTTTTTAATCCTTGGATAAGCAGTAAAATTGCTACATCATCAATTTGACTTTAAAAGGTATTTTAAAAACTGAATATAATTTATGCCCTTAAAAACTTTACTGTATACACTTTGATACATTATTCTTTTTTTTTTTTAAAGATTTATTTTATTTTTATTACAAAGTCAGATATACTGAGAGGAGGAGAGATAGAGAGGAAGTGGAGCTGCCGGGATTAGAACCAGCGGCCATATAGGATCAAGGAGAGGACCTTAGCCACTAGGCCACGTTGCTGAGCCAGATACATTATTCTGAGAAGGGGTCTACAATCTCCACTGGACTGTGACGGGATTAGAGACCCTGAGTAACTGGTCCCGTGAGTCCTCTGCTGCTGACTACTGGAACACCCAAGTGGGCCTTAGTCTAGTCTAATCTCAGTGAACTCATTGTTGATTCTCTCAATAGTGAAAGTGGCATATTCAGCTCCAAGTTTTCAGTTTGGGTGTTTGATGAAAATTTTGGATGAATGTTTCTCAAGTCAGACATACAGATATGCTTGCAGAGACCCAAGAATCTGAAGGGAAACTTTGCATCTTGTTTTCTCTGTAAACTTAAAAGTAGGCTCAAATACATTCTGTGTAATTCTGAAGATAAAACATATAGCTTAGTAATGTCCCTGATTTCAGGACATTTATATTTATTTTTATGTTCTTCATGGCTTACTGTACCACAACTTCAGTTTTGTCTTATCCTTATGTGGCAAGAGCAAAGGCAGAAAAATTTTTCATATGAAAGTCAGACCACATAATTTAGAAGAATTGTAACAGTACCCAGAAGTCAGGTAAAGAAACAGGCTAAATGCCCAACAATATGAATAGTAGCAGAGAGATTCCTATTCACTTTGGAAGAGTGGATGTAGTCATCTGCCATGTTATTGTAAAGAAGTGTTTTTATTGCTATTATTATTATTATTAAAATTTAGATGCCACTTAATGATAATTAGTTTTGGGTTTTGAGTTAAGAAAGAGCTCTAAGCTCAAGGAATATATACAGCTTTTTTTTAACTTGTCCATTAAAACACACTTGATCTTAGCCAAAAGGCTGAGAAGTGATGTCCATTAAAATAAATACTAGAAAAATATATTTTTTTTAATAGAAGAGGTGTATGGACAAGTTTGAAAAACCTCACCACTGTCTGTCCAAAAGTAAACAGACAATTCATAACATGGCGTTAAGTGTCCTCCAATCAAATTTACACAAACAGGTAGCTGGCCAGATTTGGCTCAGAGGCCAGTTTGCTAACCCCAGATTTAAAATAAGGCATTTAAATCTGTTCAATTACTGTATTCTAATGAAGCTTCTAGGATATTTTCAGTAGGCAAAAAAAAAAAAAAAATATGTATCACAGGGTTTGTACAGACCACAAAACTTATTATTTTATTTGAAAGCAACTTGAAAATAATATGAAAATAAAACATTCGTTTTCTCAATTGTTTTTTGATACTACCATCAGTTACTTTTCCCAACTACAAAACACACCTAATATTTTTTCAACCACAGGAATCAACAAATGATGATCTGCCAGCGGTTCCCCCCACACCCCGCCTGCTCCTGTAGACTGACACAGCCACATTCACTTGTTTCCATATTACCTATGATTGCTTTCATGCTACATTGCAGGGTTGAACTGTTTTCTCATAACAATGCATATTGTACAAAGTTCTAGATATTTAATGTCTGGGCCTTTTCAGAGTTTGCCAACCCAAAAGCATTCCCACTTCAAAGTGTAAAATAAAACATACTGAGCCTGTAAACTGCTCTGTAATGAGGAAATAAAAAGCATTTCTACCTATACACCACAACAAGTAAAGTGGTAGGAGTTATTGAAAGGATTAACTAAGTTGATTGAAATATTATAACCAAAGCAAAAGCTCCACAGAAGATCAGTGGAAGTAGAGAAGCACATGATATTAAGACTACTTGATATTTTAGCTGATACAAATTAGAGTTTAAAAAATGGAAGGAAGCCTTGTCAATCAATGGCCTGTAATATTGTATGTAAAATTACAGAAGCAGTAAGGCTATTGTTTTGCATTTGCTTGTATTTTCTGCTTACCTGTCAAAACCAACGGCCAAAACCAATGGCTTACGGTCAAGTCACAGACTTGTACAGAAGTGCAGGTAATACAGTGTGAAGGCTTCAAGGTCAGAAGTTACAATGTTTTTCCTCATGCAAGTGTGTATGTGAGCTTACAACTCAGTGAAATGGGATCCCACTGCAGATTTCCTCTACAATGTGAATGCCTATCTTCTAGGGGAGAGGAAGATGACAGTCTCAGGGTAACGGTGAGCGAAAGGGCAGTGCAGGACAGGCCAGAGCTGCCCCATAAAGGAAGAGGCGCAGCCCCCAGTCTCGGCGTGCCTCACATCCCCAAAGTGACGCTGTCTACAGAGAAGATGCACTCGACGTTCAAAGAACACTAAGCAGACCTTTCTACAAGAGGCTCCCGGCTCTCGTCTTACTGTACAGGACCGCACCAACCAGCTTGTATCTGAGGTGTACTGCAAGTAATTTTTTACTCCGTTTTTAAGTTTGTAGATGACTCAGAGAAAAAAGGCCTATGTAGAGTTAAAGCTACTTTTTTCCATAACATCAGTCTTACTCAACACATTCCTAAGAAAATGTAAATAGGCAGTTTTATAAAGAAAATTAAATAATCCACTACTTAGTTGCTTTTAGTAAGCAGATTATTGATGCATTGGTAACAGTTACATTTTATTAATCACTAAAAACACTTTTTCACAAAATTCTTTATTTTTCTTCAAACTCGAAGATATTGAATTACTGATCTGCCTCAAGGCTGCATCTTTTTACTAGTGCAGTTTAATGCAAAATGTTAACATTACATACATTCAAGTGACTGCAAGAATATACCCAGACTGAAATGTAGACCAACAGGTCCCGGATGATAACACGGCAAAGGTATTCCCAACCTTGTAAATCTGCTATAACACACTGTTTTTATCCTACAGGGCATTCTGCACACTGTGTGGTTCCCCAATTTTTTCTTATCAAACATCATAGCAGGGTATCTAATTTTACATCAGACAAGCACGAGTACACCTAGAACACAACTTGTTCGTAGTCATAACCCTTCCGCCTACATGCACCCACTTGGTCCTTACCTGAACAAAATGACTGGGAGTTTCACTGCACACCGAATGGATCTGTCCGTTCACTATTGGGATTATCTTGGCTAAAGGCAGGCTGACGCTGGAAAGACTGGGAAATCATCACGGCAGTACTGTTACAACATTCATAACATAGAACATTCTAATGATAAAATTAATAGTTACTGTTGAGTGCCTACAGAAATGTACTAAAAAGGAAAAACCAAACATAATTCTACCATCTAGGGCGAAAAGAAAAAAAAACTAAATGATCTCACAGATAGTTTGTTTCAGTAATTTTTTTTTAAAGGTTTACATATATATATATTATATATATATATATATATTTTTTTTTTTTTTGGAAAGTCAGATATACAGAGAAGAAGAAAGACAAAGAAGATCTTCTACTTGCTGATTCACTCCCCAAGTGGCACAATAGTTGGAGCTGAGCAGATCCGAACCCAGGAGCCAGGAGCTTCTTCTGGGTATCCTATATGGATGCAGGGCCCCAAGGTTTTGGGCCGTCCTCGACTGCATTCCCAGGCCACAAGCAGGGAGCTGGATGGGAAGTAGGGCTGCCCGGATATGAATTGGCACCCACATGGGAACCCGGCGCATGTTAGGTGAGGATTTTAGCCACTAGGCTACTGCGCCAGGTCCAATTTCAGTAATTTTTATGCATAACTTTTGTGTGTGTTTAAAGAAAATTATATATTTGAAAGTCATTACATACAAAGAGGAAGAGAGCAAGTGGGAGAGAGCACAGGAGGAAAGAAATCTTCCATCCACAGGTTCACGATGGCCAGGGCTGGCTGAAGCTGAAGCAGGAGCCTGGAGCTTCCTCCAGGTCATCTGTGCGGTCCAGCGGCCCAGACACTCCAGTCACCTGCCTCTGCTTCCCCAGGCCATTCGCAGGGAGCTGGGTTGGACATGGAGCAGCCGGGGCTACTACAGGCGGAGGCTTAGCCCCAAAGAGTGTGAATTCCAATTTAAGACCAAAGGTGTCCATTTTGAGATGACAGAAACATAATAAAGCCCTTAGGTATGCTCTGTCACCACAAATCCATGATTTGGTAGTAGTTATGGTTAACAATAATTTCAACTGAAATAACTAAAAAAATTCCCATGCTATATTAAGGACTAACAAGGCTTACATTCATTAGAGAACTATGTGGAGACAATTCATGAAATGGGAATGTGAAACATGAATGCCTGGTTCCTACAACGACCGAAGTCCTGGATGACAGAGGCCAATGATGACTTGCGGTACGAACTTTAAAGAACACAAAAGATCTAGGTACAGTGTCAGCTTTGTATTTCAGAGAATTAAAAAACAACTGGAATCAAGCTTATGAAAAGGCAATTTCCCAGCTTAAATACTGCAATATGCATAAAGTTGCAAAGTGTTTGGAAAGAATGCAAGCTTTAATATTGAATTTGGAAGGGGCATCAGCTAATTTAGAAGTGACTGGTTTAGCAGATATGTTGAATATTCTGAATATGTTGAATCTCTTGATATGTTGAAAAAAGAAAACACTTGAATTCATTCTCTAAGATTTTTTAAAAACTGGGAAAAGGATATTCAAAGCAATACATTTTAACAGCATGTATTAATATGATAACGTTTTTAGATGTCTTCTTACCTATTCATGGTGTTACCATGTTGCAGGTCCTGTTCAGTAGGTCGAAAGAATTCAGCCATATTGTCTAGAAGTCTACTAAAACCTCGGTTTAAACAGGTATTCAAAACTGTGCTGAAATCTGGACTGTAAAAAAAAGAAATTACCTCTTAGATCCTCAGCGCAAAAGGAAACAGATTCAACAACCATGTGTTTTCCTTCCAGGGTCATCAACATTCCCAGTCTCCACGGACTAGAATTTTTAGCTTGAAAGAATATATATATATATAAAAAATCAGAGATGAAGTTTAAAACTTAATCATAAAAGTGAGCTTATTATTTAATAGAAAATAATGGGAATATTCACCTACTTTGCTTATATTAGTTCTTTCAACATTTTTTTTTTAAATAGCAGTGCTAGACTTGCTTGTCTTGAGGAAACTCTAGAACCCTTTTATAGTCAATGATTGGTTGCTTCATACAGTCTAATAGGACATCTACTGAGACAGAACATGTCCCACCAGGTGGAGATGAGAACTTAAGACACTGGGGGATGAGGAATCTTGTCCAGATGTCTAGTAAACAGATTCAAACATCAGCCTATATACCACTGTAGTAAAATGGGGAAAATCTATTGGGGGGGGTGGGAGATTGGGGTGGGGAAATCCCAGTCTATATGAAATTGTAACACATAATTCAAAAATTCAAAATAAAAATATGTATCTAAAAAAAACCCATGAGCCTAAACTCCTCAATATTAAAGTTCAAGATCCTTTCCTTATACTGTTAGTACTTTATAAAAACTTTTCATTGAAACTATATAAAAGTACTAAGAGAAAATGTCAACTTAGGTTCAGCTTTTAGATCACAGTGTGCATATTTCTATATTATCTGCCATTTTCCTTCCTTCCTTAGATGCCACAAAATCTACTCCTTTAAAATGTATGCCAATGATCTTTAGTGAGTCTACAGAGACGTGCAACTATCCCTACAACCCAATTGTAGAAATTTTCATTCTCTTTTCTATGAGTGCGAGCCAGTCCTCATCCCACCCACAGCACTACAGAAGCACCATTTCATCTTGCGTTGTTTACTGACATCTCACAGAAGCACATCTCACGTCGTTCTTGGTGTCTGACTGCTTCCACTGAGTATGATTTTAAGGTTCGTCTGTGGCATGCACCCGAAGTTGCCTGCGTTGTATTACTAAATATGATCCTATGACCTGAAGATACCACTATTTATTCACTGATGATAGACATCTGGGTTATTTCCTTTTTGGTTATTGTGACTAGCTCTGTCACAAAATTTTATAGGCTTTTGTGAGGACATGTATTTTCATTTTTCTTAGACACCTAGGAGTGGAATCGCTAGGTCCCAGCAAGTCCATTCTCTTCTAGAACAAGTATGATGAGAGATCAAAGAGAAACAAAACGATTAAAAAGCGATGGAAATTGAAGAAATGTAAACTGAAGAAAATAAATCAATATAGTGTCTTCCTAATGAGGCAAGATATATAAAGGTGTAAAAAAACAGTGTCCGGAGTTCAAAGATGTCCATTTCTATGGTTCTTAATCAGGCGGACTCATTTTAGGCCGATCAAAGAAATGAGGGTAACTTCCTACTTCACAAACACATAAAAAAGAAGTAACGAGAACTCCCAAACACTTGTCCCTGCTGCATCTACCATCTTTTTGTTGGTGTGTTTCTAAAGATTTCTTTACTTTTATTTGACAGGCAGATTTTTACAGACAGGAGAGACACAGAGAGAGGTCTTCCAGCTAGCAGTTTTCTCCTCAAATGGCTGCTATTGCCAGACCTGAGTTGATCCATAGTTGGGAGCCAGGTCTCCCATATGGATACAGGGACCAGGGTATTGGGTCACCCTCTGCTGCTTTCCCAGGTGCTAAGCAGCGAGATGGATGGTGAGTGGAGCAGCCTGGACATGAGCTGGTACAATATGGGATGCCAGTGCTTGCAGTGAGAGGATTAGAGTGCTATACAACCACACTGGCCCTACATCTACCAGCTTACACCTGTACCTCCCATGAACCAACGCTCCCAGATTCTTAAAATTAATCATTTTTGTTGTGCATCAAATCACTTTCTTTCAAGGTTTAACATTCTTTGCCAAAATTATCCTGCTTTTCTGCATCAATTTCAATTTTGATTAATTTGCTAATAAATACTTAGGATCTAGTACTTGCAAAACAGTGCTGAGAACTAAGGACACAGAGGTGAACTCAGCAGACAAAAATTCCTGATCTGAATTTGCATGTTTTGCAAATACTTGAGAAACAAAACCAAAATCTCCCAGATCCTATGTTCTGTTTTAAATAATATTGCATTTGTCTGTATCCCTGAAAGCCAAATTCAATGAAATTGTTTCCTATCTTGACTGTCTCTACTTCTTCAACTTTTAATTCTTCTGAATCAGATCATCTCCATTGCTCCTCTGAAATTTCTTAGCAAGGTCACCATCTTGACATATCTGATGTCTTCTCTCTGTCTTATCACGAATCTGACCTTTCAGAAGCATTTGTCTCAGTC
Organism: Ochotona princeps; assembly: GCF_030435755.1. NCBI lineage: Eukaryota > Metazoa > Chordata > Mammalia > Lagomorpha > Ochotonidae > Ochotona > Ochotona princeps. Next base: position 20,994,899 of record NC_080832.1, read on the forward strand.
AGTCTCCTTGAAATACGCTTTCCAGCAGGTGTCTCCCAGAACTCTTTGCTTTTCTGGCTTTTCTTGTATTTCTCTGGTAGCTATTGGTAGGCTTCTTTCGTTGGTTCTTCCTCCCTTTTCCACCCTCTAAAAGGCGGTGTGCTCTACAACTCAGTTCTGGGTAAAGCCCCCATTTCTTTCCATCTCTGAACACCAACTTGGTGACTCCTAAGTTTATGTCTTTATACGTACACTTTTTCTCGAGTTCTAGACTTGGATATCCAATTGCCAATGCATATATCCACTAGGACATCTCATCAACCTCTCAAACTCTAATGATTAGTCCCAGTGCTTAAATATCACCTTTGCCTTCTCTTTCGTAACTCACACCAAATAATTCCACAAATACTATTAGTTCCGCCATCAAGATAAATCCATTACATTCCATTACTTGGTGCTTGCTGTTGCTGCCACAGTTCTTTATTGTCTCATCTATTGCCAGCTCTTGATTCTTCTTTCTTTAGAATCAATTTATCATAAAACAAGAGGTATTTATAAATACAGGCTATGTTACCAGCTTGCTTAAAATTCTTCAATAGCATCCCTTTAAATCTCAAAATAACAACTTTATTTTTTAATTGGCTATAAGGTCCAATATGTTCCAGGCACTCATTATTTCTATAGTGTTTTTTCCTGTCACTCTTCTAGTTCTTGGTGCTCCAACAATATTTCTTCCTTACTGTTCTTCATATAAGCCAAGCTTTAGATCCCCATACTTGCTCTTATTCCTTGAACTGTATTCTCACCGATTATAAGGTTCACATCCATGGTAGATTCATGCCTTCATTCAAACTGAAATCTTTGCAGCAAGGCCTTTCCTGCCCAACCTACAAAACAGCACCTCTGAACTTGCTTTGGGATTTCAGCAATGCAGTTATAAATATTTGATGTTTAATTAATTAGTTCATTCTCTCCCATTAAAAGCTGTTTTAAGAGGGATGATGATATAGTAGTTGCCACAAGACCTAATATGCTATAGATGGTCAATAGATATATTTAATATTATATATATGTATGCCTAATGACTTAATTATTTACTGGGCTAAATGAACAACTGTATGAACAAAATTGTTCTATCACTGACATGTAGAAGTTTTGACTCAGATCAGTTCCTAAGAGTAGAGAACTGGAGTTACAAATTTTTACAATCTTTAGTGCACAAATAGTAGTGAAAGCAAAGGGAGATCTTACTGTCTGGGCAATCACAGCTGAAATAAAACAAACATCCAGGAAACACTAATGGTTAAAGGGAAGACAGGGATGGGCACTTGGCACAGTGGCTCTGATGACACTCAGGACCTGCCCCCTGTAACAGCAGGCCTGGGCTAGAGTCTTGTGTTCCCTTCTCCATTCTGGTTTGTTAGTGTACGCGCTGGGGGGCAGCAGCTGAGAGCTCGAGCAGTAGGGTCCCTGTCATTCACCACTCACAGGGGAAAGCAGCCTGAGTCTCTGGGTCCTAGCACATGGGTAGCATCTCTTTCTGTATAAAACAAACACAAACGAAAGCATGAAGGAGGGAAAGGAGGGAGGGAGAAAGGACAGCAGGAGAGAGGGAGGAATGTAGAAAGGGTGGGAGGGAGGGAGGGAGGGTATGGAAGGAGGCAAGGGAGGGAAGATGTGGTAGTTTTACTACTCAAAGATCTTAGCATCATTACAGTCCATGCTAAAAGAGCAAACAGTTCTTGCGATGGAGTGCGTCTGTCTGGGCTTCTGCACGGCCTTGCATGTGGCGTATACACTTGAGCACGTGCAGGCAGCCATGTCTATCTGAAGGTTACCTGAGGCTGACAAGAACTGGCTTGCAAAGGTAACTCTTCCCAGTTCCCCAACTGGACAACTGGGGAGTTCAAACCTGTAGCCTGAGAACTTCCACAGCACTTTAATTTAGTTTTTTTTTTCCCCCTGTAGAATTGATTGTTAATAGTACATCTGGAGTATATCAGGATTAATTCAGAAAGATTTTTTTTCTAAACAGAAGTGCTAACTGTCTTCTGGTTCGTCGACTGTATCAGGATCTGTAGGTTAGCGAAGTAGATGGGCAAAATATGGCCTCAAAGGAAAAAAGTCCCTTCTTCCGCAATGAAAATGTTTGAGAAAAACTACAAAATGTCTGTAAGCTCATTAGAAACGCGAGCACATTCTACCTGTTGTACGTAATACACATACCTTTCCAACATGTCTCTAGTTTCATTGAGAAGTTTAATAGTGGTCACATCTCTAGCAGAAAGTCCACAGGCCTGTAAAATTAAAATGCTATCCTTTAGAGTTTTGAAGAATTAGTACAGGAATATCATATGTAGTACTCATATGCACAAACTCAAGAGTTCAGGCAGCCCAAAAGTCCATGTACTCTCAGCAGTCAAAAACATGATGCTCAAAAGGCTTTGGTAGCTCAGCACAGGCCAGTAGCATTTCAAACCTACGTCAGGGTGAGATCACTCTTCAAGGTCTTTACCTAGCACTTCTTGGATAGATCTCTAGCAAATAACGAGAAAGGGAAAAAACAGACCTTGAGATTGCAGAGGTCGGGGATTGGTTTCGGTGCTTTCTTACACTTCTAGGAAATGTTATGAGGATATGCAATTTTTTCATCAGCCTAGTCAGAGGCTCGGTGTGTTCTTTCAATTTGACGTTTCAGGTTTTAATTCAGATCAGAAAGACTTGATCCTTCTTTCTTCTCTTGTTCCTTTGTTTTTAGTTCTACTATCAAATTTTAAAACCTGGACATTTTATAGTCCCCAAAAGCTTTGACATTTTTCTTATTACAACCTTTTGTGATTCTTTTTCATGCGTTTTCTCCTGTCTCCCCCTACCCCCAGCCCCTTTCTCCTCACTAATTCTGTCTGCACACTCTGTTCAGTGTAGATTTCACCCTGCAAAGCACTGGGTCCCTTGAATGAGTTACAACTTTCTTCATTTTTTTTCCTTTCCTTCCTCCTTTTGTTTTCTTCTCTCTCTCTCTTGCCTATTCATGCACACAATGGCTGTCAGCTTGAAACAGGTCACCTTTAGGCTTTCCAGGAGAGAAGAAAATCTATAGGACAATGAAATATGGTATTGTTTGACAAGGCCCTCATTAGAACTACGATATACAGACCTGTCCATACTTGGCTTTTCTCAATGTGTAGTTTTCAAGTCAAAAACCATTATTTTAAAACTGAGCTCTAAGGCCTGTAGTTTTGATATTTTTATTGCTTTTAAATAATAATATAATGACTGCCTGGGACACAACAGTATGTCGCAATACTACAGTTCATAATTATTAGATTAGGCCTTCTTTATTTCTCAACTAGATGACTAAAACTTCCTCAGTCCAGCCGTTACTATACTTCAACTATTTCTTTGTTTTAAAAAGCAAATGTGACTGCGACAGGTCTGCTTAAATTTACCTTTCTTTGTCTACAGAGTTAAGTTCAGACTTCTTATCGTGGCATGCACAGCTCTTCATACTCTTGCTCTGTGCTCTGCTGTATTCACTTTGTCTCTTGAGTTCTCTAGGTGGAATGACCATGTCATTCATTTTATGTCCCTTATTACACATCACAGTGTCGGCTATATTAACTGCTCCAAAGATATATACAATTATAAATGACTTTAACTAGAAATCAGCAATAATCACCATTTGTTTTCTAAATTAAGGGAGTTTAATTGCAATTATTACAGCACACATCTTTTAATCCTTCTTCAGGAGACTCAGAATTTAAATTCTGATAGTAACAAATTTTAAAAACCTAGACTAACTGGTCTGTTTAAATGGTTATGGGTTGGGTACCTGAACTGCTAATGGAGTTTCTTCATCTGGCATCATATAATGGCATAATAAAGATTTGGATCCATCTTTATTAATCCAAGAAGAAGATTTATGCTGCTCAACGAGATTTCTGATTTCTTCTAGTTTGTGCTCCAAGTCCAAAAGGGACAAAGAATGTTTAAGAGAAACACTAGAAATACAGAAGAACAAATCACAATAACTGAAACCATACAGCACATTCTATATATACTCTCCTTAACAAGTCACAATCTCAGATCTTTGTTCTATCCAGCCAAACTTGAAACTGATGACTAAACTAGAATGAATTAAGAAATCAACCATCAGTTAAGGGTTATGACAGAGCCAAGAAAAATCTTTCTGAAGATTTCATAAGAAAAGTCCTACTGAAATAGATATACTAGCATAAGTGGAAGGTAGAGAAGATTTTAAAGTAGGACTTGAATCCCAAGACCCAAATATTTGTAAATTTTTTTGTAAATCAATAATTAAACAGAAATATTAAAGTTTTCTCAGTATCAAAAAGCTGATATGGATGAAGATATGGGTTTTACACGGCAATACCCTAAGGGGATAGTGATATTAAACTACAGAGAGAATTTCACAAGGCACTGTTTGTCAAGTCTCAGCTTCATTAGAACAATTCTAATTTATCTATTACTCATCAGAATCAGGAAATCAGAAAGTGTCTTACCTTCCTAAAATCTTCTGTACAGCTTGTTTAATGACAGTAATCAATTCTGTCAGGCCTATTCAAAGAAAAACCACCTGAAATGCTATGCTTACTTTTAAAATTCTTCAATAATACAAATGAACAAATTAAAACTAATACACAGGTCATAAGCAAGGATCTTACCATCTCCAAGGAGGTGTTGAATACTTGATAAATATTGCTGTTGGACATCTGGTGGAGCAAGAACTGTCTGTATTAAACAGAAATAAAGTTAAATTATTCAAGCATTTTATAGTAAAGAAGTTAATATTTTCAGTATAATTTGAAATGAAGTTTTCAATGTCTAGAATGATAGGGAAAAGAATATTCTTTTATATATCATCAGAGTCTAGTATCAAAAGATGAAAAGAAATAAAGCCAAAAGCTCACAATAACATGAAATACAAAGAGTTTTCTTTTCACAGAAGCTACCAGAATAAATAAGTGAAATTTTTAACCTCTTCAAAGGAAAGGTAATACTGATCTTAAGTCTATTAAACTTACGGTGCCATTTTTGCCAACTGCTGCATTATCCAGATAAATATATCCACCAATTATATTTAACTGGACCCGTAAAAGAACCACCAGCATACAAGTACTATATACAGCCACAATACTTCTTGTGAAACCTTCAAAGAGAAAAGAAAATCATTTGAATTTGGAACTGCTATTAAACCACCAACAAATATGGAGAAGTCACAAAGCAACCGTACAGTCATTTTTTTCATAGGATTACAGGCAAAAGCACTTTGCTCTGCAAAAGTTAAGTGGTATTAAAACATACTCGTGTTATCTTAAGGGGAAAAAAGATTACAAACAAAAAAGAGTTCGTCCTATTCCTAAATGCCCACAACAGTCAGCAGCTAGGAACTCAATACAAGGACCTGAGTACTGGAGCCATCACCTGCACCTCAGGCTGTGCAGAAGTAGGAAGCCAGCATGAAGAGTGGATTTGAACCCTGACATGCTAAAAAGGGATGCCATTATCTGAAGAAGCGACCACTCGGTCAAATGCCCATATGATGACTTTTAAATATAGTCACAACTTTCTTGAGTACAAAAATATGCCAACTGAAAACATCTCCTAATTAATTTATCTCCTTACAACTTATTTGAAGTAGATCCTGTATGATCCCCTAACTGAAGCAATAACTAATAAAAATATATTGGGTAACAGAGTTCAACGTTATTGACTTAGAAATGAAGACAAGGAAGGAACGCAAAGCACAAAGGGTTTGGTTGTTGCTTGAGAACTCTGTTCTGGGAGCCAGGCAGGAGTAAGAGGAGAGGGCTGAGTGCAGAACCCCACCTTTCATGGCAGGCCAAGGAGGATAAGTCCTCGAGCTACAGGAACACACAGAACGACAGTGGATAGAATGTTCCAGACAGTGAGAGAGAAAAGGCACTGGCTGCTGAGAAGGGATCTATTGGGACAAAAATGTCTAATGGATTTAGGAACGGATTACTGCAATATGAGACTGGTGTGGGTGGAGCTACAGGAGTGGATGCCAGGGTGGAGTATGTCAAAGGGAAAGCGGGTGTGAAGAAATAAAGGGAAATCTTCGGTTGTAGGAGTGTAAGAAAGTTGAACACAGGCCACTGGACGTTTAATTTGTTGTCAAAAGACAGCTATAAGTATCATTCACTTGACAGGCATCGGTGGACTTTTTGAGAAAACAGGACCACTTCATAGGAAGTTTTGAGTCACAGGTAGATATACAGGCCCCAGGAAAACTCGTTGTTTCCAAAGTTTAGTACTAATGAAAGTTGCCATACACTATTAAAATAAAGTTACTCTCTGAGTTTCTGTAAAATCTTCCTTTTCACATTAGACAAACTAGTGCAAACATTTGCATGTTTAGTTAAGGACAATTTATATATCATTAGAACAACAGTAACATCACCACCAGCACTATTTCATGAGTATTGTCTAGGGCCAGACATTGATCTGCTTGCTTAATATTATTTTATTTAATCTTGATAACAACATTACGAGGCAGTAGAGTACAGACTAATAATTATCTTAAGGCATGCTGTCTCACAGAATATGTAGGCTTACTTATTATCTTCAGGTCTTCCCATATTTCTACCTTGTTTGAAGGCCTAAAGAAAAAGGATTAGAAAAGAATAACTTAGTAGACTAGAAAACTTGATTTATATTTGGTTTCTTACATAAGAAAAAATAGGATAGCTATAGAAAGCAATAACCACTAAGTATAATAAAAAACAAATATAATCCAACTAACCAGTAATTATTTTTTCTGTTATATATTCTATCTTTTGAGTACATGTATGCATGTACTAAAAATGCATATAGATAAAGAAAAATGTATTTCTTAACATCGTTTACCATTTTACAAATAAAGAAGTGGATCCTTTTACCCTTCAGAGGTAAACTATGAAGTTTTTTTCTTGTTAAACATATCATAAATACATGAATTTAAAATATCTGATGCATTTCAGTGCATCAGTTATAATCCCTACTGATGTTCAAGCTGAACGGCTCTTATCAGTAGAAGGCTACTCAGATTGGCTGCTGAATCTTTTGGACATTATTCCAAAGTTTGGATGGTTTCCTTGATTACTGATACCACTGTTGTTCTAGGATTACCATTTTCAATTCTTGCCATAGATCTAAAATTCTCTCTTTTTTTAAGATTCTGTATTCTTATATTGTGAAATGTCATTAAGGATATTGAGTAGGTTACTGTTTCTAATCCTTTTCAGTGGAATAATCTGTAAAAATGTATGTGTTTATTTATGCCCATGTTTACATATATTCAAACATCTTACATTAATACTTACAGTTCAAAAATTGGACAAAAATGTTTTTATTTTATTGGAAAGTCAGATTTAAATAAAGATCTTCCATCTGTTGGTTCACTCTCCAAGTAGCCATAACAGCCCGAGCTGAGCTGAGCTGAAGCCAGAAACCAGAAGCTTCTTCTGGGTTTCCCCCAAGGGTGCAAGATCCCAAGCTTTTGGGGGGTATCCTACTGCTTTCCCAGGCACAAGCAGAGAGCTGGATGGGAAGTGGAGCATAAAGTGGCACCCTTAGGGGATCCCAGCAGTTATAAGATGAGGATTTAGCCATTAGGCTAGCACGCTAGTCCTGGACCACAAAGTTTTAACTGAATGTTGTCTTTTAGCTGTACTTAATTGTCCCTTTATTACAATTAATGAAACACATAATTATTAACTTTCTTAATCCCTAATTCCAGGTACAACAGTCTCAACACAACAATTTGAACATTAAAAAGTTTAATATTTTCCTAAGGCTTAATTATCATTTTATTTGAAAGCAGGCTGAGAGAAGAAGGTGACAGGGAATGGAGGTAGGAAGGGATAAAGAGGAATGAGAAAGAGAAACAAAGAAGGAGAATATTTGACTCTGATTTCCGCCCCAACAGCTGCCACTGGCCCAGACTGGGAAAGTGGAATTCAATGTGGTTTCTCCACGTGAGTAGCAGGAATCTCACCAAGTACTTGAGTCAACATTTGCTATATCCAGAGAGCACATTAACAGAAAGCTCATACTCAGGCACTCCAATTTGGGGTGTGGGCACCCCAACTGGTGTCTCATGGGCCAAATGTCTGCCCCTGGACTCCTTCATATTACTTAAATAAGATTAAGTATCATGTGAATTTATTTGAATTCCATGTTTACGAATACCACTAAAGGGCCTGGTGTGGTTGCCTCAGAGCTAAAGTCTTTGCCTTGCATGCACTGGGATCCCACATGGTGCCAGTTCGTATCCAGCTCCCTGTATGTGGCCTGGGAAAGCAGTAGAGGACATCCCAAAGCCTTGAAACCCTGCAACCACCTGAGAGACCCGGAAGAAATTCCTGGCTCTTGGCTTTGGATCATCTCAGTTCCGGCCATGGTGGCCATTTGGGTAGTGAATCAGTGGATGTAAGACCTTTCTTTCTGTCTCTTCTTTTCTTTTTAAAATACGATTTTCCAATAAAAACAAATAAATATTTAAAAAAAGAACACCACTAAAATATATTTAGGAATTGAGGATTAATGACTTAAATCCTTTGAAAATATTTTCTCTTCCTTATAATGGAAGACATTTAAAACTCTGCCTTTAAAGCATTATCATTCTCCAGTAAGAATGCTAAGTACTGCCCACATGATGATCATTTTCTTGCTATTATAAAATCAACAAAATAAGGTCATACAAATAAGTACTTTGATTAGTTATATAAACTCAGTTTAAAGAGAAAATCTACTGGCTTATTAGGCTTTTATGAGACCAGAGCCAACTAAAAAACTAAATTCATAAGACTAGAGCATTCATTTAATTATACTCTATAATGACCCAGGCCCCTCTTTAATGCAAATATTTCAAATGAGGGGACAGAGTCCCCTCAAACTTCAAATTATAGCTTCAAATAAAAACAAGAATATTAGTATATTTAAAATGGAAACAGTGAGTAAGGAGAACTATGTGGATCATCTTAAACTCTCTTGAATTTAGGAAACTTTCTTCATGTTTTGAATAAGAGAATTACAGTTTTTCTTTAAAGTTGTTCAGAATTTTGACCAAAATCGATCCTTTTGTCTGTACATCCCCATATTTTCTTCCCCAAAATTTTTTTTAAACATTTCATTAATATATAATATGCCTTGATATACAAAATCTGTTTAGTTTCTTTCCTTCTTTGGTTGACAATGTCTAAAGGAGAAAAGACCTTATCTTTTCCTTGAATCCTCCAAAACATGGAAAACAGGGCCGTCCGGAAAACACAACTCCATCAATAATGACAACATATATTATGTTGCTTCTATAAAAGTACTGTTCACTCACTTCTTTTGCTTGTCTCTCCAAAAAGACTAACATTTAAGGCAACTAAATGTCTTTCCAGCTCCTTATGCACAATCAGGTGGTAATTAAGTATACGTTTTACAGCAACTGCTTCATATGTTTATTCTTCACAGATGAACTATCTATAAACCAAAGCTACATCTTTAGTGGGAGTGAAAAATCAATCTATCTCAAAATGAGGAATTTTGTAAATGGAAAATCCTTTACATTAGTGTCTCATTTCAATTAAATAAGGAAACCCTCCAGTATACAAATATCTGTTGTTATTTTCGGAGGTAATCTCTGGACACAGAAAATGTTTCAAAGGAATTTTTCCACCTTGGTATTTAAGCTGAATACTAGATTCCTACCTGCAAAAAAGAAATAATAATATCTCCCCTTCAAGTATATTCAGAAATGGAGTACATCTGTGTGGAAAGTACTCAGCTCTGACCAGACAGAGAGAGGCATTCTGGGAATAGCGCTTCTGTGTCCCTACTTGGAGGATGATTAACGGTAAATAAATGCTTTAGTAAACTCATGATGATCAAACTTCCTTCAGTGAAATCATACCAACTCTCATCATATTTAGCAAAAGAAGCCATTTTCATCTCAGCTTTTTTTGGAAACTAACAGTGTCATACCAGTCTATGATAGCCCTGCAGATAGCGCACGTGCCATGTTGGAGTGCCTGGATTTGAAGCTTGGCTCCATTTCCAGTTTAGGCTTTCTGTGTATGTCCACTTTGGGAGGCAGCTTATGATGCCTCAAGCACTTGAGTTCTGCCACCCATGTGGAACACTCAAACTGCTTCCTGGTTTGCCCTGGCCCTGTCCTGGCAGTTAAAAACATTTGCAGAGTGAACCAATACATGGAAGATCTTTCTCTGTCATTGTCTTTTAAACAAAATGAAAGTGAAAAGCAAATATAAAATTGAAAAATTGGACATTTACATGGTTTATTACTTTAGAGGTGTAATATTTAACCTAAGTCTTACCAGCATCTGGTTTAGTAAAACATTCTACAGGCACTCAAAACAATTTCTGAATACCAAAGTAATATAAGCTGTACTTACGAAAAATGAAAAATATAAGTACTACTTTTCTACATGCTTTGTGCAAAAAGGAAAATCATAAATAGCACATTCAAAAACAGTTATTTCTTCTAACTAAACCTACATATTATAAGCTTTAATAATAAAGAAAAATAAGGAAACAAAAATTTTTGGAAAAATATTTGTTGTATAAATGCTAAGTAGATGTAAAACAAAGCTGGTGTCCTGGTGCTTACCTGTTTTTGAGCAGAGCGGTGAGGCTCTCAGAATTGAGCTGCTGCATCAGAGCCTCTCTCAGAGTGGGCAGCATGGACAGCACTGTGAGACAAACAGACCCAGTAGTGACTCACCAGAGACAGGGCGACCACACTGAGACATGCACATTGCTCTAGGCTGCACAATGAAGCTAATGACAGCAAGGGTTGGCAGAGAGGTTATCAAACTTTATTAATAATGTAAAACTCCTTGTTAGTAAATTATTTACCTGCTTATATTCACTGAATAAACCTCAGAAGTCTATGATCACAGCAAGATCAACAAGCACACAGGAGAAAGAATGGAAAGAACCACTTCTGCAAATTACTAATGGTGGTTGTGGGTTACAAATCATGCGTAATTGTGCTTTTTCTTCTTTTGTGTTTTTCCAAAAATTTCACAATATATATTTACTTCTGATATAACAAAATGATCAAAACCATTCTAGTACTCAGCAATATTTTATTTCTAGCTTTAAAAAAAGCTTGTTAAATACTACAAGGCAAAAGTATACGCTATAACACAGATAAAAATGCTTTACGCAAGGCGTGGCATTATAGCCTAGCAGTTAACGTCCTTGCCTTGCATACACCGGGAATCCCAGCAGCCCAGCTTGCCATCCAGTTCCCTGCCTGTGGCCTGGAAAAGCAGTAGAGGACGGCCCAAAGCCTTGGGATCTTTCACCCACGTGGGAGACCTGGAGAAAGCTCCTAGCTCCTGGCTTCGGACTGGCACAGCTCTGGCCTTTGCAGCAGCTTGGGGAATGAATCACTGAATGGAAGATCTTCCTCTCTGTCTCTCCTCCTCTCTGTATATCTGAATTTCCAATAAAAAAATTAAAATAGATCTTAAAAAAAAGTATTAGGCTGGGTTTAATGCAGTAGCCTAATGGCTAAGGCGTTCTTCGCCTCGCATGTGCCAAACTCCCATATGGCACCAGTTCATACCCTGGCTGTTCCACTTCCCATCCAGCTCCCTGCTTGTGGCCTGGGAAAGCAGTTGAGAATGGTCCAAAGCTTGGGGACCCTGCACCCATGAGGGAGACCTGGAAGAGGCTCCTGGCTTCAGATTGGTTCAATGCTCCGGCCATTGAGGCCACTTGGGGAGTGAACCAGTGGATGGAAGATTTTTCTGTCTCTCTTTCTCTCTCTGTAAATCTGACTTTCCAATAAAAATAAATCAATCTTTAAAAAAAAAAAGCCTTAGGCTCGGAACTGAAGGCTTGTTTCTTACTCCTAGAAAGAATGCGAAGATTAAATGAGATGCTGTGCATGATTAATGTGACTGATTTCATGTTACTACACATGGTACAAGAAATTCTGGAGAAAAATGAGTTTCCTTAAGCTAAATGACTAATGACAAGGCAATTAAAACCATGAAGGGATCACAAATGCCCATTCTGAAAGGGAAAACTTTAGTGTGTGGTTTTTATTTTTTGACTAGGCAAGACATACTCATTTAAAAAATGCACATTAATTTTTCTACATAAAACTCAGGTTTTTATTTGAAATCTATTCCAGAGCCACACTTTGCAGGCTGAGCACACCCCCGAAGCTATATATTCAATGTCTTCATCTGTCAATCGAAGATAACTTAGGATGCACCTTACAGGTTTGCTGCAAGTTATAGATTAACTGAGACACAGAAAATAACTAGTTTCTTCACTCCTGGAAACACTGAGTAACCTTTGGCTTTTATTATTAATATTCTTGTTTGGCTTTTGGAGACACACTCCGTATCATAAGCATATTCTTAACATATGAATGGCAGAAATAGTCCTGTATTCTGACTCTTCTGAGTATCTTGTGACCATTTGGTCTAAACCACAGACTTTATTACTTTAGTCTAAAACACATTAGTATTTTTTATATGTTTTATATGTTTGCTCATAACAAACTTAACCTCAACTACACTACATAGTCCTTATTCATATATCCGTCTTCCAACCAAACTTAGCTAATTCTCTATCTATACAGCTGAGCCTTAAAGCAGAACAATTCATTTGTCCCTGTACAGCACCTGGTTAACTCTGACTAGTTTGTGTCCTGAAACATTTGCGGTGCCAGTGGATGCATTAAGCATCATCTCTTACGTAGCCTTAAAATCTGTCCATTCAAAATCTTACATACTAAAACAAGGACAAAGCTGCAGAGCATCGCATGGAAGCTCTTTCAAGCTGGATCCAATTTCATAGGTAAGAAAACCAGACCTAGACCAGATCTGCTTCACTTCATCGTGCCTTCACTCACCGTGTTATACTGCAGTTGTCATATAGCTGTCTTTATGATTTCCCTTTGCTTTATAGAATTAAGGTATTTTAAAGCATTATTGCTTCATATATTAAAAATAATGCTCTAACTGCAGTCTTAGATGTCTTTTATCCTTTTTGATCTAAGCATCTTTACATGTGCTTGGGCAAGAAAAACTGATAAAGTCCTTACAGTGCTAGAAAAAAGTCTTATTTTAAAGTTGAACAAGAGCCTTTATAAGTTCTTTCCAAATTAATCTTTCTGAAAATAAATGTTACAGAAAATATTAAGCCTCAGAAATTAAAGAAGAAATGTAGATTTGACATTCCCCCAAGAAACTGATTCTTGCAGGGTTTCAGTCAGAATCTAACACCTAGCTTTTCTTCAGCCACAGACTGGCAGACTTTGTCATGGCACTCTCACAGCAGCAGGTATCTGGCTCAAGAGACTGAGTTATAACTGTTACACTCTGGCTCGTGCACACTCCTGCTCCAGCCACACGGGTCTGTAGCTGCCCACTGTCATCTTAGTAGACTGTGGCTCTCCCCTGATCTCCAGGCCTTCCCCACAGCAAGCATTCCTACCACTACACTCTCTGGCTCTACAGTCTGATTGTTGTTTCTTGAATGTTCCAAGCTGATCCCCACCTAGCCATTCTGCAGGGCTCCCTGTATCTGACTATTCGGTTTCCTACACCTCTCTTCACATCCTGTTCAAAGGATTCCTGTCCCTCCCTAGCTTTACGCTACTTATGGCAGCCTCATGTCTAGACTTATCTATTTGTTATTTCTTATCTGAGAAATAGAACATAAATGCTACAGATCAAGTGTGTATGTGTGTATATATATATTTTACTACCTGTATTCTTACTTAGTGGTGGGCACTGAAAGTGTGTACTGAATGAATAAATCAAATGAACAAACAAATATATTGAATTTCAAGAGTTATAATAAAATGATGCATTTCAGTTAGTGGAAATATTTGCCATATTTATGATTCTTTGTCCTTTTCTCTAAATTTGGTTCTGGAGATAGGAAAGTTAATACCGTTCATTAAGCAGCTTCATACAATTCTTTTGTCTTACCTGTCATATTGCAAGTCCTCTGGTTGCTTTCAAAATGATACTGCCGTCGTGCCTGGGCAATGTACTCTGCAGCCTCCCTCTCTTGTATTTCTCTGATTTTCCTCTGTCCATATTTCCCAAGAATATACACTCCTGTAACAATTTAAATCAATTAGCTAGTATATTAGGGTACTAACAATTCCAAACCACATTTAAAATCCAATTTATCAATTTAAAGAGTAACATTGCTGAAAGATAAAAGATGATCTTTTTAAAAACTAAACAACAAATTGTTAAAATTTACCAGGATTATCAATATTAAAAAAAATGATTTACTTATTTTAAAGTCAGAGCTACAGAGAATCTTCATCTGCTGTCTCGCTCCCCAGACGGCCGTAACAGTGGGCCTGGCCAGACAAAACTAAGGGCATTTTAAACATGGGTCTTTAACATGGGCAGTGGGGGCCCAAGCTCATGGGCCATTTTCCAGTGATCTCCCCAGGCACTGGCTGGGAGCTACATGGAAAGGGACGCAGCAGGGACACAAACTGTTACTCACTTGGAATGCCAGTTCACAGCTTTATCCAAGCCATAGAGTTAGCCCCAACAGCAACATTTAAAAAAAAAAGGATTTGTTTAATTTTTATTGGAGAGGCAGATTTACAGAGAAGAGACACAGAGAGAGATCTGTCTGCTGGTTCACTCCCCCAAACACTGCAATGGCCAGAGCCGAGTGCTTTCCAGAGCCAAGAGCCCGGAACCAGGAGCCTTTGCTGTTCTCCCCAAAAACAATAACAACAGAGGCAATGATGGATACAAACGAAGAGAAAAAGAACCACACAGATCTAGAAATGGGATTAAATCTACCCAGTGCCTTTAGTAGTTAGTTGGAGCTATTCTAACCATCCAGCAACAGGGAATTAGTTAAATAAGTTATGGCCTATGCACACAATGGAATCTCAAACAGCTATTAAAAACCACACTGTTGAATATTTAAGGACTAAAGGAAATGTGCACATTACACTGATAGATGATAAATAAGTTCCCAGAAATTGCTTTTTAATGGAACAAATAGAAAAATGTATGGGTTTAATTTCTAACATATAGTAAGCAATGATCATTGTTGAACGGTAGATTAACAAGTGAGTGTTTCCTTCTCTTTGCTTCTCTGTATTTTCCATAATTTTTTCAACAGACACACACTTTTGAAATACATGCCTTTTAATTTTATTTTTACAAAAAAAGAATAAAAGTACGTAGTCAGACATCTATTTGTCCATCTACATGTTAGAAAAGTCTTGAAAAACAAGAGAATGAAACTCAAGCCATCTAAAAACTAGTAGCTTAACTAGAAAAGGAAGTGGAGAGTACATTCTAACAATACACTAGAAAAACACAGGTGGTATTGTAGTTCAACACAATTCATCTTAGACAGTATGATACAAATAGATACATTTTGGTCCATGCCCAAGGGCTCCTCAGTGGTCCTACTAGGAAATGGGAACTGTCACACCACAAGGCTTACTTAGCACTGGATCAAAAACCATGCTCTGAAGCTTAAGGACTTCAGTGAAGCTTAAGGACTTCAACTAACTTTTATCTCTGAGTAATGTCAAATGCCTTAATTAGCACAATGCACGGGAACAATATATTTTCCTAAGTCAAATTAGTGGTGTTCAAGATATAAGACTAGCTGAAGCATTTAAATAATATTCATGTTAACTAGAACATAGAATCCAGCAAGTCCTTCACTCTTAGCAATGGCTTAGTATGGAATCCTCAGCTGCCAGTGTGGAGGATTCTTAGCCAAATGAGCTTACCAGACGGCCAGCTGGATCTTACTGCTAGAAACTGCTGCATGGGCTTTGGGTAAACATATATATATATATATATATATTTTTTTTTTTAATTTTTCAAGGTGCTCATTATATATGTATTTATTTTTCATTTTTATGAAAGGCAGATCCGCAGAGAGGAGAGACAGAGAGCAAGATCCCCTGTCCATTGGTTCACCCCTGAAGCACCTGCAACCGCCAGAGGTGAGCAGATCCAAAGCCAGCAGCCAGGAGCTTCTTTCAGGTTTCCCTTGTGGATGCAGGGTCCCAAAGCTTTGGGCTGTGCTCTACTGCTTTCCCAGGCCACAAGCAGGGAGCTGGATGAGAAGCAGAGCAGCCAGGGTACGAAACGGCACTCACATGGGATCTTGGCGCATACAAGGCGAAGATTTAGTCACTAGGCTATCACGCAGGACTGGGTAAATCTTTTAGCACAGAGTTCTGTGGTAGCCCCATAAAGGGACAGCAGGCTGGGCTGCAAAAAGCGCACAAACCTTGCTGGATTCAGTGTCATCTCCACTGGCTAATAAATAGTCTTACCAGAACTTGGCTGCATTAGGACCTGGCAGCAAGCCAGTAGGGGCGTAACTAATCCCCACCCCCGCCCATCTGCTGTGGATTCTAATACCTACCAAAAAGAACCCGAGAACAGTGCTTGGCCTAAATAAGTGGATTTAGTTTATCACAAATGGGGAAAGGGCAGCTCTGTAGGAACTACAAAGAAAAACATTCCTTTATTATTTATTTATCTATTATCAATACAGATGTCATGGATAGTTGATGCAGAACAATCTTAAAAATGTTATTAATGCCTATGTGTTACAAATAATTAAAGGGTCAGTGTTATGGTATGGGGGAAGGCGCTGCCTGCGATGCTGGTATTCCTTATGGACACTGGTTCTGATCCTAACTGCTCTAGCTCTGATCGAGATCCCTGATAATGGCCTGAGAACAGCAGCAATGACAGTCCTCCAAACATTTAGGCTCTTATCACACAGGATGAAGGTCCTGGCACCCTGGTTCAACCTAGCTCTGACCCTTGTGGCAATTTTGGGAGTGAACCAAATGGATGGAAGTTCTCTGTGTCTTTCCCTGTAATCCTGGCTTTCAAATAAATTAAAAAATAAATTTTTTTAAAAAAGAAATAAAGTATGACTAGTATTGCTATGTTTGTATGGAAATAAATGTGTTATTACTATGCCTAAAGAGTAAGCAAAAAGTCTTAAGGGCTACATGGCTATCTTTCCTGTAATCCTACATGAACTGATGACAGGGACATAATATCAGGAGAAAGAAGAAACTAATATTTCAGAAAGGAACTGCTTCACAGGAAACATTGACACACTTGTTCTGAGTAAATTGCTGTATCATATCCTCTAAGAGTTAAGTGTAATGTGATTGTTTCTCAAGTTACACTATAAAATGAAACAGCAAAAACACATTAAATAGGCCAGGATTTTTCTGGAATAACAGTAAATCTGACTGGTACATATTTTTCTCTGGAGAGAGAATCTAGCATTCTCAAGAATTCTAATTTAGAAATTGTCTAGGAACTTCTACATTTGTTTGGTAAATGAAGTGTATCCTAAGTGAAGCTGAAGAAGAGAATGAACTGGTATGGATTGAATTGTGCTCACCCAGCTCTCTCTCCACAAATTCATATGTTGAGCACTAGTGCCTTATAATGCGCCCTAACTGGAGATGAGGTCTTTACAGAGGTAAATCAAATTAAAACAAGGTCATCAGGTGGTTTGTATTGTAATATGACTGGTGTCCTCATAAGACATCTGGACACAGACCCACGCAGAGGCAGGTGAATGCTTCAACAGGGAACGGCTAGCTATAAGCCAAGGAGAGGGGCCTGGTACAAATCCCTGCTGACACCCGATCTCAGATTTCCCACCTTCAGAACTCTGAGACAACACAGTGCTTTCACTTAAGCCATCTGGACTGTGGTATTCACTATTACAGCTCTAGCAAACCAGTATGTAAACTTAGGCCAAAATCCCTCAACCCACTGTTGGTGGTGGTGGTGTTTTCAGTTCACACTGCAGTTCTACACAAGGTCTAGGGCACACAGGCCTACACATCCGAAATTCATGAACTCTGACTTTGTCACATTTATCTCCTTAACAAAATAAAAATGGGGATAGAAAATTAATTACCTAAAACATGCAGCTTAAGGCTATTTATCCACTAAAAGCCTCATTTCTGGTCAGGAAGATAGCAGCCATTGAAGGCTCTGGTACCAACTAATTAGGGGACGTCTGAGCAAGTTTTTTCTGCTCACTGGATTTAAATTTCTTCATCCATAAAGTGAAAGGTTGGAATTACATGAACCTTGAAGTTTCTTTGGTAACTATGACTTCATTTGTGAATTTCAGCTATTTAATAAGCACTTTATGAAATAAATTTTGAGGTTACCCTTCAGAACACTGCTGGTATGGCAAAATCTCATTCAGTTTTTTCCCTAACCTGGTTATCTTAAAGATTATCTCTTAATCTTTTCTTGGGAGAGAACTTCTAAAGTCCAACTATTTTACTGGGTTAAATAGTTCATTAAGAATTTTAAAATAATCTACTAACTTGGTTCCTAATACAACAGAGCTCCAAATTCTGTTGTTACAATATTATTTTACAAATAAGCTTCTAAATTTTGCTACTTTCTACAATCCTTTTATCACTGTCTTCTTTTCGATCCTGAATACTGAGGCTCTGAACTGGTTAAACAGCTTCCTAACTCCTCTTCTACTTTTGGATCACACTCTTCTAATTCATTTTTATATACAAAGTGATTTTCTAAAACATAAAATGTCAACACCATGCTTATGTTTAGAATTCTTCCACATACTGCCACCACTTTTTTATTTTTAAAGATTTACTTATTTATTTGAGAGGCAGAATTCCAAGGCCAGACCAGATGACTCAGTGGCTAAATCCTCACTTTGCACATGCCAAGTTCCCATGAAGGCACTAATTTGAACCCTGGCTATTCCACTTCCCATCCAGCTCCCTGCTTGTGGCCTAGGAGAGCAAGAAGATGGCCCAAAGCCTTGGGACCCTGTGCCCATGTGGAAACTTGGAAGAAACTCCTGGCTCCAGACTTTGGATAAGCTCAGCTCTGGCCGTTGAGGCTGCTTGGGGAGCGAACCAGCAGATCAAAGATCTTTTCTCTGTCTCTCCTCTCTGTAAATTTGATCTGTCTTACTAATAAGAAATAAATCTTGAAAAAAGAAAGAGAGAAGGAAGGAGGGAGAGAGAGAAAGGAAGGAAGAACGGAAGGAAGGGCGGACAATACAGATAGAGAGATCTGCCATTCGTTTGTTCACTCCACAAATGGCTACAACAATCATGGTGGGCCAGGACAAAGCCATTTGTGGAGTTTCTTCGGGGTCTCCTATGTGGTTGCAGAGACCCAAGCACTTGGGCCATTCTCTGCAGCTTTACCAGGTTGGATATGGAGCAACTGGGATACAGACTGGCAGCTCTACACAGAGGAAAAGACTGGGGGGATAGGGAAACCCCTGAGCCCAAGGAATGGTATCAGGAAAAATAAAAGCATTTTTTCAAACCTTTTCTATCAACTTTTTATACTGGAAAATTTTAAACCTAAGTGGAAGAATAGTACAATGGACACTTATAAGACCTTAATTTTAAATACATTATCGTATTTTTCCCCTTCCATCTATAAAGATCTATTTATTTATTGTATTTTGTATTATTATTATTTTTTCCATGATATGGCTTTGTAGGTATATGTATTCCCTCTTCTACCTCCCTTTCTTCCCTCCCATTCCCCCTACACTATTTCCCCTATATTATTACAATAGTATAGTCCTGAAGCAATAGTCACAAGTTCAATATTCTGCTATATAAGAATATCATGGCATTGTTTAGACAAAGGTAAAAAAAAATCCAATGTTACACTATCAAGGTATATATAACAGTTCTTTGGGAGGGGTGGGCAGGAGTGGAGATGCACACTGTGGTATGGAATACTATTCAGCCAGTAAAAAGAATGGAATTCTGCAATTTGCAACAAAATAGTTCCAACTGGAGAACATTATGCTCTGTTAAATAAACCAATCCCAAAGGACACATACTGCATGTGACCTCTGATAGAAGGCACCACTCATGCAAAACACAAAAGAAGTAGATACATAAACATGTAAACACAGGGTGAAGATAGACTGCAGCATGCATCTCTACTCCCCAATAAAACCACTGCTTCTCAACCTCTTCAGCAACAAATTTCTTAATTTCTTGCTGTGTACCATACTCTCCTGCTGGTTTTAAAACTTCATCAAAGTGTAAGTCCTTCCTCTATGAAACCTGCCACAAATCTGACTCTTTTTCTTTTAAGCTCCCGCATAGCACATGTTCTATTTTTGTAATATAAAATATTAGTAGAATATTTATTCCATTTTTCTTCCCAGATTGCATTCCGAGTCCCTCAGAGTCAGAAATTATGTCTTATTCCTTTGTATTCCCAGAACCTGGTATATTCACAGCAGGCACTTAGCCTCATTCAAATATTTGTTCGTTAATAACTATCTGACAAGGCCATAAACTCCGGGCTTACAAACACATCATAGGTTGGGACCGGCTTGTGGTGCAACAATGAAGTTACCACATGAAATGCCCTTGTTTTTATTGGACTGCCTCGTCCAAGTCTTACTCATTCTCCTTCCAAACCTGGTTTCTGTCACTGTGCACCCAGGGCAACAGCAGATGATGGCTCAAATACTCAGGTCCTTGCCACTCACGTGGGAGACCTGGACCTGAGTTCTGGGTTTCTACTCTTTAGCCTGGCCTAGTGCTGGCTGTCGTAAGCATTTGGGGGAATAAACCAGTGGATGGATGATCCCAGCGTCTTTACCTTTTAAATAAAAAGAAAATAAAAAAATAAAATCATAAGGCAGGCAGCATTCTATGCTTTCTAAAAATAGGCAAGCCCAAAATACTGAATTTGGTCACTGTGTTCTGTAAGATTTTGTCTAGTCTGATGTGGAAAGTTCTGAGGGTCTTTCAGATCCTTTCAGGGGATCTGTAAAGTCAAAAGTATTTTCATAATCATACTGCAGTGCTCTCTGACTTTCTGATGGTCATTGTCTGAGTGCACAATGGAAGATGCTAGAGCTTCCAAGGTGTGTGCAAGTGATTACAGGCTGAAGGAGATCAAACACTAGGGCAATCTGGAATATGAACCAGTGCCACTCCTTCTGAAAATGTTATCTATGCTAATACGCAATGAGTTCACATTTGATTGTTACACTTTGTAACTAATAAATGACAAAATGTGGAAGGCACTTTAGGTCTCCTACTTTTTAAGAGCATACAGGAAAAACCTCACTTCAAAAAGTTTGAGAACTGTCGTTTTTACCACAAACGGATCAAACCATATGAATTGGTCTAAAGCAATTAGTCACTCAAAATGCAGAGAGGGAGAAATTTATAAATATTAAGAAAACTTGTAATTGCAAATCAAACTTAGCCTATTTCTCACTATCCTATGGCCCAACTTCTTTGATCGTGCATGGTGACACCTTATTCAGCCTGCAAACCTGTCAAAATGTGTCACTGCTATGAAATCCCTCCTCAGGTGTAAGAGCTGCCTATGCTATCTGCTGGTTTGCCTTGTACAGTTTGTCCCCCACATCTCTAATGATTTTTCATTTGGATTATCTGCATATTTGTTTTTCCTTTTTATTAGAACATAAAGTGCATGAAGACCTAGTGTCCCCCCCCCCAAAAAAAAAACCAAAACACAACACTTTGGGGTTCAATGCACCCAAGTTTGACTGCAAGCATCCCAGTTAACGACTCAGAAACCCTTCCTCAAATTCTTAAGGCTCTACTTCCCATAGTTTGGGATGAAGGAAGCAACAATGTCAATACTTTGCTGTCATCCCCATTAGATGGAAAAAGCTTAGTTCTATGGCCAGCATACAGCTAGTACCCAACAAACGGCAGTCACTACTATTCCACATCTACAACCTTGTATGGCCAATCCTATTATATTTGGCATTTCAGGCAGTCTGATAAACATTTCTTAGACTAATGGAAATCTAACATGTTACCAGCCATCCCTTATAAATCAGAAAAATATATATGCCTCGTTCAAAAGCCAATACCAGGTATCTACTTTGTTCTCTGTAGGTTGACTTTTTTTTTTTTTTTTGCTAGATACATTAGGATTATTTTCTCTCTCCGTCCCTGAATTATTTCTCTTGCATTGTCTTAATCTCAAAGATACAAAGACTCCACAGAATATACAAAGCTACACCTTTTGGGTATACTCTGGCCCACCCGCTGATGTTTTCTAATGTGCCCTCAGGTTACTTTGTAAACCTTGAGCAGTATGCTATTCCTCCTGGGCCTGATAAAGATAATTTTTCTTCCTTTAGTAGTAGCAGCAATTTTGCATTCATTTATCCTTCACCATACTTTGTATCTTCAGTTTTTACAGATAAAGTGGACTATGTAGTCTTGGCATAATTTATATGCCAGAGGCTGAAGAGATCAGAAAATTATATCTATTAAAGATTTCCGCAGAAACAGAAGAACAGTAAACTTCCTTCAGGACTAGGGAGGGGAGTTCTCTCTGGTCCTCGCTTGGTTCCAACTTTGGGTCCCCACCTTCTCTGGCAATGACCATTAGGATCGCTCCGGAAACCCCTCAAAACAAACAAATAACCAAACAAACAAAAAATCTAGGATAGAAAGAGAACAAGGAAAGCCTAGAATCACAGGAAACGGTGAGCGTGGACTCACTTATATCTTACTAGGTGGGACACAAAGATTAGTTACTCCTCACTAGGGTACTGAAGATTTCTCTGCACAGCCCTCCTTAAAACTGTTCTGCACCTAAACTGTTGACATATGTCTTGTTACAGTCACAGACCAGTCTAGACTTCCTGAAAAAAAAAAAAAGCCAGGTTCAGCAAAATTATGCTTCAACGCTATAAAAAGCTAAATACTACCATGAAAATAGACACGAGACAGCTGAATAGCAATCTATAGCCATTTAAAGATGTATAGAACCCAGTTGTATATAAACCAAAATTGAAATGTCAATGAAGAAGTCACAGGATGTGGTTAAGAACTTGCATATATTTTTTTAAACATATTGGTCACTCAATACTATGTCCACTAATTCTATAACATTATAAATTGTTGCTGATGTTATGTTGGGGCTTTTAATTGATCGGGATGATACTCTGTCGGCTCTACCTTCAGACCAGAGGTCTCTCCAAGAAGCCGTTGAACTTATCTGGACAATAAGATACTGGACGCTATGCTTGGTATATGCTTGCAATGAAAGAATATCAACTGAACTTGAACTGAGGCAATGCAGCAAGATGGAGGAATCCACCATGGGGGGAGGGTTTGGGGAGGGGTGGGGGAGAATCCCAGTATCTATAAAACTGTGTCACATAATGCAATGCAATATAATTAATAAAAAAAATTTTAAAAATTTAAAAAAAATTCTCAGTGGGCCTGGTCGATGGCTTAACTGGCTAATCCTCCACCTGCACATGCTGGGATCCCATATAGGCACCAGTTCATGTCCCCACTGTCCCATCTGCCATCGAGCTCCCTGCTTATGGCTTAGAAAAGCAGTGTAGGATGGTCCAAAGCTTTGGGATCCTGCACCTGCATGCGAGACCCGGAAGAAGCTCCTGGCTCCTGGTTTCAGACTGGCTCACTTCCAGCCATTGTGGTCATTTGGGAAGTAAACCAATGGATGGAAGATCTCTGTTTCTCCCTCTGTAAATTTGCCTTTCCAATCAATATTCTTTAAAAAGGATATCTCAAACTAACTAAAATACACACAGGCTCATTGTCAATTTGCGCCAGACGTTAGAGACGGAAGGTACGCTAACCTGGCCTCATCAACAAGGACGTCAACTGTCACATCTAAACGACAGGAGTGAAGAACACTATCAATTTCCAACTGGGGTTCATAAAAAGAGAAAAGCAACCGAAACCTTTGGGAAACTTCTGTTCTTGATTCCTAACTGCTTCTATGTAAGCAAAGCAGACAATGAGTGATAAAATTACTGCTCAAAATTCTAGTTTCCAGAGTTCCCTCTCCAAGTTCCTAAATTCCTTTCTCAGGTAATTCACAAAAGGTTTCCTCCTCCTCTTCCTTGAGAAAGGATCTCAAGATTCCTTATCACGTATTTCTCAATCTCCAACCGGCCTGTACAACTCGGCTCTGTCAGCGCAGATGGGCAACGATCCCAACGTTGGCTCCTGGGAAGATGACACAACCTCCCTCACGCACGGGCTCCCAGCTTAATTTGTCTTCTAAAAAACGGCAGAATTGGAGCCAAAAGGTTGTTCCCTTTCCTTTGGGGGATGTCTCTGTCTTTCAATATCACTGTGCTGGCTTGGGAGGCAAGTTTCGCCCCCGTGCAGGTGTTGGAGAAGTCGGAAACGATCAAACTCCTGTGAAGCTTGAGAGTTCGCAATGGACGAGGGGTCCTCCCAGGGACCTGAACAGCACGTGTCTGGGGGAAGGAGAAGCGCGCCCTGAAACAGAAAGCTCCCGCTGTGGGTTCTCCCCGGGGCCGTGGGAACAAAGGATAGACAGCAAGGCGGGGCGGGGGCAAAGGCCCAGGGAGAGCCCCGGGAGGGCCCGGGAGGCCGGCGTCCCGGCCCTGGCCCCCGGCATCCCCGCACGTCCCAGCAGAGTCCTGGCTCTCCTCCCATCCCCTTCTCCCAGGACGCTGCCACCCACCTCCGAGCACCGTGCCCAAGAAGATGCATTTCTTTTTGTGACGTTTCAGAAAATTCCACGTCGATCTCAGCATCTTGGGGACCCCCGGGGGGCGCGCTGTGGCCCCGTCTCCAGGCCGGCAGAGCGGAGGCAGGGGCGCCTCGGGTCCCGCAGCTCCCGCACGGGCGGTCAGCGGCGCGGGAAGGGGGCGTGGACTGCAGCCGGGCCGCTGCGCGCTCCGCCGCCAACTGGGCCGCGGCGCCCACGTCCGCTCCCAAGGCGCTCCCGGGTGCCCCGCCGCTCCGCTTCCCTCCGGAAACGCAGCCCGCGCCCGCGACGTTCCGCCACAGCCTGGGCCTGGCGCTCGGAGCCGCTCACCCCCAGCGGAATGGAGGCCAAGACCGCGGCCGCGCCCGAGACGGACGGCCCGGGCTCGGTGTCTGCGGAGGAGACGGAGAGGTGGATGGAGGAGGCTGTGCGCATGGTGAGGAGCCGGGGGCCGGGCGGGAGCTGCGAGCGGAAACTACCTCCCGCGCGCAGCTGGGAGCTTTGAACAGACATTGCTTTTTTTCTCTGAGCGTGGTCTTCGTGGCGCTTGCGTTTTGGGGGGTGACACTTTCCGGGTGCAGGTCTCACGGTGGCTGTGAGGCGGCTCTGTGGCCATGGTGTGGCGTGTGCGCTCACGAGCGCGTCGCCCCAGGCAGCCGGCCAGCCTTCCTCCCCGGGCGGGGCGCTCGCACCCCACGGTCACGGCATTCGGGACAAGGGAGGAAACCCAGGGTATCCGGAGGGTCGTACACGACCAGTGCATGTGCTCGCCCCTCTCCTCACCCGGCAGGGCGTCCTGTGCCATCAGCTCCCAGTCCTCGCTCGCCCTGGGGCTGCCGGGGAAGGCGGCCCGGCTAGTTTTCTGGGCGCGGACTGAGCGCCCTGCAGAGCTATGGGAGCCTGGCACCTAGGCAGCCCCGACTGGCGTAGCCGCGTGGAGGGTATTTGTGTACCAGACCTTCGGGGGCTAGAGGGACAGCACAGTAAGTACGGTGTGGAGCAGTAAAGACAGCAGCGCTCACACGGGGCACCTGTCCTGTGCTTCTCTGGAAGGCAGAGCATGAGCGCTGGGTCCCTGTGGCGGGTAGCACACTCCTATTGGCTGCTGCAGACTCATACACACTGCACACTTAGGCTGCACTCCGTTTATTACAAAGATTTTTCCTTTTTTTTTGTTTTAAAGCAATCTTTTTTTTTTTTTTAAGATTTATTTTTATTATAAAGTCAGATATACAGAGAGGAGGAGAGATAAAGAGGAAGATCTTCCGTCCCATGATTCACTCCCCAAGTGAGCTGCAACGGGCCGGTGCACGCCGATCCGATGCCAGGAACCAGGAACCTCTTCCAGGTCTCCCACACGGGTGCAGGGTCCCAAAGCTTTGGGCGTCCTCAACTGCTTTCCCAGGCCACAAGCAGGGAGCTGGATGGGAAGTGGAGCTGCCGGGATTAGAACCGGCGCCCATATGGGATCCCGGGGTGTTCAAGGGGAGGACTTCAGCTGCTAGGCCACGCCGCCGGGCCTAAGATTTTTCCTTTTATCTTCCAGGTTATTAAATCAACTTTAGCTTACTGTAACCTTTTACACAAGGATCTTTTTTACTTTTTTACTTTTTTTTTTACTTTGTAACAACTTTTGGGTTGATGCTTATAAACACTTTATACTGCTGGACAGAAATTTTCTCCATGTTTATATCCTGAAACGATACTCCCATTTTTTTAACTTTAATGGTTTTTTTGGTTCATCTCTAACACACACACACACACACACACACACATGCCTACACCCATGAAGGATCAGTGTCACAATGTCAGCACCTTCTACTTCTGCATATCCTCTCAACAGCCACACCATCTGCTCCTGGGCCTGCCTGAGGCTGTCTTATCGTAACTATTTACCTTTTAATAGGTACAAAGGGTACACTCCAATAATAACTGTTATTTAGTATTAAATTCATACTCCCCTGACATTGTCATTATTGAGGACTGCAGAGAATCTGGCCAGGCAGCCAGTTTGTTCAGACCAGAACACCAGCAACATGGGAGTAGTCTTGTGCTGTGTTAACAAGCTATAGAAGCTCTGTTATCATCTTGTAGTTTGTACCTGACCAAAATGTCATGTGACCTGTGACTGCAGATGAAGATATACATTATAGACGCATACAGTCTAAATACACACCTACATAGATACACACATACACATAAAAAGGTATGGATTGGGACTTCAAATAGTTCATGAAAATGGAACTTAAAGAGAAGTTGATTTTGGTGCAAAAAATAAAGCTGAAATCCTTGTATAGGCTTTCATACTATGCATCTTTTGTGAACTTTTTAGATACTCATTATGTACATAGATTTCCAGATTATTGTGCACCAAAATACTTATCAGGTAGTTCCATTTTTGGGGAACTTTAAGGATTATTTTGGGAGGCAGAGAGACATGGAAACACAGAGAGAGGGAACTTCCATGCCTTGGCCCACATACCCTAAAGGCTAGAGCTGGAGTGGACTAAGCCTGGCCTGGCAGGAAGGTGGGAAATAGGAACTCAATCCATGTTTTCCGCATGAATGGCAGTAACCCAATGACTGGAGCCACCACTGCCAGCTCCCAGGGTCTGCCTTCCAGGGAAGCTGGAGGAAGAAAGTAGAATTGTAGTGAGATAGGCAGCTGGCTCAGGGTCAGGAGCTTGGAAACCACTCCCGCCCACCACCACCATCTAGGTGTTTCCTCCTGCCGGCCTGCGATGCTCACCTACCATCACCTTAAACCTCAGAGGGGGCAGTATTGTATTGTGAAACCACTCCTTTCACAAGCCCCTATAAAGGCCCATGATAAGGAGGGGCTATCTCTTGGTCATGTGCCTCTATTACTGGCACTTGTGACCCTTGACCTCCCCAGTGCCTGCTTGCTCTCTGGCTTCCCACGGACAGCACCTGAGGACACGCAGCCCCTGAGCATGGCCCCTGTGTGTCTGTATTCCTCACCCTCTCTGTTCACTGCTTGGGTGGGACAGTGAAGGTAGCAATGCTAAGATGTTTTGTATTTCTAATGTGTGTACTATCAGGACTTCCAGGAGAAGTGAGGCCAGGCAGGAGTGGAATGTGGGCAGAGAAGCCAGGGAAAGGTGACTGCCTGCAGTTTTGTAAGTGTGCCCAGGTTATTCGTTGCACATCTCCTAGAATAACTTATATTGTTGGGGACGCTGGGACATAGGTCTTCAGCTTAACACATGGACTTCAGGGTAATGACCATTTGTTCCTCTTGGGGTTACAACTGACTGGATTGCTATATGGACTTGTGATTTGCTATTTCTAGTGGGTCGTGTTATCACCAAGCTTGGTTGATAAAGACTCCTTAATAAACCTTAGACTTGTCTGGCATGATCTCGCTCACACCCCGCAACGGAACTGATCATTGAACCAGCTGCTCTGATGTGGGACGTGGGTGTCTTGACTGCTAGGCTAAGCACCTACCCCCTGCCGTGAACTTGGAGAAGTACACTCACATATGTATTTATATATATGCATGACATGTAAATAGATTTTTCTATATGAAATGCCCTTCAGGTTTTTATTCCCCTGATGCTTATATTAACAATATATTTTTTTTGGAAGCACGTTCTCAATTATGCTCTTTCATCCTTTTTGGCAACTGGTCTCTTATCATGAATTAATACCATAATCATTCATTTATTCATTCATTCTGTGAATATTTGCCTGGCTTTGAGCATTTAGCCCCAACACTGATTTTGCTGTATTCTTCTCTGCTTTCTTCAGGATAGAGTAGCCTCTCAGATTATTGCCTTGAATTCTTTGTTATAGCCAAATGCTTTTCAGTTGCTTGTGTTAGCCATGTGTATTAGAGTATCTATTTTTGTTAGTTATATGTGTCCTTGGAAACTTCTCATAGTCAAAGTGACTCCAAGTAGAAATAACATATTAAAATCCAAAGAACTTATACATATTTATATATTTTAAACGAAAGTTTCACAGACCAGTACATACCTTTCGCATGAAGAGTTTTCCTGAAAATTCTGTTTACTGCTTTTAAAATAAATGCTTGTGCCCCATGTGGTAGCCTAATGACTCAAGTCCTCACCTTGCATGTACCAGGATCCCTTATGGGCACCGGTTCATGTTCCAGCAGCCCGCCTTCCCATCCAGCTCCCTGCTTGTGGCCTGGGAAAGCAGTGGAGGACGTCCCCAAAGCCTTGGGACCCTGCACTTGTGTGGGGAGAGTCAGGACTCGTGCCTAGGCACTATAATATGGACACTCCAGTTGGCCTTTTAATTGCTGGCCAGATGTCTGTTGTTTGTTTGCTTGTGTTTGAGAAGCAGAAAGAGCAGAGAGAGAGAGAGAGAGAGAGAGAGAGAGAGAGATCTGGACTGGCAGGAAGCGAGTCAGGAGCTGAGCCATGTGGCCACATATGGAGCTTTGGGACGTGGTCTTTACCAGCCTCTCAACAGCTGGCCTAAATGACCACCCGCACCCCTCAGGTCACGCCTGGTCCTAATATCCAGGAGTATTTTGTCTATCATGTCCAGACTTCAGAGACTTTATGATGTGATCATGAACAAATCATTTTATCACCCCAGAGCTTCATTTTCTGTTCTATATAAAGTAAGGTGATTGTGTGCCAAAGACCTTTATAACTTCTGGCATTGATATTTTTCTCTCTTAATTGACTTATAAAATTATAAAATTGCAGGTATGGTTATTGTGTATCTCTTTATTTGAGGCCCTTATTTAACACCTGCTTTTTTTGGGGGGGGGGTGGTGTGCATATATTTCTTCTATATCTCAAACAAAGTGGAAAAAGCACTTATCATAAATCTTGTTCTTTGCTCAACCATCCCCCAAGCTCAAAAGAACTTCGTATCTGCAGTTAGTTGTACTTTGAAGATTCGTTTTTTCTCAGAACACTAGATAATCAGAAACATGGCTAGTGTCAGTGGCAGCGAGTCGATCTCCGATTAATCCATTCTGTGAATCTGAATGCTTTAGTGTAGTAAGGATGCTGACACAGATGCACAGTGGACATACTTATTTGTGCAGTGCAAGTTACTAGAGTGGCTGCCTGTGAGAGGGCAGGCAGGTAAGCACAGCTAAGTGGTGCAATTCCCGAGTCTCACTTTGTGTACTTAAAATAAAAGGCTTGCACCAGAAACTTTGTATTTTATTCATTTTACTAAAAAACAGAAAGAAATCATATGCTGGGTTCTAAAAAGAACAAAAACCAGCTCTTTAAAAAGTTTAAATGCTAATTAAATGAAGTATCATTTAAAGGTGGGCGCTGTGGTGCTGCCACTCTGATGCCTGCATCCCTTGTTGGAGTGCTGGTTCAAGTCCCAGCACCTGCACTTCTGATCCAGCCTCTTCTGAAAGCACTTCTGGGCGACAGCAGCTTGAAGTGTAAGTGGTCGGGCCCCTCTTTGTGTGGGGGAGACCCAGATGGGTTCGCAGGCTTCTGGCTTTGGCCTAGCCCAAACCTGGCGATGAGCATTTGGAGAGTGAAGCGGGAGATGGAAGATCTTCTTTCTCTTGCTCACGGGCTCCCCCTTTCTGTGCCTTTCCAGTAGATGTAAGGAAACATTGCAATAACTATCTAAAGCTAATGCAAACTGCAAACATCAGTTCAGCTCTACCAGTCTAACTAGTGCAGCATGATTGGAAGGCAAGTAGCATACTACAGTAAACAGCTACCAAAAATGTTTGCATTATTTGACCCAGTACTATGATTACTGGGGGGGAAATACTTGAGGAAACTGAAAGACAGTGACTGTCATTTCAGTTTTGTATGTAAGCATAAAATCAGAGAGCTTTTAAAACTTTTATTACAAAGAAATAGTTCATTAAATTGTGGCATTTTAAATGTGCTGTTTAAAGTTGTTATGGTTTTTAACATTAACAGTGAGATACTATGTATGATACTTAACATCAATGCATGTGATATTTATCTTAAGCAATACAACTTATTTCATGTTAGACAAAGTTTAGAAATTAGCCATATTTAAAAACAGAAATTAGAGATATTCAAATATATATTGACCAGCAAGCTGTTCTTGAGACATTGTGAACTTTCAGCATCATTGGTTACTTCTGTAAAATAGAAATAAAATTTCCTCCAGTGCTATATCGAGTAGAAGCTAATGTTATAAATTGCTTAGTGTACTATTCTCTGTAAATAGGAGCTGTTCTTTCAAAAATTGCTTATTGAACCGAAACACAGAGAGAGGGCAAGTGCAAAGGAAAGAGGTCTGCTGTCTGCTGATTCACTCCCCAGCGTACTCACAGCAGTGAGGCTGAGCCAGGCTGAAGCCGGGAGCCTGAACTGAGTCAGGGTCTTCGCCAGGGTGGCAGGCCCCGTGGACCTGGGCCCCGCAGCCTCCTGGAGTGCGCACTGCTGGGAAGCTAGAAGTAGAAGTAGAACCCCGACTCCAGCATGGGTACCTCCTTAGGGGATGTGGCTCTCCCAAGAGGCATCTCAAACCTGTGCACCAAATGTTCAACCCATATACTGTTATTTTTTTTCAAATGAATGAAGACTTGAGGAGAATCCACAAAATACCTTGTTTACAAAAATAACTGGCTATTAATAATTTTAGGTATGAGAAAAATGATTTAAAAAGTTTTAGCAATAAATTCTTGTAGTGAAAATATAAAAATATAATTGCAAAGAGGATTAAAGGCTAAAGCCGGTGACACATGTTTGGCATGGTGGTTACAATGCTGTTCATGGGGGCCAGCATCGTGACATAGCCTGTAAAGCTACTGCCTGTAGCGCTGGCATCCCATATGGGCACCAATTTGAGTTGTGATTGCTCTGCTTCTGATACAACTTCCTGTTAATGACCTGGGAAAGCAGTAAATTGTGGTCCAAGTCCTTGAACCCCTGTACCTACATGGGAGACCTGGAGGAAGCTCCTGGCTCCTGGCTTCAGACCAGCCCAGCTCAGGCCATTGTTGTGACAGTTAAATAGGCTGATAGGTAGCTAAGGTTACATCCCTGTTGAAATGAGGACAGAGTAGGGGTCTCTTTAAAAGTGTACAGTATGCTTGCTTCAGCCATGGAACTTGCTTTTAGCAAGTCAAAAATGTCATTCCCCCTTCTGAGTTTTTAGTTTATCATGGCAGTGGAAAGTAGTTGCAAGTCACACCCTTCAGGTGACTTTTGTTTTTCCGTAAGTAAGCTAGACAGGATTACAGTTCTGTAATTGAATTTGATGGGTTTTATCCTCTTTGTTGACTGTAAGTTGTTGCTCTTATGAAATGAATTGTACTTAAATATACCAGTGCCTGGGTCACTGCTGTCACATACCATGCTAAGCCTCCACCTGCTGCGCTAGCATCCCATGTGGGTATCCAGCTTCTTTCTGATGGCCTGGGAAAGAAGTGGAGGATGCAAGTCCTTGGGCCCTATACTCATGCGGAAGGCCCAGCGGAAGTTCCTGGCTCCTGGCTTCTAACTGGCCCAACTCTAGTCATTGTGGCTATTTGGGGAGTGAACCAGCAAATGGCAGATCTCTCCATTTCACTGTCTCCCTCACTATGCCTTTCAAATAAAATAAAAAACAAACACACAAAATCCCTCCTCTTGCTGCGGCAGAGGGTTTCTCTCTATAATAAATACTGCTCTGCTCACTGAAATTATTTGCATGAAAACTCCCATGAGAGAAGACCTGAAATTACCTCCATCCTTTGTGTGCATTCCCTGTGACATTGTGGCCATTTGGGGTGTCTCTATAACTCTGCCCTTCAAATAAATCAGTGAATCTTTAAAAAGGAGGGCAAATGCTGCTTGCTGCTAGGAATGCCTGACTGGAATCTTGGCTCCACTTCTGATTTCAGCTCACTGCTAACGTGCACCCAGGAGGCAACAGGGCACGGCCTGATGTTCGGGTCTCGCCAAGTCATGTCAGAGACCTGGCGTGAGCTGTCGACTTGGATTGTGTCCGCGGACCATGGCAGGTTATTTGGGGAGTGAACCAACGCATGAGAGATCTCTGTCTTCTTCCATTTCTTCTTCTGTCAGCCTTCCAAAACATTTTTTAAAAAGACTAAACTGAAATTTTAAAAATAGTAAAATCCTGAGAAAATGAACAGTCAAAACATGTTAGTATTTATGTAATCTTTAAATGGAGGACTCTAAAATATACTGTTGCGGGGTGTGAGCAACAGACAAGTCTAAGGTTTATTAAGGAGTCTTTATCAACCAAGCTTGGTGATAACACGACCCACTAGAAATAGCAAATCACAAGTTCATATGGCAATCCAGTCAGTTGTAACCCCAAGAGGAACATGGTCATTACCCTGAAGTCCATGTGTTAAGCTGAAGACCTATGTCCCAGCGTCCCCAACAATATAAGTTATTCTAGGAGATGTGCAACGAATAACCTGGGCACACTTACAAAACTGCAGGCAGTCACCTTTCCCTGGCTTCTCTGCCCACATTCCACTCCTGCCTGGCCTCACTTCTCCTGGAAGTCCTGATAGTACACACATTAGAAATACAAAACATCTTAGCATTGCTACCTTCACTGTCCCACCCAAGCAGTGAACAGAGAGGGTGAGGAATACAGACACACAGGGGCCATGCTCAGGGGCTGCGTGTCCTCAGGTGCTGTCCGTGGGAAGCCAGAGAGCAAGCAGGCACTGGGGAGGTCAAGGGTCACAAGTGCCAGTAATAGAGGCACATGACCAAGAGATAGCCCCTCCTTATCATGGGCCTTTATAGGGGCTTGTGAAGGGAATGGTTGCAAGCAATACAATACCGCCCCTCTCAGTTTCCATGACGATAGGTGAGTGTCACGAGTGGGCAGGAGGAAACATGGAGGTAGGAGTGGGAGTGGTTTCCAAGCTCCTGACCCTGAATTAGCTGCCTATCTCTGCCTTCCAATATTTTTACATTTTTACAATACCAATGAAAGCAGAAAACAGAAAAGAAAAATTGATAGGTTTTCATTACATGAATATTGAAAACATCAATGTGAGATACAAGATGAAATACAATGTAGTAAAGCAAATAAGGAAATTATAGCATTTCTCAAAGGCAATGTTGATAACCGTTTTTGATAATTTACATGTCTTTATAATATATAATGTATATAAAGTATACTTCTCAAAAATTAAAAGATATGCCTCCTAATTCTAAAAAGTATCAGTATGTGAAGGTGATATTTCTAAAAGAAATATCAAATAGCCAGGATATAAGTGAGCAATACACCGTTTTATTAGTGATAAAATTAAAAATAGAAAAATACAAACTGTTACCTGGTAAGTTGGCAAAAGCTAAACAAATGATAGTGCATGGTGATAGTGAGGGAGCCTGTGGTGGGAGCTGGCAGCAGAGTACCTTTTGCACTGGGCTAACCTGGGCCTAGTCTTTGTCTTGGAAATGAGGTTCAAAATGAAAACATTTTCGTTTTAGTATTTTCTTTTACAATTTTGTAATTCATATTTGCATAAAGTTCTAACTATAGAAATGTTTATTAAGATATGTAAAACCTCCCTTGCTGTCTGAGATAATAGCATTATCATTCTGAGTGCATCTACTGTATATCTCTATCAAGATGAAGAACTGATACACTTGCGAACTTTCCTATAAATGGAATCATAAAGTCTCTTTTTGATTATTAGCAACTTTTTATTTTCTTAAATGTTTTTACTTTTATTTTGTTATTATTTCTATATCACGCTTTTATTGCAATTTATTACAATGGAACAGCTACCAGAAGTAAGACACATAATATGTGTGTGTGTGTTTATCATTTTCTGTGACTGTGCTGTCCGGTTGGGTAGCCACTAAGCACATGCTGTCATTTAAACTGAAATTCATTAACGTGAAATAAAGCTAAATTCTGTTCCTCAGTTTTATCAGCCACACATCAGGTCCTCCGAAGCCACGTGAGACTGGTGGCAGCTGTGCTATAGAGTCAAACCATGGGATACTTCCATCACTGCAAAGCACAGCTCTACAGTGGCCAATAGAAGTGTTGCTCTTGGGCATGCTCGGCTTGACTGTCTCCGGTGCTTTTTGCGGCCACAGAACACCATGCCTCACCCCCTTGGTGGTCTTGGGGAACTGCTGGCCAGAAAATCCCCGAGAATGATCCTACACTAAAATACTTTAAATTACTTAATCTCGCAGTTTGTCTTTGTCCATCATTTTTCTAGGACAATGGTTTGCCAGAGTCCAGCTTCAGCTGAGTTTGGGACTTGCGAAGGGTGCGTAGATGAGGTGCAAAGAGGAAAGAAAGACGGACCACTAGGATTTCATGATCATAATGGACAATGCAATAAAGCTGTCCGCTTTATTTATACAGAAACAGTCAAACTCTGGCTCAGACTTTTTACATCATGGTCAAGTGGGTGTTTCTAAGGATAATTCTGCCATTTGTTTTACATTAAAACAATAGAAATTCCTGCTACAATTCTTATTCTACAACTTAATTTTATATCACAAAGAAAAGGAGAACCTAAAGATCAAGGAAAGAATGAAACCCTAAATACAGGTCCCTTGATTAGCATAAGGTCAATGGGGACAGCCAAGACAGTAGGAATAATAGAAAGCCCTTTTACAAGACATTATTATTGACATTAACCTCCAAGCTCACACTGAGTAAAAGGCCAACTCCACAGTAGCAAACAATGCCTGAATGGATGGAATTCTTCCTCAGGGTGGTCTGGTGTCCTTGCAAAGGAAGGTGGAGCTGCATTCAGGTGGTTGTGGAGACATCCGCCCAGGCCCTGCCTCACAGTGGGAAGTCCCTTGTGGCCCTGCCTGCAATGGGACAATGCTCTTCACACCTTCCTGTCCCCCACATCCACTGCATGGACCCCAACAACGGTTATCTTCTCCAAAGTCTTAACCATGGCAAAAGCCTTTTGCCAGTGTGTGATGATCCCACCATGTTTGGGTTCTGACTGTTTAGCCCTGGAGGACTTTCCAAATTCCCACAGAGCCCTTTGTTTTGTTTTGCTTTGCTTTGCCTTTATTTTTTCAATGTATAGGTTTTATTTTTGATAATTTTTACATTTTTGATTAGGGTGTGAAGGGTCACAGGCTAGAGGAAAGTGGATAAGATTAGTATTTCCACATTCTCTTTTTTCCTCCCCCTATCTGGAGAGAGGGGAGATAAGAGGAGAAGCCACACTCACCCTCCGCACCATCCCAGGGTCTCTGATGTGGGGCATGCTCTGAGGTCCTGTTCAAGTGTTCAACTGTTCAGTATTGCTGCCGATCCTGCCACTCCAATCATAATAAAATCTCTCCAGACTCCACTAGCTGGCACAGTCTACCTTATTGTCTCCGTTTGCCCAAGTATTCACTGCCAACTCTTTGTTGGAGTAGTTGATCAATTTGTTCTGTCCTCCATCCTTTGTTATGGTACCTGGTGCCCTCTGCAGGCTCCAATGTACTTTCATATCCTCCATCTGCATCTGGATATGCTGTCCAGCGCTCCATCTAAGCCACTGAGGAGGCCCAGTTCTGACACATGTATCCCATGATCAGGCCATGGAACCTGCAATTTCATTTATGGCTGCAATTCGGAGTCCAGCATTTCAGTTGGAGGGGTTTCCAAAGAACCGTCATCTGAGGTGATCCCAGACATGATTCTTGTGTGTGCAGGCTAATACAGGGTCTGGCACAGTTCAGTGTCCAAATTGGACTACGCACACACTGTTAATTGCAGTTGCTGGGTCATTTGTCTGCAGTCCTGTTTTTGCAAACTAATGAGGTTGCAGCCAAGGCCGATCCTGCCCACCTGAAACTTGTCCCCAACTCAAACCAGTGGGAGCTGAAGCATAGTCAGAGCAACGCACAATAACCCCCACCAGGCCTTGTAAGGATTAAATGTATGGTTTACTTAAAAAAAAGTGTTCCTCCCACAAGCACTGGATCACAACTCTTTAATATATTTTTGTAATATAGCTGAGAAGTAACATTCTTGTTACTTTTGTTATTGTTATTCTTTGATAAAGTTACTAAACTTTAAATGAAGTTGTGAACTTTATTACTTTTTGATAAAATTATTTCTTTGCAATAATTTTGGAGAGCTAGGCATATAATGTTTATTATTTATTCATAGCATTATTGTAATAACTATAAGATGCTTAGTATAGCATTCTAAGAATTCAGGCATGGAGAAATATGGCCGAGCACAGTATTGCATTCTGGTTATGCTCTAGACAGTGCTTTGCATAGCACTTTATGGAGGCTGCATTATTCAATGTACAGCAGCTCCATTAGGTGGTTTAATTGTGTCCCGTAGTCAGATAAGAACCCAAGGTTGGTGATAAATTCCACCAACTTGTAGTGCTGCTGTAGGGAGCTGCCATCATTTGAGCTCATCTGTTTGATCTTAATCTCTGGCCTCCACTGTTTGCCTCTCCGTGTTGGGGTGCTCACTGCCTGGAAACCTATACTCTGTCCTGTCACTGCTTATTCTGTGTGGAGTACCTGAGCAGATATTTGGATTTTTTTTCTCTTTTGCAAATTGTTTCAGCATTTCCCAAGCCCTGTTTTACCATTTTCTTTCTAAAATCACACTGTGGGGATTCTTTGTATTCTACAGCTATTTCTAGGAATAATCACAAAGAAATGATAGAAATAGTTTATGGGGTATTTTGTAACCTGTTCATAGTGGTCAAAAATTTGAATCAATATAAGTTGTCAAGTAATAGGGGACTGATAGATAAGACTGCTGTATTCGTAGAGAGGAATACTGTGCATCCTTTCCAAAGTCATGTGATGAAAAAATGTTACCCAACATATGTAAATAACTGTTGTTCTGTAGCTGTTGATAAGAAGTAAAATTGTGCATGTTCACTATAAATGTGATTTTTTTTAAAAGATTTATTTATTTTATTACAAAGTCAGATATACAGAGAGGAGGAGAGACAGAGAGGAAGATCTTCCATCCGATGATTCACTCCCCAAGTGAGCCGCAACAGGCTGATGCGCGCCAATCTGAAGCCGGGAACCTGGAACCTCTTCCGGGTCTCCCACGCGGGTGCAGGGTCCCAATGCATTGGGCCGTCCTCCACTGCTTTCCCAGGCCACAAGCAGGGAGCTGGATGGGAAGTGGAGCTGCCAGGATTAGAACCGGCGCCCATATGGGATCCCGGGGCATTCAAGGGGAGGACTTTAGCTGCTAGGCCACGCAGTCGGGCCCACAAATGTGATTTCCGAAAAAACATTTTCAATTGCCCTATCTCAAATTCCTCCATAAGTATTTCTTGCATTCATGCATGCATTTAAATACACCTGGTTTAAAATGTATAATGCTAAACTCATTTTACATTACACTTTTACTCTATTATGAATAGAGACTTACCATCTTCTTCCCCATCTGTCAGTTTGCCTATTGAATTTCCTTTCTGCTATAGCTTGTGATGCATGTTCAGTGTTCATACATCACACATATCACACACACTGGACATGACTAATTCTGCAGAAGTGGGGCAGAACTAGCTTGAGACTGAATCATGATGCTGCTGGAGAATGCAGGCTTATGGCTTCACACTCTCTCACCTCATGTCTCTCCAGTCCTCACTCTGTCTTGCTTGCCACTACTGTGTTCTTTGTTGGCCAGATAGAGAATAAGTGTCTGGGGGGGCCTGGCATGATGGCTTGTTGGCTAAATCCTCCCCTTGCATGTACCAGGTTCCCATATGGGCACAGCTGGTGTTTCAACTGTTCTACTTCCCATCCAGCTCCCTGCTTGTGGCCTGGGAAAGCAGTGGAGGATGGCCTGAAGCCTTGGGACCTGCACCTGCATCAGAGACCCGGAGGAAGCTCCTGGCTTCTGGCTTTGGATCAGCTCAGCTCCAGCCATTATGGCCACTTGGGGAATGAACCAGTGGATGGAAGATCTTTGTCTTTACTTCTCTCTGTAAACCTGCATTTCCAATAAAAATAAGCAAATCCTGGGCCCGGCGGCGTGGCCTAGTGGCTAAAGTCCTCGCCTTGAATGCCCCGGGATCCCATATGGGCGCCGGTTCTAATTCTGGCAGCTCCACTTTCCATCCTGCTCCCTGCTTGTGGCCTGGGAGAGCAGTCTAGGATGGCCCAAGGCTTTGGGACCCTGCACCCGCATGGGAGACCTGGAAGAGGTTCCAGGTTCCCGGCTTCGGATCGGCACGCACCTGGCTGTTGCGCTCATTTGGGGAGTGAATCATCGGATGGAAGATCTTCCTCTCTGTCTCTCCTCTCTGTATATCCGGCTTTCCAATAAAAAAAAAAAATAATAAAAATCTTTAAAAAAAAATAAGCAGATCTTAATAATAGCGAAGAAACTAAAAATTGTTTTAAAGTACTGTATTTTGCGGATGCTCAGAGTTGCTAAAGATCTCTTGTTTGCGTTGATTGCCTTGTCGTCCCGAGTAGATTGTGCTGGAGGTAGAACACAGAGCTTTCAGCCATTCCTTCAACCTTGCACCATGCATGTCCTCTTGGCATTAGTAACCACTTCCAGTTAAATGCTACTCAAGTTTTCCAGGGCATCTGTAGTCCTGCCAAAATAAGGAATGCCTTCATTTTCTAGAAACAGCTGTTTTTTGAATTCTTGAATGCAATGAGATGGAAATGAAAATGTACTAGTCCAAGAGTTACACTCCTTCCTATTCTCTTATATTGCAGATAATACTGCAATATAACCTGTGTTTGCTCCAGCTAAAGGTAGGACTCTAACTGTCCTGGGGCTTTAAGTTTCTATGATAGAGCTAGAAGGACAGTGAGTGGCCTGTGATGGGGTAGTTTTTGCCATCTCTGCAGTTTAATGGTGGAATTGTTCCTACACCCGTTTTCCTCTTTTTTTTTTTTCAGTTGAGGAATACTGATATTTTATATGCAGTGACATGCACAGGTTGTAAACATATCATACTATCAATTCTGCATAGTGCAAGCATCTATGTAAACCCATGATCTTAACACAGTACAGAAAGTTTTCAGCCCAGAAAATGTTCTTGTATCCCTCCCCAGCCTTCCAAGCAGCAACTGTCATTCCATGCTCCATCACCACTGTGTTCTGTGCATTCCAGTCCTTTCATCTGAAGGGAATCTTTCCATCTCTGCTTTTGCATTTGACTTCCTTCACCTGACCTGTGAGACCCATCCATGTTGCCATGGTATCAGCTGTTGCTTCTTTTCCCTTACTGAATAGTATGCCATTGTGTGATAGTGCCATACTCTGTTCCCCTATTTTGTTGGAGGATACCTGTGCTGTGTCCAAGTTTTGGCTATTGTGAGGATTCTGATCCCAAGTGTTTTATAGACATACATTCCTTTCTCCTAATGAATACTTAGGAGTAGAATTTGTCCATAGACTATGTATATGTTTACTTTTTTAAAAAATATTTATTTTTGTTGGAAAGGCAGATCAGATTTACAGAAAGAAGGAGAGACACAGAGAAAGATCTTCCATCCATTGGTTCACTCTCCTAGTGGCCACAAATGACTGGAGCCAAAACAATCCAAAGCCAGGAACCAGGAGCTTCCTCTGGGTCTCCCATGAGCATACAGGGTCCCGAGGACTTGGGCCATCCTCTATTGCTTTCCCAGGCCACAGGCAGGGAGCTGGATGGGAAGCAGAGCAGCTGGGACGTGAATCAGCGCCCATATGGGATGTTGGCATTTGCAAGGTGAGGGTTTAGCCAATAAGCCACTGTATTAGGCCCATATATTTACTTTAAAAAATATCTGCCTCCCCCTGTGTCCCCCCAAAAATCCACATGCACAGTGCCAGCATTATAGCAAATCTGGTTAAGCTTCTACCTGCAACACCAGCATTCCATATGGTCACTGGTTTGAGTCCTAGCTGCTCCACTTCCATCTAGCTTCTTGCTAATGTCAGTTAGGCCCCTGCACAATTATGGCAGATCTGGATCAAACTCCTGGTTCCTGGCTTCAGTCTGACCCAACCCCTATGGTTCCAGCCATTTAGAGAATGAACCAGTGGATGGAGTATCTCTCCCTCTGTGTCACTGTTTCTCTGTAACTCTGCCTTTGAAATAAATGAAATATATGTATTGTAGGAACTGAAAATTTTATTTATTTCAAAAGCAGGGAGAGAGAGATTTCTCATTTGTTGGCTCATTACCCAGAAATGTCTGCAATAGCCAGAATTAGAACAGGGCCAAGTCAGGAGCCAAGAATTTAACCTAGGCCTCCCAAGTGTGTGGATGATTGTCTGATGCCTCTCAGGGTGCACATTAGCAGGAACCTGTAAAGGAGGGCCTTCTGATATAGGCACATGGATATAGGGTGTGGATATCCCAGAGCATGCCTGAAATGGTGTAACTGCTACACTGGTGACAATCTCTGTATATTTAAAATAAACCTCCAGTAAACACTTTCAGAACAGTTGTGCCATTTTTACATGAAGTGATGATTTTTATTTTCTGTAAACATCCTGGGACAAGGTGGCATCCAGTTTGGTCATTTTTGTACTACTGGGACTGTTGGGTCTGCTTGATACTAGTGGGATTTCTGGGTGATCATTTCTGTCAGTTTTAGAAAGGCAATCAATCAATCAATAAGGCAGGTAGAATTAAAACAGGAAGGAAAGAATTCTAATAAATGTTATTTGTTCTTCGTCTTTGTTGTAAACAAGAGTGTACCGTCTCAAAGGAGTGTTTTAAGAACAATCCGTCAGTTCTGGTCCTTCAATCATGGCCTCTGTTTCCAGTGAGGAGAAGGAATCAATCTTTGTAGGGAGTCTTAAAGTACTTGCACACAAGAGAGCACAGGCACTAATAGTGCAGTGCAACTGCAGCTGGGGAAGCGGGAGGCTCAGCTGCACTGCTCTGTTCTAGCGGGCATGCCCCTGTGGCCAGCGTCCATTTCCTTCCTTTCATCTTCTCGAGTGCCGGACGTTCCATCGTACAGTTTGCATTTGTGTTTCAGGCCAAAGATGCCCTTGAAAACACTGAAGTTCCTGTTGGTTGCCTCATGGTCTACAACAATGAAGTTGTGGGGAAGGGAAGAAATGAAGTTAACCAAACCAAAAATGTATGTGAGTCGATGGCATATTAATATTATTAATAACAAATAATGATATTAATATATGAATATATATTTTCAAGTATACTGTGGTGATGGTAGGAATAATATTAACTTAGTACAGCTGATGAGATGAGGAGACTGAATAAGAACTCTAACTACAGTGGTAGAGTGGTTTTCTTCAGTATCTTTTTGTGAATGCTCAATCTATAAGTGAAGTGATGATTTTTTTTTTGAATGAGGAAATGCAGAAAAATTGATAAAGAAATAAAATTTTAGTGGATCATTCTCTGTTACACAGGCTTTAACGCTTCACTGAAATCCAGAGAGGGTTTTGTTATGCAGAATGGCATCACGGAAGAAACAAGTCAATTTCCACTTTAAACAGATTTGAGTCAAAAATGTCATGTTACCAAATGATTGGTTTAACTTAATGTAATCTTTGTGTTTTTAAACAATATTTTCTTATTACTTGTTAACAAAAATCATCCTCTATTTGTTTTCAAGTGAGATACAGAAGGGCCTTGTAAATGAAGCTGTTTCTGTATCAGATAATTCAATGAAATGAGGGCTATAGCACCAGCCATCCCCACACCTACAGCCATACTCGTAGACTCCGTAGTCAGGTGACTTGTGTTGTCACTGGGATAGGGAGTGTGTGGTTTAAGACAACATTCACAACAGGGTGTTACAACAAATGTACGTGAGCAGTATTAGTGAATACCAGATTTTATGATCATGATGTCTGATTGTAAGTGGACTCATGGGTCACTTGGCTCTGTCACGCCATTTGCATAAATATCCATCCTACTATGTGCTCTCTGGGGCCAGAGCACAAGCACATCTTGGTACAAGTGCCAGAGTAACTTCGAAGTTCCTCTGTCAACATCTGTCAATAAGAAAAAAAAAGTATATTAGAAAAAACGAATCTAAAGTAGGATCTCGGATGAATAAAACGATTATGAAAATATTAAAATATTTGAGATAAATTCTATAATATAGAAATTAGTGGATGTACAAATACTTATTTTGAATCATTGCGATGCTTCCAATTTGTATTTTGTGATTTGGTGTGATATTTTTAATGAGATCTTCAAATTTCCTAACAGTATCTTAATATAGATTTAAGGTATAGATGACCCTTCAACCCCTGCCAATGAATGACCTGGTTTCTTATATATCTTGAAATTAATTTGGGTTCATTTTGATACAGGCTGAGTTTCTCTTATCCAAAATGTTTGTGAGCAATAGTGTTTTGGATTTTTTTTTTTAATTTTGGAAAACGTCCTATACTCAATGAAATATCATGGAGATCAGACCCCAAATCTAAACCTTGAAGTTCACTTATGCTTCATATACATTTTATACACACATAGCCTGGAAATAGCTTCATATGATATTTTTCAAATGTGCTTTGACTGTGACTAATCCTGAGATCAGATGTGGAATTTTTAATTTGTGAAATCAAGTGAGTGTTTAAAATATTTGAAGTTTTGAAGCGTTTTAGATTTCTGATTGGGATGCTCACTCTGTATTTTGTGTCATGTGGAAGATCACCTCATAAATACAGCATAGAAAGAGTTTTAACTACAATTGAGGAGACCTGAATTCCACTTTTGGCTCTGAAGTGCCCCACTGCCACTTCTTCATTACCACCTCCTCGCTCTTCATTTGTATTTAATGTACACTAACTTGACTTCATTTTTCTTTCTGCCCCCGTTGAAGAAGAGATTGCTGGAGATGATTCAGTCCAGCAAGTGTTGAGAGCTGTGGGAAAATCTGATGTAGTAATCTGAATCTTATTTCTAGAAGTACTGAAGTTAGGGACAATTTTTTGAAGTCCTTCAATTGATTTTGGTGTACAGCTAGGTCTGGGAACTGCTTCTCTAAAACACCTTGCACCTCTGAGCTTCTAGCCATGGCATTCGTCACACAGCTTCTCTTGGCTGTTGGCTACCAGCTGCCTCTCCCTTCCGTGGTACCACGGACCCATGTAGCAGCACTTTCCACACCATGCTCCAGATCACAGGTAAATGATCAACTTTCTATCGGCCCCACCAGAAGTTATGCTTGTTGAGAGTAGAGAGTGTTCACCCTACAGAGAGCTGATTTAGTACAGTGGCTTATAATGTGGCAGCCAAAATGAACTCACACTGAGTTATCTTAGTAACAGGGGAAGTAAAGAAACAGAGGGCTACTAGAATATATACAGGAGTAAAATATCAATGGTGAATCTCGTGTGGTGGGGGCTCATGAGGGCACAATGGAGCTGAAAAATCTGTCTGCTGTGGACATTTTAACATTGTAGCACAAAGAATTACTCCCGCATTCATGGTGACACAACCT
Source organism: Ochotona princeps (assembly GCF_030435755.1). Classification (NCBI taxonomy): domain Eukaryota; kingdom Metazoa; phylum Chordata; class Mammalia; order Lagomorpha; family Ochotonidae; genus Ochotona; species Ochotona princeps. The sequence goes on from NC_080832.1 coordinate 21,038,805, forward strand.
ACTGGGCTGTCATTGTATGAACACAGCATTGTGCATGCTAGGTGCCCTATCGGCTGCATCAGCTAGGTTGGTGCAAGTGTCCACACAATGACATAATCTGCTGGGGATGCACTTCTCAGGATGGATCCTATCAGGAAGCAACGTGACTGTATACTGGTACTCAGCACTGTGCTTCATGGACTCAGATTACCTGGTGAGATCTAGATCCTACTACACTCATTATACTTGTGGGAAAGCCAAGGCTCTGAGAAGGTCATGCCACAGTGTTAGGCCATTTAGGAAGGTCAGTGTCAGGGTCCAGGTTTCTAGTGATCTGTTCTATATGCTGCAGTTTCTCCTGTCCCACACTGCTCACTAGAGGCATCTGAGACCAGTACCAAGCCTCTGCCTCTCCAGATCCACCAGCAGAGCACACCACTTAGAGATCACACTAAGTGGGTATTTGCTTCCAGTAGAGTCACTGGCAGTCTTTAAAACATAGGAAACTAGAGCACATGTCTGGAATTTCAGACTGCTTCTAGAATCTTCAGAAACCATAAACTTACCTCCATTAAAAATTTTTTTGACACTTTACTTCTCTATAGCATTTTAATTTAAAAAGTCCTGTGTGCACCCTCCCTTGACACCAAGTCCCTTAGGTATATTTAATTGAACATACAGCCTCTCGGGCAAGGTGCATTGGCCAGGAGGTTAATGTATTTGAACAAGGAGAATGTGCTGCTGATTGCTAAGGTTGATTGAAACCTTATTAAACAGCAGAAATGACAAGTGCCTTTCTCTCTTCTCTTTTCGCTTCGCTTCTCCTTTCCTTTCCTTTCCTTTCCTTTCCTTTCCTTTCCTTTCCTTTCCTTTCTTTTTCTTTTCTTTTCTTTTCTTTTCTTTTCTTTTCTTTTCTTTTCTTTTCTTTTCTTTTCTTTTCTCTTTTCTTTTCTTTTCTTTTCTTTTCTTTTCTTTTCTTTTCTTTTCTTTTCTTTTCTTTTCCAAGATCCTTTAGTGAAAATAAGCAATGTTACTGTCATTGTGTCTCCTTTCTAGGCTACTCGACATGCAGAAATGGTGGCCATCGACCAGGTCCTGGACTGGTGTCGCCAACATGGCAAGAGTGCGGGTGAGGTGTTCGAGCGCACCGTGCTGTACGTCACCGTGGAGCCGTGCATCATGTGCGCAGCTGCCCTCCGCCTCATGAGTATCCTTTTCTCCCTGGGATCCTGGCTTGCCCGTACAACCTGCTTCCTAGTGTTTGAAAGCACAGGCTTAGGAAACAGGTTGTTTCTCTCATTGGGCCAAAGAGAGAGAAAGGTTTCTTTTTTTTTTTTTTTTTTATTAATATTTAGCATTATGTGACAGTTTCATAGGCTCTGGGAATCCCCCTCCCCTTCCCTCTCCCCTCCCCCCTGGTGGATTCCTCCACCTTGATGCAGCATTACAGTTCAAATTCAATCAAGATTCTTTCCTTGCAAACATATACTAAGCATGGAGTCCAGCTACTTATTGTCCAGATGGGTTGAACAGTTTCTTGGGGAGACCATTTCTGGTCCGAAGTCAGAGCTGGTATAATATCCTCACTGTCAATTAAGAGTCCCAATATAACATCAACAGCAATTTGCAATATTATGGAATTGACATGGTTTTGAGTAACTTAGTATGTTAAAAAACAAACAAACAAAAAAACCCAAAAAACAAAAAAAAAAACAAAAAACAAACAAACAAACAAAAAACAAGTACTAACCACAACCTATGATTAGCTCATTGACATCTCAATTTTAGTTTATATACAGGACCGGACCGGCTGCTATATACCTTGAAAAGGCTATAGGGTACCATTAAGCTGTCTTGTGTCTATTTCATTTTAGTATTTAGCCATTTGTTGTGTTGAAGTATAATTTTATTGATCTTGGCAGATTTTGGGATAATCTAGACTGGCTTGTAACTCTAACAAGATATTTGTCAACATTTAAGGTGCAGAACATTTTTTTTTTGCGGGGGGGGGTGTGCAGGAAAATCCTCAACACCATGGTGAGGAGTGACTAATCTTTGTGTCCCACCCAGCAAGGCCCCGCCCTCCCTCGCAGTGACCATAGGGATCGCTTCGAAAACCCCTCACAGCAAACAAACAATCATACAAACTAAAAAAAAAAACCTAAAATAAATAGACAAACAACAGAAAGTAGAGCTTGAAATCTGAGAGGAAAGAGAAAGGTTTCTAAACAGTGAAAAGACTTACTTCTTTTTCTATCAGTAAATCCAAACATATTAAATAAACCAGAAAAAAAGTCTAGAACACTTTGTTACATAAGGGTAGGAGAAATTCAGAGATTGTATCAGAGTAGACTGTAAATCCAGGTATCTAGGAGGTGTTATGGAGAGAAAATAGATAATGTGTGATTTGTTTTCTATGTATCTATTTTTATTTTTTGCCATGAACACCTTTCACAAGTCTAAAAAATTTTAGTCAAAAGTGAACAAATAAGATGTAATTTATGATGTTGCAATTGTAAGTAGTTAGGAAATTTTAAAAATGACAGCAGATTTGGGTTGTTACTATAGTGCAGTCTCTCAAGATCTTTAAAAAAATCACTTGAAAATTAGAAAACTCAATTTTATCCTTGTACATTCTTATGTACTTATTTTATATGTATGAATAGCCATCACTTTAAACATGATACAGAGGTTTAGGGATGTGAGAAAATGTTTAATCTCTTTAAAAAAAGGCAGTTGTGGGCGACCTAGAATTCTTTCCTCAACCTGCCCTTTGATGTGACTCAGTCTGTTTTGTATTGGAGTATGGGGAGTATTTTACTTGAGGAAATAATAGGGAACAGCCTGCTATTTTTAAAAGGTGAAAATCCATGGATTAAACTTCCACCTTTTTTCTGGCTCCAATTCTCTACTGATTCTGAAGAAGTGATTTAGAAAAGATCAGAGTTAGCACAAAATCATGAATGGTAAACAACGCTGTGCTTCATTTTTTATTCATTTTACAGCTGTTAAATGTTAATTTCTAAGTAAACTTTTTTCCCTCTTGTAACTGGATTGCAAATTTTTCAATACTCACCCATTTCTGATGATTTTGAAGAGTAGCATGACCTTTTCACACCAGAATGGCTAACATAAAATCACTTTTAGTTACGGTACTCGTTTGAACTGCGCATCCTTAACTGTGCCCTATAAATCCCATTGGTTGTGTATGGCTGTCAGAATGAGCGGTTTGGTGGTTGTGGGTCTGTCCTGAACATTGCTTCTGCTGACTTACCGCATACTGGGAAACCATTTGAGGTACTGTGAAGTGCGTGTGCTTGCTCTTTCTTAGTTTGGCAGTCTGAGCTCTGTATTAAGAGACACATACTGGGCCACAAGTGTATAACAGCAGATGACAGTAGTTCATGTTTAATGAGCACTCCCATGATCCAAGTGCTGGCCGCTAACTTCAGTCATAGTTGATTGGGAATGATGCTTGGCTGAAGCTCTAGGTATATTCTTTTGGAAATGTACTTCCTTACCGTGTTACTGGTATTTCCGGGGTGTTTGGTTACCTGGGATGGGTTTGCATAGTTATGTGTATGCTATGGTGTTTTTTTTGTGTGTGTGTGGGAAACGACATGGATTTTCATAGACAGGTTCATTCTTGGCTTTGTCATTTACCAGTGCCTTCCTGGATATCGGGCCGAGGAAGCAGTGGAAATGTTAAAGACCTTCTACAAACAAGAAAACCCAAATGGTCAGTTCTCTTCCTTAGTATATAATGTTGCTTCTTGAAAATAAATCCTGAAGAAAATGACATGAAACTCTCATTTCATTTTCTCTTTCTCTTCTCTGTTCTTTTCACAGCACCCAAATCAAAAGTTCGGAAAAAAGAATGTCAGAAGTCTTGATTGAACTTACTCTGATGCAGTATTAATGCCTCGAAGTGGCCTAGACAAAATGCTGAGACATCATTGAGTCAAATGTTTACACATTGTTGATCTCTGGGAAATGGTGTGTCTCATCTCTTACTCTGTTGAGGGAACAAGTTAACAGATCTTAAAAGCCTGACAGTGTGTAAACATCTGTAAAGACATTTTGAGAAGTGGAAAAATTAACATTTGAGATTTAGAAGTCAACAAACAGTACCTTGCTTTTGAGCTACAAAATGTGCAGTCCAGGCTTGGGCCAGCTTTGCAGACAGCGTGTGTGCAGGCCCGCCTCCTTGGTCTGGGTGCGCACTGGAGTGTGCCTTACTGTGCACCTGTTCCCAGGCCTGGTGTTTCAGTTTACTCCTCATTTAGAGCTGCTGTATTCTCCCAGGGAACTGAGGGCCTGTGACTTGTTCGTATCAGGAGTAAATGGTCCTTAATTTTTTGGTGGTGTTTTTATAAAGCATTTGAAAAAAAATACCTACACATGTAAAAGACCTGAAAGAAGCTCCTGGTTCCTGGGTTCAGCATGGTCCTGCCCTCACCTTTGCTGCCATCTAGTGAGTGAACCACTGGGTGAACGATTCTTTATCTCTACCTCTCTCTTTCTCTTTCTCTTTCTTTTTCTCTTTCTCTTTCTCTTTCTCTTTCTCTTTCTCTTTCTTTTTCTCTTTCTCTCTCTCTCTCTCTCTCTCTCTCTCTCTCTCTCTCTCTCTTTCTCTTTCTCTCTACATGAATCTTTCAAATAAACAAAGCGTTTAAACTTTAGCCTAGTGGCTAAAGTCCTCGCTTTGCATGCTCTAGGATCCCGTATGGGCACCAGTTTGTGCCCTGGCTGATCCACGTTCCATCCAGCTCCCTGCCTGTGGCCTGGGAAAGTAGTGGAGGACAGCCCAAACCTTGGGACCCTTCATCCATATGGGAGACATGGAAGAAGCTCCTGGCTCCTGACTTTGGATCTGCTCAGTTTTGGCTGTTGCAGCAACTTGGGGAGTGAATCATCTGACAGAAGACCTTTCTGTTTCTCCTTTCCTCTGTATATCTGGCTTTCCAATAAAAATAAATCTGCGGAAAAAATGCAGATAATTCATTTTAAATTTAAAATCTAAAATGTAAAACTGTGAACAGGTGTCAAAGTGTGCGCTGCGGGAGTCCCTGACGTGCGCCTCACAGACTGCCTTAAGCGTCTTCCCAGGAAGCGCAGTGCTGCAGGCCAGGTGCGCTGTGCCTGTCTTCCCAGAAGGGGGACCCGCCGTTCCATTAGAAGCCCAGCTCCTCAGTAGCCTTTCTTGGGAGGATTCATTGCCTTGATGCAAAGCATCTGCATTTGCAGGTTCTGCCATTTGAGCAATGGCTCTGACTTGTTTGTTTTGAATTATGTTACAAATTAGAATGTAATTGTGGTGGAAGTGTTTTTATATTGCTGAGAGAGGCTAATCACCGTCACATGCTTCAGAGGGTTTATAATTGCTTGGTTTGGGGCTGTGTTGTTAGCTGCATTGGAAAAGTTTTATGGACAGGAGGCACGGCTTCAAGTCTGTGATGATGTTGCAGGCACATTTTTAATTTCATCTACTTTATTCTCATTAAATTTTAGTGCTTTAATATGTTTCTTTTTGACTTGGTAATAATTCATTTCTGACTTTTTTTGCTTTAGTGCAAACATATTTCACTGCGTTTGTTGTCCTCATATCATTTTCTTAGTACTTATTTGTAGGACATACAACCTGGAATCTTTTCTCATTAAAGTACCAACCAATAAGTCTGGATGAGCACGTTGGGTTCTTGGTAAACATTTGTTAAATAAAATTGTTCATTGAAAATCGGGAGAAAACAAACAATGAGATTCTGCAAGATAAAGACCTAAAGCCAGGGCTCAGTGCAGTGGTATAGCAAACTAATCCTTCACCCTGTGGAACCAGCATCCCATCTGGACACCAGTTCCTGTCCCAGTTGTGCCACTTGCTATCCAGCTCTCTGCTTATATCCTGGAAAACAGACGGTGGAGGATGACCCAAAGCCTTGGGCCCCTGCACCCATGTGGGAGACCTACAAGAAGGTCGTGACTCCTGGTTTCAGATCAGCTCAGCTCTAGCCACTGCAGCCCTTTATGGTGTGGACCAGTGGATGCAGACTGCTGTTTACATCCCTCCTCTCTCTTCTTAAAATCTGCCTTTCAAATAAAAATAATCTTTTTTTCTGATTGCTATATAGAAATATTTTATACATTTGACTTTTTTCATATACCATGTTTTAGCAATGCAAATCTAGCATAGTAAGAATTTAAAAATATTCAAACAAGAAAACTTTTTGCACATTTACTTGAAAAGCCACTACTGTTCCTTAAAATGATCATTTGATATTTCTGTTTATCACATATTGGTTGTTAATTTCAAAAAATTTTTTAAAAGTTCACAGTGATAGCTATATCTTTAAATAGCTGCAGTCTTACATTTTAAACGAACTATGAATTTTATATATATGTACACATATATACATTTATGGTACAATTCCATACACTCTGTAATTTCCCTTAATCCCTCCCCCACTGATTTCCCCTATATTATTACAAAAGTATAGTCCTTCATAAGCTGTCATAAGTCCATCATTCTGCTATTTAAGTATATCCTGCCATTGTGGGTATGGACAATAGCAGACATTCCAGCATCCTATTGTCAAGATATATTTAACAGTTTTATTGGGAGTCCATCTTAGATTTGGAACTAGAAATGTGTACCGCGGGCCCAATGCCATGGCCTAGTGGCTGAATTCCTCGCCTTGAATGTGCCAGGATACAATATAGGTCCCTGTTCTAATCCCAGCAGCCCTGCTTCCCATCCAGCTTCCTGCTTGTGGCCTGGGAAAGCAGTTGAGGATGGCCCAAAGCCTTGCGACCCTGTACCTGCATGGAGGACCTAGAAGAGCTCCTGGCTCCTGGCTCCTGACTTTAGATCAGCGCAGCATTGGCCATTGCAGTTACCTGGAGAGTGAATCAGCGGACGGAAGATATTTCTGTCTGTCTCTCCTCCTCTCTCTCTATATATCTGGCTTTGCAATAAAAATAAATAAGTCTTAAAAAAAAAGAAAATGCATACTGCATTGTATCTTCACATCTCAATATGCTAGTCTCTATTACATAATTACTATACATTCCATTAAGTAAAAAGCCATAAAACGAAACCAACAGGAATTAAAAAATGAACAAAAATATTTAAACAAAAATTTTTTAAGTAACATGCTACTTAATTGTAGGCCCCGGTCTCCCAAGGGTTAACTCCACAGCTTAGCTTGTTTCTAAGGGGTAACAGAATGGGCAGTCTTGGCCTGATACATTTAGCCCCTGGCTTGACTGCAAGTTCCTCTTGCCTGCTTCCCCTTTTTGATATGCAGCTTTCATTTCCTTTGGATGTCTTCCTAGAAGTGGGACAGCTGGGTCATATGGCAGGTTTAACTTCAGTTCTCTTAGCACTCTCCATACTGACTTCCATAGTGGTTGTGCTAGCCTACACTCCCACCAAATAAAAATAATCTTTAAAATGTGCCATGGGTCAGTAATGAGGTTCCTTTACTTACAGGTATCAAAAACGTAAATGAAGTGTTTAATGATAGAACCTTAGTGACATCATCAGTAACAGCATTAGCAAAAGAACCAAAGCCAAAAATACTGTTATGTGTGTTTTAGTCTGGAGGCACTCTACTGAAACAAGAAAGCAATAAAGTGTAAACATGAGAAAGACTTAGTAATATACATTGGTTTTGTCTTTGCTGTCTTTCGAAGAATTAGTAGCATTTTTCTGACTGTCAAAGCGTGGCTGAACAATTGAACTTTTTGCTTGATTCCCTAGTAACTGACTTACAGAACAGTCAGTCCTCAATGTCTGACTGTAACACAGTTCCTTCCATTACTTGGTGGAAAATCAGTAGAGCTGCCGTATTGCAGATTGCTGGTCAGCATTCCTGACACTGATGCAGAGCTTTTGTGGGTGCCAGAGATACTAAATCTATAAGAGTCTAACAGCAGTTACAAAGTGATGGTGAAGACCTGTGGGTTTAGAGATGATAAAGTGATCCAACCTCTAAGGCCGACACTTTAGCATCCCTTATGGGCACAGTTTTATTGTGCCAGCTGCTCCACTTCCAGTCCAGCTCCTACTTATGCAATAGGAAAACAGAGGAGAATGGTTTGAGTCTTTGGGTCCCTGCACCCAAATGGGAGATCTGGAAGAATCTCCAGACTCCTGACTTCGGATCAGCACAGCACAGCTGTTGTGACTGTTTTGGGAGTAGACCAACCATTGAAACATACTTTCTCTGTCTTTCCTTGCTGTAACTCTGCCTAAAGAAAAATAAAATAATTTTTTAAAGTGATCCAATTACCTGAACACCACCACGTTCTGCAGCTACATAGCTTTTTAAAATAATAAGACATTATGTTTTACAGTGCCCAGTAGACCAACTAAGGTACTTGTTTTATGTGTGAGAATTTCAAAGGTTAGAGACAAAAGAAAAAACAGGGTTTGTTGGAATCATGGTCCTGTTAAGATAAATTAGGGAGAAGTGATTCTTATAACATGCTAGCAAATGTAATTGTTGCTGGTCTGTACCACAAACTGCAGTGAATGGGTGGTATGTAATTCTTTGGCAGGCTTCAATCACTGGTGAAAATCATGTTAAAATGCCTTTGTATATTTTTGTTATTTGGCACAAAGACCACTTACTGTGTTGCATTTGGGATATCACTGAGAGAAAATACATAGCCAAGAACACTAATGTAAATAAAGTTTTAAAGGATTTTTATCTAGAAAATTATATCAATCACTTATCACAGCTGTTTACCTTGAAATGCTTTATTATTTTGCAAGCGTAGAGTAATCACTTATCTAATCAGAGCAGGTATTGACTTCAGTAAATTTAATATTCATATACTTTATCTACTGTACTGTTTGAACTCCAGTTTTGTTAGCTGACTCAACAGTGTCCTTCAGAGAATTTCACCCCACCACTCTTTCCCCATAATGCCAGCTCCACTCAAGGGGCAAATGGTACCTTTAATTACTTTGCTTCTTCAGTTACTTTATAATTCGAAAGGCAGAGTTACGTGACAGGGAGAGACAGAGAGATCTACCATCATTGTTTCACTCACCAAATCTGCGATAGCTGGAGCTGAACAGAAGCCAGGAAACAGGGGCAGCTTCTGGGTCACCCATGTGGGTGCAGGGGCCCAAGGGTCCATTGCTTTCCCAGTCCATTAGCAAGGAACTAGATCAAAAGTGGAGGTGGGGGTCCCAGCGCCATGGTCTCACGGCTAAGGTCCTTGCCTTGAATGCACCAGGATCTCATATGAGTGCCAGTTCTAATCCCAGCAGCCCCACTTCCCATCCAGCTCCCTGCTTGTGGCCTGAGAAAGCAGTGGAGGATGGCCCAAAGCCTTGGGATCCTGCGCCCACATGGGAGACCCAGAAGCGCTCCTGGCTCCTGGCTTCGAATTGGCTCAGCACCGGCTGTTGCGGTCACTTGGGGAGTGAATCATCAGACAGAAGATGATCTTCTCTGTCTCTCCTCCTCCTCTGTATATGTATCTGACTTTGCAATAAAAAACAAATTTTTTTGAAAAAGTGGAACTGGGACTTGAACTAGTGCCCATAAGGGAAGCTGGCACCATAGGTGAAAGTTTAACCTACTGTGCAATAGTGCCAGCCTCCTTCATTAATGACATTTTAAATTTATTTTTTTGTTTTTCTTGATGCAGTTTCATAGGCTCAGGGATTTTCCCTCCCACCCTGCTCTCCCCAGCACTGATTTCCTCTATATTACAGTAGCATAGTTCTTTAGCAACTGTCACAAGTCCATCTTTTCCACTATTTAAGTGTATCATGACATTATCAATACAGGCAATGGTAGAAAGTCCAGCATTCTATTGTCAAGGTAAATTTAACAGTTTCCTTGAGAGTCCATCTTTTGTTCCACAGCCCCCTTTTTGTCTTTTATATTACCAACACACTATGGTTGTTTTGTTTGTTATGTGCTAGAGTGGTCCACGTTTTGAGTTTTCTTGGTATTTTCTCAAAATTGTACTCAGTGATGCTATGTTCTTCTCTGGATCTTATGTCTGAAGTCATGCAGACACCACCTGTCCCCACTGATGATTTTAATTTCGGTTACCTGATGCCTTTAGGATGTCATGATTTTGTTTTCTTCTGTTGCTGTGAATCAGCAGTATGAGAAGATCTGCTGTATTTTCAAAAGAAAAATGTATTTGACTCTGAAAGGAGGGGTCATGAATTTCAAAGAAGCTGTTAAATTCCTTGGTCACATTCTTTCTCTTTTACTATTTCCACCAAAATCTACAAAATTCTTTTTCTAATGAGAATATTTTCAATAGTACTTTAATAAAAATTAGAAGAAAGTATTGGCAATAAGATTTTTCCTTCCTTATATTGTCTTCAGAATAAGTAGCAATTATTTATGTTTCATTATATCTGGTTGGATGGAGTTTTGGAACAATACAACTAGGATGTTTTGGTTTTGCAGATATCCTGTCGTGATCCGATAGGACATGGAACTACAGGTAGGTAGTCATTAGACCGTAATTATGTTTTCTTTGTTTGTTTCCATAGAGACAGCTAGACTGAAGATGTTATAAGCAGAGTTACTTTTGGAATGAGTGTCAGTAAAAAATAGCAAAAGCCAAGGTTCTTGAAAAAATTATTGAAGTTCTTTAAAAAGTACTAAAGGTTCCCTGTTAAAGATCTCTGATGAAGCCAATACTGTTCTTCCCAGTCAGTCTGCACCAACTGGCCTGGACTAGCCCCGGGAAGAGTGGCATCAGAACTGCTTTCCTTGCCTTTTGGCAAAGGAATGAGACTCTGTTGACTTCATCTATAGAGGTAGCTGCCAACTATGTCCTTACTCCGTACATTGCTGATTGTCTAGTGAGGAAAGGAGTGATGGATGATGTTACTTTTATGGGTCAGACTGGCATAAGTTCTGGTCGAAGTTTGACATTGTTACGATCTTAACGTTTTTCCAAATTGAGCTAATAAAAATAGGCTCATGTGACTATTTCCCACCTGAGTTTTAAGCGGATATATTAGGTGTCACACCATGTGCCTGTGACTAGTAAGGAAGCTTTGTGTCATATTTTGTTACTGGTTCTCCTTAGCCAATCTTGGGTCAGAACGCTGTGCTTTTTTTTTTTTTTTTTAAAGATTTCTTTATTTTTATTACAAAGTCAGATATACTGAGAGGAGGAGAGACAGAGAGGAAGTGGAGCTGCCGGGATTAGAACCAGCGGCCATATGGGATCAAGGCGAGGACCTTAGCCACTAGGCCACGCTGCTGAGCCCTGTGCTTTTTTTTGACAAGACCTTCATCTTCGTCCCATCTTCGCTGGTCCTTAATAGCCCACTTGTAGCAAGAATTCTAAGCCAATTTAAAGAGAATCTCTACTCTCAACGTCTTTCAACATTTCTCTTCTCCTCTATGTCCTGCAAGTTCTTGGCCGGTCTCAGCAAGAATCCTGTTAGATTGCTTTAGCCAGAACTCCGCTACCCTTGATGTACCCTTTTAGTAATTTTCCATCCACTTACCCCTCTCATTCAGCTGGGGCTTTAGAAATAAATCCCTGCTTGTTCCTAGATTAGGAATGGAGCTTCATTTCTCTTATCTGCTGTGACTGTCTTGACAGCAACCTCTACAGTCTTGAGCAAAATCTTCCTTACCATTTTACTAAGTATTAAAATAATTATTTCTTTAATGGGTTGTACTTGAGAGTCTAGAATCAAGAATGAAGAAAATATGGTCTATGTGTCAGATCCATCTCACTGCAAGTTTTGTGCAACTTGTGAGTGAAAAGAAATGGTTCTTGCATTTTTGAATGGTTGAAAAATATATATAAGTAGAAGTAAGATATTTAGTGACCCATGGATTTTATACTAATGCCAAATCTTAGCAGCTATAACCAAAGTCTTTTAAATTGTGGCTATGACTTGTTTCTATAGCACGTGTGACTGCTTTGGTTCTTGCTACAAGGTCAGAGTTGAGTAGTGATGTCCAACCACAGGGCTTACAAAGCTCTGAATAGTTAGGGTCTGGCCCTTTAAGAAAGTTTACTGCCCTCTAGTGTAGAATGGATAAAATAATGAGTTTGGATCTCTAAGATGCTTGTTCATAATGCTGAGGTTTTGGAATTCAATGGGGTGGCTCCATAAGCAGCTGGGGCAGGTTGTTTCAGTTCTCTTTTTTTTATTTTCTTCAGTTGGTCTATAAAAATGGAGACAGCCAAGGTACTAAAATATCTATTTTGACTTGGAACATTTTATTTCCTTATATACATTTTAAGAGCAGCAAACAGAAGAGTTACTACTTGTGGTTAGAATACATGTTTTTTTTTAAATTTATGATCATGTTAAAAATGTTAAGTAATTGTTGTCTTTAAGAACAGCTACTGCGGTGAAAATTTGACCTAGTAGCTAAGATGCTGTTTGTGATGCCTGTACCCTGTGTCATTACCTGGGCTACAGGCTTGATAATTCCTCTGGCTTTTAACACCATCTTCCTACTAATGTAGATCTTGGGAAGTGGCGAAAAAGGCTCAAATAGGTCTCTGCTAGCCAATGGGAGACATCCCTGGGAACTTGGCTGATTGTTTTTTATTTTATTTTATTTTTTCATTTTTTAAATTTATGATATAGTTCCACAGGCTCTGGGGTTTCCTCTCCTCCTTTCCAAATTCCACACCCTTACTGATTTATCCTGTACTGTTACAATAAAATGGTTCTTCAAAAACAGTCCTCAGTCCATCATCCTGCATCTAAGTGTATCCTGATAATCTAGGTATGGACAATGGCAGAGAGTCCTGCGTCCTATTATCAAGATATATTTAGCAGTTTCATTGGGAGTCCACCTTATATTTGGAAGTAGAGATGCATATTGCATTGAATCTTCACATCTCAATATGATAATCTCTATTATAGAGTTCCTCTAGATGACTATATGTGCATGCACATTTATCTATTGATCTATTGATCTTGTATTTTGCAAGAAAGTCGCTTTATAGCAGAGAGAACAAATGACATTTGTCCTTTTCAAATTGGCTTATTTCGCTGAACATAATGGTCTCTAGTGGGGACTATCTAGTTGCAAATGGTAAGTTTTCTTTCTTTTTAATGGCTGAGTAGTATTCCATAGAGTAGAAGCATCATAGTTTCTTTACCCAGTCCTCTTTTCTGTGGACATCTGGGTTGTTTCCATGTCTTTGCTATTGTAGAATGTGGTGCTGTAAATATAGGCGCATAGGTCATTTTCTTCTGTGCAGCTTTCATTTCATTGGGATGTATTCCTAGACGTGTCATGGATGAGTAATATGGCAGATCAGTTTTCAGTTCCTTACACTCCCCATACTGACTTCCTTAGTGGTTGTGCTAGCCTACGCTCCCGTCAACAGTGAAGGATGGTACCTTTCTATACACATCCATGCCAGCAAGTGTTAGTAGAGTTCTGAATGTAGACCCATCTCACTGGAAGTAAGTGGAAACTCTATGTGGTTTTCGTTGGTGTCTAGAAAGCCTGAGCATTTTTTCATAAGTCTGTTAGCCATTTGTTATTGCAACCCTGCCCAGCCCTGGCCAGAGTGAGCATGTGGGGAGTAGTTGATGCACAAATAGGAGCACACAGCTCCTGTCTGCCTCCCAAATAAATCAATAAGAAAGAATAGTTACTATGATGAGAAATACACACACACACACATATATGATCCCTTTAAAAATCAGGACTTCAACAAAACCTTCTCTATACCATCCTCATCATGGGCTTTTGCCAATTTTTCCTGTGGCATCTTTGATCTTGCTTTGGTGGTAGAATCATATGCAAGGTATTTGAAGAAAATCTAGTACAATAAAATAACAATTATCAGGAACTTAGTGGGTTTTTCCCCCCAGCATTGGGTTTAAGACAGAGCCTCAATATGTGCGACAGTCAAATGCTTTGTCTAAATTCTAAATTGTGTGATAAGAAACCATGGAATTTTAAAGGCAAGTGTGACATCTAGGGGCAGACTGCCCCTGAAGCAGTAGGAACCAGCATGGTATAAAACTGGCAAAGCAGGCCTGACTCAGTCATTTTCCTGTGATGTGGGATTTCTGGATTGTGTGTGGTTTGGGAGGGATATTAGCAGGGATGAAGTTTGTGACCCTGAAATTTAGTGATAAAAAAAAGCTGAAATTTTACCTGTTTGGAGGATTTGAGCTATGTCAATAATGCAAGCGAACACTGACCCAGAGCTTGCTCTGTTTGGGCTCTGTTCATGTGCCACCTTGCTAATTAGCACAACCACAACCCCATGAGTAAATACTATTGCTATCTCAGTTTTTTTTTTTTTTTTAATCAAGGAAACCAAGGTACAGGGAAAGTAAGCAACTTCCCTGAGGTCACAGAGTACAAAGTGATTGTGTAGTTCAGAACAGGTCAGGTTCTGCCAAGTCCAGTGTGTTGGAATAAAGATTTCTCTCAGGTGTCACTTTGTTCAACTAGGCTTCAGTCAAAGGCTTTGAATGAAGGAAACTCCACAACCTGAAACATCAGCCACTGGGACCAGTGGAGAGAACATGGTGAAGGGTGCTCTGTATATTAGGGAAGGGTTTTGCAAAGTTGAATGTGCCCATGAACTTCCTGGGGGAGCTTGTTAAGCACTTACCTCTCATCCAAGAGGTATGGGAAAATCTGAGATGTTGCATTTCCAACAACCTTAGAGGTTGTTGCACAGGGCTGGAAATAGAACTGATCCAGCAATTGCAACCACCAGCTGATTGGGGTGATGGACTGTACTGGGCCCTGTACTTGCTAGTACATACAAGAATCTGGTCTGGGATCACCTCAGACAAAGTTTCTTTGGGAATCCTCCCAATCAAACTGCAGGACTCAGAACCTTAACCATGAAGAGAAGTGCAGGTTCCATGGTCTGCCATGGAGTTCTAGTGCCAGAGCCGAGCCTCCTTAGAAGCTCAGACAGAGCAGTGGAGAGCATAACCAGGTGCACATGCAGGATGTGGCAGTCTATCGGAACCTGCAGAGGATACTTGGCACCACAACAGAGGGCAGAACTAATCAATCAACTACCCCAGCCATATGTTGGCAGTGAAAAACTGGGCAAATGGAAATTTTAAGGTGGACTATGTCAGTGGATTCTGCAGCAATCTCATCATGCTTGGAATGGGGAGATTGGCAGCAATTCATCACTGTTGAACTATCAAAACTGCTTGAGCAAGACCCTTGGAGCATGCCCCATGTCGGGGACCTGGGATGGGTGTGAGACTGAGTGGGGCTTCTCCCTTTATCTCCCCCTTTACCCCAGATACAGGAAAAAAACATTGTAGAAATAATAGTCTTACCCACTTTCCTATAGCCCTTGAAACTTTGTGCCCTAATTAACTATATAAAGATTATCAAAAATAAAGAAAACATGGAAAAAATAGATAGTCCTCTCCAAATGAAGAAATAGCAGTGTAATTATACAATTTTACATAATAATGAATTTGAGCTAAGATTACAGAAGGGGGATTCAGTGGGAAGAGGAAAGTCAGGGAGGAGAGGAGGAGAAATCCCTGAGCCCGTGGAACTGTATCACAAATCAATTATTTAAATTTTAAAAATGTTTCAGAAGTATCTCACTATACTGGTTGTATCAGTCAGCGTTGTAAATAAATACAAAGCAAAAATGGTCCTTGATGATTTTTCTGAAAAATGATTTTTTTCTGAGAAAAGTTTGCTCTGTTGAGAAACGCATTCACCTCTGTCCAGTGCTCCCTTCGTTGTCGTGGGAAGAGCTAGTGAGAGTTGCTTATCTCTCCAGTGACACTTTTGTCATGTGCTACAGCTCATTTAACACATGAATAATTAAAGGAAAATAAAAAAGCGTAGCTATTTCTATTAATTACTTAGATGAAAGCAAATAAAAATTTAAAATGAACATTAAAAAAGACGTAAGACATGCAAGACATTTGGAAAACTTCCAATGAATTGTCTTCCTGTTTTATAAATTTTGAAATAGCATTATTATTAAGCTATAGTTATTACAGCTATCACCATTACCGCTAAGATACAATGACTGCTGTTTATCAGAATTTTCCCATTGTGAAATGTGTTTGTATAGACGGAATATTAATTCTTTACCCTAATTTTGATGTCCTTTTTTTAAAGATTTATTTTATTTTTATTACAGAGTCAGATATACAGAGAGGAGGAGAGACAGAGCGGAAGATCTTCCATCTGCTGTTTCACTTCCCAAGTGACTGCAATGGCCGGTGCTGTGCCGATCCGATGCCAGGAGCCAGGAACCTCCTCCAAGTCTCCCATGCAGGTGTAGGGTCCCAAGGCTTTGGGCTGTTCTTGACTGCTTTCCAGGTCACAAGCAGGGAGCTGGATGGGAAGCCCTTGATGTCCTATTTTTATCATCCTCAGTTCTAAGAGAAGCCAGGTAAAACATTACAATAGCACAATCTAGAATTCATCCACTTAAAATTTATTTAATCACATACCAAAAATTACTTGTTTTAGGTACAGTTTTGTTAAAATAAATAATACACTGCTCAGTTCTCTTCCCAAGAAAAGGAAACATACAGTATGATGTTTAAATGACTGGAACAGATAGAGTTTTAATCCTAATCCTAGAAGGTATTGCCAGTTCCTTCTTTTGACTGTTTATAACCTTTGGAAAGACCTATCAATCCAGCAATAATCTTGACTTTACATCAGATTGTTTCCAGCTTTTGATCTAGGCTGTGGTAGCGTTATATGAAGTCATGTTTTCAATGACGTTTCTGTATTGGAGGTCTAAATAAGTTAAAGAGGTGTGATTTCTATGTTAGCAATGCCACCCTCAAGGTTCCAGCGCTAAATGATTTCATCAAAGATGAACTTTCTCTTGATTCTGGAAGACTCTCATTTAGTCCCAGATGAGGTCCCCTGGCTAGATGCCCGGAGAAGCCCACAAACCAGCATCCCAGTGGCTTCCTCTGCAGGTGAGCCCTGCATGCCACACAGTGTCCTTTAATCTGAAGCATATTTGTCAACTTCTCAAACCTCAAACATTATTTTGCCTTTCCCTTCAAACTTTTACAATCTCTACGAAAGCTTCCCAAATGACTCCAACCCACAATGATCGTTTTCTTCAAACTCCTACTTACTGTCACATAGTTTAATACCAAATTGGTCTCTAATTACAGTAATTAGATTGTAAGCAGCTCAAAAGCAAGGGTTTTGTCCAATGCTAGACCCTGAGGCAATCTCAGCCAATGCTCACTGAGTGATGGATTTTGTAGTTCTGGGTGGGTTCCAGGCAGCAAGCCCGAAGGTGATTTAGAGCTGCTGGGAAGATACTGTTGGGTTACTCTGCAGCCCCTTGTCACCCAGTTCTTTTGCAAAGGTCCTTACTGCCAGCCAGCTGGACAGTCAAGGTAGCATGTCCTGAACACTAGATGTTTTCCTCCAGTTCATTTCTGTTGCTTGGAAAGCTATTTAAGCTTACAATTTCCATTTTCAGATTTGAAAATTCGGGAAGATCAATTTGAAAATTCGGGAAGATCAAGGGGCAGAGAGGTAAAATTTGGCTATTTGCTTTTGCCAGAAGTTCTAGAATCTAGCTTTCTTGTAGAGGCATAAAAGTAAAGGGCAGGACACATTGCATAGTCCATGGCAAGTAGAGTGCTGGTTGGAGATTTGTGCAGTTCTTTTGCCAGATTAGTTCAGAAGCTGAACTAATATTTTAATCACACTCTCTGGAGAGGAAAAACCAGCTGGTGAAATTGTTGAAACTGCCATGCCAATCAGTCTACATGGAAGCCTGGTGTGGTTTGGAGACCACCATGGAAATAATAACTTCAGCCACTAAGTGGAAAATGAAAGGAAGAAAGAAACCAGAATGATTTTCCAGGATCAAGAAATTATTTTTATTAAAAGTAATCTTATTGAGACCAGAGGATTTATTATTATATTAATATTTAAGTTAAAGTACTGATGGCGCTGTCTCTTCATTGTCATTGTTCCTGGCAACAACAGAGTTAGTAATGAGTGCTTTGCTTTTATCTTTAAGTTGCCATTGCAACTATGCATGCAAGCTCAGTTGGGCAAGCAAGCATGGCAAAGAATACATGGCATAACTCATGACTCAGGGTAGGCTGTCTCCCTCCTGTGAACTTGACTTCTGAAGGTCTGAATTCTAGCACCAGTTACTACAGTTACTACAATGCAACAGTTTTTCTCCTTGTTTATTTCCTTGCAGACTTGGGTAACACCAATGCTCTATTATAGTTTGTAACTGGCATTAGCAATAGGATCTGCAATATTATATGGATTGAGCCCTGGGCAATGCAGTCTTTTGCTTGGGAGCTGCAACCAGATGGAAATTGATGTTTATGTTATTAACTGGGAATTTGCACTTATGTGTGTTATGGGATTAACACTGATGCTGTGATAGTCTCATGTGTTCTGTTAACCCTTACATACTTTAGAAAAAAAGAAGGAAATAAGAGTCTTAGGATTGGAATAATCAAATGTTGGAGGTGCTAAGGCTCTACTTGGATTATGCTGGAACGTGGCCCACGGTGCAGCTGCTGATGAAGGAGCCCGGGTTCCACCCATATCCCCCAAACGCCATCTCTTTCTTCTGCCTGTAGCTGAGCCAGAAAAAGGAAACAGGATAGGGCAGGACTTTGAACTGAGATTTCTCTGTGGAAGCAACAGATTGAATTCATATTGGGAGAAAACTTGCGTTGCTAACTTTACAAGGTGGCAGTGATTTTAGGAATTTTATAGTGCTGGCATATTAGCTAGCCTGTGTTTTCATTTGGTGCCTATTATTCACTCTGGTTGGTTGGTAGCATGGCAGAACTGGGTTCAGGATAAGAAAGACTGGGGCTAAAGCAATGAACGTTCCTGGTCTACTCCAGGGGCTATAACACTGAGTCTTTCCTAAAGGCCTGAGTTATGCAGTTGCCATGTGTGGGAAATCGGGAGGCCATGGAGAAAGAGAGGTAGTAAGGGAAGGGAGGCTATAAGCAGGAGAGGGTGCGAATTTTTGAAGATTCTCTCCTGATGTCCTTACCTGGAGAGGACAGCACCACTGGAGACCATGGCTCTGGTTGCTAAGTCTACTTGCTCATTCAGAAAAATAACCAGAAAAGGAAGAATGTCGGCGTCCAGAGGAGGAAGAGCCTGGTCTTGTTGTGAGTTAATCAGTGAAGGTCATTCAGTTTGACTGTGTTCATGGGCAGATGTGCATTGTGATGTTGAATATCACTCTGAACTCTGTCTGCTCGTAAGATATAGTGAGATGCAGAAACCTTGTTCTTGGCCTTCACTCAGACTCTCCTCTATCTCAGCTTCTTTCTTGAGTGTGGCTTTCCCTCAGATTGGAGTGTAAAATCTGAGATTCTGTTCCTGATATGGACTTGGGACGGCTGAAAAACCCTTCAATTG
Source organism: Ochotona princeps (assembly GCF_030435755.1). Classification (NCBI taxonomy): domain Eukaryota; kingdom Metazoa; phylum Chordata; class Mammalia; order Lagomorpha; family Ochotonidae; genus Ochotona; species Ochotona princeps. The sequence continues at coordinate 21,058,169 of NC_080832.1, forward strand.
TGGTGACCCTTTTTGCCTCCAGGCTCACCTGGCATAGTGATGTTGCCCGTAGTCTCTAACCTAGGTAGAAATCAAGCTGACAAAATTCAGACCCATCTGTTAAGCTAACTAATAATCACTAATATTTATTGACTGTGTAGTGTGTGTCAGGCATATTTTTAAGAGCTTTGCAGCTATAATTTTATATGATCCTGGCAGCAACCTAAGGAGGTTACTATTTTAATTCCCACTTACAGAGTGAGGTCATAGAGGTTTATTGAGTTTGACTTGTTCAAGAGTACAGAGCTAGTGAAGGGAAGAATCAGAATTTAAATTGTAGAGCTCATATTTCTTAACCATCATGCTGCACTATTTCAAGAAGATAACCCAAATAGGAAAAGGACGAAACAGATGATGGCTGTTATTCCCTGCCCAGCCCTCCACAGGAAAAAAATCCCATAACTTGGATTTATTCATGAAATTTGGCATGTCTCAACCAGGATGGGAATTTGAATACTTTTCTCTACTATGTGTGTGGGCTTTTCATCTTTAAAAATTAACAAACTAAATCAAAAAAGTAAAACAATGTTCAGCTGTCAAGAACAGATCTCAGATTTGTAAACTTAAAAAATACTATAGAGCCTCATCTTGATCATTTGCACAAACTGGAAACAAAATCATTTGCTTTTGTAAAAATGTGCAATAGTACCAATCTTCTTATTCAGAATCCACAGCCGTATTTTGTGTGTTTTATTAATGCTTCTCCAACAGAAAGAACATATTATAATGTTGTTTTAGGTACTGTCTAAAGTCATTTATAGTATTTTCCCACTGACATGGATTTGTATTTGAAAGGTGCGGTCATCATGAGCCAGTTATCTTCTATTGGCAAAATACTATGTGAGAAAAAAACTCATGAAACCTCTGTGGCTTAGAAAAACAACCATTTATTGCTTAAATGTGTGACATGCCTGGCTAAACATATTTGCTGATATTGTCTGGGATGACTCGTGACACGTGAAATTCAATTCAATGGAAGCTGATCAGCCTGACCTTGGTTGGAATAAATGGGACAATTCAGCTCCTCCATGTTTCTCACCCTTCAGTTGGTGCGGGGGCCGATTTTTCTTGATCATTTCAGAGATACCAGCTCTGATCACAAGCTCTGGATAGGACTACTTGCACGCATCCATCTCCACCTACCACACAGGAAGGATCTATCTCTTAATATCCTCTTGGCCAAGGAAAGTTGCATGGCTGAGCTGAAGGATATGGCTTGGATCCCCAGTGCATGGTAAAAGGCATGACCATAGGGAATGACAAGCAGCTGGGGCCATGTTTAAAACTTGTGACATGGAGTCACTTTAAAGATGGAGCAGCAGACCTCAGTAGTTAGATGGTTTTCTAGTATTCACATGGGTGTCAAGGGACTGTGCAGGAATTTGAATCTTGTTTTGTCTTTTCTCAAAGCTGTTAGCTTTTTTTTTTTTTTACACTTCAAGGAAACATCTTAATAAGCAAATAAAATGAACAAAATGAGAGCAAAGACTTTCCTTGAGGGTGTTTCTCCCCTCTCCTGCTGATGTGCTATAAATGCAAGATCTAGAAACTAGTTTTTCCTGGTACTTCTTCTAGATATTAGCAAGCTTTAACTCCTTTTTTGTTCATCTTTGTCAACGATGATGAAATACAGCTATTGATATTAGGTAGTATGAATGCTGTGAGGAATAATTAATTTTGACAAATTCTCAGAAAAAGTGGTAAGTATCACAATCAAAGAAATCATCACCTGATTTTGTTTTAGATTTTGTTATTTTTTTAGATCGTTCTCATCTGCCATTCTTTAGCATTATTAGGCATTTTAAAATCTTTTAATGTTTTTCATTATTCCCCACCATCAAATAATCCCAGATATGATCCAATCTGCCTATATTGGCAGCAACTGTAAGTGAGAACTACACCTTGTGAAATTGTTTTTTAAAAATTACAGGGGCTGTTGCCATGGCGTGGCATGTAAGGCCACACTGCCTGCTATGCCAGCATCCCATATGGACACTGGTTTGAGACTCAACTGCTCTGCTTCAGATTTAGCTCCTTAGTAATGTCCTGAGAAAACAGCAGAAGATGACCCAAGTGTTTGGGCCCCTGCTACCCATGTGGGTGACCTAGAATAAACTGATTCCTGGCTTTGACCTGACCCAGCCCTGGTCATTGCAGCCATCTGTGGAATAAACCAGCAAATGGAATCTCTCTCTCTCTGTTTGCCCTGTAGAACTCTTACATCTTCCAAAAAGTGATGATAGATTTTACACCATCCATACAGCTATGCATTTAAGTAATTGACAAATGCACATATAAATTGATAGAAAATGTGGTCTTCATATCAATTGTTTTTCTTTTTTTTATTAATTATTTTGCATTATGTAACAGTTTCATAGGCTCTGGGAATCCCCCCACCCCTCCCCACGCCCTTCCCCCCTGGTGGGTTCCTCCACCTTGTTGCAGCATTACAGTTCAAATTCAGTCAAGATTCTTTCTTTGCAAACATATACCAAGCATAAAGTCCAGCTACTTATTGTCCAGATGGGTTGAACAGTTTCTTGGGGAGACTATTTCTGCTCTGAAGTTAGAGCTGGTAGAATATCATCCCAATCGATTAAGAGTCCCAATATAACATCAACAGCAATTTACAACATTATGGAATTGACATGGTTTTGAGTAACCAGTATGTTAAAAAAAATGCAAGTTCTTAACCACATCCTATGATTAGCTCATTGACATTTTAATTTTAGTTTATATATAGGACCGGCTGCTATATACCTTAAAATGGCTATAGGGTACTTACTATTCAGCTGTCTCGTGCGTATTTCATTTTAGTATTTAGCCGTTTGCTGTGTTGAAGTATAATTTTGCTGATCTTGGCAGATTTTAGGATAATCTAGACTGGCTTGTAACTCTAACAAGACATTTGTCGACAATTAAGGTGCAGAACATTTTTTTGGGGGGGGTGCAGGAAAATCCTCAACACCATGGTGAGGAGTGACTAATCTTTGTGTCTCACCCAGTGAGGCATGAGCAAATCCATGCCAGCTCTTTCCTGTCAGATTCCATGCTCTGCTTTTTGTTGTTTGTCTATTTATTTTAGGCTTTTTTTTTTTTTTTTTTTTTTTTTTTTTTAGTTTGTATGATTGTTTGTTTGCTATGAGGGGTTTCCGGAGCGATCCCGATGGTCATTGCAAGGGAGAGTCGGGGTCCAGAGCCGGAGCCAGGCTAGGACCAGAGAAATCTCTCCTCCCTGGTCCCGGGAACCTCTTAACAGGAGGTCATGTGCGTGGAGCAGGGGGGGCACTCCAGAGTGGAGCAGGTGGAAAGGAGGAAGCTTGGATTCCAATCATTTAGACTCCCAGATCTTCACCACAGACTATTAATACGAACAACAAGGACTATATCCCAACTGCCAAGGAGGCCACAGGGAATGGGATGCCCTCGGAGGCTGAGAAATCTGAGGTCACCCACCCCCAACCAGAGCTTCCGCAGGGGATGGAAGAAGTCCAAACACTACCGTGCAGAAACCAACGTCAGCGGAACGACAACCAGAAACCCTGAGCGGTCTGCAGAAACAGACGAACAATTGGTTTTCAAGAGACATCCTGCCCTTGCTCTGCTTTGTTAACTTGCTTGCCACTTTCGTATTAATTTAGGGAAGTCGATTTCATGGCACCTGTTTGGAGGAAGTTTGAAAAGCCTCATATTACCCCTAAATGCAACATAGAAGAAGGGAACACATTCAGGTATGGTGCTTGCTGAAAATGCATTCCTAAAGAATTCTTTGAGATGTTCTTTAGCTCTTGTCTGTGGGCCCTGTACTGGACTACTGGCAATATAACAGAGAGAGTCCTGCTTCTTTCAAAAAGAAATTATAGTGCTGTTTGGAACCACTGGGCTCCAAAAGCATGTTTATGGATGACCTATGGATGAGAAAGGTGTTGGCCTTTGAAATGTGGTATTAGTAGGGAAAACAATGGAGAAAGGAGACAATTGAGAAAGAAATTATACCTCAAAGAAGCAGGAGTATTGTATGAAAAAAAGGGGCAGGACAAGGCTGGTAAATCTCAACCGACATACAGATCAGGATTCAATTTAGATTCTTTGTGAAGATAAACATATTATGATCCTGAGTATGTGCAACATCTCTTTCTTCTAGCTCACCAACTGTGTGGTGTGATCTCAGGGCAGTCCAGGGAGTTGCTCTGAGTATCTGCTGAGAAGTGTTTGTTAGCTGAAGGTTCTAGTAACCAACTAGCATTCCTCACTGCTACATTCAAAGACTGCCTTTGTCTTCTGCATCAGTGAATAACTCATGCATTGTATGTAATGCAGAGTTTCAGTGTACTGTAAATCAGATATTTAATTGTGTCTCATATCTAATGTTTCCCATTTTGGTGGAGAGACAAGGATAGAAGGTGCCAGCATATCACAAGACCTGCCTTCTGATTGTAGCTCTGAGTTTGATATTAGTCATATGACTCAAAGATGTATACAAAAGGAATAACAAATGTGTTTGATATATGAAAACACTTTTAGAATTACACTTGATTTTAGCCAAAAGGCCAAGAAGCAGGCTTTAGAAATTAAATTATTAGAATAATACAGGTATTATTATGTTGTATAACAAACTGAAAAGAGCATGATCAATCTTTGACATCCAGGAGGTGTTTTTGTAATGAATGTTCCTCAACTATAATAGAATCATAAAGACTGTATCAGATACTCATTTCAGTCTATATTTTTTAGATGAAGATTTTTCACACGTTTATCATGCAGTTACAAAAGCTGAATAAAATAAGGAAATAACTGAACTGTTAAAGGACAATTGCTGAACTGGTAATAGCAGTAGTGCAACTATAGATTCAGTGGACTTTTATAGTCTGATTATGACACATATCATATATGTAAGATATTTAGAGTCATAAGAGAATTTTCTAAATTTTTATTTGCTTACTTGTGGGGAGGGAGGAAGGAAGAAAGGAAGAGAGACAGAGAGAAAGAGAGAGGAGGAGAATTCTATTGCTGCTTTCCAAACTACCTGCACAAGCTGGATCTGAACTGGGGTCAAAGCTGGGAACTTAGGATTCCGCCAGAACTCCCACATGGACGGCATTAGCACTGCCTCCCAGGATCTGTTTCAGTAGGAAGTTGGAGTCAGGAGTTGAAGATAGAGTTTGAATCCAGATACTGCGAAGTGGGACATAGTGTCTTAACTTGTATCTTAAGCATTATGTCAAAATTATGCCTCAGAGATCTTGCTCTTAAAAAAAACTTACTTATTTATATTTGAAAAGCAGACTTGCAGAGAGAAGAAGAGAGAGACAGAGAGAGAGAAAGAGAGAAATGCTCCATCTTCTTGTTCACTCCTCAAATGGGCACAGCAACCGGAGCTGAGCCAAACAGAAGCCAGAAGCTTCTTCTTCATCTCCTGTGTGAGTAGAGCGACCCAAAGACATGAATTATCCTATGCTGCTTTCCCAGGCCATAAGCAACAGCTGGATAGTAGGGACTTGAACTGGTGCTCATATGGGGATTCTAGCACCACAGGCAGAAGATTGACATGATATGCTACTATAGTGGCCCCAAGAGTTCTTGCTCTTTGGAAAATTTCTGTCATTGGTTCTCAAAACAATTAGCCCTTCCCTTGCTATGTCAAAAAGGAGATAGGGTAAACAGTGGGAGAGGCCAGTTGAAGTTATTTTTTTGGTTGTAAGGGTCAGGCATTAACTCTGACTTGCTTAGGCCAAGGAAGAATAGATAGGCAGGTTGCCTGAAAGAAAGCTTCTGAATCTCCAAAGCACAGCCGGGATGCAACCACACAACACAATGGATCTTACCAAAAGTTAACATTCCAAACACTCAGAGAACAGGAATTCTGGTGAGATTTCATACCAGGAGACAAGAGGCTCTAGCTGGATCAGGAGGAATCCAACTAAGAGGCAACTTTCCCCATGGTGCTCCATGCAGAGCAAAGGCTTAGGATGGAGATGAAGCTAGATGTGTTTATTGGAGGTAGAAGTGGTGAAGATGCAGATCATCAATATGAATGAAATCCCCTTGGGTTTGTTTTAGTGGAAAAAATGGAGATGCCATTTTTAAAGGAAAAACGAGTTGTGCAGGAAAGAGTGAGAATAGCATTGCATGAACAGAAAATACACAGGCAAAGTATTAAGGAGACCTATGAGTCTTTGGGAAAAAAGAAAAAAAAGCAAAGGATTTATTGGAAGAAGCTTCTGGATACAATATTGAGAACTCAAGAGAAAGGGAGAGTCTTGAAGAAGTTTGGATCTTTGGCAATTATCCAGGCCTTCTTCAAAGGTTGGAGAATAGGATGGGGGCTGGATGAATGCTGAAATAGCAGATAATGATCAGATGGTATGTGTTGGAGATAGCCCAGATCTTAGTGGCATAGTCCAGAGATCATCCCCAAGTTAGAAGGCTCAGGGTTGGGTGAGGACTCAAGGAATAACCACCCTGAATAGAGAACACATTCATCAACAAAGGAGTCAGAGAAGGATTGCAGAAATAGTGTCTCTGCCTAAGTTATAATTAGCATTAATTTGAATTCCCTTTCCAAATGACTGGATGGAAAATCTTTTTGTTTAACATCTAGAAACTGGCGTTCCTAAAACTTCGAAGCAGATTTTCAAGATAAGATAATTTATTCAGGAATTTAACCTTTCTTCCTTGTAAACGATTATTGGTAATATTTGGAAGGAGGAAGAGTGGCATATTTAGTTTTTGATGGCTTGTAGCTCTTATTTATAAATGCAGCAGTTGCCACAGACGTCTCTTGATCTTATATCCTTTTCATAACACAAAAACATTACTCGGAACACTGGGCATTTTAGTGTTTGACACAGTACTGAAACAGGATTCTGTTAGCCATTCTGCCTCTGCTGTACTCATCTATTATTTACCCTGGAGTTATCTCAAAAATGGGTTAAAGCAGAAGGTATGAACTTACAAGCAATCCTTAGCCTCAAATATTTGATCTATGTCATCACGTTTAAGTAATTCAGAATCTGATTAGAAAAGACAAACCAAGGAGTTTGACTTCTCTGTGCCCCTTGGAACTAGTCAACACTGTGAGGCTTAATAACAAGATTCTCCCCATACTCAACTCTACCAGTAGTGACCTTTCTCAGTCTCCTGAAGGCAACATGCAGACAATGCTCCATGTTAGAGAACAGTTTCTGCAAAATAAAAAAAAAAGCCAAATGTTACTTGCTCCAAAGCTGTTTTATGAATCGTGTTTTTATAAAAATAATTATCTACCGCTTAAAACTTCATACGTTTGTATCTTTAGGTATTGGGTTCATGTACAATGAGGTGCATAAACTTTAGAAACATGACCTGTGGAGTGTCTACCTGTCTGGTGTTTAAAGATCTTTCAATGTATAGGGTGTTAGTACAGTGTGCTCACAAGAAGTTAGCTAGTCACCGATGGGGTGAAATGTAGCAATTACAATGATACCTACTACTACAAATTCATTGGCTGAGCTTTTAGTTAGTTTCTTTCAAACTCTTTATAAACATTGCCCATTAAATATGGAGATAATTATAACAAAAATATAAAGAGGGCCTAGTGTGGTGGCCTAGTGGTTAAAAGTGCTCACCTTGCATGCACCAGGATCCCATATGTGTGCCGGTTCGTGTTTCAGTAGCCCATCTAGCTCCCTGTCTGTGACCTGGGAACGCAGTTGAGGATGGCCCCAAAGCCTTTGGATCCTGCACCCATGTGGGAGACCCAGAAGAAGCTCCTGGCTCCTGGCTTCGGATCGGCGCAGCTTTGGTCATTGCAGCTACTTGGGGAGTGAATCAGCAGACAGAAGATCTTCCTTTCTGTCTCTGCTCCCCTCTGTATATCTCACATTCCAATAAAGATAACACATTTTTTTTAAATAATCTTACTTAGTTGATTAGGGTACAAAGGGTCAAGGTCTACAGGAAAGTGGGCAATACCATTGTTTTCACACTCATGTCATCATTTTTCCCCCTGTATCTGGGGTCAGGGGAGAAACAGAGGGAAAAGCCACACCCAGCCTCCCACCCAAATCAGGTCCCCAATGTGGGGCATGCTCTGAGCAGTTTTGATAGTTCAACAATTCTGAATTGTTGATGATCTCACCATTCCAATTGCAATGAAATCTATTCAGAATCCACTGGCTGACAGTCTCTTCGTGGTTGGGGTTCTGAGATCAGCAGTTCAGTTGGAGAGATCTCCAAAGAAACTTCGTCTGGGGTGATCCCCAGACCTGATTCTTGTGTGTGCTTGTCTGGCACAGTCCATCGGCTTATGCACATGCTGGTGGTTGCAATTGCTGGGTCAGTTCTGTTTCCAGTCTTGTCTTCCACATGAACCAATGGTTGTTGCTGTCCAGCCTGATCCTGCCCACTTCATACTCGCACCTTAAGTATACTAATGAGAGCTGCAGCCTAGTCGGGGCGACTCCCCATAACCTCCACCAGGCCTGCCCCCTACCCTGGTTCCCATGCTTGCCAAGATGTACCGCAGACTTGTTTAGTCTGTCCCACAACCCATTTATCTCTCATATATGTCAATGGGTATTGAAGCCTAGTTCAATCCAACCAGCCCCACTATCCAGCCCACGCACATACTGGCCAGTGCCTTTCTGTCTAGCCTCCCCTGCCCTTGTCCTGGTTTTCATGCTCTCCAGTGGGGGTGGTAACCCCAGAAGGAGGTGCCCACTATTTCCCTACTGGGCCACTCCCACTCCCTGATTGTGCACTCTCCAGGTGGTTCTAGAGTTTAAGATTAAGCCCCCAGTGCCAACCAATATGGCGCCCATATGGGATCCCGGCGCGTTCAAGGCGAGGACTTTTAGCCGCTAGGCCAGGCCGCCGGGCTCTGCTCTTGATTTTTAAAAGGACTTCACAGTGGAATTGAATTTCAGCAGGCAGTCCTTTTATAGCTTAAAGGTCTCAGCGGGATGGGAGAGGAAGTGGTGAGTGGACAGGGCTGAGCCTAACTCCTGGCTTTTTTTTTTTTTTTTTTTGAAAGACAGATTTATGGAGAGAGAAGGAAAGACAGGAAGAAAGAGAGAGATCTTTTATCTGCTGGTTCACTTCCCAAATGGCCTCAATTGCTGGCCAGAGCTGGTCTAGTCCAAAGCCAGGCACCAGGAGCCAGGAGCCAGGAGCTTCTTTTGGTAGTCCTACATGAATACACAGGCCTAAGGACTTGGGACTTCCTCCATTGCCTTGCAGGCCATTAGCAGGGAGGGAGTTGGATTGGAGGTGTAGGTGTCAGGGTTTGAGCCAGCATGCATACTGGATGCTGACACTGCAGGTAGAGGCTTAGTGTACTATACCACAGCACTAGTTCCTGATTTTATTTATTCATCTACTTATTCATTTTTACTTCATAAGTCCTAGAAGCATTGTAAGTTAGTTCATTATATTATTTTTGATCAACATATAAGCATACGTGTTTCCTGGGTATAATGAATGTCTTAATACATGTGTACAATATATAATGACCAAATTAGAGTAATCAGTATATCCATTATCTCAAGTGTTTATCATTTCTTTGTGGTGAGACCATGAAAAGCTCACTCTTGAAGCTATTTGGAAGTATACTGTATGTTACTGTTAACTATGCTCACTTCACCGTTGAACAGCAGCAGGACTTTTTCTCTTGTCTAACCGTCGCGTGCTCACTGACTCAGCTCTCCACATTCCCCTATCCTTTTCTCACTACCATTCTTCAGCACTCACAGTCCTACTCTCCACTTCTATGGGATCAGCTTTTTACAGTCTGCGTGTGAGTAGAATTGTGTGGTATTTTGCTTTCTCTACTTGGCTTATTTTACTTCATATACTATTCTCTAGGTTTGAATGTTGTTACAGATTATGGAATTTCCATCTCTTACAGCCATGTAGTATTCCATTGTGTATATGTGTACTGTATTTTCTTTACCCATTTATCTGTTGATGGACATTTAGTTTATTCCATATGTTTCTGCTTTTGTGAATGGAGCTGCAATAAACATGTCTCTGACAGATGTCCCTTCCTTTGAGTATGCAGATGTAATAGTGGCATTGCTGCCTCATAGAGTAGCTCCATTTTAAATTTTTTTAAAGGCAATTAAACAGTTTTTATAAAAAATGGAGATTTATGTGAAATGTGCATATTTCTTCAACAATACAGATTCAGAAAACTAATCTTAAGGAAAAAATGAATGGTCACATTTATGTTTAACAAATTAAATGAATGCTGAAGACTTTTCAGAGATGAAGGCTAGACGGTCTCACCGGTGGTTTCTACAAAACATTCAAAGAAGAATTGACAACAAATAACATGTTCTTTCAGAAGATAGAGAAGGAAGACATTATTCCCAAATCACTAAGAAACTAACATACTCCTTATAGTAAAACCAAATGAGTGAAATAAAAGTATAGAATAATAAGGAACTAATTAGTATAGGTTTAAAAAGTGTTAATTAAGTATGTAGTAAATAAAATCCAGAAAAACAATAAAAACTGTGATTCATTGGATTTTCTTCTTCTTTCTTTTTGGCATATCTGATTTAGTGTTAAAATTTATACTTAGCATGCTTTCCAGATGTTAGCTGTCCTTATTTCACTTTTAATGCAGTAATCAAGCAACTGTTATAGGATCATTCTGTTGGTTATGAATTCCTTCCATTTCTGCTCGCAATGGATTGTCTATTTCTCCTTTGTTTTGAAGGATAGTTTTTCTGGGTATACTATTCTTGACAGGCATTTTCCTTTTCTTCAAGACATTGAAGTTTACTTTCAATTTACTGGAGATTTTCTGACAAGGGACTCAGCACTTTTCTCTTGCTATTTTTCAGAACTCTCTCTTGATCTTTTCTTTTGAAGGTTTGACTATAATATGCTTTAGACAGAATCTTTTTGGTTCTATTTGGAGTCCTTTGATTTCTTGGACCTAGATGTGTGCATCAGTCTTGAGATTTGCAAATTTTCCACCATTACATTATTCAATGGATTTTCTAAGACTTTTCTATTGTCTTCTACTTCTAGAACACTCACAATGAAAATATTTGCTCCTTAATAATATCCCATAGATCTTACAGTCTTCATTATTTTAGATGTATTTTTTGTTTTTCTTTATCTGATTGAGAGATTGAAAAATATCTGTTTTTACACCCCAGTTTTTTTCTTCTGCTTGATCAATTCTGCTGTTGGGTCTCTCACCTACATTTTTGTTCTGAAATTTTTAACCTCTAAGCTTTCTGTTTTGTTTTTATGATTTTTGTCTCTGCTGAATTTTTCATCTATATAATAAATTACCTTCCTAATGTTGTTGAATTGTGTCTGTTTTCTGCTATCCAAGTTTACTGAAAAATGGTTCATTTGATTTCTTTGTCAGACAGTTCATCAATTTCTATTATTCCATCACGTATTGCTCAAGAATTATTTCGGGGACTCATGTTACCATTTTCTGCACATTTCTTATGTATCTGGTGGATCATTTGCTTCTACCAATGTTATAGGTTGAGGTTATAGTGGTAAAGGACTTTCGTATGTCCTAAGGTGCTAGTTGGGTATACTATATTGACTTTGGTTTCAGGTGAGAAGTCTAGTGTAGTATCTGTGCACCTTTTTCAACTGTACTAAACACTGGTGTAATCTATAGCTGTCTCTGTGCCCTATGCTGCAGGAGTGGGAAGATTTTACCATCAGTTGGAAGAGTAGGTTAATTGGCAGCTCTGTGAATTATTACGCTTCCTGTGGGTATGGGGTTTCAGTCAGTTTCTGTGAGTTATGTAAGAGTTGACCCAAGTGGAAGTGCCACAATATGTCGAGTAGGAGTGGGGTGTTGGTTGGTATGCGAAGACAATCTATAACAGTGTGCTCACTGATGGTTTATTACTATTACTCTATTACTCTCTGAGACTGTACAGGTAACTTCTTGGGGTCTTTGAGGGCCAACTTGCTTGTGGAGGTCTTGCCAGCTGCTTCCTATTCCTGAGGGTGGGTTGATGAGGTGGAACATCTACTTCTTAAAGCTTCTATGGGCTGAGCTTCTGGGAAGATGCTCTCAGATAACTTTGGGAGTCATAAGAGGGTGAGTGGGGTTGCCTGGTTGGTTGCTAGAGACTTTGATGAGGCAAGCCACTTAGAAAAGTTGTCTGGTTATTTTCTGGGGTCAAAGATAGGAAGGTAGGGCTGTTTGTCTCCTTCCCCGGACCTCTGAAGGCCTCACCATCTAGAGCTCATTATCTGCTTGTTTCTTTGTGACATAGGTGACTAAGTGGGCACATTGGGCTGCTTCCAGGGAAGTAGGAGGGTAGGCAGGGCTCCCAGTTGTCTTCTGGAGACTTCTATCGGCCAACGTGTTTAGAGTTTGCTGCTTACATTCCTCCTGGGGCTGTGGTGTCATAGGAATTTTGTTAATTGTTTTTCAAAGCTGTATAGAACTCTACTGACTGAATGTACTTAGTATGTTTACATACTCCTTCAAATAAGAGAATTTAAGTTGTTTCCAACCAACACTGCAAAGAATAACATGTACATGTATATTCTTATATTTTTGGAGTGGCATCCTTACCGTGGTTTCCTGGAAGCAGGATTACTCAATTGAAAGATAAGAACCTGAATGGTTTTGTTAGTCAAGGCTAAATTCCCCTTTCAAACGACTGTAAGCACCTGTTTTCCTCTAGCCTTGACAATAGAGCATGTTGTGATTTCTTTTATTTATCTGATAGGTGAGACATACTATAGCTTTAATTGCATTTATTTAATTATCTTCTCATGTTTAAATGTCATACTTTTTTTCCCAAGTGAACTGTCTGGTCATTCTTTAAATATTGAGATATTTATCCTTTGTTTTAGGCATAAGTTAAAAAAATTGTTCCCAATGTGCCAGTTGTCTTTTGATTTTGTTTATGGTGTTTCTGCCATAAAAATGTTCTTCTAATTTCAAATTGATACACTTATTGATATTTTTAAGTAGACTTTTGCATTCTATACCAAGCCTAAAGAGTTCTCTATGTTCTCTTTTTGGTGATTATACAGTTTAAATATTCAATATTACTTATTGGATATGCATTTATTTACTTATTATTCATTTGTATATTTATTAAAATTATTAAATATTCAATATTTAAATACTGTACATTCAGATTCCTGATCCATTTGGAGCATTTCCTGTGGATGGTATGGAATACATATTTTACCTTTTTTTTATTACTGACTGTTCAATTTTCCCTGAATTTTTGCTAGTAATTGAAGATGCCTCTTGGTCATACTCTAAATTACCATGTGTACCTGGGTCTCTGTTGAGATTTACTGTTCTATCTTGCCGGTCTCTTGGTTGACTCCAATAGCGGGTTGCTTCAAATCCCGAAGCCCCGTGGTGGGTTTTGGCCTCTGATAAAGGTGGTTTCACCTCATGGTTGTTCTGTTTTTTAATGCCAGTTCTTGCTTATTTCTTTTGACATAGTAACATTAATAATTTGTCCATGATAGTTCAGTTGTGTAATGCCAAATGACAAAAGCCGTTCAAGGGCCCGGGATAACATTTGCCTTAACAATAGTTGATGCAGCCAACAGGTGTCCCAGGTAGAAACCCGGGCTCTGGAAGTAGTGTGAGGACGAAGTATCACAGCCCAGATGGAGGGAGGGACATCGTAGACAGGTGACAGCTGCAACCTGGAAGTCACTGGTAGGTACAGCATCAGAATTAGAAAGTCAGAAGCTGTAGCAAGTCCCAGAAGGGGTGCAAGAAACCGTGGACATAACGTGACAGTGGCAAAAGCTCAGCGCATTTGATATTGGAGTCCACCGTTGTGAGTCCTCAGGTGAAAGGAACTTATACTCCAGTGAGCAAAAAATACCAACAATATAGCTTTAAACAATTTCAAGTGTATTAATGCCTTACAAGTATCTGAAATAAAGATTGCTTTACTCCTGTAAAACCTAACTTCCTCTTGGGAGAGTTCAGCAATTTGAAACTTAAAAGTTTCAAATGCATTTTAAACAGCCCCTTTCCCACCCCTGCCCACACATCTACCAAAATAAAGAAGGCCACAGCACAAGGCACTCTCTGATTTGCATAGCAGGGAGAACGGATGCAAATCCTCACATGGGGGCTATTTCAGCACTTGTGGAGATGGCAAAAGTTTATTTCCTTCCACCATCTTGAGTGTGATACCACTGACTGAACATAGCACTGTTCTATGAAGTAGAAATTTTTGAGGAAATGAAATGCTAATGATAAAATAACAATCATAGATCGGATCAGGATTAACTTCTGCAGTAAGAAAAGATCCAAGTCCTGATCGGAGAGTTAGAACTCACAGCCTACTATGGGTAGCCTCCTCTGGGCTTGCTGCCCTAGCAGAATCTACCATCTACCCTCATTGACACCAAAAATAATATTCATTTGTACCTCCTCTCCAAACACACAGATACAAAAAAGAAAATAGGTTTATAATTTCTTTGTATCCTACTCGAGTCTGTGAGACATTATTTGTTCTCTTTTTCTTAAAGTAAGTTCCAGAGAGAAAGAGGGAGATTTCCGTATGAAAGAGGAAGTATGGCTTTATAGGAGTAAAACCACCAGGGAGTTTTATGAGCCCTACACATTCCACATACAGCTGGCTATCCATATTTTCATGGAATCACCTGCGGCCCACCTTAGGTCTCAGAAAAGCAGGTGTATGCTGGGAAAGGGAGTATTTTGATTGACATATAGAGGGATAACAGCACATCTGGGAGTTTGCCGAAACTTCCATCTTACACCTACCTGAACTAGCTGTATAGTTACACCATATCAACTTCACAGAACAGCCTGTGATCAGAAATGGGTGCATGGTAAGCCCTGCTTTGTCTCACTCTTAATAAGGCTGAGGTAAACAGTTTGTCATGGTTTCACACATTCTCATCCATGAATACCATCTTATCCCAGTTCTCTGTCTCCTGTCATGGCTATTGTTTCACCTATAGTGATTAATAATGGCTGTTGACTGTTAGAGGAGTTTGGAGCCAGAAAGAAGGGACTCACATCTTTGGAGTACTTGCTTTGCCCAAAGAATAAGTGCTTTGAGGGCTTTATTTCGTTTCATGAGCACTGCTCTCTAGCAACTAGGCACTTCAATCTCATTTTTCACTTAGTCAGGATTCCTCTTGCCTCTCTCTGCTTGACCCACAGCCCACGCTGAGTCACCATGTGTTTCGACTTACTCAAACCCTAGGAGAGTGGCTATCATACCACAGGTGCTGGAAAATCTTGGATACTTATGGTTTAACTTGCATATTTTCAAAGATTTCAGAGAACTGACCCCCCCAAATAATTAGCTTCTAAATTTTGAGCAGGGCCCGGCGGTGTGGCCTAGTGGCTAAAGTCCTTGCCTTGAACGCCCCGGGATCCCATATGGACGCCGGTTCTAATCCCGGTAGCTCCACTTCCCATCCAGCTCCCTGCCTGTGGCCTGGGAAAGCAGTCGAGGACGGCCCAATGCATTGGGACACTGCACCCGTGTGGGAGACCTGGAAGAGGTTCCTGGTTCCCGGCTTCGGATCGGCGCAGCACCGGCTGTTGCGACTCACTTGGGGAGTGAATCATTGGACGGAAGATCTTCCTCTCTGTCTCTCCTCCTCTCTATATATCTGGCTTTGTAATAAAATAAATAAATCTTTAAAAAAATAAATAAATTTTGAGCAGTGGAAGGAATATTTGACCAACTATCCCTCTATGCAATTTTGTTTTTCTCTCTGTTCCTTTCCATGCCTTTGTCTGCTTCCACATTTAGAAAATCTCACAATACAACTTAGTCCACTAGATTTTCTCAAAAGTCAATCTTTCCATAAGGACTGAGTTTACTGTACATGAAAATGTCAGCAAAGTGTAACCTCAAATGTATGCCTGCATCTCCCCAATTGGGAATGCCATTCACACTTCCTTTAGGAATTATTTGCAGAACAGAAAGGAAAATTACAGTTGTGGCCAACTCTCCACAGTCAGTAAATATCCATAAAGAAGTTTGGCCTTCTTAGTAAGCAGGGAAATGTTCACTGAAATGAGAAGAAACCACTATTTTCATCCAACAGATTACACCTGACTTAATAATATCCAAAGGAAGATAAACATTAGGAAAACTCTCAATATTGTGATGAAACTAAATATGGATGTGTATCTTCGGATGCCCAATTAACCCATTAACAGGGCTGATTAAAGTTGAAATGTTTATATTTTCTAATGAAGTTTTGGGTTACTGTCTAATCTTTCTTTGAATTTTGGTCTTCCTTCCTTCCCTCCCTCTCTCCTTCCCTTCCTTCCTTCCTTCCTTCCTTCCTTCCTTCCTTCCTTCCTTCCTTCTTTCCTCCCTTCTGTTTTTCCCTCCCTCCCTCATTCACTTTCTTCTTTCCCTCTCTCCCTTCCTCCCTCCTTTTCTTCCTCTCCCTTCCACTTGGCTTTCATTCCTTCTTACACCTTCCCTTTCTTCCTTGTTTGCTTTTTTGTTGCTCTGTTTGTTTTTAAAAGGTTTTTCCTAGCACCTCTTTCCACAGATGATGTGCACTTATCACCACTTACATCTACGTCAGTTCTGTACTTAATTGCTTAGTTAGAAAGAGGGAAGTAGCTATTACTAGGGTTACTTGTATTTAAAGAACTCTACTGAGCACTTCCTTCTTGGGCCCTCTAGATTCACAGGAGATCTATTTTCAAGGAAAGTCAGTTGCAGCTTGGGTGAGAGGTTTCCAGCACAGCCTGACTCCACAGCATCTGGAGTCATGGGGCCTTGACTGGGTCCTTGATTCCTCTCTAATTGAAGAGCCAGAGTTGTTAGAACTCCACAAGGGTCTTTCTGTGAATTATAAGAAGGCACTTGCTTTTGGTGAAAGCTATTCAGTACTTTTGGCTTAACCATCTGTACGATAATCTCTATTTTATTTTTCAGAGTTTTAATATAGTGTATCATGATGATCATAGATTCTTGGTGTTCTATCCAACATCTAAATTTGGAAGTTAATTTCTGTATGGTGCCATTTTTTAAAGACTTATTTATTTTTATTGGAAAGGCAAATTTACAGAGAGAAGGACAGACATAGAGAAAGATCTTGCACACTCTGGTTCACTCCCCAAGTGGCTGCAACAGCTGGAGCTGAGCCAATATGAAGCCAGGAGCCAGGAGCTTTTTCTGGGTCTCCTTTGTGGGTGCAGGGTCCCAAGGCTCTGGGCCATTTTCTACTGCTTTCTCATGCCACGAACCGATCCAAGGGAGTTGGATCAGAAGTGGAGCAGCCAGGACATGAACCAGCACCAATATGTGATCCCAGTTCTTGAAATATAAAGATTAAGCCACTGAGTCATCACACCAATCCTTCTACCACGAGTTTTAAGCCAAGGGAGTAAAAATAGTGCTGCTTCTACCATATTAAATGGATACGTTCAATTCCAAAAATATTACAGCGTTATCAGTTTACTGGAGTTGTCTTTCATTTTACACACTTTTTAAAAATACTCACCCATTCAGAGTTGGCCTGTACTAATCACGCACACTCATCACAGCATAAACATGTACTTAGATTGCTCAAGATACACTTGTTATGGAAAACACTTTACTCCTGTGCCTGCAGAAGTAAATATTGGTTCCAATATTCTCTTCAGTGTTGCTTAAAAACTGAGAAGGCATACAACAGACTCACCCTTCAGGTCACGGAGTAATCCACAGACTTAGCAGAATACCAAGCCTTGCAGTGCTTGGTTTCAGGATCCCATCAAACAATGGTGACCATGTCAGCAATCAACTGATGGCAGGATGGGCCATGCTGACCCACATGACAGCCATGTTCTGAGTTAGGGTATGAAATTGTGTGTCCACTTAAAGGGAGGAAAAAGAAACAACTGCAATACTCGATTTTTTTTAAAGGCTAGTTTTAGGGAATAGGTGGCCAGCCTAGCACCCGAGACTCCCACCTTTGACACTGAATTGATACACATAACATTTTTTATTCTTAAATTTTAGCTTCCACAGGTATAGACAAGTATGCAGTATCTGCTACTGTGTTTGGCTTCTTTAACTCAATGTAATGTCCTCCAGTTACAGCAATTCTACTGCAAATGATAGAATCTCATTCTTTTTATAGCTGCATATTATTCCATTACAGATATGTTCCACATTTGCTTTATCTATTCATCTGATGGCAAACATCTTGATTGATTCTGTATTTAATTATTGTGAACAGTACTGGTATATGATAAAATGAATTCATGTGTTTTCTGTCTATATCAAGTAGTTGAATTACTGGATCCTATGCAAGTCTATTTCTAGTTTTTAAAGAAATTTCTATACTGTTTTATTTTTTTAACATGCAAGTCCTTTTAAAAATCTTTATTTATTTCATTGGAAAGTCAGATGTACAGAGAGAAGGAGAGACAGAGAGAAAGATCTTCTTTCTGCTGGTTTACTCCTCAAGTGGTTGTAACAGCTGGTGCTGAGCTGATGTGAAGCCAGGAGCCAGGAACTTTTAGGACTTCCACAAGGTTTCAGAGTCACAAGGTTTTAAGCTGTGCTCTACCACTTTCCCAGGTGACCAGCAGGGAGCTGGATGGAAAGCAGAGCAGCTGGGATATGAACCAGCGTCCATATGTGATCCCGGTGCAGGCAAGGTGAGGACGTTAGCCACTGAGCCATTGTGCCAGGCCTTCCATACTGTTTTCTACAGTATCAGCTCTGCTCTACTTTCTTACAGGGTATAAGCATAATAGTTTTTCCATATATTCAACAACGTATGCTGCTCTGTCTTCTGGATGATACCCACTCTGAGAGGGCTAAGATGCTATCCCCTTGTGGTCTTGCTTGACACTTCTGTGACGGCTAGTGCTGTTGAACAGATCTTCATAAATTTTAGGTATCAATCCTTTGTCAGGTAAGTAGCTTGCAAATAATTGTCCAGTTCTGTCAAATGCCTGTTCATTCTATTAATTATTTCCTTTGTTGTGAAAAAGTTTTTCGATTTGACATAATTTCCATTTATCTAATTCTGGTTTTGCTGCCTGTATTTTGAGTTGGGGGGTGATCATATCCAAGAAGTCACCACCAATATCCTGAAATGTTCCCCTACATTTTCTTACAAGAATTTCATAGTATTAGGTCTCAAATTTAGGTTTGTGATCCACCTTGAGTTGATTTCTGTATATGGTGAGAGGTAGGGATCTAATTTCTTTCCTTCACACACACCTATGTTAAGTTTTGGCAGTACTACTTTTCTTTTTTTTTAGACTTATTTATTTTTATTGGAAAGGCGGATATACAGAGAGGAGAGATAGAGAGGAAGATTTTCCGTCCGATGGTTCACTCTTCAAGTGGCTGCAACGGCTGGAGCTGAGCCAGTCCGAAGCCAGGAGCCTCCTTCAGGTCTCCCACACGGGTATAGGGTCCTAAGGCTTTGGGCCATCCTGGACTGCATTCCCAGGCCACAGGCAGGGAGCGGGATGGGAAGTGGGGCTGCTGGGATTAGAACCGGCGGCCACATGGGATCCTGGCACGTTGAAGGCGAGGACTTTAACCACTAAGTTATCACGCTGGGCTGGCAGTACTGATTGTAAAAGAGACTCCTTTTCCCAATTATGGTCTAAGCATGTTTGTAAAAAATCAGTTTCCTTTATGTTCCTGAATTACTTTCCTGGACTCTCCATTCTGTTCTGTTGATCCATATGATGACTTTCATGCCAATTCCACATTGTTTTGATTATCCTAGTTTTGTAGTATACTTTCAAATCAGAGATTATGTTTCCATCTGATTTTTTTTCACTTAGGATTGATTTAACGGTTGAGTCTTTTGTGATTCCTATGAATCTTAGGATTTTTTTTTCTAATTTGGTATGGAACATCATTGGTGTTTTGATAGGAATTGCATCACATTTTGGGACATCACAGAGATTTCAATCATATTAATTATTCTAATCTATGCACAAGAAATAGCTTCCATTTTTGTGCATCTTAGAGAATTTCTTTTCAACATTTTACAGTTTTCAGTGTAGAGGTATTTCACTACTTGGTTAAATTTATTACTAAATATTTGATTTTTTTGGTAGCTATTGTGAATGGAGCATCTTGATTTCTCTTTCAACAAGTTCACTATTGGTGTATTAAGAAACTACCATATTTTGTATGTTGACTTCTTAGCTTGCAACCTTTATTTAGTCAATTCTGACAGCTTTTTGATGGAGGTTTAGGTTTTTCAAAGTACAACACCATTTCATCTCTAAACATGGATATTTTGGTTTCCTAGTTTCTAATTCCAATTTTATTTCTGTTCCCTACTAGTTCTTGCTGATACTTCCAAGTTTTCTGCCAGATTTTAGGAAAAATGCTTTCAGCTGTTCCATATTCTCTATTCTATTGGCTATTAGGTGTTTGCCATAGCCTTTATCATTTCGAGGTATGTTCTTTGCATACTTAATTTGTTGAGTTTAAATCGCAAAGTGGTGTTGAATCTTATCAAATACTTTCTTTCCATCTATTGAAATGATCATGTGGTTTTTATTCTTCATTATGTAAATGTGATTTTATAATGTTAACTGATTTATGAATGTTAAATCCACCCTTGCGGCATTGAAATAAGTCCCATTTGATCATGATGTATGATATATTTGATGTGGTATTTGATTCAGTTTGCCAGAGTTTTGTTGAGAATTTTTGCATCCATATTGCTGTGTAGTTTTCTTTTTATACTGTGTCTATTTTTTGTTATCAGAAGATGCTGGCTTCAGATAAAGAGTTTTTTTTTTTTTTGTATGATTGTTTGCTGTGAGGGGTTTTCGAAGCGATCCCGATGGTCATTGTGAGGGAGGGCGGGGGTCCAGAGGTGGAGCCAGGCTCTCGGACCAGAGAAAGCTCTCCTCCCTGGTCCTGAAGGACATTTATTGTTCTTCTGTTTCTGCGGACCCCTCAGGGCTTCTGGTTGTCTTTCCGCTGACGTTGGTTTCTGCGCGGTAGTGTTTGGACTTCTTCCATCCCCTGCGGAAGCTCTGGTTGGGGGTGGGTGACCTCAGAGTACTCGGCCTCCGAGGGCATCCAATTCCCTGTGGCCTCCTTGGCAGTTGGGATATAGTCCTTGTTGCTCGTATTAATAGTTTGTGGTGAAGGTCTGGGAGTCTTCATGGTTGGGTTCTAAGCTTCCTCCTTACCACCTGCTCCACTCTGGAGTGCCCCCCTGCTCCACGCACATGACCTCCTGTTGAGAGGTTGTCAGGATCGCACCCAATTCCCCCCTCATGCATTGGTATAGTAGTTTTATTGTTGTTTAGTGCCGCTTTGAGTCTGTTGTCTATGAATTACCAGATTTGATCTTGATAGGCTATATTGTACTTTTTTCTCACTCTTTTTATGGTCCTGAAAGATTTCCCTGCACTCCCTCCCCATTACAGGTTAACATAGCGTATTGAGGGTACAGTAGGTTTTACAGTTTTTCGATGTAGATCTTAAGTATTCTGACATTAGTTGTTGGTTTATAGATTATATCGCGTTATCTTATTGCATTGGATACAGATTGTTAGAGATTGCACTAACATTACAATATACAGGTACTATCTTCCAAGTTGTCATCTTTTCATCTCAGATTATACAAACATGTGGTATTTAACCTTTTGGGATTGATTCATTTCTCTTAGCATGATGGATTCCAGTCGGGCCCATTTGACCACAAAGAACTGCATTTCATTTTTTTTTGATAGCTGAGTAGTATTCCATAGAGTAGATGAACCATAGCTTTCTTATCCAGTCTTCTATTGATGGGCATTTTGGCTGCTTTCAGGTTTTTGCGATTGTAGATTGTGCTGCTATGAACATAGGCGTGCATGTTGGTTTCTTGTGTAGGAGATGTTTTGGATATATCCCTAGGAGATATATATATATATATAGTTCCATCCTTTTCAACATTTTGGAATAGTTTGAAAACTACTGATTCACTTCTTTAAGTGTTTTTACAAAATTCAGTATTAGAGCCACCAGGTCTCACACACTAATATTTAATAAAAGATTTAATTACTGCTTGAATCTCATTGTTATGACTTTGTTTGGTTTTCCAAGTCTTCTTGACTTAATCTTCACAGATTACATTCATTTCCATGAATTTGTCCAATTTTTTTGAGTTTCTCAATTTGTTAGTACATAGTTTTCCATAGTTTCTTACAATCTTTTGTATTTTAGTAGTTTTGGTTGAAATATCTCCTTTTTGTGTCTTATTTTATTTATTTGAGCATTTCTCTTTTTCTTTTTTAGTGCATCTGAAGATTCATCTGTTTTGCTCTCAAAATATATTTTGAATTTTACTTATTTCTGGTCTGATCCTATTATTTTTTTGTTCCAAGTATTTTGCGTTTGTTTTTTCTTGCTTTTCTAAGCCCTTGGGATGCATCATTTTTATCATTTATTCAAGACCACTTTGATATTAAAACATATCAATAGCTGAGAGATATGGCTGAGGCAGTACTAAGAGAGAAATTTGTAACAATGTGATTATATTAATATCAAAGTGGTAGTTTTCTTACAACCATTAAATTGAATTCTATTCCAGGCATTGCATAGTTTTCTTGTATTTCTGGAAAACTATTGTGTTCTTCTGGAGGTTACATGTTTCCGCGTTTCTTCATGTTTCCCCATATCCCTGTGTTGGCATTTGCACATCTTGTGCTCCTTATCATTTATGGAGTAGGTTTTGTTAGAAAATAAATAAAAAAAAAAAAACCAACTATTTTGATGGAGTGTTTGATATTGCCACCTAGTCTGGGGAGTTCAGGGAGGTAAAGTTATGACTTTGAAGCAGATGTGGGCTTCTTAGAGTGTGAACCTTCAGTTCCCAGACAAGTGGGTGTTAGTCACAGTAGAGCCTGGGTTAGCTCAAGCCTCATTCTTGGTGCTTAGGGACACTTAGGGGACTTTCCCTTTGTTCCACCGGGCAAGCCTGGGTGATGGTGGGACTGCTGACTGCAATGACTGTGGCTCTAGGTCAGTGCCATGTAGATGGGAGATCGTGGAGGTTGTATCACTAGGAGAGCGTTGGGGTTTGTATCACCAGAACCAACTGGACTTTTGTGAAAGGAAGCCTTCTCCAGTCCTGCAGAGTGACTTCAGGATACCCTGGAAATTTTGCAATGGCAGGCATGGGTCTGGAGAAGTGGAATGCAGGCAGGTTCTTCCCAGGTCCTGTTGGCTAGGTGAGTCTGAGGAAATTAACATTAACTTGTCACAGTCCTGGTTTTGTTGAATGCAGGAAAGGGATCATTACTCAGCTTTCCCAAAGTGGAAAGCAGTAGTGTTGGGGATGGTGATAGCCACGTGCTTGAGGCAGTACAATGTAGATGTAGCTCTTCAGCTACCAAATGTAAGTGTAAGTTGCTTCAGAAAATGCAACATTAATATGACCCTCTCAGTTCTGCAAGGTGCAGTTGGAACTGTCTCAGGATCTGCATGTATGCTAGGCTGAGGTTGGGGTTTGTGCCCTTGGCTCCCAGTGCTGTGAGCTAGGAGGTTCAGTGGGACTTTCTCAGATCTGAAAGATAAGTTCTTTTGAGGAGTTTTTTTTTTTTTTTTAACTTAGTTCTAATTTTTATTCTACTGGGTTGTTCACTCCTGTAGGAAAAAGACCAATTTCTGTTTTGCCACATGGGTATAAAGGATTGAGTGTGGGAGGCATTTTTTTTTCCTGGTTTATTCTGGTACCCTGTAGGCTGCCATCCTGACTGCTGGTGCTGTTTGTGGGATTGTCTCTCCTCCTTTAAGACAAGAACAGATTCATTCACTGACTGCACTCACGCCCGCCTGTCGGAGAGTGTAGCGTGCTTGGATGGAGAATCCTTCTCTTGCGCAAGGTGGCTTTTGCATCATACTCAGACATGGTGTTACCAATTTCTGGATTTGAGCACTTTTTGTAAATAATTTTAAAAACCGCTTAAATATCTTCATAATTATATGGGTCACTTTTTCCTACTTTTTCTATACTTTGTGGGTAGAATATATTTTCCTCAAGAGAGAGTCTTACCTTTTGTTTTAAATCAGATTCTTGGATTTCTGCTATTGCTTGAGTGTGTCACCCAAAAATTCATGTGTTGGGTGCTTAATCTGAAAATGCATATGCCAATGGAATTTGAGGTAGGGCCACTGAAAATAGGATTAGATGAGGCATGAATGGATTTATTAAGGTACTTCAAAAATCAAGAACTGTTTATTTGGGTATAAAAATTGTTAAATCAATGTATAAGTTCTTCATAACATACATGCTCCATGTACCTTTTTCTCGGAGAGACAGAGATATACTGGCAGTAAGAGCTCCTGTCATGGATCACTCCCCATATGCTTCAACGCCAGGGCTAGACCAGGCTGAAGCTGAGAGCTAGGAACACAGTCCATGTTTCCCACTTGGATAGCAAGAATTCCATTGTTTGAGTCATCAATAGGCTGTGTTAGCAGGAAACTGGAATCAGGAGTTTGAGGCAGGTACCAGACGCAGGCAGTCTATAGTGAGATGCAGATGGCTTAAACACTAGACTGAACATCTACCCCTCTATGAACTTTATGAAGATCCCTCAAATGCATGGATTTCAAAATTCGTTTGCACAAAAATAAATCTGTCCTTTAAATTTTTACCTTCTATAAGACACACAAGTAGAACATGTGTTCTGTCTCACTGGGCCTTCTATTATTATGCATGAAGATGACCCTCAACAAATGCCTGAGCTGTGCTCATGGACTTGCCGGTCTTTGGCATGATGAGGTTAATAAACCTTTTAGTCTTTTAGACCACCTGGTCTCAAGTGTTTTGTTGTATCAATGGAAAATGGATTAAGACAGTTTCCAAGTCATTGTTGATAACAACAGACCCTTAAAATGTGTTCATTTATATGGAGAATAGGGGTGATGAGAATAGAAACTTCGTGAATATGCCAATCAAACAACTGTAACAGTGATTTACTCTGATTAGCATGGTTAAGGACATTGTAAAATAATTAGAAGTAGGTCACTCTTTTCAAGTGAAGCAAGTTGAGAGTAGTGGGTATGGAAGGTATCTGGATTAGGTGGAAAAAGTAACAACAGACAAACAAACAAACAAAAAACCAGAAAAGAAAATGCTATGCCCCTTCATGGTCTAGCTGTGGATAGAGCCATGGTTTCTAAGAGCATCACCTCAAAAATGCTCATTTTCCAGGTTGCAGAATTTAGAAAGAACTGAAATTGAAGCTATGATGTTCTCGAAAGCTATCCATATTCGTTAGCATAGACATCGGGGAGTCAGCACATCTGGTGGGTAGGGGCTGAGGCCGGATGGGCAGCAGACCCTGAAGAGAACACAGCATCCGAAGCACCTGCAGCCCTGGGATTAGCATATAGTGGCTGCGTTTGGCTTCTTCATCTCTGCATTTGTGCCCTTGAATCAAAGCAATCTTAGCAGTTAATATTAACCTGAGGTACAGCTGGCTCAGACAGCTGCTTCTTGTTTTGAAGTATCTGAGTTTACTTGGACTCTTGTTTCCTGTACCCTGGGAGATAACAGGTTTGCTAACATAGTTGGGTTCCTGCCATCTTCATGGGAGACCTGGATGTTACTCCTGACTCCCAGCTTGGCCCATTTCTCTTACGCATGTTGGGAATTTGGAAAGTGAACCAATGGATAGAAGCTGCCTTTCCTTGTCACTATCTTTTGAAAAAAAAAAAAAAATGAAACCCAAGGGGGGACAGTCTCCAAGGTATCATATTTAGAAAATAGCTTTGCCATTCTTCCTATCGTTTGTTTGACTTTTGTTTGGTCAATACACTTTGAAGAAAATATTTGAAACAGGGAAACTACTGAAAACCTCCACCGATATACTGAACTGTAAACAAGGTGGTCCCAGGGCCTTGTCAGAAAGCTTAGCAACCCCCTTCTACATATTGTACTTGCTTCTCATGCTGTGTGTGTTATTCCCTTCCTGTCTGTAGTGCCTTTTCCACACCCAAAAGGGCTGGCTTGTGGCTCCTGGCCCATTGGTAATTCTCTGCAGGCGAGCTTGTTAGTACAGGACTCGGAGCCATCACCGGAGTCCTGAGGGACTTGCCAGAGTCTTGGGTGTGGAACAGACGGGTGTTATATTTGCTGCAGGGTAGATGTCTGCTTGCTCACTTCCAGATTTCTAGTTGTGTTTTGTGAAGATTGAGGATTTTGGATAGTCTTATTTAAGATGAAGTAGGAGCCCTCATTTGAAGGACAAGGGTGAATACAAGTATGGCAAAAGTGGTGTTGTACATAGACCTTGTGTTGCCTATGACCATAGTAACAGAATCCTCTGTGCTGCTTAAATGCTAAGTGGCAGAGCAGTGGAACTGTAGCTGAGTCACAGAGGCCAGTGGACAGTGTTACTGAGTCACATGACTTAATGTTGGGTTGAGTAGATTTGGGAGAAGCAAATATGGCTTCTCTGGTTCTGCTTTGATCTCCCAAAATCCTCCTTTTACACTGGATCTTTTTGTCTAATGAGTCAAGAACAGAGAATATGATTCTCCAAGCTTAACATTTGAGTCCTGTACTTTTCTATTTAAAGTTATCTAAATGTAGGACTCATGACCAAATGGAAGATGACATATTGAGTGCTGTCCCAAGATTGATATGGGGAGAACAACAGAACAAGGTTCCCTGGGGAAAGGCAGATGAGGTTGGGAATGAGTGCCACTTTCCCTGCACAGTGACCTCTTCACCCTATCCATTAGATAATGGATGATAGGATGATCTCCTTCTCTCAGGATTGGAGAAGAGAGTTATGATACCCCTCTGTCAGCCAGTTGGGTTCCAGTTGGTATTGGCTATGCTACCTGGATTTTATATATAGTCTTATTTTGTATGTTCAAAGATGACCCAACTATACTAATTAAATCATTATTTTAAAACATTAAATCTTATTTTGAGAGCTGGTTTGGAGGTTCTAGCAGGGGAGCGCACCTACCCGTATACCCTTGACCGAAGACTGATCCTCCTCTAGCGGGGATGGTCGTCCTTTTTGACCGAGCGCACAGCTTTGGGAGGGACGCACATGGAGCGGTGAGGGAGGAAGGGGACACCGCCTAACCAGCCAGATCAGCCGAATCAACCCTGGCAATCAATGAGGTGACAGATGTCGCAGCCAGATTGCCCTCACATCCTTAAAACATTAAATCTTACGTATGTTCAAAGATGACCCAACTGTACTAATTTTTTGCCCATTTAGTCTTTTAGTTTTCTCACAGTGATGAGAGCAAATGGATTCCTCCTGAGGGTCTGGGGTTCTCCTGAGGCTTGCAGCTGCTTTGCCACTGGCTGAGCTGAGATTTCCTTCTCTCCCCTTTAGTTGTATTTGCAGCAGGTTAACCTGACCTGGTGCCTTAGTGCAGCCACTGAAAACACTGGAGGCAATATCAAATCTAAATATCACCCATGGTCCATTCCTGTCTAGGAAACAGAGTATATATATGTTATTTGGATACTTATGGTATGGAATGCATACTTGGGAAAATTCACATGTAGGAAATGTGTATTTGAACCTCTGGGAAGGTCCAAAAATGCCATGTGGATCTGAATGTCACATTGTTGATACCAGGCACATCCCTGATTCTTGGTGATTCACGAATGTCACAGGTGCTCTGGGAACATTTGCGATTAACCACGGAGGTCTACTTTGTGTTTAATTATAGTCTACTTCTCTCTCTACTTTGCTTTCCTAGTGCATGTAAAAATTAAGTCCAATTGCTTACTGTAAGTTACAAAGTCCCATATAAGTTGGCCACTTCAACCTTCTTTCTTACTCCTCTCCCTCTGAGATACCTTAACCTTGGCGTTTCTGCAAAGAGACCCTAGTTTCATAAAGGTCTTTTCACTTTGTGTTCCCAATCCCTGAAATACACATCTCGCTTTACAAAGTTGGCTGCTTTTTGTAGGTCTCCTCTCAGACGCCACATTCACAAGAAAGGACTTTGCAAATCTTTCCACTGCATATTACTGCCACTTCATCCCGCTGCTTTATTCTTCTCAAAATACTCATCCCTCTCAGAGCTGATTTTTGTTGATAAGCTTGATGTTTTTTCCGTATTCCAAGTTGAAGAGCAAGCCCCAAAAGAGGAGCCATGTAGCTGATGGTTTTAGGGGTCCTAGTCTGTCTCCTATCAGAGGGGTCTACCCACATGCCAACTTTATATCTTGGGATACTTTTACGAAAATTCGCCTACAAAATGTTTGACTGAAAAGTTTGTCCCCATCCAGTCATCCATGTGTGCTTCCTGCAGAATCCATACCACTTGCTCTTTTG
This sequence comes from Ochotona princeps, assembly GCF_030435755.1. Taxonomy (NCBI): domain Eukaryota; kingdom Metazoa; phylum Chordata; class Mammalia; order Lagomorpha; family Ochotonidae; genus Ochotona; species Ochotona princeps. The sequence continues at coordinate 21,086,466 of NC_080832.1, forward strand.
GAGAGATGAGAAAGTCAAATTCTATTCACCAGTGGGATTTTCTGCATGCACCCACCTGCTGCCATGATTTTTCCTTTGGAAACTTACCGTCTTTCTCTGTGTGGAGCTAGTCCCCTCTGAGGTCTGAGAGTCCTGAACTTCGCTCTAGTCTTCTCAACAGGCCTTCCAGACTTCACAAGTTCAGAATGAGCATCACTGATACGTCTTTCTAGAAAAGCCACGTTTCCTTTGATATTTTGGTCAGAGGGAGGAAGATAAACAGAGATACTACCTATTCATAATTTCAGGGACGTGAGACAAAAGCTGTGATGTTGCTTTTTCATTTTCAAAGACTTTCAACTGATGGGAAAGGTCACCTGGGTTTCCTATGAAAAGCATCTGCTGTCAGATTCAGAAAGGTAATTTCTTTCTACAGAGTGCAACAAAATCATGTCTGTCTACTGCCTGAATTTTAAAACATTCAGTTGTAGTGTTTCCACTCAGAAGGATCTCATCCTGACCCATATGGAAAGTGTGTAATTGTATCATCTTCCATGGAATCTCTCACCACCTTGAATCCCAGGATTGGAAGGACTTGGCTGTCCTGTCTGCCAACCTCCCACCCTGAAAGATGCTGGGAAGGCTCTCAGCAAAGGAACAGAGACTGGTGGGGTTAGTCAGCGTGTCCCTCCTTTTACAGGAACAAAACTAAACCAAAGGGAACAAATAAAGGAGCTTTCACCACATCTCCATGGACATTCCCTCTGGCATTCCCAAAGGCAGGACCGTGGTGCTGAGGTGTCAGCTGACAACACAGAAATCAGCAGCAGGACCAAGCCAACAGGGTGTTCAGTGCCTGATTCCCGGCCCGCCTTAAAACCAGGCCACAATGCTGCTGTTTCCATGGAACCCAAACGTTTGTGTGAGTTCACTAATTTCCAGAGGCAGCAGATCATGAAACGGTTGCCTCCCTTCCATGAGTGCCAGGAGAATGAACCCAGTGACCCCACACAACAGGCGTTTTCTGCATCACCTGTACCTGGTTCTCTGAATCTTGAGGTTTCCCCACTCAGCTGAACTCAGGGTGTGGTGTTATTTAATGGCACATTAAGAGACAGGGGCATAGTCTGCCGTGTTCACTTCTATGGACTGTTGACCTACACAAAGCAGAAAAGGAGAAAGGGTAAAGCCAGCAAAATCCAGCACATCATTTTATTTTGCCCCACTCCCTTATCTGATAGGAGTTTCTCTCCCTTCATGAATGCTCACAGCTTAAGAAGAAAATAAAGGGAAAAAAGGGGGGGGGGCGTGGAGCGATAGCGTAGTGGTTAGAGTCCTCGCCTTGCACACGCGGGGATCTCATATGGCCACCGGTTCTAATCCCGGCGGCCCAGCTTCTCATCCAGCTTCCTGCTTGTGGCCTGGGAAAGCAGTTGAGGATGGCCCAAGGCCTTGGGACCCTGCACCTGCGTGGGAGACCCGGAAGAGCTCCTGGCTCCAGGCTTGGAATCGGCGTAGTACTGGCCGTTGCGGTCACTTGGGGATTGAACCATCGGACAGAAGATCTTCCTCTCTGTCTCTCCTCTTCTCTGTATATCCGGCTTTCCGATAAAAATAAATGAATCTTAAAAAAAAAAAAAAAGCTAAGGAGCAGGATCAAGGAGGCAAATCTTTTGGGAGGCACCAGTTCAAACATCCTATTTCGGTCCGTTGGGGATCTATGTGTCTCCTTGGCCTTCTGGAAATAGATGTGTACTGGCCTGAAGCCCCCATCCAGGCTGAGCTGGTCCTCAGTTGCTGTCACTGCACAGATCAGCTGCATGTGTGTCTGCATGCATGGTGCCTGTGTCTGTGTGTAGGTGTGTGTGCAGAGAGGAAATCGTAGGACAGGGATGGTGAGCAAAAGATTCAAAATTTTATCTCCAAAAGTTTTTTTTCAAGTATGTACTTATTTATTTGAGAGTCAGAGTTGTAGAGAGGAATAGACAGAGGAAAATTTTTCATCCTCTGGATCATTCCCCAGGAGCCATGCGCTCCATCCGGGTCTCTCATGGGGGCGTAGGTGTTTCGTTCCCAGGTGTGTTAGTAGGGAGTTGGGTTGGAAGTAGATTGGCTAAAAATCAAACTAGCACCCATATAGGATACTCGTGTGTGGGCAGCAGCTGTACCTGATATGCCACAAAGCTGGCCCCCCAAAGAGGATGTTTCCATGTGCAAAAATCCCCATTAAAGAATCCTAGTGCAAGACTAGGATTATCTATATATAGATATGTAGATACACACACATATATATAGTTATATATCCTCCTGTTTTCTAAAGGTATTGCCAGGAAGCAGGTCAAACCCTTTCCTTTCATTCAAATGAAGCATTAAGTCATAGTCCGTGTGTTCATGAAAGTGTTAAATAAAGATTTCAGAGCAGAATTATCTAGGACTCCTCAAGGAACCTGCTGCAGTCTGTCACCAGCCTTGAGAAGTCTGGTTCTGTTGATGGCACCATGTCCTGGGAGTCTCAGAGTTTGGAGACGACCACCCGTGTTTATGCGCATTCACTCCTCATCTCCCACCCCAGGCAGTCATTTTATCTAAAACACTTTAAAACCAAAACATGGGAGTGGTGTCACCAGTGGCCTCTGCTGGGCTGTCACAGATGCATGGCTCTGACATCTAAACAGCAAAATGACATAGCCAAGGTTGTCACTACTTTGCTAAATGGCAGGTCAGGAGGGCCACACAAATGACTTAACTCTCAATTTCCAGCTGTTATGCACTTTGATGCAATTTCTGTGAGTTTACTTGGTGTTATTAACGTTTTGAAACACATTGGGAAGTGATTGCCAGGTCATTTTCAGGAGCCTGACTCCTCCCGTACTTTATCTCCAGCTCAGCAGCTGACCTGGTAGTAAAGAACTTGCTTCATTTTCTCATTTAAGAAGAAAGACAAATGAAATTGGCCTTCAATTTCCTTTCAAGAGGACATGACTTTGAGCACAATTTTGAACAATCCAGGAATTAGCACATTTGCTTTTGTAGTTGCTCAGCTGACTAACCAAGTTTCTGAGATTAAGATGGAGGGTTGGTTTTGTTTTTTAAAGATTTATTTATTTTTTATGGGAAAGGCAGATATTTAGAGGCCAGGAGAACCACAGAGAAAGATCTTCCATCTGCTAATTTGCTCACCAGATGGCCCCAATTTCCAGAGCTGAGCTAATCAGAAGCCAATACCCAGGAGTATCTTCTGGGTCTCTCACATGGGTATAGACTCCCAAAGCTTTGGGCCTTCCTCTGCTGCTTTTCCAGACCATAAGCAGGGAGCTAGTGGGAAGAGAAGCAATTGGGACACGAACCAGAGTCCAAATGAGAGGTAGGTTCATGCAGGTGGAGGATTAGCCAATTGAGCCATCACACCAACTTCTAAGATGGAGGCTTTAAAAGAGGTCATGGGTAACATGCAATCTGGATTCAGGGAGGGATGGCTAAACCCTGGGTTAAGTTAAATGTACTTGTGATGGATAGGGTGGGATAGGAAGATGTGGATTACAACAGCCATCAAACTGGAATTAAAGAGCTTCCAATTCAAGCTCTACAGTTTCCTGTCCCTGTGACCTTGGCCCAGTAACCTAACATTGTTACACAAAGTAATGGTGAGTAACAACATTACATCATCACCAGGGATAACAAGAGTGGCTGCCTCCCAGGACTAATGGAAGGGTTAAATGAGCTCATTCATTTGGGTTGTAATTATAGGACAGAGAGAAGAGATTTATTAGTCACTGAGAGATTGGGAGGATGAAAAAATTAAGGAAATTTGAAAGTTAATACAAGAGGCCAATGACTGTGGAATTGAGTCGCATTTCATTTTGATTTTACAGAAGTGCTTGTGTCTCACCTGCCCTGTCACACCTGAGACCAACGCCCTGTCCCTGAGTGCTGCATTTTCTGGTTTTGGCATTGGTTAGGTGCAGCAAAATAGTTGCCATATTTAAAGTGAACATGGCCAATTTTTGAGTTGGTTTAAGTCTTTGGAGAAGTTCTTCCAAAAAATTCCTTACTGAATATTGGAGTTACACAAAGTTCTTAACAGGCATCTAAAGAGCCAATTATTGATTTCATTACAAATAATTAGAACAAATAATTCTACCTCCTCTCAAATGGGGGGAAAAGTTCTGTGTTTTTTTTTTCTTTTAGTATAGATGGATTTTTTTTTCCACTTCTTTTCTCAGCTTTCAGTGGAACTCTTTCAAAAACAGTTTTAATCCCCATTTCCTTAGTGGAGCAATTGGGCAAGACTAGAATCAGTCATGTTGCCATATTTAAATGCATTCAAAGTGATTTTCGGTCACCTATGATTGAGTTTAATTCTTCTCAGTTTCTGCCCAAAAAGGAGAAATCAGGAGGTGGGGAAGCAAAGCACCTGCTGTCAGTTCTCCTGGTCCCTGAGGTCTGCAGAGGGATGGAAACACGAGTCCAGTCCTGACCTGAGCAGCAGAGCTGCTGATGTGTCATCTTCATCAGATTCTGTGAGATAAAACTCTGGCTCAAAGGAGGCAGAGCCTGGTGCCGGGAAGTTATGCCTGGCCTGGGTAGCCCTTGGGTAGGGTGTTATGTCCATATCACCACACACCACATGCCAGGGTGATTGTTCCTGCCCTCAGGGCTCCACCTGAGTCTCCCAGGTCTGGTCCCCACCCCTGGCTTGCCCTGTATTTCCGGAGTATACTTTTTTTTCACCCCCTGGCCACTCTGTCTACACATTTCTTACCTCTGTGGGAAGAGCAGCATCAGGCATGGCATTGGGGGTGAACTCAGGACAGACTTTTCAACCTCATTTTTATTTCCCAGGTTCTTTCAGTATAAGCCAGATGCTTAACGCCATTTTAATGCAGTTGCTTTGTGTGCGAATAATATGCTCTTTTTGCCAAACCTCAAGCCCTGGAACTAAAATCTCATAAAAATGCCTTGAGTCCAAAGCTAATAGCTGTGATTCAGCTGTCATGGGGTAGGGCCTAAAAGGCTTCAGGTTAATGTCAGTCTTACCAGGGCACTGGATGGCATGCACCTCCTTAGGAGAAGCTAAAGTTGTGGGTGCTCAGATGTCCAAATGCTCGCCTCTCAGGCTCGTGCAGGGTGCTCCTCCATGCTCACCCGTGAGGCTGGTGCAGGGTGCTCCTCCGTGCTCACCCGTGAGGCTGGTGCAGGGTGCTCCTCCGTGCTCACCTGTGAGGCTGATGCAGGGCACTCTGCCATGCTTGCATAACAGCCTGGTGCAGGGTTCTCCACGTCAGCTGTCATTTCCTACTTCTGTCCCTTTGGTGATTCTCCACAGGGGAATAGCCTTACCTCCCACCCAAGCTGTAAGTTCTGCAGGTCATTTTTGACACTCCATCGCTTCAATCACCATCTCTGCACCATTTCCACCACACACATACAATCATCCCCAGTATTACTCAGGAAGTGTTTCCTGAATGCCTGTTTGATGTCTGGTGCTTTGCTGGGTGTGACAATGAAACAGCAACTTGTTTGTAAGAAGCAAGGTGTGGTCATGGTTAAGAACGTGGACCTGGAAGCCAAATGTCCATGGTCACCTTCTGGTGATACCAAGCATTAATTCTTTGATCTTCCTGCATATATACAATGGTTAATATCAGTTCTGATTTTTTAATGATTTAGTATGATTCAAAAGCTCAAGAATTGAGATTTATAGCTATTAAAGGAATATGCAGATGTTACTAGGTTTCTAGAACCACAATGATTTTTGATTACTTTTTAAAAGTTATTGTTATTATATTTATTTCATAATGATTTCTATTAATTAATTTAGTTTTTTTTTCTTTGAATGGGAGGGAATGAAAGGCAAACTTTCCATTCAAATGACCTCAACAGACAGAAGTGGGCCAGGTCAAAACTGAAATTCGGTTTGAAATTCAGTCTGGGTATTACATGTGAGAGAAGGGACCCAAGTGTTTGAACCACTACTTGCTTTACCCCAGCAGACATCCTCATTAGCCAGAAGCAATAATTGGGGATAGAGCCGGGACTCCAGCTCAGGCACTCCATTTATGCGAGGCAGGCATCCCTAGGGGCAACTTAAGCCCTGCACCAAACTTCTGAACATGAAGGAATGAGCACTCCCAACTTACTGATGTGTGGGATGTGGTATGTACCGTGCAAATGTTTGGAAAATAATGGGGGAGGGGAAACTGGTGTCAGACCTTTACGCAGTTACGTGACGCGGTTGTGGGGAGCGGGGGATAAGTCTGAAGTCTGTGACCCTCTCCCGCAGGCTGGCACCTGAAGAACTCAAGGACATCAGAACCCTTTAGGCTCTCTGTCCATTGGGCTCCTGCCACTCTGTTGACCCAGGTTATAGCCAATCTCAAGTTTGGGCCCCAGAAGCATCTCTTCTGGGAGATCTTTCTTATTTGTTCCTCTTCAATCCAGACTGCAGCCAGTGAGATTTCTCTGACTTGTAAATCTGATTGTGTAATGACATTCTTCCATGGTTCCTAAGTACCTGTAAGTTTACAACCATATTCCATAGTGAACTACTAGGGCTTGCCTCGTTTTTCTTCCAGCACCATTTCTGCCACTCTTCCTTTCTTTCTTTAATACCCAGGAAGCACCTGTACATGCTATGCTGCAGCCCCATGCAATGTGCTATAGTTGTCCTTGAATAGCTCTCTTTCTCCCCTTTGGCTTTTGCACTGTCACCTGCTCCTGGAATGTCCACATATTCCATCAAACCTTCTGTTAGCAAATGCCTATCATCCCCCGGATAGCAGATATTCACCTCACTTCCTCAAAGCTCCTTCCTCTGAGACCCAGGGCTCTTGTTCTCCTGTGTTCTCCCAAGCTTCCCAGGTTTCATCGCTTTACTGACTGTGACTGCCGTTGCTATCTCTGTTCCCTTCAATAACCCATGAAAAAGCAGACACTTGGCCAGGAATGCATTCTTCAGAACTCCTTTCAGTTCCTGGAACATGGCAGACTTCCAATATGTATGGAATTGGTTGTCCTGTATCCCCCCTGAACTCCTGTATGGCAGCCCTCAACCTTGGTTATGCTCATGCTCACCCCTGAGAGAGTGATCTCACTTAGAATTGCTGCAAATATACTTAGTGCAGGTATGGCTATGCTACAGCAGCACGGAATCTTAATCTGATATGACTGGTGTTCTTCTAAAAATAGTACCATGTGAAAAGAAAGAGACGGACACAGGTGATGAAATGAAGATGGACAAGGAGGGGGTGGCTGTCTACAAGCCAAGAAGGAGAGATCTGGAATAGATCACGCCCTCAGAGCCTCATCACAGGTTAGCAGAAACTAATCCTGCTGACACCTTGGCCTTGAATTTCTAGCTTCTAGAACTCCAAGATAGGAATGAGTATTGGTTAAACCACCCTATGTATTCAATTTACACCAGGCCTAGCAAACTACCATAGCACTCCTCTCCAAACACTGAATTTCCAACTCTCCTAAATGTGTTCCTTTAAGGAAAGATGTAGCATGTGAACAAATGTACTCTCAATGTCTACAATGGCCACGAATAGAAGAATCTTCAAGAATGGCAGGCCCAGGTGGCTCTTAGTCATCACAGCAAGCAGCCAGCTTCACTGCCAGCAACCCCTCCTCCTGGGTGTTCCAGGAACTTCACCCAAGTGGGTAGGGAAGCACTCCCCTTGGTGAAGCCCCCACAGAGGGGGGTGAGAGCTATTGGACAAGCAGGTGCATGTTTTTCTCTCCCAGTCAGAGGCAGCAGCTGAGAAGGAACCAGAAGATGTGGGGGTGGAGCAGAGAAAAGAGCAAGGGAGAAGTGAAATGAGAGCAGAAATGTGGAGCCAGAGTCGTGCTCATTCCAAGCTCCAGAACCTTGCCACAGGCTGTCAGCACAGCTTGTACAGAAGCCAAGATGTCAGGCAGGAATTTCCCCCTTCTTAAAAAGTCCTTCTCCTCCGTGTGATTGCTGCCTCCAAGAAACAATTCTTCCAAATTTCTTCTGACTTCAGAAGTTCAGAGCATGTTGAGCTGAAGAAACATCAGGATGATAATTATGGTTATTATAGGGAGTGGTATGCCCCTTGCCACAGCATCTGGCTGCAATCACGTCCTTAATGGAAGGCAAGATGATCTGCTGCTTATAATGGGCAGTTTCCGAGCCAGGCAGCCACCAAGTGCCCACCCTCCCGCTTGGAGGCCCAACAGAACAGATGTTTGTGGAGAGAGAAGAAGCTTATGTCTGGTTGGAGGGCCAGTGACCTGAAGGGTGGTGGCAAGGAATGTGAGTTCCATAACCGGGTCATGGTAAAAGCAAGAATGGAGCTTTCTCTCTACTCCGGGGGGCAGAGAAAGAGTGAGTGGAGTGGGTCCCCGGGTGTTCACCTCTTAGATAACAGGGTAGAGGGAGTAGGGCAATGAGACATGGACCAGCACTGGTCACTAGTAATGCTGAGCACTTGGCTTCTGTCTGTGACTGAGATGTGCCATCACTTCAGAAAGGCAGGATGAAAATTCCTCTGGCCAAACAACCCCTGAGAGGCGTAATCATCTCAGTCTGCTCATACTAGCCTAACAGATCACTACTGGCTGCGTGGCTCACACAGCAGGAAACTTTTCTCCCAACTCCGGAGACCAAAAGTCCAAAATCATGGTATCAGCAGAGTCAGCTGGGGAGAGAAGTCCTCTTCCTGGCTTGCAAGTGGTGACGTTCAACTTCCAGCTGTGTCCCCAAATAATGGAGAGTAAAGGTTTTAGTGTCTCTTCCTCTTTATTTAAGGGCAAAAATCTCTTCATGGAGTCCCCGTCTTTATGATCTTATCCGAACCTTCTCACTACCGAAGTCTACACTTCCCCAAACCATAATATCTAGGGGTAGGGTTTCAGCAAATGAACAGACTCATTCAGTTCGTAACTATTGTTGCACTTGCTCTATGTGTGGTGTGTGTGTGTGTGTGTGTGTGTGTGTGTGTGTAAAACATTGCATTTCTCCTTTAGGAAATCCCATAAGTGCAAGTCTGCTTTCCTGTGGACAGGACTTCTCACCTCCTCCTGCCCCTAGGCTTTGCCCTGTCCCAGATGATGCAGACCACAGTACTTACCCGATGCTCAGTGTCTGTTGCAGAAAGTTTTGACTCCAGTGGAAGCTTCATTCAGATCTTCAACGAGTCCCTATCGGTCTTTACATCACTTCTCCCTTACTCCAATGCACAGCTGCTGTCTTCCATCTGTGGCTCCCAGGTTAATCAATTGCCCCATTTTGTTAATCCTGTCTTACATCCAAATCTATAATTTTGTGTGTATCCCTATAGGCATCTCAAACTCAACAAGGCCAACAATGTACCTTTGTTTTACAGGTTTATTTATTTTTTTCTGGAAAGGCAGATATACAGAAAGAAGGAGAGACAGAAAGAAAGATCTTCCATCCGTTGGTTCACTACCTAAGCAGCCACAACTGCCAGAGCTGATCTGATCTGAAGCCAGAAGCCAGTGGGCACAGGGTTCCAAGGCTTTAGGCTGTCCTCCACTGCTTTTCCAGGCCACAAGCAGAGAGCTGGAAGGGAAGCAGAGCAGCCAAGATTAGAACCAGTGCCCATGTGGGATCCTGGCGCATGCAAAGTGAGGACTCCAGCCACTAGGCTACCACACCAGGCTCAACAATGTACTTTTAATATCCCTTGGCCTATCCTCTCCCTGTATACCTGTTTTTCTGCCATTGAGTAGGATATCTGGTAATACCACCACACATCTATCTGTCTTCCTGACTTCTCTCATATACAATAGTGTACTCATCCATCAGGTCCATCAGGGTGACTCCCAAAATACTGCCTGTGTTGGAATGGAAGGTAAACTAGCTATCAGAGTAGAAACCCCCACTTTTTTTTAATAATTCAAAAATATTTCCCCTAAAATGCCACCATTCTAGTAGAATTCATCACATGCTCATGAAGCATACGATGGCATCAGTTTTCCCAAGAGACTTCTGTGTTTCCTTTTTTGTCACTCATGTGTTGGTTACTCAGTGGCGCGTTATTTTTTCAGGGTGCTATAATTTGTTGTTGATGTTGTTGTTGTTGTTATTGATGTGGCTGTTATGAAATGATGTCAATCTGAAAACAGTAATATTTAAACCCCAAACAGCCTGTATCTCATACAATAAGATACTGTGAAGTAACCAATGAACCAACAATCGATATGAGTCAGATTGCTTATGATCTACATCAAAGATTTGTAAAACCTAATATACTTGTAAGGCCCTATGCTACTCAGGAATGGGGAGGGAGAGCAGAGAAATCTTACTTCACCCTAGAAGGTGTGAGGAAGACGGGAAGTATAACCTATGAGGATCATAACTGGTAACTCATAGACAACAGACTCAAATCAGCATTAGACAATAGCAAAACTACAAAGGCATATGGGGGGAATCAGGAACAATCCTAACAACCTCTTAACAGGAGGTCATATGCATAGAGCAGGGGGGGACCCCAGAGTGGAGCAGGCGGACAGGAGGAGGCTTGTATCCCAACCCTGCAGACTCCCAGGTCCTCATCAAGGACTATCAGTACGAGCACCGAGGACTACATCCCAACTGCCAAGGAGATCAATGGAGTGCCTTCGGAGGCCAGGAACTCTGAGGTCACCCACCCCCATTTGAATCTACCGCTTGGGATGGAAGAAGCCCAAATCCTGCCTTGCAGGATCCAAGGTCATTGGAACGACAACCAGGAGCACTGAGCGGTCCACAGAAACAGAACAGTAAACTTCCTTCGGGACTAGGGAGAGGGGCTTTTTCTGGTCCTTGCCTCGTTCCGACTTTGGGTCCCCACCCTCTCTCGTAATGACCATCAGGATCGCTCCAGAAACCCCTCAAAACAAACAAACAAACAAACAAACTAGAATAGATAGAGAACAACAAGGAAAGCTTAGAATCAGACAGGAAACGGTCATCGGGGATGTACTTATAACTCACTGGGTGGGACACAAAGATTAGTTACTCCTCACTGGGGTATTGAAGATTTCTCTGCACACCCCTCCTAAAACTGTTCACCTAAACTGTTGACATATATCTTGTTAGAATTACAGAGTTAGACTACCCAAAAAACAGCCAGGTTCAGCAAAATCATGCTTCAACGCTATAAACTGCTAAATACTAAAATTAAAATAGACATGAGACAGCTGAATAGTAATCTACAGCCATTTTAAGGTGTATAGAACCCAGTTGTATGTAAACTAATAATTGAAATGTCAATGTAGAAGTCACAGGATGTGGTTCAGAACTTGCATTCTTTTTTTTCTTTCTCTTTTAACATATTGGTTACTCAATACCATGTCAACTAATTCCATATCGTTATAAATTGTTACTGATGTAATGTCGGAGCTTTTAATTGATCGGGATGATGGTCTCCCCAAGAAACCGTGGAACTTATCTGGACAATAAGGTGTTGGACTTTATGCTTGGTAGATGCTTGCAATGAAAGGATCTCAACTGAATTTAAACTGTGGTAATGCAACAAGGTGGAGGAATCCACCATTGGGGGAGGGTTGGGGAGGGGTGTGGGGGAATCCAGGTGCCTATAAAACTGTGTCACATAATGCAATGTAATCAATAAAAAAAAAAGCAAAAATATTTCCCCTAAAATGCCACCGTTTTTAGCATATAGAGGATCAAAAGTCTGTCTCCAGTTTGTTAATTTTGTGATTCATGAATATCTAAAATGATATGCAAAATATAAGATATCAATATAGAAATTAATATCATCACTCACATTTCATGAAACAGTTTTATTCAAATTCCTCATGGGCAATTTTGACAACAGAGGCTTTCTGTCACTGGCTCCTCCAGTAGAATTAATTTGGTTTTCTACAGCAAATCAAGGGCAATTCTGTGGCATTTAAGACACAGCATTTTGAGAGTCCAGATGTGATTCAATCTCTGTAAATATTTCCTAAATTCATAGGAACCCAGGGAACAGCTGTTTTTTCTTAACTGTAAATTGTAATCTTCACTATGTCATCCTAAGGTCTTCATTTTAAAGTTGTCTTTCAAACACTTGTTTGTAACAGCATTGAAAATTGAGTATTGTGAAGTCATCATCCCAGGGAAAAAAATGATGTCATCTCTGTTAATTGGCTTTGGCTTTCCAACCCCCAGTCTCTACTTTATTCTTACAGAATCAGCCAGGAGACATTTGCAAACCCTAAACCAGCATCCATTATAGTCATTTCAGGTGAATGTACTTTGTCCAAACATAAGGTGACCACATGTCTAATTGGTCAAGGACAGTCCTGGCTTAATTTGTTATACTTGTGTGATTATAAGTAGAATTATCTCAAAAGTGTCTTGGTTTATATAATCAATCAAATCATCAAACATCAGTTTCTTGTTCCAACAAGCTAGTTGAGAGAACACCAGTAATAAGTATTTATAAGGATTCAAACAGAAAGAGAGCAGCTCTAACTCAGGACTCTGCAGGGAGTGGAGAGGCACTTTCTCCTGTATTTAGGTGTAAGCAGTGTTTCTTCACTGAGTCTCGCAGAAGCCTCCTAAGTGTTTTTGCCTGACTTAGCAGGACCCCCATCCTGCCTTCTTCTCTGCTATTTTGCTACTTCTCACCCTCTGAAGGTTCTTCACTGGCCACAAAGTTGTGTCCAAACTCCTATGATTACTGATGACATTCTCTTTTTCCAAGGTCCCTTTCTGCTTTACAAATTTCACTTGCTATCATTCATCAAGTGATAGACAGAGAAATAGACTCCCAAATATGTTCACACGCTAATCCCTGGAATCTGTTTACTTGTTGTGAAGAGTCACGTTACTACAGATGAGATAAAACTAAGAACTTTGAGATACAGAAATGATCTTAAAAGTTTGTGAGTGGGTATGGTGTCATCGCAGGGGTCTTCATGAGAGGGAAGCAAGCAGATTAGGAGTTAGGGGGCAGCAGGGAGGGAGAGGCATAGGACGAGGGGAAGTGTCCAACAAGCCAATTATAAGCATTCACTCTGAATGTGAGGCAGGCGCCACATGCCAAAGAGAGCGGGCTAATGACAGAAGCAGCAAAGACACAGAAATGATTCTCTTTTGAAGCCTCCAGAAGGAAGCAACCTTGCAGCCACCCATTACCTTGACATCTGCACAATGAAACTGGGGTAAGATGTCGGGGCTGCAGAGCAGTACGAAGAATACATTTCGGTTGCTTCAAGCCGTTACAGCTGTCACATGTTACAGCACCAGAGGAAATGAAGTTGCCCTCATGTCCCAGCAATACCTAACCAGTCTGGTGGTCATGCACAGACCATGCTCTTTCGCACTGCTGTGATTTTACTCCCACCTCTGCTGCTTCTCACCTACCTCCCTTTCTCATCTCAGCCTCCTTTGGCTTGCTAAAATCCCATTACATGGAGGTCAGACTTTGTGGTATAAGGGTATAAGAGGTTAGGTTACTGACGGGGACATCCACATCCTATATTAAAGTGCCTAGGATTGAATTTTGCCTCTCCTTAAAACCAGTCTCCAGCTAAAAGGAGGCAGCAGGTGATGGCTGAGGTACTTAGTTCCCTGCCACCTATTCATGCCAAAGACCTGGGCCAACTTTCTGGCTCCTTACTTCAGCTTGGTCCAGTCTCAGCTGTTGCTGGCATTTTGGGAGTAAAACAGCAGATAAATTCATCCCCCATCTGTCACAGGCAGTTTGTAAAAAATAACAGTGTGACTTAGTAAAAAAGAGCAGGACAGACTGTGTCTGGAATCTTAAGTTAACAGACTGTTGGTGCCAGGGACAGAGCTCAAACTCTGCAGCCAATCATGTGTGAGTGGGTGAAAGTCCAGAACCAAATTTGAGGCCTGTGGCAAGGGTCTGCAGTTGGGCAGTGCTCCAAAGCTGCAGGCCTGTGTGCTTTAGGGTATCCTTGAGACAGACATACTGACATCTGCACTTGGGTCCCACTGTTGCTTCCTGATCAAGCATTGGCTGGTTAACATCAATACAGGACGTGGCTATCAACACTTGTGTCACATCAAATGCCTTAATTTGATCCCCCCAAGAATTCAAGAATTCAATAAAAGGTTAAGGCAGCAAGCTTTTTTTTTTTTCAAGATTTATTTGTTTTTATTGCAAAGTCAGATATCTATAGAGAGGAGGAGAGACAGAGTGGAAGATCTTCCGTTTAATGATTCAGTGACAGCAACAGCTGGAGCTGTGCTGAGCCGAAGCCAGGAGCTCTTCTGGGTCTCCCACGTGGGTGCAGGGTCCCATGGCTTTGGGTGGTCCTCCACTGTTTTCCCGAGCCTCAGGTGAGGAGTTGGATGGGAAGTGGGGCTGCTTGGATTAGAACCGGCGCCCATATGGGATGCTGGTGTGTTAAAGGCGAGGACTTTAGTAGCTAAGCCGGGTGGGTAGCAAGCTTTCTAAGCTGACCTCTTTCCTCAGAGAAGTGGGCTTACTGCTGGTTGCCCCATTTCATAATCTTTTTCTTGTGTGTCTTATTTTCTGAATTTCACGCTGCCCTTAGTCCAACCCTGTTCATGTCGCACTGGTCATGATAACCTTCCCCTGGCTCTGTTTGCCTTTCAAAACAAAGAAAGTTGAACATCTCATTGCCAACGATCAGCTCAGACATTCCCACCAAGGAAAATGTCACTTCTCCACGCTCCCCCATAACCGTATCCACTCAGCCGAGGAGAGTCCCTTCACTTAGATTATGTTATGTTGTTCACTTTTCTCTATAATTTGTTTTTATCATATTTTATTAACAGTGTCCATATGATTGTTAGCAGTTGGCTTGAGTTATCCTGAGCAGTTAACATGCCAGCTGGGACCCTCACATCCCAAATCAGAGAATGGAGGCTTGAGTCTTGGCTCCACTCCCAATTCTAGCTTCCTGCTAATGTACACTCTGGAAGCATAAGTGCTAGCTCCCGTACTTAGGTCCTTGACCCCCCATGTGAGAGACTCAAATTGAATTCCAGGTTCCTGGCCTCAGCCTAGCAAAACATATTGCACACATTTGGTGAGCTAACAGATGGACGCTCTGTTTCTCTGTGTCTTTCTGCTTATCAGATAAATAAATAAAAATTCAAAACTACACAAAAAATGCACATGGAGATAGAAAATAGTTCATTCACTGAAGTGCTTTGGAGTGTAAGAGACGGTAAATCACATAGACATTTGTTTATGTACTTACCTGTTTTATCTGACAGGCGCTTGCTGCTTCACTCCCCAATTGCTAGTCAGGCAAAGCTGGGCCAGGATGATTCTAGACACCTGGAGCCAGGAACACCATAATAGCTTTCCATATGACTCAACTCCTCAAGCCATCAGCTGCTGCTTCCCAAGGAGTGCATTAGAAGCAAGCAGGAATGATGAGAAGAGCAAGCAATTGGACTCAGGCACTCCAGTATGAGACACAGGAATCCTACCTGGTATCTGAACCACCGGACAAAATGACCACTCTCTTTCCAAGTTTAATGGGAACTTTGTTGAATCACTACAGAACATGAATTAAAAAACTTTATGTTACAAATAGTTTTTGAAGTCCTATGTATTTTTTATCATTTTCCCCATGATTCCTATGTTCTGTATTAGAGAGATTGTGTCATGCTTGGAGAGATGGTGATTTGCTGCCATTTGAAGCCATCCTAAGCCTCACAACTGTTGAGATGAGCTCTCTCTCTCTTACTTCTCAGAGCACTTGAACCCTCACCCAGGGTCAGGTGCTCAGTGCCAGAGAAGGCTTTTCCTTTCAGATGAACTGACTCCCCAGGGTCCAAGGACCAGGCGTAAGCTCTTCTGAGATAAACAAGACCAAAAGTGCCACAGTGGGAGTATCTGCACCTGAAATGTCTCCTCCCTGACCCCCAGCTTTAGCCTAGCCAGACTGTGCTTCTCTTGAACAAACGTTCCTGCCTAAAACCCGTGCCAACCCTCTTCTTCCTCCTGCAACACTACTTTCATGCTCTGTTTTTTCGTATTTCAACCTGCTGAGCCATTGAACATCAGTGTCTAAAACTATTCCCAATCCAGCTTGGCTAATTTAGACTTCAGATGAGAGGGTGTGAGTCATTTACCCCGATACATCATTACCATAAAAGCCGTTGGACATCAGGTTCAGTGAGGATGGAGACAACAACATGTTCGTCTACATTCTCAGAGCAAAGCAAGCATATCTTTAGAATGGTGGTGAGATCTGCCATGTGGGGTCCCTGAACATTCTCTTGTGAGTACTCTGTGGCCCATTATGGAAATTTTATCTTCTCTCTACCTTTTTTTGTAACTGGGTGATTATACTGCAGTTCCCGGGGTGCTATAATTTGCATTGCAATATGAGGCTTCCATTTGATGTTTGCAAGTTATGGGCCCAGGGCTGAGGCTTTAATGCGACAGTTGTTTCCTCATAAGTCAGAAGAAGTTACATATACATGAGTATAGCTCTGGGAATGCAGAACCTCTTTTCATAATCACAATTTAATATTTAAAAATAAAATCTGTTACAGAAAAATAATAAGAGCAAGCCCGCCATAAAAAGCAGAGAACCGAAATGAAGTGCTCTCATAAAAGGTTCATAAAAGACAACCACAAACATATTACACACATGGGAGAAATGCTGTAAAAGTTCTACACCAGAGGAGGCAATGTTCCTTCATCTCCTTTTCTGTCCAACGAGGTTTTGTTGTGAATTCTGGAGTCCCTACAGGTGTTTATAGGCATCACAGACTTATGCAGGAGGGCAGTTACAATTGCTGGGCTGGAAAGAGGGGAAAGAGGAATGAGGTCCTTCTGGGGAAATTTCAGGCTATTGCTATCAGAGAACAGAAGCTGTCACATAGAGATGTACCTTTAATTCAGGTTTTAAAGTAAAATACTCTTTGAGATCTCAGATTGTGAGGAAAGCAGTGAGTGGAAGGCTTTTTGCCTCAGTGAAGAGAAGACCTCAGTTCTAATCGTGTTTGCCTTCCTGCTTCCGCCCTCCCCAAAAGAATGCCATAATAGCACTTTAGTTTCTTCATGCATTTATCATGGAGACTGAATTAACACAAGTGTATTCAAGGCCCCTTCTCTGTCTGATGATTAAATTATGTTACCTGCCCACTGGCATACATTTGGCATAGGTTGGGGCAGACCAGGCTGAACCAGTTCACATCACCCGCTGGTGAATCCGAGCACCAGAACAGAGTGTGGGTCGGGTCAGGCCAGGTTTGGTCACAACACATACCACTGCACATTACTGTTGGGATTGGGTGCCTACTGGGCTGAGCTAAGCTGTAACCCCCACCAGCGGCACCTGGAATTGGGGGTGGGATGGTTCGGGCCATGCTACAGCACCCACTGGAAAATGCTGAGGCAAGGTTGGCCATGCCATACTGAGCCACAGCACCCAAACAGCACATGAGAGAAAGGCGGGGGCAAAGCCAGTAGGGAGATGTGGAGAGCCCCCCAACTGGAACACCACTCCCACTGGAAAGCATGAGTTGCGTGGGGGTAGACAAGACTGGTCAGGGTTACAACACCTGTGGGCCTCATGTGAGCTAGATCAGGGGAAAGCCAGGCTAGGCTGATTATTCCTACTGGTACAAGCATAAATCATAGTGGGTGAGGGTTGGTTGAACTTTGCCACAGCATTAGTTGGCAGAGGCTCGCACTGGGGGCTAATTCTGTCAAGTTAAACTCTAGAACCACCTGGAGAGTGCATAATCAGGGAGTGGGAGTGGCCCAGTAGGGAAATAGTGGGCACCTCCTTCTGGGTTTACCACTCCCACTGGAAAGCATGAAAACCAGGACAGGGGCAGGGGTGGCTAGACAGAAAGGCACTGGCCAGTATGTGTGTGGGCTGGATAGTAGGGTTAGTTGGGACAGACTGAACAAGTCTACAGTACATATTGGCAAGCATGGGAACCAGGGTAGGGGGCAGGCCTGGTGGAGGTTATAGGGAGTCGCCCCGACTAGGCTGCAGCTCTCAGTAGTATGCTTAAGGTGCGAGTATGAAGTGGGCAGGATCAGGCTGGACAGCAACAACCATTGGTTCATGTGGAAGACAAGACTGGAAACAGAACTGACCCAGCAGTTGCAACCACCAACATGTGCATAAGCCGATTGGGGCGATGGACTGTGCCAGACCCTGTACTGACAAGCACACACAAGAATCAGGTCTGGGGATCACCCCAGACGAAGTTTCTTTGGAGATTCCTCCAACTGAACTGCTGATCTCAGAACCCCAACCATGAGGAGACTATGTCAGCCAGTGGATTCTGAATAGATTTCATCGCAATTGGAACAGCGAAATTGGCAGCAATTCAGAACTGTTGAACTATCAAAACTGCTTGAGCAGGACCCTCGGAGAGCATGCCCCACATTGGAGATCTGGTTTGGGTGGGAGATTGGGTGTGGCTTCTTGCTTTATCTCACCCCTTACCCTGGATACAGAAAAAAATAATAATATTAATGTGGAAAAAATTTATGTTGCCTGGTACTCACTGATATCTGATGACATCCATGAGCTTCTTTAACAATTTCATAGTTTAAAGACACCCAGGCAAATATCTTTACATGGAGAATGCTATTCCAACACTCATCTACAGAAAGAAGTAAGTGAACATCAAGTTCAGAACCCAGCGAGTGGCTCGTCTCTGTTGGTCTCGGCAAAATACATTTTAATGTTCTGTAGCGAGAGTATGTTTGTGTAAATTGTGGTTGGTGAGAAAGTGTATGTGTATATGTGTGTCCGTGTGTGTTGGGGGGGTGTTAAAGAGAGATAAAGAGAGTTAAATTTTAAGAAAGTACAATGTTGAAATGCATGGAACTGACAAAGGGAGGCAGAGAAACATGAGGCAATCCTGACATAGTTAGAAACAGGCCGACACAAAATCACCAACAATTATAACATTCAGCACTCTGTTCTCTACACCCTTTTTAATTTTTACATTTATTTATTTTATCATTTTATGATAATAATATCGTCATTGTACTTGAAGAAATGAAAGCTTCTGATTTTATGTAGACCAGTAAAAGGAAATACGTAAATTACATACAATTGCAGTACAATTAAAAATAAGCGCGTATCTTAAATAGACATTTATAACGCATATGTTGCAAAGCCTTTGGATGAAGCACAAAGTCCCAGGAATTATTGTCATGAAATTGTTTTTGTTCCTTTCCCCTCCTTTTTCCATAAGGTCCACTCGCTTGGTCATTTTTGTGATATATGAAATTAGTTTTCAGGTCAACAAAAAGCAGACACAAATTAAAAGGTTTGTTTTAGTTGCAAGATTTTCAGAAAAGGAGAGAGATATCTTTCATCCACTAGATTACTCCCCAGATGATCAAAATGGCCAAAGCTAGGCCTTGGGGCTAGGAGCTTCTTCTGGGTCACCCACATGGATGCAGGAACCAGGGCTGCTTTCCAAGGCAGTCAGCAGGGAGCTGTATCTGAAATGAAGCAGCCAGGACCACAGGCAGAGGATTAGCTTGCGTTGACAATGCACCAGCCCCTGAAACAGTCATTTTTCTATTCAATTTTTATAGCCATTCTCTATATTCCACTATGCTATGTTTTTTTGCTTTAAAAATAATTAGTTAAAAATAAGTATCTACTAGAATATGCTATGATAAAATCCCAAGACTGTTGCCCTATAGCAAACATGACAGAGATGGTTTTCTTGAAATTTATAATTGTGAGTGAGCTATCCAAAAACCTGGGAGAAGGATTGACCTTGGAGTGTGTTTGGAAGTGCTTGGTGTAGTGTATATTGAGAAACTTATCGAATGTCATTAAATAAATTGCAATTTAACTTTCGTTTCTCCTAGTTAACTTAACATTGTAGACATCTAGTGAAACTATAGACCTGGCCTTTGCATGCAGTGTTTACCTAGTATAATCATACGGAATGACTGCCCACACCGATTCTTATTCCCACTGATGGACCATTTCTCCATTCTCCTTGGTAATCATATGCTTGCCTATGACCTTGACGCTTCAACTCAGTGGCTGTTGCATCCCTAGGAACCTGTGTTTGCCACTTATACTGCTCTTTGACTCCTCCAGCTATGGAAACTATGAAAATGAAGAATGACAGACTTAGATGACAGTGCCTCCCGGGAATCATGGATCCTGTGTCTATAGTTCATTCTGCTATTGTGATATGATGCTCCTCCTTGAACACTTCAAAGTTACACACTTGAGACTTGCCAGCAGATGAATGAATGGTAGCAAGTGACTCACCTGACCGCATTCATGTATCCTCAGTAACTCATGTCTTAGGATGATTTTGATACCTTTCCTACCTGGAGCATCCTCCTCTTACCTAAAAGTGCCTGTCAAGACTCATTTCCACATCTGGGCCAAAAAGTGTTCTTCATCATTGTTCATACCAACAAGGCACTCCTGCAAAGTTAGCCAGAAAGGTATAGTTGTAAACAAATACAGATTAACTTCCTAGTTGGGTTTATTTATCCCAATTTATTGATCAATATACAAAAAAGAACATTTATTTTTTTCTTTTTCCTTTTTTTTACATTTTATTATTATTATTATCATTTTATGATACAGTTCCGTAGGCTCCTGGCATTTCCCTTACCCGCTTCCCAATTCCCTCCCCCCCATCTAGTTCCTCTGTATCATTACTAACATATAGTTCTTCAGACATAATCATATGTCCATTATTCCGGGCATGGACAATGCCAGAGAGTCCAGCATCCTATTGTTAAGATACAGTGAACAGTTTCATTGTAAGTCCATCTTTGTCTGGAAGTAAGAAATGCATACCACACTGCATCCTCACATCTGGATGTTAGTCTCCATTTTACAGCTACTGTACATCCCCTCAAATGAAAAGTCATAATACAAAATCAACAATAAAAAGAAAAATAGAAATTTACAATGCCATGAAGTCAAATGACATGTTACTAGATATGACAGTCTCCATTACACAGTTACTATACATCCCCTTAAGTGAAAAACCACAAAACAAAATCAACATCTGGGAGAAAAAAGAAATGAACAACACCAAGATGTTAAGTAACAGGCTGTTAAATGACTAACGTGTAGCTGAAGAAGTGAAAATCAAGAACCTTCTTGAAGAAAATGATGCTACTGTATGATCTAGGAGTCATTGAATGATTTAATCAGAAGAAAGTGTTTTGAAGAGATGAAACAACAAAACCCATGTGCTACAGTTTCTGCTGATTTTTGTTGGTGAAGTGTTTCTCTTCTAGACAATAAATAGATGTTGTTTTCTTCTTTATTCCAGTCTACTAATCTATGACATTTGATTGAGCTTAAGCCATTTACATTCAGAGTTTAATATGTATGGATGTTACTTTGCTCCTATCATTTTAGGAATGGGTTGTTCATTGGTTTAGTCTTCTGTTCTCAGTTTACTGGGATGTTCTTAGCATGACCTGATCCAGCTCTGCTTCCAGCTTTTTGTTTCCTTCCCCCGATGACAGGAAATATCTTCCAATTCTGAGAGTCTTTCTTCTGCTTGCTTCATTCTATTTTGGAGACTCTCCATTGTACTTTTAATTTGCTCTACTGTGTTCTTAATTTCTGATATATCAGCCTTGATTTGCTTTTTTGCTCCCTTAAATTCTCTGAACTCTTGTATATGCTTCTCATATTTGATCAGAATCTTTAAAATGAGTTTTATGGATTCTGTATGTCCCATTTTCTTGATGTCTTCCTCAGTTAACTCTGAGGTTGACATAGGGTTTTGCTCCTTTACAGGGGAGTTTTCAGTAATATTCATTGTGCCTTTGTCTCTTCTTTTGCTCTTGGTCATTGCACTTCTGGTTGGCAGAGTCTTCTCCTTGGGGCAGGTTTCTAAGCTGTGTCACCCACAGGTCTACAATGTGATTTTACTTATTGCAGTTGGTACACAACTCTTTGCTTGCAGCCACTTGTACCACAACTTCCAGCAAGTTCCAGGTCTGGGTTCTTATGTCAGATTTCCACCACTGTGGTCTGTACAGCCTCTGCTCCTGGCTCACCACTCTCCACCTCCTGTGATACCATGCTGAAGCTGCACCATTGTCTCTACAACCTTTCTCCCACTTCCAGTTGGAGCAGGTCCCAGAATTAGAGAGACACAAGTGTCCTATATAGCTAGGTTGTTGGTGGCGCTGATCTTGCTGGAACCTGTTGGACGTTAGGTTTGGGTGCCACATGGACCTTTTTTGACCCGTACAATGCCACAGTCGGTATTATTTTCTTGTGGGACCAGTGCAATCCACTGATGTCAGTAGTTCTTGCGAGCTCAGCACATGCGCAGTTCACTGTTGTCCCTTGTAGTTCTAAAGCTATTGCCACAGTGTACAAAATGACGCCTGACATACCACTATTAGAGTTCTTGATCTGCTGGCCATCAGGTCTGAGGGCTACCCAGACCTGGCCCAGGTGGAGCCTGTAGAATGCCACGTCACTGCAGCTCACTGAGTCAGAAATGAGTTCACTCCCAGCTCAGCGTATGTTCAGTCCTTTCACTTGCCCTTTGCCTCCTTCGGCAAAATGGCGCCCAATTCAGCTCTAGGGGACTGACTGGACTGTGAAATCCACCCTGTTTCCACACTGCCTATCTGGAATCTGTTGCTCTGTCTCTGCTCCTGGTCAAATTAAATGGACCAGCAGGATGGACAGTTCTTTGTCTGGTTTTACCTCCCAAGCTCCCAGTGAAAGTCCTCTCCCAACTTGTTGCTGGTGGAGTTCTGGCTGCTGGTGGAGTTCAGATTGCCATTAGCTGAATGCTGCTGGAGTATCAGTCATTGCAACACCACACTGTTGTGTCCCCTGCTTTCCTGTGTCTGTCAGTCTCCAGGTACCCCTCTGCTGTTGTTCTGTCCTCTCCTATTTCCTGGAATATGTCTACTCTGCTTCATCCTGATTAAATGTTTTCCTTCTGTTTAAACATGTCCTTACTCTATTCCGCCATCTCTATTCTCCAAAAGAGAAAATTAAAAATACAGTGCCTTATTATAATTCCACCAAAATTTCAGCTTTTCTGTTCTTAGAGAAGTGGCTAGGCAAATTAAATATTTCTGTCTTGCCATTTACTTTACACATCGTCAAAACTCTAAATTCCCTGAAACGCCCTTGACTTGTACTTCATGATTGCATCTTCTAGAACAAGAATCCAATGACTGACTGATTGCCTCTTCAAAAATAGATATTTCCAACCCTACTTCAAAATTCCATCCCAGGTAAGGACATTTATGTCCATCAGCAGACATCCACTAATTAGAAGAAGCAAGGTCTTTATACAAGATGAGCTTTATTTCGGTGCTTATTGTATACAACTAAATATAAGATTTTATTAACAGATAAGCTAAATTCTTCTGGCCTAGAGTAAACAATGAAATTCCCTGGAGAAAACAGAGTATATGAACACTAAAATGCTTTAACAAGAAAATATTTGTATTAGTTTCCTAGTGTATGCTAGAAAATGTTAAGTGTTGTTAATGCAAAGAATTAGCCATGTTCTATTCCCTTGAGAAAGAGTCTAGTATAACAGTCAACCTTGTTAATGTTAAGTGTAAAGGATCAATAACCCTGCAGGACATGCTTGGTACAGTACAAAGTTCTAATGAAAGTATGACTTCGCTTGTTGAAAGATGGTCAGACAATGGGAACCAAGACAGGAAATTTCCCTTCCCTCATTCAATCTCTTCCTTGCTCTGTCTCTCTCTCTCTCTCTCTCTCTCTCTCTCACACACACACACACACACACACACACACACACACACAATTTACTACCTGACTCTTAAAACTATTTTTTTGGTCAAAAATTTCCTCCTGTCTCCCTATTTCTATTCACAACTTAGTGGTGTCAGGGAGGCAGGATTCTTCTCTGGACCCTTTGTCCTCCAGTGGGTACACAAATGTGTGAGTCTCTCAGGTCCTAAGCATTTGTAGAACAGCCCTGTTTGTGAGTGGTAAGGGACGCCGTGGAGTAATGAGCTCCTTCTTTTGCCGCAAGGAGAAGAAAAGGTTGTTTGTCACTCCTTAGGAGAGGGCATTGAATTTATTGCAAACCTGATTTAGAGCACTGCTGGTTCATTAAACTCAGGTTCTTAATGTTCAGAAACTATAAGATCTGATACGACCATCTGGACCATACTAGGGGCAATGCTAGTTATTTATACCTTCAAATTACTTACACTTTGAAATAAAATTGCCAATTTCAGTCTAATTAAGTCACATCTCCTTCAGGAAATAGAAGCAAAGTAAATTTTAATAGTTCCCAAATCCCTTGCATCATTTGGCTTGAAATAATGATAGGTTTAAGATTTAACACAATGATAGTTACATAAAATGCCTTAATAATATAACCAATTCTTATGTTAATAAAGTCAATTGATCACTCATACTTGGCATGAGTCTTTAATACTGCGTATACGCATCATTGTCAATATATACACATGATTTCTGTTTCAAAATTCAAATTACAAGAGAGGTGTTTTCTTGATAACCTCAAATTAAAAAAGAAGCATCAAGAAAGTTAAATATCTTTCCTAAACATACACAAGGAAGTAAATGAAAAAGCAAAGATTTAAACATCACTATATACACTTACTCTTTGCGTTCATGGACTCAGAATCCATCCTTGTATTCAACCAACCATGACAGAAACTATTCAGAAAACAGTTGCATGTGCATTGAACATTTTCGGATTGTTTTCCTGTCATGATTCCTTACATAATTATTGACATAGCATTTCAAAGATTTTGTATTTAATTTATTTGAAGGACAGAGCAAAAGGAAGAGTGAGAGCAAGAGAGGTCTTTCATATGCTGGCTAACTCCCTAGCTGGTTGCAATGGCAAGGGATGGACTGGGTCAGACAGAGCCAGTAGCTGGGAACTTCTTCTAGGTCTCCCATGAGGAAGGGCCCAAGAGCTTGGGCCACCTCATGCTATTATCTTAGGCACAATGGCAGGGAACTGAATCAGAAGTGGAGCAATGAGGACTCAAACTGGCATCCATACAGAATAAAAATAGTATGGGCAGCTTCACCCTCTATGCCACAGTGCTGCCCTCTTGGTATAGCATTTGCATTGTGTTAGCTATTAAAACATTCGAGACGAGGGCCCAGCACAATGATACTCACACTAAACCCTTGCCATACATGTACCAGGAACCCGTATGGGCACTGGTACATGCCCCGGATGCTTCACCTCCCCTCCAGTTCCTGCTTGTGGCATGGGAAAGCAGTAGAAGATGGCCCAAAGCTTTGGGATCCTATACCCTAGAGGAAGCTCCTGGCTCCTGACTTTAGATTGCTTCAGGTGGGGAGCGAACCAGTGGATAACAGATTTTTTTTCTCTTCCTATCTCCTTCTCTGTATAAATCTGCCTTTCCAATCAAATTAAATCAACCTTAAAAAAAAAAAGAATATTTTTTACATAAGCCAGAGACTCAAGATGGCAGAGTAGGGTAGGTACACATTTAAACAGATGGAGATACATTAGCTAGTATAAAACAGAGAGGAAATTCCAGGAAACTGGAGAGGACAGAACATGAGCAGAGAGGTACCTGGAGGCTGACAGACACAGGAAGGCAGCAGACACAATGGTGTGGTGTTGCAGTGACTGATACTCCAGCAACATTCACCAAGTGGCAATCTGAATTGCAGAGGCTGCCAGAACTCTACCAGCAACAAGGTAGAATCACTTAGTGGGAGCTCAGGAGGTAAATCCAGACAAAGATCTGCCCGTCCTGCTGCTCTGTTTGATTTGACCAGGAGCAGAGACAGAGCAGCAGATCCCAGATGGGCAGTGCGGGAACAGGGTGGATTTCACAGCCCAGCCATCCCCCTAGAGCTGAATCAGGTGCCATTTTGCTTAAGCAGGCAAGGACTATGAGACAGGACTTTGCATGCTTTGAGTTGGGAGTGAACTCATTTGTTGCTCAGTGAACTGCAACAACGTGGCATCCTACAGGATACACCCAAGACAGGTCCAGGTAGCCCTCAGGCCTGATGGCCAGCAGATCAAGAACTCTAGTAGTGGCACATCAGGAGCCATTTCTTACAGTGTGACAAAGAATTTAAGACTGCATGGACAACAGTGAGTTGCACGTGTGCTGAGCTGGGAGTGAACTCACTGAGCTCAGTGCATTGCACAAGTCCCATATGGAAAATAATACTGACTTTGGCATCGTATGGATCAAAATGGGTCCGTGTGGCCCTCAGACCTAATGGCCAAGAGCTTCCAGCAATATCGGTACCACCAACACCCTAGCTGTTTAGAATACCTGGTGTCTCCCTAATTTTGGGAACTGCTTGAACCAGAAATGGGAGAAAGATTGTAGAGATAATGGTACAGGCTCAGCATGGTATCACAAGAGGTGGAGAGTGGGGAGCCAGGATCAGGCAATGGAGACTATAATGAAATCTAACATAAGACCCTCACTGCAGGGAGTGGCACAAGTCACTGCAAGTAATGAGGATGTACCAACTTCAACTGCAATAAGTAAAATCAAATTGTAGAGCTGAGACTGGGCGAAAGGGAAGAATGTGAGAACCAGAACTACAATGACCAAGAGTAAAACAAGAGAACGAGGAACAATGAACATTATGAAGACTCCCCAGCAAAGGAATAAAAACCTTTGCCAACATCAGAGTTCACTGAGGAAGACATCAAGAAAATGGGGGATACAGAATTCAAAACACTTATTATAAAACTTCTTGTCAATAAAGAGAACACATAAAGCAGATGTTCAAAGAATGAAAGGATATGTCACATTGGAAATGAATCAAATGAAAGCTGATATATCAGAAATAAAGAATACAGTGGAGCAAATTAAAGGTACAGTAGAGAGTCTCCAAAATAGAATGAAGGAGGCACAAGAAAGAATCTCGACATTTGAAGATGTTTCCTGTCACGGGGGTTCGGTGGAATCTGGAAGCAGAGCTGGATCAGGCTAGGAAAGAAACAATATTCAGAAATTGAAAGACACTATTAAAAGGCCAAGTATAAGATTATGGAAGTCCCAGATGGTGCAGAAAGAGAAGCTGAGTTTGCAAATGTATTTAACACAATAATAAGGGATAATCTCCCTAACCTAGAGAAAGAATTGGGAAACAACATCCAAGAGGGGTACAGGCCTCCCAACAGGGTTGACAAAAGGTGGTCTTCACCAAGACACATGATCATGAAGCTGTCTTCAACTGAATATAAGGAAAAGATCCTTAAATGTGTACATGAAAGAAATCAATTTGCATGTAAAGGAATGCCAATTAAACTCACAGGAGATCTCTCACAGGAAACTCTACAGGCAAGAAGAGAATGGAGTAATATAGTCCAGATTCTAACAGAAAAAAATTGTAGGCCTAGGATAACATATCCAGCAAAGCTTTCTTTTGTCTTTGAAAATGAAATAAAACTCTTCCACAGTCAAGAAAAGTTGAAAAATATGCCTCTTCCAAACCTGTCCTACAAATAATACTTCAAGATATTCTCTTGACTGAGAAGAGGAATAGCATCCACCAAAACCAAAGGCAAATGTGAAGAACATCTCAGTGAAGACTAAATCAAAGAACAACCCATTGCTAAAATGACAGGACCAAATTACCACCTATTTGTATTTGAATGTAAACAGATTAAACTCATCAATCAAATGTCACAGATTGGTAGACTGGATTAAAAACAAAACCCATCTATTTGTTGCCTACAGGAAATACATCTCACCAACAAAGATCAGCAGAAACTGTATCTCATGGTCTTTGATATTTTACTTAAGTTTCATCTTTTCAAAACACTTCCTTCTGATTAAATTCTTCAGTGACTCATAGATCATATAGAAGCATCATTTTTAGGAAGGTTCTTGATTTTTCATTTCTTCAGCGACACATTAGTCATTCAGTAACATGTTATTAGCTTCATGTCATTGTCAATTCTTTTTTTCTTCCTGTTGTTGATTTTGTATTGTGGCTTTTTATTTAAGGGGATGTATATTAATGGTGTAATGAAGACTATCATATCTAGATGTGAGGATATAATACAGTATGCATCTCTACAAAGATGGACTCCCAATCAAAACTGTCCAATGACTTGACTCTCTGTCATTGTCAATGCCTACAATGATGGACATATGACTGTGTATTAAGACTGTACTATAGCAATGATATAGGGGAACTCAGTGAAGGGGGAGGGAATGGGGAGGTTGTAAGGGAAATCCGAGAGACTATGGAAATGTATCATATAATGATAATAATAAAAAGAAGTAAAATTTTTTTAAAAAAAGAAGCAGAACATTAAAAATAACAAAAGCTGGTCCCGGTGTAGTAGCCTAGTAGGTGAAATTCTCACCTGGAGCGCAACAGGATCCCAATGTGGGCACTGTTTCTAATCCAGGCAGCCCTGCTTCCCATCCAGCTCCCTGGTTGTGACCTGGAGGGCAATCGAGGATGGCCCAAAGTCTTGGGACCCTGTACCCGCATGGGAGACCCTGGAAGAGGCTCCTTGTTGCTTGCTTCTGATTGGCTCAGCTCCAATCTTTGCGGCCATTTGTGGAGTGAATCATCAGACAGAAGTATCTTCTGTCTGTCTCTCCTCCTCTCTGTGTATCAGACTGTCCAATAAAAATAAATCTTTAAAATTTAAAAAATAACAAAAACATGACTTATAAACCGGTTGTTCAAGGACAAGCACCATAAGGATAACAGAGTATTTTACATAATTTTGTCAAGTAAGTTACAGATAAATTGACATTTGTTCAGATTTCTGCACCGAATAAGAAAGCAAGTCACGTGGATACTTGAGGAAATGGACTTGAGTCAAGATTTTTCGTGGGATATTTGGGAACTGGCTACAGCAGAGTAAATCACTGGTGTGGTGATGGGATGTGGGAAGGAGCAGAGCACATAAGGCAGATGATGTTTCACTGCACGGACATTGGCTTCACCCTAAGACAAAGTACAAGTGAACGGAAGGGTTTAAGTACAGCTACAATGTCATCCGATTTGTGCACTCAAAGGCTCATTCTGAGGTTATTATGTTTTTTAAAATTTTATTTTATTTTCATTACAAAGTCAGATATACAGAGAGGAGGAGAGACAGAGAGGAAGATCCTCCATCTGATGATTCACTCCCCAAATGACTGCAACAGCCTGTGCTGCACCATCTGAAGCCAGGAAGCAGGAACCTCTTCCTTGTCTCCCATACAGGGGCAGAGTCCCAAGGCTTTGGGCCATCCTCAACTGCTTTCCCAGGCCACAGGCAGGGAGCTGGATGGGAAGTGGAGCTGCCAGGATTAGAACCAGCGCCCATATGGGATCCTAGCATGTTCAAGGCGAGGACTTCAGCCGCTAGGCCATGCCGCCAAGCCCATTCTGAGGTTATTTTAAAGAAATATTTTTTTAATTCCAACTTTCCACCTCATTTTAAGATTTTTTTTTTTTAGAAAGTCAGATTTACAGAGAAAAATAATCTTCCATCCACTGGTTCACTCTTCAAGTAGCCAATGGTCGGAGCTGAACCAATTGACAGCCAGGAACTTCTTCAAGGTCTCCTACATGGGTGCAGGGTCCCATGGTTTTGGCCCATCCTCTACTGCTTTCCCAGGTGACTAGGAGGGAGTTGGATGGGAAGTAGCGCAACCAGAATATGAATCGGCGCCCATACATGCCCTAAAACCTTTTGATTTCTTGCCACCTGTATGATTACAGAAGGAATAAAGTTGCTAACCAGATTTAGGAAGCTTATCCTAGATTATCCTAATGGATCCAACGTAACCACACGGCTTCTTTTGAGTGAAAGAGAGGGGAAGGAGAGTTAAGCACAATTAGGATATTATGAACAGTCTATCACCAAAAGAAACTCAATCTCAAGAAAAGCATGTCTCAATAATCAAAAGCTAGATTCAGTTATTCTGGGCCGATTCTTTTAGTCATGTGTCTCTAGGGAGGAAGAGATTCACTTCATCTTACAATGGCTCAGGTTTTACTATAAAGCCACTTTTAATCTAGACAATGATTTTTAAAAATGAGACTTTATCTTAAAAAAGAAATAGCACTGGGCCTGGCGGCGTGGCCTAGCGGCTAAAGTCCTCGCCTTGAAAGCCCCGGGATCCCATATGGACGCTGGTTCTAATCCCGGCAGCTCCACTTCCCATCCAGCTCCCTGCTTGTGGCCTGGGAAAGCAGTTGAGGACGGCCCAAAGCTTTGGGACACTTCACCCACGTGGGAGACCTGGAAGAGGTTTCAGGTTCCCGGCTTCGGATCGGCGCGCACCGGCCCGTTGCGGCTCACTTGGGGAGTGAATCATCGGACGGAAGATCTTCCTCTCTGTCTCTCCTCCTCTGTGTATATCTGGCTGTAATGAAATGAATAAATCTTAAAAAAAAAAAAAGAAGAAATAGCAGTCCTAACATAATCCAAGGAGCCTTTTCAAATCAAAGCTTATTTTGATCCCCAGAGTGTGAAACGTTTTCACTGTATTGAAACATCAGCCAATGCTCATTATTCTATATGCTTATGCACATTGGGAATTCTTCATCTTATTTCTCTTAGGCATCCCGGTGGGTTCTAAGAAAAGCTCTATTGAGATCCCATTTTGTTTGCATGGTTAAAAGAAGGCATATTGGCATTCTTCTAATCTGGTGGTGGTTTAAACCCAAATTCCAGATTAAGGAGGTTTAAATGTCTGTAGTTACAGCTCCGGAGAACACATCAGTGAATCTTCACAGATTTCCTGCATCAGCGTTTATGACTGGAACTATAAGAGAAGATGTCGCCTTCTACACAGTCCTCTTGCAGATCCATTCTCTGTTGCAGATCCCTCACCTGAATCATAACACATTTAATGTATCTGAGAAGAGTGGGCAA
The DNA here is from genome assembly GCF_030435755.1 of Ochotona princeps. Taxonomy (NCBI): domain Eukaryota; kingdom Metazoa; phylum Chordata; class Mammalia; order Lagomorpha; family Ochotonidae; genus Ochotona; species Ochotona princeps. Next base: position 21,117,250 of record NC_080832.1, read on the forward strand.
ATCGATCCCCCTGGGTGCTCTCTCTGGAAGCTTCTCATTAATTAGTACTCTCACCGGGTCATATGACTTTCTAGGGTTAATGGTTGACATCCTCTAGTGGCCGCAGTACAAGTGGCAAATTCATGCACTTTGGAACCCAAACTGAGTCTTGAAAAGTCATTTGAATAAATTTCTGTGCCTTCAGGCAGAATCATTGGGGCAAAATATGAGACATATTTGTTTTGAAAACTTTCAACAAAGTAGGTTCCAAGACAAGAACAATAACTCCAAGAAATTCCGTCAGTGTCTAGCAATCTTCATCATTAATTTTCATTGTCGCTGTCAAGATTTTTTTAAATCCATGAGCCTGGGAAATAGATCCAGAATCCAAATAATTTCTGGATGTCAAGTTATCCATCAATTGGGTGTGATTCCCTAGAAAGTGTAGGTAACTTTTGCTGCCTTGTAACAAAGAAGCAGTCAAGGTCTTCATTACGTCCCAAGGGAATCTAAGCCAGAGTGACTTCCATTCATTCTAAAATTAACTACTGACTTCAAGAGGGTGAAACTGTATGTTTCATTTCTACTTACCAGAACGAACCAGTATTTTAGATTTTCATTTTTGGTTGTTCATTTTAATTTTTCTTCTCCTTGAAATTTGCCTTTCAAAGGAGATATGCAGGTCATAAAAGAAGTACTTGCTATAAATGCTAAATATGTATACAATTATTTGTCATCTGTTTGCATAAAGGTAGGAATTTCTGTAAACAGAGAATTTTGCTAATTATTGCTGATCATAGGATCCTTGAAAAAAAGTCAGAATTTGGTAAGGGAAAAATTATGTTCTAAGAAAATGACAAAGCAAAACTAGCTGAAAACCATGATAGTTACTAATCGTCATATTCTTTACACTTTTTGATAACATCAACTTTCAACTTATATTGACAATTATGTTACATGGTAAGGGTTGCTGCTATGTAAATCCCCATTAGCACCTTTGAGCCCTGACATCAAGTTCTGCAGCACATATTCCTTCAGGATCAGAGGAGAAAGAACGGAAGATTAAAGTCCTACAAATCAGGCTTAAAAAAAGTAGATCTGGGGATATTGCAAGAGATACTTGTGATGAGAAAAACGGCCCAGAATTCCATGGAAAGGAAAGAAACAGCATAAAAAGCGGTAAAAGAGAAGTTCAAGGTAAGAATAGTCACTGGGGTTTTGTTTGTTTTGTTTTTGCTTTTGCTTTTTTGAGAGAAAAGGAGAGACAAAAAAAATTTTTCATCTGCTGGTTCATTCTCCAAGTGGCCTCAATAGCCAGAGCTGAGCCAATCCAAAGCCAGGAGCCAGGAGCTTCTTCCGGGTTTCATCGGTGGGTGCAGGGTCCCAAGTCCTTGAGCGATCCTCTACTGCCTTCCCAGGCCAAAAACAGGGAGCTTGATGGGAAGTGGAGCATCTGGGACATGAATTGGCTCCCCTATGGGATCCCGGTGCTTGAAGTGAGAAGATTAGCCAATTGAGCTATTGCACTGGGTCTAAGAGTAACAACTAGTAGATTGACTGAGTTTTCAGGGAAGTTGGGGGTGTGTATGTTTATCTTTTGACACTTTTTCCTAAAGGTTAGTTTTATGTTGGACTGAAAGGTAAGGAGCTTTCTTTATCTGCCTAATAATCCTTGGCTGTCAATCTAAGAGTAAGGGCCAACAATTTAAAACCTAATCACAAGCTTTCCGGAGCTTGAGGAAGCAGCTTGTTGACTTATGGGATTCAAGGAGAAAACTTTGATGTGATTTTGGTAAGTGTTGGTATCTGGGCAGGGGCAGAGGTTGATGTCATTCTTCCGGTTCTGATCAATTCTGTTAAAGGAACATCTCCCAACCACTTAGCTAGGGAGTGGTAGGTCAGGTTTTTGGTTCCCTGGGAGCTGAGTGAAACCAGGGAGACCAGGGTACACCATTCCCATGAAGACTTCAGCTTATCCCTCTGCTGTCAATGCCATGTTCATGTGTCCTCCACTGCGTGTGGTTAGACACCACTGGTTGTTTATCTCCAAAGATAACTCCAAGTCTAGCTGAGGTTGTAGAAGGTCATCGCAAAGGAAGTGTAGTTGTCTCTTTAAGAGAGTTCACATCAAGCCTGCTGGTTTCAGATTCCGTTGTTTTACTCCACATTCTGAGCTACCTGGCTCAGCAATTGCTGCAGCAGATACAAATTTCAGGTCAGTTACAGGAGAAGATTCAGCATGGAAATCAATAAACACTAAACTTTAAGGCTTTCTTCTTTTTTTTTTCCCAGAGTGTCTTTCCAACACACCCCTGCTGTTCTAAAAATTTGTCGACAACATCATCAAGTGTGATCTCTTTATCCATTAGCCCAAATTACACTTATACTGAGGAAAAAAAGTTATATTTTAATTATAATTCTTTTGACAATATAAACATAAGGGTGACTTATCAGACAATTCACATGATACATGTAAATTGAACCGAGTTGTCCCATGGTATCACTAGGGGACTGGTTCCAGGACCCCCAAAGGCATTAATCAATCCATGGATACGAAAGCCCTTACACAAAATGCTGTAGTACTTGCATAGAATCTATTTATATTCTCTCAGGCATTTTTCATCTCTTCTAGATCTTTTTTCTTTTTTAGAAATTTTTACTTCTTCTTCTTATTACTATTATTGTTACCATTTTATGATACAGTTCCATAGGTACTTGGATTTCCCTTACTACCTTCCCAATTCCCTCTTCCACACTGAGTTTCCCTGTATTATTACTATAGTGTAATTCTTCATACACAGTCATACGTCCATCATTGCAGGCATTGACAATGGCATAGAGTCCAGCATCCTATTGTAAAGATACAGTAAACAGTTTTGTTGGGAGTCCTTTTTTTGTCTGAAAGTAGAGATGCATACTGCATTGCACCTTCACATCTAGATATGATAGTCTTCATTACACTGTTACTATTCATCCCCTTAAATAAAAAGCCACAATACAAAATCAACAACAGGAAGAAAAAAAGAATTGACAATGACATGAAGCTAATAACATGTTACTAAATGACTAATGTGTCGCTGAAGAAATGAAAATTAAGAACCTTCCTGAAGAAAATGATGCTACTGTATGATCTATGAGTCACTGAAGAATTTAATCAGAAGAAAGTGTTTTGAAGAGATGAAACTAAGTAAAAAAAATAAAAATTCATGAGATACAGTTTCTGCTGATCTTTCTTGGTGGGATATGTCTCCTGTAGGCAACAAATAAATGGGTTTTGTTTTTAATCCAATCTACTATTCTATGATGTTTGGTTGATGTGTTTAAGCTATTTACATTCAGGATTAATTTGGATGGGTGGTAATTTGGTCCTGACACTTTAGCAATGGGTTGTTCTTTGATTTAGTCTTCTGTTGACACTTTACTGAGATGTTCTTCACATTTGCCTTTGGTTTTGGTGGGTGCTATTCCTCTTCTCAGTCAAGAGAATATCTTGAAGTATTATTTGTAGGACAGGTTTGGAAGAGGCATATTTTTCAACTTTTCTTGACTGTGGAAGAGTTTTATTTCATTTTCAAAGACAAAAGAAAGTTTTGCTGGATACGTTATCCTGGGTTGACAATTTTTTGCCTTAGAATCTAGACTATATCACTCCATTCTCTTCTTGCCTGTAGAGTTTCCTGTAAGAGTTCTCCTGTGAGTTTAACTGGCATTCCTTTACATGCAAATTGATTTTTTTCACGTGCAGATTTTTTTTTAAAGATTTATTTATTTCATTACAAAGTCAGATATACAGAGAGGAGGAGAGACAGAGAGGAAGATCTTCCATCTGATGATTCACTCCCCAAGTGAGCTGCCGGGAACCAGGAACCTCTTCCTTGTCTCCCACGCGGGTGCAGTGTCCCAGTGCACTGGGCCGTCCTGGACTGCTTTCCCAGGCCACAAGCAGGGAGCTGGATGGTAAGTAGAGCAGCCGGTATTAGAACCGGCACCCACATAGGATCCCGGGGATTTAAGGTGAGTACTTTAGCTGCTAGGCCATGCCGCCGGGCCATTCATGTGCACATTTCAGGATCTTTTCCTCATATTCGATTCAAGACAACTTGATGATAATGTGTCTTGGTGAAGAACGCTTTTGATCTAACCCTGTTGGGAGACCTGTGAGCCTCCTGGATGTTGTTTCCAAATTCTTTCTCTAGATTAGAGAAAATTTCCCCTGTTACTTCATCGAATGTAATCCAAGTTTCTCTTTCTGCACCTTCTGTGACTTCCATAATTCTTATACTTGGCCTTTTAATAGTGTCTTTCAGTTTCTGAATATTTTTTCTTTCCTAGCCTGTTCCAGCTCTGCTTCCAGATTCCACCGACCCCTGTGACAGGAAATATCTTCAAATGTTGAGATTTTTTCTTCTGCCTCCTTCTTCTATTTTGGAGAATCTCCACTGTACCTTTAATTTGCCCCATATATTCTTCATTTCTGATATATCAGCTTTCATTTGATTCATTTCCAATGTGACATATTCCTTACATTCTTTGAACATCTGCTTTATGTGTTCTCTTTATTGACAAGAAGTTTTTAACAAGTGTTTTCGGAGGAATAAAGATGCAGAATAGGGCAAGGACACGTTTAAACGGACGGAAAAACATTGAATCAGGATGAAGCAGAGTAGACATATTCCAGGAAATGGGAGAGGACAGAACAACAGCAGAGGGGTACCTGGAGACTGACAGACACAGCAAAACAGGGGACACAACGGTGTGGTGTTGCAGTGAATGATACTCCAGCAGCATTCAGCTAACGGCAATCTGAACTCCACCAGCAGCCAGAACTCCACCAGCAACAAGTTGGGAGGGGACTTTCATTGGGAGCTTAGGAGGTAAACCCAGACAAAGAACTGTCTGTCCTGCTAGTCCGTTTAATTTGACCAGGAGCAGAGACAGAGCAGAAGATCCCAGATGGACAGTGCGGGAACAGGGTGGATTTCACAGTCCAGTCAGTCCCCTAGAGCTGAATTGGGCGCCATTTAGCCGAAGGAGGCAAAGGCAATGTAAAGGACTGAACATACGCTGAGCTGGGAGTGAACTCATTTCTGACTCAGTGAGCTGCAGTGACGTGGCATTCTACAGGCTCCACCCAAGACAGGTCTGGGTAGCCTTCAGACCTGATGGCCAGCAGATCAAGAACTCTAATAGTGGTAAGTCAGGCGTCATTTTGTACACTGTGGCAATAGCTTTAGAACTACAAGGGACAACAGTGAACTGCGCATGTGCTGAGCTCGCAAGAACTACTGACATCAGTGGATTGCACTGGTCCCACAAGAAAATAATACCGACTGTGGCATTGTATGGGTCAAAAAAGGTTCGTGTGGCACCCAGACCTAACGTCCAACAGGTTCCAGCAAGATTAGCGCCACCAACAACCTAGCTATATAAGACACCTTGTGTCTCTCTAATTCTGGGACCTGCTCCAACTGGAAGTGGGAGAAAGGTTGCAGAGACAATGGTGCAGCTTCAGCACAGTATCACAGGAGGTGGAGAGTGGTGAGCCAGGAGCAGAGGCTGTACAGACCACAGTGGTGGAAATCTGACATAAGAACCCAGACCTGGAACTTGCTGGAGGTTGTGAGCAAAAGGTTGTGTACCAACTGCAATAAGTAAAATTGCATTGTAGACCTGTGGGTGACACAGCTTAGAAACCTGCCCCAAGGAGAAGACTCTGCCAACCAGAAGTGCAATGACCAAGAGCAAAAGAAGAAGACAAAGGCACAATGAATATTACTGAAAACTCCCCTGCAAAGGAGCAAAACCCTATGTCAACCTCAGAGTTAACTGAGGAAGACATCAAGAAAATGGGACATACAGAATCCATAAAACTCATTTTAAAGATTCTGATCAAAAATGAGAAGCACATACAAGAGTTCAGAGAATTTAAGGGAGCAATAAAGCAAATCAAGGCTGATATATCAGAAATGAAGAACACAGTAGAGCAAATTAAAAGTACAATGGAGAGTCTCCAAAATAGAATGAAGCAAGCAGAAGAAAGAGTCTCAGAATTGGAAGATATTTCCTGTCATCAGGGGGAAGGAAGCAAAAAGCTGGAAGCAGAGCTGGATCAGGCCAAAAAAAGCATTCAAGAATTGAAAGACACTATTAAGAGGCCAAATAGAAGAGTTATGGGAGTCCCAGAAGGTGCAGAAAGAGAAGCTGAGTTTGCAAATGTATTTATTGAAAAAATAAAGGGAAAATCTCCCTAATCTAGAGAAAGAATTGGGAAACAACATCCAGGAGGGACACAGAACTCCCAACAGACTTGATCAAAAGAGATCTTCACCAAGACACATGATCATCAAGCTCTCTTCAATTGAGCAAAAGGAAAAGATCCTGAAATGTGCACGTGAAAAAAATCAATTGACATATAAAGGAATGCCAATTAAACTCACAGGAGATCTCTCACAGGAAACTCTAGAGGCAAGAAGAGAATGGAGTGACATATTCCAGATTCTAAAAGCAAAAAATTGTCGGCCTCAGATACCATATTCCGCAAAGCTTTCTTTTGTGTTTGAAAATGAAATTAAGTTCTTCAACAGTAAAGAAAAGCTAAAAGAATTTGCCTTTTCCAAACCTGCCCTACAAATGATACTTAAGGAAGTTCTCTTGACAGAGAGGAGGAATAGCACCCACCAAAACCAAAAGCATACGTGAAGAACATCCCGGTAAAATGACAACAGAAGACTAAACCAATGAACAACCCATTCCTAAAATGATAGGGGCAAAGTACCATCCATACATACTAAACTCTGAATGTAAATGGCTTAAGCTCAATCAAATGTCATAGATTAGTAGACCGGATTGAAAAACAAAACCCATTTGTTTATTGTCTGGAGGAGACACACTTCAACAAAGATCAGCAGAAACTATATCACATGGGTCTTTGATATTTTAGTTAGTTTCATCTCTTCAAAACACTTTCTTCTGATTAAATCATTCAATGACTCCTAGATCATACAGTAGCATCATTTTCTTCAAGAAGGTTCTTGATTTTCATTTCTTCAGCTACACGTTAGTCATTTAGTAGCATGTTACTTAACATCTTGGTGTTGTTTATTTCTTTTTTCTCCCGGACGTTGATTTTGTTTTGTGGCTTTTCACTTAAGGGGATGTATAGTAACTGTGTAATGGAGACTGTCATATCTAGTAACATGTCATTTAACTTCATGGCATTGTAAATTTCTATTTTTCATTCTATTGTTGATTTTGTATTATGGTTTTTCATTTGAGGGGATATACAGTAGCTGTAAAATGGAGACTAACATCCAGATGTGAGGATACAATATAGTATGCATTTTTACTTACAGACAAAGATGGACTTACAATGAAACTGTTCACTATATCTTGACAATAGGATGCTGGACTCTCTATCATTGTCCATGCCTGCAGTGATGGACATATGATTATGTCTGAAGAACCATATGTTAGTAATGATACAGAGGAAGTAGATGAGGGGGAGGGAATTGGGAAGCTGGTAAGGGAAATGCCAGGAGCCTATGGAACTGTATCATAAAATGATTATAATAATAATAGTAAAATGTAAAAGTAAAAAAACAAGCATTTTGAATTCTGTTTCCCCCATTTTCTCGATGTCTTCCTCAGTGAATTCTGACGTTGGCAAGGGCTTTTGATCCTTTGCTGGGGAGTCATCAGTAATATACATTTTGCCTCTGTCTCTTCTGCTCTTGGTCATTGTACTTCTGGTTCTCACATTCTTTCCCTTAGGGCAGGTTTCTAAGCTCTGTCACCCACAGGTCTGTGGTTTGATTTTACTTATTGCAGTTGGTACATGGCTCATTACTTGCAGTGACTTGTGCCACTCCCTGCAGTGAGTTCCAGGTATGGGTTCTTATGTTAGATTTTCATTATAGTCTCCATTGCCTGATCCTGGCTCCCCACTCTCCACCTCTTGTGATACCATGCTGAGCCTGTACCATTATCTCTACAATCTTTCTCCCACTTCTGGTTCAAGCAGTTCCCAGAATTAGGGAGACACCAGGTATTCTAAACAGCTAGGGTGTTGGTGGTACCGATATTGCTGGAAGCTCTTGGCCATTAGGTCTGAGGGCCACACGGACCCATTTTGATCCATACGATGCCAAAGTCAGTATTATTTTCCATATGGGACTTGTGCAATGCACTGAGCTCAGTGAGTTCACTCCCAGCTCAGCACACGTGCAACTCACTGTTGTCCATGCAGTCTTAAATTCTTTGTCACACTGTAAGAAATGGCTCCTGATGTGCCACTACTAGAGTTCTTGATCTGCTGGCCATCAGGCCTGAGGGCTACCTGGACCTGTCTTGGGTGTATCCTGTAGGATGCCACGTTGTTGCAGTTCACTGAGCAACAAATGAGTTCACTCCCAACTCAAAGCATGCAAAGTCCTGTCTCATAGCCCTTGCCTGCTTAAGCAAAATGGCACCTGATTCAGCTCTAGGGGGATGGCTGGGCTGTGAAATCCACCCTGTTCCCGCACTGCCCATCTGGGATCTGCTGCTCTGTCTCTGCTCCTGGTCAAATCAAACAGAGTAGCAGGACGGGCAGATCTTTGTCTGGATTTACCTCCTGAGCTCCCACTAAGTGATTCTACCTTGTTGCTGGTAGAGTTCTGGCAGCCTCTGCAATTCAGATTGCCACTTGGTGAATGTTGCTGGAGTATCAGTCACTGCAACACCACACCATTGTGTCTGCTGCCTTCCTGTGTCTGTCAGCCTCCAGGTACCTCTCTGCTCATGTTCTGTCCTCTCCAGTTTCCTGGAATTTCCTCTCTGTTTTATACTAGCTAATGTATCTCCATCTGTTTAAATGTGTACCTACCCTACTCTGCCATCTTAATTCTCCAATATTCTGCTTTTTTTATCTTCTAGGATATAAGAGGACTGTAAAAATTACAGTTTTTCAAAAACTTCCTGTTACATATAGTGTTTTAGTGAATGAACCACTAGTGCTTTATACAGGGTACAAATGTAAGAAAATAATGGAAAAATGGTTGACCAGGGTAAGGTAGCAGACTTGGATGTCGCACAAGTTCATTCACATACATTTAGAAAAAATAATTTTTATGTTTAGCATTTAACAGATAAGCCCATAGCAGTTTTGTGGAAAGTTGGCAAATTTATAAGTTACTATGAATAATTTTCACAGAGTTTTATATATTTTTAAAAATATTTTTAGAGAGGATGATGTTGATCAATAACATGTCTATCCCATGAAAGCACCACGCAGAGCAGAGACCACCAAAACTCCTGCACACGCACCTTGGGACTTTGTAGTTCCTGGTCAGAAAAGAAGTATGTCATATGGTGGACATGTTTTAAATTCCTCATGTGAGAAGATACAGATACCAGCCTCCCTTCCTTTCACCCCCACCCCTACAAATGATATTGACAAATCTGTGTTTCTGGCAGAAACCCTCTGCTATGCAAGCATTTACTTGGAAAAACGCATTGCACTTTAAAAGAGCATACATACACAAATAAATTCTGATAATCCTTAGTCTCAGAATGAAATTCCAGGAACAATTGAATTCTCTAACTATAGGCCTAAGTATTATTTAACAAAGGCCAAATTTGATGCCAAAACAAAGAAACAAAACAAAGCAACGCTTGAAGAACATGGAAAGCTGCTCCGTTGCGGCATATAGAAGAACCGTTGTGAGATTCCTCATTTTTTCCTGTGCCCTAAATAATTTTCTCTGTCTGAATTTATTTCTTGCTTCCATATCAGAAATTTTGCATCAGCTGTATGATTTCTTTTACACAATGTTGAAACTGCAAACAAGAAGTAAAAGAGATATATAGTTTCATGGGTTTTTTGGCTACATTTTTATGCTTAAAGTAGAAGAAGTAGAAAACACTTGTTCGGCATCTGTGCATTAATCAGGTGCAATAATTTTGTGTTACTTGGAACGATGGATGTGTTTGCTATCTTGATTGAGGCCATGGTTTCACAGCATACACATATGCCAACACATCAAAATATGCATTTAAAATACACAATTTAGTTTTTTGTTAATCACATTTTACTGAGTATATTTTATAATTTTTGAAAGTGTGCACATACTTTCTTAATCTACACTGTATGATAAGCACTGGATTTTTGAAAACCAAAAAGTAGAATTTTTAAAAATTCATTTTTAATTGCAAAGTCAGATATATATAGAGAGAGGAGGAGAGGCAGAGATTAAGATCTTCTGTTGGCTGATTCATTCCCCAAATGACCAGAACAGTCAGAGCTGCGCAAATCTGAAGCCAGAAGTCAGGAACTTCTTCCAGATCTCCTACATGAGTGCCGGATCCCAAGACTTTGGGTTGTCCTCCACTGCTTTCCCACGCCACAAACAGGGAGCTAGATGGAAGCATGGCTGCCAGGATTACAGCCGGCACCCATATGGGATCCCAGCACATTCAAGGCAAGGACATAAGTCTCTATGCCATTGCATTGGGCCCTAAAATGTAGAATTTCAATTCCTCAGTTGGACTGGACAGTTAAGGGATCACTGTATTAGTGAACCACCGACTACCCTGTTTATTGCAGAAAGTTCAGTTGTGAACAATTCTCCAGTTCACCTCCTATCTCCAGCTCTATGCCCTGCCTCTTGTATTGCCCATATTAAAGCTATGTTTCCTATTTTCAGCCTTCACCGTGAGATTGGGATAATTTTTCTAAGATTCAGATCTGCCCGAGGCACTGTCCTGTTCAGAATTCCTCAGGTTTCCCACAAGAGGAAATCCAAACTCTTGCAAATGGAAGCTCGGGAAGGAACTCCTCATGATTTTTCCTACACTGTCTCTTTCCTCTCTTTCCGTGTTCCAGCTCCCTAGGAGCATTTCTTGACTCATTTCCTTTGCTTATAAGCTCCCTTTATGCACATCTACCTGGCACATTCATAATTGCATTTAAAGCTAATCTTATCTATGGAGTCTTTTACCTTTCTTTGAACAATTAAGACACTATCACACTTCTTCTTTTTCATGGCTTCTATACACAGATCTATTTGTTTCAGAGATCTATTGAAAATTTGTTTTTGTAGATGAATCTACAAAATTAACTATGTCTCTTCTGCTCATGCCTATTCCAGTATACAATACATGTTGTATTAAATATGTGACCACATTTTTAATAAAAATTATTTTTAAAGGTTTGAATCCTATTTTTATTTACCATTATAAGTTGTGTTTGTGAATTAACTGGAGACATGGAATTCATTATAATTTTAGTTTCTCCTATTTTTCTTTTTTTTTCTTTCTTTTTTTTTTTAAAGATTTATTCATTTTATTACAGCCAGATATACACAGAGGAGGAGAGACAGAGAGGAAGATCTTCCGTCCCATGATTCACTCCCCAAGTGAGCCGCAACGGGCCAGTGCGCGCCAATCCAAAGCTGGGAACCAGGAACGTCTTCCAGGTCTCCCACGCGGGTGCAGGGTCCCAAAGCATTGGGCCGTCCTCGACTGCTTTCCCAGGCCACAAGCAGGGAGCTGGATGGGAAGTGGAGCTGCCGGGATTAGAACCGGCGCCCATATGGGATCCCGGGGCTTTCAAGGTGAGGACTTTAGCCGCTAGGCCACGCCGCCACCAGGCCCCATGTTTCTCCTATTTTTCACACTTAAAGATTTTATGAAGTATGTATGTGGTTACTCCTTTCCCCATTTCTCTTATGTGTATGTGTCTATGGAGTATCTATAAGTACACATCTCCATATTTATGTGTGGTATATCCATGCATATCACATGCACATGAAACTGAATCTCTGGTGGTGAAAGATCCCATACCCACAGTCTTTTCTATTCGACCCTTGGAATAGAGACAACTAAGTCTTGGATCAAAAAAGTTTGGAAGTCTTCTTGTGATTTTTGATAAACCCAAGATGAAAAACCTATAGATAATGCTATTTGGGGGTATTAAAATATCTTATTAATCCTCTACTGTGAAGTATCCATTGAATGTTCCTCCTACCTGCCTATACACACAAATAGATTTTTAAAATTAAATGTGATTAGATAGCTAAGACCTCTCCCCTTGTAAGGAAAGCCTAAAATGAAACAGAGACACCAAAATAAATAGGTGGCAGAAGCAACTTGCAGTGAACAAAGACTGTAAGAGAAGATTATACTTAAAAACTTCACCAATAGCCTCAGGAAACCAAGAAAGACATTATATTTACAAAAGCAAGAACAGGATGCTGTCAAATATTGAGTAACATAAAGAGAACTTATGGACATAAGAGGCTGATAGCAATTGAAGAATTCAACAGAAGAATTGAAGGAGAACTAAGAAAATTTCAAAAAAAAAGAAATAGAGCAACAAAACCAAAAAAATAATACAGATTAAAGAAAATATTGCTGCACTTTTCCAGTAAAATCTTATACCTTTCAATAGGTAAGATAATTAATAATAAGATTTTTTGAGAGAAAAATATTTTTCATGGTCTGGTCTGTTGATTCATGTAGAAGCATGAGATTTGAGGACACAGTGCATAGAACTATATGGATTAGACTGAAAATCATGCAGTAGCAGCAGATTGTGACAGCTGATATGTTAAGTGCAAATCGCCCCTGCAAGTCATCCAACACCAAGGGACAGAAGTATGCACGTCATGGCCCTTTGCACAATACTTTTATTGAGAACCCAATCCATATTTTTCCTTCTGATGCTGTATTATTTTTTTATCAGTGTGACAAAAATACCTTAATTGTGCCAATTAGGAAAGGAGAATGCTGATTTTGGCTTATAGTTTTCTAAGTTCTTAGTCCAAGGTTAGGCATCCATATTAGCATGGCTCCTGGTTGCTTATTTGTGGAACAACATGGCAAGTCAGGAAGCAGACAGAGTCGTTGGGTCAAATTAGACTTAAACAAACAACCCTCTCTCAAACATTACCTTCTGGGGACAGGTGCCAATGATCTAAAGATCTCTCGCTGGTCCTGCCTCTCAGACAACATGATTTAATTAAGACTCATATTTAATCCACTGATCATTAACATTAATGTACTAATAATTAACAAAAGACATTAAGGATTACTTTTCTAATAAATGGATCTTCAGCAAATACCCCACAATTTCCTATTGAAAACTATTGTTCAAACCCATTCCCAATAGGGCAAAAAGTTAGAACCCCTGCCAATTTCAGTAAGTATAATTACATATTTTGTGCTTCAAAGTGTGTACAATTTTCTATAGCCTGAGCAGTAAGATTGGTGAGCATAGTACAGGAATTGTTATACAGTAAAAGCTTTGATTTTAAAAGTTGGAAAAGTTATGTTCCCTTTATGACGTCTTGGTCCCCCCCTTCCTTACTTGGTGGATATAAAAGTCTCTTGTCTCAGAACTGTCACAATGGATACTGCAACACGGATCTTTTTCATGAATTACATAATTTGTCTTTTCACCATGCCTTTTTTCCCTTTGGTTGTGTTGCTATCCTTTAAGGGGAGCAAATACTTCACAATTCCAATTTGTCCCTTAGTTCCTATCACATTGTATTGAAAAATTAGCACTGGCTTCTATCTCTTGAGTTACTATAAGGTGGGCCAAACGCCTCACTGTAGTTCTGCAACAAGTCTATGTAAAGTTCGTGGAAAAAGAGAATCAAAAGATAAATTTGTTTGGAGACAAGATAATTTCAAAATCCATGTGTAATTTAATTTGCATGGATTTTTGTATCCTGTTGTATGGATCTTCAAGTTCTTTTGCATTGAAACAAACTTGACAGATCCAAGATGGCTGAGTGAGAAGTCACAACAACTTCACATGCTGAAAAATAGCAAACAAAAAAAAAAAAAAAAAAAAAAAAAGAAAAAAAAGGAAGAACCACATGCTTGGGATTGCTTGAGAGAGAACTTTTCATTGCAGAAGTGACAAAACAGAATTGAGTTTCTGTGTATTAGTGATGAAAGAGGACAAACCCTTCCCAGCCACATCTGGAACCAAACAGCTGGCTCCCAGCTAGGAAGTGCCCTCCTACCAAAGCAAGGTGGGTAGAAGTCTGGGGCAGTTAGCCAACAACAATTTTAATTGAATTCCATAGTCCGCTACTAACTTCAAGTCCGGCCAACAGAGCTGACTGGAGAATGTGCAGCTAGTTTGTAACAAAAAGGGAAGCCATATGGCTGCCCTTGCCTCACCCACCTCACAAAGCACCAGATGCAACTGATTGTAGAAGAGAAGATAGCAAGCAGGTACCACTGCTAGCCAGAAGTAATCAGAGCCAGAATTAGAGCACTGTATAGGTTGGATGCTAGATCTTTGTCTTGCAATTGTGGGATTTCTGGGAATAAGCCTTAGTGGTGCACAAATGCTACATGACCCAGGCACTCCTCTCAGCTTCTAAGGGCTTGCACAAACAGTAGTCATAAATAAAAAAGCCTGGGCCAAACCTGAGAAAGTTCCTTCTACACTTCCTAGAACATGGTGCTGGGAGCTCTGGGAACAAGTCCCAGCACCTGCATTGCACACTGTTTGAGAATTGGGGGCAGCCCCATCTAAGTCTTGCAGAGCAAGGATACTGATCTTACGATCTTTGGAGTGACAAACTGACTCACTCACCATACCTGGGGTGCTTTATCTGCATTTCTGTGCTTCAGGCAGGTGGCTACCACCATCCCTTATGCATGAATCCCATCTTAGGAGAGCTGAGCAATGAACCCATTGGATCATTCAATACTAAGACATTAACCATCAGTATTAATTACCTCAAATTCACTGTAATTTACCAGTGGGATCTAGGAAATGATACATCTGCATGTCACCTCTCCAGAACAATATCTGTTAGTGAAAATTTTCCTGTACCCCTGTAGTCAATTTGTAGGAATGGAGAATGGTCCAGTTCACATTCCCTAGTCCTGGGATTAGAGATTTCAGTGCTATAAGTCTGAGTACCAGTCATACTGTCCCAGCAAAACCTGGAAAGATCCCTTCCACATCTCACAATCTTAGAGTCACAAGCTACAGTATCACTCAGGCTTGTGAATAGAGTTAGAGTACAAACTATTTTGTGTCACTGAGCAGCAAAGAAGGTCCTGATGATCCAAATCCCTGGTGTAACTGACACCCATCACTAGGAACAAAAGATAAATACCCAATGAAGCCTATAATCACCTCCAGGTCATACTTCTACCCGGAAAGATTACTGTAGCTCATATGGTGGTGTCACTTGTAGACACAGCTGGCATTCATTAGCAAAAGAAATAACTCAAGAATTTAGACTTCTCAGCTCACTTAGAACCAAAGCCAACACAGCAAGCTGAATGATACGCTGTATTCCACGTTAAAAAAAAAAAAGTTCTTTCAATAAAATCAATTTGATGAAGAAGAATGGAGTATTGCACTAGATGGACAGACACAGGAAACACAATGCAGCAAGGATCATGACACCTCAAAAAAAAAAAAAAAAAAAAAAAAAAAACCACACACACACAAAAAAAACACAAAAAAGTGTTCCCCTGAATTAGATGATATTCTGGAGGAACTGTGTGAAATTCAGAAAAATGATTTTGAAAGAACTTAGGATAATACAGAAGACAGTTTAAAGAAATGAGAACAAATAGGTTACAAGAATAAAAATTTCTGTATGGCAGAAACAATTAAAAAGAATCAAACGCAAAATGTGGAGTTGAAAAGTTCATAGAAAGAAAAACAAAAATTGAGAGCTTTTACAGAGGAGCCAACCAAGTACAGGAAACAATTTGTGACCTGGAGGACAAGACTGTTAAAAAAGTTCGGTAAGACCAAAATAAAGGCAGAAAAATAAAAAAGAAAAAAGACTACAGGAAATATGGGATACTAATGTGTGATCAAACATTTGCATAGAAATCCCGAAAGGAGATGAGAAGCAAAGATGTGTTGATAATCTATGAAACAAAATAACGAGTGAAAACTTTCCAAGTCTTGATTGATTCCTAGGCATCCAGGTACAGAACACTCGCAGGACTCCAAGAAGACTTTAAGAAAAAAGATCTTCCTTATGGCGTGTTGTACTCATAATTGTCAGAAGTTAAGGACAAGAGAGGATTCCAAATAAGAGAGAAGATTCAAATTACACATCAAGGAAAATCACATAGAATAACAGAAGAGTTCTCCTGAGGAGCCTTACAGACCAGAACTGAGTGGGATGATGTACTCCAGATCTTAAAAGAAAAAAGCTCCAGTCAGGAATATTATATCCAGCAAAGCTATCCTCAGATAAGCAAAACCGGAGAGAATCCATCACTACCATACCAGGAGCATATATAAATACAAGGAAAATAAACAAAATATTACTCAATGTCCAGTGGGTCACTGGATAAATTAAAAAGAGTAAAGAAACTTTCTTAAAACAAATAAAAATGAAAAACAAAACATTCAAAATCTACAGGATACAATTAAAACAGTATCAGCAGGGAAGCTTAATGCAGATACATTAAAAAAAAAACAGAAAACTCTCAAATAAATAATCTAATGATATATTTCCATGACTTAAAAACAAGTGCAAATTAAACAAAAAATTAGCAGGAAACAAGAAATAATAGAGAAGAAACAAATGAAATTGAAAAAAAAAGATAAATAAAGCAAAAAACCTGGTTTTTAATTTATCCAGTTTTAAGTTTATTATTTATCAAAAGTGAATGAATTTCATTCATTTTGTATATACAGTTTAAGATGATAATGTCGCTTCTCGTTCTACACTTTCTGCTTTTCTCACACCTACTCTACCTCTTTCGTATTTTAACTTTTACAATGGCATATTTTCAATATTCTTTAAAATTACAAACTTGGTCTGTCACTCAAAAATTTTGATAAATAGTAAGACAAACTGCTGTTCCTCAAAGGTATATGCAAAGGGTCCGGCACGGTAACCTAGCGGCTAAAAGCCCTCATCTTACAAGACTGGCATCCCAAAAGAGTGCTGGTTCTTATCTCGGCAGCCCCGCTTCCCATCCAGCTACCTGCCTGTGGCCTGGAAAGCAGTCGAGGACGGCCCAAAACCTTGGGACTCTACAACCAATTGGGAGACCTGGAAGAAACTTCATGCTCCTGGTTTCGGATAGGCTCAGCTCTAGCCATTGTGGCCGCTCGGGGAGTGAATCATTGGGCAGAATACCTTTCTCTCTCTCTACACCTCTCTGTACATCTAACTTTCCAATAAAAATAAATCTTAAAAAAATATGGACAAAGACTGCAAATAGTAATTATATGTCAAAATGTCAATTTCCTTCATATACCTAATATTTTTTGCACTCTATATACTAGTTACCACAAATCAGGAAATCATATGATATTAGTCTTTTGGGGAGTGCCTTATGTCAATAAGCATAACGATTTCCAGTTGCATCAACCTCTATTTTTTTTTTTTTGCGAAAGACACCAGTTCAAGTTCATTCATTTTTTGTGGCTGAGTAATATTTCATTGTGTATACATATTGCTTTATCCAGTCATCAATTGATGAGTATTTAAGTTGATTCCATATATTAGCTATTATGAATTAATCTTTTATGAACATGTTAGTACAGCTAACTCTTTTATATATACTGATTTCATTTCTCTTTGGCAAATTTCCAGGCATGCAATGACTGAGTCAATTGACAGATCTAGTTTCAGATTTCTAATGGATCTCCAATCTGTCTTCAATGATTGTGTGAGTTTACACTTCCACTAACAGTGCATTACAATGCCTTCTCCCCCACATTCTCTTCAGAATTTGTTATTTTTTGATTTGGGGTTGATAGCCAGGCTAATGGGACTGAGGTAAAATGTCATAGTGATTTTTATTTGCATTTCATTGATGGCTAGCGTTCTGGATAATCTTTTCATATGTTTCATGGCCAATTGTATTTCATTCTTTGAAAATGCCTGCATTTTCTTGGTCCATTTCTTTTCTTTCTTTTTTTTTTTATAGATTTATTCAGTTTATTACAAAGTCAGATATACAGAGAGGAGGAGAGACAGAGAGGAAGATCTTCCGTCCGATGATTCACTCCCCAAGTGACTGCAACGGCCGGTGCTGCGCCGATCCTGAAGCCAGGAACCTGGAACCTCTTCTGGGTCTCCCATGTGGCTGCAGGGTCCCAAAGCTCCGGGCCGTCCTCCAGTGCTTTTCCAGGTCAGAAGCAGGGAGCTGGATGGGAAGTGGAGCTGCTGGGATTAGAACCAGCGCCCATATGGGATCCCGGGGCTTTCAAGGCGAGGACTTTAGCCGCTAGGCCACGCCGCCAGGCCCTCTTGGTCCATTTCTTAACTGTATCGCTTCCTTTGTTGTTACTGATTTTCTTGAGCTCCTTACATAATCCAGATGATAATCTTTTATCAGATGTGTAGTTCATACTTATTTTTTCCCAGTCTGTTGGTTGCCTATTTATTGAGTGTTTCCTTGGTTGTGCAGAAGCTGTTCAATTAATAAAATTTCAATTATCTATTTATTTCTTCATTGCCTGTGCTGCTGGGGTCTTACTCAAGAAGACTTTGTCAATGCCAGTGTTTTTTTTTGGGGGGTGGTTGCTGTGTTTTGCTCTAGAAATTTGGTGGTTTCAGATCTTCGATTTAAAACCCTGATCCACTGTGAAACATTTTTATAGAGTGTAAATAGAGATCTTGTTTCATACCTCTGCATGCAGAGATTCAATTTTCCTAAAAGCATTTTTTGAAGAGATTATGCTTTCTCCAAGGTGTGATATTAGTTTGTCAAATATTAATTGGTTTTAGATGTATGGATTAATTTCTGGAGTCTCTGATATGTTTCGGTTCTTTTGCTAGTACCAAGATTTTTGATTATAATTGTCCTGCAACATGTCTTAAAATCAGATACTGTGGTGCCTTCAGTTAAATTCCTGTTGTTTTGGATTTCTTTAGCTATTTAGGGACTCTTATGATTCTATGTGAATTCTAGAGTCTTGTTTTGAGATTTGCTCGGGATAGTATTAAATGTGAGCTTGCTTTGGGTAGTATGAGCATTTGGAGTATGTTAATTCCTCCATTCCACAAACATGAAAGATCAAAATATTTGTATTTATAGATAATGTGGTATTACACCTGAAATAAAAAACCCTAAGCACTCTACCAAAAAAGCTTTTAGAATTGATAAACCAATTCAATAAAAAAGCCAGTAGTTTTTAAAAATACAGCAATGTTCTCACTGAAAGAGGTATCAAAAAACTCATTTGTAATATTCACAAAAATCAAATATTAAGAATAAATTCAGGCAAGAATCAAGAGGGCAGAGTAGGGTGAGAACATTTAAACTGACAGAAAAAAAATTTAATCAGGATGAAGCAGAGAGGACATATTCCAGGAAAAAGGAAAGAGCAGAACAACAGCAGAGGGGTACCTGGAGACTGACAGACACAGGAAAGCAGTGGACACAACGGTGTGGTGTTGCAGTGAATGATACTCCAGCAGCATTCAGCTAACGGCAATCTGAACTCCACCAGCAGCCAGAACTCCACCAGCAACCAAATGGGAGCTCGGGAGGTGAACCCAGAGAAAGAACTGTCTGTCCTGCTGGTCCGTTTGATTTGACCAGGAGCAGAGACAGAGCAGCAGATCTCAGAAGGGCAGTGTGGCAACAGAGTGAATTTCAGAGCCCTGTCAGCCCCCTAGAGCTGAATTGGGCGCCATTTAGCCGAAGGAGGCAAAGGCAATGTAAAGGACTGAACATACGCTGAGCTGGGAGCGAACTCATTTCTGACTCAGTGAACTGCAGCGACGTGGCATTCTACAGGTTCCACCCAAGACAGGACTGAGTAGCCTTCGGATCTGACAGATGGCAGATCAAGAACTGTAGTGGTGGTAAGTCAGGTGCCATTTGGTGCACTGTGGCAATAGCTTTAGAATTGCAGAAGACAACAGTGAACTGTGAATGTGCTGAGCTCGCAAGAACTCACTGACATCAGGGGATTGCACTGGTCCCACAGGAAAATAATACCGACTGTGGCACTGTACGGGTCAAAAAAGGTCCATGTGGCACCCAAACCTAACGTCCAACAGGTTCCAGCAAGATTAGCGCCACCAACAACCTAGCTATATAGGACACCTGGTGTCTCTCTAATTCTGGGACCTGCTCCAACTGGAAGTGGGAGAAAGGTTGCAGAGACAATGGTGCAGCTTCAGCACAGTATCACAGGAGGTGGAGAGTGGTGAGCCAGGAGCAGGAACTGTGCAGACCATGGTGGAAATCTGACATAAGAACCCAGACCTGGAACTTGCTGGAGGTTGTGGCACAAGTGACTGCAAGCAAAAGGTTGTGTGCCAACTCCAATAAGTAAAATCGCATTGTAGACCTGTGGGTGACACAGCTTAGAAACCTGCGCCAAGGAGAAGACTCTGCCAACAAGAAGTGCAATGACCAAGAGCAAAAGAAGAAGACAAAGGCACAATGAATATTACTGAAAACTCCCCTGCAAAGGAGCAAAACCCTATGTCAACCTCAGAGTTAACTGAGGAAGACATCAAGAAAATGGGACATACAGAATCCATAAAACTCATTTTAAAGATTCTGATCAAAAATGAGAAGCACATACAAGAGTTCAGAGAATTTAAGGGAGCAATAAAGCAAATCAAGGCTGATATATCAGAAATGAAGAACACAGTAGAGCAAATTAAAAGTACAATGGAGAGTCTCCAAAATAGAATGAAGCAAGTAGCAGAAAGACTCTCAGAATTGGAAGATATTTCCTGTCATCGGGGGAAGGAAACAAAAAGCTGGAAGCAGAGCTGGATCAGGCCAAAAAAAGCATTTAAGAATTGAAAGACACTATTAAGAGGCCAAATAGAAGAGTTATGGGAGTCCCAGAAGGTGCAGAAAGAGAAGCTGAGTTTGCAAATGTATTTATTGAAATAATAAAGGGAAAATCTCCCTAATCTAGAGAAAGAATTGGGAAACAACATCCAGGAGGGACACAGAACTCCCAACAGACTTGATCAAAAGAGATCTTCACCAAGACACATGATCATCAAGCTCTCTTCAATTGAACATAAGGAAAAGATCCTGAAATGTGCACATGAAAAATATCAATTGACATATAAAGGAATGCCAATTAAACTCACAGGAGATCTCTCACAGGAAACTCTAGAGGCAAGAAGAGAATGGAGCAACATATTCCTGATTCTAAAAGCAAAAAATTGTCGGCCTCAGATACCATATTCAGCAAAGCTTTCTTTTGTGTTTGAAAATGAAATTAAATTCTTCAACAGTAAAGAAAAGCTAAATGAATTTGCCTCTTCCAAACCTGCCCTACAAATGATACTTAAGGAAGTTCTCTTGACAGAGAGGAGGAATAGCACCCACCAAAACCAAAAGCAAATGCGAAGAACATCCCGGTAAAATGACAACAGAAGACTAAACCAATGAACAACCCATTCCTAAAATGATAGGGGCAAAGTACCATCCATATGTATTAAACTCTGAATGTAAATGGCTTAAGCTCAATCAAATGTTATAGATTAGTAGACCGGATTGAAAAACAAAACCCATCTGCTTATTGTCTGGAGGAGACACACTTCAACAAAGATCAGAGGAAACTGTATCACATGGGTCTTGGATATTTTAGTTAGTTTCATCTCTTCAAAACACTTTCTTCTGATTAAATCATTCAATGACTCCTAGATCATACAGTAGCATCATTTTCTTCAAGAAGGTTCTTGATTTTCATTTCTTCAGCTACACGTTAGTCATTTAACAGCCTGTTACTTAACATCTTGGTGTTGTTCATTTATTTTTTCTCCCGGATGTTGATTTTGTTTTGTGGCTTTTCACTTAAGGGGATGTATAGTAACTGTGTAATGGAGACTGTCATATCTAGTAACATGTCATTTAACTTCATGGCATTGTAAATTTCTATTTTTCATTCTATTGTTGATTTTTTATCATTACTTTTCCTTTAAAGGAATATACAGTAGCTGTAAAATGGAGACTAACATCCAGATGTGAGGATGCAGTGTGGTATGTATTTTTGCTCCCAAAGATGGACTTACAATAAAACTGTTTACTATATCTGAAAATAGGATGCTGGACTCTCTGGCATTGTCCATGCCCGCAATGATGGACATATGACTGAGTATGAAGAACTATATATTAGTAATGATATAGA
The DNA here is from genome assembly GCF_030435755.1 of Ochotona princeps. NCBI lineage: Eukaryota > Metazoa > Chordata > Mammalia > Lagomorpha > Ochotonidae > Ochotona > Ochotona princeps. The sequence continues at coordinate 21,139,337 of NC_080832.1, forward strand.
GGTGCTAGGTGGAGGGGGACGTAATTGTGGAGGGGATAAGGGAATATGGAGCTGTATCATAAAATGATAGCAATAATAAGAATAAATTTAATGAAGAAGTCAAAGATTACAGAATTAAAATCATACAACTTTGGTGAAAGAAATTACGAAGAACACAAAAACAGGAAAGTTACTCCTTGTTCATGGGCCTGAAAAATTAATAAAGCCAGGATTATTTCAAGCATTCTAGGGTTCAATGCAATTCCTATCAAAATATTAATAACATTCTCTACAGAATTAGAAAATGCAGCCTAAAATCCATATGGAATTACAAAAGACCAGAATAGTCAGAAGGATCCTGAAAAACAACAGCAAAAAAATCAAGCTGATAGGAATAATAAAAGTAGTTTGAAAGGATACTACAAATACATGGTAACCAAAACAGCATGGTGTAGCATAAAAACTCTAATATACTTCAGTGGGACAGAATAGCGAGAGCAGAAATCAACCCACATACATACAACCAACTGATTTTTGACAAGAGTTACCAGACTATATATTGGAGAAAACATAATCTCTTTATAAATTGTGCTGGCAGAACTGAATGTACATACTAAGAAGAACTGAATGTACATACTAAGAACAACTGAATGTACATACTAAGCTTTCTACCTAATGACATACATAAAAATCAACTTAAGATGGATCAACAACCAAAATGCACAACTGGCCTCTGTGCAGTTTCTGGGAGAAAAAGTAGAGCAAACGCTGTTGGTGATGACTTCTGGGATAAGAACAAGAACCAAATAGACAAACTGGATTATATCAAACTCTGCACATCAGAGGAAGCAATCAACAGAATGAAGATACATTTCATAGAATTGGAGAAAATGTTGGCAAATCACTTATCTGACAAAAGATAAATGTCTGTAATGTATCTGACTCTAAAAAAACCCCAAAACACCAAAAACCAAAAAACCTGAACAACAACAACCACAAAAAAGCAACCAAACTAGTTAAGAAAGGGCAAAGAACCTCAAAAGAAAGCTCTCAAAAGAAGAAATTAAAGTGACCAACAAGTATACTTCCCCAAATACTCAACATCATTAATCATTAGGAAAATACAAATAAAAGCTACAGTAAAATATCACCTCATCCACGTCAAGATGGTTATTATTCAAATGACAGAAAGTAACGAATGCTGATGAGGATGCGTAGAAAGAAAAAGGCACTTCTGGTGGGAATGTAAATTAGTGTAGTCATAGCAGAAAAAACTAAGGAGATCTTAAAAAACAAACAAACTGGAAATAGGCTTGCCATATGATCTGCAATTGCACTACTATGCTTATACCTAAAAAGCATGAGCAGATTGTGTCAAAGAAACACTTGTATCACCACCGTGTACAACAGCATTGTCCATGATCTCAAAATTCCGAATCCACCAAGTTGTCCATCATGAGATGGATGGATGAAGAGAACGTGGTTCATACATGTGATGCGAAACATATATAAAATGCAATACTATATGTAAGATGAAATATTATTTAGATATAAAAAACTGCAATGCTATCATTTGCATAAAAGTGAGCACAATAGGAGCACATCATATGAATGAAATTAGCTGATACATAAAGACAAATGAAGCTTATTCTCCCTTACATGTGGGAGTTAGAGGTTAAAAACATTAAAAACTGGAAAAATTAGAAACAATGAGTATATGGTTTTTTTTTTTTGCAAATACAGTGTTTTGTCAAATTTTGTTTTACATCAAACAGATTGCTAAGGATGACATCCATTATAATTTAATGTTCTGTGAGGGTTTAAATTTTTTTCTGAACATGAGTGAAACTGACATCTTCTCATTTGATGGTTATTCATAAACCTTGCCTATGTTCCTGCTGAACTAGGACCTTCTTATTTGTGGAACTCTACTTAATGGAGCTCTAGGCCTCTGAGTATAATAGAAATTTAAAATGTTGTCTGAAACATTTTAAAAATGCCACCGAATTTCTCTTTCCGTGAACTTTTAAAGTAGCCTATCATTTTCACCTTGGTAACGAGTCCCCCAGCCAGGGAATGGCGGAGGTGAAATGTGAGCCACGCCTCTCTGGTTATTTTCTAACAGCCTGAGCTCCTAAGCACAAGTCTTTGTGAACTGACTATTCATTTTCTTTCTATTATAGACAGTTTTCTTTCAGCCTTAGAAAGGTAAACTTGGGAATCCATTACAGAAGTAAGTGGACAATGCTGTTCTGCTCTTCTGTTTTTTTCCCTGGTCTTTTCTTGTCTGCTTGTTCTGCATTCTGATTGGCCCTCTTTGCTGACTGAAGTTGCCATAGCTGAGATAGTGGCAGAAATGAGGGGAGTTTGGAGTCTTGGTGGGGGGCATCTAGAGTTTGGGGATTTCTGGCAATATTCACATTACTAATCACATAATCTTCACTTTAATGGTAATATATGCTGTGGGACAATTACTTCCCATTGCTGTCTCCATTTGCTGGGAGAGTACAAAAGAACGTTGTTCAAGGCTTGCAGGGGACCTGGCAGAATCCCAGTTCACTCTCCTTACATCCGCATCCTTGTCTCAGGCCCTTACACTTTCCTTTTATGCAGAGAAACGGGGTCAAGGCTCTCCAATGCCCACCACTCCTCAGTGCGGTATGAAACCCACAGTCACAGAAGGGAGAAAGTGTGAAAATAGTTGTGAACAGAAACAAAGGGAAGGAGCTGAGAGCTGGTAAATTGGCAGAAATAATGAACTGAGAAACTAGCTTGCTTGGAAATGGCCAGAAATGTCTGAGAGGGAGGAGGAGATTCCTGTGGAGATGCGGAGTGGGCATGGGAAAGACCTTTCCCATTAAGGGGAACAAATGGCACATAGCCACTATTAAATTAGGGCCTAACCTCAGGGCCACCCTCAACTCACTTTTCCTGTACTATTCTTTGAAATTAATATGTGGTACATGTTAAAGAATATATGACAGTTGGCCCTCTGTTTCACTAGGATCCTCATCCATGAGCTTAACCAACAGCAGGTCAAAATATTTGGGAAGCAAGTCGCATTTATACCGAACATGTGCAGACATGTTGCCTTGCTATTTTCCTCTCAATAATATGGTGTGGCAATTATTTACATAGCTTTTACAAAGTATTATAAGTAGTCCCACGATAATTTAAATTAGGTAGCAGGATTTGTGTTGGCCGTATGCAGGTGTTCTTATTTTAAGTTGTTAGAATTTTCATATCTACATGCAATGATGAGAGCACAAAACAGGTGAAGCAGGTTTTATTCCTGGGTCAGCATGCAAGAAAGGAGAGGCATGTCTCTACCTGGAGAATAGATAGTATTTTTTTCACTATGTTTAAACGGTCTGCTGAAGGTGTTTGGAAAAGGAAAGGGTTATATTTAGGGATAAGAACAGTTTTCCTCAGTGTGTAGGGCTTCTATCTACTTCTGCACATCCAGTCGGAGCTCAGGACTTTCTTCAAAGCAACAGTCCTTTCTCCTGGTCCTAGCCGCAGCTGATGTTCAAAATAACGTAACATTACATGCTCTAAGTAACTTAAAAAAAATCATGCTGTGGCTTGGCACAGTAATCTAGGAGCTAAAGTTCTTGCCTTGCATGCTCCAGGATCCCATATAGGTGCCAGCTCGTGTCCCAGTGCCCTGCTTCCCCTCCAGCTCCCTGTCTGTGGCCTGGGAAAGCAGTCCAGGATGGCCCAAAGCCTTGGAACCCTGCACCCAAGTGGGAGACCTGGATGAAGCTCCTGGCTCCTGGCTTCGGATTGGCTCAGCTCCAGCCATTGTGGCCACTTGGGGAGTGAATCAGTGGACACAAGATCTTCATCTCTGCCTTTACTTTTCTCTGCATAACTGACTTTCCGATGAAATAAATAAATAAATAAACAAACAAACAAATAAATAAATAAATAAATATTCATGCTGTGTAGCAATAAGTTAACTCAGGGAGTACATTTTGGTAAAATTAAGAAGACACAATACTTGCAAGGACATTTGTCAAGAATTGTCCACCTGAACTAGACCCTACTAGAAATGTGATTCAACTATGTTATGCAGCTTCCTTTGGGCCTTCATCCAGGTGTTTACACTCCCACTCATTGAATTTCTTCCTCCGTACTTTGAGATGCTTTGTTCCAGCACAGACACCCAGATTAAATGCATGCAAGACCTCGATAATGAGCATGGCCACTTCATGTGTGCTGCATTTATTTTCCTTCCTCCCTTCCTCCTTTCCTTCCTTCCTTCCTTCCTTCCTTCTTTCCTTCCTTCCTTCCTTCCTTCCTTCCTTCCTTCCTTCCTTCCTTCCTTCCTTCCTTCCTTCCTTCTTTTCTTTCTTCCTCTCTTTTCTCTCTTCTCTCTTGCTCTCTGGTAAAAATCCTTAGTCAAAATGAGAGACAGGACAGCTTTGAGGGAAGAATCCATTGGTATCACCCATCCCAGGCCAGCCAGGTGAAAATCCTGTAGTGGGAAGAGGTGAGGTAGGTGCAATAGTGCTAGAGGAGTGAAAATCCAGGGAAGGAGCTTGCATCCTGCTCTGTGTAGTCAGATACTTGGTGAACAGAAGATAAAAGAAACACCACGTAAATTGGAGTGTTTAAGTGGAGGTGCCCCATTTCTCTGCTATAGGAATATGATTGAAAATATAGGATACTCTGGAGATTATGAAAATAGTTTGCACAGATCTCTGCATTTACGCAGCATCACCCACACCACGAGGTCGTGGGTGTTTGTGTGTTCTCACGCTCCACACAGCAGCACGCCTCTGCTTTTCTGTCAGTTTGCTTTCCACACTTTCCGTTACCCATGTTGCAAATACTCTTGGGTCTTGGAAGATATTTGTTTCCCTTCTGGATTTGACACCTGGAATTCATGTTTCAAAACATGTGTGTGAGAATCTCAATACTCCAAATAAATATTTTATTGTTTGTGGAGACACAGTGTTTTGTTCTGATTTTAGCGTATCTGTTTCAATATGTATTTATGAGGCGGGAGAGAGAGAGCTAGAGTGAGGTCCTGACCACATGTTTCCTCTCCACATGTTGTGACTCAGCCCGACCAAGGCATGGTCAGTAGTAGTAACCTTATCAATGCATCCTTTGCAGGGGCAAGAATCTCACCACTTGAGCCATTCCTGATGTCTCACAAGATCCACGTCAGCAGGAAGCGAAGGTGAAACCTGAGCCCAGGCACTCTGAAACGGAGCACTGGCTGCCCTGCCAGCATTCTAACTACCAGGTGAAAATACTGAAATTGCAACTTCACTTGCTTCACTTTAATTCCATGATAGTTGAAGAATATGTTTAGAATATGTACAACTTTTAAAATATTTTCAAACTTCTTTAATGTGCACAGGTGTGCTTCAGATTGTCTATTCTCAATGTCTAACTTTTCCTGAATAACTGAAAGAGGAACATGAACACATCTAATTATAAATAATAAATTACAATTTGTCTATTTTTGCTTCAAAGCTATTTATTTTGCTGATATATTTCAAAATACATCATAGATATATGTACGTTTAAAATTGTTCCGTTTTCTTAACATAACATTATCATTATAACCTGTTTTTTGCTTCTGGTGTCATTCTCTCTTGTCACATTTACATTGCTAGTGTTAAAAAACTAAATATGACTGTCTTGATTGCTTATTAATTTGTTTGAAAGGTAGAGCAGCAGGAAAAGACAGACACGCAGACTGGAGTGGTCTTTTATACACTGGCACACTTTCAAAATGTTCACAGTTCCTGGGATCTGACCAGGATGAAGCTAGGAGCCCCGAGCTCAATCCACAGTTCCCATGTGGGTTGCAGGAACACAAGTGCTTCTTGCTAAGGGGCACATGAGCAGGAAGCTGTTGTTGGAAGTGGAGCTAGACCTCAACCCAGGCACCCCAATGCAGGGTGTAGGTGCGTCATGAGGAATGCTGGCTACTGGGCTAAGATGCGCTATTCCGTTAGTAACACAGGTTGTTCTAGCTTTTTTATGAGTAGTTTTACATAATTTTTATGGTTTTGTTTTTAATCTGAGTCTCTCTTTTTTTTTAATTTATTTTAATATTTATTAGAAAAGTGAAGGGTTTGCATACTCATGTGTGCCTCTGACTGGGGTTAGATTGAAGAGGTAAAGGAAATAAATATTTCAGTTTTCCTTCCTATGTCTGTGGCCAGGAATGGGGAAGGAGAGGTACCATTCCTGCTGCCAGGCTATTTCAGGGTCCGGGAATGGAGATGGTCTTTTGAGTCCTCCTTAGAGACTTCATTGAGTCTCTATTTTTAAATTAAATCTCTTTTTGGGTAGACTCTGGCATGATCATGTCTTTTGACGTATCAGAAAATGTCTTTTCAAAATGTTTTGGTTATTTATATATAAGATAATTTTTAAATTATTGGGAAAAGTATGACTTATATTCTGTGTGACCCATGTTATACATTTCTTTCCCTGTTTTCCTTTATTTTCATTAGATTATTATTAATTTTGTTGTGTAATTAGTGCAATAAACTGTGTCTTCTTTAAGTATATTGCTTGATGAACTTTGAGAGCTGTATATTCTCATGGAGTCAGCACAACAATCAATACAGGATAATACTGGGGTAGGTTTAGTGTTCTATTTTATCTCCATTATTGGTTTATTAGCTCTATTTCCCTCTTTAAGCGGTAGTAATTTAGGTTTACACATTGCATCTTTAATTTATAACAGTTTGACTGCATATAACATATCAATTTATGGCTTATGGAAGGAGCTTGTAACTATATTACTCCCATTTCCTCATCCTAACCTTGTACTAAAAGCTTTCATGCATTTTCTCCCTCATGTACTTTAAGCATCAAATATTTTGCTTTATTTTTGTCCTGTAATCGTCTGCTAAAGAGACTATACTTTGAGAAAATGACCTATTTACACACAGACTTGTTATTTTTAATGTTCTTCATTTGTGTTGAGATGCAAACTTCTATCTGATGCCATTTGGGTTTGCTGTTGATGAATTTGCTTAACTTTAGTTTGGAAAAAACTTTCTTCTGCTTCAATTTTTGGAATGCATCTCTCTGGGTATATAATGGTATGTTGATAGCTATTTTCTTCCAGCACTTAAAGGATAACATTCACTGTCTTTAAGCTTGTATAATTTCTTTTTATTGTTGGAAATGTTTTTGTATTTTTATTGTTGTTATTATTCGCCATGACATAGTGTTGCAGGTATAGGGATTCCCCACTCTACCTCCTCTGTTTCCATTCTTCTCCCTCACATCATTTTCCTCCATTGTATTATAATTGTATAGTTTTTCATCAACAATCACAAGCCCAACATGCTGCAATTTAAAGTGTATCATGGCATTGTAGGTGTTACCAGTGGTGGAAAATCATTAAATTTATGACACAAGATCTAATGTAATCCTTATCTTTGTTCCTCTGTAATGTGTATTTTCAAAGAATTTTAACTATTTCTTTTTAGTAATATGAACATTATTTCTCATGATGTAGTGATCTTTCTCCCTGCAGTATGCAGTTTGTTGAGCTTTTAAAGTTTGTGAATTTATAATTTTTCATCAATTTGGAAACTTTTCTGTTATTATTTTGTGAAAAATTATTTCTTCCTCCTCCTGCTTTATTTTCTCCTTTTTTACAACAAATTTTAAGATACAGAAACACAAAGATGGGGTGGAACACACATATGCACATACATACACATATACACAACTCCCAACTACTTTTTTCTTCTCTCCTCCAAATATCTGTAATAATTGGGACTGAGTCAGAATAAATCCAGGAGGCAGGAGAGAAAAGCCAGGAAATCTATTCTACATAGACCCCAGTTACTAGCTCCATCAGTGCTGGTGGTGGGTCTGCACAGTGGGTATGTGGAGTCAGTAGACAGATCTGTGTATCGAACCCAGGTCTTTTGATGTGGAAGCAAGATATGGGCATCTTAGCAGCTGGACTAACCCTTTGAGACTCTCCTCTTTCCTTGTGTCTCAATTATAAACGTGTTATCCATTATGTCCCTGCAGCTGGGCTCAGTGTTTTTCTTACTCGCTATTTTCTGCCTTACCTTTTGTACTTTCTATTACAGTCCTTCACAGTTTCTAAATCTGTTAATCCCATCCACTGAATTATTCCTGTATAAATCTCTGTTTGCATTTGTTTATATCCTCTATTAATTTTTGAGTCATGTTAGCCTTTTCCTCAATCTTCCTGACATGGGTACATACCAGCTTTTTAAATGTCATGTGAACTTTTTTCTAGTAATTCTGGATCTTTTTCTGTTGGGGCTTCCCACCTCCAACTTCCTCCTCTGATTTTTGTGTCAAATTCTCCCTACATCTTAACGATCCATATATTTTGGTAAATTTAGTGTCTTGAGTGCTGAGTATTGTTTTTTGCTTGGCTTTTGGTTTTCCTTAAGGAATGTTGTGCTTCATTCTGAAGCCACCTGTGTTCCTGAGGATCAGCTGAGTAACCTGGAAGCTTCTTGCAGAGCTGTCTATGAGTGGGTACAGAGTAGTCCTTATGCAACAGTTCATGACCTAGGACATACACTAGAGCTTACTGTGGGTTTCAACTGATAGCACCAAGTCTTCAATGAAGCCTGTTCTCTCTGGATGGCAGGACATGAATGGCTGGATTGCGGCAATCAGTGAGCTCATTCTTTTCATTGCTCCCTCATGCCCCATACTCTGCCCTGCAAAGCTTACTCACCTGGTGCTCCCTGTATCCCTGTCTCCTTAAGTCTGTAAGACTAGGAGACTCGCAAGATGAGTGACATAGGAGGAAGACTGTGAGAGAGCTCACAGACAGAGAGGGCTAGAACACGACAAAAGCGTAAGTGGAGCAGCATAGAACTACAGGGAGAAGAACGTGAAGTTCCCTGGACAGTGTGGAACCAAAAAAATCCACACAACTCGGAAGAGCAACCAGGGAAAAACAAAAGAAAGGGCAGGGAAGACGACTTTCCGCTCCTGACCTGCTGAGTCACCTTTGAGTGCAGACGCTGAAAGCCGCAGACCGACCCGCAGACGCTGTGGCCGTGAGGACCGGTGGTGATTGGGACCCGCTGGCATCTGCTCACCCTGGTCACCAGGACCCGCCAGGACCTGCGCCCGCTGCGGACACCAGGACCCTGAGTCATCGGGACCCGCTGGCATCCGCCCACCCTGGTCGCCAAGCCCCACCGGGACTGCCGCAGCCTCCAGGTTCCATCCGCCTACACCCGCCATGACCAACAACGGACGCAGTAGCCGGGAGACGCACCCGCGGCGAGGGTTCCCACCAGAGGAAGAGGCAGACTGCAAGAACCTGAGGTGAGTGAGTTGGGTGGGGACAGTTGTGGGTTGGAGGCTTCGGGAGTTGGCCCCCCAGGGGCATGCACAGAACCTGAACACAATTGGTGCTTGTCTCCCCGCCCCTCCCCCCTGAGATTCCAGCGTCTAGGGACACCAGGCGAGTGCCTTGAAATTGCCAAAACTGTGTCTGGGAGAAAGGCAAAAGGCACACTGAATACTCCCCTGTGCCTTTGCAGTCTGGCACTCAGCTAGGCGGTGCTATCCCACAGGAACCCAAGCACGCCTCTGGGCTGGGCAGTCCTGTGCTAGCGCTGGGGCGGTCGGTTCCCTGCAAGTGCTGGGGTGGGCGGGCCTGCACAGGAGGCGCTTCCAGAGAGCACCTGGAACACCCCACGCCCTATAGTCCCGTGCTTGGGAGACGCACCAGGAGAGCACTGCAGACCCGCGTGCAGGAGGCGTTCCCAGAGAGCACCTGGAACCTCCACGCCCTGCAGTCCCTGGCACTGGGGACACACCGAGAAAGCACCTAGACTCCTCCGAGCCCTGTGATCCCGCGCACAGGGGGCGTGCATAGAGAGTGCCTTCATTCCCCCACGCCCTCTGGTAGCATACCTGTAGGGGACGAGCTGAGAGTGCGCTTTGAATCCGCTGGGCCCTGGAAGTGGCGCCCTGAGGTCCAGTGTTCTGGAGACGCACCAAAAGTGCCTTGAAAATTCCCACACCCTGCTACTCCACGCCTGCAGACTCCGATCTCTACGGGATAGTGCTTGGAGACCCCTCAGCACACTGGTGCCTAGGTCTCTCAAAAAAGAAACACTAACACAATGGGAAGAAATACCAGAAAAGGTAATGATCCAGATGAGAGTGCCAACACCCTACCAATAAAGGATCAAAAGCCAATGTCTATTTCGGAGATGCGAGATGAAGACATAGAAGATCTACCAGACAAGGAATTCAAAAAAATAATGTTAAAATATGTCAGAGACAATGAGAAGAATTGGGAGGACCTCAAGGAATTCAAGAACCACATAGCCTCAGAAATACAACAAATGAAAAGTAAAATCCTTGACTTAGAGCACAAAATTGAGAGCCTAACCAGCAGAACAAATACAGCAGAAGAGAGGATATCTGAAAAGGAAGACACACAAAACGAACATACCCAGTTCATTAAACAGCTGGAGACAAGTCTGAACAAAGCCAATAAGACCATACAAGAAATGAAAGACAACCTCAGAAAATCGAACATTAGGATTATTGGCCTTCCTGAAGGAGCGGAAAAAGAGTCAGGAATGCAAATGGTGCTCAATGAAATTATACAGGAAAACTTTCAAAACACTTGGAACATGAACCCAGCCCAAATCCAGGACGGTCAGAGGACTCCCAGCAGATATGACCCAAAGCGATCTTCACCCAGACATATGGTGCTCAAGTTCCACTCCAACGAAGACAAAGAAAGAATCCTAAGACAAGTACGAAGCAGAGAAAAGATCACATACCGGGGAAAACCAATCAGGATCACCGCTGACTTCTCTGAAGAGACTTTACAAGCAAGAAGAGAATGGACAAAGATCTTCCAAATCCTGAATCAGAACAACTGTCAACCAAGAATATTGTACCCAGCAAAGATCTCATTCGTATTTGAGAACGAAATCAAATACTTTCACAGCAAAGAGAAATTAGAAGAATATGCCAGCACAAAACCAGCTCTACAAAATCTCCTTAGAAATGCACTAAATCCAGAAAAAAAGGAGGTGAATCATAAGCAAAGATGGCAAACAGGAAGGTCTCCCCACTAAAGTCCACACAAGGAAGGGCAATTACACAGATATCAACACCCACAAAAACAAGTATGGCAGGGCAAAATCACAACCTCTCAATTTTAACTCTTAACACAAATGGCCTGAACTCACCAATCAAAAGGCATAGATTAACAGAATGGATTATCAAACAGCACCCAACTATCTGTTGCCTACAAGAGACACATCTAACCAGAACAGATTCGAAGAAGCTGAAAGTGAAAGGTTGGAAGCAGATATTTCATGCCAATGGACGAGAAAAAAAGGCTGGGGTAGCTGTCTTAATTTCAGATGATGTGGACTTCAATCTGACACACATCAAAAAGGACAGGGAAGGACATTATATATTGGTGAAGGGACTGATCCATCAGGAAGTAATTACCATTGTGAACATATATGCACCAAATTCAAATGCACCTAGCTACGTTATAGCAATTACTCATGGACTTAAGGGGAGACATAGATATGCACACAATAATAGTGGGTGATCTTAACACCCCACTAACAACAATAGACAGATCAACAAAACAAAAACTCAACAAAGAAACAACAGAGCTCATACAAACAATAGAACAACTGGACTTGGTTGACATTTATAGAATTTTTTACCCTAAGGGCACAGATTATACATTTTTTTCAGCAGTGCATGGCACCTTCTCCAGGATTGACCACATGATAGGACACAAAGCAAACCTAAATAACTTCAAAAAGATAGGAATCATACCATGTACCCTCTCAGACCACCACGGAATGAAACTGGAAATCAACAATTCAAAATGCCCCAGGAAATACAGAAACTCTTGGAGGCTGAACAATATGCTATTAAACGAACAATGGATCAGAGAAGAAATTAAAGATGAGATCAAAAAATTTATAGAAACCAATGAAAACTCTGACACAACATTCCAAAATTTGTGGGACACTGCCAAAGCAGTGCTACGGGGTAAACTCATCGCAATTGGAGCTCATGTCAAGGCCCAAGAGAGACGCCAAATACAGGAACTAAACACACACCTCCAGGAATTGGAAAAACAACAGCAGAAGAGCCCCACACACAATAGGAAACAAGAAATCATCAAAACAAGGGAGGAAATCAACCAGATAGAATAAAAAAACCATACACAAAATCAATGAATCAAAAAGCTGGTTTTTTGAGAAGATAAACAAGATAGACACCCCACTGGCCTGACTGACAAAGAAAAAACAAGAGAAGGCAAGAATTAACAGCATCAAAGATGAAGAAGGCAACATAACAACAGACACCGCATCCATTAAGGCCATAATTAGAAATTGCTACAAAGCACTGTACTCCAACAAATCAGAAGATCACCAAGAAATGGAAAAGTTCTTAGAGACTTCTACCCCCTCCAAAACTTAGCCCAGAGGCAACAAACGACCTGAACAAACCCATAACTGAAGTAGAGATTGAATCAGTGATTAAAGACCTCCCAACAAAGAAAAGCCCAGGCCCAGACGGCTTCACTACAGAATTCTACAAAACATTCCGAACAGAACTGACCCCAATCCTCTACAAACTCTTCAAAACAATAGAAAAAGAGGCAACCCTTCCAAACTCATTCTATGAAGCCAACATTACCTTAATCCCAAAACCAGACAGAGAACTAATAGAGAAGGAAAACTACAGACCTATCTCTTTGATGAACATTGATGCTAAGATTCTCAACAAAATCCTAGCCAACAGAATTCAAAAACACATCAGACAGATCATTCATCCAGATCAAGTAGGATTCATCCCTGGAATGCAGGGATGGTTCAACATTCGGAAATCCATAAATGTGATACACCACATCCAAAAACTGAAAAGCAAGAATCACATGATAGTATCAATAGACACAGAAAAAGCTTTCGACAAAATCCAACACCACTTCCTACTAAAAACCCTAACCAAGGTAGGCATAGATGGAAAAATCCACAACATAATTAAAGCCATATATGAAAAACCCAACGCCAGCATCATACTGAATGGAGAAAAGCTGGAACCCTTCCCACTGAGATCTGGAACAAGACAGGGATGTCCACTTTCTCCACTACTATTCAACATAGTCCTAGAGGTACTCGCTGAGGCCATAAGACAAGAAAAAGAAATCAGAGGAATCCAAATGGGAAACGAAGAAGTCAAACTCTCACTATATGCAGATGATATGATTCTTTATGTAGAAGAGCCAAGAGACTCAATACAGAGACTGCTAGAACTTGTATGAGAGTTTGGTAGAGTGGCAGGGTACAAAATTAATGAACAAAAATCAACAGCCATAGTGTATGCGAACAGCCCCAAGATGGAAAAAGACTTAACCAGCAAGATACCATTCAAAATAACAGAGAAAAGTATGAAATATCTGGGAATAAATCTAACCAAAAATGTAGGAGACTTATTTGAAGAAAACTACAAACTACTTAAAAAAGAAATTGAACAAGACCTCAAAAGATGGAGTAACATCCCATGCTCCTGGATAGGTAAAATCAATATCATTAAAATGTCTATACTGCCAAAAGCAATATATACATTCAACGCAATCCCAATCAAATTGCTCAAAACATTCTTCATGGAACTGGAAACAATGATCCAAAGGTTCATCTGGAAGCACAAAAAACCACGGATAGCTAGAACCATCCTGAAGAACAGGAAGTTAGCAGGGGGAATCACAGTTCCGGACCTCTGGACATACTACAGGGCATGGGAAGGTCTGTTCAATAAATGCTGTTGGGACAACTGGTTAATAGCCTGCAGAAACAAAAAAATAGATCCACATCTCTCACCATACACTAAGATCAGATCTAAATGGATAAAAGATCTAAACCTACATCCAGAAACCTTCAAACTTTTGGAAGAAAATGTTGGAAACACACTGCAACACTTAGGGGTAGGCCCTCACTTCCTAAAAAAGACTCCAAATGCAGTAGAAATCAAGACCAAAATAAACAATTGGGACCTCATCAAACTAAGAAGCTTCTGTACAGCTAGAGAAACAATCAACAAAGTAAAAAGGCAACCCACAGAATGGGAGAAGATCTTCGCACACGACATAGGTGATAGAGGGCTGATCTCCAGAATATACAAAGAGCTACAAAACAACCAAAACGTCAAAACAAACAAGCCACTCAAGAAATGGGCACGGGAAATGGGCAAACACTTCACAAAGGAACAAACCCAAATGGCAAATAAACATATGAAAAAATGCTCAAGTTCCCTGGCAATAAGGGAAATCCAAATTAAAACATCAATGAGGTACCACCTAACGCCAGTAAGACTGGCCCACATGAATAAAAGCACCCACAACACTTATTGGCGAGGTTGCGGGGAAAAGGGATCCCTACTCCACTGCTGGTGGGGCTGCAGGCTGGTACAGCCTCTATGGAAATCAGTATGGAGAACATTCAAACAACTCAAAATCAACATACCGTATGATCCAGCAATAGCACTCCTAGGAATATATCCAGAACAATTGTTTTATGAGAAACCAACATGCACTCCTATGCTCATAGCAGCACAATCAGTAATTGCAAAAACATGGAAGCAACCAAAATGCCCATCAACAGAGGATTGGATAAGAAAGCTATGGCTCATCTACTCCATGGAATACTACTCAGCTATTAAAAAAAACAAAATGCAGTTCTTTGTGGCCAAATGGGCCAAACTGGAAACCATAATGCTAAGGGAAATGAGCCAATCCCAAAAGGTTAAATACCACATGTTTGCCTTAATTTAAGATGATATGATCTTATGTATAACATGTTATGTTTTGAATGTCATATGTTGTGTATAAACTAAAATTGAAATATAGGTGAGGTGGTCATAGAAGGTGGCTGGGAACTCGCATTTACTTTTAACATATTGGTTACTCATTACTATGTCAATTAATTCCATAATGATGTAAATTTTTGCTGATGGTATGTTGGAGCTTTCAATTGACTGGGATGATACTCTGCTGGCTCTGTCTTCAGGCCAGAGAGGATATACCTAAGAAGCTGTTGAACTTGACTGGAGATGCTGGACTCTATGTTTGGTATACGCTTGCAATGGGGGAATCTCAACTGAACTTGAGCTGTGGTTATGCAACAAGGTGGAGGAATCCACCATGGTGGGAGGGTATGGGGAGGGGGGGGAGAACCCAAGTACCTATGTAACTGTGTCACATAATACAATGTAATTAATGAAGTTAAATAATAAATAATTTAAAAAAAAAAGAAGTAAACATACAAAAAAAAAAAAAAGTCTGTAAGACTAGAACACTTTTTTTCCTCTCCCAGCATTAGGATGTGGAAATTGTTTCTGGACAGAAATCCAATGCTCACATAGGGTTCACATAGTTTATATCTATTTCTGTCTAGATGACAGTCTTAAATTCTGTGAATCAATGCCTGAAATTACTATTTATTATATTTTATCAGTTTTTTTAGTGTGTCTGTATATATGTGTATGTGTGACTCCAGACCCTGTTGTTTCTTCATGACAGGAGGCACAAATTCCAAGACATAGTACAGTTTGAACTTTGTCTCAATCTTCTACTTAGAGTAAGAAAAAATGGAGCACATTGCTAGTCTCTCATAAAAGGCAAACTCCATTTATTTTTTTTTTTAAGATTTATTATTATTGGAAAGCCAGATATACAGAGAGGAGGAGAGACAGAGAGGAAAATCTTCCGTCCGATGTTTCACTCCCCAACTGAGCCACAACGGGCTGCACCGATCCTGATGCTGGGAACCAGGAACCTCTTCCGGGTCTCCCACGCGGGTGCAGGGTCCCAAAGCTTTGGGCTGTCCTCGACTGCTTTCCCAGGCCACAAGCAGAGAGCTGGATGGGAAGTGGAGCTGCCGGGATTAGAACCGGCGCCCATATGGGATCCCGGTGCATTCAAGGCGAGGACTTTAGCCGCTAGGCCACGCCGCCAGGTCCAACTCCATTTACTCTTAGATTTCCTTTCCTTATTTCCACACTTTCTAATTTTCAAGGAAGCTTTTTATTCCAGCATAACATGTGAAGTCTTCAAGTCAGTATAGAGACTTCTTAATTTTTTAAGCAAGTTTAAATGGAGAATTAAAAAAAAGATTATCATAACAATATTATAGTCCTTAAACAACAATCACAAGCCCATCATCCCTCTATTTAGGTGTGTCATGACATTATAAGTACAGATTATGGTAGAAAATCTAGCATCCTATTGTCAAGATCTATTTTGCAGTTTCATTGGGAATCCATCTTTTATTTAGAAGTAGAGAGACATACTGCAGTTTGTCTTGACTTCGTGGTATACTTGCCTTCATTACAGAGTTCCTCTAGATAAATAAATGTATAAACATGTTTACCTTTATATCTATTGATCTTATATTTTGCTTCTTAAATGTATAATACTCTTTAAGTATCCCAATAAACTGGGATGTAAAGATTCCAAAGTTATTGATGACTGCAGTGTGAAATGCATATTTAAAAAAATATCAAATACTGAAATTGTGATAAAAGACAGCTGTGCTTCCTTTTACTGCCAACCTATATAACTTACACAGTATCTCACATTTTAAGTTCAGAGAAAGGACTTTGTGATCTGTCCTACCCTGTGGATTTGCTACCAGAAGACATCCAGCAGAGCCAGATTCGGAAACCCAACACCTTTGGTCTCTATAGAATAAAGGGTTTAGATGGGGAAGGATATTAGGTCTTCAAAGGAAGTGGCATTCACGAAGCATCAGCAATGCCGTTCTATTTCTTTCTCTTGAAGTATAGCCCAGGAGGTAGGGAGCAGGAAGGTTCAATCTGTTCCACCATTTTGGGTTGAAGTTTGTTTTCCAAATTCTCTGCATTCCCAGAAAAAAAAAATCTGTGGAGGCAGCAGGATGGTGCTGATGCTGAGCTGACAGAGTACCTGGTGCTGCTGTCAAGGTGGCTGCACGAAAGAGAGCCTTGGGACAGTCCATGTTCACACCTTTGGTTTGGCAGGGGGTGATGCATGCATGGCTTAGCATGCAGCTGAAGTTTGTTGGAAGTGGAGACCTTTGGGAGGGTTGCTGTTGTCATGGTAGCAGTGGAGAAATGCCAGGGAGACTGTGGAAGAGTAGGCCTTCTATGAGTTCCCTAAAGGGCTAACAGTTTCATCCCAATAGCCATTGTGAAGCACTTGTTTCCAGTTGGGTAAAAATGAGAGGCAGAAAAGGATCTGGCCACCTCTGGTGCCATTTGCTTGTAGAAGCATGTCATTCATCCCCCGTCCTCCCCAGGCACAAGCAAGAAAGAGAAGGAAGAAGAAATTTTTTTATCAATTTGGGTGGCGAGAGACACAGGATTGATGAACAAATCTGAAGAAGATGAACAACTTGGATGTCTGGCCTAGTCAAGAAACAGGGTTAAGTGCCCAGAATGTTTTGTCATGTTTGGAAGTGAATAGGTTTCAATCTCATATATATCAATGATGTGTTTATTTCATTGACTTATTAATATGCTTGTGTAAGTATGTAAAACCACGCATAGACTTAAAAGAAGTTTTTATATTTTTTTTGGGTTTTATATGCTTGCAGAATTCCCTGCAGAACATTTACTGTGTGGACTGTTTTGACTGAGGCTTTAAAAAAATGTATATTTCAGTAAATTTTGGACATAAGAATGACTCCCTCTGTTCCTGGCAAATGTCCTCATGGCAAGCACAGACATTTGTCCTCATTCCAAAATTCTTTGAATTGTACTCAGAATTGGGGTCATCTGTCTCAAAAATTTTCATTGCTCCAGTGATGAGTGGGCACAAAAGCATCTGTCTTTCAGTGGCAAATGCCTCTTCAATGGGGATTTCTTCAATGATCCTCAACATGCCTATTTCAGTGAGTCAGATGAGTTTGATTTTGACCAGCTTCTCACCACTAGATAGTCATTTTAGCTTAATGAGGGTGCCAAAATGCTGCTTATTAATTATTACAAAATTATATGTGTTTTAGATATTATCTAGTGATTATTACTGTTTGTGTTTTTAACAATAGTATAAGAATAGATTACCTAAATATGTAAAAATATATCATGATGCCATATGGATCGGTTTCCCATTGCTGCTGTAAAAATATTGCCACATACTTGGGTGGTTCAAAACAGTCTTTATTAGTCAACAATTCTGGAGGTCAGAAATCCTAAAATTGGAGTGTCACTAGTAGGGTGCTTATTCCTTGGGGGCCCTAAGGAAATTCTTTTCGCTGCCTTTTTGAGCTGCTGGATTGGATGCTGTCTGGGTTGTGGCCCAGTCTTCTCATCACTCCAAGAGCTGCTACCAGCATCTCATCTCTTTCCCTCACGCTGACCCTCTACCTTCTCTTAGGGGTAGAAGAATGCTGAAATCACAGCAAACACTGCACAGCTCAAAGTCATCTTCCCAACTTAAGTCATGCTTCAGAGTCTCCTTGTGCTAAAAGGTGGCCTAGTCACAACTTTTGGGGATTAGAATGTGAAAATGTAGTGGGTAGGGAGCATTGCTGTTATATTTGCTGAGAACGGAAGGAGTATTCTGCCCTATGGCTCTCTGATAGGTTAAGCTCCATAGTTAAATTCCAACAACGACCTCCTGTCTTCTGTTGTCCCTGTTTCTTTACTATGTCTATTTTCCAACCTTATTGAGACAGCTGAATTCTGCATCATTTCACTGTGTGCCTATATTGGTCTTCTGTCTTTTTTCCTTTTTCAGCTATATCTAAGATCTTCTGAATCATCTTCCCAAATACTTTCATGCCAATGCCCTTGACTTGGCTGCTTGGCTTTTTGAGACATCTACTTTTTTTTAAGGTTTATTTATTTTTATTGGAAAATCAGATATACAGAGAGACAGAGAGACAGAGAGGAAGACTTCTCCATCTTATGACTCAATCCCCAAGTGGTTGCAATGGCCGGAGCTGAACTGATCTGAAGCTAGGAGCCCGGAGCCTCTTCTGGGTCTCCCATGCGGGTGCAGGGTACCAAGGCTTTGAATCATCTCATTCTGCTTTCCCAGGTACAATCAAGGAGCTGGAAGGGAAGTTGGGCTGCTGGGATTAGAACCAGTGCTCATATGGGATTTAGACGCATGCAAGATAGTACTTTAGCCGCTGTGCTACCACTCTGGGCCCATCCACACCTACTTTTTAGACCAAACTTTACTCTGTCTAGCCTGTTTAGGCCTC
Organism: Ochotona princeps; assembly: GCF_030435755.1. Lineage (NCBI taxonomy): Eukaryota > Metazoa > Chordata > Mammalia > Lagomorpha > Ochotonidae > Ochotona > Ochotona princeps. The sequence continues at coordinate 21,158,557 of NC_080832.1, forward strand.
ATGAAGGAAATCCCAAAGTTGCCCTTTTTATCGTAAAGTATGCTTATTGTCAGCATTTCCTTAACTGTGGGTGCAACATGGGAAGCCCTCTGTGTCTCCACAGTGTCTGCCTCTGTTTTCAGAGTAGATGACGAACTCACTTCTCACTCTCTGTAGGCAACTTTGAAGAGGAAAGCTTCAGGCATCAAAAAATTTTACTAATTTTATCCTTTGTCCTACTAAATTATCCCCATTGGCATACATCTCCCTCCTCTTTGTGAAAGGTGTTCCTTCCCAAGACTAGCACAGAATAGTTCTGAGAATGTTCAATTCATATTCTCATGTTGGCTGTGGTTCCCTGTCTATAAGGTCTGTTCTTGGAATAGCATTCTGTCATTGCTACCTCTATTTATTGAACATACTCTAAAGGTGAATCTTCTGCAATCTGTGTTCTGCGCTTACAATTTCAATGAAACAGCCCTTGATCTCCATACAGAAAAGTACAAGGCCAAGTTCATTGTCAAACTTCTTATATCACATGTGTGGCCAGGATTCAAGGGCTATGGTTCCCCAAATATATCCCACCATAAGAAAATGAAATCAAACACCAAATATAATGGCATATGGTGTTTCAAATACATCAGTGATGCATAAATCCAATCTGTCTCACTGTGTGTTCCATCACTTTTATAGCAAAAGCCCCAAAGTGTCAAGTTTTATCAGTGGCAGTTTAGTGGCCAAATTAAACAATGTTATTTCTTGGAGGTAGTCATTAGTCCCCAGAGGAATTGTCTCAGGAAAAGCCTTCATTTCTGGGAGTCATCTGTAGAAATGTTCTTTTCAAAATTTATGTTGGTTTCATTTCTGTGTTGCCTTTTTTTTATAGCACTGAATTTTCTTTTCCATTGAAAACATCAATTACATAGTAATGTAAAACTTTAACACTTTTTATTGAAGATCAAAACATAGCTCATTCCATGCTAGAGCCACCATAACCTTACAATACAGAAAAAAATTGCAGAGTAGCAATGTTATGCAAATGTGTGGAATTTGTTTTCATTTATTCAAAGAATTAGTTGAAAGATTCTTTCTCACAATCCGCCTCCTACCTCCTGTCCCCCCACCATATCTCCCTCTCTCTCTCTCTCTCTCTCTCTCTCTCTCTCTCTCACACACACACACACACACACACACGGAGAGTCTTCTATACCCTGGTTTACTTAGCAAATCTCATCAGCAACTGAGGGCGGCACAGAGGTGAGGAGCCAGAGGTTTCATTTCCTGTGGCAAGACTCAAGTAACAGAGTCCTCATTTGTTGTATTCCAGGCTCATTTGCAGGGAGCTGGCTTAGAAGTGGAGTCTATCAAATTGGAACCAGCTCTCTGAAATGTGACGTGGCTTTCCCAAGTGGTAACTTCACCTGCTGTACCACAAAACCTCCCCCTGTGTCTCATTTCTGACTTTAAATGAGACTGCTTGACATTTGAGATTGTAACAGCTTTTTGTGATATAGATGCCTCAATATTTTAGTGTTATTAATAATATTATTGTAAATAAATAAATCCTAAATGTTCTCAAATATTCTAGGGCAACTTTGGAGAGAATCGTATAACTTTTTCTTTTTTGTATTATTAAGATAATATTAAATTTTATTTTTAGTTTTATGGAACAATTGCATGGCTCTGGATTTCCCTACCTCTTCCCTAAATTCCTGGCCTCTGACTGATTTTTCCCATATTATTACAATAGTATAGTCCTTCATAAGCAGTTATTTGTCCATTAGTCTGGTATTTAAGTGTGTCCTGACATTGCTACTACAGACAATACCAGATAGTCTAGCATTCTATTGTCAAGATATATCCAACAGTTTCGTTTGGAGTTCATCATTGATTTGGAAGTAGAGATGTGTACTACATTGTATAGCATCATTTTACCCAAGAAGCTTTTGTGTTTTCTTTTTCATTTCTTCATTGATACATTGGTTTTTCAGTAGGATGTTGTTTAAGTCCATGGTGTTGTAAATTTTTTCTTTTAACTTCATTCCTGTTGTTGAATTTCTTTCATGTCTTCTCATTTGAGGGAAAGTATAGTGATGGTATAATGCAGACTACTATTTCAAGCTAACATTTAAAAATTATTTATTTATTTATTTTTAATTTCAGTTGGCGAGACAAAGATCTTCAATCCGCTGGTTCATTCCCCAAGTGGTTGTAATGGCCGGAGCTGAACTTATCTGAAGCCAGGAGCCAGGAATTTCTTCTGGATCTCCCACGCAGGTGCAGGGTCCCAAGGCTTTGAGCTGACCTCTACTGTTTTTCCAGGCCACAAGCAGTGAGCTGGATGGGAAGTGGAACAGCTGGGATACCAGCGCCCATATTGAACCTAGATGAATGCAAGGTGAGGACTTTAGCCACTAAGCTACTATGTCAGGCCTAAGATAGTATTTTCAATGAAAATCCTAGAATTAAACCATTCATTAACTTTAAAGATCTAACTTAAATAGGTAGCATCTTATGTTTTAGTTTATTGTTTTAAGTTGTTGTTTCAATTACCTAACATTTTTGTTAAAGCAAGTGAAAGGTTCTTTTTCTCTTTCGGCTTTTTTCGGGGTTTTATTAACTTTAAGCATAATTTGAACAGCATTTTATCATTTTGTAATCTTGGAATAGTTTAATATGAGAAAAGTTCTTGATATTTTTAAAGAATTTGCTCATAATGCACCCTGGATCAATTTCTGTTTTGGCAATATTTAACTGGACATTCGTGGAAAGCATGGCTTTCAGAAATATCAGGTTGTTGAGGTTTTCTGAGTCCATTTCCCCAAAACTACGCACATTTCATTGAATGCTGAGAATTTGTTACCAGAGAAACAGGAAACATTTTTTGTAATTGAAGATTTGCTTCACATCTGTTTGTATTGTCAAATATTACGTTTTTCTTTCTCTCTCTTCAATTAGCATGCCAGTCATTTGCATATATTGTTCATCTTTTTACAGTGGTTCGGTAGTAATTAACAGCTAATTATTAATTCTTTTTCTTCTGCCTAATTTTATTAATTATGTTTCTCTGAGATTTATTTCTCTATTTCTCTTTTTTTCCTGCTGATTATGTAGTTCGTTTTCTGCATTTAATTTTGCAGAGAAAGAAAATGTAAGACTGTGTATTTTTCTGTGTTATAGCTTAGCCTCACAGAAAATGCCTTCATTATGAAGTATATTGTTATTAAGTTCTGAATAGGTTGCTGTTGTTTTTTTACTTTTGTCTTTGACATATGTTTTCTTTCCTTGAAGAGTTGGGGTTAAATTAAGTGCTTTAAAAAATGGGTAATATAACTAAATTTTCCAAAATAAAATAGAACTGGCATAAGGAACTGTCTTCTGCCAACGCTGGCTCCCATCACCACAGCTTCACCCTGTCATTCCACCTCCTGATGCTTCTGAAGGCTCCTTGTACATAAACAAGTAAAAACCCATTCTTATGTTCTCCGCATTTTCTCTACATGAAGGGAGCATGCTAGGCACACTATTCAACACATTTCTGTTTGAAATTTAAATTACATTTTTACAGACTTTTTCTCTACCATTACACAGCGTAATCATGCGTTCATTTTCCTGTTTAAAAAGATTTATTATTTTTGCTTGAAAGTCAGTAATACAGAGAGAAGGGGAGACAGATGAAAGAAAGAGAAAGAGAAACGGAGAGAGAGAGAGAGAGAGGAGATAGAGAATATTCCATCTGCTTCTCACTCCCCTAATGGCTGTAATGCCCATAGCTGAGCTTGTCTGAAACTGGGAGCCAGGAGCCTCCTCCAGTTCTCCCACAAGGGTGCTAGAGACCAAGACCTTGGGCCATCCTCTGCTGCTTTCCTAGGCCATTAGCAGCAGAGCTGGATGGGAAGTGGAACAGCCAAGACAGCATCCGAAGCTTATGTGGGATGCATGTGCCACAGGAAGAGAATTAGCTTGCTATGCCACCGTGTCAGCCTCTGCCACCCAAAATTTTTAAATTCTTTTTTCTTACTCTCTTTCTCTCTCTTTTTAATTTATTGGAATGACAAGACTTCCAAGGGACGAGGAGGAGGATGAGAGAGAATGGTAGCAGGCTTTCAGCCCTTGATACACTCTGCAAAAGCCTGCAGCAGCTGTGCTGGGGCAAGCTGAAGCCAGTAGGCAGCAACTCAGTCAGGTCTGTGGGAGGCAGGGATGACCCAAGAACCTTTGCCATTGCTTTCTGCCTCCCACGGTGCATATCAGCAGGAAGATGGACTCAGAAGCAGAGCTGGTCTTTGAAGCCAGGCTCTATGATTCTGCACACAGCTGTCCCAAGCAATACCAAAACTCACTCCTAAAGTATCAAAATTTTTAACATTTATTTATTTTTATTGGAAAGGCAGATATACAGAGAGGGGGAGAGACAGAGAGGAAGATCTTCTGTCGGTTGGTTCACTCCTCAAGTTACCACAACAGCTGGAGCTGAGCCAATCCGAAGCCAGGAGCCTCTTCCGGGTCTCCCATGTGGCTGCAGGATCCCAAAACTCTGGGCCGTCCTCCATTGCTTTCCCAGGCCACAAGCAGGGAGCTGGATGGAAAGTGGAGCCGCCCGGATTAGAACAGGCGCCCGTATGGGATCCCGGCCCGTTCAAGGGGAGGACTTTAACCACTACGCCATCACGCTGGGTCCAAGTATCAAATTTTTAACAATCAAGTTGCTATTATCAAACTCCTTTTGCTTCTATTTTCACATTGCAAACTTTGCTGCTGCAAGGCTTAACACATGTTGGAATATGGTTGATGGCATCAATCCTCAGAAAAATAATTGTTAGGTTAAATGTAATTTTAAAAGACCAACTGCTTACTACAGGGATGATGCCCATCTGTGCTTCCAGAAGTAATAATGAATATGTCTATAACCTAATATGTTCTGCAACAGAGCACATCATTGAACTTCATTATTATTTCCCTAATTCAGTACATACAAACTATATTCAATATAGCTGTGTGTTTTCTTATTCTGATTGAGGGTGCACCCTTTTCAAATGTATAGAGATATTTTTCTTTTTTACTCTAAATTATCTGTATTTATTGCCATAATTCTCCTATTCTTTTTCTTTTAAATTTATTTCTTTTTTAAGGTTTTTTTCTTTTAATATCATTTTATGGTACAGTTTCATAGGCTCTGGGATTCCTCAAGCCCCTTCTTAAACCCCTCCCCCCATATTGAATTCCTCCATATTGTTACAGTAGTACAGATCATAACCAGTTATGATTCCTTCATTGTGGGCATGGACCATGCGGAGAGTCCAGCATCTTATTGTCCAGATAAGTTCAACAGTTTCACTGGGAAGCCATCTTTGGTCTGAAAGTAGAGCAGGCAGAATATCATCCCCTCCAATGAGATGTCACTACACAACTTCAACAACAGGAAGAAACATCAAAATTAACAACATCATAAAGTTAATTAACGTAGTATTGAGTGACCAATATGTTACAAAATGGGATGATAGCAGCCCAAAACCCTCTCATAGGATCTGGTGACATCAGAACTATAGCCAGGGGCCCCGGGTGGCACTCAGAGATAAAAGGATTGTAAATTTCCTTGTGGACTCGGGAGAGGAGCTTTCTCTAGTTCTAGCCTTGGCTCCCAGGCCTCTCTTACACCAGCCATCAGGGTTGCTTGTGAGCCCCCAAATTAGTTCAGCTAGACAGAAACTAATAAAGGTCAGCTAGTTGGTAATCACTCAGCTTGTACCTTACTGATCAGGCTTCCCATTTGGCTTTTCAGATAGACAGAGAGAGACACTGATATAGAAAGTCTGGAATAGCCAGGGAAAAGGCCAACTAGCCTATAATTGCTCATTCTATACTTACTGGTCAGGTTCCCTACTTGCTTCTCCTGGACTTTACTAGGTAGGATGTAGAGTTAAATTCTTCCTCACTCACTACGTTGTTGGGGATTTCCCTGCTCACCTGCCTAAAACTTTTTCTGTTCTTCAAATGTTCAAATGCAAAGTTCTGCAAAAATGTGCTTAACCACTATATACTGCGAAGTTTAAACTGTGGCTTAAGATTCTGCCTAAAAAACTTTGTCAATTTATAACTGTTAATGCTAAACAAGATGTAACTGCATAGAAACTTTGATGTTAAAGTTTGTACTCAGCTGTTATATATGATGGATGTTAATGTTGATCCCTTCACTGTTCCTGTGCCACTCTGAATTAGGTTAAACTCAAAAACATGTTAGCTTGGGGAAAAAAAACGGTTTATAGCAGCCAGTTGTGCATATACTAAAATTGAGATGTCAAGGGAGTAGCTACAGGATGTGGTTAAGAACTCGATTTTCTTTTAAATTTATTTCTATTTGAAAGGCAAAGTTACACAGAGAGAAGGAGGGACACAGAGAGGTCTATCTACCGGTTCACTTCCTAAATGGCTGCAACAGCCAGATCTGAGCTGATTTGAAGCCAAGAGCCGGGAGCTTCTTCTAGGTGTCCCATGTGGGTGCACAGGCCCAAAGGACTTGGTCCATCTTTTGTTGCTTTCTGATTCCATAAGCAGAGAGCTGGATTGGAAGTGGAGTTGCCAGGATTAGAACTGGCATCCATAAGGGGTGCTGGTACTGCAGGCAGAATTTAATCCCCTATTTGTTTTTCCTTCTAGGATTTATTTATTTATATATTAGGAAAACAAACTTTTGTCTGTTTTATGAGTTTATAGTTTTTCCCTGAGATGTGCATACATATTTTGTCATTGCTTTTGTTTTTTGCAAAGCAGGAGGTTCTGGTTTTTATGCAACTGAATCAATTAACTTTACTTCATGATGATTAGATTTCAAATCACAGAAAGGCCTTTTCTACTAAGAAAATTCTCGAGTTTTCATCTAATATTTAAAAAGATTAAATCTTGATCTATTCAAAATTTATCAATGTAAATTGTACAAGGTATAGATTCAATTTTTTTACCCAAATGACTTTTATTTTTATTTTTTAAAAAAGAAGAGAGAAAGAGAGCTTGGTCTTTCAACTGCTGGTTCACTCCTCAAATGGCTGCAAAGGCTAGAGATGAACTGATGAATAGCTGGGAGCCAGGAACTTCCTATGGGTCTCCCAAGTAGGTGCTGGATCTGAAGGAATGTTGTTTCAAGCCACTAAGTTCTTGGATTTTTTGAGAGCAGGAATAGGTGATGAAACACGTTATACATATGTGTTTAAATTCATTTGGGGCAGGCACTGGTGTAGCAGTTAAGAATCTGCTAGGGATGTGTGTATCCTACTGGTACGTCTGGGTGTGAATCTCCTCCCTGCCTCCATTTCCAGCTACCTCACTAGGAGGCAACCCTGACCACTCAGGCATGGGTCCTTACCATGCATGTAGATGGAGTTCCCTGCTCCTGCCTTCAGCCTGGTGCAACCCCTCTATTTCAAGCATTTAGGGGAGTGAAGCAGCAGATAGAAGTTTGTCTGCCTTCTATTTTACTCTGTGCCTGTGCCTGCTGCCATATTTCCATGTGTCGCAATCCTCTTGTAAAGATGCAGTCAGATTAGATCAAGGCACAACCCACCCACCCCCCGCCCCGCCTCCCATTAATCTATACGTTTCGGTAAAGGGCTTGTCTTAAAATAGTAGTCAGATTCTGAGGGCCTGGGGAAAAGGACTTCAACACAGGAATTTGGGGCCGATACAAAACCGTAACACAGGTCAAAAGGTAAGGCAGATGTAGTGAGTTCAGCTCCCCATCTGGACCTGTCAGGTTTTGATAGTGGCACTAATTGGGGGTGTTATTCTAAAGCTGCAGCCATGCTTTGCTTGTCACTTCTGGTGGTTTTCTTCAGGATCTTTCCCTTTAATGGTCCCAAATTTCATGAGTTAGGGAACAAAAATGAGGATTCTGTTAGAATGCAGTCCACATTTCTACTAATGGTGCGTTCAGACATAGGCATCCAGGGCAAGCTGACCATGAGGGACTTGCAGTAGATCAAAACCACAACCCTTCCTTCTTTCTGTTGGCAAGTTTAGGTTTATTTTGGTGTGTCTTATTCTCAATCTTTAAGACTCTTCATTTTGTGTGTTTTGCCCACACAGCATTCTGTTGCACTTTCCTTTGTGAATAAGTTGGAAAATATTTTTAAAAACATGTATAATCAATCTAACAGATACCTTTGGCTGGAATTCTCTCATGATACTTTATAGGGCATTTTACACAATCATCTTAACTGAATTTTTGTCTCTCTGGTTGAAATTTTGTTGATTTAGCATGTTAAAATTGAGTGTGTGTAGTGCAAAGCATGGGCACATTTGTTCACACAAAAGGGCACCTATTCTGAATCATCTGTAAACAAATGATGATGGGCATCCCAGAATCCTCTTTCTGCCTTTTAGGCAAATACAGGGACCTTGGCAGTGGCAATGGGAACCCCACGTCTCAACGAGGAACTGGCTTTAGATAAGAAAACTAACATAAAGGGAATTCGTGTGTGTGTGTGTGTGTGTGTGTGTGTGTGTGTGTGTAGGAGAGTAGAGAGTCACAGGAGGGGAGAGGGATTTATAGTATTTCTTAATGTTTACCAGTTAAAATGGAATTTACTTTTCAAGTGAATGGTTTTATATCACTAGTTGACCTCTCTTATCATGGCCAATGAGCACCTATGTTTCTTTTATGCAATGTTTTATAATTTACATTAACAATTCCTTTTTTTACTCTAAAAATACACTTAGACTTTGCAAATTAGCTTTTTTAAAAAAGATACTTTCTGAAATTATAAAAAATCCTTTGTAAAAATGAAGAAATCATAAGAGAGCACCTGATTCAGGAAATCACTTACAACAGGAAATAAAATAAAATAGCAAAATAAGCAAGCAGACACCATCAGGACTTTGGCATGTTCCACGTGAACACCAGGAATGGGACTGTTGGGTCTTTATTCAAATTTACATCTATGAAGAGTTTCACAAGATTAAGTCAACAGATCCAAACATCGTTATTACTAACAATATTCATTTGAGGCAATTGTGACATTATTGCAGTATGAAATATCCATTCTTCCTCTGAACCCCCTGGGCCAACCTCATTACTCCAGCCACCTTTAGGACCAAACATACATACACACATCTAGCTCTACAGCTGCCCCTCTGCTTTTAATGTATTTCTCAATGAGAAACACAATCAAATTTTATTCTTTCTTGACTGTATGGAATTATAATTGCAAAATGAAAACACAATTATAGTTTGAAAACTGGAGAAAAAAATGTCATTTCAATAATAAAGTTGGAAAGAATTCCTTAAAGCACAGTGAATCTAAGTTATCCTGGAAACAACTGTATTCTATTTTTATACATATTTATATATAAAAGGTATCCCCTCCTCAACCCCAAAGCTCTGTATTGAGCATTCCCAGGCCCAGGGTGAGGGAAGGAGGAGTCTTCCACGGCAGCTTATTCAGGTCTTCCATTTAGATTTGGTTCTCATTCCAACTTGGGCTTCTCTTTCTCTCCTTCCGTACCTAGAGCAACAGGCAGAGTAACGTAAGGAAAGATGCTCACAACAGCCCTCATCTCTTCACATTTCTTCCCATCCACCTGTTGTCCCCACTTCCTCTCTCCAGAAACATCCTCAGTGATCTCTCTCCACACCATCTCCTAAAACTGGACACAAGATCTCAGGGACACTCCCCTGCTCCAGTGGCTTCAAGCAGTGAGGACTGACTGCCAGCTGAAGTTTCCTCCACATGGAGGGTGCATGGACACCCCAGTCACATTGCTTTGTAACCAATTCTCAGCAGCAGGGGATGTGCAACTGGTAAATTTTAAACAGACTTTTTTAATGTTAGCTCTGCCCCTTTCCACTCCAGATTTTCCTTTTTCCTTTTTAAAACTCATAGAGAGCTTACAAGTCACAAGAGCTGGTTATTCCTGTACCCATGTATGCTTCAACCCAATGTCTCCCACTATTCAACCCAATACTGGTACAACTATGCTTTTCTCCCTGAAGGAGTGGCATGTATTGAATCGGCAAGATCTTTGCCTGTTGTCGGTAATGAATAGGCAGGGCTGTCTCATTTTCCTGGAGATAAAAATGTTCATGTCATCCTTGTGAATTACAGTTAAATCTGGCAAGTGTCTCCTGCTTTTTTTTTTCCTTTTGCTTGCAGCTAAACATTTTTCTAACCTTACTGAATTCTTAGACTTTTTGTTTGCTTGCTTCAATAGCAACGATAGAACCAAACACAGAAAAGCACACTGCAGGTTGTGCTGGTGTACTGTCATAAATCGCAAGCCCTCTGAGGGCAGAGGCTTTAATTGTTTTGTCCCTGATTACATCCCTAACACAGTGTCTGTCTCATGATAGGAGTGGAACTCATCTTTGTTGAATTAATCAACATATGAATACACAGAGATCTTTGAAAGCTGGACTCATGGGAAAGCAGCAGAACAAACAAGGAGACCACACAGTATAAAAAATGATGAATGCCAGAGGGTCATAATGATAACAAGGGTCCCTGACTAGGCTCCCAGTATCTGCGTGGAGGAGTTAAGAGGGGCGTGCTGCCATTGCGGATAATGGCTCTCAGCAGGTGTCTGTTCTCAGAAGGTCTTTTAGGTCTGGCTTCCATGACTAAGGAACTGGCAGAGACTGCTAACACTTTTTCCAAAAGACTTAGAAAATCATATTAAGGAAAACTTCAAGACAATGAGTAAGGGCATTGGCAAGGAAAAGGTATAAACTGCCTTAGTTGTGGGCTGACCAGGGCAGAGCCAGGAAGCACAACACAGATCACGCAAATAGCACGCATGACCTGAGTCCCAAGCCCTGTGAAGAAGCTATCAGAGGCTAACGGCAGTTTACTGCTTCTTCTTTTTTTTTTTTTTAAAGTCCATTTCTTCTAACACATTCAGTCACAGATGGGCTGTCTTGGCAGCGATGGTGGAATCTTCAAAAGAGGAAGGGTGGAGAACAGGGCTTTTCAGTGACCTTCCGAGAGAGAAAATGGATCCCCACCTAATGGAATTTGGCAGTTGTGAGGCAGAGGGAAATATCAGATAGTTGTAAATAATGCTTGGACAAAGTAGAGCCATCATTTCTACATAAAACACCCAAAGGAACCTGCCAGAAAACTGAGGCAGTGTTCACTTGTGGGAACAGGAGGGACGACGCTGATGACGCCGAAGGATTCAGTCACCTTGCTTTCCTGAGTTTGGGAGAGGGGCACAGTGGCAACAGTTCCCTGACACTGGCATGCCTGCTGGCCTGGGTACATGATTGGAGGAGAAAGTGCTGAGCTGTCTGTTCACCTCAGCCTGACACTGACCTTCTCTCACTTTTCTCCTTGATCTTTCTCCTTCGGACACTTTCATTTCTGGACTTGAAAAATTTGACTTGAATAGGATGAGTCAACCCTGCCAGATTCGTTAGAACTGGGATAGACCCTTGGTTGTTGTACTGAAATATGCCAGCTTATTGGTTCATTGGTGTTCTCTGCCCCCAAGTCCATATGTTGAAGTCGTAACCATCACTCAGTACTTCAATGTGAGACAGCTCCAAAATGTGACTGGACAACCAGTTGCTAAAGAAATCAGATTTGTGGATCATAGATTCGATAACAATCTGTGAAGAAGCTAAACATAGAGAGGGGGTTATCCAGTGAGGATCTGCCAAGGATTCCTTGTTCAACTTGTACCTGCATGAACTGCATGAGAGCCTAATGTGATTTCTGATATTTTTTCTTTAGACTTATTTATTGCAAAGGCATAGGTCCAGGGAGAGGAAGAGAGATACACAAAAGAGATATCTTCCATCTACTGGTTCACTCTTTCAAAGGCTGTAACGGCTGGTATTGGGCTGAGTGGAAATCAGGAGCTGAGCTTTCCATCCAAATATCACCATGTAGAGCCCATGTATTTGGACCACCTTCCACTGCTTCCCCAGCTACATTAGCAGGGAGCTGGACTGGAACTGTAGTAATTACGATTTAGACTGGCACCCATATGGGAATGCCAATGTTGTGGACAGCAGTTTAACAGACTGGACCATAATGCTGACCACATTTGTGTGTGTGTATGAATTTATTTTACCATTAGATCACTACCAGCCTAGACTGATGGACAGAGGGAGTATGATGTCAAGGACAAAAGGCTCCAATGATGGTTCATTGATTAGCTTCTCCCTTGTTCCAGAGGGTTGGACTATCATTACCAATGACCAGGAAAGCAGATTACAGCCCCATTCCTGGTTAGCACTGAGAACAGAGGGTCCAGACAAGGATTACTCTCAAGCTTTAAAATCTAATGACAATTTTACCCTTCCAGCTTTCTGACTGCTTGGAAACCATGACCCTTCTACCTTGCCTTCTGAAATGAGGGCGTACATCCTCACACCTGCCCCATCACTGTGTGAGAAGCAGGCTTCACAGGCTATACATAAATATAGAACTTATTTACTCCAGGATCAATCCTATCTAAAGTGTCACTAATATCTGATGTATTTCAAATGAGACATTTTTGCATTTACAGTTGATGGTCAAAAGAATTTTGACGTCACTGGGATGAAGTATACATATTTTGGCATCTGTGAAGGGCATGAATTTTATTTTTTTTCCTTTCAAACTTGATTTATTTTTATAAACATATTTTTATTGCATTTCATTTTTTTAAATTAATTATATGGCATTATGTGATATATTTTTTATGCAGTGGGATTCCCCCCACCTCTCCCCACACCCTCTCCCCACGGCGGATTGCTCCACCTTGTTGCATTTCCATAGTTCAAATTCAGTTGACATTCTTTCATTGGAGGTATTTACCAAGCATAAAATCCAACATCTTATTGTCCTGGTAAGTTCAATGGTTTCTTGGTGAGACCATCTCTGGTCTGAAGGTAGAGCCGGCAGAGTATCATCCCAATCAATTAAAAGACCCAACATAATATTTCCAACCATTTACAACATTGTGGCATTAGTTGACATGGTATTGATTAACCAATATGTTAATAGGAAAATGCAGGTTCTCAACCACAACCTGTGACTTCTTCATTTTTGGTTTATATTCAACCGTGTTCTATACACCTTAAAATGGCTTAGATTGCTATTCAGCTGTCTCATGGAAGGGCATGAATTTTAAGAGAGGGTGAAATGTTGTGGATTGAGTCATGTTCCCCAATCTGTATGTTGAAGTCTTAATTCTCAGTACCTCAGAAAGAGCACCTGTTTTGACCACAGGACTTTAGAAATTTAAAACAAGGCTACTTGGAGGGCCCTAATCAACTGTGCCCCTACAAGAAGAGAAAATTCTGAGACAGTCTCATGTATGGAAGCTAGCAGGTGAACCTAAAGATGGGTAACTGTAAATCAAGGAGAGAAGCCTGGAAAGGATCATCCCTCATAGTTATCACAAGGAACAAATTCTGCCAATCTTTGATTTGCTTACTTTTTAGTAATTTGTTATGGCAGCACCAATGAACTGAAATTTCTTCCACAAAGCCATTCTGAGTTACTTCTTCATTTAGAAAGAGGAAACATGTGACTATTAATTTAGCTTGTCTTAAGGTCTTTTTTTTAAGGCTCATACTAAACATCCAGTTGGTCCTAGGTCTGTGGTTTTCAGTGACATCTCTGAGCTATTTTGTGCCTGGGTTTCCTAAACAGGGTGTTCTTCTGATGGCTCAAGAGAAACAACAGTGGCTTGTGGAAGGAATTGGTTCTGCCATCACCTGTTTTAGTGGTCACTTAAGAGTCATAGACCTAAGCTGCCTTCAGTGCAAGGAAAGGGCCAGTTTACGTGATTTCTAGTCTCCTTTGCAAGGGCAACGTTCTGTAATAATATAGTTTTTTTTCTTCAAGTTATCACTGACATAGATTAAGTAAGTAGGGAAAGCTGAGCACTAAAAAACCATTCTAGAAGAAAGATGGTTGAAATGAAGCAGTCTTTCTTCCTAGAGGAATTTGTAGTGTATAGTAATCGATTGTAACATCATTTTCCATATACTCAATTCATTCTCACACATACACAAACACTGCACTCAATCAGCAGTTTCATACCCAACTACAACAGAACAAGACAACTAATACGATCATAGTGGCCATGTGAGAATGAGGGGGAAATCAGGAAACCTTTTAAAGAGGGCAACAGATGCTCAAGCCTTGCTCTAGCTTGGTTTTTGGGATCTTCAAATATTTGATAAGAAGCTAAAAGTCTGGCTGTAAGGTAAAATCTCCCCATTTTGAGAGATTTGTTCAAAAGCAAAAATAATGCTTCGCAGGTCTAACAAAACTTCTTTATGGATGAAACTGGGGAAAGGCCATTTGCTTGTGATCTTTTTTTTGTTTTTAAAGATTTATCTTATTTTTATTGGAAATTCAGATATACACAGAGGAAGAAAGAGAGGAAGATCTTCCATCCATTGATTCACTCCCTAAGTGACCACAATAGCCGGAGCTGAGCCGATCCAAAGCCAGGAACCAGGAGCCTCTTCTGGGTCTTCCACATTGGTGCAGGGTCCCAAGGCTTTGTGTTGTCCTCTACTACTTTCCCAGGTCACAAGCCAGGAGGTGGATGGGAAGTGGGGCTGCCAAGATACGAACTGGTGCCCATATAGGAGCCTGGCTCGTACAAGGTGAGGACTTTGGCCATTAGGATACTGTGCCAGGCCTAACCCTTTTCATAAATGAGGTAGATTCCCATTGGGCATAAAACAACAGCTTCTCTGGAGTCACTAGGTAAAAATAGACAGAATTAATCTGCATTTTCAAAGTGAGTTATAAAAGGTTGGTCAGTCCTAACTGGTGCTTCTTCAGAAAAGGTACAAATGACATTAAACAGATCATTTGCAAAACTCTGTTTTCATTGTTCATTTTTAACTTCTCACTTAAGGATGATACAAAGCAGGATTTGTTTAATCTAGACTGGATCTTGGTCCTTCCCGTCTATAGCTCAACTTCTCATAGCAGTAGTAGAACATGTCCCAATGCCTGTCAGAATTAAATAAATCCAGGGAAAATGGACAGTCACGAGCACTTCCTGAGTAACACATACTAGATATATTATTTGAAATTTAAATGCAGCTCCTCTTCCGGGAAACTGAGAAAAGTTTATATTTTGCTCTCAAAATATTTTGTAAGTTTACCAAATACATTTATAAAATTACTCATGGAGAAAGATTACTATTTACATGCCAGAGTGGAGAGCATTGTTAAAAGATTAATTTCTGGTCCTCCAAGCTGTGTTTTGAGCTGAATAAAAAATTTGGACACATTTTCTAACAGAACAGTTATTAAAATGAAAAGCTGTTGAGAAGAGAAAGTTTCCTCTGGCCTGTTGAATAGGAGTTAAGCCCTTGATGCATACACCCTTACAAACACACACACACACACACACACACACACACACACCCTCTGGTTGAGCAACCATGGAGTGCAAGTGTTTTGCTTGGTGGAAATGGAAATGAGCTCTTGGCATGAGGTCTGATACAAGGTTGGTGGAACAGAGTCCATCTACTAGGGATGTCTAGAATTCCAGGACTTGGTCAAAGATGTCCAGAGCTCTTGAAAAATCTGCAGACCAGCTGGTCTTTGGAAGTGTTTTTGGAGTGGGCTCAAATCTCTACATTGTTTGTGTTGTTACTTTGTCTACCTTCCGAATGTTATGTGATCTTACATACGATCTGGACAGGTCGTGCACAGCTTGGATATAGATTAGGTGCCTTGACAAGATGGAGGCTCTGCCATACATGAAACAAGAGAGAAATGGAAGCATTGGTTAAGGGAGTCTTCTCAGCAGCAATCCTTTACCACTGCCAACCTTCCACAGGATGGCCACCAGGGAGAAACAGTGGCCAGGACCACACAATAGATGACACAGAATGTGGTGATCTGGGTGACAACTAATGAAGTTGCTCGGTTGCATTTAATAACTTCTCAATTTATTTCATGGTCCCTTTAGCTAAGCATTTTGTTAATCAGGACAAAAGTCCCCCGTATTTTTTCTGCTAATGCTGTTTTCCCTACAAAATTCTATAGGCACATTCCTTTTCTCTTTGGGATGTTTCATTACCTAATAAAACTAAGTGGGTAGTCAACCTTTGAGGTGAAACTGCCAGAGGTTGTTAAATTAGTGCTGGAGCTGTAAAAATGAACCTCTTCTGAAGAGAGCCCATATGAAGGATAGGAAAGAAGGCTACAGTGGAATTTTCCCTCAATCTTTGTGCATGCTCTCACAGACGGTATGTCTCCTGTTTTATGTTCCCTTCCCTCAATAATACTTACTTCTCTGTGTATCCCAAATGTAGTTGTTCAGAACTTCTCCCAGCAGGTACAGAAAGTTCATTAAGATTGTTGTAAATCCAAAGAAGATGATTCTAGCTCCCTGGCCAATGTGTTCCAGGAAAGGGTACACCCACATGCCGGTGACATGGTGCACCCAGCACACCCTGCAGAGGGGTTAGAGGGGAGACAAGGATAGGAGTTACTCTCGGGGCGATGCCAGTGCTTCTGAAAAAGCTGCACTCCACTCTGATGTTCCTCAGTAGCTGCTAATCACAGTGCTGCTTGGTGATACTTCATTGTGGATTCTTTTCTGTTTTGTTCTGCATTAATTTTAGACCCACTGAAGAGGCGTGGGCATGGTATAGAGTTCCTTATGTCCCACTTTCAGTTTCTGCCTTGTTAACACCTGTGTAATTCTACAACAATGAAGAAAATTAAGCTACTGACACTAGTATGTATATGAATTAAATTGCACATTTCATGTGAAATTTCCTGGTGTTTCCATTAAAGTTCTTTATTTGTTCCAGGATCTCTTCCAGGATCTCACATTGTACTGAGTAGTTCATCTCCTTCATCCTGCTAGTTCTTTAGTCTTTCCTTGTCTTTGTTGACTGGCAAAAGGATCTAGTCAGCTATTTTTAAAAATATGGTTATACAACCTTTTACATTTCTTCTGTACTTAATGAAGCAATATAGCATTAGACAACCAAATAATATTAAAACCTACATAAGTTCAAGTCTAGATGTCTTCCTGAATGGTCTTCCAGCTAGATACCAATATGAACTCCACATGCAGGAACAAATGGTCCCATAACGAGGATCACCTCCTCTGATCTTTGGATCTCATATTTATGCCATGTCCTCTGCCCCACCCCAGTTTAAACTCTTACTTGTTTGCGAGCACTCTATTTGTACTGTGGAAATATTTTTGGTTCAACAGGAACACCAACACCAGTAATCATCACTGCTTTCAAAAGTTTACTTAGCAAGTTTACTCCTCAGTCTTGCTCCTCACATGACCATTAACAGCTGTTCTCTAAAATATTGAGTTAATGTATCAAAGGTTATCCATTTTGAAGATGAAATAAAATGAAACACCAATACCTTTATTTCACTGGGAATAATGATGCTTTTTATACTTATGCATTTTGGGGTCATTCTCCTTATAGTCTATGCTGTTAGTCTTTTTTTCCCCTACAAAACATTGTTTTTGTAGCAACATTAGTACACCAGGCATTTCTTCCTTTTTCATTTCTTGATTTTTAAAAAATGTTGGTTTCCACATACAAGGGAGAAATGTGGATTTATTTTGTGTTTCTGGCTTATTTCATGCAACATGATCTCTTCCTCCTGCAACCATTTTGATGCACATAATAGAATTGCATTTTTATAGCTGAATAATATTTCTAATAGATATACTGTGTCTACATGTACACATATCACATTTTCTTTATGCACTTGCCTGATATGGACATCTTGGCAGATTCCTTATCTTAGCTGTCATAAACAGGACTGCTGTAAACATAGTGGTGCTGGTATCTGAACCAAACCTTTCATATCTTTCAGTTTATGCATAGTAGCTGAATTGCTGAATCATATTGCAAGTTTATTTCTAGTTTTTAAAAGAAATCTCCACACAGCTCAGTGAATTAGGTCAATCACCAAAGGACAAATATCATGTTCTCTCTGATATAAGGCAACCTTCATATAGAACACCAGATCATCAGATATATAGGCAAACATGCTTGTACATACAGTCATCTTGAGGATCTGTAAAATGGACACTGTCGTATGGAGATCTGAAAGTACAGTGTGGTATGTGTCTCTACTTCCCAATTAAAATGGACACCCAATGAAACTATTAAATATATCTTGACAACGACATGCTGGACTTTCTGCCATGGTCCATACCTACAATGTCAGGATATACTTCAATAGCAGAATAATGGACTTGTGACTGTTTTTTGAAGTTCCATCTTATTACAATAAAATAGGGAAAATTATTGGGGAGGAGGTGGGAGGGGAAGTCCCGGAGGCTATGGAACTGTATCATAAAATAAATTAATCAATTTTTAAGGAAAGTAAATCTCCATACAGTTCTCCATAGCGAATGCTTTTAGTCTTTAAGCATGGTACTATATTTATCTATCTATTTATCTATTATCTATCTATTAATCTATCTATCTATCTATCTATTTATATACCTACATGTTGATTTGATTTGAGGCAGGGGATATTTGTCTTGAGCTTGCATGGGCCATGGTGGTGATGTCAGTCCTCAAACACCAAAGACGTGAAAGTTTGTTATGAGAGACATGGTGAAACACATATTACACTTGAAATGTTAATGTACACGCAAAGTCCATAAACAAATACACCATATATTTTCAGTATACAGTATATTTGTGGAATTTAAAGTCCACAGCCTACAGATGTTTGTTTTCTTGGAGACCTACAACACAAATATCACACTGCTTGGGTTTGAGTCCCAGTTCTGTGCACAGTGTGTAACCTCCTGCTAATGTGTAACCTCCTGCTAATGTGTACCCTGGAAGACAATAGATGATGGCTCAAGGACCACGTGGGAGATCCCAGATCCAGACTGGCTCAGTTCAAGCTTTTGTGGGCATTTGGAGAGTGAACCAGCAGACAAAACATCAATCTCGCTGTGTGTGTGTGTGTGTCTCACTCTCTTCTCTTCCTTCCCTTGGGTAAATAAATTTTTTAAAAAGTTGAAAACAGTAACAAAAAGTTCATGGTTCAGTAATTTTACTCTAAAGTTTATATACAAAACAGCTGAGAGCAGGGACTCAAATATGTATTTTTATGTCAGCATATGTAATATCCAAAATATTAAAACAACTCAAGAATCCACAAACGTATGAATGAACAGAAAAAGTGTTGAATATACATGTAAATAGCATTACTTAGTCATGAACAATAGTGAAGGACGATCCTGTTGTAATGACACGGGAGAAATTTGTGCGGGTGGGGGGGGGTGCAGGGATCTGGGGAGAGGGGAAAGAAAATCCCTGAGCTTGTTGAACTGTATCATAGAATACTAAAAGGAATTAATGTTAAAGAAAAGAATGAAGTTCCAACACATGTATGAAGAAATATTATACTAAACAAGACAGACACAGGACAAATCTTGCATGAGGCCACTTAGCTGAGACACTGAGAATAGGCATATTTATGAAGATAAAGAATACAAGAAACTTACCAGAGACTGGGAGAGTAAGGGATAAGGAGTTTAATGGGGGACAGCATTTATATCAACCTCATAAATGTAAATGTATACATTTTTAATTTTTTTAACTTATTTGAAAGACAGAATGACACAGATAAATGGAAGTATAGGAAGGGAGAGGGAGAGAGGGAGAGAGGAAGGGAGGAAGAGAGGGAGAGAGAGAGAGAAAAAGAGAGAGAGAGAATCTTTCATTCTGATCCATTCTGCAAATGGTCACAATATCCAGTGCTGGGCCAGGCCCAACTCATGACCCAAGAATTCCATCCTCGTCTCTCACATGGGTGGCAGGAACCCATGTACTTGGGTCATCCCCTCATGCCTTCCCAGGCACATTAATGGGCAGTTGAATTGGAAGCGGCAGTAGCTGAAAGTCAAATCAGTGTTCTGATATGAGATTCTGGTCTTGCAAGTGGCAAATTAACCCACTGTACCATGGCACTAAATATTTCGTGGCACTGTACCATGGTACCAAATTATACACTTACAAATAGCTAAAATGACAAATACTAAGTTATGTGTATTTTGCTTCAATAAAAAAAAATTGTCCTGGGGACAGACACAGGGAACAAAAGGTCTAGAAAGGCTACTTGATTGGGGGAAGGAAAGGTCAAGAAACACTACTTTGGGGCAAAGTGGCAGCCATCAGGCTCAGCTGCGTTTGCCAAATGGGTCCAAATGGAAAGGTTTTATTTTAATCAAAAAAAGGGAACATGTCAGTCAAGAAAATTTAAGGCAAAGTTGAAGCATTTGTGAGAATCAGTAGAAAAGAAATTGTCACAGATTTTGAGATTCTGAGGCAGCACATTGCTTGTCCGTAAGTTATCTGCTTAAATTTATATTAACTAATGTAAAAATTAGTGTTGTACCCATCAAGTGGTTTGTTAATTTCCATGGAGATCATGTGCAACATATTCCAAATTTAATGCCATACAACTGTAATTGATTTTGCAAATCAATTTATAAAATTATAATCTGACTCACTGTAAAAACGGTTTCCTCAATTAGGCAAACTGGGAGCAATTCAAATTCTAAATGCTAATTAGATTTTTATACCTGTTCCTGGTATTCTACTTTCTGTTGGCAGAAAGAACCTTTCATTTGCAGTTCTTGCTATCATTTCGGTTGCCAGGGCTGAGGCCTACCTATCAGATGTTGTTTGTCTGTAATGTATTTTCATAATCTTCTTATAATAGCAAATAGTGACAACCAGAGCCGTAATTGCCTCCTTCCTATCTGCACGTGATTCCTGCATTTACATCTCTAGCCTGGAATACACGCCTGATTTCCAGAATTCCACATCTAACAGCCAACTGCATATGCACGCTTGCGGGTAACAGACATTTCCAACTCAGTCTTTCCGAACAACCACCATGTTCCTTGCTCTGATTTATGCACATTCCTTCTCACCTACTTTTACCACACAATGGCAACTGCTCAGCACTTTTCCAACCTTATTTTCTGTTTTCTCCCTTGCTCCCTCCACACCCTGGTATCCTTGAGCAGGTTAAGCACACTCTACCTCAGAACCTTTTGTTTTGGTGCCTTGCCCTGGAATATTGCTCCTTGCCTTTCTTGCCTCCAATATCCCAAGCCTCCTTTGTAATTTTGACCCTATGTTTCTTCTCAATGAGGCCTTGCTTGAAAACTGCACCTAAAACTGAAGATCCTAATCTTAAACTCTATTCCCTACACATTTCCCTGCTGCTATCATTTAATACAATACATGCGCATGTTTCAGAGATGTTACAGATTGGCTTACATGTCTCTGCATCAAGAGAAACTGTCCAAATAAATCCAGAATGCTGCAATTTTATATATATATGGCTTGTAAACCATTTATATGTTTACCATGAAGACTATCAAAATTATAATGATTATATTACAATGGTAAGAGACAGGTAATATTCAAAGAAGTCACATGTAACATCCAAATTCAAACTGTTGGGAGAGATGGAATACAACTACAGAGTTCTTTAATTACAACTATAGGATTCTTTAATAGGATTTTTTATCTTTCCCTGTCTTTACAATCAATGTTATCATTTCATGACATCTTTTTACAGCCCAAAGAAATTTGTATAAGCCTCTCTGTAACTACAAAGCAAGAACTTACAGATTTACTAAAAATAACATGCAAGAAATCAAAGCACTCTACTAGAGAAAATCACTTAACCAGAAAAGAATGATTGTGAGGGGAAAGTGCAGTAAGAACATAAGAGGAGTATCAAATGGCAGCAATAAGACATTATCCATCAATAATTTGCTTCAGTGTCAATACACTAAACTCTCCAATTATAAGCTGAAGTGTTCAAAGAGATTAGAAAACAAGACTCAGCTATATGCTTCTTACAAGAAACTCTCATATTCTCTAAGGGCAAATGCAGAATGCAAGTGAAAGGTGAAAGACGACTATAACCCTACTTCTACCAGAAAATTGATTTAAAATCAAAAATGGAAAAAAAAGACAAGGAAGGTTATATAATGTTAAGGTGTTCAATCCAGTAAGAGAAATTAACACTTATAAGTCTGTATGCACACAATTTGGGGGCATCCAAATATATAAAAATAGTAACAAACCACATCTTAACAATAGGTATATAATCTAAACAGAAAAGCAACAGAGCAACAAACACCCACAAACTAAATATAATCTTTTTCTGAACATACACAATACATTAGAAATCAGCAATAAGAAAACATTGGAAATATACAAATACATGGAAATTAAGCAATTCATTCCTGAACAACGAAAAGATTATGAAGGAAACAAAGGAGGAAATGAAAAAGAATTTTTATAATGATTGAAAATTGAAACACAATGTATGAAAACCCATGGTAACAGGAAAAGAAAGGAGCTTTAGTACACTTTGGTGGGAATGTAAATAATATAGCCTTTGTGGAGAACAGCTTGGAGTTTCCTCAGAAAACTAAACATAGAATTACCCTATGATTCAGCAATTCCACTCCTGGTATATTTACAAGGGAAATGAAATCCATCCATCAAAGAGACATCTGCACTCCTCTGTTTATTGAAGCACCTTTCATGGCAGTCAAGAGATGGACACAACCCCAAGCATCCATCAGCAATGAATGGATAAAATGTGGTGCACATACACAATGGAATATGACTGAGCTGTAAAAGTGTTAAAATGCTATCATTTTCAACAACGTGGAAGAAACTGCAGGTCACTGTGTTAAAAGAGATAAGTAAAAAACAAAGTAAAAAAGGGGGGGGCAAGCCAAGCACAAAGACCAAAATTATACAAAATTATACAATTCTGTGATTTCATAAAAATTACAAAAGGCTTTTTATCTGTTATGGCCTTTGCTGTATTCTGTGGTCCTTGGGAGCACTCGCACATCATTTCCAAACAATCAGCACCATGCACGGTCCTTACCACTTAGTCATCACTCGAAAAATTAAAACAAAATAAAACCGCCAAATCTCTTTTGTGTTCAGTTTATGCTGCAGGCAGGCAAATCTGGTCTGTAGCAAACCAGGGCCAACTATCTCAACCTCATAAGCCACACAGTCATGGACACTCAGCTGTGCCGTGCTAGTGCAAAAGCTTTCATAGACGATGCAGAGCAAGTTAGTTTTGATGCACACAAGGAATTTGTATTTATGGGCAATAAAACTGGAATTTCATATACTTTTTTATGACACAAAATATTAATTGTGTTTTGATGTTTTTTTGATCATTAAAAATTATAAACCATTCTCAGCTCGTGACGCATGAAACCACTTGCATGTTGAAAACAGAGTTTAGAGTTATCATGTGTTCCAATGTCTGGTTTGGAAAGATCACGCTGTTGGCTGTGAGTATGAATTAGAAGGGGGTACCAAATGAAGTCCTCTAGGCATAGATTTTAACAGAGCTAAACTATGCTGGTGGTGGAGATTTGTGAAGTCACCTTGATAAGATAGATTGGCGTCATGTGAGGAAAGAGAAGGAACTACCAGGTTGCAGAACTGAATAATTGGTAGAGTACCACTGGAGAGATAAGAACTACAGAAGGTGTAAGGAGAAAGAACATGAGTTTTGCTTTAGAGGTACTGAATTTGAGGTATGTCTAAGATGTGAAAAATGAGATGCTTTGAGGATGAATTAATTGTCTTGGAATAGAAGCGAGAGCTGAGTTATAATGTAAGTTTGTGAAATTCCCATATATGTTAAGGACATGATATAACGATGGATACACTGATTCTCATAGACTAAGGATTAGTAATATGGGAAGAAAGTTTCATATTTTCTTTTCAGACTATTCATTCAAGTTTTGTGCTTTGACTCAACTGTTAAAACTTACAAATTATCATTTAGGAAAACTTCCCCTGATTTAGTAGATTAGGACGTATTTTATAAGTGCTAACAAAACCCACAAAATTTCCTTAGTTTTGAAGCTCTTTTCTTAGCACTTAGATTTGGCTGTTATCTTCATTTTTATGTTTCTCCTCATTTACCCATAAACTCTGTGAAAGGAAGAATTAGGTATATTTTTACTTATATCCTTAGCACTCACCCCCATGCCTGTCCCATATCAGGAAAACGATGAATGCAGTCGCATTTAAGCTGTTAGTAAGAATGAGTAAGAATTAGTTGAGTAAAGGAAAGAACTTTCTAGCTAAAAGAATGTCATGTCCAAATACCTGAGAACAAGAGAAAATTCCCAGATATTCTAAAAGAAAACATGTTTGTAGTTGTTGAGATGAAAGGAGAGAAGGCAGGAAAAGGAGACAGGTATTAAACTGTGAGTGCCTTCAAAAGCCAGGATACAAATTGTAGACCATGCTAATCTGGAAAATAGGAAATCTTTGAAAAATATCAACTAAGTTTGAAATAGATAAGACTGACCTGGAAACCAATCAGATATGGTAGTGCCCAGGACAGGAATAATAATTAATGAATAAATTTAGCTGAGTGTATGGAAGTGTAGACCATAAGCAGTGGTATACCAGAGATGGTCATGAGAGCTGGTTTTACATCTAGTTTGCTGGCTGGCTGGTTGTTACATCTAGTTTGTAGGAGTACTCACATCAGGATATGAGTAAATGCTATACATCAATTTCCTTTTCTCTAGCACCCAAAAGACCTGGTTGTTAAATATTTGCCAGTGACCCACTTGTTATTAGTATCTTAGTAAAGCCACAGGTTAAAGATCAGGACAGCAAATGTTAGACTATCTTAATATAATAACAATTAAAATTATTGTTTGAAACTTGTTTCAGTCACATGTACATGTGTATGTGAGAGTACACACATACATATACACACATGCAGGTTGGCTGGTTATAATGTTTATGTAATTCACATTAAAAGAAGTTTGGCAGGTAATGATTTAGGAAATAGATTTAAATAACTTGTGACTGATTGCATGCAGAGAACAGAGATGAGTTAAGGATTAATCATAGATTTCTGGCTTGATTAACTGGGTGGAGACTGCTGCCACTACCTGAGACAGAGAATTCCGTCAAAGAGCTGGTTGGAGGAGCTGATCAGATCAGTTTGAACAGGCAGAGTATGTGAGACCTTTATGCTAGCCAAGTGGAGATATCCTGAAGGCAGACAGCTACAGGGATTTGAACAGTAGAGGAACGACTGATGTGGTAATTGAGATATAAATTCCATTGGGCAGACAAGATCAGCAAAATTATACTTCAACACAACAAATGGCTAAATACTAAAATGAAATAGACACGAGACAGCTGAATAGTACCTTATAGCCATTTTAAGGTGTATAGCAGCCGGTCCTGTATATAAACTAAAATTGAAATGTCAATGAGCTAATCATAGGATGTGGTTAAGAACTTGCATTTTTTTTTTAACATACTGGTTACTCAAAACCATGTCAATTCCATAATGTTGCAAATTGCTGTTGATGTTATATTGGGACTCTTAATTGATTGGGATGATATTCTACCAGCTGTAACTTCAGAGCAGAAATAGTCTCCCCAAGAAACTGTTCAACCCATCTGGACAATAAGTAGCTGGACTCTATGCTTGGTATATGTTTGCAAAGAAAGAATCTTGATTGAATTTGAACTGTAATACTACAACAAGGTGGAGGAATCCACCAGGGGGGAAGGGTGTGGGGAGGGGTGGGGGGATTCCCAGAGCCTATGAAACTGTCACATAATGCAAAATAATTAATTAAAAAAAAATAACAACAGTGACAAATAAAAAAAAATTCCATTGGGCAGAGATAGTTATTGCAGCCATCAAAGCAGACTGAGATTACCTACATAAGTACAGGGTACGAAGGAAGTAAGACTATAAAAGTCCTGGAAAAATGTCAAGATTTAGATAATAGACCCAGGAAGTTGCAAAAGATGTTACTTCTGTAGAAGTAAGAATAAAAGAGGTGATATCCAGGGACAAGTGGTTCAGAGGTAGAGCAGGCAACATCTATTAGCAGAGAATCTTCAAGGGACTTGTGACTATTGTTAAGGGGCTTATCTATTGTTACAATACAGGGAAAAAAAGACATGTGGGGAGAGAGAGTAGGGAAGGGTAAGAGGAGGCAATCCCTGAGTCTAAGGAAATTTATCATGAAAAATAACTAAGGAAAAAAAAAGAATGGATAATTACTAGAAAATTGGCTTTCCCCCTAAAAAATGGTACCTACATTACTTCAAGCCTACTTTAGATGCTGACGGGGACTCAGCGATAAATACTAAGCCGAAAAATGAAAATGGACCTTGTAAGGCTCAATAGCTCTCTTTTGCCACATGTTCAAATTTCAAATAATCACACAGATCATCAGTCGCCATGGTCTGCAGAGCCTTTGAACCTTGGTGAACTTAACATACCATCCCTTCCTGTTCAATATTTTTTATTCTAGACACGGGCATCGATCTTACCAACAATCACTTTAAGAAGGGTTTAAAATTGCTTTATTACTGAAATTTAGGAGCTAGCTTAGTGGACAGTTATACTGTCCTCTTAGCTCCTAAGACACAGAGGACATAGATCCATGCAAAAAAATAGCAATAGCTGACAATACTGAATGCTTAGAGCATTTATGCTTAATATTTTATGTGAACAGCAGTTTGGGGAAGATGTTGTATCAGTACCATCTACAGGTGAGGACACTGAAACTTGGAGAGTTTAAGTAAACAGGGAAGCTGGAATGCATACTGTATCACTTCCACTCTGCAGGTCCAGCTCTTCGACTGAGCCCTGGAAGGCTCTTACAGTGCTCAGAACCAAAAGTGACTCAAATATGAAATTTATGTTTTTTTCCCACTGACTATAAAAGTAATTCATACACATTGCAGAAAATGCGTGGTACAGAAATGTTGCAAGATGCAACAGAAATCACTTTGGTGAAATTTTAACACAAGATTTGGTGTCTTATAAAACTCAGGGATCAGATGTTACGATGTCCCTGAGGAGTAGGAGGAGGGAGAGAAGGAGGAGGTCATGATGGTGGTCAAGGCAGGGATGAATTCATGAACACTTTTTTCTTTTTTTTTTTTTTTTGCTTAGATTTATTTTAATTCCATAGCCTTCATTGTTATTATCATTTTATGATACAGTTAATGGGTTTTAGTTTTTTTTTTTAAAAAAATCCAGTTCACTAACCTATGACATTTGATTGATGAGTTTAAGCCATTTACATTCAGGATTAGTATGTATACGTAGTAATTTGGTTCTGTCATTTTAGCAATGGGTTGTTCATTGATTTACTTAAAGATGTTCTCCACAGAGAAAAGGCAAATGTGAAGAACATCCCAGTAAAATAACAACAGAAGACTAAATCCATGAACACTTTTTTCAAAGAAGGCATTCATTTAACCTCTGATGAAATTAGGCATTATCTGTGCCTATTTAACCTTCTGGAATTTTCTACACTTCTGGGCAAGCAAGGAGCACATACTCCTGCGTGGGAAGGAGGGTGTAGGTCAGCTCCTTGCCCAGTGGGTTGGTGTAAGTCTCTTCCACCTCCATCCTGACATTCTGAAGGACCTTCAGGAGCACATGAAACTTGGGGCCAAGTATTAACTTTCGGCTTGGGTTTCTCCTTAAGTCTCTGTAATTTCAGGGCCACTGTAAAGACTCCCTATTTTGGCCCTTGAATATTGCATGAAGGCTGTTTTTTGACACACTTTTTAGAATCTAGAAATCTGGATTTTTCTGCAGTCCATAGACTCATTCACTTATTCAATAAACTTTTTTTCCCTTTTTTATTGTTTAAATTTTAAAATAAAAAATGTCATAGACAACAAAATTGTACATATTTATGAGGCTCTATGTGACGCCGTTTCATGTGCACATTATAAAATTTCCAATTAAGCTAAATGTACTTTCAAGCATTTAACATTTCTTTATGATGAAAACAATCCAAAATATTTCTAGCTGTTTTAGTAGAGAAATATGCTGTATGTTAATACCATCTATCTTCACCTTATCATGTGAGAGAGTCCCAGAACTTCCTGCTCCTACACAGCTATAACCCAGTACCTGTCAAAGGAATTTTCCTAATCTCTTCTTCTCCACTTCCCTTTTGAGCCTTTGGTAATCACATTTATTTTTTAAACTTCTATAAGATCATCTATTTTTAGACTCCACATATGAATGAGAGCATCTAATACTTGTTTTTTCTGTGCTTTGCTTATTTCACTAAACAGACTGATTTTCAGTTGCACCCATTCTGTCGAAAATGCCAGGATTTTTTTCGTTTTATGACTGAGTAGTTTTCCATTGGGCATATATATGTTTCCATATCATTCATCAGTTGATGGACACCTAGTCCTTTCCATTCTTGGCTATTGTGACGAGTGCTGCAATAAACATGGGCGTGAAGACATCTCTTCAACAGAGGGATTTCATTTCCCTTGAATTGGGAGTGCTGGTACCTTGATATTTAGTTTTTTTGAGGCACTTTCCTATTATTTTCCACAATCGTTGTACTAATGCACATTGCCAACAACAGTATGAAAAGCTCTCCTTTCTCCACATTCTCATAACACTTGTTATCATCTTGACTTTTTGGTAGCAGTCAGTCTCATTGGAGTGAGGTTTTGTGGCAATGATTTGCATTTCCCTGATGATTAGTAATACTGAACATCTTTTTCTTAAGTCTCTACTTTGTCAGGTGGTATAAGTGGTAATGGGAAGCAAAGAGCTGCCTATAAGTATGGTGGATTTGTCAGAATTCCTACTGAACAGGAAATAAAAGAAAGGGAACTTAGAAGGAAGCAAGATCGCTGTGTTTGGATATGGTTTGAGCGTGTCTCCAAGGTTCGTGTGCTAGCAGCATGGCCCTGAGTAGTGTAGAAGAGGTGGAACCTGTTAGAGGTAGAAGAATACTGCAAGATAACACATTACCTTCTGAAGGGACTCAAGCTGTCCTCAGCAAATGGGTGAGCTCTTGCAAGAGTGGGTCAGCTCTTGAAAGAGTGGGTTTTTATAAATTGAGGTCAGCCATGCATTCAGCTTTTTTTTTTTTTTGGAAATGCCCCTTTCCATTTGTCCACCACATTTTGATGTAGCTACTGTGCCTTTAGCAGAACTCTGGTACTATGCTGTGTGGACCGGCAGGTATACAGAATCATGAGCCAAACTTAACCCCTTGTAATTTACAAAGCCTCAAATATTTTGTTATAGCTACGTAACATAGAGTAGCACCATAGTTCCATAAAATGCACCAACCCACAGGTAAAAACTGACTGATGGGATCTAATTAGAAATATTTTTTAGCTTCATTGCAGACATAATTACAGAAGACTGTTTTTGGTATAATTACCAATCATCACCATCTAGAGAGCCTTAATAATTTCTGAACATGGTGTTCAACATTTATTTTGAACTGGACTCCAGAAATTATGTAGTTGGTCCTGTCTATTGTGATGTTGTCATCTTCCAGCTCATCACATATCTGTTGGATCGTCTTAGATATTATTTAACTTCATTTCCTCTTTGGCAAAGGATATAAACAATATTTCCTACCTTAGGGATGCAGTCATGAGATAATAATAGTTTATTATCATGGCCAACTTAGAGTGGGTATATAAACAAGTAAACAGGGCCTGGCACGATAGTGTAGTGGTTAAAGTGTCCTCGCCTTGCACGTGCTGGTATCCCATATGGTCACCGGTTCTAATCCTGGCTGCCCTCCTTCCCTGCCAGCTCCCTGCTTGTGGCCTGGGAAAGCAGTTGAAGTCAGCCCAAAGTCTTGGGATCCTGCACCTGCATGGGAGACCCGGAACAGCTGCTGGTTCCTGGCTTAGATTGGCTCATCTCCAGCCATTGTGGCCACTTGGGGAGTGAACAGAAAATCTTCCTCTCTGTCTCTCTTCCTCACTGTATATCTGCCTTTCCAATAAAAATAAACAAATCTTAAAAAAACCAAAGTAAACAAATATAAAACATTTCATATGCTTTCTCCTTTACAGAAATATATAATATTTTCTGAACTTCTCATGCACAAGAATGTTTCCAAGGTTACAAGCCTCTCCACCCATCCCGGGGGAAAAAGGCAAATTATGCGTGTCTCCCAAAATGAATTCCTGTAATGAGGTAATTCAGGAATGTGTTTTCTTTCTGATTCTAAATCACAAATATCAGAGTGATTTATACGTAAAGGCAAGCCAATAATTGACTTCAGAATATTTTCCTTTAACACATCTCCTGGCACATGTCTAAGATGGCTGTAAATAATTTGTTTCCATTGAGTCTCCCTCTCTACAGTCTACCTGTTTTAATGATGATGTTTTCATAGGCATAAATTCAACCTGAATTTTCCTTAGTTTAATTCATGACCCATTTTGCCTAACTTTAATCATTTAGAGTCTCTCAAAACAAACAGGTGCCAAACGTCGAGTTGACACATTGAACATTGTAGGGAAACATGTTCTTTCAGACGGGTGGTGGAGAATGTCGTCAACAAGGAATGGATATGACCCAGGAGACCATCGAATCTGGCTGGGACAGGGAGAAACCCACGTGTTTAGACTGATAGCTCTTGAAAGCAGAGAAAGGACATCACAAATTCCACAACATAAAGTCCCATGGCATAAAATCACAACTTTCCGTCTTCTAGGGAAATTGTCTTGTGTGTTTCTCTAGGATCTTATGTTTCTATCTTTATAATATGTGTGGTGGACACTGAGGCTGTTTATTTTTTGCCATTATGAATATACTGTGATGAATATGGCAACACTGTAAACAATGTGATGGTGATTCCTGTCACAGTAACATATTCTTGATGCTGCTAACTCCATCAGCCTTCTTCAATAAATGGCCACTTTTCCAGACATTCCGGGTTTTTAGTGGTGCCCACTGTCAAACTACAGTAAGGCCATCTCTGTATTATCACATCTGCCCTCTGGGTGCTGATTTTTACCACTGTAAAATTCTGCTTTAATTTTTCCCATTCAACAGATATAAGTCAATACCTAGGATATGTTAGATTTGAAAACACAATGGTCTGAATCTGTTTGGTCCCTGCCCTTGTGACAAAGCTCCCAGTTTAACAGCAACCCAACAGTGCATGACATCATAGTAATATACTTTCATAATCACAAAAAAGAAATCACTCTTTTTCATGTGGAGTTGTAGTGTTTCTTTTTTAGAAAATTTTATTTTAAAAACTTATTTTAAAGGTACAGTGAGTGAGAAGGAGAAAGAGAGACAGAGGAAGAAGCTAGCTCATTCTCCAGATCCTGGAGCCAGGAACTCAATCTGGATCCGTCACACTGGTGTAGACTCAGCCACTTAAGCCACCACCTGATGTCTCCAAAGATGCACATTAGCAAAAGGGCAGAATTAGAGACAGAACTGGAACCTGAACCAAGGCATTCCATTATGGTATGCAAGCTGCAGTGTTCCTTTCAAAAGTTCATTCAGATAACTATCAGAATCTGAAATGCTCCAAACCAATTCTATTTAAAAAGCAGAAACTCCTGTCAACAAGTCAAACCCTTAGTCGGCTCTTACACCCTGTCCTGCTTCCTGGAAAAAGCCACATGTAATTCTTTGAGCTGTTACTTCTATTTTTAAGAAATCATTATTAACTACATATATATGTGATCGGTGTACATGTTATTGTACACATGTTAGTGAGTCTGAAGTATACACATGTCAACATTACTAATGCCATTACATAACCATTGCTTGTAATTTTTTTGTGATAAGAACATTTAACATGATTGCCACTCTTCTATTAATGTCCACTCTCTTAAAGTGAACGAAGCAGCATTGTTAACTATGCATGCTCTGATCTGCAGAAGGTCTCAGGACCTCTTTCTTTTGCATAATTGAGATGTTCTAACCTGTTATTAACAGTTCCTGATTTCTCTTCTCCAAGTTCCAGGTAATCATCATGCTACTCCATGCTCTTTCTCATCTGACTACATTCAGTTCCTGATGTAAGTAGGATAGTGGGAGTTGGTACTCTGATTTATGTCACTCATAATTCTGTCCTCCATATTAACTCATGTGCTAGCAAATGGAAGATTCCCCCTTTTAAAAAAGGCTGAATAATATTCCATTTTACATGTATATACCACCACTTATTTATCCATTCATCCATTGATGGACATTTAGGCTGTTCCTTTGTTTTTCCATTATGAATATACTGTGAAGAATATGACGACATTGATTTGAATCCTTTTGTGTTTATACCCATAAGGGAACTGCTAGGTCACAGGGTAGTTCTGTTTTCAACTTTTAAAAAAGATTTACTTATTTATATATACTTTTTATTGGAAAGTCACGTTTACAGAGAGAAGGAGAGACAGTGAGAAGAATCTTCCGTATGTTGGTTCATTCCTCAAGTGGCTTCAATGGTCAGAGCTGAGCCAATCTGAAGCCAGGAGCCAGGAGCTTCTTCCAGGTCTTCCACATTGGCACAGGGTCCCAAGGTTTTGGGCCACCTTCCACTGCTTTCCCAGGCTACAGGCAGGGAGCTGGCAGGAAACTGGAGCAGCGGGACATGAATTGGCACCCATATGGAATCATGGTGTATGCAAGGCAAGGACTTTCTGCTACTAACTTTCTGCCACTAAGCAACTGTGCCAGTCCCTGTTTTTAATTTTTTGAGAATCCTCCACATTGTTTTACATAGTGGCAGCAGCACTCTGGGAATTGATACTCCCAACAACAGTGCACTGGGATATCCTTTTTCCACTTCCCCACCTAATTTTGATAATACCCTCCTAACAGGTGTTAGGTGATAATTCACTGCAGTTTTAATTTGCATTTTCTGATGATTAATGAAGGTGAACATATTTTATTATACCTTCTGGTTATTTGTCTTATCTTCTTTAAACAAATGTCTAACAAAATCATTTGCTTACTTGCAAAATGGGTAATTTACTTTTGTTGGTTTTATTATGGCTGCTGAGTTATCTAAGTTATATAAAGCTATATAATGTATAATAGGTATTACATTAATTTTTCTGCATCTATTGATAAGATTACATGATTTCGGTCTTCCACTTCATTCATTGACTAATTTATTCATACTAAATCATTCCTCAAATCCTAATGACGAATCCAGGATAGTCAATGTGATACTGCACAGAGTCTGTTGTCATTTTTACAATAATTTTTGCATCTATGTTAATTAGGGTAATTTGTCTGCCATTCCTTCTCTTGCAATATGCTTGGTTTTGATGGCAAAGTGATGCTGGCCTCATAAAATGACACTTGGCGTCTCCACTTCTATTTTAAAATAAAGTTATAAATGTTGATATTCACTCTTTTCCAATTTTTCATTATCTGGTCCTTGTCAAATTGTTAAATTTATTGTCAAATTTTCAATTACTGCTTTTATCTTGAAATTGAGTTGTTGAAATTGAGTTGTTCACACTTTTGGGTTGTACACTTCCAGGCAAATATCCTCTACACCCAGGTTGTCCAATTGGTGGACATTTTTTTTCACATTTAGTATTGGGTGCAGTGTCTCCTCTTAATTTTTTTTATGCATTTGGATATTCTTTTTTTAAGCTAGTTTAGCTAACGGTTTATTGTTTTGGGATTTGTTGAAACGATCTTTTCAAAGAAATCAATTGGTTATTCTGATTTTTTATTTCATTTTCTCTAACATATTAATTCTTTCATTCTGATAACTTTAAGCTTAGTTTGCTCTCCTTTTACTAGTTCCATAAAGTGCAAGGTTAGGTTACTTGACATCATTTCCTTTTGTTAAAGCATATGTATTAACACTGTAAAACTCCCTTTCACTATTGCTTTTGCTTTATTCCTTCACTTGTGTCATACTGTATTTCGGTACAGGGACACCAGTTACCAGCCGCTGCCGCTCTAGGGCAGGAACAGGAACGTGGATCAGAGGCAGAGGCAGGATTGACTGCCAGGCCTTCTGACATGGTATGCCAGTGTCCCCGCAGAAACAGTAGCCTACTCACCACAATGTTGGTTGTATGATTTCCTTTTAGATTTATTCTTCTCTAACATTTATTTTTAGAGGCTAACATGGTAGCTCAACATCCTACTTCTCTAACTGCAGTGCCAACATCCTGTATGGACACCGGTTCTATTCCTGGCTGTCCCACTTCCAATCCAGCTGTTTGCTAATGGAATAGGAAAGTGGTTGAGGATAGCTCAAGCCTTTGGGCCTCTGCATCCACATGGGTGACCCAGAAGAAGCTTCAGGATCCTGGCTTTGAAGCAGCTGAGCTCCTGATGTTGTGACCATCTGGGCAATGAACCAGTAGATGGAAGATCTCTCTCTTTCTGTCTCTAGTTTTCTCTGTAAATATACCTTTCAAATAAAAAAATAAATGTTTTTTTTAAAAAAAACTTATTTTTATTTGAAAATGAGAGAAGCGAGAGCAAGGGAGTGATATGAGGGAGAAAAGAAAGAGAGCTAGTGAGCAAAAGATATATATACATATAGAGAGAGAGACTTTCAATCTGCTGGTTCACTCATAATGGTGGGAATAGCCAGGACTGTGCCAAGCCAAAATTAGGAGCCAGAAATTCAAGTTGGCTTTCCGAAGTGGTTGACAAGAGCCCAAACACTCTTGCCATACTCTGTCACTTTCCCAGGTGCATTAGCAGGGAGCATGTTGGAATTAGAGGTGCCAGGACTCCCATATGGGATACTGGCATCAACAAGCAGTGCTTCAGATGCTGTACCACACAGCCCTAGTAGCTTCTTGCTAATGAGTCTCACTATAGACTTCTTTAGGTTGAGTATAGATGGAACCTTTTAGCATCACCAGTTTGAATGTTTATTATTGTCCTGAGATTCGGGAATTTTTCAGCTATTATTTCTTAAGTATTCTTGGTGTTTAACTTTCCTTCTCAAAGTCCCACTGTTCATACATTATTTTCACTTGATGATATTTTATGCATTTGTGTTTTTTAGACCCCCTTTCATTCTGTTTTTCATTTTGCTCTGTTGACTAGATGAATTTTAATGACCATCTTTGAGTGTAAATTCTTTTTGAGTCTGAATTCTTTCTTCTAGGTAAGCAAAGCTTATGTTGAAACTCCACTGAAATTTCTATTTCTGTCATTATATTCTTCAATTCTATGATTTCAAAAAATTGCTTCTTGAACTTCAAATTATTTTATTATAGTTTAATTAAGTTGATTATTATTATTTATTTCTCAGGAAGTGTGCAGATCTCAGTTTCTTCCCAGTTGTTTACTTGACATTTATGAGTTTCTTTTGGTAATGTCTTGTTTCCTTTACCTTTGATGTTCAGTGGGGTCAGATCACAGCAGCTCTGTGGCTGAAGGCCACCTGTTCTTAGGATCCAGTCCAGGATGGCCCCTGGTAGTGGAATCTTCAGAGAACATAACAGAACAGAGCTTATAAAAATAAGATAGAGTTCAGTGGAGTTGGTGGGCAGAACTTGGCAGTGGTAAATCCACTGATGAGGTTTTGGAGAGGGATGAGCAGGGAAGCAGGGCAGAGCATTCACAATGGATCAATGACTCCAGATGGGTGACGTTAGCTCTGTGGTGGAACAAGGTTACTGTTGCTTTCCACAGTTGGGTATGGCTGGCTACATGAGTCTTACAATTGGGTGGAACAGAAGGCCTTACTGGCCACACCCTAAGACTGTGGTGAAACTGGAAATCCACTTTGGTCCCTCAATTTTCCATGGAAGAGATTACGAGCAAAGGATGTCCTCCTCAGCACTGCTGTGCTGGCTTGGGGAGGGAGTGAAGCTTACTTGCATGTCGAATTTTTTTTAAGATTTATTTATTTTTATTGGGAAGGCACATCAGATTTATGGAGAGGAGAAACACAAAGGTCTTCTGCCTGCTGATTCAATCCACAATGGCCACAACAGCTGGGAGCTGAGCAAATCGGAAACTGGGAACCAGGAACCTCCTCTGGGGCTCCCATGCAGGCGCAAGGTCCCAAGCATTTGGGGCATGCCTTCCTACTTTCCCAGGTCACAAACGGGGAGCTGGATGGGGAATGGAGCAGCCAGGATACCACCTGGTGCCCAAATGAGATCCTGGTGCTTGCAAGATGAGTATTGAGCCACTGAGCCATTGTGCTGGGCTTTTACTAAGACCATACTCAGTAGGCATTCCCTGTTTTTTTTTTTTTTTTTTTTTTTTGTCTTGTTACTTTATTTGCCACACTAATACTTGTGACTTATTTGCTCCAAATTATTTATTTATGGTGACTAATTGCATTAATAACTAGCATTAATAACTAACACGCTTAGAACTATTTTCTATTGCTTATATATTTTAAGCCCTTCCCCAGTTTCCTGCTGTCTCTGTTTTTAATAGATTCTTTCATGTGCTTATTAGCCTCTTTTCCCTTTGAATACTTCTAACTTCTTACTTGTGTAATTTTTTTAAAAAATGCTTCCCTGGAGTTTTAATATATATTTACAGCTAATCCAAGTCCACATACAAGTAATACTGCTTCACTCTATGGGCAGTTTCAGTATCTAACTCAGGGTGTTCTCAATTCCTCCCCTCCATCTCTTTTAACATCATTGTTACTTATCCATGTATTGTCGTCACACCAGAAAACACTTTTTTCATAAATTGAAATAATATTTCTCTAACAGATGAAGACCAAGAAAAAGAATATATTTATCTATATTTATTCCTTCTTTAATCTTCCCAGTTTATGTAGATTCACATTTCTGATCTAAGTTTCTTTCCTTTAAAGAACATTTTAAAAAACAGGTTTGTTGGGCCCGGCGGCGTGGCCTAGCGGCTAAAGTCCTCGCCTTGAAAGCCCCGGGATCCCATATGGGCGCCGGTTCTAATCCCGGCAGCTCCACTTCCCATCCAGCTCCCTGCTTGTGGCCTGGGAAAGCAGTTGAGGATGGCCCAAAGCTTTGGGACACTGCACCCGCGTGGGAGACCCGGAAGAGGTTCCTGGTTCCCGGCTTCGGATCGGCGCGCACCGGCCCGTTGCGGCTCACTTGGGGAGTGAAACATCGGATGGAAGATCTTCCTCTCTGTCTCTCCTCCTCTATGTATATCCGGCTTTCCAATAATAATAATAATAAAAAAAAACAAAAAAAACCAGGTTTGTTTATTTTTATTTGAAAGGTGGAGTCACAGGGAGAGAAGGAGAGACTTAGAAGAAAGATCTTCCCTCTGCTGGTTCACCCCTCCAATTGCTGTAAAGGCTGGAACCGGGCTGGTCCTAAGCCAGGAGCTTCATCTAGGTCTCAGGGCCCCTAAGCATTTGAGTCGTCTTCTGCTGCTCTGCTATGTGCATTAGCAGAGGGCTAAATCAGAAGTGGAGCAGCTGGGAGTTAACTGGCTCCCATATCCTCTCAGCACCCACTTGGATGACGACAGGTGAAAGCCTAGTTCCCAATGCCACAGAGCCAGTTCCAAGAGCATCTTCACCATTCCTTTTAGGATGGATCTGTGAAACCGTGAGCCGTACCTCTTGGCTTATAACTCCTTCCCCATGGTAGGTTAAATTTTCTTTTCTCCAACATGGGTCACAGGACCTCTAGTTTTCACTCTTTCTCTCTTGCAGCTAACCATTA
Source organism: Ochotona princeps (assembly GCF_030435755.1). Taxonomy (NCBI): domain Eukaryota; kingdom Metazoa; phylum Chordata; class Mammalia; order Lagomorpha; family Ochotonidae; genus Ochotona; species Ochotona princeps. The sequence continues at coordinate 21,195,995 of NC_080832.1, forward strand.
AGAAATTGCCCAATCTGCCTTACGCAAAAGTAGATCATATAATCTTCACTTCAGAAACAACCCTGTTGTGTACCTAAGAGGAAGAAATGGTGCACAGAGAGGTCAAAGAAGCATATTAACATACAGGCTCCGCTGAGTTTATTAATGTCAGATCATGCCCTCTTTGTCCAATAAATTTTCCCGTTTGTCCATGCTTCAAGTGAGTCTCCATAAAAATTGAAAAAATATAAGGTTTGGATAGCTGAAACGTGTGGGCTAACAGGAAGGTGAACAAGTTCTCCATTAACCAGAAGGGCTGTGTATTCTAATTTGCCTGGGATGGAAGCTCTTGAGTTTGGGAGCCTTTTGGCCTTTGCTCTATTTGTCTACCTGAATCCTTCATAATAAATCAGTAATTGTGAATGTGATGGTTCTCTAATTTCTCTGATCCACTCTAGCTAATTAACTAAACCCAAACACGGAGTCATGAGAACCTCAGTTTATAGCCAGCTTACCAGAAGTTCCAGAGATTGAACTTGTGACTAGGTGTCTGATGTGGGGGCAGTCTTACCGGAAGGTCTCCTCGAACTCCAGGTTCTAACATTACTCTCCAAGTAGACAGTGTGAAAACAAAACTGAACTGGTGAGGGCCCTGCTGCTGTCTGCTGTTTGCCAGTGGGTAGGGAAAAAATTCCCACACATTCAATACCCACAGAAGTGATATATATTGTGAAAATATAGCTGGAGAAGACAGTCTATTTTCTCCATTCTGTATTTGACAGATCACATCTTTTTTGTCTGACAAGTATTTCTTCTAAATTTCTGAAGGATATTTTCACTAAGTTATGAAATTCTACAACATTTTAAATATTTTATTACATTCACCTCTTATGTGCATGGCTTATGATGTATTCTGTAATTCTTACCCTGATTCTTTCATAAGTAAAAGATATTTTCTTTTGTCTCTTGGTAAGGTTTTCTTTGGCTTTGCTGTTTTTAGCTTGCACATAACATGTATAGCATAGTTTCCTTGCATTTATCCCACATGGTGTTTTCTAGCTTCCTGGATCTGTGTTTTTGTGTCTATCATTAATTTTGAAAATTCTTTGCTATTACTTTTTCATGTTTCTTCTCTGTTCTCTCTTGTTTTTCTAGAATTCCACGTTTGTGTATACTACAGTTTTTGAAATGGTCTCCAACAATCTCCAATATTCTGTCACATCTTTTTTCATTTGTTTTTCTCTTATATTATCAATAAGCCATCAAGTCTCCTGATGTGCTTGGTTATGTCCAGTCTACTGAGGAGCCCATCAAAGCATTCTTGATGCTGATTTGCAGTGTTTCTTCTTTACTCTTAGAGTTTCTGTCTCTTTTCTTACAGGTAGTTCACTTTTACTATTACTGCAGTGACACAGTAATTACAGCTACTTTAAATTCTTTGCCCAATAATTCCAAAATTTGTGCCACATCTGGTTCTGATAATTTCCTCCGTTTTTTAATTGTATTTTTTTTGCCTATTATCACGCTTTTAAATGTTTGTTGAGGATAAAACATGATGGAGCTGGTCCTTAAAACTGAGAATAAACAGACATTTTGTGTTAGACCTTATATCCACTTGAGTATAACCAGGACTGCTTTTGTGTTTGCTACAGATTACCAGATCTTTGACTGACTTTAGTGTCTTCATTGTTTCTTGCTACAAACTCCTTAAATAGAGTGTGTATTCTGCAATTCCATCATTTGTAACTGGCTGCTGTTTTGCTAAAGCCTTGTCAATTTTGCATGGGGGGTAGAGGAGAGGATGTGTTCTAGAATCATATGATTCAATCTTAATCTTTCAGTGAGCCTCTGTCCCTGCACCAACAGGAAAGCTATAGATTAGCAACTAACTGTACATGCCCAACTGTGTAATGTCAAGGCCAGATCTGTTATCCTTCCAAGAAAGTCGTTGCTGTTGAGAACGCTCCAGTTATATTTCTAAATGGTTACTTTTTTAAAAAAAAAAATTAAACTCCGTGCCAGAAACACAAGAGTTCTCATGGCTTTTCACCGTGGGTATCATCCACTTTAATTCCTTATTAGCTAGCACACAACCCATTATAATATTTATTGTAAATATCTGTAGTACAACTAATTTAGTGAACTAAGGTAATCCCGCAAGAAAGATAGATGAAAAAGTGGGGAATATTTTTAGCTCCATATTGGTGACTTTAGTTTAAATGTATCTATAGTTTTCTATTAAACAGAGAAAAATGTTCACATTTTGGTTATTTATGAGATGCATAGACACTGGTGATTTGTACATTCCAAACAGTGGCATGGCTTGCTGTGTGTGAGTGGTGTGGCAGTGGAGGAATCTGACCCTGGCCCTTCCTGTAACTGGGATCTGCAGGGTTTGCTACCGCCCCTGTGTATTCATGGTTCTCCAATGGAAGCCTTCTTCTTGACTGTGAGTCTGCCCAGTTCCTAGTCCTGATGACCTTCAACCTCTCCTTTGCCCTGATCACAGTCTTGTTCCTCCTTCAGGGAAACCCACATTTCCACATCATTTAGGGATAGGGAGTGTCTAGCCCACGGTCTGGATAAAGGCCATGAAATTTTTCCATCAGGTCCTGTCCAGGAAAACACTGGTGAGATTCAAAACCCAATAAATCTACAGCAGGCCAATTATTAAGTGATAATTAATATCTGCAGTCCGTACCCTTTATCAGTCCCTACCCCTGGAAATGAAGAGATGTTTCATAACAGTAAGCTGAGATCTTTCCAATACTGACTTGTTCAAAGTTTTTCCATCTTAATCCTGTGTCTTTTCTCTATCTGCCTCACTGACCATATTCACATCTAAATACTACTAATTCTTGCTCTTTATCCTTATGAGGTTTTCCTTTAAAATGTTTCAAATCTATATTTAAAATATAACAGAAGCTTTATATACTCCCATGGGTGTCACACCTTCTTAGTCCATTTCTAACAGAAGTTAAAACTGTGATAGAAAATTGAATTGGAAAATGTTTTGTTTTGGTGCAAAAAAAAAAAAAAAAACCCCACACATTACAAGGATATTCATCAAGTTCAAGGAAAGTGTATATCATGATAAAAACAAACATGGATTTCAAGATTTTTTAAAACCAACATAAAATTTTGTTTTTCGATTTTTTTTTTAATGTTAAGGTCTGAATGAGAGACTGAGGGCTGGGGGAGAGAAGGCCTTTCATCTGTTGGTTCAGTCTCCAGACAGCTGCAATAGGTAGGGCTGGGCCAGGTCAACGCCAGGAGCCTAGAGTTTTGTATGATTTCTCAAATGGGTAGCAGAAGTCCAAGCACTTGGGTCACCTTCTGTTGCCTTCTTTGGGCCATTAGCAGAGAGGAAGACTAGAAATGGAGCAGCCAAAACTTGAACTATTGCCCATTTGGGATACCTGTATTACAGGTGGCAGCTTTACTTGATAAGCCACTGTTCTGGCCCTACATTTGTCCTTAAATTCCATTACATGCTGAAGTGTCATTGCACAGGAGAAAAGGCCAAATAATGCTTTGTAAAAATTTCCTAGCCTGACGTTATCTAAAATGGAGGCACTAACAACCTACCAGTTCATAAATGTTTTCAGACTTTCTAGCCCATGAGGAGAAAGTAGATTGATTTAAATTGATAATTATACCTTTTACTCTCTCCTAAGTGGCAGAAATGTTTTGATAGGACTAAATAGCAGAATGGTGTTAAGCCTTAGCAAATGTGTCTTTAGTTAAATGACTGAGTAGTAGTTGACTTAGCTGTTGACCTCAGAACAGGAGAGGCTCACACAATTCATGAGCAAAGAGAAGCTACACTTATTAGAAAGCATTTTTCTACTCAACCGGAATATGAGCAAATCCAGCTTTTGAGTCACTGTGGAAAATGAATATATATATGAACTCAGTAAAAATTCAAAGCTATTTTCATCTCTTAAAGTTATGCTTATATCTTAAATAGCTGAGTCTTCTGTAATTCTTCATTGAACTTTCACTCTTATTATAGCATAATCACAGACTTACATTTGATAAGATTCAGCATAGATGATATTATTCATTTCCTCATTTAGTTCTATTTATCTCTAAGGCTATAATATGAGGAGGCAATTAGAGGTTGCTGATGCGTGATAGAATCAGAGGGACGTTAGTCCCACTTAATGGGTAGCTGCTTAAAAGAAAACAAGAGTAGACACGAGGTTTTCCCTTGTGTGCCACCCAGGAACTAGCCTTCCGACTCTACTGGCATTATCCATATTCTATTTCTTTTCATTAAACAGCGACACAGTGAGTACTTGAATACCATCTAAGTTACACATGTTAATAACAAAAGGACTGCTACCATGGAAACCCACCTGATGGCCTTTGTGGTGAGCTCTTTGCTACTTGAATATAGCAAACTCCACACAAAAAGGGCCGATCAACGGTAGGCATAAAGCTTCCATACAAGAGCACTGATTATTAACTTTAATGAATGCCTTGAACATTGTAATCTGAGACAGCATTATTTTTGTCAACCTCACTATTCGATAAGCATAGAGAAACCTGCATTAGGATATACTTTAGAGTGTAAAGCAAGAGTCAATTCAAAGTCATCTTCAATCATCTGCACCTTGTAAAAGCAAGCTGTGCAGTTAAGGATGCACATACTAAGAAATGAACTGTTAAAAGCCAACCAAGAACATGCATCATTTCCAGATACATTTCAATCGATCAAACTTAGTTAATCTGTATCAGATATATCTTCCTTTACAAGCTGCCTTTCTCAAGATTCATTCAAGGACTTAGCATGCACAATGTCTTGAATGTAACTGCTTTTCCTATGTATGTCTATTTTAAAGAAGGATTTATTTGATTAAGTCCAATAAACAGCCCTATTAACAGAACACACTATTAAAAAGCCACATTTCCATAATTGAGTAATTTTAAGCATGTACATAGTTACAATTTTAACTGAGTTAACAAGAAACAATAAAAAGGTTCCTGAGAGGTAATGGAATAGAGGCAAGTCATTTCTTTTGTTGGAAACACAATTTAACCTTTGATGTCAATTAAGAGGTTATTTCTAGTGTTAGATTATACTTGAAATCCTGGCTGATGTCCTATTCTTGTCTACCAGTGTAAACCTGGGTGAACAGCCTCTTGTTTCTTTCCATTTTTATTCTAGAAGCAAACATTCGCATGGAGCAGCAAATGTGGATCCCCCTCCCCCACTCCCCGACAAAAAAGGGAAGAGTTGATAAACTAGTATTTCCAGAGTATTTCCAGATTAATTTTCAATTTGAAAAAAAAAACTTGTCCAGAAATACAAATAAATGTTTTTAACAAACATTAATTGTTGAAATTTTCACTTACTTTTAAAGGTACAAAAATTACCTCTGAGGAACAGAGACCACCACTATGTTGGAAAGGCATCCACATTATTGCTTTGTCCTATCTCCAGCCTTCACAAAGTCATGGTTTTGAAAGCATGTATCACTCATTCCTTCCTTTTTCCTCCAAAATTCACTGAGCCTCTTGTAGGCAGCAAATACCGTCACAGGCAATAAAGCTAAGCTGCAGAATGTCATAATTCTCGCCTAAAATTATAGCACAGTGGTGTGTGCTTGGTTGAAGTATAAAGCAGAATCATTGGGATTGCCTGAAAGGAACACTTCACACCAACTCAAATGTCAGGGAAAACTTTCTGGAAAAAGTATTTGATCTGAGATTCTTGTAGATGGGCAGTGGTGGTGAGGACCCAATAGTTAATTGTCCAACAGAGAGAAGAGTTCTACACACCCGAGCAGAGAACCACAAAAACTTCAACAAAGCTTATGTGTGAAATTCTGAGAAAGACCAGAGTTTGTGAAGGATTTTGTATGCTGTAAATTGAATGACTATACAGCATCATACTGTGGTCTCCAAATTCAACAAAGTGCTTCCTGTGGCCTGAAGTCCACATGGTTCCTTCTTCAGTTGCTAATTCTTTTTCTTAACCATGTGAGAATATGACAGCTTCAAAACTTCCATCCTTAGCCAAAATAGTGAAAACAGCCTAAATATTCATTGATTGATGAATGGCAAACCAAACAGTATATCCATACACTGGATTATTATTCAAAAAATAAAATGGAGTGGAGCCATCATCCAAGTTGTGACGTGGATGAATCGGAAAACTTGCTTCATGAAAGAAGTCAGCCACAAGAGGCCACGCACTGCACAAGTTCTCATTAATGCCAAATATCCAAAATAGGCAAATTTATACAGAAAAAAGTAGATTAGTCATTGATAGTACAATTAGATGAAAAAATATTTCTGTGTACAAATTATATATCTTTATTAAAAGGCAAGGGAGCTATATAGACAGTGAGTTCAGCAATATAGTGATGGTTTTTGAAAACAGATGATAGGTAATAAAAATTAATCATATATTTGTTCTAGAAATAATAAAACAAAATCTTGCTCCCATCTACCCACCTTCCTTCGCACATTCAAATCATTTCATGTGACAAGGAAAGTAGAAGCCACTTAGTCTGTTGGCACAAATCTTAGTGTTCCCTATATCTCTTCCTTATTCATTTAATTCTGCATTTAACAAATATTCAGAGCCAAGCATTCCAGCAGGAGGTGGTAATATGAGCAGAAAAGACTCTCCCTCTTTCCTCACTACCCCAAGGAAAGACAAATCAAAAGACAATTCTGAATAACTTGTTGAGAAAATGAAGTAAGGCCTAACATAAATGAGGGATGGTAGTGTCAGGGAAGCTTCTTTGAAGAGGTATCTGGCGGTAGAATGAAGTTGAGTGTGGATGAGGGATAATGGGCATGTAGACAAGGTCAAGAGCTGAAATGGTAAAACCAGGCAAGGACCAGATCATCCAAGGTCTTTGAGGCCACTTAAGGATTTCAGCAATCCAATCAGAGAGATGAACTGGCATTGTAGCACAGAGGTTAAACCAATGTCTGTGCTGCTGGTATGCCTTATGAGTCCTGGCTGCACCCCTTCTGATCCAGCTCCCTGACAATGCACTTAGAATGGCAGCAGAAGACGGCCCCAAAGTTCAGCATCTCACACCCATATAGGACACCTGGATGGAGTTCTAAGCTCCTGGCTTCAACCAAGCTTGGCTTTGGTAGATATTGCCATTTAGAGAGTGAATCAGTGGATGGTAGATACTGCTTTCTTTCTATTCACCTCTATTCTGCTTCTCTGTAACTTTTACTTTCAAATAAATAGATAGACCCTTTAAAAATAGTTGAAAGCTGCCCCACTGCTTCACTTCCCAGTTTTTATCTATCTCCATGTAGCAGCAAATCAAAGAATCAATAAGAATCAAGGAACCACTGTTCTTTCCAGTGGTGGTTCTGGCGATAGCTACATTTCTCTGAAGATGAAAATAGCCAGTGTGCCTGACTTCCCTCTGCTATTCACGTCCATAGTAGCTACATGCCATGCTAGGGATGGAGAAGGATACTACATGGATGATATATTTAAGCCTCTTAAACATGACTCTGTTCCTAACAGGTGAGATGAAGGTACCTGGTATCATATCTCCTTATGTGATACTTCTGTTGCCCCTAAGCAAAACTGTGTTCACTTTAGTGAGGGCTTTGAGCTTCCAGGCCACCAGGAGTAGGTCTTACTCAGCACACTCAATAGCCCAGCCATGTGTCCTGCTATTCCAGCCACACTGCCTTGTATGCTTCAGGCCCTGTACTTCAGGTGGTAGCACCCACATAATGCCCTTCTGTGAGGTTTACAGCTGCCCATGCCAGGTACAACCTGCTTTTGGATTCAGACTGCCTTAGAGGAATATTTCTAAAGTATATTAGATTGCAGCCTCACTACAACAGCAAAGAAGAAAATTGCACATGAAGCCAGAAAGAAAGTGCTGCTTCCCTGTCCAGGAAGTCAAATGGGAGACATCATCTCTTATTGTCCTCCCTGGAGAGTAGCAATGAGCTCTATTGGTCAGTTGACAACCACTGGTAACAAGAAGCTCATGGATCCAGCGGTTCTTTTCAAGTATCCTCCCCAGCTATGAAATTGGTGGTACTCTTTTCAATTCAACCATCAGATCATGTAGTCTGGTAGTACTACCACGTATCTTGATAATGTTAACTTTTCTGCACAGAAACACACCACTTCTGTGGAACAATCCACAATGTAAATTAGCATTATTCCTTGTTTGAATGCCAAAACAGTATCTAGCTGCTATCATGCTTTCTGGCAGTGTGTATTAGTCAATGGAACACCGACGACTTTTTGGCCACTGTCCCTTGCAAATATTTTTATAAGTTTGTTAGGCAGCTACACACTGTGTAAGTTAGTTCACAGGTAAAAATTTTCTCTGTCAAAGGGACGTATCTTATGCATACCTCATCTATCTGGAGTATGATCTTCGAAAAGATGCATCTTCGCCTGAAGTTGGGGAAATAGCGCTATTTCATATTGTAATCAACTTAGCTATTTTTAAAAACTGCATTTTGTAAAATTCTTTACATAATACAGAACGTTTGGCTTCAAGCTCAGAATATGTGGCTGGACACTTTCTATGGCAAAGGGAGTTGAAGGGTAGCATGTTTATTGAAGGCCATTGGCTGATTGGAAGCTCCTTGTGAGCTGTCACCTCCCCTGTTTAGATATCAAGAGGGCCTTCAGAGCAATTCTTGGATTTATCTAAAAGATGGCAAAAGTTCAGTGGAAAAAAAAACTGTCATTAGCTTATTTTTTGTACAAATAACTTTTTTATAAGGATTTATTTATGAGAGAGAAAAAGAGAGAAATTGATTTTCATCTACTGGTTCACTTTCCAAATGCCTACAACAGGAAGAACTGGGCCAAGCCAAAGCAAAGAGGCAGGAACTCCACCTGGGTTTCCCCAATGGGTAGCAGGGAGCCAGGAACTTCAGCCATCTTCTGCTGCTCTCCAGGTGCAGCAGGAAGCTGGATCAGGAGAGGAACTGGAATGAGAATTGTCACTCTGATACTCTGATATGAGATGTAGATATCTCAACTAGCAGCTTGACATGCTGTGCCACAATGCCTGTCCCTGGTCATTTCTTTTAGTAGTCTTATAGCAGAGAAGGCATAGTTTAGACATGTTTTCAGAAGTCCATTTTCTTTTTTATTCAATGTTTTTCCAGCAGATTATCATGGGGTTACATGACTCACTATTGTTGCAAAATGGTTTGTATTTGTACCTGTAAATTTATGCATTGTTTTAATTTATGTAAGATTTTTGTACGTAATTCTCAGACTTGAAGGATGACTTACACATCTTGTTTTTCTACTGTCATGTGAAACTATCACAGCCCAAGGAAGTGCCAGTGTGCAAGGCAAAATAAAGTGCTACCAAAATAGACAAAAAATAACATGCCACATTGGAAAAAGCAAATTTGTTTAAAAGTTTTAAATAAGAAAATTAACAAAATGTGCATTTTAGAACAAACTCTCATGCCAAGCAGTGGAAAGTGGGTAGAGTCAGTGCTATGTGTTGGGTATGTTTGAGCTTGTCTCCCAAGGCTGGGTATGTTGTGACTCTGCTCCTCAGGGTGATGATGTGAAGGAGGAGGGCCTTTGGGAGACTCCTAGGGCATTGAGCAGAGACCTCAGAGGGGATTGAGGGAGTTTCCCAGGAACCCCTGGGTTATTTTCCAGGAAAAGCTTTTTTTTTTTTTTAAAAAAACCTAGCCCCTTCCCCTTTCTGACTTCCTGTCTGGCAATGAGGTTTTCATCAGAGATGAGCAGATGCCAATATCATGCCCTTGCTCCTATAAAATTATATAGTTACATTCTCAGTGAATTCTGTTACAGTTAAAAAAAAAAAAGACATTACAAGGAGTGTGTAGAACAAAGCCCATCAGGAGACTACAAAGGAATACCCACAGAATGTCTGAAATCACAGGAAAAGGGCAAAACCTATCACCAAAGAGTCAGTTTTTAAAAAGACATGTGGAAAGTCAAATGAAAAACACTTTTCTTGGGGAAAGGCAGGATGAAATTTATTCCGTAGTGACAAGGAGGGAATCCAGTGTCGGTGGCTGCAGGCACAAGGATTTTCCTTCACTCTAGGTTCCTTGGCTACAATTTATTTGTCTCCAGGTCATCCTTTCTTCTGCCTGGGACACTCTTTGGAGCTTCTAAAAACTCATCTTCAAAGCAGCAGGCTTCATGTGTGAATCCTTTCATTGTCCTGTAAGACTGGGTTAGGGACTCTTCATCTGGGCTCTTAAGAATTTTAAGCAGGTGTTTCAGCCTTTATCAACAGTATGATCATTGCTATTTGATTCTCTGGATCGTGTAATGGGCTGTAAACTCCTTGAGGGCAGAGCTGAAGCTTTCTATATTGTTTATCTTCTGTACCTTGGCACAATGCTTGGCACTATAGCAACACTCTGCAAACACTAGTTGGAGCAAGTTAATAAACTTTGTCCTGAAGCAACAGGGACCTAGACATTTTAGAATATGGGAGAACTAAATAAAATACTATGACAATATTAAGCTTGTTGTTTCTCTTTGAAAATTATTAGGGAAATGGATCTAATTAGATATATAGGGTCAAAGCTTTGCATAGTTATATTTTGTCTCATGGGAACCCAGAACTTACTGCTTACTGCTATAGGAGACAAACGTCTGGGAGCTATTTTGCTTCAAGTTACTGCTAGTTCTAGAAATCGCTTGCCAAAAGTGACAGTGGGCAGAACTGAGTTCTGCACAACAACATGCACATAAACCCTCCCATACTATACACCAGATAATGTACTTTGAGCCTTCACCATGCTCTCAGACTCCTCAAGACACCGAGAAGGCTCATTTTAGGAGGATGGAGAGGCTGTAATGTTGCTGATAAATGAATTTTCCCTGTACTTGAAATGTCTGTTGCCTGAACTGGGTCATCTGCCATGAGAGTTGTCAATCTGGCCAGGAGCACAGTCTTAAGGCTTCTCCTACACGTTTATCAGCTTCAGTTGGCAATTTAAACCAATCAGGCAGGTGGGCAAAGAGATGATAAAGTGGAAATTCAATGTCAGAGAAATGGATGGCAGGGGAATTGTAAACAATTTATATGGTTACTACTGAGCTAAGTATATGAGGGGTGTGTGTGTGTGTGCATGTGTGCATGTGTGTGTGTGTGTGTTTCCCTATGCATTTAGAACTCACTCAAAGGTTCCCTTATTACGCAATCTATCTTGAGAATATTTTTTTCTGATATTTTTATGGATCTGATGTCAGAAGAAAATGTGTTTTGATTAACCCTTAGAAGAACATAGACAAGGAAGTGCTCTTTATTTTCTTTAAGATCATTTCTAATTCTTCTCCCTCTATTGCTTCTCGCCCTTTTGGCTAAGATCAAGTGATTCTTCTCCCTCTAGACAGTGAAGGTATGAGTAATTAGATGGATAGTAGGCAGCTAGGGTCTCTGGTCCCTGGTTAAGCTATCTTGAAAATGTTAATTGTGCTTCTCCCTGGTAAAATTATCCTTTAAAATGTAAAAACAGGCTTTCCCCTATTTCCATACCCTTCCTGAAGCATGTTCTCTCTCTGGGGAGGGAAAAAAGTGACAGAATCAACATATCAATCCCCATCTTTTAGAGCTAGGAGACTTGGCCCACACTGATCTCATCCTGAGTCGCTGTCAAACAAATGGTGCTATAGTTTTCAGCTTATCAGGATGGGAGAAGGAAGCCAAAAGGCTCACCCTTTTATTTCTGGGTGAGATGGTAGATATTACTGCCCAGCGCAAATAAGCTTTTTTTCTTCTTTCCTTATCTTATTTAGCCTTTGAAGTAACTTCTTTGAGACGGTGCATAAAAGACACAATTTCCATCATTTCCTTGGGTCTTTCCTCCTTTGGAGCCCTCTCCATTCACTAAGAAAGGAGCCCTCTTTCTTTCCTTCCTAAATAAGTCTAGCTTTGCAAACTAGAATTTGCATGAAAACTCATGTGAAACCAGAAACGAGGTTGCTGCCATGTTTCGCACTGAATTCCCTACAACAAAGGGAAGGGATTAGGGAGGCAGACTTTAAAAAAGTTAACTAAAAACTACATAACTGCTTTTAAAACTTCCTAGTAGAGATTAAAGAGGCTTATATTAAGTATATATATAGATACTGTAAGTGAACTACAGAGAAGCAAAATTAGGAGTATCTCTCTGAGAGATATTTAAGTTGAGGCCTAAAACATGAGTGTGACTTGGAGAGGTGGGGCTGGATGGTGGCACAGAGAAGATGAGAGCTTTGAGGTTGGAAGAGGTTGTTGATTTTGACACAGGGACAGTTATGGCTTCTGAAGCAGGCAGTGTAGCACACAGGTTATGCTGCCAATAAGAGACCCATATCCCATCTGCTTGGGGTCAAGTCACAACTCCATTTCAGATCCAGCTTCCAGTTACTAAGCATCATAAGAGGCAGTAGGTAATGGCTCAAGGACTTGGGTTCCTGCCACCCACATGAGCTTCGGTCTAGCCTAGTTCCTGATGATGTAGGCATCTGGGGAGTGATCCAGTGGACAGAAGCTCTCTCTCTTTCACTCTGTCTTTCAAATAAATAAAATAAATAAATAGACCTTAACAGCCTGCTGAAATATTGATTGGGAAAAGGATTACAAAGTATTCGCATAAATCCAGTAAAACTGGTGATATCAGCAAACATTTTGCCAAAGTACTGAATGTTTAAGCCACACTGGCGCTAATTAACAAAAACAAAATAGTACTTCAAAATTTTTGTGGAAAACATGGAACTAAGCTGATTTTGGTGCAAGGTATTTTTGAACTTTTGACATAGTGCTTTTCTTTTAAAAACATATTTATTTATCTATTTATTTGAAAAAGGGAGGGGGGGAAGAGAGAATCTTACAACTCCCAAAATGTCTCCAATAGCCAAGGTTGGACTAGATCCAGTCAACAGCCAGAAACAGCTTTTGGGTCTCTGACACAGCTGGCAGGAGCACAAGTACTTAAACCATCTTTTTTGTCTCCCAGATGCATTAACAAGAACTTGGCTCAAAAGAGGAGGAGCCAAATAGGTCAACATGGTGCCTTGCTAGGCTAATCTGCTGTGGTATCACTATCCCATAAGGGCACTAGTTCATGTCCTGGCTACTCCTGATCCTCTCCAAGCTTAAGGCCTGGGAAAGCAGTAGAGGACAGCCCAAGTCCTTGGGAGACACAAAAGAAGCTCCTGGCTACCAGCTTGTGCCAGCCCAGTGCTGGCTATGGCAGTCATTTGGGGAGCAAACCAGTGGAAGATTTCTCTTTCACTGTCTTTCCCTCCTTCTATAATTCTGATGTACAAGTAAAATAAATAAATGTTCTTGATAAAAGGAAAAGAGGAGGAGCCAAGGCTTTCTGTGAGGTACTCCACAATGGAATGTGTGTGTCCCGAGTGACAGCTTAACAGCTGTGACACAATGCGATCTTCTTCCCTTTTTAGCTTTTCCGTAGTATAAATGTTCATGTATTCTGAAAAAAGATTTAGCACCAAAAGTTAATTTAATAGTCCAAGAACATTTTATAGTACTCCTGTGCTAACCTGGCAGTCCCTATGCCGTTCTAGAGATTATTCAACATACTTTACATATACTATTAGTATTTTAGGGAATGGTATCTTGACTGTAGTAGGCTATGTCTCTGCCTAGAGCGACAGCCTCCCATGTGGGCTCTGGTTCATGTCCTGACTGCTCTACCTCCAATTCAGCTCCCTGCTTATGATCTGGGAAAGCAGTGAAGAATGGTTCAAGTCCTGGGGCTCCTGTACTACATGGGAGACCCTGAAAAAGTTCTTGGTGTCTGGATTTGGACTGCCTTAGCTCCAGCCATTGCAATTATTTGAGGTGTTAACCAATGGATGGAAGCTCTATTTGTCTCTCCCTTTCTATGTAACTCTGCCTTTCAAATAAAATTCTTTTTTTTTATTAGGGTAAAAAGTTTTTTTTTAAAGATTTATTCATTTTTATTACAGCCAGATATACACAGAAGAGGAGAGACAGAGAGGAAGATCTTCCGTCCCATGATTCACTCCCCAAGTGAGCCGCAACGGGCTGATGCGCGCCGATCTGATGCCAGGAACCAGGAACCTCTTCCGGGTCTCCCACGCGGGTGCAGTGTCCCAATGCATTGGGCCGTCCTCAACTGCTTTCCCAGGCCACAAGCAGGGAGCTGGATGGGAAGTGGAGCTGCCGGGATTAGAACCGGCGCCCATATGGGATCCCGGGGCTTTCAAGGTGAGGACTTTAGCCGCTAGGGCCCTTATTAGGGTAAAAAGTTACAAGGGCTGAAGGGAATATTGAGGAGAAGCTCCACCCAGTCTCTCACCCACCCCAGGTCCCGGATGTAGGGCACGCTCTGGGATCCTTGCTCAAGTGGTCCCAGTAGTCCACCAGTTATGCATTGCTGCCAATCTTGCCACTCCAGACATGATGAGACTGTTGAATAATCCACTGATTGGCATAGTCCATCATAGAGTCTGCCTTTGTCCAGTGTTTCGCTGCCAACGTATAGCTGTGGTGGTTGACTGTCCTGTTCTATCTTCTGTCTTTTCTTGGTTAAGGTTCTAAGTCCGCTATTTCGGTTGAGGGGGATCCCCAAAGAAACTTTGAGGTGTTCCCAGACCAGAATCCTATATGTACTAGCAAGTACAGGACCTGGCACAGTCCGTCTCCCTGCCCAGCTGGTAGTTGCAATTGTAGGGTTGGTCCCGTCTTGAGCCTCTACTTCCACTGGGACCAATGGGTGCCACAGTCCATCCTGGTTCCACTCATCACACACTCGGCCATCACACCAACCAGTGGGAGTTGCAGCCTAGTGAGGGCGACCCCCAACAACCCCCACCAGGCCCGCCCCTGCCCTGATCAAATAAAATTCTGCCTTTAAAAAAGTCAAATCAGTATTTTGGGGCTGGTGCAGTGACTCAACAGGCTAACCCTCCACCCTGTGTTATTAACACCCCATTTGGGTGCTGGCTTGTATTCTGGATGCTCCAGTTTCAACCTAGTTCTCTGCTTGTGGCTTGGGAAAGCAGCAGAGGATGGCCCAAGTCTACAGGACCCTGAACCCACGTGGGAGACCCAGAAGAGGATCCTGGCTCCCGGCTTCAGCTCTGCTCAACTCCAGCTGTTGTGGCCATTAGGACAGTGAACCAGAGGATGAAAGACCTTCCCTCTTTCTCTCTCTCCTTCTCCCTGTACACTTGTGTTGCATATACAAATAAATAAACTTTTAAGAAAATCAATATTTAAATGACCAGTATAATAATATGAAGTAGGTACTACTTTTATCTCATTGTACTGATGAGGAAACTGGGGCACATGGAGGTTACAGGACTTGCACAAAGTCACATGGCATTAGCAGAACTCAGGCTTGGTTAGTGTTTCTTACAAACCCATTCTCTGGCTCACAATACAACCTTGGCTCTTCAAGGTATAAATGGCAGTAGAGACACAGTATGGAGGTGGTCCTGGGAAGAGCAATTTTGGTAAAGTGGTGGCAGCAAGGGTTACAGGATATTCAGTATCTAGGGGTAAGACCTGCTGAGAATGAGGTGCAGGTCAATGTATGGGGTCTCAGAAGAGCCAGGGGTGTTGGACCAGAGCCTAGCTCATGGGATGTTGGCGCAACTCTGTTCCTATTGTCATCAGAGGCCAGGTGAAGGTGGATACAGAAAGTAAGTATTTAGGGAGACTCAAAGAAGATTCTCTTTAAAGGTTTTGATTTTCTCTAGGAATGGAAGGCCAGACCACCTGCTGAGCAGACTGGGAAAGTTGAGGAGGCATAGGGGAGTGGGGAGAGATGGCTAGAGGGAGGCAGGGCAAACTGGCCAGGAGCATCAGAGCCATGAGCAATGTCCATGTGATGATGCCTGCTGGAAAGGAAACGGATGTGAGGGTCGGGGTGGGGAAAGGTTGGGCCCACTGTAGGGCAGCTCAGAAGGACGAGAAAGATCAGGACTGCACAAATATAAGCGGGGAAGGGGAGCACAGTTAGCAGCTCATGAAGACTTGCAGTTCTTATACTGCCAGGATGTTTAAGAACCAGCTGCTACAGTGAAGGGAGAAAGAATGCTGAGAACTAAACACCATGGATTGAGGCAGAGGCCACACATGAGCAGCTGCTCTCCAGGACAGACCTAAGAAATGTGTTTAACCCTCACCGGAGTGGATACTCTAAGGGGTCAAAGACAGAACATGCCATCAGTTGTCATATTCTCGATTGTCATGCTCTTCTCATTTGTCCTTCTTAGACAATGAGAAAACAAAAAGCAAGCAGGTTGGGATAATGTGAAGAAAATGACATTCTCAATTCCCAAGGGAGAAGAAGGGTTCCAGAAATAACTTAATATATGAACCATAAGAAAACGTCAGAAAACTCCAGAGTGATTAGGCCACAAGGAGACATGGTCCCCATCAAGTGCACCAACGTTCTTGAAGAGGATAAAAAGAAAGTAAAGTATGGTGGGGAAGAGAGAGATCTTAGTTTGAAGAGAAATGAAGCAGGAACATGTTACTTCAAAGATCTGGGTTTGTACCCCCAGAGTAAACCAAAAGGTGAGTGCAGAAACACACGTGAAAGGGCTGAGTTTGGCCTCCTGAGTGACTGTGTATTCTTAGTGTGCAAACAATGGCTACTGTCTTGCATTTCAATTATGGGTATTGTATATCCATTTTTTTTCTGGTTCTCACAGTAATCCTGCCTGAATACTACCTTCATTCAGATGAAGTCCATAAAGATGACATGATCTGATCAGGTAGGTTGCCATGAAATATTACTATAACCTTTCTGGCTTAAAACAGCATCCATGTATCTTAAAGTCCTGCATGTTTGAAGTTCAGCAGATCTCATAAGGCTAAAACTAAGATACCAGCATGGATGCCTTCCTGTCTGGAGCCTTCCTAGGTGTTACCAATGAGACTGCATTAAGATGAAGGGCTTTAAGAGGTGATGAAGCCACGAGTTTCCCCCTTTGTGAAAGGCATTAAGTACTCTTATGTAAGAGTTTAATGGAGGAAGTTCACCACCTCTGCCCCACCACGTCTGGACGGACAGCTCTCATTTTTGGTGAGCTGCAGTATTCAAGGTGCCATCACATATGCAAGGACAGTGCCCTTACCACCCAGCAAACCTGCTGGCATCTTGATCTTGGACTTCACAACATGCAGGACACGAGAAACAAAATTTCATTCTGCATAAATTATCCAGATTCAGGTATCCTGTGATAGCAGTACAAATGGACTAAGACACTTGTCTCGCATTTCCAGAGGTGGTCCATGTTCCTTGGTTCACTGTTTCTTTTCTCTGTCCTCAAATCCAGCTATGGTGGCTGTTTGAGTCCTTCTTCACATTGTTTTCTCCAGCCATAGCTTCCTGTTCCTAAGAGTGCAGATTCTCATTTTCTGTGTAATCAGATTTGAGTCCAGCTCAATAGCACAGACAGATCATTCCCATGGCGACTTCCATGACTTAATCACACCAACAAGGTCCCTTTTGCATCAGACCATGTAGGACAGCACAGTAACAGGGACTATGTTATTCCTATCTTTGGGAGATGATTGGCAGGCCTCTCACACCAAGGTTAACATTTATTAAAGAGAGTAAGTCTGAAGTTTAACTTAGATTTGGTCAAGAAATCCGCAGAAACTACCTCTGACCTCAATGCTGTAGCCACAGCGATCCTTTTAAAATGTCTTATACCATATTAATCCTCTGTGCACCCTTCCAGTGACTTCCAATGTCACTCTGAAAGGCTTCCAAGACTATCTCATGTCTCTCCTAGACTTTTTATTCTTCTCAGGTTCCAACACACTAGCCTTCTATTTCCTCACTCTCACCTGCTGAAGTAGAAGGGTGAGGATGTGGACTGGCCCTGGCATATCTCCTCACAGTTCAGGGGTCTGGGAGAGGAAATGGAAAAGCAATGAATGTCTTCCGACTTCACTGTTCAAGAGGTTGCTCATATTTCTCTGCTCAACTAACCTGAACTTTTCACTGACCACTGCTGGGAAGCTGAAATTCAGATGCTCCTTTTGCATAGGGTATATATGTGTGAGGCAGACACCTCTGAAGGCCTTCTTCAGTGCACAGTTTCCTGGAAGAAGCATCTGTCTGTTCACTTTGACTGCTTCATTACCCTGGCTCTGCTCACAACACATACCCCACCACTTACTGCTGCGACACCTTAAACCCAGAACTTTAGAGTGTGCTGCCAAGAGAGCACAATGCCATATCTTCTGTGTCTAACCAAATTTGTAAGAAACTCATGCATTGCTGAAATATACAACGATTGGGAACTGCAAACAGCTCCGCACCTGTGTCTTCCTCCACCCTGCCACATCCTGTGGGGCTCTTTTCCTTGATCGGGTAAGGAGACAAGAAAGGTTGGTAAGTCTACTTCCCAAATGAGCTTCCAACTTCAATCCCAGTGCCTACCAGGAATTCTCTTGGAACCCATCACATTTCCTTCACCAGTGGCTCTCACAGACCTAAAACTCAAGACAAGGCTGTCTCCATTTTCTGCAGTCACTCTAGGGAAGGAGGGTAGAAAATGGGCATACCAGAGAAAAGGGGCGGCTTTAGGGATGGACAATGGAGCAGAGTTTTCTGGCTGCCACCTGAAAGGTATCTCCCTTTGGGACATGGGGCACTTATTTCCTTACCCTTTCAGCTTGGTCAGTTCACCAAGGCCATAAAAGCAGGAACATTTCCATACACTATCACAGATGGAAAAGACAACTGGGCAGGAAATTATAGTGGAGCCAAAGTTCAAGTTGAACAAAGGGAAATGTTTCATTTGGTCTATTACTATCTGCATGTGAGCCATATTTGTTTAATTGGTAGAGAAGCATCTGATTATAATGGGCAGACTCCAATGCAGTTCAGAATTTCATTTTCTTAGTAGGAAGGGTTATGATCATATGCAAGGATTTTACTCATGCCTGGCTAAAATCTCTCCCTATGCTTATCAATATGATTACACTATTCTTGACAATTTTTTTCTCCATGATCAAAGATACTGCATGTAAAAAGGGAGCAGGAAGTGCAAAAGAATTTCTGTCAAGAAAACAAAAAAACATCTATAATTTCATAGGCAAGATAGTCAAGTTTGGTGGCGGACAGAATTCTGATGTGAGACTCTTCAGGTCTACATCAATAAAGAAAAACCTTACTTTGCTTTTGCTGTATTTTCTGAGTTGGAAAGTTATATAATGAACACATATGTTGTATGAAATGTACAGAATGGATTGATCTAAAATAACTGGGGTCCTGAGACAGCAGAAATCTCAATTTTGCTTTAAAGGTCATAGAAGCAACAATAAACATCCATACAGATAAAGAACCTCCTTGGATCACAGTCTCCACTTCTCTAATGCCTACTTGCTGCAAAACAAGGCTTACACTGAGTGCTCAGCAGGTATAAGGCATGGGTACTGGGGATCTCAGAAGGATACTGATTAAATGAGAATCTACCATGGGTGTGAGGGACATCTATGGGCTGGAAGAAGGATCCTCAGGACCGCAGAGAACCACCGCTGATTCCCAAGGAACCATAGGGGTTACTAAGGCTCAGAATGCTTTCCTGTTCCTGTGTTCTGTAGACTGGAAAGCAAACCAGCCAGCCAGCCAGCAGCAGCCACACTGCAGCACCACAAGGAGGCAAGCATCCCAGGTGTTGGGGGCAGGGAGAGGCAGCCAGGGAACAAACACAGCCCCAGGAGGCCTGTACCAGATGTAGTAAAGGTGTCTTTCATGGCCAAGTAGAAGGTGACAATCGTCAGGGTCCCACAATCTGGACAGGCTTTGTTTTTGTTTCCTGTAGTTTTATCCTAAAGTAACAATTACAAGTGCTATTTTCATCTTCACTAGAATTGCTTCTGATTTTTAAATGAAGAGCGCATAAAGGAGTGGAAAGGAAAGAAAAGGACATATGATGTCATAATTAGACTTCTCAATCCTTCAAAAAGAAAACAACATTCACTCTTACTGGCCTCTGTGGAAGAGCTTGGCGGAATGCATCAGAGCAGAGACAGAAACAGTTGCTGTGAGCCAGGCATTTTCTGAGGGCTTCACCACAATAACTGAACCCTGACAACTGCCCTGTGAGGTACATATCATCCTCCTCCCTGCTTCATATCCCAATAGCTAATGCCCAGAAGGCTAAGTGGAACAGCTGGAATTCCAACCCGGGATGTAGGCGGTACTACTAGATTAGGCTGCTTCTGATGCATTTCTTCAAAACCAAAAAAAAAGGGGGCTCACATGATAGGTAAATCCACTGGATTACTCTTCACAGGGAGAAGTTAACAGTGTATACAGTCTGAGCCACAGGCCTGGTTTTGTCCTGGAGTTCTGGTAACAGCCAATAGCCTATTCTGGGAAAGTCATAGGTCTGGTTTTCTTCTCTGTGAAATGGGCAAGATAATGCCTGTTTCCAAGGCTTGTTTCAGGGAGAATGAATAACACTTGATAAGCATTTGGCACAGTGTATATCTTACACAAATGGTACCCATGCTTTCCGATAATCACCGCAACCTCCATGAGGCTCTCCGTGTCATAGCCAGCATCAGACTGCATGCACCCTCTTGTTCATTGTTTAAATCTCATCATTAGGGGGGCAGAGCACTATAGAGTTATAGTGATGGTAGGGTGTTATTCAGGAAAGGAGGTAAGAGCTTCCCACAAATGGATAAGGTGATGTTTGCATCCTAAATATTTGGGCAAGTGGAGAAAGAAACATGGTGAGGAGGTGGGGGCAGTCTGGGATGGCCTTTGGGTTTGATCTTGTAGGGGACAGGTTTGGGATTGAAAAGTGAAGCTGTGGAAGATGGGAGCTCAAAAGGCACCAACCACTGAGGCAAAATACAGGTGTCCCTTGCTTCTTCCACTCTCTCTGTATGAAGATGGGAAGAGAGGAGATCCCAGTGGGAAAGAGACCTGTGAGACTGAACAGAGTCAGAGCCGAGGAGCCAGGGAGCCTGGCCAGTAACCCAGAGGCACAGATTCACCAGCTCTACCGCACCCAGTAGTGTAAACGAGAACTACCTACTTTATGACTAGTATGTGAGGGGAGGCACACTCTCACGTCTTGGCATGAGAGTCTGGAATGTCCCTTTACAGCACTGGTATGCAATCAAACCTTTCTCATGCCCGGAGCCTTTCACTGCTGTTACTGGTATGTTGGCCCTGAGAGGGTCTGGAAGGGAGCAGAAGCCAGTACCTTCCTGGTAACAATGAAAATCCTGGTATTTATATAATGTGACATGCCATGTGGGGCACTGTTTAGCTCTTGGCAAAGCTATGAATATTTAGGGCAGAACACCAGAGGAATAGGAAAGCTTTCTCTGGATGAATCTGAGGGAATTCACTGGTTATTGCAAATACATGTCCAAACAAGTACTGGTCTGCTTAGGCAGTATGCAGAGCTGGCAAGCCTCACTTGGCATGATGAGTGTGAGTCATGCTTCACTTTAATGAGGGATCCTGGGGGTCTATAATGAGGGCGATGTGGTATTTCCCAATGTGTCTCTTCAGAATGTAGACTGATTATAACCACAGTGGAACAAAGGCCGTCGGAAAGCATGCCGCTCCTGTAACCTCAGGGGCTCTACAAGATGCAGCTAATTTACTGGTATAGATTTGAATGCACAAAAATGCACTCTGAGTCCCAGAGTGAAGAGCTTCCCTTTCTCAGAGGTAAACAAACGTGAGAGTGAAGTAATGAGGTTTTGCTTTGGGTGGGGCTCTGGTAGAGGGGTTGGCAGTTTGGACCATGTTTTCACACATCAAAGTATCCCAGGAATAATTACATGGCTTCCCTATTTAACACCTCTGAAAGATAACAGTCATTTAAATCTCAAGTGCAATTGAATAAAGTACATTCATTCATTTTGAAGATACAACTATGGTTATATTTTCCCAGCGAATCTTCATCATTTTGTTTTTTCTAAGCTGTTAAGACGCTGTTTTGAATGGGACAAAAAGTCTCCCCAAATCCTGGTGATGCTCTTCCACTAGCTGATGGGGCAAGAGACATGGTAACATCATACCATGCTTGTGTTGGTGTCCACTGTCTGAACATCCACGTGGATCCAGACACAGCACGCGACTTCCTGGCAGCCTAATCCCCTTCTGCTCTGAGCTGAGGCTTTACGTGATCTTTTAGACAAGCAATTTGACATCCAGTGCTGGCGTTCATTTTATTTCTCCAGGTTTCCTAGAGCAGAATGCTCCATGATGACTGAGCTTCCCACAGTTCTCTGGGCTTTCAGTGGGGGTCAAGTACAGTTGTGGGGAGTTTGACAGAACGCCATTCAGTCCTTCAGCCTTCAAGGGTGGGAAGGGTGACCCGTGTACTGAGGACAAAAATCCCAAAAAGTAGACACGTTCGTAGAAAGTTCCTTTGCGTGTGTTAATATATCAAGGAAGACTTAGAATTGTAAAGAGAAATAAGAAATTGTCAATGTTAGCATGATAAGAACCAAAACGAGTGTGAACTGAACTTGCCAGGCAAAAAGTCTTGTATCAGATAAATTTGGCACTTCACATTTGGCTCTTAACTGTGTCCAACAGGCCAAACAGAGATGTTCCTGCAGTTTATTTACCCCAATACTTGGGAAATAAAACAGATAAACATTCTAAATATGATAGATAATTCTGAAATAGGCTTTCAACAGGCCCATTTTGCTGCTTCCTTTTAAGTCCAAACCAGAGCTCGAATAGGTCATTTCTTCTGTTCTCACTTGTGTTTGCTGCAACTCCCCCAATCCCAACAAAAGGAATAACAACAACAACAAATCCTAAGGAGAAGAAAAAAATAAAGGCCTTAAGCAATAAAACTGGCATCCAAGAAAAACACTTAGTTTGAAAAAGAGTTGAAAAATGTAGCCTTGGAAGAACTACTGCTTACATGGGATTGTTCAACAAATTCCTGTTGTGTGAGGTTTGGCATACGCTTTCTAAAAATATAAGCATCTGGGGGCAAACAAGACAAAGCCCAGGTCTGGGACCAAATCAGGCACGCAGTGTGAATCTGTTAGTGATTATATCCATAATGAAATATGTGCCCAAATTTAGCAGTGCAAAATCTAATACAATACGAAAGCCCCAGCAGGCAGGGTCCTTACCATAATATATAGCCAACAGAGAAGGTACATATGGCTGCAAGTCCGCTGCGCCTGCTGGGATACTGATGGTGCGATGTCCTCATCTCGATTAATATAAAGGGCAAAACCGTAGTGTGCTGAAAAAGAACAGAGATGAGGTGACACAGATTCTTATCATTGCCTCTCTAAAGTTTTTTTTTTTTTTTCTTTTCCAGCAGGAGAATGAACGGTGTAGAGTCCCAGGAAAGAGTCACAGCAGAAGGCAGTAGGTAGCTTGCCAAGGAGGTGGAACGGATGTACCACATGTAGTGCAGCAACTGTGGCCTTTTATATTCTTCTTGTGTATCTTAAGTTTTGAAATTTTATTTGACATGTGTGATAGGCAACTTCAACAGAGAGCAATATCTAGAGAAAAATGGAACATGAGATAGAAATAAGCTAGTAATAATATTTTGGTATCTGTTCTCTTTTTTTTCTTCATGTTCCTTATATTTGGTCATAGTTAGAATCACATGGTACAAGTAATTTTGTTAAAGTTCTTTTATCATAATAATGTAGAAAGAGAAATATTGATATTCCACTTTGAAAATTCTTCCAGAACATCAGTTGCCGGAAACTTCATTATATAGAGATACCAAAACTTATTTAGCCAGTTCCTATTCATGTGAATTAAACAATAAGAGGTTTTTAGTTTTTTATTTACTGGAAATGTCAGGGTCAACACCTTTTATAGAACTCTTTGAATGTTAAATTATTTGGTTAGAATCAAAGGCTTTGCAGATTTCAACACTGTTGATATGTATGAAGAAATTTCAAAAAAATCATTTAAAATGCAATTAGCATGTATTTTACAACAAGACTATTTAACACCATGCATATATATTTTCAACAGTATCCATTGTCTTTTAAGTTTTTAAAGAAGCCTTGCGCTACCAAATTAAGTGATAGCAGCAGTGGGTCCAAGTTAGCTTCCAGAAAGCATCTGCCAGCTTGTACCAGTAGGGCATGGATTTCCATGGGATGTTTGAAGTAGAATTACAGAAGCTGAGCAGAATATTCCCTTTGTCTACCTGAACTCATATCCATGGGCCAGGATGGAGATAAAATTTCTACAATCCATAAGGATACAAGGCAGGAAAATCAAGTATTCAAACACCTCAAAGACACAAATATTCTTGTTATTGAAATCTGGTGGGTACATAATGGGGCAAAATAAGCTTCTCTGATGAAACTGGATCAGTACACAACTTTACCTTCCAACTCTGCAGATTTTCCCAACAGTGCAAAGATGGTAGGGCTGAAAGCAGAATCGTTGGCAGAACCGAGCTGAACTGAGCACCCCTATAACCATGGAGGAATCCTTGTCCTGCTCTTGCTGCAGTTTTTGACTAAGATTTCAAACTCCAGTATATATTTTAGCAAAAGGAAACTAGGTTGATAGAAAAAAAGTTAAGTTGAGGATATCAAGGTGAAAATCTCTGGCTGATTTATTGGCTATAATAAATATTCACATACAAAAAAATAAAGTCATGATTTTGTAAGAAATTTAATCCAATGATGTTTTTTTGCCTCAACATTATCTTCTAGTAACTTTTCTAACTGCCAGTAGTAATTAGAGTTTAGCCTTCCAAGAATGTCAGATGAATGATTCCACAGTTGGGGAGCTTTATATTTGTCTTTTTATCTCCTCTATTATTGTTGTTGTTGTTTTTAAAACAGTGTAATTAACCTTGAAGGGAACCATGCAACAATGTACGTGTGTGCTGATACACAAACAGTATGCATTTTAAAGATCTACTGGTATTAACTAGTTACCTCAGATAACATTGGTCTGGAGTTTCAGCATCAGTTTGAGATGCCAACAAATTTTAAAATGTTGTATTCTTGTAAGATACAAAGACATAGCTAGCAATAAGGCTATCTATCAGATTCTACATAGAAGAAAATGCTTGCAAATCAATCCTCTACACTGAAGATGATGTTGACAATGATGGCCTCCATGAGTTATAAATCATAATGATGCTACTTTGGATCCAATATGAAGAAATGTCTAAACGCTATTCATTCTTTACTCCAAAGAGAATGAGAGCATACATTTCTTTTTTTCTTTATAAAGATTTATTTTTTAAAAACTTTTACTGGAAAGTCAGACATACATAGAGGAGGAGAGACAGAGACAAAGAGCTTCTGCCCACTGATTTACTCCCCAAGTAGCTGCAATGGCTGGAGCCTTGCCAATCTGAAGCCAGCAGCATGGAGCCTCTTCTCATCTCCAATGTGGATGCAGGGTCCCAACGCTTTGGGACATCCTTGACTGCCCTTCCAGGCCACAAGCAGGGGGCTGGATGGAGAGTGGGGCTGCCGGGATAGAAACCGGCACCCATATGGGATCCCAGAACATTCAAGGTGAGGACTTTAGCTGCTAGGCTACTGTGCCGGGCCCAAACATTTTTTTTTTTTCTAAAAATTCACAAGGGTTCAAATCATCAATCTGCTTGTGGCCTGGGAAGGCAGTCAGGGATGACCCTAGGCCTTAGGACCTTGTACCCATGTGGGAGACCCGGAGCAGGCTCCTGCTCCTGGCTTGAAAAACTTGTTAAAAATTATGCTTATTGATAGCTGATGTTAAGAAAAGTAGCTGATGTGCAAAGTAGTTACTGTAACTACAACGGCTACCTGACAAATAACTGAAGTTTTATCACCTGAGGAGTGGTAAAAAGATATGAATGATCCCACTGAACACCTAAGCAACTTGCAGCACCTAAGATACAACTTAGAACTGGCAATATCAAGAAGGACAAAAAATTTCAGAACTACAGGGAAAGGAAATCCAGTTCCAATCCATTCCCAGGAAATGCTGCTTCAATAACCTAAGAATCAGGAGAAAAATGTTCAACTCCATTTAAGACCAAGAGTTACAGTTAAGAATGGTAACATTATGCTTGTTCACTATAGTGTTTGTACCACTTAGAAAGAAGCTTGGCACATTGGGAGACACTTAACAGATATTTGCTGAGATAATCTAGTGTTTAAAACAGCATCCTAAGTGGGTGTTAACTCTGGTCAGTCTGTAGAAAAGGCAAAAAGATTCAGAAATGTTAATTACCTTGCCCAGTATCACAGAGCTACTAAATGTGAACATGAGATTCAAAATAAACCCTGCCTGCTTCCAAATCCCATGCTCTTTCTGGGTATTAGAATTATACTTTTACAAGCTATTGGAGTTCAATAATCTTTGTGTCAACAGATGTACAGGGCACATGCTGAAGTTCACTTACCCCATCTCCCAACAGACTGGAATTTTTATTAGTACAATCTCAGACAGGAAATCTTTACCTTTTGGCAAAAAAAAAAAAATGAACTTTTCTGTGTTCTTTCCTGTGGCATATCATCTCAATAATAATAAACAATAAAACAGTCAGGTTCTTTTAGTGGTGTGATTGCTATAGAAGACTCAAGAATGATCTGTCTTCTCAAAAACAAATAGCATTTAAAACTTAATGTATTCTCAGGTAGATACGGCTCCATTTTGGATCCAGAAAGATGAAGTTCGGTTATGAGTGGGACATGAATGATTGCATCACTCTGCTCTCTGCAGAATAGATACAAACACAGCTGTCTGCAGAACAATTATCCAACAACTGAGTTACTGCTACTTGACTCACTCTTAAGTGCTGAGCAAGATGACAAACTGATGACACAAGAAGAGAAACCTGTGCTTGATCATGCAAACTCTGTCCAATAAAGTGCTGGTCTAAGGTACAAGCAGTTCAATAAAAGGTACAAACAGTTATCCTAGCTCAAGCTCTATTCTCCATTGCTGTATAGTTTTATGAGGTACTGGATCTGGAAGAATATATTCAGAAAAATGGGGGCTCAAAGCTATGCAGAGATGTTACATCTTTGCGCTTCTCTTATTACATCTTTGTGCAATGAAGCATAGTAAGTCCAACCATGAGCTGGCCAGCTGCCCATGGCCAAGGTCTACCTCCCAGGGCATCCATGCAGTGGGGGTCACTGCCACAATTGTGCTCAGACTTGAGTTCAGGCCTGTGCTAGAGGAGAGACACCTGATCTGATCATGACGTGAAGACCCTGCAGAAGAGTCTCAGAGGAAGAAAGCAGTGCGGGCTGATATGAGGGATCTGGCTCATGGCCATGTCCTCCATACGCTGATATTCTAGGGAGGTTCCTGAACATGTGTGAAGCTTAGTATTATTCTTTTTGAGCATAAGGGGTTGGATTAGGTTAGTGCTCAAGTATCTGTCAAAAAGAATGAATGCAATCGATTTTGTGATGAGACAAACTTGGTCAGATGGATCAACCTGCTAGGTATAGTGCCAGAGCTATGACACTTCGGGGCTCAAAAGCATGCTTTAACTTATTTTAAAATCAAAAGAACAAAAGAATGCTTGCAGTTGAGTATATAACCAATACTTTCATAAACAAGTGTATATATGCACACACACACACATACACACTAAAGGAGCAAGAAACTTACAACTACAAAACGCCTAGAGGAGACAGAAGTTTAAATGGGATCCTGTCACACACTAAGTAAAAGCTCATTTTCTTACTCAACTCACATTTTTTCTTAAACGTATTTAAGGGGAAACCTTGTATAAACTCTCCTAAATGGAACATCACTTGTCACCAAGAGACG
This sequence comes from Ochotona princeps, assembly GCF_030435755.1. Taxonomy (NCBI): domain Eukaryota; kingdom Metazoa; phylum Chordata; class Mammalia; order Lagomorpha; family Ochotonidae; genus Ochotona; species Ochotona princeps. The sequence continues at coordinate 21,223,718 of NC_080832.1, forward strand.
ATCATCATGAAAACAAACATTGCTCTAAAATTCACCAATTTTCACTGCTCACTAGGTATGCTCACCTGTTGAAGGCTCAGTTTCCATGGCCTGCTCCCTGTGTTAGGCACGAATAGTTGTAGGAATTAGAGGGGCATGAGAGACACACTGGCGCAACGTGAGGACTCCCTTAACTGGAACCAGAAGGACTGAGGAGAACTAAGAGAGACCATTACAGTATGGGTTTCAACATTACTTAATCGTTTCATGTCAGTTTCCTGCGCCACATGCATTATGTTAGGAACAGAGTTACACAGCCTACCCAATGGAATGCATTACCTATGTGCTGTAATTGTTCCTCTATTTACCACATTATGTGATTTATGAATGGACACTGTTGCCAGAAAAAATGGGACAGCTGATGAGTGGGAAGTTTAGGTATCAATGGAGGAGTATAATTATATTAACAATATTAAAGATAGCTTTACATTATAAACAAGAACGATCTATGTTTGCCGTAGGGAAAAACTTTGCAGTATATGTGATGGAAATTAATGGCCTGTAAACTAGAGGGAAGTTTTAGAATAACCTCTACTGTGGATTAATAGAATAAAAGCTATCCCGTTTAATGGTATAAACAGAGGCAAGTGTTAAAGACGGGTGAGGGAATCTCCCAAGATTATGCTGTATTATCAGAACGAAGAGCTGTAATCAGAGAGTATAAAAATAGTAAGCATCATTTGAAGATTACTTTAATCATAATTTTCTCCTTATTTCTAAAATTTTCTTTTCATTGAGAGTAATAGTGCTGTTGCACACAAACACCAGGTAAAAATGATCTCTCCCTTGAAAACACAACCAGCACCTGTAATAAGGGCTGGTAACCCCGTCTCTCACCTTTTTTGGCATCTCTAGGGGCTTAGGGAGGCTTCTGAGAGAGTGTATACACTACAACATGAAAATATGAACTTCTTCATATTTTCACTTTGCAAACATCTGATGATGGAAGGGTAGCCAACTGCATGTATATGTGATATGAACACACACACCCATGTGGTGTACAGGTGCTTTGTTGTGGTACATGGGCTGCAGGGAGGTCTAGAGGTGGACTGAACATGGCTTGAGAATGGGGTGTAGGGAAGTGCCTGAATCCCATCAAGCTGTTTTGGTCTACCATAAACAAAAAAGACATGGAGAACTACAGAATACAGAAACTACAGAAATACAAAATACATGGAAAAGTGTAGAAGACAGAAAGCTGGTCACTCCAGACTGTAACTTGAATATTTTATTCGTCTTTCTTCTCTTTTCTTCTCAGCCACCCATGCAATAAAAGAGATTGAAAAGAGACATTTTAAAACTGATATAAAACAAGCAAGAATTTTCAGATTTGAAAATAAAGCTCATTGCATTGACAAATGGGATCTAAACTGAAAAAAAAAAAATGGTGATAGAAGAACTGAGAAAAATCACAAAACACTGGTTGGCCCTAACCTTTGACAGAGCTCTGAAATTCCCATTAGGTGAATATAGAAAAACAGCAGCATTCGTGCGTGGCATGTACAGAATTGGATGGCTCTTCTCTTGGAAAGACAATAAATTCAGTTAGTGGGAGATGGGTCTCTCCTCTCACAGGGAGATGACAATGGTACCCCAGCTTGGACAAAAAAAAAATGGATGCAGTCTCTGATATAAGTGGATTTTTTTTCCTCTGAAAACATGACCAAATGTTCTGTCCCAAAGCTGACATTCTTAATTGTCCAGCTCAAACTTGGCCACTCTTTCTCTCATTCCTTGCCTGGAAGAGATATTGTAGCACTGTGAATGAAGAGGAACTGCCAGGCTCAGCCACAAGTGTTTGTATTTCTTCTCAAGTCAAACAGAAATTCTTTTGGTCAGGAGTCTCCCTCTCTTAAGTTTAGTAGTATCTGCAAATATGACATGGATCCTTTCCATAACCTGTCAGGGTTTTTGACTATGCCTTTATAGTGTGGTGCACCTGTTACATTAGGTTGAATGGCTCTGGCACTGGACCAAACTCCAGTACAAAATGAGGGTCAACCCCAGAGTGGAGTAGGCGGACAGGAGGAGGCTCGTATCCCAACCCTGAAGATTCCCAGCTCCTCACCAAGGACTATCAGTACAAGCACCGAGGACTACATCTCAACTGCCAAGGAGACCACGGGGAAATGGAGTGCCTTCGGAGGCCAGGAACTCTGAGGTCACCCACCCCCATCTGGATCTACCACATGGGATGGAAGAAGCCCAAATCCTGCCTTGCAGGATCCAAGGTCATTGGAATAACAACCAGGAGCACTGAGCGGTCCGCAGAAACAGAAGAACAGTAAACTTCCTTCGGGACTATGGAGAGGAGCTTTCTCTGGTCCTTGCCTGGTTCTGACTTTGGGTCCCCACCCTCTCTTGTAATGACCATCAGGATCGCTCCAGAAACCCCTCAAAACAAACAAAAAAACTGGAATAGATAGAGAACAACAACGAAAGCTTAGAATCAGACAGGAAATGGTCAGCGTGGATGTACTTAAAAGGCACTGGGTGGGACACAAAGATTAGTTACTCCTCACTGGGGTATTGAAGATCTCTCTGCACACCCCTCCTAAAACTGTTCACCTAAACTGTTGACATATGTCTTGTTAGAGTTACAGAGTTAGACTACCCAAAAAACAGCCAGGTTCAGCAAAATCATGCTTCAATACTATGAACTGCTAAATACTAAAATTAAAATAGACATGAGACAGCTGAATAGTAATCTATAGCCATTTTAAGGTGTATAGAACCCAGTTGTATATAAACTAATAATTGAAATGTCAATGTAGAAGTCACAAGATGTGGTTCAGAACTTGCATTTCTTTCTTTTTGTTTTCTCTTTTAACATATTGGTTACTCAATACCATGTCAACTAATTCCAAAACGTTATAAATTGCTATTGATGTAATGTCGGGGCTTTTAATTGATCGGGATGATACTCTGCCAGCTCTACCTTCAGAGCAGAGATGATCTCCCCAAGAAATCGTTGAACTTATCTGCACAATAAGATGCTAGACTTTATGCTTGGTAGATGCTTGCAATGAGGGAATCTCAACTGAACTTGAACTGTGGTAATGCAACAAGATGGAGGAATCCACCATGGGGGGTTAGGGGAGGGGTGTGGGGGAATCCAGGTGCCTATAAAACTGTGTCACATAATGCAATGTAATCAATAATAAATAAATAAATAAATAAATAGGAAAAAACTTTAAAAAAAGAAAAAAATGAGGGTCAAAAGCATAGGTTCACATGGAACCAATATGTCTGATGTCGGTATATTCCAGGCACTTCCAAAACTCTTTTTAAACTAAGCACTAACAGTCACAATTCTAACAGTCTTACAACTCTTACGATATGGTTTTAATAATTAGGCAAAATAAACAAAACAGAGCTGCACATTAAACAAAGCCATGCATATCCCTGCAATTAAGAGCAAACTCTATGTCATACAGACAATTACACTGACAGTGACAGTTTACTGGGCTGCTATTTTTGCAGTTAAAACACATTTTCAACATGTATTTAAAACAGTAAATATCTCTTGTTGATTCTTCTTAATGGTAGCATCTATGAGGTGCTAATGCACTGAGGCTTATCAGTAGTCTCTGGTTTGGTATGTATTTTCTCGTTCATTTTTACTTCAGCAGCCTGTGAAGTACCAATTAATTATTTGTTGGTGTTGTTTTGTGAATGGGATGCCAGAAATGACTCATATTGTACCATAAAGTGTAATAGTGCTTTTTGTAAAAACAAAGTGATTTATGTTCATGTTATTTGAAAGGCACACACAAAGAGAGAGGGAGAGAGAGAGGAGAGAGAGGAGAGACCTTTCATATGCTAGTCCTTCTCTCAAGTGTCCACCAGAGTCAGGACTGTGCCAGACTGAAGCCAGAAGCCCAGAATTCAATCTGGGTCTCCCATGTGGGTGGCTGGAACCCAGGACCCTGTCACCTGCTGCCTCCGAGGTTGTACACTGGCAGGAAGCTGGATCTGAAGCTAAGGGACTCAAATCCTTGCACTGTATTATAGGATGCAGGTGTCTCAAATGGCATCTTAGCTGCCGTGCCAACAGTCCAGTTTTATAATAGTGACTTTAAAATGATGTACCATTCATCTTTCCATGAATATTTCACAATGAGTATGTGCAGTCTTCAAAAACTTGTGGAAAAGGAGTATCATGAAAATCTTGAATAAATTTAAAGTTTTTGCACCTATCTTTTAATACTTTTCCACTGAGATTTGTGCAGTATCCTTATATTTCAAGCTTTCACAAACTAACACTTCCAATTACTTTCAGAAAGGGAATTATAATATGACGTATGGATTTACAATGCTGTAAAGACTAGAGTGATCTACCCTGGCAGACTGGATCCAACCGAGACTTCGGGAGCAGGCTTTGACGCACTGGCACCTTCTTTTTGTGCCTTTTCTTAAGGATTTATTTATTATTTGAAACACACACACAAGCAGAGAGGGAGTGAGGAAGGGAGGGAGAGAGAGAGAGAGAGAGCAAGATACAATATGAGAGAGGCAGCTATCTCATTTGCTGGTTCACTCCCCAGTGACTAGTATGCCTGGGGATGAGCCAAAACAAGTCCAAGACACAGGTACTCCATCAATATCTGTAGACGGCAGGGACCCAGGGCCTTGGGCTATCATCTGCTTCTCTCTCTCAGGCACATTTTCTTTTTTTTTTTTTTATTATTTAACTTCATTAATTACATTGTATTATGTGACACAGTTACATAGATACTTGGGTTCTCCCACCCCTCCCCAAACCCTCCCACCATGGTGGATTCCTCCACCTTGTTGCATAACCACAGCTCAAGTTCAGTTGAGATTCCCCCATTGCAAGCGTATACCAAACATAGAGTCCAGTATCTTATTGTCCAGTCTCTCAGGCACATTTTCAAGGGGCTGAATCAGGAATGGAGCAGCTGGGATTTGAACTGGAGCTCTTACATGAGATGCTGCAATTCCAGGCAGCAGTTAGCCTGGAGAACTGTTAACGCCAGCTCCTCGATTCCATGTCTGATTCCAGCTTCCTGTTAGTGTGCAGACTGGGAGGTGAGGGTGGGGTGGTGGGGCAGGGTGGGGTGGGTGGGCCGCAGGCAATGGTCTGAGTATTTGGGTTCCAGGTACCCATGTGGGAGAACTAGACTGAGTTCCTGAGTCCAAGCTTTGATCTGGATCAGCCCTGACTGTGGTGCATATTTGGAGAAGGAACTAGTAGATGGAAGCTTCCCTTATTTTTCTATGCCTCTTTTTCAATAAAATGGAAACAAAGTAACCAAATGAAAATGCACCCTACAGCAGAGTTGGCTGTGGCTGTGGTTTAAGTGTGGCTAGGGGTTGAAAAGAAGAAAAGATCGGAAAGAGTTCATCTACTAGGCAGAGAAGTAAAAGTGTGTGCAGATATGGTGCGGTCCAGAAACAGTGCAGTCTACTGCATGGGAAAAAATGAAATGCTGAGTTTGAATGGCTGAGGTCAGTGTAGGCCAAATCATTGGTGTCGGTGTGTTGGAGGGGTAGCTTTTACGTGGACATTATTCTATAGGAAGCAATGGCTGCTCCATCGACTTAAACTTTTTCCATGGGGTATAACGCAGACAGATAATCTGGACATTCATGGTAGAAAGATCCAGTTTGGAGGTAGGGTGGAGTGGGAGAGGAGAGACTTCTCTATGATGTTCCTCAGGTATAACTCTGCTACCTTATTTCTGACTTCCTGGTATTTGTTCAAGACAGGGGCTCCTTTCCTCTAGGACTTTCTTCTGGGCCTTGACCTCAGTCTCCTGCTCACATCCCGTGTCCCTCTGCACCTCCCCTCTTCTATTCTGTTCAGTCTTAGGCACCAAGATAGTGACTACAAGCTAAGGAAAAGAACAAAAGCGAGGCTAGTCTGTAACTTTGGCACATGGCTATCAGACAGGGGCATGTTTTCCACAGTATTTTTCATCTGTGTTGAGCTGCCTGCTCCATTATGAATTGGTATGCATGAGATGAAATCTGTTGTAATGAAAAAGCAACTACCTTCTGAGTTTCTAATATATGCTGAATTTGTACTAGGATTTACCACCGTTACTGCACTGTAGTTTCATGATAATCCTAATGCAACAGCTATTTCCTTTTATTTTAAACATGAGGAAAAGAAGGAACAGGGAGATAAATTTGCCATAGCCACTGTAGGACTTGTAAACGGTACAGACAGCACTAGACTAAAGGTTTACCCTACTTTTAAAGTCATGGTTTTACCAAAGCTCATTGCATTGCATGCTTTTTTCTCATTCAGTCACTAATTCAATCAAGAAATATTTATTATATTCCTACAAGGTGCCAATCTCAGTTTCAGGTATTAAACATATACCCCAGAACAGAACAGAGACACCTGCTCTTTATGGATTGTTAATCTTGAGAACGCATCTCAAATAGTCTTTTACCTTGGAAAAGACATAATGTATTAAGGTTACATGTAATGAGATCCTATAGTAAAAGTGGCTCCCATAATATATGGAAATAACAATTGATCTATTTGCCAGATATTTATTCCATGGTAGAAACAGAATTAAGTACTCTATATGCATTAACACTCACTTAATTCTTACAGTAATGTTTTATGATACTTACTGGCATATCATTATCATTCTACAGAAAGTTAAGCACAGAGAGCCTAAAAAAAAAAACTGTTCAAGTTGATTCAACTGGAGGGTGTTGGATTTGTGTTCAGACATGGCAGTTTCTAAGACTGCTATTTTGTTTTGATGTTCTGTGGCCTGTGGAGCACTGGGAATAACTGGTCAGTGGAAAATCTTATGTTAGAAAAAGATAATGCTGTGTTTGACATAAAAAACATGGAACCTTCTCCCATCTCCCTAGCATGCAGTTTAGTAAGATTTTGGGACTGAAACCTGAATGTCTTCTAAACTGAAATATTAACTCAGCCCTTCTGCTCCGGTTGGTGGGTGATTCCACGCATCCGCAGGGCCTCAAGTGGGTAATGGGGAAAGGGTCAGAGTAACCACAAGCCCCTGCCACACAGAGAAACCCCCTCTGTGATTTGTGCTACTTTTATTGCCCCTTCTATGCCCTACACTTTTTTAAATGCCTAAAATCAGCTTAAGGGATAAGTGGAAGGAGGAGTGAGGGAAAGCCAACAGAGCTGGCCGGCAGAGGTGAAAGGCGAAGAGAAAGGGATAGTAAGTTGCTTCTGTGATCAGTAAAAACATAAAGCATTGGCATTTTTCTTAAAGATCATGAGAAATAATAAGCTCAACCACTAACTATAGAAAAATGAAACTCATTGCCACTATCTTGCAGAAATTTAAAATCAGATATAAAAGCTAAGGAACTAAAAATGTCAACATATTCACTTGGTTCACTGAGAGGATTTTTTTCACTAGAATCCATGCATTCATATACACCAACATCCTTCAGCATCTGGGTATGGCTCTGAAAAAAACACAATTCTTATCATCTGGTCTATTTCTCTAAAACTTCACTATTACTTTCAAGTCCAGATTTCATGGCATTGTCTTTCAGAGTCCTTACTATGGGATTCAACCTACCTCTCTAAACTAATCATCTACCAGTCCAGATGAGCCATGGTTCATGTCTCACGTGACCCATGCCTTTGTTCATATTTTTCTCATTGATAAGAATCCCTTGATATTTGGAATTTTTCCCCCTTTGGCATATGCTTGTGGCAGAATCATTTTCCACCCACTCAAGTGTGCAACATTTCTCTGCATCTGTGCAGTTAGTTAGGGCAACAGGAGTCCTGTTCAGGGGGCTCATGACTAATACACGTGAGGTTACACTGTTGGCCAGTGTGTTTCAGAGCTGCCACTTCACTCCTCTCTTCTCTGTCACAGTAATATGTTGACAAGATGTAGCCACAAGACAGGATCCTGGAAGGAGGCCACCTTGGAAATCAAGTGGATGACATTAGACTTCGTGTGAAGGAGCTGTAACTTTTGTGGGCCTAATCCTTAAGAAGTTCAGTGTTACTGCTACCTTGGAATAGGTCAACCTATCCCAACTAATATATATATATATATGTAGTATTGTCAGCTTTGTCCCAGAAATAATTAATCCTTTGTATTTTATGGTCCCACTACACACCTATGTGATGGTAATAAGTGGTTGTTCATACTCAAGTATTATGTGTGTGGTATATAATTCTATTTCATCATGCTTGAATTACCAGGAAGGAAGATGATTCTGGGGCACTGGGGGTACTTTAGGAAAAACAAACAAACCAGATTGGCTGTGGCAGGTTCATGTTTTGCTGAAGGAACTTATTAGTGTGATTTTGCTTTAGGAAAATTCTCATTTTTCCATCATTTGTATTAGAAAAATATTCAATTTAAGAGGAATACAAGTTCTGAATGCAATACATAAGTAAACTTAAAAACACATTCATGTTTGAAGAACAAACATAAAACTTTCAAATACAGCAAACAACTATTTTGCTCCCAAATCATACTGACATGAGAATAAGTCACCAAATGCAACCTGCATATTCACACACTATGCAAAGGCACTGATATTCCAAAAAGAAAACAGTAACACATTCCCATTGACTTTTACCCTTCCATCACAGTTTCCTTCTCAGCAAATTTCAATGATCTTAAAACTGCCTCTTTACTGGGTCTTCAAATAGAATGATTTCAAATGGTTTTAATTTCCCCTTGTTTATGATAAAACAAATGTTATTCTGATTGATTGGCAAATGCCTACTAGCAGCAATAAGGGCAATTATGTTTGACATAGAGAAATTATAAAATCTATAACCCAAACCTTTAAAGCCTGATTTGAAATGTCAAATTTGACTTACGAGAACCAGTTATAATCCTGCTTCATGCAAAAAGCATTAGGTTAATGCTGGAGCAAAGTACTGTTGCCAAGCATGCACTGGCATAATTAATCAGGGATATTTCAGAAATGAATGCTCTCCAAGAGGTTATTGATTTACTGTCACAATGCGTTCCTCTTATAGTCTGCAAGGGTGCTCTGGAGCAGGGATGCACTGGCATGTACTTTTCAGTGACTAAGCCTTGATCTGTCCTCCTGGATGTCTGCCATCCTTGCACTGACATCTGCAAACACTCACATTTGACAGCCTCATGCCTGAGTGTGGTGGCTTCCAAGTCGATTAGGATTAGTTCAGAAGAGTTTCAGAGTAGTCTAAGTGTAATCAAAAGCAGAGAGCCATGAGTCCCAGGAGACTGACATGCACCCTGACACTGGCATCATACTAAGAGAGAGCTTGTATGTGCACTCACGTATCCATGCAAACACACACAGGTGCACCTACATGAAAATACACTCATGCAAACATTCGCCAGGCACATACCCATTTGTGTACACACAAACATCCTTAAGGAAAGGAGATGTCAGTTTTAATCTTCAATGTCATCTATTGAATAAAATGAAAGCTCTTAGACAAGTTCCACCTTCATATCAAGTAGCCATAAGTTAGGTCTTACAATGATTCCATTACATAAGGTAATACTGTCAGAAGGACCCCTTTAAACATATGATAGTCAAATATTTTCCAAAGGTAATAAGGAAAATTCAAGACAGAAATAGAAATTCAACTCACAGCCCACAACTTTTTCTCCATAGGCTTTGGCTTTGTAAACAGAAATGAAACACTTGGAACACAAAACAATATGGATGGTTACTAAGTGCGGGTGGGCAGATTTTAGACAATGGGTGGAAAAGGCTTCCAACAAATGGAACAATGTCCCTGATATTTATGGCACAATACAGTCAAATTGGTTTGTCCTTTCCAGGTTTTTCTTAAAATGCTTTTCCCTACACATTTGTGCCTTGCTTAGGCTGTCCTCATTATTGTGCAGGCCATGTTAAGTCTAGATAAAGGGAGACCATGCTGATCACTCAAGCTCTGCTCAACATGGAGAGCAAGGAGAGGATGGAACCAGGGACACATACCCCATTATCTGGCTGGGTAATGAAGTTAACACAGCCCTTCCAGACCCCAGGCTGCTCATCTGTAAAAACCTGCAGCAGGGGTTCAGCTCAAGTCTTACAAATTTGTGCCTTCATCTTTGATGGTGCATTTCTGCATAGTGTTTACACCTGCCTTTCTTTCCTCTTCCCCTCATCGCACAAACTCTCAGCTAAGTATAACATTCACATAGGAAAGCGCACAAATATATGTCCAGAAAATCAATACACGTCCACACAATGAACTCATTATCCTGATCAAAGCTTTGATCAAAAAATGGCCTCCCAAGTCCTCAGAATATTGCCCTCACATCCCTCTTTGTAACAAATAATTCTTCCTCAAGGTAGCCACTATTGTAAGAATTCAAACACCATCCAGCCATTTCATCTTATTTCCAGATCTACACAGTTGAAATCATAAGGGTGTTTTTTAATGTCTGGCTACTTCCACTCCATATGTCACTTGTGGGACTCATCTGTGTTGTAGTGTACAGTCACAGCTTCCTCTTCTGCTGCTGTAGAAGACTGTGACTTGGCTCCGATGCAGCTTACTAATCCAGTCCACTGCTGATGTGTAGAGCATCTCCCAGATGGTGCAGTTTGTGTTGCTATGCCTGCCCTTGGGTGTTCTTAACATGAACACACCTGTATTTTTCTTGGAGAGTGAGAAGAGAAACTGCTGCATCATGGCACATGGTCCCAGATATCCAGCTCCAGCAGGTGACACAAAGAACTCTCCTAAGTGCTTGTACCAAGTTATCCTTCCATCAGCAATTCTGAGTTTCACTTGCTCCATCTCCATAGTTGACACTGATCCCCTTTTTAATTTCAGCTGTTCCCACTGCCCTTTAAATTGCAGTGCCATATTTCTAACTTACAGAGCTTTTGACCCAGGCTACCCAGAAAGCCATTCTATTGCACATCAGGTTCTGTGTGAGGCAGACTCTGCCTTGGGAAACAGGGAGTGCTCTGAGTGGCAACAGCTAACTAGTTGGGTGGGGGGAAGGGAAGAAGGAATGTGATCCACCCAAGGCAAACGTGGGCCTGCTATGCAGCCTCCACCAGGGCCTGAGCCTACCCCAATAGATGCTGTGAAGTCTGGATTGCCCCCAAGTCAGTCAGGTCTTTGGATTCCAGTGTGGACCAGTTATGGCATGGGGAGGCAACATCTGGCCCTTGGGCTAGGTTTGTAAGCCCTTGAGAAATTATTTGGTCTGGCTCCACCAAGAAAACCAAAGGTGGGACTCAAAATTCAATAAATCTGTAAGAGCCTGATTTTCAAGTTGATAATGATGCCATAAATATCCAAGTGACTCTTGACACAAAAGGTTTCAACTTTGATTATGGCTGTAACAAGGAAGAGGCTTAAATTCAGGGAGGCAATTCCTGGGAAAGCCCTGTGGGGGCAGGGATTTATACCAAAGTTGGCACCATTCCCAGCTGCTGGGAAAGCCCTGTGGGTGCCAAAGGGGTGCTGCATGCACCTCATAGCACAGAGTAAACATGCTTAACTGTGCTGCAAGGATACGGCCTAACTGAATTGCAGAGATGGAACACCACAATGAGCAGATTCTGACAACTTAAAATCGCACTGCAAGGCTGTGAATTCGCTGGCATCCATATTTATGGGCATTTAGTGCTTCAAGGAGACAAGAAACTGGTAAATGCATGGTAAAATTCCTCACTGCTACCTGGTATGGGTGCTATAAACTCAGCTACTGTAATTTTATAGATGCTCATGCATGACTAATGAGCTTCCTTGAGGAGCAGCTAGGTTTCTTATTAACCAGACCAGAGAAGGAGCTGGCATTTCATGCTTTTTCAAAATTGTGATTAGTCTGTAGCTATTCAGCACTGCATTCAGCTGGATAAAGCACAAGTAAGACTATATATTTGTGGTCATTGTGTATTTCAGAATTAAAGAACCTGCTCAGTCCTGTAGGCAATATCAAGTGCATTTGGAAAGGGTGGCTGATGGGCAGAGGGAGAAATCTGCTTTGGATTCTATAGATCACACAATCAACCCTTGGTTTTATTCCTCCTTTTTTAAAGATCGGTCCATTTTTTTATTGCCACCTTCAGATGACTATTCTGTTATTTTACTTTCCAGACTGCATATGGCATGTTATATTTCTCCCTTTTTCATATAATTCGTCAGATACATATATTTTGGCCAGCTTCTGATTAGCTGATCAACAGTGTTGTGATACTATACTCACAGAGTTCTGCCAACTAAAAAAGAAAAACAAAAGGACACTTTTATTAGCCTCCACAGCCTGATTCTGGTAGATATACATGTTCTACAGGAATCTTAAAGGTCGTTAATTCTTTAGCAGATCTACCTTAGTTGATTTCTGGGAATCAGGTCTCAAGTCTTTGACTCAGATAAGGAGAAAACCCCCAACATATGCAGTGACTCTTCAGCAGAGGCATCCTCCTTAGTGGAACCTGGACCGTGGGGACTGTTCGTCATCTTCTGTCCCCAGGCCCAATCCTCACCTGAGCCAGTGCATCTCCCTGAGAGTCATGAATCCAGAACAGTGCAGATTCACTAAAGAAACACGCAAGAGGACACCAGGGCAAACCCAGGCCTTGATATTCTTTTCCACTTTAAGAATCAGAAAAGATGAAGTGAAAAAAGAGGCAAGAGGATTTTACAAAAGGTATAAAACAAAAAGCATTATGGGTTTCCTGAGCTGCAATGTAACAATAGGTCTTGGAATAGATTGTCCAAAGCTGTGAACTGTGCAATACATAAGAGGAAGCTTATGGGGTATAAAAGAAGAATAGACTAAAATTATAAATCTTCTGAATAAATGTGATAACTGTATGTACACAATCAATGAATAAGGAATGCCCTGGACAAACTAAGGCGCATTGGGAGTATTAGGTGTTCTTACATTCCAGTAAAGGGAAGACCAGCAAGCCTTTCTCCAACAGGGCCTGGGATGATCCTTTCCCATGGTTTGAAACCCTTGGGGCTCTGACCATCAGTAGCTGTTGCAACATGGCTTCCAGCATTTCAACAAAGACGCTGGGATCCTTCAAATCCTTGAATAGGAATTGCACAGGGAGTAACAGGAAAGGCAAGGGAAGAAGAGAGAGGCAGGAAACTGACAAAGGCTGGGTCACCTTTCTGGCTCATGTGCATGTCTTTTTCTTCTGCTTCAATCTGGCTCTTGATCATATTGTGTCCTTGATTAATTTTCCCCATCGTATTATGCTATAGCTAACTGGCAAATAGAAACTGCATATATCCAAGTTGTACAAGTTGGTGCTTTGATATATGAATATATTGTGAAAAGATCACCAGAGTCAAGCTTATTAACATACCCATCACCTGACAGTTACTGTGCAGTGTGTGTGTGTGAAACACACTTACGGCCTACCTTAGCAAATTTCAGGAATATAATCCAGTATTGATTCGTGCTTAGCTGCTCATTTGAACTGATTTACTATGTGCAGTGAAGGAGCCATCTTCTCACTTGCTTCCTTTTGATTCATCATCTATGGACATTACAGCTGAGCAGCATTCTAATTCAGACTAATGAAGATAAAAACCATTGGATGATACTTGGATACCCCTGGCATGGTAGAACCTGAAGATTAAGCAGGGGAAATGGGTATTGACTTCACAGGTGCACGGGGACAGTGGTGAGAAGCACACTCAAGGATTTTCAGATCATGGCTGTGGAATGCATTTCTGTGGATGGATGGGATGGGTGAGGATTCTGTAGCAGCACTGTCTGTTTACGTTCCCAGGGAGGATTATGGGGGTACTTGGTTCTTCTCTGCAGGGGCTCTCTTGGAAATCCTTCTGTCAGTGACGTATATTGTGCTCTAGTCTTGCCAAACTTAAATTGCATCCATGTTAAAGAGGAGTGAGGCTTTTGCACATTCCTTTGGGGAATGGAAACAATTTATTTTGTTTGTTTCTAATGGAAAGGGTTAGCTCCAAAATCTCACTGTGAGGTCTGAGAATCTGGGTTGAAGATGGCCAGGCAGCCAGACGGAGGGGCAATGGGGAAAGGGGTGGGAGAGAAGTAGAGAAGGACCCCCAGGCCTTATCAGCTGAGTGCAAATGCAGGAGCAGTGTTAGGAAAGTAATGCATAAAACCCAGTTCCTGCACTTACATCAGGGCTATGCATGTAGCCAGTAGCATAAGAACAGAAGTGCTTTTGTGATTTTTAAAAACTGTTTAAAAAAGAAATGTCTGTCTGTTTTAAAATTAAATCCTATACTGCAGCTCAGGCATAGCCAAGTGCAGTATCTTTGACTGTGGGGGTGGAATGGGTTAGCTTTTGTTTGTTTGTTTTGTTTTCTCTCGTTAATGTTCAGAAAATGAATCTGTCAGGCTTTGGCTCAATAGCCTTTGGAGGAAGACAGGGGAGAGACATCCACACAAAAATGACCTGGACTGTAGATTTGGAAAACACTCTCGGGTTTCCCAATATGAACTGCCAGATGAGACGTATCAGCCCTGGTTCTCCTAAGCCAGTTTCCCTTGAAAGCTGATTTTATAATAGAATTTATTTCCAAAGGGTGGGCTTGGTCTCCAAGGCAGAGAGGAGCATTGTCACTGTGAAAGCTGGAGGTGTCAGGACACAGCCTCAAGGTTAATCCTGGGTGGCATAAATCAAAAAGGAAAATGCATCCTTCTCTGAGCTCCTCAGCTTGTGAGTAGACTGTCTCACTTTCAGTGATATATGGTCTCTTGTTAATTGTCAGCAGACAGCAGTCTGCTTTGGGCCTTCAAGATACTGTTTGATTGGCTTACAGAAATTAATCAATAACACACAGGTAAAGTTTTCTGCAGGGCACATAAATGCTAGCACGGGGAGACCAGCTGTTGTGAGATTCTGGATTAGTGCCCATTTCCAACTGGGGAGTCAAGGAAATGATGCTGAATCGGGGGCTTTGTTTGGATTTCAATGGAACCTAATCGGGTGACATCTGGTCCCCCACCTTGTGCTGGCTTGGCCACATTTCATTCGCCATGGCTCTGGGCACCTCCTGCAGGGTTTCCTGTGAGTGCCAAGTACCAGCGCCCTGCCTGTCACCAGCTGCCAATCAGTTTTTCACAGTGGGGGATAGAAAGAGAACTTGGGGCCTTGAAGATGCCTGCTGAGAATGGCTCATGAAAATGATCTTAAAATGCAATTTGGATCCCACTGCCCCACAAGTTACTGGACATGAGACAAAAGAGAATTACAAAAATAACTTTGAGGGGAGGAGAAGTGAGCCAGAGGGAATAAGGAAAAGCACTAGAAATTAGCTGTGTGGAGCACAAGAGAACGGAAAGGTGAAGAAGAGGTGAGAGATTCATGACCAAGGCCAACAATGAGCAACTGCATGGAAATCCACGCAGTCGTACTAATGAGGAGCTGCAATCAGGCAAAAACCCATTTTCACACACTAAATCAGCAAAACTCACTTTTAAAAAGGTGAGCGAAAAGCAAGTGTTCACAAGTACCAAACAATTTATTGCAACCATTGTTTTGAAAGCGAATTGACCCTACTGTGCAGGGTCCTAAACTCTTCCAAGAGCTGTAATTCCATTGCAGAGAATCTAAGTGGAAAAAATGATAATTAGCATAAATAAAATAAATAAAAGAAACACATCTTTCCTCAGCTGAACAAATGTATTTTTCTTTACGCTGTATGTAATAGCAAAATAATTAAAACTAAATTATTTGCAATCAGGGGATGGTTTTTAAACCGAGACATATCCACGAAAGAGAATATTACACAGCTACTAAAAAATTAAGAAAAATATTATCATATTTATATATCAAAGAACAAACATATTATCATATTTAATTTTGCGACCAATACTTGGAAAATAGTCTAAAAAGAAAGCATGACGTCAACTGTGGTTTACTTTGCCTAAAGCATCATGAATGAGTTCTTTTGTTTCCATCTAATTATGTTTTCTGAGAATTTTTTGTGTTACCTTATTGCTAAGTACAAACTTACAAAAAGTCTTAAAAGACAACACTAAAGAAAGCATGGCATATGCATAGGAAGTAATATAATAAAATATTTTTTTCTGAAAGATTCATTCATTTATTTGAAAGGCAGAGATAGTGGCACAAACAGACAAAGATTTCCCATCTGCTGGTTCATGCCCCAAATGGCTGCAACAGCTGGTGTTGGGCTAGGCTGAAGCCAGAAGCCAGGAGGTTCACCGAGGTCTCTCATGTCAGTGGCAGGGACTCAAGCAGTTGGGCCATCTTTTGCTGCTTTTCCAGGAATGCAATGCTAGCAGGGAATGATGGCAAGGTGGAGTAGCTAGCACTTGAACAGATATCCAGCTAGCGTCACAGGGGTGGTGGCACCACAATGCTGGCACCCAGAATAAAACATTTTTAAGAACACATAGGCAAGGCTTATAAATTCAGAAGATGAGAAGAGAAGGCAAATGGGAAGGTTCAACATATGAAGGAGAGTGAGAGGGATAAGAAAGGAAGGAAACCCAGCAAAGTACCAAGAAATAGACATGAAACATTAAAGCTATCAAATGAAATAAAAGAGGTGATGCTGTTTGCCGCAGAGCCATTTGAAAATGTTTGGTCTCCGCAGTAAGGACACGTGATGTTATAACACAGGAAGGTCAGAGGTGACGGGAAGCGGAGGTCAGGATACCAGTTAGGACTCCCACAGCTCTCAGAGCTTGGGCTGAAGTCCTGCCTCTGCTGTAGATTTCAGCTTTCTACTGACGTGGACCCCTAGGAGTTGGGGATTCTGTCACCCATGTGGGAGCTATGGATTGAGTTTCTGGTGCTGGGTTTTGGTCTGGCTCAGTCCCAGCCATTGTAAGCCCTTAGGTAGTGAATCAGTGGTTGGGAGAGCCATGTCTGTATCTGCCTTCTGTCATATGCAGTCATGGCCCAAAGAATCATTCCAAGTTTTCCAGCTGTCTTCTAAAGACCTAAGTGTTTGTCATGGCTTGAAGTCGGTTATGACTCCGAAATTCATACAGCACATGAACCCAGAAGTCAGTGATGCAAAGAAATGGGAATGTAGTGTAATTATGGTGTTTAGAAGGTGGGCCCGATGGAAGGTCCTTATGTCACTGGAGGGGTGGCCTCAAAAGGTAGTGTGAGTCATAAAATCTCAAGTCAGGCCCAGCTTCCCTCTTCTTCCAGGTTCCTCAGGAATCTTTCTAGAACACATGCTCTGGTATTGCCATCCACTGACCTCATAAAAGGGACAATGCATGGGCCTGCCTTGTTGTGACCTGTGAACCTTCAGACCTTTAGGCAAGTTGAACCTCTTTCCACTGTAAGTAACCTGTCTATGGTACTTCGCTGTAGTACTGAACACCTAATACAATGCCTTGAAAATATTCCACGTGGCTTTCCCCTACCCTTTAGTAGATTATCCTCCTGCTTATCTTTGGTATAAATTTTTATGGAAAATATCCCAGGCAAGTTATGTTTGAGGAGGAACGCAAAGGGAAAAATGAGGATGAACTGCAATAAAGAAAATTTCTCAAAATTGGCCATAATGTTTAGACACAGGGGTATAAACTGCACAATTCTCACCTGAGTTCTCCTTAACACTTATTTTACCCCTGAATTGACCCCTTGAGTAACATCCGTGGAGAATATAATTACTATATCTTTTCAAGATCTTCTATTTGCTAACTTATTAGCCCCTTTTTTTCTAGAAAAAATTTCTTCAATTTTTATTGGTTTTCATGTGAATTGGTTTCCTCTACCTTTTTCTAATTCTGCAGTAAATCCCATCAACCATTTTAGACCTCCAAAAGAATTCTTATTTCTTAAGACACTTCTACTATCAAGTAGTGAGTTAATGTAATCCCTGGCAGCAGTTGCCTTCATTTAAAGTCATGGCTTCTCACAATATTTCTATTTTCCATGTTCCCCACTTCCTCTGCAGTTCGAAAAAAAATTGATGAGATAAAATAGGGCAGTTCTTGTTTCCAGCTGCACTGTAAATATAGGCAGAGCCTTAAGTGTGCTTTTCCTGCTGAAAATAATTCTTGCCACCTCTTACTTCTGGATGAAGCCTTCCAGTTTTTTTTTCCTAAAGAAGCAAGTACCTTGGAAATGATGTCACCCTGTTTTTAACAGTATGATTTATCATTTCCTATGCTACTTAAATTGTGTGAGACCATTTACCTTCCCTTGGTACAATTCAAATTTGCAAGTAGATTTAATATAAAGATGTTTTTGCTAAACAATATTGTGAAAACGCATCCTCTTGTAAATTCTTAGACTGCCTTTTGTTATTTATTTCACTGAACAAACATGGCTGGATGAAATTTCTGAAAAATCTCTCAGCAGCAGCACCTTGAATGTGTCATCCAATCCTACAAGGACATTTCAGCAGCCAGGATAGGTTTGATACTCAGTTCCATAACTCACATATTTTTGGAACAATAACCATTCAGGGAACTGACCATAAACTAACCATTTGCTTCACCCAGAGTCCAAGGATTATCAGCCAACTTAAATTTTAAGCAGTAAAATCAAAGAGAGAGGAGAGCTTTAAGAAGTTTCCTAAATCATTACAAGGCAGGGTTATAGCACAGCAACTTAAAGTCACTGCTTGAGACACCCACATCCCACACCGGAATACTAGTCCAAGTCTTGGCTACTCTGCTTCCAATCTTGTTCCTTGTTAATGTGGCCGGGAAGGCAACAGAATATGATGCAAGTGCTTGGCCCCTTCCCACCTATCTGGGAGACCTGGATGAAGTTTCTGGCACCTAGCATCAGCCTGTCCCACCCTGGCTGTTACAGCCATTTGGGATAATGCGCAAACAGCAGATGGAAGATTTCTTTTTTTCTTTCTCTTTCTTTCTCTGGCTTCCAAGTAAAGAAACAAGTTTTAAAAACTCATCACATGCTTAGAAATATGTGTTGAGCAGTGTCCTTAGACATTTTCTTCTCAGGAGGCAAATGTAGTTTCTTAAGTGAGTGCACGTTTCTTTAACTTTCCATCTTGGGAATCTGACCAACTGTGGAGGTTGAGGGTGTTGGACGGTGACTCATTTTCTCCAGGTGTGTTGCAAAATTTTAGATACTAGAATTGAGAAAAATTTTTTTACAAGGAAGGAACATAAGGGTTACAATCTGTGCATGTTTTAAAATTATTATTTTTTCCAGTACACTCTTCTATCTAACCAACGTCACTTTTCATAACCAAGGTTTTGCCTTCTTTGGCCAATTTCATCAGCTTTCCCATACCCACTCTCCCTCCAACTCCCCAATCAATTCCAGCCTCATTTGGACTGGAAGAAGCCAAAGACCAAGATTACCCAATGTATCCCTCTTCTTTTCCTTTTCCTCAGACAGTTGTGGGCTACATTGCATGGAAGTTCCCAAGTTATTAGAAAGTTCTTTATTTGTATTTTTGATATGCGGGGACTCTTCCTATTCTTAATTCCCATCCAGCTCCCTTGGGGAAGGTGCTGACGCCCAAGAGAAAGGCATTCTTTTTGTTTGTTATTTGTGGTGAACTGCAGGAAGAATGGCACCATCTTCAGGCTTAAGACATATAAATGGACCAATTATTGGAAAGTTTTGCTGATGAGGATGGGAAGTGTAGTGAGAAGGAAGGAACTTGAAGTTTATCTTGGATTGGAATTCTAGTTTTGCACTTTACTAGCTCTACGACCTTGGGGCAAATACTTGACTTATTTCAACTTTCGTTCACCCAGCTGTAAAACAGGGTTAAGGGAGAGTAATGGCCAAAAAGTGCTATGCAGAAATTAATCAAGCACTGTATATAAAGCACCGATCACGGTATTGGCCACTGAGTACATTAAATGAACATTAAATGTTCATGTTGTCATTTCATTCCCCCAGCTGTAATCCTTCCCTGTCTCTCCCTTGTGAGCACAGCACCTCAAAGATTTTTGAAGGATTTTGGAAGGGAGTGATCTAACTTGTCCATATAGAAATTTACGATCATAGATATGAAATACATTATTGGAAGAACTTATATTATTTCCTAAGGAAAACAGAGAAGTAGATTTCAACTACTTAATAACTATCAAATCCCACCATATGGATTGAACCGAAGTTGAGGAGTGGGATGAGGTGAGGTGCCTTTAAGGAGAACAGCCCTTGTGCTCTCTATTTAGTTCCTTCTGCAACACAGTTTTGGCTCAAATACACACTCTACAAAACTCTCCAGGCTGTGATATCCAAAGTTTAAGGCAATTCAAATTCAGCAAGTCCAAAGCTAAATTCATGATCAGCTATTTCATCCTCTCCCTGCTTTTCTGCTGTTTTCCATCCGTTACCCAAACAGTCGCTCAGACAAGACTTCAGGAGTGCTATCTGTCCTCCCTTAGGGTCTCCAGCTGGTAAAGAAATGATAGGGAATACTGGCAATAGATCATGCTTAATAGGGACATTGTTATCTTTGGTTACAACTTGTTAAAAATGAGGATACTTTCTAATAGGTCTCTAACTTATGAAATGAAATAATCCTTAGCTAAACAGTAAATAAGGTTGTATCTGTGTGCATATATTGATCAGGAGAAATATATTCTATTTTAACACCATAAAAGGGCTATGAGAAATTGTCAAAGAACTCCATCCTCAATGATTGGATGACAGAAACAAGCCTACAAACTATAGTAGCTAAAAAAGAGAGCTGAAGAGAATGCCGGAAAGCATAGGTGGCAAGATAAGGGCAGATAAAGGAGGAAATGGTCAATACTATTTAAGTCTACTAAATAGGGACCAAATGTCTGCTGATGTTCTGTAAAGTGGAGGTGAACACAGTCCTTTGGCAAACCTATTTTAGTAGACCATGAGAACAGAAGACCAAAGTGCTGTGGGCCTACCAGTCCATATTATCCATTGTAGAAATTAAATTTGATCTTAGCCAAAAAGCCAAGAAGCAATTGCCATTGCAGAAGTTAAAACTTTTTCTCAAATAGCTCTCAAATTATTTATAATTTAAGCTTGAATTTAAATGCTCCAGAATGTCACCTTCCTGGTTTCTCTCCATTTTATTTACATGACCTCTTTGATTCTCTTCGTCAAGTCCATGATACTTACATTAACTGCAAGAGGTTGCAGGACAAAAAGCATTTGAGAGAAGAGAAAAATCTTCAAACGTTTTAGGAGTTTTGCAAAACAGTGGGTAAGAATGGAAGATACTGCTCTTTCAAAGAAATGTTTGCACCAGTAGGATCATTTGTAATTCAGTATAGACCTCTCCTTTTTTGATGACTTGAGTCATAACATGCTAGCGGTTACTGACAAGTCACAAGAAGAACAATCAACACAAGGTCAGTGGAATTTGTTAAGCCATGTCCAACAATCTTCCATCTAATGATAGAATATATATTCAAAGATTTTAATCTCCATTTCACTCACGAAGACATGGTGGATCAACTTTCTCCAGCATGTGTACAGAAAGCTTCAGTTTAACGCAAAGCCTCTGGCTTTTGTCTTTGGACAAGTGTATATTCAAATATTGGTGGTGAGAATCAAGATGGCAGAATAGGGTAAGGACATGTTTAAATGGATGGAAAAACATTTAATCAGGATGAAGCAGAGAGGACACATTCCAGGAAACAGGAGAGGAGAGGACAGAACAACAGCAGAGGAGTACCTGAAGACTGACAGACACAGGAAAGCAGCGGACACAACGGTGTGGTGTTGCAGTGACTGATACTCCAGCAGCATTCAGCTAATGGCGATCTGAACTCCACCTGTAACCAGGTGGGAAGGGATTTTCACTGGGAGCTTGGGAAGGGGAACCCAGAGAAAGAACTGTCCGTCCTGTTAGTCCGTTTGATTTGACCAGGAGCAGAGACAGAGCAGAAGATCCCAGACAGACAGTGTGAGAACAGGGTGGTTTTCATACCCCAGTCTGCTCCCTAGAGCTGAACTGGGTGCCATTTTGCGTAAGGAGGCAAAGGCAAGGGAAAGGACTGAGCACAAACTGAGCTGGGAGTGAGCTCATTTCTGACTCAGTGAACTGCAGTGACGTGGCATTCTACAGGTTCCAGCCAAGACAGGTCTGGGTAGTCCTTGGATCTGACAGTCAGCAGATCAAGAATCTAGTAGTGGTACATCAGGCGCCATTTTGTACAGTGTGGCAATAGCTTTAGGACTGCAGGGGACAACAGTGAACGGTGCAAGTGCTGAGCTCGGGAGAACTCGCTGATGTCAATGGATTGCACTGGTCCCACAGGAAAATAATACCGACTGTGGCATTGTACGGGTTAAAATAGGTTGTGTGGCACCCAGACCTAACGTCCAACAGGTTCTGGCAAGATCAGCGCCACCAACAACCTAGCTATATAGGACACCTTGTGTCTCTCTAATCCTGGGACCTGCTCCAGCCAGAAGTGGGAGAAAGGTTGTAGAGACAATGGTGCAGCTTCAGCACGGTATCACAGGAGGTGGAGAGTGGTGAGCCAGGAGCTGGGACTACAGAGTTTTGGTGGAAATGTAACATAAGAACCCAGACCTGGAACTTGCTGGAGGGAGTGACAGAAGTGGCTGCAAGCAAAGAGTTGTGTACCAACTGCAATAAGTAAAATCGCATTGTAGACCTGTGGGTGACACAGCTTAGAAACCTGCCCCAAGGAGAAGACTCTGCCAACCAGAAGTACAATGACCAAGAGCAAAAGAAGAAAAAAAGGCACAATGAATATTACTGAAAACTCCCCTGCAAAGGAGCAAAACCCTATGTCAACCTCAGAGTTAACTGAGGAAGACATCAAGAAAATGGGACATACAGAATTCATAAAACTCATTTTAAAGATTCTGATCAAAAATGAGAAGCACATACAAGAGTTCAGAGAATTTAAGGGAGCAATAAAGCAAATCAAGGCTGATATATCAGAAATTAAGAACACAGTAGAGCAAATTAAAAGTACAATGGAGAGTCTCCAAAGTAGAATGAAGCAAGCAGAAGAAAGAATCTCAGAATTGGAAGATATTTCCTGTCATCAGGGGGAAGGAAACAAAAAGCTGGAAGCAGAGCTGGATCAGGCCAAAAAAAGTATTCAAGAATTGAAAGACACTATTAAGAGGCCAAATAGAAGAGTTATGGGAGTCCCAGAAGGTGCAGAAAGAGAAAATGGTTTTACAAATATATTTAATGAAATAATAAAGGAAAATCTCCCTAATCTAGACAAAGAATTGGAAAACAAGATTCAGGAGGGACACAGAACTCCCAACAGGGTTGACCAAAAGAGTTCTTTACCAAGACACATGATAATCAAGCTCCCTTCAATTGAATGTAAGGAAAATATCCTGAAATGTGCACGTGAAAAAAATCAGTTGACATATAAAGGAATGCCAATTAAACTCACAGGAGATCTCTCACGGGACACTCTAGATGCAAGAAGAGAATGGAGTGACATATTTCAGAGTCTAAAAGAAAAAAATTGTTGGCCTAGGATACCATATTCAGCAAAGGTTTCTTTTGTCTTTGAGAATGAAATAAAATTCTTCCACAGTAAAGAAAAGTTAAAAGAATTTGCCTCTTTCAAACCTGCTCCACAAATGATACTTCAAGATGTTCTCTTGACAGAGAAGAGGAATAGCACCAAACAAAACCAAAGGCAAATGAAGAACATCCCGATTAAACGACAACAGAAGGGTAAACCAATGAACAACCCATTCCTAAAACAACAGGACCAAAGTACCACTCATACATATTAACCCTGAATGTATGGCTTAAGCTTAGTTCAATGTCATGGATTAGTAGACTGGATTAAAAAACAAAACAACATCTATTTATTGTCTGGAAGAGACACATTTCACCAAGTATCAGCAGAAATTATATCACATGGGTTTTGATGTTTTTGGTTAGTTTCATCTCTTCAAAACACTTTCTTCTGATTAAATCATCCAGTGATTCCTAGATCATACAGTAGCATCATTTTCTTCAAGAAGGTTCTTGATTTTCATTTCTTCAGCTACACGTTGGTCATTTAGTAGCATGTTATTTAACTTCATGGTGTTGTTCATTTCTTTTTTCTCCCTAACGTTGATTTTGTTTTGTGGCTTTTCATTTAAGGGGATGTACAGTAGCTGTGTAATGGAGACTGTCATACCTAGAAACATGTCATTTAACTTCATGACATTGTAAATTTCTATTTTTCTTTTTATTTTTGATTTTGTATCATGACTTTTCCTTTAAGGGGATGTACAGTAGCTGTGAAATGGAGACTAACATATCCAGATGTGAGGACAGAATGTAATATGCATTTCTACTTCCAGACAAAGATGAACTTACAATGAAACTGTTCACTATATCTTGACAGTTGGATTCTTGACTCTCTGCCATTGTCCATGCCTGCAATGATGGACATTTGACTGTGTAAGAAGAACTACACTTTAGTAATAATATAGAGGAACTAGGTGGGGGCAGGGATTGGGTCTGGGATAAGAGAAATACCAGGAACCTATGGAAATGTATCATAAAATGATGATGATGATGATAATAATAATAATAAAATATAAAAAAATTAAAAAACCCAAATATTTTTGGCACCACAAATTAAACTGGTGGTCCCTGGTCACAGACTTTGAATTTCTAGTGTTTGTATTTTTTATAGGTTAAATGGGGAAGCTAACACTGCTCTCCTGGGATTGTAGTGAGAATTTAATTAAGTTAACCTATGACTTGGCATTCAAGAGACATTCAATAGTTACTGGGTTCCTTTCGCTTCCCTTTCTCTACATGAACATTCCAATTCATAATTAAAAATGCTCACTGCTTGTGGGACATAGATATATTTAAACATAAAGTAGTGGCTTAGCTTGTCACTTAGCCATGTGCTTTTAGAGTTCTCTCCCTCTTTGAGAAGCATTGTTGGGCACATGTGAGAATTAGAATTCATGAAGAAGTTATCTTTACCTACTCAATGACTGGAAGTGTGGAATGGACGGAATGTACACATGTGATTAGAGAAGCCATCGCTACCACATCTACATCTCTAGGGCACTTAGCATAGTATCCCAAAGCTGACCGGTAACATATGGACTGGTGTGTTGGATGGTTAAAACAGCAGGTGTCTCTATCACTCAAATAAAATTTCAAAAGATGGAAAAAAGTTTAAAAGAACCTGCTGCTAAAAGCTGCAGACCCAGGGATAAGTAACACAAAATTTTATCTATATTTCTTTGTGTATTCAGAACTTGAAATGTTGAGAGAAATAAAAGAACCCAAAGCTAAGACAAAGCAAACCAAACCAATAGAAAGCCAAACAGCAATCATAAAGCCTTTTGTAGAATTATACTTAACTGTAGCAGTTGAAGCACACAAACATAGAGAAATTCAGTGTGATTTCCACTGAAAGCCCCAAAGACTCACAAGAGTTTAAACTGTACTAATTTCAGAGGTTTAACTTATCTTAAGGTTTCTTTAATTCTTTTAGGGAGGAGCAGTCAGCAATTTTTCCCCCAAAATTATACTACTGGAAATATACATGACCACACTAAATAGTAAATAATATGTTTCAAACTTTGCTTCATGTTGGTGGTTCAGGTGTGACTGACACAGGAATGGAGGGAACTTCAGCAATCTGCAGCACTCCCAGGAAGCCGTGAGTCAGGCCTGGAGGTTGTGGGAGCTGCCAGCCTTTGCAACCGACATTGTGACAGCAGCAAAAATGACATGATGCCATGACAGGATTCTTTCAAAAATAGCCATTCACCAGCAAGCCATAACATGGTTTCAATATGTAGTTTCTGTGACTCTAGCCAAATGCTTTTAGGACAAACTACATTGAAGCCTGAAGATCTTTCCAAAATAAATCATATGATTTAAGATTTCCAGTAACCCCCTTCTCATTGTCCTAACATTACGAAAGAAGGCAAAAAGCAAAAATTGTCTTCATTTTCCAATCCACTACTGACAGTTAAAAAAATTGAAAAGTCCTAGCTAATTTTGTTCTATTTTTAAAAAATAAGAACACAATTCCCTCCTTTATGTCAGATTTTCTTATTTCAATATACAAAAAGTGCCAAACAAAGAAAGCAAAAATTTGCTACAAACCACTGACGGAGTAGGAAATTCCATAGAGAAGACAGGATTAGGACAAAAACATATTGACAGTGTATTTTTATTTTAAGAAAGCTATTTTCTCATTGTATTTTAGTTATAACAGCTCCATTTTCATTTACTTGAAATAATGGAAAATTTTCTTTGTAAAAGGTTTAATAACTAAAACAAAATTTGAAAATGACTGCACAAGAAATAAGCCTATCAAAATAAAATTTATTGATGACAAATGGAAACCTAATGTGCATGCCCCGTATGGTAAATGTGTAATAAAACAGTAGCTCCAGCAAGTAGCATTATGACGTCAGCACCAAAAAGCTGCTCACAGTGCAAATCAAGGAAATAATAGGTCAGATAACATTCTAAGTATTATTGGTCCTCTTTTTCCTTGTAAAAAATCTTAATTTTCTTTAGCTTTTCACATGGTGTCCATTTCCCAGCCATTCATTCACTGCTTTCCTCCGTACTTTATACTAACCTAAATAACACTGTCCATATTCACTAATGGAAAACTTTCCCATGTCCTAAATTCCTAGCTGCTATTTTTTTTTAACCTAGCTCAGAAAGGCATTTGATTTGCAAATTTTTATACAGCTTCTTGAACATCTAAGGTAAATGTGTAGTAGTAGGGAAAAATGCCATATCATTATTTTAGATATCTAAGAACAGTTTTAAAAATGTACTCCTGAATTCCCTAATCTTTTGAAAGATTAATGATTTGTAACAAAGCACAGAATTTCAAAATAGGATAAAACAATAAGTTTTACAAAATCACAGCATCTTTATGAAAGAATTAGCATGATAACCCACCTAGAGAAGCAAGTAGGGAAACTATTATAAACTGGTGTATCTTACCTGCCAAAATTTTTGAAGTTCCCTTGAACTCTCTCTCTAGAAAATCTATATGTACATTGTCACAAACTACATATGGTTATCCAATCTACCTATGGACATTGCGGGTGACTTCCTGCTGCAGAATTAATTACATTTTTCCAAATGCGTGTGCTGAAGCTCTAACTCCTGACTGTATTTGGAACCAGTGTCTTTGTAAAAGAGGTTATCAAGTCAGCTGTAATCCAATAGGACCAGAAACGCTTGAAGAAAAGGAAGAGATGGCAGGAGCATGCTCAAAATGAGGAAAACAATGTGAGGACACAGGAAGAAGAAGGTAGCCATCCATGAACCAATCAGACAGCCCTCACAGAAACCAAACCTGCCAACATCCTGATGGAGGACTTGAAGTCTCCAGGACTGTGGGAAGACAGAGTTGTGTTGTTTAAGCTATCTCCCACCCGCTCCCTGACCCAGGAGGTGATCGTTATGGCAGCTCTAGCAGAGTAATATGCCCCTTTACTGAGAAAATTATGAAGGAAAGTGATCTGATTGGTACTGTTATGCAGGCAACTGTTTTATCCACGAACTATTCTGTATTATGAAGAACTCTGAGGGGTTAGACCCATTGGTTGATGGTCTATTTTGACAGTTCACCTGATGCTGTGGTTTGAATGTTTTATCCCAAGCTCCTGTGTTGGAAACTCATTTCCCAATACGGAGGCATTTAATTGATGAGGGCTTCACTGTCTGGGCAGGAGTCTGTCATGCGGGAGGAAGTTCCTTCTGAAAGGACCAGTTTGGCTTTGCTCTGATTTCCAAATTTCCTCCCAGATTTCTCTTTAATTACCAAGAACTGCTATTGCTGCTTATTATTGTTTTTATTAAGGCTGTGCACTCCAACAGATGCAAGTGAGACAGGAGCCCAATACTTTCAAAGACATTTGCTCCCTGCACAGAAGGAAACCTGCTTTTGAAGAGGAAACAGGGTCAGTGGGAGCTGAGTTCAAAGCACACCCCAACTGTTAGCAAGCTAGAGGAGACTTCAAAATGGGAAAGGGTCAATCTTTGATGAATCTACAAATTCAAAAGAATTTCTGCTGCCAGCCTTACAGGGAGATTCTTCCACAGGGAGCTGGAGCACAGGAGGTGGCATCTTCTCTGGCCCAAGAGATTTAATATAAACAAACCAGAAACAAGACCTTCAGAATGGTGGCGGCGGGTTGTTGGTGTTGTCAGAGTGATAGTTCCTGTTTAAGAATTTTAAAGGTTTATAATGGCTTCCTGATTCATACAGTCAGAAAGATTTGAAAATGATCAACTCGTCCTGTGTTTTATTCTACTTTTTAAAGACTTTTCTTTTAAGATTTATTTATTTCACTGGAAAGGCAGATGTACAGAGAGGAGGAGAGACAGAGAAGAAGATCTTCCATCCAAGTGGCTGCAACAGCTGGTGCTGCGCCAATCCGAAGCCAGGAGCCAGGAACTTCTTTCCAGGTCTCCAACGTAGGTGCAGGGTCCCAAGGCTTTGGGCTGTCCTTGACTGCTTTCCCAGGCTACAAGCAGGGAGATGGATAGGAAGTGGAGCTGCCAGGATTAGAACCAGAACCCATACGGGATCCTGGAGCGTTCAAGGAAGTGGAGCTGCCGGGATTAGAACCAGAACCCATACGGGATCCATTACGCTATTGCACCTGGCCCTAAGACTTATTTTTTATGTATTTGAAAAGCAGAGCTGGGCCCGGCGGCGTGGCCTAGCGGCTAAAGTCCTCGCCTTGAAAGCCCCGGGATCCCATATGGGCGCTGGTTCTAATCCCGGCAGCTCCACTTCCCATCCAGCTCCCTGCTTGTGGCCTGGGAAAGCAGTCGAGGACGGCCCAAAGCTTTGGGACCCTGCACCCGCGTGGGAGACCCGGAAGAGGTTCCTGGTCCCGGCATCGGATTGGCGCGTACCGGCCCGTTGCAGCTCACTTGGGGAGTGAAACATTGGACGGAAGATCTTCCTCTCTGTCTCTCCTCCTCTCTGTATATCCGGCTTTCCAATAATAATAATAAAATCTTTAAAAAAAAAAAAGAAAAGAAAAGCAGAGCTACAGAGAGGAGAGGGGAAGAGTGAGAAAGAGGTGTGAGAGAGAGAGAGAGAGAGAAAGAGAGAGAGAATCTGCCATCTGGCAGCTCACTCCCAAATGGCTGCATCAGCCAGGACTGAGACAGACCAAAGATAGGAGTCAGGAGCTTCCTCCTTATCTCCAACGTGGGTACAGGGACACAATAACTTGAGCCATTTTTTGCTGCTTTTCTAGGTGTATTAGCAGGAGCTGGATTGAAAGTGAAGCAGCCAGAACCTGAACTGGCACCCATATGGAATACCAGAATTGCAGCTGAAGAAGGCTGAACTTGGTGGAGTACAACATTGCTCTCTACGCATTTTCAATGTGCACAATGGGGACTTTATAGAGTAACTACATAATAAATATATAACTGATGAGGACCAAGACACAGATAGACATTTTATTTGAGAATATTCATATGCAAGGTCTACAAGGGAAAACTGCATGGATTTCAAAATATGTTTGTACCAAACTAAATCTATCTCTTAAACTTCAGTGCTGAAGTTACCCTATACACAGAGTGTGAAACAGTAATTAGTAACTGATAGCAGAGACTTAGAATTCCCATCTTTCCTGCATTGCTGTCCAGGAAAATTTGTCCCAACATTTAAAGCTGAAACTTGGAAAACATACACTCATAGAATGAAAATGGAGTAAATAAAAGTCAGATAAACCAGTTTCTTTATCATGATACTTGGTTTATTTCAAGAAACTGGACATTACTTATTTTGGTAAGCCCAGGGAGCTAACTCGATTGTTTCTAGAACAAAAACATAAAGTGTTCTTAATTCCAACTGAGCAAGAAGTTACTTTTTGGAAAATAACGCATCAACAATCAGGGAACTCCCAAGGATTTTATAGATAAATTTCAAGATAATTTTCATTGATTCCAGGTTCCTGATATTCTTACCCTTTGTCTAAGGGTGGGTTAGTCTAGTAACTTTTCTCTAATTTGCAACATCTGGTGATGTTAATGGGCAATAGCTTCAAGAGCAGGCTGACCAGGACTAGATATGATTGCTATTTCCATTAACTCATAGGCTTTCTGTTTTGATGACGCTGATTAAAAAAAAAAAAACAAGTGGCTGAGCTGGAGAAATCCATGTGGTAAGAATTGAGGGGCAGCCTTTGGTCAACAGATGACTGGAAAGTCACTCTTTCCATCCCAGGCCTTGAAGAACAAAATCTTATCAATTTTCTTGCATGGGTCCATGTGTGTTTTTCAATACTACATCCTTCAGCTAAGACCCGAACAAAGGTTAACACTTTGATTAAAGCTCAAGAAACCCTGAGGAGGGAGTATAGTAGACCATCCATGTCTAAACGCTTACCCTAAAAAAACTGTGAGATGGTGAATACTCATTCTTAAGATATTACATTTGTGGTACTAGTCCATGGAGCAACAGAATGGGCTAGCCACATGTAGCTTCATCTAACTATTCTGATCTTATCCATCCATGTTCAGATTAACTCACAATCAATTTCTTACTGTTATCTATTTTGAAACTATCAAATTTATTTTCTCTATCTTCTTAATTTTAGCACACTAAGGAATTTATCACAAAATTTGTCCACATACACCAAACCTCCCAAGTTCCCTCCAAGTTCCGTTCTCCCATCCCCCACCAATTATCTGGTATTTGTTGGGTTCCTGTAGTTAGCTTTTCTTACCTTGCACATTAAGAGAATAACACAGATGGTATTCACTGTAATATGAAAGGAGGATGAGAAAAAAATGCCAAGTCTTCATGCAAGAAGTAAGTGATGTAGCAAAGGAATAGGTGACACAAAGGTTACAGAGAAGAAAGTTCTATCAGGGGGATGGGGCATGATGCTTTAGCGCTACAGAAAAAGAGAGTAGCTGTAACAGGATTTATTTTGGAAACAATAGTTTCTCAGACTAAAGCATATCATAAGAAGTGCACGCTGTCTTTCTTACTCATGTGAGTGTGGCAGTGGAACGAAGAACAATTTCAGGAATGTGAAAGGATAAGGACCAGAAAACGCCTCAGAGAAGGTCAAAAAATTTGCAGCTGAATTTCAGTACCATCTGAGGCCAGAGAAATCATTTGGACATAAATCACCAGGATAAAAAATGATGACAATTATGAACACAGAGAATTTATTTAGTCATTCAACAAACAGTTGTCAAGTGGCCACACAACACCACTCAGCGAGTTAACAGCCCATTTACCTCAGATATCCCTGTGATGGTGCTACCCCAAATCTCTAGTGGGCCCAAATGGAAGTATCCACCCTCCTCCACAAACAATAAGCATTACACAGGTTTGTTCAAGAGTTCTGGAAACTTTCACAGAACATTTCAGTATTAGATTCTTAGCAATGCCAAAGAGATGATCGCCAATTGAGTGGTTTAAAATCATAATGCATATTCTATCACAGATCTGCAGGGCAGAAATACAAAATCAACATGGGCAGGACTATGAAAGTTTCCTCTAATCAACACTGAGGAGAATTCTTTCTGTTCTCTTCTAGCATCCAGAGGCTGCCCAAAGGTCCTCAACTTGCAGCTGTTTCACTTCAATCTCTGCCTTTGGTCCCACCAAAGAAAAAGAGAAAAAGAAGAGCAGCCATAACAGGATTTATCCATATCTTGTGCATGTGTGTCTGCCTAATTTTACTCAGTGTATCTCTTTAAAAACACTCTCTCTCTCTCTCTCTCTCTCTCTCTCTCTCTCTCTCTCACTCACTCACACACACACACACAGAGACAGAGAGAAAGAGAGAAAGAGAGAGAGAGAGAATGAATGAATGAATGAATGAGAGAAAGAGATGTTCCATCTACTCAATCCCTAAAAGGCCACAATAGCTGAGGCATGATCATGCTGAAGTCAGAAATCTGGAATTCCAACCAGATCTCTCATGTGAGTGGCAGGAATCCAACCACTTGGGCTATCTTCCACTGTTTTTCCAGGTGCATTAGCAGGGAACTGGATTGGGAGCAGAACAGCCAGGATTTAAATTAATGCACTGGCATCGTAAGTTTAAGTTTAAGCCAATGTGCCACAATGCCACAATGCCATTTAACGAAATTCGTGATAGCATTTGGTTGCCTATTGACATAATCCAGGTTAAAATGTGTCAAGACCCTTAACTTAAACTTATGCTTTTGCCATGTAAGTCAGTAGATAATAGGTTATACCCACAAGTTCTGAGGTTTTGTTGTTGTTGTTAAAAGTCCAAGAAAGACATCTATTGAAAGAATTGAGAGAGGGGAGAATAACGGGGAGGGGACAGAACCTGGGGAGGCAGAAGGAAGACTCCCAAGCCAATGACATGAAGCTGGAAGTGAAATGGAGGCAGGACATGAATCAGTGTTCATGTGGCATGCCACACCATAGTGCCAACCCCTATACTTTACTTTTAATAAACACCAACAGCCCCTCTTAAAATACCAAACTCAAATATAAGTAGGAGTTGGCCATTTCTCTTCCCTTTAAAGAATTAACATTCCCTAGACAGTGGAACTATCTTAATGCCTTACATGGTTTACACCTTTAAGTTCTTAGATGGATCTCTTACTTTCTTTGCATTTATCGTGCTTCTAAATTTCCTGAGAAAATAAGACTTCCCTGCTTATGCTTTACCCAGTGAGATTCCAGTGAGATTCCAACTAAAGAGGACTTCTGCTAACTGACAAGGCTGTACAGGAAGCAGGGAACACATCTATTTTGTCCTTGATTGAACAAACTCCGTGAGTTTGACAGTGGGACTGACCTGGAGACAAGCAGGCCTTGAGCAGCAGTGTGGGTGCTGGATGGCACGGTGCTGTCTGCCTCCTTGCTCACCCCTCAATGATCCCCTGTCCTCTAAGTTGGTACAGACCAGAGTGTAGATCTCCCCCTATGCTGCTCAGAACAATCCAGGTCTGATAAGCACCTGAAATATGGTCTTTAAAGCAAAAAGCTGCAGCTTGGTATCTGTAATTACACCTAGCCTCCTAAATCATAAACCATGGCTTCAAAACATGGATATGGGGAATGGGGAGTGGCAGTGAACATCTGTTGCAGTGGTTAATATGCTGCTTGGAATGTCTGCCTCCTATATCGTAGGCTCCCTCATTTCCCATCCAGCTTCCTGATAATGTGCACCATTGGTGTCAGCAGATGATGGTTCAAGTTCTTAAGTTCCTGTTACCTATACCAATGGGAGACTCAGACAGAGTTTTAGACTCCTGGCTTAAGCCTGGTTCTAGCTTTGGCTATTGCAGATATTTGGGGAGTAAACCAGTGCATAGATCTCTTTCTGTCACTTATCTTTCAAATACAATAAAAATAGGCAAATAAACAAGAGAGGAATTATTGCCCTGGGTGTGCTGTTGTGATGTTTGTGCTATGTAAACAGGAATCAACTTCCTTTTCTTAATGATTCTTATGGTATATGACTGCCAGTGTCTTCCCTAGCATTAAACTTACAGTATATCTTGGTCTGCACTGGCAGAACTTCCTATTTTCCCCCCAAAGAAATATTGCAGAATTCTTAGCCCCACAGATATTCTATTTCACTTCATTGATCCTCCACAGGCACAGGATACACCCAAGATGTCTGCAAGGACACAACCAGGTGTTGAGGCTCAAATGGGCCACTTGGTGAGAGGAAGAACTCAGTATGGGGTGTTGGCAATTTCACCTACAAACACATACCAGCCTTGCAGGTAGTGATGTTTTCATATCTTGCAAGAAAAAGTGGAAGAAACAGAAACATCACGAACTTGTGAGTCAGATCCAAACAGGTTCAAATCTAGGACCCACCAACTTGGCAGTAGATGATCATAACAGAGTCACTGAACTTAATCTTTCAGCAGCCAGGAGTAACACATCTACAGGTCCCTGAGACAGATAGTCTGGATTGCAATCCTGGCTCCCTTTTTGTAGCTCAGGGTTATCAGACAATTTTCTTAACTTCTCTTTGCTTCAATTAATTTACCTATAAACTTTGGATAACATCAGCAGCGAACAATGAACTTTACCCAAAGAGAGGTCACACCATTGCCTTCTGTTACTGGGATGCGCTCTCTGGCTCCACCAATGTCCTGGTTAATCATAGTGCCTTTGTTTTCTCAGAGTTTTGGCCACCAGACAGTCTAACAATGTGGTTTAAATAGGGCTTTGGGTCATGTGGTATCACTTGATACCATGTGCCTCCAGACAGGACTGGAGACTAAGTCAGCCATGTGGGCAGTGTGAGATTGGACCCAAGGAAAAAATGCTGGACATCAGGGTTCAGATGAGCTTTCTTGATTGGCAATAAATACCCTGCTTGTGGCTCCATGGGGAGAGCACAACTGGCAGGGTGGTGTTTGGACTCTTGAACTTGGCCATGCGCTTCTCTCCTTGGCTCATTTAATGTGTGTAACAGCTTTCAGTGAGCTCTGGGAGTTCTTACAGCAGATTTTCTGAACATGAAGGTGATCTAGGGGAAGTCCTGAACCAGCAATTGTGGAAGTGAGGACAGCAGTTTGTGAATCCTTTTCCTTCTAATTCTGTAGTTGGCTACCTCTTGCAATGGGTTAAAGTTTTTACATTTCCTCTTATGGTTCTTGACATGATTACATTTAGCCATGTAAAACATATGGAACTGTACACTATATAAAAGTTGTTCAGGAAATGTTAATTATGAGCATTTATGATGGGGCCAATTTCTGTGTTGGGAAAAAGAGATGATCACTTCTCATTCCCAGATAGCTCCAGAGAGGAAACTAAATTGACCACAGAAGGCTTCAATAACTTTAAGTTGACTAAACTAGTAAGCAGAAGTCAGGACC
The DNA here is from genome assembly GCF_030435755.1 of Ochotona princeps. NCBI lineage: Eukaryota > Metazoa > Chordata > Mammalia > Lagomorpha > Ochotonidae > Ochotona > Ochotona princeps. The sequence goes on from NC_080832.1 coordinate 21,258,459, forward strand.
TGAACTCTGATCTTTGTGGCCTGAACACAGACTTGTATGTTCTGAAAGTCTATGCTTCAAGCTAATAAGCTCATACACTGTCTCTGTTGAAGGTTTTCAATGATTATGTTTCTGTAAGGATTATAGATGATGTTTGCAAACCTTTGGGCAAAGTGTCCAACAAAAAAGAACAACAGCTATTAAGTTTCCAGTATTTTCCCTGCAAGATAGAAACAAATCTAGGAGAAGAGCCTCACTTTGGGGATTGTTTCGTGGGCTGAGTAAAGAATAACACCCTCAAACCAAACGTGTTTATTTCTTTTCAAAGCAATTATCATTCTGTGTGAATGTGGCTTTGGAAGGGGTGATATTTGTACTTGATTGGATTTTATACTGGCATATGAAATGAATAAACATTTTATGTTCTGGATTAGAGTGTATCAAATTCCATTATAGTATCAATAAAATGGAAGAAGCAGTAAATTCAGTTCTGAGCCCGGGGGAAGAAATCAAATCAACATGAAACTCCATACACTCAAAATCTTCTCTGGAAGATGTTTATTTGTTTTCCTTACTACTTTGTATGAGTAGATGTCATTTCAGACTGTTGTTACATACATCAAATCCTACCTAGAAATAAGACATGATAGCATACCCTGTCGCTCCTGCCCTTGGTGGCTTCTAGTAATTACCTATCCATGACACTCCCTCTCCTTCCGTAGCCAGGCCCTCTCTCCTTCGCCTTTCTCCAATGTCTTAAAAACCTGACTTCATTTGTTCTTGCAGGGGATACAATTTGCACTTTTGAAACTCTGTCATTAACAGAAATGTTTCAGATTAAGGTAATCCCTCAGTTTTCAGGCAACCTGGTTGCTACAGGATACAGTTTCTTATTGGGATCATCATCTGGGTGTTTATTCATCTTGAAAAGAAATAAAGATTCTCCTGCATCCTGCATGGCCCGCCTAGTGATTTAACAGGCATGGATAGCAAAGCGACAACTGTTCCTGAATCCTCAGCCCTTTGTTTCGCCCCATTGATGTAGTCACTGTTGTGTGTGTGTGTGTGTGTGTGTGTGTGTGTGTGTGTTTAAATACATATCTCCAGGCTAGTACGAGGGACAATGCTTATCACTAAAATCAATTTAATAAATCAACTGTCCCATGGAACCCTAACAGACTATTGTGATATTAACTTGAGCAATATTCAAGTTTTGATGATTAAACCCAGAAACCTTGCTCACTAAAATGGTTTTGCTGGTGGTGAAAGGAGACATTTCCAACTGTAGGTGATAATGGCTGTTGATCCTTGGTATTTTTATATTTTAGCAACAGCAAGGCTACAGATTTGCTAGCTGGTCTCACGTTTACTTGCTTTGCGGGTTGAGCAGCTTTCCTTCCTGGAGTACTAAAGAATACTGAATTCCTGGAGCATGAATACATGTTCAAGTGCTCTGGTTTGTGATATAGGCTTTAGTGGTAACATAAGCTGTGACCTTGTGAATCCCACGATCATATGGCATGAGAAAGGTGCTTTCTTAGCCCGGTACTTAGCAGGGGAATAGCAAAGGATAAAGGATAGGCTGCAGATCAGAGGTTGACTTCTTGCTTTGCCAGGTCAAGTGCTAAGGATTTTTCTCTTACAAAGATTCCCCATCTGAGTGCAGACTTTGGAGAATGTGAAATTATTTCAAGACTTCCTGCGCTCGTGGTGACTCAGCACACAGATTTAAGGTTCTCCTAAGCGATCTCCCTAGTGGTATTAGAAAACTTCGTGTTTTAATACAACTGCATAAAACAACCTATGATTTGGAGTTCATACTGGATATAAATTCTAGTCCTGCCAATCTTAGTTATGGGGAGTTATTTTGCCTTTTCATGCCTTTATTAATATTTTCATCTGAGAAGTAGAGATAATGCTGTCTTCTGCACAAAGTTAAACAGTTACAAATGTAATTAAACAGTGGATTAAACAGTTACAAATGCAACATGCCACATAATGGAGATAAAAAGCATAGCTACTTATTATTATTGGTACATAATCATGTTCTCAAATAGGGGTGTGGTTCTTCTTTTTTTTTAAGATTCACTTTATTTTTATTTGAAAGGCAGATTTACAGGGAGAGAATCAGGAACACAGAGAGATTTTCCATCATCTGGTTCACTCCTTGCAACAGCCAGAGTCGAGCTGATCTCAAGCCAGGAGCCAGACACTTCTTAGTGTTCTCTCATGCAGGTGCAGGGGCCCAAGGAGCTGAGCCATCTGCTGCATTCACAGGTCAAAAGCAGGGAGCTGGATGGGAAGTGGAGCAGTTGAACTTTAACTGGTGCCTATACAGATGCCAGCACTGCAGACAGAGACTTAGCTTACTACATCATGGGTGCTGGCCCCATGGGTTTGGTTATGGAAATGAGCTTTAGCCAGTAATGTAAAGATCAATAGAATCATGACTCGCAACATAATAATTTATGGCCATTTACACTTTATAGAGCAGGAATTGTAGTGTGGAATCTAGATTGCAATCGTGATTGCTTTTCTTTCTACTTAATGGATCTAGGAGACCCAGATGCTCATTTAACTTATCTAACCTAAACTTTTGTCATCTGCAAAGCACAAAAACAATATTTCCTTCCTAGGGCAGTTCTAAAGCTCAAATAGTTAGAACTTCTGCATACTACTCACTACTCTCCAGGCTTATAGTAATATGGAAATACACCACAAATATCCATTTAGTCCTTACAAAAATCCACCAAGCTAGTTTCTGTTGTCAAAACTACTTTGCAGATGAGGAAACCAAGTTATATGAGGAGTTAATTGACTTTTCCAAAGCCAGAAAGCCAGAAAAAACAGAGCTGAATTCAAGCTTCTATGTCATATACTCTTAAATGACAAGTCTTAATAAACACTTGCTCCCTGCACATTAATTTTTTTTGGTACAAACTGGGCGGACTTAGGTAGTGACTCAGTTCTATCTCCTCAACCCTTACACATTACATACACCTAATAATATGAAGCCCTTCTGTCTCCACTTCTACACTTCCTTACTGGCACATTTCATAGGTTCCAGACAGGTAAAATGTCCTGAGCCAAATACAGTCAAAACAACGAAGCCAGGAGACAACCTGCTAAGTTCCAATGGCTTACACTGTCAACACAAACTTCAGCACCAGTCAAGCTCTCTATTTATCTAACCAGCTATTCATTCACGTGTCAGGCCTTGCACTAATTAAAAAAAAAGAACAGAGATGTAGTACATACACATGTCAGCATTAACAAGGTGAAGGTTATTGGCTAAGATGGATATGTACAACTGGATGTGGAAGTTGGGAAGATGAGAAGAAACATGAATGTGTCGTAGGAGGTTGGGGTAGTTTCTGAATAGCAGTGTAAATACATAATCAACAGATCTTCAATATCTGCTGAATAATATCATAGGTCTTTGGTATTGTTTGGATATTAGCTTGGGTGTTGAATGCCCCCCATGCCAACCTAAGACCATATGTTAACAGCTTCATTTCCAAAGACTTAGGTTAGTGGATCTATGAGAGTGAGGTTACTTTAATTATGGTGTTTAGAGGTGGGACATTGGTTGGTGAGTGTTCATTAGTGTAAAGCCCCTTGACAAGTTCTGGTGCCTTCATGAGAATCACATGGACAGACACACATACTCCAGCTTGTCACATGATGCTCTGTGCCACCTTGGAACTGTGAGAGAAAAAAACAAAAACAAAACAAACAAACAAACAAAAAAACCACTCTAGATTCCAAGCCAATGTAGCCATCCAATCTTGGGTTGTGAAACTCCAAAACCATGAGCCAAAATGAATTGTCCTTTCTTCACATAGAGTGAGTCTGGAATGTCCCATTCTATCAACAACATCAACAACAACAACAAAAACAAAAAACAAACAAAAAAAGAACAAACTTACTAATGCAGGCTTTAACTTCTGTTAACATGATTTCTCTGGAATGGTTGTCCTTCATCTACACTTTATCTCTGCATGCCTCCTTTGTTTGTTTTTTCAACTGCATTCCAACTGCAAATCCTCACTGCATCCCCACCTGCCTAATTCTGAGAGGAATTGGCCAGTCCCTCCTCAGTGCTCTAACTGTATTCTGGGCATAAATCACTTGTTACAGTGCAGTTTTAGTTGGAAATGCATCGATAGCTAAGATGTTTGTCTCTGAGTAGATTGTGTCTTAGATATCTTTGTATCACAGTACCCAGGGCAATGAACACTTTTGGATGGCTGAGGTTCTTTTGTGCTACCCCAGTGAGTGTCAATCTGTCTTGGCAATAACTTCTGCGGTGTCTGAACTGAAGATGAAGGTGAATTTGTAACTGGGCCTTCTCCATTCCAATTACAAGTTAATCATGGGGTTTTCATGAGTATCTTAGCGGTAATCTTGTCTCCACCACTCACTTACAAGGCTGATTTCCTCTAGTAACAAAATCTTTTTGGGCAAAATGATTTTTCAAAAATCTATACTTTTTTCTGGTATAACGCATTGAATGTTGCCATTCATTTTCTTCAAGGCCTCCAGCCTTTTCTTAGGCCTTTTCTAGTTAATGCTAGAGCGTCTATGTCTGCACAGCTGTCTACAGCAAACTCCCTTAAATGACTACTGCCTTTATTCTCTGCAAATCAAACAAGAGAGAATCCTTCCCCTCAGTTCTTATCTAAAGAATGAATTATGACCAGTTTATAGCTTGACACATGAGCACGTTCTAGCCAAAAGTAAATGATGAAGTTGACGTAGAAAAAGTCACCTTTCCGAGTGAAAAACAATAACAAAAAAAAATCAAGTAGCATGACAGGAAGAAAAACATCTCCCATGGCTTTCTTTCTCCTTGGGGTACACACAGCACAAAGGGAGTCTAGCAAGAACAGGAGCCATTTGTAAGTAGAAGGTAAAACTTGGAGGGATGAAAGGACAACATTCTAAGGGGCAGAGATTAGAAATTTAGCAAGAAAGTGGACTTCGGGTAGCATTGCAGAGCAACTGCAATGAACACCAGAAGTAGTTATCCTTTCATTTCTTTTTATGTAAGAAAATAACATCCTACATTTTCAAGTATTTGGCCTTTTTTTCCATTCTTTGTAACCAAAAGTTTTCTGGTCCAGTCCCTTTCCACAGCTCTTTTTCCTACTTCTCCCACTAACTCGGGCTTACCTCTTTTCTCTTTCCCAGCATCACACTGGTGCTGATATCCAGCTCTTATGATACACTCCACTAGAGAGGCCCAATGGGCCAGAAAGCTTCACCATGAGTTTTCCAATACAGTGTATCCCTTTTGACTTTATGGTTGAATCCCCTGGAATACTGCCTGAATTCCATTGGCTATTTATAAAAGCTCATGAAATGGACAAATGTAGTCACAACTACAATTGTAATATAGATAAGAAGTCATTTAATCATTCAATCTTCAAGGCCCAGTACAGGGAATACAACACAGATTTTTTAATGAGTATTTGTTGGGTTCATTTTTCAAAGGCATTGAGAGTATTAATACAAAGAGTAGTGGGTTATTAATATGAAGTAGAAAAGGTCAAATTATTGCATTCTGGACACTGCTTAGATTTAGGCTATATACTCTTAAGATTCAGGTTTATTATCACAAGTAGTAAAGTCCTGGTAATCTACTTCACTTGCCTCAGGCCCAATTTCCCCTTGTGCAAAAACAATAATAGAGGGGACCAGTGCAGTGGTACAGCAAATAATACTCCAATTTATGGTGCCAGCATCCCATTTTTGGTGCTGATTCATGTCCTGGCTATTTCAGTTCCTATCTAGATTTTTGTTTGTGGCCTGGAAGGGCAGCAAATGATGTCCTAAGTGCTTGGGACCCTGCACCAATGTGGGAGCCGCAGAGGAAGCTTCTGGTTCCCAGTTTTGGATCAATTCAGCCCTAGCTGTAGCAACCACTTGGGGAGTTAACCAGCAATGAAAGACCTTCGCTCTCTGTCTCTCCTCTTCCTCTCGTTCTGTAAATCTGCCTTTCAAATAAAAATAAATAAATCTTGGGCCCGGCGTGATAGTGTAACAGATAAAGTCCTCACCTTGAACGCTCAGGGATCCCATATGGATGCCAGTTCTTATCCTGGCAGCCCCGCTTCCCATTCAGCTCCCTGCCTGTGGCCTGGGAAAGCAGCTGAGGACAGCCCAAAGTCTTGGGACTCTGCAACCGCGTCGGAGACCTGGAAAAAGCTCCTGGCTCCTGGCTTTGGAATGGCTCAGCTCCAGCTGTTGTGGCCACTTGGGGAGTGAACCATCGGATGGAAGATCTTCCTCTCTGTCTCTCCTCCTCTTTGTATATCTGCTTTTCCAACAGACATAAATAAATCTTTAAAAATAAATAAATAAATCTTAAAAAAGAAAAAACCAATAGTGACAGTTACCTCCTTCACTGGGTATCTGTGGAGGTAAAAGTGAATCATAAACACGCACCACCATTCCTGGTATTGTGGAGAGGTTTCAGAAAACAGAAATAAAAGATAAATTCATTTTGATAGAAAAAAAATTTTGGAAATGATTGTATACACAGGTCTTTTACAGTTTATGGGAGATGCATATTATGAATAAAAAACATGGGCTTGAAAAATCTTACACCAAAAAAAACTTTAATTCTGTTTTCCATGACTTTTGAATTTCCCTTGTATATTAGCTTGTACTATTGTTTCTGGGCAAAACCAAAATTCTTTGGAAGGTATGATAATAAAATGCTGTCTAGAATTGACAAAGCAGTTTCATCTTAGGCAGGTCTGATGCAACTGTGCTTGAGTTGCAAGGGGACATTTTTGCTTTAGGTGGCTTGTACCACAGTTTAGAGAGGGAAAAAGCCAAGCAGATGGCACAGTGACACAAAGAACTGGAGTTTACAGTTGTTAGAGGTAGTAAAAGTGGAACCCCACGGTTGCCAGCTTGGCTGAACTTCAAACAAGTCCCATGATGGATCTAACTTGCTCAAAGTGGGGCAGGAACTTTGTGTGAAACTCTCTAAAGTCCAAACTCAGCATCTTCACGCTCACGGCAGCGGGTCCCTGCCACAGGCCGGGTAGGAAGAGGGTGTCAGAAAACCAAGTCAGTGCACCTCATGGTGGGACTCCAGAGATGGGTTGCTTTGAAATCTCTGACTCCACATCCACAACAAATTACCAACAGATGGCATGAGTCACAGGCGGGCAGTCAGAATGAGACATCGGCAAACACGTGGCAGAGGCCCTGCCCTGCTGGGCTGAGCCGGACAGACACAGGTCCCAGCCCAGATGGTTGTGAAGGTCACCAGGAGGGACACCAGCTGAACAGACTCTACTCCAAGAACAGGCACAACCTGTAAGACCTGCGGTGGCTTCCCATGATCAAATAACTCAAAATATCCCAGTAATGCAAAGCCTCCCACTTCGTTTTGGGTTTATTGATTACAAGCAACTAAAATCTGGTGAAGTTCAGCATACGCCACCCCAGTAGTTTAGGCTGAAGGAATGTGAGACAGGACAGAAACAGGAAGATCATTCACAGCTTCCCTGCCACCCTTCCTCTATGAGATAGGTTACAAGATCCAGGAAGGATTCTCTGGCCTTCCCTTTGAAGCAGGCCATAAGACTCTGTTTGGAGCTGTACCACCCTCTGACCCCTCATCTCTCTCACACACACACACACACACCACATGCATATACAGAGAGAGAGAGACAGGAAAGGAACATCCTTATCTCCGAAGACAAAGAGAAGAGTCTGCACAAATAGATCCTGTTAGGTTTCCTCCAGTTTGTTACCACTATACTTATCCAATCACACGTCTCAACTATCCACTTCTCCATTAAACCTAACACAGAAAAATACACAGGCAGACTGTTTCTTCAGGTCTTTAGTTTCTTAAAAGAGGCTCAAGAGAATTAAAGAAATTTGTAGGCTTCTCTCCTGTTAATCCCCCTTTTGTTACAGGCCTCAGTCATCAACCCAGATCTTCTCTTTCCCACAATGGATCCTAGGAGGAGCAGGGAGACAGAGAGCTAAGGGAACACAGCACACCAAGGAAGCATTTGGCAGAATAAAGCCACCTCTTTCTATTCTGCAAGCTTATTTGATACGCTTACTTGACAAACTTCCTTTCTCTTGCACACGTTTAACTGCTAGTTGAAAATATCCTGAAGATATATATATTCCCTGCATTTCCTCACCCATTACTCTATAAAACTTTGGCATGTATAAAACATAGTGAAGAGGTATTTGTAAAAAAAAAAGGGTTATTTATACAATTTCCAATTTTGCTCTTTTATCATCATTACAGAAATACGCAACACATGCCCTGAGGGAGATCTGCAGCAATAAAAAGAAATACCGAAACCTATTTACAAAGCAAAACATACTAAGTATGAAATAAAGTCCTTATAGTATTCCTTTCAGAGAAAAGTACTGTTTTCTCTGGCACATACCTTATCTTTGTACAATAGATACAACCACTGACCAGCCCATTTCTGCCCTTCGAGTTTCAACTCCTCAGACAGGGCTCATTTATAAATCCCTGGGACCTTGCACCTCACTTAACTTTCAGTGGGCACTCAGTTAATGACTGATGAATGACTTGATGAATATATGCACTCATGAAGTGCTATGTGGTAATAATTAGTCTTCTTCGCCAGGGAAGGGCAACTGAGATGAAGAGGGAATAATTCCTTTGCTGTGTTCTAAGACATGCTGATAGAAATTCATTTCATCCTCCTGTCCCAAATGATTTGCCCTAGAATGTGTATCATGGGTTATTCACTGTCACTCATGGAAAGCACACTTTCCAAATTAAACAGCCAATTTCTTTTTTTGCACCTTTTTACTGACAGCATAGCTTTAGGTTCTTGAGTCTAAATCCCAACCATGCTCCCTGAGAAAATTAAACAGGATCTGTCTAAGAATCCTTTTGGTTACGGATTGAACAAGACCTGACTTCTAAGACTCTCACAGGTGTGTAAGTCATTGATCATCTAATAATGCTAATGGTTAATCAATTAAGGGTGCAGGCTCGATCTAATCATGGCATCTCGCAAAAGAGGTCATAGGATATTTTAGTTCATGAGAGTCTTGCCCTTGGAAGGCAATTTTGGGCTACAAAAACTTGAGTAAGTCCCAGCCCTTCTCTCTACCTCCTCAATCACAATGTGTTTATCTCCTTAGAGATTCTTCACCTCACCAGATCCCAGATCAGTGGAACCTCCTTATCCTAAACTGAGACCCTCCTAAAAGTAAGGTGAAATAAACATTTACTTTCCTAAGAAATTCCTCAGGCATTTTCATTAAAGGAATAAAGTTGACTAATCACTTTTTTAAAAACTAACTGAAAATATTAGTTTGAAAAAAAGGCATGAGGGGAGGGCATGGCAGGCAATACTGGGTGGCTGGATTCGTTCATCCCACTCTAGCAGTTATTTTTCTAGGACTCAAATTCTTTTTTTTCCCACATATAGAGAACTCTTAGACATTGCTCAATCAATATTTCCCTCTCCTTTGAAACAAAGCTCTAGAAAGGCAGTTGATGCTCCCAACCAGGTTGGGAGCTCTTAAAGATTTTCTCTTTCCTTTGGGGAGCTCATTGAAGATAATCAATAACCACTGTAATCAACCTTTCAAAGAAGATAATGACAAAAACAACAGAAGGCAACCTCACTGCTACAGTTTTCCAGAGCACAAGTGCTTTTTCTTCTTTTATTAGTGTGTGTGTGTGTGTGTGTGTGTGAGAGAGAGAGAGAGAGAGAGAGAGAGAGGAAGCAAGGAAGGACGGAAGGAAGGAAGGGAGGAAGGTGACACACCAATAGCTCCAGCCAACAATAATTCAAGCAAAGTTCTGTGAACTGGGAACCACTTTCTAAATTGCCTTTAAATAAAAGGTAACTTAAAATATAAAGTATCTTCTTGGCTTTCATTTAATACAATTTTCTATCGCTAAATGATAAAGTCTTGTCAATGGCACATGTTGCATATGAAATAGTGCCTACAAACCAGCAAAATACTTCCTTGACATCAGTCAGAGATAATTTTTTCTAGAAATCTAAACACTAGAAGCATCAAAACAGTGAGGTTATTATAAAGATACTTTAAAAATCACAGATGACACTGTTCTGGTGATAATTTTCTGTGTCAGTGGTCTGTGAAGATGGTGTTATCTGGTACAAGAGGAATGATGAGTTTGATAATCTCGTGGTGGCCCAATCCATTCGGACACATCATCAGTAACACCACAGCATTCTCCCTGTTCAGGAAAGTGCTGGAGCATTAGTGATTGCATGTGCTGATAATTTAAAGAACTCTGACTTGTAAACATGAAAATATACATTACATGACAAAAACACTGCCTCCAATTCCCAACATACTGTACACATCTGTTCATGGTGGAACCCTGGAGAAAATGGAAGCGAACTGTTTCACAAAGTGGTAGAAATGCTTTGTGGGGATTCCCAACCTGGGATGCATTAGTTGCGGAATGCTGCTTTCCAGAAGGAGAAACCAAAAGGCGATGCAAGTGGAACACAATTTCACAATAAGTTGGTGTTAATGTCAGGGCCAAAACTTGAATCTCTTCATTTCTGAAGGCAGAGCCTTTCTAACATCAATAATAAGTATGAAGAGGTTTAAGTATTTGGTTTAATTTTCAGGAGACAGAGCTGCTTTTTTTCCTTAGGACCTTGAAGTTCAAGAGTATCTTGGAGTCCAATCTGGCCCCTGCTGGAGATGCAGACCACTTAGAGTCACATTCTGCTTTTTATAGCTTGGAACGTTAACAGTTCTTCCTATCAGGACCCAATCTGGGCTTCTATCACAGCATTTGTATGATGCAGTAGTTAAAAGGTCCCAAACCTCCTCTGAAGCAGCATCTCATGTTGTAACAAACCCAGTTGCAATAGGAATTGGACTCTTAATGGAGACAGAGTTGGCATCTCACACTTGACAACGTAGGATCATGTGTACACAAATAAAGGTCTTATTTCCCAGAACTCAACCATCTTGAGACAGATAAATCATTTCATTGACAGTCACTTCTTCATTTGGAATTTAAAGAGTAAATCCAAGTTTCTAAATTCCTGTCATCTGCACAACTAAATGTGGTTCAAGCTCCCCTCATGGCTGCTCACGTTCTTTCCTACTGCTCATTCTCTTCCCTGATCTCTCCTACTAGCATTCTCTTTCCTGGTCTCTCCTACATGTTGGCCAATGGCCAAGGACTCCTTTTTTCTGATATTTATTTATTTACAGAGGCAGAGATATACAGAGGGAAAGACAGAGATGGGGAGAAATGGAGAGACAGAGATCTGCTATCCACTGGTTCCCTCCCAAGACGCTCCCAGGGCTGGGTCAGGCAAAGCCAAGAGCCAGGAATTCAATCCAGGTCTCGCACATAGACAGCAGGGACTCAAACACTTGAGTTAATACCTGCTGCCTTCCAAAGCATACATTAGCAGGAAATTGGAACTGCAAGGCAGAAGCTGGGACTTGATCCCGGGCATTCTGAAAAGTGACAACACTATCTTCATTGTAGACCAAATGTCCACCCTGCCACAGCTGTTTGATACTTATGACTATCCACAGATTCCTGGCTTTGATGACAGGAAGATTTTGTCCACCCATGCCAGGCACTACACATGCAGTTACAGTGCCTGTTGAAGACTACTACCTTATACTCAACCCCTGATGAATAGATAACCATACCTAGCCTCTTCCTGGAGCATTTAACCCCATCCTCAACTTGGCTACAGCTGATGTGATCAAACAGACACTTCAATCAAGAATTGTTTGCTTTGTGTATGAATAGACCTGGTATTAAAAACAAAACAGAACCATTAGACTTTTTGATCATGAAGAAAAAAAAAAAAGCTAAGCAGCACAGCAGAGGTTGTCAAATCAAGCTCCAAGGAATCTTTGGGATTTTTTGGAGATAATACCAGATGTAATTTAGGGATGAGGAACTGTCTGAACAGGATACTTCATTCACTGCAGCTCAACTTGCTTCTCCCTTAAATATAAGACATAGCCTGGAGAAAGATTTTCATTAGTAAATGTATTTGAGGGGTGGATACTAAACTGTTGGCTACTTTGCTTCTGATCCAGCTTCATGCTAACGTGCCTGAGAGAGCAGCAGATGAGAGCTAAAGATCTTGTGGGAGTGTGGATGGTGTTTTGTGCTTCCAGCTCTGGCTGCTATGAGCATCTGGGGCGTGATCAGCAAATGGAAGACCTCTCTCTCTCTGTCCTTTTCCTCACTCTCTCTTTCTCTTTCAATGTCCCTTTCAAAAAGATCATCAGAGGGAAAAAGCAGAAAAAGACTAGATTTAGGAGGCTTGAGATCAGACACATAACAGACAGGTGGGTAGGCAAGAACTGAGTCACACTAGCGTGGAGCATGTGTGAAGATCTATGCATGCCTGCTCTCCCTGCATCACGGCTCTTACAAGGACCTGCTCCTGGCTTGTCTTGGGTCCCTGTGCATGTGCATCCTTAAAGTAGACTGCTTCTAGACTTCTATTGCAGCTCCTCCAAGAGCCCATCACTTAAGGCAGCTGAGCAAGCCTGGTTCTTACATGAAAGAACTCTGATGAAAAGTATCGGTGAAGGTTCACCACGTTGGAAAAAAAGAGTGTTCAGAGAGATCACAGTTCTTTGGGTTTTGAATGATGGACACAACCTTGGCACAATTATGAAAATATTTTAAACTGTATAAACCTCTTTTTTTAAAAAAATTGCAATCTATTGGAGATAAAGAGTTCAGGCTTTTCCAAATCCCATTACAGAGTATGTTGTGTTTAGTCACCCAGAGATGAACATGCTGGAGGCTTGGCCCTACTGTGGTGGTGGTGAAATGGTCGGAAGCTCAAGAGGTAGCCAGGAGCTCAGAACTCCATTCAAGGCTCCCACACGTGTGGTAGGGGCCCAGACAACCAGAATGCTTTCCACGGCCTTTCCTGGTGCACTGACAGAGGTTGCAAGGAAAGCAGAGCCCTTGGTACTCAGACTGGTGGCAAGATATAGGCTGGAGGCAACTGCAGAACAACGCCAACCCCTCTCTAACTTTCTATAAGCTTTCCTTTTGGTGGCAGCTGGGTAGATGCAGAGGTTAAGGGGAGGCCTGGGCAGAGTCGTTATTATATCCAGGATGGTTGTCCTGCAACATAGGATATACTCCACACAGCAGGGATCCCGCTTGGCTGTCCCCCACTGGATTTTCAGCATTTCATCTGGTACTCACTGTGTAACAAGGACTGAATAAGTTTCTCAACAGATTGACTAGCACTGCAAGTAAAATTCCTGGTTTCCAGGCAGCCTTTTTGTTCCTAAGAAGTCTTTCATCTTTATTCAACAGTTTTCATTAACTCAATGACAGAAGTTACAATAGTGATTTATCTTTCTGTAAGGCACTAGATTAAATATGGAAATACATTGCTTGGTGACCCAACACTCCCAGAGAAGGGGTGTGAACTAACTACCCCTTGCTAACTCCATTAATTTCTTAACGACCACCTAAGTTAAGCAATCTCCATATAATTTTCATAAAATTATGCTAATTCTGAGACCTAGGCACTTCAAATTCAATAGAAGTTAATTGCCTATATTTTCACTTCTGAAAACCCACACTGCGATAATAGTTATGGATAAAAAATATTCACAGCAGTTAACAGAATTACTTGAGCAATTATTTAATGCAAAGAAAAAAACACCTTGAATTAAAAAAAAAATGAAAGGGAAGGGAACCTAGAGCTGCCACTTTATTTTATTTGAAACACACACACACACACACACACACACACACACACACAGTATTCTCATCCCGATTTATTCCACCAACAGTCAGTGCAGGGCCAAGCTAAAACCAATAGCAACGAATTCTATCATGTTTTCCATATGGGTGTCAGAAACTCAATTCCTACAGCCACTGCCTCCCAGGGCACACATCATTAGGCTGGAATTGGGTGCTAGATCTGGGATCCAAATCAGGGCACGGTGAGCTAAGATGAGAAGAGCATGGTGATCCGGGATGGCGGACAGCTCACAAAACAAATGCTTGCCCCCTAAAACTGTTAGTTTTTTCAGGCAAGATGGATCAGAATATATCTGTACATAAAACTGGTGGATCAATGTTGAAACAGGAAAACTCAGAAAGAAAAACACTGGTCCATTGCTATCCCTACTCAAGGTTCACCAGAAATTCCAAATGATCTTTTCATAAACAAGTAGCTTTCTTTTAAAAGAGATTTGCAACAAAAACTTTTAATTGATAAAATCCATTCCCTTAACCACAAATGTGCTTAGTAAAAATGTGTGTCTTACTGATCATAAAACAATTATAATATCAAGTATACAAAACGACAGAGTCACATTACCTAGCTATACATTTTCACCAACTTAATCACTTCAATATAAATTTACCTGGATTTTACTGCTAACTACATTGCTTTTAAGAAGGCTTATTTATTTGAAAGTTAGAATTTCAGAGAGGCCAAGACAGAATGAGAGACATTGCATTTGCTGGTTTACTCCTCCGATGGTTGCAAAGGCCAGGGCTAGGCCAGGCCAAAGCTAGGAGCCAAGAGCTCCATCTAGATCTCTTATGTGCATAACAGGAGCCCATAACACTGGAGTAATCTTTCACTGTTTTTTTCCAGGCCATTAGCAAGGAACATTATTGGAAATGGAGGCAGCTGGGACATGGACCAGAATCTTTATGGGATACCAGCATTGCAAGTGGTGGTTTTACTTGCTTTATCACAATGTTGACCTTTGATTAATGGTTTTATTCTTTTTTAAAAAGACTTACTTATTTTTGTTGTAAAGGTAAATTTAAAGAGAGAGAAGGAGAGACAGAAAGAAAGATCTTTCACCCAATGGTTCATTCTCCAAGTGCTGCAATAGCCAGAGCTGAGCCGATCCAAAGCCAGGAGCCAGGAGCCAGGAGCCAGGAGCTTCCTCCAGATCTTTCAAGTGGGTACAGGGTCCTAAGACTTTCGGCCATCCTATACTGCTCTCCCAGGCCAAGCAAGTAGCTGGATGAGAAGTAGAGCAGCCGGGATCAAAAGTGCCTTTCACTCTGTCATGTACTCATTCAATAACTATTTACTGAGCTTCTATGTGACAGCGAACTGAAGCAAACAGGGATGGACCATATGTAGTTGCTGCTTCCCACTCCCCATTTGTGGTAGGCCTATCATATAAATTTGATTAACCACACTGTGAAACATAGTGCCAAGTATCTTAAAAAGAATGACTGGAGACTTTAGGGAGGGGAAGGGGGTGCTTTTCACTGGGAAGTATGGGGACAGGTTTATGAAAGAGGCTATATTGCAGCATGAAGGCACAGAGTTCAACAGGTGGAATCAGGGGAAAATGTCCATTAGTTAGGGAAGCCAGCACAAACAAGGCACCAGTGAAGTCAGGGCATCTGTAGAATCAGGCAAATCTACCAAAACCCAGTGTGGATATAGGACGGTGCATACTGTTAAGTTGGAAAAAAATCTACTGGGTCCAAACAGGAAGTCTTTTAAATGCCATGCTGGGGAGTAGCAGCTTCACTAAGTGGGGTCTTGTTAAAGGGTTTTGAGGAGACTGATCTGGCAACAGCAACACTGACTAAACAGGAAACTGGAAAGCCAGGAGATCATGTCTGTGGTCTTTAGGAAGAGAGGGAGAGCAGCTGTAGGGGCAGGAAAAACCAGAGCTTGGCTACAAGGGTGGGCGATAAAGTGTTTCAAGGAATTCACGGAGCACCTGCTGTGAGTTGCTCACCAGAGTCCTTTAAAATGTCCACGGAACAATGAAGTTAGCTGCTTTTGAGCAAAACAACAACAAATGAAGTCCATGCATACATCTTTCCTAATCTGCATTTTCCACAAACCTTCTGAAGACCTGTAGTGTTCGCAATGCCCACCCACGCTCCTGAGCTTACCACAGTCTGAGTTTGGTCGTCAGGAAGTAAGTACTCCCAACAGCCATCTTGGCTTGGATAACACACTACACAACACGATTGATAAACTGTCCTCAGCTATCCCTCAGGACAATCCTTCAATTTACCTACAAAGAAGCTGAAGAGCTGAGAAATGAGTTGCCTAGTATCACTGGTATCCTGTAGGGCTTGGATGTGAACCCAGATCTGTACCATCCTGGTTTCCAGCCCAGGACTTACAAGGGCAGGTTGTGGAGGGCAGAGAACAGCGGGAGCTTATTAAAAGAAATAGGGATGTCAGAATGACTCAAGATAGGGGAAAAGATTAGTTCTAGTTTGGAGGTGTGGTCTCTCAGGTGCTGGAAGGACATGGAAGCAGTTGGAGATCTTGGCTGGAACTCAGGAGGGAAATCACACTCTCGCTGCAGAATTGTGTGCCTTCCAAATCAACAGATGCAAGAGTAGGAACCCTGGGACCCAATAACAGCGCCAAGCATGAGACCACAGAACAAAGGTCATGGCTCAGATGCCTGCAGTGGCCCAGCAGATGACACAAACGAGGGGCAGCCACGCAACAGGAGGCACGAACAGAAGGCGTGGCCAGGAAATTATTTCCAATTTTAGATAGAAACAATACCATCATTCAAAAGATTCTTAATTAAAGCTGGTGACTAGTTTTGATAGCTTAATTTAAAATAAATCACTATTTGAAAAAAGGTTACTCTGTAAAGGAAGGGACATGAATAGAACAGAAAATGTTAGGTTATAGTCATTCAATTTTTGTTCACTTTCTCACTTTCGGATGAAAAAGAAGTTTTTTTTAAACTTATAAAAGAGTCAGTTTGTTGGAGTTCAGTTGAAAAATAAATTTAATATTTTTCAAGAAAGTATTTTAAAAGTAAAATTAGTTTTTATCAAAATTACTAGCTATTTCCAAGTATGTTAAACTGAAATTGCACTGTGCTTTTACCATCATAAAAGTAGATACCGGAGAGCCTTAAAAAGTTTGTGAACAGTGAAATTTAAGATGTGTTTATTTTGGTGCTAGAAATTTGAAAATTATGAAAGTTTTTTTTTCAGAATATACATCTGCGTAAAAAACTGCATCATGGAAAATCATACATACATATTTATTTACACACACACATATGACATACACATCTGCCATGAACTTTCTGAATCCTTCATGTTTAACTCAAGACACAAATGCACTGAATATGAGGGAGAATGGGGAAAGTGATGAGGGATGGAGACAAGAGCGTTTCAAAAGGTTCCCAAACTTCAAATGCAATTACATGATAAAAACTATTCTCACTAAAAGAAAGTTGATGAGGTATAAGTGGGAGGTCACAATCCTGACCCACTGAGGCAGTGAAGCGATCTGACAGTTACCTACGTCTTCCTTCCTTCCCTCTCTAACACATACAGACACACTGTTCTGATAGAGCAGACCCTTATTCAGTATGGCTTCCATATCTACAACTTCACCTGACTGGGATCTAAAATGCTACTTTAACTCTATACTGAGCAGGCTCTGTAAAAATTAATTAATGAGAACTGTAGCTTTTGGTTTTGTCACTGTGTCACAATTTCCATGGAAATATGAGAATCAGCAGCCTTCATGGGTCCAAACCATCGATTCTTGAAATTTCAGTGGCATCAGAAGTGGATTTGTTTACTTGTTGGACTCATGAAGGCACAGACTGCTCAGACATAACATGATGTTTTCTGGTTGCACAGCTCTGGGATGGCTTGGGGCAATGTGTACTTCTGCACCTCTCACCGGCGGCCAGGAGAGGCCAACACTGCTGGTGATAGGGACCACATTTAGAGAACTGCTGATCCACACTCCAGCGAATGTGCTACACAGAGGTTGGCTGGCTTCTGCCTTTTGCAGCATTACCCTGGTGCACAAACATCCACCAAAGTTTGGTTTCTCATGGCACTCTGGAAAATGATTCAACGACATGGCTAAGGACAGGGGTCCAACTTTTGCCTCATTGTCTGTGTTCTGAATCCAACCTAGTTTAATATTTTGGAAAATGTTACCCTTTTCTGTACTGAGCAAAGTAAATATTTTGTCAGTTGTTAAGGATGAGCTGCAGAGTAAGACCTAAAGATGTATCCAAATTCAGCAGGAAAGCTTGGCGCTGCTTTGGAACTTTTTCCAGATTGTGACTTGCAATACACTTCAGAAGCCAGCAGAAATACCAACCACTCGATCTATTAAGAAAAGGCTGAATGAACCTTTTCACAGCAGAAAATTTTTTTTCCACACTAAATTCGCATTGCAATTGGCAAAGAAAGGAGAGAGAAAATGCTCTGTCAATTGGTCTTCACAGGAGTATTGTTCTCACACAAAGAACCTGGTAGCAGTGAGCTTTAAAATCGGAAGAAAATTTTTGTAATCTCTCTCTAGTCTGACAACTGGAAAACTAGGGTTCAGAGATCAATACCATTTGCTATAGAATCAGACACTGGCAGAACTGGAGCTGGCATGAAATTCACAGGCTTGGGTGACCAGTAAACACAACAGTTCAGACCTGATTCTCAAATCAAAGTGTCTGCGATTGAGTTTCACTTTCAGTGGCAGTTTCCTCTTGATGCCTTCCTGGGATGCGACAAGTAATGGTCCTAGTTATTGGGCATCTGGCACCTACACAGGGGACACTCAGATTGAGTTCCAAGCTTGGCTTTGTCTTGGTTCAGCCTTGGCTGGTACTGTCATTTAGGGAGTGAACCACAGGATGAAAGATCTTTCCCACACACTATGTCACTCTGACTTCCAAATAAGCAAATAAATCCTTCTTTTTTTCTTTTAATCATGAGCGAAACTGACTTACTTTAAAAAAAAAAAAATAGTCTGTGGTATTCAGTTAAAGCAATAGAAAATGCATTAAGATGAGGAAGATACACTGGGGCAGAGGGTCTTAGAGATCATCCAGTTCCATAGCTCAGGTATAAACGGAGCGGGGAGGAGGAGCTTTCTGGAGCTTTGTCAGTTTAGCAAATGGCAGAGCAAAAGCCTGACTCCAGCTCTCTTTCCCCAAGGCATGTTGTTCCTTGTACCTTATCATCCCATCTACTGTAGTACAGTGTGTTCAATTAAGCCAGAAAATATCATGCTCTGCTGTGAGTCTAGATCCAAAAATACTGACTCTGCTCAACATCAAGACAGAAATATGGTAATCAGACAGCTCGCTTTTTTTGAATCCTAACTTTATGCCAGATACTGTTCTAAGCACTTTTCATGAACAACTTTATCTAACCAGTCATATCCGTGAGGACAAGGAAATAAATTAGGGGAAAAAATTAAGGGAAATAAACTTAAAATGCATGAGGGAGAGACAGTTTCAGTTTCCCACGGCAAGTTACTATACTACTATGTATTAAATGTGATAAGTAAGGGAAGTAGAATAATTTTTGGTCCACAGAACAAACTAAACAATTACATTTTTCTCTACTTTTTTTTCTTTCGAAAGAAACAAAAACAACAAAAAATTGGGATCTAGATAAAAGGAGTCACACAAGTCTGAAATATAGGCAATATTCTTAGAGATGAGCTGCAACAGTGAAGACCAGAGACATCGTGGAGGGCTTAGACAAAAGCACTCTTAAAGGCCAAAAACTGGAGATAAAGACCAATTAAAAAATAGATACACAGACACTAGGTCTTGGTTTCAAGGAGTTCATTTCTTCATCACTCTATCACATTCAAGTTGGAGAGGGGGCGTGGACACAGCATGAAGACACCTTGCCTAGAAAAAACTTACCACTCACAGTCAGAGATGAGAATTCAGTTTCCTGAATAAACATAATAAACTAGCTAAGAAAGAATGCTATCGTTAATTAACATTAAATAACACAACACTCACTAAAGTAGCCAGTGCAAGGAAACTGCATCTGACCTACCGGGGGGAAGTTTAATTTATTAGGGACTTGTACATGCATGAGAAACTAGGCAGAAACAGATCCAGTCTGCCTTTCTGCCCCCCATTTCTTCTCCTAGCTGTCAGCTACAAAGAATTCGCTCTGTTTTGTTAAAGAAGACAAAACGGAGATGGGTGAGTGAAAGCGGCATGAGATGAGATTTGGGCTCAAGATAAGAAAGACCTGTGAGAAAAGTTTCTTGCATGTGCTGCCAGCTCTGGAGGTACGCACCCTGCTAGTATCAAGAAGCAGCCCAGTAAACACATGTAGCCTACACAATTACTGGTGCCACAGTTTTCATCACGACTGAAATCATTACCTTATCAGTGCCGCAACAGACATGGGTATTCATAAGACTGGGAAACAGTTCCACCAGGGCAAGCCATACGGAAGTTAAAAGGTTCTCTTTGGTCAACTCAGAATGAATTTGTCAACTTTTGATCATTGCTGATGTGATGTAAAACTGGCAATTGTCTCAATGTCTTCATCTTTATGAGGGAGATGATGACAGCTACTGCTCCTGCTCATTCATTCACCAAAATGAAGCAGCCATTGTGGACCAGACACTCATGGTGTTGGGCAAAGGACAAGACCTCGAATGTCTCTCTTCTCCATGAGTTTACAGTTCAGTGCACACAGAGGAATTCAGAAAACATTTGAGTACAGTGAACATAAACACACTGAACTAACAAACCGCGACTGTATGTAGATAGTAACAGATACTGTGAATTCCATAAGACAGCATTCCCACATCATCTTTAGTTAAGATAGTCAGACTTTCTAAAAGACAACTTACAAGTTGGGACCTAAAATAAAAGAAAAGGCCAGGCTTTGAGGAGCCTTGGCCAAGCAAACCACAATATGCCTGACCTGACTGCTCCCTTCCTCCCACTGGTCTGGGATTTGGGTGAAGAATTCAAGATGAGGTTGGTGTTGAAGAATGAAAAAGCTCAGATAGGAAGACCTGCAGCAGAAAAAGGAATAACGCACTTCCTAAAAGGAACAACTGAGTCATGAGTCACGTTCAGAAAATTCTATGACATATGGCTGCTCTTGCAAGTTCAGGCACACAAACACCACTGCTTCTCCAACCTCTGACACCTCAAAATGCCCAGCCCCTACAACAAAAACAAATATCCATGCTCCTCTTCTAACCTTACTCAGCCTATCCCTAGAATGGCCTGTAGTTTAACTCTTGGAAAATACAGAGTTGGGGGCTGTGAAAGAGTTCAGTCAGTCTGTGTACCAGTATCACATCATGGCTAGATGCCATCTGAGGGTTCCTGGAGTCTACAGCCCTGAGGAATGGAAATTCACAGGAGATGAAGAGTGTGTGACTTCAGGTCTGAGGCACACATTTCAACTGGAACAGTTCTAAATGTGACTGTTTTATGTTTTACTTTTCACTGTAAAAGTGAGTTGTTTTAGTAAAAACCATGCTATAATTTGAAAGCTACCAACTGAGTCTAGTGTTACAATAAGGAAGTTATCAAGCCTCAAACACAACCTCCAGAAACTGCTCAAGGTCTTTGGTGCGCCAGGAGCAACCTAGAACTATGGCCCATCCCCTAGTTTAGGATTTGATAACCCTCCGCATGTTTTGCTACATAAAAGCATCTATTCCAAGTTTTGTAGGCATGCCAAGTTGCCTCTGGTCAATTCTATGGAACCAGTCTGCATTCGCTTTCACATAAGCATCCATCTCAATGGTGATGCTCTGATGAGCTTGGATGTTTTGAAAAGTACTACTTCTATTGAATTACTGTTGAAAAACACTTGTAGAATCTTTTTTCCAGGGTCTCACAGTTTACAGAGGTTTCCTCAGGGATGAAAGTTGTCTTAGGGTTCAGTGGTGATGTTTTGAAGAACAGGTATAAAGCAACCATTTTTGAAACATTATGAAGAATTTCAATTGCTCTCTCCTGCCAGAAGGAAAAATAATGAAGATTAACAAAAACAACAACAACAACAACAAAAGATGAAAACTAACAAAAGAGAAGACTCATTGGAAAATAGCAGAAGTTTAAGAAGAAAATAAAAGACAGTATCTGCAAATTTTTGGAAGACAAACTTTAGTAGATCCACTACCTTGGATAGTGGGAGTAGGTGAACTTCTGTTTACACTGAGGTTCTGTAGGGCAAGAAAGGAAGATACTACCCAGCTCCTTTAAAACAGAGAAGTAATTTTAGAATTTGATAGAAATCTGCAAGCATTTGTAAAGACGTATGTCAGATGTCTGTATCAGAGATAAGAAATTGGTTGGGAGATTAGGGATTAAGGAAGCCAAAGTTCCCATTTGGAAACGAACAGTAAAAACAAGGAATCATGATATTTGTGCTTTTGGCCATGGAGATCAATACTGGAAGGTAGAAAAAGATCTAAGATGTTTGCTGGATAAATTGACAGCACTAGCTAATAAGCTGGCCTCCTTTGTTCAGTTAAGGCTGGGAGCTCAGGCACACAACAGACTGCAAATTCTGCATGCAAGGTATTCTCAGAAGAAGGCTAACTGGTTTGTCTTCAGAAGTGAATGATAGTATTTCCCAAATACCTAGCAACTAGATTTTAAAAAATCCTAAATGCAATCAATACCATCTAATAACTCCCTCTCTACGGAGATTTCTCATTATGCTACAAAATTGAGTGCATTCATGAGGCAAGACAGTGAGCAACAGCTAAATGGGAAAAGGCTCACACTAAAACAACAACGAGGGACTGCGCTTCCTTCTGTTGCACAAAAGCCTCCAGAGCTGTAGGGGAACTGATGAAGTCATGCACCACGGGGGATTGGGCATCCACAGAGCCCTTCTGGGAAGCAGTCTGCAAACACATACTGAGCCATGAACATGCCCACACTCCATGCCAGTAATTCCACTTACAGAAGTGTATGGCAAGGAGCAGACAATATGGGAAAAGCTGTAGCAATAAAAGTATTTGTTGAAACAGTGACCATTATGCTCTGCGAAATAAGCCAGTCCCAAAAGGACAAATATCAGATGTTCTCTCTGATATAAGGCAACCTTCATGCAAACTGCAAGATCAAAAACATGTGTCGACATATATTCATACAAAGGAACTGTGTAATAGAGACTATCATATCGAGATGTGAAGACACAATACAGTATGCATTTCTACTTTCAAATCAAAGATGGACTCCCAAAGAAACTGTTATATATATATATCTTGAAATCGGATGCCGGACCCTCCTCCATTGTCCATGCCCACAATGTCAGGATGCACTTAACTAGCAGAATGATGGACTTAGGACTGATTTTGAAGGACTGTACTGTTGTAGTCATATAGGGGAAATCAGCATGAGTGGGAGTGTCTGCAGGTGGGGAGAGGAAATCCCAGAGCCTATGGAACTAACTAACTAACTAACTAACTAAATAAATAAATAATTTTTACAAAATGAAACAGTATTTAAAAGAGAAAGGAGTTTCAGACGAATCCAATGAATGAGGACTGAATGCATACCAAGAGCTGTACGTGATAAGGGAGAGTTACACGTCTCTATATTATCACAACTTGGTGCCTGCACTCTGAAATACTGTGTAGCCATGGGATATAAGGCCTTGAAGACAATGGGAGATTAAAAGTTGTAGCATTTATTAAATTTAAAAAGTTGAATGCATATGAGTGGTATTAAACCAAGCAGATTAAGACAATCATGCCTCATATTGGAATGAGTCCTGCCAATGTAGAACCTGGGAGGCAGCGGTAATGGCTGCCACAAGAAAGATCTTTATTAAGTTCTAAGCTCCCTGCTTTGGCCCTGGTCCATCCATAGTCATTGTGACCATTTGGGAGGGAAATAGTGAATGGGAGGTCTCTATCTCTCTCTTTGCTTTTCATATACATTTTTAAAAAAATGTTTGTTTTGCCATAAAGAGTTACACACACATGTGGATCTTCTATCTGATGATTTACTCCCTAAATGGCCATAACAGCCATAGCTGGGCTAATCTGAAACTGAGAGCAAGGAGCTTCTTCTGGGTTGCCTCGCTCTCATGAAAGAAGTTCAAGGCCTTGGGCCATGCTTCACTCTTTTCTTAAGCCATTAGCTAGGAGTTGGATTGGAAGTAGAGCAGCTGCGACTAGAACTGGTGACCACATGAGATGCTGGTGCCACAGGCAAAGATTAACTTACTATGTCACTGTGTCAGCCTCTTCTCATACATATGTGTATTTTTAAATCTAGGCAAAATACAATAGTTACGGTTACCACAATGTTTTTGTTGGAGGAGGTGAGAAGCATATGAAAAAGCCCAAAATAAAAAGTTAAAATGATGGATTCAAGGATCATGTCTGTGGCTAATAAACACAAGAAGACAAATGAGAATAAAGCACAGATTTAACGAAGATGGAATTTAAGGAGGAAAGTACTAAGGACACATATCAACTTTTGTAACTTAAAAACTGCTTTTAGAAACTTACATTAAAAACCTTTATAATAGACATTTTTGTAAAAAGAAAAAGAAATGGGAAAAAGAGCTCCCACCCCAAAAAACTGAATTATAATTTAGGGCCACAATAGACATTTTGTGATGTTATAAATTTCAAAATGCTTTCTGATTTATAACAAGTTAAATAATTAACTTGTGTTAATAAAATGGACCATGAAAGGCAGAAATTTAATGGTTAGCTGCATATCTTTAGCAATTAATACTCATGATTTGTTAACTCAATAAACCTTTACTTTGGATGAGAAATGATGAAGGCTGTAAACTAGAAATTCACTGATCTTCACCCAGGGAGGTCTTCAGAAGCTCACATAAATAAAAGTTACTCTGAAGCAAGAGTATAATAAATTTTATCACTCTCAAAATGATTACAAAGAAAAACAGGAATAAAACAGATGCACAGAAACATCTGATTTATTGTTCAAAATCACACAGAGATCGCCTGTGTTTGCTGAGAGCATTGTTGCATAGGCTCTAGCTCACCACAAGGCTGGGGACTGAAGAACAGGTATGGCTCTCATGTCCTCATTAACACGGGTAACCTGGCTTCCTGTGTGGCAAGGAGCTTCAGCAGGTAATGGAGCAGTGAGAGAGAAGCCAGGCCACACTGAAAGAGGAGTTGCCAAATCCACAGACACTAGGGGCCCACTGTAGCAGGGGATTTACCGTACTTTGAGTTTCCCAGTACATGTTACTATCCACTTGGCCTTGCTCTTTACAGAGGGCCTGAAGATACTGTGAGAGAGTGAATACAGACTTAAAAACTCACAGGACATTTTGTCAGGGGGTTGGCTTTGTTCTGGTTTTCTAATATTCTCTATTTTAAGTGGTTTTTCTGTATGATCACTGAAAGTTCTTTGACTTTTTTTCTTTTGCTCTGAATCAATCGCGTGTGAATTTGAGCTTGTGATTCTATTTCTTTAAGCTCTCCAATGCCACCATCCCACTTCAGGGTCCTTGCAACACTTACAACACTGATGCTATTTTATGGCAGTGTTCATTGCTAATCTGATTCTTAATGAGCAGTTGACCTCAAGTGAACTTAAACTGATTCTCCACTGCATGGTGGGGTTGTCAGTTATCCCATTCTGGTTATTAGAAACATGGTGTCCTTGCATTCTACCTAATCCAGGTTAGATAATAAATTCTTAACACTCCACATTTTCCCTTAGGTCTACTAGCTGAGATCAATTTCCATATTATATCAATACATGTTTTGCTGCTCGAGTGGAATAGTACACATTGAGATGCTTGGAGAGTATAGAGATTGCTTTTACCCCTGGAACTGGAGACTGGGAAACCCAGTGGCACAGTGCCAGCATCCGGTGAGGGCCTTCTTGCTGTATCCTAACAGGTGAGACAGAGTAAGCACATCACCAACAGCTGGCTTTAAAAAGCCACTTCCACAGTAACCTGTTAATTCAAATACATGTCAACCACAGTTTTTAATTTCAGGCAACAGAAGCTGAATCTCAAAAATGAGAACAGCAACAAAGCAATTGTAAGGAGGATATTGGGGCTTACAGAATTAAATGGCACCTGGATCATGTGGCTTATGAAATGATCTGTTAATAAGTTCTCTAGAAGGTTGGATGTGGGAATCAAGGGAAGTTCTCACTAAAAAGTTGGTTCCAAGTCCTGTGTTACAAACAAATTAAGAACAATTAATAAAACCTATACAATATTTCAATTATATACTATTGTACCATGTAATAGAAAAGCCACTATTGATTTCTAATAGTGGTTGGTTTTGCTATTCATTGGACATGTAACCTGCATGAGTTTCTTGACATTTATGATTCTTAAACACAGTCAAATACAAAGAACCAGATTAGGGACTATTGAAACTATCATTCTGCCATGTTTTTGTTGTGATTTGGCACCTGAATTCATAGATTCATGGCATGAGAAGGGTAAAAACTGAATACATTGATGGTATTTAGGAAGTGGACCTAAGAAAGGCCTGGGCCACTGAAGTATGCCTTCAGATGCGAATTCTCAAATAACTGTCAGTTACAAAGCCAAACTGGGCCCTGCCACAGTCCGTGCTTCCTATCTTACAAGCGGTCCTCACTACTCCTACACTCCACCACTGCTATCCTCAGGCCTCATCATACAGCCACTCCATTGGGACCTCCGATCGTTATTGTAAAAGCCCAGAACTAGGAGTCAATAAGCATCTTTCCTTTATAAGTAGCCTGTTTCATATATTCAGGATAGTGATGAAAAGTTTACTAATGTGGGTTCCCTTCTAAGTTATCACACTTCTTGAGTCTACCAAGAGCGGTCACCAGCTGATTTCTCTTACTTACCCTACCCATTATGCGGCTGGGAATATACCAGTCGGGAAGCACAAATGACTTTCCTTAATATCCAGACAGCTGCAAACTCATTCTCAATACAGAGCTCCAGGTATCTGAGGCTCATCAGTGGATGTTTCCATGTAAGGGGAAATCAATTTGCCATTGCTGGTCTGGACTACATTGTTCTGTGTTCACAGGACAAGCTAAACCAGGAAAAGTAAGACATCCTAACAGCATCAGTCAAAGTCTTTGCTGAAAAGAACCTCCAAGACCAGCTCCTGCCCTGCTGCTAAACATCAATTCAGCTTGTACAATCTCCCTGGTAACAGAGTAGAATAAGCTAGCATTTAGGCTGCCTGAAAGTTTTGTCACATAATTCAAACACATTTCAGGAGCTCTCAGCATGGTGTTCTTCATTCAGGTCTTACAGGCCTGTCTTTTGTCCTTCAATCTACCTGTCCACTCACCTGGTGACTGTCCCATTTATACTCTGCTGAAGCCTCCAAAATGAACATAATGGAACTGAGAAACCCAGAAAAGCCCTGGATCTATTTCAGCTCTTCTTAATAACCTAAAAAGACTCTGGAGGTAGAAATGTCAGGACTTCATGTAATTCCAACCAGAATAAGTTGAGGGACGCAGAATTTACCAGAGGCAAAAATGTTTTTTTAAAAAATGTAAACAGTTTCAATGATTCTTTAAAACTGAAAGCTTCATCTCAACAAGCAGGATATATTATAGAGTTAGATTTAGCTGCACATAACAGAAAGATTCAAAACTCAAAGCAGGTACCAGCAAAGTACAGACAACTCCAGCTTGCCGCCTGTTTTTGTAGTTAACATTTTCTTCGAGTACAGTCACTCACTTGTTTATATGCCATCTGCAGCTGCTTTTGCACTGGAACAGCAGATCCAAGTGGTTGTGACAGACACTCCAAGGCCTACAAAGTTTAAAATATTTATTATCTGGCCTTTCATGGAAAAAGTTTGCTAACTGCTGCCTTAGGGTGTTAATTTATTTCTCTCCAAAGCAAAGCAGTCTGGAGATGGAGTGCAGGATCCATGGTGCTAACGAAGAACCAACTCTCCTGTCTTTTTGTTTTGACTTTCAGCAAATGGGTTCCAGCTCTAGGTTATCTCCCTGCTGAAAATGGTTGTAGGGCTCTCATCCTCATATCTGTCATTCACATCCAAGTCAAAAAGCAAAAGTGGTTTCATAAAAGACTGCCACCTGTGTTTTATCTGGCAGAGCATTGTCTGTCACCACATCTAGTCCCAAGAGCACAGGAAAGGAAAGGATTTATTGGTAGCATTTTATTTCTTGTGATCACTTGGTCAAATAAATGTATGAATCTTTGGTTCTAGAGAAAGGAGAGAGGACATCAGGTTAAGCAAGCAGCAGTCTCCACTGCAAAACACTATTTTATGATGTCAAGAGACTCGGGATTCAGAAATAACCTATACCTTCTACATTCTAGAGGGGAAATTTTTAATGATGGAAGACTTCACATTCTGTCATCAAATTTACATTTTCTGCCTCACTTTTAATCATTTGTTAATGCATTTTAGCCAATTATGGATCAGCTGATGACCAGCAACTTTATTAATTCAATGGGATTGAACTTATTGAGCAATTATGTTCCAGGTATAGGATAAGCCAAGGGACATTAAATATGATAACCCTTAATCCTCCCTCAATTAGTACCCCAGTCAATAAGAGATGGACAAGCAAAGGGGCAGTGGCTGTGTAGGGTGACAGGTTTCCTGAAGAGAGGTGGATCAGCACATGCCAAACACATGTGAAAAGATTGATAATTGAACTGAATGCTGAAGAACCAGTTGAGTGAGTGGTGTAAGGAGTAAGGTAAGAGTGCAAGTATTCCAGGAAGGACTGGCATATGTAGAGGCATGGAGGATAAATAGAGCAAGCACAATAGAGTTGAGGGAGCACAGGTGCGCTGGTATGTAGGAGGAAGGTGGGGGGAGATCTGATCCATGCAGAAAGAACATGGCACCAAAATATTGTGTTCATCTGCTTACAGATGCATAGGCACTGAAGGGATCAATAGTGAGTTGTATGACCAATCTGTGTTTTATAAGCACCAGTGAGTGGAATAGGCAGGTTGGAAGAGAGGGGAACTTGTATTTACCCCCACTGTATTTACACAAACTCTGCAATCATGCTTAATTTTTAAGAAGATTTAAAAGATTTTAAACAGTTACAAAGAAATGGGAAAAGCAAAGAAAAAGATCTTTCAGGCTGATTTACTTCTCAGGTGTCTACAATACCTGGGTTGGGCCAGGCTGAAGTCAGAAGCCAGAAGCATCATCCAGACTTCCCATGATCACATGTGGAAAAGAGGTTGTAGCCCAAAGTGAGACCTGGATAGAGGCTTGCTGATTCCAAGTGCAACACTCTTCCTGACGTACCTTGAGGGCCACAAGCACTCCAGACTCAACTTGTCACCCCTAGGGTCCTTTTTGCCTGCTCTGGCCATGACATGGAAGCATTTTCTCTGTGTTGCTTTAGGAGGCTAGCTATCCAGAGTATTTTATTAGGCTTTCGCAAAATCTCCTAATGGTTGAAATAAAGCATATATTTTATTGCTTTTTGTTCAGTACTGCAACAAATATTCAAACACTCGTGAATTATCTGTTCCTCTTTTTCCAACTTTCTATTTCATTCTGGTCTATCTTTCACATTGATGTGGGAAGCCATAAGAATTCTCAAATCAACTAACT
Source organism: Ochotona princeps (assembly GCF_030435755.1). NCBI lineage: Eukaryota > Metazoa > Chordata > Mammalia > Lagomorpha > Ochotonidae > Ochotona > Ochotona princeps. Next base: position 21,287,792 of record NC_080832.1, read on the forward strand.
TTAATAGTACTGTGATTTTTTGGTGGTTTGGTGGTTGTTAGATATGTCTTTCCAAAAAAACTTTTCAGACACCTTCTCTCCGGATTTGAGTCAAAAGATACCCTTCATTTACAACGTCACCAAATATCCATTCTAAACCTAAAAAACCTCACATTTCACTGTTAATTTCCTTGCCTTTTTTGAGCAGCTGGCCAACTCTCTGAAGTGAGCTTCAGAGCATGTTTTTATTTTTACATCTCCAGAGATTGACATTATGATTGCTGCTTAATAGCCCACAATAATTATTTATGGATTAATTAACAAAGCAGAGTACAATAACTTAACACATACAGTGATATTTAAAATAGTATTGCATGGATGGGCACTTGGCCTGGTTGTTGAAGCACAGGTTAACATGCTCATGGCCCACAGTGGAGGGACCGGGTTCAATGCCCAATTTCGGCTCCTGACTCCAGCTTTTAATGTGAGCCCTGAGAGGCAGCACTGATTGTTTTAGTGCATCCACTGGGGAGATTGACATTGAATTCTCAACACTTGGCTTCAGCCTACTCCCAGCTATCGGAGGCATTTACGGAGTTAAAAAAAAAATGGGTAGAATCTCTCTCTCTCTCTCTCTCTCCCTCTCTCTCAAATAATTGTACATCAAAATCATTAGCACTTTAGAGATTTTTACTTCCCTTCTAATTTTACTGCAAAAACATCACAAGCTCTAGGAATAAGTTCAGTTGTGTTTCGAGCAGTCAGTTGGGTGATCTATTTGGATATTAGTGGAGATTCTGGATTGTCATGCTTTGTAAGAAATCAGTGCAGAAGTGATTCCTTTGGGGGTTCATCTTTTCCCCTCTGTCCCATCTCTCACAGAAAGCAAACAATCTGCAGAGGACACCAGTCCTGGCCAAACAGCATAACATTCAGTTTCTTAACCTGCTGTCTTCCAGAACCAGGTACCCTGTTACACATATGGACACTTGATTTCCTAAATTCTGTGCTTTGTGTAGGTTATTCCCAGTCCAAAAGGTTCTAAGTTTGATCCAAATAGGAGCTCAACACAAGGAACTCACTGCTCATAGATACGTTTGTTTTTTCTGAACCCTAATACCGTAGGGTATTATATTTTCTTTTTGCAATTTAGTTTTGAATTCTGGATGAGGCATGCCTATAAAATACTATATCTTTTTACTTATGTGATTATAAGTAGATGCTACAATGTAAGTATTATCAGCAGGAGACAAATTCAAGATCTTGTCAGTCACTGGCTCAAAACACACCTGGAAGTCATAGGCTTACACCCTGTTCTTGTCCAGGCCATAACTCAGTTTCCTAACTCATTAACAGCTCTTCATACACAGACTTTTCTTTTGTTCCTCTCCTTCTGCCTTGTTTAGCTTGATCTTTGTCTTTTCTTCTGAGCCAACAGTCAACACTTTCAGATCCAGAGACCCAGAAGGGAGAATTTGTGCACCAGACTGAGGGAGAAAGACCAAAATCAGCATTGGACCATCACAGAGTAACAAGGAGGGAGCCGGGGGCCCTTCACTCAGACTGAGGATGCAATCTAGGAGCTGGCTGAATATGCACCAAGCTGATCACTGAACCTCAGAGACTGTGAAGTGACGCAGCATATTTCTGAGAAAGATGAAAGAAGCATGACTGGAAGCAATAGTCAAGACAAATGGTTTTCAAAAAATAAGTGGAATTTGAGCCTCTTGGAGGATTACCAGTGCTTCTCAACCAGGGGTAATTTTGCCCTTTATGGAGATCCAGTCATGGGTAGCACAATAATAAATCTGAGGTGTCAGAAAGTGGGTAGGTGGAGTTGCTCCTTGCCAGAAAAAGCCAGGCTATTGTTAGACATCCTGCACTGCATAGGAGACTTTCTCCCACCACCAAAGAATTAGTAGCCTCAAATATTCACTAGTACTAGACTAAGAAACAAGCAGGTATGATATCATAAGTAAGGAAAAAAACGAATTTGCTATGGTATTTTTAAAGAAACAAATTCGGTCACATTTCATCAACTTCTACTTTATTAATCTTCACATTTGAAGCAATCAGGAAGGTATTGTCACATTTAAATAAGTCTCCCTTTAGTACTTGCAGATGATTGGTCCCAGGACACTTACACATACCAAAATCTATGAGTGCTTAACTCACTTATATAAAAATGCCATAATATTAACATACGACCTATGTACATCTTCCTACATACTTTAATTCACCTCCAGATTATTTTAAATGTGCAACAATGTAGGTGTTAGGTAAAAAACCCGTACACTCTACCACCTGGAGGGGGGATGACAAAAAAAAGTCTATGTATTTACATTGTACAAAATATTTTTTCAGGATTAAATTTCTTTTTCAGGAACACAGAGGGATGTCTGACTCACCTGATGTTGGCATGGAGTATAGACTAGTCGACTTGCAAGGTGGCTAACCTCTGCTGTTTTCTCAGCATCCTGTGTTCTGTGTCTCTTGCATAGCACTGCTCACAACAAACCTTCATATGAATAATGTTTATGCTCTGCCTCCCCTGTGGCAGCATAAGCTTCCCAAGGTTGGGGACTAGGTGTGATGTGCTTGTTTATTCCAGATCCTAACACCATGTGCTGTAGCTCTAAAGTCTTTCAGTTTCACTCCTGCTTCCTCCTTCAACTCCCTGTGTGACCTTCATAATCAGTTGTACAATTTGGACACGATTTCCTCATCAGCATAAGTAGGGATAATATGGTACCTACCTCACAAGAGGAATTATGTTTGTAGGAGAGTCATGCATCTGTTAACAATGCGATGTAATCTGAGAAACACTTCCTGTTTATTGTGCAAACATGCTAGAGCAGTGTCCTTACAAAAGCCTAGATGGAGTAACCCTCTAAACTCCTAAGCCACATGATACAGCACATTGCTTGTAGGTTGCACCTACAGTATCTTATTGTACTGATACTGTGGGCAACTGTGGCACAATGCTAAACATCTGTGCATCTTAACATACCTGAATGCAGAAAAAGGTACAGTAAATATCTAGATGATACTAAGTTTATAGTTTCATTGTAATGTTGCAGGACCACCATAGTATATGGTTTGACACTGATCAAAGTGTTGTTTAGTGGCATGCAGCATAAATACTTAAGTGTGACAAATATTTCTTAACACAAATATTGTGTTAAAAATCTGTGCATTCTACCCAATGAAGAAGACTAAAAACCATATTGCATCTATCAGGAGCTTAGAACCTCAAGTTTTCTTCTTTATGATAAAACAAATACGAAGAACTATTGGTTAATATTTGTAAGTAAAATGCATTAAAATCAGAAAATTCATTTTTCCTATATTGACTTTACCTCACAATAAATGTTCTACCAGTTTCTAAGCTGTGTTCAGTCTTCTCATTAAAATTATTGCTATAGGCTAATTTCATTTTTTCTATTTTAAATTTTATTTATTTATTTATTTATTAAATTGTTCCAAGATACAATTCCATGCGCTCTAGGATTTCCCTTCCTCCCTCTCCAAATCCTCTCTCGTACTAATTCCCCCCATGTCACTACAATAGCATACTCCTTTACACTCACTCCTAAGTCCACCATTCTGCAATTTACATGTATCCTGACATTACAGGCATGGATAATGGCAGAGAGTCTAGCATGTCCAGCATCCTATTGTCAAGATACATTCGCCAGTTTCACTGGGAGTCTACATTCAATTTAGAAACAGGGATGCACGCTGCATTGTACTTTCACATCTATATGTGATAGTCTCTACTGCACAGCAGCTACACACTTTTTATCACCTGATAAAAACTATTTTATGGCACTCAGTATGTCCACTTAAAAAAGGACTATAAATTTAGCACCCTGTTGGTTACCTCATTGGATGAATGTTTCTTAACTTCAACACTTGATACATGGTTATGAAATGACACACATTTGTTTCTTGTGGAGTGATCAGGGGCTGGGTCGTCCTTATTCCAGCAACTGTAGGGGTGAGGCAGTTTTAGGGAGCCTTCCAGGTCAAGTACAAGCTATCCCAATGCAGAGAGTTACCTCAAGGCAGAGAGATGCTGAAGGAGCCCTGTGCCACCAGGCTGCCTACAGGTGCCCTGTCATCCCTGGCTTGGCCTTTGGGACAACACAGAACTGGTGCAGGTGCATGGCAGAGACCTTTCTCAGCCCCTCCCAGGAGCAGCCTGTCCGGTGACTTCCCAGAAAGCTCCACTCCTCTGAATTCTATTGGTTAGAGAAATTTTCCTCATCTAATTTAAGGATTCTAGGAGTTTTTTTTCCCCAGATAAGGAAAGTACATTTTAAAAGAACTAGGGGAAAAAAAATCTAAAATGTTCAAGAAAGGCTTTGGCTGAGGAGAGTATGAAACAGGGCATCTGTATGGAGGTGCTTTTATGCGGTGTGAACATGGTGAGGTTGATTTTTAATTTCTGTAGCACTGCTTGGCTTTATGATGCCACTGTCATGCGGGATCTATGTGAAACACGCTATTCTTTTTCCTCAATATACCTTAGCAGAAGAAAGCCTTGATAGGCTCTCTGTATCTAGGAGGCACTGACCCTTTCTCCTTGTTTGCATAATGCAGTTGGCTCTGTGTGTGTGTGTGTGTGAGAGAGAGAGAGAGAGACTTTGCCTCTTTCATTTGTATCCATCTATTCCACTCTGGAATCAGGACTTAGCAGGAAGGCAGAAAGTGATCCAGGTCCCCTTCTTTTGCTTGTATTTCAGCACAGTGGCTACAGAGTGCTATGGGCAGACGTCCCGGTGTCAGATGACTCCACAAAGAGTTTGGCTGTATGATACTTTAGAAACATACATCTTATTTCCTAGTTAGGTTTTACCCACATAAAATGGGATGGGCAGTGCCCATCAGAATGACTCTGGCATTCCTTTCTCAGAGAACTCTGCCGATGCAAAGGCACAGCTGAGTATTTAAGAAGGCCAGTCTTACTGCCAGTCTTACTGCCCTTGCAGCAGTCTTCTGCATGCTTTCTCTAGATAGCACTCACATTGCATTTTATATTTAGTTTGATCAAATTAGAAATAACACTTCATCCATTTGCTTTTCTCGTTAGAAGGGCCACTAAAATCTCTGATTCAGAAGGTGATAAACTAATTCAGAAATATCCTAAATTAAAGACATTTTCTATAGACTGAATTGTCAAGTGGAATAAATCTTCTAGGTAAAATGAACATTCATATCATTGGCAAGGTTTATGCTTCGCAAAATCAGCTATGAAAATCTCAGCACCAATTGCCTTTGTTTTCTCTGCATTTTTTTTTTCCTTCAATCCACCATAAGGATTAAATGTCAGCATAAACTCTATTTTATCTTCTGCTCCCATCTGGAACTGAATGCAGGAGAAAAATCTGCCTTCTATGGCTCAAAGCATGAGTGGCCTGAGCCTTCATTCTGCCACAGGAGCCTCAAGAGGGAGTCATCGCAACTCCATGGAGAAGGCAATACAGAGATACACAAGGATACTTCAAGAAGTGGGTGGAAGGTGAAATTAAAAGATAAGTTTACTTTGGCATAAAAGTATTTTAAAATTACGCATATGTGTGTGTATATACATGAGGGCTCTTCAAAAACTTCATGAGAAAAAGTGCATTATGAAAAAATGATGTGTGGATTTTCAAAATGTTTTTGTACCAAGATAATGTTTCTTTTTAATTTCATTTTAAGGAACCTTTTGAAGCCCCTTCACACTTCATTACATAAATTGGAAGGTGTGTGTGGCGGGGAAGGGAGTTACAGGAAATCTAAGTTGCAAGTTTGCCACATGGAGCTATAATGTTCACTTAGATAACTGCTTTTTTGTAAACATACTTTCTTACAAAATTTTAGCTTGCTGCTATGGAAGCAATGACATTAACAGAAACAACAGTGGTGCCACAAATCTTCAGGGATTTTTTTTAAATGGAAAGGAAAGTTCTAAAACTAAAAATATACTTTTTATTTGCAACTATGGGAATACAAACACCAGAAAAACACCAGAGGTCTGTGTAATTGGAATATGGAAGGTATTCTATCTGGTGGTGTTAGCAAAAGGCTGGAATCTAAGCCTTAGGTCATTGTAACCGGGATGAAGAGAAAAAATACGTACTTACAAAAGAGGCATTTGCCAACTTCCCTGCCTTGCTCCCAACAACAGCATGTACCACATTCAGATAGTAATGGAGGTATCAGCCCTGATGCTTCTCAAATTCATGCGGCTTTTTATAATCTCATGACTCTTACCCACAAAGAAGCAAAGATACTGTCCTGTAACTTATGTAACAGAAGTTCTTAACTGACATTCGTTTTACAGAACTCATTTTAAAATGTCCAGATCTAAAAGTTGAAATATAAGTGAGTAATATTTTCTTTATCTAACACAAAACATCAACACCAGCAGGACTTTTGAAGGCCTATTATTAAGAACATTGACCTAACTCATTTAAATTGGCCTCTGTTGGCACTATTAGCAAAAAAAAAAAAAAAAAAAAACATGAAATGCGTTTCTTAATGCCTGAACTTAATGATCTTATTATTGTAGCTTTAAATTGTTTATATCCAAATGTTGATTCACAAAAGTTGGTTATAGACACACACACACACCAAAATATATTTCAATTAAAGATGTCTAGGATTAGGACAATAGTGTGGGGGTGCTATATCTTTACTTTCAGATTTTTAAAGTTTTAGAGGATTAAAAGAAGAAATATTACTTTCCACATTTAAATTCACAAAGGTGCTACATGAATAAATAAACATGTGTTGTGTGTGTGTGTGTGTTTATCAAATAGATATTTGAAAACCAATCACCACTACCCTTGGAACATGCGAAAGAGCTAAGCTGGATCCAAGCCTTTCTGTAAAGGAGGCTTACAGGAGGGTCTTCACTTACAATGTGGAATACATTGCACCAAAACACTTTCATTCATATAAATATTACATCATTTAATTGATTTAGAAAGAAAATGCTCCAGATTTTTCCAGGGAAAAATTGTAAAGATTGAAAACTACCTGAAAAAGAAAAGAATTGCTACTTCAAACAGATCCAGAAAGATTCCATGCCAGAGCTGAATCAGCGATCAGTGGAGCATCGCAGAATGTAGCCCAAGAGCCACTCAGAATAGATAGTGAAGACTTCAATCCAAATTTCTGTAGCTTGAACCATGTTACACATGTGGGTATGTGAGCCTTCACTGTTGTCTGTGGATCTGACAATACAGTTATACAAACACTGGAGCAAGCATAAACTGAGGAAGAGGAGACGTCACGGAACAACACCATCATGGTACCTTGGTTGCTTAAAAACATGGACTCAAATAAGTAAGTATAGATTATTTCTCATGCTTGAGGGGGGCATAAAATCACCCCACAATGACACTGTATTTCCACTGTCAAGTCCATCAAAACTGGATTCCTCAAGCACTTCTTGGTATCCATCAATTCTCAAGGCTGATGATTATTACTTTGCCCTTCAATATGTATTTTATTAAAAGCTTTTAGTTTGGGGAATTCTTTGCTGCTGGCAGGAAGACCTCATGCATGCCCTGGGGTATTGTAACAGCACACTAATGCAATATTTTATTAATCAGTGGCACCACAGACATACACTATTTTAACAACAACAAAAAACCCTGCAAAATTCACATCTGTGTTGTGCAGGCAAGTGCAATTCTGACTTGGCAAAATGTCACATTCCAAATTCCACTATCCTGAAACAAATCCAGTTTGTGCACTTTATGTCAACAACAGAAAACACTGATTGAGCAAAGGTAATGTATTTATGCATCCATCACTTACCACCAGAATATATAATGTGAAAAGAATGAGATACAAAGTCAAAAAGAAACATTCCTTAAAAATTAATCAGCAGGCTTCCAAACAAACTTATCAAACGGCTTTGTACAGGCAAAGCTGCATAAATCAACCCAATCGAACAGCCTTGTGAATACAACAGGAGCCAAGCCACAACCACTGCAGCTTTGAATTCCTGCCAGCTGTCACCCTCATGCGGCTTTGTCTTTTATCCAGATGGGGATTGCAAGAGATTATCTGGATAATTTGCAGAAAGCAGATTTCACATTTCGCTATTCAAGCCTCAGCTTAGAGTGGGTCAGCTCTATCCTTTAAGCATGGGCTGGGACACAGGCCACAGAAGGGCTACTTTTCCAGGGAGGTCAGTTTAACTGCCCCAGTGCCCTCCAATATGCCAGAGTTTCTCTGCAAGAAAGCACAAGAATACTCTGAAAATCTGTCAAAAATCATAGATAGCACTGTCACATAGCACCTGGTGAAACCACCTACACTCCATTCTCAGAACGTGAAAACAGCCCAGAGATAAATATATATGAACAGCAAGTGGGGAGCACAAATTTTTATTTTGTGAAACTGATTCATCTTCTACCAGACAACAGTGGATTAGATGCACTCCCTGGAAGCAGCTCCGATCACTTCAACTTGTGTCATCTCAACATGACTATCTCCATTTCCCTTGGAACTTTAGTTGTTGTTGTTGCTCTGTTCATTTGCAAGGCACACCTGTTCCTGCACCATTCTAAGGATAATCCCTACACTCCTGCTCTCATCTTGGATTACTCACAATTAACGAACCTTCCACCAATTGTCTCTATGGGAGATTAAAGAGGACTTTTGATTATTTGCTACTCTTCCTGTGAAGAGGCAGCATCTGGTTCTTCGGTTTAGGAACTCAAGTGACCAACGGGATGTAGTGGAAGAGACAGTCTGGAATTCTGGAATTCTGAGGCTAATAGTCTTCAGAAGCCTTGCCATTTTGCCCAGACATTAGAGGATCCTGGTCTGTGAGCTGACAGCCATCCTCAGAGATTGGTGAAGTCAGAGGTAAATGCTCTTGCCAGCAGCTCCAACGAGACAAAGCTTTCCAGCTGTCCCCCATTAAAGCGTGAGACCATGATACCCAAAAAACACTGATCCTCAATGACACTTGAAACAGAAGAATCAACCCATGAAGCACTGCCTAAATTCCAGAATTATACACCCTGAGATATCATCAAATTCCTTGTATGTTAGCCACCTGTGCTCAACTGACGCCTCAAATACTGAATAAAATTCAAAAATAAATAATTTTCCAAGTTTTGAATTGTGTGCCATTCTGCATAGCATTCACTTTGCTTCATCCCACCATGATGACCTTGAGTCATCTCAATGTGTAAGGTTCAATAACACATTTTGAGAGACCATATTTACATGTTTCCTATTTTATTATAGCATCTGCTAATCGCAAATTCAACTTCATCAAAGGCACAGGCATCATACACACTGGAAAAAAGAATATAATGAATATTGGCTCAATACCATCTGCTATTTCAGGTACGCATGAGTGGGGACTGTAACGTATCCCCCTCAAAATAAGGGGAACCACTTAGTAGATTGTTATGCAACCATAAACATGATACATTTTCTTTTTAATTTTTTTAAGAACTAATTTGTCTTTTATCTACAAATCCAATTCTCAGTGTTGAAATCTTCCTGCAAGATTACTATACCACATGATAAAACTCTGCTTCACTCCCTGGTAACCATCTTCAAAAGACCATTCCATACTTACTGCTTCCACTTTCTCACTCTCTACTCTTTAAGCACGTAGCAATATGGTTTCTACAACCTCCATTCTAAAATGGTAGAATTTCAAAATTCAAAGGGACCTTAAATATCATATTCTCCAACTATCATCCCTTTTTTATTTCCCCTCTCAAAGGACGCTTTTTTGTAGGTATGTCAACAATGCTAAGACACCTCAAGGAATATGGCGCAGGTGCCACTAACGGATGCTCACTATCTTGATAACTTTCCTTGTGAGGATGTCCATTCTGATTTTACACAGAATTCAGCTTCCATCCATTGGTCCTAGGTCTACTGCTCCTAATTAGCTGGGTAAAGCCTAACCTTTCCAAGTTAGAAGCACTTGGAACAGTCAAAGTTTGGTGTGGTTTAGGGGATGCTGGTAGTGGTAAGGGCAGATTAGATGCGGAGAAAAGAGTTTGTTTTCACAGTTCTTCCAGACTATGGCATTTTGATGTTATTGCATCATTAAAAATGGGATGGAAAGTCCCAAGGTGAATCTTACAACAACTTTTTCTTTCTGTAATGTAATTTAACTTAGGTCTTGAGACACTATTCCAATTGGCCATGGGAGACTCCAAGTCACCTGGGAGTCACCTGTGGAGAATGTGTAGCACTGCCTAGTGGTTTGGAGAATGGATGGTGAAGTCAGACTGAAGGCTGCATGACTCTAGCTATGCAACCTTTGGTAACTGTGCTACTAAAACTACAGCCACTTGTAGGAAACTTAGTTATTTTCAATTACTTAAAAACTTTAGGGCATAATCATGGTCAAATTAGAGTTTTCACCTTTCTTCTTTTGCCTGAGATTGAATCTAAATGCTAGGCAGATCACTGTGTACCCTGGCATGAGAGGTCACACAGCTAGCCCTGTAGCCCCTGCCTCCTGCTTCTCTCTGTTGGGAACTTCCACCTGCCCCATTTTTGCAGCTGATATTAATTCTGTTTTCACAGAATGTAGAATCCAAGTAGGTTGAGGTTGTTCCCTTGTCAGAAGGAAAAGGCCCTCTGATTCCCTCTAAGCAGAGTCTCTGGGGACACAGATACTCTTAAGATGCCACCTGGGCATCTCCACAGTAGTTTCTGCTCTTCCAACTCACCATCAAGCCGCTTGATTTTCCTAGAGAGGAGTGCCCTGGAAATCAGACAATTACACTGCCTTCTGAGATTTCCATGAATGCTTCTGGGGTTTCCCTTTTCTGACATCTCAAGCAGAACCAGGGCCTGGGGCACCCACGTAAGATCCCTCAGCCTCTACCCTGCATATCCCTGCCTGCCAGCAGCTTTGCAACAAGCATCTTCCAGAACAGCAGCCTTCATTCTCTTCTGACCTCTGCCACTGATGGGAGAATCATCAAGCTTTGGCTCTTGACATGCAAAGAAAACCTGTCTTATAACTTAAGACAAACACAACTAAATACAGCTGTGTCTCTTCATTATCCTTTATAAGTTGCATGATCCAATCTTAGAACTCAACAGCCAAGAATTTGGCTGTTTTCTGAAATGAGCCTGTCCCTGAAGTTAAAAGCCTCAGGGACATGAGGTAAGAAAGAATTACCAAGAAGAAAAAAAAATACTGGTTATAATTTTAAAAGACAGCCCAACTATAACTACACTTGATTTAGTAGTGCTTACTTTATTCTTGAAAACTGTTATTAAATTAAAATGATAGTACATCTTACATCAATGACACAATAGGATTGGATGGAGAAAGAAATTCAGAGCTAGTTTCTGTACCATATGGTATAACAGTGTGGTTAAGAGTAGAGCCATACTGCCTGGATTTAAAACCTCACTTTGCGTTAGTTGCAGATCTCTAAGCAAATGACTATATATTTCATGATTAGTTAAATAGTAATAATAATAATAAATAACCCCAGATCATTAGAAGAGTTCAGACTTGTTGAGAACCTAGCACAGTCACTGGTGTGAAGTAAATACTCAAACTGTGTTAGTTATAATGATGTGTTCAATATTAGTAAATGTACAGAAAAGAGATAATGATAACTCTATAAACCAGGCTTACAATTAAGTTGCTAGTACCTTGGGGCCAGAGCTTGTTTCTGTCTCTGTTGCTCCACTTCCAATACAGCTCCCTGCTTATGGTCTGGGAAAGCAGCTGACGATGGCTCAAGTCCTTGGGTCTCTGTAACCAGGTGGGAGACCTGTAAGAAGCTTTTTGTTTCAGATTGGCCTAGCTGTGGCCTTTTGTGGCCTATTGGGGAGTGAACCATTGGATGGAAGGATCTCTCTTTCTTTCTTTTTGTAAATCTGCCTTTCAAATGTGTGTGTGTATGTATCCTAAAAAACAATTAAGTTGATAGTTCCTGTCATACCACTATGGCTTTCTAGAGGACACTGACACACAAGGCATGGGTACGTCATTAGCCTAGCCCAATCCCAATCTCTCCAAGCCTAGTGAGTTAGAATGGAAAGAATCCACAGCTCCTTGCTCTGTTAGGAAGGGTAAAGGGCAGAGACCTCTCACCTGGGTAAGAGAAGAGCAGTAACTGCACCCCTTCAGGGACTTGTGGGTCCTGTGTACTTATGATGCCTTTTGGGACTATTGCTGACTATTCCCAAATGTGATCAGGCTCAGAGAGATTGGCTGCCCAGGTGAAAGCCCACAAAATCCTTTAAAAGTACATGAAGCTTAGAACTAATCACAATTTTAAATGTGGTGCTAGCACTGATGCCTAAGGTTTTATTAGGCTGCAATGAAATCACAGATTAGAAAGTTTTAAGGCTCTACATTTCAGATGTTTTATGAAACAGCTAGAATCAAAGAACATTCCATGAAAAGAGGAGTTATTCTAAGGACACTCTACAGCAAGATAGATTGTATGATATAAACTGAGATGAAAAATAAATTAAGGATGGAGAGGATGGTCAAAATTTCATTTTGGGATGTGTCACATATGAAAAGTCTGTGGGAAATCCAAGTGGCATATGGAGGAGGTCCAGGACTCCAGTGAGATATAAATGTCCAAGTTCTGTGGGCTATAGTTAAGAATTACCTCACAATAGGAAGAAATGCCTCCTGGAGACAGTGTAAGAAAATAGTGGAATCCAACACTGGTCCAGACAATAGGTAGTATTTTCAATATGTTTACTGGAGGAGAAGCTTGCAAAGCAAATGAAACAGTTCCGGCTTTCTGGGAAGGAAGAGAGTTGTCAGCTGGGTCAAAAACTGCCTAGAGAGTCAAGGAAAGTGAGAAATTTAAAAAGTGTCCTTGGAAATAGATTAACACAGCAATCATTGGTAACTACAGTCAGTTTCACTGGAGCAATGTTGCAAACTTCTGATTCAGAGTGGTTTGAAGACTGGATGGGGGATCAGGGAGTAGAGATAACCTAGGTTGACAACATTTTGAAAAAATGTTTAGAATGAAGGAGAAAACAGAAAATAGGAACAAGTGGGTTCTGTGGGGATAAATAAGTGCTCAGAATTGAGGAGGTGGAAAGGAAGGAGTATAATCTTGGATCACTAAAAATAAAAACTTATTCTCATCTACTTGAAAATCAGAGTGACAGACACAGAGAATGATCTGCCATTCATTATTTCACACTTTCCAAATGCCCATGATAGCCAGACTTGGGCCAGGCTGAAGGCAGAAGCCCAGAATGCCACCTGGATGTCCCCATCCAAGCAATCGAGCCATCATCTGCTGCCTCCCAGGATGCTTTAGCAGGAAGCCAGAATGGAAGCATGAAGTATCCGGGACTCAAATTGGCACTTGGATATGGGATGTGCACAACCCAAGCAGTGGCTTACCCCACAACACCTGCTCTGACATACACACTTGTCACACCAGTGACTTATTATCTTTCATTCCAGTCAAAATCAAGCTATTTTCACAACGATGTCGTTCTAACATCCATCCTTCATCACAATAAAATTGGTATGAAATAAAACAATCTCCTCTAGGGATCTTTTGTGCTATGAACTCATAATTTGGCTCCAGATTCAACTTTTCAGTGGCAACAGGTAACTACCCACATGGATCTCCATGTTCAAACCATATTTTGAGATGCATGTTTTAGTTTGAGTTTCATCAAGGTCTAAAGACTACAGGTCCCCATAGAAAGGACCAGTCTTCCCAGGAGAATCATCCTTTTCCTTCCCCTAATTCTTTTAATGTGACACCCAGACATTCACACTCAAAACCATACCACTCTTTCTTATCACTAGGAAAACACCTCAGGTATGGCACCCTCCTCTCTGTGGACCCCTGGCCACTCTTCTCACCTTCTGTCTGTTAAAAGACCATCCTTCTGTTAAAGCTTACAATGGATGAGTCAGGAAATGTCTTTATTCTTCTAATTGGATGTGATTTCCTAATGTCCACTCACTCATTTTTGCAACCATTGTACCTACCACTAGCTATGGCAGCCACTCACTAAAGTTTTGCTGAATTAAAAAAAAAAATTGGGCCCAGCGTAATGGCGTAGTGGTTAAAGTCCTCACCTTGCATGCGCTGATATCCTATATGGGCGCCAGTTCTCATCCTGGCAGCCCTGCTTCCCATTCAGCTCCCTGCCTGTGGCCTGGGAAAGCGGTTGAGGATGGCTCAAGGCCTTGGGACCCTACACCCGTGTGGGAGACATGGAAGAGGTCCTGGCTCCTGGCTTCGGATTGTCTCAGCTCCAGCTGTTGCGGCCGCTTGGGGAGTGAACCAACAGACGTAAGATCTTCCTCTCTTTCCTCCTCTCTGTATATCTGCCTTTCCAATAAAAATAAATAGATCTTTTAAAAAATGCTAATGCATTCTTTAGCTACAAAATGAGTGCTTTGGGTGTATTAATGCTAATAAACTACAATGGAAATTTAGGAAAGCATTTACATGAAGTGCAGATATGAGTTCATAGGAGCATATAAAAATCATTTTGGTTTGGCAGAACAAGCATTTTACTATTCATCATGGAATATTTCAAATATACATAGAATGAGAATCACCAGTATGATCAGGAAGCTATCATCCAGCATTTAGCGATGGGCAGCCTTTTCCCAATATTTTATTTATGTTTCATCTTCCTTCCTAGAGTATTTAAGGAAAACTCCAAAATCCTAATATTTCACTTATACATACCTCAACAAATATTAGTATCATCTAAAGTTTTGCTTTGTAACTTAATTATATGTAAACTCAAGGAGATTAATTCCAATTATTTAATATAATTCAATATCTAGTCTTTGTAAAATGGCCTCAATTTGTTGCAAACATTCCATTGATTTAATAGTTGCAATCTATTTTCAAGCAGCTCAGTGAGAAGTACTAACTCTTGAGTCTTATAGTAAATGCACTGGAAGAGGTGAAGAAGAAAGAATGTCGATTATCTCACATTATCTCTTACCCCTTTCTTCTAAGAGAACAAATACTTTAGGCTTAAGAAAGACATTTCCTATGCTCTTGTGCAAGTAAGATGGACTTGTAATCATGCAATGTAAGTGTTTTGGGCCATGTCTTTAACTGAAAAGAAATCTGTTCTTGCCTCCCTCTGTACCACTTCATGCTGAGGTAACTGCAGATGTGTTATAATAAGGCATCTACTGCCATGCCTAGAGGATAAGGATCCAACTGGAGATAAAAGCCTGGGGCCCAGATGATCTCATGACAAAGAGCTGGAGTGCCAATATTCAGCCCGTCCATTTTAAACTACTGTCATTTTCTATCTGCTACAACAGCTTTTCTGGTATCTTATTAAGCTAAAAAGTAAACTTAACAATATTAGGATTCAAGTTTTCTAACTAAATAAAACTTTCTGTTTCCAAAATCATAGGTAATCAAATATTGTGTGCATATTACCAACTACTGTTGGTTGGCTGTCACGCTATCTTAGAGTCTGGTGATTCACTGATATACTTGAGAATACACCCTGAAGAGCAGCAAAGTAGAGTTCGCAGAGGTCTGATTCCAGCCAAACTTTTATCTGATTTTTCCTTTGCTACTCCCCAACAGTGAAGATGTGTTTAATGTATTACAACTACAAGGACACTTAAAAATCTGTAAAATGGGGGAGATAAGTTAATCAGGCCATAGATATCAAATAATCAAATAAATGAACACAAGGCTTGGTACAGTGCCCCCCCCCCCCCCATTTATCCACAATTTCAGCTACCCACAGTCAATTGTGGTCTAAAATTTTTTAAAGGAAAATTCTACAAACAAACAAACAATTCATATGTTTTGAAGTGCACGCTGTTCTGAGTAGTGTCAGGAAATTTGCATTGCCTTGATGTATCCCTCTCAGGACATGAGTGATATATTTATCC
Source organism: Ochotona princeps (assembly GCF_030435755.1). Taxonomy (NCBI): domain Eukaryota; kingdom Metazoa; phylum Chordata; class Mammalia; order Lagomorpha; family Ochotonidae; genus Ochotona; species Ochotona princeps. Next base: position 21,303,660 of record NC_080832.1, read on the forward strand.
AGCAAGCAAATCACCCTGTATATGCTACCTGCACATCAACTATTTGGCAGTCCTTTCAGTTACCAGAACTACTGCCCGTGATTATTATAGGGCTTGTACTCAGCAGCTTTTACTTAACAATTGCCCATAAGGACAGCAGTAGTCAGGCAAGCAATTGGGATATGCCGAAGAGAAGCTATGAAGTGCTTCTTCCACATGAAAAGGTGATAAGACAATCAAATATTTTAGAAAGATCAAACTCGTGTATCTTTCATAACATCATATTTTAATAATTGCTCCATTTTCTTATTATTAGTGTCTTATCACATGTAATTTGTAAATTAAACTTGCTAAAATATACATATGTATTGGCAGCATACATAGTGTGAGATATTATTGGTTCTTTCTGGCAACCAAACCTTGGAATGTATCCCACACGGACAGGGAGGACTGCTGTGTACAGTAGTGTTCAGAAAAGGCTAACTCCCTTTCTTTTTACCCTCTGCACACAAGTCACAGGGCCCAACATTTGCAGCTAGTTATCCTTGCTATAGCCACTCAGATCTTTGGGACTGTTCCAAAGAGTTATGAGAAACTGATCAGGAAATTCTTGGGTTTACAAAGCTAATTTCTTTTTAAAGACTGTGAAAGAAGCTATCAGAGATGCCTGTGGATGAAGAACACAGGCTTTCTTCCAAGGATTATATGGCTCATTTAGAGAAGCTTCAACATGCAATATACTCATTAGGTTAACAAGCTGACACAGCATGCAACCATCAGAATTCAGAGGGTTTATGTCCATTGCATAACAAAAGACATCCCTGACCTAAAGCAAGGTTCTGTTCCATGCAGTTCCTCTGGGATCAGGACTGGCAGCTGCCCACCAGTTTTGTTAACAAGGAATGAAAGGACTAACTGGGAAGCATTTATGGGTGAATCTACAAGGTACTTGAGAATGCCTCATGTTAGATTCATGATTCTTATGGCAAGACCTAGGTAGAAAGGATGTGGGGCAATGTAGTGCACTCAGATAAGCATGGAGATGAAAGGGACTGAGTGCAGTAGTCACCACTTATCTGCAAAATCCCTGTAGTCTGAAAACATGAGATGGAATGTTCTAGAAATAAAGAATTCCTAAGTTTGATCTATGTGCTGTTCTGAAAAACATGATGAAATCCCGAATCTGTAATTCCTTCCTGCTTGGTTTGTGAATCATTTCATTGTCCTGGATGTCTACACAGTAACATGACCCACCTGCTAGTCACTTAGCAGCCATCTTCGTTAACATACTGACTGTCACAGTGTCACAGTGCTTTCCTTCAAGTCATCTTTTCTTTAATTACCAATGGCACCAAAGGAGCAGCAATATCAGTATGCTGAAGAGAAGCACTAGAGTGCTTCCTTCAAATGACAAGGTCAAAGTACAATATTTAATAAAACAGAAACACATCCACATAAAATTACAATGAAGTTATAATTATTTTATTCTATTGTTATTTTTATTCATTTCTTACTGCGCCGAATTTATAAACTTCATCATAGATACGTATGCAAAGGGAAAAAAAAGCATTCACTGGCCTAGTACTATCAGTAGTTTCAGTATGCACTTGGGGTCCACAAGAGCTAACAGGGAACAACTGCAAAGATAATTTTTGTAAGAATTAATTAAAAAGTGATTTCAGTAAGCAATAAATACTTGCAAAGTATTAATGCCAAAAAAAAATCAAAATTATTTTGGTCAGAAAAAGATTCACGCCGTGAATTACTTTCCTACAGGGGAAAATAGAAACTTTTGTTTAGGGAAACATTTGAACTTTTAGGGGATCCTCAAGAGTTATTAGGTTCAAGTTGTCTTTTCCTAAACAATGATGTCTTAGTTACAGGACCAACATCACAGCGGTGGCCCAAAACCACACACAACCTCATCACAGCCATTGTCCAAGCAATATGAACACATGGTGAAACTCACTGAGAGGCCAGACGATTATGTTTCATTATAATGATATTTCCAGAAATAAAGGGAATTACACATTAATAAAGCAATGAAACTATGCAGGTAACCATGACGACTGCTACAAACTCAATAACATTTTATGCTCCTGAAAAAATTTTTCTTTCATGCCTTTATTGACAGTAAGATCAAAGAAATTACGAGCAAGACATGCAGAGCATTTATGCTTCATCTGTCTGTTTGTGCTTCCAAGGACATTGTGGGCATGCCTGGAGCATTACAGCAGCAGTGTCACAGTAACCCCTGACAATATCCCTCCTGGTTCTTCCACTGCAGTGGAAAAAGCAGTCAAAGCCTGCAGCTGAGTCCAATGCTTATACTTACTTTCTAGAAAACATGTATTACCTTCTTTTAAAAAAACATGTATTTAATACTTTGTGAAAGAGATAGATGGAGAGGTGAGAAAGAGGAAGAGGGCAAGGGAGGCAGAGATACACACAGAGAGGTCCTCCAACTGCTGATTCACTCTACTGATGACCAGAAAAACCAGGACAGGGCCAGGCAGAGGCCAGGAGCCAGGTACTCTGTCCTCGTGTTCTACACAAGTGCAGATGGCTAAGCACTACAGCTGTTTCCTACTGCTTTCCCAGGCGTGTGAGCAGGGATTTGGGTCAGAAGCAGAGCATCGGGGAGTTGAGCCAGTTCTCTAATATGAGATGCTGGCATCAAAAGCTGTTGCTACACAACAGCAGCCTCAAGTCTAGTGCTTTTCCATGCATCTGTTCAGAGGACTATTTCTCCGACTTGTGTCTCTTTCACTTGTTTTCTAAAGCACATTTCTCTTTTTGGATCATCACAAAACAAATGGCTTATCTCTAACAGCATGTCCAGGAGAATTTCTGCAGGCTCTTAACCACCTAAGTCAGATTTCCAGAAATTTAAAAAGACGTATAATCTAAGTCACACAGCCGGCCTTCCAATTTATCCAATCACCGGGGATTTTTCTTTTGTTGCTTCTGATATGCAACAAAAGGGCACCAGTAGAGTGTTTATTTTAGACTTCCTCCTCACTTCCTGGAAATGTAAAAAACAAGCCATTGCTTTTTATCATTTTTCTGAACATTCTCCTATGATTTGATGCATTTCTTTATAGATTAATCTTCAGGTCCACAAAAAAATGTTATCCTGGATGACAGCAAATTAAATAGCAGAAAGAGCAGCAAAGGCCATCTTCATGTCCCTGGGCAAAGTTCTGACCCTGCTAAATGAGTGTACAGGCCAGAAGCAACACCCCTTTCACTGGGAGCAAACCGAGGGCCACCAGGAGGTAAGACTGTAAGGGAAAATTATCCCTTGAATCTTGTTAGTCAATATGTCCTTGTTTCTGGACCAAGTGAAAGACACAGCACAGTCTTTCTTCATCTAAAACACCATCACATTGGTGAGATTTCTACTTGCTTCCTGCTTTCCTAGCAAGTTCTCCTTTTCCTCTGGTTCCATCCCTTGAATCATTTTGCCTCTCAAGAAGACCTGTGCCTATCTCTGTCCTTGTCTGCTCTGACCTCTGTGTGGCCCCAGATACTGCTGAGCCTGCCTTCTGGAACAGCCTTTCTTTATGGCATGCTCAGTGGCCTTCTCCCCCAAATATTCTCCATGCCCTGGCATCAGCATCCCATTTTCCCTTCATGGGTCCTCCTCCATGATGTCTTACAATCTTGTGATCCTACAGTCTTACAATTATGATCTTACAATCACAATGCCTGGGTCTTGTCTTGAGAATTGGGTCTCAGCTTTCTTCTATTTCTTACTGTATCACTGTTGTCTTGTCCATTCATCCTCTCCACCCTGGAAGAGCATGTTTTCTAAAATGCTCCTCTGATTCCATCACTGATCCTATTTAAAACTTTTCAACTAACTCCCTATGCCAGTAGAATGAGGTGGGGTCTCCTTGTCCAGGCCTGAGCCTGGGTGATGGCAGCGGCTGTAGCTCTCCAGGCATTGCTACGGCAGGTGAAGTCACATGCTATGCAGTTTGAGAAGCAGACTGCTCTTCCTGCCTCTGCACCTGCTGCTCCTGAGCCACAGCACCCTTTCCTTTCCCACTTCTCTAATGTATATGCCCAATCATCTGACTCATGCATAACTTTATTGCACTTCTTGGTTTCTAAAAGATTAAGTCTTAGTTTTGGTAATGGAGGATTCTTCTAGATGTGAGTTCCTGTTTATTCCGCTCAGGACACCTCCAGGATGCCTCCTCCCTTCCTTCCATGTCCAGACATATTCAATTATTTTGAATTCTGTAAACTAAGCAAGAACTGAAATAGTTCCACAAACCATTGTATGGACTCTGCATTTCGAATTTCAACTTCTTAAAACTGGTTACCACGAGTGGACCTTAAAGTTAGTGATTAAGATGGCTGCCACCCACACTGAGTTTCAGAGTCTGAGCCTTAGCTCTTTTCAAAATTCCAGGTTCCTGTCAACACACACCCAGGGAGGTACCAGTGATGGTTTAAGGTTGGGTTCCTGCCACTCCCCTGAGAGATATGGACTATGTTCCCAGCCCCCACTGTCAGGCTGAACCAGCTCCAGCATTTGGGAAGCAAACCCATGAATAAGAACTCACCATGTGCGCACACGCGTGTGTGTGTGTATGTGTGTGTGTGTGTGCGCGTGCGTGCCTCTCAAATAAACTAAATATAAATAAATAATTAGTAATCAATAGAAATAAGTAGGCAATTATAAATTAAACATAGATAAATTAAACTTAGACAAACAAAGCTGGTCTCTGGAACTCTTGAGTTCTGCATCCTTCCTAATAGCTTAATCTCTGTCCCCATTCTTCGATTGGTCATTCTCTCCCAAGAGCAGCAATGAATGCCAGCACCCAAAGTAGTTCCTTATACCAAGCTATTGAAAACATCTCCTTTGAGCAAATTTCCATCAATGGGATCATATCTTAACTATACCTGCTCCTCAGTCTGTATGATGACACTGCTTATAGTAGAGCTGTTTATTCTACCCTGCTTTGCATGTCAGAGAGAAGCCTGTTTTGTTGCCATTCTGTTCTAGAAAGTTACAGGGGCCCAGACAGATTTTGGGTGCTGCTTCTGGGGTGGGTGATGACAGAGACCATACTGGGTCTACCTTCCAAGAGCTGGCAGGATCAAGTACAAGTTTTCCAGGAATGCTGGGCTTATAGCACTCTAATTCCATATCTTACCAAACAAAGGTGAGTTTAGCAGGATAATGAAGATTCAGAGTTTTCTATCCTCACATCTAACTATACAACTTGAGATTATCTAAATAAGCATGAGCCTTATCCAAATTCATGACAAAGTTATGGTCGTATGATATCAGAGTAGCCATTTGAACATGGCTTTTTCCTCTTTGTGGACAACAGATATCTTCCTTCCTTCCTACATGAAACAGTGATGCTCACAGTCTGTTATTCTAACCCAGTGTGAGTATGCTGCTTTTCATGACCGGCTCAAGGCAGACACAAGCCAACAAAGATCCAAAGAGTGACAGTTATTGCTCCTCAAATGTCAGCATGGAGTATTCCAAGGAGCCCAAGATCCTTCCATCAAATCTATTTTCCTTCTAACACCATCATAACACCTTTGGAAAGTTCAACAACTGATTCAACAATTTATTGTCTCAATGTTCTTTATACCTACAATTTTCAAATACATAGTCTATTTCGTATCACTCCAAATGTGTAATAATTCAGCTTCAAAGCATAACAAAGAAAGGTTCTGAGCTAGCCTCAAAAATTAAGGACCACTTCCATGACAAACATTTTCTGGGTAAGCAGGTTTCTAATTCCAAATAACTTGCCCATGATGGAACTTCGGAAACCCAAACTCACTTGTGCTGTAGAGCTGTCCAAAATACACTAGTACGATACAACAAAAACTTCACCTTTACAATGTCACCTCAGGTTTTTTTTTAGATGACTGCTTAGGGGCAAGCATTTGGTTCAACAGTGAAGCTGCCACTTGGGACCTCTGCATTCCACACTCGAGAGCCTATGCCTGAGTCCTGGCTCTGCTTCCACTTGCAGCTTCCTGCTAAAGCACACCTGGGAAACAGTCAGGTTCCTGCCAAGCATGTGGCTCCATACTCCTGGCTTCAGCCTGAGCCAACCCTAGCTGTTGCTAGCATTTGGGAAGGAACCAACAAATGACAGACCTCTGTGTTTTTCTCTCTGTGTGTTTCTCTGTCTCTGTCTCTCTTTGTCTCTCTGTATCTCCGTCTGTCTCTCTCTCTCTCTCTCTCTCTCTCTCTCACACACATACACACACAGACATACGTTTTAAAATGTTTCTAAGTCACCTAAACTCAAATGCTTTGTGCCTTTCCTTACTGCCTGCCTGACTTCCTCTGCCCTCCCTTCCTTGTTTCTCATGCTTCCCACCCTTCTGTTTCTTTCCTATATTTCCCAAACACTATTTCCGAGAATCCTCAATATCCAACCTTCATCTGCCATGGAAGCTCCCAAAAATGTGTTAAAGTCACTACTCACCTCACTGCGACCCTTCTTATAGGGTTTATGCAAAAGTAACGGAATGCAAGCAAATAAAATAAAACTTTACAAATCCCACTGACAAGTAAAAACCCTTTCTGTAGGAAACAGAGTTACATAAAGGATTTGTGTTTTGTTTCCTGTATCTCAGAGGAGACCCATATCCTCTGTTAACTGCAGGTCCTAATTAGTTACAGACCACTGAGCCCCATAAACATTTTCAAGGATTACTGATAACTGACACATGCATTATGCTTTTTAATATTTTAATAGATGGTAATATTAATTCGTTTTTCCAAGAATCTTGACCTAGTGCCAGTATTTTATTCCAGTAGGAACCAATTCACAAATACCACCTCATAACCAACCCATAAGAGTTAAGTTTGCCTGCTTACACACATTTACGTGGGTTTGTCTCGCTGCCATAACCTCCATTCAACTTAGTTCCAGGCATCATCAGGCTGGCTTACTTCTTTGTATTCTTTCCCCAACCAGTTTCTTTGAATGCCAAGGTGCCTGAGAGACCAATGAATTCAAAGATCTTATGTCTGGCTTCCAATCATGTAAAGCAGCATTAAAAAACGCTCCTTTGGGATGGATGTGTGGGTCCAGATAGTGTGTAGGTCCTCTCCTAGACTGAATGAATTAGAACAGCTGAGCATGTGGCCCAGGCCAGCCAGGGCTGACCACTGCTAATGAAACTTTAATGGTAAGAATGTGGAGAGGCATCATCTGGCCTCTACAGAGGGGACTGGCTTTTAAAGAAAGAGATTTTCAGTGGTGGCCAGACTTCTTTCAACCCTGTATGCTAGTACGAATATGCATGAAGATGGTATGGAACCTCTTGGAGAGAATGTACACAAATGAGAAGCTCTGAAAGCAAAGGAAGCAAAGTCCTGGGATGCTATGGGAATAGGTTCAGAAAGCCCTAACCCACAGTTACAGAAGGAAAGAACTCCACCAGGGTACAGAATGAAATTTCTCACTGGAAAATATTTATAATTCATATACATCCACATAAATAATCCTACAGTATTCTAAAATATCAGGACAGTGAGATTCTGAAGATAGCCTAAAAGTAAAGATGTTATCTGGTTATACCGAAGCTCTCTCTCTCTCCTATCTAAACATGGTGACTGAAGAGATGAAAGAAAATCATCAAGGGGAGAAAGGCCGTGTGCAGGTAGAGAACAGTGGGCAGCAGGGAAACAAACTGTCTCCGGCAATCAAAGCCCAGTGGTCTGGGTCTTCTCTAACCCTCCTCGTGGTCCCTGTCATTTCTGATTCATGATATTAGATATACTACCAAGATCCATAGGGTTGGTGCTCTCTGTTGCACTTTCATTTCCTTATCACATCCTGTTTGTGCTTCCTCAAATTCTTCTGTTGTAATCCTAACCCCCAAGCTGATGCCAGTAGGGAGTGGATCCTGTGGAAGTGATTGAGTCATGAGGGTGGAGCTCTCAAGAACGGAATTAGTGCCCTGATAACTAATCAGGGATGCTCAGACTCTGCAGCCTCTGAGGACACGAAGATTATTCAGCCCTCACGTAAAAGATGGCCCTCACCGGAACCTGACCATGCTGCTATGCTGGCAACTCCCCAGCCCATACAATTATGAGGATTAACTGTATATTATTTGCAGGCCACTGAGTTTGTAGGTGTTTGTTATAGAAGCTTGAATAGACTGAGATATTCCTGTCTTAGTTAAGAAACTGAGTAACATATTAGAAAATAAACTAAAAATCAGTTCCATTAATACCAGAGGGCTCTAAAGTTGGAATGAAAAGTGAGAGAAACTTGCTCTCCAATTAAAACATTTAAAAGTGGGTTTAAAAAAAGATTTATTTTTGTTTAAAAAGCAGATTTAGTGACAGAAGGAAAGACAGAGAGAAAGATCTTCAATCTGTTGGTTCATTCACCAAATGGTTGCAATGGCTGGAGCCATGCTGATCTGAAGCAAGGTGCCAGGAACTTCTTTCAGGTCTCCTACGTGGATGCAAGGACCCAAGGCTTTGGGACATCCTCTGCTGCTTTCCCAGGTCACAAGCAGGGAGCTGGATCAGCAGTAGAGCAGCCAGGACACAAACCAGTGCCCATATGGGATGTCAGCACTTGGAGCAGGAGGATTAGCTAGTTGAGCCAATGCACTGGACCCATTAAAAGTGTTTTTAAAATGTAAGGTATTGCAATTTAAAGAAAATCACCTCCAAGACAGACTAATAAGATAATAAAATCTACTTCCTGTGCTAGAACTTGTCAGGCAAACTTATAAAACACAGGTGAGTAGGGGGAAAAGCTCAACAGTAAATAATTCATATGACCCTTAGGAAAAGCTACTGAAAAATCACAACTGGCTTCAATTAATCACTGCATGCAAACACTGTTGTGGCACACATATTATTGGTTTCATTCTAAGTTATGATACAAAATGTGAACACTTGTGCAGACAACTATAATCTATAATTTTGACTTACACTTGAGTTGCCTGTATGATTTACCTAACTTGACAAAATGTTTTCATTTTAGGGATTCCCATTTAAACTCACAGAAATATCATATTGCTCACTAAAAATTTCAGAAGTAAAAACCAGTATTCCGGGAAGTTGCTGTTGACAGCATGTTTCCCTGATCCTGCAGATGTATATTTTTCAGAATTATTTGATGAAGATGATCAGAATTTAAAAATAAGGGTGGGTGGAAGCCTTTGACAGTCTCCTTAGAGAACTCCAGAGGGTAATGGTCCTCTTATTTCTTTTCCTTTTTTCTTCAATGCAGAATCTGATTCTCTAGACAGCTCACTTAAGATAACATAGAAGTTCTTCCCCAATGCTCTTTTGCTATTCTATCTTTTCTGTCCCCAAACTGGATAGTCTCCACCTCACTGGAGCTGTGGAATCACCGTCACAGCAAGGGAAGCAGCGAGGACCTTCCAAGTCACTGAACCTGACTTCACAGACAGTGAGAGCACAGATTCTGAGATGTCAGTCAGCTCACCAGCATTGAGAAGCCAGTCAGGTGACATCAGACACCAATAGACATCAGTGAAACTGCAGAACCGCTTAGGAGCAACAGGAATCGGCATCAATTTATGAGCTTAAACAATGACAACAGTTCACTCTCTGGGTGTGCATGCTGAGAGAAAGAATTGCTCACTTCCTGGGCCCTAAATGTGATGAGCATGAATCGAATCAATTGACAATTTACAATGAGAGAGAGAGAGAGAGAGAGAGAGAGAGACTTCCTAGGACTCCTTTCCTCTATGCACTGCCCCCAGCACTGCCTCTTCAACTCTGCTTGCCACTCATCCTTCATTTTAAACTCCCAGATTCCTCAAAAGAAAAAGTATCCTTTGAACATTTCCCTTTTCTTCGTCAAATGTCTGGAAATAAACAAAAAATCAACAACATCAAATGCCAATTGTCTCCATTACCTAAACTTTCCAACCTGTTACTAAGTGCAGTTAATAAAATTGAGAACAAACATCCCTCCTCATGTATGCTAAAAAATTTACTGTAATCTTACACCAAAATAAAGGGACAGATTTTGACAAGGGTGCCAATGCCCTTCTCTAAATCACTTGTGAAATGGCGTTTCCTACAGGCCCATATTTCATGAACTTAGCAAGTCTCTACTCCAAGGTCATTTCCAAATGCTCTCTGTGTGCAGAGTAGCGTGGGGGAAACAGCACCAGCATGGCACCGGCTCAATCCTGTCGTCATGACAGGAGCAAGCTTGCTGCAGAACAGCCGCCTTGCTGCACATCAGAAGGGTGAGTGCGGAGTGTGCCAGGAAAACTGTATGACCCGAAGTGTTCCAGAAACGCAGGTCATAACATCTTTTAATTACCCACTCTCCTTACAGAAGGTTGATTTTCACATTTTTGCGTAAATGTCGCATATTCGTGCAGTGTGAAAAAGCAGGTTAAAAAGTGTGGTAAGTGAGTCTGTGCATATGTCTTCAATTGACTGTGGTGCTGAGTGCCAGACGTCAGCTAGGCCCATCACACTGTAGGTCTGTGTAGAAGCCTAACTTGGAGGAATGTAGTTGCTATAGCTGCAAATTAAACAAATAAATGAGACACCGTGGAATGCAGCAAAATATCTGTGGTCTGATTAGTTCACATTTGCCATATGTGTGAATATGAGCAAATTCTGGGTGTAAAGCCCTTTCCAGTAGGTGCAACTGAAGAAAATGCTTTTAAAAAATAAAGAAGCTTTGAATTACTGATTCAAGGATAAATATCTTACATTTTATATACACTTTTTAAAGAGTCTCATTCACTTTTATAGTTAGGAGTATCTGCAAATTCAGTGTTGCTAAAAATACAAGATTTCTACCAGGCCATTTTTCCCCTTGAGGCTTTTGAGTTTGCCACTAATTTGCTATTTGTTATTTGACAATAAGATCAGATGGTTAGCTGTAGGAAGACTTGTTTTGTTGTATTTTCTTGCACAAGGCTGATGTTTATTAGGCCTGCTGCGTGGATGGCACCATGTGGTTGGTACCGTGTGATGTGCCTCCATGGTCAACCCCAAAAATTCCTACAACAAGCTACATTTCCCTCTCATGGAGAAAGTTAAGATGAATTGGAGTTAAGAACTCTGTTCTCCTGAACCTCTTCAATCATTTACACTAGGCTGTATTCACAGAACAAGACAACCAGGTCTGTATCGATTTAGTGGGACCTACAGAAAGTTAACCTGGAAGAAAACAAGTGGAATAAAACAGGCACTGTGTATGCAGTGATGGTAGCCACACAGGAAGGCAAAGGAGCGTTTGCTCCCATCAGTCTTCCAAGGCTGACACGGAGTCAGTCTTTCTACGCGAGACAGCAGCAACAAGAGCAGCTAACAACAGATTGCTAGCTCTGTCACCAAATCAAACGAACTCCCGTATTTGATAAGGACGAAAGGGGCTGAATTTTAGAAAAACAATCCCACCACTCTCACCAAAAGGATTTTTTCTTACACCAAGGTTAGAACTAATATTAATGAGATCATTGTATGCAAGCTAATTCTCTGGATTCAAACACAGAGCTGGTTAAAAAACAGGAAAGAGAAATCATCCTTGCATAAATTAACAAGGAAAATAACTTATTTTTATCAACAATATAGAATTTATCCTAATGGGATATGGCTGAGGAAATATAATAATGCATGCTTAATGGTTTCTCTGTAATTAGTCATTACAAAGGCTCCAAGGAGAGGTCCAAAGGTCCAGAGAGGTCAGCTAGCTAGTGATCTACTTCCAACTTGGCCATTCATGAGATGTGTGAACTTGAACAATTTATTATGCTGTTCAGTGTAGGTCAGCAAACACAGTTAGCTTGAATGGAGAAAACTGATCCTAGATATAAGTTAACAAGCTTGACAAAGATGCTATAGGGTTCTAGCATGGATTACTAAATGGCTAGAGTATGAAACCCAGAAAATTAAGTGGTGATCATTTAGAACTAATTTAGGGTCACTTAATGAAAATTATCTTATTTCCTATCTAAACAATGCAGCCAGATGGGGAGATTAACAAAATGTGACAGAATTGTGCAATCAATGATTTATTCATGCATCCTTTAAAAAAATCCCATTCTCTAAGGGCTACTATGAGTCAAGCACTCAGGCACTGAGCCAGGTGATAGGAATACACAAAGGAAGCTAGGATCATTGGCCTTGCCCTCAGAGATCATGCAGTAAAAATCTGCAAACAAAGCACAGTGGATACTGAAGTCAGACGTACTCATTGGGGAAAGAGGTTCAAGCAAGGGACAGCCAAGAGACAGGTAACATACACCTGAGTAGGAGCTGCAAGGGAGTACATTGCATTCACAAGAATCAGCAAGGTTTTGACAGAAATATGAAGGCTTGGCATGTCTTCAGTTCTGGAGAGCAGATATAAGGGACAGCGTAGGTATGGCTGCCTGTGCTAACAACAGATTAGAAAGGGACAATACTGAAAACTTCACCTTGAGAAGAGGTCTACATGGGCTAAGGAAAGTTAGCCAAGACTTCAGTATACCTAAAGGAGCACACAGCCTGGGGACAAATTCAGGAGTTTATTTTTTAATGGGATTTTAATTTTTTGAAAACTTCATTTGAGAAACAGAGAGAGAGCAAGAGAGAAGACAAGGGATGGAGAGGGAGAACTAGCTGCCAGTTCACTCCCCAGGTGAGATGAGCGATGATGAGAGCCTGAACTAAAACAGAAATGACAGAGATTATATGGCTGGAACAGATTCAGCGATTGCTGTGGAGTTATAACTGATGGCCCTTGTCATCTAACCATGGAGGGAAACATCTTGCCAATCCTTAAGAGGAACAGGGAGACTCAGAAGAACAGTAAACGCTGTGAGTTTTTATCAAGGTTTTTATCTCAAGGCCCTCATGTCAATACAGAGGATGATGCCCCACAGGGAGCTGGAGCAGAAAGTACAGACTGGAGAATGGCCCCTTTGATGCACATCACGGGATGAAGTAACTGTCAAGAGAGACCCACTCAGAATAGAACAGTAGAAAAAATGGAGGTTCTTGCAGACTGGAAGAAAGGAGTGAGCCAGTGCGCAAGAGGAATTAAATAAGAGACTTGGTTCCACCTGAGAACCTTTCCTACACCTCAAGATCACTCCATGGTTGTGGTCAGCTGCTGAGGCTCCAACACAGGCAATACTCTGGTACTCCGGCAGGTAAGGACGCACAAGGTAGTTGAGAAGCTCGAGGTGCAGCATGGTATATGAACCACATGACTCTGGGAATCACAAGTCTAAGACTCAGGAATTCTGTGGTTCCATAATAGAAAATGCAGCTTCTATAGCTTCTCGGCCTTTTGGCTAAGATCAAGTGTAGAAAATGCAGTTTCTTTCCACTTCTACTTTCTTTGGCAGCAACACTGACATGTGCTGAGGCTATATAAGTAGGAACTTTCGCCAAGGAGTTTGGAGCTGTGGCTAATGGATCATTTATCTGTCTGTTGCAAAGAAGTAAAGCTAGGTCCTGGGACAACACCTGCCAGCCTGCCTCCACCCTCTCACTAAATATGATGGCCTAAGGGCAAATAAATGCAAAGCATATGAATTAAGTTTGCTTTGGAAGAGCTGCAGATTTAAGGATTAGGGAAGAAAATGCTTGAGTAACCACACTTTGGGTTTTGCTGACCCCAAAATATCTGAATGTAACTTACAGACCTTTTCATGAACTAGTCCTGGGCCTGCTCATCTTTTAACATAAAGCAAAAAAAAAAAAAGAGGAGAGTACAGTCCAAATAACTAGATTAGCTTTGAATTCTACCTTTGCATGGAAAATTAGCTCTACACACGGGTTTCTGTTGTCATAAATCTTCTTAACATATTGCTGTCAAGAGGGATGTTCAGTATACAGGTTAAAATACCCACACACCACATTGGAGTGCCTGGGTTCTATTTAGCTCACTTCAGCTTCCTGCTAATAGAGACCATGAAAGGAAGAAGTGATGATTTAAGTAACAGGGTCCCTGTGGCTCACATAGGAGATCTGGGTTAAACTCCTACTTCTGTAACCCAGCAGATGAGTATCTGTCTGTCTCTCTGTTTCTCTCTGCTCTTTCCCCCTCAATAAACACACATAATTAAAAAATGAGAAGAAGAAGGAGAAAGAAACAAGCATTGCCTGTCATTCTTCCAAACACTCAGATACAATAATACTGGTAATGAGCAGCATTTTTAGTATGTTGGATCTGAGCTATTATTTATCTGACTTTAGCTTCCAGGTGACCAGCAATGTATTCTCTGAACCCAAGGTCGGGCTCTTACAGTTGCAGCAAAATATATACAAAATAGGCCACCTGAGAGAGACAGCAGTGTTCTGCTGCAGGGCAGACAGGAGTAAAGAGGGCAGTGACTGGTCATTGAGGAAGGAATAAATGATCTGGCCTTGCAGTTCATGCAACATATGGGAGGGAAAAAAGGGAATGGGAGAAGTCAATATACATTGAAACATCCTCAAAAAGAGAGCAGAAAAAAAGTTTGAAATTCACACATGACCTTTCCATAATATGCAAGTTTCATGAATACAGTAGAATTCCTAACATGCATGGATTTTGAAATTTTTTTGCATATGAATATCTTTTGATTTCTTTTCATCTTGCTATATCTCAACTCATTCTGTCTCCTTTTTTTCCTGTTGGTATCTCTGTTTTGTTTGTCCATGATATAATCCCTCTTTCTCTTCTCTTGTTCATTCACCAGCCCATATCTCCTCTCTCCTATCACCTTCTTATCTTCCAGTCTTCTTTTTTTTCCTTTCAGTTTCATCTCTGTACTTCACAAATAGCTTACAGTTTACTCAAGCATTCATTTAAAAAGAACATATTTTCTTCACTTTGCAATATATCTGGTTCAAATAAAAATAGAACAATTGGCAATGATTTAAATTGAATACCTTCCCATTTGTTACTCTTTCAAACAGAATAATCAAATCTTCATGTCAAAATGCAAATGTGTAATCTATAACACAGAAAATTGGACCTGGTGGAACTAAAGATCACACATGAAAATTCACAATAGAAAAAGATTCAATATTAAAAAAGCTTACACACAAGAAGAGGATACAGCAACTCTGAAAATATCTGCCTCCGTGTAAATTTCCTTCTTTTGCCTAGGTTTCAGAGTCTTATTTGTTTTGGAGTCTTACTGGGAGATTCAATTGACAGACCTACAAGAAAAGCCTAAGAAATTTCTGACTTTTTTTTCCAGTTTCTTATTTTTATTTTTGGAAGTTTCCATACTCTATTGTTACTTTAGAAACTGAGAAGGCCAGTTTTATCCTAAATAGTGTTTATTACAGTCATGCAAACAAAAGTTTACTTTGGGAAACATGTAGTGTCTGGGTGACACACATTCTGCAAACAATGAAGTACACAATCAGTGGACCCAGAACTGAACATGTTCCATGAGTCAGGCTCTTCCAAGGAGAATGTCAAAACCAAGGTCCTGTAAACCAGCGATCACCACAGGGGTATCTCTTGTCTTTTCTTCTGGGAAGGACAGATGGACAAACTTTTTCAGTAATTACCAAATGTCAAAATAATATTGAACAGAATAAATGGATACCTATCTTAAAGTTCTCTTGAGACTCAGTTACAATTGCTTCTCGGCCTTTTGGCTAAGAGCATGTGTAGTTATAACTTGGCTCTAGAGCAACTGGCAAATCAAACATGATTTACATGGGGGATGAAGAACCTCCGCTGTGATTTCAAGATGAACAAGATCTTGCCTTCTTAAAGATCTGTGGTAACAACAATAGTAATGCCCTCACCCACTGCTGCTTGCCCTGTCCATCAATTAGGTTTCCAAAAAGTAGAGACACTGCCTTATTGTTCTTTTCCCTGACAGAGTGTCACTCACGGACAGTCTGCAATCTCTGTAGAGTTTAGATATTTACGTTTCCATTGCTTCTAATACCTCCTCTGTTGACAATGCTTTTAAAATTTTCATCTGCAGAAGGTTCAGGTTTTCACATTTGTAGTCAAGACACAGGCCAGAGTCTTGACACTGATGCCACTTGCCACAGTGCAGTGCCTTGGGACTGTTTTAGAGACTTGTGCAATTGCCTCCCTACCAGCCTTGCTCAGTCTCAAACACACCAGTCGCATCCTTTAGAACTGAATGTTTTGCATCAGGCATGTGACTCAGTGGTTAAGATGACAGTTGGGGTCTGTATCCATATTGAAGTGTCTAAATTTGAGCTTCAGCTCTAATTCCAGCTTCTTGATAATGTGCATTCTGGGAGATAATAAGCGATGATTCAAATACTTGGTTTTTGACACCCACCTGGAAGACCTAGATTGAGTTTGGGCTCCTGGATTTGGCCTGGCTCAGTCCTGCCTACTGCTGGCATTTCAGGGGAGTGAACCAGCAAATGGGAGTTATCTCTGCCTCTCCCTCTTTCTCTTTCAAATAAAATTAAAAGAAATTTTAAAAATTTCATAGAACCGCCCCACACACACAACCAGCAAATGTTTGTATTTCTCTCACCCTATAACCTTACCATATCCAGCAGAGTATTTCATATAGTGTAGGCTTTCAATCAATGTTTGTTGGATTGAATCAAATCAAAGTTCAGCCTTCACACACTACAGGTTACATTCTGTCTACCATAGCTACACAGGCCATTCTTCACCACATTTTGCAAATAGATTCATTTGCTGGCACCATCCTTGATCACCAGCGGACTCAGGACAGAAAGTGTTAGCAGAACATGAATATAAACATGACATTGTTCCATGTGTCAAAAACAAACACACAAATACCCTTTTAATCATAAGCATTTAGTGAATGTGCAATGGGCATGACATGCTGTTTAAGCTGATGGGAATATGGAGATATAGGGCTGCAAAAAAACACAGTCTTTGGTTTTGGATACTGAACCAGCTCCATTGAAATGTACTATATTTTGTGTTTATATTTTATTATAATAAATTAAAACTCTTCCCTCTATGTTTCCTTCCTTTCCTGCTATTTTCATGCAGCCTAAGGAGATTCCATATTACTGTTCAACTCATCAATGTACTCATTTCCTCTTCTCTTCCTCAAATAAAATCTAGTATTGGCCACTGAAAGAAAGGAGGTAGATAATAGAAAAGACAGAAGACTTGCCATTAGTTCCAATCAAGCCTAACTTCTGGTGACAGTAGTGTAAATCAGAATGAAAGGCCTAGAGCTTTAGATCCTCTGAGTTCTCTGATCGTTGCTTTTTAGCACTTTTGTGCGGGGCAGCTGAATACTGCAAATACACATCTAAACTGATGCTGCCTTCTGAGACGGCTAGTGCTCCCTGCATGTCAGGCCTGTGGTTCAGGGCTCCAGATATCCAGAAATTATGTTGAGACTATTCAAACGATGAATAAGATTCTACATGAAAAATAGGGGATACTCTCTCTTGGAATCTTTTTTTTTTAAAGATTTATTTATTTTTATTGGAAAGTCAGATTTACAGAGTGAAGGAGAGACAGAAAGAAAGATTTTGCCTCCATTGATTCACTCCTGAAGTGGCCACAATGGCAGAGATGAGCCAATTCTGAATCCAGGAGCCAGGAGTGTCTTCCAGGTCTCCCACGCAGGTGCAATGTCCAAAGGCTATGGACTGTCCTCAACTGCTTTCCTAGGCCACAAGCAGGGAGCTGGATGGCAAGTAAAGCAGCTGGGACAGAAACAGGAGCCCACATGGGATCCAGGCACATGCAAGGCAAGAACTTTAGCCCCTAGGCTACCATACCGTGCCCTGTCTTGGAATCTCTTAATGATAAAAGGCAATGACTGTGCACCATGCATTTTCCAAGTTTCCTACTCTGATTCCTCAATATCCCCACAGATCAGCCATGAGCAGACTCAAGCCTGTCTCAAGTTATCTTTCCTGTCCTTCACCGACTGATAAGTGACACGCAGGCACACCACTGAGATGCCCAACATACCTTCTGTGTGTTGCTACCTTGACACTTCAATTGAGACACTATCCCACTGGTTCTGTCCGCCTCTCTTCTTCTCCCTCACTTTCTTCTCCACTTGCTTGGCTGAACCTGATCCCAGGCAGTTTCTCCCATATGTTGGACCCTATTTGGCATGGCAGTGGACAGGTCATCCCATCTCTAGGAAGTAGCAGTGCAATAAATGCTTAATTTTATGTCTCTCTTAATGTGATTTTCATGTCCATGTTGGAGTGATCCCTAAGCCCCCCCATAAGGGGGACTTCCTCCGCCACCTACAACCCAGACAGACAGGCCTACTGGGCCACAATCATTCACAAAATATTGAGAAGTTACAACCTAAGATAATAAGATACTAAATGAATTGTCTTGCTTCTCACTGCCAGATTTTTTTTTTCACCACAAAGCGGGAAAAAAAAAAGGAAGAGAGACTGGACAGTGGCAGCACAGAGTGTAGCAGGTAAAGGTGCCACCTGTGAGGCTAGCATCCGATATGAGCACTGGTTCATGTCTCAGCTGTTCCGCTTCTGATCTGCCCCTCTGCAACGAGAGATGACCCACATGCTTGATCCACTGCTACCTATACTGGACACTAGATGTTTCTGGCTCCTGGACTTGCCCTGGCCTAGCCCCAGCTGTTGATGTCATTTGGAGAATGAACCAGTGGATAGAACATCTCTTTCTGTTTCTTTCTCTCTTTGTAGTCTGACTTATAAATAAGTGAAGAAGCCTTTTTAAAAAGGGATGATGAATTTATGATTGTATAAATAGTAAAAGAGATGTATTTATAAATTTTAAATCAAATATTAAGATATTTAGTGAATGCAATTATAAACGTTGATTATAAAATTTGTCTTTCCTTTATTTTGACAAAACATTTTTCTGCCTTCATTTCAGCATATTTGCAACATCTATTGTTGGGCCTGGCATGATGGCCTAACAGCTAGATCCTTGCCTTGCATGCACCAGGATCCCATATGGGCTCCGGTTGTGTCCCGGATGTACTGCTTCCCATCCAGCTTCCTGATTGTGGCCTGGGAAAGCAGTCAAGGATGGCCTAAAGCCTCAGGACCATTCTTCCCCAATGGGAGTCAGGAAGAGGCTCCTGGCTCCTAGCTTCAGATTGACTCAGCTCAAACTGTTGTGAACACTTGGAGAATGAACCAGCAGATGGAAGATCTTTCTTCTTTTATTTCCTTCTCTCTGTAGACCTACCTTTCAATAAAATAAATAAATCTTATATTTCTAAAAATATATAAATCATCACAAAATTTGATATATATTGAAAATAATAATCTGAAAGAGTATTTGAAAATAAAATATAAACAAAAAGCACATATTTTAATATTTTAAGCAGGATTTATGCATTAAAATAAAATTTTGAGTTGATTAATTTTTATATACTTAAAATGCTAAGCATTGATAGAGGGCTGATCTCCAGAATATACAAAGAGCTACAAAACAACCAAAATGTCAAAACAAACAAGCCACTCAAGAAATGGGCACGGGAAATGGGCAAACACTTCACAAAGGAACAAACCCAAATGGCAAATAAACATATGAAAAAATGCTCAAGTTCCCTGGCAATAAGGGAAATCCAAATTAAAACATCAATGAGGTACCACCTAATGCCAGTAAGACTGGCCCACATGAATAAAAGCACCAACAACACTTGTTGGCGAGGTTGCGGGGAAAAGGGATCTTTACTCCACTGCTGGTGGGGCTGCAGGCTGGTACAGCCTCTATGGAAATCAGTATGGAGAATATTCAAACAACTCAAATTCAACATACCGTATGATCCAGCAATAGCACTCCTAGGAATATATCCAGAACAATTGTTTTATGGGAAACCAACATGCACTCCTATGCTCATAGCAGCACAATCAGTAATTGTAAAAACATGGAAGCAACCAAAATGCCCATCAACAGAGGATTGGATAAGAAAGCTATGGCTCATCTACTCCATGGAATACTACTCAGCTATTAAAAAAAACAAAATGCAGTTCTTTGTGGCCAAATGGGCCAAACTGGAAACCATAATGCTAAGGGAAATGAGCCAATCCCAAAAGGTTAAATACCACATGTTTGCCTTAATTTAAGATGATATGATCTTATGTATAACATGTTATGTTATGAATGTTATATGTTGTGTATAAACTAAATTGAAGTATAGGTGAGGTGGTCACAGAAGGTGGCTGGGAACTCGTATTTACTTTCAACATGTTGGTTACTCATTACTATGTCAATTAATTCCATAATGAGGTAAATTTTTGCTGATGGTATGATGGAGCTCTCAATTGACTGGGATAATACTCTGCTAGCTCTGTCTTCAGACCAGAGAGGGTATACCTAAGAAGATGTTGAACTTGACTGGACAATAAGATGCTGGACTCTATGTTTGGTGTATGCTTGCAATGGGGGAATCTCAACTGAACTTGAGCTGTGGTTATGCAACAAGGTGGAGGAATCCACCATGGTGGGAGGGTTTGGGGAGGGGTGGGAGAACCCAAGTATCTATGTAACTGTGTCACATAATACAATGTAATAAAATAAATAAATAAATAAATAGTTAAAAATGAAAAAAAAAGAAAATAATCTAAGATAGCTTAAAGGAAATATAAATTATAAATAATTAGTAAGCCTTTAACTGAAATTGAAACAAGATTAAAAATATTTAGTTAATTTTCTGAAATTTCACAGAATTTATTAACCAATTCTATATAAAGTCATGACTCTAGCACTGAATGTTCATTTCTCTCTTTTTTTAAAGATTTATTTATTTTTATTGCAAATTCAGATACACAGGAGGAGAGATAGAGAGTAAGATTTTCTGTCCGATGATTCACTCCCCAAGTGACCACAATGGCCAGAGTTGAACCAATCCGAAGTCAGGAGCCAGGAGCAGCTTCTGGCTCTCCCACACGGGTGCAGGATCCCAAGGCCTTGGGCCGTCCTCGACTGCTTTCCCAGGCCACAGGCAGGGAACTGGATGGGAAGCTGGGCTTCCAGGATTAGAATTATCAACCATATGGGATCCTGGTGCATTCAAGGCTAGGACTTGGTAGCTGCTAGGCCACCACACGGGGCACGAATGTTCATATTTCAATTACCAATCTAAAGACTCAGCACCATGTCTTATGTATATTGTGTCTACACTTACAGATATACATAAATTTGGGAATTACAAACTATCATATTGTAAACTATTCTTTAGCCATCATTTACAATTTCTTTTGTTGGCAATACTGCAAGTATGAATTGGAGCAAGAAGAAAAGGAAAGTAACAGTCATGTACATTTGCTAGGAAAAAAAATTTATCATGAAATAATAATCTATTACGCTCATTTAACTTGGTAGATTTGACATTAACTTATCTTCTCCCTTTCATAAGTATTTGTATTGCTCAATTCTTCCTTGGATTTCTAAGTCATGCTTGTCTTCAAGATTAAGAACTGTATCTCACCAAAGTGAATCAAGGGAAAACTAAGAGAATCAAAACCAAGTTCTAATAGCTACACACATGCTTAATAAGCCATTTGTTTTAAGCATTAAAAATTTAAAGCAGGATCTGCAAAGGTTGTGATTGATTCTCTGGCTGAATGTAACACGGAGCACTGTGTAGTTTAGGGATGTAAACAATTGACCAGGCGATCCAAGACTATACCTCTATAGCACGAAATATAATGGTTTCTTCTCAGCTAAAGTCAGGAAAAAACAACACATTATTTCACTTTCAGCAGCAGACAAGAATGGCGGATGTCTCCCTTTTCTGGTACACCTGAGTTTGACCCTAACTGAAAGTTACCTCGACAACCTGACCATTCCTCCTCTTGGGAGGTCACACCACAGTGGTGACGGTTGTTTGTACCACAGTGCACCTGTTTGGTGACCGAGGCCTGCTCCTCTTTGACAATGCTTTTCAGTTTGGTGTCCGGAAAGGGAATTTACAAAATCCAGCTCTGCTTTCAGGAGTCAAGAATGCCCTGAAAACTTTTTCTTAAAATATCTATTATCAATTGCTTTCTCTCAGTCTTAAACTATGCCACATACTTTGAAACTAAATTTCAGAGTAAGCAAAGAAGTGTTTCTTCTAAATTTCGATTTACAATTGTAAAAGCTATTACAATGCCATAATTTCTATTAAGTATGAATGCTTTGCTTCAGACAAAAATATAAACTTGTAAAAACAATACATACATATTTGAGGACAGAGAGGACCAGATTCAGAATCCTTTTTTATCTTCCTTTAGACAAAGGATGGGGGATTATATAACCTTGCTGGGCCCGGGTTTTTCACCTGTAAGTGAGCTAATATTCATAACTCCTGATTCATTGTGCCATTGTGGATATTAAACCATACAGTCACTGCAGAATGCCTAGAACATCACAGATTCTCAAAATATAACAGTTATTAGGATTGACAAGCAAGAATTGTGGAAGTCGGCCACACTGAGTTCCCTCATCAATGTAATAAATATGTATTGATCCTAGCAAGTGCCACACAGCTGGGAAAATGCTTAGCATTCAAAGGCTGCTTTGCTGTACCAGGAGTTTAGCATTTTTGTGGAGATACAGACATGCCTAAGAGAGATATGAAAGTGTTGTGTAAGCACAAATAAAGGAACAGCTACCTCTGCGTGGGGAGTTGGGAAAAGCTTCTTAATGAAGATAGCAGCTATGCTAGCAGGATGAAGAGGAATTTGCCAGGAAAGAATGAGAAGGGCATTTGGGACAGAAGACTGCAGAGACCTGGGCTGCTCACACTCAAGAAAAGGAAAAAAAATTGGAAAGAGCAGAGAAACCACATCAGGCACTTCAGATGCCTGGACTGAAGCAACCAGACCCAGAGGATGTGTCTGAAATCAGAATGGAGGTGCCATGTTAATCCTTTCACTCTATGGCCCTAATTAAACACAAAGAAAATCCTGGTGGTCTGAGGGATGTCATTTTTGACAAGTTGGCTCAAGAAAGGTTCGATCAAAGCCCCTCAGGGCAGGAATGTTTGTTAGTACACATCATTTTCTTAAAATATACCAGAATTTGGGGGCAGATGAGAGATTGTTATTTTAGCACTAAGACTTGTGATTTCCAATGCTTTCTTTCCCTATAATTTCCGTGATGGGTTGCCCTTTTCATCAGGAACACCCTGGGACACATTCTAAAAATTGCTGTAACCAGAATGCAGGCTCCTGAGTTAATGACAAAACAATGCTCAAATCCAGAAACGGAAAGGGAGGATGAGACAACATCTCTCTGCAGAAACCACATTCTCAAAGTTGCTAAGGTGCAAACCATCCAAAGTATTTGATTTGAAACAAGTGAAGGTAACACCAGGGGCTACAGCATCACAGAGAATTTAAATGAGGCATCAGTCTCTCAGCTGCAGGTAGACAACCAAGGATGGGAAGAACCTGATAAGGCAGGCACCTCCACTGCCAAAGGTGTCTGCTAAGCTTTCACAAGATCTCCAAGGGACAGTAATACCCTTCCTGCTCACCAATTTCCAGGTACAACAGTTACCTCCAACACAACCCACTCACATGCCATAAAGTGGAGCCAGGGTTTTGATGATTGTGTAGCTTGGAATCAACCCTTAGGTTCTGAGGGCAAACCTCCTAACGGCTCAAAAATTGATTTCATCCTAGAATGTGCTAGGTGTATTCTAGCACCATTAACACTATGTTGACTTTCCTGCTATAGTACTAATGACTTAATCCCCCGGGGAAAAGCTTTTTGTTTACATTGAGTACTCTTCTCTAGAATCTTGGACGAACTTGTACATATTTAGGTAGATTCTATGGAAAATCTAAATTAGAAGATTATTCTTTAATAATCAAAAAAAAAATTAGAAGATCACTGTTTGTATTAGTTCACTCACCATTCCGTGATTCAGCCACCCTGGGATAAAATTGTCAAGCAGCTTTGGGTAAATCATCTCTCTGTCATACGCATAAATGATCCAGAATACTGCCACAACGAACTGGAAAAGGGAGAGAAAAATCTCTTATTACAAGCTCATTAATGACTCTCTATAACAGACACCTGGCTGGATATCTACGAGTAACCAAATCCTACACGATTTGGGATCCATGATGAAAGATCAATTAGAAAAGCAGCTAAGGACTCGGAGAAGTTCCAGCTTCATTCCTTGCGTGATAACAGTTGGGGTTCTTCTCCTCCTTCTAATCTCCCAACTGTGTCCTCCTAGGGAAAGGGATCTGCAGCTAGGGAGAGCAGAGAGGCCTGTCATCAGGAACAGCTCCATTACAGGGCTAATCATGTTGGTCTGATTCCTCTCCGGGGGGTTTAAAAGTTCAGTGGTGGTTTTAGTCGATCGCGTTCCCTCACTATATGTAGAGTTAGCACACATTCAAGAAACTGTAGACTATGTCCCTTTTCCTTGAACTCATCATGTGGTTTAAATTAATCTTCACGTTCTCAAGTTTCCATTTCACCACTAACAGCATCAAAACCACTGCTATAAAATGTCCCAAAGTCACATTTCCAGCAAATGTATTAATTTCTACAGTCGGAGGGAGGGCTCCAGCTACTTTGCAAAGCAGACTGAGCAGATGGTAAAGGAAGATTCCTAATTCTCTTGGAATAACTTAGAAGTTCATCTGGATTCCAGAGGTTTGTTTTGGCCCATCAGCAACACAGTCATCAAAAAAGAGTAAATGGAGAGTGTTCAATTTATTATTTTACCACTCTCAAAACTAATGGAGAGAAAAGAAGTTCAGGGAAAATAATGAACTGCCGAAGGTCTTAAACTTCAGCAAAGGATTTTTTTTAAGTACATGCTTTTATAACTGCAAAAGAAAAAGGTCTCAAAGGCTTCAAACCCTCGGCAGGGTAATATCACAAGACAAAAAACCTACTACACAATGTAACCACGAGGCACAAAAATGAAACAGAGAAGATTTTTACATCATCTTTTGGCAGTTAAGTCATTCTTGCTCCCACATTTTGCTATCAAAAATAATAAATATTTTAATGTCACTTTAAAATTTTAATTGATCTTTGTTTAGAACGCAGAGACAGGTTTTAGACAGAGACAGATTTCATCCATCTGTTGGTTCACTCCGCAGAGGGCAGGAGCAGTCTGACATGGGCCAGGCCCGCGGTAGGAGCAAGAATTCAGTCTAGATCTCACCCTACCTCAGCCGTCGCTTGCTGCTTTCCAGTGTGCATGCTGGCAGACCGCAAAAACTGCAAGTAAACCTGGGCCCTGGATCTGGGTATGCCACTCTGCAGACTGGCATTCACCGCTGAGCCAACAAACTGCCCCTCAATGCCATTTTTGAATTAACTAGCTGTAGATACTCAGTTGCTCAAAGTTAATAACCAGAAGGGTTCTTTTCAACCTATCTCACTTAGGTAACCTTGACCAAGAAAAAAATAAAAGTCATTCTGGATACCTAGAATATATTTTTTTGTTGTTTTGTAAAACACAGTGAATGAGCATACAAAAGACAACTAACAATTGAAAAAAGTTTAATACTAGATAGGATTCCTAGTTATTTCTCTTGATTTAGATCAACTATTTTAACTGTCACTTTATAAATGTATGACACAAAAACAGAAATATATTATTAGTTGAAGATTATTCTAAGTGTAATGAGTAATTTTTTATTATTCATGATTTTTATGATGTATTTCATTTTAGACCATGTGAATTAAATATCATGGAAAACTACTTTTGTAATATACTTTGTATTTAATATTTATTTTAAATCTTCATTAAATTAACTCTGAACATTACTTTTATCTAAGCATATTGGAAAATAGATTTACATATTTTCCTTTCAAGAAACAGAGAAGTCAAAATTGTCTTTTATCCTTAATAATAGTTATTTGTATATAAGTTTTCACATTTCACAAATAAAATGCATAATTACCTCATTAATTTAATCCAACTACTTGATAAGGCAAACAGACTCTACAATACATTTAATTTAGTTCTATTTCTCAAAAAAAGTATTTGTCAAAGAAAATATACCATCAAAATATTTAAAATCTTGCTATTTTCCTTTTATGTGCATATGTAGGTATACGATGCTAAATAGCAAAATGCGTATTATTTTTTCTTTTTCAAATTCGTGGTTGGGTAAAGGAGAAGTTCATATTGCAAACAATGGATCTGGTGGAAGGGAGTGAGCAGACGTGGTGACATCAAAAAGGCCCTCCTTTTGGATGAGGCAGGGCACTGAGGCAGGGCACTGAGGCAGGGGAAAGAGGCCTGCTTCAGGAACCTGCGAGAGGGGACAAAGATGACATGTGAGAACTCACAAAATAAGAAATCTGGGCGATATTTTAAGTGGCTAGAAGTCAGAGCAAATGAGATGGGAAGAGAAGAAAGCAAAGAAGACTCCAGTCCAGGACAACAACGGAATTAGGAACATGAAGTATACATTCCTTCTTTTTTTTTTTTTTTAAGATGTATTTACTTTTATTACAAAGTCAGATATAGAGAGAGGAGGAGAGACAGAGAGCAAGATCTTCCATCCGATGATTCACTCCCCAAGTGAGCACAACGTCCGGTGCTGTACCGATCCAAAGCCGTGAATCTGGAATCTCTTCCAGGTCTCCCACACGGATGCAGGGTCCCAAAGCCTTGGGCTGTCCTCAACTGCTTTCCCAGGCCACAAGCAGGGAGCTGGATGGGAAGTGGAGCTACCGGAATTAGAACCGGCACCCATATGGGATCCCGGTGCATTCAAGGCGAGGACTTAAGCCACTAGGCCACGCTGCCAGGCCCTCTTTCCTTCTTTGTAATGAGATCGAATCCTTCTGCTCACAGCTGGAACTGAGGCTGCACACACAGTGGAAAGTACTTGGGGCACAGGGAACCAAGCAGGCAGGAATCAGAAAACCTGTCAGGAATCAGGATGGGCGTAGGTCTGTAGTGGAACAGACCAGCCTGTTGTCCAGGGGTTTCATTAAGTCTTGAAAAAGACATTTAGAGTAAGGCTGGGATTTCTAACCACTGTGGTTTAGGTAACTGGGACAGAAAGGCTGAAAGGAACGATGCTCGGAGGACAAATAGCAGCATGTTTAAGTGGTTTCCTGGGAAAGAGCAGTTGCCAGTGACTCACACAAGATGCAACAAATAAAATTACCAGTGAATAGAGTAGACATGTAAGGAAGTACAGCTCTTCCTCTTTTCACATTCTTGTTGCTGAAAAATCTGCCAGCTCTGGGACCCCAGTCCAATTGGGGCTGACAATATGCCCCAATGCCAGCAACACACTGCCAAACTTCATAGCAGAACTCCCTTGCACCTGGGCCTATGCAGCAAGGCCTGACTACTCAAAGTGTGGTCCCATGAATCAACAATGATGTGCAAAATTTAAGCTCTCATTCTGGGGTATGTTTGAGCCCTCACTTCAATTAAGATTCTGAGGTCATTGGTATGCATACAAAATTTGAAATGACTACTTTGGGACCTCCACTCCTGGCTATCTGAAGCTTTGCCACACAGAAAGGAGATGCTGAGGCAGTGGCCATTCTATCTGAAGCTAGATTTCTTTCCCTTCTAGACCAGCACCCACGTGACAGTGAAACCAGAAGTTGCTACCCATAGAGATATGCCTGTCTTCAGGGCATTTGAATGCCTCCTCCTCCTCTGGTCTACTCCCAGGGTGGAGCTGCAATCAAAGTGTTTGGCTTGACCCGAAACGTGATTAAAACCTGTATGTTTCCATTGGATGGAGACCAAGTTTTCCACACAGACAGGAAGTCATCTCAGTCCTGCACAGGCCATTGGTGGAAATCTCTCCACTTTCGCTGCCTAGCACAATCTTCACAGGGAGTGCCAGCCCAACCTGTTCGCAGCTCCCTGCTCTGCTTGAGGGAAGAGGATTACACAGCCCTGAGCAGTAAGGACAGGAATCTGGGGGCCAGGTTAGACATCTGCAAGCCACAGACTCCCTATCTGGTTTTCATTTCCGAAATCGTTCAGCTATGTTAAGTCTTTTGCATTTCTATTTAAATTCCAAAAATCTCAGCTTGTTAATTTTTACAAATACTCTGCTAAAATTCTCATTGGAGCTGTCTGGGCAGCTGAAATTTTAACATCGAATCTTCCAAACCACGAACAAAATTTACATCTCCACTTAGCTAGTCTCTCAACATTGTTACTTGCCAGTGTATGGAGCTGTGTACCTATTGTGTTAAATCTGTCCTTAGGTATTTCAGGCTTTGTGATGTTATCACAAACCTTGTGCAATTGTTTCCTCATTCTATGTTACTAGCTTATACAATGACAACTGGTATTCTAATATTGACATAGCATTGTGTAACTACTGAAATCACTTCATAGTTCCAGTGGCCATGTTGGAAAACATCTTGGATTTTTACATTGACATGATCCACAGTGACCTCTCGCCCTCTTTCTTTACAATGTATATACCTTTGCTTCTTTTCCTTTATTTACTGATCTGCCTAGGATCTTCACTACAGTGCTAAACAGAAGTGATTTGATTGAAAATCTTTCATTTTCCTTATCATAGAGGAAGGATCCAGTGCTTCATCATTTACTGTTAATAGTAGCTGCAGGCCTATCACTCTTTAAAATATCTATCTATCTGAAAGGTAGAGTTATGAGGGGTGAGGGAAAATTGGATGGAAGAGGACCAATCTGTTGATTCACTCTCCAATGGCCTCAGTGGCCAGGGTTGCCAGGTCAAAGACAGGAGCCCTAAGTTCCATCTGAGTCTCCCACATTGCAGGCAGGGACCCAAGCACCAGAGCTACCTCTGCTGCCCTCTGAGGTGCGTAAGCAGGAAGCTAGACTGGAAGCAGAACACCTGGAACTCAAATCAGCACTTAGTTATGGGACACAGACATTCCAAGTGGTGACTTAACACACTGTAAAAAAAACAACTACCTGGTTGTTCTTACTATTCTACCACAGAAGTTGGCAAATTTGACAACCCAGATATTCTTCCCCTGGAGAGCCAGCTGTGAAACATTTACTAACACACTACTGTTGGCAAGCTACTGCCAAATCTGCACTGTAAGTAAGCATGCACAGTGTCTCCAACATATGTAAAGCACAGGGGTCACTACTCAACAGGAAAACTTTAGCTGGCATTTTGATCTCCACGTGTACTGCTGGAGTTATACGCATCACCAAGAGTGACATGACATTGAAGAAAATGTCAGTCACCTCTCTAGTGTCAGGATGCAGGCTTAATTCTGTGACCAGATTCTAAAGAATTCTTTAGCTACAAGCACAGCACAGATGGTAGCTTCTTGGCTTCCTTCCTGATATCCTTTGGATAGTACGGTCATCAACAAACCTAAAATAAGTTTGAACTCTACTACCAGGACATGGATATGGAACCAAAATAGTTTCTCTCGGACAAGCTAAGTGATACTGAAATGCTCCCCTGTGGTAAAGAAACTCCACTGGCCAGGACCAATGGCCAGCTATTTCTCATACTGCACCTGCTGTTTCTTGATTGTACTTTAGAGAAGAAAGAGCATGGTCGCTTTCCAGCCCTTCAAGCTTCAGGACAACATACTGGAGTGACAGCTAGTCATTAATGTCCCCATGTGAACCTCTGGAATTACTGTAAATTAATGGCAAAACACAACTGGATTTAAAACACAACTGGATTTGTGGTTTGTTTCTTTTTGAAAGGAATCTTTCACATGGAATCTCCCAGCAGCTGAAGACTTCAGCTTCTTTTAAGAAGAAGCTTTAATTATTAGTGGGAAATTCTTTGGGATTTAGTACAATTAAAATGCAAAATGTTCCAGAAAGAAGGTTAAAGAGTCATTTAGTTTATAAAGGCTCTTTAGCAAGAACTAAAACTCCCAAACTTGAAAGTGGGAAGGAGAGAGGAGGTGAAAAATTAACACTTTTTTAGAGTCTCCAGCTTTAATAGAATATGGTCCTATGAAACTGCGTTCCCTTTTAAAACTCATAGATTGTGATCAGCATTGTGGTGCAGTGAGCTAAGCCACCTCATCTGACATCAACTTCCCACATGAATGCTGTTTCAAGTCCAAGTTGCTCTACTTTCCATCTACCTCCCTGCTAACACACCTGAGAAAGCAGTGAAGCACAGCCCAAGTCCTCTGGTCCTTGCATCCATATGGGAGACCTAGATGGAGATCTAACCACCTAGTTTCAGCCCAACTTAGCCCTAGCCATTCTGACCATTTGGAGATTTAACCAAGATCTCTCCATGTGCGCATGTGCATGCGTCTCCCTCTCTCTTTGTAACTCTATCTTTCCAATTAACGAACGAACGAATAAATAAATAAATAAATAATTTTTTAAAACTCACGCACTGAAAAAAAATTATTCTCTTTTGGTCTCTATTATCTTGCTTCCAGTGTTCCCTTTCATGATTATTTTTACCATCAGATTTTTCATTGAAGGTCATTTTGTAAAAAAGATTTTTAAATTTTTATTGGAAAGGCACATTTACTGACAGGAGAGATGGAGAGAAAAATCTTCCATTCACTGGTTCACTCTCTTAATAGCCATACTGGCCAGAGCTGAGCCAATCCAAAACATAGTGCCAGGAGCTTCTGGTTCTCCCACATGGGTGGAGAGTTCCAAGGCTTTGGGTCATCCTGCACTGCCTCCTCAGACAATAAGCAGGGAGTTGGATGGGAAGTGGAATAACCAGGATTCAGGATACTATCCAGTGCCCATATGGGATGCCGGCTCTTGCAGGCAATTGAGCCATTGCACCAGGGTCCAAGTGGGAGGTAATCTTTAGTGATATTTCCAGTTGCAGCTTCTGTTTCCAAATATATGAAGCCTGGTCTGGGAAATAAGTTGCATGGTTTGAAGCAGACCTGGTTTTGTCTGTAACAATTCCCACATACATTGGATAATCCTCTTGACCAGATGTTGAATGTCTAGGGGCTCTCCTTCTAGATACTTCTCTCAACCATACCATCTAAATCATCAGCACACAGTCAAGCATAGGGCCACATTCAACGCCACAGTATCTGCCATTCCAGAGCACAGTTTCCAGGACTCATTCCTAGAAGTGTGACATAAATTCCTCCCCATATAATCATGAGTCTGTGAGGAATGTTCTGTTATTTTTGTGCCATCCATTCCTCCTAACTAGTCTACTGCCTTAAACCCAGCATCTCCATATGACGTTGTGATGTACATGCTATTGTTACACCGTTTTTCATGGCTTTCAAGCATCATCTTTTTGGCAGATTTATTATTCCCCTGCATATGTCTACATTTAGACTTATTATTTATCCACATTGGTCCTTACTAGTTGCGCTGAGTAACCTAACAACCAATTCTAATTTCTGCAGTATCCACGTGGCATGATGCTTTCTGACTTTTTCACCAGGTCCAAGAGGAGCTATAGCCCACCTGACTTCCATATAGTCGTCTCCAATTTTTATGCCAGGAATGCTGCTTCCCCAGCATCATATTCCCGACTTGTCTGTTCCTTCAGGTGTAGCCTACACAGCATCTCAGCAGGAAGCCTTCACTTGCTACTTCTCTGTGCCATTACTTTCCATCACAGACTCTGATAGAAAGCAGGTGAACATGGTTGCTGTTCACTTGCTGCTCTTTGTCTGCCTTCCATATGACAAAGTATCAGAGATTGGGAACTTGTCTGTCACTTTCCTTGCTAACTGCCCTTCCTTGCAAGTGCTTAGAACACAGCCTGTGATAAACACTCCTATTTTGCTTAATCAATGAATAAAATTTACGATTGTTTCCTGTGTTCATCCCACCTCACCAACAGCAGAAAAAGAAGTTGCTCTTTCACTCCCTTGACTTTCTTCCTATTGACCTAAGATTTCTCTTTCGTGTTCTTTGTGGATTTTTGATCCCTCCCTGTGTTGGGTTAATAACCTCTTGTTTCCAGCCTATTATTAGAGTCTCTGCCTTCTCAGGTCCTTTATCTATTTATTTCTTTTTATCCTCCAACACTCCAAGAATCCCTCTCTAGACTTCTTGATCAAGTCGGAAGGCCCAAAACTGTCTTTCCTGAAATCAATCACATACAGAGAGAAAGGAAACTGGTGAAAGTAGGAAATAACCATAATCCCACATCACTCTTGCAAGAGGCTGCCAAGTGTTAGGAAAATTAAACATGGACAGAGAAAGACTCTAATGGAAGAAATAAAAGTTACTGGTTCGCTGCCCAAGTGAACAGAAGAGAGAGCTCTCACAGGTGCCACCCCCCACCACCAGGGACGTTAGATGACCCCTGCTGGGAACATGAGGTCTCAGTGCATGGGAGCACTGGGAAATGTTCTCAGCTCTGGCTGGCTTCAGGTGACAGAAGTGATGATGCTGAACATGGAAACAGGCCAAAGTGCCTTTCTGCAGGAGAGGACATAGGTGAGTTAAGGTCAATAAAAGACCCTTGGTAACAAGGCTTAACACACATCTCCCAGCCGCCTGATGAAGACCAAGTCTAGGTCTGCCTGTGCATGTGCTGTGATAAAAGTACGTTAAGGAGCAAAAGCACTGAGGTGTGCTCAGACTGAAACCACTCTCCAGCGCAAGGTCATGGTGGAGAACAAGCAGAAACTCAAGCTGCCCTAGCTCAATTCCCAGCCTATCCCTAGTTCTATCCTGGCTCAGGAAGTACAAACCAATTTATTCAATTGGATGTGGAATAGTCACAAGTGTAGCATATAAATTCATACATATCACAAAAATACATGAAGGAATACTACAAAAAGACTGCCAGGCAACACAAATAATATTATGCCAAAATAGGTATAACTGATGAACAAACAACTCTCCATCAAAAAAAAAGAGAGGTTAAAGGCAAAAAACAAACAACAACAAAAACCCTGCAATTTAAGAGAAGAAAGAGTGAAAGAAGAGGGTAAAAGTGAATTAGACTACCTGCAGGCTGGCTCAGAAATGGAGCAGCTGTGTGACATGAGCTGGTGCTCATCGTGGACATTGGTGCTATAGGAGGCAGGCTAACCCACCACAGCACAATGCTGGCATGAAATAAATTTTCAAAATATGCCTGTTACTTCACTTGAACCTTACACTTGATTGTGTGGTTTTGAATCTTAACTCTGCTTCCACCTTCAGCTTCCTGATGAGGCACACTCCGGGAAGTAGCGGGGTAACTGCTCCAGCCCCCTGGTCTGTGACACCATACAGGCACCCAGGTCGAACTCCAGGCATTCGGCTTCAGCATCTGTACCATCCTGGATGCTGTGGCCATTTGGGAAGTGAAGAAAGTGATGAAGTTCTGTGTTTGCCCCTGTCTCTGTGTGCAGGTCTTTCAAATAAACTTAGGAAAATGGCAACCAATTTAGAAATAATTGTACCTTTTGTTCACATACATGTGTATGATTCTATAATTTTTCATGTTTTCAAACTACTTTAAATGTTGTAGCTTTTTATTTCATGTAACCACATGAAAATAAATGATGAGAACTTTTAAAAGTGACTGAGAAGAACATAAGAAATAAAACACACAAAAAAATAAAAGTGAAAGCCATGTTCAAGGCAGTCAAAGAAAAAGCTGCCTTTCATGAAGGTTGCCAGGGGTTAGCTTTCTGCAGGCCATGGAATAGATACCCGAAAAATCTCTCCTGCTAGAAAATACTAAGTGCTAAAGAAATTACAATAAATATACTTTTGACAGTATTGCTGAACACACAAGAAAGAAAAAGATAGCACTAGGAGAAAGAAAGAGAGAGAAAGCATACGAGGGAGAGGAGGAAGGGAGGAGGAGAAGAGGAAAAAATCAGAACAGTGGGAAACACAGAAGTTGGGACTCCCTTGGAGGCAAACGCTGGTGTCAGAATCACAGGGCTTTGTGTATCTGGATGGCAGGGCTTTGGTGACGCAAGTACTGAACCTGAAGAACCTGCCCCAGAGATAGGCTGCACCCTCAGTGAAAGGGAAAACCATGGAAAACACCCTACATCAGGTTATGACAAATCGTTTTTCATCTCTAACGTTATGTTGATTCCTTTTATCCAGAAAATTTTCTTATCATTGAGTTTTGCAACACTGAGAAAAACTGTTTTTGTTCATTGAATTTTGTATTCTGTGGGGGATAGGTGGAAATACAAGTCCTGCTGGTTAGCTCAAGAGTTGGGGTGGTAATGGGCTGAGCTAGGTATGACCATGGAACCTATCATCACTCATGGGTACAGGGACCAATAACAGTCTGGCCAGGTCCAGACTACAGCACCTGAACGTGCATCCTAAAACAGATTGTGGAGTGGGTCAGGACACAACATTCACCAGCTCACACAAGGCCAAGATGGAAGGGTATACTATATCAGGCTAGGATCTAACATCCACTGGTATGTATGAAATCCGGGTCTGGGAATGGGTCAAGTAGGGGAACGTGGGAAACTCCCCTAGTGGGTCATAACTCCTGCTGGTGATCACACGGTCCAGCTGTGGGGGCCGGGCAGGCTGGGCAAAGTAGCTCCAACTGTTGGCTAATGTGTGGGTTGGTTATGGAAGGGGGCAGAATAGGCAGGGCCGACCAAACCTTAGCTCATCAGCAAGAACAGAAATCAGGCTGCAACACAGGTCATGTCGAGCTTGGCTCTTACACCTACTGGTTTGCATGAGCCAGGAATGGGAACAGACTGAGCAGAACCAGGTTCCATCACCCACCAGAGAGAATTAGGATGGGGAAAATCCAGGTCAGGACAAGTTACAGCATATAAGGCAAAGGCCAACACAGGTGAGGGGTTATGCCAAGGCCAACACAGGTGAGGGGTTATGCCAAGCTGCGTCAGAACAACCACTGGAATGCATGAGATCTATGCCTGAGAACAGGCCTGGTTGGAGAACCAAAGCGAGACCCTGACTGGGTGAGGGTTCTCACCGGTGAGTGCAGGGACTGGAGTGGAAGTTGCGTTCTGGTCTGGATATGGCTGCAGTGTCCTAAATCAAAAGTGTGGACTGGGGCTGGGTGTAATGGACTGGGCTACACTCCAGCAACAACTGGTGCTCTGGAGGACCAGGGTAGGTGTAGGATGGGCTAGGCTAGGTCACTGCCCCTACTGAGCCATGTGTGAGCTAAGTCTGGGTGTGGAACATGTTTGGCTGGGCTGAAATATTCAACAGTTAGAACTGGAGTGGGTTGAAGGCCAGTCAGGAAAGGCCACAGTTCCTGCTAAGACAGGAGGTAGACCAAGTAGGGCTGGCCCATGCACCCACTCGTGTGCATGAGATCTGATACTAGCAGAGGTTCTGATGGAAAAGCTTGGGAAATTCCTCAGTCGGAACATAATTCCTGCAGGTAAATGCAAGAACTATGATAGGCAGAAGCCCAGACCAGGCCAAGGAAAGACACCCACCAGCATACATCTGACACAGGTCAGGGGCAGACCAGGCTGAACCAGTTCACATCACCCAACGGCAAATCTGAGCACCAGAATAGAGTGTGGGTCAGGCTGGGTTCGGTCACAACATATACCAGTACACATTAGGGCTGGGACTGGATACCAGCTGAGTTGGGATAGGCTGTAACCCCTACCAGCATGAGCTGAAATTGGGGGTAAGCTGGGCCTGGCCAGGCTACACCACCCACTGGAAAATGCGAAGGAGAGGTGGGCCATGCCACACTGACCTGCAGCACCAAATCAGCACATGTGAGAACCATGGGGAGAGGGTCAAAGCTAGTAGAGGGAATGTAGAGGGCTCCTCTGCTGGAATACCACTTCCACTGGAGAGCATGAGTTAGGATGGGAGCACATAAGACTGATCAGGGCTATAATACCTGTGGGCCTCATGTGAGCTAGAACAGGGAAAAGTCAGGCTGAGCTGACTGCTCCTACCGGTGCAAGCATAAATCAAAGTGGGCGAGGGTTGGTTGGGCTTTGCCACAGCATCAGCTGGCAGATGCTGGCACTGGAGAATAATTTCATCAAATTAAACTGCAGAATCACCTGGAGAGTGCATGAATCTGGAGTGGGTCCAGTAGTGAAATAGTGAGCACCTCCCTCTTGGTGTACCACTCCTATCGGAGAGCATGAAAAGCAGGATTGGGGCAGCAGTGGCTACATAGAACAGTACCCACCAGCATGTGTGTGGGCTGGATAATGGGGTTGGTTGGGTTGAACTAGGTTTTAATGTATAAAAGCTGAATGGGATGTGGGATAGGGTAGACCAGTCTGCTGTACATACTAGAAAGCATGGGAATCAGGGCAGAGGGTGGGGCTGGTGGAGGTTATTGTGGTTCAATCTGACTAGGCTGCAGCTCCCACTGGTTTGTGTGAGGGCCAAGTGTATGGTGGGCAGGATTGGACTGGACTGCAATACCCATTGGTTTGTGTAGAAGACAGGGCTAGAAACAGAACTGACCCAGCAATTGCAACCACCAGCATAAACATAAGTTGATTGGGGCGACGGACTGTGCTGAACCCTGTGCTGGCACACACACACACAAGAATCAGATCTGGGATCACTTCACATGAAGTTTCTTTGGTGAACCCTCTAACTGAACTGCTGAACTCAGAACACCAACCATGAAGAGAAGTGCAGGTTCCATGGTCTGACCATGGAGTGCATATGTCAAAGGTAAGCCTCCTCAGAGGCTCAGTCAGAGCAGTGAACAGCATATCCAGGTGCACATGGAGGATAAAGCAGTCCATTCGAACCTGCAAAGGACACCTGGTACCACAACAGAGGACGGAGGACAGAACAAATTGATCAACTACCCCAGCCATGTGTTGGCAGTAAAAATCTGGGCAAATGAAGACTCTAAGGTGTCAGTCAGTGGATTCTGGGGAGACTTCATCGTGCTTGGAATGGCGAGACTGACAGCAATTCAGAACCATTGAACTATCAAACCCACCTGAGCAGTGCCCTCGTTGCATGCCCTGGGATGGGTGGGAGGCTGAGTGGGACTTCTCCCTTTATCTCCCCCCTTACGCCAGATACAGAAAAAAAGAGAAAGAGAAGGAGAGAGAGAGAGAGAGAGAGAGAGAGAGAGAGAGGGAATGTGGAAACGTAGCACTTTCCTGTAGCCCTTGACCCTTTGTACCCAAATCAACTATGTAAAGATTATCAAAATAAAATAATAATAAACAAAAAACTGAGCTATACTAATTAATTAAACACTTCAGCATTTGGAAATGTACCATTGTACAGAATACTAGGAACAGAGACTATAGCATATCTCCCAGGCTACCCCTCTTCAGCCAACAGCCCTCTCCATGGGTGTTAGGAATATCACTGCTGGCACTTTTCAGCTGCATTCCTCACAGGATGTTGCCCTTCTCAAGAATAAACTACATTGTTGAAGGCCACGCTCCATCTTCTGGGGCAGTCCAACAGCAATGACTGGCATATGCAAGGATACAAAGATCTAATCCAGCTGCCTCAACGTAGGACAAGTGTCGTGGCCTTTCCCAGATCCAGAACTCCAGTGCGTTTTTGTTAAATATGTACAGTGGGTCAGCTTCCCTCCTGTCGCTCAGGTCCTTACAGGTCAATTTCCCAAAATCTCCACCTTTCAGCATTTCTCCACCTCAGAGTGTATTCACAAGCAGTCTGGTCTAAGACAATGCCATTTATGTAAGAGTATGACAAATAGATGTTGTAAGAATGAAACATTTTTAATAAATACATTTAAATAAATCACTGTAAAGGAAGTTACATAATGTAAACATCCTTTGCAATCCCTACCTACAGAAACAATCGTTATCAAAAGGAAAGGTGTATCTTCCAAGACCTTTCTCTATGCATGTAAAATGCACTCCACATACTATTTCACAAAATTAGGTCATATCACACCAAGTCTCCTACAGCTATTTTGACAGGTAATGAAGGGCAGTTATTTGGCACATTGGTGAGGGCAGTCCTTGACATTCTCTCCTCCCGTATCAGAGTGCCTAAGTTCAAAACTGGTACTGTTTCACATTTCAGCTTCCACTAATGCACATCCTGGGAGGCAGTAAGTGATGGTTAGTCATTAATATTATCGCCCAGATGAAACAATTAGATTAAGGTCCTGGCCCATGACTGCAGCTTAGCCCAGCCCTGGTTGCTGTAGGGCATATGGGGAGCGAACCATTGGTGGAAAAGTTCTCTCTCTTTGTGAATCTGTCTCTCTTGCTCTCTCTCATCTGCTCTCTGCATCTCAAATAAGTGAACATAAATACAATTTTCATAAAATTTAAGGAGGTATTCCATGTTTCTTAAGTGCTCCATAGTAGCCCACAGTACTATTTTGAGCATGGTAGATGTGAGTATTCTGAACACATGAAATCTTTCTCATTTCTACAAATGCTGCAATGGCTGTTCTGTAATGTGTGATCCCATGCACCTATTGGAGTGCGTCGGGTGAACACATCACTGGAAGGGAGGCTCCTACCTCTGTGGTCTCTGTTACCTACCGAATTCCATTCACAGTGTCTCCTTCTTCCTTTCTTGCTCTCAAGGTGTGTGGCCTGACTCAGATCAAGACCAGACTGTTGCCGTCCTTGCCTGCTGCAGTAAACTGCTGGCTAAGCTAACTGGCTTCACTTTATGCTTCATCTTGGCTTCAGAGTTAACTGCAGAACATCCACTAAAGCTTTCCAATGACTCCTCATTGCTTGCAGCATAAGATCACTGTGATTTACCCCCAAAGTTTCCTTCCTATTCCCCCCAGCTTCTCCCAGGTACCTTATTCATTAGGGCATGCATAGCTTCCCAAACTCACCACACACTTCCAAGCATTCCAAGCATACTCCTTTGCATATTTTTAACTCCATATTGAAATTCTTTTTAAAAATTTCTTCAAAATCTAAGATCTGTCAACTGTTATTTTTCATTGTGTAAGTGTTTAAACCTTGCCCATCAATTTCTTGTTAACAGTGAGTACTTCATTCTCTAATGTATCACAGCACTCTGCTTATAAAATTAGTTTCTTTAACTTTGGTTCTTACATGCTCTTCAACTTGCTACTCCCTCCAAGGTATGTGAGAGCTCCTTCTACCTTCACGGCTTCCTGTACATGCTACTCCCTTCATGTTAAGTGCCCCCATCCTGTTCAGCATACCCTCATTTTTGGGATGGGAGGTTTAATGACAAGCCATTTAGGAATCCTCCCCCAAATTGCCCTGCAGTTGGACCCCTTTCCTTTGAGCCAGCTCTAGTAAAACACCATAATGTTCTTTCAAAATACTAAGCAGAGTGATGATATTTGATCTCCACAATCAATGACTATTTTCTCTTCCAAATAAAATGTAAACTCTGTGGAGACAAAGACCATTTCATCGCCTCTCTCTAGCATTGCCATTTCATTGGGTGCTTTATATTTTCATTTTTTTAAAGATTTTATTCATTTTATTACAGCCAGATATACACAGAGGAGGAGAGACAGAGAGGAAGATCTTCCATCCGATGTTTCACTCCCCAAGTGAGCCACAACGGGCCGGTGCGCGCCGATCCGAAGCCGGGAACCAGGAACCTCTTCCTGGTCTCCCACGCGGGTGCAGTGTCCCAATGTACTGGGCCGTCCTCGATTGCCTTCCCAGGCCACAAGCAGGGAGCTGGATGGGAAGTGGAGCTGCCAGGATTAGAACTGGCGCCCATATGGGATGCCGGGGCTTTCAAGGTGAGGACTTTAGCCGCTAGGCCACGGCCGCCGGGCCCTATATTTTCATTCTTAAATTTAATTTTTAAAGAGTCTAAGACACATAAGAAGTTGAAAAACCAACCACATTCCTGTGTTTCCTTCATCCAGCTTTCCCCAGTGATAACATCTTACATAGTCATGACACGAGTTTAAAGCCAGAGCACTGGCATTGGTACGATACTATTCATTCAAGTACAGGCAATATGCAGAGTTTTCCAGTTTTTAGATGAACTCATTATGGAAAAACGTATATGCAGCTAATTAAATGCTATCATAGGGATATAGTTGTATAACTATAGATTGGAAATAAAAGAATTCCACACCACAAAGCAACTCCCTAGAACAACTTCTTTATAGTCATAACTACCTTACAACCTTAGCCCCTAGAAATCAATTTATTTTCCATCCTTACAGTGTAGTCATTCTTACAGAATTATACCAATATCATCCTTCTCAATGCTATATCAAGCCTGGTTCTCATTTGCTTC
Source organism: Ochotona princeps (assembly GCF_030435755.1). Lineage (NCBI taxonomy): Eukaryota > Metazoa > Chordata > Mammalia > Lagomorpha > Ochotonidae > Ochotona > Ochotona princeps. The sequence continues at coordinate 21,343,629 of NC_080832.1, forward strand.
ATCTCTATAATGTGTCGTTTGGATTTCAAAAGCAGGTTGCCCTTTAAGAATCACAACTACGTTAAGGTACCATTGATATTTTTCTTATTTTACAGATGAAAAACCTAGCTTTACAAAATTTTAATAGCTCCCACAGAGGTCATGTGGGCATATAAGGCCACTCGGTAGATTCCCTGTACACAACAAGGCTTGCTAAATCAAGCCCCTTTTGACTTTTGCATTTATGCATCTCCCCACACAACCTTGCACCATCCATCTCTGACCAAGGGCAGCTTCTCCCAGTTGCAAGCCATTGAGGAGTAAGTGGCATCTAGATCCTAACTGCTGAAGACCCCACTTCCTGCTCCAGTAGACTTCTCCAGACAGTCCATGAAACCTCTCTTTGACCCTTGTGGCAAGGCAGTAAAAACAATGTTGGGTGCAGAGAAGTAACTGTGTCAGTGCAGAACCCTGATCTCAATGCAAAGTGCAGTGCTACTTATCAAGGTAGCTGAGCCAGAGCTCAAGAGGGTACAGTTAGGCTTCCTAAGCCCAATCTAATCCCCAGTCAGCTTCCATCAGAGTTGGTAGAATAGCTTCATGTTTGCACAACCATTAAGTCTCAGAAAACTGTGTTTGGACTAAATATTGACTACTTGTCAATTTCCATTACCCATAAGTCAACCACCTCTGTACCAGAGCCCATAACTTTAACTTCCTTAAACACCCTTTATAACTTCATGAATGACTAAATCAAATCTCACAGACTACTTCATAGATAAATCTAGGTCCTCTAGGAAGTCTACAAATAGTATAAATTCAAAGGATCTTTGGTGAGTAAATGTGGTCTATCATTCTATAAAACCTTAGAAAAAATGTTTCAAGCTGGCCATCTGGATATGCAAAGTGTCCAACCGAAACATACAACAGCAGCACAGAATGCAGACACCTTGGGAGCTCCGCTCTTGCCTTTGCCAGTAATCAAGTGTGTCCCTGGAGGTGAAAGTGTCTTAACAAGAATTATCCAACCAGTTTCATCTAGAGAACTCATATCCATGCAACAGTAAAGCAATATTGTTTCAGAATACTTTCTGGTCATGGATGATAATCTGGTCCTTTTTTCTTTTTCTTTTTAATTAATTTATTTATTTTTTTTACAATCTTTACATAGTTAATTAGGGTAAAAAGGTTCAAGGGCTATAGGAAAGTGGGTAAGACTATCATTCCCATATTGTTTCCTTCCTGTTTAAAGGGGGGTATTAAGGGAGAAGGCCCACCCAATTTCCCACCCTCCCCAGGTCCCGGATGTAGGGCATGCTCTGAGCTTCTTGCTCAAGTGGTTTTGTGAGTTCACCAGTTATGAATCTCTGCCAATCTTGCCACTCCAAACATGATGAGGTCTTTGAAGAATCCACTGATTGACATAGTCCATCATAGAGTCTCCGTTTGCCCCATATTTCGCTGCCAACATACAGCTGAGATGGTTGATTGACATGTTCTGTCCTCTGTCCTTTCTTGGTTAAGGTTCTGAGTCCAGCATTTCGATTGGGGAGATCTCCAAAGAAACTTTGTCTGAGGTGTTCTCAGACCAGATTCTTGTATGTACTAGCAAGTACAGGGCCCGGCACAGTCCATCGCCCCAATCAGCTGGTGGTTGCAATTGCTGGATTGGTTCTGTTTTCAGTCCCGACTTCCACTGGAACAGATGGGTGTTGCAGTCCAGCCCGGTTCTGCCCAGCACATACTTGGCTCTTGCATAAACCAGAGGGAGCTGCAGCCTAGTTGGAGAGACCCATAATAACCCCCACCAGGTCCGTCCCCTATCCTGGTTTGCCAGTATGTGTAGTAGTAGTCCAGTCTGTCCCACATCCCATTCGGCTCTCGTACATGTCAATGGGTATTAAAGCTTTGTTCCATCTAACCAGCTCCACTATGCAGCCCACACAGATGCTGTTGGGTAGCTGTCTAGCCACCCCAGCCCCTGTCCTAATTTTCGTGCCCTCCCGTGGAAGTGGTAACCCAAGAGAGAGGAGCCAACTATTTTCCCCCCCCAGGCTTCTTCCACTCCCAGATTATGCACCCTCCAGGTAGTTCTGTGGTTTGACTTGACAGAATTAGACCCCAGTGCCAGCTTCTGCCAGCTGATGCTGTGGCGAAGCCCAAACAACCCTCACCCACTCTAATTTTGTTTGCACCAGTAGGAATAATCAGCCCAGCCTGGCTTTTCCCTGATCTGGTCCACATGAGGCGCACAGGTGTTGTAGCCCTGCCCAGTCTGGTCTGCCCCCATCCCAGCTCACGCTCTCCAGTGGGAGTAGCTGTCCAGCAAGGGAACCATCCCTTATTCCCCTGTCGGCTTCACCCCTCCATTCCTGGTTCTCATGCGTGCTGGTTGGGTGCTGCGGTCACATCTGGTACAGGCATTCTGTATTGTGCACTAGTTTTTGTTGCGACCAAACCTGGCTCAACCCACACTGTTCTGGTGCTTGGATTTGCCAGTGGATGACGAGAACTGATTCAGCCTGGTCTGCCCCCAACCCATGCCAAATGTATGCCAGTGGGTAACTTTCCATGACCTGTTCTGGGCTGTTTTCTATCATGCTTCTTGCACTCATCTGCCGGGTCTGTGTCCTGCCAGAGTAGTTGCCCAGGCTCCTCCATCAGAACCTCTCCCTATGCCTGATTTTGCGCAAATACCAGGGGGTCCATGAGCCAGCCCCACTCAGTCCACCTCCTGTCCTAGCAGGAACAGTGGCTTTTCCTGACTGGCCTTCAACCCAAACTAGTCCTTGCTGTTGGATGTTTCAGCCCAGCCATGGCTCATCCATACCCACATACAGCTCACACATGGCTCAGTAGGGGTTGAGACCTTGCCTAGTCCATCCCACATCTACCCTGGTCCTCCAGGACACCAGATGGTGTTGGAGTCTGACCCGGCTCGGTGCATCCAATCCCAGTCCACACTTGTGCCAAGGGAGACTACAACTGTTTCCCGATCAGAACGCAGCCCCCATTCCAGCACACGTGCCCCTTGGTGGGAACCTCAACCCAGCTAGAGTTGCCCTTTTAGCTCCCCAACCAGGCCTGTTTCCAGCCATAGATCACACGCCTGCCAGTGGCTGCTCTGACTCAGCTTGACTCAGCCCATCACCTGTCCTGACTTCTGCCTTAGACACTGTGGCTTAGCGTTCCTGGCTCATGCAGACCAGTAGTTGCAAGAGCCTAGCTCAGTATGACCTGTGCTCCATCCTGGTCTCTAGTTTTGCTTGTAGGCTAAGGTTTGCTCAGTCCTGCCCAGTCCACTCTGTTCCATTACCAACTGACACAGCTGTTGGAGCTACTGTGCCCAGCTTGTTCGACCCCCAGGTCTGGACCACATGTTCACCAGTGGGAGCTATGACTCACCAATGGAGTTTTCCCAAGTTCCTCCACTTGATCCACTCCCAGACCCAGTTCTCATACATGCCATTGGGTTTTAGGCCAGGTTCCAGCGAAGTCTGACCTTCCATATGGCCTTGTATGAGTTAGTGAACGTTGCAGCCGGCCCACCCCACACCCTATTCAGGATGCACATTTGGGTGCTGCTGCCTTGACCAGTCCAGACTGTTGTGGGTTCCTTTACCTGTGATTGATGGCAGGCTCCTTGGTCACACCTAGCTTAATCCAAAACCACCCAGGCTAGCCAGTGGGACTAGAATTTCCACAGGGTTTGGACCACATATCCCTCCCAGAATCTACCCCTGATATGGTTCTTGAGTGCTAGTTAACGTAATGGCCCTGCTTAATGTGACCCTTCTCCTGATCCATCATTATGTCAGGTAGCAGGATATGATTCTGCTGGACAAGCCCCGAGCCATAGCTTTTGCATGGACTGGTATTTGGTGTTCAGCATTGTTCAGTGATTACAAGTTTTTCAATGGAAGAGTTACAGTCATTGGGAACCTTTACGATTGATTCACGTCCTAGAAGCTCAGTGGGTTCAACCTCTAGCTACCTAAGCAGCGATTCAATGAACCAAAACCACAGAGCTGCCCAGCCGGGCGGTCAGCAGGCAGATCCTGGCACCAAAAGGTGCACTGGCCACCTGGGGACAACTCACCATGTGCACGTGGTGGCTGGCGTCTGGGATCCAGGCATGAGACGCCCCGTCCTGAGACCCACCAGCAGCTGGGAGGCTGCTGGAAGTTTAAACTGTCAGGCCCAAGGTCGTGCCCTTCCCCAATCCCATTCACCGCCCAATGAGGGCAGCGGGTGGGCCCCGAGATAATCTGGTTCTTGCCTTGCATCATGGAACCCTACTCGATTCCTTTTTCAAATGTTACTTAATAGGTTCCTATCACAGGTTCACTTTACCTTCAGGGTGCAGGTCTTCTCAGAGTACCAGCCTGTGTGCATGGCTCCTACTGCAGTTTGAATGCGCTTTCCCTACCTATGAGCCAAAGCATATGTGGGTGCTTAATACTCCAATGTAACAGTGCTGAGAGATACTGAGGTCTTTAAGAGGAATTATTGCTCATCTTTCCTTCTCTCTTTTGCATTACTGCTTTTCTTGTGGCAGTGAGCTCTCATTCTCATGAAACTAGTTAGTAAAGAAGTCGGTTGTTACAAAGCAAGCCAGGGACCTACCCTTGGTCCCTCCCATATACTTCCAAATGCACATGTGCTGGGCCCCCTTTCTGTGCTTGTGTCAACAACTGAACCACCATAAGGTTTCACCAGAAACCTAACAGATCCTGGTGCCAGGCCCTTGGACTTTTAGAACGGTGAGTGAAATAAACTTAGCTAACAGACTGATTCAAGCTCTTATGATCAGCTGCCTCACAAAATTCATGGATGGAGTCCCCAGAAGGGTGCACCTGGGTGACCAACTTCAGCAAGCATGCCAAATTATGAAACCTCTGTCTCTTCTCACAATCTCAAGTGTGTCTGGCTGGTCTGTATCTCCATTGACTGACATACAGGTGTAATTTAGGCTTTGGTGTTCACATTTCTTTCCCTCCTATAGGACCCAATCACCTGGCGCTGTCTTCCAGTGGCTTCAGACTTCCTTATCAGCCGCAGTGTCAGGTTTATTACACTCACTAAAGAACTTACCTGGTGGACATGATGTGCATTGTGAGAGGTGGGGTGCAGAGAAATGTGAGGCCCAAGGAGGAAGCTCTGGACCTTCCACCTTATACTACTGTATCAAGCTACACAAAGAGAGGAGGAGGTAACATACATGTGATAAGCATGAATCTGGAGTCACTGGGCCTGGGGTGGAAAACTACAATAATTACACCCTAGCCAAAACTACAACAATTACAGCCAACTACAGAGAAAGTGAAAAGAGCAGTCAAGCATTCCAGAAAGTTGCATAAGCATATGGCTGTTTAAATAAACAGAACAGAAACAGTTAATTTTCCTTAACCACGTAACAGTTTATGGAAACTCTAGCATATCTGGCACAAGAATCTCCTGAAAAGAGATGTGAAATTAAGAGAATCTCTATTATTGAGACACTGATACAAAGTGGGCTTAATAATGGCATGAGTGAACCTATCTGTGCCATAAGACACACAGTGAAAAGTCAGTCAGGGCCTCATTGAGCCAGGCATGTGGGGGAATAAATGCCCTAGATATAATCCCAATGACTAGAAGGTCAAATGTAATAGGAGGAAGTCATTTGTTAGTCTCTTATTTATAATTCTACTGTTCATGTATGGAAATTCAAAAGTGTGCACATACACAACATACACTATCCTAAAAAGAAAAATGGAAATGAGAAGGAGAAGAGTGGAGGGAGAGTAGTGTGGGAAGTATCACTATGCTCCTAAATCTGCATTGTGAAGTACATAGAAGAGAAAAAAAATTAAATGATGAAACATATACAATGCCATACTATATAACCTTAATGTTGCTCCATAGGATCTATAACAAATGCAAATCTTTCAAATTTAACCACTACATGTGGACTGACACAATGGTTCAATTGGGTAACCTTCCACGTGCAAGTGCCAACATTCCATATGGGCATTGGTTGTTGTCCCAGCTGCTCCACTTCCCATTCAGCTCTCTGTTTTGGGGCTAGAAAAGCAAGGGGAGGTGTCCCAAGGCCTTGGAACTCTGCACCCACATGAGAGATCCAGAAGAAACCCCTGGCTCCTAGCTTCAAATCAGTTCAGCTCCAGCAGTTGTGGCCATTTGGGGAGTAAACCAGCAGATAGAACTTTCTGTCTCTTCTCTCTGTACCTTTACAACAACAACAACAAAAGTCTTTGAAAAACAGTGTAACAAACAGTGGGAAATTTGATGATGTAAAAAATACAGTGAACTGTAAGAATTGTGGGAGATGAGCAAGTGCTAAGGCCAGCTTTCTTGAAATGTCCATCAAACTAGGTGGTCAAGAGTTCATCTCCTAATGAAACATCAAAGGCAGAAGACTGGAAATAGAGGTTGTCCAAGGCAGAGAGCCTGCCTGCTCTTCCTGAGTTCAAGTTTAAAGAAGAGTAACAACAACCCATCCGCATGGAAGAGGGCAGTGAGGAAAGAGGACTGTTGCAATGTAAACTCTGTACTGATAGCAAAGAGAAGGAAAAATTACCCTGAAAACTCACAACCATAATGTTGCCTTTAGGGTGTCCAGTGTGACAGCCTTGTGGTTAAATCCTTGCCTTGCATGTACCGGGATTCCACATGGGCACTGGTTCGTGTTCCAACTGCTCCACTTCCCATCCAGCTCCCTGCTTGTGGCCTGGGAAAGCCTTGGAACCCTGCATTTGCATGGCAGACCCAGAGGAAGCCCCTGTTCCTGGCTCTTGGCTCTGGTTTGTTGCCAACTCTTGGGCAACAGCTCAGCTTAGCTCTGGTTTGTTGCCACCTCTTGGGCAGTGAACCAATAAACAGAAAATCTTTCCTTCTGTGTCTCCTTCTCTCTGTAAATCTGCCTTTCCAATAATAATAAATAAATATTAAACAAAAAAAGTTGCCTTTTTGGGTCTGTGAAGTTAATTGCACTCTCAGGAAGGTGCAGCCAACTGAAATGTGTACTCTCTAACCACGTGGTGAGTAGGTGAAAAATGGCCACCACTGCCATACAGCAGTCTTCAGAAACATTTTAAAACATTGGTATCTTTTTCATCATAGTTTATGCTGAAAATGCAGTTAAGCTTGATCAAGCATAAAAAAATTAAAACTCCTACACATTTGTAAAAGTCTAAAAGCACGATTCTTTATACTTTGTATGTCACAAGAGCCAGCATCATGGTGCCTTAGGTAAGCCATTGACTAGAATGCCAGCATTCCACATGTGTCACCATTGTAAGTTTTGGCTGCTCCACTTCCAATACAGCTCCTTGTTAACAAGCCTGAGAAAGCTGGGTTGTGACCCTAAATGCTTGGGCCTCTCCCACCCACTGGTTGACTCAGATGAATTTCCAGTTTCTGGACTCAGCCCAGCTTGGTCCTAACTATTGTGATCATGAGGGGAGTAAATGAGGGGACAGAAGATCACTCTTATCCTCCGTGTGACTGACATTCAAATAAATTTAAAAACAAACAAAAAATCTTGTAAGTTAAACATAAAATAATGGAAGCTATAAAAATTTAAGATTCATTTTATTTATTTGAATGCAGTATTATAGAGAGAAAGAGGGGACAAGGGAGAGAGGAGAAAGGGAGAAAGAGAAAGGGGAGGCAGTGGTCTTTCCTCTATCTGCTGGTTCATTTCCCAAATGACTACAACATCGGGCTGGTCCAGGTCAAAGCCAGGATCCCAGAGCTTCTTCCAGATCTCCAATCTGGGTTCAGGGACCTGAGAACTTGGGCCATTCTCTGCTGCTTTCCCATATGCGTTAGCAAGGAGCCGGATCAGAAACGGATCAGCCAGGCCTCGGGCCAGTGCCTATCCTGGCATTACACTCAGTGGCTTAACTTGCTATGTCACAATGAAGGACCCTCTGGAAAAAAATTAGAAATAAATAGCAACATGTGTCTTCAAAGGAACTGTCAAATAATGAACACAACAGAAAAATACAGAAGACAGGACTGGTGAAATCAAAAGTTTGGGACTTTTGAAGATACAAATAACTTGTGGTAATGTTGATGAAAAAAGAAAACACAAATAAATCACAGTATAAAAGAAATGGGATTATGTAGATTATCATGAGAATTAGAATATCAAGTAAACTCATGAATAAATTTGTCCTACATTTGCAAATTTGATTAAGTGAAATTGCTACTAAGAAAATACTATGTGTTAAAACTTAAGAAGAAACAAAAAATCCAAGTAGCCATGTAGTTGTAAAATTAAATCAGAAGTCAAACATTTTCCCACAGAGACAGGTGCCTGGCAGCCACGATGTTTGTGTTCTGCACCAGAGTGCCTGTGTGTGGTACACAGATCCACTCTGGGTGCCAGTTACCTTTCAATTACACCAGAAGAGAAAGCAGTGAATGGCTAAGTAACTGAGTCCCAGCCATTCTCACGAGACACCTGGGTGAATTTCTGGCTCCTAGATCATGGCCCCCAGGTTCAGTCTGCCCCAGACCTAGTTGTTTTAGCCATTTAGGGAACTCTTTCTGAGTCTCCAATAAAGAAACAAACAAAATATCTCCCTCCAAAGAGTATGCAGAAACAGAGATTATTAATGATTTCTGTAAATATCCAAAGAAATGGTTCCCATCCTTCATAAAAATTTTCCAAGGGATAATAAGAAGGAAATATGTTACAAAGTTATTTCATGAAGTTAATGCAAAAATGACATAGCAACTATTGTAAGAAATGAAAATCTGATTCATAAACACATGAAAAAAATCCAAGTAAAATCTTAACAGATAATCTATAAAATACGTTACATCATAACCAAGTAAATTTTATCTCAAGGATGCAAGGTTGATTGCAGATTAGAATAGTATACAACCATAATCACATCAGTGGGATAAATAAGGCAAGTGATAAAATCAGTACCACAGGCACAGAAAATTAAATCTGATATTTGATCATAATCTATAATAATTCTTAGAAAATAAGCAATAAAAGTTCACTACTTGGGAACATGACTGCCCCGGACTGTGATTCTCATGGACCAAAGAGATCACCACATCTAAGCACAGTTGCATGTCACATCACATCGCAGGGAGCTTTGGCCTGAAGAACTGCCTGCACATGTCGAACAGAAGGCATCCTAAAGAAGCAAACAGTCGGAATGAAGCCCCAAAGTCTGCCAACCACAGTAGAGAAAAACAAATTTTTCTTGTGGGAATTCTTACAGGTAATATCTTCCGAGGAAATCATATACGTCTTTTTTGTTGTGCTTCATTTTGGTTTTCTAAGAGAATATGGAGCTTCAAATTCTGTAAGCCAACTATTGCCATTCACCAGAAAAAAAGAAAAAATATATATGTATATGTATATATGCATTCACCACCTCCAAGGTGACTGAATTTTCATATACTGAATTTCGCTGATAGAACCTTGCTTTCACATATTAAGAACAAGAGCATTGGGTTAACACTGTGAAAGCTTGAATTTGTATTCAATTGCTGAACTAAGGAGACAAAGCAGAAAGATTATCTTTTCTTGTCAAAACTTGTAATTTGCAAACCAGCCTGTAAAACTACATAAATCATCAACTGAAACAATATTTCTAGGTAAAATAAGAAAAAACACAAAAGACCTTTAAATAGCTTCAAGAAAAAGAGCAGCGATTCTTTTTTGAACCAGATATGACACAACTCCCTTTCTTATTTGGATATATTCTTCAAAAAGACGAAGTTTGGTCTGCTCAAGCTTTAGGTGTGCAGCCAAAAAGGCTATCAGGTGAGGCAGGGGGAGTAACATGAGGCTGGGTGTGTGTGTCAGAGAATCAGTGAAAGCACTCCTCCAACAGGTGGAGTGCTCAGGGTTCAAATCCAACTTGATTTCCTAAAACCACTGAGTAGTTCTTGGTAAGTGATCCATAATATAAGAGTCCCTTGGAAAGTGTGGAAGAGAAGCATCTTCCGGGAATGGGAAAAGAGCACTTCCTGGCTCTGGGGCTGAAGACTTCTGAGGCCACAAACCTCAGCACAGTGTGTGGCCCACAGTAAGTAAACAGCTGGAGTCAGTGCTTACTGGATTTCTGGGGGTTGCCGGTGGGCTTTGTCAACACAGGAGTGAGGATGGTGGGAAGCCTCAGGACAGGGAGGGACATTGCTCACTCACAGGCTGCAGAGCAAATGCTGCTAGGATATGCAGTGTCTGGAGTCCCCAGGGGTGGGTGCTTTAGGGAATCATTCTGGAATATGCAGAGAAAAATGTTCCACTCTGGGAATCTGGGGCCAGTTTCCTTTGCTGATGCAAGGTTAATTCTGCTCTCTAGGGTAACAGAAGCAATGCCCTCAGCACACACAGCATCATATTCTCCAAACAGGGAAGCCTGAAGCTTCATTCTGAGTGCTTACATGTGCTTGCATGAAGGCGTTCATCCTGACTTTGCACTTGCTTTCTTAAGGCAAACAAAGTGGTGGCAGTGGGGTTGTGGGGGTGAGGTAGATAGAGCATCTCCTTACGATGACGTGGCAGACAGGTGTCTGGCGCAGTAGTTAAGTTACACATATGGGATACCTGCATTCCATATCAGTGACTGATTGAACCCCTAGCTCCTTGGCTTCCAATCCAGTTTCTTGCTAACATGTCTGGGAGGCAGCAGTGATAGCTCAAGTGCCTAGGGCCCTGACATCCATGTAGAAGACCAAGAAAGTCTCTGATTCCTGACTTCTTCCTGGCCCAGCCTTAGATAATTCAGGGCTCATGGAGAATAAACCAGCTGGTAGACCTCTCTATCTGCTTTTCAAAAAATAAAATGAAAATATATAAATGAAGCTTAAAAGATCATGTGGCAAGCCCATAGAACAACCTGGGACACACCATTAGTTTATGTGGGCCAGGTCTAGGGGCAGGCCAAGCTGGGCTAGATTGCCACACTCACTGCAGTGAGTGGGAGCCAGAACAGGTGCAGGCCAGCTGAGCCAGTCCATTGCACCCACTGGCAAGTGCCAGGACTGGGTCAAGTCATATAAAGCCGCACTGCATATCTTCTGGCAAGTGCAAGATTCAAGGCTGGGTGTAGGCCTATTAGAAGAACTGTGGGCCCTCCCCTGCTGGGCTGTAGCTCCCTCCAGCAAACATGAGAGCCAGGGTGGGTCAAGGCATAGTGCCCATTGGCATACATGTAGGTTGGATCTGGGGGTGCAAGTGGGATGAGCTGCATAAGCTACAGCATCACTGGATTTACACAAGAGCCAGATGGAATGTGAAACAGACCCAGCTAGGCCTGATGTACATGCCAGCAAGGTCAAACTCTACAGCTGGCAAGGTTTCTTTATGGTGGTCCAACCGTGGAGTCCAGGTATGAGGACTAGACCTACTCAGTTGCTGATGCCTGTGCAGTGGACAGCAGCCCAGATGCACACAGGGGTCACAACAGCCAGATCATCTAGGCCAGCAGTAGACGTACAGTTCCACATCAGAGGATGTAAATCTGAACAGGTTGGACAATACTGCCGGTTAAGCTTTGCCAAATGTGCCTGGATCTGTAGATACAGGAAGGTAGACTTAGTAAGCCATCAGACCTTGCAAAATTTTCTCAACCCTAGTGCAACAAAGCCAAAGACATTCCAGAACTATCAAAACCACTCAAACACCATCCTCAGAACACTTTTCCACCAGATGGAGACTGTAAGGCTTCATCAAAGGACCATCCCCAATCCCCAGGTGCTGATGTAGGCTGACAGTAAGGAGCAGCTACTTTCTCTTCCCACCCAGCAAACACATGAAAACAAAAAAATTTGCCCTACCCACCTTCCTCCGTACTTCCACCTTTCCCATCCTAATCAGAAGCCCATCCCTCTCAGCTATGTAAACAACACTAAAAATACCATTTAAAAATCTTTTAAATATCTTAATTAGTTTATGCCCTTCTAGTGACCTATTCTACTATTATTTGCATTCTTGGATTTCCACAGAGCTAGTTCTAGCCATGTTATGGTTCTAACCAAGAAGCATCTGGAAATGACATGTCTGTCTGATCAACAAGTAGACATTCAGGGAATGCTTCCAACAGACCTTCTTCCTTTTCTCATTTTGACCATGATTTTGAAACATGTGATGCGCAGTACATCACCAAACCTCTGGAGATATTAGTCAGCAGGTCCACAGACAAAAAGGTGGCATTATGAAGGTAAAAGAATGGAAAACAACAGTGTCCACATTTCAAATACCGCCCTGAAATTACCCATCTGTGGACTTCACTTCTGTGATAATATGAAATATCTTTTTTGCTGAAGCCAGAGATGGATGGATTACACTCATCTAATATTGTGTAATTTAGACATTATCCCTGATATTTAGAATAGAGCAGTAAAGGAAACACATAATCCTCCTGGCCTCAAGGAATATGAACCAAGTCCAACAAGATACATACAAGTAAAAAGATAAACCTATAATGTGCCAGATAGTGGTAATCATTATGGAAAAAGAACAGCAAGCTAAGGGAATAGAGGGTAAAGAGAGGCGAATTCATACAGGTTATTCACAGAAGCTTGTGAGGCGTGGTCACTGAGCGGAGACTTGAACAAAGTCAAAGAGTGAGCCAAGTGGGTATCTGTGGATATTCTGTTTCTTGTAGTTGACAGCATCATTACCTTCTACATTCAATACATTCTTAGTTATTCTTCAAAACAGAGCTCATATATCTCATTTCTGGGACATCTTCCAGGACCTCCCACCCACTAAAAACTAGCTTTTCCTTTCTGAGACTATTCGTCTGCACCCCTGGCATTTCTATCATTACATGTATCATGTCCTAATTTTGATTTGTTTTTTGATACAACTGATAAATCTACCCTGTCTAGTCTGCAGAACCCTTGAAAGACAAGGTCAATTCACAGCCAACACATGATTGGTTCCTAGCACTCAGTACTTGCTATAAAGAGGGTTTCACAGACCCAAAATAATTACTAACTTGACTAGAAATTCTGCCCTTGTTCTACTTAAAAATATGTTTTTTTCCCTTTAATATGATTAAAAACAGTACCCCAGTAAATTTTTTCTTAAAATATGATTATTTGCTGTGTTTAAGAAATCTGCATTGCAAGCACTAAAAAACAAGTTGACTACTTTGAGTTGGCATGACCATGAACAAAGTAAGTAGGTTACCTAGGTAGAAAGTTTTGGTTCTCATTTGGGACAGAAACAAACAGGCTTTTACCATAAAGCAAAATATATTCAACATTGTATTTTTAAATCCAGAAGTGAACAGAAAAAAAAAGGGTGCTTAAAAACTTAAGATGTCAGTTAACGCATAAAAAAATAGAAAAGAGTTTAATTTCAGGTACCTGTGTGAAAATTTAATACAGGATCAGTGGATACTAGGTATATTTTTAAGTTAAATCCATTTAAGAAATGTTCCCCTTAATGCCAATATAGAAGAAAAGGCATTAGCTTTTATTTAGATCTTAAATCAAATCAAATTCCCTTCCTTTCTATTACATGACCAGGCATTAATGCTAGCACTGAAATATTAACTAACATACTTGTTTTTCATATAATCAATTTCTTCCATTTAAAAATCAGTGAGGCAGGGCCCGGCGGCGTGGCCTAGCGGCTAAAGTCCTCGCCTTGAAAGCCCCAGGATCCCACATGGGCGCCGGTTCTAATCCCGGCAGCTCCACTTCCCATCCAGCTCCCTGCTTGTGGCCTGGGAAAGCAGTTGAGGATGGCCCAAAGCATTGGGACACTGCACCCGCGTAGGAGACCCGGAAGAGGTTCCAGGTTCCCTGCTTCAGATCGGCGCGCACCGGCCATTGCAGCTCACTTGGGGAGTGAATTATCGGACAGAAGATCTTCCTGTCTCTCCTCCTCTCTGTATATCTGACTTTGTAATAAAATAAATAAATCTTTAAAAAAAAAATCAGTGAGGCAAACAAATGTTTCTAATTGTAGGGATATAGCAAGGTATGTTTATGGATGTCAAAATTTTTGTGTTTTAAAATTTGTTCATTCTGAAAAGCAGAGCCACAGGAAGAGAAGAAAAGGGGGAGGGAGACAGACACACACACAGAGATTCTGTTTGCTGCTTCATTCCCAAATGACCACAGAAGCCAGAGCTAGGCCAGGTTTAAACCAGAAGCTTCAGCTGGGTCTGCCATATGGCTGCAGGGCCCAAGAACTTGGGACACTGTTCATCGCTTTCCAGGAGCATTAGCAAGAAACTGAATTAGAAGTTAGAGCAGCTGGGATATAAACTGGCTCCTATATGGAACGCCAGCTGTCACAGGTGGCAGCAGTATGTCACCTGGTATGTTACAAGGCCGGCCCCTCAAAAATTTTCTTGAAACTAACTTAAGAGTTGGTTGTCATGTTCATAACTGGAGACTGTCAGGATTTTTTTTTCACAAATACAATATACTTTTTTCTGAGTTTGTATCTGAAATGTTTAAATTGTATTTTCCATAGGTTTCCTAAATAGTCCCCATCACAAATGAAAATAAGTTCTAAAGAATTCTAGAATAGTTTAACACATATAAGATCTTCCCTAGTCTTCATAATACATGATTACAGCATCAGAAATCGTTATTTGACAAATAACAGACTAAGAGAAGAAGGCCCAATCTCCAAAATGTTGGTCTTACGTGTATACAGCTTTGCTCTTCTTATTCTGGTAACCCATTCTGGATTAGAACCAATCCAAACGTTCAAGGGCCTCCTGACACCAGAGAGGGGCCCCTTCATCTTCACAGGTGACCAGCATATCAGTGTCTGGGCCAGGACCACCAAGGCAACACCAGGACAAAGGTGCACGTGGTGAGGTACTGAGATGTGATTATGTGCATTATGCAAGCTGAGCAGCTGCAAATGAACATGGTACACAGAGCTGAATTAACGGAAAATGTTTAATTGTTCTTTTCCATTGAAAGGGCTGCTTTGCCTAGCAGCTGGAGACATGTTGAGGATTTCTGAGGGGAGTTCTTTTATACTCTATCATATGCTTGATCAATTCACTTGCTTTTGTGGGGGGTTTAAAGCTTAAACTTTCTTAGTTATAATGGTATGTTGCCAGCACGAAAGTCAACAAATTCACAGGAGACAAAAAGACATTCTTAGTATGATTGCTTCTAATATATTTCAGTGCTTTCAGACCACATACTGTCATGGAATTATTTGTAATGCTTCTTTAAAAGGGTGACAAGGTTCAGAAATAAACTGCACATGGTAAGAAGAACCTCCCCTGGGTGATCCCTGCAAAACGAGTTGCAAGGCATTGGGAGTGGCGGTGGTTTCCGGCCATTAGCATGAGTAATCAAGGCCAGCTTTGCATTTATGGGAATCTACAGGAATCAGGATGATACATGCACTGCTCACTCAAGCAACCCTGCCTGATTCCTTCAAGGTTATACAGAGACAAAAACTGACCCCAGTTATCTTCGCTTTGATTGTTTCATTATTTTTATACATCCCTGAAACAAAGAGAGCCCAAGAAGTAGATGCATTAGGTCTGCAGGTCACAGATTCATATTTAGTACTTCAAGCTCACGTAAAGCAATTACTGTCAACTCTCAATTAACCTCATTACTGGAGGAAGCTTTAGTGTACAACACACAAAACCCAGATAACCTGCCTGTGTCTTTGCTGTCTTGCTTGCAATTGAGGTAAGAGAGATAACAGGAGTGCCAGGCAAAATTGCTTCCGGTAAAGGGGCTCTTCAATTCTGCTCTTCATTCTGCCCTCTTTCTATGCCCACAGCCTTTTTGCCCTGCAATGTGAAAGCAAAAATAACTCTGCTTTGCCAGTAAACTTCTGATGGACAGGCAAAAAGTGTAAGGAGGAATAAACAGGCAGAAAGCAGCAGGGTCGTGCTTTGTGAGACTGGCAGTCACTTGGTGGAGGAGGGGAGGTCCCTGGGCCACAGGCAGCTCAGAGCTTGGGATGCTTGAGCCACACTCAATATCCCACTGGCCCAGGGAAGGGAACTGGGTGTTTGGTCCTAATGGATTGACAACATCAGCTGAAATAGTAAGCTGCTGACTCACACACATTACTATTAGTCACCTGCATGCATGATAAGCAGGCTCATACAACAGATGACCACAGGCATCATAACTGGGCTCCATCCGGTCCTGGGTATCAGCCCCTCTGTCCGGGTACTTTCCTTTTTGGCCAGGAGAAACACGAATCACACAAACGATGCCTCTTCAAGCAACTGACATTGCACCAGGAAGGGTTTGAATCTTAATAAGGATGGAGGTCTTAAGTCACTGACTAACATACAGTGGGATTCTGTATGTTTCTGAGCAGTAGAGGGACACAGAGAAAGGAACACGGGAGCATGTGGACACCTTTCAAGCCACAGGAAAGACACAGGCTCAACAGAAAGGAAAGCTGAGACAACCTCAAAGACGGAAAGGTGACAGCCATAAAATCACATTTTCACCTAAAAAACAAAACAAACAAACAAACAAAAAAAACACCTCTATTTGGGATCCAAATCCTTATTAAGGTCCACACTCACATCTTCTAAAACATGAATTAGCAATAAAGATAACAGGATATTCAAAGAAGCTACTTGTTGAGATTGGTTGCTTTTTGACTCAAAATGAATTTCTGTGCATTACAGTGAGAAATCTGATGAAAATTAGGGAAACAGATACACAAAATAAAATGACAGAGTAAGACAGAAACAGGTAAATGAAAATGCAATACTTCTGGAGAATGGATCAGGGTTCTTTTTAATACAAGACAGAGATACAGAGAAGCAGAAAGAACTGTGGCAGAAGGACTGCTCAAAGTTCAGAAAAAAAATAATAGGCAAAGTGCCTACAGAAGGGAAAGTGACTCACATATCATGAAAGAGCATGGAAAATGGCAATAGTGACTATGAAACATCTGCGGATAAAGAAATCAGAAAAGTTGAACATCTGTGATTCAACTCCGATTATCCTCTCATTTCTTTTATGAATTTAAAGAGCCCTGTTGCCCTCTGGTGAGCCAGGCCACACAGCAAGCTCTGGGCAGCAATGCCACCATCACCAACCCTGCTGTCAGGAAAGCCATACACACCTGTCCTGGATATGTGGCTCCTGGTTAAAACTGGGAGACGCCAGAAGGTATGACACTTCCTCTATCTTATTCTAAGACACAGACATAACAACCAGTGGAACATGAACAAAAATCAGACTTAGCTCTTCCCCACCCCCACCAAGTCACCTCTTACCTTGCAAATCATGAAAAATATAGGTGGGCTAAATGCAAAAAGGGTACTGAGAGCTGGCCAAGACCTCAAGTCTTGAGCATAAAAAGGTACAAAAGTTTCCCCTAGATGAAATATCCATAGCATTTAATGAGGCTTTGAACACAGCTGCAAGACTCACAGTGTGGAAGACAATTTTCTTGTAGAGACACAGTCTGATATCACATTCATATACATACACCCCAACTTGTGATCTCTAGATAATTCTCTGATACAAAAGTATGTCAGGGAGCCAGCACTGGGGTACAGGAGGTTAAATCACCATTTGCAACGCTGGTATCCCAAATGGAAGTCTCGGTCGCTCTGCTTCTAATCCAGCTCCCTGCTAATGCAACTAGGAAGGCTGTGAAACATGGCCCAAGTTCTTGGGCTTCCACTGTGCATTCATACAGATGAAGTTTCTACATCCTGGCTTTGGCCTGGACCATTTAGAGAGTGACCAGCGAATGGAAGACCTCTCTTTGTGTGTCTCTGTCGCTTTGTTCTTCTCCCTGATCTCTCTGATTTTCTGACTTTTGATTAAATAATAATTTAAAAAAGAAAGTATATCTTTACACCTACACCAGTGGTAATTTTTTCTTTATGAATACTGTGATAACAAGCATTTGATTTTTATCAAGCAAGTTCAAACAAAGGGTTAACTAGTTTACAAAGCAATAGCTTCTGCTATTTGAAATACAGAATCTGCTAGATAGTTTCAGCCTTAGCATGGATCTGTTTTGTTTTTCAAAAGACAAGAATGAAGCCATGTGAAGAGGAACATCACCAACTCACAATTCTCCCCTACCGCTGTATTCTTCTCAAGGGCTAAGGGCAACTTTACCCAAGAAAACACAGTTCAACACATTAAAAAGGGTAATGGAGTGACTATGTGACTGTGTATTAACTGGTAAGTCTTTAAGCCTTTAAGAAGTAGTCTTTAACAAGGCTCCTGCCATCTACCAACATAGAAAATATAAATGAATGCCATTAGAGAGAGTAAGAGAATGACTTTCTGACTCTTCCCACCATGGGTGTTGGGACTGGTATACATGCAAGCCCATATCATCTCATCATTGTGTTTTTCCATTTTTCAGAAATTGGGGCAAAAATGAAAGACCTGATTTTGAATTCTGAAACACATTCTGACTTATCCTTATGATTTGAGATATACGAGAATTTTCTTATCCTTTTCCTGGCTGTGCACAAATAAAAATCTATATAGTCTCAGGGGCCCCTTAAAGAATCTGGTTCACATGCAGACAATGGAAAATCAAGAGACTCATGAAGGAAGTTGAGCTATGGAGGGAAATCTAACCTAAAACAATGATAATCAATAAAACCAGAATAAGCCCAAACATTAAGCAGCAATTACTTACGTGACATTAGCTAATGGCACAACTGAGTAAGTAAAGAAGTATGAGCTAATGCTAATTTCCTCTCCCAAGTTCAAGAACACTAGAATGTTCAACCAAGGACCGTACACTTCAAGTCTGAGCTACTTAGGAAATAGCTATGGGCTGAACTCTGTACCCTACAAAATTCATGAAGTTTTAATCCGCTGAACTCCAGAGTGTGACTATATTTGGATAAAGAGCCTTTAAAGAGACAATTAAGTTTAAATGAGACCATTGGATGAAGAGGAACCCAATGGTCTAACCCACTATGCTTGTTGTCCTTATAAAGAAAAAATTAGGGCAAAGCCAGGCACAGAGGGAAGAAAATGTGGAGGTGCAGTGAGAAGGCCCCATTTCCAAGCCAAAGAGACAGAGAGGGAGCCTCAGATGAACAGAGCCTGCCAACACGTTGATGCTGGACTTCCAGCCTGCACAATTTCCATGCTCTGCGGTTTACATCTCCCACCCAGTGGTCCTTTGCTAATGGCAGCCTTAGCAACACACTCAGTAAAGAGTGCTGTTTTTCTTGTGGAAGTCTGAAGGAAGACCCAAGTTCCTTTTGTGGAAGAATGTATTCAAGGTCATTATACTCACAACCCCCACAGGAAAGGCCACGACCGCTAGCATCCAGTCACGGAGAGAGATGAGTTTCTTGAGCTGCCTTTCTTGCTCCTGGCTCCCGCTGCCCCTGGTCAGAAGACTGGACAGATCCGTCAGCACACAGATGCCGAAGAAGACAGCCTGGATGACCTGTGGGGAGAAAGGAATTAGACCTATCCAGCAAGCTCTCAAGAGGGCCACGTGCAGGAGCCGCATGCCTGTACTAGATGCCACAATGCTCATTAACAGAACGGCTTACACCAACAGAAAAACCTAGGATATTTACAACTTGCTATCGCAGGTGAGAAAATTCAGTCACCTCAGGATAAGTGCAAAACATCCACCCATGTAAACAGGCCCAAGAGAAACCAGTATCAATGACCACACTGGCATATCCATTATTTTAAAGCACCACCTTGTTATATTAATAAGTACTGTATTAACTACTGAGGTTTAACAAACATCTCACAAGTGAAAAAAAAGGAGACAATTTAATCTTTCATCTCTTAGATTTAGACATGTTTTCCTCATAAGAAAGTTGCAGAAAAAGCTATTGGAATAAAAAAAAATTCAACTAAATACAATAAGCAGAATCCTGCTACTGAGCAGTTGTCTATTATCAAACTTAAAAGGCCTCTTCCCCAAGTTTCATTATTTGTGAAATAAAATTGCTCCAAAGCAAATACAGATGTCAACGCTACATTTCAGAAAAGGATAGCAGTTGGACAGTCCCAAATCAATTCCAAATTGAATCACTTATATCAATTATGCTTTCCTTGGAGGATCACAATGCAAAAAATGCTGAAACACCAGAGACCAACAATTTGTAAAGTTCCTAAAGCCTGGGTAAAACTACTGAAAGCTTAGGGCTACTAGTGGAGACAGGCAGCATCCTGTAACATAGCCAGGCACATGGCCATTCAGATATGGAAAGGGCAGAAATTATGAGGGTACATCAAAAAGTTCATGGGAAAATAGAACCAAAACGTTTATTTTGGTGTAAAAAAAAAAAAAAGTACTTGAAACCCCTGCATAAAAGAACCTTCAAAAATGCCATGAAAGTGTGTATTATGCATAAACTATGCAAGGATTTCCAAACATCTTTGTATCAAAATAAACTTACTTTTAATGTCATTTTTTACACAAACTTTCTGAAATAGTCAACTATAATATTCCCTGGACTTAAAGCTACATTCATTTGGCACCAACGATGGACTTAAGAGGAATTTTATGGTTGCTTTAACTGGAAATAACACAGAAGATGAAACATTTACATAGGATGTAACTCTACTCATTACCTCTTCAGAAAACTGAACAAGTTAATTTTTTGGTAGATTTCCACGCTGGCAGTGGAAAGTCAGGAAAAGCTCTGTGACTGAGTTTCTCACGTAGGCACATAACAAAGGGAACAGGATCCTAAATGTACCAGAATCCATTCCATAGCACAGCACTAGAACACCTCACTTGCTCATCTACACTTTCTGGAGCTCACTTAATCCTGTCATTATTAATATTAGCCAGAGAATTATATTAGTTTTCCTTATAACCTAGTTTCAATGACCTAAGATTTAGTATCATTATTAGACATATTTTTTATTGGAAAGGTAGTTTTGCTGCAGATAGAAGGAGAGACAGAGAGAAAAATCTTCCATCCACTGATAAATTTCCCAGCCACAATGACCAGAGCTGTGCCAATTTGAAGCCAGGAGCCAGGCGCTGCCTCTCGGTCTTCCCATATGGGTTCAGGGTCCCAGGAACTTGGGCCATTCTTTGTTGCCTTCCCAGGCCACAAGCAGGAAGCCGGATAGGAAGTCAAGCAACTGGGACATGGACCAGCACCCATATGAGATCCTGGAGCTTGCAGGGTGAGGATTAGTCCATAGAGCCATGGTGCTGACCACTATAGTCATTCTTTATACAACCAAAGAAAGCTGAACAGGAAAAGCTGGGATGCCACAACTGTGGATGACAAAACAGAAACACTGACATGCATCATGTTTTGATAACTAGGAATAACTTGAATGACTCAAATAATAATTTCACATTTGGGACAATTTCTAAATCACATTGTAGGACTTCAGGTATCTAGCCCTGTTGAATTTAGCCCTACTGGAGACTGAAAAATCACAGTGAACTAAGTCAGGAATATAGTCTCCATATCATTAGGAATACTAAAAACACACATTTCTCCCCAGAATAATTACCTACAATTAAAAAGTGATTAAAAGGTATAAAACAAATGAGCCAGTATTGTGCAGCATCTGCTGCCTACAACGCTGGCATGGGTGCCATGTTCATGGCCTGGCCATCCTACTTCTGATTCCATCCCAGTCAACGGCCTAGGAAAGCAGCAGCAGATGGCCGAGACACTTGGGTTCTGACCACCCGTGTGGAAGACCTAGATTCTCGTGACTCCTGGTTTCATCATGGCACAGTCCCAGCAGCTGCTTTGAAAGAACACATCACTTTTAAGGAACAATTCACAATATCTAGACTTACCACTTCATTTGGTGAAAGACCTAGCTATGAGCAGTATTCTCCACAGAAATTCTCATACATGAGCACTATTCGCAATTACTAAAAGTTAATTTCAGCCTTAGCTGTTTCAAAATGGCCAGAATAATCTATATGCTTCTTAACAATTGACTGGACATATCAACTGTACAGTAGTGACACAATGAAATTTCTTTTTTTTATATTTTATTTTTTTTTATTCATTGATTACATTGTATTATGTGGTACAGTTTCGTTGGAACTGGGAATCACCCCACTCCTCCCCCTGCCCTCCCCCCATGTGGAATGTTCACCTTGTTGCATATCCACTGATCAAGTACAGTTGAGAGTCCCTCTTTGCAAGCATAAACTAAACACAGAGTCCAACATCTTATAGTCCAATCTAGTTCCTCAGCTTCCTGGGGAGACCCTGTCCGGTCCGAGGGCAGAACCATCAGATTATCAACCCGATCAATTAAAGGCTCCAACATACCCTCAGCAACAATTAACTTCGTTGTGTAACTAACAGTTATAGTATTGAGTAACCAGTATGTTAAAAACAATTGCAATTTCTTAACCATCTTCTGTGATCACCTCATGACACAATGAAATTTCAAACACATCATCAACTTTTATTTTTTTACAGCAAAACATTAAAATAATGAAAAGAGAAAGATACTATGTTTTTATATCAGTAAAATATATTTGAAGGCAAAGATAAAGCTCAGAATGTAGCTAGGTGTATGTGAGGGAAAAATATCAAAAAGTGCATAGGAAGGAACATGGAACTCAAGTACTCTTGCAGGTGTGTGGACCTTGAAACATGGTCCATGAGCCATCCCAAACCCTCAAAATCAGCTGATTTGGCTCAGCTAAGGCAATTACAAGTGAGATTCGAAATTCAGTACATCTGTATCAGACTACTTTTCAAGCTGATAATTGTGCATGGCCTGCAACTTCTGGGTCTCCCAGGTGGGTAAAGGGGATCTAGTACTTGGGCCATCTTCTGCTGCTTTACCAGATGCATTAGTAAGGAGCTAAATAGGAAGTGGAGCAAAACTCACAAGGTGTGGCGACACTGAAGATGACAACTAAACCCACTATGCCACAGCACCAACTTCTGGGATTTTTTTTAATTTATTTATTATTTTTAATTCATTAATTACATTGTATTATGTAACACAGTTTCATAGGTACTTGGATTCTCCCCACCCCTCCCCAAACCCTCCCACCATGGTGGATTAATCCACCTTGTTGCATAACCACATAAGAATCATTTATTTTTATTTGAAAGATCCACAGAGAGAAGGAGAGACAGAAAGAGAGAGAGAAAGAGAGAGAGAGACTCCGTTTACTGGTACTCTCCTCAAATGGCTACAACAACGAGAGCTGAGCCATACCAAAACCAGGAGCCAGAAGCCTACTCCACGACTCTCACCTGGGTACAAGAGCCCAAAGACTTGCGTCATATTTTGATGGTTTCCCAGTCATGAATAGGGAACTAGATCAGAAGTTGAGCAACCAGGACACAAACTGGCGCCCACATGGGATGCCAGTGCCACAGGTGCAGAATCAGCCCACAGTGCCACTGAGCTTGCCCCAAATTTTATTTTTTAATGAAGGCTAGAAAACTAGGAAACTTGGCAATGGATGAGTCTAAAGAAAAATTCTACTTGCTACTGCTGCTATACCTTCCAAAGACAAGTACACACTCCATGATACAGTAACTGGTAGCAGACCTTCTTTCTCATTATAAGCAACTATACATCTGGACTGAGTCAACTTTTCCAGATGTTGTACTTGTTCCTCAGCACACGTCTGGAAAGTTTTTTTTTTTTTTTAAATGAGTCCTCTGGGAGAAATCAAGTGCACCTTGGGTTTTCCTCCTTTTGCCATCTAAGGTAATACAGTCACAGGAGTGATCATCTCCAGAGGTTACTCAACAGCCCGATATTCAAGATTCAAACAAAGGTAAGTGCCTGTGGGTGTCATCGTCGAATTCTACCAATCACAAATTGTATGCCAGGCTATTCTTGCTGCTCACTCGGGCTGTAGAGGTATTCAAGTTGAGGTCAACTTCATAGGCAAGGCCTTCTAGAAACTGAGAGGCATTCTGAACAGACCAAACAAGCTTCCTGATTAGATGGTAGCACAAAAGAATAAATAACAAATTAGGGCCGATATAGTTCTACGCAGCAGTACTTAAAAACAAGCCTCAAAAACTCAAGCTGATTTACAAATTATTTACATTCTTACAAAGGCAATATTCTACATTATTTATAGATAAAATTTAGACCTTGAAACACATAGCACATGGTGTCCAGTATCAAATAAAAAGATCAGACATCCCAGGAAATAGGAAAACAAAACACATACTAAGCGGAAAACATTGGAAACAGAAACACTGAGCCAAAAGGATTGGTCAAGGTGAAAAAAAAAAAAAACTGAAGAAATAACTTCTGAAATTTCCTGAAACTACAAACCCATTGATCCAAGCTCAAGAAGTTCAAAATAGTGGACTAAACACAAAGAAAATACCAAGTAGAGTACAATCAACTCTCTGAAAAACCTGTCAAAAAGGGATACATACGGAAAAACAAAGAATTAAGCACAAATTACGTGTAAAATATTCCAAACCAAAAAAACTAGTGAATGATTATCTCAGAAGTCTTCCACAGGTGAAAAAAAAAAGGAATCAAAAAATCTGTCAGTGATGAAAGACTCTCTTAGAAACTGAGAGAATTCAATATCAGCAGAATTACAAGAAATCTTAAAAGAAATACTAATGCCAGATGTAACAGCAAATCCACGTGGAGCAATGACAACTGCTGAGAAGTATTAAGTATGAATACACAGATAAACATAAGTGATGTCTCTTGGGGCCAACGTTGTGCAGGTTAAGCTATCACCTGTGTTTGCCAACATCCCAAATGAGTGCCCGTTCAAGTCCCAGCTGCTCCAGTTTTGATCCAGCTCTGATCTAATGACCTGTTAGAGCAGCAAAGGATGGCCCAAGTTCTGGACTTGCCACCCACCCTGAAGACCTGGATGGAGCTCCAGGTTCTACATGGGGAAGAACCCAGAAAATGGAAGATGGATCTGTCTCTCCCTCTCTCTAACTTTGCCTTTCAAATAAATAAATCTTCAAAAAGTATGTCTCTTATTGTGATTTTACATTTACTCAAAGATTTAGCCTTTTTTGAGCAAAAGCATCATTTATTGTGAACTTAATACAGACAAGAAAAATTTAGGACAAGAATAGCACACAGAACAAGAGGGAAGAATGGAAGCTTGATAGTTATAAAGCTCCTACATCATTTATAAAGTGGTGTAATATCATTTGGGAGGAAAAAACCTGGTAAGCTGAAGATACATACTGTACGCCATGCAGCAACTACTAAAATAGTCCAGGTGAGTCTCAGCCAATGTATTGGCTGTCTATCAGTGCACATTCAGCGGCTGAAATAACATCTATGTAATATCTCATAATTTTACAGGTCTGAAATCCAGGAAAGTTAGTCTGGTCAGTATCTCAACACTAAAATCAAGGAAAAGACTTACTCAGTTACACACCCATTCACATTTTTGGTAGATTCATTCAGCCTGTGAGACTGAAGTTCATGTTTCTTTCTTGTTTGTTGGCCAGGGTCCTCTGGCCAACAGCTCCTTCTCTCTATTGTTGCTTGTGACTCCTCCCACCTTCAAAGCCAGCAAGACAATCATTATCCTTCAGATCACCTAACTTCCCTTTCTGTTCTCATCTGCCATTGCCGGAAAAAAGCTCTCTGCTTCTATGTCAAGACCAGGTCCACCTGGCATAGGCTTCCTTCCTTAGGTTCAGCTGTGCCAAATACTTGATACAATCTCTGGGAACCATGTAAGTATTTCTGTCTACCAAGTTAAGAAACCAACAGTGGAAAGAGAACAGAAAACTAACAGTGATAAGTTAACCTAAAGGAAATAAAAATTGGGGAAAAGGAACAGAAAGCACATGGAACAAAGAGAAAACAACACGTCAGACTTAAATAAAGTAACAAATATAATTTCATTAAATCTAAATGATTTAAGCTTTCTAAATCTCAGAGACACGTTGTATTTTTTGTATTTTTGACACACTGTATTTTTAAAAGCGAACAAACTGTGGTAAGTATAAATTTACAACTAGTTAAAAGTAAATGAAGTCACACTGTAATCATAGGAAAGCTGATGTAGCTACATGAACATACAAAGGTAAGTTTCTAAAAGCACTGTGGTGTAGCAGGTTAAGTGGCTGCCTGCAATGCTGGTATCACACAGGGTGCAGATTTGTGTCCTAGCTGCTTCATTTCTCATGCAATTCCCTGACCATGTGCCTGGAACAGCAGCAGAAACACTTTGGCCCATGTTGCCCACATACAGACATAGATGAAACTCCTGGATCCTGGCTTCAGCCCGGCCCCATATTGATCATTGTGGCCACTAAAGAAGTGAGCCAGTAGATAAAAGCTATCAATCTGTCTCTCTGTCTCTCTCCGTGTAACTCTTCCAAATAAATAAATATCTTCCTTCTTTAAAAAAAAAATCAGGTTTCCATTGAACTTACCAGGACAATAAGAAGCTGGACTTTATGCTTGGTAAATACTTCCAATGAAAGAATCTCGACTGAATTTGAACTGTGGTAATGCAACAAGGTGGAGGAATCCACCATGGGTGGAGGGTGTGGGGAGGGGTGGCAAGAATCCCAGTGCCTATAAAACTGTGTCACATAATGCAATGTAATTAATAAAACAAAGGAAATTTTAAAAATCAGGTTTCTAGAATAAGAAATGTACTGAACGAAAAGGAGTAAATTCTTCAAGAAAGCATAATGATCTTAGATATGTATGTATTTAATAACAGAGCTTCAGTACAAAGAAAGGGGCTAAATTATTCAACAAGCATTTTTATATAGACAAATGATTCACTGATTCTTGGAAAACAGATGCCTTTATGAAGAGTAAAAGGATTAAAGGGATACATTACAATGAAAAACAGAATAAACAGAATCTCATATTCCAGCGAGGAGAATTTCTGCAATACAACAATGCTCTAAACTTTACAGTTAAAAGTGCATAGAAATTCAGTATTACGCTTATCTACAATTGACACACCTTCTTTCTGATCCAAAGGTGTCATTTAATACAGCACAGCCCTGTCACTGTCCTAGTGACCAACCTGTCACTGTCTGCAGATCCCTCCACCAGCTTATCGCTGCTTGCCACTATGATATGACTCCTACCACAGCTGAACTGTTCCGAGAGATTTCATCAAGGCGGTAGGCACGTAAAGTTAGGCAAAAGTAAAACCACAACATGATTTTATCCTACTCTCTACATGTGAGGACACAGAGAGAAAATGTGAGAGTTTTGGTATTCAAATTCTATTGGTCAGTCTTCAAAAGATAAACTCTAAATATCACGAGGTCATTAAATCTAACATTTCCTGAAAAAAAAGCATGGACAGACTTTTGGTTCTTGTCTCACAAGTAGTCTGCCAATACCACTGAATTTCTTTAGACTTCTGCCTTTCTATTCGAACTGTCAGTTAACAAATCCCAGTAGAGACATTTTATATGTTTCACATTTTCACCTCACACTTATATAACTTGCTGTGCATTCACTAAATTAACTATTAAAATGTAAGTTACAGGAGATGCAGAAGTGATTTAAGCAGGATTACCTTGAAGTATTATTCGGCTCCAGCCACTCTGCAAAGCTGGCATTTCCAAACCATCAGCCCAGCATGACACACTTATACACCATCTGGCTTCAAGTTGTGAGCAGGCTGGCTGTTCTTATTATTTTACATTACATGTAGAAATGGATCGGTCACATGTATCATATCTCTCCCAGAAATATAAATATAATGTATCAGAATGAAACAAAACTCACTGGATAGGCTGGAGTCACTAAGTATTTGTTTCTCCAGAACATTCTCTGCTGTTTAATTCCTTCTGCATCTTGTCTTCACCTCCTCAACTCTTCCTATCAGGAAATCATAGTCTATTTCTGAATAATTTTAAATGTAAGATTCATTTCCACTAATATAAAACTGTACCAAAATTCCAATTGCATCTTTATGTTTTCTTACATAATTGTTTCTTGTTAATTTAATAGTGGTATTCCCTTCTCCTTTACAAGGCACTAAACTCTTAGAATTCTGTTTGTTCCACAGGGGAAATTCATTTGAATTCTTCCATTTATTCTACAGTATATATAATGTAGTTTCTCCAGAATAGGTTTTCCTTATATTATGTCATCTGCAATATCCTCAATTAAACTTAATTGCATGAAAATTATAGTTGGGATATTAAATTATGTCATTAATCGGCTGCTAATTTGTATATTTCTGCCAAAATGAACAAACGCAAGCAAGATAAAAGAATGCACCAAAGTAGAGTAAGAAATGAAATTGTGATTCGTATGAGTTTGAAAGATCAGAGTACAGTTGTCTTGACCTTTGGGGATAGCAGCGCTTCTAGGGTATACATTTTGCCTGTGCTGTTCTCTGTAAAAATAATGTAAAGGCCAGCATAATGCCTGTCTTGAAGATTGTAGTTACTTTCAAATTAATTTTAGACACACAGAAGACAGAAGACCTAAGAAGATAGAACTCTGAGGGGAAGCAAGTGGAAACATGGAGTGACATGGCTCAAGGAATGAAGGAAAACTGTGGAGAGAACAGATGGAAAGGAGGCAGTAAGATTTATTGATGTCATAAAGAGAAGGCCTGGAGGAGTCTCC
Source organism: Ochotona princeps (assembly GCF_030435755.1). NCBI lineage: Eukaryota > Metazoa > Chordata > Mammalia > Lagomorpha > Ochotonidae > Ochotona > Ochotona princeps. The sequence goes on from NC_080832.1 coordinate 21,372,105, forward strand.
GTCTGAGGATAAGAGTATTAATTAAAGGGGAAATGGTAACGAAGAAATTTAAAAATCTACCTGGACTGTTACTTAGTTACAGAATATAAAGCAATGCATGACATTTCATAAACTTATATTTAATCCAAAGAACAAAACAGTCATCTACAGATAGTGTTCATAAATACAGAGATGTGTTCTATTTACATATAACATATATGTGTGTATCTACAGCCATACATGATATATAACATATGTGGTGAGAGAGGGAGAAGTTTCTTCAAAAGACAAAGCAGATAGCACTTGTGGAGAAATGGTGTGAACTAGAGACCTTCCTCAATCTCATGTATATATCATGAGATTTATAGCATACAAAGTCATTCTGTTTTCAGTTCATAAAACTTTCAACACAGTTCCTGCTGGAAACCATCCTGCAGCTCTATCTTGTGTGTAGTGGAGACTGAACATGACTGAAGGAGTTAAGGAACATGTGGAAAGGATAGAAGAGCCATAAAATAGCACTGCCATCAAACCATGTCTCTAAGGGATTCCTCTCCATTCCACAAATGCCTAACTTTTTCATCATACAAAATTCCTTCTCCCTGCTATCTAGATCGAGACTGAGTGCCAAAGACATCCGGCTCATGAGACAGTGACTCAGGATGAAGTCAGAGAATGAACTCGGCAAGGATTTCCTTTGTTGTCTATGTGTCCAGGGTTTTCCTCGCCTGAGACATGTGAACATCTTGCAGCAATTCCACAGCCACAAGAGTCTACAATCAGTTACTTGGAGTTTGTAATCAGCCGCAGGTTTGAATGCCCCTCTGTGGAGGCCTGAAGACGTTCAGAAACACTGCTGGGCTTTCTCTGCCTCCCTCACTAGCTGAGACTGTGCCCAGGCTGTGCACCGCCTCCCACGCTATTGTCTAATACCCCTGGAGGGAGGGAGCTGACCTACACCTCTGACTCTAATAACTGTGACTCTGGTTTTCTAAATCCGCCATCTGAGTGATGTGCTTTAAGCCCAAGCTTTTTTTAAAGGAAGCTTCACCACAGCCATTTTTGAGGAGATGGACAGACTGCATCACCACGCTCGTGGTTTCGAGAATGCGATTTAGAATCCCTGCCTGAGTGCACAGACTTTCACCCCATACTGCTCCACCTCATTACCGAAAATCGATGAAATAAGCCATACATTACCACTGGCAAGCAATCCATCCAGAGAGAAAGGAAGAAAAACAAACTTCCCAGTCAGAAATCACGTACATTGATAAGCAGCTTTGGAAAGAAAACCAGTCCACAAAATTCTTGACAATATCACATAATCGCATAAGTAGCAAGGAGAGCAGTTTGGATGTGCTTCACAAAGTAATGGGTACAGTCATGCCATGTTAAATCAACAACCCAGTAAGAGGCCAGCAGGGGCCTCTGCAGATACTCCACGCTCATTTGCAAACAATGACAGAAGATATTTCCCATGTCTCATTTTGCCTCCACAGCTGCACAGCAGGAGGCCACACAGATACTATTTGTGACTTGCAGCAACTCAGAGAGCTGAAAGACGTTTTTAAAACCAATGAGAATGACTACCATCCTAAAATTAAAAAAAAATTAATGCTGAAGAGGATGCAGAGAAAAAGGTACCCTAATCCAGAGTCAGTGAGAATGTAAACTAGTACAACCATTATGAAAGACAATATGGAGATTCCTTTACATCTGGAAAGATCAACTGGATGACCCAGCCCTCCTACCCCTGGAAATTCACCCAAATGAAATAGAATCAGCATATGATGGAGTTATTTGTACTTCCATATTTATTGCCCCCCTATTCATTATTTTTAAGACATAGAATCAACCCAGATGTCCATTAACTTATGACTGGATACAGAAAATATGCTGTCTATACACTATGGAATACCATTAAACCATAAAAAATAACCAAATCCTGTCTTTTACAACAAAATGGATACACTGTAAACCATTATGCTTAGAAAAATAAGTCCATCTCAAAAAGACAAATATATTTTCTCTCATACATGGCAGCTAATATAGAACATACAAAAAAAACTGTAGAAATGAAATGGCCACTTGAGGATATGATTGTCACTTGTAGCTGTGTTCATACTCCAGTGGCAATGTGATCTTGTGGTCTTTCTATTTGTTGAGTATGATGATTAGTGGCAAACTAAACCTTTGGATATAGAATGGATTAAAGTTATGACTGCAAAAATGTTGAAGATGAATAGGAGGGAAGGATATGGGGGACAGCAGGAGAGTGAGGGGAATGATTGTCTACCTGAGGACTGTACCTATGGGTTCATAAAACTGTTTTCTCTGTATTAATAAAAGACTTTCAATAGTGGCCAAAATCCCTCCTGAACACTGAATAAACACGCAGTGGATCTGATTGGCAAGTATTTATTGGTTGACTACTATATATCAAATACGTAGTAAGTTTCCAATGCAGAAATGCAGACTGTTAAGGGACTGTGTACTACTTTGTAAATCTGAACACACAAGTGCCTACGCTCTGAGCAGTATCTAGTTTTGATAAATATGTCTAGTTTTTAGCACCATAATGCTAATTTATTGAGAAAAACAATGATACAACTTCAATGAGACAAACCTGTTCTGAAGTGCATGGATTTTGAACATTATAACTTATTATATATATTTTATTCCACTAAATTTTTATTCATGGTGGCAATTTACCATAGAAGATGATTTAAGTGCCAAAAATAGGGGAAAAAAAGGAAGTAAATACAAAGAGGACCTGGACCTGAACCAGGATCAAGTGTCAAACAATAGAGGACACAAAATCAGGTTTTATACAGAATCATGCATAATCTGCAAACAACAAACCAAGATATCAGTACTAAAGATACAATACATGCAGGTGAATATTCTGGTAAAGCAAATCACAGACATAATTCCTGTCCTTAGAAGCTTTTACTTTAAATATTTTAAATCTATTGATTTTGGTCTGTTCAGTGCTGAGTCTACATAAGGTCTGTGTCCATTCAGAATGGCTGAGAGTGCCAGGTAGGGAGCCCCCTCTTGCAAAAGGCTGACTTTCGTCCCTGGAAATGGAACCTTCCAGGTTAAACCTTCTGGGTGGCTTTGGGAGTTCTCACTTCTTGCCAGACAAATTTGCTTTTATTAACTCAAATGAGCTACTATTCTGCTGTTTAGCCTTTTTTTTTACTTCAAAAATCATGTTGATTGAAATAGACACATAACATATGCTGATTTAAGACAGACAGACAAGAAATTATGCATAATTATTAAGTATTTTACTTTTCAAAACAGATCTTGAACATCTTTGATTCAGAAGGACATCATTACAGTGTACCAATGCTGATATTAAAAGGGTACAAGCTAAGAAACACTTTTTTATGTCTTCTCTCTGCTAGTTAACCAATACTATACAACATTCACCTCTGTTACAAGTACGTAGAAAAGCCCAGGCTCAACAGAATTCAAAAACACATCAGACAGATCATTCATCCAGATCAAGTAGGATTCATCCCTGGAATGCAGGGATGGTTCAACATTCGGAAATCCATAAATGTGATACACCACATCCAAAAACTGAAAAACAAGAATCACATGATAGTATCAATAGATGCAGAAAAAGCTTTCGACAAAATTCAGCACAACTTCCTGCTAAAGACTCTAACCAAGGTAGGCATAGATGGAAAAATCCACAACATAATCAAAGCAATATATGAAAAACCCAATGCCAGCATCATACTGAATGGAGAAAAACTGGAACCCTTCCCACTGAGATCTGGAACAAGACAGGGATGTCCGCTTTCTCCGCTGCTATTCAACATAGTTCTAGAGGTACTCGCTGAGGCCATAAGACAAGAAAAAGAAATCAAAGGAATCCAAATGGGAAATGAAGAAGTCAAGCTTTCACTATATGCAGATGACATGATTCTTTATATGGAAGAGCCAAAAGGCTCAACACAGAGACTACTAGAACTTATACGAGAGTTCGGTAGAGTGGCAGGGTACAAAATTAATGAACAAAAATCAACAGCCATAGTGTATGCTAACAGCTCCAAGTTGGAAAAAGATCTAACCAGCAAGATACCATTCAAAGTAACAAAGGAAAGCATGAAGTATCTGGGAATTAACCTAACCAAAAATGTAGGAGACCTATTTGAAGAAAACTACAAACTACTTTAAAAAGAAATTGAACAAGATCTAGAAAGATGGAGTAACATCCCATGCTCCTGGATAGGTAAAATCAATATCATTAAAATGTCTATACTGCCAAAAGCAATATATACATTCAACGCAATCCCAATCAAATTGCCCAAAACATTCTTCACAGATCTGGAAACAATGATTCAAAGGTTCATCTGGAAACACAAAAAACCACGAATAGCTAGAACCATTCTCAAGAACAGGAAGTTAGCAGGGGGAATCACAGTTCCGGACCTCTGGACATACTATAGGGCAGTGGTTATCAAAACAGCCTGGTACTGGCAAAAAAATAGAGAAGAAGATCAATGGAGCAGAATAGAAACACCAGATGGGAACCCACAGAAATACAGCCAAATAATCTTTGACAAAAAGACAAACGACAACCCAGGCAAATGGGAAGGTCTGTTCAATAAATGCTGTTGGGACAACTGGTTGATAGCCTGCAGAAACAAAAAGATAGACCCACATCTTTCACCATATACTAAGATCAAATCCAAATGGATGAAAGATTTAAACCTACATCCAGAAACCTTCAAACTTTTGGAAGAAAATGTTGGAAACACACTGCAACACTTAGGGGTAGGCCCTCACTTCCTAAAAAAGACTCCAAATGCAGTAGAAATCAAGACCAAAATAAACAATTGGGACCTCATCAAACTAAGAAGCTTCTGTACAGCTAGAGAAACAATCAACAAAGTAAAAAGGCAACCCACAGAATGGGAGAAGATCTTCGCACACGACTTAGGTGATAGAGGGCTGATCTCCAGAATATACAAAGAGCTACAAAACAACCAAAATGTCAAAACAAACAAGCCACTCAAAAAATGGGCATGGGAAATGGGCAAACACTTCACAAAGGAACAAACCCAAATGGCAAATAAACATATGAAAAAATGCTCAAGTTCCCTGGCAATAAGGGAAATCCAAATTAAAACATCAATGAGGTACCACCTAACGCCAGTAAGACTGGCCCACATGAATAAAAGCACCAACAACACTTGTTGGCAAGGTTGCGGGGAAAAGGGAACCCTACTCCACTGCTGGTGGGGCTGCAGGCTGGTACAGCCTCTATGGAAATCAGTATGGAGAACATTCAAACAACTCAAATACAACATACCGTATGACCCGGCAATAGCACTCCTAGGAATATATCCAGAACACTTGTTTTATGAGAAACCAACATGCACTCCTATGTTCATAGCAGCACAATCAGTAATTGCAAAAACATGGAAGCAGCCAAAATGCCCATCAACAGAGGATTGGATAAGAAAGCTATGGTTCATCTACTCCATGGAATACTACTCAGCTATTAAAAAAAACAAAATGCAGTTCTTTGTGGCCAAATGGGCCAAACTGGAAACCATAATGCTAGGGGAAATGAGCCAATCCCAAAAGGTTAAATACCACATGTTTGCCTTAATTTAAGATGATATGATCTTATGTATAAAATGTTATGTTTTGAATGTTATAGGTTGTATATAAACTAAAATTGAAATGTCAATGAGGTGGTCACAGAAGGTGGCTGGGAACTCGCATTTACTTTTAACATATTGGTTACTCATTACTATGTCAATTAATTCCATGGTGATGTAAATTTTTGCTGATGGTATGTTGGAGCTTTTAATTGATCGGGATGATAGTCTGCTGGCTCTGTCTTCAGACCAGAGAGTGTATACCTAAGAAGCCGTTGAACTTGACTGGACAATAAGATGCTGGACTCTATGTTTGGTATATGCTTGCAATGGGGGAATCTCAACTGAACTTGAACTGTGGTTATGCAACAAGGTGGAGGAATCCACCATGGTGGGAGGGTTTGGGGAGGGGTGGGGAGAATCCCAGTACCTATGAAACTGTGTCACATAATACAATGTAATTAATGAATTTAAAATAAAATAAAAAAAAAATATATTACATGCCTCTTCATCTGTTCAAAGCATTTTTATTCCTCAATAGTTGTTAAAGTGTCATCCACTAGTGTTGGGTCATTTTATTGTTATTGTTGAATTTATTCCCAGGTATTTTGCTTTTAATGTTGTCATTAGAAAGTTATATTTTTTGCTATAGCATAAAGCATGTTTTAATTCTCAATTGACAAGGCTGGGAAGTGGGAATCATACTAGGGTGGGCATTCAGGATAGTGGCATTTAACACAGTCATTGTGAAGGATGCTTGCATCATGTCTTAGAATCTGGGTTTGAGTCCTGGCTACTCCAGTTCCAATCCAGCTGATACACATCCTTGGATGGCAATAAGTAATAGCTTGAACAGTTTGGTCCTGCCTCCCATACTGGGAGACTCCTGGCTTTGGTCTGAGCCAGTTCCACTTAGGAAGCATTTGGACTGAGTACCAGCAGATGAAAAATCTCTCTCTCCTGGCCCCTCTTCCCTTGCCTTACAAATATATATATATATATATATATATATATATATATATATATATATATACACAAATATATATATTCACAAATATATATATATTTTAAGGAAAAAGAAAAATAAAGAAGAATGTAATATATTTTCTGGAACCTGTTCTGAGTGAAATTCCTACTGGTCTTTTGAATGTAAATAAACTATTGAAAATGAAAAAAAAAAAAAAAAAAAGAAAAGCCCAGGCTCCTTAGTTTAAGAAGGTGTGAAGCAGTGTTAATAATTCTCACCTCAGACAAATCTGAAGGGCCTTAAATAATCTGTATTCATTAATGACACAGTAAAGTCTGTAAGTACCAGATGTGGAAGATAATATGAAGCAATGCTGTGGGAGATTATTATGGTTCAATCCCCTTGGAAAACAATAGCATTATTCGGTGGGTTCAGGATGTATATTTCCAAGACTGGTTATATGTATGTCTCCTGGAAACAAAAGTAATCACTTAGAATGTGACTGGAATTACAGGTATGCTTCTGTCCTTCAGATTAGTATATTTTGTTAGGAAAGGAGAAAGTCTTGTTATTTGTGAAATTAGGAAAGGAAGACATAGACCCATTCTCAACTTACTTAGTCACAAATTAAACACAAGCATTACATTTTAAACAAAGTTATTACCTTCGATGTGTATCAAGAAAGTTTTTTGTATCAAGAAAGTTTTTCTTACTGTTTGAAAATAATCTGAGGGGTATAATTTTGAGTCACAGCCAAAGCACAGCAAATGACTTTCTTCTTCTGTGAAGACTCTGACTTTGACAGCACTAGAATTGTAAGTTTATGTTAGGTTTTAGATTTTACTTCATTGATTTTTTATGACAAACTCAATGTAGAGAATTCTGAAGCTATAGTAGGTAAATAACCATAAAATATTAACAGAAGGTAATAGAAGGTACATTTGGCCTCAAGGAAAGAAACCAAGGAGAGAAACTTAGAAGAGCCTTACTGCCGCCCCTGCCACCTCAAACCAGATAATCTTCACCTGCCTCATCCAATATTGACTCAGATACATCAATTTTTCTAACTGGAGAATTTGTATAATTTTATAGAATACAGAAACTATATCATTTCTTATGTTCCTGTTTGAAGCATAATTTTCCAGAAGACAAAAACTGAAACCACTATTAGCACTGCCATTGTTTTAATGTAATCATTTGAAACAGAGACTTCCACCCTTTAATTTGTATGTCAAATTCCCACAAATGTAGGGAAGGAGTAGTTGAGGAAAAAGAGTGGGAAAGCCAGAAGTTGGGAACTCAGTTGAGGTTTACCATCTGGACGACTGGAAGCTAATTTAGGAACTAACCTGGCCAGGAAATGCTCAGGGCTCAGTAGGTAAGGAAATTACAGAACTGATTTCCACTGACCTGAATGAATATAAGATGATGTTTCTAAGATTGTTCAGTGGGCCCAGCGTGGTAGCCTACTCACAAGTGTCTTACTCTTGTGTGGGCCAGGATACCATATGCTTGCTGGTTCGTGTCCTGGCTACACCACTTCCCATCCAACTCCTTGCTTGTGGCCTGGAAAAGCAGTGTAGTATGGCTCAAAGCTTTGGAACTCTGCATCTGCATGGGAAACCCAAAAGAAGCTCCTGGCTCCTGGCTTCAGATCAGATCAGCTCTGGCTGTTTTGGCCACATGGGGAGTGAACCAACAGATGGAAGATCTTTCTGTCTCTCCTCCTCTCTGTAAATCTGCCTTTCCAATAAAAAAAAAAAATAAAATAATGAGTAACTTTAAAGCAGTAATAATAGTGTTCAATCCCCTACTTACAGAAGCATGAAAATGGGAGTTTACTAACAGGTTTCAGAGTTTGCCAAGAAAATTTAGCAAGACTCTAGGGATGATAGAAAGCAAGTAATCAGAGACAGATCATGAGGCTAAGAGCAGTTAGAGAGAAATGTAAGGTCAGGAGGGAGGTAGAACAAAGGTGTTAGGGTGGGTGACAGGTGTGGAGAGCAGGAAAGACTCCAAAAAATAGAAGAGTGTGATCGCAAAACGCATTAAACATCAGCTGTTCTCAACAATAAGATTCAGAGGTGGAGAACAAAAACTTAACAAGGGGAGGGGACTGCCATCCCACAGCCAAGTGCTGGTTCAAGTCCCAGTACTGCATTTCCAAGGCAGTTCCTTGCTAATGCGCCTAGAAAGACAGCAGAAGATGCTTGTGTCCGTTAGCTTGCAGGGGACCTGGATGAATCCCTGGTAAGTTAGACTCAGCCTAGGCCAGTCTTGGTCAATGTGGCCACCAGGGGAGGAAACCAGCAGACAGAAGCTCTGTGTCTCTCTGCCTCTTCCCTCTCTCTGACGCTCTGAAATAAATAAATCTTAAAGACAGCAAGGACTGAATTTCATGTACTGATTATGCTCTTATAAATTATGCTGTTAGAAATATACTAATCAAGTTAAAAGAAATTGGAATCAAAATATCAAGAAACAGCTCTGGGGCACAGAGGGTAAAGCTGCTGCTGCCACGCTAATGTCCACGTTAGACACCGGTTTGTGTCCAGGTTGTTCAACCTTGGGTCCAGCTCCCTGATAAATCACTAAGAAAATCAGAAGCAAATACAAGTTCTTGAGGCCTGGCCAGCCACAGTGAAGTTCTTGGCTCCTGGCTCCTGGCTCCTGGCTCCTGACTCCTGGGTTTGGCCTAGCCCAGGGCTGGATATTGTGGCTATCTAGCAAGTGAACCAGCAGATGTCAAATGTCTATATGAGTGTCTCCTCTCTATGTAACTGATTCTCAATAATTAATTGATCTTTTAAAAAAAAAATACTGTGCATTTTCAAAAATATCATAACCATAAATTATATGCATGCATAAATAACAAAATATATGTTTATAGACCAATGAATAATAAAGGAATACCTTGCATAACAAATATAAACATAGAGGTCTTTCTATTTAGGTATATTGAAGTGACTTATCCCCTTTTCACTTCGTCACATTTCTGCTTGCATAATCACACAAGGTGTATGCTTCAATTCTAATATGAAGGGAAACTATTAAAACCCAACTTGTACGTGAACAAAACCATAACACTATTTTGATGATTATGCCTCTGAAAGGGATGAAGCTGGCCTCACTGCTCCCACTATGGACTTAATGAAGAAGGCTGATCTAGCATCCTCCACTGGCAACAACAGAAAACTACATTGCTTCTTCTAGGACCAATATTTCACCTCATAGACTCTGGAAAAAAAAATAACTCAATATGTACATATCAGGAAGTCAAACAGCTAAAAAGTAAAAGCAGGGGAAAGGACACCAAGACTTCTAAGAACTCATGATACACACACATGCAAAAAAAAATCCCATGAATTATGCTAATTTGTATGATCTATTAAATTTGAAAACTATCAATAATTTTCCAACAAGAATAAAAAATAATGTACACTTGTTTGAAATTAGAAAATGTTAAGGTGGAGGAATCCACCATGGTGGGAGGGTTTGGGGAGGGGTGGGGAGAACCCAAGTATCTATGTAACTGTGTCACATAATACAATGTAATTACTGAAGTTAAATAATAAATAATTAAAAAAAAAAAAAAAAAAAAAAAGAAATTAGAAAATGTATGCCAGCCTAGTAAAATATATACTAAATTGTAAAGACAGGAAAAACAAGGTAATGAAAAACTCAGTAGGCTATACTAAGCTTAGAGGAAAAGATACTTGCAAATGATGCCAAATAAAACTTTTCAGAGCAGTATCTTGAAAGTAAGAATCATTAGCAATAATGTTATCTGAAATAATAACCACCCACGTTAAGAACAGGATATTAAATGCTAATAGTTTATGAATGGCTAAGGTGGGTGCAGAAACATTCTCAGAGCCCTGGCCACAGAAAGCCCTGGTGGCTAATCAGACATAAACTAGAGTTGTTCCTACAACTGGTTCCAGTGGCTTCTCCTGACAGATACAAATGATGCTGAATAGCAATTTCGTCTCTAGGTAAAGAGGGTAGAAGGGTAAGGAGGGACAAAGATGCAAGATAAATGACCTTTGAGAGAAAAGCTCTGTCTAGTGTAATGTGCTCAGTTGCATTACACATACGCATACAGAGACAATTCATTCCTAACATTGTAAGACATGTTCAAACTGAATTCTTGATCAGAATGTAGTAACTGAAGGCTGATGTTTCAACATGTTAAATGCTGGCAGTTATCGGCTGGCAAAGAACAGCGGATGTAGGCATCTCTTCTATCATCACTGACATTAGAAGCTGGAGCTGAATAACAATCATGTCCTAAAAGTTCCTAAAACTACACCAAATCTAGATTGTCTATTGTGAGGTTTATATCCAGTTCCTGTGACATCTGCCTGTTGTTTCAAAACAAAACAAAACTCCATTATTAATTGCTAAGCCCAAGATAATACTTCAGTAAAAATGTAAAACCCACATTTTCATCTGTGATTTCAAAATACTGACTAGATTCTCTAAAAATAATAGAACCAAAGTCCTTCTTTTGTGTGGCACTATGTATCTTTGTTCTGCTGTGATAGCTCTCAGCACACCAATGTGGGTACTGAACAGAGGTGATGGACAGGGATTAATGGGTCTGTCTATATGAGCCTCTTCATTCAAAAAGGAGCCTGATATCTACAACACATGTAAAAGCATATGTTAATCAGCATATGTTAATCACTACACACAACCATTTTTGAAGTACTGACGAGCCACACTGAAATAATATAGTACTGCTCTTCACTTGGTTTTGAGTTTTGAAAAGCCCATTTTGCCTCTGGAGAATGGAAAATCCTACTGATTCAATTCTACTCCATTCCTCTGTGGATACCTCTCATGAGGTAGCAAGCTGTACCTCCTGAATCTATTTCTGTCACTTACGATTTAACAATTTTACTCCACTACTCAGGCATGACCCTATACTTGGATACCTCTTGAAAATTATTACACAGATTCTAATGTTTTGCTATATTCATTTCCTTTGTGAAAGAGAGAGAGAGAGTCTATCTACTGATTCACTCCCTAAATGCCCATAATGGCCAGGGCTGGACCAAGTTGCAAAGGGAGCAGGAACTCAATCCAGATCTCCTCAGTCGCCATCTCTACTTCTCAGAATGTACCTTAACAGGAAGCTAGAATCTGCCATAGAGCTGGGACTGAATCCAAGTTCTCTGACATTGGGATATAGTTAACCCAAATAAGGTCTTAACTGTTGGGCCATATGTCCTCCCCAGCTTAGCTTTTAAAATCTCTAATTGAAAAGGGACACACTGAAAGGTTAATGATATATTAAATCCTTAAATTGAGTAAATAGGACACAAAATCCAGCCAGTAGACTCCCAAACATAACGTGAAGAATGTCAATATGTAATAAAAAAAAGGATAATGAAAATTCTTTTTGAAGACACTCTTCAGAAGTTCTATACAGGAGTAACACTGGTGCTGGGTTTTATTTGGGTCTCCAAAGTCTCTTTGTAAAACTCTTCACAGAGTTTTATGATCCAGTTATGTATTATTATCAATCAGCATGTAATACAAATCATAGTCTTTGGCTCGTGCTACTGAATGAACCTGTCAATTGAATAAATACAGTATATAAATGGGGAAGCTGCACACAAGTGATTCCTAAGTGCTTAGCTGCACATGGAAGGTATTGTTGATCTAGAAAATCTGTTCCCTTTCTTTAGTGCAGTCCACAGATATTTTTATCTTAATGTTGAAATCACATTGAATATCATGCAATATCCATTTTAGTGAGATTTTTAGCCACTGGGAGCCTACACTTCCCTTGCAGCTTTCTGAATCAGTGCAATTTTATGTAGTAAATCGAAAGGCCAAAGTCATCCTGTCTGCTTAAATACTGTTAGGAAGTATCTTGCATAAAGTTATATATGACCAGGTCTGGTGCTGCTCAAATTACTTAAGGGCATGTATAAATTCCATATCAGAAAATACCTTAAATAGTACAGGTTACAAAGACACCAATTAGTTTTAAAAAAAAGTTTTAGGCGGGCCAGGGAATTAGGTACATACAAAATATGTTACAGTCAACTTCTGCACCAAAAAATCATGATATACCACATCTTTCCCAATTGTGTATCCTCTCAATGATAGTCTACACAGGACGCAGCCCCTGGGGCTCTTTTCTTTGCTCTCTGCAATCAATTATCCAGAGATCTGATTCTCTCTTGACTGGATGCCATCTCTATGATGAACTCTGAAGACAGAATCTCTATCTTAAACTCCTCCTCTTGAAACTACCACTTTGCCGTTGGAGATCAAACAGGCATATCAAACCACACAGGTCCCAAGAGCACTCCTATGTTACCCAACCCACCTGCTCCTCACACAGCCATCCTCATCTGGCGACTCTGATGTTACGTCACAAAGCCCCTGAGCCAAGCCATTCATACAATTCATTGGAAAAACCCATTGGCTCTGCCTTCTGGAAAGGAAAGAAGGAAAGAAAGAAAGAAGGAAAGGAGGGAGGGAGGGAGGGAGGGAGGGAGGGAGGGAGGGAGGGAGGGAGGAAGGAAGGAAGGAAGGAAGGAAGGAAGGAAGGAACTCCACAATATCTCCCTGAGCATCATGTCTACTGCTTCTCCTTGGTGCACCTCATTAGCCATCTCTCACCTGGGCTGGGGGTAGCCTCCCATGGCCTGCCACACTTCCCTTCTCTTCAGCTTCTTCCCAGCAGCAGCCTGAACCATGCATGCCCTTACGAGTGAGATCATGTCACTGTGCTCACACTCCTTCTCAGACATCCATTCTCATGACGCCTGGTAAAAGCCAACAAACCACCAAGAGGCCCCTTCCTTTGTCCTGTCAACCTTTCCTCCCCATCAGCTCTGCTGTGGTCCTACTCTGTGTGGGATGTGTTTCCCTGCTTCTTTTCCTCACGTCCTTCTGCTCCTCTCAAGCATCCATTTACAGAGAAACTGTGGCTGCCACCCTGTACTGCCACCTGCCCCGGAAGCTTCAGAGGAACCTTAACCATTTTTAATAATTTCAGGACAAGAGGCTACATACATTCCGTCCCACCCCCCACCTAAGCTCCAACAGGGCAGGAGTGTTTATAGATTTTATTTCCTGGAGGATCCCATGAAACCAATGAATGTTTACCAAGTACATAAATACCTGAATTTTAAGTCTTTATTGTTTTGCTTAGCACACAGGGAGCCTGCTTTGCACAACATTATCCAACAAGTGTCTTCTGAAGCCTGAATGTGAATCAAGGTCTTTTGGCTGGAATCCCATTCTCTTTCTGCCACAGCATGTTGGTTAACTACACACCATGTCCTTAGCCTCCTAGGGGCAGGATCTGGCTTTATCATTGCTCAGCTCACCCTCAAATACCCACCAGTGTGTGTGTGTGTGTGTGTGTGTGTGTGTGTGTGTGTGATGGGAATGGAAAAATGCAGAAGATAGTTTAACAACTAAAAAGAAGAAGAATTTTGCCCACAAAAGATGGTTACCACTTCCTGCCTAGGACAGCCCTTCAAGAACAAAAATTGCATTTTATTCCTTCTTGTATCACTAAATCTTGATTTAGTGCCCAGAACAATGCAGGGGCAACATGTGAACTGAATCAAGGCATCAAATCACACGAGGTTCCCGTTCACCAGGACCACCCATCATGTGGACAGGCAACACGAGGTGTCATGGAATTCTACTGCCTGCTCCTACACACAACAGCCAAGACCGCCATGGGGGCCTCCTAAGATGCAGTAAACCACACAGACTGAAGGTTCACTCTGCAGAAACATACATGATGATCAGTAACACTTTGACCAACTACAGGGCCTGGCAGGCACTAGGACCTCTGCATCTTTAACTGCTACAAAGGTACTCCAAAATAGGTGTTTTGTCACCATTTTTCAAACTGTGACTACATAAATGATATAGGTAGAGTGATTCTCTCAAATACGTATAAATCCCTTTATCTGTCAGCAGACAAGCCAGGCCTCCTGCCTTTAAAACAAAGCTTTTACTTTACCTTATAAAGCATCATTTAAACATGATAAATTGCACAAATTGGAAGATGTCTTTGTGGCCTGCCTTGATATTAATGAACTTCAGAGACTATAAATGAAAATAAATACATAAAACTGAGATTTCCCCCCCCCATCCACAGTGGATAGGTTTTAAGACCCTTAGATGATATCAATCTTGTGTATGTTATTTTTTTCCTATATAAATGTGCTCATAAAAAGTTTACTTTATAAATTAGGCCTAATGAAAGGATAACAATAGCTACAAAACAGAAAGATAGCACTATATCATAACAAAAGGTACAGAACTGTCCCCATCTCTCTCACACAGTATCTTGTTTTACTGTACCCACCCCTCTTCTTACCTGCGGTAAACCACAGGTAACTGAAACCACAGACAACAAAACCATGAATAATGGGGAACAATCGTGTTCTGTCTCTGAAACTTCCAGTCTTCTGTTACATTTCTTCACATTCTTTTACACTTACTTCCCTTCTTTTAAAATGTATCTGCTTCCATCTTATTAAAAAGACAGACACACAAATGGGGAGACAGATGAAGAGAGATCTTTCATCCACTGCTTCACTAACCAAATGCCCATGACAGCTAGGCCCAAGCCAGCCGCCCAAATTGCCATCTGTGTCTTCCTTGGGGCTAGCAGGGGACCACGCACTTGAGCCATCATCTGCTGCATCAGAAGTGGAGTAGCTAGAAGTCAAACCAAAAACTCCAATGCTGGAATGCAAGGGCTTCAAGCAGCAACACAAATACTGCCACACACACCCAACCCACATTTACTTAATTCTTACTCTTTAAGAAATGAATATTTTCAAATGGATACAATATTTCAGAAATATAAATTGAACATATGAATCAAGTTCTTAAAATATATCATAAACACTAATAACCAGAATGTCTATTTTGGTAGCATATATACCAAAAATCTGGAATGGGTGCAAGCATAGCCTAGCAGAAAGATGCCTGAAACCCACATCAAAGTACCTGGTTCAATTCCTGACTCCCATTCCTGATTCTGACTTTCTGATGAAGTAGAATCGAGGAGACAGCAAGCGATAGTTCATGTAACCGAGTTCCTACCACACACAGAAGAGGTCTACACTGAGTTCCCAGCCACTGGCTTCAGCACCAGCCTCCCTGACTGGGAAGTGAATCACTCTCTTTCTCAAATAAACAAAATGAGGACATTTCTAAACTGGCTAAAATAGCATTGTTTAAATCGAAGGAATAATGGAATGTTATTTGAGGATACTTCAAAATGTCTGTGGAAAATTTGGAATTAAACAACAAATTTATTCTGACACAAAAAAATTGTCAATCATATATAGAGGATTCTTTGAGAAGTTCATGGAGAATCATGCATTACAATGCTATGGCACAGGAATTAAAAAAAAATTGTGCGTAATCCATTAGGCTTCATGTTTCTGAGTAGCATTTAATAATGTCAGAAAATGCTTATGATTTATAATTCAGTGTGCAAAACCATTAAAAACTGCAAGAACCACCCCCTCACTGACTGCGCTTGGAATTTCACCAATTACTCTTACCAGTTACCCCTTGCAAGAGTCTATGAGGCAAGGACTCCAACCAGCCCTGTTTCACAGAGTCATTGAAAAGAAAGTAAAAATTTCTAGCATTATCTCAAGCTTATTAAAACGTGCAAAAATAAATAACAGCTTAAAAATAAAAAGTTTAGGGCTCAGCACAATGGCTCAATTAGCTAATCCATCCCTTGCAAGTTCTGGGATCCCATATGGGCGCAGGTTCATGTCCCAACTATTCCACTTCCCATCCAGCTCCCTGCTACAGCCTGGGAAAGCAGCTGAGGATGGCCTAATATCTTGGGACCCTGCACCCACATGAGTGAACCAAAACAAGTTCCTAGATCCTGGCTCTGGATCGGCTCAGCCCCAGCTGTTGTGGCTACTTGCGGAGTGAAGCAGTGAATGGAAGGTCTTTCTGTCTCTCCTCTCAGTAAATCTGTCTTTGCAGTAAAAAAAATAAATAAATCTTAAAAAAATTAAAATTTAGTTGGTATTATTCGAAGATAACCAAGATACAACACAATACAAAGAGCAAGCTCCGATGCTATGCTCTATTTATCGTACATCAGCAAGCTGGCATGCTCTGTAAACTTCTCTTACTTTAACGGACTTTTCCAAGTGAAAAACACATACATAGAACTGAGCAAAATTCAAATTATAATTTGCCATTGGTGCTGGTCTCATCTTTGCTCAAACTGCCTTTCTTCCCCTGCCCTTTCTTTGTGCATTCCCCTGTCCTATATATTTCAGTGTGGAATCAGAGATGATTTTCCATCATATTCCCAAGAACTTGATAAAACAACATAACGCTAAAACATCAAACTAGGGCAATAAACTCATGGGAAAAGTTCTTCAGAATTTTTCCTTAGGAATTCCCTAGACTGGCTTAAAACTAATCATATTTTTTTTTTCAGGAGAAAAAAAAACAAAACCCACACATTGGATCTTTCACTTCAACAAGATCACAGGAATTATATTTTTTAATGTACATATTCTTTGATAGCCCCACTTAGAAACAGAGCTGTCTGGTAATGCTGTACCACTGGGGGCAATCATCTATGCACTGCAGCCTGTTAGGCTTGGAATCCTGTTACCAACAGAAAGTCATTACAGCATTCCTCCATTCTAAGAAAATCCACAAATCAAAAAGCATAAAGGCCATGCTTACAAAAGCAGGTTTGGAGGAGAACATCTAGCCTAGGCTAGTTCTAGAAGGAGACTGTGGCATGCCACCACATGTGGAAACATATAGGGCATAAGCTGGTTCTCTGACATACAGTGTTTCTTTGCTGTGAAATTTGTTTGTGCCTTTTCCATTCCAAACCACTGTCCTTTTTAAACTACATTTTTCCAAGCAGTTTTAGGTTCACAGTAAAACTGAACAGAAGGAACAGTGGCTCCCCATATACCTTCAGTTCCCACACAAGCCTACCATCCCTTCCTCCTTAGCAACCAGCCCACCAGAGTGATACATCAATCAGAATACACAGTTTAGGGCTTCCTCCTCATGTGATGCACTCTAAGACTCTAGATAGGTGTAAAATGACCTATATCCTCCATTGCAGTGTCACCGACAGCATTTTCAGTATCTTAAGAATTCTCTGTGCTCTGCCTGTTTATTCCTGCATTGCCCCTGAGAACCACTGATCCTTCCACTCCCTTTTCCAGATTATCACAGTCAAAATCATACAGCATGTAGCCTACTCAGACTGGCTTTTTAAAATCAGTAACAAGCATATTAGTTTCCTCCCTGTCTTTTCATGGCTTGATAGTTCATTTCCTCTTAGCACTGAATACCATTTTACTAACTCGATATATCACAGCTTATCCATCCACTCACCTATTGAAAAACATCCTGGTTGTTTTCAAGTTTGGGAAATTATGAATAAAGCTGTCATAAACATTTTTATGGCTTGTGATGGACAAGAGTTTTCAAAATCCTTTATATAAATACCAAGGAGCTCAACTGCTACATCAAATGATATCAAAATATTTAGTTTTGTAAGATACCACCCAACTGTCTCCCAAAGTGTTTACAGCACTTTCCATGCCCACGAGTAAATGGAAGATGCAGTAAATTGTTGATGCGTATCTTCACCAGCATTTGATGTCAGCACTTTAGGTTTTGGGTCATTCTAAAGAGTTTTCAGTGGTATGTCATGTTGTTTTTAAATAAATATTCCCTGCTGAGATAAATGTAAACCTATTCTCTTATGCTTATGTACTATATGTATATCATCTTTGATGAAGTCTTCTAAGGTCTCTGGCTTATTTTAAATCATCCTACTTATTATTATCATCATTTCCTAATTGTTGGATTACCACTATTATTTTTTGCCAGCATATGACTAATGCACGTGTCTGTGTTTCTCAAGTATTTTTATTCAGCTTGGAACACACTGATAATTATGGATTACCTAGTTCTGCTATCCTTCCTGTGACAACCAACTCCACTCTTTCTCAACAAAGCATGGCTCAAGTGAGCACAGCCAACTAGAATGAAGGTTTCCTACCACTGATTCTATACCCTTGTCTTCTGCTATTCAGTGTTTGTTTCTGTCTGCTCTAGCAGACTGTGAAATTCCTGCTTCATGAGAGGAGGACAGTGTTATATTCATCTTGACATTCTGTTTGATTGTTGCCCTTAAAAAGTATGGGTTTTTTTTATTTTTTGAACTTCAGTTTCTTTTTCTGTTAAATGGCCATAAATTATTGTGAAGACTACACAAAATTTCCATATGGAAATTTCTTTAATTTAGGCCTCAAAGCCAATTTGAATCTGAATCATTCTGTGTATTGGTGCAACATTTAAAAATAAATTAGTATGCAGCAAAATACCCAATACCTACACTCTCAAAAATGATTACCAAATGAATAAACACGACAAACATAAATCAAACTGTGGGGATCAGAAGTTGACTGAGTATGAGGACTTGGAGGCTGTCATGAAAACTACAGTCCTTCTCTCGAAAGGCACAAACGTTCAGTTTTGTATGAAATTTTAGGGATTCTCGAAGCTCTTAGAAATTCATTCACAGTCCACAGAGTCTTCAGGCCATTGACTATGAAACCCTGCTGTTAATAGTTTCAAAAAATAATGTAAGTCATCTCAGTCCAGACGAATCAGGCTCCCTTCTCCACCACCCTCAACGATGAAGACTTTAGCATTTTAGAATAGCTCTCTGCCACAAGGTGTCTTCATGGCAGAACTGAAGAAAGATCAACCAAAACATATCAATCTTGCTTTCATGGCTTGTTTGCTGAACCTAACCAGTATATGTAAAAATGAATCACAGTGAACTTTCACAGTATTCGGTTTCTTTCTATTCATCACAAAGATCCAGGTGGATTTCCATCTCAATCAGGATTAGAATTTGGTCAGAGAGTTCCTGAGCATACAACGCAAGACACTGACTTCCAAGATGTGATTTAAATACCCTAAAACTATAGCTTAATGTTTGTTTAGCTTCTACCAATCTACATCATGCTTATTTACATGTTGAGGTATGATGGGTTACTATTTTTAGTTCTCATCCCTTACCCTGTATCCAAAGATCTGAGTGATCAATCTCTGGAGATCAACTGATAGAACCAGCCACGAGGGGAGATGATCTTTACCCTGAGGATTATTTTTCCACCTCTCATTTCTCTAAGATCCATATATACACATAAGTAGTGTGTATATGGATGCTTAAGGCCCAGAATCAGGTGGTCCTTTTTCCATGTTTTGAAAACACCTGCCAGTTAGCACTCCTCAAATTGCACAGTGACTATCTGCTGACTTTTCTGTTTGCTCTTCTCCACTTTGAGAGCCCCCTAGGCAGAGATGATGTCATCCACCATTATTCCCCAGGTCTTAAAATAGCCACTTTTCCAAAATATCTCTTCAGTGAGGATGCAATATGGAAGACATTCTCCTGACCGTCAAGGTGTTCAGAGTGGAATACATACAACGCAATACAACAGAATGCACAACGATGGCTATGAGGAGTGAAAAAAGATTTCCGCTAGAGTGTGTCATATCTGAGTTGAGATTTGGAGCATAAGAAACAGTTCACAGACAGTGGATGATGGATAAGAATGGGAGTGTGCTAGGCAGTGGCAGAGCGTCTGTGAAGGAAAGGTCAGAGTGACAGAAGGAACTGCAGTGGTCCTGGACAACAGGCCTGGCAGATAGGCCAAGGCAGTGTCAACCGATCAGATGGAGAAGCACAACAGGCTCCTTTACGATAAGGTTTCTAAAGCCATATTAAGGATCTTGATTATTTTTTCCACCGAAGGAAAAACAGAATCACTGTTTTTCAAACAGAGGAGTAGCACATTTGGAAAGATCACCAAAAAGCAGATACTGGATAAAAAGGAGACTATACTGAACGAAGAAAGGTCAGCTAGGAGGCTGTTGAAGTAACCCAGGTGGGAGGTTACGTGGGAACTGAGAACAGCAGTGGGTATACAGAGCAGGAACTCAAATGCAGAAAAGATAAGGAAATGAAGGACAATTAGCCAGAGGATGGGCATTTAGCACAAACGTTCAGCTGCTGGCATCCTATATAAGAGTGGATGGGTTTGAGCACCAGCTCTGCTGTCCTGTAGTTCCAGCTGCCTCAAACACTTGGAGCACAGCCACCCAAGTGGGAGACCTGGATTGAGTTTTCGGTTTCCACTTGGGGCTGAGAATTATGGGCATCTGGGGAGTGAGCCAGCGGATCGGAGACCTCTCCATCTGTCTTTATCTCCCTATCTTCACCTTGAAAACACAAGCTAAGTAAATAAAATTTTTAAAGTTCAGCCAAGAGAATGTCACTGGACATTATAAAATGAAGGACAGTGAAAACCCAAAGACATGAATGTACTGTATATTTCCAAAAGAAGTAAAAACAAACCAACCTTTTTTATTGTTTTCAACACAACAAAACAATGAATATTTTAGGAAATAGATGTGTTTACCCTGATTAAGGTCCTATGTGACGTACATATGAATGAAAACATACATGGAAGCCAGCATGTGGTGAAGAGAGTGAAGTCACTGTATGTGAAGCTACTATCTATTTGAGTGCCAGTTCTACTCCCAGCCACTCTGCTTCCAAGTCAGCTCCCTGCTAATCTGCCTGAGAAGGCAAAAGATGACGGCCCAAGTATTTGAGCCTAACACGCATGTGGGAGACAGGATGGAATTCGTGGCTCCTAATTTCAGCTTAGTCCAACTCTGGCCATTGCAGCCATGTGGAGAGTGAACCAGCAGAGGGAAGATTTCTTTGACTTTCAAATTGAAATAATTCTTTTTTAAAAATGAATTAAGCACAGAAAAGCCAAAAGAAAAGCCAAGAATAATCTCCAGGATGTGGAGCCAAGAATACAGCACCATGCATATTATAAAATTTCCTTTGTGAACCTGTTGGCACACTTAACAGGAGAGCTCTAACAAAGAGTTGAACCTATGTGTTTACAGTGCTGCACAGTTCAAGATGAGCCTGCAAAATGCTCAGGATACTGATTGTCAATGAAGAATGAGTTTTACCAGAAACATTCACAAAAAAACAGAGAAGTCTGTAGTCATCCACTTATAATACCCACACTGAAGGATTGATAGAGTTTGACAACTGGCTTGAGGAAAAGTGAGAGGCAGAAAGGAGACCAAGATGGGAGATAAATGTCAAGAAAGGCACACTAGAGACCGGTACATTGACTCAAATGACTAATCCTCCATCTGCATGTGCCAACATCACATATAGGCGCTTTTTCATGTCCTGGTTGCTTCTTCCCATATAGCTGCCTGCTTATAACATGGGAAGGCCACAGATAATGCCCCAAGTATTTGGAACCCTGTACCTGCATGGGAGACCTGAACAAGCTCCTAGCTCCTGGTTTCACTCAGCTCAGCTCTGGCTATTGCAGCCATTTGGGTGGTGAACCAGCAGGTTGAAGATCTTTTTCTCTGTCTCTCCCTATCTTCGTAAATCTGCCTTTCCAATAAAAATAAAGAAATCTTTTTTTTAAAAAAAGGAAAGAAAGGAAGGAAGGGAAGAAGGGAGCAAAGGAGAAAGGAAGGGAGAAGAAAAGGCACATCAGCAGAGGGTCAGGGAAAAGGAATGGCTTAACCACTCGGGTGTAGAGCCTGAAGAAGTGAGAACTTTTTCACTGAATCTGGCCTCAAGGAAGTCTTTGTGCTTGGAGAAGAACAGTTTCAATGGATTTAAGTAGTCAGGAAACAGCATGGGAGGTGAACTGTAGACGAGGTGCTGGGGTTAGTAAGGAAGAAATACGCTTTCCCACCCGGTCACTGACTGGAAAAGGCAAGAAAAAAGTGGTAGTAACCACAGGGGCTTCCAAGAGATTTCAATTCTTGAATGATGTGTTCTCACTGAGTCACACAGGATTTAATAAATCATGAGGGTTTCTTTTATTTATTGGAAAATAAACCTGGTGGGGGAAAAAAATATATATGTTAATCACATTAATACTGCTTTAATTGCTGATTTTAAAACTTTAAATCATTGGTGATTTGGAAGAGTTAACCAAAAGATTCAGGAAAGGAAGAAGAAAAATAAAACCTATTTGGTTAGAACAGTCATTTGTTTTGGATCAATGAATATGATTCAGACACTTAAAATATTCATTGGTTTCTTCATTCAACTATGTAACTACCCGAGGCATTAAGTAAGTCTGCTTCTCAATGTTCTGTCATTCTTCCCACACACATCTGTTGCTTTTAAGGATATTCCAAAGATTCCATCTGGACAAGACACATTGCATCGCACCTACCTCCAACAACAACAAAAAACCCTCACACCTCCTCCTCAAGGTATAAGGGTACTTCCGTTCTCCAGTCTAAAATGGGCTTTCGCTGTAATATTTTGGCTGAGAATGTGAGTATCAGGGAGGATTTTGCTTCTTTGCAAACTAGAAGCAGCTTTCCACTAAACAGGTTAACAGTAAGGAACAAAGGTAGTGAAAGATGTGCAAGACCTCCAAAAAAATGCAAAAACTTTACTGAGACAAAGCCCAAGAAGACCTAAGGAAATGGAGGAATATATTACATTTCTGAAAACATAAATTATCCCCAAATCAACTATAGACTCATGATTATCCCCAATTAATAATATAAAACTTTTGATGTGAAATTTTGGCCATCTGAGTCTAAAACTAAATGGAAATGCAAAAGGTCAAAGCCAATAACAGTGAAAACAATCTTGAATAAACACAAAGTTGAAAGGCACTATCAGATATCAAGATTTAACTGATAAGAGAGAGCCATTACAAGGTACAAGGATAAATAAACAGACCAGTAGGGCAAACAGAATCCCGATGCAGATTGACACATAAGTGCTACCTGGTTTATGGCAAAAATTGTCACAGGAAAGTCACTGTACAGTCATTAGAAGAAAAAATATTCTCTGGCTCCTGCCTCACACCATACACAAAAATCACTGCAGATGGAGTGGGTTATACATGTGGCAGGTAACAGCACAAAGCTTCTAGAAGCCAGTGTAGGAGAATACCTTCATGCTTTTGGAAAAGACAAAATATCACTTAAAAGGACAAAATGTCGCAACACAGAAAAGGAATATATTAATTAATAAATACAACTTTCTGGAAGGCAAGAACTTCAGGGCTGGTGTGGTGACACAGCAAGCTAATCTCCCACTCTGTGGCACCAGCCTCTCACATGGGTGCATCTTACACAGGTGTTGTGTTCCAGCTGTTCCACTTCTGATCCAGCTCTCCACTTATGGTCTAAAAAATCAGCAGAAGATGGCCCAAGACCTTGGAATCCAGCACCCATGTGGGAGACCCAGAAGAAGCTCCTGGATCTCTGCTTCAGGTCAGCTCACCTTTGGCCACTGCAGCCATTTGGGGAGTTAACCGGTACATGAAATATTTCTCTCTGTGTGTGTTGGGGGTGTGGGGTGTGGGTGTAGGTGCTTTCTCTCTCTCTCTCTCTCTCTTCTATAACTCTGCCTTTTAAATAAAAACATTTAAAAAAAGAACTTCAGCTGACCCAAAAGCAAAGATAACACATAAAGAAAATGTATCTAATGTAAAAATCTGGAAAAAAAAAATTTACATTTAAATTTAATTTAAATGTAAAAAAGTAGGATTGTGAAAAACAGCAAATAAAAGGACTGGTCATTTCATTTGTTTAATGGGCAAAGATGCACTTCAATAGAACAAATTACTTAAAATGATCAATAAGCAAATAAAAGTATTTAACAATATTAGTCACCAAATATAAACTGAAAGCATAATGAAATATTACATTATACCCATCAAAAAAAGCTGAACTTTTTAAAAATCTGGAAAAGAAAAAAACCGCTAAACACTACAAGGTATTGGTGAAGCTATAGAATAACCAGAAGTTTTAAACACTGATTGTGGGAACATAAATTTTTAAGCCCACTTTGCAAATTGCTTGATAGTATCTACTAAGCTGAACATCTGTGAACCCTCTAGCCCAGCAACTTTATTCTTGGGCAAAAATACACCCCAAAATATACAGAAGCAATTTCATAGAAGCATTGTTCCTTATAGGCAAAAATTCGAGGTAGCTGAGAAGTGCATAAACAATAGGATGGAAAGTAGATTTTAAAATACACAAAATGGAATCCTGGATAGCAATGAGAAAGAATACATGGCTGCTGTATGCACCCACCAGAAACAGCCTCACTGATGTACACTGAGCAGAAAAGACTCTGGGCAGGGCAAATGGCATGAGCCAGTGTGCACAGAACACATGAATGGGCACCACTAACCTACTGTGACAGGGGACAGAAAGCAGATACCTGGGAGGGACAAAGACATGGATGGGACACTGAGCAGTGTACAGGGTGCAAGCAATGATGAACGTGTAGATGAGGAGTGCTCACACAGATATGATCTTCCTGTAGAAGCTTGTTTGAGTTATTGCTGCAAGGTCTGTGCCCTTCTCAATGTCTCTGCTATGCTTTGGCAACAAATAAGTAAACAAATGCACAGAGTAATGTGGAGTTACATGTATGGGAACTTGATATTTCATGGCAATATGCTGCGGTATAAGAGTTTATAATTTATTTATTTCAAAGGCAATTAGAGAAACAGGAAGAATCATCCTTCTGCTAGTTCACTGTGCAAATGGCCATGACCACCAAGGCTGGAACAAGCTGAAGACAGGAGCTAGGAACTCCACCAAGGTCTAGGTGAAGATTGCGGAAACCCAAGCATTTGAACCATCTAGCTGGGAAAGAAATTGGAATCAGCAGGCAGAACTCAGCCTAGAGCTCCTATGGGATGCTGGGGGGTCACAAGGCAGCAGTTTCACCAGCTATACCACAATATTTACCCCACAAATGCAGGGTGTACTGGGCATTTCTAATAATAAAGGATCTGTCAACCACTGGAAAGGCAAAGACCTATGCGTATTACACACTGGTGAAGACAGGTGTTAATATCCTCACATAGAGTTAAAAGTGTAATTTTATATACCTGAGCCAGATCTGGGCCTCATCCCAGCTGAAGTTGTCAGGTGAGACTTCTCTGAGCTGCAAAATTTCCAACTGTGTTTTATTTCTAGAAACAGGGATTTAGATCAAGAGAGAGAAAACACAAGGTGCTCTACTACACTTAACGCCCTATCGAAGAGACCCCACCAACACCTAGCCTTCACAGCCAGAAGATGCTTTTCCAGCTCTTTCTTCTTACTTTCAGGTTTCTTAAGAGACTTCTGAAATGAAATATTCATCTTCATGCTGGAATGCCGGTAAGCAATCTTACAGAATTTTCTCATTTTAAGAGAACAAATGAACATGTCTTCAAACAGATTTGAGTCCAGTGCCTCTAATTCAAATTATTGTTACCATACACTCAAACTCTACATAAACAGGCACAGAAAAACGCTCCACATGGTCAGCTCTGACCACAGAGGATGCCATCTTTCCCATGATCTCAAACCCTTTCTCACTGAAATGCCAATTGAGAGTCATAGTGCAGCTTTAAGGCTTTTCGGCATCCATTTCCATAATCTGAACACCTGAGCAAAATAAACAACTCAAGTTTCAACAACAGTAATTCTGAGGCTGGTGTTGTGTCACAGTGTGTTAAACTGCTGCCTGCGATCCAAACATTGCCTACGGACATGGTTGGAGTCCCATCTAAACTACCTCTAACCTATCTCCCTGCTAACACACCTGGGAAAGCAGTGGAAGAGGGCCCAAGTGCAGCCCTGCCACCTAGGCAGAAGACCCAGATGAAGCTCCTGGTACCTGATTTTGGCCCAGTACATCCCTGGTCATTGCGGCCATCAATGCTTGATATCTCTTCCCTCTTTTTCTCTCTCACTGTCTCTCTCCCTCCCATCCTCCTTTCCTCACTCTCTCAAGCAAACAACAACAAAAGTTTGCTCCCTCCAAATAGTCTGCTTATATTTTTTATATACTCAAGACCTATCTCTACAATGAGTATGCATTCCTATATTAAATTAGCCTTGACTTAATTTGTGCAACAATTTAAAAGTTGTTTTCCTCACCCTCAATAAAATTTTAACTAAATGCTTGGCACTATTTGTATGAATTATTTTTAAAGGAAGGCTTTCCTGCCATAGTGTAAAATATCCAAATCTTACTAAAATTATAAAAACCTCAGTAATTCACAGGCACTTTGAAAATTACTGTCTTTAACTTTTTAAAATAAGTAAATATCTGAATAAGAGATACTGGCAAGACCCAGAAAGAATGAATCAAGGTGCTTTGGAGTGACTATGTGTCTCCACCCAAAATTCTTATGCTGCAACCCAATCCCAAGTGGGAGGTCACATGGAGGTGAAGATTAAGGAAGTGATTAAGTCACGAAGGTGGAGTCTTCATGAATGCTATTAGTGACCCTACAAAGGAGGCCACAGAGAAATCTTCCCTTCTACCGTGACACAACAAAAAGCTGGTGACGCACCAGAGGTGGCAAGCCCTCATCAAACACCAACCTGCTGGCGCTTTGATCTTGGATTTCCCATTCTCCAGAGCTGTGAGACATAAATCTCGCCTCTTTATAAGCCACCAGCTTATGGTATTGTGTTACAGCAGTCCTGATGTGCTAAGATGCACAGGAAGCCAATGTTTTATAAATAGAGATAAGAAATATTATAAAAAGTTTTTATAGAGAGAGATGAAGATATCTGAAATACTCAAAAAGCATTTGTCTCTACGACCAGTTTGGTCAAAGTTATGCAATTGGCAGGGCTTTGCAAACTAGAAGAATAGTATAGAAGCCTCCCTAAAATACTGCTAAACTACTTTTTTATGATGTATTTTTTATTTTTATTGAAATGTCAGATACACAGAGAGGAGGAGAGACAGTGAGGAAGTTCTTCCATCCGCTGATTCATTCCTCAAGCTGCCACAACAGCCAGAGCTGAGCTGATCCAAACCCAGGAGCCAGGAGCCTCTTTCAGGTCTCCCGTGTGGGTACAGGGTCCCAAGGCTTAGAGCCATCCTCCACTACTTTCCCAGGCCACAAGCAAAGGGCTGGATGGGAAGCAAGCGGGGCTGCCAGGATTAGAACCGGCACCCATATGGGATCCCAACATGTTAAAGGTGAGGACTTAAGCCGCTAGGCACTGTACCAGGCTCCTAAACAACTTTTTTTTTTAATTCAGTAAGTATTTGGTGGAGGCCCATTCACTATGCCCCAACCGTTCTACATGGTAAGGATGCAGAAATGACCAGGTTCCAGTCTCTTGCTTCAGTGATCCTTAAGAGACAGTCAATACGAGCAGACAATCTTGCATTTGCTAGGGCTACCATAACAAAGTACCATACACTGACTGCATGGAACAGCAGCAGCTACTGTCTCACAGTCTAGGGGTTCGAAATCTGAGAGCAAGGTGCTAGCAGAATGTGCCATGAGCGAGAACTGGTGCTTTGCTCCCCTTTGCTCTGGGGGCTTACAGACATTCCTTGGCTTGTAGGTACATCACTTCACTCTCTGCCTTCATCTTCGGATGTCTGTATCCACACTGTCCCTTTTTGAGACATCATTCATAATGGATTCAAGACCAACCCTGCCACAACATGATCCTATCAAAACTAGTTACATTTTTAATGATCTGATTTCCAAATAAGGTTACATTCTGCAGTCCTGGGATTGGGACAATTTTAGATATATGACTCAATCCCTAACAACATGGGAGGAAAGTGAGAGCAGAGACCAGATACTGCATAACACTACCAAAGGTCTTCCATCAGCATCACCACATACACCATGTTTTCTCTAACCATTCATCAGACTTGCAGAAGAGCCACTGTTTCCTAAACAGCTTCATCCCTACAACCTGTTTCCTAGAGTCAGTCCCCTGTTCCTACTACTCGCCTCTTTTGGAAGTTGGTGACTAAAGGAATAAAATCTTGAGGCCTACCTACAGTAGGCTGCCCACGATAACTATATGAAGGATCTTGCTTTGCACTTAACTTCCAAAGCAGGGCTCTATGTCAAAACCCAGATTAGGGCCCGGTGCAGTGGACTAATGGCTAAAGTCCTCGCCTTGAACGTGCCAGGATCCCATATGGGTGCCAGTTCTAATCCCAGCAGTCCTGCTTTCCATCCACCTCCCTGCTTGTGGCCAGGGAAAAAGTCAAGGATGGTCCAAAGCCCTGGGACCTTGCACCCATGAGGGAGACCCGGAGGAGGCTCCTGGCTCCTGGCTTTCGATTGGCACAGCTCCAGCCGTTATGGTCACTTGGGGAGTGAATCATCAGATGGAAGATCTTCCTCTCTGTCTCTCCTTCTCTCTCTCTCTCCCCTCCTCTCTCTCTCTATCTATATACATATATCTGACTTTCCAATAGAAATAAAATAAGTCTTTAAAAAAAACAAAACCCAGATTATTCAGGCAAAAGCACAAACACACACACACACACACTCAGAGAATGTAATAATATACCCACCTACACAAAATAATCAATTTCACCTCCATGGCCAATTAATGGACAGGACTGTGCTTGTGAACACACTTTTTTCTGGAGTTGTGGGAGAAATAGTAAAATCACTCAACAACTGTTTCCCAGTATAACCTGTACCTCATAGTGTTTAGTCAGCTTGGAAAATGCATTATAGCTACCATACTCCGAGACAAACATTCTAGACTTAACAATGTGAATGACAGTGTAATTACAATACACAGCAGACTTGTGAACTTCCTACTGTGGTTTTCTGAGAAATTTTTGCTCTGCTCATCCCTCATGGCTCAGCGCACCCTCATCTTGAAGATTCTCCACGCTACTTCCCTGGCACCTTGCCTTGGTACCTACTGCCCTGGGTTACAGCTTGCACATTCTCTTTTGTGAGGCAGATGCCTTTAGTTTACTTAGTTTTCTGGGCCTGCAATGTGTTTTACTAGCCAGGAAGATTTACAGATAGAAGGAGAGACAGAGAGAGACATCTTCCATCCACTGGTTCACTCTCCAAATGGCCACAATGGGTTATTCAAAGCAGGAACTAAGAGCTTCTTCCAGGTCTCCAGGTGGGTGTAGGGTACCAAGGCTTTGGTCCATCCTCCCCTGCTTTCTCAGGCTAAAAACAAAAAGGTGATGGCAAGTGGAGCATCCAAGGACAAGAAATAGTGCCCATATAGGCTACCAGCATACACAGACAGAAAGTTCACTTGTTGAGTCACTATACCAGCCCCCCAAAACTTCTATATTTACTTTACCTAATACATTGAACCTTAGGAGTCAACAGTGAGCGCCAGTTTCATAGCATTCATAACACCCTGCAAACTCCATTTCACTATGGTATTTTCCAAGGTGCCTAAGTCTCACACTACCATCAAACTTCCATATTTTCAAAGAGATTGTCTGTTGTCATTGTATTATAACTAATAGAGTGGTATAAAGTAGGTTTCCAGAAAGTGTTTACCAAGTAAATAAGTCAGCTAATAAAAGTAACTAGCTACATTTTTCACTGCCTTTTATGCTGATTTTGAATATACAATTTAGTGAGACTCTCTGGTAAAACAGCATATCTAATCATGTCTATAACATCCATGTCTTAAGACATTTTCTAAACTAGTGTCCTTGGATTAGTCTGGTTTTCATCGCCATAACATAATAGCTGAGACAGACTCACTTCCCGACGTGTACCAAGTACACAGAGACTGAAAGCCCAAACGGCATGGTGCAGACTCTGGGCAGGTGTCCATGGTGGGAATGAGTGCGAGAGAAAAACATCAACAAACAGCAAGCCTTAAGAGCAACTGAGGGGTAGAGCTCACCCTACAACAACTCCCACTTACCAGAGTGCAAAGCCTACAGGAGTTATGGCTCATTCTCTCTGGCCAGCTCTCCCAGGGTCCTAAAAAACCCACTAGGTTCCATCTCTCAAAGGTCCCATCAGCTCCTGCACTGCCACATTGAGGACCACATCTCCAACATGTGAACACGTTGGGCACTTTGGAGAAGGGCCCAAACCATTCACATTTTAGCAGTGCAACATATATGCTCATGTGTACATAAATTTTAAGGATTCTGGAATAATTAAAAAAACACAAACATGATTCAGAAAATGGAGTTCTGTTTGTTTCCTTATTTTAATGTGGCTTTGGCATTGATGAAGAAAATGAGTTTGACATGTCTACATGCCAACGAATTGGAAAATCTGGAAGAAACAGGTATATTAATGAGGCCACCAACATCTTAATTCCAAAACCAGAGAAAGACACAACAAAAGAAGACTATCAACCAATATTTCTGACAAACATAGATGCAAAAAATCCTCAAAAAATGTTAGCTAATTGAATTCAACAATATATCCCAAAGATGATACACCCAAGCCAAGTGGTATTGACTCCACAGATGTAGAGATTTTCCAATATGTGTAAATCAACAAATATGATGTGTCACATTAACAAATTGATAGAAACAATATGATGATACCTCAATACTCCTATGCAGTGAAAGCTTTTGATAAAATACAACATCCTTTCATGATAAAGTCTTTGAAAACTGGCTACAGAAGAAACAAACTACATAAAAGACGAAATGCTCTTTCCAACAGTAAAAAACATGGAGGAAGAGGAATGTCAAGGACTCTTGAGGGACCAGTAATTTTTTTTTAATTTGCCTCTCAAATGTGATCTGAAGACAAAACACACATTTATCTGTATACTTGTGTGTGTTTCTTGTATGTGTACTATATCTCAATAAATCATTTTAAATTTTGAAGAAATATCTTCTCATGGGACTGTTGTGGCAGCTCAATAGGTTGATTCTGCACCTGCAGTGCCAGCATCCCATATGTGTGCTGGATCTAGATCCTGTTCCGTGCTTACTAACTGGGGAAACAATGAAATACGGCTCAGGTCCATAGGCTCCTGAACCCACATGGAACACTCAGAAGAAGCGTCTGGCTGCTGGCTTCAGATTGGCTCAGCTCTGGCCATGTGGCCATCTGGGGAGTGAAACAGTGTTTGAAAGATCTCTTTCTGTCTTCCTTTCTCTCTGTAAATTTGCTTATCAAATAAAAAAGTCTTAAAAATAAACTTCTCAGACATGCATACAAAATATGGTAATAAAAATTTTTATTTATTATTCATTAATTCATTAATTACATTGTATTATGTGACACAGTTTCATAGGTACCTGGATTCTCCACACCCCTCCCCAAACCCTTCCACCATGGTGGATTCCTCCACCTTGTTGCATAACCACAGTTCAAGTTCCGTTGAGATTCCCCCATTGCAAGCATATACCAAACATAGAGTCCAGCATCTTATTGTCCAGTCAAGTTCAACGGCTTCTTAGGTATACCCTCTCTGGTCTGAAGACAGAGACAGCAGAGTATCATCCCGATCAATTAAAAGCTCCAACATACCATCAGCAAAAATTTACATCATTATGGAATTAATTGACATAGTAATGAGTAACCAATATGTTAAAAGTAAATGGGTAGGGCCCGGCAGCGTGGCCTAGCGGCTAAAGTCCTCGCCTTGAACGCCCTGGGATCCCATATGGGCGCTGGTTCTAATCCCGGCAGCTCCACTTCCCATCCAGCTCCCTGCTTGTGCCCTGAGAAAGCAGCCGAGGACGGCCCAAGGCGTTGGGACCCTGCACCCGCGTGGGGGACCCGGAAGAGGTTCCAGGTTCCCGGCTTCGGATCGGTTCAGCACCGGCCATTGCGGCTCACTTGGGGAGTGAATCATCAGACAGAAGATGTTCCTCTCTGTCTCTCCTCCTCTCTGTATATCTGACTTTGTAATAAAATAAATAAATCTTTATAAAAAAAAAGTAAATGGGTAATAAAATTTTTAATAGCAAGCTCAAATTAATATCTAAGAGAATACACTTTACATTTGACCGTACAAGTATTCTTATCTAACTAATAGCATCTTCCAAAAATGTTATGGGCAGAAGTTACATACAGTATTTATTTTATTTTACCAATTGACACAGAGGCAGAAAGAGAGCTTCTTTTCAATGGTTTACTTTCCAAATACCTATAACGAAGAGGTTTGGGTTGGGGGTCAAAAATCAGGAGACAGGAACTACATCCACGTCTCCCACAGGGGTGGAAGAAATCAAAATACTTGAGCCAACACGATGGCTACTCAGGACTAACACTGGCAAGAAGCTAGACTGAGGAGCAGGAGGTGGTGTCAGGACTCAAACCCAGGCAGGCTTATGTGAGAAGTAGGTATGTTAACTGCAGCCTCTTGATTTTGATTTTTTGATAAGGAGAGAAAAAGAGAGGAGTGAGAAAGAAACAAAATTTTTCCACCATGCTGGTTCACTCCCCAAAATTCCAGAACAGCCAGGGCTGCTTCAGGCTAAAATGAGGAGCCCAGAATTCCATAAAGGTCTCTTCCATAAGTGCCAGGTACCCAAGTGCTTGAGCCATCAGTTACTGCATTGCATGGAGCAAAGCTGTTTGGGAAGTAGAGAAGCTGTGATTTGAACCATGCAATTGGATATGCAATGTGGGAGTTGCAGATGGCTTCTTCACATCTATGCAAGACACTAGCACCTCAATCACTGTCTGTTAGTCTAAATGTCCACCTCAGTACCTGTCTTTTAAAATATTCCCTTTTAAAATAAAGGAAATAAAGACAGATCAGAACACTAAGGAAGTTCTTAACACATTTTCACATTACTGGCTTCATTTCCTAAAACAAGTCAACTTTCTTTTGGCCAATGGCCTAAACTAAAATTAATAGATAATTATTTTCATCATGTAATTAGCATGCTAGTTGTCCAACCAGATCAAAATTGCATTTGAAAGACAGTGGCAGACAGAGAGGAGAGACATAGAGAGAGACAAAGTGATCTTCAATCTGCTGTTCATTTCCCAAATGATCTGACATTGCACTTTTTCAGTCCAATCCAATAAATGAGATGTCCACTGGAAACAACGCACAGAAGATGCTAATAAAAAATTCAGTTAATCCAGTTAACACGAAGTTGCACAGTAACCTTTGATGATGGTGATATTTAATTAGCTATAGGACAATGGGGTAAACACAGGTTCAGGAGGCAGAATGAAGCACACTTCTTTGTACACAGTTTGAGAACCTTGGATTGGATATAGAAAGATTGAGCTCAGGAAAGACCACAGATCAACACGAAATGTGGGGATTATCACCAAACAGGATGTACTGAAAGGTGAGGCCCCTGACAGAGTGAATGTAGACTGTAAGAAACAGGCCCCAGGACTCCTTTTTGGGGAATTCAGCATCAGGAGGCTAAGAGGAAGAAGAGAAACCAGCAAGGGAAAGTAGGAAGAAGCAAGGGAAAGAGAGGCCAAAAGGAAGCAAAAGAGCCACATTTTTTAAATATGTTCCATGAAAGAGAAAGTGAGTGGCTGCATCAAATGAGTCAGCAGTAGTGGGCTCAATCAGAATTACAGATGATCTGAGAGAATAGGAACCAGAATGTGCAGCGGTGTTAGTATCTGTAATAAACTTCAATTTGCTTCTAACATATATTTCACAGAGCCTCACGTGTGGAATGGAAGACACTATTTTTATCATTTCAAAGAGAGAGAAGTCATCAAAAAACTGCTCGTTAATCATGGCCTGTTAGTACCCACACCAACATGGCACTGTGGCGCATACACATAAACTAAATACCAAGGGAATTCACATGATCAGAAACCAAGGTCAAGTCTTCTTTACAGTGACAATAAACCATGGGTCTTCATCTTGGTATGTGCTTTTTTTCTTTTTTCTTTCTTTCTTTTTTTTTTTTTTTTTTTTTTTTGCCTAAGTTACTTAGAAATCACAGCATTCCGATTGAGTGTGGTCTTTGAACTAATTTAGTCACCCTCATGTTAAACAGGCCTATGTTAAACAGGACCCTACTTTTTAAACTGGCTAATGATGAAAATCTGCCACAAGCTTGCGCACGAGATGGGTACAGCAGAACATGTCCCCTCAAAAATCATACAGATACTTGAACCCTGACAAATGAATGTGGATGGTTGACAGATCAAGATAGAGACAGGGTCAGATCTAATCATGGCGGCGGGGGCGGGGGAGCCTGGTTGCAGGTGTTCAGAGCAGTGGGGGCTTACCTTAGGGAGGTGACTTTCACAACAGTACATGATTATTTCTGCCTAGGATCTTTGTGTGTCTCCGAGCTCACCACTATAGCCAGCACTACAACACACTGTAATCTCCAAACTGCAAGCTGAAATACAAACTTCCTTTCCTAGAAGCTGCTCTCAACAACATGTCAATTAATATTCACTCTTTAAACTCATGGAATTAGCAACCAAGTCCTTACTCAGATCAGCACTTTCAGGGCCAATTAACAAATACTTCTTAATTCTACTTAAAGTAGTATCTCCACTAGAAACATCAGGCAACATTACCACCCTGTAATTTTAGTCAGGAAAACAGCATGAGAAAAATACTCAAAATGAAATCCATACTAACTTGGCTAGATTTTTGACGACAACCCGCATTTGCAATATTTCAGTTTCTCACTGTGCCACTACTGCTTATAATCTAGAAAACAACTAATTGAGTCTTTATTTAACCCTATAAGTCTATATAATTTCTACTTCACTCTTGATTTCTTTCTTAAAAAATATTTCTTTATTTTTTCTTGGAGAGTCAGATATACAGAAACGAGGAGAGACAGAGAGGAAGATCTTCCATCCGATAATTCACTCCCCAAGCGGCCACAACAGCCAGAGCTGAGCTGATCCAAACCCAGGAGCCAGGAGCCTCTTCAAGGTCTCCCACGGCGGTGCAGGGTCCCAAGGCTTTGGGCCGTCCTCAACTGCTTTCCCAGGCCAGGAAAAGCAGGGATCTGGAAGGGAAGCGGGACTGCTGGGATTAAAACCGACACCCATATAGGATCCTGGTGCATGTAAAGCGAGGACGTTAACCGCTATGCTACTACCCCAGGCCCTCACTCTTAACTTCTACATGTTAATTACTTTCCTGGATTGTTCAGTAAAAGGCATTAATAAATAGAAAAGAAAAACAAGAGAACACAGACAATACTTTCTGATACCTTATATAACTGATAATGTATTTTAATTATTTTAATTCAAAAAGATAACTTAGTTGGGTAAAAAATTCTTGTATCCGTTAATATTTTTTTGATTCTTAATTTCAATAATACAATCAAGATAACTCAAAACTTTGTAATTTTTGCTTCTTAGCAGATAACTAGTTGGAGTGCTCTTTACGCTCTATTTTGTTTCTTATACATAATTTCTTATTTAGCAGATAACTATTTTCAAGAAGGTAAATCCTGGTGTCATTTTTTTTTTCACTTCAGAAACAATCTTTTTCAAAGACCTTTTCAATCCAAAGAAGGACACTGATTTTTCTTTGCTTCAAGAACGAAGAGATTTTGTTTTAATTTTGCCTTGAATACTACTTTTGTTCTAATTCATGTAATCTACTTTCCAGCAAGAATGAATAATTGTTCCTGAATTTTCAATCTCTTTGTCACAGTTTATTGTTTAAACTTTACTTTGCTTTTCAATCGAGTTCTAGCAGATTTTTTCAGTTCATTCTCCACCACGCTCATTTGATTTTTCACAGCATCAGTTTTATTTTTTAATGCCCCTATTATTGATTTAATTCTTCCACTGCATTTTTTAGAGTCTTGCAATTAGCCTTACTTTAACTTTACCCATTTTCACCTCTTACTTCTGTCTTTTCATTTCATCATTCTCAACTTATGACATTTCATATAGTCAACCAACAACAGTTCTTATTAAACAGACATGTCGCATCATCATATACAATTACTTGTAAATTTGCCAAAGGCATAGGAGTATATTTATGGAAGGAAATTCTAACTTAACAGTTTCCTGGTACTCACTGGATCTTTGTGCATTGTAGGAACAGGTTTTCACCCCTATGAGTCTTCTAGGATAGAATCTACTGAGAAGCACTGGCAGGAGACTGGGCCAAGAAAGGAAAGGAAACTTGGGGTCTTTATTTTGTTCTCACATCTATTAAAGGATCCTTCCCACTGGATCATCACTAAAGATTACTGCTGGGCCTGGCACAGTAGCCTAGCAGCTAAAGTCCTCCTCGCCTTGAACGCACCAAGATCCCATATGGGCACCAGTTTTAATCCCAGCAGTCCCGCTTCCCTTCCAGATCCCTATTTGTGGCCTGGGAAAGCAGTCAAGGACAAATCAAAGCCTTGGAATCCTGTACCTGTGTGGGAGACCTGGAGGAGGCTCCTGGCTCCTGGCTTCAGATCATCTCAGCTCCGGCTCTAGTGGCCACTTGGGGAGTGAATCATTGGACAGAAGATCTTCCTCTCGATCTCTCTTCCTTTCTGTATCTGACTTTCCAATAAAAATAAAATAAATCTTAAAAAAAAAAAAAGATTAGTGCTGCAGGCCTAGCATGTTTACCTGCCCTCACTTCTTACCTAAAAAATTAATACTATATTCAGGGCTCGGCAGTGTGGTCTAGTGGCTAAGGTCCTCGCCTTGATCCCATATGGCTGCTGGTTCTAATCCCGGCAGCTCCACTTCCTCTCTATCTCTCCTCCTCTCAGTGTATCTGACTTTGCAATAAAAATAAAATAAATCTTTAAAAAAAAATTAATACTATATTCTGAGACCTCTCCATCCTTCCCTCGCCTGCAAATGCTTCCTTCATTAAACTGGTTCTGATTAACTGATTAACTGCTCTGAGTGTATCATTTCCTTTTTCTACCAGTATATGACTGATACATAAATGACATGTTACAGCACGGAATAAGCCTTAGTATTTTAGAAGAGTATGTCTTCCCCTTCTATGTGCATTAATGTTCACACGTCTTCTTAAAGATAGCAAAGATGGGAGCTGGTATTGAGGCATAATGGCTAAATCCACCACCTGCCACTCCCATGTCGCACATGAGTACCAGTCACTTCATGGCCATTCCACTTCCAATCTAGGCCCCTGCTAATAGCCTGTGGAAAGCAGCTAAAATAGCCCAATTGTCTGGGCCCCTGCCATACATGCGCAGAACTTGGATGAGACTCCTGGCTCCTTGCTTCAGCCTGCCTCAGCTCTGGCCATTGTGGCAACTTAGGGAGTAATCCAATACACATACACGGAAGATCTCCCCTCTACATTCTGTAACTCTTTCAAATCAATTCTTTTCATTAAAAAGCACAAGTATAATTACAAATAAAAGGATTTGCAATATTATAGCAACTATTTCAAAGAAACTTAATAGATCAACCATGACTAAGTTAATACAAATTTAATGCAAGTTGAATAGGATACAAAAGCAGATCCATGATTACCATACACAGAAAGTCACTCCTGTGTTCTGCCATTGTCAGTTCCATCCTAATTACGATGCTCTAGGCACTTTAAGATTTATGCTTGGCTTAAATATTTATGAGGCCAAATTAAAAGAGTCTAATACCAGTGGGTTTTTTAAACATAAAGTCAAAGACAGCTAGCCATTGACATCTATGAAGTACCTGGTGAAAGATTTACAACTAATCTACTGGACAAGAAACTGTAAAGTTTAAGCACTTTAAGTGATTACTGGCATTATTATTCTATATAATTTATTTATTCTACAGTGTCATCAGAAATGGAAAGAACTTAGTACTCCAGATATTAGCATTGGTCGAAGTTAATTTAAAGTTAAGGCATTTTCAAGAACTTTAGAATAGTTATTCTGCCTTGAACAATTTATCCTAAGAAAGCAATTACAGATGTGTGAAGATTTATCTATTCATGCATTCAGTAAGACAATCAATATAAACCCATATGAAGAATATACAATTGTTATAGATGATGTTATGGAAGAATGTATAATGGCATGGAAAAATGTTTACAAAACATTTTAAGTGGAAAAAATCAGGTATTAAAACCATATGTAGGTTATTCTTGTGCCAATCAAAACAGAATAAGATGAATACAGCTTAAGGATTCCCACAAATTACAATTAAAAACCATGAATACGATACAGAAAGCATCTGAGGACTTTGCCAAGTATATAATGGCAGGTGGGTTGGAAACTATTGGGAAAATGAGTAAGGTCCCATAATGGAGGCTTACAGATTTTGTGGATGAGAAATGACTCTTAGAACTGCAATGCAAGCACTCACAGAAAAAAAATAAAAGAAAAAGAAAACCCTCTCTACATATAGAGAAACAACTCTGTATGTGATAGTAACCCTTCCTTTTTCTCCAGCACAGGTGTCTAAAACCCAAGAAAACGCTCTCTCACCAAGAGAACTGGAGCAAATGAGTCCCTATTATGTTAAGAGCAAGGGGGATTCACATATGCTATCTCTGGATTTGACATCATATGGTATTATATTAGAGCAAACATATGATATCTAACCTTTTGGGATTGACTCATTTCCCTTAACATTATGGTCTCTAGTTTGGCCCATTTGGCCATAAAGTAAAGCATTTCATTTTTTTAAATAGCCAAGTATTATTCCATAGTGTAGATGAACCACAGTTTCTTTATCCAGTCCTCTGTTGAAGGGCATTTAGGTTGCTTCCAAGTTCTTGCGATTGTTGATTGTGCTGCAATAAACATTGGGGAACATGTTGCTTTGTCGTATAACAAGTCTTTTGGATTTATTCCTAGAAGTGGTATTGCTGGGTCGTATGGTAGGTGAATGTTTAATTGCCTAGGTGTTCTCCATATTGACTTCCATAGTGGCTGCACTAGCCTGCATTCCCACCAAAAGAAGTAGGGTTCCCTTCCCTCCACAGCCTCGCCAGCAGGTGTTGTTGGTAGATTTCTGTATATGGCCGATTCTTTCAGCTGTTAGGTGAAACCTCGGTGTTGTTTTTACTTGGATTTCCATTATTGCCAGAGAGCTTGAGCATTTTTTCATGTGTTACTTCACACTTACTTGTACCTAATGTAACAAGAACCTGTGATGTAATTCATTAATTAACCATCCACAAGAGGTGGATTGTTTATAACCACCTGTGATTGTCAGTGTCCACATATAACTGTTATTGGTATGGCCCATGAACAACAAAGGCCTAATCCTCACTGTACCTATAATAGGGCCCCAGGACAGAAGAATTAACCTACAATGAAAAGTTATTCTTCTACATGGCTGGGAGACATTCCAGTGGAAGCATGACGGACTTGGGAAAAATTCACAATGGACACACATTATGATTCCAGAGAGGAGAACAGAGGGGAGGGGAAGGGAGAGCCCACTGCCAACTAAATTGTATCAAAAAATAATAATTATTATTATTTTTAAAAAAGAGCAAGGGGGACATGTGGCTTTCCCTTCTTTCCCTTTTCTCTTGCTGTCTCATGTGAAGGTAACCTTCACCACGTTGACATTCTCTGTCTCTTGGCTAGAGAAATCAAGAAAGCGAACCTTTGAGAGCTGGAAAATATTATAGAAATCACATAGTGAAGAAAAAAGGGAAAAAAGCAACAATAACTGTGTATAAACAGACACAAGTCCTGCACATGCACGGAACAGGCCTGGTGAAGCACACAAGTATGAAGAGCTGACCTACCACATAAACCAACGCCCACGCCCCAGACTAACCCTGAGTACAGCAAGTTCCAGTGATATCCAAAAATCAGAACAAAATATTTGAAAATTCCATGGATTCTAGAATCTCCATAAGCCGGAAGCTGAGGTCTGAACCTAACCAGGTTGGTTGCCTACTAAAACAAACAAAATAAACATTCTTCACAGGAATTTAGCAGGGCTGAGTCTCCTAACATACTCCTCAGAATGTTTAGTTTATAATTCGAAATAACATGTCATATGAAGAGCCAGAAAAATTACACCAATGTTCGGGGGGTGGGGGGTGCGGACAATCAACAGATGCAAATGCCCATATGGCACCAATGTTGGGACTATCACATCAGGACTTTAATCACCTCTTCAACAAGTCTCCATGAGGTAATAATATCAAAACAAATGAAAGATATTTTATTGCTGAGAAATGGCAACCCAAAAAAGGATCCAGATTGGTATGTTACAATCAATACATATAATATCTGAGACTTCAAAATTCACCAAATGGGCTCAACACAAGATGGATGACAGAAGGAGACAGATCAAATTGAAATTCGATAAACCAAAAGGGGATGGAGGGTCAGCAGGGCCATAGCATAACAAACTAAGGCTATACCTGAGGATGCAGAGGCACCACCACTCCATATGGCACCCATCAAGTCCTAGCTGCTCCACTTCCCATTTAGCTCCCTGAACCCACGTGGAGATCATGTTCTCCCTGCTAAAGGCTTGAGAAAGCACCATCGAGCAGCCGAAGTCCTTGGGCCCTTGAATCCAGACCAGGAAGAAGATTTCAGTTCCAGGCTTCAGAT
Organism: Ochotona princeps; assembly: GCF_030435755.1. Classification (NCBI taxonomy): domain Eukaryota; kingdom Metazoa; phylum Chordata; class Mammalia; order Lagomorpha; family Ochotonidae; genus Ochotona; species Ochotona princeps. Next base: position 21,413,011 of record NC_080832.1, read on the forward strand.
TGGCAGCCCAATCCCAGCCTTAGTGGCCATTTGGAAGTGAACCATCAAATGAAAGATTTCACTCTTCTCCATCTCTCTAACTTTGCCTTTCAGGTAAAAATAAATACATCTTTTTTAAAAAAAATAACACAGGGAAAACAAAGAATCTTAAATCTTAACCATCAGGACAAGAATCAAATCATAGCAATTCCATAAGAAAATATTAAGAAAATACAGACATACATAGAAATGTGAGTTTTTCAAAAGGCTTATAGATGACGTGCATTATGAAGAAATTGCATACTACCTCAAAAAAATTTTTTAGAGTTTAAACTTACCCTTCATTTTTGCATTTTCTAGAAAATAATGCGATAGTAACCCTCCCTTTTTCTCCAGCACAGGCGTCTAAAACCCAAGAAAACGCTCTCTCACCAGGAGAACTGGAGCAAATGAGTCCCTACTATGTTAAGAGCAAGGGGGATTCACATATGCTATCTCTGGATTTGACATCATATGGTATTATATTAGAGCAAACATATGATATCTAACCTTTTGGGATTGACTCATTTCCCTTAACATTATGGTCTCTAGTTTGGCCCATTTGGCCATAAAGTAAAGCATTTCATTTTTTTAAATAGCCAAGTATCATTCCATAGTGTAGATGAACCACAGTTTCTTTATCCAGTCCTCTGTTGAAGGGCATTTAGGTTGCTTCCAAGTTCTTGCGATTGTTGATTGTGCTGCAATATATCGGTGAAATTTCAAAAACACAAACATGTGCAATCCATTATAAAACAGAAAGTCTCAAAGAATTTTAAATAATAAAACTCAAATGAAAGTGAAAATTTATTAGTGCTTATAAGATGCAGCCAAAGTTGTTCCTAGAGGGAAATTTATAGCATTAAAATTATCTTATATCTGAGCAAAGTCCCATACAGGTGTTGGTTTGTGTCCCAGTTGCCCAACTTTCCGTCCAGATCCCTGCTTGTGGCCTGGGAAAGCAGCTGGATGGCCCAAACTCTGGGACCCTGCAACCAATTGGGAGACACAGAAGAAACTCCTAACTCCTGGCTTTGGATCAGCTCAGCTCCAGTCATGGCAGCCACCTGGGAAGTGAATCAGTGGATCTTCCTCTCTGGCTCTCCTCCTCTCTGTAAATCTGACTTTCTAAGAAAAATAAATAAATCTTAAAAAAAACACACTTTAACGTGTAGATTAATAAACTATCATAGTTTTCATAGTTTATCATAGTTTATTGATGTATCATATATGGATACCATGGAATACAACTCAGAAATTAACAAATTATTGATAAACACAAAACACAGATGAATCAGACATGCACTATGACAAAATTTTTTTAAAATCACCAAACTGAAAGATTTACTTTATTTTCTAGAAAATGCAAAAATGAAGGACAGAGAACTAACCTGTGATTGATAAGATTAAGGGCAAGATTATTACTATAAAGGAGCAACACAAAAGAATAGTTTTAGGTGATGTGATGACGACTTCTATGCCTCTGTCAAAACTTACAGAACTGTAAACTATAAAGGAAAGTTTTTATATACATGAATTATTAATAGGTTTGTAAAAATCATATGTATATACTAAAATTCTGAGTTTTTAGGTATGAGCATGATTGAAAAAACAAGTGCAACATACCACCATTGTTATCTCTGTGTGACACTCGTAATTTCAAAATAATTTATAGACACGTGATTTCTTCAGAAACTGTAGTTGTACACACAGCAGTGAGAAAAAGCACAAACGAGGGTCACTGAATAAGACATTTGAGAAACAGTAAAATTAAGACAAATTTATTTCTGGTGCCAAAAAAAAATGAAACTCTTGTAGCTTTTTCATAATGCAAATTGTTATGAACTTTATACATATATATATATATATATATATATATATATCTGTAACATGACTCTGTATTTGTTTCTGTGTGTATACAAAGTTCAAGAATAAATAGCCTCTTGGAGTGCTAAAATCCTAGGATGCAAGAATAAGAAGCAGAATTAAGACAGAACACACTTTCTTCCCTGTGGTTTCCTGTGTTAAATCCATTTACTCGATGACTGTGTATATCGCTTCTAAAATTTCAATTTTAAATTACAACACAGCGCTACAGGTCCAAATATAAACCAATATGAAGGGATTAGAAACTGACTTTTTAGAATCTTGTGCTTCTATTCAGTATCCTGTTCTGCCTCACCATGGATTAGACCAAAGAATGTCTCACTTTGAAAGAATGCTGGGTGCTTCACACCCTGGGACAGGACTCCCATCCAGGTGAGCAGCAAGTTCTTCCGACAGTCTAGCCACAAGCTTCCCAGAAGAAAGGCTACATTATTATCGAATTCTGAAGCAGTTAAGATTTTTCCAGGCATGCTTGGATCACAGGAACAGCTGATTCAATGTGGAAAATTGTACTATTGTTCATGCTCCCACAGAAACATGTCACATTTCAGAATAACATAGGGAAACAAATGAAAACCCTCAGAATAGTTACCAATTTTGCTAAATGCTATTCCAGACATGGGAGAACGGCAGAGATGAGAACAGAAGTGACCTCAACTAGTGGTCAGATGACTTTCTGTAATTTCAATAACATTTGCAACAAAGACAGGGAATGGGTGATTATATCACCAACTATTTCCCCAACTCTGACAAAACCAGGCCCCTAGTTCATTTCTGATCCAAAAGAAACACTTACAAAAGTTAAGTGAAGTCTAGGCAAAATATTATTCTCCCAATTCTTCCCCCAGGTTAGGAAAAAACATCAACTGAATCCTTGAAGGTTATGTGCATAATTCACGGTCAAGCCTAAATCTGTTGAACGAAAAAAAAGTGCAGTTTCACCCTCTTTAATATTCAAATAAGACAAAATAAAAATAGAAAGAGCTATTTAATTTGGTTCACTGAGTAGTGATCAAACTAGTGGTCTTCCGAGGGTGCTCTGTGGTTTTAACTGACACTACTCACAGCCCACTAGCATAGTTACATAACCATGTACACCATCTCTTCTCAAGCAACTTTGTGCCCTACTTACTATAAAACCAGGAACTAAGTCAGTCATTTCTGTTTTGTAAGAATTTAAGTAAATATATGACCGACCCAACTGCAAAATTTTATGAACTCACAAAGCTCATTTTGTGTCTAACACTTCTCTAAATGTCAAAAGTTCTTAGCCCATCTAAACGCAAAAAATAATGTATCCTCTAGTTTTATTTGACCATTCTTGCCCTTCGAGCACATCAAGCTTTTCCACAACTAAGCTCTTACTTACCCCTTTCCTTTGTGGTTTTCTTAAGTTCTTTCACAACGCAGATTTCAATTACTTACACACAAAAGAACAAGGTCATATTGCCTTAAACTTTTCCAAAATGCCTTCATCTGGTCAAGATAGAAGACCACGTTTTTTTAGCTCTATTAAAAGATGAACAGCAAGCAAAATAGCATTCCTACATGTTTTGCTAAGATTCAACCAAAGGCATACCTACATCAATGTCTTTTATGTGAGGATACAAATGATAGAATACTTTGAGAAGTTAGTGCTTTGAATAAAATGTGTTTTTCCTAATACATAGGCTTCCTTTATTCCAAGCTTAGGGACAATGCAGTCAAACCAAAATTGTTTTTCATCTTGGTTGCTCTGAAAATCATCTAAACTGGTTTTTCAATTGCAATAACCAGCACACCACTTGTGTCTGTTAAATATTTTCCTTTCTTTTAAAGTAGTGATTTTTTACATATTTTCAGTTATGTCGCAGTAATAGTCAGCTTAAATACGTTTCACAGTGGTCAGAATTCTTACACTAAGATTGGTTCCCATAGCTATTGCATGTTAAAGTACAAAACAAAACAGTGGGACCTGACAGCATATACCAGAGGATCATTTATCAAAGACGGTACATAAGAAGCCCCTGTTGATCTTATTAAAATGCAGATCCTTGGTGGGCATGCAACCTAGCTTAAGATGTCCATGTGCAGTATCAGAGTTCTGGGGTTCAATACTCCAGCTGCTGACTCCAGCTTCCTGTTACTCCAGACTCTAGGAGGTAGTGGAGATGGCTCAACTAAGCTGCCAAATAAGCAGGCATTCTGGGTTTCCAGCTCTGGCTCAAGTCCAGCACTGTTCATTGTGGGTATTTGGGGAAGGAACCAAGAGCTGTTTTTCTGTCTCATTCTCCTTATCTCTCTCCTTGCTTTCTCTTTCATCCATCTTTTCTCTTACATAAACAAGGAAAAAATCAATTAAGAAGTAGATGCCCAGAGCGGTGGCCTAGAGACTAAAGTCCTAGCCTTGAACACACCAGGATCCCATATGGGTACCAGTTCTAATCCTGGCAGCCTCACTTCCTATTCAGTTCTCTGCTTGTGGCCTGGTAAAGCAGTGGACAGCCCAAAGGCTTGGGTTCCTGCACCCACATGGGAGATCCAGAAGTGCTCCAGGCTCCTGACTTCGGCTCAGCTCACCTCCAACCATTGCAGTCACTTGGGGAATGAATCATTGGACCGAAGATCTTCCTGTCTCTCCTCCTCTCTGTATATCTGATTTTGCAATAAAAATAAATATCTCTTTAAAAATGTAGATCCCAATTCAGAAGGCCTCAGCAGAAGCTGGAGGTACTGCGTTTCTAACAGGCTTCCAGAACACCATTCCACAATGCATGAACGCCAAGGCAGGAGAGGAGGAACAGCGGGAATGATGCAGCCTAAGAAATTACAACGCCTCAATCGGGGTCTAGCGCAAACTCAAGCAAATGGGAAATCCAGATCTCCACTTCAATCATCAAATATAAAACTAATAATAATTTAATGTAGTATCAATCTAATTAAAAAAATAAACATCCAGTCCATGTTTCCAAAGTTGATACTCACACATCTGTTGAACAACCTATTACCCATATCAAACATACATAAAGCTTGTTTTTTTTTTTCATTCCTATTATTTTGAATGTTTTGGGAGTAAACAAGAACATTCATTGAAAATTTAGAGAAAGAAAGTTTCCAGTTATTCCAATATTTACTACATAGCTATTATCTTCTAAATACTAGTTTGAGGCCCTTTTTGATTATTTATGTTGTTTTTTCTTTTAATTGGTACCTTTGGGAAGACTTCTTTTGTAACTTAGGAAATTTATTACTTGGCTACAAAATACAAATGACATCATGTGAAACAAATTCATCTACCCTGATACTAAGGAAATATCGCAACATCAGCTCATTTGGATCTTCTTTCTTTCCAGTTTATTCCCAGTTAAAGTATTTCTTCTCCTGGCCTGACGTGATGTGTAATGAGAGTTTCTGAAGTACTTTACAGTATACGAAAAGTCTAGCTTCTTCAATGTTTTTCAGCCTTTTTATATTCTCATAGTGCCTGTTGCTACCTGCATGCATATCTCCTCCACACGGGTTCTTAGGTATACACAGCAAAACCTGTACTTTGTTCCAAGCTAACATTAACCAGTTATCTAATAAACAGAAAGATGAGCTGAGTCAGTGCGTTTATTTCATGTAAGTGTAACAACAGCTGTGTTTCCTAGATCATTGTAAGGTCTAGTGTACCAGTTTTCCACTGCTCCTGTAACAAGTTTCCCAAAGTGCAGAGGCTTAACTGAAACAAATTTTTCTTGCACAATTCTGGAGGTCAGCTGTCCCACCTGGGTCTCACTGTGCTGAAAGCAAGGTGTCAGCAGGGCCGTGTGCTGGGAATTCCTGGGGGAAATTCTTTCCCTTGGCCACACCTTCTTCCAGCTCCCTCCTACATGGTCAAAGCCAGCAATGGGTGTCTGTGACTTGCTTCCACGGTCACATGTTCCTTCAGCTCACTCTGCTACTCTGTTTCCTGACTCCATTATTATTTTTTCAAGCTGTGTTGGCCGCAGGTCGAATCCAGTGATGATAGTGGATTCAAGTGGGTAAACTTTCTTATGATAAGCTGAGCCATCTCAGTCTGCGACTTCAGTTTCCCCTGAGGCTCTGCTTCTCCTGTGATGACACTCTTACTCAAAAAGAGAGGGTCGACAGCTGAAGGGCCGCTGCTGCTCCCAGTCCTGGTGGCCTAAATTTCCCAAAGCGTGTTGTGGTATAGGGATGCCACAGAACACACAGTCCAACTGTGACCTTCAGGATAAATATCCTGACTCACAGCTGCCTGTGATCCAAGTCACTTAGCAAGAAGTCCTTCTTGTTAAAATCTTGAAAAGTGAAATACCCTCCTAAGATGGCTCCAAAAAGCATCAAATCAGTATAGGCATCTAATCCAGGGGTAATACTGTTTACTTAGTTTTTTTTTTCTTTTAACACACACAAAATGTAGGTAAATTATAGTAGCCTAGTTTTTTTCATGCCATAATGGAAGATTGACAAGTAGGTTGTTTTAACAGCTGTACAACGCTTAAGCGAAAAGGACTATAAATCTCTAATAAAAAGGGTAACACTTAACATGAGTGCTTTTATAATGCACTTTCTCACGGGAGCTCTTCGTTAAAGGTACTGGCTATATTTCATTCAGGAATCACAGAGAATAAAAAAAAAGGTGAAAGACTGGCTAAATGTTCTATAGAAACTGAATCTAAATATGAAGCAAAGTGGAAGTTTCTAATATGAATTTATAGTTTGAGTTCCGGAATACACACAAAAAAGTATATTTATGATGAACGATGAATTTATTTAAAATAGGTAAAACCAGTCATCAACACTGAAATATAAATCATTTGACAGCATACCAAGAACTGACTTCACTATGGTTTTGTGCCACACAGAAGTTATGAGATACATTATTTCTTGTGAGTCTTGTTCTGTATCGCAGCAAACAATGCAACATGAGAAGCAGTCGTTTCTCTTGGGTTAACTGACACCCTCAATTTCTCTCTCTGTCCCACCTGTGGTCCATGAAAACAGCATTTAAGACTAGGGCTCACCTGAGCACTATGCATTCTACACGGCTTGGGTAGAGTCCCCATCTGTACTTTAGCTCAGTACTGCTGTTTTACTTCTCAGCTGGGCCAACTCTAAGACAGATTTGATTTGGGAACAGGATGAGGCAGTGAGTCCAAGAGGAATTTTGCTCACCCATAAGTCCTAAAAAAAATCTATGTACATGTTTTTCAATAATATCTAAACATCTCTAACCCATTTAAATGCCGCAAAAGTTAACACCATTTTTGGTACTCTGCATTTGGTCCATTTGTTTTACATCCATGTTTATCAGAACCTCAGGGCTACAGACTTAGCTCCTTCAACCTATGAAAAATATCTACTACAGCATACAACTGGCAAAAGCAATCATTACTGACAAACCAGCCCGTCCAGCAGGACTTTGGAAACTTACCCAAGTTCCTTTCTTGGTCAAATATTAAGACAATCCCAGTAACAGTCATCTATTTCCTGAATGTTAAAAAGGACAGAAAAACAGCTCAGTCTGTTGGGTGATTCTCACTGTGATGAAAGAAGAGGAACAAAGGACAACTGGCAGGTGTCAGCCAAGGTCACAGACAGACTGAGTCTGAAGGAAGAACCGGAAGTTGAGGATCTGAGAATTAACACCACTGTACCACTCCTACATCCGGGAAGTCTTCTGTGCCTAAGCCTATGTGCATCTCTTGGAGGATGCTGTGGAACAGAACTCGAGTTTCTTTCTGAAAAGGCCTAATGTAGTGCAAAATATCGGTATTTCTAAAACCACCTGATTGCATTTCTTTGAGACATCCTAAGCTTTTAGAAGTGTCCTGAATCAGGCCTCTAGTCGCCTTCACGAAAATGTAGGCTCAATAACAGGCATGTTTGCAGGTGTAGTCGCCCCTGTGTTATCAACCTTGAACAGAGCATTTCAGGAACTGGTTTGACATTTTCTCTGAGACCCTCAGAATGCATTTAATTCTTTGATTTTTAACCCTTTGACTAGAGAAGGTAGTCCTTGAATGTGTATGCATGTGTGACAGCCTTATCCACCTTGTCACCCCAAAGTTCCTTCGGCCACGCTAGAAATGGGTCTAAGGCTCAGGTCAATTCTTGATAAATGCCATTTTAGTGGAAGTAAAAAAAAAAAAAAAGTAATAACCTGAACTTGTCAAACTATCATGTTGCAGGGGTAGAACAGCTGCTTATGCAAACTACCACATGGGGACAGAGATGGGAAGGTACAGTCACACTGGGGATGCATTTTGATACTCTCCCCTAACGTTACTGGGGAAATTTCTGACAATGGGCCAAGAACAGATGTAAGGAGGACAACTTTATTAGGCTGGGAAGATTGGGTGCTCTCAGGTGAAGCGCCAAGGAAATACCCTGTTTCCTTTATCCCCTGCAGGTGTATCCCACAGTGCGTGCTCCGAAAAGCACCTTGCCGGTGAACGGGTCTGAGCCCACTCAGGAGCAAGTTCCTCGGGATGCTTTGTTGAAGAATTTCCTGTGTCAAGTGTTACACACAGGTGCACATCCCCCTCCGAAGAGCCCACCACTAGGCTGTGCCCCACCTCTGTGCATCCCCAGCTGGCAGGTGGCGGAGGCTGTTGCACAAGGCGCCAGGGCAGGGCGGCCAGGCCTTGACCCGCAGTCGCCAGGAGAGAGGTGAGTACAGAGGTGGGCGCTGAAGTCGCAAGCGCGCGCGCGTGCCGGTGCCCGCGCACCCACCCACGCACGCTGGCACCGGCTGGCTGACAGGAAAAGGGGAGGGGTCGGCCTTACCAGATCAATGAACGTCAGGAATTTCCAGCTCCCGCCGTAGGTCTGATGAGAGGGCATTTCGATGGCCTTGTAGTTGCACAGGATAGAGCAGTAGGACAGCAGAATGGCCACCCGCAGCACCTGGCAAGGGACAAGCGCCATGTTCGCCAGAGGCCTGGGCTTGACTGGGCCGCGAGGAGAGCGGGCACCGTGGGAAGGCCGGCACGGCGCGGGGCAGGCGCAGGGCAGGCGCGGGACGGGCGCGGGGCGGGGCAGGCGCGGCGGGCGCGGCGCGGGGCGGGGGCTGCGGCGGGCGCGCGCCCCTGGGGACCCGCGCGGCCACGAGCGCCGGGGCGACCTGCGGGGGCGGGCGCTGAGTGCGGGGCCGCGGGGCGGGCAGCGTGACGTCATGACATCGTCACCCGCTTCCGCTGCTGCGGCGTTCGCGGGGTCCCCGGAGACCCGGCCGAGGGGGAGGCGCCCCGAGCCGTCTCCCAGCTGCCTTCCCGGGCTCGGGGCGTGCGCGCGGAGCTCGGGGCGCCGCAGCCGACGGCGTCTGCCCGGGGCCGGGAAGCCTGGCCCGAGGCTCGGACACGCAGCCTGGGCGCGGGGCTGAGGGCCTGGGCTGAAGGCGGGGAGGCCAAGGCGGACACGGATCCGGCTCGGGATCCCCGCCGCGAGCCCACGGAGGGGGTTGCGGCTGACCAAGCGGAGTGGCGGGTGGGAATGGGTACGTGGGCTGTCATCTTTTTAATTGTTTTCTTTTCAGTTTCAATTTTTTGTTTTTGGGGGGGAGTGAGGAGTTGGTTTTTTTGCGCTGCTGTTTGAACACTTCCTAATAAATTCTACTTTGAAGGAGCCTGTGGTGTTCCACAGAGCATGTGAACTTAGATAGAATATGAAGTGGGGACACGAGCCTTACCAGTAAAAACCTGTAAAGAGAGGACTGTCAGATAATTTTATCGCTGTGAATTGCATTCAACTTAGAAACAGATGATTCTGAAGTTCTGTGTCAAACCCCCGCGTGTGTCATTTAAGATTTGTTCATTTACTTATTTTGCCCACACGACAGTATCAGGGCTTAATGGCAGGAAAAGAAAAGTAAACTGTAGCCTTTCTGCCTTCCAGTAACTGTTGCCACCCTAAAGTTACATCAGTCTGTGGGCAGTATTTTATATAAATCATGATCGCATTTCAGCCAACCAGATGCGGGGTCTGGTTCTGAAAGGACCTCGTAGGTATTTCCTGTGGCTCCATTTAAAACAGGTGTCCTCTACAAATAGACTGGGAGTCAGAGGAGTGGCAGGGCAAGCATCGGGTTAGAGGTAAAGAGAAATTGCAAACCATGACTGTTTTCCTGAATGTTTCCGAACAAGATCTAAGCCTAAAAGAAACTGAAGTTTTTTTTTTTTCAATTGACATCGCAATGGTATTAACTAATTGATTTCGTTAGAGCATTCTACTCCTAAAGCCAGATAATTTATAGCCACATCTCCCCGTAAAAGTTGAGTCTGTATTTTGTGTACCACCTTGCTACATATTCATTAGCTTACAAATAATTAGTGAGGAAGGATGACCTAGGGGAGAGCTAGCTATTTAAGGCCTTGGTCAGTTACCATGGGCCACGGTGACACTGCAGTTTCCTATGTAGTTACCATGTTATATTTTTATAAAATTACTCATCAGGCTCTCTGTCCCTTTGAAACAGAATTTTCTATAAAGCTGTTTAAATTTATTTGTGGTCAGTTTTTTTTTTTTTAAGTAAATACTTGTAGCACTACAAAGAGTATTTAGGCCCTATTCTAATTAGTATGCTTTGGTGGTTTTATGATTCTCTAACTGTGTAGTTTTGTGTTCCAAAAAAACAAAGAAAATGGAAGTTAGGCCTTTAGCCTGGAGATTGAGATGCCTGGGTCCCAAAGTACAGAGGGCCCAGTGCCTGCTCCAGCTCAGCACTCAGCTAGTGCCCTGGCTTGGCAGATTCCGGGAAGGCAGCAGTGGTGGTTGAATTAACTGGGTTCCTGCCACCTGCGTGGGAGACCTGTACCGAGTTCCTAGCTCCTAACCTTGGCTAGGGCTGAGGTCTGACTGTCTCAGACATTCAGGGAATGAACTAGCTATTGGGGGAGCAGTCTCCCCCTCCCCTCACTCGACCTCTCTGCCTCTCAGGTAAATAAAATTCTAGGAAAAAACATGAAGCATTTGGTGCAAACAATTTATGAAAATAACACTGTACATTTTCTGGAATCATCGTTAAGCTAGATTTGTTCACTTTGTTTTTCAAACCATATCTAAAAATCTCATGTTTTACAGATAGCCTTAGTGAACAAGTGTATTAATGGCCACAGAGATTGTATTTTTACAATGTAAATAACACAGTGGGAGTATTGATATTAAAATTTAACTTTATAGGTTATTTCTTTAATGAACCCCCAATACAGTATCCTCTTCTGGATATTTACAGTGATCCCAAATTGGGTTTAGACACTATTAATTTTTGTTGTACAAAACAAATATCCACACAGCACTTTTGCAACTTTGCCATCAGCTACATAATTAGTGGAGGAAAAAAAAAGCTTTATTCAGTTAAGTTTCATGGATACCAGTCAACATAAGAAACACTGAAGAAATACTTCAAGACCCTGTTTTGGCTCCTAGTTTCTTTGGTTGTCAACGCTTTCTCTTGAACTCTATATTATTTGAAGACATCCTTCTTTAAGAACTTCTAAAACATATTGAATCTCCAGTCTGTTTGTTTGTTTAGAGGGATGCTGTCTTATGTATTGGTAATAAGCAAAAATTTGTATTTTGGAAATGATGGGGCCCCCATATCTTCTTTGTTGTACCATTCTATCTGGATAAGTAATTTTTCCACTTTATATGTCTCTCTGAGAAGTTTGAAAATGGCAAAAGTCTTCTCAGTATCACTCAAAGTCACCCTAGCATTGTTTATGTTTTCTGCATGACAAAGGTAGCATACTCATAAAGCTAAAATAGCAAAGTTTTATAAGTTAAACATTACTCCCACTCTCATCACCCTGAGAAAATACTAAATATTTAGCATATTTCTAGAAATCTTTTTATAATATGTTATACAATTTGTATCACTAGAACTTTTTCTACCTTAAGTTTAGCAAGAATTTTCTGTTGTTATTTAAAACATGACATGAACGTATCATATTTTGCTTAAACTTTTCCCTCTTTTTGGAGATGTTGAGTGTTTTCCATTTTGCCACTATATATACACTATAATATCCCCAATTTGAATTGGGAAGACTACTTTTTAAGGATATTTGAAACTCAAAACCAATTATGAAGCCACACTGTTGAAGCATGCTGTGTAGACTTGTCCACACACGCTTATATGAGCTGAGATAGCCAAGGGAGTTCTTTTCATCCTGGACAGCAGTTGGGAAAGATTAAGAGGGAAGTAGGTAAAAATTACTGTTTTTTTCCCTGCGATTCAGGCTCCCGAGAGCTTTCAAAGCTCCCCTGGATACAGGAAGCTGTGCCAGTGCATTTCAGCAGCCAGATTTCTTTTTCTTGGTGTTAACCAGGGAGAGTTGTTTTCTAAAGCCGCTGCAAGCAGTTATGTTGATGTGGACAACAAAACTTTCCCTGATTTAAAAAGGGAATTGTATTTCCTGTAGGGGCTTCTAAAAAGATGTGAGATTTCTAGCCAACAAGAATCCTATGGGGCTCATTGAAAAGCGTTAGAGAGAAGATTACTCGCAAGTCATCAGATGAAGCTCACAGGACCAAAAAACACCCCCCACTCTGATACTTTGTTGGTCTAACTCCACGCCCAGTTTAGGCTCCTCTGCTTCCCATGTGCCTATCCAAACCCACCATGTCCAGCTACTACATTTTATGCCCTTGGAAAGCAGGGTATAGCTTCACATTCCTAACGTGTATGTGGTTAGAAGAAATGGATGGACAGTGGTGACTGGTCAGAAAGACCTCCTAAGATATCCTAGAATTCTAGAACATTAGAAGGTTGCAAAGTTTCCTCCTCTCGGAGGTACTGGAGTCATTGCGGAGTTCTTGTTTTGCTGAGTCAAATATGTGGAAAATTAGGACCAGAACCAAATTGCTGTGGGAGGTAGAAGAGGGCAAGCCACCACTCCTACAAGATGTCTCCTCTCTTCCACTGCCTTCAGCCTCTCTCCTGAACAAGTAGTGAATAAATAATTGAAAGATCTTTTGAGATCTTAACATCAAGTCCTTCAGGACCAGGCATTTATTTAACAAGGCTAGATGTAATAAGTATCATTGAGTCTATGAAAAATAAGAGCCAGAGCGATTTACTGTGTAACAAAATCATCTTACTCCAAAACTTCATTATAGCCTGTTACCCTAACAGCATACCCAAGACCAGGCAATTTCCAAATATAAAGGGAAGAAGTTTGTCTCGCTCATGACCTTGGGGCTGCAAATGCACATTCAGGTGGCTGCATCTGAAAGGATCTTGGGTGACAACACAGCGTAATAGACAAAGGAGAGGGCATGTGTGAAGGAAGTAAAATAGAAGCAGCATCCTAGTTTTAAAACAATCTATGAGAAAGGCAATGATCCCCCCAGCAAACCAATCACCTCTTAAAGGCTCCATATCCTAACACCACCACAGTGGCAATCAAATCTCAGTGTGAGTTTCATAGATGAAAAATAATTCTCATACCACTAGATTGTGTCAACCGGACAGCAAAGAGTGAATGTGTGTGCTACAGTCAGCTCGCAGGCTGAAGGTCAGGCGTTAGGTTATCCTTCAGCAAGTACATGGTTTAAACATCTTACTGAGGTGCCTGCAGAACCAGGCCAGGCTGTATCAGACCACACTCAGTGCTTCCCATTTATGAAGGTTAGAACCATTTTAGCTGGGACTGAAAATCCCATCCTTGAAGCAGGAAGGAGGAAAACATGAAAATGAATTATTTAGAGTGGTGGCTGAATCTGCTAGCTGCAGGCCACAGGATGAATGAATGCCCCTTGTTAGGTTGAAGGTAGAAATGTGCAGCAATACAAAGTTAACTGTCCATCAAAGAATTTTTGCAGAATGTTGCCACCTCTCACGAGTTCCACCATTACCTCATTGGCTGGCATTCATTCACAGGGCCACAGCTTGGAAATGCTATCTCCAGTGTGGAGGGAGGGCATTCCTAGGCCAAAACCAAGATTCCATTAATATGGAAGAAGCCTATGGAATGAATTGTATTCTTGATAGAGCTGTGTTTCTAAGCCTCAGTATCTTAGGAAATGGTATCATTGGGAAATAGCCATTGCAGATCTAACTGATTAAGATAATGTGCCTATAAGAAAAAAAAAGAAGCACAGGGAGAATGTCTTGTGAATACAAGAACAGAGAGTGGCGTGGTGGCCAGGGAACACTGAAGATTGAAGATGGTAGCCAGAAGCTGAGAGAGACGCAGGGAGCACTCTGCCTTATGGCCCACAGAAGGAATTAACCCTGCCATCAGCTTGCCTTTGGATGTCCAGTCTCCAGGACTGCGAGAGAGTAGATTTGTTACTTGAGCCATTCCATTTTTCTTACTTGGTTATGGAAACCCTAAAATGCCAATACAGGGGAGAAAATAAATATTAGGAACCACTGATAATTACTAAAGCAAACTCCAGTCAATAGTTCCAGTAATTTGTTCTTGAACCATTTCTCAGATATGATCCTTCAGTTTGGTTTCTTCTGCCATCGTCTGATTGAAGAAACTTTGTTTACTGGCTTTGCTGCCTCCATCCTTGCCTCTCCACAATACCCTCACCACTATGACAAGAATTATCTTCCTAAAAAAAATAGGTCAGCTCAGATTACTTTCTGCCTAAACAATCAATGGTTCCCTGTGGTGTCCCTGAAACCTCACTCCCTTCATATGGCATTTTGTGTCTTCCATGTTTAGCTGTTCCTTAACCAGCATTTCCACTTGCATTATTGCAACTTATTGAAGTTGTGTATTCCCAAACTCAACATTAGCTTTTAGACTTCTGTGCATCTCAGGTAGCAATGATTCATAACATCTCTTTATTCAAGTTTTGCTCATGTCTCAAAGACCAGCTCTGGCAGAAATTCTATAATGACGCCTGTATTTGCATATTACATTAGGAAGCACTTTCACAGTATGCCAAATGTACTTGTAGCATCTTCTCCCAGCACCCAAGCCATCTAACCCTCTTGATCAGCCATACAAAGCCACCATCATCAACACACAGGGATTACCTTGAGATACTCTTTGCACCCAAAGAGCCAAACAACAGGTGAAGGACTTAGCAGTATGTATTCCCTGGCTTTTGTGGAATGGGAAGGCTGTCCCCCAATTGTTTGAGATTACATGAAGCATTTAATTAAGCTATGCTCTCTGAGCCCAGACTCTGTCCATAGAAGGCAACGCTTTGGAGGAACTGGATAAAAGCAGTGTCACGGAAATGTGGAATGCAAGGATGATGGGATGGGTTGTTCCTTCCTTACCATATTAAGCAACTTTTCCCCCTAGATTAAAGGCAGCTAAAATCTCTCCAGTCCATTTATTGGCCCCCTGTGTTAGTCATCCATAAAATTAGCTGGAAGTTAGTTTTATAAGCTAGCACAATAAAAGTCCAACACAAAAAGGAATTCGACAAAATTTCACTGGGTGTCTTCAGTTTGCTTTTAGGAAACATGAAGTTTGCCATGGAAGATGGCAGTGTCAAGCAGCACTGTGCAGTGCCAGAAACCAGTTTATACTATCTGCAAAGCTGGCTAACCCAGAGCCCAGAGAACATTTGACTCCTCGCTCAAGGAAGGATGGGGCCCCAACAGCTTACCAAGGCAAAGGCTTGTCTGACACCTCCCCCACCAGGAGTTGAGTATCCAGTTCTTATTCCACTTATAAATGTATTTGTACAAGAAAGGCAGGTGGATTCCTCATGTCACTAGCAGCTAGCAAATGAGTTAGGGAAAACGTCAGATGCATGAGGACACTGGAAGGTGACTTAAAAGGTAGTAACTTGGAATGTAGCGATGTGGCTGGCCATGCCAGGGTTCCAACTACAGTCAGAATCTTCCAGAACTCATTCCATACTTTTCCCAAGTCCATTGTGTATTTAGTAGCTATGTGATAAACATGAAAAAAGCAACAGAGACCCTGAGGGTCCCAGAGTTGCATCACTATCCTGCTGAACCTGGGTGAACCCTTCCAGAACTGTGAGATACAAGAAAAAACAACAGTCCTTATTTATTTAAAGCAATTTGGTAGTGTGTGCTGCTATGTTGTAGTTAAATGATGGCACAAGATTTGTTGTGGATTATATACTTGCGCATGCACACACACACACACACACACACACACACACACACACACACACACACATATCAACACTCATGTAATACAATGGGCCAGACTCTGAGTTAAGTGCATAATAAATATCAACTCTATATCCTCAGCTAGGATGAGTGCTACTATTATCTTCATTCACAGGAGAAGAAAACAGATAACCCTTTTAAGAGCACAGAGCCTGAAAATGTGGAGCTGGGCCATGACACCCCAGTAGCTGTGACTCTGGGCAGTACCCCGTGCTGCTTGGTGCTGCTGGTCAGCTCCTACCACACTCTAGGTCTTAATGCCCACTCTGCTACTGGCAAGCTGTGTGCTCTGAGCTTCTACTTTCCCATCTCTCAGAGGCAGAACTGCCTCCTTGACCCATGGCCAAGGCCCTATGTGACAGAATATTATCTCAGGCGGAAACAATGTCTGAGTTCCAGCGTCTCTGAGGACATCATTGTCTGATTCATGAGGGTGAAAAAAATGACAGATAAGAATTTCGTCACAAGCCATTTTATAATAATTTTCATACTTGCAAATTTATTGGTTAGCTTTTTCTTCTCATTTGCTGTGCCATTTAAATGCATGACATCTGGAGTTATCTTTTGAAAATGCGAACTCTGCTTTAAATGCATGTTTCCTCAGAACCTCAGATAACCCTTGTACCCATTACTACATTTGCAGAAATTGTCAAGATTTATTCATTTTTATTTGAAAGGCAGATTTATAAAGAGAAGGAGAGAGAGAGAGAGATCTTCCATTTCTTGGTATACTCCCCAATGGCTGCAACAGCCAGAGCTAAGCTGAACCAAAGCCAAGAGCCAGGAGCTCCTGGCTCCCATGTAGGTATAGAGGCCCAAGGTCTTGAACCATACTCCTCTGATTTCGCAAGCCATAAGTAGGGAGCTGGATGGGAAGTGGAGCAGCTAGGACACAAATCAGCACCCATATGCGATACTGATGCTTGTAGGTGGAGGATTAACGTGTTGAGCCATTGCTTCAGCCCCTTTCACAAAAATTATCTTTGACCCAAGATCCATCCAAGAATTATGGTCATATGTATTTGCTGATATTACTGCTTGAGTAAAAGGATTGTTTTCTTGTTCCAACTCTTTCTTCCTCTCTTAAGATGTATCAGAGGCCAGATTTGTTGATATTATAGCCATAGAACGATAGACTCTCCGAGTTTGAAAGAATCTCAGAGATTGCCCAGTCTTCATTTTGCATTTCATTAATGGTGACACTGAGACTCAGAGGGGACAAAATTACTTGCATGAAGTCACACTATTAGTTGATAGCAGAAATGGGAATGAAATAGACTTTCTTTTTATTTGATTTCAAGTAATAGTCTTTATTTTTCCCAGATGCTTTATTTACATAATAATTGAGCAGAAAGAACACTCAATTTCTATGTTCCCAGGTACTCTGTCCCCCAGATTCTCAAATGCTTTCCCCAAATATCGGTATCTTGTATTAGAGTAGTACATTTGTGACAATTAATGAGCTGATTAAAGAATCACTATTGCTAACTGAAATCTGTAGTTTACTTTCAGATTCAGAGTGTAATGCAGTATTTGTTTAGTTTAGTTTTTTTTTTTTTTTTTTTTTGCCTTTTTTAAAGTTGGACTGTACACCTACCAGCATCAGCTCAAACTGGGGCAGACTTGGCTGGGACAGGGTACAGCACCCTCTGGCAAATGCCGAGGTAAGGCAGGCCATGCTGAACTAGGCCACAGCTCCCACTCAGAGGAGCAGGTGGCAGGGCAAGCTCTGTTGGAGACAGTGAAGACTTCCCTGCTGAGTCACTGTTCCCCCTGATGAGTGTGAGAACTGGGAATGGGGGCAGACCAAGCTAGGCAGTGCTACAATCCCGGTTGGCCTGTATGTGAGCAGGTTTAGGGGAAGAGCCAGGCTGGGCTAAAGCGACCATATCAAATGGTGCATACATGAGCCAGAGTAAGTGCAGGCTGGTTAGGCTCTGCTACTGCATCAGATGGAAAGTATTTATTATTAATATTGATTATTAATAATATTAATATTGTATATTAGTGCCAACAATATCAATACTAATATTGCTGTTTATTATTAATGCTAATATTATTTATTGGTATTTATTTATTGATATTAATGTTATTTATTAATAACTTGTTGGTTATCTTTGGAAGTTAGCTAGTACAATTCCTCCAACTGTGTGTGTGTGTGTGTGTGTGTGTGTGTGAGAACTATTCTGCTTCTTCTGTATCTCCATATAAACTTTTGGAATATCGGGCCTGGCGGCGTGGCCTAGCGGCTAAAGTTCTCGCTTTGAACGCCCTGGGATCCCATATGGGCGCCGGTTCTAATCCAGGCAGCTCCACTTCCCATCCAGCTCCCTGCTTGTGGCATGAGAATGCAGTCGAGGACGGCCATGATTCACTTGACAAGGGAGCACAACAGCTGTTGCTGCGCCAATCCTAAGCTGGGAACCAGGAACCTTTTCCAGGTCTCCCACGTGGGTGCAGGGTCCCAGAGCTTTGGGCCGTCCTCGACTGCTTTCCCAGGCCACAAGCAGGGAGCTGGATGGGAAGTGGAGCTGCCGGGATTAGAACCGGCACCCACATGGGATCCCGGGGCGTTCAAGGCGAGGACTTTAGCTGCTAGGCTACGCTGCTGGGCCCAAGAACTGATGTCTTATGATTCTTACTCTCAAGCAGCATGAATATATCTTCATTTATTCTCTGATTTCTTTCATCAGGATTTGTCCATTGTAGCATAGTTGTTACACAGATTTTGTTAAATGTATATAACTGTTTCATGTTTTGGGTGATAATGTGGATTGTTCTTGTTTCCACCTCCCATTCAACTGTTCATTGCTGTTTTGCAGAAAAACAAGACTTCTGCCCTTAAAACTTGCATCCTTGAGATAGGTGCAATGACTCAACTAGCTAGTCCTCCACGGGCAAGTGCCAGCACCTCATATGGGCACTGGCTCATGTCCCAGCTGCCCAGCTTCCCATCTAGCTCTCTACTTGGCCTGGGAATGCAGTAGAGGATGGCCCAAAGCCTGAACCTGCATGGGAGACCCAGAAGAAACTTCCGACTTGGCTTTGGATCTATTGTGACCATTTGAGGAGTGGACCAGCAGCTGTAAGATCTCTTACTCTTTCTCCTTCTCTTTATGAATCTGCCTTTCAGATAAAAATAAGTAAATCTTATTTTAAAAGAAGTATCATCTCTGAGCAAAATCAGCTTTATATCTTCCATATAGAAAGCTTTTATTTTTTTTCTTATCTCATGGACTTATCTGAAATTCCCAGTACAATGTACAATAATAGTGCTTAAAACAGTTATAATTACTATGTTGCCAACCTCAAGGAGACAGTACTTAATTTCTCAGCAATAAAAATATTAGCTGTCAGGATTTTAAGATTTGTTTTTTAATCACTTATTTATTTGAGGAGAAGGTAAGGAGAGTTTTGAGAGAAAAAGTCAGAGGGAGAGACAAAGATAGGGAGAAGTAGACAGGAAAATGAACCCCTATCTACTGTTTTACTTCCCAAATGCCACAACAGCTGGGACTGGATCAGGCCAAATCTTGGAACCAGGAATCTCCCATGTGAGTGGCAGGGTCCCAGGTACTTAGGCTGTCATCTGCTGCCCAGCAGGCATATTACAGGTAGTTGGGTAAAAATGAGAGGTAGGAGCTTATCCAGGGTGCTTCAGTATGGGATGCAGGTATCCCAAGCTATGGCTTAACCCGTTGATCAACAATACCCATTCCATTTATAATCTCAGCTTGATCCAGTTGATTAATGGTACTGTTCAATGCAAATATATTACCACTGATTTCCTGAGCAGGAAAGGAATGTTGGACCCACCGACACAAATGGCAGATTTATCTGTGTTTCCTAGTGTTATGTAATGTTTTGCCTTTTGTATTTTATCTGTTTGTTGTAACATAGAAATACAGAGACAGAGACAGTGACAACTTCCATCTGCTGATTCAGTTCTCCAATATCTACAACATCTGCGTGGCCCAGGGCTGCAGTGGGGAGTCGAGAACTTGCCACATGGATGTCAAGAATCTACTTAGTTGAACTCTCACCACTGCCTCCTCTCTGCCTGGGTAGGAAGATAAAGAAGGAGCCAGAGGACAGCGGAACCCTGTACTTGTGCTTCCATTATGGAGCACCAATGCCCTGGCTTGTGTCTCCTAATTGCTAGGCCACATACCCACCCCTTCCTCATGAATTTTAATGTTCTGTTGTAACAGAAATACATATAAAGGGATGTTAGCTCTTTGTTGATCTGACCTGTTTGCCATTACACAGTTCTCCTTCTTCCCCTGATAATCTTCTTGCTTGGAAGTGTACTTTGTCTGAAATTAATATAGTTATTTCAGCTTCCTTTCGTTAGTGCTAACACAGTATATAAGTTCCTTCCCTTCAAGCTAACTTATCAGTGTCTTTATACTTAGTGTGGGTTTTTCATGGATAGCATAAGGTTGGATTTTATTTTTTTATCCAATCTCATAGTTTGTTCATTATTCTACTTAATTTGCTCATGTTCAGAAATCATGACTTATGTACGTGGATTCATTCTGCCATGTTTGAATGTGATATCTATTAGTTACCATTGTTCTTTGGCTTTCTCTTTGTCTTATTTTTTAGTTTTCAGATTTCAGATTTCTACTAAATGTGCTCTATTTTTCCATTTTCTTACTGTACCAACTATACATGTTTTTAAGCCATTTCAGATATTGTCTCAGAGTTTTCAGTATGTATTTATGAATAATATAACTGCACTCTTAAATCATACTGTTTTCCATGGTAATAGAAGTATCTTAGAGTATTTCCAACCCTTTCCTCTCATGCTTACAATAATTCTGTCACTTATTTCACTTACCCATGTGATCTAATCATTGAATAGGTTGTTACTATAATTGTTTTTAATAAAGCATTATCCATAAAGTACTGAGTCAGTTGTTTAAGAAAAATCGATAAGAAAAAAAGACTTGTTTGCCCTCAATTAATCTTTCTACCGCAATCTTTCTTCATGCAGATCATACTATCTGATCTATTTAACTTTTTTCTTTTTAAATGATGTTTTAAAATATTCTTTGCAATGCAGTTCTAGTACCAATAAATCTCTCAAATTTTGTTTGACTGAGGGGCTTTTAATTTCTTGTCACTTCAGAAAGGTAATTTTTGCTCCATACAGTATCTTGAGTTGGTGGGTGCTTTCTTGTAACACGTTAAATATTTCCTTTCATGTTCTTTTTGCTTACATGGGGTAATTTACTTTTGGGTAATTTTGTTACAACTTAGTCCCAATTTTCTTTAGTATGTCTCAGAACATTTCTTTTTGCTTCCTTTGTTTCAAAAAGTTTTATTGTTATAATTTATTGAACTGATAGAACAGATACTATGCTTGACCTTAGCCAAAATGTTGAAAAGTTTATTGTTATAATTTATAATATCTTTGATGACAGGAAATACTGTTGACCTATGGCAATTCTTCTTTTCCTCAACTAATTCAAGAAAAGGGGCGGGGGGAAGAGGAAAGGCAAAGTGATCCAATGCCTGTCATCTTTGCTTGTCTTAGTCTGTCATTGACATCCACACCCACCTCAGCATCATCACTCCATTCCTACTGTAAATCCCAATAAGGCTGCTTCTGTAGTAGCACCTTCACAAACTATAAAATCATGTTATGTATTGAGAAAAAAGTTACTCCACATTTTGTAGGGTGTCTCTTTCTTAAGACATACATAACAGATACTTCAACAGGAGGGTATTGCTTTACATGATATAAATGCCAAGAACACTTTTGGGAAGTTCTGGCCTTTTGGTATTCTCAAGAAACTTAAAAGAAGTTGTTGAGGATTTGGGGAAGATCAATTATGTTCTTTTTCTGTGAAAATTTTGAAGCAACTGGGAAGGGAGCCAATGTAGGAGTCAATATAATTTTTTTGGTAAAAATAGTTTGGAGTATGTATTTTTGGCCTGCGACACAAAATGAACATACCTATAATGAAGCTAAAGACTTCACTTGTAGGGCTTGATCCAGTAAGTTTATTTTATTTAGAACAATCTGTGAGGATACTCACCTGAAAGAGAATTAAGGAATAGACTTCTTTCTCATTTTCATTAATTAGAGAATATTTTTTTCATGTGATATATGTTCATAGGAAAAGGGATATAAATTTAAGTATTGCAAGAAGAAAGAAGTTCCTATTCAATTTACCAGCAGAAATAGCAAATGCTGGAGAGGAGGACAGACTGGCTTAACCAAGAGATATCTTGGAATGTGTTGTGATCTTTGTGTAAGATTGACTTATAGGAGTTGGCAGGATGGCATCTGAAGCCTAAATTCTAGAATATACGTTTTTAAAACCAAGAGCAAATTTTAATATAAATAATTATCTTGGATTCATAGATAAAATCCTAAGAAAATAATCATCACATATTTAGTTCACTACTAATTATGTTTTTCTTTGTTTCATGTTGTTTTTTATGACTTACTTTTATTAGAAAGTCAGATTTACAGAAAGAAGGAGAGACAGAGAAAAATATTCTGTCCACTTCTTCAGGCCCCAAATGGCCACAATGACTGGAGCTAAACTCATCCAAAGCCAGGAGCCAGGAGCTTCTTCTAGGTCTCCCATCCAGGTACAGGGTCCCAAGGCATTGGGCCATACTGTACTGCTTACCCAGGGCATAAGCAGGGAGCTGGATGGGAAGTGAAGCACCAGATCATGACTCAGTGCCCATATGGGATCCTGATATGTACAAGGCAAAGACTCTAGCCACTAGGTTGCCTTGCCAGGCACTAATCATAATGTCCAATGACTAAAAGTAGAAAGACCACTGTTCCATGGGAATATGTATAAGGGCTATAAAATAGTAATCAAATCATAAAATGTCAGTTTCATTCTTACATACTGATTTTCTTTTTGTATTCTGTATTAGCTATCCTATATCATAGAAAAGATGTGATATCTGTCTTTTTGTGTCTGGCTTATCTCACTATTTCACTAAGCAAAATGATGTCCAGCTGCCTCCATTTGGTTACAGAAGATATGATTTCATCATTTCAATAGCTGAGTAGTATTATATCATACATACCTATCAGATTTTCTTTATTCATTCACCATTTGATGGACATCTGTTTTGATTGCCTATGTCTGAATATAGAAGTTTTGTTATAAAAATAGTGCTTCATCAAACTGTCTTAAATCTGTGTCAAATATATAAGAAATACATACTATTAGAGTTTTAATGATGTTATCACTACTTTAATATTCATTTTATAAGAATGAAGTTGAACATATTTTCATTTGATTATTGTTTGTCAATTTGTCCTATTTTCCTGCTTTACTGTGATTTTTTATTTGTTGTTTCAAGATTTATTTTATTTTTATTAGAAAGTCAATTTACAGAGCGAAGGAGAGACAGAGACAAAGATCTTCCATCCACTGGTTCACTCCCCAAGTGGCCACAATGACCAGAGCTGAGCTGATCCGAAGCCAGGATCCAGTAGCTTCTTCCAGGTCTTCCACATAGGTGCAGAGTCCCAAGGTTTTGGGTCATCCTCTACTGTTTTCTCATGGCACAAGCAGGGAGCTGAAAGAGAAGTGGAGCAGCCGGGATTAGAATCAGTGCCGTTATAGAATCCCCACACGTGTGAGTCAAGGAATTTAGCCACTAGGTTACCAGACAGGGCCTATTTGTTGAGTTTTTTTATTTGGTAGAGCAATTAAGCCTTTGGTTATAATATAAATTTTTTTAAAATGTCATCTCAATGAAAATAGTAAGTAAAACTTTAAGTTGAAAAGCAAAGAAAAAAAATTTTCCCTGTCCCATGTATCACAAGACTCCCAGGCCTCCCAGAGTAGAGCAGAACAATCATCTGAGTTTCATAAGGAAGTGTTTAAGAGTTAAATGCTAGTCCTCTATGAATGGTTATGAGTCATCTGCACCAACCATGTCTTATAGGGAATCTTTTCAAAGTTCCTCACAGAAGGCTCAGATTTTATTAGGCTCTCTTCTTCCTATTTAAGATCAATAGGTACATACACTCAGAATCACATATCAGCTATGAAACATGCTGTTGCTTTTGATTTTGTTTGTCACCTTTCTTCTGCTACAATATAATATCCACAAAAATGGGGAGCTTGTCTATTATTATTTTTAAAACGTCTGTGCTTAAAGCTGAACTAGCAGGCAGTGGGTAGTTGAAAGTAAAGATTGAAAATGTTGTGAGAGTGAAAGCACATGTGTTACAGCTGGTGGCCTTTCTTAATAGATAAGGAAAGAAGAGGCTGATAATATTTGTCAGTGCTGAAAGGCTGTGGGCTGAAATACTACAGAATATCCAAGTAGGTAAGCTTTGCAGCATTCGCTGCTGGAAGGGGGAACCTGTAATACTTCTTTATAGTGGAGGTCATCGTAACCATGCATCCTTTATTCACACAAGCCAATGCTTCTGTTTGCTAATTTCAAAGTTAATTTAATAAAATTTCCATGTATTTTTTTTAATGTACAGAGAAAACAAACTCAGAATTTCTGCTTCCAACAATGATGGACAAACATATTTTATACTGTCATTAAACTATCAAGTGACACAAGATACTTTTTTTCAAATCTTTTGCAGGAGTGGGGAATGTTGGGCTTATAGGTTACATAGGGACCATGAAATCATTTGGTCTGGTCCTGCTAAGGCAATGGCAGGTGGTACTTGGAGCCGTTAAATCCAAAGAATGTTAATTTTTAAGTTAACAGTTTTGTGTGGCCCATGAATGATACTATAAATATCCAAATGGTACTTGGCAGAAAACAAACAAACAAAAAGAAGGCCCCTCTCTCCTGTAGGACATTAGAAGGAAATTCTACTTGCAAAAACCACATAGTAAGTTGTAATAGACCCAACACTTGCACTAAGAACAATGACAAAAATCTAGGTAAATTATATGTTTCTAAAGCTCTCTGATCCTTTGATAAACATGAATTAAATGGATTAAAATTTCAGAGACATGAGAAATTCTCAGTGGTGAGCTCATGATGTGCACCATTCTTCTCCTTGGGAACACTGCCAATTCAGATTACAGGTCAAAGATCGTGCAAATACTTCAAAACGCTATCCATGCAGGGAGCCGAGGTTCAATGACAATGCAGAAGCAATCAGGATGCAGGGATTCAGGTCTCAATTTCTCCATAATGACTTCTGTCAGAAAGAATAAGGACTCAGTTGCCAAAATGGAATTCAAGGACTGGGAGAGGAAAAGCTCCAAAATGCGCCTGAAATATGATGTTGTTCTAAAAAGGAAGATATATAGGAAAAAGAAAGGCAAAATATGATATAGGAACCAGTTCATAAAGGAGTAAGCCAGCAAAATGGAAGGAGGGCCAATAATTTGAGTACCGAAAACCGGGAAGCCAAATTGCAGATAATTCAATGGGATGAAAGGATTGTACTATTAAGGCCGTCGGGGTTATGAAAAACAAGGAAAATTACAGAGAAAGTATTATAGACTGAAGACAAAGAAAAGATAGCACAATGAACTCGACTTGGGGACTATTCACAAAATCTGAAATAAAAACTGGCTTAGATTGTGGTATTTATCAATGTTCATTTTCTGATTTAAAAAGTTTGATGATGACATTGAGAGAAATACACCAACAATTATTTATGAGCGATGAAATTTAAGGACTCATTTTCTCTGAAATTCTTTACAAAAAGTTGGCACATGTTTTATTATACATGCATATCTGTCATTTCATATCTATTCACCTATCTGTAGAAGGAGGGGCAAATATGGCATTTCTAGTCTCAGTAAAAAATGTCTGCTTTATTCCATAATTTTAGAATTGTTTCAAAATAACTAATTTCAAAACTAGATTTAAAATTCAACATATGGGGGGTGCACTGTGGTGTACATTGCAAGTTAAGTCACAACCTGTGTGTGCATATCCCAAATAAGACCCAGCTTGCCTGAGTGCCAGCTGCTCCACTTCTGATCCAGCTTCTTGTTAATGGCCTTAGAAAAGAAGTGAAGGATGACCCAAGACTTGGCTCCCTCTACACACATGAGACCCAGGAGTCCCTGACTCCTAACTTTGTTTGGGAGTCACTCTGGCTATTGTGGGTATTCGGACTGATGGAAAGTCTCTCTCTCTTTCTCTCTCTCTCTCTCTCTCTCTCTCTCTCTCTCTCTCTCTGTAACTGACTTTCAAATAAATAAACAGATCTTTTAAAAATTCAATGTGTGTATTTATCAGAGGGTAGAAGATACTGAGGGATATAGGACTTTTGAACAGGAGCCATATCAATAGACAACCTAAAGTGAAGCACAGAAGAAACAGAATGAGAGAGGCTGACACAGGGACATAGCAACTAAAGCTCCTGGCTACAATGGCAGCATCCTGTATGGGTAACAGTTTATGTCCTGGCTGCTTCATGTCTGATCCAGTTCCCTGCTTATGGCCTGACAAAGTCTAAGTAGTTGGGTAACTGCCACCATGTGGGAGACCTGGATGAAACTCTTGGCTTTGGACTTGGCCAGCCCTTGTTGTTGTAGCTATCTGGGGAGTGAACAGTGGATGGAAGATTTTCTCTCTCTCTGTCTCAATGCAACTGCGACTTTAAAATAGATTTAAATCTTTAAAAAAGTAAAGAAGAAAAAAGAGTAAATGACTGGAAAAAAAAAGCAGAAACAAACGTAGGAGATACATAGGGCCTGCACAAAAGGTTCATCATGTAAAATTTAAGTTTCAGAAGATAAAAAACAAATAGGTCAGTGATTTGTTGGGGTTCTTTGGTGGAATCAGATGGATCAGCACCCCTCTTTTTTCCTTGCATCTCAAATCAGACAGCAGGCTGCCTGTGGGAGGAATATCTGTGGTTGCATGAGTCAAAGGGCTGCATGTATAATTTAGTTGTTCTTGACCAGAGTCAGAGTATGCAATGGAGAAAAGTCGAGGGGGTATACAACAATCCGATAACTCAGGTGGCCACCAAAGGACTGATCAAATGACCATAACAACGCGTGTTGGAATGGCATGCCATTCGTCCGTTAAAAACCTTGGAATAACTCTGTGTCTTCATACAGAGAAATATCCAACAGGCAATATTAAGTTAAATGTAAGTTTAAGTTTGACACATTGCAAATGCAATGTTTGATGTATTTTAACAACATACTTACTTATATGTTTGCATAGACTGACAGGAAGCCAGAAGAATAAACCCCCAAATGCAATGAGTGATTTTCTCTGAGGAATGGTGTAAAGAAAGGCTGGATATTTTCTCCACTTTCCATCTTAAATATGTATATATGTATATGTGTATATATTTAAATTTAAAAGGCAGAGTTACAGAGAGGAGAGATACAAGAAGATCTCCTATCTGCTGGTTCTTTCCCCGAGATGGCCTGGGTTAGCTGATCTGAAGTCGGGAGCTTCCTAGTCTCCCACATGGGTACAGGGATCCATGAACCTGAGCCGTAATCCACTACTTTCCCAGTCCAAAAGCAGAGAGCTGGATTGAAAGTGGGAGCAGCTGGGACACGAACCGGCATTCATGTGAAATGCCAGTGCCACAGGTGTCCACCTATCATACTACTCCATTGTGTCGGGCCCTATTTTTTAACTTAAAAAATATTTTTTTAAATTTATTTGAAAGGCAGAATAATAGAGTGAAGAGGGGAGAGACAGATCTTCCATCTGCTAATTCACTTCCTAAATGGCTGCAACAGTTGGGCTTGGGCCAACCCACCTCCAGTAACCTGGAAATTCTTCAAGGGTGCAGGGGTCCAAAGAGGTGGGCCATCTTCTACTGCTTTCCAGGCCAAAAGCAGTGAGCTGGGTAGGAAGTGGAGCAATCGGGTCTCAAACGGCTTCTAATGCAGGATGCTGAGGCTTAAACTGCTGGATCACAACACCAGCCCCTGATTTGTACTTTTTGAATGATTTCTTCAATGATTCCTGTGTTATTTATAAATAGAAATTTTAAAAAAATGAAAATTAGGAGGATGGATTAACGAACAAGAACTCGAAACTAATGTTGGACCTGTCTCAGAACTTACGGAGCTGAAGAGAGGCTATGTGGAAGAAGATAGCTCAAGTCAGTCTTGCTTTTCCGCATAGTGTGTCTTCGCAGAGATTTTTTCACCTCCACTCGTTTTATCTGGAACACTGATTGATGGAATCCAAAGGCCTTTGTCTACGCGATTCAAATGTCAGAGTGTGGTGCCACGGGATACCATGCCTCAAATCAAAGTCAAGAGCCACAACAAATTGAGCTCCCAACCAAGAAATCCAGGAAGCCAGGCCTATCACAGCAACGATCTGCCCTATCGGGTCTTTTTCTTTCAAAAAGTCACCTCCAAAGACATGAGCAATCACCAGAGGCTGTGTAGGGCGACAATTGCTCAGGTAATACTCTTGGCTTTGTTTTTCTTTTGATATCTATGTATTGATTTGGAAGCAGAGTGACACAGGAGACACCACTGGTTCATTCTCCAGGTGCCCTCAACAGCTTGTGTTAAGCAAGGCCAAATGCAAGAGCCAGGAGTTCTGTCTAGGTCTCCGATATGAGTGGCAGAAACCCAACTTCTTGAGCCATCATTGCTGTCTTCAAGGTGCACTAGTGGGAAACTAGATAAGAAACCTAATAGCTAAGATTCAGACCAGGAACTCTGATGTGGGGTGCAGCCATCTCAAGTGGTAGCTTAGCCTACTATACCACAACACCTGTCCCCATTTCTCATAGGGAAAGGAAAAAACATTAGAAATAAACTTGGCTAGCTTTTTGGCAACATGTAGTACTTGTAACAGAAGTAGAACACTGAGAGAAAACTGTAGCTAATAACACTGCAGCCCCCAAATAAAGAACTATCTAGAATTGACACATGAGTGTTTTTCATTGCACCAGCAACTGTACAGCTTGATAGTGTCACCCTCAAGGTGAATGAAGTTCATTTCCTCTACCATTTTATAACTCTTTAGGGAGATGATTTAAAAAACAATAGTCTTGGCAGACATGTTTGAGATGACAGAGAATCATTAGAGTAAAGAACAGGGAGCAGATTTTAAAAAAAGTTAGGGGTCAGGAAGTCAACAAGGAGGTATCTGCAGAACCCCTGGGCACAGGGAAGAGGCAGTGACAGCTGCAGAGGGCTGTTACAGTGAGCTGTGATTCGGACTCCAGCAGCAACCAGGGATCCAGAGGTGGCTACAGATCAGCCTTTGCAACAGCCAGGTGGGAGCTTGGGTTTGCATGCAGAGTTCAGGGAGTGAAGGCTGGCCGGGGCTGGCCAATCCTGCCAGATACTTTGGCCCAGCAAAGAACAGAAAGGGAGCTTCGGACTCTGGACTGGTGGCGGGGAGGAGCTAGAAGCACAGGGATTAAACACCGGAGTGGGCATGTTTCCAGCTAATCACACCCAGCTGATCCCATGGGGAGGACAGAACCAGCTCTCTGTGGTCCCTGATCAGAAAGCCAACAGCCCCGGTTTTCCGGCAGTGCTCCCCCAAGTGTGTTTAGACAATATCAGTGCTGCCAATACACCAGTTATCTGGAACAGTTGGCATCTTCCTAACCCAGGACACTGATTTAAAAAGCAGTAGTCTTAAAATCTTAGGACATACA
Source organism: Ochotona princeps (assembly GCF_030435755.1). Lineage (NCBI taxonomy): Eukaryota > Metazoa > Chordata > Mammalia > Lagomorpha > Ochotonidae > Ochotona > Ochotona princeps. The sequence continues at coordinate 21,442,599 of NC_080832.1, forward strand.
AGTGTAGGTGCTTGGAAAATGGAATTAAATGGGGGGACATCTGTATGGTAATAAAACTATTTCATAAATTATTAACCTGCTGACACTTTTATCTAAGTAGGAGAATCAAGAATTTTCCTCAACATTTCCCTTTAAAGAAGTGATAAAGTTAAGCAGTAAAAGGATTCACAACATCCTGTTGGAGCAATGCATAATAAAGTCCAGCAAAACAACTATTGGCACAACTGGTCTTCATTCTTTTTTTTTTAATTATTATTTATTATTTTTAATTCATTAATTACATTGTATTATGTGACACAGTTTCATAGGTACTTGGGTTCTCCCCACCCCTCCCCAAACCCTCCCACCATGGTGGATTCCTCCACCTTGTTGCATAACCACAGTTCAAGTTCAGTTGAGATTCCCCCATGGCAAGCGTATACCAAACATAGAGTCCAGCATCTTATTGTCCCGTCAAGTTCAACGGCTTCTTAGGTATACCCTCTCTGTCTGAAGACAGAGCCAGCAGAGTATCATCCCGATCAATTAAAAGCTCCAACATACCATCAGCAAAAATTTACATCATTATGGAATTAATTGACATAGTAATGAGTAACCAGTATATTAAAAGTAAATGCGAGTTCCTAGCCACCTTCTGTGACCACCTCACTTACATTTCAATTTTAGTTTATACACAACATATAACATTCAAAGGGAAATGTGAAGGCAACACACGTCATCTGGGAGATCAACTCTTTCTTCCAGCCCTATGGTTGCTATGTGTTAATACACAGAATCACATGGTTCTGTTCAGTGACGGCACTGCTCTGCAAACCTTCTCCAAACTTGATCCCCAATTTCTTTATCTAAAGATGAGACAAGGGTAATGTTTAGTCCAGTGTTTTGAACGGCAAGTTAGGTCTTCGGGCCTCAAACCAGAATACATGCATTCAAGTCCCAGCTCCCATTTTCAGCTTCCTGTGAGTGCAAATCCAGGCAGGCAGCAGGTGACAGCTCAAGATTGATCCCAGCGCCCAGCATGGTAGCCTAGTGGCTAAAGTCTGGTTCCAATCTGGCAGCCCCACTTCAGATCCAGCTCAGCTCCCCACTTGTGGCCTGAGAAAATGCAGAGGAAGGCCCAAAGCCTTGGGTCCCTGCACTCGTGTGAAGGACCCAGAAGAAGCTCCAGACTCCTGGCTTCTGACCGGCTCTGCTCTGGCCATTGTGGCCACTTAGGGAGTGAATCAGAGGACAGAAGATCTTCCTCTCTGCCTCTCCTCTCTGTATATCTGGATTTCCAAAAATAAATAAATAAATAAATAAATCCTAAAAAAAATATGAAAAAGAAAAGACTGATCACAGCCCCAACCCCATTCATTATAGATACCTGGGGAATGAACCAGCGGTTGAATGTTGGATGTGCTTCTCTTTCTCCCCGCCTCTCTCCCCTCTCCTTCTCTTTCCTTGCCACTCAAACGATTAGAAAAAAATAAAGTCAAAGATGGAATTGAACTAGATATTCCCAAGGCATGACAACCCTCACTTATGTTATAGCTATGTAAGATGAGCACAGATTTTCAACAAAGTACAATTGGAAATATACACAGAAAGTATTTCAAAAGATGTAGGAAAATGGAATTTAAGTGATTCAAAAATTGTTAACTATAAGCTTGACTTTTTTGTTATACAATTTCATGAACTTTTTCAAGATCTTTTATACACATCAATTTCACAAACTTTTTGCACCAAATAAACATACTTTTAGGTTCTGTTTTCCATGAACAGTCTGAAGTGCTCTTATGCAATGCTTACACACACACACACAACGAGGCACACACCTCCAGGTCATAAGCCATTTATTCTCTGGGGGTTGATAAATAATGTTATGGTATGGAAAAATCCAAAGAAAACTTATTTATGTAAAGACCTCAAATCTATTTAAATAAAAAGAACCTACTGACAAAAGGGAAGGGGGAAAGAAAGAATGAGTGAAGAAGGGCGAGAAATAGGAAAGGAGAAATGAAAGAAGGATGTGATGGGTAAATTGAAATTCAAGTCCCTTGAAGTCTTAATGTTTAAAGTAACCTTTATTGACTTAAAGTACATTTATTCTAGTTTTCTAATCATACTACTTTTGAAATAAGCTTTTTTCTAATTAAAGAAAGTTAGAGACTTTTAAAAATTAGCTTGTGCATATTAATGTCATATCAGACATCACTCTTTGCTCCTAAAACAATACTAAGACAGCATGCTATGATGTGAATGTTGCTGTGCCCTCCAAATTCATATATTGAAACTTAATGCCCAAGGTGATGGTAGGTAGCCTTCTAGATGGGTTGGGAGTGGGGACATTTTGGGAGATGATCGTATCATGAGGGTTTGTCCTTCAAGTTCTAACTAGGATGTATAAACTCACAGGGATGCTGGCCTGTGTCATGGGTCTCTAGTCAGTCCAGTCCTGGGAAACATAAACCTAGGAGCTCCTAAATGAAGTTAGCGATATCAAAGAAGCACTGTCACCTCTGTCATGTAGACTATATTCAATAAATCTGAGTACATGTTCATAAGCCTAAGCCTCGGGTAGACAACCTACAGTCTGGTTGAACTTCCCCATGGGCAAAGAGGGTCCCAGTTTTGCCTGTCCCACCTCAATAAGCCTCATCAGTGACACTCTCTCAGTGAAATGCTCTTTTCAATGAAGAATTCAGTAAAACCAGGAATCTTAGCCTTGGTCTTAAAATATAAGATCACTTAGGGGCTATTTCTTGATTTTCAAAAACAGGTACCAAATTCTTTTTTACGTTTTGTGATGGATAGGCCTTAATAAGGTAAGCCATTTCTTTTTTTCTCTTTTACTGTATTTGAAATTTATAGAACTCAAACTTTAAAATAAAATAAAAATAGCTGAAATTAGGTTACTTAAATTTGGAATTTTATTCCATTAGAGACTCCTTTTTCATCAAGAATGATTTTTCACATCGAAAACCCTAAACAAGGTGAGTGATAATGGGTTAAGCTGTCATGTGCAATGTCAACACCCAATGTGAGTGCCTATTCAAGTTCTGGTTCCTCTACTTCCAATCCAGCTCTCTGTTGATGTACCTTGGAAAACAGGAGAAAACTGGCCAAATCTAAGAGCCCGACGCCCACATGGGAGGAGCCGAAAGAAACTCTTGAATCCTGGCTTTGGCCTGGCCCACTACTGGTTAATGTAACCATTTGGGGAGTGAACCAGTAGATGGAACTTCTCTCTCAACTGTGCCTTTGAAACAAATTTTAAAAAGAAAAACATCTGAACAAATATTGTTTTTCTCCAATTGTGAAAAACATACTCATTAGCTAACAAAACCATAACTCCTGTAATAATTTTTATAGGCTAGACAATATCAATAGCAAAATCTAGGAAGTATTTTGCTTATATTTCATTCATTTTAATTTTTAATTGATGTTTATTATTATTTAATAAGGTCATTCCTTAACTATTCATCATTATTGACACCACTGGATGTAAGTGCTCTGCAGTCTAGACAGAGCACCCTTATTTATAAAATTAATAATAGATAAGGGATTTGTGGGCAATTTACTATTAATGCCATTGATGGATACTTTTCTTTCTTTATCTCTAAGGCCAATGGTCTCTGTCACTTTGCAATACTTCTAATGCCCATAGAAAATGAATGTGACTTCTCATTTTTCTTAAATTTGTTTTTTTCGTTTTGTCATTTCACAAAAGTAGCGTTGGAAGTGGAAAGGTACAAAATGGAACCTCTAATCAGGACATATTTTGCTACTTAGTGATAGAAAGTCTAGAGTTCACAGGCAGAAGCTCGGGCCGAGTTGGTGCAAGTTTGAGGAAAGATAAACCAGCTAGAAGTGGCTCTCTGCAGCGATGTTTACTGAAGTGCGGCAATGTGACCAAGTGGACACTGTCTCTCCTCCTGCGTGGTTCACAGGGCGTAAGGAATGACCATAACAGCATGACTAAGATTAGTGGGCCTCAGGAAAGGATCAACCTACTGCCCATCTGGAAAATATCTATGAATTCCCCTTAGTCATACTCTTATTAAACGAAAACTTAGTATATATGAGTTCTCATTGGTGAGAACAACCTTGTCTTATTTCAATTGAAACTAGAACACAAAGAGCAAGTAAAATGGAAGATACTTTCTGCAGATATGTGCATTTAGAAAATTGCAATGGGAGTTACAGTGAAATCAGAGCAAATGTTTCTGATGAAAGGATAGATAGTACTAAATAAGTCCAGTGTGCACATCCTTGACACTCTCCAATATTATATGGACAAGCAAAATGCCGGCCAAGCCAAAGCATGGTCTTCAGTGTCATATAAGAAAGATGTGCTTAAGAAAGTAAACACACGAGTTTGCCATAGAGAGCCAACAGGAAGAGCCCCAAGTGGTTGAGGCAGGAACAATCGGAAGAAGAAAATGAACAGTGTTACTCAATTAAACTCAAAGTTTGTACGTTGGCAAGTTCACAACATAAATAAATAGTTGAACCTAAGTACCCATGACAAAGCAGTCAACTGACAGGATTTATCATTTACATATGTAGTTTACAAGATAATGTCCCCTCAAGGAGGTGAAGCAGAATATCTTGCACGCTCTCCCATGAACTAAACCCAATGAGTTTTCTCCAAAAAGCACACCTGGAGACAGAGGAAAGAGGAGCCTTGTGGTGCAGAGACACGACCAGTGCTGCCCAGCCATGTCACCAACCTCATCACCCCCAGCAGGAAACTTCCAAAAAAATTCTGGGAAAGCCACACTATCAAACATTTGGCAAAGCTTTCACAAGTTCTTTGCTAGGAAAACAGAATCAGGTGCCAAGCTGGGACTCAAGACCAGGCGTTTTGATTGGGCACATGAGTACCCCAAACGGTACCTTAACTGCTGCACCAAACATCTGCCTGAAAACCTCAATCACTTTCAAAGAACTAAAAAGTCTGATATGTTTCTAATGAGTTGTTTATTTTTATTGAAAAGGTGGATTTATAGAGAGAAGAAAATACAGAGACAAAGATCTTCATCTGCTGGATCATTCCCCAAGTAGCTGCAATGGTCAGAGCTGAGCCAACTCAAAGCCAGGGGCCCAGAGCCTCATCTGGGTCTCCCGCATGCAGGCAGGGTCCCAAGGCTTTGGGCCATCCTCTACTGCTTTTCCAGGCCACAAGCTGGGAGCTGGATGGGAAGTGGAAACATCAGGACACAAATCAATATCCACATGTTGGTTCTTGCAAGATAAGGATTGAGCCATTTGAGCCATTGTCTGAAATTTTTAAAATGATTGTCTACTATTAACTATTGCTTAGTCTTATAGATGATCTAAGATCCTAAATGTATAATATAAGCATAGCTATGCTCATATGGAATATATTGAATAAGAAAATATAATTGTTTGTGTGGGCAGAAAAACTGGAGGACTTTACTGACCAAAATTGTTACAGTTGTTGTCTTTAAATATATTCTTTTTTGCATTATGTTTTACATTTTAGAATACAAAGTTCTGTAATTTCAAAAAAGTTTTATTTTATGTTACTTTTAAACCACAAATTAATAAGTACTATTTGCTATATTTGAAAGGTAAGGTGTTGGGCCCAGCACAGTGGCCTAGTGGCTAAATTTCTCACCTTGAACGCATCAGGATCCCATATGGGAGCTGGTTCTAATCCCGGCGCCCCCACTTCCCATTCAGCTCCCTGCTTGTGGCCTGGGAAAACAATTGAGTACGGCCCAAACCTTTGGGGCCCTTTACCCGTGTGGGAGACCCAGAATAGGTTCTTGGCTCCTGGCTTCAGATCGGAGCAGCACCAGCTGTTGTGCTCACTTGGGGAGAAAAATCATCGGACAGAAGATCTTCCTCTCTGTCTCTCCTCCTCTCTGTATAGCTGACTTTGCAATAAAAATAAATCTTAAAAAAAAAAAAAGAAGAAAGGCAAGGTGTCAGAGAAATAAGAGTGCAGGAGAATGATGCGAGAGATTTTCTATTTACCGCTTTACTTCCCAAATGCCTGTAACAGCCAGAGTAAGGCCAGGCCACAGCCAGGAAACAGGAACTTAATGTTAGTCTCCCCACAGGTGGTAGGAACCCAAGCACGTGGGCTGTCATCCAACGACTCTCAAAGGCATTAATAGGAAGTTAAATCAGAGGTACAGAGTAGCCAGGACTGAAAGAAAAAGGAAAAAAAAGGCACCCCAACAGGGGACACAGATGTCCCAAGTGTCACATTCAACCACCTAACCACAACACTCACACCAGAACAAATGCTACTTAATCATTTTTAAACATTATTTAGAGCTAGGTGCTGATACGAATGTGAAATTGAAGCATATAGAATTTCCTTTCAAAATGGTTAGGCGTAGACGTGTGCCTAATTCAATGCTTCTCACTTTAGAAAGACCTAGTTTGGTCTTGTGTTTTGGTCTAGGAAGGTACAATTTTGTGTAACTAGGAACTTGGATCTTGCTCACATTAATACAAATTTCTTATTTGTTCCAAGGTCTAGAGAGGAAATAAGTGCCGTTTCAACCATAAACCTTGGAATCTCGAAGTTTGAATCCTAACTAGCTTTGTTTATATGTCTCATTGTGTTTCCGTTCACTTTCTGGGAATTACACGTTCCCATAGATAAAAGGACATCTGTTACAAGGTGCAAGCGAGATCACACTAGACATGTCTAAGGTTTTATTAAGGAGTCTTTATTAACCAAGTTTGGTGATAAGAGGACCCGCTAGAAATAGATCACAAGTCCATAAGGCAATACAACCAATCATAATCCAACCAAACATAATCCAAAGGGAAACAAATGGTCATTACCCTGAAGTCCATCCATTAAGCTGAAGACCTATGTCCCAGCTTATCCAACAGTATAAGTTATCCTAAGAGACGTGCAACAAATAACCTGGACACACTTACAAAGCTGCAGACATTCACCTTTCCTTGACTTCTCCACCCACATTCCACTACTGCTAGTGTCGCCACCCAGCAGTGACACTAAAATGACGAGGCACATTCTTGAGGGTCTGGGAAAAGCCAGAACCGCAACCAGACCCCTTATTGCCAAAAGCGGCTGCATTTGTACCCCCTCTCCTTTTCTTCCCTCTCTGCTGCTCGTCTCCATTCTTGTCCCCGTACTTTCTGCTGCATTTCTCCATTCTTGTCCTCTCCGTAATGCTTTTACTGCTTCTGTACCGCTTTGTACCCTTCTCTGCCGCTTTTCCTCCCCATACGCCTTAGTTTTTCCACCTGAAGATCTTAGCCCCTCTTCCCCTCTCTGCTGCCCCATTCTTCCCATTCCGTCCGTCGTTCTTCTCCCAGTCTTTCTCCTCGTCGTCCCCCTCCTTAGCTTTTACCGGCTGCTTTTATACCGTTCTCCACCAATCACTTCTCCCCGTGGGTCCACTTAGCGCTATGTGATAGGTCAGTAGCAATGACATAAGTGCAGCGAGGGCATCAGCCTATCCCTGTGACTTCCTGTTTATCTGCTGGCGAGACCAACCCCACCTCCTGGCCCTGGGCCAGCCACCATCTTGCGATCGCCCCGCCCAATCCCAGGAGCGGCTTCCCACCTGCTCCCCACAGCTAGGCCTCACCTCTACTGCAACTCCTGATAGTACACAGACCAGAAACAGCGTTACTATATCCATTGTCCCATCTAAGCAGTACACAGGGACCATGCTCAGGGGATTACCTGTCCTGGGTCAGCCAAGAGTTGAGGTACCAGGGTTACGGAAACACCTGACCAGAAAGAGAGAGAGCCCCCACTTCATTGGCCTTTTAAAGGGGCTTGTGAGGGGCGTGGTTACACAACAATGCAATACCGTCCCCTCTCAGTTGATAGGTGAGTCACAGGTGGGCAGAAGCAAATACCTAAGCATTGTGAGTGAAGGAGTTAATTGGTGCTCATTGGGATGGGCAGGAACAGAAACTGGGCTTGTAGCTAAAAAGACTAAATGGACTCATCTGCGTCCAACATCCCGGCCGAATTAGGACGTGGGGGAAACAGTATACAAGGAGAGGTGAAGGAGCAATCACTGGCTGCACTCCATAACACATCTATACAAATCGTGAAATCATGAGGCATTCTGGGAAAGTGACCTTGAGCACAACTGCAGCTAAAGCACTTGCTTTTCGGTTGAGCACACACTGCCTCACTCGTCTCCACAACCTCCTACAAGGCAGACATGCAGCAGGTGTAGCCTTCATATAGCAGCCATTCGATGAAGCAATGGAACAAACAGGCGGAATGGGATGAAGACAAACTGATATGCAGACCGTGTGGGAGGAGCGGCCTGCACAGCCAAGGATTTCCTCTCAGGTAAAAATGGACTTGCTCAGCATTCCAGAGAGGAACTCCTTCCCAGCCTGAGTTCAGGCCTGAGGCTCCCAGGGCAGAATGAGAGGCCTCAGCGCACACACACGTTTCTCTCACAGATCTCTTGGGCTTTTCCGCTGAAAGCTGGATTCCCATCGACACAAATCAGGGGCCTGTTGAGTTCTTCATCCTTGGAAAGTCCAAGGGCCAAACTTTCATGTCTGTTTCTCTTTCAAGTGGTGTAAGAAAAACAAATAAGGATGAAGATGCAGAAGTGGATATCATGTGTCCCCTTAAGCAGATGCTCTGTGTATTCCTCCCTCCCTTTCTGCTAAGCAGGCTGAAAAAACATGGCACCATACATTTGCTGAGATCTTTTTCATGTTTGCAATAGCCTGGAATTTTGCCCAAATAGACCAGTCCTCACGGACACATTAATAATTAATTGTGACTCTTGTTAGACCTTGGAAAGATGTGAAATTATGTCTTGAGTGATATTTAAAAAAAACTCAGAAGAGTTATTATGATAATTGAGTTTGACAGGTGAAGGGGCCCATTCGATTGTCATTTCTTTAAAATTGTGACTGAGGGTCTGACGAGATAGCCTAGTGGCTAAATCCTCACCTTGCATTACCAGGATCCCACAAGCTCCCTGCCTGTGGCCTGAGAAAGCAGTCAAGGATGGCTCAAAGCCTTGGGGCACTGCCCCTGCATGGGAGACTCGGAAGAAACGCTTGGCTCTTGGCTCTTGGCTCTTGGCTCTTGGCTCTTGGCTCTGTATTGGTTTAGCTCCAGCCCTTTTCAGCCATTTGGAGAGTGAACTAGCAGATGAAAGATGTTTCTATGTCTTCTTCTCTCTGCATATCTGCATTTCCAATCAATTAATCAATAAATAAAATCTGGAAAAAATAAAATTGTGACTGCATCTCTTGCTTTCATAAAAAAATTGCTATAGAAAATGTCCTCAGAGGGTCTGTGCCATGTCTCAGGGCAGAGGAGTTGGAAGCTGCCCTGGGGCTGCCTCCCAGGTAGCCTGTATAGACCCAGCCATGGCCCAGCCTTGCCTTTTGTGAGCTACTCTTTGACAGGCATCAGGGACATCAGGCGGTGCTTTTACTGAATCTCGAAACTTCAGCATTCTTTGCTATGTTTCAAGCCAAGAAGTTCACAATGATTCAAATATTAAGCCAGTGATGCTACTTATGACCTCTACTGAGCCCTGCTGCGGCCACCTCAGTGCTGCCTGAAATGGTGCTCCACAGCCTTGCTCTGTTCCCACCCTTTCCTTTTTGACTCCAGTGTCTGATTATAAAAAATCCCAGGGTCTTTTTCAGCAGGTTAAATCCAAAGCCAGTAACAATTCACATTTTCAGTCTATTAGCCAGTTGAGAACACAAACCTTTGCTCATGTCCTTTATGATCTTTCTGTTATCTATTACTCGTGCTATTTCCCACTATAAATATTTGGATTGACACAAAATGGTAGAATATGAACTTCCATTTCAATCAACAAAATACTAAACTGTTCTTTAATAAAAGTAGCCAGAGTTTATTAGAGAAATGGCTATTTTCAGGATTGAGACAAAAAAATTCTAGTGTGATTTTTTTTATATACTGGAAATTACGGGGATGTTAAAAAAAAACATGGGAATGACCTAGAGTGATGCAGGACCTAAATAGGAAGGGAATCCTCATAGCTCAAGTGGAGCAATTTGCGCAAAAACAAAAGAAAACAAATGTGTAAATAATGATTATAATGGAACAACACTGGTAGAAGGAAAATAAATCATGATTCCATAGTGATATGAATAAGCAACTGAAAGGAAATAAACAAATGGGGAGAATGAAAACTTATTACTCATAGTGAAGTTCACAGTCACAAATGTAGAAGGGCAGGTGGATCATAGAATTATCACTTGATAAACACCAGAATAGTAGCTGTTTCAGGCAGAATCTTCCATGGAACCTAAAATGCATTAGATGAAAAAGTGAGAAGTATATGATTTACATAGTTTAAAAGCATAGCCTTGAAGAATGCTTATTGAAAATAACACACACACAAATCAGCTTCCCAGTCACAAATCTTGAGAACTAAAAGCGTAAGCAAGTAAACCAGGTTGTCATCACAGGGAGTGAGACACATCATGTGCCTCCCCAGATGCTGCATTCCAAAGGGCACAGCATCATTTCCATTGTGTTCTTACCCAACACAAATAACCTGAACGTGACCAAGAGCATTATTAGATAACTATCCATTTGAGAACTTTAAAACCTGGCCAGTACTCACCAAAACATGCAAGAACACAAAAGACACAAAAAGACGAAGGTATAGTTCCAGTATAAAGGACGCTAAGACCATAAGGTAATTCAATGCAACATGTGATTTAAATGACATTAAAGCAACAAGTGGTAAAACTTTGGAACATCCACTTTCCATATGACAGTGCTTGGGTTTGAGCCGCACCCGCTTTACTTCTGATCCAGCTTCCTGGCACTATACCTCAGAAGGTATTAGATGACAGCCTAAGTCCTTGGGTAACTGTCATTATGTGAAAGAACTGATGGGATTCCTGGCTCCTGGCTTCAGCGGCTCTAGCCCCAGTTGTTGCAGGCATTTGGGGCGTGGCTCAGTGAATGGAAATGTGCTCTTTCTCTCTCTCTCTCTTCATCCCCCCAACCCCTGCCATTCAAGAGAATTTAGGAATTAAAAAAAAAAAGATTTATCTTCTCAGGGGAAGCAAATAGAGAGAGCTTGCATTTACTGATTCACTCCCCAGATGGCTGCAGTCACAGAGGTGGGCCTAACTGAAACCAGGATCCAGGAGCTTAATCTAGGTGTCCAAGGTGGGTGGCAGGGGTGCAAATACTTGGCCCATTTCATGCTGCTTCCCCAAGCACATCAGCAGGGAGCTGGACAGGAAGTAGTATGGCTGAACACAGACTGTCTGCCTGTGGGATGCCAGTGTCACAGGTGATGGCTTTACCCACCATGTTACAATGCTAGCCCCCATGAAATACTCTTTGTAAAACATATAGTATTTTGGACAACAATTATACAGCATGTGATTCAACAGAAAGCATTCCACATTAAAAAAAATTCGTACTTTTGTGGTGGGCATTGTGACAGGGGGACTGTAAGCTTCTGCTTGGGACACCTGCGCCGTATATCAGAGGACCCGCACACCTCAGGCAGCAGCAGGTGATGCTGAAGCACTTGATTCCTGCTAAGCAAGTTGGAGACCCAGACTGAGTGCCTAATTCCTAGCTTCTGCCTAATCTAGTTGTTGTAGGGTATGGGTCACTGAGCCAGTGGGTAGGGCATTTCTCTCTCTCTCTCTCTCTAATGAAAATAAATTAAACCAAAATATCAACATAATGAACTAATAATAGAAGAATATATGGTTTCCAGGAGTTGAGTTGCTTTTGCTTGGGGGCCCGGCACAGTAGCCTAGTTTTTAAAATCCTCACCTTGCACACACCAGGATCCCATATGGGTGCCTGTTCTTATCCCGGATGCCCCACTTCCTATCCAGCTTGTGATCTGGGAAGGCAGTGGAGGACGACTCAAAGCCTTAGGACTCTGCACCCACATGGCAGACCTGGAGGAAGCTTTGGCCTCCTGATTTGGATTGGTTCAGCTCTGGCCGTTGCAATCACTTGGGAGTGAATCATCGGACGGAAGATCTTCCTCTCTGTCTCTCTTTCTCTTTGTATATCTGACTTTGCAACAAAAATAAGTAAATCTTTTAAAAAGTTTTGTTTGAGTTTCTTATTCATTAATAGCAAGAACTGCAATTATGGGAAATGTGTGTATGCATAATATACGATCAAATAAATTCTCATTTCTGATTACAGAAATGGGGTATAATTTTACATGAAGAGTATTGGGGAAATTTTCTGTTGTCCTACTTTTCATGTATATTATGTGTACAGTTGTTTTAGGTACCATTATCACCTAAAATCAGGCAGCAATTTTAAAAGAAGTTTTTTAAAAAGATGCTACAATTGCAATTCATATACCAACTTCAAACCCTGAATGCTTCACCACTTTGGCTCTGTTCACTTAGTGCACTCCCAAGTGGGAAGACAAGTAGTAAGAAATTCCACCTCCCCCTAAAAAATTCTGGGGACCACAGGAAAGAAAGGAAGGGCACATCATGTAAATGGTACCTAACTGAAACTATAACATGGGTAGAGTGGTGTCAGAATATCCTGAAGCTGAGTTGGCCCATTCAAAGTAGACCATGCAATCAAGAGTCCAGGAAGAAAACTAGATCTGATAGCTGGAGAGAGACAATCCACTGGGAACTGGTCGAGTATCTAGTAGGCAAGACTGGGAATGCGATATAAAATCCTTGATATGACAATTGCCTCATACAGCCTGGGTCTAGTGGACATGGTTTCCATGCCACATGTTGAAGAAGTGAAAGCTAGCTGATGCCTGCTGACTGCTCTACTCCGACTGCATCTTTTTGCCTTTTTAAATGCCTCTACCTTTGCTTAGAATATTCTCCTCCTTAGGCAATTCATGAGACAATATTGCTTGCTTTGTGAAGCTTTTCCTAATTTAACGTTTGTCTCCACATCATAATTTTGGAGGTGAGAGTTTGATGGACACTATACAAGATGCCTACCTGGGTCAGAGTCCTGGATCTGCTTTCAATTCCAGCTTCTCACTAAGGCACACGCAGGACAGAAACAGGCAATGACTCAAGTACTTGGTCCTTGATAGCCATGTGGATGACCAGGTAGGCATTCCAGGCTCCTGGCATGGGCTTGCTCAGCCCCAGCTGCCGTCGGAATCTGGAGAGTGTGTGAGTGGAGACACACTCTCCAGATGGGAGGATCTCAATGCCTCTGTGGATGGGAGATCTTGATGCCTCTCTGACTTTCATACTCCTAACTTTTTAAAAATGAAGTTAGGTTTCAAAAAAAATCATAAAGACATTATTAGAGATATTTTATGCCCTTCACCGAGGTTCTTGGCAAAGTTAACCTCTTACATAACAGCGTTATATTTATCTAAACTAGGAAATTAACAAATGCATGATGCTATTATCTATATTACAGACTTAATTTGAATTTCATCAGGCTTATTTTGCCCGCACCAACACCCTTTTCTGTTTCTGGTTCTTAGTTCCAAGCCAGAATACCACACTTCACTTACTGACTATAGATTTTTTTTTTAAAGATTTTATTATTATTGGAAAGCCAGATATACAGAGAGGAGGAGAGACAGAGAGGAAGATCTTCCGTCCGATGATTCACTCCCCAAGTGAGCCGCAATGGGCTGGTGTGCGCCAATCCGAAGCTGGGAACCAGGAACCTCTTCCGGGTCTCCCACAAGGATGCAGGGTCCCAAAGCTTTGGGCCGTCCTCGACTGCTTTCCCAGGCCACAAGCAGGGAGCTGGATGGGAGGTAGAGCTGCCAGGATTCGACCTGGTGCCCATATGGGATCCCGGGGCTTTCAAGGTGAGGACTTTAGCTGCTAGGCCACACCGCCGGGTCCCTGACTATAGATTTAAAATCTTATTATTGATAATTTGTGTATCCCTCTATGTTACATTTAAATAATTTGTATATTTAAATCATAATTTGCATATTTATACACGTGCTATGCTATAATCCTTTTGAAGACAGGCCTCATGGCAAGTCTGATTCATTTTGTTAACTACAAAGCATTGACTGGTGATTTTTATGATATGTAAGATGAATTATTGAGACTACATATCATTGTATTGTTTGCTTAGAATTTTTTTGGAGCTTATTGAATCTTTGTTTGCTATTTGCTCTTCAACTTACCAATTTCTAAATGCATGCAAGCCCAGGGCTCAGTGTCTGGGCCACTTCTCCTTTTTTTGAAAGTTGTAAAGGGTAGGTTAATGATCTTATCCACTCTTGTGACTCTCGATAACTCCAATATGCTCTAATCTCTTAGCTTATACTTAGATTTCGAGCCATGGATACACACACATACACAGTCAGTTCTTGTTCAGCTTTTCGCTCAGGTCACACACATGGGAGTCTCATTTTCACTGTCTCTCTCAACCTGCAGCCAGCTCTCACAGACGGACACTCAAGCCCAGCTCTCTGAAGACACAGGAGTTTCATTTTGGAGATGACTTTCTTCAAGCTCACACAATGGCAGAAGATTCAAATTCAGACTAAAAGTTTTCTCCCATTTTTCTTCATCTTCCTTGGGAAGTCAATGAGAAACCAAGTGGCAGCTGTGGTCTAGCGAGGAGCCTGAGGTGGAAGCGGGGTTAGTACAGTATCTGGGGGGGGAGGGAGCGGGGAGGGAGCGGGGATGGGGCAGGCATATGCCAGATGGATGAACAGTGGTAGTAGAACATCAGTAGAAGAGGAAGCAAGATCAGAGCCCCCAAATCTGAAGAAATACTGACATTCTGAATTATTTAAACTTTCAGATCATGATAACCAAAGCACAGGCATGAGGTATCACAAATCACAAAGCATTGTGAACAGTGATCTCAATCAAGGTTCTTTTCTGTTTGACAGATGCCTTCTTCTCCTTAAGGAGTATGTTGTAAGATGCCCCAGTAGTTACCTAAAAATATGAGTAGTATGCAACCCTGTATATCCTGGGTTTTGTTTACACCTACATACCTATGATCAAGTTTAATTTTTAAATTGGGCATATTGACAGATAATAATGATAAGATCATTGTGGAAACATACTATAATAAGAGTTCTGTAAATGCGGTCTCTATCTCAAAGTATCATACACTACCTTCCTGTGATATACTTGATGTCTATGTGATTAGATGAAATGAAGTAGATGATGCAGGCATTGTGCTGTAGCATTAGGCTACCATTGCCTTCTTAAAAAGCACTGCAGAGCCATGGCCCTCTACCAGATACCCGAAAGGACCGTCAAGTGCCTAAAAATCAGGTAGTGTATACAAGGTGGACCCAGTGGACAACAGGATGATCCACATCTTGGGCATGATGAAAGGGGACAGTGTGAGGTTTCATCAAGCTACTCAAAACAGTGTACAGTTTGCAAATTATAAATTGCTTATATCAAGAATTTTCCATTTGATATTTTCAGACTATACCTGGCTGCATGTAACTAAAGCCACAAAGACTGAAACTGCAAATAAAAGAACTATTTTACATGCTGTTGTTCAATCACTTGATAAATGGATGCCAGATGCTGTCCACTGTTCAAAGCACAGGAACATAGGAGGGGATAGTGAAATCAGGCCCATGCTCTTATTATGATTTTTTTTTTTTACATTTAAGCAGCAGTGAGTAGGCAATAAGCAAAAAAAAAAAAAAAAAAAAACAAAGATTTTTCAAATAAAAGTAAGTCCCATTTAAAAATTTCAAACAAGGTGTTATTAAGTGAGGAGGCCTCCACTAGCTAACACCCGAATTAAGCCAAGAAGACTGAAGTGAAAATCTTTTAATAGGGTGAGCAGCAGCTGCAAACTCAGTGCCAAACAACCTGGAAGGTTCTAAGACAGCAAACAAGACCAGTGGGGCTGGAGTGAAGCAAACCGAGCAGTGTAAGCTGAAGTCACGAAGGTAGGCAACGGCTGAGTATGACCTAGGAAGGCAGTTGTGTTTTATCCTAAGCACCATGATCTAATAAAAAGTGTGTAAGGATTGTATCATAGTCAATTGACAGTTGTAACGTGAGCTGACCATCTGGTGAAAGTCAGAAATGGAGAGACTGAGATAAATGTTAATGCTATTACGTCTGACCACACTAAATCCCAGATGATAATGAATCATAGCTCCCCCCCAACCCTTGTTTTCAAGGGAGCGTTTAAAAGTCCTTGTAGAATCATATCTCAATCTTTATATTAGAACAAGAGGATCAGAACCTGAGAATGCATTCTTTAGTCCTATTATTTACCATTAGTAATGAAATAGTTGTTGCAACCTAACCTTGACTTTGCAAATATTAGCAAATAGATCATCAATAATTTCTTCAGTGGATGCATGAAAATAACTAGTTAGTCATAGGAGAACAGCTCATGTTTTGTATGTTCTGCTAACATGATTAGAACATACCACCAAAGCTATACAAAGGCGATTTGAGAGTTGACCCTAAGAGAATGACAGCAGGCAGCGTCTTAACTGACCTGCAGGTTCCCTCTTACCGCCTAAGCCTCCCTCCCATTAAATCCCGATTAAACTTAGAAGTTAAATCTACACAGTTTAACTACCAACTTGCACATGTCATACATTTGAATTCTGCACAGCAGAATTATTTTGCTGTTGTGTTCACGGTGTCACTACAACTCGCTCAAATTTCAGTATCTTGCTTCTTCTCTTCAATTTGTAATTATCAGGATTTTGTCCACAATATTTTAGCCAGTTACGCTACCGAATTCTTGATTTAAAAAAAAAAAACAATCACAGATGGCAATCTACTTCACAAATATCACTCTTTAATTTGGTGTGTTAGTCAATCAAAAAAGCATAAGAGATTTTGGGTTGTTTTATTGAGTATTGGTCAGTTGTACACTCACACATACACACACACACACACACACACACACACGCACAAAACCTGGCAAGAGAGACTGCAGTACTTTCCGTTTAGTAAAAGTTGCCAAGCAGAGAGTTAATTTATTTCCAGAGTAACCTTGAAAATGTTTCTTCAATTTTCAGCAGATATGTTCCGCTGGAAAAAAAATGCCTTTAATTATAGTCTTTCATTTAGATATCTTTCTTAATTTTTATTTTTAGAAGTTAACCCCTGTAATACAGTGATATAAATTCAATTTATATCATAAATCAGCATTGCAGAGTCACTCAATTCTATAAAGGATCTGACTCAGCAGGAAGAACAAAAATATGATCCCCCAGTCATCTGGAATGTCCATTTAAAATATCAGCATCCACGTCTCTGTGGTCCTTTAGAAGCTCATGGTCCCTTTCCAAAATTGTTTCTTAAAATATTCTCAAAAGGAAAATGAACAAAACAAACTCCATGAGAGAGAAGTGTGTAGCAAGCACTGGACACGGGGGCGATGTTTTGTTGAAAGGCATGTGTGCGTACATATGTGTGCTTGCGCATGTATGTGTGAGCACTCGAATACTTCAATGTCATGCTTTTAGCAATCCCTGGCATCCAGTGGAGCAGAAACTAGCAGAATACTCCTCTTTTCTTTCTTTTTTTTAAACCAAAATATGACCTGATAAAATCATCCTTGAGGTATTAGGGAGATTGTTTTTAACAAATCCAATATTGACTGGTAAGACATTTTAATAGCAATTTTATTCAATTAATCATATTTAAGCAATGTTTATATACTGATCTGCATGTTGAATTTAATAATCTAAGTGGTCATGGTAATGTAATTCTGCTTAAGGTGTAAGTGCCATTTTGCCTGTTAGGAGAGGGAACTGTCTTATTCCATGTTGTATAAAGGTTATATTTCAGACTGAGATTTCCAATACTTGTCTGAGAAAGTCTTAAATGAATACCAAAGCATTATTTATTTTTCAAAAAGCCAAACTGAAGTTTGTGGAAGAAAAATAAGTCAGCATTTAATGGATGGAACAGAGAGTGGAAACATCTGACAGAACAGTAGGAAACTTTGTTCTGTTTTGAATGCCTCACCACTACTCATACCATCTGTCATGCATTCCTCATGAAATAAACAATTTGCAGAGCTGTTTGGTCCAGGGAAGAGATATTTTGCATTTTATTGATTTAGTTACCCTATGCAGACTACAGGTAATGACATCTAAGAAAATTATGTGTCAGGAAGGTGTTTTCATCCTCATAGTTGGTGGCTCTTTTATTGGAAAGTGTTTGTGGTGGATCTGAGATAGGGGATGTATTATACCAGATCGTTCAAATGAAAGGGGAGCTGCAGAGAAAGGAAGTTCTGCCAAGAGCCAACACTGCATTTCCTGCCGTTTTTATTTCCTGAAATCAGAGTGGCTGAGAAAGGGCAGACTGAGAGAGTGGATTGGGGGAGGGCTGAGGAGAGATGACTCTTTTCCAAGCTGGGGGAGGTCTCCTTCAGACCACTTTTGAACAATCTGGCACTATTTTTATGCCAGAGGAAAGATGACAGTCTCATTATTATTTACAGTCTCAGACGATGTCTCTGTGGGTCATACAAGTCTCTTCTGGAGCATTCCATAGTTGAAAATTAGCTCTTCTTAAATAGCAATTGTTTTGCTGCTAGCTTGAGGGCATTTCCCATAACAATCTCAGACACCCTGGACTTTGACCATGGATTGCTTGGTGTATTTTTGTCATGGCATTTCAAGGATTCTTGTTTTTCTATTTCGTGGCTTTCGTCTTCAGTTTACCCCATGTTTCTTCCATCCTACAAGTGTTGTAGGTTGGAGTACTTGGTGTTGAACACAGCGTCAACCTTGATGTTGCTATATATTTTCACACAAGTTAGTTCACCTCCTGTTTCATGAATCAGGTATCTGCTCCTCAGAGCTGTGGTGAAGATTGAATGAGATAATGTATTTGCAGCATCTGGGTCCTATTAGAAAATGAGTATTTCTTCCCTCCCCACACTTCTTTGCTCATTATTCAGTCGTTGAGTCCCTCCTTCCTTGCATGGCTTTTGTCCTGGACTTCTCCTCCTATTCTGCTTTCTTGGTGCTAGCTTTGATGGTGGACGAGAGTAGGCACTGTGGACAGAGAGGTACAATTCTCTGTCTGTCACCTTATGTGTAAAAATACTTGTAAGGCTCCCCAGTACACACTGCAGGAACACACCAGAGTTACCCTGGTTCGACTTGTGCTTTTGGAACTGAATTTGTCTTTCATGAACATCCTCTACAATCGTCTGAGATTCAGCTATGTTTCTTGCTTTCTTCCTCCCCAAACCCTTTCACACCTCTCTTTACAATTTAATTTGCTTCCTATTCAGATCTTCCCTTTCATTGACACATTCTGGAATTGGATTATCTAGTTGAAATTTACAGTGGTTCTTCCTGGTTAAATCTAGTGACCTTGCATTTCCAGATTTCCTGATCTGTGCTGGCATCTGCTCTCTGGTTGAATCTTTCTTTTCACACCTCTCATCCCAGGTTCTCTTCCCTTATGTGACCTTGTTTTGTGCCATCGCCTCATCTAAAGCCACTTTGTAATCACTTCCGCTTTTGTTTTTCCAAGCGCTTAAAAAAAATCCCCAAATAGCACTCATTTTCCATTCTACCTCCACTTGGATTCAACCGTACCTCACTCCAGTGTTTCCTCTTCCTTCTTTGCCCCATAATGATGCTATATTTAAGCATTCAAAGGCCATTTTATCCTTAATATCTTGTTCAGAAATTTCTCTCTCAGTTGCCTGTTTCCTAAAATTAGTACTGAAAGCAAGTTCCAAGGCTTTCCCAACAGTTAAGTCCTATGATTTGCTTATTTTTATATTTCTTTACACTCCGTTTCTCAAAGAGGCTTCTGTATAGGTAGAAAAGGCACACAACGGTCAATTCTCCTTGGATAGTGGAGTTACTAGAAAGCAAAGAAACTAAACTGGTTGAAAAATATTATTTGTTGCTGTGTGTCAAATTACTTCAAGATGCCTACTTGCAGCTGAGTTCAATAGCTTTTCTCAAAAGTCGTTCAGATAATCAGCTGTCACTTCATGTAAGCAGGTTTGCTTTCTAGCTCTTATTTTAAGATCACCAAGCCAAATATTCAGAGCAGTATTGCTCAGAAGTCCTTTCTTAACAACAAACTGATGATTTCCTTGCTTGTTAGGGTTTTTTGTTTGTTTTTTAATAAGGGCTACTTAACACTCACATTCTTAATCGATGCAAATACTTATGCTAACATTTGCACAATTTGGCATGATACCCTTAGTTATATACAGAACAAGGCCAATTGGCCCATTTTCAATTACATTCCTGTTTAGAGGTTCTTCCCATTCTCCTTGTAGATTCTCTCACAGCACGGTCTCTCTGATATCCTTTCCTTTCAGTATTAATAGGGCGCCAGTTTGATGCCTTTCATGCAGTGTGTTGATGTCTCCTTGCCATTAGCCCTGCAAAGCTTTCATCTCCCGCTTCTATCATTGCAAGTTCAGATTTTCTGAAGCTTAGCTGTATTTCCTGATCCAAGACATAGGCGCTCATCATTCAGAATAACACAAATGGTGACGGTCAGGGTCCTGGACTTTTGCTTTGTCATGGCCGGTTCCAAACAAAACTCAGGCTTTGTATTCACAATGGCTTCTCGTTTTCTTTGTTTTTTTTATTAATTACATTGCATTATGTGACACAGTTTTATAAGTACTGGGATTCCCCCCAACCCTCCCCAAACCCTCCCCCCATGGTGGATTCCTCCACCTTGTTGCATAACCACTGTTCAAGTTCAGTTGAGATTCTTTTATTGAAAGCATTCTCGTTTTCTAAGAGGATCTGTCCACATGAGAAACTCTACTTTCCTTTCCCCTGCTTCTGTGTATCAGTTAACTGAAACCATACACACCCTTTAAAACATAATGCAGACAATTTCCAACACCTCAGGAAGCTTCTCTATATTCCTTTAAAAAATCATTCTCCTTACTTTGAATTGTAAGTGCTACTTGTATTATAGACACAAAATTCATTAATGCTCTAAACCTACTAGGGGAGCTAATATTTGATTTTACTCTTTATTTTTTCATTGCTTTAAAAGTCCCAGCAATTAAAATCTTCCTGCTTTATCAGCTCTTCTTCCATTCTTTCCCAATGTGCCAACTAGGATGTGTTTGCATCATTAAAAAAAATGCTTAGAGTGGTGCTAACTTAGATGCCAGTTAAAATCTGAGAGGTAGAAAGCTAGCAATGGCAGGTAAACAACATCAGCTAATGGGATGGATAAATAAATATGCTACAATAATATACTTCATTTTTTTCCCTTCAGTCCTTCTGCACACTGAAGCCTGGAGGATCTTTTACTGACTCAGTTACTTGTCTGCTTTGGAATCTTCCCGTTGGTTTTGGGATTTGCAAACCTTGAAGGTCTTGCAATCGGTTCTTGTTTACTCTGCTTCTCCACTCTGCTCCACTCATCTCTTCTTGGGCTTCTCGAAACACCTTGAAGAGGCCTTCTTGTTTTGGGGCCTTTCTAAATGCTGTTGCAGCTGGAGGAGATAATCTTCCTGCCTCTCCAACCTGCCCATGCCCCAGAGAATTTCAGCTCATCCTTGAGATGTCAGTGTAGAGGTTCCCTCTGACTATCCAGAACTAAAATCGGTGCCCTTACAAGAGTCCCTGACAACTTGCATACCTCTCCAGCATGGGCCAGCATGAATCTCTCAGACACCAACTTTGAGAGAGCAGAGCTGTGCTGTTACCTGCAATAATTGTGTCCCCGCAAGTCCTAGGTCAGCAAGATATAGCTTTGTACAAAATGCATTTACATGTCTGTTTTCCATTTGTCTCTCTGATGAGAGCTACATATGAATTCACATATCTTATGAAATGATAAATCTGTAAGTAGTAGAGTCAACCCCTCAATTTTAAAATGTGTCCTCACGTAAACAGGATAGCGCACTATTCTTTCACGACAGGGAATCCATTTTACACATTAATTTAAGCAAACCTTGCTTTCACATGTGTTTGGATTTCAGATAAACTAACTAGGAATGAATGTTTTCATATTATCCACTGTTCTTTATTGCTGTTATCATTTTACTTTTGCAAACTCTCTGGAAACTGAAACCCATTAGCAGGCCTTGGCAACCATTCATTTCCTCATAATCAGGAAAAGTGTGGAAGCCAAGCCGCTGTGGGATCTGTGTAGGCGTAGTTTCCATCACTGATAAACATAAACTTAAAAAAAAAAAAAGGCAACACAAAGTATCCCAAAATGTAAATTGTTTCTTGACAAATTTTCATGCTTTTCATCTATCTTTTGGCACAATAGCATAGCAACTCAAGGCAATCTTGTGTCTTAATTCCTTATCTTCAGATTCTGGATAAGAACTTTAAGAACTGATGTCAGTCTGTTAGCATTGTGGCACTCAGGTTAAGCTACTGCTTGCCTGAATCCAGTACCATGGTGCTGGTTAGAACCCTGACTACTCCAGTCCAACTGCTCATCCTGGCAGAGTTCCTTGTGCCTGGCTTCAGTCTGTTTCCTGTCACCAATTGTGGGCATTTGAGGATCAACCGATAAATGAGAGGTCTTTCTTCCCTCCTCTCCCCTCCTCTCTACTCCTTTTCTCTCCTCTCCTCTCCTCTCCTCTCCTCTCCTCTCCTCTCCTCTCCTCTCCTCTCCTCTCCTCTTCTCTCCTCCCCTCCTCTCCCCTCTTTATTTCCTCACCTTGCCTCTTCTCTCCCCTCCATCTCCTTCTTTCTGTCTGCCTTTCAAATAACCAGAAAAATCCAGGCAGGGGTGAGTGCTATAGCCGAGCTGGTTTAATCACTCTGTCCCATACCAGAGTACGTGGGATCCAGTCCTGACAATCACCTCTACTTCTGATCCAACTTCCTGCTAAGACTGTTTAGGAGACAGCAGATATGAAAGATGCAGATGAAATTCTCTTTTAGAAAACCAATTTATTATTTATAAGACAGAATTATAGAGAAGGAAGGAAAAACAGAGAGAGATAATCTTCCATCCACTGATTCACTTCCAAAATGGCCAAAACAACAGGGCTTGTCAAGAGCAAAGCCAGGAGCCCAGAGATTCCTTTGGATCTCCCAAGTGGGTGCAGGATCCCAAGCACTTGGGTCTCTGCTACTTTCCCAGTCATCTTTTTGTAACTGTTCTATTACTGATTGCTTGCTGCTGAATACTGCGGCACAGTAGACATGTTTCCTACCACCAAGGGTGGGGGTTTCGCTGCCACTGAAAAATTGTATGATCCTCTAGACCAAGCACCAATCACAGTATGTCCTCCTTTTGTAATGAATAATATTGCTCCTTTATGGTCCTGAAATAAAAGTGATGGATAATATAATCTGCCTACAGTTTCCTACAAAATCAATGTCATGCCCAAACTAATATAAAGAGAGATAAGAGGAAAAGAATATATAGATCAGGACAAATTTAGTGATGTAAATGACTAGAAATCAGTATTTTTTTTAAATGTAGTAGTAGTGTAGTTAAAACGTTGTACCTACAAAGGCAAATTGTTAGTGACATGTTTTATTTGGAAACTCAAAGAGCTTAAGTGGTGCTCCTGTCAGAACATGATTTTCAAAAATAAAAGACAAAAACTATAAACTTTAATCAAAGTCAAGTTTAACCTTGAATGGAAAATGGCAATATTCAGTGTCCCCATAGAACATCAATGCTACTTCTAGGTTCATGTAATTTATTTAACTTACAGAAATACCTTGTGGAACATTGAAAATTTGTATGTAGTACAAGTTTACTGTTTGGTGCTGCCTCGTGTGCTAAGGGACATCTGTCATTTCTAGAAACTGCCTAGGAACCATCTCAAAGCCAGACACTTCTTTAACATGGTCACAACCTGAAAACATCCTCTACTCATCTTAAAAATGCAAACAAGGGCATGGTTGTGCCCTCGCTGAACTGCCGCCAATATTATCCAAATGCTGGAGAATGTGCACAGAGACAAGGGGAGTGACAGATATGGAGGAGTAACAGAGGTGAGATGAGAATGGAAATTTACTGCATACCTATTGTGTTCAGCATCCTTGAAGGAATTCAAGGATGGCTTTTGTTTTTGTTTTGGGGTAATTGGGGTTTTTTGGCTTCTCCAAGATTGCTGCTGGAGAGCCCAGTGTGATAACCTAATGGCTAAATCCTTGCCTTGCATAAGCCAGGATCTTCCATATGGGTGCTGGCTTGTATCGTGGCTGCTCCACTTCTCTTCCAGATCCCTGCTTGTGCCCTGGGAAAGCACTAGAGAATAATCCAAAGCCTTGGGACCTTGTACCCTCATGAGAGACCCAGAAGAAGCTCCAGGCTCCTGGCTTTGGATCAGCTCAGTTCTGACCATTGTGTCCATTTGGGGAGTGAACCAAATGACAGAAGATCTTATCTGCCTGTATCTCCTTCTCTCTGTGTATTTGCCTTTCCAATTAAGAAAAAATGCTGCTGGAGCCAGCAACCCAATGGGGTTAAATAATTTACTCAAGGTTACACAGTTCAGAAGTAGTGAGGTAAGGAAAGCTTGCTCTAGAGCTTGTAGCATTCTTGGCCCTGACTCTAAAACAAAACAAAACAAAAAACAAACAAACAAACAAAAAACCATGGAGACACAGTCAGTTCTGCACAAACAGCTGAGAGGCCCCTTCATGTAGGTTTCAAAGGGGATCCCGAGATGAGCATGCAGATGCATGAAAGCTCAGTCTTGACAGAGAATGTCAATCAAGCTATTCACAAGCTCCAGCTGAGGGAGGTCCCCGCCCACCGCTGTGTGGCAGTGTCTAAATCTTGGCCCCAAACCCAGCCCTGGAACAATTCCATTCTCTGTGGGATTTTGCCTTTTTGACTTTAAAAAAAAAAGGGGTCATTGTTTTCCCTCTCCATAATGAGAATAATGGATGCTCATTGTAAAACATTCCTACAATCTAGAGAAGGGTAAGACAAGAAAGGAAAAAACTCCATAACCCATCCCTCAAAAATAATTGCCGCTTCCATTGCCTTGGAGAATTTCCCCAGCAGCTAAACATACTAATTTTAAGTGAGATCATACTGGAAATACTGGTTTTAACTTACCATTTGTTATTTAGCTACGCATTTTAACTTTCTATCCTCATCAATATACAGAAAACTATCCTATTTTCAGCAGCCACGTATTATAGAATTGTGCATCTACTTTTTACACTACAGGAAACAGTGAAGGAAAAAAACAGACCATAAAAATGTTTCTTTCCACATTAAAATTTTTTTACATTAAAATACTAGGATGATCATCATGGGGCATGCATCTGTGTTACAAAGGTGAACGTACTTCCAGTGTAGAAATTCCTAGAAATTGCAATGTCACATTGACTTTGAAGGACTTTAGAAATTTACAATTGCACAAATGGTACTTGGAAATGTTAGTTCCTCAGGCTTCAGTAAGCTCAAGTTACTTTAAAAATTTTACTTTTCTATTGATTTTGGGAATATTGTGTATGTTAGCAATAAACAAACAATGAACAATGTAAAAAAGTAAAAACAATGTTTAAATCACTCTCTTCAAAGGTTTTCATTGAAATATTCATTGTATATAGAGTGATGAATGGTGTCCCCACAAAATATGTGTCCCCTAGAAACCTGTTAACTTTCATATAGGGAAAGGATCTTTATAAATGTAACTGAGTTAAATGTCTCAAGTTTAAATCACCTTGCATTGTGGTGGGCCTTAAATCCAGTGATAACTGTTATTAACAAAAAAATAGTGGCCCAATGTGATGACTCAGTGGCTAAATCCACGTCTCCCATGCTGCAGGATCCCATATGGTCACCTCTTCATGTCCCAGGTGCTCCACTTCTCATCCAACTCCAATCCACCTGGGAAAGCAAGGGAGGATGGCCCAAGCCATCCTGTGTGGGAAATCCAGAAGAAGTTACTGGCTATTGGTTTTGGATTGGTTCAGTTCTGGCCAAGACAGCCACTTGGTGAGTGAGCCAGCAGCTGGAAAATCTTTCTCTCTGTCTCTCCTTTTTTATAAATCTGCCCTTCCTGTAAGCAGTAAATAAATCTAGAAAGAAAGAACGAAAGAAAGAGAGAAAGAAAGAGAGAACGAAAGAAAGAAAGAAAGAAAGAAAGAAAGAAAGAAAGAAAGAAAGAAAGAAAGAAAGAAAGAAAGAAAAAGAAGAAAGAAAAAAGAAGATATTATGAAGATGGCTGCAGAAATAGGAGTAGTGCATCAAAAGCCAAGCATTGCCAATAGCCTGCAGAAGCCTGGAAGGAGGCTGGACCTTAAGGCATCTTGTTATTCTACGCCTTGATTGTAAGTTCCATTCTCTAGAATCGTGAAAGAATAAATGTATGCTTTTGCTGTAATTCACTATCTTTGCCCAGATTTGTCACCAGGCCCTAAAAATGTAACATCTCTAAGCATTTCTGTGTTCATAGACACAAAAGAGGTATGTATTCATATATAGCTTCACATCAATAGGATTATTTTATTGCATGTTTTCATTCAACAATATAACTATGTTAATAAAAAGAAGTTCCATATTAATTATAGCATAGATATATGTAATTCATTTTTAGCAATCCAGATGAAATTTTGTAGAATCAGAAGCCATATAAAATTCACCATGAAATTCATCCTTTTAAAAATGTACCGTTGTGTAAGTTTGGTATATTCACAAAGCTGTACAAAAAATTATCTATCTAATTCCAGAACATCCTATCATATCTGAAAGAAACGCTTTGCCCATTAGCTCTCAGTCCCAATTCCCATCCTCCCCTCAGTCTCTGCTTTCCACCAGCCTATTTCTTATCTTTATGGATTTGCTTGTGCTGTACATTATTTCTAAATGTACCATGTACCATGGAAGCTGTTTGTATCTGGCTTACTTGAGATCTATTCAAGTTTTTAGCTTGGATCACCACTTTATTTGTTTTTCATGGCTGAGTGATATTTCGGTACATTGACATGCCTACATGTGTTTAGTCACTCATCAATTGGTGGATATTTTGGTTGTTTCCACTTTTTGACAATAACAACGTTACTCTGTACTCAGATATACAACTTATTCTATAGACATATTTTCCATTACTTTGGGCATATACCCAAAAGTGGAATGGCTAAACCATTTGATAATCCTATGTTTTATTTTTTGAGGAACTGTCGAAAACCTTTCCCACTAGTGGTTGCATCGTTTCACCTTATCACTAGCAATGTGTGAGAATTTCGACTTCTCCACATCCTCGCTAGTACTTTTTTCTTTTTCTTACAAGTGGGTGTAAAGAGGTGTCTCATTGTGGTTTTAACTTACATTCCCTATGACTGATTTTGAGTATATAATTAGTTCTAAGGCTACAGAATATTCCATTATATGCATGTGCTCTGATATCCCATAATTTTCTTAAATGGTTTCTTACTTAAAGGCATGAAGGATTTTTCAAAATCTTTCTGTCATTATCAGTACAGTCTTTATTTTGTCCAAGCGCATGGGTAGGTGTTGTAGCACAGCAGGTTTAAGCATGTATCCCTTGAGTCGAAACTCCCCATTGCTTCTGATCTGGGAGCAACCTGGTCCAGGTTGAGCTGTCATGCCACTGGGAAGTGAATCAGCAGATAGGAAATATCTTTCTCCATGTGTTCCATCATCTATCTAGAATTGCTGGTAAAAATATACTGATTCTACTTTTCACACATATTACTAAACAATTCTCTTGAATTCTTAGGCTTGTTTTCTGGTGGGAACTATTTTCCTTCACATCAGTTAACAATACAGCAAAGCAACAAGTACGATTCTGCTGTGCAAAGACTCTCCTATTTACTTGTACCGAAATTAGAACCAGTGGCCTATCCTGTTGCCATGGGAGAGGGAATTTCACTACCACACAAAGCTATGGTTTGAATGCATATGCCTACAAAGACCAAGGATTGGAAATTTAATCTTCAACCTCGTGCGTTAATGGGATTTGTAAATGGTGCGTTTGGGAAGCAATTATGATTATACCATGTGGGTGGGAACTCCATCATGGCAAGTAGCATTCATATCATCAAGTTTGAATTGTTACCCGAGTTTTAATACTTTAATTCTTTAAGTTGGTACATATAGCTCATTGATTCTATGTATTTTTCTTGCTTCTAGGCAAACTCCAGTGTTAATCAACTGTCAACTAAGGACTACCATGTTTGGCACAGCAGGTTAAGCTGCTGCTTACAAAATAGGCATCTTGTACTGGTTCTGCTTCTTTTCCAACTTGCAGTTGAAGCAGCTAGGAAGGTTAGAGATGTCTCAGATGCTTGGATCCCTGCCACTCATGTGGGAGATCCCAGAGGAAGTTCTTGGATCCTGACTTCAGACTTGCCTAGCCCTGACCATTATGCCAACTAGGGAAGCTGATAGGAGATCATCAACCAGCAGGTGAAAGATCTCTCTGTGTATCTTAAGTTAGTAATTACAAGGTTTAAAATTTACCAAAGGTTCATCTTGGTTTCCTATATGTAAGAATACCAGCATCCTCAAAAATGGATAATTTTAGCCCTCCTACAAACTGCAATTAAATTTATGATTTTCTTTACGCGGACTTTAAATATTTCCTGGTAAACTTGTAGAAAATATGTTCTAGTTGTTGTTGCTATTGGAAATAGAATATGAGTATGGGTCTGTTCTTTATATTGCATAATATAGAGCTTCTTGAACATAATTATTAATGACAGGTGTTTCCAGTGTCTGCTGAGCCTAGAAATAATTTGGCTTATTTCTTTCCTGGTGCCTGGTGTTGTTTTCACTGGACATCAACTACAGACTCAATTTTTTTTTTTATCACATTGCAGTAATTTCTACACTCAACTCACCACACCTTAGTTAGCCTTTAGCTTAGCTAGAATCCAGATTTGCTCTGCCTTGTCTTTCTAACTCAACCCCAATTATAGGAGATGAAACTGACCTACTCAGTCACATAGTGACCAAGGGAAGCAACATATGTCAAGAATTGCGCTTCCCAGGGACCTGAGCTGGAAAAGAGTCAGCCCATGTAGATTGAAACATGAATCTTATACAAACAACAGGAAGACCTATGCCAACACAGAAGCCAAGTCTTGAAATCCTAATGTAGCCAGCTCACTCATGAGCCTGTCAACCCCCCTCAACCCAGATTGTCAACCCAGTTGTAAGTTTTTACAAGACCTATGCTTTCTGTGGCCTTCCACTTGGCCACACCAAAAGTAACTTACTCTTCAAAAGCTAAGATGAAACTTTGGTCTTCACATTCGTTTTATAGGTAGTGGTCTACAACATAGTAACTCAGCAATACCAAATGATAAGGCAGTTGATATTTAACCTTTCTTTTGAATGGCTGTATTTCTCCTACTGTGGAAGAAGGAGAGACTGGAAGGTTAATTAGTGAATGTTGTCATAAAATTGTATTAAATTTGATATTGAATTACACCCTGTTTTAATAGAAGGATGTGCATACATGAAAGAATGATTAAACAAGAGAATCAAGATGGTGGAATAGGGTAAGGACACATTTGAACGAAAGGAGAAATATTACCAAGTGTGAAGCAGAGAGGGCACAGTCCAGGAAATAGTAGAGGACAGAACAACAGCAGAGGGGTACCTGGAGACTGACAGACACAGGAAACAAGTAGACATAACGGTGTGGTGTTGCAGTGACTGATACGCCAGCAGCATTCAACGAACGGTGATCTGAACCCCACCAGCATCTGGAACTCCACCAGTAACAAGGTGGGAAAGGACATTTACCGGGAGTTCCAGAGGTGAACTCAGGCAAAGAACTGCCCATCCTGCTGCTCTGTTTGATTTGACCAGAAGCAGAGACAGAGCTGCAGGTCCCAGAAAGGCGGTGTAGGAACAGGGTGGATTTCATAGCCCAGTCTGCCGCCTAGAGCCGTATCAGGTGCCATTCTGTTTAAGAAGACAAGGGCTATGGGTCAGAGCTGCACATGCACTAGGCTGGGAGTGAACTCATTTCTGACTCAGTGAACTGCCACGATGTGCATCCTACAGGTTCAACCCAAGACAGGTCTGGGTAGCCCTCAGACCAGATGGCCAGCAAATCAAGAACTCTAGTAGTGACACATCAGGCACCATTTCTTACAGTGTGGCAAAGAATTTAAGATTGCAGGGGATAACAGTGAGCTGCTCATGTGCTGAGCTGAGAGCAAACTCACTGAGCTCAGTGTATTGCACTGGGCCCACAGGAAAATACCCTATTTTGTAGCAGTCAAAATAGGTCCGTGTGGCCCTCAGACCTAACGGCCAACAGGTTCTGGCATGATCACCACCAACAACAACCTAGGTATAAATGACACCTGGTGTCTCCCTAATCCTGGGACCTGCTCCAACCGGAAGTGGGAGAAAGGTTGTACAGACAACGATGAAGCCTCAGCATGGTATCACATGAGGTAGAAAAGTGAGCTAAGAGCTGGGGCTACAGAGACAATGATGGAAACCTAACATTAGAACCCAGACCTGAAACGCACTGGAGGGAGTGGCACAAGTGACTGCAAACAAAGAGCTATGTGCCAACTGCAATAAATAAAATTAAACTATAGATCTGTAGGTGACACAGCTTAGAAACCTGCCCCAAGGAGAAGACTCTACTATCCAGAAGTACAATGACCAAGAGCAAAAGAAGAGACAAAGGCACAGTGCATATTACTGAAGATTCCCCAGCAAAAGAGCAAAAGCCTTTGCCAACCTGAGTTAACTGAGTAAGACATTGAGAAAATGGGGAATACAGAAGTCAGAACACTCGTTGTAAAGCTTCTTCTGAACAACAAGAAGCACATAAAGTAGGCTTTCAAGGAATTTGAGGAACATGTTACACTGAAAGCGAATTAAATGAAAGCAGATATATCAGAAATGAAGAATACAGTGGAGTAAATTAAGAATACAGTGGAGAGTCTCCAAAGTAGAATGAAGGAGGCAGAAGAAAGAATATCAAAATTAGAAAATATTTCCTTTCCTCAGAGGGAAACAAACAAAAGGCGGGAAGCAGAGTTGAATCAGGCCCTAAAAGTATTCAAGAATTGAAAGACACTATTAAAAGGCCAAATATAAGAGTTATGGGAGTCCCAGAAGGTGCAGAAAAAGAAGCTGGGTTTTAAAATGTATTTAATGAAATAATAAGGGAAAATTTCCCTAATCTAGAGATAGAATTGGGAAACAATATCCAGAAGGGTCACAGAACTCTCAACAGGGCATGACCGAACGCGATCTTCACCAAGACACATGATCATCACGCTCTCTCCAATCAAACACAAGGAAAGATTCTTAAATGTGCACATGAAAAAAACCAACTGACTACAAAGGAATGTGAACTAATCTCACAGGAGACCTCTCACAGAAAACTCTACAGGCCAAAAGAGAATCAAGCAACAAACTTCAGATTCTAAAAGCAAAATATTGTCGGCCCAAGATAACGTACCCAGCAAAACTTTGCTTTGTCTTTGAAAATGAAATAAAAGTTTTCCACAGTCAAGAAAATTTCAAAGAATGTGCCTCTTCCAAACCTGCCCTACAAAGGATACTTAAAGATGTTCTCTTGACAGAGAAAAGGAACGGTATGCACCAAAACTAAAGGCAAATGCAAGAACATCCCCTGAAATGACAACAGAACCAAATTACCATCTATTTGTATTAACCCTGGATGTAAATGGCTTAAACTCACCAATCAAACATCATAAATTAGTAGACTGGATTTAAAAACAAAACCTTTCTATTTGTTGCCTACAGGAGACATATCTCACCAACAAAAATCAGCAGAAACTGTATCTCATGGATTTTGATTTTTTTTGCTAGTTTCATCTCTTCAAAACACTTTTCTGATTAA
This sequence comes from Ochotona princeps, assembly GCF_030435755.1. Lineage (NCBI taxonomy): Eukaryota > Metazoa > Chordata > Mammalia > Lagomorpha > Ochotonidae > Ochotona > Ochotona princeps. The sequence continues at coordinate 21,474,304 of NC_080832.1, forward strand.
ATTCTTCAATGATTCATAGATCATACAATAGCATCATTTTCTTCAAGAAGGTTCCTGATTTTTCTTTTTCATTTTTTCAGCGACACATTAGTCATTCAGTAGCATGTTACTTAGTTTCATGTTAATTTCCTTTTTTTTTTCCTTGTTGATTATGTTTTGTAGCTTTTCATTTAAGGGGATGTTTAGTAACTGTGTAATGGAGATTATCATATCTAGTAACATGTTATTTAACTTCATGGAATTGTAAATTTTTATTTTTCTTCCTCTTGTTGGTTTTGTATTGTGGCTTTTCATTTAAGGGGACATATAGTAACTGTGTGATGTAGACTGACATGTTCAGATGTGAGGATACAATTTAGTATGCATCTCTACTTCCAGACAAAGATGGACTCCCAATGAAACTGTTTACTATATCTTGACAATAGGATGCTGGACTCTCTGTCATTGTCCATGTCAACAATGATGGACATATGATTGTGTGTGAAGAACTATGCTATAGTGATGATATAGGGCAACTTAGTTGGGGGTTGGACGTGGAATAGGGGAGGGGATAAGGAAAATCCCACAATCTATGGAACTGTATCATAAAATAATAATAATAAAAAGAAATAAAATTTAAATAGAATGATTAATGGATTCCTACATTGGGGGGAGGTATGCAATGGGGGGGAAACAAACGAAAAGCTCATCAACTTGACTGGTAAAGGACAAGATAGGGAAGTTTCAGAGAAGAGAAGATTTTTCAGCTAAGTCTTGTATATTGAGAGAATTTTTGCTAAATGCTCTATGAGGAAGAATATTTCAGGTTGTAGGTACAAGTTAAGAATAGAATAATAAAATATGGGACCTTGCACTGTGGCATAGCACGTGAATTTGTCACTGGCAAAGCCAGCATCCCTAATGGGTGCTAATTCCAGTCCTGGATGCTTCACTTCCAATATACTTCCTCATTAATGCATCTGGAAACATGGCAGAATACGGCCCAAGTACTAGGGCCCCTGTATCTGGTGGAAGACCTGAATTCTAGATCATAACCTTGCTCTGCCTAGTCCCTGATATTGGGGCCACTTAGTGAACTGGCCAATGCAAGCTTACCTCTTGCTATCTCTCCCTTCCTCTTTGTAACCCTGCTTTAAAAATACATAAAAATAGATCTTTTTAAAAAGCAATAGTAAGGGCTTGGCACTATAGGCCAGTGGGTAAAGTGTTCATCTTGTATTTGCCAACATCCCATATGGATGTAATACTTGTCCCAGCTGCCCCACTTCCCATCCAGCTCCCTGCTTGTGGCCTGGCACAGCAGTTGAGGATGACCCAAATTCTTGGGACCCTGCACCTGTGTGGGAGACCCAGAAGAGCTCCTGGCTCCTGGCTTCAGATTGGCTCAGCTCCAGCTGTTACGCTCACGTGGGGAGTGAACCATCAGATGGAAGATCTTCCTCTCTCTCTTCCTCTCTGTATATCTGTCTTTCCAATAAACATAAATAAATAAATCTTTAAAAAAGTTGATGCCAATGTCTAAGGTTCAATTTATTTTTAGCAAATAAAGTGTTTGTTTACATTTAAGGTATACAACACAATTATTTATACATACATATAAATAGTTTAAAAATTATTATGTTTGGGGCTGACATGGTAGTTATCCATTTTTACATTTTTGTAGCAAAGGCAGCTAATCTGTTCATGTAACGCAAATCCCATATACAGTACTATGTTAACACCTATAGTCCTCACGTTACACCTTAGATCTCTGAACTTGTTAATCTTGTATATATGTTGCTCGTATCCTCTGACCGATCTCTTTCCTTCAAGGATGCATCAGATTGTTGTTCAAGCTTTGAAACTGTCTGGATGAGCCCTGCTTAGATTGTCAAAAATAATCTCTTTACTTGAAAACAACTGATTGTAGATGTCAACCACCCTTTATCTATGAAATACATTTATAGAGTAAAGTTTATTTGAACTGGTTTATTATTATTTTATTTAAGTTTATTATTAACTGGTTCCTGCAACCTGGCCAAGTGGAAAATAAAAGCTACTGACGTAAGTGACGATAGCATGAACTCTATAGAACCTACAGAAGAAGCATATTTGGTGATTAAGAGAAGCAGTAAGATACTAGGTTTTGGACACGTTGAAGGATCCTACAGTACATCTAGGGGGAGCCATTCAAGAAGAAGAAGCTGTTCTAGATTCAAACTTCAGTATGAAATAGATCGAAGCACAAGTGTGGAAGAGCCTGCATAGTGTAGGTATATAAACAAGCAGTGAGAGTGGGCTGAGGTATAAGGCAGTAGGGAGCAGTGATGGCTAATGCGGCTGAAGAGCACGCCCAGTCTCTCCCTTGACAGTAATCTCTGTTTAGTTCCAACTAACTATTGTTATATATAAATATTTGTTGAGTATGATCAAATATTTTCATTTTTGAAAAAGAACCTGGGGAATTCAAATAAATAAGCTGTTCTAGTTTTAAATAGAACTTTTAGAATGTGCTGAAAATACTATCAAATCTAAATGGAGTGCATATGTGGCTTTATCTGGTGTGTGGGCCTTCACGTGGAGAACTTTGAAGAAGAGTGAAAAAGACATGAAAATCATGGATGGATTCTTGGAACCTGTCAGGAACCTCCTCAGTTGCATATTATAGGAACTAAAATGCAGCCTTCAAATAGATGTGACAACCAGGAGTTAACCGGTCATTGGTCTGTGAATTACTTTCGTAGCATATTGGGAGCAGAAGGTAGATTATACATGATGAAGAAAAGCAAGACTCTTATTTCAGGATTTGCCCTTTCCTCACTTACGCAGTTGAGTAACTCCCTTCTTACTTTCCGCTCTGGAGAACACAATGTACATTGTCCCCTGCTTCCCGGATTCTGGGCTCAGATGGAAGGAATTTGTGACTCTACACTCACAGAACACTTTGATCTTCCTCGTTACTGGGGTGTAAGGAATGAAAATGTAAAATATCAAATAAAGGATAAAGATGTTTTATTGTCACTAAAAAGTACACCGAGGCTTTGAAAAGTTCATGAAATATTAACACCTTTTAATTCTTTATTTTCACAAACTTTTTGAAGTCCTTTTATATGTAAACTTATATAAAATGATGAGCAAAAATAATACATTAGGACAATGGATGAAGTATCCAAAAAAAATGACCATGAGTTCACATATTTAGGCAAAACAATAAGTGTACACATTCATCCTTCTCAAGATTCTCTAAGACTCTTGACATCTACAGAGACAGACAAGTGTTAGAGAACATGTAGAGGTATACCTTTGTCAGTTAACATTTACAATTTAATCAGGGTCCAGTCCCACCTGCATTCTTCCTATGCCTTAAGATTAGGAGGACAAAAACATGATCAGTGCAATTTAAATTGCCTGTCCCTGAACAAAGAAGTGTTGCTTTATAATGTGCATGTGTGTATGTGTATGTGTGCATGCATGTGTGTTTCACACACAAATGAAGAGAGAAAAAGGTATTTCATTCCACTTGTTCCTTCCCCAAATGCCCACAGCCAGAAGCCCGGAACTCCAGCGAGGTCTCCCCATGTGCATGCCGAGTCCCAAGGACTTGTGTCATTTCTGTAGCTTTCCCAGGAGCATTAGCAGAAAGTTATATTGGAAAAGGAGCAAACAGTGTTCAAGCAGGTGCTCAAATAAGATACTGGCATTGCAAGCAGCAGAATGATCCACGACTCCACAGGAATGCCCCCAGCATGATTTCTTCATGTGTTTGTGAGAATTAGTAGATTTCTACAAGCCATTTTCATGGTTTCTGAAGAAAGTTGGATTCTTGTTGAGTGTGTAATGACAGCCTGAAGTTATTGCTACTCCTCAGCAATGATGCTGCTTAACAAATCGGAGTCTCTATAGAGATTGAGCCTAACCAGAGAAGGAGGAAGGTTCACACAAGGGTTGAGTGTTACAGGAATGAAGAGAAGTCTGTTGCCTACGGTTGAACTCTGCCTGGAACCCTTGGTCCTCTTCCAAATTCCAGGGGATTTCACTAACTGTGGGTGAAGACGGATTCACATGTTTAAAATGCAAAACCCCCAAAAGGAAACAACACATTATTCACACTTTAGGGTTGCTCCTTGGTTTTCCTGTTTATAAACGATTTGAAAGAACATGAGTTTAAGTGAAAGGAGAGCTGAAATAGAAAGTGGCTGTGCTCCTAAAAAAGGAGATCTTTCCAAGGTGTCAGCACAGAAGGCTCTAGGTTCCCAAGGAGCAAAATCCTGGGACTGGGCCAAGGTCTGAGTAAATATAAGCAGAGGGTTGTGAGAAAGAGGGTAAGAAGAGCAGCAGGACTCAGGTGAAATGGTGGACGACGCCAAGTGTTTTTTGCATCCTATCACTACTTGACTGTGCTTAGAGTGGGCTTGGAAATGCTTTCCCTCATGGCATTCTAGCTGCCAGCCACCAGGACTGAAGTTGGGCACACTGAGGGTAAGAGAAAGAACGGACTGAGCCCATCAAAGATCTGGTCTGAAGTGGACATTTAGAAAATGAGTACAGATCCAATCACAATGTGTACAATTATTTAAAAAACCATGATAGTGGAGAGCTGAATTACTAGACCACTGTCATGGAACCCATTTCTGTAATTTTCTGAGCTACTGGAAAGGAATCTTTCTCGAATCTGATTTTTTCCATTTGGTTAAGTTTGTGTGTGTGTGTGTGTGTGTGTGCATGTGCATGTGTATATACATAAAATTATACTTAGTAATACAATAAATTTAATCATATAATTATTTTTATTTGGTGGCACCATGACTTAATTGGTCAGTGGTTTGGGGGTATGTGAGTGTAGTTGCCTTAATTCTTGCATTTTGAATACATTTTCCATTATCTCCATGAAAGAGGGTGTCTTTGTAAATTTTGTATTGTTATTTGGAATGCAGAGAGATATAGTAATAGCTCATCTGCTACACTGCATTGCGCCAAATGCTTGTAACAACCACAGCTGGACCAGAATAAATCCAGGAGCCTGGAACTCTGGCTGGGCCTCCCCACGCAGTTGAGAGAACACAAGTGTTTGAGCCACCGTCTGTTACCTCTGAGGGTGCACACTAGCAGGATGTTGGGCTGGAGGGCAGAGGTCAGACTTAACCCCAGGAACTGGAATATGGACGCAATAATTCAAACAGTTTAACCATTGGGCCGGATGCCCACCTCAGTATTTAGTTCTTCAATATTTTATTTTCGTATAAAGATTTATTGTGATTTATTTCTGCAAACTGGAAAATAAAGAAAAATTAAGAAGACATTTAACTTATTTAATTTTTAAATCTTCACATATCCTACAAAGGAAGCATTGGTATTTCTATCACATAGTGGCAGAATCCTGGACTCAGATGAGACGGCCTGACTTTCTGACACTTGCAGCACGTTGGACCAAAACTCTAGGCATTCAGAAGGTTCTTTCCCTGTGCTTCACAATCCTTCTCTGCATGGCCTTGAAGAGAGAACAACTCCATGTTATATGGTGTTTGTGACTTTGGGTGGATTGTTCCCTCAAAAGAGCTGTTGCTGAGATGGTAATCAGCAGGAAACAGGCAGTGATTAAGGTGAAAACCACACTGAATGTCATTCAAATTATAACCATTGACTTAAAAGAATGAAGTAGAAAACTGAACTCCAAGTGACTTGGCTGTTAACATCTTTGTAGTATCTATGACCAAATCCAAATAAATTCCTCTTCCTGCTCATTTTGAAAGAGAAAAACACCTAACCATTCCCTTATTGCTGTTTGCTTGGTCCTGAAAATGAAGTAAAATCAAATGAAGTAAAGTGTGCAGCTAAATAGAAGAGATAACAATGGACAAACTGTGAGTCAGATAGGAAGACTTTAAAAAGACTGATGATATGTTCTTGCATTGCTATTTCTTTGTACTTCACAGAGAATGCTAAATTTTTACAAAAAGTCAGGAGGTTTTGAAACCACACAGAGAAACATTCCTTGGAAAGGGGAACTCTTCAATGGTCTAAGATTACAGATCCTTGAATTGGAATGGTATGCAGCTGAGTTTTCCATTCACAGTTCCAGGAAAAATGGGATTTTTTTCCCATTAAAAATACTGTTATTTAGTTATTTTGAAGTATACAGTACATACATGCTTTTTTCCCTAAACCACTAAACTTCATGTGTAGCACACATCTGAGTATTTTTTAAACTTCCCTATTGAATTTAGATCAGATTTAGGAAGAATTTTATCTTAAATACAGACTACAATCTAACGCATCTTTCACATGGCTCACAAAGCACCTAAATTTACTGTGTATTTTTTGAGAATGACTCAGCCATTTGTATTTGTAATAATAAAATCCTCAAAGCCACTGTAGACAAATATTGAAAAGGCTGAACTTTCTAAATAGTTCAGTAATCACTTTATGCTGATGGAACTTAAGTCTTGGTAGAAAAGTGAAAGTGCTTTAAGACTTTTTTAAAATTTTAGTTAAATGGAACACAATTAAATCACTGAACTGTCAGCTTTCCTTTCTGTTTTGGCCAAATCAGTGTGGGCCAAGGTAAGTAGCTTAAGATATCTGAATCTGTTTCTTTTCTAATAAAATATGGAAAATACTAATAGCCAAACTGAAAGCACGGGGCTCTGAAAGAAAAACATTAAATTCAAAATTACAAGAAGAAAGAAAAACGTACTAACTCGAGTTGGGGAAAGTCCACGGGTAGCCTGGCATCACTGTGGCAGGATTCTAACTCAAACAATGTCCTTAAGGATTCTGTCATTCTCTAGACCTTGACCTTCATTTTTTTTCAGTAGACCACCTGATGGGACAAGGTGACTTCCAACAACCCCAGAACCAGAACCAATCAGAGAATTAAGCTTCTCCAATGTTGGAGCAGTAATCCTATCATTGATTGACAGTGACTCCAACTAACATGGCTTGGGTATTGTGTTTATTTCTGCTTCACTCCTTGTAATCAGGCAAATATAAGTTTTCACTAGTCAGGTCTAGGCTGTATGCTCACCTGTAAGTTGAAGATGGAGTCAGTTCCACCCCAACAGTAGGGGTTTGAAGGTAAGTTAGGTGTAACTTCCCATAGAAAACAAAGATAACAGGAGTACATCACAATGGCCTAATAAAGATAGTACATATACATAAGCTGTATGAATTAAAGAGACTCTTGACCAGATGTTATTTAATTAGAATACCTCTGAAAGGATTTTACTTTGTTCAGTAATGACATTGAGTTGTACAACTCTTGGAGTACATTTCCATTCCAAAATCTTTTCTACACTAACGGTGGTAAATTTCCATGATTCTGATTCCAAGAGAAAATAATACCAATTATTATCTTTATCATAAGAGTTTGAATTCCTCTACATGAATAAAGTAAATATTGGGAGATTCAAATGACAAAGTATCTTACCTGAGAGCAGAGAACATTATGACCTTAGTTTGCAATTATACGATAAATACTCTGTGATCAGATATCTGCATGAGAGAACACGTTTTGATTCTTGTATTATATAGTTGTCACTTGAACTCTTAAATGGGCTAGCTCTGCTTTTCAAGTGTTATTGACACTAGCAGGATGATCCACTCCTTGAGCTTTCTTCCCTAGCGCATGCAGGGTTTGAGTGTATCATCTCCTTTGCACTGGGATGAGACCATGCAACTACAGCTGGTCAGTGGATATGGGTGGAAGAGGTACAAGTCAACCTAAACCTGTCTCTTCGATTCTTCAGTTATGTTGCCTAATGAGACATCCTCAGATGCTTTCTAAGACAGCAAATTTCCAAGATTGCAGGAGTCTGAATATCTGAGATAACAAGAAATCTGTCAAAAGGAACTACCAGACTCCACAGGGGAATGTTACAAAGTGAACGAACTTTTATTATACAAGGATTCGTGCTTGGATTTATTTTAACATATGTAATACTGTGCAAAAGCTTGGAACAAGATATAATTCTACTCTAAAATGCAATGCTTCACATCTTGTCAATTTACACAGAAGTACATAAACTGTTAGGAGTAGCCATTGATTTAATCTCAGGCAATCTGAAAAAAAAAAAACCTCTCTCAATCTTTCACAAACTCAGGAAAATAATATTTGAAAAAAATAATTAAATTTTATCCCTTCATTTGTTCCTTTTTACCTGTATCATATAATTTACATGGGTCAAGTTTATCAAAAGCTTACTATGTAGAGACTGGTGGCATGGTATTACAAGTTAAACCTCTGGCTGTGGTGCTGGCGTCCCATATGGGCACCAGTTCAAGTCCCAGATGTTTCACTTCAATACAGCTGCCTGATACTGAACTGGGAAAGCAGTAGAGGATGGCCCCAAGCGGGAGACGAAGAAGAAGCTCCTGACTCCTTGCTGCAGATTGGCCCAGCTCTGGCTGTTGTGACCATCTGGGGAGTGACCCAGCAGATGAAAGAACTTGTTCTCTGTTGCTTATTTCTCTGTATCCCTGCCTTCCTTTTTTCCCCCTTTTTTCAAATAAAGATATATTAATTGATTTTTTTAATGAAGATTTTATAGAGAAGGAGAGACACAGAGGGAGAGATGTCTTCCATTCACTGATTCACTCCTCAAGTGGCCACAATGGCTAGAACTGAGCTGATCTGAAGCTTGGAGCCAGAAGCTTCTCCTGGGTTTCTCATGTGGGTACTGGGGCCCACAGCCTTGAGCCATTCTCTGCTGCTTTCCCAAGCCATAAGCAGAGAGCTAGATTGGAAGTGCAGCAGCTAGGACATGAATTGGCATCCATATTGGATGCTAGTGTTGCAAGTGGACGATTAGTATGGTATGCCACTGCACCAACATTTGTAACTGCCTTTCAAATATTTTTTTTGAATCCTTAAAAAGGCTTACTATGTACTACATGCCTTCAGACAGCATGTCCAATGGAATCTTCCCCATGGAGCCTGCAAACTTACGCTCCAATTCCTTATTTTGATGAACACCACCATCTACCTAATTTCATGAACCCAAAGTCTAGGATTTCCTTCTGGCCAAGTCCTACATATCTTACGTTAATCACCTCTATCATCCAGATCATCTTCATCTCTTACCTAAAAATAAACGTGTTACTTGTTCTCTTATTCCAGGCTTGCTCCTTACCCCAAATTCACTTTGTTAGATAGACTAATTATTACAAAATGCCTTATAGTATAAAATCCTTCAGAATCCTCTTGTTACTCTCATGCTAACCCAGAGTGCATACTATAGCTTACAAGGCTCTTTAGGGCCAGGCCTTTCTCTCCACAGCCTACCTCTTGGAACTGCACAAAACACAGAGAATCCAAATATTTTTTACTAAGAAAAATTGCTATCCATCTCGAACCCAACCAAGATGAAACTTTTGTCAAATTCAGACACAAAGTCTAGTCTACATGTTTGCCATGGGCATCTCTTGGCCATCCCTTTGGCCTATGGGCAAGCAAGTCACATGATCTGCATGTGGAAGAGCAAACACATGCCAGAGGACCATGTGGTCTCAAGAAGTGCTCCCTGTAGTATGTGGACCAGGAAGCACTAGCTTCTGGGTATCCAGAGCCTGCTCTAGACTAGAGGGAGGGAGTCAAGCTTCAGGCAAGAACATCTGATAAGTATCATATATTCCTTCCCTCATGTGGAGATTTATGACAGAGGGAGACCAGCTTTAGGCCAAGGGACCCTCTTACTTGCCTCTGAAGACAGTATTTCTCTGTATATTCCCACCCAAAGCAATCACTATTCTGATTCATTCTGATAATTTTCTTCCTCTTTTATTTATGTAACTTTTCCTTTCTATGTTGCTAATATTCATACATACTGGGATGTAATGCTGAAGTCCACTCATTGTGACTACTTTAAATAGTGTCCTCTTGGAAAAATCAGTTTATGTTTGCACTCTCTTGGTCAGTTGCATTTAGGTTGATCATAGAATTTTGTTTGTAATGGTGTTGCTATACATATCCTTACGTGTATCCCTGGTGTATAAGTGCAAGATTTCTGTTTTGGTGTTTATCTAGGAATGAGTTGCTGAATATTATCTCTTGCTGGAATTCACAACTTCTGCTCATAATTGTGATTTTATATTTTTAAATATTTATTCATTTATTTTGAAGAGATGGTTACAGAGAGAGAGAGAGAGAGAGAGAGAGAGAGACCTTCCATCTGCTCTTTCCTCTCCCCAAATGGCTACAATAGCTGGGGCTGAGCAGGACAGAAGTCAGGATCTAGGAACTCCATCCTGGTAGCCTATGAAGGTGGCAGAAACTCAAGTACATGGAGTTATCTTCAACTGTTTTCTCAGGTGCATTACCTGGGAGCTGGATTGCAAGTAGTCAAGACTTGAACAGGTGCTCACATGGGATATTGGCGTAGCAAGCGTGAGTTAACCTGCTGCTCCACAATGCCAGCCCATGTTTTGATATTTCAAGTATGTAGGGAAGTTCTTTTTGTATTATCTTTTACCTTGAGTTATGATCCAACAAAATTTACTCTTAAAAACCTCCTCTTAGAAATTCATTCAAGACTATTATTGCTGAAGCATAATAGTCCTTGTATTAAAAAAAAAAAACTTTATTTGTTTGAAAACATGGCAACAGAAAGAGAGAGAGAAGGAGAAAGGAAAAGATGGAAAGAGAAAGATCTTCTGTCTATTTGGCTACTCACTAAATGCCCACAACAGCCAGAGCAGGCCAGGCCAAATCCAAGAACCAGGAACTCCGTTTGGATTGCCCACCCTAGTATTTGGGTCATCACCTAGCTCCTCGAAGGTGCAGGCAGGATTGGACACAAAGATGGAACTTTATCTCTTTTAGTCCAAAATGGTATATAGGCATCCCAAGCAATGGCTTAACTTGTCGTACCATAAAATCTACCCCAAGGCTTGCTGTTGTCTAAATATAGCATCAGTATTTATAAGTGCTCCATTTATAGTTTAGAACAATGTTCAAGTTCATTTATGTTACCATAAGAAAATATCATAGGCTGGACAATTTATAAAGTGTAGGAAATTGTTTACTTCTCGAAGCTGGGAAGACAAAGATCTAGATGCCAGCAGATTTAGTGTCTGGTGAGGGCTTGTGCCTCACTGATGATGTGCTTTGTGTGTCTTCACAATGCAGAAAGAATGGAAAAACAAAACAGGCCACAGTAGGCCAGCACAATAACTCAATGGCTAATCCTTCCCTTGCAAGTGCTGGGAACCCAAACGGGCATTGCTTCCTGACCCAGCTGCTCCACTTCCCACCCAGCACCCTGCTGTGCTTTGAAAGCAACAGAGGATGACCCAAAACCTTGGGACTTTGCATTCATATGGGAGACCTGGAAGAAGCTCCTGGGTCCTGGCTTTGGATCAGCTCAATTCCAGCCATTGTGGCCACTTAGGGGAATGAACCAGCAGAAAGAAAACCTTTCTTTCTGTCTCTCCTTCTTTCGGTAAATCCATCCTTCCAACAAAAAATAAATATTATTTTTTTAATGGGTGGGTCTTCATTTAGCTTCCTCCAGATCTCTTATGAGGCACTAACCTATTTATGAGGACAGAGTCCTTGGGAATTAAATGCTTCCTCTAAGGTCTCCCTTGCTACTACCACAAACACAGAGTTTCAAAAGCAATTTTACATGGGACACATTAAAATTGTACCATGTATAGTTTCCTATTTTTGGATGCAAAATTTTGCATATGTCCATTTGGTGAAGTTTCTCAGTGATGGTGCAGAGCTCTTCTATAGCCTTGCTTAGAAATAGTGGAGCAGCATCTCAGAAATCAAGGGTAGTTTGATTAAACCTCTCACTATGGTGGTAGATTGTCATATACTGCATCTGGATATTTTTTTTTTACTTTTACAGATTTTTTATTTTTAATAATACAAACAAATTCCATACATTTCTACCTCTATTTATGCATTTATTCATGATACAGTTTCACAAGCTCAGGGATTTCTACTTCCACTTTCCCCTTCCACCTGCCCCCAGTTCAGATGTTTTGAGGGTATTAAACTAGATGTATGATGTTTAGAATTGCTGCAGTTCACCCATGTGTGGGAAGAAAGAAATATCTGCTTAGATTCCCCTGCAGATGCTTGCCTCAACATATCTGACAGCCACACAAGTTTTTGTTGTTGTTGTTGTTACTACTTGCCTCACTTCATCCCATCTCATTATAGTCTACACAACATGGTAGACCTAATTTTTTTTCTCAATTTTTCTCTTTTCCCTGTATCATATAAACCTATGTGATACTGGTTTACAAAGAATACTGGCAAGGATGGCCCAGATAGTGTCTTTAAATTCATCTAAGAGTCAGACACATATTTTTATGTCCCTGACTTTTGTCATAATTAGAGTCTACCTTGGATATCCACTGCTCAAGCAAGATAAGCTACATTTGGAGCACATCCAGGCACAATCTACTTTTTGGAGCAAAGCCCAGGTAGACAACGCAGTTCTACATAAGCTGACCCACAGAGGCATGAGCAAGGAATGTTTACTATTGCATGCCACTGAGATTATGTGGCAGCTGCGCAGCAAGAGCTGGCTGACATACCGTGTCCTGTGCTCTTCAGTGTGTCTTGTAAAAGAATTTTTAAAGAATCCAATCACAAATCTTTATGAGTCTAATTCATTGAGAGGTATTGGCATCGCCGATATATTTTGATGTGACAGCCATCAGTACAGTTCAATGAAGTGACTGATTACTAATCTAATTTAACTTCCACCTCAAGTAAATCCTGAGACAAGGATTTGGATATGAGCTGCAAATTGGAAAATTTCATGGGTAGAGGTACTGAGAAAGGGCAACTGGAAAAAGAAACAAAGGAAGCTAAAAGATAGCAAAATATGCATATGACCATCTCTGTGTTGAATGAAGTCTGTTATAGATCAACCTGTTTGATGGGAAGCTAAAAGAGATATAACAGAATGATAGTTCCACATAATATATATGTGGCTGTATTAATTTGCTTTAAGAAAGATGCCACAGGGTCTGGTGCTGTAGCCTAGTGGGTGAAATCCTCACCTTGCACACTGCCAGGATCCTATATAGGCACTGGTTCCAATTCCTGCAGCTCCGCTTCCCATCCAGTCCCTCTACTGTCGCCTGGGAAGGTAGTCGAGGACGGCCCAAAGCCTTGGGATCCTGAACCTACATGGGAGACCCAGAAGAGCCTCTGGGCTTCTGGTTTTGGATCGGCTCAACTCCAGCCATAGAGGCTGCTTGGGGAATGAATCAATGGACAGAACATCTTCCTGTCTGTCTGTCCTCCTCTCAGTATATCTGACTTTACAATAAAAATAAGCAAGTCTTCAAAAAAAAAAAAAGATGCCACATACAGCACAACCATTGTGACTAAGACTGTAACTTGATCACATTGGCACTAATCCACTGAAATACACCACTCTCTACCTCTGTTTGTCTTAGAAGTCATGGTTCCTACTTCACTTCTGATTCTAGTTTTTGGCTAATGTACATCTTGGGAGGTAGCATAGGATGACTCAAATGTTTGGATCTCTGTCTTTCCTGTGAATGACACAGACTGAGTTTTTAGATTCTGGCTTCAGCCGGGCCCAGTCCTGGCTCCTACACACATTTGGAAGGTTTCTGTGTCCATCTCTTTGGTTCTGTCTCTTTTCAAGTAAAATGAAAATGAATTTTTCTTAACTCATCATGATGAGTTAAATAGGGAAACTACAAAAAATAATACTTCAACATTCTAAGTCTTTAAGAGTATTATGTGCTATTTTGGCTAGTGAAAGAAAAAAATGCTAGTTTCCAGGGCTTCTACCTTGTCTTTCGTATTATAATGTCACTTAGCCCACAGATTAAAGAACCAATGATATCCTTACAACAGATATATATATATTGCATACTCAGAGACTGGGCTAAGATAAATATAGCTGAATGTATGGTCCCAATGTGATATTGATGTGGTCTAGAATTCCATTTATTGCTAGTTTTCCATATATCCCCAGTCTAACTGGGGAGCTATGATGGCATTGTGGGTTTTCTGGTATCAGTGAGTCAGAACTCAAGTCCATTATTTATTGCTAATTCAGTCCAGAATGTTACCCAGTTCTATCTTCTGGAACCTTGCTTTTACTAGTGTTCTTGCATTAGGTACTCCAAAAATTCTACTTGAGATAAGAAGTAGAACATTAGTTTATTAGAAAGGCTTGAGGTATGGGAAAGTGAGAAAAGATTATTAGCAAGCTAGAGATGAAGATAAAGGATGAGCTAATGAGGAACCTGACTGATAGGCAGCTGGAGCTTATTTTCCTGAGAACCCTCCAAGAGTCTGCCCAAATCACACCTAGGATAGTTCCAATGAGGGCAAGGAAGATGAGATTTTGATTATCCAACCCTCATCTCAGTGGTTGAAATTTGTGCATAGGGCTATGTCTCAGGCATCGTTTGTGCATAGGGCTATGTCTCAGGCATCGTTTGTGCATAGGGCTATATCTCAGTCATCATTGTGTGTGGAATGTATGTGCTTTTATAGGCAGAGAACACTCAGCCAGAGCAGGGCAGCTGCATCAAAGCAACAAGACATTGCAATACATGACATTTTCCACCAAAGCCACCGTCAGAAATGGGAAGAACTGAGCTTGGTCTTCAGGTGGAAATGCAAAGGTCCCAGATGCCCGCAAAAACCTTGAAAAAGACCAAAATGAGGAGACTAAAGCTACTTAAAATCGGCAGTTAGAGTAATCAAAACAGTGTGGTACTGTCCTCAACAGAAAGGTATCAGTGTTACAGAACAGAATCCAGAAATAGACAAACTCAAAACAGTTGATCTTTGACAGAAGGAAAATGCCATTTAGTGGAGAAGGAATTGTGTTTTGATAAATGGTGCAAAGATGATCAGATATTTGTACAAAAGTTTCTCAACTTTGACCTATACTCTACAACCTCATTTAAAAATTAACTCAAGTTTACAATCTAAACAATTACATAGATCTAGACAAAAAACAAGAATCTTTACATTTACATTAGACAAAGATTTCTTAAATGATACAAAAAGCTTTATCTAAAACAGAAAAAAAAAAAAAAAGATTGTGTTTGTTTCGGGCCTGGTGAGTACTTGGATGGGAGACCTTACTAAAATTTAAACTTTTTCTTCCAAAGTGAATGATAACTAAGCCATAGACAAGATTAAAATAGTTGTAAATTGGGCCCAGCGCGGTGGCTTAGCGGCTAAAGTCCTCGCCTTGAATGCCACCAGGATCCTATATGGGCACCAGTTCTAATCCCAGCAGTCCTGCTTCCCATCCAGCTCCCTGCTTGCGGCCTGGGAAAGCAGTCGAGGACGGCCCAAAGCTTTGGAACCCTGTACCCATGAGGAGACCTGGGAGAAGTTCCTGGCTCCTGGCTTCAGATCAGCTCAACACCAGCCGTTGAAGTCACCTGGGGAGTGAGTCATCAGATGGAAGATCCTCCTCTCTGTATATCTGACTTTGTAGTAAAAATTTAAAAAGTCTTTTAAAACATATTTGTAAATCATGGACCTAAAAAAGAATCCCTATACACAATACAAAAATAATTCTCAAAACTCAGTATTGAAGAAAAATTGACTCGGTTTTTAAAACACAAAGCGGATCAACAAATATTTCATCAAAAAGTATGTAGACAACAAATAAGCATATTAAAAGATTCTCAGTACCATTAAGAACTGGAAAAACGCATGTTAAAACCACATTGTGATTCTGCTGCATGCCTGTTATAATGGCTAGAATTAAAGAGATCACCATGGCAAGTGTTGTCAAGGATGTGGTGAGGCAAGAACGCTCATAAATTGCTAATGGGGATGTTTGAAAACATTTTAATAGTTCCTTAAAAAGTTGAATATAAACCAACAACATTTCACTCCATTTATTTGCCAAAGAAACGGATAGATTCATCCACAGCCCTACACAGGATTGTTCACAGTAGCTGGTCTTGGATAATAATGAAAAACAGCAAACAACTGAAATGTTCAACATTTCATGAGTGGTTGCAATACAGAATACAATCTGTAATTTAAAAAATGAACTATTACTGCATGCAACAGCATGAAACAATTCTTTATTTCCATGGCAAATGCTTGCGAATGTTCTACATTTCCTAACGTATGAACAAATTCATCCCATGATAAAGTAGCCATCATTTTGTAGTACTTATACAGTCAACACCAGAGATCAGCAAACATTTAGAGTAAAGGGTCAGATGGTAAATATTTTAGGCTTTGCATTCCAGATGGTCATAGCCACAATTACTCATCTCTGATCTTGTAGAATAAAGGTAGTCATGGATAATGCATAACTAAATAGATGTTACAGCATTCCAACAAAAAGAAAGATTATTTACAGAAACATAAAGTGAGTGGATTTGGCCCTCAGAATGTAATTTCCTTACCTCTCATTTAGACATTTAAAATTGGTGTCAAATTTTCTACCTTTCCACTATTTGATGTATTGAATACGAGTCCAGTTGGCCATTTGCCTAACCCAATTTTCTGGATTGAACAGGATTTAGCTTCCCAAAGTCACGCAGATGTTTAAACCCCAAAGTCTTATGTTAACACTTAATGGATTAGTATTAGAGGCTGACGTATTAGGGTAGTGGCCTGCTCGGGCTATGGAGGTGGGGCTTTGGAGCTTCCTGATCAAATCATGGAGCTTCACAAGGAAAGACCACATGGAGAGTGGAGGAAGGGTGTGTCCCCCATTTTTCTCCCTGACTCTCCTTCTGGCCTCATCGGTCTTGTGTTGTGAGCTTTCAGAACTGAAAGCTAAAATAAACTTTCTTCCCTCTGAAGTTGATCCTCTCTGGCAATTTGTTAAAGAAAAAAAATACTACTAATAAGCTACAAAAACATCAATCATCCTGAATCATAGCAAAGGCCTGAATGAACTCAGCCATCTCTGTGGTGTCAGGAAGCTTGAACACACAGAGCTACCTGCAGACCTTCCAGTGAGCACATTATTTATTCCACAGAGTGTTCAAAGCCCAGAGAGCCAGGTGTGTGGTGCAATATATTAAGCCTCTACTTGAGATGCCTGTGTATCATAGTACTCACCTCCACTTCCTAATCAATTTCCTGTTCACTCACCTGAAAAGCAACACATGATGTGCCAGGTACTTGGGTTTCCACCACCCTTATAGGAAACCCCAATGCCTGTCACACACTGTCTTTCAAATGAATCTGCATTTTTTGAAAAGCATGAGAATGTGGTGCATTAAGTGTCTCTACAATATTCTTTGTTGTCGCTCCTGTCCTTACTTTGGCACTGTGGTGTTTATTTCTATTCTACTTGAACAAGAATAGCCGTGGGACTATTGTATCTAAAAGAATCTGATGCCCAAGTATCTATGTAACTGTGTCACATAATACAATGTAATTACTGAAGTTAAATAATAAATAATTAAAAAAAAAAAAAAAAAAAAAAAGAATCTGATGGAAGTGATGCTGTGTCTAAACCTTAAGAATGCCTTAGACGTTTCTGATTATCCAATTTTGGGTATCCTGAGCCACTGTGTAAGTCATCTGCTTACCCAACGAGAACAGTGCAATGGAAGATCACATGGTGAACACAAGAAAAGAGCTGGAGTCTCTGAGATTGCAGAAAGAGAGCAGCCTAATGAAGCCAGGTTCTGAAGCCCTACTCAGCCTTGCTGTCATCCCTGTCTAGGCAACAGCTGAGCCACCTAACTGCTGACCCAGCCAACACTATGTGCCACAGAATGACCAAATGGCCTCAGTTTGAATGAAAAGATATTAGTAAGTTACTGACTCTCAAAGTGGGTTCTATGAGGTTATATAGATGTCCCAAATAAGAGCAAAGCAGTTTCCATGTTTAAATAAGATTAAAAATCCTTTAGTGACTCAAAATCAACCTTGTGGTATAACAGTTAAGCTGCCACTTGGGGCACCCGTATCCCATGTCAGACCATCTGGGTCTGAGTCCTGCCTCTGCTTCTGCTCCTGATCCAGGTTACTGTTAATACCCAGGAGGCAACAACTATAGACTCAACACTTCCCTCCTGCTCAGGTGGAAGACCGGGATGGAGTGTCCTGGCTCCCCGCTTTGGCCTGGCCCAGCCCTGGCTGTTCTAAGCATTTTTTGATTCAGTCAGTAACAGACCTCTCATGCTCTCTCTTTTTCAGCCTTTCAAATTTAAATTTGTTTGGCATATTTTAAATAGGATTTCTCTGTATATTTATTTAATCATTAACATTATGCACAAGACTAAAGATATAGAAATGTTATATAACTTTTTAAAAATACCTTTTGATCAATTTGAGAAGCAGACTCACAGAGAAAAACAGACTTTTTGATCCATCGACTGTTTCACTCCCCAGATGAGACCCTCACAATCCAGTGCAGGATATACACAAACATAGACAATTATAGGGGGCGGGGGAAACAAGTCTTTATGGGAGCACAGAGGAGGGGAAGTCTCAACAGTACTTTCTAAAAGTTTATGGACTAATGAAACTGAAAGATAAGCATACTGTGGTGCAAAAAAATTTGAAATTCACATTAAAATTTTTTGATAATACATATTTGCATAAAATTTTTGAAGATCTTTGACATATCTGATTTTACATTTTTTGTACCAAAATGCAACTGTCTTCTAGTTTCATTTTGCATCAACTTCTTGAGGTACTCTTGTATTTTAGCCTTGAAAGTGGTGATGGGGTTTAAGGAAGGGTAGTACGAAAGGCCTCTCAACTGAGCAGTAAAGCGTGGATCAAAACAGAGCAGGATGAGTTAGTATCTTACAGGAACACCCTCTGGGGTGAAACTGAGTCCCATCCTCAGGGACACAGGTTGCTCTGCCTGACTGTAGCAGAGAGCAGTGGGGTGCCAGTCCATGAACTCAGGATAAGCTCTCCAGCTGGAGGAATAGCTGCCTTAGAAAACACTGGTTTGCAGGCCACTTCTGTGTTGTACAACAGTGATATGCTCTGAATATTTCCTTGTAAGTGGAGTATTTAAAATATGAACATCGTGTTTCTAATAAAGTTAAACATGCATCTAAGCAATGACCAGACAATTCTATTCTCCAAGAAAAGTGAAAACACATGTCCACACAAAGACTTATGTAAGAATTGTTGAAGTAGCCTCATTCTTAAGTCTCAACTGGAAATAACCCAAGTGTCCATCAATAACAGTCTAAGTTAATGCATTGTGGCATATTTGTACAATAAAATAGCACTCAGTTATAAAACAGAACAAACTACTGATACACATAACAATGTGGTTAAGCCTCAAAATCATGCTGAACAAACAAGGGAAAAACAGCAGACTACTCTCTGTGCTATGCTATTTATATGAAGTCCAAGAGCAGGCAAAATACATTACGGGAACAGAAATCAGAAAATGACTGCTCTGGGTATGAGAATACATAGAAAGTAAGAATTGTATAGGAAAGGGAGAAGGGGGACTTTCTGGAAGGTGGAATGTTCTTGTTCTTGTTTTTTTTTAACCTCTGTCTTAATTTTAGATTATGCTTATATACGTGTGTGTTCAAAACTTGCTGACCTGAATATGATGGCAAATGCATTTGATTGAGTGATGAGGGTACTTCAATTTGAAAATCATTTAAAACAGCAACAGGAATAAGGCTTTCAGGATTCTGAAGGCCACAATACAGTTTTGTTTCACCATGATAAACTTGTTCAACTGGAAACATTATATAGTGCAATTTAAAGACAATATTTTCAAATGCGCGGAAGAAAAACACAAAAAGGTATGAATATGATATTCACAAAGTTAATAAAATATGAATACTTCATTTTAACTGCGATGTTTTGGAAATTTTTAGCTAAAAAAACCTGAAAAATTAATGATTCCTAATTTGAATATATTTAAAGAGAATTGCTTTGGTACCTATAAATTAATTTATCATAGAAAAGAAAGAAAATCCAGATTAAAAATTGAGAAACTATGAACAAAAACTGAGTGATAAATTCAGTAGAAATTATTCTGACATTAAAAAATAAATCTCACCAAATGTTTTTCCAATATTTCCAAGAAAAATACATAATTAAGAGAAAGAGATAAGTACTCAATAGACTCTCTAGCCTTAAAATATTCAATTAATGAGGAGTTATCACAAAAATTCGCTAGAAAATATTTAAATTTCTTTCAAATTTGATAAACAATATTGACATTGACAGAGATAAAATCAAAATCATGATACCCTATCATGAAAAGGACACAAAAGAAAAATCTGTGTAATGATTGTCATCAATTGAGTGCATAAAATTATTCACAAATAAGAATATTTGCTGTATCTTGAATTCATATAACTCTTACAGCTCATATATGACAATCCAACTGAAGAGGGGCTGGCTAATCCTTAGCTTGCAGAATTGGTATCACATATGGATAATGGTTCAAGTCTCAGCTGCTTCACTTCCCATTCAGCTCCCTGCTGTCCCCTTGGAAAACAGTAGAGGATAGCTGAAGTCCTTGGACTCCTGCATCCACTTGAGAATTCCAGAGGAAGTGCCTGGCTCCTGGGTTTGGATCAGCTCAGCTGTAGCCCTTGCAGTCATTTGCGAAGTGAACCACTGAATGAAAGATCTCTCTCTGTCTTTCCTCTCTGTAAATCTGCCTTTCCAATAAAATAAATACATATTTTTTTTAAAAAAGAAAGAGTCTGGCACAGTAGTCTGGTGGCTATGGACACTAGTTCTAATCCCAGCTGCTCCACTTCCCTTCCAGCTCCCTGCTTCTCTCTGTAAATCTGACTTTGCAATACATAAATAAATAAATAATTTTTAAAGTCTTTAAAAACATAATAGAATGGGGCCCGGCGGTGTGGCCTAGCAGCTAAAGTCCTCACCTTGAAAGCCCCGGGATCCCATATGGGTGCAGGTTCTAATCCTGGCAGCTCCACTTCCCATCCAGCTCCCTGCTTGTGCCCTGGGAAAGCAGTCGAGGATGGCCCAAGGCTTTGGGACCCTGTACCCGCGTGGGAGACCCGGAAGAGGTTCCAGGTTCCCGGCTTCGGATCGGAGCAGCACTGACCGTTGCGGTCACTTGGGGAGTGAATCATCAGACAGAAGATCTTCCTCTCTGTCTCTCCTCTCTATATATCTGACTTTGTAATAAAAATAAATAAATCTTTACAAAAAATAATAGAATGATGGACTTGTGACTATTGCTGAAGGATTATATAATTGTAATAATACAGGGAAAACAGTGTTCAGGAGATGAGGAGGGTGGAAAGGGAACTGTATCATGAAAAATAAATAAATAAATATTATTAAGCCTGGAATATTCTGAGTTTATCTACGTCCTTTCAAGAAATTTACACAAAAGTCTACATACAGCGTCCTATGCTCTATATTTCATTTTAACTTAGTAGGATTTGTATTCAGTGTGGTAGAAGTTATAGCAAGGCTGGATTGGATAAATTTTATTTAAAGTCAGAGAAAACCAGGCAAGTAGCCAAAGAGGCAAAGACTATTCCTTGCATGGGGAATTTATCTGATGTACTGTCCCCTCCAGCACTTTATATATTACATTGCCCATACTCAAGGCAATTACACATGTATTTGTAAAGCTCGTACTTTTTATAAGACTCAGAGAGAAGATGATCACAGGTTCAGAGCTTGAGGAATACTCAATCTAAATAAAGGTATGTGTCCATGCATAATGAGTCTTAAACTTAATTTTACAGTGCATCTTAAGAGAAAAAAATATAATGTCACAGTTAAGAATGAAAGTGAACATTCGTTGCGCAGAGAAAAGAAAGCACAGCAAATTTCGTGTTTTCAAAGTCTGGCAAGTGGCAGACCTCTGGTCTGGGCATCTAGATGCCTGTTAAGATACCTTCACCCCTCATTAGAGTCTGAGGCTCATTTCTGAGCTCCTGATTCCTGACTCCTGCTAGTTCAGACCCCAGGAGCAGCAATGACAGCTGAAGGGATTGGATTCCTGCCACGTCCATGGGAATCTGCATTCAGTTCCCAGCTCCCTGTTCCTGGCTTCTGCCTGGCCTGAGTCCTGGCTGTTGTAGAGAGTTGGGGAGTCCATCAGTGGCTCAAAGATTCCTCTGTTAGTTTATCTCTGTCTTTATCTGTGTGCCTCCTACTCTCAAAAATTAGGAAAATAAAATTCTGACAAAGAAGCATCACAAAATTCGAGGAAAATAACTTTTCATTATTCAACTGTTCATCTACACCTGTAATTCTACTTGTCCAGCATTTTGTTTGTATATTATTGACCTTAATAACAAGGGGCTAGCAATTGTGATGTACCAGGCTCTGCCATGGTGATACTATCCCATACGAGCATCAGTTCAAGTCTTTACTGCTTCACTTTCTTTCTTTTTTTTCAAGATTTATTCATTTTTATTGGAAAGTCAGACTTACAGAAAGAAGGAGATACACAGAGAAAGATCTTCCATCCACTGGTTCACTCCCCAAGTGGCCACAGTGCCCGGAGCTGAGCCAATTTGAAGCCAGGAGACAGGAGCATTTTGTTGCAAATGGTAGAACTTCATTCTTTTCAAAGATTTATTTATTCTTATCGGAAAGGCAGATGTACAGAGAGGAGGAGAAACAGAGAGGAAGATCTTCCATGCTTTGATTCACTCCCCAAGTGATTACAATGGCCAGAGCTGAGCCAATCTGAAGCCAGGAGCTTCTTTCAGGTCTCCCACGTGGGTGCAGGGTCCCAAGGCTTTGGACCTTCCTTCACTGCTTTCCCAGATCACAAGCAGGGAGCCAGATAGCAGTCAAGACCTCCAGGATTAGAACCGGTGCCCATATGGGATCCCAGCATATGAAAGGTGAGAACTTCACCCACTGGGCTACTGCACCAAGCCCAGAACTTCATTATGGCTGAGTAGTACTCCATAGACTAGATGAACCACAGTTTCTTTATCCACTTCTCTTTCACTATTGTAGATTGTGCTGCTATAAATATAGGATCATAGGCCACTGTCTCATATGCAGATTTCATTTCCTTTGGATATATTCCTAGAAGTGGGATAGCTAGGTGATATGATAGATAGTTTCAGTTCGCTTAGCACTCTGCATACCGGCTTCCAACGTGAGTGTACTAGCCTACACTCCCAAGAGCAATGAAGTAGGATATATTTCTCCAAATATTCATGCCAGCAGGTGCTGTTAGTAGGATTCTGAATGTAGGCCAAGCTGACTGGAGCTAGGTAGAACTCAATGTGGTTTTCATTTGTGTTTCCCTGATAGCTAGGGAGCCTGAGCATTTTTTTTTTTTCATATACCCATTAGCTTTGAATTTATTTCACTCATTTTTTGTGTTTTTGGTTTTTTTGTTTTGTTTTGTTTTGTTTTGCTGTCCTTGAATTTCTGAAGCTTTTTGTGTTTCTAGGGCTTTTTGCAACTCCCGAATCTAGTCCCCTATCAGTTGTGTAGTATACAAAGATTTTCTCCCATTGTGTTGGTTGCTTCTTCACTTTGTTGATCGTTTGCGCTGATGTTCAGAAGCTTCTTATTTTGGTGTAGTCCCATTTGTTTATTTTGTCTTAAACTATTTTAAAAGTTTTTTTCAATACCAGCATCTTATAGAGTGCTTCCTATGTTTTCCTCCAATAATTTGGTGGCTTCTGGGTGCAGATTTAGGTCTTTGACCCCTTTAGAGCTGATTTTTGTGTAAGGAAAGAAGTGGTTTAACAAAATTTATGGCAATATCACAAAGTGTACACCTGAGCCTTTGCTGAAAATCCACATTTTTCTTGAAATAACTTAGTTATCTACTTTTGTATTGCCTATCATGATACAGATAGTTTTGTAACAATTAAAAGTATCCATCATTTTAAGTGCTGATTTGCTAGGTTAAAGAAGTTGTTGCTTGTACAATTCTAAACAGAAATGGTAGAATTACCAGGCCATAGATTTGCTTGAAGAAACTGCCTGCTCAGGCGGTGCCATCGTGATCCTGTCCAAACAGATGTGATCCTATTTTTAAAGACTTCTGGGAAAGGGAGATTCCTTAACCTCCCTTAGCAACCCTTCGTGATGTTTAACAACACTTGCTGTCAGGGGTGTTGCTTCCCTGGGTCAGCCCTGGGCACTTTTACATTTCTGTGTATTGGTGTTTTTCCTTATTCTCTTTTCTTCCTTTAGTACTCATTTTGTTCCCTCACTTCTTTGCCCTTTCCAGCTACTTTTGTTTGCGGACACATTTGTTGTTTGTTTTGCAAATGAAAATGGAATTTAAAGTGACTGAAAGTAGAAGTTAAAACATGCAGAGCGCTGTTTTGTACATCATACACATTCAAGATCTGAAATGAATTTTAGCTTAGATTATATGCAAATAGTACATAGACATGTGGTAATCTTTTTAAAAGATTATTGATTATTTAGTTATTTAAGAATGAGGAGTGTGCAGAGAAAGAGGAAAAAAAAAAAAAGAAAGAAAAGAGATCTGCTGGTTCGTTCCTCAAATGGCCCCATCAGTCGGAGCTGGAGACTGCCTTCAGCAGCCAGGACTCCATCTGGGTTTCTAATGTGGGTAACAAAACTCAAGCACTGAGCTGTCATCCCCTGCCTCACAGGAAGCAGAGAGCTGAATCAGAAGCTGTGTAGTCAGGAGTTGAACCAACACTCCAAAAAGAGATATTGGCATCCCAAGCATAACCCTTTGAGCCATAATGGTTGCTCGAGACATTTGATATTCTAGCTCTACATCTATGTCTGTTAGACATTTGCAAACTTGTGTGAGTTAAAGACAAACGTCATTTTATTGGAAAACATTACATTAGTGGCTTGAGGATTTAAAAATAGCTATTGTGTTACTTGTGGTTTTAGCCTGTTGTAGTTGCTCTCCAAACTTGTACATTAGTTTCAAACTGAAGATAACATTTGAATACAGGTTTGAGCGGTGCTGAACATTTTGGGCAGAGCACATCTTTGATTTCTGCATTGTTAATTTAATGTTTGTTTCTGAACTCATATACTGTGTTATTGCTGAAACAGCAGCTCATGATGTCTCATATAAGAGGTATGGTTTGACAGGCATCAGGGAAAAAATATTTTGAAATACTTCTTATTATCAGATACTCAGCTACTTAAAATACTGCTGCTTCTGACTCATGTAAGTGGGCCTGTTTCTGTATGGACTCTCAAAATGGAAGCACTTTCAAGAATTATAAAACTTTAATCAGCGCATGGCAAGAAACTGGCGCAAGTCTTCCCAGACAAAGCACAGGGTGTCTGACAGAAATCCGGGAATGGAGGCTTCTAGAGCAATGACGGCCATACCTCTCAGTAGTTCTGAGTTGTCTTGGTTCAACTTCTGTTTTAGCTGTCAAGTGTATGGCCACTTTAGTAGAGTCAATCAAAGGGGTAAATGGTTACCAAGTAGGTTGTGAGAGGCCTGTAGTGTAGCCTCTGTTCTTGAACTTGACTCCTTGTTGAAATTGCTGGCTGGGAGATCCTGAGCAGGTTTGGTTGCGATTTTTTGTTATTTGTGTTTTACCTTCTCCTACCAACAGCTTCCTATCCATAAACACAGACATGGTCTCAATTGACCTGTTAATCATTCCTGGAAATTGGGAGCCCAGGATTTGGCTGTTTGGGGCAGCATTGTGGTCTCCTAAACTACAGCAGTGCTTGTACATAATCTTTCCATATCTCCTGGAGCCTGGAGAAGCATCAGTTAACTGCCCAAATAGTTGGGCTCCGGTCACCCAAATCGGAGACCCAAATGGAGTGCCGGGCTCAGTTGTGTGTGAATGAAACGATGGAAGCTTCCTTGCATTTTTTCTGCCTTTCAAAGAAGTAAAATTTTAGGGAGAAGAAAGTGCACCTGGATGGATGCTAGCGTGGTAGTATGGTATTGCCAGCACAGTGGAGTCCCTTTCGGGGCTGACGGATGAGCCGTTTCCTATCTTCATGTCACACACACACACACACACACACACACACACACACACACACACACAGAGTTGCATTCTCTCTCTTGCTTCTTCTTATAAAGGCACTGATCTCATTTATGAGGATTCCACCTTTGTTGCTAGTTACCCCCAAGGATCTCATCCAAATAACATTGTTACCTCATTTGTGATTAGATTTCAACAAATGAGATTTAAGTAACACATTCAGTCCATAACACCTATTAAGAAGACTGAATTTATAACCAGGCATTTTTGTTTAGCACTTGCTTCTTCTTCATCTATGCTATGGAATATTGTTTTCTCCGCCGTTAACTGTGTTCTCATTATCAGATGTGCTTTGAAACCAATAAGCTTGGGATATGTTTGGTCTATAAGCTAAGACATTGCTTGGGATGATTGGGTGCCTGGGTTTTTATCCTAGCTCTACTCCCAATTCTGGATTTCTCCTAATATACAGCATAGGAGGCAGTAAAGGATGCCTGAAGTCATTGGATTGCTGCTGTCCGCTGAATTGCTGGCTCCTGGATTTGGCCTGAGCCCTGGGTCCTCCTGAGGTTCGTAGGCACTGGGAGAGTGAACCAGCATATAAGCCAACTCTTACTGCCTGCCTCCATCTCTGCCTTTCAAGTAAAATAATTTTTTTTAAGTCTTTTGGTTTTTTTTTCTAGAACCTAGCATAACATTAAGAACAATAATAACAACATTAAAAAAAAGACTCCCAGATTTGTGTCACTTCCGTTCTTTAAAATGCCAGGTCCACATATGACTCTTAGGTCCGGTCTCTGTAAAGAGTGTGAAATAATGTAAAAGAGATCCGAATAAACTTAAAAAGTATGCAGATGGCATCCAGGATTGCGATAAAAACAAAAACAACATCGATTGCGACAATTACATGGCTGCACAAACTGAGAGAAAAATCTGCGTTGAGGCAGAGGAAACTTCAACAGAGCTGGCTGTGCCTTTCATGGCTCAGCGGGTTCTCAGCCGTCTCACCAGGTCTGCCAATCAAGAAGCTTAGGAGAGTGCTTTTTTGGCAAACAGTCTCTAACTACTTGTAATGAGGCAGATATCACCAGAGCATTTCAGAAACCAGGCACCAGCTGATAATCATGCATTTCAACTATTCGAAGTTTAGATTGGAAAGCTAAAGGTGATATATTATCTCATTTGGCAAATGATGGAATTTGTTACTGCATCAGAAAAAACCACCTTAGCCTCTGCAGTACAATTTTGGTTGCAAGTTGTCAGACATTCATCAAGTTTTTTGTTTTTCTGTTTGGGTAGCTGATTAATTTTGTGTCACATTTTACATTTGTTAAAACATAGGGGAACTAAAAAAAAAAAACCATAGGGGAACTAGAATATGACCTACACACACACACACACACACACACACACATACATTGTGGCTCCAAATAAAAACTTTTCTTCAGATGCCAAATAAATGTTAGCATGTTTATGTTGCTTAAATAATGTATTATTGAAAGCAATTTGAAACAGCAGACCACAGAAATCTCTCTAAGTAAATTTAGTGAGCTTTGACAACATGTCTGGGATTTGGGTACCATGTTGTTTTTATACAGTGAAAATGAACAGTCACCTAACAGACAAGTTCCCATGCTTGACTCACCTATTCCTGGAGACAGATAAGAAGCAGGAAAATATGTTGACTGATAAAGATATTGACACCAAGCTGTCTTTACATGTTCTTTACTGAGAAGCACATCAACTTATTTAAAGAACCTTGAAGAGGGTGCTGGCACAGTAGCACTTCCGGAAAAGCCGCCATCTGAGACACTGGCAGTCCATAGAGTTGGGTGGTTTTTTTTGTTTTTTTGTTTTTTGTTTTTTTTTTCATGTAAAAGCTGCAGAATGTTTTGGCTTCTGTGGCCCACGTGGGAGACCCAGATGAAGGTGCTGGCCTCTGGCTTCAGCCTGGCCCATTTCTGATCATTGTGGCCGTCAAGGGAGGGAACCAGCGGATGGAATATCTCACTCTGTCTTCCCTTTTTTCTGTAACTCTTTCAAAACAAACAAACAAAAATCTCCTTTTTAAGAGCCTTTAGTAGATGAAAACGTTGGTAACTGTGGCATTGACCACGGAAAGAAGAGAAACCACAATCGGTATGACAAAGTGTTTTCTAGTGACCAACCCCAATGTGAATGGAGCCATCATGATCATCCTCATCAGCACAGCTAGTCTACACTAAGCACACCCTCTGTGCCAGGCAATGGTCTCAGAACCTGTACCTGTCCTAATTCATTTCATCCTCTCAAAAATTCCATCGGGTCCATGCTTTTATTTGGCCTGTTACGGAGATGAGGCAATTGAGGTGACATACTAAAGAACAGTAGGAATTCCACAATATTGCAATGTTGGAGTTGCAAGAAGAAAACCAAACCTCGTCTATAATTCAATTTTTCAATTTACAGATTAAGAAATTTGGATCCAGATACTAGCGCCTTGCTCAGAGTCCCTTGAAACGGTAGCGGCTTGAACTGGTTGCTGCATGTTGCATGTGTATCTTTGGAAATGCCACATTGTACTCTACAAAGACATACAATTCCTATGAGACGACTGAAGTTAACAAAAAATAGTGGCTGATTGTGAATATTTGTATAAAAAAGTAGCATAGACTATGTTCTTACCGCATGCCCTTTAGTTCCAATATCAACACTGAAATATACACTGTTGTCTTCATTTGGTATGGAAATGAAAGTCATGATGATAAGGTACTTGGGCAGTTAACCCTTCAGCTACCTGAAGGTGTTAGATGTAGACCCTGTTCTGTCAGGAGGTATGCTGTAAAGATGCAGGCTTTCAATCAAGGCCGCGTGTCTCCTGGGGCTTCCTCTGCGCCAGGTGACCTCCTTCTGCTGTAAACAACTGCCTTTGAATCCGAAGCCTTGCCGAAAGCCAGAAGCAGCAGTTCGCAGACCCCTGCAATGATTCAAAAACAAAGCAAAATGAACGTTGAGGGTGTTTCATAAATAGGGGGAGTATACCTTGAAGGTTGCAATACATCTAGCGATGTAATCTTTTTTAAAAAAAGATGTATTCATTTTTTATTGGAAAGTAGGATATACAGAGAAGAGGAGAGACAGAGAGGAGACCCTCCATCCGATGGTTCACTCCCCAAGCAGCCACAGTGGCTGGATCTGAGCCAATCCAAAGCTAGGAGCCTCTTCTTGGTCTCCCACGTGGGTGCAGGGTCCCAAGGATTTGGGCAGTCCTCAACTGCTTTCCCAGGCCACAGGCAGGGACCTGGAGGTGAAGGGGGGACTGCAGGGTTAGAATCGGTGCCCATATAGGATCCCGGAGGATGCAAGGTGAGGACATTAGCCACTAGGCTACTGCACTGGGCCCCTGTGATGTTATCTTATTGGAAAATTAAACCAGAGTAAAATTGCCTTGATATTTTATCTTCTTTAAATTTTACTCTGGCCATTAGATTTAATATTTTTATAATATGCATTTTTCATTTTTTTCCAACATTTATTTTTATTGAAAAGTCATCATGCTGGATAGGAAGTAGAGCAGCCAGGACATGAAGCAGGACCCACATGGGCTCCCAGCAGCACATGCAAAGCAAGGACTTTAACCACTAGGCTACCATGCTGGGCCCACATTTCACATTTATTAAAAATGCTTTTGTTTAGCAAAAAATGAATGTTAAAGTGCCAATTAACTATTTTTAGCTTAGTTTTAACTTTATATGTGTATAAATAGATGAATATACTGGATAGGAATAGCTTTTTAAAAATGAGAAATGCTGGGCCTGGCACAGTACCTTAACGGGTAAAGTCTTTACCTTGATGCACCAGGATTCCATATGGTCCCTGCTTCGTATCCCGGCAGCCCTGTTTCCCACAGTTCCCTGTTTTTGCCTTGGGAAAGCAGTTGAGGACGACCTAAAGCCTTAAGACCCTGCACCCACATGCGAGACCCGAAAGAGGCTCATGAACCTTGGCTTCAGAATGGCTCAACTCTGGCCTTTGAGGCCACTTGGGAAGTGAGTCAGTGGACAGAAGATCTTTCTCTCTGTCTCTCCTACTCTCTGTATACCTGACTTTCCAATATAAATTAATACATAAATCTTTTAAAAAATGAGAAATGCCCACAAAATATATGCTAAAGATTACATATATTTTTATATTTATATACACAACTGAGATGTTATAGAATCATTAATTTCTTTCTACTTAAGCAATGAAAATATTACGCTCAAATTTAGCCAACATGATGAATACCACATTTTCCATTTAAAGGAGAAAAAGTGAAAAATTTAGATTTTTAGGAGCAAAGTAACTTCAGGAATTACTTCATTAAATGTGGGCGCTGTAATCTGAACTTGCGTCTACTATAAGAAGAGAAAGATACCCTTTACAGATATTCAGAAGACTATTATTTTTACTCCTCTACCCTGATAATACAAAGGAAATGCTAAGACAAGCCGGGGGTGGTAACCAAGGGCTTCATTTATCTGAAATTAGAAGTGCCCATAATGGGTTGGCAGGGCTGTGGGCAGCATTGTGTTTCCCGGCTCTCTCTAATTAGTCATAGAAAAATGTGAAGAACAGTACCCACATGATCCAGATTCTCTTTAGGATTTGCTACTTTAAAAACTATTTTCCTTTCTGTAGCATCAGTATGTATAATTATGCTTTCAGAAAGTCCTCTGCTTTGGCATTGTCTCCTTGTTGACCTGTCACCCAGTGGCAACTCATATTCAGCTTATTAGCTAAAGCTAGCATCTCACGAAATATTTTTAAATTAATTTACAGACTAAAGCAAAGAATCTTTATAAACAAAAAAATCTCGGTATTTATCTTTCCCTAGCCCATAAAGGTATTTGTTTCGGAGTGTCTTACAGTATCTCCTGGGACTTTCTCCTGCCGCCTCCCCATGGTTGTGTCCAGCCACAGTGGCCTTTCAGTTCCTTGTGGCCTAGATCTGCTCCTTGCCCTCAGGCTTCTGCACTTGCAGTTCCCTTTTGCTGTGACTGTCCCTATTCTCCATCAGTTCCCAGCCCGATGTCAAATCTACAGAGGTGCTCACTGCCCCAACACAGCTCCAGCCTACTGATTTTTGGTCTACCGATTCTCATATTTTTGTTCCTTTTTGTCATTTTTCACAATTTCAAGTTGTCCAACGTGTTCATTTATTTACTATCAGTTCTCCAGTGTGTATGTGAACCACCCACAGTTCAGAGGCCTCACCTGTCTTGTTCATGTCATAGCTTCTGTCACAAAACATTACCTAGAGCATAGATACTGACACTTTTAAATAAACACACCCCCCATACATATGAATGCCTTTAGTTCAAAACCAACCAAGGGCGGCAGAAGTTAAAATGCTAGTTACTTTCAGGGTATATTAACTTAAAAGGACATAGGGAGATGAGGCTGTTAGAAGTATTCTCCATCGTAATCCAAGTTACAATTACACATTCACACACCCACCTATATGCAAAAATTAGTTTTGAGAACTTACATTTTGTTCACGCTTGGTAGCCAAAAGTAAGAAAAATACTGTAATTTCTTGTCAATGTATTTCATTCAGGGCTGACCTATGCACACAACATTTGATGAACTCTGTGCCTTGGGTACTCACGTCAGTGACACCTAAGTGCTTGACAAAACAATCTTGGAGTGTTGGAAAATAATCATTGCTTTGAAAAACAAATACACGATCAACACAAAGCGAAAGGATATATACTGTTCCTTTAATACTTATCTGTTTTAACTATGGCCCCACCCACTGCAGTTGGGATGAAGTTTGAGTCTTCGATAGTTCCTGTTTTGGGAGGTTGTCTTCAGCATGGTGTTGCTGATGTGATAGAAGCTTCAAGTGGTGGAAGGTATTGGCAGGTTTTTTGGTCAACTAGGGGTATGTACTGGGAAGGTATTGTGGGACTCCAGTCTCTCTTTGCTTTCTCTTTTCAGATGTGACATCTTTCCACTACCATGACTCCACTCACTCTGAGGTTGTCCTAGAACCAAAAGAAAGAACACCGGCTCCTTGTGCTAGACTCTCCCAAAGTGTGAACTACATAAACCTTTTTCTTTACTCAATTAGCCTGCCTTAAGCACTCCAGTATAAGATGAAAAAGCTGGCATCAGAGGGACTTTGTGCAGCTAGGGGAGTCTCCTCCGTTTCAGGCCGGTGCCTTGGCTAATAGATAAAGCCCAGGAAAAAGAGAAAAGGAATAAAATAGGAAGAGAAGACCCAAGACTTTGTACCTCATGCAGTTCATTCTTTTTTCTTCTACTTTCTTTCTTTCTCCTTTTTTTTTTTTTTTTTTTTTTTTTTTTTAAGGATTTATTTATTTGAAGCAGTTAGAGAGAAAGAATCTTCCATCTACTGGTTTATTCCCCAAGTGACTACAATGGCCAAGGCTATGCCAGCCAAAGCTAAGAGCCAGAAAATTCGTCTAGGTCTCTCCAAGGGGTGGCATGGGTCCAAGTACTGTTGATTTTTTCAGGCCATTAGCAGGGAGTTAGATCAAATTGAAGCACAGCTGGGACTCGAACTGGCATCCATATGCAATGCCAGTGTTGCAGGTGGCAGCTACCTGCTATGTCACCACACTGGTCCCTCAGTACAAGGCACTCTCAGCACAGTCTCCTAATTGAAGATTCCACAAACTAGTCCAGGAAAAATGATTATAAAACAATGAGAGAGTGGCATTGTACAGAACAGTTTGTATGAATAATAAATCTTCATATATGCATCTACATATACAAGGATGCCCAATAAGAAATAACATGTTCAAAAGTAGTTCCTTTGTAATAACAAAACAATAAAAATTTTAACTATTTTTTGTGAGACACACACAGAGAGAGAGACAGAAAAAGAATTCATGTCTGATGATTCATTTCCTCAAAGAGCAACAAATTGGACTGGGCCAGGCTAACTCTCACCATCTGGCACTTCATCTGGGTCTCCTACAAGGATGGTGGGGACCAAATACTTGGTCCATTTCAGCTGCTTTCTCAGGTGCATTAACACAGAGCTGGGTTAGAAGTGGGGCAGTCAGGACATGAATCAGCACCCACATGGGATCCCAGCGGATGCAAGGCAAGGGCTCTAGCCACTAGGCTACCACACTAGGCCGGGAAATATTTTTGAACAGATTATAGATTTCCTGTCTCTTGTACAAAATATATTGCTGACTGTATTTGCCTCTTCTTGCCTTGGGTTCATGATGTACATTAAGAGTTGCAGGCGATATCTCGGCAGTTATTCAATTGTTGTTAGTGTAGACACAGCTAAGTAAACCCACCTTATTTCATATCTGCATATTTTGCCTGTCCCCTTCCTTACTGTGAGTATTCTCTTCAAGTTTGGAAATTATATTCTGTGTTAGCGCATCACCTCTTTGACATTTTACCATTAACTGGCTACTTTATTTTACACAGGGTTTCTAACCTACAGTCCAAATGACTGCAGAAACTTAGTGGCAGTATGTGACACTGTTTTGCTTTGATTTTATGTTCTCAACTCAGACTTCAACACCAGACCAAGGAAGGTCAACTCTACTACAGACCAGAAGCTGGACTGGGAATGAGACGGCTCACTGTTCCCAGAAATCCTACAAGCTTAAGGATAGAGAAAACAAGAAAAAGATTTCATCAGTAAAATCCAAGAACAATGCACTTTTTTCACTAAGATTTTTTTAAAATAAGATTTATTACTTTAGTTGAAAGAGTTACACGGGGAGAAATATTTTAAAGCTGGTAATGGGAAACAGGCTTTCTGGTTTCTGAGCACACAGTGTATAGAACTGATAAGGGCCACGTGTTAACCAAAGCCTCAGGTCTTGGCACCTGACTGCTGCCACTCACCCGCCCCTGCACACCCATTTCTGCAACATTGGAACTGGATGCCCTTACTCCCTCCCTCTTGTCCAGAGCCCTGCTAAGGTGTGGGAGGCGTCTCAATGTCCTTGAGCCCTCTCCCTGTCTGGCTGTGTTTTACTCCCTGTCTTCCTGTCTCCCACCCTGCCCTCCTCCATAGCCCCTGCTAATTTTTTTTTCCGATCAAAATTTTATGAGTTCAGATTTCAGTAACTTAAGGGTTGAAAGGAAACCCCGTCATCATTTGACTGAGGCCAAGGGAGAGGACAAGTCTGCCACCAGGACAGGCTCGGAGCTGGGGCTTGTACTTGTGCTAAAAGGGCCACTCACCTTGCTCCTAAGTCAGAAGCCTGGCCCCTTGTGGCGGCTGCCCACAGGCTCTGAGCCGAGGCATGATGACATCATCAGCTGCCAAAGATGTTGCTTTTGTGTTTGTCTCTCTCTCCCTCCCTCTCTTTTTCTCTCTCTCCATCTTTCTGCCTCCTTTATCCCTCAGTTGTAATCTACTCCTAGATCCCTAGGGTATCTGTGTTGGGGCTAATCCACGCGCTGGACCTCTTTGTCTCAACCCCCTCCAAACCCATTTATCATCATCATCCTATGCTTTGTCAAGGAAAATCAGATTTAGTTCTAAGCTAGCTGTCAGTCTAGAAAAGGCAATCTAATAAATTAATCTTTCATAAGAATGTAATGACTTATTAACAGCTTAGGATTCAGGAGTGTGTCGCTTGTAGTTAGCTTGCAAGAGAAGATTTTTACAGATGGCAAGATTTAATGTTAAGCAGTAACTGTGAAGTGGACAGCTTTCAGCCTTAGCTGATTGCAGAATTGGAAGAGGGTGGTACAACGGGATAGGATAGGATTGTGATTGATGTGAGACTCTTAAATTGCTAACATGGTATCTACATTTCCCTGTATCTAAGGCAGCACTTCAGGCATTAGTAATGCTGCATGGGCCCTATGCCTCTGGGCTGCTTCTTCAGTTTCATTTTTAAGATGATTATCCAGGAGGCATCACTGAACTCACAGGAAGATCTGATGCTCTCCAGAAGGCAAGAGGCTGCTTTTACTAGAGCTTGGGCTGCTGGAACTTGCAGCGTCTTTCATAAACTTTGGCCAGTGCTTGTCCCAAGGTAAAACAGAACAACCATTATCTGTCAGGTTTCTTGCGTTTGTTTGCTCTACCGGTTCCTGCTCCATTCCCTTCTCTCCGGTTTCTTATAGGCTGTGCATCAGCTGGACCATTCACTGGGACTTTTTTGTTTTTCAGGTTTATATTCATTTACTTGACAGAGGGGGTGGGGGAAGATGTTTCATTGGTTGGCTCACTCCACAAATGCCTGAAGTGACTGGGGCGGGGCCAGGAACCGAGAGCTAGGAACTCCACTCAAGGCTCCCAGGTGGGGATCAGCAACCCAAGAGCTTGGGCCACCATCTGCAGGGGCAGAGGTGGCACTTAATCCTAAGTAGGCATCCCAAGGGGTAGCACAATTTTTGTTCCCTTTTTCTTTCCTGACCTGTTGTCACACAAATGAATTCTGGTTAAAATAAGAGCCACAACTGCATTTTTACAGAAGAAATGAAGACTCCATTTGCCATGGAAGGTCACATGGAACCTGAGGAATGTGACAAGGAGGAGAGGTAGGGGCAGGTAGAAAAAGGCATTCAGGAACCATCCTAATTCAATCCTATAGCAAAATGGTGATCCTCATATTTACATGAGAATAGAATTCCCAGGGGAAACTTATTCTTGTGGAATTTCCCAGATTCTGACCTCAAGGATTCTGAGGGTTTTTTTTTTTTTTTTCTTTTTTCTTTGTTTAATCTAAGGCACAATCCAGATTTTAATTAAACATTTCCAGAGATGTTGCTACAGGTGGTCTTTGGAAAACCCTTGTGGAAATTTCAGCATCGGAGATGACATGTGCTTAGCTACGTGTGTAGGTTCTCTGCCTGTCTTGGGAAAACTAGGGGGAGAAGTACCACTTCCTCCAGTCCCGACAGACCTCTCCCTGATTCCTGACAAGGCTCTGGCTGCCTGACCTTCATTACCACCCGCTCTTTGCACTTCCCAACCAGAAGACATTAGCCGCGGATGAAGAGGAATGCCTACATTAATATGCTGGGACTTGTTTCCTAGCAACAATTAAACGGACAGCAGAGTTCCCTCCAAATTCTTTCCTTCAATTAATTTTTAAAGTCACAACTATTCTTCACACATGAATCATGCCTAATTTTTTTCCATGTACTAATTGAAGCAAATGAGTAGGAAGTGGAAGCGCCATCAGATAGGGAGTTCTAGGTCATTGCCTTTTCCTAGACCTAAGGCTACATTCCATCTGTTCATCAGAACCTCATAGCAAGAAACCTCTCTGGTGCCTTATTTATGGTGCCATAAATTTATCTGAGGCAATATCATGCCAGTGAATTCAGTATTAACAGCTTTAGCAAGGAATCTCTTGCAGCAGTTGATATAACATTTATTCTTATCAGACATCATCTTGAGAAACCCACCAACAATTCCCCAGTGTATACTTTCAAAAAGAGGGAGGGAGGGAAGGAGAGAAGAAAACTTCAGACAACTAGCACACCTTTCCATCCCAGTGTAGTGTGCTCGCCTCCTTTTGTTTTTTCTGGGAGTCATCCTGCCACCCCGGCGGAGGAAGGCTCACGTGTAAGCACGTGACTAAGGCTGCCTGGGCTTCTGGGCCTCTGAGAAAGTCTTCTCCCACTGAACGAGGCGAAGGGTGATGTGGGCTTGCTGCCACTGCCCTGCCAAGCGTTCATCTGAAGGACAGAGGGGACAGAGACAAAGAGCTCAGAGATGCTCAGCATCTGAGCCCTGAGATTGCCGAGTTGAAAGGTGGTGTCTGACTTCAGGTTTTGTGCATCTGTGAAGTGCCATTTTCCTTAAACTTGCTTGAAAATTTAAGTGAAAGAGTCTTGACCTGTGACTGTGGCATGTTTGGTTCTAGAACTGTGCACAGTGTTTCCCGGTACCTAGGTCTCCTGCTTGGGGACCTCTTGCTCCACGCTCTGTAGGAACAGGTTTTGAGCTTCAGAATGCCTACCAACTGCATTACCTGCCCAGAGGGCAGAGGCCAGGGTTCCCAAAGATTTGGGTTTAGTAGGACAGCCTGTGAAGACCCAAATCGTGGCTTGTTGCAAGTTTTTCTCCTGAGTCAGCTTCCTTGCAAAGGCCCAGGGTGTTATTCGTTGGCTGTCCCATGCGGTTCCAGTCACAAACATTTCAGCTCTTGGAACTTTCCCTCAGCCATGTCCTCTGCCTGAAAACTCTGATCCCAGGTACCTGCTCCTCTATGCTGTCTGAGAAATCCCCCTTCGCAACAAGTTGGATCCTGAACTTCCTATTTTCCATGACATGATACCACCTCATCCTTGACTCTCGATTTTAGGGGGTATTTTTTGTTCAAAATTCCAACTCCTCTACAATCGGTTTCTTCCATGTATGTCTCTCATCCACCCCCCTACCAACACCAGCCTGAAGGCTCCATGAAAACCAGGCTCTTCCAGCTGCTCAGAGATGTATCTTAAGCGTCTTCAGCAACCATTCCGTATCTTTTGGCAGAAGGTGATTTCACTTGGATTTGATTTGCTGGCCACACTCTGAAACCTGGTCCTAGGCCATGTAGCTATCGATGATTGGACTCTCTTAATACTTCATAGAACAGATAATCAAATTTTTCTTTTCTATGGGGGAAAAGTATCCTACCCAGCATTACTTCCCACAATGCCACTGTTTTTGTTGTAGTTGTTTTGTTTGTTCAGTTTTGCTCCCAATGTCAGTCTCAGTGTTGTCTTTGGGGGTTCCCAGGGAAAGGAATTTTGCTCCATGTAAGCAACTGGACTTTCAGGATGTTCGAAATGGAAACAGAACACAAAGGAACTTTTAGAAAAGTTTGTGGAAGGTGAGCTGAAAAGGTGCTTATTTTGGGTTTTTAAAGATCCATAATCTTCCGTGGTATGCATTTCCCATGATTGATGGTTAGGAAGACCCCTCGGATGTCATAAGGGAGAGTCTCCAGAGGAAGGCCAGACAGCCCTTCCGAGAGCAGCAGGTGCGCCACATACCTCTCCTTTCATTGGAGAAGTCAGCCACTACCAGCTGCTTCCTCTCAGAGCCCGGTTCTGCCAGGTCTTGCCCTGGCCGTTGGTCATTTACTCTCTAGTCAAAGCAGCTCAACTCTAAGCAACTTGTTACTGGTGACAGGCACATATGGACTTAAAGATGGTTTCTATCTAGAAGATACAATGCCACCTGGTTAATACAGATTAACACATATTTTGTTTCCTTCAGTGCAGCTCCTTCTATCTGCCTTGGGTCTTGATGGTTGGGAAAGAAATGAACTCATTAAAAAGTGTTCACGTTTGATGTAAGGCTATTTTCACGGATACTGGATGTGTCTTGGTATCAGATCATTGAAACTGAAGGGACCCGGCGGCATGGCCTAGCGGCTAAAATCTTCGCCTTGAATGCCCCGGGATCCCCTATGGATGCCGGTTCTAATCCCAGCAGCTCCACTTCCCATCCAGCTCCCTGCTTGTGGCCTGGGAAAGCAGTCGAGGACGGCTCTAAGCTTTGGGCCCCTGCACCCGCGTGGGAGACCCAGAAGAGGTTCCTGGATCCCGGCTTCGGATCGGCGCAGCACCGGCCATAGCGGCTCACTTGGGGAGTGAATCATCGGATGGAAGATCTTCCTCTCTGTCTCTCCTCCTCTCTGTATATCCGGCTTTCCAATAATAATAAAATCTTAAAAAAAAAAAAAAAAAGAAAGAAAGAAACTGAAGTAAGAGCGTGACGTGGCAGCCTAGTGGCTAAAGTCCTCTTCTTGCATGTGCCAGGATCCCATAAGGATCCAGTTCTTGTCCCTGCTGCTCTACTCCTGCTGTGGCCTGGGAAAACAGTGGAGGATGGCCCAAGGCCTTGGGGCCCTGCACTTGCAAAGGAGACCTGGAAGAAACTCCAGGCTCCTTGTGGGCACTTGCAGAGTGAGTGAATCAGCAGACAGTTGATCTTTCTCTACCTCTCTCCTTTCTGTAAATCTGACTTTCCAAATATAGAGATATATATATAACAGGTAAATGCGCAGTACTTATTGTTGTTTTCTAATTGCATTTTCTGAATCAGCTGAACATCTTAATATTCACCTTATGCCACTTAATCTGGACTTTTACATAGTTATTTAAGGTTTCAACTAACAATCACCCCAGTGTAGCAAAATGCTGCCTGTTAATTTTCCTTACTCAGTTTCTGGGAACTTGGGCAGCTGCTGTTGTGTGTGCTGAAGGGAAATCGGATTCTTAAAGAAATTGCTTAATCTTTGCTATTAAGCAATTAAATACAACGGATTCTGGGACTATATAGCAGGTAGGTTTAAAAGCTGAAATCTTTTTTATTTTTTGAAAATCACATTTTGCGTTTTAAAAGTGGACGTTTAAAAAAGGCAGTGGCTTACATGTAAAAGAAAATGATGACGGGGCAATGTTTTCTTAAGCTCTTCAAGTTAAGAAAGGTTGAGTATTAAAGGACCTGTAGGATGGAAGGAAGAGCTGCTTAAGTGGAAGTAGGCCCCAAACTGAAATGATATGAAACTAACAGACAGACATCCTGAGATTTACTCCAAATATTCAGATTTTCTCCTGTGGGGGGGAAAAATCAATTAAAAAATGTGTCACCACTTTATTGTTCAGGGTTGTGCTGCCCAGCAGTCTGGCCACTGCATGGAGGCCGCAAAGCACTCAGATTATAGGTCAAAATGGAAAACAAAACCAAGCCAAAACCGAAACTGGTCGCGGCCCTCTAGCAGTCATTGAAGGGGCTGCCCTCCGTTTCTTAATGTACTCATTTTTAATGCAAGGGGAAGAGAATATTTTCAGTCTTGGCAGTTGGTCCTTTTCTGCGAAGTCTGAAATTCGAGACGCCACACATGCTGCAGTTGTTGGTGAAATACCTGCTTTAAAAGCAGAACCACAGTTAATGTCTTTGGCCCGGAATTCCAGAGACTCATTTCCACCCCTCCCACGGAGTCACCTGCTCAGGGGGAACCCCGGCCAGAAAGCCGGGTCGCGCCAGGTCAAATCTTGCGCGTCTCTTGTTTACTCTGCCCCAGGCAGGGCGGTGGCGCGGCCAGGGGTGGATGGGGGAAGGGGAGAGCCGCTGAGGCCCGCGGCGCCCGGGGCGCTCGGCTGGGCTCGGCAGGGCGCGTCGGCTCAGGAGCCGGGCTGCACCGACGCAGCGGTGCGAGCTCCGCGCCGGGAGGCCAGACCACCCGGAGGAGGCGCTCAGGGCCCCGGCCTCCCGGGAACCTCCCCGGAGAGATCGCACGCACGCGGGGTAACGGCTCGAGGGAGCTCCCGTGTCCCCCGGGTGTCACCGGGTCGGGGAGGAAGCCCTGGACCCCACTTGCCCGGGATTCCCTCGCCCTCCCTCCCTTCCTCCTCCCCAGGGCTGGGTGCGATCTGACTCGCGTCTGTTCCAAGGAGGAGGCTGCGAGCGCAGTAGGAGGTGGCCGCTCGCCGCGAGGTCCCAGCGCGACCCACCGGGAAGCCAAGCCCACGTGGAAACCCCGGCGGGGGGCGATCGCGATCCCCAAGCTGGGTGCGTGCCGGAAGGCGACCACTGGAAAGCAGCCTGGGACGTTTGGCGGGCGAGAAAAGTTAGCGCTTCCGCAGGGGGGCACGCAAAGTACTAGTAAAGCACTTGGCCGAGCTGCAGAAATACAACCGGGAGCTACAGCGTTGTTGAGTCTCTTACGCACGAGAGGAGGCAAAGAGGCAAGGGACTGCAGATCCTTGGGAAAAAATCTAAGTTCGGGACTGCTTATTACATAATTCCGCCCGGCAGACAGGGAAGGATTCTATGGGAAATGGGGAGAGTGGGCGAGAGGGAGAATTCCACATCCTTAAAGGAAATTCTCAGGGTTAGACACCCCCCCTCCGCCTTTTTTCCTTCCTTCCTTTTTTTTTTTTTTAAATGACAAGTAGAGACCCAGCTCTAGGGAGTTCTCCGTTGCCAGCGAGCGAGCGAGCGAGCGAGCAAGAGGCGGCTGTGATCTCCCACCCTGCGCGCGGCCACCGTGGGTCGCCTCCTGCTCTCGGCTCCCCGGGTCGCCCCGCGCGCCGCACGGCGCTCCCCGCTCTCCAGACTGGTTTTTCTGGTTCGGCCTCCCTCCCTGGGACGCGCTGGGGGATCCGATGACGTCGCTGGCTGAGTCTCTCCCTCTTCCTCCCTCCCTCCGCCCGCCCTCGCCGCGCACTCCTCCTAGTAACTTCTGTTCGGCGAGGCGCTGCCAGGAATAACCCGGTGCGTCCACGGCCCGGGAGGGGAGGCGGCTGCTGCGGCTCCCGCACGCAGACAGCTGCGGCCCGGGCCTCGCGGCTCCCCGCCCGAGCCCGGCGGGCCCCGGCCCCGCGACCCTCTGCGCACTGTGTCAGAAAATAATAATAATAATAATAAATAAATAAATAGAAGGCGAGAGGAGCCGGGGCCGGCATCGCTCCTCTCCCTCCGCGCCCGCCCTCCCTCTGTCCTTAAGGAAATGCTACCAGACACCCCCCAGCAGACACGCTCAGCCTCGGCGAGGAGCGGCCGCCGCGGCAGCGAGAACAAGGGCACCGGGGGGCTCTCCTTCACCACCTCCTCTCCCTCCTCCTCCTCCTCCTCGGCGGTGACTTCCCAGGTGAGCGGCCGCCGCGGCTGCGAGGATCCCCCGTCGCCGGCTCGGGCCGCCGCGTCGCGCCCTCCTCCCGCCCCTGTCACCCGACAGCGGCCGCGGCGGCCGGGAGCTGACAGCCGCCCGAGGGGCGCGCAGCCCGGAGGCGGGCTGGCGGGCGGCGGGCGGGGGGCGGGCTGGAGGTGAGGGGGTGGAGAGGCGGCGAGCAGGGCACAGGAGCGCGGTGTCTCGGCCGGCACAGGAGGGTCGCCGCACAAACAGCCGCGGTGGCTGTGGTACAAGTATTCGCCAACTTGTGTCTTGGACGTTGGCGCTCCCCAAGCCCGGAGCAACTTGGAGGGTCTCCCAGTTGCTTAACGGCGGGCGTCGCTCCCCGTCCTCGCTCGGGGCCGCCTGGTACAGCTTCGGGGTGCGGAGGGCGGACCGACCACTGGGAGAGCAGAGCGGCGGGAATCTAGGTCCCTCCTCGGCTCGGTGAGTGGCCTCGGTGCCGTGTTTTTCCTGCCTCTTCCAGCGTCGGGAGCTTGTTTCACTTTATGCTGAGATCGCCGCCGCCGAACTCCATCCGCCTCTCCGGCTGCGTGCCCGCCCCGGCCGCTAACCGGTTCGGCGAGGGTGAGGGTCGGAGGGGGCGGGGATGGGGGAGACCTCGGCAGGGAGGGGGTCCGGCGCGTTGGGAAATGCGGGGAATACCCTGGCCGGGGATCTATGCAGATGAGGGGAGGCTGCTTTGCGTAATGTCCTGGGGGGAGGGGGCCGCGAGGGAGCGCTGGAGGCAGGAATGTGCCTGGTTCCTAATGAGGGACGAGCACCGGCGCGCACCGCCCGGCCACTGCTGCGGCTGCCGGGGCTGCTGCCGGCCGGCCGCCCCGCGGTCAGGTAGCGGGGAGGGGGACCGCGGCGCGGGACCGGGATCGAGGGCGGTGCGGGCGGGAGGCGTGAGGGCCAGGCCGCCGGCCTGCGGCCGAGCGAGCGCAGCCCAGGCGCCGGCTGTGGGCATTTCAGCGCCTCCTTCATCCTCTCCATCAAGGAAGGAAGGAAGGAAAGCAGGAGAGAAGGAAGGAAGCGAGGAAGGAGGGGACTGTCTCCATGGAAGGTTCAGGCGGAGGCGCCCTCGCCTTGCGGGTGCAGCGGCTGCACAGCGCCCCTGGCCGCGGCCGCCTGGCCCCGGGCGCGTGCGGAGACGGGTGGGGGCGGTTTGCATGCGTGTTCGTCTGTGCGTCTGGCCAGGGGACTGGGAAGGGACATGTGTGTTGGGGCTGTGCACCGTGGGGAGCTAGCTGGGTCTGCGCCTTTATGTCTGTTCCCTGAAGTGGGTGGAACGTTGGCCCGTTCCGGGAATGTTCCATGACGTGGTGCAGCCACAGGAAGGGGGTTAACGAGGGGGCTCTGCCGCGGCGGCCCTGCCGGCTGCGACCGGAGCAGATGTGCGGCCGCTGCTTCTCCTCTCGCTCACCTCCCTTCACCCCCACCCCCGCCCTTCCATTCTATGCGTCTGGTTCGGCTCGGGGTGAGACAGGAAAACACTGCTCCGGCCGTGTGTGTGCGTGTGTGTGTGTGTGGCGGGGATGATGTCTGTCGTATCTAGATTGTGAGTGTGTTTGTGTGTGTGTGTGGGGGGGTACGATTCCAGATCAGCTCTGCCACCCCCAGCTGTTATCACAGATCCGTGCGCTTTATACGCATGTGCCTCCCGCGGTCTGTGCCTCTTACATAACACAGCCAGTGCAGCAGAGGACGCGAGCAGGCGCGAGCCCGACCCTCCCAGAGCCCGAATGGGGTGGGTGGGGGGTGGCCGGGAGGTCAGGAAGTGTCCCTGGGTGTTGTCCTTAAGGGACGCGGCTCCCAACGGGGCGAGGAGGAGGAAGAGGGAGAGGAGGATGTCTTGGAGTGGTTCCTCATTTCTCCGACTTGAATGCATCTCACTAAAAACGACTGCAGGAAGTAGTCCTCTCTCCTAGGGACGCTTTTCACAGGCGTCGCCGGGGAGAGCGGACACTTGAACCCTGGGAATGAAGAGGAGATAGAGGGTCCTAGGAAGAGATGGCGGCAGGAGAGTACGGGGTGGAGGTCTTGGGGGTGGCTCGACGAGCAGAGGACTCTCCTCTCGAGAGGTTTCTCTGGAGGCCTGGGGACACCTGTCATGGCTCAGAATTCACACAGGAAGCTGTGTGCAACTGACATTGCAAACCCCTTATCCTCTGCACAGTTATTTAGGCTTCAAATGAGCGCAGGCTTGTTTCCGGTACTTTCATTATGCTGGAAAACTTGAACTGATTTTTCTCCTTCCTTTTTTCTGCCATTTAAAAAATAACCGAGTTTGCCCCCGAATAAAATACTGGTACTCTCTCCCCACTCCCTGGGCTAAACTGCAGTAATTCACGAAAAGAACTGTTTTTCCGCGTACTTGGAGCCCAAGTCAAGGCTTATTGATTTTTCTCTTCAGTACAGCTTCAGCTTTTATAGTGCATAATCAAGCCTAGATATTACTTAAAAAATTAATAAGATTTGCTTTAATTAAATTTGCAATGATCTGTCCTCATAGAGAAAAGACCAATTTAACTTTATTGGAAGCATTTCCTCTAGTGATACAGAAATATTTAGTGATTTCTGTCCTTGAGCTTATCAAGTCATTTTAATTATTTGCATATGTATTCTGCAGCGCTGTATTAGAATTTGAAAATCCCAGATAGTTGTTTCGTCCTGAAAGAGTGTCAAAACAAAATCTCCAGGTTGTGTAATGAGACACTGGGCTTGATTTTGGGGGTATAGGCCAAATAGTTTATCAGAACAGCAGTGCCCTCCACGACAGTAAAATAGATCTCATTTTATTTAGTAAGAGGAAATTCCCGAGGAGCCTTGAAGTGTCACGGAACTAGATGATGACTACATTTTTTTTTGAGTTGAAACAGGTAGCCACCAAGTTGAGGTAGTGGATACTTAAGGAGTGCTTCAAGTGTCATTTTCTGTTTTGGCCACTAGGGGTACAATCCGCAATCCGTTTCTTATAGGAAGAAAAACAGTGTATTACGATAGTAGATGTGTTGAAGATTGAGATAGTTTCTTTTTTGGAGCATATGTCAGGTGTAGAACAAAATTCACTTA
Source organism: Ochotona princeps (assembly GCF_030435755.1). Classification (NCBI taxonomy): domain Eukaryota; kingdom Metazoa; phylum Chordata; class Mammalia; order Lagomorpha; family Ochotonidae; genus Ochotona; species Ochotona princeps. The sequence continues at coordinate 21,518,817 of NC_080832.1, forward strand.
TTAACACCTCCTTTATTTCTGTTACGGAGATCCTGATCAGTGTGGTTGGTTTTGTGAGAGACTCCTTATATTATGTCAGGGTATTTAAGGTAAATTGATGTGAAATTGGTTTGGGAAATGATTGGTTTGGGAAATATTAGTGACGTTACACATTTAAAAATTAACTCTTTACTTTACAGTTAGTTCCTTCTAAAGATGTTTGGTAAAGTGCCTTTGAAGTAGATGAAACATTTCTATTAAGCATGAAATTTGGGGGAAAAAACCCTATTTGTGTATATTATCACATTAGTAAATATTACTACCTGTGTTGAAAGATTAATTAGCCAGCAGGATCTTTTGATGTTCTTGTTACTATGAAAACAAAACAGAGGACAACATGTATGCAGGCGTTCCTTCTGGAATTATGATGCATGTGTCTGCTTGAACTTTTGGCACCTTGTCACTATTCAGAATATCAAATTGAATCTCTTGTGATGATCTGATTTAAAGACTAAGAGTCTTCTTGAAAAAGTTACTATTTTCTTTTGTTTGTTTAACCCGAGGCTCTTTACAGCAGCAATAGCAAGATATAAAAAGTACACTATTTGTTTGGTTTTAGACTTTAGAATTATCATCAGTAATTAGCCAAGGTTCACTTGAAAACTTTAACATAGGAAAAATAGTTTTAAAGAAATATAGAAAATGTTATCGGCACGAGTGAAAGTGCACTCTGTCAGGGTGTGAAGTAATTTAATATTAGATATGATAACTGTTAGAAAAAGCGAAAAGTGGCTCGGATCAAGAGGATGAATAGCTGTGGCCCAAACAGGCCCTGTTTGGTAAACGTGGTAAACATAAACAATGTTTTCATATTTTGGTATGAGATCAGCAAGGGCAAAACTCTTTGATTTTATGCATGAATCCTGTGGCTAAATGATTCACAATTTAAATATCCTGAAAATTTCAGGGATAGACTTTGAGATCATGAATTTAAGTATAAATTCATTAAGGATCCCTATTTTGGCCAAAATTTGGTATGGCAAGTGCTGTAACTTTTTAGGTGATGTTAGAAAAATTGGGTAGAGGAAGTTTGCTAGCACGGCTTAGTGGACTGCAGGTTTTATAAACAACTCGAAACCATCCACAATATGTGGGTTTGCTTTAAGCATCTGGACAGAGCCTTGGTGTATGTTATATGTAGCTTTAGTGAGGGTTTTACTGTGAAGCCTCTCCGCTTCGTAATGATGGAGCTGCTGAGGAAAGGATTGAAGGAAGAGAGTAACACTGGAAGTAAACTTGTGCTTAAGTGAAGGAAGTGCTATGAGAAGTAATATAATTTTGTGTTTGTTCCTGATACTTGGTCACAACCTGAAGCATTCATTCCTATATTTGATATGTATGGCAACATGAAGAAGGGACTCTAAGTCATAGTTTGTAGCTATGAGATGCCTTAAAGTTATTTAGGAAACTGTGCCAGCTCTCTATTACTGAGGCACACTCGCAATGGCGAGGATCGCATGTGAACCAGGATCGCATGGCTCGGGCTGTGTGATCTCTGGCTTCTCTGAGGCAGATCATGATTGCTGGCAGTAGAAGTGGGCTTTGCAGTTGTAGTTAGAACAGAATCAGAGCTGCCTGGTATTTGGGTCACTGCTGTTGTGGGCCCAAGATGTGCTCAGATTAATAGGCCTTTCCATGACCCATCATTTGGGGTATTAACTATGACATGTGATCCAGTCTTTAAGTGACTGTAATGTTAGATTTTCTGTGAGTTAAAAAAAATGGAGTTGGCTATTTAGGAGCAATTTAAATGAAGTGCTTTGGAGAGAAGAGGTGAAAATACTATTTGTGTGGTTGAGGGCTGTTCTGGGCCCAAAGCAGGTGGGGTCCAGCCTGCCACTGCCGTGTGGCAGGGTGTTGGGATGTAGCTTTAGAAAGGACTCAGGGCTAACATTTTTGGCTTGTTACTCACATATAACCCTAGTCCTTGCTCCAGGGTACTGTGACAGATGTCCTGTCATCATTGATCTGTACAGTTCATTCCTCCAGTCATTTCACAAATATTTTTGTATAGGTCAGGCTTTGTCTTGACACTAAGGATATGATGATGACTCAAACTGGAGACAGAGCTTATAACCTGTGACGGATGACAGATATTAATCCCACAGTCTATGTAATATCACTTTTGTTTTAAATGATACACAAGAAATAGAGAGGAGTACTCATTATGCTTGACTGGGAGCAGAGTGTTAAAGAGAATAAAATCCATGGGGAGAAGGAGAGAGTTCTACAAAGACGGACCAATACAAATGTCCTGAGGCTGGAGGATATACAGTGCTTCCAGGAGTTGGAAGGAGGCCAGAGTGCTGGCAGGCAGAGATGAGGTGACGTAAGGTGAGGTAGACCGTGTGGGGAGAACCTTGGAGGAGGCTGACCACAGGAATGATTATCCAGCCTGGCATAAATGAAAATTGCCCTTAGCAAGTTAGGATACGTGATGAACCTATGGGCTGGCTATGGTATGGGCTCACCATCACAGAGGGAATCAGGGGCGGGAGCAGGACGCCTTACATGTAACGTGTCTTCAAGGCCGGTCTACATCGTTTGGCCCTGACGTCCTGAGATTTTTTTTATGACTCTCATGAGTATATACAAGTATCAACTCATTATAGTTTGAATGACTTTTACCTGTAGGTTAGCCATTGTTACTTGCAAGTCTCTCTCTCTCTCTCTCTCTCTATTATTAAGAATAAACAATTTCAGTTTTTAAAAAAAATTTTTATAGGCAGCACCAGTTAACTAAATTGGTCAATATCATTGATCCAGTTAATGAATGAATTCTAATGCTGAAGTCTTTACAGCCCATTGTTGAAAAGAACCAGTTGGATGATTAATCTCTACCTGAGCTGGATCTGTTCCTAAGCACTTAGTGAGAGAGTAGAAAAAAAAAATGGTTCCCCAGATAATTTCTATACATAAGTGTGGATATCAGGATCTTTGTGAAAATTCAGTCAGATGTGGTTTTCTGTTTTCTATAGGAATAAGGCTCAGTGTAACATGAGAGAATGCAAAGGAAAAAACAGAGGTTTTTGAAAATAATATTCCTTTAATTTGTCACCTACATCTTTTTTTCCCTCCTTGTTTCTACTCTCTATAATGCAGGGAATTTACATTCAGAGGGTGACCTGCTTATTACTCCAAGCTACTGCTCTGTGACCAGTGTGAGTGAGGGATAACAAAGATGATTATCCTCACCTTTGAGAGTTTTACAAGCTAGAGTATGATGTCTTACAACCCAAAGAAGACAAACAGATCATTAGTCAACTTACAGTAAAAATACAATATAGTACAGTACTTATAGTACAGTCCACATGAGCATTTCCCAACTGGAAAGATTCGGGGGTCTTCATGGGAGGAGGTGGTTTTTGACTGGGGACTCTGAGGTTGCATATAATTTCATTAAGAGGGAAGGACTTGGAATACCTGGACCTAGAAGGGCAACTAAGCCGTAGAGTCAAGTGCACCAAGAAAAGCACCCATGTTTCAGAACCTGTGGGGCTTGGAGCCTTGCTGAACCCACTGGACTTGACTTCAGATTTTTGAGCAGGGGAGGGATGCTATACATCATGTGTTTTAGTAAGACTAAGAAGTTGGCAAGAAGGCGGTTAGATGGTTGTAGCATGCAAGAGAGAAGTGATGAAGTTTGACTGTGCTGCATAACAACACACATTCTTTCATCTTGTTAATGGACATCTTAAAAGCACCTTAAAAAGTAATAAATAGCAGAAACATTGGCAATATTTTGTTGAAAATGGCCGAAGGCATATGGCAGGTTATCACTCTGAACAGTGGTTTAAGTAAAGTGCTATATTAATCTACTGTAAAACTTTTTATCTTGAAAACATTCAGAAATATTATTAGCAAGTGTTGATCACTAAACACTAGCTTAGAAAAATGCTCATGCCTAAAATCATAAACCGTTTTTATTCTTAGGTATAAATGTTTAAGGAAATAATTAATTCACTTAATAGTTAATTACAGTTCTGCCCTTTAACTCATATCTAAGTCATGACAGTTGTGGACAGAGTAGAGTGCAATGCTTTTGAAATGCACTGCTTTTCTTGGTGAAAACTTATTTAGTGGTTTCATTTTCTCAAAAAAGAAAGCATATCATCTAAGTTCTTATTTGCATTTTGAGAGACTCACTTGATTCCAGAAATACAGCAGACAGGCGGGACTTTTGCAACCAGACAGTTGGTACATGTGGACCATGTGCAGGCAGGACCTGGAGGCATGTATGTGATTTATGTGTGCAGGTGCACATGTGTGCACACAAATATGTAAAATCTTTGACAAGTCCTGTGTGTTCTGTGAGAGAGAGCATTTTGAAACTTAAAATATGGCGTGAATCCTCATCCCAACAATTGTAGAAAGTAGTTCTTTTAACATGAAGATTATGTTTAATTCCATATAAAGAAGATTATGGCAAAAGTAATTTAAATTGTTAAGTGGCTTTGTTCATCAAAATGCTAGATTCGTTTGAAACAATGCTTTATTTCTTTTGGAAGCCAGACAACTAGTTTAATAGTGTACATATGAAACGCTAATTTGGCTTGTTAATTGGCTGCAATTAAATTGAGGTTATTTTATACAGCTTAATTGTCTGAAAATTACACGTGTTGCCATGCCTGTAAGGTGAGGCAAATGCCGGAGGTAAAGCGGGAGTGAGTGGGCGGACTGAAGGTTTAGTCCTGTCTTTGCCATGAACTTTCTGGGAAAGCTTGGAAACCAGTCATGAAAGCTCTCAGGACTTCATTTGGAAATGGAAGAGTTTGGAGCAGATGGCTTCGAAAGCCTTTTCCAACTCATATTCTATCAGTTTATAAATTCTACTTTGTAGTCACAGGGAATGCAATGTCATTATATTCTGTAATTATGGTATTACAAGGATGAACTAAACACTTAAAAATATCAACACAGTGCCAATTTAGCAAATCCGTTAGAAGGAAAGGAGTTTAGGTTTAAAGAGTACTTGCCCGGTGCCAGGCTCCATAGCAGACACTCTCCCATATTTTGTCTTGCTCAGCTCCCACGGCCACTCTGAGATCTGGTGTTATTCCTTTTATGTTTAGGTTCAGGAAGCTGGGACTCAGAAAGGTCAGCTGTTTTTGGTGGGGATACTCCAGTAGTCACTTGGTGAAGCAAGACTTGAACCGAGGGTATTTGGCTCTGGAAACACTTCGTCTTTCACTGTCCCATACAGCAAAGGCACTTGGTGACATAGTCAGATCATTTCAGAAACCACCAAAAAGTCAGCGACAATTTCTGTCGCATACAATATTGCCACTCAGAGTATACGGATGTGTACCAATGGAATCGAACAGCCTATGGGTTAGGATCCTGGGATTTACGTCGAACAAAAGGGAGTTTCAGTGTCTCCAGCAGCTGGAGGAAATTTAGGAAAATCATGTAATCTTGAAGTTGCAAAATCGGGATAATGCCTGTTCAAGGGTCACGGAGACTTTTATGAGAATGTGTGTGCCTGTCTGCCTGAATACGTAGTGAACAGTTCTTACCTGGCAGCTCTGATTACCATAAGAAGGCATTAGCTCCAAGGCAAAACATATGAATTCAAATTACTGTGACAGACAGTAAGACATTGCTTAAACATCACCAAGGGGTCGGTGAAACTCTTGATTGAAATGGTTTAAGATGTTTCCCAATGCACGTGACTTTTAATAGTTAACGAATAGAAAACATCAATTCAATTCTTGAGTATTTCTCATTTAGCTCAGCCGGTGTGCAGTGCCAATGAAGTGAACTACATTTTCTGGTGCTGGAGTTTTTGGCCTAAAAATAGGTTTGGGGACCTGAATTACCCAGCTTGAACTTCTGCATGAATCTTAAGAGCCAGAGAATCTGTGTTCACTCCTGAGGCCTTGGATCTCCGAGGGAGCTACAGCGGCGGGGTGTTCGTGGAACTGCTTGGTGACTTTAGAAACCAAGAATTACTAATTCTGCGGAGATTGACTGAACAACTGCTCTGGGAAAGGTGCTGGTCCTGAATCTGGGATTCACCAGTGGACAGAATAAGTAAAACAAATGATTTTACCAGAATTTGCATTCTAGTAGATGGATTTAGAAATCTTTTATGGCAAATCTAGTCATTATATTACTTTAAACATTTACTTATTTTATTGGAAAGTCAGATATACCGAGAGGAAGAGAGACAGAGAGGAAGATCTTCCGTCCCATGATTCACTCCCCAAGTGGCCACAATGGTTGGAGCTGAGCCGATCTGAAGCCGGGAACCTCTTCCGGGTCTCCCACGTGGGTGCAGGGTCCCAAAGCTTTGGGCCTTCCTCGACTGCTTTCCCAGGCCACAAGCAGGGAGCTGGATGGGAAGTGGAGCTGCCGGGATTAGAACCGGCACGTTCAAGGCGAGGCCCTTAACCACTACACTATCGCGCCGGGCCCTTTTCTAACTGATAATTTTGTTATATTTATTAATGGATTGGGATGGTTTTACTGAAAGTGTCAGACATGAAGTATGACATTTGAGGGACACACAATAGATGCTGGTGAGCATTTAAAGTCGTAATTCTCAAGAAGGTTAGTGTTGAAATTGTGTGGAAAGACCGTCACACTGTGCGATGGGGATGTCTGTGGATGTTTTGTGATGCTGTAACAGCTCCCCTGTAGCTGGATAATGGATAAAGGAAAGGGTGTGTTTAGCTCATAGATTTTTTTTCCCTTCAGTTTTTTTCAAGGTGTGTGGCAAGGTGGGAGAGAGCCATCATGATCACTCATTGGCTTGTTTATTCTTCAGATGCCTGCCCTGACCAAGGCTGGGCCAGTCCCCTCCTGGAAACCAGGGAACTCAGTCCAGGTTCCTGCTATGTGGATCTCAGAGACCCATCTTGTGGAACCATCACCTGCTGTTCCCAGGGTCTGTATGAGCCAGGAACTGCAGTCAGTGTCCTGAGCTGGGACTCTACCCCAGGCATTCCGATGCGGGAGGCAGCATTTCCAGTGGCGTCCAAAACACCAAGCCAAGCGCCCCTAGCTCACAGTTCTGAAGATCCAAGAACACGGCACCAGCGTCTGCTTGGCTGTGGTGAGGACCTTATGGCAGATGGCATCACAGTGATGGGAACATGTGTGGGACAGGGATTCAGGGGAATTGCTGGCTGCCTTATATGAACTCTCCTTATAGGAAGTAAGCAGTTCCGCTGCACCGGTCCTTTTGAGGGTAGTACTTCATGACCTCTGAAAGGTTCCATCATCCTTATACCACCACACTGAAGACGCACACCCTGGGGGATGAGCCATGGAAGTGGTCATGAGAAACTAAAGAAGGGATTCTCACTGGGCTGAAGTCCTATCTCTTCTTTGTTCCAACAGGGTCTGCTTATCCTTAATGCATCTGGCCCCTTTTCCATTTTATAAGCCGTCCTCTGGGAAAACAGCCTCCTGCACCTGTCTGCCCAGCAATCACAGACACCTCTTACAGTCACAGTCAAGGGCTCCCCAGGCTCTAAATTTCCCATTTGTTTTTATGGTAACTGAACAGATGGAGCCATCTTGATGTGTTTTTTCCCGCTTACAGTAGGATTGGGATATTAGAGTTGAATTGGGATTTGTGTAGAGGACAGCTTTCCTTGACCCTGTTTTGTTCTAGATGCTCTGAGCAGGTGCTTTGTGTAAGAGCTCCTGGTGTAGACTTGCTTGCCTTTCCTCTACTGCTTATCCTTGCTCCTTGGAGGCACAGAAACAGAGGGAGGGAAGGCAGAGGATGACATGGCTTTGCTCTCAGGCAGAGTTAGCAGTGAAATGCTGTCTGCAACTTGGCAATGCCCCCTGGGACAGGCCTGCCGGCCGCTCCACACTGTGTGGATAGGTCACGGGAAGTTCAGCTTCTAATTATCCATGAAACGATTACCGAACTTTTAGTTCTCTTTTCTTCCTCCAGTGCTTACATTTGAAATCTTGATTCCTCCCAGCCACAGAAAAAAGCCTCCAGAATTGTACACGTTGGGTTGACATTCTTGTCTGCAGCCACATATCAAAGCTTATGTTGGGAGAAATATCGACATTTTGGATAAAATGAGGGTTTCTGATATAAGGTTCTGCTGTTGTGAGGGTGTGCTCATTAGAGTCTGCACTAATAATGGCCATGGAAGACACCAGCATGTAAGGCACTAAATGTTGACCTCACGAGTTTGTTGCTGGCCTCATTATGGGTTTTCAAATGATTCAGGCCAAGTGGTTGTACCTCTGTTATATGTCATTGTTTCTTCCCTCGTCTGTAAAATTGAAGCGTTGTTTATACCGTATCTCTGGAATAAGCAGGTAACACAAGAGAACTGGAGAGGCTATTTTTAGAGTGTGAAGCAGCACTAAGTTTTGAGTGTAATTCAGTGATTGAAAAAAAAATCTGATACACAGCAATACATGTGCCACAAGGGTCAGTAGAGTACTCTTGAGATAATTGACTGCTATTGATACAAGTTATTATAAGCATGTTTTTGTTTTGAGGACAGTGGCCAGCAGCTCCATAGCTTGCTGTAATATGAGGATGATTCAGGAACTTTGTGACAACTTTCCATTATCTTTAAATTCCACTTTGCATCATTTTTTTTTTAAGCCCCATTATAGTCCCCGATGGATTTAAATTTTGTGTAGGTTGTGAATCCTCATGGCTCACAAAATACCAAGATTGTTATTCCTGGACTCAAGCAAAGGAAAAGGAACCCAAAAACTTTTGTTTACGGATGTGTCATTTGTTTACTTGTTCAAATGACCTCAAGTAACAATTGTAATGAACTTGGTGTCCAAATTTAATCAAGTGTAGTTTTCAAAATGAGTGCCATGGCTGAGTTTTCTAAATGACCTTTTAAAATAAATCACTGGACAGTATTGAATATAACAAATGATTGGAATGCTAAGTGGGGAGATTAAATTTTCTGATGATTTTGACGATGTTTGATGAGACTTTGCTAAAGTTATACCTAATGATGTCTGAAAATGGTCATGATGGATATTATCAACTGATCTGGAAAACATTTTGCGTTTCAGTAAGTAGTCCCGTGTTGTATGTTGTGGAAAAAATTGGACTGATGGGTTCTTCTTTTATTATGGATGATATAGGATAGGAACACAGTGAATCAAAAGAATTTGAAGTTACTAATAAAATCCCAGTGGCTGCGACTTCTGCTCCAGATTTTTCTCATTCTTATAGATGCAAAAGCAAGAAATACCTGATGAGGCATTGTAAATTTTGTGATCCCTACATCAACTTGTTTTGGCTTAAATTTCGTATGAAATCTTTACAAAATGCCAAATAGTCTTGTACATGAAGCTGCTGTTATTATGCATGTCATGTATGCCTTTATAAAAACCAGGGAAAGAATGGGGAATGAGGGCTTGGAGATGGAAGGGTCTTTCTGGAATATGTACATGGCTTTCTCCAGTGCAGCCTTCTCTTGGTGTTTTTCTCCAGATGGACCAGAGCGTAGTTTTGACCTGGCTGCATCTTCAGCATCCCCTGAGCATTGGTGTTGCACTTCTTTCTTCTGCTGTGATACAGTTTGGGGTACTGCAGGGGTGACTTGCTGGTATCTCTTGAAAGGGTCAAGTTTAGCTTACTCTGATTTTCAGTGGTGTCAGATCTGATGTGTTGATTTGGATTTTGCCAGCAGGTGACAGGATGCTTTGCAAAATGAAATCCCTCCTAGAATTTTTGGGTTAGAAAAGGGCATTGGAAGCATCCGTAGGTATAAACTGAATGAGAAGTCACTCGGGACAATGGCTTCCTGCATTCCCTCTGAACTTACATGCCTTATTCCTTGTTAGGGAGGCCTCTGCAATTCTGGGCATTTTTAAAAAAGATTTATTTATTGTTTATTACAAAGTCAGATATACAGAGGGGAAGATCTTCCATCCGATGATTCACTCCCCAAGTGAGCCGCAACGGCCAGTGCTGTGCCGATCCGAAGCCGGGAACCAGGAGCCTCTTCCGGGTCTCCCAAGTGGGTACAGGGTCCCAAAGCCTTGGGCCATCCTCGACTGCTTTCCCAGGCCACAAGCAGGGAGCTGGATGGGAAGTGGAGCTGCCGGGATTAGAACCTGCGCCCATATGGGATCCCGGCGCGTTCAAGTTGAGGACTTTAGCTGCTAGGCCATGGTGCCGGGCCCAATATTGGGCATTTTTATTTACCAGCAGTGGAGCCCTGAGTGGTTACTCAAACAAGTTTTCTCATTGTCTTGCATGACAGACCTATACTCATTCAAAGATAGCGTCATGTTCAGTCTATTCTTTTCTCTAGACTAAATATTTGTGGTTTTCTTCTTTTTTTTTTTTTAGTAAGACCTCTCATGTGATGTCATTTTCACTTTTGTTTTTATTAATATCCTTGGGAATCAGATTGTTCATATCTGAAATTTATATTCCAACTTATTTTTAAAATGAATTCTCCACAAAAGGTAGACTATAAGCACCTGATTTTGAAATATTTTATAGAAAAGTCCTATTCATGCTTGTCAAGACTTTTTAGGTAGCATAATTAGAACAGAATGGGAATGTATAATAACAGTGTCAGCTGATTTTAATAATAGATATCATTATGGAGAATCTGGTATGTATAAGATATATGGGAGTATGAAATATAAATGTAAATGGAATATAAAATGTGGAGGAAAAATGTTATACTGTTCTCAGCAACAAGTTTCAGAATCTGTACTGAGGAAAAGCAGTGTGCAGCGGAAGCTATAATTAAAAACAGCAAGTTGAGTATTTCAGAAGAGGCATATATGAAGGCAAATACAAAGTGTTGAAAAGGTACAAAGTCACCCCAGCTGAGGAGTCAGGAAGGGTTTCAAGGCAGCGTGTGATGCTTTGAGTAGGCCTTGAATGTAAAAGGCCGCATGTGCAAGCAGGCGTGCCATCAATGTTGATGGAGAAGTAACATAGATTGGCATAGGTTGCCCAAAAACTGGCATGCCAGCTTAATGAATTTGTGCCTGAAATGACAGATATTAACCGATGGACTGCAATGCACTGAGGGTCATGAAAAATTTGGTCTCTGAACTGGGTAACTCAGTAACTTTGCAAACACAATTAAGTGAAACAGATAAAAGATGTACATTGCAGTTTCTATGCAGGAAACTCAACAGCACTAAGGTATTTTGCATGTAAGTCTGAGGTATATTGACTTTCAGTTGATGTATTACTATTATGTACCATCTTTGTCCTAAGAAACAGTCATCTCAAAGATAATGGTGTTACCTTCATAAGGGTAAAGCACATATATTGCTGGTTCGTGTGTTCTCATGGTCTGATCTATGCCCGTTAGACATGCTACTCTGATAGTTGGCTTAGTTCAAATGGTTGTCATTTCATTGTAAGGCAAATTAAACTTTGCTTCAGTTTGTATCTTTCTGATATCTACAACTGAGAGGAAGTACTTCTGTGGCTGCACATTATCTGGAAGAATCTCATCTTTGTGTTTTTTATAGTACACAGAGAGTTTTGTTGTGTCTTTAATGACAATTTCGAAAATTCTTACTTGCCTGTACAGATTAATTATGAACCTACATAACTAGTAAGGAGGATGAGTAAACAGGCACACATTTCATAAAGGTATGGACCTGAAACTGAAAGTTTATGATCATATGTTACTAAAACAAAACTTACCATTCCTGAGTGGCATCTAGATTTTGGAATTTATCACTGTGGAGATTAACATAGTTAGATTGCACTTTAGCCATACCTTTAGTTTCTGAGGCACACAGGAGTTTATGAGGGAGTAGAATAGAATAAGAAGAAGTCATTATAATAAAATCACTTTTTTACAGTTCATGAATTCTCAGTTTGACTTTAATGCAGGTGGGGCACAGATATTTCAGTGCTTGCTAATAGGCCATCTGAGCACTGTCATCTGGATTTTACTCAAGGCCTATTTTGAAGTGTTACATTGTACTGGAGGCTGAGAAAGGAGGTGTGCTCTTAGACATTTGAGTACTACATGCATATATTTCTGTTGGAAGATTCCACTGAGTTTTATATGGAGCTCGAAAAGTATGAGGTGACAGTGCCTCATCTTGTTGGCCACAAGAGACAATGACCAGTCCCTGCAAGCTCAGGGATGGCTGCATTACAGGTACTGAACTTTTAGCTATTGAAGGTTTCAAGGCACTAACAATTTATGCCTAGAGACCACATCATGAAAAGAAAAGTGATAGTGTTTGAAAAGTTTGTAAGAAAAAGAGGTTTTTGGGCTTGGAAATCACTATGAAGCATGTACAATAGGTCATTTTTAATGAAACGCTCTTTGCTGTTTCATGAATTTGTGCGTGCATATATGTGTATGTGGAAATGCATGTCCCTGATAACTCCTAGACATGTCCATCTAGTCATCCAACCGTATCCCTTTGGCTGTGCTTCAGCTACACAATTTTGAACTAGACGACTCTGATTTGGGGTGATATTGGTCTAGAATAAAAAAGCAGTCCTATAAGTTGGATGGGAACCTCAGAAAGAAGAGAGTTCCAATGATTTTGTCATTGTATTTCTTGGGAACCAATTTTCTGAAAAACAAACACAAAAAATAAATCATTGGTGAGTGCTTATTTGAGAAGGGTATTTCTGAATCTGGATCTTGTGAGAGAAGAGTGAAAACAATACTGTTGTGAGTATTTTTAGAGTGGAGGCCAACTTGTGAAGAAGTCATACCAAAATGTGGCGAGTTTTGAGATGGAGATCTGGGATCTTAGAAGTGTGGCAACTCCAACATTGTGGTAATACCTTTCTGCTACTGTCCTATTCCACCTCCACATCAAAATGAAACCAGCCATGAATTAAATAGTGAATGTAGAACGAATCAAGAAGGGAGACTTAAAGTCTCAATCCTTTCATGGAATGGAGTGATGGCTTCTGATTAGCTTGATATTGTGCACTCTTGAAGTACACCTTGAACCACAGAATTGGAGAATTGACGTTTCTCCCTGCAGTTTCCAAAGAGAAAACATAAAACATATTATCCTGCAAGAGATCTTGTTAGCCTCATAATTTATATTTTCTTTTTCATTAGATGAAAGTTGCATTTGAAAATAGCAGCAGGAATCTGAAGAGCTCATAGTTTCTTATTCTGGTTTCTATCTTCACTGGCATAGTTACTCGCAAGCTGATTGATTTTATTGCTATCATGCTGCTCTGTGCTAAGTTTTATGGTGATATGGGTTGCTTTAGTCTGTGGTTAGGATTATAAAGTCAGAATAATTTTTAGTCATCCTACTTGCTGTTTCCAAGTGCCATCATCACCAATTAGGTGTAAGCCAGAGAGCATGAACTTTGAAATCTTCATTGAGCAGTATTTGGGCAATCATGGTGTAGTCTGTGAAGTGTTAATGATACTGCATTGACAGATGATTTGAAGGAATAAAGAAAAGTATGTTTTAGTTAAAATTACAGATCACTGCATTGGGTTTAATAAAGAATGATTAAGGAAAGGGGAAAAAGACACCAAAAAATTGATGTGTGGGGGGTCACTTTAGGAGCTTAGACACATTGGAATAATTTTTGCAATCCAGAATCTTTTGACACAACTTGGGTAGTTCACAGAAGTTCCTTGAACATTCCTCTTCCTTCTAAGTGAATGGGCTCCTTCCCTGGGCTGCTGGGATCTCCCCCGCAGGAGGCACTTGCTACTGAGAAACTTGAGTTTGGAGTTGTGAGTTTGGAAGGAAAAAGCTAGGCATTCCTCTTCAATAAGCTGGAAAGGAGTGCATCTGAGCGCCTTCCAGGTGTGCTGATCTGAACTAAGTGGAAACTGGAAGTCCTTGAGTCTATTTCTTTATAGAATGCATACTGAAATATCGGTGAAGTCAATTGTATGCTCTTCTATGCTATGAGAATTTAAGAAATTATTTGAATATACATCATGTGAATGTAAGATTCATTATGTGATTCAACTGTGTGACTCAGACATTTAGAAAATGTGGCAACAGAGCATGTCCTCAAGGGGTTGTGGCTCACTTTAAGCACACTTTTAGTATTGTCTCAGGGAACAACAATGTTTATTCAAGCATATGCCTGTGGCATAAGTCCGTAATTTCATTGAGGAAGACTTGGCTCAAGGTGATGAACTTCATGGAAGAAATCAAGATGGTTTCTGTGCTCATTCATAAGATCGCTTTTCTTGTGATAGGTTACAATGCAATATTAATTTTAAGTATCCTGATAGTTTAAAAACTGGAAAAAAAAAGCAGGTCTTATTTTTTTAGAGCAACCAAACTGAATGGAAAATATAGAGACCCCCCCCTCATGCTTCCTGTCCCCCTCCCACACAGGCTCCTTTAGTCATCAAAGTGTTGCACCAGAGGTGTGCTTTTTTTTTTAAACAATTCAGGAACCTACGTTGACATATCAAGATCCCCTAAAGGACACGGTTGACAGCACTGTGAGACTCTAAGTGCTTTAATTCATGTCCTGTTGGCTTCATTCAAGTGTTACTGGTGTTGGAATAGCGTAACACTGTTAGCACTGGATTTCCATGAGAGCTATGGGATAACTGACAGTCTCTCATTAACAAACTGGAATTGATGCATTTCAGTTTCTCATTTCAAAATGAATATACAATTCGTATGGTCTTGTTTTTAACCATCATTAACCTTAAGCCAGTTGTTTCTCTTGAGTTTCTCATGCTTATGACCTGGTTTATGGTGTAAAAGTAAATAGAAGGCTGGAAATTTAAGATAAAGGAAACCTTGAAAACCAGCATTTAAAGAGAAAATTTGCGTGGCTTAATTTCCACTTTGAAATATTCTGGCTGCATATGTTGTTTGCCATTAAAGTGGATGAGTACCAGACTGGATGATCCTTCAGAGTGAGTATTTTTATACTACTTGAGATTCTGATAAAGGGATATTTATGTGTTGGGCAGTGGATGGTTGAATTATGAAAACATCTAGAAGTTGCTAGAAACTTCTAAGGGGGGAGGTTTCCAGGCTTCTCTGAAATCCCTGGAGCTAGACAGTACAGACAAAAATTTCCCCCCCAGTCTTCTGACACTCGAAGAATCCACAATTGGAGAAAATGAGGAGAACACAATCTCCCACCAACAGTTAAGTGAGTGCCACTTCTCACGATTTAAAAATAATCCTGACGGGAAGGAGAGTCATCTTCAGGGAAATTACGTCCAAAAGTAAGCCCAGAAACTTGGGCAGGGAAAGTGCTTCCTGTAAACCAGGGGAAACGCGAGTGTTTTCCTCAGTCTGGCGAGGACGGGGTGGAGGAGGGCAACCCCGCCGGCGGCGGCCACAGGCAGCGCTGAGGTGCCGGGCACCGGGCCGCGCAGGGAGCGCCTCCCGCCCGCGCACCGGCGCCCGCCTCAGGTGGCCGCGCCCGGCCCAGCTGCCGCTGCGGGGAACCCGGCCGCGCGCCCCTCACCCGCCCGCCGCCCGAGGCCCGCCCTGGAAGTGGCTGAACTTTGGCCCCGAGGCCGCTGACACCCGAGGGAGTCTGAAGGCAGTGACGTGTCCGCTTCTTTTCAGCTGCACAACAGGAAATGCCCCGGGCCTCCCCCCTTCCTGCCCGGAGAAAGTGGGGCTCGCTGCTCCCGGCGCCGTCGCCCTCACCGCAGCGCCCGCACGTTTCGGGGGCCACTGGGTGGGGGTCGCGGGCACGCGTGGCAGGACGCACGCGTCCCTATGCTCCGAGGGACAGGGGCCTCGGTGGTGTGGAAACGCCCCGTGGCTTGGTCAGCTGGCCTGGGAGACACCGCGCTTGCCCTTCGCGTCGGGGACGCCGGGTCTCGGGGCTCCCCAAGGGCGCCGGGGAGCGCTGAGTAATGTTGACCCTGAGGGCTGGAGCCGCGTTCCTCGCCCGGGTGGAACGTCCCTCGTTCCGGGGCGCGACCCTTCCTTCCAGTGGTCACCTTGCTACTTTGTTGTGGAAACAAAGATGAATGTTTGGTACTAAACGCAAACATCTTGTCCTTAGACACTGGCAGGCAGGAAGCATTAGCAGCAAAAGATCTCAGTGTAAGATTTTGTTCATTTCTTAGAAAAAAAAAATAAAGGAGTTTGCATAATAAAAGAAATTTAAGGATGTTGGCGAATTTGAAGGCAGTGGATAGCCTTGGATTTATTATTCTCTAAGTCTAGGTGCGTTTTTCCTGTTTCAGATTTTTTTTCTTTAAAGATTGGAAGACAGGAAATTAATTCAGGCTTTTTGTTGTTGTTGTTTAAACAGCTAGTGGTTACGTTTGCAGGAATACTCTTTTAAGTTATGTTTTACAGTCAGTGTTGAGAGCCACTAATCTGTGATGTGGTAACGTGGGGTCTTGTGGGTCTCAAATACTCACAAATATGGTCAAGAAGAGTGGCATCCGCCAGGCGATTGTGACTTCTTCCCTGGCTGATTCAGAAATCGGAGTTCACTGGGAGGTCTGCTGAGGTTTCTGGCGTCAAGGACCTAACAGAGAAAGAGTTTACCAGATGGAAATAGTATTTGGTAGTTTCCAGTAAGCCTAGACAAATAATCCACCTTGGAGTGAGCATCGTGTTTACTTGTTTAAGTTAAACTGAGTCATGAAGGAAACCGCTGACCTATGCCATCCTGCGGTGCCTTCAAGTGTTTTCCTTGAAAAACAGTGAAGTGTAGAATAAAGGCTCTCACCCCTTTGGAAACTCACAGGTGATTGGCACAATAGGTAAATTTAAGGTTATATGAATACATTTAGATTAAGAGGTATAGATTTTGGTGTTCTGTGGACCAGGTTCTTATTCAGGTTATTACTGTAATTATTATCTGATGATGAAATGCACACACATATCACACACATACCGATACAGGTATTTTCACTGGTTCATGCAAGGAAATGAAGTTAGAAATTAAAAACAAGGGGTGAGTTACTATGGCTCTCTGGTGTTATGTCAAGGAGAGCTGACCCCATTCTAATAGGCTCTTAATCCTGAAACCATTTAGGGGGGCAAATAGAATGAAAATATCTGTAACATTGGAAAGATGATTGGTTTTTAAAAATAGAAGTTTCATTTTGCCTCGCGGGTCTTTAATGAAGTTGTACAGAAGGCATCGACCATAACAAGAACTGTTTACGTGGATGTTAGTTTCATTCTTTGTGACCACATTTTAATTGGATTCCCTGTACCATGTCTGTTTGCTTTCCCTAGGATATAATTGCTTTTAACATGAGTTTGAGCAACTGCCACTCTTGTAAGAGTATTTTACTTAATAGTAGCATTAGAAGGCTCAGTTACTCCAGATTTGTATTCATAATACTACCAAGCTTTTTTTGCAGCATCTTGTTGGAAGTGCCAGATAGGGTCTTTGATTATTAATATTCAATTAATAATAATTATCATTAATAACTATTATTAATAATTGAATATTAACAGATAATTGAATATCATAATCATCAGGAGACTCACATGCTGTTTTTTGTTCGTATTTTCTGCTTTACAGTTTTGCAGGTATAGGGTTTCCCCACTTGCTTTTCCTCCTTCCCCACTTCTCTGCTGCCCAGGGTCCCCCATGTTTTACAATAATACAATCCATCCTTTGTAGTCTTGATTCCAGTGTTCTGCTCTTTACATGTGGCATGGCGTTGTAGGTGTAAGCAATGGTAGGGAGTCTAGTATCTGCTGTCTAGATATATTCAGCAGTTTTATTGGTGGGCAGGTTTTATTCAGGAGTGGAGAAGCATATTATAGATCCTCTTGGATGCCTGGTTCTCTTGTCTCCATTACATTCTTCCTTTGTGAGTTAAATGCTGTTCTATAAAACACCTGGACATGAAGAGTTCTTGTTAACTGTCTAGAATCTGAATGTTATAACATTAATCCAAACCCAACACCTCATGCTTAATTGTGGCCCAAACATATGTGATTTGATTCATGTGTGACTCGTTTGTGAACACACATACACACCCATATATGCTTTGGGAAATATATTTTACTTCTGTGCTATAGAAGGAATTTTGTGCCTTGACAGTGACCCAATTTACTGTTCTGATTTTGATGGGGAGAAGAGTATCTTCTCTCTCTGTGGAGAAGTTTGTGTTTCCTGGCAAAAGTGCCTGGAGTGAATGAGATCCTTCATTGTATCTGCAGTGACAGTTTGAAATACCTTTAAAGTATTTTGCGAAATTGTCTGCCTTTCCCAGGGACCTGCACCGCGAGGGCAGAGTTTGTCGTGTCTTTGCTGAAGTCCCGGAGACTGGACTAGTTAGTGCCCCTCCGGGAGCAGTTGCTCAGTCCACAGGTGCTGAATGAAGAAATAAAGATGACACCACGTTCTCTCATGTATCAGATGCTATTTTATGTTCCTGAGGCGTAACTTTAGAATTCTCTTCTAGTCAAGTCATTTAAATGCGTTGAAAATGAGATATTATTTGATTTTAATGCAGTACAAATGCAGTGAGTACACAATAAGCATTTATTAAATTAAACAATGGTAACAAGCATGATATTTAGCAAGGCTGCCATCCTGGTGTTTTATTTACTATTCTGGTTATTTTTGAGCCCTGATTTTTCATCTACCGAATCCTTTTTTTAAAAAGCTCATTGACCTCTTGATTTGTAAGAGAAGACATTGAGAGAAGCTAAAGAGCAGCCCACTTAAATTTGAATCGTTTTAACTAGCACTTAACCCCAAGGCACTACGTAGTAGCTCGACACTGAAAGATTCCTGGAGCTCTGAAACAGAATTTGGTGGGATTTTTGTTGTTGCATTTGAGCCTCTCAGGAAATAGGAACTGTGAAGGAAAAGGCCACCTGGGTACCTCCAGAGCCCAGCGTGATGCCTGTCAAGGGCCGTTGGGGGTCACCAGGGCCCCTTTCCTGGGTCTGTGACCTGTGGCATCTCACAGGGATTGGTAGAGTTCTGTTTAGTGTAATGCTTTGCTGTTGCTGGCTGGAACATTGGATTTTAAAAAAAGATTTGCTTAGTTGTTTTGGAAAGGCAGATTTACAGAGAGAAGCAAAGGCAGAAAGATCTCCCTTCTGCTAGTTCACTCCCCAGGTGGCCACAACAACCAGAGCTGAGCCTATCTGAAGCCAGGAAACAGGAGCCTCCTCTGGGTCTCCCACGCAGACACAGGGTCCCAAGCACATGGTCCATTGTCTGCTGCTTTCCCAGGCAACAAACAGGGAGCTGGATGGAAAGTGGAACAGCCAGGACACAAACTGGCACCCATATCGAGATCCTGGCCCTTGCAAGGGAAGGATTAACTAATTGAGCCTTCTAGCCTCACCAAAATTTTGGATTTTTGAACACAAAGCCCAACAGTGTTTGAATCTTGCAAATTATGTAGTAAATCTTGGTGCTTAGTGCATAATTGAGACAAAATGGGTGACTTGGCTGTAAAGCCTTGGTGAGACTTAAGTCTTCAGGTGGTTTATAGAAAATGAGACAAAGTTATACATGAGTTTCAAAAATATTTGCGCCAATGCAAACTTTTCTTTTGATTTCACTTTTCATCAGATGTGTCACAGTGTCTTCATGTTACTTGATCTTGAATGTGAATGAGCTGATGAAAGAAAGTGTCTTAAGTGTTCAGTATTGCTTTTTGGTTGGATTGGGCTAAATGGAAATGGTAATGAATGTGGGAGAGTGTAGCTAATATAATTTGTGCTGTAACAGATAGCATTAACTCTTCACTTCATTATTGTTTTTATATTTGACTGGTGTTTTTATTCATGTTTATTTAACTAAGAATTATTTATGAAATATTCCTACTAATAGTTTGGTTATTGATAGTTGATTTATTCCTGATTACCCACTTAGTGAAAATACTCTGTTATTGGGCTTATAGTGACTTTTAGTAAAATGTGTTGTTTTCTGGAAACTATTCTGCATTTTGCTCAAACTGGTGGGAGAGAAGGCGTAAAAGCTGTTGTACTACTCAGGTTTATGGCTGGAACAGAGGTAGTGTGGAATGGGACCGGAGTGTAGGTTTCAGAGCTGGCCTGCAGGCAGGTTTGGCTACTGCTGGCTCCTCTTTGGTTCTGTGACTTTGAGTAGATGATGACATCTTTCCTGTCATCCGTTTTCTCATGTGGAAAACAGTGAGAACTCCAAACACAGACTTTGTGGGGATTGAATGAAGTAATATATGTAAACTAAAGAACTGATAGCTCTGTGGTAAACCCTCAGCCAATGCCAAGTAAGGACAAAATAAATCTACACCAATTCTTATTTCTAAAGGCAGTGGGAGAGAGAGAGAGAGACAGATATTCTCTCTGCTGATTCATTCCTCAGGTGACCAAAATGGCCTCCGAATGGTCCAGGCTGAAGCCAGGAGCACAATACTCCATGCATGTCTCCCACATGGGTTGCAGGGATTCAAGTAGTTGGGCCATCTTCCACTTCAATAGAAGAGATGTTAGCAGTAAGCTTAAAGGGAGCAGCCATGACTCCGACTGGGTACTCTGATAAGGGATGCTGATCTCGCAGGATGCAGCTAACAATCTGCTGTGCCACAGTGCCACGCCCTTCTAGGTCTTACTATTCTACATTTTACAGGCTGTCTGTTTGCTTGTGTATGAAGTACTTCAAAAGCTCTTGGACAGACAGAAGACATACATTGTATTGGTACTAAGAATTTTAAAATCCATGCTTTGTTGATAAAGTTTTTAAATTAGGTCATGTTTGTGTTATTTATGTTATGAAATACTAGTTGAGGGTGTACCTTGCTACCTACAGGGTATCATTTGTAATTCAAGAGTTAGAGTATTGTGGGATAAGACTGAAAGCAGAAGGAAGCAGAGGCAATGAGAAGGTCATGAAGGAACCCCAAAGCCTCCTTGAGGAGAGCTGAAATGGAACATCTCTTCCCCCTGAACTCCCAACTCCATTGGTATCATTTAAAGGAACAGTAGTTTGATCAAGTTTTGAGAATGCCTAAGAGTTTGGGAAGTTCTGAATAGCTTAGTATAACAGAAGAATAAAGAGTAAATGAGAAATAAAGGATGAAGTGGAGTTGTAAACTGAGCGTAGATCATGAAGACATCACTAGAGACACAGGAGGGAAACTGAGTCCTGACTTAGAAGTCAGCAGTCAGCAGTTTCCTTAGGGAGGCTAGAGCGCCAGTATCATGTACTGTGCAGTGAGAGCTGAGCTGAGAACTGATTTAGTAACTAGCAGATGGGTGCATTTACTGCTTATTGTGAATGATCAAACTGAGTTTTGGTGAAAGTAAGGCAGATGTTTGTGACTTAAAAAAAGTTCTGAAATTTCCAAATAATCACGAATCCTTTTTTCCCCTTAATTCTTTCAGTATAGAAAAACCCTGGTTTGTCCTTGGTTCACAAAATCTTCTTTAGGGTTGCAGCAACGCAGTCTAATTTACATTGTAAAGTATGATGAAATTTTTCTTCATTATCATGATTTTGAAAAGATTGACTGTGAGGCACATTTTGAGGCCTTTTCCATGTATTAATTTAATCCTCATGCTTTTATTTCAGTGCTTGAACTCTTGATCTTAGGAGGGAGGCAGGGGTGTTAGTCTCATTATTTTACATATTAAAAAACTGAAGGACAAGAGAGGTTAAATGTCTTGTCCAAGGTCATATCATTAGTACCTTTAGAAGCTAATGCACTCTGAATTCATCTCCCAGTTTGTGTTCAAATTCTAGTTTTTTTTTTTTTCATGACTGTATAACTATCATAATGTAGCAGGAAATAAAATCCTTTGACTGACCGAATGAACTCAGGAAAAAAGAGGGATTAATAATTTCTTTACCTTGGAGCTTTCAAAACATACCTTTTCCTAAGGGAAATTAATTCTTTTGTTACTTCAGATTGTAACCTAGCTTCCCAATAACAACTTCTTAGGGATTTAGTTCTTGTGTTGGTTGGATTGCCAAACGTGTTCTCCCTTCTGGTGTGGTCTGTGGGGTCTTCCCTGGGGGTGGTGTGAGTACCACACACCTGTTACATGGATGGTACAGGAGTCGAGCAGCTGTGGTGCTATTGCGGTGAGGCTGTGAGCCATTCACTGTGGTACAAAGGACTGGACCAAAGCCAGCCCTCAGTGCCATGACCTTTGGAAGCCGGGGCTTAGGAGATACCAAGATAACTGAATGACAGATAAGTAGCCGGATATGACAGAAGGCCATTTTTCATTCATTCGTGACTTTCTTTTTGGCTAAAACTCTCTGACCTTATGCAGCAGTTATGGAAAATGGTGCCGTATTTCTTATCTTGGAGTTGAAGAAGTAAATGGTAAAGGAAATGTTTGCTGAACTTACAGAAAGATTGAACGACTATGTCTTTACAATGGACGGAATAACTTTATTTCAGTGAACTCACTTTCCTTCTATAGCAATTTTTATGGCTAAGGAAAACTCTGCATTTTTACCCAGGATAGAACATTGCCTTGGGTAGTTCCATTATTGGAGTGAGTAAATTTACAGACTTTTCTGCCTCATTTGAGGACTTGTGCTCTTTGCTGTTTAATATCAGTGACCAATGTAGAGCTGGCATACATGTATTTGAAATTTACTAATTATACTTGTAAGTGGTCATGCTCAAAGTTCCAAGGAAGTGTGAGATCTATGGTAGGGTATATTTTTAACTACTTAAGTTTATAGGCATCTATAGTTAAAATATTTTAAATGTATTTCTGTAGAGGTAATGTTTATTATGTTTTGTTTGCTAAAACTTAATAGGTGTGAATGTGGAGTATATTTGTATAAAACAAGTAAAAGGATTTTTACAGAAGTGGGTCTTTGAATAGAGCAACAATAAATGAACGATATGTTAAACTACATTATGACTTTTTTTCATGAACAGCAATGTGATTAAAAGTGGCTTGTATGTGAGATTTTTGAGGGCCCTGATTTGCATTGAATATATTTGTAGACACTTCCTGATTTGCATGGTAGCTGGTGATAAGCATTCCTGACCTATCAGGTGAGACTCTGTGGATTCATTTTTTGTTGTTTAAGGCACAATTATGACAAATACTAAGATATCAAGCTCTGAAAATGGTTACGAAAACCACTATTGTCAGGAAAGGAACAGAGGTTGTTTAAGGTATTTTAACAGTATTGTTTTCTAGTTTTGTTTTCTTTTATTTCCATCTTGCTTCATTAAAAAAAACAAATTGAGGTGACTTGCTTCAAAGGTCTGTGTAATTTCTGATATTTTTGTTTGCTTGTGTTTTCTAGACTGAAGTAAAGCTCACTGACAATAGACAAGAAATAAGAAAGCCAGTGTGAGTAAATGAAAATGTCTTTAAAATAGCTGGCGTAATGGAATAGATGCACAGTTACTTGTACTTAGTAAAGACACTTAAATCAAAGCAAAAGCATATTTTAAAAATAAAACTGCCTGAATTTTATTTCTTCTTTTTAAACATTTATTTTTAATTTTTGTTAGAAAAATCAGATAAAGAGTAGGAGAG
Source organism: Ochotona princeps (assembly GCF_030435755.1). Lineage (NCBI taxonomy): Eukaryota > Metazoa > Chordata > Mammalia > Lagomorpha > Ochotonidae > Ochotona > Ochotona princeps. The sequence continues at coordinate 21,542,226 of NC_080832.1, forward strand.
ACAGAAAGATCTTCCGTCCAATGATTCACTCCCCAAGTGGCTGCAATGGCTGGAGTTGAGCCGATCCGAAGCCAGGAGCCAGGGGTTTCATTCAGGTCTCCCACATGGGTGCAGGGTCCCAAGGTTTTGGGCCGTTCCCGACTGCTTTCCCAGGCCATAACCAGGGAGCTGGATGGGAAATGGAGCTGTTGGGATTAGAACTGGCGACCATATGGGATCCCAGTGTGTGCAAGCTGAGGACTTTAGCTGCTAAGCTACCGTGCTGGGCCTGAATTTGATTTTTTAAAGTAACATATAGGGAAATCTGCAGGATGAAGAAACACACAGATGTTTGTATCAATAATTTTGTTTACTTTTATATTTGTTGGTCATGGGAAAATACATTTACATAACTTGAGACTCATTCATTAACTTCACTATGTATTTATATAATTATAAGAATGTATTAGTTGCTTAAAATTGTGAGAACGCCATCCTGCTTATTGGTGAGTAGGAAGTTGTTAGAGTGGTCTGTTTCCACAGCTGTGCTGCAGGCCATCTATCGCCTTCTGAAGGGGCCACCGGGGTATGACCTCACGGGCATGCGTCTCAGAAGGCCGTTCTGCAGTACTTTAACTCTGCAGAATTGGAAAGCCAGCGTAGAATGTCCACAGAGCATGGCTGTCGACGGGCCTACAGTTTGTTTTTGCTGTAACAGATTCTAAATTCAAAACAGAATTCGAAGGTTCTCTTTGCAGAGTTTGTTCAAAGCAACAGTCTGTCACTCATGAAGCTGTTACTTCACTTTCACTGGAGGCCCAGGAGGATGCAGTTAGCACCTGCACCACTGGAAACTGTCTTACTGCTGCAGTTTTAACTCTGTATGAGAAAAATTAGAAAGGTGAAGAGGAGGGAGTTGAAGGCAAAAGATATTGAGGAGGGAAGTGGGGAGATCTGCAGGAGTTTCCCTTCATTACTCACACTGTTCTTGTTAACATTTTAGAGAAAAATATAGTGGTTGGGAGAGTGTTGTAGCTACTTGAGAAATACAGTATGTTTATCTGATGAAAAGACAGGACGTTTGGGATGTACTTGGCATTGTTTCTTCAGTTTGGAGTGCTTTGTACCAAGGTTTGTGGCAGCCGAGGTGTTGGGGTGGGCAGTGTAGTTGTTTCAAGTTGTTTATAAGATTCTTATTTAATGAAATAATGCCAAAACACCAACAGTTCCCCACCACTTAGAGAAGGCATGGTGCATTCACTCCCGTTGCTGGTGGTGAGAACACAGTCAGTTAATGTGGGATTCTCATGGCCTGAGTTGTTCCCACCTGCACTGTGCCTCAGTTTTATGTGGAAGTCATTCCTACTTAGTGCACCATCACCTACACTCACAAAATATCGTTATTGGGTTACTGCGAGTAAGTGACTCGGTTTGGTGATGTAATGCCAGTCGTATGTTTTGCTCACAGGCATATTCTAATTTTCATATCAAGATCGATAATCCTAGGGAAGAGAGAATTTGTGACGAAACCAAAAGGATCCCACAAGTGAAACTGTTTATTTAACTTTCACTTACTCGTATCTGGACCATTGGTATGAAAGTAAGAAAAAAGTTATCAGCTAATTAGATTAGAAATAATTGATTATTCAGTAAAACCATAAATAATATCATATCAGAAGAAATGTGCTTTAAAATGTTAACTTACAGTAAGCTATAGCCTATGACATTTATTGCATCTCTATTGTGTTACAGTTATAATACAAAACAAAAATTTTGGGGTAATTGGAATGTATATGTTCTAAGGAAAATTACTATTAATATGGAGGACAAAACACAACAGCTGCTTTCAACACATAGATGAGATTTGCTAAAGCTAGCTGTTGACTTGCTAGTCTGTTATGTTCTGGGCACTGGCCTAAGAGCTGGGGACATAGCGGAAACAACGCAGTTCCTATGAATCTGATAAACTGTAGTGATCTGCAATGACAAATTATGCTCACGTGCTACTATGTAAATGAAAACGGTGTTAAGAGAGGGGCAGTGGAGGAATGTCATCTTTGGTGATGCCTGGGGAAGAACTTTCTGAGGAGAGGATATTGCATAAGAATTTAACTAATGAAGAGGCATTAAGTCAGTGAAGGAGGTTGGTAGACTCTGGTTGAGAGGAACTGCTTACTTTACAGGCCCTGGGATGGGTAGGGCCGTAGTAAAGACCAAACAAAGAGAACTGCACTTCTGGCTGGAGCACTGAGGACAGAGAGGTAAAATGGAGAGAGTAGGGGTGGGCTGAAGAGGGTACCTATACACCTGTTTTAGAATTTTGATCTTTATCCTAAAATGGATGGAAAGCCATAGACATTGTTGAAGCATGGTGCTTCTAAGGTCAAATGTAGAAATTTACATGATCTATTTTTGGGGTTAAAACTGGAGGGTGACAGGGGTGGATTCAGAATTAATCCAGAGGCTATTGTAACCCTGTGTGTGGATTGCTATTCAGGATTAATCCATTGCTGTGAATTAGAGCAGAGAGGGTAGGAAATCAAGAAATGTGGGGAGACTTAGGAGGCTTCGGGAGGAAAAATAAACAGGACTCGATTAAGAGGTTAGCTATTAAGAGTGAAGGAGAGAGTCCCAAGGGTGTGGCCTGTGAACCTGAGGGGCTGGGGTGCCATTCATTGGGATAGGACTCACTGAACTCACAGCTGTGTTTAGCGGGTGGTGGTTTTTCTCTGAGTGTGTCAAGTTTAAAGTGACTTTGATTTATCCAAGTGGTGATGCTGAAGAAGCCAGTTGAACATCTGAATCTGGAGATTGAAATTTGGGAGCCAGGAGCACACAGCTGGTGTTTGGACTAGGGTGGATGAGGGCATGCGAAGGGGAAAACTGTGAGAAGAGATATGGGACTGAGGTGGAAGGAACGACCACCTCTATGAAATTTTTGTTTTAAAATATGTATTTCAAAGAGCAAGACAGAGAAAGAGTGAGAGAAAAAAGAGGACAGGTTGATCTTTCAATTTGCCATTCTTATCAGTCCAGGTGTTTTGAAATGAGGTAAGATCGTAATGGTGGGTGAACCGACAGACAGGGTGAAGGTGAGGCTGGGACAAGAGGGGGTGACTTTTCTAGTGGAAAATGATGCCTCTTCAGCCCTGTTCTTGGGTTTCGCTTCCTCTGAGGGCCACATTGCGCACCCAGTCTTTATCGTGAATCTCTGTCATCTGTTGTGCTCTTGTAGGGCTGGTTGTTTTCATTTCCTGTGAAGTTCCCTTTCGGCTGGGCTAAGGTGGTCCTGTAGGCACCTCTGGCTTCCAGGACTTGCGGGAAGGTAGCTGCAAGTTTATTCATGCTTGGGAAATGGCTACATAAAGTTGGCTACATGAATTGGTAACTGGTGAGGTGCAAGTTGCTTTCCTCTTCCTTTATGATATTTTCCATTCTCATAGGGTTAGCTAGTCTGTCCTGATACATGGGGTTTTCCCCCGAAACAGGTATTTTTACAGATCTGATATTGTTCATATTTTCAGATACACTGAGACCATTTGAATGATAATACAAAGGAAATGTACTTTTTTAGTGATGCAGAAGCAGTGCTCAAAGTGAAAGTAGCAGCTCTCACTGGGACCCAAGTCTTGAGTTTCTTAGGATGTTGTAGCTCTGTGGGCAAGAATTCAGTACACACTGATGTCTTGTAAAGCTGCTAAGCTAAGCAGTCTGGTTTCCATAAGGCACTCTGGGAATGTGTCAACCCTGGATGGTGGCTGATGACAGCATAATAGGGCAGGTAATAGCCTGGCATTTTTCTGATTTATGTCCACACAGTGTATTTCATAACCAAGTATGAAGTAATTTGATTTTTGCTCTCTTCTTCAGCATGTAGCACAAATAATATTTTCATTTAAACAGGGTTCTGATAGAAATGATTCCAAAACCTTGCCATGCCTCTCACTTTTCTTCTGTACTTTCAGAGCTACATTTTAACACTCTGTATTTTCTGTTAGTAATGAATTCTACCTAGTTATCTTGTCATTAAGAATACACCTTATATCTTTGGTAATGCACCTGAGAAGGCAGACAGAGGAAGATGGCCCAAGTGCCTGGGCCCCTGGCAGTCACATGCGGGACCTTGCTGCCGCTCCGAGCTCCCAGCTTTGGCCTGGACCAGATCCAGCCACTGTTGCTATTGGAAAGTGAACCAGAGGATGGAAGATCTCTTTCCTCCACTTCATAACTCTTTAAATAAATAAATCTTCTTTCAAAATAATCAAAAAAGAAAACATTTCTTTGACCAAATAATCTCAATTCTTCAAATTTATTCTAATAATCAGATACTGAGAAAAATTTCTGGGGATAGATATCTAACTCATTTTTTCTTTAAATCAGTAGGACAGTTTTGTTTGTTTGTTTTGTTAGGGGGCATTTCTGCGGGGAGAATGAGAGACAGAGAGAGGGATCCTCCACCTGCTGGTTTACTTCCTGTGTGGCTGCAGTGGCCAGAGCTGGGCCGATCTGAACCCGGGAGCCGGGGGCTTCTTCTGGGTCTCCCACATGGGCACAGGGTCCCGGGGCCCTGGCGTTCCTCTACTGCTTTCCCAGGCCATAAGCAAGATGGGAAGTGGGGCTACTGGGGCACATATGGAGCTTACGTGCAGACCTGGCACATGCAGGGCAGGGGCTCCAGCCGCCAGGCCACACCGCTGAGCCCTAACTCATCATTTTTGACGGTGAAGATCCAAAGCTACATTTCAACAACAAAGACTAAACTAAATAAATGTAGAATGTTATGTAGAATGTTGGTCTTCAAAAAAAGAAAAAAAGAATACACCTTAAGATCTTAAGCATTTTGTGCAGTGTTTTTTTTTGTTGTTATTTTTTATTTATTTATTTATTTATTGTAGATGTTTGCATCTCACTTAGGAGTGCCTGGATTCATTTCCTCTTTCTGCTTCTGATCCAGTTTGCTGCTAATGTATGCCTTGGGAGGCAGTGGATGAAGTGTTAAGTACCTGGGTCCCTGCCACACATGTGCAAGATATGGATTGAATTCCAGGCTGCTGGCTTCTACCTGGCCAGCCCCAGCCATTGTCATTTGGGGAGTGAACCAGCGTATGGATGGCTCTCTCATTTGCTTTGTCTCTAATTTTGACTTTTGCATAAATAAATAAGACTTAAAAATTAAACAGAAACCATAAACCATATATACATGTATATATATTTTGGATTTGTGGAACTCAATTTACTGCGTTAGATTATGAGAGTGAGCTTAACTGCATTTGAAGAGGGATGTGCACATAGCTCTCAATCAGGGTGAAAACAATGACAAGAGAAGAAACCAGAAGAAGGGAACAAGGGGATTTTGAGGGGAAAGACAAGCATTTCTACCAAAGGACCTTGAGAAAGCTTATGGAAGGGAGTGAAGTTTGTTCAGTGTTGTCATTATGGGTTTAGAACTCTGTGTAGGTAACAGCAGTTGGGTCTGTTGGAGTCTGTGGTTGCATTTTCTTCGTGACACCAGAGTAAGTTCTCCAATCACACTCTTGATGGTCAGCATTGTAGCCACTAGCCTTTGGGGCACTTTACATGTGTTTAGTGCAGCCAAGGAGCTAGATTTTATGTTTTATTTAATGTTAACTTTAAATCTAAACAGACACATGTGCCTGGTGGCTTAGACAACACAGTCAGTGGAAATGTGTGTATAACTGGCCCATTATAGTGATCTTGGGTAATTAAAAGGATCACAAATCAGACACTTTGATTGGTTTTTACTTTCCAGTGTAATTGGTTGTAATGCTGGTATTGAAGCATTGATGAGAACACCAAAGTGCAGTAGCTCAGTAATTAAGAAAGTATAAATCATCCATTAATTAGCAAGTGACTCCCACTCCACATGCCTTCCCTTATTTTCACACACATGAGCCATGTGCGCTCTTGCACACGGACACACACACACACACAGACATATACACCCACTCTTTTAGCAGCTTCTTGAAATGGAGGGAGAGGCATGGTTTTTGAATGGTTTGCTACTTTGAAGGGCAGGTAATGAATTAGTAATCTTTCTGCTGGGGGCCTGTCAGATAAGGCACAGGGTCCTTGAAAGGAAAGGGCCAACTCATCCTGCAGTAAAAAGGTTTTTAGGTGATGGTTTCCTTTCCTATACATTAGGGTATGTTTATTCTTCCATCTGCCTCTGAAGATCGTATTTATTTGTCAATACTGCTTTTCAGGGTGGTCTTTTCAAGCCAGTGTCTCAGCTTTTATTATAATCCTGCATGCTGTTTGCTTTCCCCTCGATGTTAACTGTGGTCCCGGGAGATATGGTTATATGTGTTTTCTGTTTCATCTTCAGTGTCCTCCAGCAATTTTCACACCTCTTCAGGAACCCTTGTCACAATCTCCCCTTTTAGATTCTTCCCCAGACTTGGTTGAAAGTCTCCCTTTCCAAGTCCTAGCTGTATTCCATTCTGTTCTGTTCGGGGCTTGTCTCTACTTCACTGAGGATGTATAAACCCATTGTACACCAGACTTCCCGAAGTATGGCTTATGTATTGCTGCACTTCAGGTCTTTTACTTACGCCTCTGGTTTGTGTTCCTGATTAGGATTGAAAAATCCCTGGAACGTGGCAGCTTTTAAACTTAATTTTCTTTAACTTTTTAAGCTTGGTTTTTTCTAGTGCTTTGTAGAAAAATGGTACTGTAAAAATTGTTGCAGGCTGATGGTGAAACAGCTTGGACTTTAAGTCTTGCAATAATATCTTTAATACATACGCTTGGTAGTTTTGATCAGTGGTTGCAGGGTGTACCATGAACACCAGTTTCTTAAAATGCCCTAAAAATGCATATCCTCAGGTTCTGTACTTATGATTCAGTATGTCTGGAGTGGAGCATAGGAAATCAGAATCTTAACAGGCAAGTCAGGTGATCTGTAGACTGTTTTTTTGAGCAATCATGGTCTATACAAGAAGACATTATTTAAATAAAATTTTTTGTGATACAGTTCTGTAGGCTCAGGGATTTCCCCTTTCAACTTTCCCATGTACCCAGCCCCCAGCCCATATTATTACAATAGTATAGTCCTGCAGCAACAGTCACAAGTGCATTATTCTTCTATTTATGTGTATTATGACATTGTAGGTGTAGATAATTGTAGAGAGTCCAGCATCCTATTGTCAAGGTATGTAAGATTTATTTATTTGAAAGACAGGGTTATAGAGAGTATACATATGTGTGATCGAGAGAAATAGAGAGTGTGTGTGTGTGTGTGTGTGTGTGTGTGTGAAATTTTTCGTCTGCTGGTTTGCTCCCCAAATGGCCACAGTGGCCTGGCCTGGGTCAATTGGAAGCTAGGAGCCTGTATTTCCATCCAGGTCTTTCACATGGGTGACTGGTGCTCAAAGAGTTGGGCCATCTTCCATTGCTTTCACAGGCACATTTTAGCAGGGAGCTGGATTGGAAGTGGAGCATCTGGGACTTGAACCAACACCCATATGGGCATCCAGTTCCCTGGAGCACAACACTGATCCCCAAAACCACCATTTCTAATGAGTCTAATGAGAGAACTTCGTGGTAGTAGGGACATTGTATCCAGGTAGAAGTGTTGGTTTTTTTTTTTTATTATTATTTCTGTTTTAGAAATAGAAGTGTGAAATTTTATTTCCTTAAATTACCTTCTTAAATGTGTGTCAGAGTTGGTTGGGTAGCAGAAATAGCAGAAAGAATACATGGATAATCCATGAAATGATTTCATCAAACTAACTGATACAGAACACCTATTGCCTTCATCCAGAGCTTATTTGTCCTTATTTCAGGATTAGAGGCTTGATGACCCGGTCAGCTAGAGAAGACCAGGAGCAGTGTAAGGAAGGGGAAGGAGGTCACTGGTGAGGCATGAAGACTGCAACTGTGGTAGCTGACAACTAGCAAGAGTGAAATAGGCTAACTATAAAAATCAGAGGTTAGATCTTTGATGACAGACAATACAGGCCAGCGGGGAAAGGAAGAACTGAGGGAGATGAGCACATGCATGTGTCTCAATGGCTGCACAGGTGTTCGTGAGAACTACTTTCGGTTAACCATAGTGGCCGAGTGATGTTTCTGTTCAGCTTCTGAGACGAGGGTTGAGAGCATACCTGTTCCATCTGATACCACATTTCCAGAGCTTGATGTAGTATTTCATTCATGGCAGAAGATTCATAAGGCTTTGTGTAGATTGTCATAGTAAACCAAATAAGTAAAGTATCATAATCTGTGCCTGAAAATGGCCTTAAGAAATTCCTGGTGATAAGGAGAGGCAGGTTTACTTTGCACTTTTAGATACATGTAATCCCCCAAATGTTTGTTAGATGAAAACTTCTTTGACAAGCCCAAGAACTCTGTTCTTGAGCATTCTTGATTTCTTCCCTCTTTGCTCATCTTTAAGTAATCTTGGAATGAATGGGGTTGGCTTATTTTTCAGATTACAAATGACCATGTAGTTAGTTATAGAATAAAATCTTTGAACATCAACCAGTGTACACTATACCAATGCCATATAGACACAACATATCTTTAAAAATAGACTTGTTTTATTTTTAATTGAAAGGCAGAGTTCCATAGAGAGATGAGAGGGGGAGAGAGAGAGGGAGAGTTTTGCACCCGTTGATTCACTCACTTTCCAGTTGTCTGCATGAACTGAAGCTGAACAGATCCACGCTGATCCAAAGTCTGGCGTCAAAAACTTCTTCCAGGTCTCCCATGTGTGTGCAGGGGCCCAGGCCGTAGGCCATACCTAGCTGCTTTCCCAGGCCATAAATATGGAGCAATATAGCATATTTTAGTCTTTACATTTCTATATATAAATAGAAATGTGTGAATATAGGTAGAAATGTGTGTATACCAATGAAGATGTTTTTTCCTATATAGGTAATGTTGAGTCATATTTTATTTGGATAATTATTGTTTAATACATCGTAATTGTTTCCTTGGATCACAGTCAATCTATTAAAAATAGATATTGTAACCTGCATACTAATTAAGAAAATACATATTATCTGTGAGGCAGACACATGGGCTCCATATGGCAAAGCAAACCATATTTAGATAACCCTAAAATTATATACCTGCTCTCCAAGTATCTCAGATTTTATTCTTTGAACTTCCAGCTTAGCAGAGTTTGGTTTACTGAAGAAGGAAAAAATTTGGATATTATATAAAATAGGTTTTTTTATATCTGTGTTTTAACTGGTTGTGTAGAACTTGTAATTTGTTTTCTTGGGGAATAGGATTGTACAGGAGGAAGGAAGAGCTGAAAGAAGTCTTTCCATAGATCTATGTTTTCCATTGTGTCAGTTTCTGAAACTCATTCAACAAAATGAGTGGGTCTGAAGACACTAAATTATAAAAATTTAGCCCTCAATGTCCCATTGGCATATTTAATTCTAGTCTAAACAACTTTCTCAAACTTCTTTGGCTCTTGCATAGTTTCTGTTTCCTTCCCAAGCAAATGTCCTAGCAAACAATTCTTCAAGTAGCTGTTGTGATTTTGCCAATGGGGAGGAAACTGTATAAAACAAGGCTGAATCCTACGTTATGTGAGTTCTCAGGAGGATGCAACCTAGTATTGGTAATTAAGACTCAAGCATAACAAACTCATACTAGAAGACAGAATATGCAAAAGAGATACAGAAACCAAATGAGATCAAAGTTCAGAGAGATAGATGATGACCATTTATAGGAAGCAGGCATGTTTATTGTAAGATGTGGGCCTGCAGGCTTTGATAACATTTTTTGGGGAAAAATGGGAGCTGGTAGTCCCAGTGGAGTTAGTATTATAAATCAAATAGGAACACAACATATGACTGCTTAAGGGCTCAGACAACATGAAAGCAATTCCCTCTGGAGTCATGTGGCATAGTGTCCCTAAGTGAAAGCCGGGAAGCAGTAAATATACAGGCAGGTGGTCAAAGAATTCTAAGTAATATAGCTTGGATTACTGGATCTGTTGTGATCCTAAATGATTGAGTGAAGTTGCTTTACCTGTTTCATCAGCTTTCCTTGAACCAAAAGACCTCTACTCTCTCTCACTATACATATATAGTGTGTGTGTGTGGTGTGTATACACCTTTATATGAATTATATATATACATGTATACACACATATATATGTATATATATAATTTTTCTCAATTCAGTTTGTAGGAGGAGTTGAGGAGGATAATCTTGAGTAATGGAGCTGCTCTAAATTTCAGAAAAATGATTCATTATCAATATCAGGGAGCTTTGAAAACATGAGCAAATTAAATTGGAAGACAATACAATGTTTCCAGCAAACTTTTGATGTGCTTCTGTAAAGGGTGAAATGAATTGAGAAGCAGAGCAGTTGTTAGACTTTAGATATGTTTAAAGTGGTTCTAGGCATCGTAGGTAAAGTTACTGCTTGTGGCATCGGCATCCCATATGACTGCTGGTTTGAGTCTTGATTGTTCCACACGCTATTCTGATTCCTGCTATTGCGCCTGGGAAAGTAGAGTAAGATAGCCCAAGTATTTGGGTCCCTGTGCCCACATGGGAGACCCAGAGGAAACTCCTGGTTCCTGGTTGCAGTCATGCTCAGCCCCCACTATTGTAGGTATTTAGCAAGTGAACTAGCAAATGAAAGATCTTTGCTTCTTCCTCTCTATACCTCTGTAGCTCTGCATTTTAAGTAAACAAATAATCCTTTAAAACATAAAGAAGGTCCACTTTTTCAAGTCCATCAGAGAGAAGTTGGAGTTGACCATCAAACTGAAGTTCTAGGGTAAGTGATCCACTTGTACCTCAATACCATCTTTATCACATGAAAACTTGATATTTTTTATTTGACATTGTTATTAATAAGCTTCAGTTTCCAACTTTCACCATTCATAGCCTGTCTTTTCTCTCTGTTACATGCTCTCTGCAGGATCTTTTGCAAGTAGACCTTTTTGAATTGATCCTGGGCCTGGGCTTTTCCTGTGCACTGTCCAGAATGTAGCCTGTTGATCAAAGCTGCTTGTTTCTGGGTCCTGCTTCTATTTTTAAACTCAAACTCTGTGAATCAGGTGTCCAAGAAGGAAGGCAGTTAATAGACTGTTGGAATAGGATAGAGGTGAAAATGGAAATTCATTTATTCATTCATCAGTTGTTTATTGAAGACTACTGAAGGCAGTACTGGCTTTGCGTGGTTTTCCTGTTCACCTGTGTGTATCACTGCGACTGATTCTCTCCTCAAGTTCTCCAAAGAGTTCAAGATTTCTTTACAAAAGCTGAGTGTCTCTTTACTGTAGCTGCAAGACCTCGGAGAGTGTTCGAAGATGGCAACCTGGGAATAGCAGGAGCTGATTTATTTTTGGTTGCCAGATATTTTCAAGCTGAGAGCTCAACGTGATTTGGTAACATGTACTGAACTCCCATAGAAATGATGGATGTGGTATAATTAAAAGGGAAAGAGTGGACATTTGCGTACTGGATATGAAACTCTTTGGAACCTTGGGCAAGGATTCATTCCTCCAACAATATGGTTATGCGATGAATCGCCCTCAGTATTGTTTCCCGTAGAATTTTAAGTCTTGCTCTGTTTAAGTAGATCTGGACACTGATGATTTTTCTTTTGAAACATTAGTTGTGTTATGGTAATTATGGGTCAGTGTATTTAGGAGATTTTGTTGCAGTGTTCACCAGATTACCATAATTCACTTGTTCTAGATAATTTTTCATCTTACCAGCATTGTTATACCACATAAAGAAAAGACATGCAACTAATCTAGTCAATCAAGTTGATTACTAATTTTTCCTTGTATATTCTCTGATAGTCACATTTGAACATTTGAAATAGTTATAATCATGATATTGACATATTCATTATTTTCAAAATCATTTCCATTTTACTAATTTTCATATTCTAATTAAGTGGCTGCATAATTCTGATGCAATTTACTTATTGTAATTTTCTTGGAATCTCCTTTTTTTCCTGGCTATTCACATTTTTTTTCCTGTGGGATCACTTGTCAAACTATATGAATGTTGTTATTGCGGTTCGTCCTTGTTTTCCGTTTTTGTCACAACCATGCTAAAGCAATAACTTTCATGGCATTCTTGTCTTGGTTTGCCTTTTAAAAATAGTTGGTGAGGTTTCTTTATTACTTATGTTTCTTCTCCTGATTTGTGATATTCATCTTAATTTTATTTTTCTGCTTATTTTTAAAAAGTATCTGTAAGCTCTTAATATTTTATCATTTAAGCTTTTTTGCCTTCTAATGTGATTTAATTTTTGTTTTGTAAGTTAAACATTTTAAGTTTAGACTTTTTTGGTTTATCTGTTTCTGACTATTGTTTTTTTTTTTTTCTGAATGCTTTCAAAAGCATTGTAGATTGTATGGTTTTCTGAGTATCATTCTTCATTTTACTTCTTGGTCTTTTGTCAGCTGGTTTAGATTCTTATGGACTTACACATTCTAGCATCATGAAATGGCGTGATTGAGAGGAATTCCTCATCAGTATTGATAGTAGAGAATGTAATATCCACAGATTATAATACAGCTTTATGAATTGAGACTTTAGGAATTACATAAAGTAACTTCTGAATACTGCTAGTAAATTAAGAAACATATCTACTCTGAGGTTACAACAACTAAAAGAATGAAATTTATGCAGCACCTTTACAAGTACTTCATATTTGGAAATCACTTTTCCTTATGTTCTTTGTCACTACTTTCCAACATTTTTATTTTACATTTTAAGTGATAATGACATTACAGTATGATTTTTAAATTACTTGTTATTTGCCAAATTATTTCAGCAAGTCCTCATTGGTTACCTAAATTATGCCCAATTATTGATTTTCTTCTTATGGGGCTTAGATTCTGTTATGTTAGTGGGATGTTCATTTGGAATTTTTATTTAGTTTACTTAGTTTTGTAATTATTTTTAAACAACCTATATAATCTGATACATGTTTAGTATATTCATTGATAGTTGAACAGTGTATTTCTTAATTCTCTTTATAGATGAGAATTCAGTGTATCCTCTAATATTTTATATAGGGGAGAGAGGATTTTAAAAATATAATAGAAGATAGTTTATCCTTAAACAGTAGGAGAAGACAAATTGAAATGTCAAATATTTAAGATAAATGGACAAAGTATTCAAAATAGTTAAGAATATTTAATCTAATTGATTTTAACAAATCATAACATGAGAGAGGAGTGTGCTTGCTTTGTACTTGTGGCACATCAACCTACTGTTATCCTAATTCATCAGCTATAATAACTGTGGTTTGCTCATGGCTAGTTAGCTAATATACAATAGATGGGAAGAAGGGAGGAGGGTCTCACATTGAACTGATACAATTAGAAGGCCAAGAATGAATTTGGAGATGTAAAACTAATGGATAGTAATCCACTCACACGGTATTATAGGTTATGGCTTTTATGCATTAATATCTCAGTCTTTGTAGAGACGGTCTCATGTGTTTTTTAGCTTTGGAGAGTCAAAAAAGACCTGTAATTTCTTTGCTGGGATCATTGGGTTGCCTTAGTTTCATTCAGAACAAAAGGCACGAATAACATCCACACGGAGTTATGCTTTTAGATCTCAGTATACGGATCGGGAAATTTATTAGCTGCATATGTGTGCTAGTGTTTGGAATAAAATGCCATTCGCCTCTGATTCTGCATCTACTGTATTTTCTCATAAGCTTTATTTTGGCTTTTCACGTGTGATATTGTGTTGTTTAGCTTGAACAACTGATTTACAGGGAACTAGCTCATTACAGTACATTTGACACTGTTACCTTTTTTTACTCTAGTATTATTTTCAAACTCTTGATTACTAAATTTCCTAGAAATGGTTTCTAAAAGAACTTTGTAAAATGGATGGATCAGTCATCTTTAAGGATGTTTACTATAACAGATTGAAAATAAAAGTGTCGTGTGTGCACTTAGATCCATCTGTGTAATTTCCTACTTCTTCATAAGGGGTGCTCTGTTAAATCCCGGTTGAAATTTAGACAAGGCAAATTGAGTATCTAAACCTAAAAAAAGTGTTGCAAGTTGAAGTTTTGTGTTTGGTCTGAAGAGGGTGTGCTTGCTGGGTTTTGCCAGTCCTTGTTTCTGTCCCCACTCTGCAGCCCTTTGTGGACATTGTGCTTGTATGGAGAGAATAGTGATCTCTTTCAGGACGCTTTCCACAGAAGTCTTCTGAGCTACAGTGGGAATAGGAAATTGCTACTGAGACATGCTTTATTTTGGGGGTACTTTGCTGTGGTACAATCATTGACAATCATACAAGAGACGAGTGGAATAGATGAGAAAGGCTAGCATTGGGGAATCTAAGAAGATGTAATCAGTCTTTTGTTGTGTTTCATTAAGTTTTAATTCAAGACATCAGAACCCGTGTTTGAGAACCACTGGAGTATTGAGTATTAAGAGTTCACAAAATTGAATTATCCGAGTGAAAGACTCTTTGTGTGTGTGGAGTACCATGTTGTGGGTCAGAATTTCTTGAATTTACTCTTGACAAGAAAGTCCTTGAGCCTGTAAAATGATGATTGTTGTTACTATGTGATGCAGATGGCGGGGACTAGTGGGCTCAAGTGTATATTCAACCACCAAGGGCAGATGTGTGGAAAATGTTATGTTTACTGCCAGAACAATTACATTTTCTTTTTGTTTGGAGTATCTTCCATGTAGGATTACAACATTTGCTGGTTTTTAGCGCTTATGCTTGAAGAAGCCCAAAGTTCTACATTCTGTGGGTGCGTACTGCTGTATTGTATGGTAGTAATTCTACACGTTACTTGTAATAAAGGGGAAAACTTTGGAGAAAAGATCTGCGTGTTTATAGCTCCCAGTTTTACAATAAGGGAACACTGTTGGGAGTTCTAAAATAGCTCCACAAGATCAGTAATTAAGATAGTCGACTGTTCCCCAGCCCCTAACATCCTGTTTCATCACAAATATTTATCATTTTTTTCATCGGTTCTCCACCCACCTTGTGGGCTGTTGTGGTTGCTGACACCCAGCCAAGAGGCTGGGGAATGCCTGTCCACAAGCAGCCCGGGGTGTCTGGTTGGGGTGCTCAGAAGGTCTTGAGTATTGTAGCATTGAAACTGAGTAATCCTATTCATGTCATTGCCAGATTCATCAGCAACGTGCTGTTGCTAGTCATAATGAAAATATACAGTTTGTGGTAAGAAAACAGAAAAAACCCAGAAGCGTACAGTATTTAAAGATGTGATTCTGAGGTGGCCTGAAAGTGTCACAAAAAAAATGAGACAAAAAAAATTATTATCTAAAGAAAATGAGTGTTGAAAAAAGCTAGTCTGTTTAAGTGTTGGGCTAGTAGTTTTCAAGAAGTTTGGTTTTCCTGAGAAGTTCATATAATATAATTAGCTGCTCACTTACAAACAGTGGATAAAGCATAAAATACAATGTGATATACGAGACCAGTAGGGTAACATAGTTTACGGACACATGATGTACTTATTACAGATGGGATGGACATTTTTGAAGGGTATTGGCCAGAAATATTGCTTGGGGTTATGAGTTTGTAGGCAGAAAACCACACAGGTGATGTGCCTGTGTGGTTGTATTCTGTTTGGGGGAATATCCCATGAACATACTTCATGCTGTTTACCTTGATTTATTGGTTGAGGTAGAAATCAACCAGGCTTTTCCACTGGAAGTGCTGCATTTCCTTTTCTGGATTCTGTACTTTCGAAGTCCGTCTATACTTCAGGGGGAGAAATCTGCATTTATTTCTTGAAGGGAAGGGCTGTCTATATTTCACTGGTTGATTGATTTTAGTATGAACTCCTGAGTTTTTTTTTCTTTGAGTCATCCAAAGCTATCAGTTAATTTTGCTTTCCATCATTCATTTTCCAATTATCTACATCTTATTGTGCTGAGCACACCGGTATCTGGTGTTACAATCACCTGTTTGCTTCACTCACTTTCCAAACGGATAGAGTCAGTTTTGCTGCCCTGGCTAAACTTAAGGTCATTTTCATAGTCACATTCTGATAATATTTTGTGGGAGGAGAAATCATAATGCAAAACTTCTTGTCAGCAGATTGGCGAATTTACCTGAGAAATTGAGACTCAAGATTATGAGAATGTGTGGCTAAGACCGAAAGCAGATTTCCAGGTAGGAAATTAAGTCCATTTTCTTTAATTCCTTTGCACTTTGTTTTGCAAAAGTCAAATCACTATTTTCTTTGAAGATGCAAAATCCAAAAAGAAGAGAAATGTAAATATTTTATTAGGAAACAACTTTATTGAGGTTTTATTAGGAAATCAACTTTGTGTTCTTTTGTAGATTCTTTTATTTGATTGCCAAACAGCAGGGTTGAAGCTAGGCTTTGAAGTGAGATCCAAAAGGAACTGTATCTATGTTTGTTAAAAGTAGTCTAGATATGATTTTGGTTCTTGAAACCTGTTTAAGGAGTAATCATATTATGAATAATATTGTGATTGGTCAAGTCACAGAAAACAGCTACTGGCTATAGAATTTTACGTGTCGCCCATTGTGTTTATTAGGTGTGCTTTAATTTAAGGTTTTTCATAAAATCCCCTAGATGTGATAAGTCACACACTGATGGAAAGGGCAGGCATGTGGGGAATAACACGGATCATATAGTATGTGACATATTTTGGGGTACTGCTTTCACAAAAATAAACGGTTGTCCAACAGCTTCCATCATGATAATATCAAGTAGGGAATTAAAAGATACACAGACTGCAGTCAGAACACGAGGACAAGCAATTGGAAATCCGAAATGCCAGTGGAGTTAGTATTACGCAGTGATTCTTACCTCTGCTATTACAGGTATAAAAGCAGTATGATCCTTCCTTGTAAACTGCAGAGGCTTCAGCTCCATGGCAACAGGACCTATTCTGTCAGAGGGTGTGTATACACAAATGCATTCAAAGCACAGGGTTGAGAGTGAAGTTTGGGGAGGATAAAACCCAACCCTTCAAGTCTTGCCCACACATTTTTATGTGTCTATTATAATAAGGCCTTTGTGCAAAGAAGCCTGATAGAAGTTCATGTCAGCTGCTCTCTGGTCTTTTACATGATCTAGCCCTCGACACCCACTCCCTCGCTCTGTGGAAAGGAAGCAAGAAAAGGCAATTCAAGAATGCTATTGGGAGAAAAAAAAAAATCTCTCTTCTGGGAATGTCAACATAGTTACTTGCTTTTCGGTGTCTCTGGCGGGCATTTGGCTGCTGCTTTTCACAGTCTCCTACTGTGGAGAGCCGGTACATTGTAGGCTTCTCGTGCCTGGTGAGAACCACTCTATCTCCTCTGTGGGACAGAGTGCTCTCTGTAGGTCTTCCACTGTCCTTCCTTTCTTGGAGGTGCTTATGGCACCGGGTGTGAGGAGTGATTGGCCAGTTAAGCATTCCTTCCCACAGTTTCCTGGCCTCTGGCTCAATCCTCAGAGAACACATTTCTTCTCTTGCTGTGCCTGAGCCATGCACATCCCCAACAGTCCTACTAGCCCTTTGCGTAGTTTTTCCAGTAGGAAAAGACAGCATCACTATTCGACTGTTTTTATGTGTTAGATTCCTGTGCTGCATCTTGGAAATGATAGAACAGCCTGGAAAATGTTTATTTTTTGCTGTGTTCTGATTTAGTTGATCCAGGGCATGGATGGAATGTTATGCTCTTTCCTGGTTCACTCTGAGAATAATCTCTACTAAGCCTCAGACAATTTTTATTCTCCCTAATATTTGAGACCCAGTATTATTGATTATCTCCACTAGATCCAGGAGCTTAGGATCCAAGAAATATCCTATTTTTTCTCTCCTGAATTGAGTCCCTGTCTTTGACACCACAGATGCTCTGGTGGTTCTGGGAGATTATTGATGAGAGGCCTGGGAAGATAGGAGATAGTGTGTTCATGAGAACAAGAACACAATAGCTAGATGTTTTCAGCTTAAACCTTCATCAAAGACTAATGAATGATTCTCATCCCTCATTGTTTCTGCTTGGGCATTTTCTTCGAATTTACTTTTAAAAATAAATGATCCCAAACTAAAATTATCTATTCCATAAAATTGATTGAATTTTCATAATTCACTTGCTCAAGCATTTTTGACTTGTTGTTTGTGTGTGCACCTGGGCGTGTTAAAAAAAGAGTAAGCATGAACTGCAAACATTGTGGTGCGTTGTGAAATGGGTTACAGGACAAGGATGTGCCAAGTTTTTATCTGTGACGTGAAAGCAGTTCATCAGCTTTGCCGGAGGGACTTGGGGAAGGAACACATGCTTGTCCTGCACTTGCAGTACAGGGAGGGCATTCCAGGAAAACAGAGCCCTGGCATGCACAAGTTTAGAGGCACGGAAACAGCAGGCTGCTCCCCTGAACAAAAGGTCTTCTGGCTGGATTTCAGGGTTGAGGTGGGGGGTGGGGAGGGCGGTGAGTGGACTTACAAGGGGAGAAGCTGGAACCCTTGGCATTGACTAGGTCCAGGTGCCTATGCCAGGCTGCTGTGTTTGAACTCTATCCTGTAGGTAGTACAGACATGACTTATATTTGCATTTTGTAAAGATCTCTCAGGCAGCATCACAAGAATAAATTAGAGGAAACCATACCGGGGTTTAGGAAGACACGGTGTGAAGACAATTAAAGTTAATCTTCAAAAGAAAAAATAGAAAAACCTGAATGTGTGCTATGATATTGAGATTAGTGAGCACAGGACAAATTGCCAACCTTGGGAAACATCACTGAGTGACTGAGTCAGTGAGCCAGTGAAGGCAGAGAAGGAAATCCAGAGGTCTGTAACCTGGGGCACACAGTGGATAGTGATCACCTCCCCTGGGGTGAGGAAGATTGACAAGCCTTTGAGAAAAGCTATGTCCTGTGAAAGATCTCTAGCTTTGGAATAAGAACTTTCAATTTTACTTCTCTATCTTATCACCTCTGCATTCTTATGTCAAGTACTTAACTTCTGGGGCTCATCTTTTTCTGGTCCGTAACTTGGGGGCAATAATTACTGATTTACAGGCTGTGATAAAGAGATTATCTGAGGCAGATACTGCTGCATGGCTTGTAAAGTTGCTGCCTGCAGCATCAACATCCCATCTGGATGTCAGTTCAAGTCCCAGCTTTTCCACTTCCTACCCAGCTCTCTGACATGCCCCTGGGAATGCAGCAGAAGGTGACTAAGTGCTTGAACCCTTATACCAACATGGGAGACCTGGAAGAAGCTCCTGGATCCTGTCGTATCAGCCCGGTTCCACGCATTCTGGCCATTTGGGGAGTGAACAGGTGGAAGTCTCTCTCTCTCTCTCTCTCTCTCTCCTCTCCATCCCTTCTTCTCTATGTAACTCTGCCTTTCAAATAAAGATTTGTTTTTAAGCGGTAATCTATGCTAAGCTCCAGACTCAAAGCCTTTTCTTAGATAAAGGGCAGATTAATATAATCAGTTTCTGTAGGCAGATATCAAGACCTGGAACTCGGAGAGAGGTTGCAAAAGCGGACTTCAGAGTCAAGAAACAGAAAGAGAACAGACTGAATCAGGGCTGAGATGCTCTGCCATTCAGTTCTACAGAATTCTCTCTTGGGAGCCACAATGTGCTAACTAGCTGCCGATCTAGGGAAACAAAGATGAAGACATTTTAGATCTCACCTCAAGAATCTCACAGTCAATAGAGAGACCAAGAAGGGCATCCAACATATATATCCAGATGTTTTTAAAAGGGTGTAATGTAACATACCAAAGGGAGCATCCAAAAGTTTATGGAAAATGGTATTAAAGTTTAAGATTTTAATTTTTTTAGTGTAAGATTTTGTTTTCCAATCCATGCATGCAAGGGGTTTAAAAAGTGTGTATTATGGAAAAAAGAAACCAAAACTATGCATGGATTTTAAAGTGTTTTTGCACCGAGATAGTCTTATCTTTTGATTTTACTTTCCATGACCTCTTTGTGTACCCTTCTTCATATATATATTCGTATATATATATGAAGGGTACACGGGAGCTCAGGAGATACAAGGCAAGGAGTTAGCCACTAAACTATCATTCTGGCCCAACCACAATGGTAGTTTTAATTTTCTTTGATGGTTAGTGAGATTTGGCCCCTTTTCATATGTTTTTGGCTACTAGAGACTTTTATAAAGAGCCTGTTATAGCTGCTTGTCCACTCTCTGTTGGGGCGTCTGTTATAGCATTAATATTAAGCAATTATCACAGAGAACTGCTCTAGCACTGCAGTTAGGGTTCAGCACCCTCCTATTCCATGCCTCCAAGGAGCTGGTAATGTTGCCCGCTCTTTCAGGATGCCTAGATGTGCCTAGGACAATGAGATGACAGACTGCAGTAGAGGCAGGACTCAGGAAGCACTTTTCTGTCCATGTGATTCTGTTTGTATGTGCTACAAGAGAGGGAAAATTGGATGATGATTAGGAGGAAGTCTGGAACTGCTACATTGCCTGGAGCTTTAGAAAAAAATTTACAGCGACTGAAAGAGGACAGCTTTTAATTTCCTGAGTAGAAATTAGGCACTGTGGGACATTTTTTGAAGAACTGTGTGTGTGTGTGTGTTGGGGTGTGTGTGTGTGTGTTGGGGTGTATAAGTAGAAGTGATTCATTTGTTTGGGAAAACTGATCTGTGTTGAGGAAAATGGGACCATTTGAATTTGCTGCTGGAGAAATTGAGCGCACAGCCTGATGAAAAGAGAAGGCTCAACATCAGGGAGCAGGAAAGGAGATTTGTCTCCCTGGCTGCTGATTTTCCTCAGCCCGTGAGTAGGTAGGTGGCCATGGAACGCCATGGAACACAAAGTGTGAGGGTCTGATGCTGAGTGAGTTTTCGCGTGGGTTGTGTAGGGCAAGGTGAGGAGGGAGGCAGGAGCTGGTGATAAAGAGTGCAGTGGTTCACAGTGGCATTTAGAAAGGATAGTGAAAGAAGCCCAGACGAGGAGATGAGGGCTGGGGCAGGGAGAACAAAAAGAGGAAGCTGAGGGTGTGTATATCTGTGAGGATGAAAAGCAAGCAATATAGAGGGAAGATATCAGATTGGGTGATATAACGAGGTAGGCCACAATCATCTGAATTCCATATTGGGTTTTAAGGGATATATATAACATTTAGATTAAGTCTCGAAATAAGTGGCACTTGTTGCTCATATTGTCAGTAAATAATAGCTCTTTTCCAAATGCAGAGTTCTAAAGTTTAATTTCAATATTATTATTATTTTTTTCTAACGCTAACCATTAGTTGGTTCAACAAAGTGGGTTTTTTTGTTTTTGTTTTGTTTTTGTTTTTTTTTTTTTAAGATTTATTTTATTTTCATTACAAAGTCAGATATACAGAGAGGAGGAGAGATAGAGAGGAAGTGGAGCTGCCGGGATTAGAACCAGCAGCCATATGGGATCAAGGCATGGACCTTAGCCACTAGGCCACGCTGCCGAGGCCCAAAGTGGTTTTTGATAATGAGGGTTAGTGGGGTGGACCCACTTGGTCAGATTTTACCACAATACAAAACACTAGAAGTGAATCTTACCTCAGTGAATCAGCTGCAACAGGTTGGCTACGGAGAAATGGTAAAGCAGTTACATGGGGAGTCCTTGCTTGACCCATGCCCAGTTTTCCAGTTGTGTTTTCTCCTTGCCATACATATGTTGAAACAGCACTTGAGAGTGTTAAACTCTTTGGTTTAAATTTAGTGTGTAGATGGCTAGTGCAATGGCTCAACGGCTAAGTCTTTGTCTTGCAAGTATGGAGATCCCATATGGGCCCCAATTCATGGGTGCCACATCCTATCTAGCTCCCTGCTTATGGTCTGGGGAAACAGTAGAGAATGACCTAAAGCCTTGGGACCCTGCATTTGCATGGGAGACCTGGAAGAAGCTCCTGATGCCTGGCTTTGGATCAGTTCAGCTCTGGCCATTGAGGCCACTTGGGCAGTGAACCAGCAGATGGAAGATCTTTCTCTCTGTCTCTCCTTCTCTCTTTAAATCTGATCTGTTTTTCCAATAAAAAACAAATCTTGAAAAAATTAAGTTTAGTACATAGAGTTCGCAATTTTATGTGAGACTCTTAATGGAAGTCTGAAGAGTCAAGTGTATATTTTTATGACTAACACATGCACGTCATTTGATGAAAAAGACCTTAGTGGAAGATTTATTTTAGTATGTAGAGAATTTACCTGAGCAACTTGCTGATAATTGTAGATTTGGGGGCCCAGCCCTGAAGATAATGATGTGGGCTGTCCATGGATTCACCCTTCGGAAACCTACTGTTAAGCTTCTAATTTTGCAAAATTGCTGAGGTACTAGGCACCATCCTATATCATTTGACTAAGGAACAAAATAATCAACAAGAAAAAGGAAATTGAAAGCAAAACAGATGAAACAAATAAGATAGAGGAAAGCAAGGAGAAAGGTAAGAACCTAAGTACTGAAGAAACATTTCTATTGATTCTTTTGTTATAAAAGATATATTTCAATGAATCCTAGATAGTATCATGATTTTAAGATAATGAATGAAAAATAATGTGAAGTGTGTATGATTTTGTAGAGAAAAATAAAGAGATTACTAAATTGGTCATGCATTTAAACTAAGTATTAAAATGACAATGTAGCTGTTTCGTTTTTCTGACAATCTTTTAGGTTGCAATGTGATGAATGTACTATTTGTGATAAATATTGGAGCAGGACTTTTGTAAACAATTAGACTTTGGGTTATTTTATTTTTTCTCTGCTTATTTTAATCATGCCAGTGAATTATCAAGGCGTGTTTCACTCTCCAAGATGATTTACTGTTACTTGGGTGTTTGTCAAGAATGAGTGGAGTTTGTGGACAGTGTCTGGCGTGGGATCTATGGTTGTAAGCACACCCTTTGAAGGCCAGCATCCCTGAATTCACAATGTTGCTCTGTCAGTAACTAGCGCCCTACTCCGTGACGAATTGTCTTGATTCGGTTCCCTCATCTGTGAAATAGGAATACTATGGAATAAATTAATTAGTGTAAAACACTTGAAATATCGTGGACATTCAACAAATGTTATATTAAAACCTAACTTCAGCTGTCACGTTCTCTGTGAAGAGCACCTAAAATTTTTTTTAAAGGTGTATTTATTTTTATTACAAAGTCAGATATACACAGAGGAGGAAATATAGAGAGGAAGATCTTCAGTCCGATGATTCACTCCCCAAGTGAGTGCAACGGCCGGTGCTGTGCCAGTTCGAAGCCAGGAGCCAGGAGCTTCCTCTAGGTCTCCCACATGGGTGCAGGATTCCAAGGCATTGGGCTGTCCTTGACTGCTTTCCCAGGTCACAAGCAGGGAGCTGGATGGGAAGTGGAGCTGCCGGGATTAGAACCGGCGCCCATATGGGATCCCGGAGTGTTCAAGGTGAGGACTTTTAGCCGCTAGGCCATGGCGCCAGGCCCAAACAGCACCTAAAGTTAAAAGTGGGCATTTGTCACAGGGTTCCAGCAGCCTCTTCAGATGCCTGCATCCCATATTGGACTGACCAAGTCTGAGTCCTGTGTCTATGGAAAGTAGCTAATGGTCTGTGGAAGGCCAAGTACTTAGGTCCTTGCCACCTACATGGAAGATGTAGGTGGGGGTCTTGGCTCACGGATATTTGGAGAGTAAAGCAGCAGATGGTCTCTGTCTGTATTTGTGTCCGTATCATCTCTCCCCTTTGCTGTCTCTCTAAACCTGCCTACCAAATAAAAACAAATAGAGCTTTAAAAAAATATAGTGGATAAGAGCCTGTGGAACTGTATCATAAATAATAATAAATGGAAATATAATAAAATAAATAAATAAAACAAAAATTATAGCAAATAAGGCACAACCCTTATCACCTTGAACACTTGAGCTTTGGGAAATTATCCTGTAACTTGGTTGCTTGGGTAGGAATTATGCTAGGATGGGATGTAAGCTAGAAGTCACATGAAACTCTGTTTTTCCACAAAGGTGAAATATAGTGCATGAAGGATACAAGGATATGCTAATGATACCTTGAGATGTTTGATACCTTTTTGAGCATTGCAAATAAAGCAAAAAGGTAAAGCAAAAAGATTCTTTTTTTTTCATGGCAAGAGAAAGTAAAATGAATTGGAATGCAGAAACCAGAAAACTTAAGTATGCAAATGATTGGTCTGCTGTTTGCTCAGTATATGATTATAGACAAGTAACTTTCTTGTGTCTCAGTTTGTTCACCAGAAAGACAGGCACAGTGTCACCAACACGAGTTGTTAGGGTGATTACGTGAGATGATGTTTATGAGGATGTTTTGTGAACTTTAAGATGTTATGCATTTGTGGGATTTTATCATAATTTATGTAGGATATGGAATTTGGAATTCTGAAAATCTGTGGCTTAGAGGAATACTTTGAATAATATGGCTTTAATAGGATTACAGGGAACTTTATTATTCTCTGTAGAGTTACCTGTAGATTCATACTTGATGGGTCACTTGCTGGAGAGAGTAGACCAAAATAAAATTTAAAAATCTGGCAGATGAAATGGGGCTGCAGGGCTTGCACAGTCAGCAAGCTGTAGAGTAGAACTGGACTTGGCGGTGCTTCTCACAGCTCTCATTGCCGTTCCTTTAAGCATTTGTTAGAGGGTTGAAAATCAGACCTTAGTTGAAATCCCTTCTGCTTCACTTACTGGTTGTACTTGGGAGAGTCACTTTCCAGGAAAAGTGATGAGCAATGGGGCTGATGATTATCAAATACTTGCACAACAGATAGCTCTTATGTGATTTTTCTTTATACTGTCAGATTTCAAAAATAATTGTGTTACATTGCTTTCTTACTGAATGGGGATATGTATACCACTGATGATAACAGACGTTTTGCTGAAGGGTTCCTCTGTGCCTGGGAAACACATGTGTTGATCTCATTTAATCACTAAACAACCTGGTGATACAAGTACCACTGCTTTTACACTGAGGCTCAGCAAGTAAACTGACTTGCCCAAGGTCCCTCAGCAGGCTTGGGGTGCAACAGGGTTACAAGATTGGGCGTGTGTGTCACCAGAGTCTACGTCCCTAATCGTGGATTATTTCTGGAATTCCCTGGGCAATATAGGGATGTGGTATAGAGACCACAGGGACTGATTGTTTCATGAGATTGTGTTTTTCAGTGAGACATTTGCCTTAAGGATCCTCATCACTTTCAAAGACAGTCTTGGTAGGAGGTTAACTCACCTCCCATGTAACTTCTGAGTGAGTTAACTTTCCTTTTTTTTGTACAATGGGATAATTATACTTTGAAGGGAGGTGGTGAGCACTAAGTGGGATGATAACGGTGGAGGCCAGTCCTGGCAGCCGTCTCCATCTTTCATCTCTACTTCCCACTCCCTTTTTAAGTAGCAGGCTTACACGGAGGGCAGCACCTTTGGGGGAATTCCTGCTGTCTTCTGAAGTTTGCAGCCAACAGTATTCTGTGTTTTTCAGCACTTCCATGTTTTTAACCACTGATGTTTTATTGCAGGATGTAGGATTGATCCTATAAGAGAGCATGAAACTGAATGTTACATGAACCATGTTTAATGAAGATGGGCATATCACCCCTATCTGGTCGTTGATTTGCATCTCGTGTCTGGACATGTGTGTGTAGAACACAGCCCCTTTAAGAACCACTAGCCATCAGCAAAAATAACCTAGTGCAGCTCAGGTTACTGCCAGGCTGCAAACCCTCTTCAGAGGTCAAGTTACTTATTTCTGTGGCTCCTCGGCAGCCATGGAGGTAGAGCTTTCTCAGCATTAACAGAGGGGTAGGTGTGGATTTGTGCACATGCCCTCCCACCTTCAGCCAGGTACTGCTACTGCTTCTGGACTTGGCCTTTTGCCATGGTTGAAGGGTTCTTGGTTGAAGCACTTACATGACTCTCCATTGTGACCCTGATTCTGGATGTGGGCACAAAGGTCTGTCTTTTCCCATCTACTTTGAGGTTTGTATTATTTCTTTGAAAAACAAAATTAAAAAGGTATAAAAACCCTCCAAAACAAATGAGCATCTCCTCTCTCCAGAGAGGAAGAGTGACAGGGCAAGGAGAAAAGGCCAGGCGAGGATGCTCCCTTTGCCCGAGACCCTCATGTCTGCCCAGGCCTGTTTCACTAGCCTTTCTTATAGAGGAACGTTTCCACAGGCTGAACAGCAGCACCCAGAATAAGCAGGGAATAAGCAGGACCTAATGTTGTGTAAAGATGAACAAAGACAATGAACTTAATCAGATCCAGTATTTCAATTGTGAAGAAACAGCGTAAGAGGCATCACAGTGTGTGAGTGTCAATGAAGAAGCAGCAGCAAGGGCTTAGATCATCTGAATGCTACTTCATTAGCAGAATAACAGGATTTTAAGAGTCAGGTGTTATCTGTGAGTGACTCAAAATCTCATTTTAGAAGGAAGGTGAGGTCCTGAGAGGTTGGGTGAATTGATGCAGGGCTGAAAATTATTCTTGCCATCACTCTGCAATGACACAGTCAAGTCAAGCTGTTTCCAAGCCCTAGTTACCTCTTCTGTACATGGAGATTGCACTGCGTGGGATACTTGTTTCTAAGGTTCCATGAAGATCTCCTGAGTGAGTATGGATGAAGATACTTTTAAAAGCTACTAAGTATTAATTAACATTATGTTATCTATATATGCACATATTTACATATGATGACAGATTTGTGGCGTAAAGCCAGATGTTGTTAAAGTTCTTGTGGGAAAACATGAACAAAATTTTTCTTTAGCAAACTAGACAATTCCTGGAGTACGTTGACAAGAGATCTAGATTTAGAACCCCTAACCTCATAGGCTTACTTACTGACTGTGTTATTACTCTACTGCAACCTAAAAATAATAAATGATAAAATTGACAACCTATCTTGCTGTTGTCCTGAAGATAACTTTTAAAAAATTAGCATAGGCAAAAGTACTTTGTGAACTGGAAAGCACAGGACAAAATGAACTGTTACTACTAAATCCTGTCGAGAGCCACGGCACATGCATGAACTAGGGAGATGGGTCATATACACAAAACAAATTTCAGCATTACCCGATCGTTGGCGTCAGATAAAGATTGTACACTCCAGGAAACTCCTGTAATAAATGAGTCATTCTATTGTAGTTTACAAATGGAAGTGTAATCTTTGTAGGTATTTTGAAGTTGATCTTTCCTTACAGAAATTTATCCAGATTGTTAGGGCTTACACATGGTATTTTTATTTATAAGGCATTATTTTCTGTAATAATGTAAAATATGAAGATTGAAATGTTATTTTTCTAGCTTTCTCAGTTACACCATTTGCACTAATATTTATAACCCTGATTTATCTCACTTGAGTATTGCAGAATATTTAAGAGCTGTAATTGATATCGTTTGACAAATGAATATCAAGTGTTTTTCTCAAATGGAATGTGAGTGGTGTAGCTGTGTCTTGAGGCAAATTCTTCTGGTCCCTAATCCTATTCACTTGCTGTTGTAGTCTATGGCCCTTTGTTATGCTGAGTTTGTATTCTGTGGCCTATATTCTTCATTCATTATTAAAAATGTATGCATTCATTCAACATGGATGTTCCATTATAGAACAAAACAGGAAACATGATTGTTTTTATATTCAGTTAATTTATACTTTCATAGGAATGCAACACAGATGCATTATTGTGTAAATAAACATAGCAGTGAAGAAAAGGAATGTATTCAGTTAGTAAAAATGCAAGGATTTGGGGACCTGTGCTGTTAGATCAAGTAACTGCAACCTGTAGCCCAGACTCCCCCTGTGGGCACTAGGCTGCTCTACTTCCAATCTTGTTCCCTGCTATTAAGCTTGGGAAAGAAGTGGAAGATGGCCCAAGTGTTTGGGTCCTCGCACCCATGTGAGAGACATGGAGGAAATTCCTGGATCTTGGTTTTGGATTAGCCCAGCTCTGCTCCTTGGCCATTTGCGGAATGAACCAGCAGATGATGGATTCTCTCTCTCTCTCTCTCTCTCTCTCTCTCTCTCTCTCTCTCTCTCTCACACACACACACACACACAGACACACAGACACACAGACACACAGACACACAGACACACGTTGCCTTTCAAGTAAATAAGTTAAAATACTCAAGAAAGTTTCAAAGGTTTAGAGGAGATTTTTCAGAACATGCTGTGTTGAACTATTTCATTTGATCTTAAGCACTTTCAGGGCTGTATCTGTTTGGATAGAATGGATTGTTTTCCCAGTTTTAACTAGAGATAGATATAACTTGCAAGCACTTAAGACTTAGTCTTTAACAGAAGCAATACATAGAATATAATTCTTGACAACAAGACCTATTTGAAAAAAGGAAAAAGAAAGGCATCTCAAGGGGGTTCTGCTGAGGTTGAAGTTGCTGTGCCCTGTCTGATAAATTAGTCCCTAGTCTCATAGAGCTATTAAAATTAAATTAATTAAAGCAAAACATCAGTTCCTCAGCCATGATAACCAAGTTTCAAGTGTCAATAGCCACATAAAACTAGTGGCTACCATATTGAACAGTGCATGTGCACTTGTGGAAAAGCACCAAAATGATCCCTTTTTTTCAGCTTTAAAGAATATTTATTTATTTACTTGAGAGAATTACATAGAGAGATAGAGGGTGAGACAGAGGAGGAGATCTTCCATCTGCTGATTCATTCCCCAAATGGCATAACTACCAGGGCTGGGTCCAGAGCTCCATCAGGGTCTCACACATGGGTGGCAGGGATCCAAGCACTTGGGCCATTTCCCACTGCTTTCCCAGGTGCATTACCAGATAGCTGGATTGGAAGTGTGCAGTTGGAATGGAAACTGGTGTCATGTGGATGGCTGTGTTGCAGGCAGCTAACACCCTGAGCAACAATGCTGGCTCCAAAATGGATCATTTCAGTGTCTTTTATTTGTTCCCTTGTATTCTGCTGTTGATCTACACTTCAGATACAAAGATAGCTGCCATTTATTGGGAACCTTCTCCAAAGCTGCTGGCTCTTGTAATAGGTGCATGATATATACATGTATAATGATTCCATTTTACCCTTTGTTTTATAGATGGGTGAACTAAAGCTTGGAAAAGGTTTGATAGGGCTATAGACTGAATACTGTTTTCTTGGATTGAAAATTCAATTCTGCTTTATTCTACCATATTTTCTTGTTATGTAGTCCAGTTAGACCACATCAAGAAATAAGAATGTCAATGCTGTGTCCATTCATTGAGTTCACTGCCTGTGAACTAGAGGTGCGATAATGGGTATAATATAGATTCTGGCCTCAATAAGCTCAAATGGGGAGTCAGATATATAAAAGTATAATTATGATATTGTAGGATGATCTGATCCAAGACTTGGCGTGAAACCACTGGAAGTCACTGAGGTGTTTCAGTGGAATGTGTACTGCAGTCAGATATACAAAAAAGTGTGTGTTTAGAATTAGCCAGCCAGACTCAAGTTTTGTTGACCGTGTTTTCTTGGAAACATCCAAAACATCGTAGCCAGGAGCCAGCCGAATATGGCCCGATCAGGGTGATGATTCTGACTACATCATTGTCACAGCCTACTTGTTCTGTAGCTTGCTGGACTTGATGTCCACAGTGAACACAAACATGCTGTTGTCTTCCAACTTCTCATTTATCAGGTGAATATACTTGATCATTTCACAGTGATCAACCGCGTTTTTTTCTGGGAGTTGGGGAGGCACTCTTTAAGGATATTTGTGATATTGCCAAGAGTTGTAATGTCCTGGGTTGTCAGAGGGAACCAATGTGGGTGATGTGGAGATGCTGTGTGTGTGTGTGTGTGTGTGTGTGTGTGTGTGTGTCTTTTAGCACTACCTTACTACCTTCTTGGTCTCTGAAGCCTTTTGCTCCAGGGCTTTGTCAGAGGCAGAAGCATCTTTCTTTGCCTTCGATGCCATCTTGATTGGAAGGATTTCTGATCAGATTCATGAAACTCACTTTTTGTCATGTTGGACATAATTTGGGAGGAGAGGGAGGTATAGATGTGTGTTGAAGGTCTTGGCAGTGGAGTTACAGTGGAGACAGGCAAGGGAGAGGTAGCGTTGTGGCTTGATGATTAAGTGTGGGGAGCTGAGGGTCTAGGGGAGTTAAGAATGATTCAGATATTCACTTTGAGTATTCATCAAATGAGATTAGCTGTGAAGTTCTCTATGTGTTTGTGTGTGTTTATGTGCTCTTGTAGATGCATTTCAGAGTAGGATAGGATGAAGATAATAACTTAATTGACCACAAGCCCATATATTGTCCAGGAATCATTTGCCAAATAAAAAATCTGCAGTTAGACAATGAAAATATTTTAAGTTATAACTTACAAAAAAATATAAAATGTAATTTCACCATATATATGGGTGACTAAAACAGAGAATTAACCCTATTTTCTGATTGTGATTTGTCTGTGTTTGGCTGGATAAAGGATAGGCAAGTAGGCACATGTTTTCCCATTATTTGGCCATAATAAAAACTTGTGAAATTATTTACTGCCATGGATTTCTGTTACTGACAAAGAATAATTTAAATATATTTTGTTTTAGCGAGGTTAATTTTGAAACATTGCTTTTTATGCTATATTAAGTATACCCCATCCCCAATCCTGTTGAGATAACCAATTTTAAGTCCAGTGATCAACTGATTATGTTCTTTGGTGTTTCTTAAAATAAAAATCAGAAATTTTTTTTTCAAAGTATATTCTGACATTTCTATTTTTAAGTAGTGCTGTGTTTAACCCCTTCATTGCAGCAGACAATGTAAACCATTATTTAAATAATCATAATGCTAGTGTGATTTCTTATCTAGGGTAAGGAAGTTCTCTTTTCTTTTAAACAATTGTTCTTCTGCTATCAAATTTAACAGGTGTGGAATTACTAATGCTAAGAGTGCTGTTGGAAAAAACTTTTTATGGAACTTAATCTGTAATCTCTGGATTGATAATTGATGTGTCTGTGCGATTTCAAATAGTGTCTGCTTTGGAGATTGGCATTGTTTTAAAGTTTTTGAGGGTCTTCAATTTAGATTTGACCAGCATGGACTACCATGACTGAAAGCTGTCAAATAAATGAAATAGGATGAAATCTGATTATTCCCGAGTGCTTTGGTAAATTTTAAGTTTGTTAAGAAGCATGAACTTCTGAAAAATCAGTGAAATATTTTTGGTGGACTAATACACAATTCTTTGGCTAAAAGGACTGTGTATCATTATCTTACGTTTTAGAATTTTTTTTTCCTCTTTTCTTGAAATTTTCTTATTATTTTCTAGAAAATCAAATATTAAAACCTATGACATGAGACGGAATGTAGATTTGATTTGATTTGTTTTCTTGCATTTTATGTCAGGAACTAATGGCTAAATGGTGCTTGCTGAGTGGTGTGAAGGAGGTACCTGTGTGTTCCTCAAAATTTTCGTCACAGTGCTGGACTGAGGGCACCAGCGAACATTTCCAGTGAGATTCTTTAAACTAGGCCACATGTTGTTGACACATATGCGCAGGAGCAAAACGTGAATGCTTTGTGAAATCTTAGCTCTAAAAATAATTGTCACCTGTATTTATAGCAGTGTTGTCATACTTGAGGAAAGTGATGCAGAACCTGATCCTGCTGGCAGAAAAATGCCACCTTGTTAACTGTAGCTAGAGAACTGTACTCTCAGAACAAGCTCTGGAGAAGTTTGTCCAGCAGCAGCAATGTTGTCTCCAGGTTCTTGTAAGTTGTGCATCAAGATAACAGATACTTAAGTTCTAAGAGAGATTCTGCCACTGATAAACATTATGTGGCTCCTAGTTTGCTGGGTAATAGTGAAAATCTGTTAGTTGTTAGGAAAGGATTGACAATTAGCACTAACTAATAGGGAAGCACTAGTAGAGAGGTCTTTAAGCTTTAGGATAGAATTTTGGATTCTGTTGTAGGCATTTTTCTTCATTGTTCATTGTGTCAGTGCAGTTGCTTAAAGGAAACATTTTCTGATTTTCAAATATGAAAGTGTGGAAGAATCCAGCATTTCCTCATATGAAAGTTCTCTGAAAGAACTGCCATGCCAGCTAGCTGTGCGTATGTTTGAGTGGGAGGAAAAAGATAACAGATGCCTTGGGAATTATTAAAACTGTTACACATGTAGAAAGTTGCTTTCTCTTGATAAAAATTCTTATAAGGCAGGTTTCAGTCTTAGTTGATGTCTTCCTTATGTGTTTCTTCAATTAAAATCTATACACATAATGCTTTATTGATTGATCAGTTCATTCATTCACGAACAGTAATAAGGCCTGTGTACAAGATAGTATATGTAGTAGGTATGTCTAACATGTGTGGATATTATTCCTGTAAGTCATCCAACCAATCCTGGGAAAATATAACTGCAAATACAGTAGGCAAAGTGTCAGTTTCTTTAGTAAAACTTATAATTAAGCTTTGCTTTGCTTAAAAGCATGTTTTAGAAAGAGAGAGAGGCAGAACTGCAATTTGTGTTATTTTCCCGAGCATTTATTTGGAAAACAACCGGCACTGTCTTTCCTTGGCCTGAGAAAATGTTAATGTTTGGAGATTGTATATTAAAGGGGAAATGTATCATTACATGAGGGAGAACATGAATAAAGAGTCCTGTGACATTTTATAAGATAGCTGTTGGTAGTGTATAATGTTTATGAAGTTTTGCTAAAATTTACAAAACGAATGGTTATTGCAAGAGCTGATTTAAACCAGCTATTTGTGGTTATGTCTGTTGAAGAAGCTTAAACTTCAACTTTCTCCAGCCACTTAACTGTAGCACGTTGACTTCAGGTCTCTTGTAAGAAAGTCTAAATGTAGGCTGTTGAATAATCCCTTTGAGGGCCCTGTACCTATTTTTATGCCTGGATATGCGTCATCAGTGGGTATTTTCTCTGGTGACTCGCTTACATCAGGTCTTCTACCATACATTCTATCAGTGAGGGACTTATGATAGATGGGAAGCATGGCTGTTGCTGAGCCTTATCTCTGACCTCAGCGAATGGACAACAGGAATTTCCAGGCTGTTAAATTCTCTGAATGCTTGAAGACAGGGGCTCACGGTGTTGATCAAGGCAGGTAGCAGAGTGCTATTATTCACCAGCGATGCTGGGGGAGGGACAGGAGAAGAGAAGGGAGGGAGTGGAGGGGAAGGGAGGGGGAATTCCTTTTGTGAGCAGCAGCAGTTCTGGCTCAGCCTGTTTCTTTGCCCTGCTAGGCGGCTATGTGCACAGAGAGAGGTGCTTTTCTTAGACCTGAGCTAGTGAACAGTCAGACTCTTGCCCTGGAAACTCTACAGGCTTTGGGTTCTCTTTCACTAGTCAAGGTTTTGTTTTTAAATCAGGCAGATGGATCCATGGGCAGCTGGAGCTTTCTGATCATGTCCAAGAAGACAGGTCTTGAATTTAAAGTGTGCTACTTCTTCATGGTAGATGGGAGAGTACTGCTGTGTTTAATCTGGAGATGCTTGGGAATCTATGTGGAGATGATTTTTAAAGCTAACTTGCACCTCATTTTGACATGTTTTGAGGAGTATTGTGATGCATGGGTACGAAAGTGGAAATTTTAACTGAGTACACAATAACGTTTTCTAATTCTTCTTTTTTCCTCATGTCTTTCCTTACTCACCTGTGTAAAGGTTACTGAGCTGCACTGGGATTCAGTCCTCAGCATTCTAGCAACTGTATTTGCTTTGGGATAAATGTTTATCTACCAAACTTTCCCCCTAGTCCTGTGTCCGAAACTCATCCTGCCTTTCTGTTCCTCTCCTGATCTCTGCCTGGTAGTATTTTCTTTGCAAAAGTAGTTCTTGGCCTCCTGCTGGGCTAAGAGAACCAATGATCCTGATCATCAGGAAGGGAGTGGGAAGCTTGGGGGTGAGGGGAGAACAGAACATGGAAATCAGTCAGTTGGCTCTGGTTTGCTAGTATTTAGAGGTTACATTTTCAGTATTATTTTACTTTCTTAAAATGACAGACAAAATGCTCCTTATAGGGTAATGCAATTGCATCATTGCATGCAGGTAAAATTGATATTCTGATCTTGTCTGATTTTTTTATATTTAGAAACAAGTTCATTTTTAAAAATAAATTGTGTTCTGTTTTCTCCTGGAAAAAAGGGCCTATCCTCTTAATATAAGAGGGTTACCAGAATAACTTGCCACTGTAATTTCCTTGCCTCCTAGGAACCAAATCATGACACATATCCTGAAGTCTAGTGCCCTCAAGCACATGCTTGTATATGATTTGCTAATGAAAACCGGTGGAGAGACAATTTTATTCCTGCCTGTTTTGACTTATATAGTTCCACTAAATGGGCAGGGACATTTATAAGTATTGTAATAGCCTCATTTCAAATTAACTTTCCTAATGATAAGTCTATTATCTAAGCTGTATTGTTACAGTTTTAGATATTTAAAATTCAAGTGATGGAAGGAGGATAAAAAACGAATGCCACTGTGAAGCTTACCTGCAAAATAACTTTGCTTTCAGAAACTTGCTTCTGGAATAGGCAGGATGACTCATGACAAGCAATTTATGATTTGAAATTTGTGATATATTAAACATCAGAACTCCATGAGTTTTGAATCACTAGGAGTTGAATGAACTAAAACATTATCATGCATCTAATTAAAAAAATCATTAACCTTCTTTGTTTATGTTTATTTCATTGTATTCTCCTCCCAGTGGCTTTTGGTGACTAGCTATGCTATGATAAGAGCAACATTATGTAATAGAAATCTATTCAAGATTTAATCCATGTGCTACCATTCCTTGGCCCTGCATTATAGGGAATGTTATTAGAGCTATAACATTCTTCTCTTTTTATTTGAAATGCATGTGCACAGTTATGGGGAGGAGAATGAGGGCAGAGCCAAACATGTAGGAGGATTCTGTATTCTTCATTAAAAATATATTTCACAGAAGATTATAGTTTGTGTGGGAGGGAAATAGCTGCTTGTCTGTTGAGTGCATTGTGCTGATTCCATATAAGAACCATTTGAGTTTAGACAGGACAGTCTAGTTTTGATCATCTGATGGCTGCTTCTGTTTGAAGAGGGGAATATAATTTCAAGGCTGCATGCTGATAGACAACAGTAATTGTTCCTTTTTTGGCAAAGTTTTGCATGGAATCTGCTTTGGTATTTTTATGACTACCTATGCAAATCTTTTTTTTTTTCTGAAACTTTTTCTTTCTCCCTGTGCAGGAGCTTTTTATAATCTTAAGACTGAACTACCAAAGGTATGAATGTCAATGTATGGTGCTTGTAAATCCAAGTTTGAACAAAACCCTTGAGATGAGATCTTAGGCTATATGGAGAGGAGATTCCAGACTGTGAGAAGATTCCTCTGTGTACTTGGTTTCTATGGAGATGTTTTTATTACTTATGTAAAATCCAAATGTCTGGGTGTAGTATGAGGAATAGCATATCAGCTTTGGCCAGTGCAGCTGGTGGAGTTTCCTGGTTAATATGTGATCCTTTTGATAAGGTTCTGTTATGTTGCGGATGTTTGGGAGAACGTTGCAAGTAACTATAAAGCAGTCTAAACAATGTGACACTTAACTTTACCATTTGCTAGGAACATCACTCTAATACATGATAAGGAAAAAAGAGAAACCCCTCAAAATTATCTTTAGTTAGAATAAACCTGACAGTGTGAGACAGCGTGACCCATTTCATTCTCAGAAGGTATAATAGTATTTCACTTGGTAAGTGGTTCTTCTCTCTATCTATATAGATAGTGAAATTAACAGTATTGGATGACTTCCTAGTTTTGTGAATTATCATGTTTAAGATCTTCGGTGTTTATGATAGATGACTTACAGAAGAGGAATGTGAGTCTGAATAAACAAATGGGTTTTATGTTCAAAGTTGTCGATTGTAATGTCAGTGGCTAGAGGCAAGCTCTGATGCTGAGGGCTTATCTGCTGGGACTTTGGAGGTGAGAGGTTCTGATCTTGCAGGGATAGCACCAGGAGAGAGCTTTGTGTCTCTGGACAGAGTCCTCCTGCAGCCCTGATAATGGTAACAAATCCTGGTAATTAGTTAGGGCAGTGTTTTCAGCTTTGGCTGTGTTGTCTTAATCTCTCTGTGACTGGGGTTGGCAGTGGTCCTATGTGACTGATGTGTGCATCCACCATGAGGTACTCGGGTTTCTGCAAGAAGATGTCATCATCTGAGCCAGCAGGGTTAGAAGCTCATGCTGAATCATGACTTTCAGGAAGGCCTACCACAGAGCCAGATACTAGGAGCTCTCCCAGAGACATGCATCATGTGGTAGACATGGTACATGCAGACATATGTACTCTGGGGGGCCATTTCATACTACTCTGCTCCCTTGGAAGAAGGTATGTTTCCACAAGAGATGGAACTCTGTAGGCCTGACTATCCTGAGAGCTGAACTCAGTGCTTCATGTTCTTGAATATAGAATTTGTGACTCCAGTTCAATAGTTATCATCAAAGATGTTTTTCTAACTTCACGCAAATTTAGTGACACCATCAGATTGCCACAAACTTAGAAGATGCATTGAATATCCTGTAATCACATGTGTGGAGGAATTCTTGTGTCTAAAGACAGGTTATTGCTATTCTTTGTACTCAATCGTCTCAGAATTTACTTGGTATAGAATTTCATTGGTGCAGTGGTTCTTGGGACATATGTTTCCCATATCACAATGCCTTTTTGGAGTCTAGACTCTGCTTTGAGTTTTAGCTTTCCGCTAATGCACACTTCAGAAGGCAGCAGTGATGGTTCAACTACTTGCGTCCCTGCATCCACTTGAATGACCTGCTTCCTTCTGTTATTGAGGATGGATTTATATGAGTGAAGCATAAGGCCACTTGGCATAGTCCATTGAAGAATCTATCTTTCTTTTGAGCGACTAAGTTAAAGAAATTTCAGAAATATGCTTCTGTAGGATCAGAGATGAGCAAGAATGTATGCATTCTAACTATGCAGCATAAGATAAAATCTTCCATCCAAAAGAAGCATGAGTTCAAGATGGGGAGAAAATACTGTGTCTCATCTTTCATCTAAACAAAGTAGGTGAGATGTCAGGGATTACTTAAATTTAAGCCTCAATGGTCCCATTTATGGGGGTCCCAAGCATTGGAAGTGAAAGACCAAAACTGTTAGGAAGGAGACAGATTTCATTATAAGAGGGCACTTCAAAGAATGTGTGGAAATGGAATTGAAGGATAAGTTTGGGTGAAAAACATTTTTGAAGCTCCTGCTTAATTTCTTTTCTAACACATTTTCTGTAAATTTTTTGAACATCCTTTATGCATGAGCTTCTAAATCTTCATAACAAAAATAAGCTTAGCTCCAGTTTTCACAGACTTTTTGAAGTGCCCTCTGTAAATACTCTTCAAATTAGGATATAAAGAACCTGCAGGTGGGATTGTAATCCTGAGTTTGCGTGGGAGGTGATGGGTGGAAGAAATCAAGGTAGAGCTCAGTTGCAGATTGAACTTGGCCTGGAACTTGGACAAATATTGTCAAAGTCAGCGGACTACGGGGCAGCCTCGAGTAGAGGCTAGTTTTCCTGATTTGTAAGGAAGCACCTAAGTAAAGTTTCTTTTTTTTTTACATGGTAAACTGCCTCAGAGGAAGGGATCCAATACCTTTAAAGGTGTAAACCTCCCAGGCCTCAGAGAACCTGAGTTTTAAAGAGAAGTAATGATCTCTGAGAAGAGAGGTTTCTTTGTCATCAATGTAGGACACGTTGGTGACTTAGTCTGGTGGCAAAATCTTGTTCCTGTCAGTTCCGCTTGAGACTCAGCTGTTTGTTCCCACTGGGAGAGTCTGATTCCTCTCTGACCTTCGTTTCTTCTCACTGGACTCATGTTTTTGGTGCAACTGCACCTGTTAGGGTGGGGTGCAAGTTGTTGTAGTTTTGGTTCTGGTCAGAATAATTGTCTGAAATATCTTCCTTCACCTTGTTCACTCTTTGTTGGTAGAAACTGGTCTCCACTAGAGGGAGAGCAAAAAAAGGGAACATGAGAGCTGAATTTCCAGGCCCGGGAAATATTCTTGCTTTGGGCACAAGAATAGAATCTAATAAAAGAGACGAAGAAGCAGTAAGTAGAGCCAGGAAAAATACAGTAATAGGAGAAATGGATTGTAGTTTTTAAAGTTACCAGTTTCATTCATTTACACTCATATTGCAGGTGTTTCCCCTGCCAGATTCTGTGTGTGATTCTCTGGATGTAACAGGTGCACCAGATGTGGTCCTTTCTTCCAAGAGTTCTCTGGAAGTGAGAGTGTAGCCCAGTGGACACTGTGAGTGACATTTGCTGTTCTTCCATCTTAGCCCAAGGAAACAAGGAGGGCAGCCAATGGGTGGACATATGGTAAGCCCCATTGGGGACAGACATGGAAGGGTCAGATGAAGGATATATGTGATGTTGGGTGCCATGCATGCTGAGACAAGTGAAGTCAGATGGCTTGGGATGGGTGAGATTAAGAAATCAGAGGTTGGTATGAGAGCAAGGAGCCACTTCAGCAGTTGTGAGTAGAGAAAATATGAATTGAAAGGAGTTTGGCTTTATCAAGTAGAGATCTGAGTGCACCAGAGCACAAATAGGGAAAGAAGAAAGTCCACCATGGCAGTGGGGTGAAATGTGGAATGTGAGTGAAGGGCTTAAGAGGTTGAATGTTGGAGTTTATTCTAACAGCCACCTATGGAATCCAGGACATTGAATTGTTCCTTACATTCTTCCTCAAGAATATCCATGTTATGTGTTTCAGCAGCCCCTTCCACAGAAAGGGTCTGTATCATCACCCCTACCCTACCACTACCGCCTCTCAGATGATGTTTGCGACTCAAATAATTTTGTCTGTGATCAGTTCTTCCTCCCATTGGAAGGCCCACCTTCTTGGTGTACTGTACAAGGTTCATGTGCAGATTTGAAGCCTTCACTGGCTACTCATTGGCAACAGCTCAAAGTATATGCTCCTATAAACTAATAACAGAAATAAAAATAAAATAAAAATTCTGTATTTTCACAGTATTTAGTAATTTACTGACTTTCAAAAACATCATTTAATTGAATTCTTTTTTAAAAGATTTATTTATTTTTATTACAAAGTCAGATGTACAGAGAGGAGGAGAGACAGAGAGGAAGATCTTCTGTCTGATGATTCACTCCCCAAGTGAGCGCAATGGCCAGTGCTGCGCCGATCCGAAGCCGGGATCCAGGAACCTCTTCTGGGTCTTCCACGCGGGTGCAGGATCCCAAAGCTTTGGGCCGTCCTTCACTGCATTTCCAGGCCATAAGCAGGGAGCTGGATGGGAAGTGGAGCTGCTGGGATTAGAACCGGCGCCCATATGGGATCCTGGCGCATTCAAGGTGAGGACTTTAGCTGCTATGCCATGGCGCTGGGCCACATTTCACTGAATTCTTAAAGAACCCATATGGTAGATAGGAGAGATACTGCTCCTCTTGTAAGTTTACAAATGACATAACAGAAACTTCGAGTAAGTGACATGCTCAGGGCCACATGGTTCATGATTAGCAGAGCCATGACTGTATTTTGGACCTTCAAGCGTTCAAGTGTAAGGTGCAATGTACCACATGATGGCTGCCTCCCGTTGCCTGTGGCATCATCTCTATTTTCACACTACAGTTTCTGTGATCAGGGTGGTGAGGAGATGTGTCATCGGTCCCAGTAGGATTGTAGAGAGCTCTTAGTGTCTCCACAGTCTCTCTCTCTCTTTTTTTTGTCACTGCTCAGAAGTTGTGATCCAGGGCTGTCAACTGAGATTGAGTCCCTGGCTGACTTTCGCTTAGATTGGGAAAAGCCTGTCTCCTGCCAGGACATCTGGAGAGGCACAGAAAACACTCTGTCCCTCCCTGGTGTCATCCTCAGGGCCTGGCTGCCTCGTATGGAACATGGAGAGGGCTGTCACTGACTCTGCCTTGGTTTATGGATGCCCTTTTTTTGACACTGTGAACTCTCTTCTTCAGCTGCTCTCTCCAGTAAGGTGTGCCTCAGAAACAGGCTGTGAAT
This sequence comes from Ochotona princeps, assembly GCF_030435755.1. Classification (NCBI taxonomy): domain Eukaryota; kingdom Metazoa; phylum Chordata; class Mammalia; order Lagomorpha; family Ochotonidae; genus Ochotona; species Ochotona princeps. Next base: position 21,582,158 of record NC_080832.1, read on the forward strand.
TGCTACCTAAGGGGTCTACCATCTGAATACTTCTTTCAAGATTTACTCTGAGTTGTTTCATTAGTGGCAGTTACCCATTTAGACAGAAGCCATTTTGGACGATACTATATACAAAAGGGTGTAGAATTGTGCTTTGAAATTCATTAAAATTAGCAACATTTGTTAGCAATGCAGTGATTAATGAGGCTGTATTAACAAGAATTTAGAGTACACTGTGTTTCTATCATTTTCTCATTGTATCAGTCCAATGTTATTTGGATTTGATGGAGTGTTAGTAGGAAATTTACTGTGTTAAGAATTTAAATAATATAAAAATAGGCCTGACAATTGCCTGCAATATCAGGAATTGCCTCCTCTTCTATGAAAACTTGTAAAGGAAATAGGTACATGAGCTTTAATAATATATTGCCTTTCAGTGCTGTTTTAAACTCCCCGCCCCCCCCCCCCCAAATTCCAGCATCTGTTTCAAAATTATGGCTCCACATCTTCTCAGCTGGGATTTCGTGCAGATGGGGTGCATCTTTCCAATGACCCAAAGGGAAGGAAGAATAGTTGGAATAGTTTCTATAAGCTTGTGCTACAATAGTTATTGCTTTTCTCCTATTGCAATGGTTTGTTTTTGGGGACAGTAATGGAGTTCTTCAAGAGAAGGAAACATTTGTCTCTTAATTTTCTAATGCCTTTCATATGTTTGGATTAAAAAATCAGAAATGGGGTAGAAAAGAATTAACTGCCAAACTCTGGGATTCTCTTCATTCCCTAACCAAAGCTGGAATGATATCAGTTGTATAGGAATGAGTTGCAATTTGGACTTGTGTGGTAAAACATTTAGAGAAGTAATAAAATGTATAAATTCTAGCTAGTGTTAAATGGAAATGCTTTTGAAATGCAGGTTCAATACTGAATTACTGATTTTGTATTACTTATTTGCTAAGTAAAAAGGATTATTTATTGGGACACTCATTGGAAAATTTAAATTATATTATGAGCATATTTTATTCTCTGGGCATTGGTGACAATTAGCTGGCCAGCTAATAAAAATGAAATCATTAAAGAGCATTCTTGGTGAAAAAATAATGTCAATGTGTCCTTTGTGAGCTTAGTAGTATAAATGTTGTGCTGCACACTAAGTTTTGAAAATGGTTAAATTTATGTTTTACTCAAGTATTAGTAATCATAAAAGAAGACTGCTTCTAATTTATGCTAATGAAGAACAGAAATGGACAAAATTCATACATTTGTAGGTACTGTTTTATCTGCGTTTTTAAATAGAGACCCCTATACCCTGTAATTGAATTTTTCAAAAGTGCTAAGTCTGCTTGTGTTTCACCATGTTATTTTCTCCCGTCTGTGGAATGACGTTTGGAATCAGTGGTAATCAGTTTGAAATCATTCGAACTTGCTCTGGCTGTGTGTAATCTTCAGAGCAGCCCTGGAGTCTGTTCATCTCTGCTTTTGCCTCCCACTGATGTAGACTGTCATCACCACACCTGTGCACCAGGGCATCGTCTACCTTGAATTGGTCTTGTATACTACACTCAGGTTAATTTGACAATAAATCTCTTTCAGCACCCTTTTTTCCTGCTCAGTGTTCTTTAGGGTGTCTTTATTGTCCACAGGCCTAGAGGCAATTTGGAGTCACAAAAATAGCACAAAAATAGCACAGGTAGTGTGATCCAGAGACCTGGTTTCAGATTGTTTGGTCTTTAACTTGCTTTGTGACCTTGGAAACATCAAAACTTTCTTCAAATTTGCATATGCTTAAAAAAGATTCCAAGTTCCTCTCCTGTACATCTTACCAAAACCAGTGGTAATGCTTGTTTTTAGCCTTTGGTATCATTGGGAAATGTTGGTTATCATGCCTTGCTTAATAAATTTCCTGATCCTTCGTGTCTTATCAGCGTTGCACTTGATGCCCTGTTTTGTGTGTCACCCTCTCTGCCTCTCCCGTAGCTTTTCCCTAAAGGTTGTCATCTCATGGGGTTCTATCCTGAATCCCCTTATCTTTACCTAAGATATGAAAGATCACCAGTATGCTGGCATCAGTGATGAGTATAACTGACCCCTGGTGTTCCAACTTGTGTGCACTACACACGTCAAAGCTGTAGTAAGCCTCTGCTCCCTCACTAGAGGTTCTCATGTTAGTAAATAGATTCATTATGCACTGCCTCATTTTCCAACTGCAATTCCAAAACCCATCCTTGGTTCCTCTCCTTTCTCCTATCTTCACATTCAGTCCATTAAGTCCCTTTGGCTCTTTCTCCAAAATAAATGCTGACTCTCGTATCTTCTCACACTCTCCTTTATGATAGCCTCAGTGTAAACCATCAACATCTGGTGCAGACTGTGCTGCAAAAGCTGTTAACCTGCTGCCCTGACTCCACAGTCCCCAGAGACGCCCAGTAAGCACAAATTATATGATACATTTCCTTGTTAAAAACTCTGCAATAGATATTCATTTCCTTTAGGTTAAAATTCAAGCTTTTACTCTGGCTCAAAGAACTCCCATCTCTGAGCCAACTATTCTCCATATCCCTGATTTCTATCAGGCTCCAGCCATGCTGGTCTTTACTCTGTTCTTCAATCTGGCTATGATTGTTCCTGCGTCATTCTCTGCTTCCAAGTCTCTCAACTTGCAGATGCAGTTCCTTCTCCTTGTTCAAGGCTCAATTCAAATGTCCCTGTTTTGGTCAGGTCATCTGTGAACTACATTTGAATAGATTCAGCTTTCTACCTCCAGGTCTTGTTTTTTTTTTTTTTTTTTTCCTTTTTGTAAAGTTCTCCATAGAAGTGATCAGAACGTGAAGTGATCCGTTTGGTGGTTGGTGTGAGGTTTGTCCGTCTCCCCCTACTATTAACTCCTGCAATTAATGCCTGTTGTCAGTCAGCTCTGTCTCCCACTGCTGGGTGGGATGGGAGAGCATAGTTAGCACTTAAAAGTATGTGTTGGCTCAGTTCCCACTTTGAGCCTAATTCCCTGTCTATAAAGTGTTAGGACAGGTGACTTCTGACATTCTCCCACCAATCTAGTTTTCATCCTTAGCATGTCACAAGTTCTCTGAAACAGTCCAGTTGACCTTAATGTCCAGGCCTGTCTGTGTCCTCAGGCCTTTCCTCATGCTGTTCCTTCCTATGCGCCCTTCCCTTGTATCCTTGCTAACCATGTTCCTTGTGATTTGCTACCTCTGCATTTGATCCTGACCCTCCTAGATAAATGCTATTACATATATAAGCCTTCCTCTCTTTCCCCACAGTTCTCCTTTCTCTGTTGGCAACGCATGCTTTCCAGCTGTGACTCCTGAATCTCCATTGCTGATATTATTATGGTGGTATGGGGAGGGACACACTTAGTCCATGCTTTGTAATTCAACAAAAGAATTATTTGCCTTTTTCTGTTGTTGTTCTATAAATTTGGATTTCAGAATGATGAAAATGTTTGGCCTGATAACTAATTTATATAGAACAAATTTTTAAAAATTAATGTAGATTCTTTTATTTACTTGAAAGGCAATAGAAAAAGGGAGTGAAAGGAGTTTGGGGGGAGGGAAGGTGATAGAGAGAGAGAAAGAGAAAGAAGGAGAGAGAGACATATCACATTTGCTGGTTCCTTCTCTGTTGGCTGGCTTGGGCCAAGCCAAAGCTAGGAGATAGGAACTTTACCCGGGTCTCCCATGTGGGTTTTGGCAACCCAAGCATTTGGGCTATTTTTGCTGTTTTTCCAGGTTCGTTATCAGGGAACTGGATCCAAGCAAAGCAACCGAGGCTATAAGCAGCACTCACATGGTATGCTGGTGTTTTCCTAGTCAGTGGCTTAATCTTCTGGGCCACCACCTAGAACTGCTTTTTTGGCTTTCTTTCATTTTAAAAGTTTATCTACTTGAAAGGCAGTTACAGGGAGACATACACAAACACAACATACATTTTTAAAAGGACAACCAAATAAATATTTAAAAAAACCTAAAAATTAAATAAACATCCAAAAACTAAACATTAAGATTAAAAAACTCTGGAAATGGAAATTTAGATTTATGGATAACATGGTGTTTTGCAATGATTTTTTTAGGCAACCTTACCAAACAAGTTTGAATATAGATTTTTATTCACGGCATGGTTCTTCTATGGAAACAAAGAAAACCATAGTCATGGCTAATAGAAAATCCAAATGGGCACAACATTTGTTACTAACTCAGGTTAAAACTTGAGCTGGAGTTTTAATTTGGTTTGGTTTGTTCAGGTAGTTGGCATCCAGAGAAGCTCTTATGAAAATATCCTGCCTACACATTTTGAATATCCTCTTCCTGCTTATCTTCAGAACAGCTTGGTTCTTTTAATAGCAAATGGCTGAGTGAAGGGGAACCACTGGGAGTGGGTGAAATGAAGTACAGTATGTCCTCCTGTTCCCAGCTCAAGTCATGCCTACTGCTCAAGCACTGGCATGCTTATTTCCTTCTTGGTGTTAATCAGAACCTTGAAAACTCAGTATTTTGGAAAGATGTTGCTACTTTCTCAGAATAGTAGAATTGTTGGTGAAATTCAGGAGCTGGTAACACCTCGTGTTTTTATAGAAATGTGCTGATTTACTCTTTTCCTTGTAGAGACTATTCTTACAATTCCAAGGGGTGAGAGCAGGAAGTGCTAGCATGGAAACATCAAGGATTTGCTTCTTCCAATCTTAGATGAACCAGTGTGCCTTGGTCATGCTCATTTCACAAGTGGTGAGTGCAGATGGCCAGTGGTGCTCACAAATGGTAAATGTGTATGTAGGAAATCAGAAAAGTGTGCTCAAAGCTGAGAAGAAGCATACATTTCACTCAGGAAGGAACTGTTTGCAAGTAGTTCAGCTAAAGTAAATTTGTAGTAATGTAAAGCTTGACAACATAGAGTGTATTTAATGGCCTATAGTAATCAGTTATTAGTGGCTACTGTTTTCCCAGTTAACCAGTGATTAACCAGGAAATTGAGTTAATTTTCATCCTAGAACTGCTGTTCAGGATAAACAGTTTAAGGCATTCATGTTGGTTAGAAAAGTAGTGTTTCTGTAAAATATCTTGTTTGGAACAAATGGGTGTTCTTGCTCCTGTATTGATGTGAAGTATTTTTCAAAAGGTTGCTGTGGTTTTACATGGAATGACTTGTTAAATTTGCTGCTGTGTACTGAGGGTAGAGGACTGTGACTGTGTTCTGTACAGCTGCCCCTGATGGATTCTCAGTGGTGTGGTACCCAAAAAATGCCTTACTGTGTAATGTGTTAGAACTGGCATTGTAATTTCCCTCTGTTAGTGAGACCTGTGGTATAGAAATTGTGTCCTGTGGTTAGTGGGTCTTCTGACCTTGTTAGCTCCTGTAGTGATTTCATACCTATAGAAACTGGGCTTGGCAGTGCTGGAAATAGAAACGGTTGATTTGGGATACCCCAATCAGAAACCATAGGTACCACTGGGAAAATATTGAATGGGAAACTGTCGATGTACAATACTTCATGGGAACACGTTGGCCATGAAGGAGCTAACATCAGGATGACTGTTTTGTTAAGATCTCTGTGTTCAGGTAAACGACAGTTATCTATTTGTTTGATTTATTTTGTCCTTTTTACTTTGGTAAAGATGATGTTGCCTTTTAAATGATGATTGACTGTGTGATGGGGTGTGTGTGTGTGTGTGTGTGTGTGTGTAAGGGCTAGCCTCATTTGTTTGCCGCTCCCTCCACTCTGAATTCCTTAACAAGTAATGTCTGCAAAGGTAGCACTGTAATTTGCACACACCATTTGCCCAAAAGAAAAAGACAACATTGATTTATATTTCAAAGTAAACAGTTGAAAACTTCATGGCATCCCTGTCCATTGTGATTATTTTTATTTGCCAGCAGCTGCCTGCATGTATGCTTTGTTCTTGGTGGGTCCTAACGATGGAGGAAAGAGCAGTGCCTTATGGAAGTAGTTCCGGAGACTCATTGTTCCAGACATCGGACATCCTTATATTATTCAGGCCCGACGATAGTTGTTCTAAAACACATTAATTACCAAGCCCTGGGTGAATAATTAACCGTTTGACTTGTTCCCAAGTTATATACTCACTGGGTTAGAAATTATTTCCCGAACTACTGAAGATAACGAAGGTCATTCCTGGTTTCACAATGTCCCCATTGTTACTGACTCCCATGTATGTGAGACATCAGCTGATACCTACGCACTGGTCCAGCCACTCAATCAAACCACTTCCTGGGGTTTTCTCGGGTAATGGGAGTGACTCAGAAGATACCACAGGACTTTCTGAGGACTGCTCCCTGTGAGTTACTGTGGGTCTAAGTGGCTGGAAACTGTCAAGTTCAGAAGGAACATTTTTGTTACGGTGCCACTAAATCTGTGGTTCGTGCTTGCTGGAAGTTGCATTTCAGCTGAATTTAGGGTTGTCTGATGGCTTTTATCAATGCTTTAAAAAGACTATTGATTTTATAGTAAAATGGGCTAACAGGCTAATTTCTCTCAATTAACTTGTCTGTGCCCTGATTGAATTCTCATGTTATGCAAACCCAATGTCTTATGGGGGAAGACAGGTAACCTAAGTCTTCAGAGCTACCTGCAAGATGTAGTGGTAACTCGGAGACGAGAGATAGAAATGAATGGAGGCCAGATAAGATGCTACAGAAAGATACACCCTGTACTGTTAACAGATACATGTCCTGTGGTTTTAGCTTTCAAATCACATAATATGTTCCTTTAAATTTGTTTTATGTTTTTTTAAGGAATTTTGTTTATAATGCATAACTCAGGTGTAGCTATTTTACAAAGCTTTCATTTTGTTTTATTGTCTTTTTTAAAAATGAAATATTAAAGAGTTTGAGAGTTTACAGACACACACACAGAAAAAGAGAGAGAGAGAGACAGACAGAGAGAGAGAGAGAGAGAGAGAAATCTTCCATACTCTGGTTCACTCTCTAGATGGCCATAATAGCTAGGTCTGGGCCAGACCGAAGTCAGGTACCCAGAACTCAGTCTTGGCCTTCATATGACAGCATGGACACCAGTAATTGAACTGTCATCTGCTTCTTCCATTTGCATATCTTCAGAAAGTTGGATTAAATTGAATAAGTAGGATCCAAACCAGGCATTGCAAAATGTGAGCCTGGCATCTCAAGTAGCAGCTTAATCATTGTCCAAACACCTGTCTCAAACAAACCATTTTAAAACTGTCTTGGAAGCCCAAGGTATTTGTTTCTTTATGGTCCTTCTGAATGGGGCTTCTGGCCCTAGAATAAGCAGATGAACATCGGAACTTTCTGGAATCAGATTTTCTTTCTAGTCACTTCAACACTTGTCTTTTTTCTTCAATGCTTGCAGATTGTTTCCTTACCTCTTAATTGTTGACTCAGCCTACTGAGATAATGTATAGGGAAGCATTCTGAGAGCTGAAAGGTTTTAGAAATATGTGTTCTTGTCTCTGCTTTCATGCATTCACTGCTTGACACCATCACATCAGATACATCAGCAGTTCTAGAGTGTTAGAGATGGGTGTGAATATCTCAGCTAGAAGGCTGTTTTTGGTAGATTTTAATCCAATCACTCCCCATACCACTTCCTACACTTGGGGTTACCAGAGGCTTATGGATGGGCACTAGGTTATAGTTAGAGATTCTGGGATACTGGTACCCAGTTGGGTGTTGATTTACTGTAATGTTGTCTTTTTTTAAAATTATTTTTAATTCATTAATTACATTGTATTATGTGACACAGTTTCATAGGTACTTGGATTCTCCCCACCCTTCTCCAAACCCTCCCACCGTGGTGGATTCCTCCACCTTGTTGCATAACCACAGTTCAAGTTCAGTTGAGATTCCCCCATTGCAAGCGTATACCAAACATAGAGTCCAGCATCTTATTGTCCAGTCAAGTTCAACGGCTTCTTAGGTATACCCTCTCTGGTCTGAAGACAGAGCCAGCAGAGTATCATCCCGATCAATTAAAAGCTCCAACATACCATCAGCAAAAATTTACATCATTATGGAATTAATTGACATAGTAATGAGTAACCAATATGTTAAAAGTAAATGCGAGTTCTTAACCACCTTCTGTGACCACCTCATTGACATTTCAATTTTAGTTTATATACAACATATAACATACATAACATAACATGTTATACATAACATCATATCATCTTAAATTAAGGCAAACATGTGGTATTTAACCTTTTGGGATTGGCTCATTTCCCTTAGCATTATGGTTTCCAGTTTGGCCCATTTGGCCACAAAGAACTGCATTTTGTTTTTTTTAATAGCTGAGTAGTATTCCATGGAGTAGATGAACCATAGCTTTCTTATCCAATCCTCTGCTGATGGGCCTTTTGGCTGCTTCCATGTTTTTGCAATTACTGATTGTGCTGCTATGAACATAGGAGTGCATGTTGGTTTCTCATAAAACAAGTGTTCTGGATATATTCCTAGGAGTGCTATTGCTGGATCATACGGTATGTTGATTTTGAGTTGTTTGAATGTTCTCCATACTGACTTCCATAGAGGCTGTACCAGCCTGCAGCCCCACCAGCAGTGGAGTAGGGTTCCCTTTTCCCCACAACCTCGCCAACAAGTGTTGTGGGTGCTTTTATTCATGTGGGCCAGTCTTACTGGCGTTAGGTGGTACCTCATTGATGTTTTAATTTGGATTTCCCTTATTGCCAGGGAACTTGAGCATTTTTTCATATGTTTATTTGCCATTTGGGTTTGTTCTTTTGTGAAGTGTCTGCCCATTTCCCATGCCCATTTCTTGAGTGGCTTATTTGTTTTGGTGTTTTGGTTGTTTTGTAGCTCTTTGTATACTCTGGAGATTAGCCCTCTATCACCTACGTAGTGCGCAAAGATCTTATCCCATTCTGTGGGCTGCTTTTTTACTTTATTGATTGTTTCCTTTGCTGTACAGAAGCTTCTTAGTTTGATGAGGTCCCATTTGTTTATTCTGGTCTTGATTTCTATTGCTTTCATATGAAAATTCTAGAAGCTATTATGTTTGGTTGTTTTCACTATAAATGTTAAGTGCTTGAAAGGCTGCACTTACTCAAGCACAGTCTTCTTTAAAATTAAGTTACTTACAAGACCAAATACCAGTTCATTTTTAAAAAAAGATTTCTTTATTTTTATTGGAAAGTTAGATTTACAGAAAGTTTTTCCATCTGCTCTTTCACTCCCCAAGTAACCACAACAGCTGGATCTGAGCTGATCCTGACCCAGGGGCTTTCTCTGGGTCTCTCACGTGGGTGCAGGGTCTTAAGGCCTTGGGTCTCTACTGCTTTCCCAGTCCACAAGCAGGGAGCTGGATGAAAGTGTAGTAGCCAGGACACGAACCGGCGCCTGTATGGGATCCTGGCAGTTGCAAGCAGAGGATTTAGTCACTAGGCTATCTTGCTGGGCCCTCAAATACCAATTTAAAAAATTGAACCTTACAGCAGACAGTGTAGCAATGCATAAACAGCACCCTGAATCTTTTCCATTCGGACAATTCTCTACTGCCTATCTCCCTGGATTCTGATTGGTGGGATTTGGGTAATTTTCGTTTTCTGTATTAAGAGAGAACAGGCAGGGAAGAGTGGTTAGAGGGAGAAGTATGATGCTGTGGAAGGTTCAGAATCAGAGCAGGGAGGTGAAGTCCTGTCTCTCCTTGCGCAGGCCTGTCATGCCTTCTCCAGTAAAGCACGGCCGTCGTGTGGTAGGTCAGTGGGTTGAGTTACAGCCCATGATACCTGCCTCCCTTATCGGAGTGCTGACTGAGTTCTGGCTTCTCTGCCTCTGGTTCAGCTGCTTGCTGGGAAGGCAGCAAAAGATGGCTCAAGTACCTGAGTTCCTGCCACCTATGTGGGAGACCCTGATATGGCCGCAGACTCCTAGCTCCAGCCATGCCCGGACCTAACCAGTGTGACCCTTGGGAAGGGAACAAGTGGATGGCGATAGCTTTTTTCCTGTCATGTCCTCCCACCCTATGCTGGCACTTTTGCAGTGCCTTTCCAATACATATGTAAGTGAATTTTTTAATAAGAAGCAGAGATGCTCAGTGGGGCTTGACAGTTTATAAAGTTCTTACATGTACGTTTACCTCACTGAAGCTGTGTAGTAAGCTCTGTTTTGCAGCTAGGGAAGTGGTGCCTGAGAGATGTTCAGTGCTGGGCTACAGACAGGTGTTCAGGGAGAGAGGTCCAACGGAGGATGAAGAGCAGACCTGGATCCCGACCATCATTTTCTTCATTCCAGTGCTCTGACCCTTCTTTGCTATGTGAGAGCATTCATGTCTGTCAAAGCCCTTGATCCTGTATCCCGGAAGCTCAGCAGTCCCAATTCTCTATTGCAGACCCATGGGAATTAATTGGTGGGGCTCTAGGGACCTGCTGCCCATGATACTCAGAGCGTGGATCAGCCGCCATTCAGGGCTGACGTGGCCACTGCTGCTTAGGTGGTAGCCAGGGCCCTGCATGTCGTGTGGCTTCTGAGTGGAGCTCCAGTTTTAGTCCTTTGAGGGATCCTTTCAAGTAAGTGTTCTGTGGAAAAAATTGTTCGTCCTTCATTTTTGCAAAGGAGGCAGGTAAGGAGCCTCATCTGTCTAGTGGCTGAACACACACTATACGAATGGTGAGACACTTCTATCCCAGAACTTTTTGGGTCACTGTGTCACTAAACTTGACACAAGTGAGTAACATGACTAATGTGTGTATACACCAACTCTTTGATTTACTATCTTTGGGTTGTGATTCAAGTGTACATTTTAAAACACTTGTGATGAGGCAAGTTGTTTCTGAGATTATAGACTAGTTTTTAAAATTTTATAAACAGATTTATAAAAAAGTTGGGTTATCTTGTTATATTAAAAATTAAGTGAGTTGGAGGTTATTGCGGGTCACTCCAACTAGGCTGTAGCTCCCACTGGTGTGTGTGAGGGCCAAGTATATGGTGAGAGGGATTGGGCTGAGCTGCAATACCCATTGGTTTGTGTAGAAGACAGGGCTGGTGAAAGCAGTTGCAGCCACCAGCATGTGCATAAGCTGATTGGGGTGACAGACCTGCCCGAGCCTGTACTGGCAAGCATACACAAGAATCAGGTCTGAGATCACCTCAGACAATGTTTCTTTGGGAGATTGCTCCAGCTGAATCACTGGACTCAGAACCCCAACCATGGAGAGAATTTCAGATTCCAGGGTCTGACTCTGGAGTGCATGTGTCAGAGCTGGTCCTCCTAAGTGTCTTAGATGGAGCCGTGGACAGCACATCTAGGTGCACATGGAAGATATGGCAGTACATTGGAGCCTGCAGAGGACGCCTGGCACCATGGCAGAGGATGGAAGACAGAACAAATTGATCAACTTCCCCAGTCAATTGGCAGTGGATATCTGGGCAAACAGAGACTCTAAGGTGGACTATGTCAACCAGTGGATTCTAGAGCTATTTCATCATGCTTGGAGTGGCGAGATCCGCAATAATTCAGAACTGTTGAACTATCTGAATATCTTGAGCATAACCCTTGAAGCATGTCCCACATTGGGAACCCTGGGATGGCATTGGGTGGCTGTCACCCATCCCAGGATGTGGAGGTGGTTGAGAGGCTGGGTGTGACTTCTCTCCTCATCTCCCCCCTTTCCCCAGACACAGGAAAGAAAAGAAAAAGAGATTGTGGAAATAATGGTCTCACCCACCTTCGTGTAGCCCTTGACCCTTTGCACTCGAATCACCTATATAAAAATCATCAAATATTGTGTTTTGATAACTATAACTTAGCAAATAAAAGAAGTTTAAAAAAAGATTACAAATAAAAGCTTTAGAGGAACTGTAAAAAAAAAAAAAAATATCAAGTGAGTGAAGGTGTAACAAAGGCCAGGGAGATTCGTTGCAGCACTTTAGAGCTTCAGAAATATTGAGAACAAATTTTCAATCAGAAAAATTACTTCGTGCATGTTAATGCACTTTATAGTCTTTAAAAATCTTTTACTTCATTTAAATATGTATTTTCTACACATTTGGATAGCCAGAATTGCACTCATACCTAAATGGAGAAAATTGCTTTGCTTAGAGAGGCAATACTTAACAATTATGAAAAATAAACAGTTCCAACACTGTGGGTTGGAATCTGTATTTTGATTAATTCTCTTACCATAAGAATTCAGTTAACCAAATCCCCAATATTTTGATAAATATCTTATCACCTTGATTTTTAATTAATTTAAAATAATGATCTGATCGGCCCACAAAACACTTCATTGATTTAACTTAATCATCGGAGAAAGGGCTGATTTATAATCTCAAAGGCCTATAATGCACTTACACTGGGGAGGAGGAAATCAGGAGCCTGAAACTCAATCCATGTGTCTGAGTGGGTGGTAATGACCTAAGTGACTGAGCCATTGCCTGCTGCCTCCCATGGTGGTGTTTGCCAGCAGGAAGCAGGACTCAGGAGCAGAGCCTGGGACTGAGGGCAGGTACATGCCTCTGTGATGCAGGCATGCTACTGATTTCTTAACCACTGTGTCAAGTGCCCACTCTGAGAGAACTTTGTGTTTTTAAACTTAGATAAAAGGACATATTCTAGTTCGTAAAAACTTGAATGCTCTAATTAAAACGTCCCGTGTACTTCTCACACAAACACTGAGAAGTTTAATTGCTCTTACAAGTGTGTTTTGTGTGTGTTTGTTTTGATGAGCAAGGATTTGTGCAGCTAAATTGGAAGAGTGGAGTTCCAGAAGTCCCATTTTTGGACTTTTCATGGGCATGTTAGCAAGAGAAAGTAAATAGATACACATGGTTACTAGCTACTCGTGGAATCCAGACATTTCACTTGGGCCAGGATTTAAGTGACTGACTTCAAAATGTGTTTTGCTAATGATAGAAGATATTTTTATTCCTGTGAGTCCTGAGCTGAAGCTTTCAGCCAATCAGAGGAAGGAATCGACAGTGTGGTAAGAGGAAGTATTTGTTCCGTTATTGTAGCACATGGCCTTCTGCCATCTTTGATAAAGGATTAAAGTGTTGTGCACCCAAAGTCTGCTACCCTCTTGACCCCTCATCAGTCATCAGCTGGACTGTGAGGTTAGGTAAACTGGGGCTCAGTACGAGAGCTATTGTTTTTTTTTTTTTAAAGATTTATTCATTTTTATTACAGCCAGATATACACAGAGGAGGAGAGACAGAGAGGAAGATCTTCCGTCCGATGATTCACTCCCCAAGTGAGCCGCAACCGGCCGATGCACCGATCCGAAGCCGGGAACCTGGAACCTCTTCCGGGTCTCCCACGCGGGTGCAGGGTCCCAATGCATTGGGCCGTCCTCAATTGCATTCCCAGGCCACAAGCAGGGAGCTGGATGGGAAGTGGAGCTGCCGGGATTAGAACTGGCGCCCATATGGGATCCCGGGGCCTTTCAAGGTGAGGACTTTAGCCGCTAGGCCATGGCGCCGGGCCGGAGAGCTATTGGTTAAGGATGGTGTAACTCCTGAAAGCGGAAATGACTGACAAAGCGGTCCTGCTGTTTGAAGTCTTTCTAGTTTTAAGATTTTAGGCATGTTTCCTTTCTGTTGGGAATCTGTACTAGATTTGAGGTCTAAATGATCACATAGAGGATTTAAAATTGTGTTCTTCATATAGGTGATGACCATGAGACGTTAGGAAATTTATTTTCTAAAATAAGAACATACATAGAAAGAAGTGATCTACTTTAGCGGAAAACTCCAAAAATTTCTAATGGGATTCTATTGACATTTTCATTGTCTTAAAACGGTTAAGGAGATGGACTTTTGTACCATTGATCACATGTTAGGAACGCATGAGTCTCACTTTGGAGGACTTGTGTTCCTGTCTAGACTCCAGCTCCGGGTTCTGGCTTCCTGTGGATACAACCCTAGCAGGCAAGTATTCACGGGCATTGCCTTCGTGGGCAATGTGAGTGGAGTTTCCAAGTGCTTGCTGCAGCTTGGCCCTGACATGGCTGTTTTAGTCATTTGAATAGTGAGCCAGCATATGGGAACACTTTTCTGTTTCTTGTCTCTGTGGCGTGTGAATAAAAAAACCTTTTTTTTTTTAAAGCATGAAAATGCCTTCCAATGCTTGTGTACATCTCCTCCACTAACGCATTAATTTTGTAAACATATATTTGTCCACATGTTTTCTGTTTAACTGATAAGCATATTCAAATTCTTCCTTTATATATCATATATATTTTTTTCTGACTAGCTGAGGAAACGTATATCATTCCAGTATTCACAGCTTTATGTCATCTAATCTCTATGTTTATGCCACTTTCTTAAACAAGTAGAGTACTCTATCAGCCGCAGCTGTTGCTGACCAAAGCTGTCACAGAGGTGGGTAGAGGACGAGTCGGACAGATAATGTGGTCAGGTTTTGTGTATCAAAAGCGTATCTGTTGCAGTCAATCTGAGGTGACAACAACTGGCTCCTAGAAGGTGGTTCAAGCCAGATACTTGTTTTATCTTTGGCCAAATGTACAGTAGATCGGATGTCCCGGTGATAAATGCCACTGATCGACTATATGTGATTGCTTGACTGGGTACATGAGCACTTCAAAAACATTATGGAAAAATGCAATGAAGATGTTTATCTTGGTGTGCTTTTTGAAGTCCTTCCTGGTGCTTCCGTAATGTGCACTTCCCATGCCTTTTCAAATATTCGTGTTGTGAGGAATACCAACAGTGTATCAGGTTTTGGCCATAGCTTTTCTCTCCATTTATTAACACAAGACTTTTTTTTTAGTTATTTTGCAAAGAAAGGGAAAGACAAAAATATGTGATATCAAAAGAGTAAAATGTTTTATTAAATGTAAACAGGCAGAGGTGCTTTCTAAAATAAGCATATCTGGATAGAAATACATACTTAAAGGCACTTTCCTGGTTGCTTATTACAAGAATGCTACAACCACATTTACTAGAGCAGACAAGATGTATTGGAGCCATTGCATCCCTGCCTAGCATTTCTCAGAAGCCCCTGGCTCTCACTGTTTATTAACTCCTCCCACTCTCTAGTTTATGATGTGGAAACACTAAACTTTCCCAAGCAAAAATCACAGCTTAATTTTTATATTCATTTTCACTTTTTATGCAGACAGTTCAGCGAAAATGGAGATGGCTTTTTAGCAGTTATTAAAGAATAATTTGTCACCTTGGGCTCAGTCTGGTTATATGTTAATGCTCTTGGGATGCAAAGAGATCCTGAGGAGGTCAAATCCAATATGGTAGGTCCTACCTTTAAGATAAGAAACCAGGCTTATGCACAGTTTTACATGTTAGTTCTTCTCCCAGTACTTCTGTTTATCATTAACATCAAATTATAGATTGCTTTTGGGTTGTTACAGGCACCTTATTCAGAGTCTCTTAGACTAAATACTTAAGCTCTAGGAATTTAAAACTAAAGATAGGCACTTTGACGTGGACACATGTACATTGGGCAAAAGGTCATAAAGGAGTTAGTTCTTACCTACTTTTAGAAAAGGTCATAACAGAAATGGAATTTTTTAAAAATATGATTTTTACTTGAAAATCAGCTACACAGAGAGAAAGATGGAGAGGGAAGGAGGGGGCGAAAGAGAAAAAGAGGCAGTGAGAGAGAGAGAGACCTTCCTTCTGCTGGTTTGCTCCTCAAATGACCACAGTGGTCAGAGCTGAGCCTGTCTGAAGCCAGGAACCAAGAACTTCTTCCAGCCCATGTGGGTGCCAGGTCCAAGGTCCTAGGCTGTCCTCTGCTGCTTTCCCAGGCCACAAGCAGGGATCTAGATCAGAAGTGGAGAAACCAGGATTCAAACCAACATCCTTATAGGATGCTGTCTGGCACTATAGGAAAAAGATGAGCTTGGTATATCACCATGCTAGTCCCAGAAGTGGGGTTTTAGGAAGTGTTCACTGATGGGACATAGTTGTGTGACAGTGGCTTGGAAGAAAGGAAAGGGAACAAATTGTGATTGAGCAGTTGGTTACTGTGTCCCCATGATTATGATCAGTTAAGTTATTAACAGCTGCCATCTATTGTACACTTACTGGGCAAGTGGCTGGATGCTACTGTGTATGAGGTTTTTCTCATTCTGGGACCAGCACAAGCTCAGCTAACACCTGCAAAGTCAGCATCCTGTATGATAGTGCCAGTTCAAGTCGTGGTTGCAACACTTTGGATCCAGCTCCTTGCTTTTATTTCTGGGAAGGCAATGGGTGATGACTCAAGTGCTTAGATCCCTGTGGAAGACCCAGATGGAGTTCCACGTTCCTGGTTTTTGCTTGGTCTAGCCCTGGCAATTACATCCATTTGGGGAGTGAGTGAGCCAGCAGATGGAAGATCTTTGTCTCTCCATCTCTTTCTTTTAAATAACAAATACAAAGCATATAATTTTTTATATATATATATATATATATATAATATAAATGTGTCATATGTATGTTAGATAAAAGCAAAGCTTATTTAGTTCCCCGGGCTTTTAAGGTATGTACGGTTATTGTCCCCTGGAGGAAAATGAAGTCCAAGCAGTTGATTCATTTGCCTTATGATTCTGTGTATGCTCAGAGGCAGAGGCAGCTTGAGCATCCAGTCTGATTGGAGAATGCCTCATCACCAACACACTGCACAGCTCATCTGATTTAATCCCACCACAGCCCTGCAAGGTAGGTGTCAGAGGAGTGGCTGAAGGAGAGCTCCTGTTTTTTCTTTGTAAAGACAGTTAAGGTTGTAAAGAAGTCTGTGTGGGTTGTTGAGAATCGGCCCTAAGGCGGCCTGGGAGTCTCTGGCTGAAGCTTGTGAAGCCCTGCTGTGCGTCTCTGCCTTACAGCACTCATGCATCTCTGTTGCCATTTCGGGCTGTGCTTCATCTCACCTGCTGTGCCTCTTTCTGGTGTACTCATCTATTCCTGTGTATACGTCTTTTAAGTGTGCACATTAAAAAGTAATTAAATTGTCATTATAATTTATACTGTGCCTGAAGTCAGTCATCTAATTAAGCTGTGTGTGTGTGTGTGTGTGTGTGAGAAAGAGAGAGAGAGAGAGAGAGAGAGAGAGAGAGAGAGAGAGAGAGAAAGTTCATATGCAGAGAAGGGAGGTAACAAGTTAATTTGCATTTATGTTTGCTGTATTAATTTTGCAGAGATTTTTGAACTAAGTGAAAGAAAGCAGGGATACCAGTGCTTCTCAAAGGATTTACTTTTCTGTTCTTTTGAATCTAAAAGCTGGAAATCTTCTATAGTTAGTTGTATAATCTGCATTTTGTTGGCTAATGTATAGTTAACTTAGTATTTTTATGTATTTCACTGAACAGTTTTCTTGAAATGTTCCTGTCAGAATTAATGTACCTCATGTTACCTGAATAAGTAATTTAAAGAACATTAGAAAACAAAACATTAGAAATAGCCATCCAGATACTATCTTGCATAATAAAAAATCGCAGCATGCTGTATACCTAGAATCATTCAGAGGAGTTTTGGTTACCCTAGAACACTGGTGGTTGTCAAGGGACTGGTTTTGTTATGAGGGAACACAAAGCAACAAAATAAAATAAAAGTTCACATGGCCAAATAAAGTCGGTCATAATAAAGCTGTTGTTGGAGGAACTATGCTTGAGAAGTCTGTTTTTCACTTCTGTGCCAGGGAATAATCAGGTAGATAAAGATACGAGTGTAAATAGGTCATTCTTATTGCTTCAGAGTTGATAAGATAGGTAGATGACCATGGAAAGGCAGTTGCGGTTTGTGATAGAATTGGTTGCATTAAGTCCTACCTGGTTAGAATATTCAGGAAAAAATAATACTGGGACACATGGTAAGGCATCCCCGTGTGAGTGACAGATTTGTGTGGTGGACTTTCCCTTCCTTATGTTTAATTTGGGATGAGTTATGTTTGGGCTGTTGGCTGTAATTTTCTAAGAGGTATTCTGTAAAAAGCAACAAAAAAAAAGAAAAGTGAAAGGCAGTCGAGGGCAGAATAAAAGTTTCTGACATGTAAGAGCAGGTGTGTTACCCAATGCTCCAAAATTATTAAATGAACAAGTGTCATGTGTTTTGAGTCCAGCTTTCCTTGCGCCTGTTTTTAGTATCGTCAAAATAAATAAACAGTTTTCTTGGAGAGTATTTATGCTTCTTTTCCAAGTCACAATAACTCAATTGACATGTAATATCCTTCATGTATTATTAGTAGTTAATAGGTACAAGCTGCTCTCCGTTTCCCTGAAAAGCTTCATCCTGAGTGAGAAGCTGTGATGTAGGGGAGCAGCTCTTGCTGCCTGCAGCGGCCCTCACTCTCCACTGCTTGGCTTCCCAGAGGGTTGCTGCTGAGAGTTCCCTAGGCTCCAGTTGACCTGCTGTTGGGGTGGGAAGGGTGAGAGAAGCTCCATTTTAGTTCCACTCTGCAGGATTGAGGGGCAGAAGATTAAGTCTTCAGCTAGGGTAGCAGACAGGAAGGAAAACTGGTCTGGCTGCTTACTGGGTGGTCTTTGCAATGGAATGGCAAAGGTAATTCCTGCAGGTTTAATTTGAAAATTGCTAACACACATATTCTCTTAATACAGTCTTTGTTTATTGCAGTGTAAACATTTCTCCACAGTGAGAGAAAAGCCCCATAAAATAATATGAATGAGATTTAAATGGTTTTACATATAGATGAGTATTTTAAAGACTGGACAACAGATATTTCTTGAATCACTGGAATGTGGGCCTTCTCATGTAGAGAAGTGCCTCTTACTCCATGGGAGCCTAGGCTGTGTTGTAAGAATTGATACAGAGCAGGGACCTAAAAACGCATAATGTACAGAGGCCTCATTAGAGGAATACAGGTGTGAAGGACTGTGTTGTGACAGTTTTAAATATCTTTCATGTGACTTAAATCTGGTGTGACATTTACTTGGAGCTTGACATCTTGGAAAAGCCTTCGTAAATTTTTTTCTTCATCTTTACATCTGAGAAATCAATTATGTGTGTGATAAGATTCATCTCTTAATATTTGTATCTGTTGTCTTTAGAAATTTATAATACTATGTTTTTGATCCTTTAGTAGGTAGTAGTCTAGAAAAGTTGGGTTTTTTTAGTTACTATTAATAGTCATTAACCATTTAAAGAAGTTAGTTCATAATTACCTCCCAAATCTGAGGTTTTAACATGAGAATTCTCATGAGTTAATGTCAGAGTCATATGAAAAGGTAGAAAATAGATCTTTTTTTTTTTTTTAGAAAATAGATCTTTTCATTTAGGATCTAAATTAAATAACCCAAACTACTATAATTAGAGGTTTATTTACACATACAACTCTATTCTAAGAGATTTCATGTCAAATTTTGTTGTGTATTATAGAGCTGTATACAGAATTTATAGGAAAGATATCACATTAGATTCTGCTAGCTTTTTACTCTTAAAAATTTGTATTTGTTTATTTTAATTTTGTTGAAAGGTGGAGAGTTAGAAAGAAGTCTTAGAATTGCTGGTTCACTTTCCAAACGCTTGAGACAGCCAGAGTTGGATCAGGCAGAAGTTAAGAGCCTGGGACTCCATCCAGGTCTATTGTGTGGGTGATGGAGACACAGACACTTGAGATATCATCTGATGTCTTCAGGATGTCTTGCAGAAAGTTGGGTCAGGAGAGGTGTAGCCTGGACTTGAGCCCAAGTACTCAGTATAAGATGTGGGCATGGGGTGTTGCAAGCCTTGGCAATCACTGTGCCCAGTGTCCTCCCGGTTCTTGCTGTTTTTATTGGTTATATTTACAAGAGGAGTAAAATTCTTATTCCATGTATACTGAATAATTGTGAATATAAATCTACATACATTTGTAAACCATTGAACACAGTGAAAATTGAGGAAGGATGATGTTTGTCTTCCACATCTGGAATCTCATACAATAACTTTTATTCTTTCTGGTAGTTGTGTTAGTGAAATATTCCAATTAATAGTGTTTCTTCTCTGTTATGGAAATATCTATAGAGGGGGAAAAAAGCAGACTGAAAAATAAAAAAAATAGTTATAAAATATTGATAACTGTCATAAAATAAATTGATGATGTGCCAATCTAACTTGTAAAACTAGAATTTTCTGGAAAAAATTGCCAAGTCTAGAAACGTAAGTGCTGTTTCATTGTTGTTGGTGGCTTAAATCATGACGGCAATCTCCAACTTGCAGGCTCTTTCCCCCTCTTCCTGCAGCTGTCCACAATCGCCAGCTGTTCTCGCAGGTGGACCAGATTCTCATTGCCAGCAAGGCTGTTGCCTTGTCTGATCTGCCAACTTACCATTTCTTTCCCAGGCATCTACTTTGAAATGCAATCCTCCTCAAAACAGAAGTTCCATACATTGAATTTTATCTATTTATAATTTGAGTGTATGGTGTTGACAACTTAGGGCTTAGAGGACACTGAATAGTCCAGGTGGAAGGGACTCAGTGGAAGGCTATTTATTTGATATTTTTTCAAAAAAAAGAAAAAGAATTTGAATATTCGGTTTGGTATGCCAGCTTTATATCCTCATTACTTTTTAGCAATAATCTGACAGGAAAAATGTGTCTTTAAAAGAAATCTCTATTGACTGTGTGCTGCTATCCTGCTTTAAATGAGGTTGTCTGCAAATAGTAAAATTATTTTGTTGCACAGATCTTGTTGCTCATGGTTCATCCAGTGCTATGGCATCAGCTATCTGGCTTACATGGGACATGGAATTTTTGTGTGTGTGTAAATAAAAGTTGTGATAACTCTCATGTCAACACTCTAATACAGGTGTCAGAACTCCCTATTATTAATGTATTGCTTTTCAGACATCAATCATGTGAGTACTGATGCTGGGGAGGCATTTGGTTTTCACTATACAGTTCCATGGGCTCAAGGTTCTCCCTCCACCCTCTGCATGCCCCTCTCCCCGCCACTACTGTTTCCCCTATATCAATTACTACAATAGTACCGGTTCTTCAGCAAGTCACAAGTCCATGGTTTTGGCATTAGACATTAGTTCTTGTGTTTTTTTTCAGTTTGGTGAGGTACACATATACTGTCTAAGCAGCTTTTTAAGTACTATGATGTATCAGGCAAAGCCACTGCCGTCAATGTCAGCATCCCATTTGGATGTCAGTGTGTCCCAGCTGCTGCACTTCTGATCCAGCTCCCTGAAAGTGTGCCTGGAAAAGCAGCTGAGGACTGCCCAAATCCCCTGCACTCATATGGAAGACCTGGAGCAAGCTTCTGGCTTTGGTCTGGCCCAGCTCTGGCTGTTGTGGCCATTTAGGAAGTCAGTGGACAGAAGATTTCTGGTTCTCTCTCTCCATCTTTCTCTGTAACTTTGCCCTTCAAATGAATGAATAAATTCAAAAAAATTTTATCTTGAGGAGGAGGAGGAGAGAGGTTATCTCCTGGGTTAAATCCCCAAATCCTCTGATTATGTCTACATTTTCCATGATGGCTGCAGGCGAGGCTCAGGTTAAAGCAGAGAATTAGGAACTTAGTCTTGGTTTCCCATTGTTTTTTAACTACTAAGCAAAACATTTGCCCTTAAGTACATTTTAATTTCCCTGATGATTGATTCAAGTCTTGTATTTTTTTTTAAGGATTTATTTATTTTATTACAAAGTCAGATATACAGAGAGGAGGAGAGACAGAGAGGAAGATTTTCCGTCCGATGATTCACTCCCCAAGTGAGCCGCAACGGCCGATGCTGCGCCGATCCGAAGCCGGGAACCAGGAACCTCTTCCGGGTCTCCCACGCAGGTGCAGGGTCCCAAGGCATTGGGCCGTCCTCAACTGCATTCCCAGGCCACAAGCAGGGAGCTGGATGGGAAGTGGAGCTGCTGGGATTAGAACTGGCGCCCATATGGGATCCCGGGGCGTTCAAGTTGAGGACTTTAGCCGCTAGGCCACGCCGCCGGGCCCTTGTGTGTGTGTGTGTGTGTGTTTTTTAAATGTGTTTTATTTGAGAGAAAGAAAGTTCCTATTTTGTTTACTCCCCAAATGAGAGAGAAGAAAATTTCTTTGGTCCATTTAATTCATTCCCCACGTGCCCGTTGCAGCTAGTTTGGGCCAGACTGTCTGAGGTAGGAGCCAGGAATAATGTCTGGGCGTCTTGTGTGGGTGTCAGGAACGTAAGTCCATCACCTACTGTCTCGCAGGACGTTCCTTTGCAGAAAGCTGGAAAGGAAGTGGAGCAGCCTGGAGGGCCAGACAGGCACTCTTATGGATGGTGGGAATCCCAGCTGCAGCGTAACCATTGTACCACAGTGCTTGCCTCATGGATCCAAATATTTAATGTCATGATGGCTGACTTTTCCCCCCAACAGTTAAATGGAGCACATAGGAATGAATGATTATCTTATATTACATAGTCTATTACTCAGACAAGTGGTAAAATTTGTAAATTTAGGAGTAAAACTTACCAGCAATGCTAGAAGTAACAGCGCCAGATAGTTTGTAGATCTTTGTAATCTGAGCATATAAGTACTTTTTAGAGAATTCTTGAAGCAGGTGATAAATACTATAAATTTGTTTCCTTTACATTAGGAGCTCATGTAAATTTTGCCTTGATTCTTCTTAACATGAGTGTCATGTTACATCAGTAAGTGTATATTTCATATGGTTATAATTTGCAGTTTTGCTTGTCTGAAGGGATAGAAACCATTGTTGAGAGGGAGAGACAGAGACAGAAAGGAGGATCCACTCCCTCTGGTTTATTCTACAGATTGCCATCAGGACTGGGGGCTGGGTTACGCTTGAAGGCAAAAACAAGGAACTCACTACAGGTTTCACGTGTGAGTGGCAAGAACCCAAGTACTTGAACCACAGTCCCTGTTAGCAGGGAGCAGGCGTGGGAAGCAGAAGAGCAAGTACTCAGACATGTATGTATGGGACGCAGGTGCACTGCTTCTAAGTCAAGTGCTTATCCTTTAAAAGGAGAGTGTACAGGAGGAAAATACTGACATTCTCCCTTCTCAGAACTTTAACCAGAAGGAAGGTTTGGTTTTGATTAGAATCCTTCCTTTTCGGTGACTTTGCAAGGCTATTACTCCTACCGTTTGCTTAAAAATACAACAAGAATCATTTTCAACTTAATTTAAAAATCCTTTCCAGTGTTTACTGCTGTATGTGTAGGGTAGGCGTGGAGCAGCTGGCAGGAGGTCCCATGCGAGCGGGCACCTGAAATAAGCGGTTGGGTCAAGCAGAAAGAACATCCTGTACTACGCTGTGATGCTACATACATATGCTGAGACCCCCAGCGGTGTAAAAGCAATCTTTGAAAATGTGCAAGAGGAATGACTTTGAAGAAATATCAATGTGATGTCAGGGATCTTGGTGCTTTATGTCACCTGCAGGTCAGCAGTCTCCACTTGTTCTGGGTGTTTCCCAAGCCTAGGCTGAGATCTCCTTTACAGAAGGTAACAGCCCTCACTTCCTTCCTGCCTTCCCCCACACCTCCTGGTTCCAGATCACCTCAACAACCCTGCAGAGTGGCCCTGCAAGACTGCAGCTTCAAGGCTGTAGAGAGGAAGTTCAAAGGTCTGGGAGCAGCTGCCTGGGACACCTCTGACCCTGAGACCATGGGATCTCTAACCCTGCTGCCTGCAGTCCCGAGCTGATTCTTTCACATAACCTCACAAAGGCAAGGGGAGGGCCCTTCTGGGAAAGGGCAAATCCAACCTAAAAATTAAATTGTATGTTTTGAAATGAAAGTGTCCATGATTAGGTGTTTACAGAACCTCATCTTCAACACTTCAAGAGCAAAAGTTGTGGGTGGAGTCAAAAATAGCAATACCCACACTCTGAAGTTTTTGAGAAAAACAGGAAACTAGATTTTTTTTTTTTAACCAGTGATGCCCAGAACTGGTTGCAGCAAAGGGGGTTGTTTTGCTACTGCATTGTGGTCAGCACAGCTGCACCAGGAGGCGCTTTTTGCTCATTATGACAGCTGTCTGTAGATTTCTTTAGTGACAATCCTATGGACAGAGAAGCATAATTGTCTGTGCTAACCTGGTCATTATGGCTGGTTGATACTCAGAAAACAATTTGCACTGGTCAGAGCACTGGGCAGTGTGCACTCACTTCCACAAGTTCTGAATGCCCCAGTCCATGAGCCATGCAACTAACTTATCAGAGGGGAACTGCTGAATTCCATTGTTTCCTTTTTTTTTTCCCCTTGGATTTTTAAGAAGGTGACAGACAGCATTTGATGGTGAGTGGCAGAGGAGCCTAAATTTTTTTTTTGTGACATGCTCCTTAACTGAAATTTAACTCCCCTCCCTCCCCCCCCCCCTTTTTTTTTTAAGATTTGCTTACTTATTTATTTGAAAGAGTTACAGGGAGAGAGGCAGGGGAGCAGGTCTTCCATTGCTGGTTCACTCCCCAGGTGCCTGTGGTTGGGAGCCATGAGCTTTGTGCAGCCTCCTACGTGGGTGGCAATGTGTGCTTGTGGAGAAGACCAGGTTAGTGTCACCCATTGCTAGAGGTTTCCCCTCCATTTGCGGCTATGTGTTCAGTGTCATCGTGGAGTCCCCCTCTCGCTCTTAAACCAGGGGAATCTCTTGTAGGCCATCCCTTTGTTTCATGTCTTTAAGGATGAAAGGGACCATTAGATGTTTGGAAGTTGAGTATTCTAACCTAGATTTCATTGCTCATTGCATTCTCTGGTCACCGAGCCAAGCATTTGGTTTGTGCATTGAAGGCTTTCCGCTTGTCTATTTGTATCAGACTTTACAGTTGCCTCTTTAATAAGTAAATTACTCACGCTTCTCTATTGTGAAGCTTGTTGTCAGTGCTTGATCCAGGCAGTGTGCCTGAGCTTAGCAATGCCCCCTCTCCAGCTGACTTGCTGAGGCAGTTCCAAAAAAAGGCAGGCAGTGCTGTTATTGATTTCTGGAACATGCTGGTCACGTTAGAGTTATTTGCAGTGAGAGGAGTGTCAGGTTCTTGCATCTGCCTTTTACTGTCAACCCCAAAGTACTGAACACCAAGTCCTCAGTCTCTCAGTGGCAGTAACTGTTTTTCCTTTGAGTGGCAAGGAGTGAATTCTGGATCTCATATAGGAGCAGCAGAGTTAGGACCACTAGATAGGAAATCCTCTCTCTCTGTTTTTAACCCCTTCTTTGTAGAAAGGGAGGATGCTACCTGCCATTTCCTCCAAACCAGGATGTGGTAAAAAAATTAATGAGATAATGGTGAAGCACTCTCACATACAGATGACATAGTTTAAAATGTGCCAGTTCTGGAAAACAAATAAGCAAACAAAAGTCCTGAGACAACAGGCCTTCAATTTTACATGCATTAAACTCCTAATGTTTAGGTGGGAAAAGGCAGCCATTCCTGGGAAACTGTGGCAAGAAAATAGGTTTTTTTTTTCTTATTTTCAATTCTTGAATATGTTTCCGTCATATATATGTTGAAGATGACTTTTCATAGGGAGTTTTTTTTAGGGTGGAAGTAAAATTTTTACTTTCTGTATTTGGTAGAGTTTGAATTTACTTGACCATATTCCTTCTAATTGATGATGTGTCTGTGGTTGAACAGACATCAGGGAGAATTCAAGAAGGAGAATTAGGAGACCTGTAGTGCAGCGAACTATTTGGGGTATCTTTCCAATGGATAGAAACACATTGAGCATGGCAACTGAATGTGCCTCCTGTTGTTGCTGTCCTCCTGTCTCATTTGTTTGGGATTTTCATTGCAACCACATAGTATAAAGCACACTGTGCTCTTTTTCCATCCTTGCTAATGAGAAGAGGGTGCTCTGGAGTGCCTGGCTCTGTCCAGAAGGTTGTGACTGAAAGGCCAAGGCATAATGATTAGACCTTGCCATATGCGTTCACACAAAGATGGTTCTTGATAGCTCACCTCCCACATGTCTAATGGAACCTGGAGGTATGTGAGACTCACTTAATCAACGTTGGGACCAACTCACCCCTTACTAAAGAGCCTCCTTCAGTCCTTGGGGATAGGGTTCATCCAAGGGCTTCACCTCCTGCTGTCCAGAGGGACCCCACAAGATGAGACTCCTTCTTCCCTGTACACAGTTTCATAAACGTATTTCCACCCCATTTCTTTGGAGCAGCTGATGAGGCAGGCTGTGAACAGTTCAGGAGCTTGGGTGTGTACCTAGTTGGTCCTTTGATCCTTGCTGAGGAATTTAGCTGCTGTTTCTGAATGGCTAAGAAGCAGAGAGTAGTATCCATCACAGCCTTTACCTTCAAGTAGGAGGTTGCCCAGGACCCTCCCTTGATCCAGGATATTAAGTTAATGCCTAGGCCATTCTGACGGCCTCCCCAAGTTTGATTGTCTTGATTTCGTTTTGCCAATTAAGATCCAGTGCCACACTGTGTAATTCTGAAGAACAGTTTTGTTTGTGGATGTTCTGTTAGTTGGGTATGATCTTCATGATGGGGTTTGAATGACAGTTTACTGGAATTGAATTACAATCATTTGCTTGAACACATCATGAGCGCAGTTGTATGTACCAAAAAGTTAGTGCAGCACAGTTATAATTTGACATGATTTGATGTTTTTGGGAGAATTTACTGTGCACTGTAAGATGTGTACCAGTATCCCTGGCCTCTACTCACTGGACAATTATAGCAAACCTCCTTATCATGATAGCCAGAGATAACCTCAAACATTGTTCAGGGTCCCTTGAGGGCAGAGAGACAAAATTACTGCATTTGAGAACTGCTGTAGGCTATCAGTAAATCTGAAGAGAACTGCGTATCTGCTAACTTGAACTGGGTTTGTACTAACAACACAAACTTTAAGAAGCCACAGGAAGAAAGTAAGGATTGGGAAGGCTAAATTACCAGAGAGTGACTAGCCACAGACCAACTGAATGACACTCCCCAAACAGGGAATTTCCTGGGCTGGATAGTGATAGGAAGTCCCTTTTTCTTCTTCTTGTCCTCAACTCTAGGATTTTCACTAGTCTCTAACGTACTTCTTTTATCTGCTGTTTTTCCCACTTTTCTTCTACTTTTGTTTCTATGGTAAGGATAAAAGATGACAGCCTCTGAGATTGTTTCCTGCTGCTGCTCCTGGCCCCCTACTCTATGATATGTGTTGCTAGCATTCATTGCTTACTTCTTAGAATTTCACCTGCACCATGTGGACCATGCAGGAAAAGGCAGTATTGTGTTTTATTGACTCAAGTCCTCATTTGACTATTGGGCAATAAGCTATGCTAAGCGGGTCGATTCTGTCCCATTTTGATCATACTGTTTTAGTCTGTCCTAAATGAAGCTATAGAACTTTTGAGGTCTGATCTGCCAGTATTTGTGGTACTGGCTCTAAAGGAAACATATTTCACGTTTCAAATACTAGGCTAAAAAGAGAACTTTTGGAACGTGATTGACTTTAAGTTAGTAGCATTTTGGGAGCAGGAAGGACAGGTATTAGTCTCTCTGGTACCAATTACACATGAGGTTTGTGTTGTCACCAAAACTATGAGGAGACACTCTGGAGTAGACCCCTGCGCCCCTAGTGTTGTGTCTTCCCATCCTAAATCCCAGTCTCCAAGCAGGCATGTTGGACCACTTGTAGTTTGCTTCTTCCATGTAGAAAAAAAAAAGGCATCTAGAAATTTGCTAGGATTCAGTTTGGACATGCGCCTTTGTATAATCTTTGCCAAATATACAAAGTCTGCCAAGAGAGGAAAAGACCTCTGTAATCTATGGATTGAGATACCAACAGAAAGGTGTTCTAAGGAAAATAACTAGAATCTTAACAAGAGTCTAGAAAGGATAAGAGAAAAGATATGTTGTGCTACGTTGTAATTAAGTCAGGGACCTTGAGATCAGCTAAAAGATGAGCACGAAAATACCTGCCTCTCTGTTTCCACATCAAATGACACAGATTTATATAAAATTATCCAAGATAGGAATGTTTATCTTTAAGGACTAGGAAAGATACAACAGAAAAGATTCATTTTCCAAGTCTTGAAAAGGAGTTCTAATTGTGATAAACTTACATATTTTTTCCCTTTCCCTGAAAATTTGTCAAGTTGCACAAATTGGCACATTAGATTGAATGGCTAATCTACTAAGGCTAGAATGTGAGAAGGATGAGCTAGTGACATCTTTCGGAAGTGTCTGGAACATCTATAATGTTGATTTTCAAACTGAGTTTAGAGTGCCTGAGACATCTGGTGGCTATAGAAATAAAGTGTGGTTTTGGTGCATCTTTTTAATCACCTCTAAGGTTGTTCGGTGCTGTTTTTATTTTTAAATCACCTCTATGTTCTGGTAGTTTCAGAATCTAAAGGGAGAATCATTCCTAAGCACTAATTTAAAAATATTTTTACACAACAAGAAAACTTGCAATTTTCCACAAACTTTTTGAAGCCCCCACATTTTAAACAACAAGGATTTACAAGAGTATTTACTTCTCAAATACTGTTACTAATTTCTTAATTCCACAGCATGTCGCTGGTGGGGGATCTATGCAATGATAGTCTGTCTATTCCTCTCAGCCACTGAACTCCCTAAAAGACAAGAACTAGGACTAAAGAGAATTCACAAGTGCTTGGTGAATCAGTGATTACATAAATAAGGCAATGAAGCTCATGGTGATCATTTTTTTTTTAGGGATAGAAAAATGTTACTTTTTATGGAAAAACTAGACTTTTAGACGAAAAATATCAGGTACAGTTTCATAAACTTTTTGGATATTTCTTGCTTTTATTTGAGAACAAAACTCCAGATTTTATTTTCTAGAGACACAAAGCATGTCATGCTTTCCAGAATTAATATTGTGGAACTAAAGTTTATGAAGTCATCCAAACACATAAACTTTAGCCTTACTTGAAGTAACAAACACAGTGCCAAAGTAAATTAGGACAGTGAGTAGGATAAAAGAACACTCTTGAACTATAAAAGAAAGGTTTTGATTTTGTTGTCAAACTGGAGCCTTGACCTTCATTGCAGCTTTACAGGTATCTGCCATTGTTTTTAGAAGCCTGTTGACCCATCTGAACCCCTTTCTGCCGCAGGGCCAGTCATACCAGTTCAGAAAGTGAGTTATCAGTCAGGTTCAATATGTCAGGCTTGCTTCTGGGATGTCACTGGTGGTCCATTCGCAGGTCAGAATCATTAAAACTGAGATTTGGGGTCTAAGTAGCTGTGAGGTGTTTGGATTTCTTCAACCCAATGATCCTCCAATATTGCCATTTTCTGTATATCTTCAAAAGCAATGGCTCAGAATCAGACTCAAGAATGAAAAGACTGTCTTTAGCACTTACTATGAGGTCATGGACAAGTTTCTTATACTTCTAGGGCTTCAAGTCCACTGGGAGGGAGGCAGGGAGTAATTGTGTCTGCCTCACAGAAGATTGAATAGGGAAAGGCAAATCATACAGCATGATGCCTGGCACACAAAGGTTCAGTAATGTTGGTTATATCTGTTTTCCTCTGTGTAGACTGTCTCAAATCGCACTGCTAGTTCTAGAACTCTGGTTCTCTTAAATGTTTTTCAGTAGGAAGGCCAAACTTTTCAGCATTCTTTTTGTGGAAATATAGCAGTCTAGACAGAGTCCAGGCTGCCAGGATGATCACTCTGTCTGAGCAAGAACAAGACCAGTGACTAGTTCCAGGATTTCTGTGTGTTTGCATATAAAAGAGCTGCACGATGAGAGCTGGTGGAGGACCCTACTTACACAGCTGTGGCCAAATCTTGTTACGTGGCCAAATCTTGTTACGTGGCCTCATTGTTACAGATTTGCTGTAGTTGCTGCTTATTGCTGTTTTATAATTCTCTCCCAATCTCTTTTTTAAAATTTATAAGAAAAGAAACTTGGAAAATGATTCGTGAAATTTGCAAAAATAAATGGAATAGAGCTTCAATTATTTTTTCCTAGAATTTTCTAAGTTTGAATAAAACACTGTGTTTTTCTGAATTTCTCATCATGTGATTAAAATTTGATTTTCAGTTATATTCATGCAATAGAAACCAGCACACTGTAATACCGACATTTTTCACTTAGTCTGGTTTCTGTTTACTGTTCTTGGTGTGACTCTGTGTAATGCAATCCCTTGTAGGTATGACTCCAGACTGAGCAGGTTGAGTTGGTTATCCAGTACAGGGAGTACAGAAGACCAGTGAATGCTTTTCCGTGTGTTCTTCAGCAATTTTCTTGGTGTACTCGCTGCTGATTTACTTGCCAAGTTTAGCGATGTCCTGCTATCATGATATCTGAGTAAAAGTTTGTGCAGTTCCCGAATTAGGGCAGTTTGGTCACCCTCTTTGCAGCAAGTAAGCATTTCTTTCCATATTTTCCAGGGGAGGTTGTTAATGTTACATTGATTTAAAATACGTTTTAAAATAAGATACCTTATTTGGTTATCTGTAAATTTTGTTTAGCTGGAAAATTGTATGATGCAAGTTTGCCTTCGCCTACTCCCACAAACTTGTGTGATTTCTTAATGATTTCTTTTGCAGCAGAGAGCATGTTCCTTCAGTCCTTAAATCAACAAATCAGTGCTTGTGGAGAGTCAATGGTTGAGAATGTGTTATGTTAACACAATCAGTTCAGAATTATCTCTCCACTGTGGCCAAAATTTAATCCAGTAAACTCTTGTTGGGACATTTTTTCTTTTCAGAGCCTTTGTAGCTTTCACCTTGAGCTCTCAACTTGGGAAATGTAAACATGCTCAAATTCCTTCCATCTTGAAAGCAAACAAACAAACAAAGAATAAAATCAATAATCCTGTCCTAGCTAGATTCCTGCCATGACTCTTCTGCAGTTGTGACTATCTCCTCTGGCAAGGAGACCAATAATCCTTTCATTTTGGAATTCAAATCTAGTCTTCTAGGTCTTTGACTTGGTTGATTTGGACATGACTCTAGGTATAATATATGAGATTATTTGGGGATAAAAAGTTTTTTTTTTTTTCAAGATGGCACATTTACATGAACTTTTTAAGGAATTTTCATATTTGTTATTTATTTATTTTTTCTGCACTTGATTATTTGACACTGTGAGCCCAGCATTCCTGCCTCTGTTCACAGCACGTTTATGTACTTTCCAATTTTTTGGTTTTTCTCTGAATTCAGACCTTGAATTTCTCACTGTCCATAGCTACTCAGACCAATCCATACAGGCTTAGTGTTGTTGGTATCACCTTAGATGCTATAATGGTCTTGCATACTGGATTTCCAGTTCACAGGCTTCTGAGGGTGCGGATGTATATGTCAAGTTGCCTACTGAAGCCTTTCCACCTGGATGTTTCCAAGATACCTCCGTCTTAGCGTGGTTAAGCAGCATGATGCATTTCTTCTTAACCTTTGCTTTCTCCTTGTCTACCTGACAAACGTGGGAGATGCCTAAAGATCCTTTACCATGTTTCTACTCTCAGAACTTCCTTGATATCTGAACCTCACCTGGCTGTGGGTCAGGCTGGAATTCATACTGCATCTTCAAGCCATGTGTCCAAAACCACATTTTTGTATCCTTGAATGGATCAGGTACCTGATTGGTTACAGGTGCTCGGTAAATGATTGCATAGGTTAACTGATGACAGGAAGAGCCACCTATTGGTACTGAAATAGGAAACAGTGCTTTTCATCAGGTAGGAAAGGGTGTAAGTGGTTAGACATTAGAAAGATACATTTTTTTGTGGTTTTATAAACACACTGTGCATACACATAACACCACTGGTCTTATTGATTAGATGAAGGCCTATAGCACTTCAAACAGGAAGAGGAGCATCTGGCTCCTTTCATAGATTCAGGACAGAGTTGACACATTCACTTGATTTGAATAGAAACTCCTTCATGAAAGCCCAGTAGCAAGTTTAGTTGCTAGCATGATTTTTCCAACTATTTTTGAGTGCATTTGAATGGAAAGAGCTGAGCCCAGTCATCTTCTTGGGAGATTGTTTAGGTGCTGTTGCACCATAGACCCATTTCCTGCCCTTTTATACTGTATTCCCAATGGGGGCTGTGTGGCTCAGGATAGAAAGTAGTGAAAAACCATAAATTCTGTTATTTGTATTGTATTCCCCTCCCCCATACTTACACAGTTGCTTCATCATGGGTCTTAAAGTAACCTTAGAAGATGGCTAGGGAATTGTAAGAAATAACTTCGCACTAAACAAAACAGGTGCTTGATTTTCATAGGTTAAAAATGAGAAGCCTTGGAAAAAAGTCTCAGATGTGGCTGCCCTTAATTTCCACTAAATTCTCTGTGTACTATGGTGCTAAACCATTGCAGAGTTATGGTATATAACTGTGTTTTCCCTTTCACATTCATAAAAATAATAAACATAATTCATGAGGTCATTTCACATTGAGAAAAAAAATTTAAACACATGAATAAAAATTCCATTTTTTAAAAGTACAACCATACCTAATAGATCTGTAGTTTTGTTTTGGTGTCTTACGATGATTTAATAATCTTTTATGAAGAGCAACAAACAAAACATCCTATTTTAATAATATTCAGCACAAATCCCAACAGAATTATTCAGAAATAAGTGAAGTTCTTCCTCTATCAGTTAGCAGATTTTTGAAAATTTCTATTCTTCAATGTTTCTTTTCAAAGTCATTTTTAGAAGTGCAGCTGAAACATGATTGATTTGTGTCCTCAGACACTACGGTCCTGCTAAGTATTAATTGCTCAGTGTTTCGAAAAAGAGTTTGGAGATGACTGAAGACTCACTATCATGGCTGCAGTGATCATTTCAAATTGCAAGCATTTATAAAACTGTCTCTGTCCTTCTATTTTGTGGTTTTATCTTTGGGAGACTTAGGAGGATTACTTCAAGTGTTTGCCCTAAGATAAAATAAGTGGCAATTGAGTTGAAAGGATATATTTAAAGGCTTGTAAGATGGCTTTAGGACTGATGAAGTAGCCAGAAGGACAAATTCAGAAGCTGAAAATAGCTCTACATTTGGGGTAATCAAGTAAAACTCTGTACCTTGGCATTGCCTGCACCAGGGAGTTGAAAGTTCTTCCACCCCCAGCATGCCATTACAAATGACATGCTGAGCTGTGACACATTGCTGGCATGCTGGAGCAGGTGCTACTAGAAGTATAACTGATGTATAAGCTAATGCACAAGGTGGATTAGAGTTGAATGACCTCAACTCATACTCATTTCCTCTGAAAGCAAGATGAACAAGTCTCTGTTTTGGTGAGCATATATGCTGCTTGGCTTCCTGTGGCAGACTGGGTCATTTCAGTAAGTGTCTTCAGGGTATTCTGTTGCTGTTTCTCCCCAACTGAATCACAATCCTGCATCCTGGATCTTGGAAATCACAGATTAAGATCATGAAAGAACAAGAGATAGACTTTTTTTCCTGTATACTATCCTGTAGGTTTCTTGTTTCTTCGTTTGTTTCCTGTATGTTTTCCAGCAAAAGGCTATTCTATAATGTGAGATTATAAGAGGATCCCAGCGTGAATCTTTATGTTAAGCAAGTGGGTCTCTAGTAAGACTTCATCAGTACTGTAACTGAGTGTTTGATTCCTCATTTTAAGGCCTAGTTACAGAAAATGGGACTGTATGCCTGTGCCCTAGCCAAATCAATGAAACTGTCAGGTTATAATTAATGTGTGACAGTACTCTAATTAAACGGAGCTGATGGGAAATATCTGGGAGGAGAGTAGCCATGGAAGCAAGATGTTTGCATTTAAATGATCTTAATTACCCATTCCACTGAAAGCCCTCTTAAGCTGAAGAGGCAAATGCCACATCTCAGTCAGCTGTATACAGTGGCCATGAGCTAAGAAGGGCCTGCGTGCGTTAAGCTTGTGTTATGGTGTCTTCTGGTGCAGAGGGTTTGGAATTTATATATATATATACACACACACATATATATACATATATGTGTATATATATGCATATATATCATTTTTCTTTTTTCTTTTTCTTTCTTTCTTTATTTCCTTCTCAAAGGAAATTAAATCACAGTCCTGACAGGAGAGGGTAAAATCTCAAGGAAGACCTCCCCAGCACTTGGAATTTACCCACTGCAGCAGCCCAGTGTGCTATTGTCCTAAGGCAACACAGTCCCCCATGGCTCTGGGGCGTCTTTGGCAGCCTGCCAGCCTCCCAGAGCCTCTGACTTTGATGTGTGGTGCAGTCTGTCCCGGGGCCAGGCTGTTGCCGCTGTGGCCTGGACTTCACTCAGACTGGGTGCCAGGAGGGATGTCCTGTCTGCAGTATACATTTCCACAGCCAGAGTGATTGGCCTGCAGCACAGGGAGTCTGCCTTTGTATTAGCCGCAAGTGGCTGTCCCCAGCTGCTCAGCGTGGCTGTGCCCCCCTTTTGGTGTCTGCGGAAGCTGGGTTTGCACCCAGCTTGTCATCCGGTGGGGAGCTCCTGTGCCGGGAGGGTGGTGGGGAGAAGACATCAGCTCTGCCAGGCTAGCTGTCAGTCTCCAGTGCCTGCTTGGCAGGTCTCCAGGGGAACCAACCCAGCAAGTTGAACAGCTTCCTCTGGAGACATTGCATCGACCTTCATTTGATCTAGGCCTGGCAGCCAGTTGGTGAGGACATCAGTGCTGGCTCGGGAAGTCTTTACTGAACCTTTTTTCCACCAGGGTTCCAGGGCTGTAATGTGTGCTGTTGCAAATTTAACTCTGTAACTTCTGATAACATGGGTGGCTAAGTGATAAAGCAGGTGGCCACATCAGTAGCACAATTGGTTGCAGTGATGGACCCTGAGGAGAAGCAAGAGGAACATGCCCAGAAGTAATGTGCACAGGTGTGGGATAGGAACGGGCAGCAAGAGACAGAAATAGAGGGGAACTTACCGATGATAAATGGTTTTCATAAGGATCAATTTGATACCAGTTGAAATTGCTTGACAAAACTGAAAGCAGCCCATATTTAGTTGTAATTTATGTGACCCACCTCACGTTGTATCTTAAGAGAGTTAGCAATACCATCATTGCTCATCAAAGCATATTCTTGCATGAAATATTCTTACAAAACTCCTCTTACCCAAAGTTATTTCTTTGTGTTACATTTTAAAATATGCCAAGATTGTTTGTTCTTATTTGCTTCCTAGAGCAAATAATAAGAACATGTTGTGGTTAGCTAGCCTAGTGTGAAAACGCTTTTAAGCTTCTTTCGCTGCCTCCTGTGACCTAAATCGGTGAGGACACTTGAAAAGGTTCAGAATAGAAAGGGGAAGAACCTGGCAGAAGCCTGATGTGGCTGTCCTATCAGGCACGTTGGCTTGCGTTCTGTTTATTGTGGCGTAGCCACTCATGAGTAACGATTTAGTGTCTTCCTGTGAGTTCTTGTCACTAATGAGTGTTTGTATTGTGTGTTCATTGGACTGGGGTGGAAAGGTGACTCCGCCAGGTCATCCTGCTTTCCAGGGCCTCACATAGCATAGCTATAGTGATCCAGGGACTTGATCATGCTCAAGCCTTCCTGGGTGCTTTGAAATTGCAGCATTTTGTTGTAACTCTTTGTCTATATTCAGACTTCCGTTCCAGGGGTAGGAAGTAGAGGGAAGTTGGGTACAAGGAACCTATTGGGAACAGTGGTTGTAGGTGGAATGTAGCACCAAGATGAAGCATAATGTTTTCGGTTATTCAAAATGAAATTTCTTCCTGCCTACAGTAAGGTGGTGGAATCGGTGATTCCAACCAATAAATGAAAAATGGAATTGGGATTCAGTGAGCCTAGGCCTAGCTTAGCAGTATTAAAATATTCTGCCTCTTTTTTAGTTTCTTGGCTTCTTTTATGGAGCTTGCTGGTATCCATAGTCCCTCTCCCTCTATTTTGAAAAAGGGTTAATGATTGAATGTTCACAGTTCTATGAACCTTTGGAATACTGTTACTTTTTTTGTTAAATCCATTGTGCAATTTTCCCAACATATTGTGGGTTGGCAGGAAGAATTCTCCAAGGAGATTTTTTTTTTAAAGCAGGTATACTTCATTAATAATTTCATTCTGTTTCTGGATGTTTCCTTCCCATTGTCAGCTTGTGTGGGAGGAAAAGAAAGAATAATGTTGGAGAGGAGGTGTTGTGTGGGCTCTGTGCATCTAAAAGGATTTTACAGGAGAAAAAGATTTAGTTTTTTCATAAGAGTAAAATTCAAATGCTTAGCAATAGACTATTTTTTAAAAAAGATTTATTTTATTTTATTACAAAGTCAGATATACAGAGAGGAAGAGAGACAGAGAGGAAGATCTTCCACCTGATGGTTTACTCCCCAAGTGAGCCGCAACGGCCGGTGCGCTCCGATCCGATGCCGGGAGCCAGGAACCTCTTCCGGGTCTCCCACGCGGGTGCAGGGGCCCAAAGCTTTGGGCCGTCCTCGACTGCTTTCCCAGGCCACAAGCAGGGAGCTGGATGGGAAGTGGGGCTGCCGGGACCAGAACCGGCGCCCATATGGGATCCCGGGGCGTTCAAGGCGAGGACTTTAGCCGCCAGGCCACGCTGCCGGGCCCAGCAATAGACTATTAATTGTATCTCAGCAAAAGTTATAATTTTAATGCTCTTAAAATTGTTAATCATTAAAGACATATGTTAATCAAAAGCATGCATATGCATAAGTGTATATAAAAAATGATAATTTTGTGCTCCTAGGCTTAAATCTAAAATGTCATTCATAACACTGTTGCTGTTGCCAGTGGAGAAAATTGCATAAGACTGAAGCAAGACTACCAGAATATGATGATTCTGAAGTCTATACATTTTAAGCAAAGTGAGAATTTTCTTTCACTTGGTTCAAGGTGAATTGTGATGAGAAGTTTCTATTTCTATAGTCACAGAGCAGGTGCATGGGGGCTGTCTTCTATTGGAATTCTAGTTTGTTGGCCTCTCTTTCCCTGCCAAGTTTCTAGTGGAACCCCGGTCCTCCCACTTCCAACTTGCTATACCTATGAAGTCACTTATCACTATTTAGCCTGTGCTGCACTCTTACTGTTCTCAATTTCTGTTATTTGTAGATTCTCTGCCAAACATTTTAGCATCTAGCACATATTTTTTTTTCTTAAAACATTTTCTTATGTGCTCCCTCAGAGTTCATCTTATATACTTTATTATCTCCTGTAAACAGTTTATTATGCCCAGCATGGGAACACTTTTAGAGTAAGATTTATTTATTTATGTATATATTTATTTGAAAGGGAGAGCACCTGAGGGAATTTGGGGGAGAAAGAGAGTTGAAGAAAGAGAGAGAGAGAGAGAGAAAAACAGAGAGAGAGAGAGACGGCTATGAGAGGAGACATGTTTTCCAAAGAACCACCTTAGTTGAAGTTGGACAGGTGGAGTCCAGGAGCTTGATAACTCCATCCTGATCTCCCATAGGTGTGGTGGGGGCCCAAGTGTTTGTATGATCTTCCGCTGCCTTCCTTGGCATAGTCTCAGGGAGCTGAATTGGCAGTGGAGCTGGGAGGATTAGAACTTGTCCTGTGATATGGGATGTTTGAATCTCAAGCTATGGCTTAACCAGCTAAAGATACCTAAGCAAACATTCTCAATTGGTTGATTGTTATTTCTGTTGTTTGGCTATTAGTGAACTTTGGCACTCACAATATACACTCATTTATAGCACTTGGAACTTATGCGATGCACTCAGTCCTGAAGAATCCATATCTATGTTTGAACAGTCTCCCCTGGCAATTCCTTTGCATATTAAAGCTTTGCAAAGTGTTGTTAACTTCTGGGAATGGATAGAGACTCCCATGAAAGTCCAGGTTTCACTTTTGAGAAATGTTTTATTGTGTGCTAACTCTGTTTGTAACTGTGATATGGTTAGTATTGATCAGGCCTGAATATGTAAGCCTTTTCTGAATAACCACTAGACCCAAACCACAAACATCTCTTTAAATGGCCTGAAAATAGAGAAGAAGGAAAAAAGTGTAGAAGAAAAAAAGGAGCAGAGAGTTTGATTCCATTTTCCTTAGCTGCTTTCTGTTTTCACCTGAATTGCTTACACCCACTCAGCTTGCTATTCTGAACTCCGGGAACCAAAATCTCGGCATCCTGTAGTCTTTCAGGAAACAAGACTCGGATGAAATATTTGGCATGTTGTCTATGTGTTTATTTCATTAGGAAGATGGAGAAGCACACGTCACTCATGCTTTCATTGAACCTGACACGTAGTGTGACTTTCAAAGGAAGGAGGAAAACAGCAACAGTTCCTATTGGCCCACCTTCACACAAACATTCGGGTTCCCCGGTCTTTTTCCTTCCACTTAGCTTTCTCTTCCTTTCCAGCACAGTATCCAGACCTCGTCATGTACCAAGGAAGTCATACATTGGAGAGTACCTTGGGGTTCCTGAAATTAAGGAATATAACACATGGAGTTAATTAACATGTACACCACCATGTAGATTTTTTGCAGTTAAATTTGCTTAAAACATTTCATTAAAATTGAAAGTCATTTACATTTCTCTGTTTTTCAATCCAAACCAATGTCACAGATGGCTGATAGGAGCCATGGGTGGGATGGAGGGGAAGTTGAAGGGTACTACAGACCAGGTCATCCGTGCTATACATCTATATTTCAAGTGAATCCATAGCTTTGTTTCTTGTGTAAGTGTAGTAAGAACATAACATGATTTTATGGGGGGTTATTTTGTGGCATTTGTGTACCTTTTTACTTTTGATTGACCTTTTTTAGGAAATGAAGGCTTGCTTTTTTTTTAATTGAAAATGCTGTTACATTTTATTGACAATCTGACATTATTTTAAAATATGATCAACTGAGAGCAGAAAAATATTGTTCCTGTGGTTATCATTTCTATAGCACATTGTGTTTCAGTATGTTCCTTTTTTTTTTTTTTTGCTTTTTTTTTAAAGGCAAGATTTAAATAGATGTCTTCAATTTGGGCAATGTTTGCCCTTGCTTGAAGTATGTCACTGCAGCCAGGGGGGCAGGGATGGGCGATACGTGGGTGGGGGAATGAGGGGAGGTTTCTTGTGAGCAAATGATAAACCAGTTTCCGAAGGTGGGGGATGTTGCATCCCCAAGCATTTGGAATGGAAGTAGGGAAAGACAGAGAACCAGGAGACTAGCAGAGTATAAATATTTATTGAATATTAAAAGGTAAAATGTCATAAATTTCGAATTGCCTAATAATTCACTGCTTTTAAAAGATTTATTTCATTTGTTTGAAAGACAAAAGTAGCAGAGAGAGAAAGAGCAAGATTTTCCATAGAGAAAGAAATCTTTCATCAGCTGGTTACGCCCCAAATGACTGCAATGGCTGGGCTGGGCCAGGCCAAAGCCAGATGCCAGGAGCTTCAATCAGATCATCCTTGTGAGTGTGTGTGTGTGAGTGTGAGTGTGAGTGTGTGTGTGTGTGGGGGGGGTGTCCCAAGCCCTTGCAACATCTTAGGTATAGTGTCAGGTTGTTGAATTGGAAGGCGAGCATCCAGGACTCCAGCTTGATGCCTCTGTGGCAGGTGGTGGCTGAAGCTGCTGTGCCACAATGCTGGCCTCCCTACAGGGTGTTTTTATTTATTTATTTTTTAACATGGGAAAACCCATTGGACAGCTGCATGCATACAAAATATGTATGTGATTCTGCACAACTCTAATTGCATTCCTAATGCTTATGACTGATTATGGAAAGTAAATGATAAACGTTAATTAAATAATGTAGTTCAGAAGAAGTGAGCGAAAATTTGCTTATCTGAGTTATTTAGATGCTTAAGAATATAAAGGAATATTTGAGGAAAAGACAAAATAGTGTGTAAATTAGGCCTATGATACGTACAAGAACATTCTGAAACATGTATTAAAACCGCCAAACGTGGTCTGGGGCTGCAATGTAGTGTGTAAAACTGTCATGTGGTGCAGCCGTTTGATATGCAGACCAGTTCAAGTCTTGGCCACTGTACTTCTGATTCAGCTCCCTGCTAATGTGTCTGGGAAAGAAGCAGAGGCTGGCCCAAGTACATGGGCTGCTGTGCCTACGTGAGAGACCTGGAAGAAGCTCTGGGTCCTGGCTTTGAGTTGGTTTGGCTCCATGTATTGTAGCCATTTGGGAGGTTAAACCAGCAGATGAACAGAAGTACTCTCTCTATCTCTCTCTCTGTTCCTTCTCTGTTTGTCTCTCTTTCTCCAAGTTTTCTTTCACACAAATATTTTCGTTTAAAATCTGCCTAATGCATGCACCCCAAATGCATGGGATAATGCCATGAGAACCATTAAATGCAGTGCCAGTCATGTTAGTCACATTATGATACTTCAGTCTGAGTGCAAGTTCCATTTAAAACATGAGAATACCACAGAGAGTTCATGGAAAATAGAATTAAAATGTGTTTATTTTGGTGCAAAAATATTTGAAATCCATACATAATTTTTTCATAGTGTATTTTCCATGAAGTGTTTGAAGACCTTTGCTATATTAAGATAGACCTATTTTTACGACAATTTAGGCATAGTGCAATATAGCAAGCTTATAGAAAGCTGTGTAAAACAGGATGCCTTGGCAACTAGGATCATTGTTACAGATGTTTGGAATTGGTCAAAAATATCCGAGTATGTACTTCATGGCAGGAATCCAGTGAGATGCCAGACGTATCACATGATTCAATATTGTAAAATCAAATTAATGGAAAAATTGTTTTAAAAGTTCATACGGCTCTTTAAATTCATAGGATAAATTAGAACATAAATGTAGTCAAATTATATCCGAAAAGTCTTAAAATAACAGTGAAAGATAACGAAATTGTTTTCAATGGGAAAGTAGTTATAGTCACTAATAAAATAAAAAGTAGCCCTGAAGTATATAGCACCAAATCAAGCCACCAGAAGCACTTTAGCCACATTCAGTGATAAATAAAGAAGTTCAGTGAAAGTTGAATGTTTGTCTGCTGCTGGTGGTTTTATAGATCATTTCGAACTTTTGGCATCAATGTGAAACAAAGAGGAAGTCCATAAAATATTTCCACTTTTTGATTTCCTGATCCTATTTCTGATAATATTCTAAGGCTAAAATGGCATTTCTAGTGTTGCCAGTAATAAAAGAACATTTGAAATGTTCTTGAATGTTGGGATGATAAGGGAATGCCTTTGTGCTGAGCCTGTAGGAGCTGGAAGGAGAACCATGTAAAACACGTACAGATAGAAGATGTGCTGATAGAATGTTAAATGAAACAAAGCCAGAATTTGCCAATAAATGTGTGTTATGAGCACATCTATGTTAAAATATACTAGCACAGAGGCAGATGTAAAAATTACAGTCACCCTTCCATATCTGCTATTCTACTTCCATGGGTTAAGTCTACAGAAGCCTAAAAATATTTAGAAAAAAAATGTATCTATACTGAGTGTGTACATAGTTTGTTATTACTTCCTATACTGCATGTTGTAGCTGGCTTCCCAGCTTTTACCTTGTAATAGGTACTATAAATAAAGATGATTAAAGTGTATGAAAGGGTTGGAATAAATTGCAAGCAAGTTCTACACCAATTTATGTGACTTGAATATCCCCAAATTCTGTGATCATGGTGGAACCTTCTGGAACTAAGCCTCCATTGAGGTCTAAAAGTAATATTCAGATGAAAATCAAGATGATTGTCAAGATATGAATGTCTATTCTATGACTATAGTTGGTGTTTAAGTAATGGAAATAAGTATGTTTTCCAGATTAAAAACATCTTCAATGTTACGTGCTTTTGAGGAAAAAAATGATATAACAAACTAGCCAGCTAGTATGATAAGTTAATCCTGACTAGCCATCAGAACTCTGCTTTTAAACTGTTGTTTTGAAATCTTGCCAACCTGCCAGGGTATCTTTCATGTATTACTGTTTCAAGACTTTTTGAGTTGTTTATTCCCATTAGCCAGTTTTTTAGTAGATTGGTAAAGAGGCAAGCTGATTATAACCATGATGGAGAGGGTGTTGTAGCCTCTGTCTGCTTTTGTTCATTCTACCATGACTGTCTTCCTTTCTTTCCTGTCCTGAAATGAGAAGCAAAGTTAAAATAATTGGAGCTGAACAAATGATTGATTTTTTGTTTTGTTTTGTTTTCATGAGGCAGGGCTGCTGTACGATGCACAGGGAGTAACAGTGGAATAATAGGTAGGAAACAGGCTTCCAGCTGCTGCTTGTGGGCCAGTGGTGGTGATGCCCTAAGTCTCAGTTTCACCAGCAATGGAAGAAGGGTTGATGACCAAGAAGGGTTTTTCCAGTTCCACAAAGATAATTATGACTCCTTAGGTTATCCTGGGGAACAGTCTACTGATGGAAGGGCTTCCAAAAGAGATAACTTACTGTGTTCAGCATTGCAGCACTGTCAGCGGAACTGTGTCAAGGTGCATCCTGGTAAACTTGGGGAGCCTGGTTTCTGTGTACCACGTGGGTAAACAATTGGCTACAGAGAGCCATGCGAGCCCAGCACTGTGGTAACAGATGACTGATTACGTACAAATAACTGAGGCCGACCTACTGGTGACAAGCATGATCAAATATTAGCTAATGATGAATTGCCCCATTGTTCAGACCATGGAACTGACAGACACACACAGTTATGGTGTGTTTAGACTTTCATAAAGCCAAACTATTATAGATGGATGGTCTTCTTGGTGGTCTTTTCCCCCAAAATTTGGTAAGGCAGGTAGGAAATACAAGTGAAAAATGAGGAAGTGTAAGCTCAGCTTCTTTCATTGTGTTGTACAATTGCTGTAAGTGTTGCATTCCTGTGTGGTATAGAAACTGTAGGGAATCTTTGACCATGTTAGGGTTGTTGTTCAGTTTTCAGGAAATGTGGTGCTTTGTACACTGCCTGTTATCTGCTACTCAACAGCAGACTTGTTTTTTTTTTCATGCTACTCTGACAGTCACTGAGTGAATCATCCATGCATATGGTAGTATACTTTTTGTACTTTGCTTTTGAACTTTGATATGCATGTTTAAGTCACTACTTTAGGCACACTTTAAAGAGTGAAAAATTCCTAAATTATTTAAAATAATTTAAGACCATTCAGACAACCATAATTATGTAGAAACACTATCATACTCTAAGACAGGTGAAAAATCTGTTAACATTGACTTAATGATGGCCTATGCTAAAAATGTTTAAGACGTCTTAGAAGGCAAGAATAATACAAGAAATGCTCAGGATGTTTGTTGATCTAGACTTTTGTACAGGTCAACTACACATTCTATGTTGAAAAATCAGTGAGAATAGAGTTTTTTTTTTTAATTTTGTTTTGCATTATGTGAGTTTCATAGGCTCTGGGGTTCCCCCCCACCCCTCCCCATGCCCCTCCCCAATGGTGGACCCCCCCACCCCGTTGCATCATTGAGAATAGAGTTTTAAGAGCCTTAAATTGTTTATGATTATAGGGGAAGTGCACTAATTCTTCCTTGAAAAATGACTTATTAATGATTTATCTACATTTTGCACAAAATCATCTTGGCATTTACACAGCAGTGATGTTGTGAACTAATTAACCAAAATTATTTGAGAGAACATTTATAACTTTGTCCTAAAATATCAAAAAAGTAAAAATATATATATTTTCATTGCTCTAGCTATTCAAATGTGAAAAATGTGTGTTGCATGGTGCTGTGGATGGTTGTTTAGGGGCTTGTTTGTTGATTCTGTATAATTAAAAATAACCAAGCCGTTTGATATATATCTCGTCATACTTACAGCAAGAACTCCAGAATAGTAACTATTTATCTCTATTAATGAAGAAGTCTTTTGAGAACATATCCACATGACTTTTCTAGATGACTGTTTCTTAAATAGCAGTATGACTAAAATCAGAGCATGGTTTCTTCTTAGTACATATAATTATTACTACTTGCCTTTTTCCCTTGTAAACAACATTTTTTTTTGAGGACAGTTGCCATCTAATACTAATGGACAGCAAATCTGCTTCAATCTTCATGTTTTTCCTACTGAGATTATGAATTAATTTTACTAATGTGTGTAGTGCAATCGAGGGCTGACAGTATGTGGCTAATTATGCATTGCAAATGAAAAATCATATATTTTTGCTTTTGGAATATAGCTTTGAAGTTTCACTTGAATGTC
This sequence comes from Ochotona princeps, assembly GCF_030435755.1. Classification (NCBI taxonomy): domain Eukaryota; kingdom Metazoa; phylum Chordata; class Mammalia; order Lagomorpha; family Ochotonidae; genus Ochotona; species Ochotona princeps. The sequence goes on from NC_080832.1 coordinate 21,626,059, forward strand.
TCTGTGTTTGATGCTCTGGACATTTTAAAGTGTTAGTGTGCTTTAACATACTAAACCTGTCCTGGGAGATCTGGTTCTGGAGTAGCTGGAAGCTGTCCAATTTTCCGTCTCATTTCTGTTCTACCTCCTAGCATTTATTTCAGAAACTCTACAGTTGAAATATTGCTTGTTTTTTTTCTCAAACCTTCTCTGGAAACTCAATATTTGAACTTTAAAAAGGTCTTCTGGAAATTAAATGGATAGAATAAATAGATTTTGTTTATAAACAATAATTAGACTATTTAGCAGTCTGCTAACATTTACTAAACGCTTTCTGTGGGATATAAGGTGTCATTTTCATAGTGATTCAGAAATTCACACTAGTGCATTTTCTCTAAGACTTCTTGATCATTATTATATTAAAATGATCTGTCCAGTTATTGGTTGCTATGATCAACAGGGGTTACATGTAGCTAGGGCTTTATGGTTTTCAGCAGCTGTAGTGTACACATTTGCATTGTGTGCGTGAATCCTCAGAATCAATGAGTAAAATTCTAAAGTAATCACATGTATGCTTATCTTATTTCTAATTTTAATATTTGAACTAATATTAGACATAATTTACAAGTGCCAATCAATCCTGAAAATAAGCTCTTACGTTTTCACACTTTGTTTCACATTATTTTATTGTCTTCTTTGTGCTTGAGTATTCATTTTATCCAGAACTGGAAAATTTAATTTAGTTGCTAGCTGCTTTTGGTGTTATAATTTCAAGTAGCAAAATAACTTAATAAAGGGATAGTAGGTGTGATTCAATTTTTGTATTATTAACATATAGGTCATATAATACTGCTGTAATTTAAATATCATCTTTTTTCGCCCCTTATCATCCTTAGGTGCAATCTTTGAAGTTTCAAAAAGATGATGATAATCAGATCTACTTGAAGAATTAACCAAATTGATTTGGGTGCAACACTGCTTTTTTTTTTTTTAATTGATTCTTTAACATTCAGTCACTAGGTAAGTTTAACCAAGTGATTTATATGTGGTTTGACCTACATGTTACTGGAAAGATTTATCAAGTACAATATTAAATATGTTTCATATGAAATTTGTGACAGAAACCATTTGAGGCAATCAAAACCTGTGATAGATGGCTGCTAAATGAAAATATTATAAACCCTACTGAGTTTTGGAAAAAATATTGAAACCGTTGAAGAATAGAAATATTGTCATTAGTAGTTTGAACCAGTTCTTTAACTTACGTTTTTAATGATGATGTACTTGTAATCTTGAAGGAATCTGAGAATGTCAGATTTTACTTTGAGATTTTAATGTGTAATTGTGTTACATTTTATCAGATTCAAACCTTAAGTATGAACTTTCTGAGAAAACTAACACCCTTCCTTGTGTTAGGCCTGTTTCCTCCGACAAAAAGTTCCATTTCTGTGTTAAGCCTAGAAAGTTTCAGTAAAGATTGCTAAATTCAGTTTCCTTGATGCATTATGTTGCTGTATAAAGCTCCAGAGGTAGGGAACTTACAGCCATGGAGACTTTAGGCTTTTAGCAAATTATTGGTACTGCCAAGTCAAGATTTAGTGGGAACAGGACTTTGGCTACTGTTAAAATGTCACAATAGTAAAGCTTGCTCTGTCAAACAGATTTTTGGCACCAGCACTTTAAATGATGCTGATTTGGGGGCTTGAAAAAGAATTTAATCCAGGCAGACTCATGCTTTAATTAACCCTTTACACAGTAAGGGAAAGTTTGGAAGAAAAAAAGACTGTGTCTTCCTAATTCAGGATGCAAGGTTTCAGCTTCTAAAATTCTCAATTTTATTGATAAGTCTAAAGTTATGCACTTGTTTTTAAATTTCCCTCCAAATAAACCTGAACTATTTTAAAATGCGGTGAATGATAATGAACAAGAAAGGAAAGCGTCTAGTCATTTGGGAAGCTAACTTCCAAATCCAGCGAACCAACAGTGTCTGTGTTACCTGTGAACGTCGCAAGGCCTGGTGATGCAGGCAGGCTTGTGGGGATGCAGACTGGTTTAGCTTGGGCAGTGCCAACATTGTCCCTTCGCTTCACCTGAAACCGTCTTCCTGAAGCAATTGCCCTGGAATCTGACTTCTAAGCGTTGGAACATCCAGTGAGTGTAGAAGTGTCAAATTTGGAAGCTCCAGAGATTCTTCCTATTTTGCCCTCTCAAGTCGATTATGCTATATTCATTTGTGGCTGGTAAGTTTTATTGTTACAGGCACACAGTGGTGTTTAGAAAAAAATGTGGATGATTAAAGGGATATAAGGCAGTTAGACAATAAACTCACCAGGAAGAAAGAGGTTTCAGAAGTTTCAAAAGCAAAGCTTTGAAACCTTCAATAGCTATACTAGGTATTAGTAAATGAAAATTAGTACTTTAAGTAACTCACTTAGATGGGTTTGTCTGCCACATTTAATTTGCCATCTTGCAAGCAGGGCTTTTATAATTCTTCCCAAAGATCCCAACAGTGTTCAGGTTAAATAGCAATGGGTAATACCCAATTTAAATGATGCTGAAGAGAATTCCCTGTGAGTGCCTTTGGAAGACTGGACAGTGCCCTGACTTGAAGCTCACAGGACCTGATTACTTATCCTGCTGAACTCTGGACTTCAGTGGTGTAGTTAGTGTACTGTGATCCCTGGGCTTGAAAATCTTTATCATTTTGAGTTACGTAAGGATGATGCTTAGTTATAAGATTTTGTAAAGAGTAAACCTGTGGCAGGTCGTAGTGTTGATTCCAGCGATGAGAGTAGCTATTCTTGCAAGTCGCCATTTAAACATAAGAAGGATTATATTAATCAAGTGGCTGGCAACATGGACCTAACTCAGAGACAGGTACTTTTCCTAATTAACTAATACTTATCATTGTTAGTAGGCATTTTGTCAGAAATTTCTCAGCTTTTTTCACAATGTGTATGGAATATACCATCAGAAAATTTTTGGATTTTGTTAGTGCACCCAACCCAAGTGAGGTTTCTCCTCAAACAATAAAATCTTCAAAGTTGCCCAAATTTCCCTAATACAGATTGGCATTAGAAAGAAAATAATATGCAAGAAAGGAAAACCCACAACTCTTAGGGTGATTTTCCTTTTATGGCACTTTATGTAAAAGATGGTAAATGAGAACTGTTTTATATCTCACTGTTTTTCTTCAAGTAGCCTGTGGACTCATGTTGACATTATTTATTTAAAGCACCATTAGCTGGAGTCTGAACCTTTAACCACATACTTAGATTTGCTTATATTCTCTTATTACATTGGCTGTAATTATTTAAAATCATGTAAGTGATATTTCTACCTAGGAAGGAAGGTGAAAGTTATTAACATTCATTGGGTACATTTTTGTGAGCCAGGTTCTGTGCTGTATGTACGTAATCCTTTTAAATTAAGAATTAAGAATCCCATATCCATTTGAGGATACTGAGTTTCAGAGCAGTGATTAATTTGCTAAGAATTACATAGCTATTACTGTTCATAATTTTTGGATTCAGAAACGATTTAAGTCTTACTTTAAAGTATAAACTCTAAAATGAATAATTGTCCAGGTATTTTTATGGAAACTACCAAATTTACAATTTTCCCAGATTTGTTGTTCATCTCTAGCTCTTTTTCTCATTTAATATGCCATTTTTACTTTTTTTCCTTGTTATTACACTTATTAGGAAAATAGTAGGGAGGAAAACTTAATTAAGTCTATTTGGACACATTTTAGCTGGACTTAGAAAGATATGATAAGGGTGCAAATTAGATCTGCTGTTTTTTATGGGTTCAGTGTAACTTCCTTTGCTATCATATATAATCAAGTGTGGTGTTTACAAGCCTCCCCTACAATCTGGCCCCAACAAAATGGTGCTGTTTATAGAGTGTCATATTAGAGGTTTTCAAATACATACAGCTCTTCTGCTTGGCTATTCCTCATCCACTTATGCATTTGGTTATTTATCCATTCATTTTATTCACCATTCAGCAGCCATTAATTAGACCAGCAGTACCAGCAAAGTGCATTTTGTAGCCATCTGAAGCTGACTGAAGGTGGCTTTCTTTTTTCTTCATAGTATTTCCTATTGTGTGTCTTTGCTTTTGTCCCCTCCTTCAGCTTGGGTGTAGGGTGGCAGTGTGGGAGAATCACTCATCTTTAACTCTCCATACAGAATTGACACAATGGACTTTCTGGGAAGATGTGTACTACTATTTGGGCAATGTGTTAATGTTTACAAATGGCATGTATGTCAGTCACCTCATTGGAGGCTATAACAGTTATGTAGATATTGCTCACACTTTGTTTTATGATGAGGAAGCGTAGGCTTATAGGGATGGGAATGGGGGTTATAGTTGAATGATTTACTCAAAAGTCACAGTAGTAGTGAGTCATAGAACTAGAATTCAACCCCTGTTTCCCTGACTTAGATTATAGGTCATGTTCACCGACAGGTCATATCAAGCTGCTTGGCTGGCAGTCACTGTTAAATATTGGCATTTTATTGAATGCTCACTGTACATTGTTTAGTGTGATTCATACAAAGAAGGAGAAGCCATATTGAAGTTTCTTGGGAGAGTCAGATCTCATTCAATAGAGAATTCTGAGGTACTCCAAATGCGAAGCTATGTAGGTACAATGTGTTTTCCAGACCTCTGAAGATTTTGCCTGGCCAAGGGTGAGAACAGTTAAGTTTACCTCCAGGTTTCCAAGCAACATCTCTATAGATCAAGAGTGATCTCTGAAATCCTGACTGCCTTTGGCTATTACTGTTTTTATTATAAATCTCCAAGTTAGGTACTGAACAGAATTCCCATTTAAAAATCTTTATTTTATATATAAGCCTGATTGACTTCTTATTAATGAATTAGCAAAAGAAAAATTAACTTTCTGAATTGCATTTTTCTGCCTCCTGAATCATTTCTTATGAATTGATCCACTTTATTGATGTTAGAATATGGTTAATTCTCTTAGTTCAGTCTTACTTATCTTCCTCCTCTGCCCCAAAATGCCCATTACATTGACTGTCCCTCCAACTGTCTCTTTTTGTAAATATGTGTGTGCTTATAAAGTGAAACTTTCATCTCATGGGACACACTTTAAAGGACAACAAATAGATTTGCAATGTATTGGTGTCCTTTTCAGCCTTTTAAAAGCAATGATTGAAAAATCATAAACATATGATACATAGCTAGTGCATTTAATAATGTTCGTTGTGAGTTGCTTTTTAAAATCATTTGATGGCTTCAGAAATTAATGCTCAGGCAGATTCAATTTTAATGATGTGATATGAATAGGCAAGTCTGATATTTACTATATATCTAGAGCAGAATCATAGGAACAAGTTAGTGATCTTTTAGTGAATTGCTAGTGATTCTTTTAAAGGGCAAAAGACTATTCTTAAAGTAAAATAACAATCCTCTTCCCACAAAATCAAACAAACCTAAACCAAAGCACCTACATTTCCACACAAAGATACTTTGTTTTCGTTGTCTTGACCATGAGTACAAAAATTGGGTAGCTATTGTTTTCTATTAAACTCTGAAATTTGTGATCGTTTGGATTTATAGTATTCTTTCTATTCAAATCCCAGTATCTGGAACATTCAACCTCCATCTGAGACACTCTGGAATGATTGAAGGAGCCAGGCTTTGAATTCGGAAAAAGATTTAATGAGACAAGCTAAAATATGGCCTCAAAATGTGCTAGGTTCCTGGAAGGAAGAAGCAGGTGTCCACGTCAGATGAAGGCTGAGCACAGCTGTCCATGGTGCAGGACTCAGGGCTCTGCACATGTGGCATCTGGCTGTGCTGAGGAGCCCCTGTTTCTGAGCAGGAGCGGTGTATGCAGAGCTGCAGTTCAGCAAGATAGTTCCGGCTGGTCTGTGTGGGATGGCATTGGCATAGGGAGTGGAGGTGAGGATGGGGAGAGTGGGGCAGCTGTCACAGCAAATGCAGAACCACATGGGAGGCACTTCCTTTAATTCCCACAGAAGCTGTCACCTGATATTTGCCCTTTGTGACTCGTCCCACACTTACATCACAGATGAAGGTGGTGCACAGTGAACACTCAAATCCTAAGTACAGGCAATTGCTTCTGACTTCCTCCAATCTCCCCCTCAGTTGCCTCACTTTGCAAGTTTTACATCGTGGTGCTGTAGCTTCAGCACAAAATTATATTCCTTGAGTCTCTTTTGGCTTTTTGTGCAGGTCACTTCCTGCTGTAATTGATTCTGGATTCCATGTACCCTAGGGCGCTGGGTCCAGACTTGTCGCTTTGGAAATTTGCCATTTGGACGCAGAGTACCCTCTGATCTTTGTTCAGTACTGCTAGACAGGCACTGACAGTCTGAGTTGGAGTGGAAGCAAAGAAGATTGACAGGCCGCAGATAATGTGAGGGAAAGGGCACAGAAAGTCAGTGTAGGGCTGCTTGACTGAGGACAGAAGCAGTGTGTGTGTGTGTGTGTGTGTGTGTGCGTGTGTGTGTGTGCTCACATGTGCACACACACAATTGTGTGTAACCTGGGGGTGGGAAGTAGAAAAAACCTGTTATGATGACTTCAGGCTTTGATTCTGAGAATTTGAATATTATTTTTAATAGAAAAAGGGAGGTAAGAAGATCCTGGTATAAGTTGATTTATGATGAGTTTGGTCACACACCAGTTGCAAAGCATGCATTTCATTGTATACCTACAAAAATGTTACTTTTCTATGACTTCACTTTTTCTTTCCCATGCAAATTTATAGTTGGTAATTGGGTTTCACTGGGAGATAGGGGTCTTCTTCCTCTTTTTATTGACCTTTTGGCGCCTTAAATATTTACAAGAACTCAGCCTGGTTTTAGGTTTTCTCAGCCTTAACCCTGCTGAAATCCCCCACAAAATTACTTCCTCAGGAACGTGTTTCAGAGGAGTCATAGCAGCCAGAAATGCGCTTTTCAGCCCCCTGAACTAAAAACATAGAGGAAAAATAGCTGTCTTTTCCTTTTGGAGAGCAGGATCGTTACCATCTCACGACTTGATGAAATAACACAGCGAAAGAGCCTTCCTTGGCAGGCTGCGGCACATAGGGAATGCACAAACATGCGCGTCTCCGTTTCTGTAATGCATGCGACGGAGGCAGTCCAGCTCAGGCAAACAGGGAGCGAGGGCGGTTTAATTGAGCTCTGAGAATTGGAAAAAAAAAAAAAAACTACCAGCAAACTGAACCTAGAGTTACCCTTTCAATTGGGGATATTTCTAGCAGAAAATGATAGATTCTTAAATTGGATGATAGCAACGAGTTGTCCGGTTCTGATATATTTCACCCCACCCCCATCCATAGAACATTTTCTAAATTTCAGAAGAGAACCTGTTTATTAAATTTTTAAGACCTTATAATGACCTTGTATTTACCATTTGTCATTACTGGCTACACTAATGATTAAAGTAAACATTTGATAACTGGAGCAGTAAGTGTATTTTAGAATTTAATCCATAAAAAGATTTCCATTAACAGAATGTTTTGTGCAGAAATACATTATTCATTGACTGTAGCAGAGCTTGATTCTGTCATCAGCCTGAAGTAGAAATTTTGAGATCATCAATCCTCACTGATGCCAATACTCAGTTGGCTTAAGCTTTCATTCTTTTTACATGGAACCTGAGCATAATTGGCTATTTCTAAAAGTCTTAATCAGTTCAATTCAATGAATATTTCTGGAATTTTTGGCATATGAATATTATGTTCTGATGCTGTGGAGGAATACAATTATGAGCAGGTGTGTATTCCAGCTTCAAATTGTTTATAATCCCTAAAACTTAGAATACAACTACTACATATCCAACATGCATATAAGAAATCTTACAGAAGTGCCTTCTGAGGTGAATAAATGAAACCCTGTATAAATTCAGAGAGGCAAGATTTCATTTTCTTGTGGGCATATTGGGTTGGGGGCTTGAGATTAGAAATATTCCCAAGGAAGAAGGCTTTAAACATGGACAAGAGATTGACAAGGAGGCAGAGCTATATTCACACAGGGAAAGCGCTAGGATGGATGGTATTAGTGTGAACATGGAATAAAAGTAACTTCATATGTCTAGGAGTCACTGTTGGTAGGTGAAGAGGAGACTAAAAGGAAAGAAGAGGAAGGTAGGGCACGGGGAGGCCTGGGAACTGTGAAGTACCCTGAATATGGTTAGCATATCAGTGTAACAGGAGTAAGAAGAACCTGCAGCAACTTTTGACATAAGGAGTAACATGATTGCAGTATGTTTTTGAAAGCTCTATCCACTGCAGATAGCACCTAAGAATTGGGAACAGAATTGAGAAATTCTGGAGAACTTTTGCTGGATGTTGGCAAGCTAGAAAGCCATTGGACTCATCTCCATGAGGGGTAATATTTAAATTCTGAACTAGGATGGATGTATAAAAGGAAGCAACGTATGGGAGAGATACTGCAGATAAAGTATAAATTTTGACAAACCATTGGTTTTGAAGGTTGGGAAACAGGAAGAAATTAAAGATTCAACTCAACATCTTTAGTATGCTTTTGAATTAATGGGTTTTCATGGAAAGCCAACCACATGCAAACCATGTGCATGATGTTGAGGCATTTATTGAAAAAATGAGAATGGTCCTTTTGCCAAATGGCTGAAGATATAAAATGTGCTCAGTTAACTAAAACCAAAAGTGGCCATTATCAGTGTAGTAATGGAAGCTAATAGGGAGCTATAAATTCTGACATTGGAAATGTGGGAATCTTATCAAGAATAAAATAGTTCAACTGTTCAACAATCAGAAGATTTCAAAGCACGTTCTTGCCAGGAAGGTAGCTGAAAAACTCAGAGGCAAGTCAAGCTAAGGGAGGAGGAATTCAAAAGAGAACAGGGAACTTACTGAGTTCCTATGGTATGTCAATCCTGACCTGGAAGTTCTGTGTGTGTTTAAGGAGTTGTGTTCACAGTTTGTAATGATGCAGTTACCACCCAGTGTTGGAAATCTAACAGAGCCCAACTTATCTGGCAAGCTAAGGGATGCAGGTGACTTTGAAGAGTTTCCCATATAAAAGTGGAGTGGCATTGTTCTAAAGGTTGCGACCTGTCTTGAAGACAAACTGAATACACCAATGAGAGGCAACTGTAAGCCTTTCTTAGTGATTTTCCTTGGATGGGTGTGTACACCTTAGTAGGTGCTGAGGCATTTGCTGTCTTAACAGGCCTTCCTGCAGAACATGCTAGTCCTGACAAGCCTGGGCAAAGTTTCAAATGCTGCTGCAAAAGTGTTAGACGCCAGGTTTGTTTGTACAAGTCAAAGAACTTTACACTTGCTATCAGTTTCCCTCCCCCTCTGTGCTTCCTCCTTCCCACTCCTTCCCTTTGGGCACCCAGCTGATACTGGTTAGCACGTTAGCCACACCCTTGGCAGAGTGTCAGGGAAGTCCTTGGGCTCTCCCTGGTTCTTGGCGCATATGGACGGAGATTTCCATGGAGAACAATCTAGGGAAGTGCGTGCGTATGTGTACGCAAGCGCGCACACACACACACACACACACCCCTCCCCTAGTAGTTTTTTCCTGTCCCAAAGGATATTTATTTGCTAATAAGTAGACAAAACACACACTCATACTCAATCTTACCAGGTCACACCCGACCTGTGAAAATACAGGGCAAGGATGCAGTATTTTACAGGAGGTGGTAAGGATACTCTAAGTTAACATGAGAATATTAGTAGAACTTGTTACAGAAAATTTCAAAAATTATTATAGACTAGAGTTTTTATCCCATGAAAGTATTCTTTGCTGTTTTTAACCCCAAAAGGTATTCCACCTGGCGGGGTGCATCAACTGACCTGTGAAGTTAATAGCAGTAGGAATCCTCAGAGCTTCTGAAAAAAATTGTTTTGTGTTTTCTTTAGGCTGTACCTGTTGGCATGCTCCTTTGATGAGAACTGAGCTGCCCAGATGTCTTCTCAGCTTAGTTCTGTCTATCTGATGGGAACCCCTGAGACAGATGGCACCCCAAGTGCTCATAAATACATGTAAATAGCCCCAAGGGATTCTCCGAATGAAGGGGGCATCTTCCAACTTTGGCAACACTGGCAAGATCTTTGCAACTAATGTTTGAGTTCTAAAGTGCAAGGAACCACTGGGCTTAAGGCAATTTCTCAGGTCACAGTAAATATGAGAGTCCTTAAAGAGGAATTTTTTTTCTCACCTCTTTTCCTATTATGATTACCTCTGCTCAGGCTTTTATTTCCTACTTTTCTTCTAACTGGCAATTGTAACAGACAGGTTGGGTCAGGCAGGTTTCATCCTACTTCTATTTTAGTTTATAATTTCTGAGAAAAGATCTTTGCTTTTTTTTTCCTCTGACTTGTTTTGCAGTACATATTGATGGATATTTGAGCAAGTTCACCTATATTTGAAATACTAAAAAGCTCAAGTTGAACTGAAAGACTGTAAACTGAGACGGTCTCTGTGATAGAACTCCTAGTTTTGGGTTATTGTTTCCAAACTTTTTCTTCCAAGGTAAATAAAAATACGGGTAAAAATTTAGAGTTTGTATAGTTGATTAGCATATCAGCATATATTTTCAACAAGTTACTAAAAGATATGAACTGTATATCAGCTTCAAAGTTCATTTTCATATCTTGAGATGGTCCAACACAATTTGAAACTGTTCAACAGGCATCAATTTCTGCAGAGTAGATATTTATGATTGCAGTATCATCTACAGAATACACGAAAATGCTTTCATTGAAAAAAAATTAAACCCAAGTTTATTTTGGCTCTAACAAACTTTGAAATACACATACAGTTTTTCCTAGTACATATTTTTCATGTGCTTTTAGAAGTTCCTTGTATGTCTTCTTTTGCCTATTATCTATAGCCTTAGCGGCGAGGACAAGAACTGGCCTGATGTTTGCATCTAGTTCATATGTTCTTTCATTCAGTATAGGGATTCAGTGAGGTTAGGTTTTTCATTATGTTATGTACAAGATAGACTAAATGTTTTTAAATGCAATATTAATGGGGCTTACTAAATAATATGCAGAATTGAAAGGTTGTATTGAAGCTGATAAAATGTGTAATGCATCATTTTGATAATTCATAAAATTTCCTTTACTCATTCACAGGCCAAAGATACATGATTTTTTGGGAAATATCTTGAAAGTATGTGTGTTTTTCTTCACTTTAAAAATATTACTTATTTTTTTAAAAGGCAAAGTGCCAGAGAGCAGGAGAGAGAAAGAGAAAAGAAAGCAAAGAGGAGGGAGGAGTGAACAGGGCTTGAAAGGGGGAAACCTTCCATCCACTAGTTTTCCCCAGATACCTGCAACAGCTAGGACTGGGCTAGGCTGAAACCAAGAACCAGGAAGTGCCTCCAAGTCTCCCATTTGACTGTCAGGAGCCTAGTGTCTGGACCATCTTTGCTCTTCTCTCAGGTGCAGCAACAGGAAGCTGGATCAGAAACAGAGCAGCCAGGACTTACACCTGCACTCAGAGGGGATGTTAGAATCCATGCCTTGAGTTAGTCTGCCCAGCCCGATATGTGTTTTTAAATGTGCACATGTTGTGAATCTTAATCAGCTGATACACTGACTTGAAAAACTTTTACTAAAACTTCAAAAACTGTCAAAAATTTTTTTTTAGCTATAGTAGTAATGGAGTTGTTCAGAGTCCTCAAAAGAGCCTCTTAAGTTATTTAAGTATACATATAAATGTTTTTTCTTATGAATTAAGAATTATATATACATAATGTTTATATTTTAAGAAGTGTTTCAGATACTGAAAGGAAATTTCTGAATTGTATATAATTTTAAGTACTTTTGTTTCTTTTGAGGAGCAAGTCAGCCCTATGTAACATACAGGATATAAAGATCTGTTCATTTAGGATTCTGCTTAGAATTTATAAACAAACATGTGGTTGAACATAATTGAATCATTAATTTGATGACTATTACTTTATTTTAAATTTTATTAGAATTGTAATAATTTATTATATTTGCAACTTCACTGCTGTATTTGCATCTGTTTCATGCATTTTGAATATCGTGAAAAGATAAAATAATTGATGTCAAGATTGGTGCTGTGAATTGTTTCCTAGGGCAGGTGCAGTTGGTCCACATTTTTCAGAAAACACGTTTTTAGTCTATTCACAATAGTGTTACATAATTTCTCTCTTAGCTATCTTAGATAATTCAGTATAATACTGCTTCCCTAAATTCCCTCTCCACAACTTATTTCCCCCTGCAATAATGGAATTTGCAGAGTCTATGGAATTGTACCATAAAATTAAAATTAAATTAAAAATTAAATAGAAGGGGAAAAAGGAGTGGTGTGTTCATAAACTAATGGGTTTCATGAGACTAAGACTACAGAATCCCCATCTCCTTCACTCTCTTATCTGTTTGCATGTGTCCCCACTCTCTGATATGCACTGGCCTGTATCTGGCTAATGGGGACAGAGCATTGACAAGGGCATCCTGTTGCCTCCTTAGCCCCTTGGACTGTATCTGAGCCATTGTGTTACTTGGCTATGAGGTATTTGAAAGAAACATCATGAGGCTCTAAATAAGAGAGGAGGCAAGAAAACTTACTCTCATCACAGTCTTGAAGGCAACTTGCTGATCAGCCAACTTGTTCTGGGCCTTAAGAACATACAACTGGAGAGAAGGTCATGGCTGCCGGTATTTGTTATGGCCTCTTGGAGTAAGAGTTCACATGGGAAGCCCACAAAATTGCTTCATTTGTTCAGTGATGAAATCCTAATTTGTAAAGAAAATCAGGTTGCCAAGGATTTCATCTCACTTGTTCAAGTCATAGGTTTGGTGAAAATAATTGTCTGTCTCGTTTTTATTTGTTCTGCATAGTAATTAAATTTTCTTTAAGTGAAGAATTTGCAGTGACCTGTTGGTGAATTTTGTATGGTTGTGCTTGACAAGCTCTGTTTATTTTTATTGTTTGCAGACTTAAGATTTAGATAGACTAACGGCTTTTAGATTCCCCACTGATTTTTTTTGTTTGTTACGAATTTTTGCTCTGTAGAAAGTAAATATAAGCTATTTTCACAAAGTTTATAGAAAGTAAATGCATACTGTGAGAAAACTATATGTTGATCCAGCAGTCTTTGCACCATTTAGGTCTACTATGTGAGCAGCAGGGACTCAAACACTTGGGAACTCATCTGCTGCCTTCCCAGGCACATGAGCAGGATGCTGATTTCAAAGTAGAGCAGCTGGGACTGGAAATGACACTCTGATATGGGACAAGTTGTGTCCAGCAGCAGCTCAACTCACTGCTCCCCATTGTCTATCCTGCCCTTCTCTTTATTTTCCCCCTCAAAGAAGGTCTTTGAGGCCAAGTCCACTGTTATCTGTCGTTGGTCTGTGTACCTTCTGCCCTGCTGCTCTCTTTTCCAGAGCTGGTAGTGGTAGTGAGTGGGGTGTGGTCATCTCCAGCAGGGCTTGTCTCTGCCCCCTGTGGCAACAGCATCCTAAGGATGTTGTCTTAATACAGCTGAGGGGGGCAGGCAGAGGAAAACATGCTTGTTTTGGCTGTGATTACTCTCAGGAGAAATATTTTAGCCAATCCAGTGCTCTCTCTTAGTTTAATGTAGAACTATCCTCACATTGTTTCCTCCTCATTTTAAAATGGAGAGCTTCCAGAAGTAGCTACAGAAACAGTATAAAATTCATTCTCCTATATAGTTTATTTCCTGAGTTTATTGGAAATACTGTATCTTTCTGTGAATGATTCTAAGCTGTTACTTTAGTGCCCATTTTACAGGTGAGAAAAGAGGCTCAAAGAGTGCATAAATCTGTTTGGTGTTATTTGGATGTTTAGTAAGTGGCAGACATGGATGTAAGGCAGATTTCCTGGCTCTAGAACCTGTGCTGTGAGGCACTGAGCAACATGTTCAGTTACCACTGCAAGGCCTCACATCACAGTTACTCAGTCTCTGTCTTCTTTGGGGTTGGCCTAGAAGCGTGGAACCTTTTTGATTTTTTAAATTGTGCTAGGAGGAATTCTTATCAGTGTTTGGCAAGTACTTATTGTGTGATTTGGTTCAATATCTGCTCAACTTTAACTCGTTGCTTCTATGTACTCTGGAAAAGTGGGGAGGGAATACAGGTTTCCGCTTGCAAAGTGTAGCAGCACTGGGATATGCTGGATGTGGACGTGCTCTGGCACCATTTGAGAATGTGATGGCACTTTGATCTTTGGCTTTGAAATCTCTTTGACAACTGTGGCAAGTACACCTTTGCAAATTCATATCTGAATTTCAATGTATTAAAAAAACACACTTGTTAGTGTGTCTCTTGTTTAACACTTGGTGGCATTCTGCCAGCTAGCTAGAAGTCTGGGTGGTTGCTGAGAAGCTGAACTGGTTCAAATCAGGTGTCCCTGGATGGCCAGATTCTGCCATGTACCAGGATGAGAGGGTGGCAGGGGCTGTGTGTGTGGGGTCAGGAAGTGTGTGGTACCGCTGGGGTCCCCAGGCATGCGCAGTCCAGGATGGCATAGGCTGAGGCAGAGGGAACAACTCACAGGGAGGAGGGAGAAGAGAAAGTGAGGAGCAGAAAGAGGGATTTTCAGATTCACATTGCAGAAGTGCACTTAGCTTCTGTGATGGACTAACACATACTGTGTTTTTCTGAGACTTAAATTCATGAACTGTGATTTAAACAGATCTCAGGGCGCAATATCTTCCTTTGGGGCTTCTGTCACAAACCCTGTGGGGTCCCCTCAGATCTACAAATGTTTGGGATGTTGAAAGATATTGAAACTAGATGTGGATTTTTAGAGTAGAAGGTTCATGTAGTATTCACGCTATCAATCAAAATTAAAAAGTCATGATTTTGTTTTGAAAATGGGACACACACACACACACTAAGATTGTTGAGAAAGTCCACGTGAAATGAAATTAAAAGGTCTTTATTTTGGTGCAAAATTTAGAAATTCATGCATAGTTGTTTTTTCATGATATGTATTTTCTGTGAACATTTTTAGTTCCTATGTGTGAGTTGTTAATTCCCTACTTTTGTAGTAACTGTGTGTGTGTGTGTGTGTGTGTGTGTGTGTGTGTTGAGAGAGAGAGAGAGAGAGAAATAGAGAGAAATAGAGAGAGGCAAGTGTGCGCCTGGTAAAGCAGCCGTGATAAGGACAATTAATCAGTCTTCATACAGCTGCTTCCTGACATTTCTGCAAATTGTTGTGGAAAAATTAATGAAGGTTAGATCAGTAATGGTTTCAAGCTTGGCCAGTGGAAAGTATGACAATGTTTCCATCAGCAATTAAATTGGGCTGCTTTTTTCTATAGGGGAAGTGGTATGATGCGTGTTCTCCACAGGAAATGGAAAAGGGCAGCTGAACTGAGTGTGAGCTCAGGTATGGGTGGGGGCGCGCTCCTGGATCGGCACCTCACATTTGACAGACCTGTCGGAGGGACAGTGCTATGCAACACAGAGAAATCCCCATTAGAAACAGTATGAGAAGGTTGGCATTTTTGGGATCTGCTGTTTCAAAAATGCAGATTCGCGATGAACCTACACATTAGGAACCTGAAAGTGGAGTTTATGACAAACAGAAAGTGAAACACCTATCTAATTTTATTTGTCAGGCGGAAGGTGGTTCAGTCCAGGCTCTGTTCACATCCTGTGTAACCCTATGGGATTTTCCCCAGTATTAGTTGAAAATTTTCCCATAGGGTCACACAGGATGTGAATGAAAGTAAACACTTAACCAGCATGATGAAAAGGAAATTAGCTTTCTAAATGATCCTTTCACTGTTAACATCCCAAGGAGTTATTAGTAACATGGGTGAGGGTCACTTCACTGTCTCATTATCAGGTTGTTACATTATTAATAGAATTACTAATCCTCTTCCCTCTTAGTATAAGATTTCATACCTGAAATTAATGCAACATGCATACTTTTCCTTTCAGAAAGCTGTTAGAAAAAAAAAACCTGGCAACACTCTGCTCCGTGATCGTTGGCTGTTTTGGGAAGGGAGATTAATAGACCGTTTGAGGATGCCAGGAAATCCTGATTCTTCCAAAAACATACATAGAGATACAACCTGGAAAGTTTCACATTTTGTAAACGAGCTTGAAATCCAGGCATCTTTCAATAGACTGAGTTCTGAAGTATTTTTTTATGTGAGAAATAACTACAAGTGTGAGATGTCAGTTCATTTTAAGTAAAGGTTTTATGAAAGATTTTTTTAAAGAAACTTTAACTGTGGCAATAATGATTCTTTCTCTTTTGTATTTTAGAAAAACTTCCTCTCTTAGGAAGGGAGCTTGTAAATTGGACAGAAGTGTGTTTGAAGCTACGGCATTCCATCTATCTCAGTTATTCCATATCCTATATGATGGTATTAGTGAAGTGATTTGTCTCTTGGCAAATAGCCCCCCCCATATGAATGTGTGTGATCTTCAAAAAGTGCATGGAAAATATGTATTATTAAAAACTCATTTATGGATTTCAATTTTTTTGCGCCAATATAAACTTACTTTTTAAATTTCACTTCCATGAACATTTGATGTGACCTTGTATGTGTATACTTAAACACAGAAACATACATATGCCTTTCATTTCTTCTTTCAACTTTGAGATCTAATTTAAATGTCACTTTGTTGCAAACATTTTTGCAAACTCTTCAAGGCGATTTTTTTTTTTTCCGCTTCGCTTGCCTAGGTGTTTCTCTGTTGTATTGTAAATTGCATTAGTTTTATAATTATGCTATCATGTGTTGTTTTTATCTTGGTGTGTGAAATCTGAGCGTCTTGTGCTTGGTACTTATGAATAATGCTTTGTTTATGTCGATACATGTGGTTTAAACTCAGTGCTTAAGACTCATAGGAACTCTGTTAAATTACTATTCATAATCAAGTGCTGATGAGAAATGAATTAATAATTATTGGAACATGTGATTGTCACTAGATTGACATAAAGGGGAGTTATTTCCAAACCAAGGTAAAATGATCAGCGCTCAGCCAAGGTAAAATTTAGTGTGAGAATGGAGCTTTTAGTGAACATCCATCTTTTCTAACTGTGGCTACAACCACGGGGTATTCTGAACCAGCCTGTAGCCATTTTGGCTAGAGTTCTCAGTCAGGGTGATTAACAAGTGATTGAATAAAAAGAATGTAATTTATTTTCCAAAATATATAGATCTAATATCTGAAATTTGGAAAATGTGGATCTTCACAGCCTTGGGTTGTGCTGTTGGTCAGAGTGTGTGGTTGGTACCAGCAGCATGGATTATTGGCTTAAGTTTCTGCTTGTAATACCTGCATCCCATACCAGGATTTGAGTCTTGGCTGTCCCAATTCTAATCCAACTTCCTGTTAATGTGCTTGGAAAGGCATGCTGAAGTCCCTGCTACCCACCTGTAAGATGATTGTGTTTCTTACTCCTGTCTTCAGCCTGGCACAGTTCTGGCGCAGCACTGGCTGTTGTAGACATTTGAGGAGTGAACCAGTGGGTGAACGATCTCATTCTTTATGTCTTCCATCTCTTTTTCTGCATTTCCAATGAGCAAATCTTTCAAAATAGAGACAATGTGGAACTGGGGCAAGTTGAAGGATGCAGTGATCTGCCTGGCTTCTCAGTCATTCTTGTGCTGTTGGCTAATTCAGTGCAATGACCAAAGCATCATTCTTCAACTCTCATTCTTCCATATCTGCTTACGAGGGTGCTTCAAAACGTTCATGGAAAAATAGATACAAAATATTAGTTTTTAAAATTGAAATGTCAATAAAGTAGTCACAGGATGTGGTTAAGAACTTGCATTTTTTAACGTATTGGTTACTCAAGACCATGTCAAATAATTCCATAATGTTGTAAATTGTTGTTGATGTTATGTTGTGGCTTTTAATTGATCGGGATGATAGTCTGCCAGCTCTGCCTTCAGACCAGAGATGGTCTCCCCAGGAAACCATTGAATTTATCTTGACAATAAGATGCTGGAATCTATGCTTGGTATATGCTTGCAATGAAAGAATCTTGACTGAATTTGAACTGCAACAAGGTGGAGGAATCCACCATGGGGGGAGGGTATGAGGAGGGGTTACTGTGTCACGTAATGCAATGTAATTAATAGAAAAAATTAGTTTTAATGCAAATATTTAAAAATTCCTGTGTGATATGCATTTTCCTAACTTTTTAAGCGCTCTTTTTAATATACTTATTGATGTTATTAGAATCATTTTTATAGGAACTTCAATAAAAATTTAAATACAATGAAATTGTCATCATGCTTGAGCAATTCAGTAGCAATAAATTCTGTTTTTTTTTTCCTGTACAGAATTAATGGTTTCCAGGATGTAAATCATGATGTAGAGCCTACAACAAAAAGATTTACTTTGATCTAGAGAAGGCTTGGAAGAGAGAAATGAATACTTGGTTGCTGGAGGTATTAGAATAGTTTTGTAAGAGAAAACCAGCAGTGAGTTAGAATAGTAACATCAAAGCATGAGACATGGTATGTAGTGTTCTGGGGTAGATCCTCAACACTCAGAGAGAACCTGTCTCAATATGAAGAATAAGAAACCATGAGTAGAAGACCAGGTGCATCACATCCAGTGGGACACAATCACTGGAAGGGCTTTTGGCTATAGAACTGAGTATCTATAGTGTTGAGTGACGAAGATTAAATACGATATGACGACAAAAACTTGTATCGATGAGATGTGTTTAGAAGGATGAATTCAGGAGAGGTAAGGAAGGAAATGAACCGCGTTTGAGGCAAAGAGCAGTAAGGTTGAAGATTTTGCTCAATAGATCATTGGTCGTGAACTCTCACCTCCTATAAGATAAATGTTATTCCTCTTTATCTTGGCCTCCTGGAAAGCTAGCTATGTCTGTCAGAATTTTCAAGCTCTTATTTAACTTCTACCAGCTGCATAAGTACTTCTTTCACAATGTCAGCTCCAAGCAACCTCTCTTTTCCTGTACTCATAGCATACTGTTATAAATGTAGTGGCACTTAATTGATGCTTTAAATGATAGTTAAAATTTCCACTTGTATGCCTTGACTCTCCAGTGAACTTCAAACTTCTGTTGAATTGCATAATGTAAAAATACTTTTTTTTCCTGTTTTCTGATAAAAAGACATACATATAATGAAAGGTGCCATATACTTTGTTTTTAAAGTTTTATTTGATTTTTATTGGAAAGTCAGATATACAGAGAGCAGGAGAGACAGAGAGGAAAATCTTTCATTCATGGATTCACTCCACTAGCAGCCACAATGGCTGAAATTGAGACAGTCTGAAGCCAGGAGCCTGGAGCCTCTTCCAGGTTTCCCATGTGAGTGCAGAGTCCCACGGTCTTGGGCCATCCTCAACTGCTTTCCCAGGCCATAAACTGGATGGGAAGTGGGCCACTGGGTTAGAACCAGCACCCATATGGGATTCAGGAGAATTAAAGGTGAGGACTTTAGCCACTAGGCTCCCACTCCAGGCCCCAACTGCCATACACTTTTAAGAGTTTTCAAGGATATTGACTTTGGCTTATTTGTTTAAGAGATGGAGATAGACAAGGGAGCTCCCATCTGTTGGTTTGCTCCCCAGATGCCTTCAGTGGCTCCAGAAGGACCAGATACAAACTAGAGCTGGTAGCTGGGATCTCAGTTCTGGTCTTTCCCATGAGTAGAAGGGATCCAACTGCTTGAACTATTACCAGCTGCCTCAGATCAGCATCTGCTCTGAGATGCATGCTTCCCAACTAGCGGCTTAACTTTTAAGACCACTGTGCACCCCTAGGGTACTGAGTATTCACTGTGTCCCCAGAACTCTCAGATGGAATAAACAAAAGGAGTAAATTCTCAAAGTACAGAGAATGAAGTTCAGAGGATAAGCAATATGACGGAAATGGGATTAGAGAAAGACTGTTTTGGAGTTATCTAACAGCTCTAGAATTAAACAAGATTATGTTTACTAAATTTTATTAATATTAATGTAATCTATTTGTGGTGCTTTCCATTACTAAAATTCTTAAAGATTAATCTCCGTTAACAATGTCAGCTTTTCCACCTTCTATCTTAGAGGAATCTGGTTTTAATATCTGAACTGCTGTGCAGCTACCATGGTTTTTTAATTGGCAACTCCAGTGGACAATTTCATTTTTTACTTAATTTGAGTTTTTTAAAAACTGACATTTGAGTTTTCTCCCTCTTGAAATATTCTCCTTAATTTTAGTTTTTTTTACACCATCTTTTCTGGCCTCTCTACCACCATCTGATTCTTTCTTTGTAGTTTCCAACATTGCTTCTGCCTTTCCGTCAGCTCATTGAACGTTACAATGCAGAATTCTGTCAGGAGGCTCGGCTATGTTTCAAATGTGTCTCACCAATAAGCACATATTGAAAAAACTTAATCCCTAATGCAGAGTTGGGTTCTGAAGAAAGGTGAATAGACCATGAGGGCTTTTCCCTAAGGAATGAGTTAATGTAATTTTCAAGGAGGTGCATTCCTTATAAAAAGATGGGCATAGCCCCCTGACTTTTTTTCTCACTTCCTTTTTGCTCATCTGCCATGGGATGTTGCAATAAACGGGCTTTTGCCAGGGGCCAAGCCTCTTAAACCATGAGTCAAAAATTTGCTATTCATTATAAATTACTAAGTCTGTGGCATTCTGTTAGAGCAGCACAAAGTAGACACTAAGACAGGCTTCTTCCCTTCTTGCTCTAATTTTTAACCTATTGTCTTTATCCTGTGAGTTCTTCCACTACTCTTTCGCAGTAGCAACTGTAATTTTCTACTTCCATATTTCCAAATATGTGCCACATAATATTATAGCCATCGACAGACTGCAGGTGTATCTCTGGTTCTGTAAGGCTATGGTGCCTGTTAATCTCATGGTCATCTTAGTTTGGGTAAGTACACTCCATGGTGAGTCCACACATTTATCAGACGTGCAATGCATGACTGTAGAAGATGCATGACTGTAGTACCTATCTCTGTTTAAGTGGTCCAAGTAAACTTCAACATATTCAGAATCATTTTGTTCCCTTAAGACCTGCTCATCTGTCCCTCTTCCCACTAGTAGTTCTTCTGTCTCTGTAGTCATTCAAGCTAGAACCTTGGAATAATCCTTTGCTCTTTCTTTATCTTTATACACTTACGATCAATTTCTGAATTCTGTTCATCCTTCTTCCTAAATATGTCCTTAATCAGTTACTTCCTATTTCTGCTCCATTGAGTTTTTCATCATATCTCCTTGAACTATTGTGAAAATCTCTTGACTGATATTTTTGCTGTAAGTCTCCACCCACCTTCCATATGCTCTCCACACTGCTTTAAAAACACTCCCCCGAAGAGACATCTAACGATGTCATTCCTCAACTTAGAGATTTTTAATGATTTCCTAGTGCTTTAGGATGAAATGCACTTTTTTAACATCTGAAAAGAGTGATTGTTATCTGTATCTCCTTTTCAATTCCTGGTTTGTTTCTCTTGCTTCACTATTAGTCCTCAAATTAAGTTATAATTTAGTGATACCCATATTTGTTTATTTCTAGAATACACCATGTTACTTAATGCTGCTGAACTTTTACAGTTGCTATTTCTTCTGCCTCTAACGTCATTTTCCAGTTTCTCTATTAAGTGAACTTCCGTGCGTACTTCAGAATGTAAAGGTCATCTCCATTATGATGCTCTTTGCTGGCTTCCCTCATCCTACTCCAAGCACACTTAGTTACCACCTCATGTCCACATCCATTGTGCACTCTGATGCAGACCATAGAATCTTGGGGGTCTCATCATTTATGACCTAGTGCAGCTGCTAGGTGTTCAATCAAGCAATCGGTAAAAGATTACGAAGAGAAGTTGATTACATACTTGGTTTAAAAATGGTGAAGTATCAAGTTCAAAATGTCCTGTGGCCTATAAATTATTACATTTAAATGTTTTAACAATACACTATTTCTTATGTTGAAGGGAAATTTAAGGAAAATAAGTACGTGTCATTTATGTATCCTCATGTTAATAAACTCTTCAATGTGAATAATATTTCTGGACTTGAGAAGACTCAGCAACAGAAATTGGGTGATAGAGATGAAACAAAAGATACTTAGTTTTAGAAATAGGAAAAACAAAGTATGTGAATATTTACAATGATATAAGCCTTTATAGTAATTTTTATTACATTCATATACAAAAATTAAAACTATTCAAAAAGTGATATCCTGTGCATGGATTTTTATTATTATAAAGTATATAGACTTGTTATATATTCACATATAATACTTGTTGCTAATTTTATTTAAACTTGCTATAAATTATATATAACATATTGTCTTATTTGCAAGCTGTCTGTCTGGTAAGGTGAAGACAATTAAATGAAACAGAAAACTTACATGTAAGCTTTGTCGGTCGTTCTTTAAGGTTCTGTAGCATTGATAGATCTTGCATTTTATTAAAGGTATATAGATTGGGGAGTCCTCAAAAATTTTATGGAAAATAACTTATCTGTTTTCCTACCAGTTGGATCTGCCAGGCAATACTGCTGTCCAGCCTGACATAACTTGTACCAAGTCCTGGCACTTGCTATTGGATTCTGTTGTCTAATCCAGCTGGCCCACACCTATTCTGGCTTTCTTTCATGATAGTAGGTTCGGCTGCGTAGCCCAGCCTGGCCCACCCCTGAGACCTAGCCAAAATGCCACATGATGGGTGTTGCAGCCCTGCCTGCACCAACCTGCCTACAGTCCCAGTTCTCACACTCACCAAGAGAAGCAGTAACATAACAGAGGAGTCCCTGAGGTTTCCCTATCAGGTCTGTTCCAGTCCTGGATCTTACAAATGCCAGCAAGGGCTGTAGCTCTGCCTGAGATGGCCCATGCCCAGTCCCAGCGTTTGCCAGCAGGTGCTGCAGTCTGACTCAGCTCTCAGGCCCAGATCTTTTTTTTTTTTTTGGGAACAGATAAGTTTACTTGTGAAGGGACCAGGTGAGCAGGGAAGGGAGAAGAAGGGGAAAGCACCTCCCAAGAGCCGGAGGTGGGGTGCCTCTCGAAAGGGGAGGGAGAGAGAGACACCCCTCAGGCCCAGCTCTTAGCAGCGGTTGCAGTAGCCTAGCTCAACTTGGCCCACTCACACTCCCAGTCTGCTTGTGAACTGGAACGTGTTGCTGTCCAACTCCATCAGGCCCACACACTGTTCTGGCTCTTGTGCATGCCTGGCCCGGCCCACCCTGATACCAAGCCCATACATATACTGATGACTGCTGCCACCCAGCCTGACATGCCTGACCCCAGTCCTAGCATTCATGATTGGGTCCTTCAGGCTAGCCTGACTGGCCTGCAATCCACTCTGGCTGACACCAGTGGGTACTACTGTCTATTCCAGCTTGGCCCACCCTCAGATCCCACTCTCATGTGAATTGGCTGGTGTTGTAGCCTAGCCTGGCCTTTCCCACACCCATTCTTGCAAGTGCCAGTCTGTTCTACCCATAGCTGTGGCTCTGGCAATAACCACTGAGAGCTACAGTCTAGCAGGAAACATCCCAAAGTTCTCCTACCAAACCTATTTCCAGCCCTATATCTTGCACATACTGGAAGATACTTTGACTCAGCCTGGCACGACCTGCCCATAGTCTCAGCTCTCCCTGGCAGGTGTTTCAGCCTAGTTCAGCTGGTTGCTGCCCAAAGTCTGTTCTGGCTGTCATGCATTCCAGCAGGTGTTGTGTGTTGGCCCACCCTGGCCTGTCCTCAGATCTGGCTCACACAAATGCTGCGAAGTGCTGGAGCCTTGCCTGGCCTGGCCTGGCCTGGCCTGGCCTGTCCCCACTTGCAGTTCTAGTGCTCCCCAGTGGGAGATATGGCTTTCATCAAGTTCTCCTACCAGGCCTTCTCCATATTTCAGATCTCAGAAGTACCGGTGGGTACTCTGGCCCTGTTTGGAATGGAATGCCCTCAGTCCTTGTCTTTGCATGTGCTGTCAGGTACTACCACCTCCCCCAGCCTGGCATCTTACCTGCTCTGGCTCCCAGGAGCATCAGTTTAGTTCCTGTCAGGTTAGTTCTGTGGTCCAGGCTGGCGAGGCCCCATTGCCAACTCCAGCTGTTTCACAAGCTGTTGGGTGCTTCAGTCCCACAGAGTGAGCCCACAAGTCTCCTACAAATCTGCGCCAAGATAAAGTTCTTTCGTATTCTGGTGGGTGTTGTGGGCCAGTGTGACCTGGCCTACTCCCTGCCCCGACACTTATGCACACCGGCGGGCAGCAAGTGATGCAGCCTAGCCCAGTTTATGTCTCCCATGTGGGTGGGTGTCCTCTCCTGACCCAGACACACCCTCTGGTTTCTTCCCTCTAAACCGCTCCATCTCAGCTCCCTTGCTTACCTGCAAGTGCAGTGGCCTGGTCCATGGAAGCCTCCATAAGTCATTGCTACTCTATCAAACATTTCCTCAGATACTCACACTCCAACATGTCCTCAAAACCTTTTCCCTGGATAATTTACTTTCCCTACCTGACTTTCCCCATTTCCCCCAAATAACTTCCATTAAAAAAAATAGGCAGCTATGCTGGCACACTGGTACAGTTAATACAAACTTGGCATTAACTAAGCCCAGAATGCCAACTAGCTATTGGCTAGTTTTCTCCCAACAGTGTGATACTTGCCTAAGTACAAGGCAACTGAGACAGCTGCCTACAGCTGGGAAAAAACCCTCTACATTCTGTAATTAATGCCCATAGATTATGAGGGTTAGACCTGCTGTTGGAAACATACACTATTGTTGGCCTTTTGGATCCTAAGCATTGTTTTCTCATTCCCTCATGACGTGTTGCTCAATATTCCTATTGATCACAGCTCTTTGGGATTCTGTCTGTGTAGCACCTGAACAACTTCAGGATCTCTACACTTCTCTCTCCATATCTTCCACCCTGGCAAACGACTGGTTTCTTCTCCAGGCCCTTCTTCCTGTGCCATGAGCTGAACACTTTCTGTAGGCAATGTGCTGAAACAATCATAGGACTCTATTTATTTTATGTGTCTCGGGGATCAATATCCTTTGTCATCAGGGATTCAGTATTGTGAGCACTGTATCTACCTTTATAGTTGTTTTCAGACAGGAGAAATCTGGCTGCTTCTACACTGAGTCACGGCCTATTTTGGTGTTTATTTGCTGATTTATATAATACTCATTAGTCTGAAAGGACTCAGGGTGTTTTAAAAATTGCTAAAGAGCTTAGGGGGTTTAATTTAATGTGTGCACCTGACAGAGGGAGTTAGGACTGTGAAATAATATGTGTTGAATATGTTACAAAAGTGTTTTCCTGCCATGGTGTGAATGTTGATGCCTCTGTCTCTCCTAAACCATCTGTAAATGCTTTAACCAAACTTGAGTATTTTCTATTGCAATGTGGATTTGTGAGAATTAAGAATAGTGGCTCTTTGTTTTCTTTATTTTCCAACACATATTCTTCAAGGAAGTCACATCATGTGGCGAGTAGGAAAGGAAGACTTGTGACAAGTATGAAATTTTAGCCACTGCACAAAATGATAGGGTTTGGAAGATGTAAATAGTGTGGTTTGGACAAATCCACCTACTCACTCCTATTTGTAAGAAGCCAGGTTTCTTAAATTGATCTTAAGTGATCATGTTACTTCCGCTAGCTTCCCTGCATCTGCAATGGAAGCAAGTGTACATGTTGTGCATTTTTAATGATCTGATAGTACTTTGAGGTGGGATGAGGGCTGCACTCTTACTATGTCTTTTCTGACACACACACACACACACACACACACACACACACAGCCCTTGTGAAAGCATAGATCTCTTCCAGGAATTTTCTGATGTCCTGTTCTTTGAATGTGATGACATTTGTTTGCACAGGAAGTGGGATGCTAGATTCTTTCTTTCTTTGGACACTGTCAGGAACACATTTTCCACATTGATTTTTGTCAGCGTGGCATACAATGTACTGGTTACCTATTTAGTGTTTTCAAAGCATGAAGAGTGATGATATGGAGTAGTCTTGTTGACCTACTTTAATATTTAATGTGAGGAAACAGTTTTCTTCCTCTGGTTTCTTGTAATCCTCAAAAAAACCCATGGAAATGAAGTCACATGAAGACTGACCCTGTCACTTCAATTCTTACAACATAATTTGCGTGTGTTTCAGTGAATGCAATATGTCCGTTAGATAGTTTTCTTTGCAAGTTGAAGGGAGATTCTTACAGGAAGAATGACAATTTGTAGCCTCAAATATAAGGACTGTGTCTGCAAAATGTTGCTAAATTGGCTTTTAAACTTGAACTAGGCCAATACTGAAATTCTAAAGTAATTAGTATATATGCATATACATATATATATATATCCATTGGAAATGGATATATGTATATACAAACACAATCACTCACATAAAATATATGTATTTAAACATTTAGTTTTGGTGAGGTGTTTTTGTACTACTTGCCATCATTACTGAGCAATATCCAGTGGCTAGAACCTCTGTTAGATTCCTTATTTACATAATCTTCAGTGTGCACAGCATTATGCAAGTGGATATTGTTTTCCCTCTGGGAGAAGTGAGGAAACTGGTCTGATAAAAGCAAGTGATTGATTTAGGTTCACCATCCTGTATAGAAGCTTAACTGATGCACCAACCTTGGACTGCCTAACCATGAAGCCTGGACTAAGTTCTACTCTGTCCTTGGAGACTTAGAAGTTCATCCTTGGTTTACTAATAGTGATGATTGAGATTAGCAGATAAACACTCAGACCATTAGCTAAATGTATCTAAAAGAATATCCCTAATAATACACTTTTAGTGAGAGCCCAAGTGATCCAGATAGTGTCCTGATCAAAGCAGACTTCTCTTCACTATGGAGAGACACACGGGAGACATAGTTTCACAGAAGTAGGGTTAATCCTGTTCTACACTGTAATGTGCACAGACCCAAGAGGCAGATTCCAGAATCCTCAAATGGAAGCATGTAGGAAGAGATGGGACCAGAGTGTGTATCTAATGGAGACACCAATAATAATGACCCTGACTGTCTACAGAAGTTAACTTCAAAATGGAGACCTAGATAGTTCCAGCTATGCTAGATTCTGTTATGAAACATTCATAGCTAGTATTTATCCCTTTCATGGGTAGAGCATGCCATTGGATATGCTTACCACCTGCTGTCAAGTATACCTTATCGCATAATTTCTGATCTTAGTTACATAATCTATGAAATGTCTTGAGCTATCATTTGTGTGGGGTACATAGATGCCTATAGATTCAGCCTGCAAGAGCCTTCCATTAAATAAGAGAGAAAGAAATATGTTCAGCATGCAGAATTTCGTAATAGTGACATGAGTGACCATGGCACAACCAGGAAATGCTCTTGACTACCTAATAGATTCTTGATATGCAACCAGTGGGTAAATGTAGAGAGCATTCATTATTTGATAGATTTCATAGAAAGTCTGTCACAAGAACTAGCTCTGAAGTCCAGGTAGGTTTGGACAGATGATCATGGAGGTGATTGGCAAAGCTGCATGCCTAGGCTCACATCTTGAACAAAGGCCTAATGTTGATCATGCTTGAAAATAACCACTAAGACATCATTCCCTGGGACTAATTAAATATTTGTCCAAAATTGGGTTAATTGGATAGTGGAGAACAGATTTGGAGGGTGTTTGGAGGTCGGGAAGATTTCGTGGTGGACCTGAAGTTTAAAACTTGGTATTTGAAGAGGTCAAAGAAAGCCTTTGAGCAAGAAAACAGTAAAATCACAGAGATTGCCTTAGTAAAAATTATGTGAATGAGATAAGAGCCTGGAGGAAGAAAGATGTTCTGAAGTTGGCCTTGATTTTCCTAATCAGTTTGTCTAAGACATGGCCCCATAGGCTTTTCCTCTATTCTTCCTGGAAGCTTTCCTTCAACCAGTTGCCTTCCAGACCTTTGATGTAAATCTCCTTGGGGTCACTTTGGTTGCTTAGCTTGCAGTCCATTCCAACCCTGAAAAGGTTTTGGTTCCTAGGGTGGTTCTAACCTATTAAAGTCTTGACTGTGATACCACCTTATAACATCTCTCTCTCTCTCTCTCTCTCTCTCTCTCTCTCTCTCTCTCCCTCTCCCTGTATGACATTTTTCTTTAGTAAATGTCAGTTACAAGTCTTTTATTACAGTGTTCGGGAATGTTTTACTGGAATATGGATATCTAGAAATGTCATTGTCCCTAGGTTCAAAAAAAAAAAAAAAGATTAACTTGCATCATTTAAATTAACAGAAATCTTCCCAGGACTGTATTCAGCTACAAGTTGGCATCTTCATTGCTTTTAGATGGCCTACATGTCCCATTCTAGATGGTTCTTTAAGGCGCTGTGCCTGTGAGACATCATGATCTGCATGCACCGGTCAACCTTAATGCAAATTGAACAGGGAGTGTGCTCAGGGCAGGCAAACAGATCTTATTTGCCTAAGTTAAGCATAAAAGGAAGGTTGGCTTCAGCTGACCTTTCTGGTCTTGTGAATCTAAGTTCTTCATAAATCTACGAAGTCCTAGTCAAGTTGACTCCTTTTTTCCCCCCTCATCAAGACTCAGTTTTTACCAGCTTTCAGATTTCAGGCTATTGGCTCATTGCTCTACCTTGTTTAGCTGCCTTCTCTGGAATCTGCCTTCTATGAACATGCATTGCTATAAACATTTTGTTGCACCCAGGCACCCAGGTACACTTATTTTTACTTCCTTTATCCATGCATGTCTTGAAATACCCTGGCAAACTACTTCGAACTCAAAGCTTCAAGATTTATGAGGATACTTTGGTGCATAGTAAATTGGTAATCCATGCACACATCTTCAAAAGGTTCATGAAAAATGTGTGCTGGGAAGATCATGCATGGATTTGAAACATTTTTGCACCAAAATGAATGTGGCTTTTAATTTCATTCTTCTAGAAGCTTTCTGAAGATTCCTGAAATATTTATTGTCACTGTCTTTTATCAAACCATTCTAGATTACACCAAATAGAAAGACTTGTTTCCCCATCTAAATTATTCCTATACTACTTACTGCAGAATAAGAGCTGGGATATTGCAGTGGAATATACATGGTCCCAGTGCCAGCTCTTTACTTTCAACCTGCCTGTAACCATGGAAAATTATCTAATCATTATAAACCTTACGTACAAAATGGGAATCACCATCCACTTCCTAGGATTTTTCGTGAAGAAAGAAACATTATGTCCTGGTTTTCTAGGGATAGACCTGGTTAGTAAACACTAGTAGTGTCTCCCTTTGTTCTGAAAAATGTCATGCTTTAGATAGTAATTTTTAAGAATTTATTTATTTATGTATTTATGTATTCATTTATGTATTTGAAATGCAAAGTAAGAGAGAGTGAGCGAGTGAGTTTCCACTTAATGGTTTGCCACCACATCGCTACAATGGCCAGGCTGAGCCAAACTAAAGCCAGGAAGCAGAAGGTTCGTCCAAGTCTCCCATGTGGATAACAGGGCACTTGAGCCATTCTTCACTGCTTTTCCCAGGACATTAACGGGGGCTTGTTAAGAAGTAGAATGCTGGGAACTAACCGGTGCCCATATGGGATGCTGGCATCACAAGTGGTAGCTTTACCCACTATGCCACAATATCAGCCGCTGCATAATAATTTTTGTGAATACTTTACTTACAATATTGACATTAATTGTCCTTGGTACTGTTCCAACTCTGTCGTTAATTTCAATTTCATTTAACTCATATGTCCTGCCAAGAGATTTTAAGCTACTTGAAAATTCAAATAGTTTTGTATCTTTTTTCTCTAAAATTTATTGGATACATTCGGAATACTGATGGCGTAGTGAGACCAGATCATATCCTTAGAACGGTAAACCTAGCAAGTGCTAAAGCTGAATATACTGAAAATGAGATCCAAAATGTTGCTTTTTAAATGAAAATATTAGTAAAGGTGGGAATGTTTAAGTGCTGATATTTATATATACATTAATATATTTATAAATATATTAATATACATCAATATATTGAGTTATTAGTATATTTTAAAACATTCTGTAATATAACCATAATTTAAATTTAGATATAATCTCAAGAATACTAGGTGTTGATGACCGAACAGAGTTGCCCTAAGGCTGGGAGAATGTCTATTTGATTTAGTCTCTGCAGATTCAGTACCCAGAATACAGTTTGTGTTTAGTGAATACCTGCAAAGCATGTGCATGGATGGTGAGCACCCCCACATTGGTGTCCCCTGAACACTTTGAGTCTTTGTGGATGTCCTGATGACATGTATATACAGTGTGGTGGCTCTGGTATGCCTCAGTATTAGCTCTTGAAGTCTGAAGGAGGGTCGACTCTGGAGATGGCTCAAAGTAGTAGGGTTTCTGCCTAAGACAGACCTGGACTTAATTTTTCTTGGCTTTACTCTGGCTCAGTTCTGGCCACTGCAGATTTGGGAAATGAGCCAGTAGATGAGTTTTCTCTGTTTCTTCACTTCTCAATTTAAACATATATATATATGAAATTAAAATTCATGTCTATGAAAAATTCATGAAAATTATATTTTAGAGAAACTCTACATGGATTCAAAAAATTTTACAGCAAAATAAGTTTACTTTTCAGTGCCATTTTTTCACAGGCTTTTTCAAGTGCCCTCATGTCTTACAAATTAGCACCGGATTGTGGCACCATCCTTCTTCTTTTAGCACTATTGCACTTTTCTCTGAAATGGAGTTCAGCTGGTCAGTGCACAACCATTGGTCATATTTATAATTGTTCACATATCCTCTGAGCTGTTCACCACTAAGGCATGTTATTTAAGCTGTAAGCAAATTCTCCCAATTAAAATTTATATGTTTTGGATAAAAATAAGCTGGTATTGTGAGTCCTTGTACAATTAAAGTTTGAACTGGAGTTTTCTGCACTGTATCATTGTAGAATAGCAAGTTTCATAAAATAAACAAAATGGAGAACTTAGGAAAAATAGCTGTTGATATTTTGGCAGCTTAAGGGTTGCTTTAGCTTACAAGTCTATACCTGGTCTGAGTTTAGTGGGCTTATATGAGAGAACTTGATTCCTTTGTGGGTACTGCTGGCCTCCTCTCTCTCAAGGATGCATGAAAGGGCAGAGTTTCTGAATACGGGGTACCAAAGAAGAAAGGGCTCCCCATTACTTTGGGAATGTATTGAGTGCTAAAATATAGGAAAGAGTCACTTCACTGCTCCTCTTCCTGCTTTGTCTCTGTCCTGATTTTTGCTCTGAGGTAATTTGTTGTCAGTCTCTGTGCTACACTGAGTTCAGCGAGGCTTTTTTCTTGAGAGAGAGAGAGAGAGAGAGAGAGAGAGAGAGAGAGAGAGAGAGAGAGAGAAATATATGTCTTTAAATATTCAGTTGTGGGGTGTATTTTTTCCTTCATGTTGGTTATAAGTGTGAAAGACAGAGACAGTTACTGCACAGTTAATCCAAAGTCTGTGCCCACGTAGTGTAGGTGAAGTCTTTTTTTACATTCTGCTTCAACTAATTATATGTCTTGCCTATGTGACTGTAATTATTTCAGCAGCATCTGTGAAACCTATGTCATTTCTCTTTTAAGATACAGTCAAAAATAGCAGAAATAAACCTATTTTGAGAGCTGCTGTGGTGAAGACATGTTCTGGGCTGGAGCATTAGCTGCAGCATTTCAGCCTCTGCGACTCCTAGGTGATGATAAAATATTGGCATGTGCTTTTATCAATTGGAGCTTAAACTCAGACTTGGTAGGTTTCTTTTCAGAGAATTAAATACACTGGTTAAATGAATTAAATGACTGGGTTAAATGGAGACATTTTGAAAGACCTTCAGTGCTTTAGAGGTTTTTTCCCTTATTTTTTCTTAAATATGGTATAGTTCCATGGACTAAGGGATTTCCCCTTGGCCCCTTCCTCATTAACCACCCCCCTGTGATTTTTCCTTTAGTGTTCCAGTAGCATAGCCCTTCTGTATTAGTCACAATTCCATCAATCTGTTTAACTGTATTGTAACATTGTTGGTATAGATAATAGTAGAAATTCCAGCATTCTGTTGTCAAGATAAATTTAATGGTTTCATTGGGAGTCTATCTTTTATTCAGGAATAGAGATACATATAGCAGTGTATCTTCAATTCTCAGTACGCTAGTCTTCATTATATAGTTACTCTAGATGATCATGTTTAACTATATATCTATTGATCTTGTATTTTCCATGAAGATTGTCATATCAGGGAAAACGTATGATATTTATGCTTTGGGGATTGGCTTATTTAACTGAGCATAACGATCTCTAGTTGGGACCATTGGTTGCAAATGGCAGAACTTCATTCTTTTTAATGGCTGAGTAGTATTCCATAGAGCAGATGTACGACAGTTTCTTTATCTGCTCTTCTTTCTACAGGCATCTGGGTTATTTCCATGTCTTTGCTAGTGTAGAATGTGCTGCTGTAAATATAGGATTACAGATCTGTTTCTCATATGTAGAACTCATTACCTTTGGATATATTCCCAGAAGTGGGATAGTTGGGTCATGCAGTAGATTCATTTTCAGTCATCTTGGCATTCTCCACACTGACTTCCATAGTGGTTGTATCAGCCTACACTCCCAACAGTGAAGTGGGGTACCTTTCTCCCCACATTCATACCAGCAGGTCAATCTCATTGGAGAAAGGTGGAACCTCCATGTGGTTTTTATTTGTATTTCCCTGATAGCTAGGGATCCTGAGCACTTGTTTCCTGTCTATTAGCCATTTGAATTTATTCTTTTGAAAAATGTCTGTTCATTTATTTGCCCATTTTTTTAAAATTTTATTTTAAATTCATTAATTACATTGTATTATGTGACACAGTTTCATAGGTACTGGGATTCTCCCCACCCCTCCCCAAACCCTCCCACCATGGTGGATTCCTCCACCTTGTTGCATAACCACAGTTCAAGTTCAGTTGAGATTCCCTCATTGCAAGCATATACCAAACATAGAGTCCAGCATCTTATTGTCCAGTTATTTGCCCATTTTTTCACAAGGTTATTTGTTTTGCTGTTGTTGAGCTCTGAACCTTTTTGTAATTCTGGATATTCATCTCCTATCGATTGTGTAGTGTGTAAAAATTTCCTCGCATTCTGTTGGTTGCTTCTTCACTTTGTTGATCATTTCCTTTGCTGTACAGAAGCTTTTCAGTTTGATGTAGTCCTATTTGTTTATTTTGATGTTGTCTGCTTGTGCTTTTAGTGACTTTTCCAAGATGTCTTTCCCCATTCCTATCTCTTGGAGAATGCTCCCATGTTTTCCTCTCATAATTTGATGGTTTCTGGGTGCAGATTTAGGTCCTTGACTCATTTAGGGCTGATTTTTGGATATGGTGAAAGGTCAAGGTCTTGCTGCTTTTGCAGACTGCTATCCAACTGTCTCAAAGCATTTGCTGAAGAGATTGATTAGGATTACTATGTAAGTTAGGAAATTCCAGTGTCTTGATGTTCAACTGAAGAGAGCTTGAATATGATGTGTGGTGATGCAGATCGCTTTTAGTCAACACTTTTGGGAGTTCTGTACCCCTCCTGTATTTGTCTCCCAAATCTATCTACAAATTAGGGAAGTTCTCAATTATTATTTCACTGATTATGTCTTTGAAACCAGTTTCTCTTTCTGCATCTTCTGAAACTCTGATCACTCTCATATTTGGCGTTCTAATAGTGTCCCTTAATTCCTGAATGCCTTTGTTAGTTCAACTCAGTTCTTCCAACTTTTTGACTGCGTCTTGTTTTTGCAGGAAATGTGTTCCACTTCTGAGATTCTATCTTCTGCCTCACTCATTCTATTATTGATGCTTTCCACAGAAATTTTAATTTGCTATTGTGTTCTTCATTTCTAATAATTTGGCTTAATTTTGTTTCAATGTTGCTATTTCCTATGCAACATATTTCTTAAATTCCTTGAACTCCTATCTGTGCTTCTCCTTTTTTTCTAATCAACTTTATAACAATTTTTAAAAATCTTAATCCCCAGATTCTTGATGCCTTCCTCAGTTAACTATGAGGTTGACATAGACTTTGGCTTCTTTGCAGGGAGGCATCAGTAACTAATTCATTGTGCCTGTCTCTTCTTTTGCTCTTGGTCATTGCAACTCTGATTAGCGAATTATTCTCCTTTTCAAAAGCTGATTTTTATAAACTGTGTTGTTCACAGTTCTACAGGTCGACTTTACTGATCCCATTCAGTATCTGGTTCTTCATTTGCAGTCACTCCTGCCACTCCCTCCAGCATGTTTCCGTCTTGGGTTTTCGTGCTAGGACTCTTCCTCCATGGTTTCTCCTTGCAGTGATGCTGAACTGTGGGTGCACTGTTGACTGTTCAGCCTTTCTTCAGCTCCAAGTTTGAACAATACCTGAGGTGAGGGAGATACCAGGAGATACAGTCCTGATTCACAGGGCTGTCGATGGTGCTGGTGGCACGTATTTTTTTTGTTTCCTCTTTGTGGCAGAATTTGCTGGCTGTTATTATTACAGCCCACCTGGACCCATTTTGAATGAAATCTGTAGAATGCCAAATTGGTACTGTTTTCCCAGTGGTACTGTGCAATTCATTGTTCCAGAAGTCAGTTCTTTGCTGGTTTAGCACATAGATAGCTCTCTGTTGTCCCCCGCCTACAGGTGTTGCCTGAGTACACAAAATGGTACCCAATGTGGCACTGGTGGGGATCTGGGTGGTCAAATCAACCCTGTTCCTTCACCCAATTGGCTTGGGCTCTGCCACCTCTGTTTCTGCTCAAGGTTTGATTAAGCAAATCAGTAGAATGGGCGGTTCTGTGGTTAGGTTTGAGTTCTGAGATCTCGGTGAACTCCCCTTCCCATCTGGCTGTTGGTTGTGCTCCGATCACTGCTTGCCACTGTGGTGTAATGCTCTATTATCTGCTGCTGCCGCATGTCCATGGATCTCCAGGTGCCCCTTTGCTGTCCGTCTGTCTTCTCCTATTTCCTGGGCTCTTGTCCTATCTGCTTCACCTTGGCTAATCCTTCGCTCTCTGTTTAAACCTGTCTTCATCCTGCTCTGTCAACTTTGCCTCTCCTTAATAGTTATTTTCAAATTGATTATATAAAGTTACTTATCACTGGCAGTGGAGTTGTTTTCCCTTTTATTTTTTTTTTAATATATATTATTTAAACTTTTTACTTGAAAGGAAGATTTTTACAGTTCAGGAGGGAAAGACAGAAAGATCTTCCATCCACTTGTTCACTCCCTGGATGGCTGCAGCAGCCAGAGCTGATCTGGTCTTGATACTTCAGAATTTTATATGATGCTTTTAAAAGACTGGCATTCTTGTGCTTAGGGAACACTTGAAAAGTTTATATTCTTTTCCATCCATATGTCTAGGCTTTAAGCTCAGTTGATTTTAAAACAGCTTAGAAAAAAAGTCATCAAAAGTTTTGTGATATAAAGTCTAGTTTTGCTACAAGCAGAAAGCTTGATTAATGTCATCATATTTGCCATGGTTTGGATTTGGTGTCCCTGAAGGGTTTGTGTACAGAACTGAAGTCCCCAGCGTGGCAATCTTAGCACCTGCTGAGATGTATTGGGGAGACTGCTCTTGAAGAGATTAAGATAGTACCCGTAGGACCCTCACTTGTCATTGTGGGCTGCTCCACAGCTGCAGCCATGCTGCTTGGACTTGCAGCCTTCAGAGTTGCGAACTAAATAAGCCTCTTTGTTTAGAAATTATCCAGGCATGGTTATTTCATTCAAGGAAGAGAAAAAGTCTCAGGTCACATATAAAAATGCGGACTTCTAAATTGTACAGCAAGCTGACTGTCCCGTTCACGCTTTCTTTGTGTA
This sequence comes from Ochotona princeps, assembly GCF_030435755.1. NCBI lineage: Eukaryota > Metazoa > Chordata > Mammalia > Lagomorpha > Ochotonidae > Ochotona > Ochotona princeps. Next base: position 21,661,833 of record NC_080832.1, read on the forward strand.
TCGTTAACACGTTCTCTGGTAAGTCTCCTGTCTGTGATATTCCCCTATTAGGAATGTTGTTTTTTGGAAGCTTGAGCTTTGCTCATGATGCTTCTTTCTTTTCTTTTGGCAGTGGCCTTCTCTAATTTCCTCAAGTTTGGTGCCTGCTGTAATCTTGTGTTCTTTTCTTTCATCTCAGCACCTCTCACTCCACAGTGCTTTCTCTGTGTGTTCACTTGTAACCGCGTGACCTGATGCTTGGTGAGGCTGCACAGCAATTCTTCTCCCTCTCCATGTTGTCTATGTCAGGACAGCTTGGACAGGAGCGTGATGCGCTGCGCTGGTTGCTCATCCCTGAGCAGAGCTTGAATGCACAGCCCTCCTCGTGTTGCACAGGGAGGCAACTCCTGTGAGATTCATTTTGCTTAGGATGTAGTGGTTTCTTTGTAATATTGTTATGTAACTAATCTTTTTCAAGCGATGCCATTATTTACCCATTAGCATCAAGAAGCAACCAAAGCTAAAAGGATGATGTTTCTCAAGCTATTGTCTAGCATGTAACACAAATTGCCTGGGCCACTTGGAGTCACCTGGGAGAAATGATCAATCCAAAAGCAGACGGATGTTGCTTTCCAGTCTTAGAAAATAGAACCAGTTCTTAGACTCAGTTCCATAGACATAGATAGTCATTTTGATGGCTTCCTCTTCCTGAGTCCTCCAAGTCCTCCCTCTTTGTTTTGCTTTCCACCCCTCAAAATATTACAAAGGATGCCATCTCTAAAATATCTCTTGATTTTAAATTTTAATCTCTCAACAAATCTGGGTTTTCTCAACCAAAAGGTACTTATGTTTTCAAGTAGGATTTGAGTTAGTTTCTAAATTTTCACATATAAATTTGCTGATTATGTTAAAGTTGTGCATCTTTTGTTTCGGAACATCTTGCACAACTGTGAAAATGAAGGCTAATTATTTTGAAAACTGAGGTGCTTAGCTTGGAAAGGAGTCTGGTATTTCTTAGAGAAGCTTGAATCCAGTGAAGATGCTGCCTGACAGGTGGAGTCCAAACTTATTAAACATGAATTCTACACTTCCCATAGTAGATGGAGGTGCTTCGTGAGTGTTGATAATGAGTAATACCAGATCGTGGATGTTAACTGAATGTTGGAAAGTATCTAAAAATTGCAGTAAAATAGATGCACTTCAGTGGCAGAGGCAGCAATGCTGTCGTCCTAGGCTTCATTCTTCAGAAATGGGTGAGCAGTTAATGCAGTCTTTTCTCACCTATCAAGTGCAGACATTGTCAGTGCTGTTTCTTTTTTTCTTACTGCCTCCCAGCTGTGCCGAAATCCAGATACTAATTTTACTCTGAAGTGAAAGGACTGTACTTGCTATTTGGTCTAATTTCTGGGAATGTTCTTGAGCAAACATAAGCTTTTCAATGTTCTGAGGGAAAGTAGCCTTGAACGGTTTGACATGGAGTTGAAGGTAGTTCATGTTTAATTGGCGTTAAGTGCAACATGGATTTTCATACTACTGAATGGATAAAATTCAGAGCTGGTGATAGTGTTGGGGCCTGTCCCAACGTGGTCCTGATGCTAATACAGAGCCCTTGCTAACCTAAGGAGGGGCTCTTCTGCTGACTTGGTTGGATCTTGGTCCAGTGCCTTCCCCACTCTGATGTTACCTATTTGCTAATTCACCATCTTAAAGTATAACTTTCAGGTTTCGTTGTAGGACATAGTTGATAGCACATTGCTATTTGAGACCTCAGTCATGTTTTTGTGGAAGAATGCTTTCAGCAAATGTTAATGTTTCAAGTAATTGTGGATTTTTGAAGCTTCCCACTCATGGCCTGAAATTCACTAGTTTTGTCAGAGGAAACAGCGTGAATATTTAGCTCTTCCACAAAAAGATGGTGCCTGATGCTGTCCCTGCACAGTGAAATGGCTCTACTTGAAACAGGAAATTCACAGTCTCATCTGACAGGGAGGCCTGGGTAGTTGGACACACTACCGTGCTGCTTCTTGCCTACACCTAGGACAACACTGACATTTTTCCTGGTGACATGCCAAGGAATGAGCTATATTGTATGGTAGTCATTCTATCATAAAAACAAACAAATAAACTCTTTTTCAGAAAGTCTATGTTGGTCTCCTATTCCTTAATGTTTACTTTATGAAATAAAATAGTTGTCCACATTTTTCCCTTAAGTTACATTTGCTTGTGACAAAATATGCAGGTATAAACACATTTCATATGCAATTACATATGTGAAAATCAAATAACCTTTCTTAATTTATTGGATTACTTGTTATTCTTAGAGTTCAAACCATAAGTCAAGTACCTACTTGCATAAATGTAATGTTTGCGTATATGTGCAGCTAGTGAAAATTGAGCTCTTTATATAAATGACAATGTCAATAGTTGAATTTGATTTTACAAGTGCCAGCACTAAATGATTTACATGTGCCATTTCATCTTATTTCTCAAACAGCTGCCTTCTGACATAAGAATTTTTATTATTCCCATTTTTATAAAGAGAGGAAAGATATTAGGAAACCCAGTAGTTCCAGCAAATTCTCATAGCTGGTGAATTCAGTTTTTAACTTTGAATACAAAAGACCTGGGCCAAGGCAAGCCAATTCCTGGGAACTCAATCCAGGTCAAAACATGGGTCATAGGGATTACTTGAGCCTGCTTGGCTGCATCCCAGGAGCCACATTAGCAGGAAGCTGGAGTCATGAGCAGGAGCTGGGAATCAGCTCCATGTATTTGGATGTGGGGCAGCAGTATCTTAATCTTAAGGCTATATGATGTCCCCAAATCTCTTTTGACTGCTATCTGAATGACACAGATGATTACAAGGAGGAGAACATGATTCCCCCAAAAAACTATTGCAAAAACTAGAAACATGTTTTGCTTATAATCCTCAACAGTTCGGGGCAATTTGCATTTCATCTGGTCTTCTCTGGTTTCTTCTGTTGGGATTCTTTAGCTCTGTCTCTTCTTTGTATCAGAGGCCCTGATGCACCCAACACTGACTGACACTTTTCATGATCTTAGCAATGACACGAGATTCCTGTGTTCCCTTCCTACTTGACATAGCCAAAGAGAGGAAAAATGTCTTTTTTTGTTTGTTTGTTTCATGGTACAGTTCCATAGGCTCAGGGAGAGGGAATTTCTTACCGCTTTTCAGGACGGAAATATTCCTTCATGTTTGAGAATCATCAGGTGCTGTTTCCCAGAAGGCAAAATCAGAATTACTTCTGATATTCTAGTTTTACATAAAATCACTATGTTAGGGTCAAGGAGACATTTCCAAACATATGTTCACATGCTAGTTGGACACACTAAACACATAGAGACACATTGAGAAACCTTAGCAAGATATCCCTGTTGTTTATAGTTTTTGGTGATAGCATTCACTATCTAAATGATTTATACCCAGATAAACTTAAAACTCTATTATCACTTTGAAGAAAGCATTTCAAGTTTACTACTTTTAATGACGTATAGCTATTTTCTTTGTTTCATGTAGGAAAGTGTTATGAAATAATTAACAACTAAAGATTTTGATGTGAATTCATCTGTAGTGATGAAGTTACTAAGTCTTTTAAAAAATGCAAAAAAAAAAAATCTCATATGAACCTGTAAGTGTTGGGTTGATACTAAAGTGATTTCTGTTTTATCACTTGGATGAGTGCAAGTTTAATTGTAGTTGCATATGGATGTTTTTGCATGACTTCGATCAATGAAAGTAGTCACACTGATCTATTGGGTGAAGGCTTTCTGAATGATGACAATGTAGAGGTAACTCAGAGTCCTCGGTGAAGTCAGAAGTGTTTTTTAGGATGTAAACCTTTTGATTTCTTTGTTTTAGTTTCATTAGTCATGGACAAATCTGGTTCTTTCATTAGTGTCAATGACAAAAATTTTTACTCTTGAGCAATTTTAATGGACAAACCACATCCACATCAACTCGACATTTTACATGTCAGGAAACTCAAGTTCTAAACACAAAAAAATCTCACACAGTTATTCCAATAGCAGAAACAGAAGGTACCTTAAGACTCGTGCCCAAGTGTGGTCCACGAAATAACCTTGCCTGGGAATTAGGAGGCTAAGAAGCTACCTCTGTGTGATCTTCAAGAAATCGCCTTGACAGTGGCCTAACTTTCTGATCCTTGGTTTCCTCCTGCTCTTCTTAGATTATATATTATGAGACTGAAGTGATACGCTTCGAAAAATGAAATAATGTACACTCACAAGCATTAATAAAAGTTTTCTCTTTTTATTGCTAGCTATCTAATGGAAGAGATATAATCTACTTGGTCAGATAATTTACACCCATGTTAAATCAGAGAACAGATGTTGCAGAAAGATTAGTGCTGGCACCTTTTTAAACTCTCTCAATGGAACCAGAACAAACCTGATTGAAATAAACAAGATGACTGAGTACTTAATTTAGTAATATCTGTGTTTTTATTTATCTATTTTTGCTTAATTTTCCCTGCTGTTTTTTGCTTTGAAGAGAATCTGTGCTAAAGAATGCGTAATATGATTGAGTCTAGTAAGTTCTCTTTCTTTTGGTGACATAAGAAAAGTTATGAAAGTGGGATTCCAAATAGCACCAGTTAACACGGAGTGACTGAAGAGTGTGTGAACTGAAGCCATTTGTGGGCCTGCAGAGTTTGGCAAACTACGTTGGAAGCTCAAGCTAGTGCTCCAAAAATTTATTGTGATTTGTTTCCAGAATAAATAATTTCGATTACACTGTTTAAATTATGTCCTTCAAGTATTTCTATATGTGTGAAGAACATAGAAACTAATCCAGTTTTTCTGTTGGATATTGGTTTAATGCTGACTAAAATTCAAACTGTAAATTCCAGACACACATTGTATTTATCTGAAAAGAAAATAAATCGCATATAACTTCTTAACCATAGTGACATTGAAAATCATTTTCATGCTGTTAAGCTGACTGCTTAGAATTTTAGCAACCCTTAAGGAGTTTGATGCATACACCTTCAGAGTGGGGACAGTTTTGAGACTTCCAGTGCTTTTTGATCAAAAGTACCTTTGCAAATTGGATATAATAAATCATGAGTGTTCAATAAATGCAAAACCTTCATCTATCCCCTTTCTTTGCTACACCGCAATGAATTTGTGTGTGGGATCTGCCAGTCTAAATTGTCTGTGTCCAAGAATATGTCAGAGGCATTTACCATGCCTGCTGCTGAGCTTTGACAGCAGTTGGAAATTTGACCATGTCTCAAAGATAATATAATTTGATCATATTATTTCCATATTATTTATATAAAGTTCCTTGGAGAAGAAAAATAATTAGTGTTTCTACTGATATGTGTTACATGCACCTTTTCTGTTGTATTTGCCAAACCTTTTCTTGGAATCAATATAGTTGAAGGCTGAAGGGAAAGACGTATTTAGAGTTTCCAGTACTTTTTATTTTTTTTTTTAAAGATTTATTTTTATTACAAAGTCAGATATACAGAGAGAGGAGGAGAGACAGAGAGGAAGATCTTCCGTCCATGATTCACTCCCCAAGTGAGCCACAACGGGCACATGCGCGCCAATCCAAAGCCGGGAACCAGGAACCTCTTCAGGGTCTCCCACGCGGGTGCAGGGTCCCAAGGCATTGGGCCGTCCTCGACTGCTTTCCCAGGCCACAAGCAGGGAGCTGGATGGGAAGTGGAGCTGCCGGGATTAGAACTGGCGCCCATACGGGATCCCGGGGCATTCAAGGCGAGGACTTTAGCCACTAGGCCACACCGCCGGGCCCTCCAGTACTTTTTATGTACCTGGAACCGATTAGTTGTATTGCCCAAATATTATTGAAATTACAGATAGATTGAATTTTGGAAACAATTTCTAGCTAAATTTGACTTTTTTGTAATTGCCCCCAGTATTAAGATGTGTGTGTGTATGTGTGTGTTTGGTGTGATTATGAAACAATGAAAAATAAAAGTAGGAATAGCACCTAAAGATAGAAATAATGTTAATAACACACATTCTTAAAAAAAAAATCTACATAGTTCCTAGAAGAAGGCCATATGTTTAAATGTTAGCTTTCTAGCAGCTAGTCTAAAGAGGGACACCAAATAGTCTTAAAATGTGGTATCCAGAGGCTTGTTTTGAATAAAAAATAAAATTATTCCTGAGATGGAGACCAGATAAATTCTCTCTTTTGCCTTAACAAAAATAGAATACTAAAAATTGTAAATTACATAACTCGTTTTTAATTGATAAATCAACTAGACTTATAATCATGCCATGCCACCATAACCACCATACACTCTGGAGGGAAGCAGATGATAGCGCAAGTGATTCCCTTGTTGTGTGTGAAAAAAGTCAGAAATGTTGAGTTAGTTGTCCAAGATTACACAGCCACCATGTATTAGGACTGGCACAAAATATGGATTTCCTGGCTCCAAATTTGATGTTCTTTTTATTGAGTTTCTCCTTTACTCAGACACTTTTGGATATTTTGCAAAAACTGTTGTCAATTTTGAAGAAATTTCATGTTCAAGAATTCTTTTCTCATTTCTGTGCCCAGGGGTAGTAGGAAAAGTTTCATAATGGCTTTAAATTAAACTTCAGGGTTCAGTTAGGACCAGGGCAAACTTGAATGAGCCATTGTCATCCAGGGCAATGGTGCCACACTCTTGGTTGGACAGTGACAGAGGCAGAGAAAGCAGTCTTCCATCAGGTGATTCACTCCCCAATTGGTGCAAGTCAGAGCTAAGTCAGACTGAAGCCAGGAGCCAGGAACTCCATCCTAGTCTCCAACATGGGTGACAGAGGTCAAGGTTTTGGGCTGCTACCTGCTGATTTTCCATCTGCATTAACAGGAAACTGTGTCAGATGTGGAGTAGGCCCGATTCACATTAGCGTTCTCATGCAGGCTGTCAGCATCACAAATAGTGGCTTACAATGCTAGCCCTCAGACTGGCTTTATACTGTGGAACCATTTGGAATTGGTGACAAGGCCTAGACTAACCACAGCTGGTAGAAACCCATCATAACAGCAATAATGCTTGAACAGTTTTTATGTTCCAGACCCTCTGCTTTGTGTTCATTTATTGAATTCATTGAAGTGCTTTGTGTTCATTGAATTCAGTGTGTCTCCTTGAATTCTCACAACCAAAGAATGAAAGGATAGTTGACATTATTGTTTCCTTTTATCCTAAAGGTCTCGTGGTCGTGTAGCAAGTAAGTGCTTGATATATGGTCTGAGCCTAGGCAGTAGTCTGATGCTGTGCTGCCCTTCCCTTGTAGAGTGTATAGAGCAATGAGATTAAGGTACACCAAGAATCCCCAAAGTAGGAATGAATACTGCTAAGCAACCTTAAGTGGTAACATTTTATTATCTTGAGAGTTAGTCATGCTTTGTTTTTCATGGCTATCACTTGGGGCAGAGTGTTTCATATTCTAACCCAGGAGCCACCACTCTTTCCCTCTGGTTTTCAGAGATCTTCCCAGCCATATCATAGACATAGCACCAAGTCCCATAGGCCTCAGCATTGGAGATGACCACTCCAATCAAAAAGGAAACAGGAGAGAAAACTGGGAAATTGGAGAGACCAAGTGAATTTTTTTTTGGCTTACATCATAGATAAACAAAATTTAAACCTAACTCTTGATCACTTTTTATCAGAAATAAGTAGATTGAATGATTTAACTCTTTTCTGATATAAATTTCCAATATGATTTTTCTGTGCATTATATCACATTTGTAAAAAAAAGTTCTTTGAGAATCCCAAATTTCTTCAACTCCAGGTGACACCATCTAGCTGAGCTTCAGTTTTCTCACTTTTTGGATGTGGTGATGGACTTGCCATGAAATTGGCATGATCTGTTTGAATCTTTTAGTGTTCATGAAGTGCTTGTTTACTCATTGAGAAAGAAGAGCTAACATCCCCGACATTCCTACAGATGTATTCCTGATCTCTAATTAGATCAGTAGTTAATTTATTTAGTCATCCCTTCTTTCAAAGGAAAAATTTATGGATTTGTTGCCCTGCCAGTCTGCTCTGTGTCCTGTGGAACGTTGAGATTTGCTTTCAAAATATTTCATAGGTGGCTGAATGTTCCACATTCAAGGGAAAGAATATATATTCCAGATATTGACTAATAATTTGAATTACTAACACTAAATAACTTTTCTAAAATTAATACACATCAGTTTTCACATTTAGAGAATACAGAATATTTTTAAATAAAACACACACCAATATTAAAAGTATGCCTTAAATCTCTTCATAGAGAGTGACCTAGAGTTTATTATTTTCATTTATTCAATGATAAAATATAAACTTTTGGGTATATTAAGCCATTTGAATGTATTTGTCAACTCAGATAAATTTTGCCTAGGATATTTCAAAATATTCATGAAAAATGTAATTAAAAGATATGTTACTTTTGATGCAAAAGTTTTTTAATATGCATATTCTTTATTTTTTAAATATTTATTTATTTTATTTGAAAGGCAGAGTTAGAGAGAAAGAGAGAGAGAGAATGAATGAATCTTCCATCCACTGGTTTACTCCCTAAATGGCTGAAATGGCCAGTGTTGGGCTGGTCCAAAGCTAACAGCATGGAGCTACTTCTCTCACATGGGTGCAAGGGCCCAAGGACTTGAGCCATATTGCAGTGATATACCATATCATAAACAGGGAGCTGACAAACAAATGGAGCAGAGGGACAGGAACCAGTGGCCATATGGGATGCTGGTGCCACAGACAGTGGATTAGCTTGCTGAGCCACGGCACCAGCTCCACCAAGAACTATTAGAAGATTCCTCATACATCCCAGTGTAAAATATTCTTATTATTAAATACCCTAAGCAGAAGTATTGTTCTGCTTTAAAAGATATATTTGTTTGTTTGTTTGCTTGAAATGCAAAGAAAAGGAGAGAGAGAGATAGCTTCCATTCTCTGGCTCACTCCCTCATACCCACAGCAGCCAGGTCTCAGACAAAGAGAAACATGAAGCCAGGAACTCCATCTGGGGAGTTCATAGTTGGGGACATCTGCTACTTGCCCAGGTTCACTAACAGGAAGCTGGATGAGGCACAGAGCAGCAGGAACTGAAATCAGCTTTCTGGCATGGAATGCCAGCATCACAAAAGGCAATTTAACTTGCTCTACCACAGTGGTAACCCCTGAAATATAGAGTATAACAGTATTCAGTGCATTAATGTCTAAATGTAAACGCTGTTTAAATGTATCAGAACCCTTCAACCAAATCTTCCTGCCTCTTTACTCCCATGAGATGGTCTAACTTTTGATTTTTTTTTTCAGCAAAAAAAAAAAAAAAAAGAGTATCTTCATGCTTTGCCTCAGTTTTTTTCCTCTCTGTTTAAAACAAATTAATAGAGGGAATTTGAAAGAAAAAGGGGGAAGGAAAACTAGAAATTGGAAGGTATGTTACAACCGAGAAGACAAAATGATTCAATTATGCAAAACATCTAGTTCTACTAGTTTCTTGCAAAGTCGTGCCACTGAGTGTTCCATTCTGCAGGGATCTGTGTGTGAAGGCGGGATCACTGTCTCTCCACAGGCTTCCTCTGTGAAATTTAGCGTTGTGAGCCAGGGGCTTAGCTCTAGGAACTGTCCCAGCAAGAACTATCCTGGCTTTGGCAAGGATGATCTCAGGACTACCTAAAATATTGACTTTATCATGCTTCTTGATGTGATCATAGACACATCGTCCAGATAATAGGCTGGGCTGAAAATTGGATACGGGTTAGTTATTTCAGTTTTGGCTACAAAATTATACAGTTATGAAAATTATTCTGGTCACTGATTTTGCTGTCATTTGCTCATTGGGAAAGTTAATATTTTCATTGGATGTGTTATTTTCTTTAAAAATTGATAAATAGTTCAATGGAGTATCGGATTTTAGTCTTTGTTATTTATGTTTCGTTAAGCGAAAAATGTGGCTCAGTTAAAGCTCAAGATAAGTTTTTCTTAATTTTTCACTACTTTATCTGTTGTCTGGATTTATTCCAAAAGGCCAAATTAAAAAAAAAAATAAAAAATGAATAGGAATAAACAATGAAAAGAAATAATAAGGATGCAAGAAAAAAACTGACCGGAATGATGAGGACCCTCAGTGATAGACAAGAACTGCCCTAATGGGCTGTGCAACGCTCAGCAATGCCTTTGACTTCTCTATTCTTACCATTTGAGTCTGTTAGTTGGCTGATGGATTCAGTGATTTCTAAGTTCTTGTACAGGACTAAATCCTCTCTTTAGGTGTTAGAACAAGCCTAACAACTAAATGGTGATGGAAGCTTATAGATATCTATTGTTTCTAAAACAAATGAATAAGATGTATGACTGCTTTGATGGCAAATATTTGTTCAGGAGGCCTATCTTCAGTTAGACAACATGCCATGTGTTTAAGGACACATGAAGAGAGAAGTTGATGTCGCTAACACCAAGCTGCACAACCAAGAGGCACAGGGATGACTGGAAGGCACTGTACTATTCTGAACCACCAAGAAAAGATTAACTTATATTCAGTAGTATGTAATTGGCTCCAGCAAAAGGCTGAGGCATTTTTGTAAACATGATCACTAGCAGATGTTGAAATAAAAATAATTGTTCTCTGTGATCTTTACCTGAGCATGGTTGTTTTTAATTACAACATGTTATTCCTTGATCATCTCAAGATCTATCAGTCTACCACACATACACTCACTCATACACTTGTACACACAGTGTGTACAACTATAGGGATGCATGAATGAGAAAGTCAGGTGCTTTCATTTCAATTGATAAGTGTATTTGATGGGCATCTGGGTCGTTTCCATGTCTTTGCTACTGTAGATTGTGCTGCTGTAGTTTAGGAGTGCAGTACACTTTCTCATGTGCCGATTTGCTGGGTGATACAGCAGGTCAGTTGTCTTAGCCACTTTTAAGTCTTTTTTACCTACTATAAAATTAGAATGCAATGTCTTTTCTCTAGTGAAGAGCAGTCTGCATTCCCTTACACATATTAGGCTTAAACATTCCTTTTACTGAGAAATGAGGTGTCATATCTTGTTTTTAGGTTCCTTTGTTCATTTTTTCAGTATAAGCAAATCATCTTTTTTAATTGTGACAACTCTCTTCCAAAGTGTATCTGATTCATCTTGTCATCTGTCCCTATAAAATTGTGATGTGAGATTAAGCTGCTACCTGCAGTGCCAGCATCCCATATGCATACTGGTTCAAGTCTTGGCTGCTCTACTTCCAGTCCAGCTTCCTGCCAATGTATCTGGTAAAGTAACGGAGGATGACCCAAGTGCTTGAATCCCTGCACCCTTATGGGAGACATGGATGAGCCTGTTGGTTCCTGGCTTCAGTCTGGCCCAGCCCTCTCTGTTGGCATTTGGAGAGTAAGCCAGCAGATGGAAGATTTTTCTTACTCTGCGTTTCAATAGACATATTTTTACGTAAATAAATGGAATTATCTAGTATTTCTTTAACCTCAGCAAAAACAAGACTGATGGAAGATATTTATTTTTGCCTGTGAAGTTTGCAGTGAAAGCTAAAGCTCTTAGAATAATTATTCAAGAATACTTAAACCATTAAGCCATCACTTGTTTTAAAATAACTTGGAAGAGTAGAAAATGGAAATAGCAATCCTACTAACAATGGACATTTTAAAACAATTTTCTTATCTGTCCATCTTCTGT